>NC_044358.1:5712446-8319946 GCF_007364275.1 Archocentrus centrarchus
CAAAAAGAGACATGATAAACCAACCTAGAGAAAGAAAAAAAAGGGACATGATAAACCAACCTAGAGAAAGAAAAAAAAGTACATGATAAAACAACCTGGACTACAAAACAAAGTACATGATAAAACAACCTGGAGAAACAAAAAAGACATGATAAACCAACCTAGAGACAGAAAAAAAAGGGACATGACAAAACAACCTAGAGAAAAAAAAAAAAGTACATGATAAAACAACCTGGACTACAAAACAAAGTACATGATAAAACAAACTGGAGAGATAAAAAAGGACGAGAAAAAAAACAAAAATACATGACAAAATAACCTGGAGAAAGAAAAAGGACATGATAAACCAACCTAGAGAAACAAAAAGACATGATAAAACAACCTGGAGAAACAAAAAAGACATGATAAAACAACCTGGAGAAACAAAAAAGACATGATAAAACAACCTGGAGAAACAAAAAAGACATGATAAACCAACCTAGAGAAAGAAAAAAAAGGGACATGATAAACCAACCTGGAGGGAAAAAAAAGGACATGAGAAAACAACCTGGACTACAAAACAAAGTACATGATAAAACAAACTGGAGAGATAAAAAAGGACGAGAAAAAAACCAAAAATACATGACAAAATAACCTGGAGAAAGAAAAAGGACATGATAAAACAACCTGGAGAAACAAACAAAAAAAAAAAAAAAAAGGACATGACAAAACAACCTAGAGACAGAAAAAAAAGTACATGATAAACCAACCTAGAGAAAGAAAAAAAAGGGACATGATAAACCAACCTGGAGGGAAAAAAAAAGGACATGAGAAAAAAACCTGGACTACAAAACAAAGTATATGATACACCAACCTGGAGAAACAAATAAGACATGATACACCAACCTGGAGAAACAACAAAAGAAAAAAAGGACATGAGAAAACAACCTGGACTACAAAACAAAGGACATGACAAAACAACCTGGAGAAACAAAAAAGACATGATAAACCAACCTAGAGAAAGAAAAAAAAGGGACATGATAAACAAACCTAGAGAAAGAAAAAAAAGGGACATGATAAACCAACCTGGAGGGGAAAAAAAGGACATGAGAAAACAACCTGGACTACAAAACAAAGTACATGATACACCAACTTGGAGAAACAAAAAAGACATGATAAAACAACCTGAAGGGAAAAAAAGAAAGACTGGAGGAGAAAAAAAAAACAAAGGACATGAGAAAACAACCTGGACAACAAAACAAAGGACATGATAAAACAACCTGGACAACAAAACAAAGGACATGAGAAAACAACCTGGAGAAACAAAAAGGGACATGATAAACCAAACTAGAAAAAGAAAAAAGGACATGACAAAACAACCTGGAGAAACAAAAAAGACATGATAAACCAACCTGGAGAAACAAAAAAGACATGATAAAATAACCTGGAGAAGAAAAAGTACATGACAAAACAACCTGAAGTGAAAAAAAGAAAGACTGGAGGAGAAAAAAAACAAAGGACATGAGAAAACAACCTGGACTACAAAACAAAGTACATGATAAAACAACCTGGAGAAACAAAAAGGGACATGATAAAACAACCTGGAGAAACAAACAAAAAAAAAGGACATGACAAAACAACCTGGAGAAACAAAAAGACATGATAAAATAACTTGGAGAAGAAAAAGTACATGATAAAACAACCTGGAGAAGAAAAAGTACATGATAAAACAACCTGGAGAAAAAAAAAAAAAAAGAACCTGGAGGAAAACAAAGGGAGACTGGAGAAAAAGAAAAGGACATGAGAAAAGAGCCTGGAAACAATCAAATAAGTGAGACTGGAGACAGTAGAGGAAGACAGGGAGGGTGAAGGAGAGGAAGATCAGTAGCAAGATAGGAAGATAGGGAGCAAGTAAAACAAGGAGGGAGGGAGATAAGAAAGAAGAAGGGATGGAGGAACATTGGGAAGAAAGGAGAAATGGAGGAAGGGAGGGAGAGTGGAAGGGAGTAACGGAAGGAAGGAAATTAAAGATTGGACGCATGAGCAAAGAAGATAGGGAGGGAAGGAGATGGGGAAGAAGGAAGATGGGAAAGGAGGGTGGTCCCTTATCTGTTCTGTTCTCCGATGTGTTCCACCCAGCTGCTCGTTGTTTCTGCCCGCTCCTGTTCTGCTCCCTGGAATTACAAAGGCAGCAGAATACAGGAAAAGGTTACATACTTTAAATGGATTCAAATGCAGTTAAAGAAAGGGTTTCATGACAATATGAATTTGCCACAAATGATTTTGTTTTGCATTTTAGAGAGCTTGATTTGGTGATAGCTGTTGATCTATTTTTCAAATAATCTCTAAGGATCTGAATGCTGAAGACAGACACACAAATCTCTGCTTACAGTTAAAAGCATCATACAGACATAATCATTTATGTGTCAGCCTCCCCATAACTGCTGAAGTTAACCCAGCACTGAGCTTATACTTTAAAATCACAATGTATTTATGATTTAATCATAGCAGCTCAACAATGTTACAAAATATGCCACATGCTCAGCTACTTAAACCACTCTTGTTAAAACAAGAGTTTGGCAGTTATACATACAAGGGCTAAAGGTGTATGTCTGCAAATATTAGCTAAACTTTTTTATATGCGAGAACATGGGCAAAATGATAAAAGTGCTGAGTACAAAATAATTAGACGTTTCAATTAACTTATAATTGTAGGCTGTTAACCAGCAAAGTAGTCTGCGCTGGTCAGCTAACTAGTGGTCTTTAATTTAAGGACCCAATGTTAGCATTTGTTAGCATCAGTTAGGAAGGTATGAGAGTAAAACTGGGAAGAGTTTAATTCTGGAGCCGCCCCTGGTGTAAAATAAAGGTAACTGTAAAACATAAGTTTTATTATAGAACTTACATTACAATCCCAAATTATTCCTTCCTGTTATTATCGCTGTAGGAACATGAAGCTCTCTTCACTTATAGGTTTCACTGACTTTAACTCGTTAGCTAGCTAGCTAGCAGTAACAGCTGTTTGAACCCCAGAGAATACTGGTCTTTGTCCGGCCACCGGAGGCCAAAACTGGTGGTCTTATAGCCACGAATAATTTTAATATTCACTAAACTATAATGTTTAAGTCATGTCAAACCTGACTCACAGAGCTCCAGAGTCCAAATTCCAAATGAAGCCTGTCACTTTAATGGCTGCACTCCCTCTAACTTTTCCGTCCTTTTGTGGCTCTTGCTCCTGCAAAGCATTGTAGAAGAAATACCGAAAAACTCCTGTAAATGACTGATACGAAAATTCCTTCATATTTAAACAGTACCAACAGTGTTTTTAGTGTTGAAAAGTATCAACATCAGACTTTCAATCAAAATGTAACTTCGCACTACGAAGGAAACACTTTCCGTGCCTCATGCACACATTTAACTTACAGAGACACTTCATTAATCTGATTAAAGCAACAGGTGATATTTTCCTTGTTATTTACATGGAAAAAACAATGCTAGGAAAGTAATTTTAGTCTTTGACAGCACAATTCAGTTAGAATAAACAGAAATGGTAAGTAAAAACAGTTTTATCCGATCAGCAGAGTGGGCTTACCTCTCCAACGGTAGAGCAGATCTGAGAGCATAATTCTGTCTTTCTGCAGATATGCCTTTGTTTCATTGTGACGTCACTTCTGGACCTGGGAGCAGATTTCCAAAATTCCATTCATGATGTCATCGTTTAATTTTCAAACAGACGCTCACGGATCTTGCAGGTGCTTCTGCACTACAGCAGTGGCTGTTAAGTAGTTTACCCACTTCTTTATTTTGAAGGCGCAACACGGCGTCACTGCGCTCCCCCCGCCCCCCTCTGAACGGCCTACATAAACGCATTGTTGACCAGTATTAAATGTTTTCGACCAAATAAAACATATCAAAACATATCAGCTAGTACCAGTGCAGCCACCTGATAAAGTAAGCGTACAGCCCTGGAATGACATGGTCATTATGCTTGATAAATGACTCAAACCATTTTGTTTGGTGGTTTGCTCATGTCTTATGATTATAAAACCTATACATTTGTAAATTATACATGCAATAATATAGATGTACACAACACTATTTTTCCAAGAAACATTTGAAAAAGAATAAAGTAAAAAAAAATAAAATCAAATAGCATTTTTTATGCTTTCCTCAGAGTATTTATGGACCTGTCAGGTTTCCGATTTTTGTTTTGTTTGTTTGTTTTGGTTTTTTTGTTTGTTTTTTTTGGGGGGGGGGGGGGTGCCACAGTGAGTGGGGCCACTCACTGCAAAAACTATGATGGAGATGTTCAGTCTGACTCTGTGGCACAAGGTTGGTTGAAAAAAGTGCATCAGAAGTTATGTGAAGAACTGTGCAGACAATTGTTCTGTAGATTGATGACATGCAGATGTTGATGTGGTTTTGTGTGTCCCTGTGTTTTAGGCTACGGCTCCCTGGGTATGATGACCAGTGTGCTCGTCTGTCCTGATGGGCGCACAGTCGAGTCAGAGGCTGCCCGTGGCACAGTGACTCGCCATTACAGACAACACCAGCAGGGAAAAGAAACCTCCACCAACCCCGTTGGTAGGCCCTCTTTCTGGTGATGTCATCTTATCTCTAAGGATTAATTAGCTAAAGCCTGCCCTGTCACTCTATGTGTGTATGTGTGTGTGTGTGTGTGTGTGTGTGTGTGTGTGTGTGTGTGTGTGTGTGCTACACCCTCCATCTTTGCGTGGACGTGGGTCCTGCTTCACCAGGCGAAGCTTGACAACAATGCAGAACTACGAGGATTCTCCGAGGCGCTGGAGGCCGTTTGCATCGAGACCATCGAGGCTGGTTTCATGACCAAAGATTTGGCTCCTTGCATCAAAGGCCTTCCAAAGTTAGTCATACACACTGTACACTGTGCACATTTATTACAGCGCCATAGTGATGGAGCTAAACTGCAGACGTCCCCATCAGGTTTTTCCCCTCCCTAAATCGATGTGAGCCCTTTTTAAAGGTGACCTGTTGTGTGTTTCCTTCTGTGCTGCAACATAGGAACTGCTACAGTGGTGGATGTTCATCAGTCTTTGATGAGGCTCACCAGTAAACAACACCTGCCAAAAGAAATAGAAAAAAAATGGAACACAGCAAATGTTTGTTTCATATATTTCACCTCTTCCTATCATTTACTCACAAAAGAGACACAATTCACTTTTGTGGTCCAGAAGAATCATGAGGATTGGATCTTCAGTGAGTTCTGTGTGATGGGACTCTTTCTGTTCTTCTCTCATATTTTGTTTCTCTTTGTGAGCGACACCAGCTGCTGAGAACACTGTTGCTGTTCAGCAGCCAATAAAAATTGGTCCCCAGTCAATTACTGTGCATTAATGTTATTTAGCAACATTAAGCTGGTGACCTGTTGTGAATAAGGGAGCAGCCAGAAGCAGCTTTGGCCTTTCAGACTCAGCCTCTTGAATATTTTTACAGTCAGTTTTGCTAACAGGGCAGGAAAGATGCAGGCCAATACTCACATAGCACTAATATAAAAACCCTGATGCAGCTCAGCACAGCTGTAATATTAATATTCTTTTAATCACTTTGTCTTGGAAACAGCTGCCACACGTATTCATGTGAGAAATGGGCCTTAATGCTGCCCCAGGCCATCAAATCTAAATGACTGCAGGTGGAAAAAACAATCTTCTTCTTTTACAGTCAAGCTGACTGAACTGAGCTTCATACATGCACCTTTATATTTGCCCAAATTAGTCATAATTATCTCTGAGAGTTTATAATATTTTGGTGCTGACAAGCATCTGTTTTCTGATGCTCTCTCCTCTGTTTGCAGTGTAACGCGTGCCGACTACTTGAACACCTTCGAGTTCCTGGATAAGCTGGCAGAGAACCTGAAGTTCAAGCTGACGAGCCGACCCAAGCTGTGATTTCATCTCCCAGCATTCACAGCGGTTTCACGCGGCCGTGAGCCGACGGCTCGCCGCCTTTGTTTACCTGGTTGCGCTCGGTCCCCTGAGGCGAGTCGTCGGTATCCGTTGGGGATCTGTGCCACTCAGAGGGACAGTGTTGGTCTGAAGGAGCCTCTGAACCTTCACTGCTTTGTTCATTTTGTGTTAAAAACATCTGTTAATTCTGAGCGCCTCTTTCAGCTTGTGATCGTTTAACAATACCTCAGGCAACAGTACGATATAGTGGCAGAAGAGCAGAGCACTCTGATCCTGTATGTGAATGAAAGCTCTCTGTGCTGCAGTAGAGACCATGCATCCCATAATACACGAACGGATGGTTTGTAAACAAATGGCATTAAAGTGCAGTGTTTAGTTTTATGGAGTAATTGCCCCTTTAAGAGACCATCTAATGAAATCAGTAACATCAGCACCCTGAATCTGTCTTTCTTCAATGGAGGCTGAAACAGCTGCTGCAGCTACAGTGAGCAGCTACGCTTATATTTCCTTATTTTCAGGTCATTGTGTTGGCAGTTAGATGTGGTCAACCTTAACATGTCCACCCTGTCAGAGGAAAAGCTGATTAACAGAAAAAGTTTTCAGAAAGTTTAAATATATTTTGAAAACATCATGTGGTCTCCTTCAATAACCAATAACTTTGGTAGCTGATGGTCCACTGTGTGCTTCTTAGATACTAAATTAATCCAAAAATGTCCACCCTGTCACCAAACCCCACATGACAGGGTGGACATTGTTGGGATTTTCTTTTTTTTTTTTTTTTACATATTTTGATGAGATGGTGATAATTTAAGAGTTCTTTGAACTTTTTTTCTCAAATTAGGCTCATACTGCTAAAAAGGGTCAATCATTGGTGAGTTTTGTATTGTCTTTTTAGAGCAGTGAGTCCAGGTGGAGCAGAGACAGCACGGCAATATTGGGAACACCAAGATGCTGCTCCAGACAGAGGAAGAGATGAAGACAGAAACACTGGAAAGAAGAAGAAGAAAGGTATCCCTGAGCTCAGAGAGAAAGAGAAGGGGGGGGGGGGGGGGGGGGGGGGGGGATGGAAAAAAAGAGAGACGAGTATCCTGCTGCCTTAACTTGCTGTGGGAGAAATGCATCAGTACAACTGAGATTTTTTTTTTTAACTAACATCCTTGTTTCTACAAGATTCCATCCATCCATCCATTCTCTTCCGCTTATCCCAAGTGGGCTGGAGTCTATCCCAGCTGTCATAGGGCCAGAGGCAGAGTACACCCTATACAGGTCATCAGCCTGTCGCAGGGCCAACACAGAGAGACAGGCAACCATTCACACCTATGAGCAATTTAGAGTGACCAATTAACCTAACCCCAGTAAGTGCATGTCTTTGGACTGTGGGAGGAAACCCACAGAGACACAGGGAGAACATGCAAAGTCCCCACAGAGAGGCCTGGGCCAAAGTGGAATCAAACCCAGACCTTCTGGATGTCATTCTAACTGTGAGGCAGCAGTGCTAACCACCACGCCACTGTGCTGCCCTCTGGAAGATTATGTTAGTCAAATGGCAACTGGACACAAGCAAACAGTCACACAACTTTAGACAAAAATGCAGAGAGTTTATGTACGATACAATGAAGAACTGAGGAAGTGGCGCCCAAAGAAACAATTTGTTCCTTTTGCCACATTAGAGCCTATTATAGATCTTAATTGTGATGCAAAAAGCTTATGAATGTTCATATTTATATTTTGTAATGTTCACCTTTGTTGAGAAAGCTCTTAATAAATCTACTCATGTCAGCAGTTAACACATTTTTGTCCACCCTGTAATTTTTCAGTTTTTGTTGAAAATAATCAAGTTATTGTCACAAGTTAGTAAAAGCTTTTCACATTTTCTAAATAAACTAATCACTGCCAAATAATATTGTTTGAAAAAGTGGTCAGATTGCAGTTTTTAGAGATTTTATTTACAAAGGAAAACACAACTATCACAGATTATTTGAAGACACAATCAATTTGCAATTATTTCACTATTTTCAAAAGCCTTATTTTACCAAATAAATATTATTATCGAACAAGGGACAAACTACATTAAAAGTCTCATGTTTTAAAGCTGAGCTTCAATTCAGCATCTTTTTAAGGAGGTTTCAGAAGATGGCTTCAGTGAGGATTCTCCTGGAAGGACAATCGTGTTTGCATCTTTTTTTTAATAGTGTGTTTATATCTTTCCATTTAGCAACTGTTGCACTAAATGACTTCACTGCCTTATCTATTTTTGTATTTTTTGTACATAAGCGGTACCTGTTGTTTTAAGAATGCACCATAATAAATTTGGTCCTTCAAAAAAAAAAAATCTCTTTATTTCTAATTGATTGTGGCAGAATTTTGGCTTCACCTTAAGAAAGAAATTCTACTTTTAAAGCACATCTTTGGTTTGTAGTGAATTTTAAGCTTGAGAAAAACGAACAAATTTAGCTGTAACAACTTCATTTTTGAAGTTGCTTCAAAGTATCATTTTTTTCAGTGCACGCAAACACCAGCCGCTAATAACAATGAGCTGACAGGTCTGAGAGTAAAAGGGGGTATTAGCTTGGTGTACTTAATAAAATGGCCGTGAGGTAGGTTTTCAGTTTGAGTGATCTGCAGTGCCATCTAACGGGCATATATGCTTATGATAGTTGCTTGTGCTGCTTGGGCTCTCCACCTGCTAGCACAGGTAAATAGCGTGCAGTGATCAGGGCCTCGTAACACGCCTCTGGCTCTGGTCATATAACATATGTTTTTATTTCATTCCTCACTGCTGGTGAGCAGCTGATCTGGTCCCTGGCACTGATTTCTTTTTCACTTTCTCACATTTTTGTCCTGACAGAGCACTGCGTGGCTCTATCTCTAGGGTCAAATGAATTCAGCTAAGAACACCCCTGTTATGAAACAAAGGATAAGTGGAAGAGAATTGATGGATGGTTTCAAGCTAATACTGCAGAGTGTAAAAAGTCTGAAATTAGTCAGATGTGAGTGATGTTTCTTAATTTTGCATTTATTTGGCAGCCACTGAAATCCCCATTCTAAACAATAAAGGGCAGAAGTAAAACCTTTTCTTGTCAACACATTTTATTCATAAAACAAGTGAAACATTAATGTACAACTCTGCAATAGACAATAAAAACAAAGAGCAGAAGAGAGAAATCGATGGACATAAATACAATGTCCATGCAACTGGGAAAGCGGACTAATGATTGTGTCCATACCTCTGGGAGGGAGGTAAGCACTCTTTGCTCTTTTCTTTAATGTCCTGCAGCCTCTGCTCCTTTGTAAGAGTCTCTGAAGAGGGACAGTACGCAGTAGGAGCACAAGTGCCAGAAGGACAGGCACCAGGATAGGCGCCTGTGAAGGTGGAGCAGAGAAGAGCTGTCTCTGGGGACGCTGTCTCAAAGCCCCAGGTGTTGCACCTGCAGCCAAACGCTTTCTCTTCCCCTGCGCCTGGCCAACAGTGCTGCTGGACAGGACATATTGGTGCCGTGGACCTGGCTGGGGTGGTGCAAATGGCAGGGGCATGTTGGCACCAGGGAGAGGGTCACCTGCTGCAGTCAGGCCACTTGCAACTTTTAAACCCTGCATCACTACAGCGTTATCGGCCTCTTCACCCTCTTATTATGACACTGAACAAGACTGGTGTGGCTGACATAAACTAATTGGATATTGCTGTGCTTCATAACTGTCCCATTGGGCCAAATGTGTGCCAGCGCCCTTTTTCTTGGGACCACGGTGGATTGCACAGAGCCTAACAAACATGGTTTCAATTAGGCGCCAGCAATCTGGCCATTGGGCCAGTGCTGCAGTGGTGGTGAGGGCATGCCGCTTCATGCTCTCCACTCCTGCTGTAAACTCCTGCCTTTTCTTCGCACATCTAAATCTCCTTGTGACCAGTCTGCTCTGGTGTTGTGCAGCAAAAACCACCCTCTGCCTCTCATCATCCAGCAGGCTGTTCCACAGTGCCACACTGTTCTTTGCCTAAATAAATGAGAAAGATGTTCATGTTAATTAGATAGTGCTTTTCTGGACACTCAAAGTGCTTCCTACTAAAAGCCTCATTCACCCACTTACACAGATCAAACAAGCAAAATCTTCCTGACCTGCTGCTTCTTTAGGGCAAGTGAGGGCTGCTTCCTCGGCTCCAGCAGATACTCTGCCAAGCTGTCCACTCTGTCCATGCCTGGCAAGCCACAGTCATCCACAGCCTGAAAAACCAACGCAATAAAAAACATGGAGGAACCAAGTGTGAGATGATAAAAGGCACATAGAGTGCTTTGTTTGTTGTAGGTCATTGTGTATTTACTCACCCCTGTTTCATCAGGAGATCCCAAAGACACAGGCTCAGATGAGGCAGCAGTGAGCTCAGATGAGGCAGCAGTGAGCTCAGATGAGGCAGCAGTGAGCTCAGATGAGGCAGCAGTGAGCTCAGATGAGGCAGCAGTGAGCTCAGATGAGGCAGAGAACCTTGGATGCTGACACACTGACATTAAATGCTTGGTCTTCCTCCAAGCCCTCATCTTGGCCTTCTTCCTCGCCCTCATTCACATCCTCCAGCATGTCCTCTGTCTCCTCTCAGTCACTCTGGTTGACTAGGTAATCAACACCAAGAGCTCTCCTATCCAAAGAACAAATGCATACACATGAGCTGTGAGTTGGCTTCAGATTGATCTCTTTGCATGCTCACCACAAGCAGCAGTTCACCAAGGATTTCTAAGGAACTAATAGTAACCACTTTAACAAGAAATGCAATATTTTAGCTTGTGTCTTGAGAATAAAGCACCATTTTCACATTCTCTCTCTTGTCTGCATATTATTTCAGTTATAAACCTTGCAAATTTCAAGTGCTTATACAGTGCTATGCAAAAGTTTGGGCAACCCTCATAATTTGCATCATTTTCCTTTAGGAATCATTGGTTGGTCGGATCAGCAATTTCACTTAAATATATCATAGAGCAGACCAACACAGTCATATTTGAGAAGTCAAATGAAGTTTGAAGTTGAAATGCCTTGTATGAGTTGAAGTGTAGGAAACTCCTGCTATAGGTACACTTCCCAACTGTGGTCATATTTTCCTCCTAAACATTCTCCTTTGTTCCCTGTTTGCTGGGCTTGTGCTGATCATTGGGAAAGAAAAAAAGAGCAAAAAATAAAAGATGTCAGGTCCATGTGTTGAGTTGCGCAAGAACTGGGTATGCACTATATGCAATGCATAGGGGCGCCTTGATGCGGGGAAATGATTTCTGTAGTGGGCATTTTGTGCATTTAACAGCTGTGCATATGATATGATCAATAACGGAGGAACGGCGCTGATTAGGCGCCACTGTGCTCCTTCACCTCTTCTCCTCCTGTCGCCCCCTCCACACACACACACACGCGCACACACACACACACACACAGCACACACACACACACTAACAAAAGTCCCCTAGTTACTGTGTATCCTCTGCACAATCCCTTTGCTGCTGCTACACTGAATTTCCCCACAGTGGGACTAATAAAGGGATTTTGCATCGTCTTAAACTATACATGATACACAAGAGTGACAGAAGAAAAGTATTTAAATGTAGCTAAAGAAAAGTAATAGAGTGGCATTGTGCACGAGAGTAGTGCAAATTGCATGAATAAATATGTGTAGACTATGAATGTGAAAGACAGTTGCACAAAGATATATGAGACGGTTTGATGAAGTTTATTTAAGCATTCTTTAAGAGCAGCAGCAGCAGGGGTTCTGTTTGATTGTTTTGTCATGCTAAGTTGAGCTAGCATTGCTGCCCCGAGCTGGGATCGAACCGGCGATCTTGTGCTTGGCAGCAAGCAGATGGTGCAGAAGTTGAGTTTGGCAAAGAAGTGCGAAGAGCAGGCTGAAATGTTTGTTTTTTTCCTTTAAAGAACCATTTTATTTGAAATCAGGTGTGTTACAGAAGAGAAGTCAGACTTTCTAAAATAAAAATATAATAATCTATTATAATCTAAAAATATACAGAAAATAAAACAGTATGTATAAAATATACAGATAATAAGAGATTATATAAAAGTATATACGTTGCAAAAAATGAAATGAATGTATACATATAATAATGAAGATGGTGAGTTTTGCACTTGGTGAATGAATATTGGCTATTATACAATATATGAGTGATAGATATTGTTCAGTATGAATATTATAATATTGCACAGAGATGTGGGTGTTGCACAGTTAGAGTGGGTGAGTGTGAGAGTTCAGGGTGGTGACTGCTCTGGAGGAGAAACTGTTCCTGAGTCTGTTTGTTCTGGCTTTGATGCTCCTGTAGCTCCTGCCAGAGGGCAGCAGGTCAAACAGGTCAAAGCCAGGGTGTGAGCTGTCCTTGATGATGTTCCTGGCTCTGCTGAGGCAGCGGGAGGTGTAGATGTCCGTCAGGGAGGGGAGAGGGCAGCCAATGATTCTTTGTGCTGTCTTGACTACCCCCTGAAGCCTCCCCCTGTCTGCCTCAGTGCAGCTGCCGTACCATACTGTGATACAGTACGTCTGCAGGCTCTCAATGGATGAGCGGTAGAAGGTCAGCAGCAGGTTTGAGTCCAAGTTGTTCTTCCTGAGGACCCTCAGGAAGTGAAGTCGCTGCTGAGCCTTCTTGTTAACAGCAGTGATGTTATCTGACCAAGAGAGATCAGCAGAGATGAGGACACCAAGAAACCTGAAGGTGTGGACCCTCTCCAGGGGCTGGGTCAGTCCTGTGTTTCCTGAAATTAATGATGATGATTTCTTTGGTTTTCATGGTTTTCAGTGCCAGGTTGTTCTCTGAACACCAGGCTGTCAACTTCAGGACCTCCTCGGTGCCCTCAGGTGGCACTAAACACAGCACTAACATGCTTCCTTGTGTGTTCATGTTTCTACCTACAGCTCCATTTCAGGAGATACTCCACCTCTGCAGAAAAAATATAAACCTCTAAATATCCCCTCCAACTCGGTTAAAGAGATTAAGAAGACAGTGCACGGGGCCAAAGAGGACCAGCTCGAGGACATTTTTTATTTTGATTTAGATAAGACAGAGAGAGGTTTTGAATACCCAAAAGTTGGACTGTAAATCATTAAAAAAAAAAAAATCACCAATGATACTGTTATGTTTAATTCACAGTAAATGTTAACAAAGTTAACTACGTCGGTGAGGCGCAGAAACCCCATGACGACCCCATGGTAGAAAACGTCCCCTGGACACGTCCAACCACCCAACCACCCCTGGATGGTGGTCTTGTGACCCCAGGGGATGCTGTGGAAGACTGCTGACTAGTGACTAGAAGCCTGTGAGATGATGTGTCTTATGTGACTGTTTTTATTGTGTTTTTAACATTGAGACTGAAACAAACCACCACTTTCTGACCACTATTTTTGAATTGCTGCAGCTTCCTGCCTCTCTGCTCTGACACCCCAAATCACTAACATGAAATGGAAATGTTCAACTCAGCACAAAGCTTGATCCCCTCCTGTTCTGCATTTTATTATTATAATTATTGTTATTAATTTGACTTTTCAGTTTGTTTTCTGCTCCATGTTTTTGGAACATGGAGCAGAAGCTGATCAGGAACATAAGGTGTTAAGAGGTCAGCAAAATATGATGGAGCCAGTCCATTAAGGGATTTAAAACATCCAATAAAATCCTAAAATCAGTCCTAACACACAGGAAGCCAGTGAAGGGAGGCCACAAATGCTCCATCTTGTGGGTTCTGGTAAGAATGTGAGCAGCGGCATTTTGGACCAGTTGAAGGTGTGAAAGGGAGGCCTGATTTGCACCAACATTGAGGGCTTCATAATAGTTATAAGTTGAGTTGTAATAAAAGTGTGTATAACTCTCCCAGTTATTAAAAGATGAAGGGCTTGACCTCAGAAAGAAGCCTCAGCAGCCGACAAAGAACACTACAGATGTGATGTTTGCTTCTAAAGTGTCATTCGCAAACATGCATTCTGTCTTAAGTCTACTGACTTTCATTCCTCTTCTCTCCCGACTCTCTTCCACCTCCTCCCTGCTCTCACTACTGGTCACAATGTTGTCTGCATACATCATAGTCCACAGAGACTCCTACCTAACCTCATCAGGTCAGACAGTCAGCCCGTCCATCATCGTGGCAAACAAGGGCTCAGAGCTGACCGCTGATGTAACCCCATCCCTGCCTTGAACCCATCTGTGACTCCCACTGCACACCTCACCACTGTCATGCTGTCCTATACGTGTCCTGGGCCAACCTCAACTACGTCTCTGCCACTCCTGTGATACTGCAGTATCACAGTTCCTCTCTTGACATCCTATCATATGCTTTTTCTAGATCCACAAAGACACAGTGCAGCTCCTTCTGATCTTCTCTATACTTAATCACCACTCAAAGCAAACATCACATCTGTAGTACTTTTTCTCAGCACGAGGCCATACAACTGATCACTGATTGTCACCTCTCTTCTTAATTTAGCTTCAACAACTCTTTGCCAAAGCTTCATAAGCTTTATCCCTTTGTAGTTATTGCAGCTCTGCACATCGCCCTTGTTCTTGAAAATTAGTACAGCTACATACAGCTTCTCCATTCCTCAGGCATCCTCTCACTCCCGAAGATTGTGTTAAACAATCTGGTTAAAACATCAATGCCCTCTCTCCTAGACATCTCCGTACCTCCAGAGGTATGTCATCAGGACCATCTGCCTTTCCGGTCTTCAATCTCTTTATAGCTGCCCTCACTTCCTCCTTGCTAATCTTCTGCATTTCTTGATTCACTAACTGGCCTCCTCTTTCATTTTCTACATTAGTGAACTCTTCAAAGTACTCCTTCCATCTTCTCACACTCTCTTCACTTGTTAGTACATTTTAATCTCTATCCTTAACCACCCTAACCTGCTGCACGTCCTTTCCAGCTTAATCTCTCTGCCTAGCCAATCAATACAAATCTTTTTCTCCATTCTTAGTGTCCAACCTCGCACACTCAGTATACGTCTTTTCTTTTGCTACCTTTCTCTTTGCTGTATGCTTAGCCTCCCAGTACTCATATCCCTGACTGTCCCACTTTTCTTTGCTAACCTCTTCCTTTGAACACTTCCTCATTCCACCACCAAGTGTCCTTTCTGCTGTCCAGTGGACACCCCAAACATCTTCTTGGCAGATTCCCTCAGCACAATAGCTGTACTTTCACAGTTATCTGCTAACTATTCCCTACCACCTTCTACCACCTCCCCGAACTCTGGGCAACATTCTTCACTCTTGCTCAGAAAATGTGAAATAGGTGTGATTTGTTTATACATGTGGAAACATACATAGAAATACATTATATAAGGCAAAAATAGTTTGTACTATTCTAATAAGCTTGAAAATCAGTATTTGGTATGGCCCCCTTTATTCTTTAACACAGCCTGAACTCTCTTAGGCAGCTTTCTTGTAATTTCATTAAGTAGTCTTCAGGAATTGTTCCCATGGTACAAAAAAATCTAATCTGGCTTAAATTCAAAATGAGTTTAAAACCTTCCAGTATGACCTAAATCTAATGAATGTAAAGAAACAACTGCATTGACTTTAAGTCAACGTACTGTGTTGAAGACTGTTAAAATAGGGCTGGGCCATACTTTTCTGTAATACTAATTTAGACCACAAGATGGTGCAGTGGGACAATGTAGCCTGCAGCCTTGCCTGAGGAAACACCAGTACTGTTGAAGAAGTACAGGTACTGTAGCAGCACACAATGGAAAGCAGACTGATAAGAAGAGAAACCCCTCACAATGACTTATTGGTGTAGCTCGAGACAGCTCAGTCAGTCAGCATTTGGCTTGTGCTGCGGTACTTGAATAGCTGAGGTACTTGCTGTGGCTGTTTTTGGAGGACTACATGGGAGCAGGCAAATACCTACACAAATGGACCATGGTAATAGAAAACAAGCCACAGAGAATAAAGGAATGAGTGATAATGCTCAAGTCTCAATGTTTCTTCTGAACTGGCAAGATAAAAATATAATGTTTGGCATGAAGCAGAAGCAGTAGCTGTAGTAATGTCTAATATTCCTGTGCTAATATGTGTTTCATTAGTGCTTTCTTTCTTCTAAAGCCCCTCGGCTCTGGAATGCCCTGCCTAAAGAGATGAGGCTCACAGAGTCAGTGACCTGCTTACATTATCAAGTACTGTGTGAGTCTGTTTCTCATGTTTGTCTTTTTCAGGACACATCCGGATTGGCCTGGTGTTTGCTGCATGGGCTGCTTATGCGACAGCAGCAGCATTTATCCCTGTTTACTCACTCTGCATATCTCTTGATGGTAAAGTGTGCTGGACCTGTGAGGGCAGTGCAGAAGTCTTTATACTTAGCTAGGAAAATGGGAAATAGGTGTGGTGAGTTATAGAAGCATGTAAATGTATATGTTAACACAGTATATGAGGCAAAACAGTTTGTCCAATTCTAATGAGCTTGAAAGTCAATTTTTGGTATGACTGTCTTTATCCTTTAACACAGCCTGAACTCTCTGAGGCAGCTTTCTTGCAGTTTCTTTAAGTAGTCTTCAGGAATAGATTTCCAGGCTTCTTGAAGGACATTCCCAAGCTCCTCTTTGGATGTCGGCTTCATTTTGTTTCATCCTCTGTCAACATGATCTCATGCTGCTTAAGTAATGTTGAGGTCTGGGCTTTGGGGAGGCCAATCCATGACTGATAGTGTTCCGTTGTGTGTTCTTCTCTCAGCTATGTTTTCATTGCAATGGCAGTGTGTTTTGGCTCATTGTCAAAAAGGAAGCCGTTGCCAGTCAGATGCTTTCCAGATGGTATTGCATGACAAAAGTAGTATTTCATACTATTTATGAAATATGGGGTGACTGAGAGGCTACATTTGGATCAGGGTAGAAACTCTGAAAGTGAAGTTGTCCAGGAGTTGTGCAAACCATATGGTGTAAAGGAAACCCGTACTACACCTCACCATCCACAGGGCAATGCACAATGTGAGCACTTTAATAGGACCCCGCATGAGCTTTTGCACACACTACCTCCAGAGAAGAAATGACATTGACATGAGTATTTACCAGAGCTGGTCTATGCATATAACATAACACCTCATGCTACCACAGACTACTAACCTTATTACCTCATGTTGGGCATGCACCTCCATCTTCCTGTGGATGCTTTGTTAGGCTGGGAGCAAACATTTAACAGGAAGTGAGACTGGTTAGCAGCACATCAGCAACATTTTAGTGATGTTTGTGCTGGAGTAAAACAATATATGGAGCAGAAGGCTACAGAGAGACTGGAGGGGCACAGGGACAAAATATACTGTCCATCAATAGAAGTGGGTCAGTTCGTTTACCTTCACCATTGGCCTCAAGGCAGAAATCACATTCAAGCTGCCTGGGGACCAAGTGTGCATAGAGTGGTTGAGGTTCAGGGTAGCATGCATGCAGTGGAACCAGCTGAGGGTGGTCCCATTAAAAAGGTCCACAGAACCAATCTTTGGTTTTGTGTGCATCCTATTCCTGCAGCCAGGAGGTCAAAGAGTGGCTATCCCCCATCACCAGTATTCAGTTCTCATTTGACCATGTCTACCCAACGCCTGGACTCAGCCTCAGATATGTTGTGGGTGGGGCCCAAAGCAATGCACTAGAAGTTAGTATTGTATGTATTTCCTGCTTTAATATGTATAACTGTGGATTTTCTTGTAGCTGATGTTTTGTTCTCTTGTTAAAACAGGATACTAAGCCACTATAGTTGTTTGTGCACTCAATTAGGGATTGGATTTAAAGATGAGTTTGTTCAGAATAAAGGACCTTTTTATATAGATTATGTTTTGTCTTCAGCTCATTTAGCCAGACACCTCATGTGTACCAGTTAAAAGCTATGCAGCTGCATTTTGCAGCAGCTGGAGATGGGACAGTGATAACTGGGAGACTCCAAAATAGAGAGAATTACAGCAATCCAGTCACGTTGTAATAAGTGCATGGATTATAATTTCAAAGTCCTGTTTTGAAAGAATATGTTTGACCTTGGCCAGTTGTTTAAAAAAAGGTCACAGGCTTAAACTGATAGAAAAAGGCAGAGCAGGGAACATGATGGGTCAAAGGCACGGGATGATATCTACCCTCACATGAGCCACCTCCACAGAGAAATTTAAAAGGTTTTCATATATTTCTCAAATGAAGGTTCAGTGCAGACAGTCTGTGGAACCTCAAGAACAGCATCTACAGTTTTAAACACTATACAATACAATATAATACAAGAATTGCAGAACAACAGCAAGCTTAGGTTTGATTGTTGTTTATTTAATAAGACATTTAAGACATTTATTTCCACAAGAATCCCCACCCCCACAATCAGATGATTCCCTATGAGCACGCACTTGGCAACAGTGGGGAGGAAAAACTCCCTGTTCACAGGAAGAAACCTCCGGCAGAACCAGGCTCAGGGAGGGACGGCCATCTGCCGCGACCGACTGGTGGGTGAGGGGAAAGTGGAAATTTAAAAAAAAAAAAAAGCCAAAATGATTTTTTTTGGAGCAACTTTGTAATGAATTTTTCACCAAAGTACTGGGCTGGTGTAATAATTAAATGAGTTTTGGGTTTTGCAGTGTGGAAAATTTGGGCAACTTTGGTGAGACTGCAGGGGATAGCAGAAGCAGGAGTGGAAGGCATCAGCATGTTTGCTGCTAAATGGCCAGCTCTGATTTTTGTTTTCAGATTGAGTGTCACACTCTTCACTGTTGCTGCTCCATGTAGAATTTAGGCGTACAGCTGGGTGTTGGACACTCCAGTCTGTACTGTGTGGGCTGTTTGACTGCCAACTGGAGGGCTGCTGACAGAGAACGAGCCTTTGTTCTTCTGTGTTCTCCGTGCCATTACACTCGTCTCTGGAGGAACTCTGTGAGGGGCCGGGGTCAAAGAAAGGATCCTGGAGAACCTCCGAGGGTGTGATGCGTTGGTAGGCATCTAAATGCAGCATGCGTTTAATGAGCCTCAGCAACACATCCTGACCGCTTTGGTGGCCTGTTTTCATTTTCATTAATTGTTGGATATCATCCAGATGCCTGAGCTTTATGAACCGTGTTTCTTGGGCTTGATATCCTGTTTCATGTTTAAATTCCTCTTCAGATTTAAACCTCCAGTGTTGGTCGCCGCAGTTTTCTCGTATGAAGAAATGATGTGTATTAAATCCACGGTTCAAGACCCAGTCAGGTGGCTGGCCCTGAGTGTGTACTATGAATCTGAAAACATCATAATCCATTTCCGCAGGGTAGAGTGGCTGTCCTATGGCTAGCTCCGCAGCTATCAGGCCCAGGGCCCACATATCAATCGCTTGATTGAATGGAGCCTGGAGCATCACCTCTGGTGCTCTGTACCAAAGGCTCTGCACACAGACATGTGGAGCCAATGTAGACACGGGCCGTGCCAGTCCAAAATCAATCAGTTTCACCTTGATGGGAGACTGAGTGCGGTCCACAAGCATGACGTTATCTGGCTTGAGGTCGGTGTGTGCTATTCCCCTGGAACTCAGGTGGGACAGGGCGTTGGCCAGCTGATACAAAATTGGCCTCAGCTCACTTACAGGAAGGCCTTGGTAGTTCCGGTCCTCCATGTAATCATAGAGGCTTTGATCAAGCAGTTCAAAATTTAAACATACACGCTCCCTGTCCATGAAAAAGCCGTTCCATTTAATAATGTTGCAGCTGTCTGGATCCAGGCACTGCAGCTGCTCCAGGATGAATATTTCCGATTTTGCCTGTTGCAAAATTTTGGGGTGGTTTTTGTTGACTTTGATGGCGACGGCTCTGTTGGTTTTGGTATCGAGACATTTTGTAACAAAACCAAAGCAGCCCTCTCCGAGTAAAGCCTCCACTTTGTAGCATTCTCCCAGTATGGCTCCTTGAAAAACATCAAAATCACTGGGGAGGAAGGATGGTGCGTTCACTGACTTGTTGGGCAGTGTTGGTTTAGGTGATTCAGCTGGCTTTTGGACACTCCACTTAATGCTCTGTGGACTTTCTGATGGCCAACTGGAAGGCTGCTGACAGAGAACGAGCCTTTGGTCTTCTGTGTTCTCCGTGATGTTACAGTGGTCTCTGGAGGAACTATGTGAGGGGCCGGGGTTAAAGAATGGGTGCTGGAGAACCTCCAAGGGTGTGATGCGCTGGTTGGCATCTAAATGCAGCATGCATTTAATCAGGCTCACCAACAAATGTTGACCGCTTTGGTGGCCTGTTTTCATTTTCATTAATTGTTCTATGTCATCAAGACGCTTGAGCTTCACATATCGTGTTTCTTGGGCTTGGTATCCTGTCTCATGTTGGAATTGTTGTTCAGATTTGAATCTCCAGCGTTGATGACCGCAGTTTTCTTGTATGAAGAAATAATCTGGATCAAATCCACGATCCAAGACACAGTCTGGTGGCTGGCCCTGAGTGTCTATTATGTATTTGAAAACGTCATAAACACCATCACCAGGGTACAGTGGCCGCCCTATGGCTAGCTCCGCAGCTATCAAGCCCAGTGACCACATATCAATCGCTTGATTGAATGGGGCCTGGAGCATCACCTCAGGCGCCCTGTACCAAATGGTCTGAACACAGTCACCAGGAATTACTGTCGACACGGGACAAGCCAGTCCAAAATCGATCAGTTTCACCTTGATGGGAGACTGAGTGCGGTCCACAAGCATGATGTTATCTGGCTTGAGGTCAGTGTGTATAATTCCCATGGAACTGAGGTGGGACAGGGCGTTGGCCAGCTGATACAAAATTGGCCTCAGCTCACTTACAGGAAGGCCTTGGTACCTGCGCTCCTCCATGTAATCCATCAGGCTTTGATCAAGGAGTTCATAATTTAGGCATATATTCTCCCTGTCCATGAAAAAGCCGTTCCATCTGACAATATTGCTGCTGTCTGGATCCAGGCATCGCAGCTTGTCTAGGATGAACATTTCTTTTTTTGCCTGCTGCAAAATTGCAGGGTGGTTCTTGTTGACTTTGATGGCAACAGCTTCGTTGGTTTGGGTATTTCGACATTTGGTTACAAAACCAAATGCGCCCTCTCCAAGGAAAGCCTCCACTCTGTGGCATTTTCCCAGCATGGTTCCCTCAAAGATGTCAAGATCACTGGATGGTTCGTACATTGACATTTTGAGCGGAGTTTGTTCAGCAAGCTGTTGAGAACTTTTTCAAAAGTCTTTTAGCTGCTGGTAGGAAAATGTTTCAAAGTCGTTTCCAAAACTGTGCTGCACTCAGGTGAGAAGTCTGATACTGGAAGAAAGTTTCAAATGTGGGTTCTTTTAAGACGTTCTAACATCTAAACATCAAAGGATCATAAAGACTTTTCAACATTCCAAAGTATCTCTGTGTGAATGCAAGGGGGGGGGGGGGTGCGCATGCGTGCACACATGCGCGCATGCACATATGCCCGTGTGTGTGTGTTCACACGATACCTGCTGCAAGTTTGTTTGTTTGTTGTTTATATTTTTGATTCTGTTCTGTAACAGTTGGAGGCTGCAGGGATTCTTCTTTGACTGAACTGCTTATTTTGTGACTGACTCCGAACGAGGGGGTAATGGCATAGGCGTGGGAACCGGGGGGGACGAATATTGGAGACAGGGGCATTTGTCCCACGCAAAAATTACACCACGGAGGAGAAAAATACTTGATTTTGGAATCTTTAAGTCGCGTGCTTTTATTTGAAACATAGCGGCATGTCACTGCGCTCCCCCCGCCCCCCTCTGAACAGCTGAGTGTTTGGGAGGCGGAGACAGCGGCAGGAGGCAGAAACTCTTTGAATGAGGTCAAACGGTCTGTCGGGAATGTTGCCATCAATATGGCTGCTTTATAACAGCTTGTTGTCAGTTTACTTTCATATAGTGATGAGAAAATGAAGCTTTTGTGAACCTTGAACCAATTGTTTCATAAATAGGTTCATTACCCGAAGCTTCAATTATAGCGCCCTCTCCTGGAAAAGTGCAATGTTTTCAGTTACACACCTGCATGCACACACTCACACCTCAATGATCTGAAGCATCTTTGCATTGTTTAAGGCACACGCGTTATGACCAAATATGATGATATCAGGTTCTATTTACAGATAAAGATGGATGAATGTGTGTCGTGTTATTGGAGCCTTTCCCATCTGATATAGGGCGAGAGGCAGGGTACATCCTGTACAGGTCACCAGCCTGTCACAGACAACCATTCATACTCACATTCACACCTATGTGCAATTTAGAGTGGCCAATTAACCTACCTTCAGTAACTGCATGTCTTTGAACTGTGGGAGGAAACCCACACAAACATGGGGAGAACATGCAAACTCCACACAGAGAGAGGGCCGCCGGGCCAAGGTGGAATCAAACCCAGACCTAGATGTCAATCTAGCTGTGAGGCAGGCAAAAATCAAACATTTCATTAAACTCATGTTGGCAGACTGAGCCCTCTTTTTTTCCCCATCCTTTATTTTCCAAGTTTTCTTAACATAACTCAGCATAGAATTATATGAAAACAAACAAGTAAAAATAAAATTTAAAATAAAAATAAACTGAAATAAAATAAACATTTAAGAGGGGTATACTTTGACATATAAATAAACTCACATTTCAATAAAATTTTTACTGAGAGTGAAAGAAATTCTGGATATTTTGCCACAATGGTTTTTTTCCCCATTTAGCCCAGATCTCTTTAAATTTTACAAGCTGCAATCTACCTGAAATACTGAATAAACATTTAGACTCTGAATCCATGTCCACTGAGTACAGAAATCCAAATGAAAACTCATCCCACTCAAAAGGTAGACTTTTAGACTTGGATTGTCAATCAAAATCATTCTGCTATAAAAATGTCACTGACAATGAATTTTTGTTTCAGTTGTATTTATTCAGGAAAAATGTAACAATTTCTTTGCTGTCCCATTTCTGCTGTTTTTTCCTTTTACTTGCTCTTCTGGAGTTTGATGACAAATAAAAATAGACAGAGCTCATTAGCATGGTACCACTGCTAAGACATAGAATATATTAAAATCTAAAGTCATTCTTCAATCAATAAAATTTTATAGTGAGGTAACTTATATTACTCCTCTGCTTGACATTGTGCCGGGCACCAGTATTACAAAAAAGATGCAACCTGATTGGCTCTCTTGTGAACATTTCAAGTGCCTATTGGTTCACAGATAGAACCTTATAATACCAAGTTAAAGCTTGATTTTGCAGATAGAACCTTTTTGTTTTGTGAATAAAACAGCCAAAGTTATATATAATTGAAAAAAAAATTCTTATATATTGTTGATAAGTGGACAGAGAATAAGAATATGACAATAGACAATTTTGTTAAAAATGTCAGAACCTGATAGTTCTAAGGGGACGATATAGAAACCAAATCTTTTTCAGTCATCTTAATCCTGGGATGGTCACTCGTCCAATATTTAGCTTGCTAGTACCAGTGCGGCCACCTGATAAAGTAAGCGTACAGCCCTGGAATGGTCATTATGCTTGATAAGACTCAAGCCATTGTTTGGTGGTTTGCCCACGTCTTACGATTATAAAACATATACATATGTAAATTATACATGCAGTAATATAGGTGTACACAACACTATTTTTCCAACATTTGAAAAAGAAGAAAGTAAAAGATCAAATAGCGTTTTTTCTGCTTTGCTCAGAGTATTTATGGATCTGTCAGGTTTCCAGTATGTGCCCCCCCATTAGTAAACCCACTCCTACGCCTTTGAGCGTGACCCTCAGATTCTCACTAAGGCCCTCCTCCCACGACTGCTCAGTTTGACCAGGCATCCAGCTCTCAGTAGAGTCCTGGTTGTACCAAACTTCTTCCATCTGAGAAGTATGGAGGCCATTGTGCTCACACACACAAAAAAGGCAGAATTGTTAATAACAATGAGGTGGTGGACATGTAAGGCTTATTGCAGAGCTGAGTCAGTGGTGCGGCAACCTCGCTGCTCTTTGGCCCGCTGGATTGCTGACCTTCGACCTGTAATAGTAGCTATTCAGGTCCTCACTTGAAATTTGCCTGTTTTAGTCACATATTTGACGCCTTTAAACGGCTCGTACTTCTCTGCGTGCGTGTCGAGACGGTTCACTTTAAGACCTGCACAGAGGTGGAGAGCAGTGGAACACAAATCAAGGAAGAGAAACGGCCTGAACAGACTCACACGCTACAGCTTTAAGCTTAAACGTAGCTGAGGTCATGCACTGCAGATTACCTGATATGGCCAACTGCTGGATCTTTAGGTCAATGTTGAGCGAGGGGTTCTCTTCGGGTTTAGGGATACCTGTCTGCATACTCAGACTGCCTCGCAGGTTAGGAAGCTTCTGGGGCTTAAGCTTACCAATGTCCCAAACCAACACCTACCCAAACAAGCAGAGTAAATGATTTTTAGTTTTACTGTCTCCAACAGATCCAAAAGTGGACCAGGACAGGAGCCTTTGATGCTTGTGCTTGACTGGCATGCCCTTAAATTGTCATCTTAGATTGCTTATCAGTGCAACTGGATGCAGCTTTGTAGTAAAGTGAAAGACACTCTCTCACTTAGCACAGTCCTACAGTTTTACTGCTTCGGACAGACCTGGTGGTGGCTGATTACCTTTGTAGCAAAGTCATAGGTGTAGTTTCCCTGTGTGGCTGTGAGGTTGGCATTAAGCACAGCCTTAGGCATGTGGATAGAGACTTTCAGGTCCTCCACCGTCTTCCCCATTGTCTGCTTGGGTCCAATGGTGATGTCCAAGCGACCGCAAGATCCTGTCTCGAAAAAATTGATGTTCTGCTTCACATACACTGGAATGGCTACGAGACTGAGGAAGGAAACAAACAGCACTGAGCACAGTGGTGGATGGCAATTACAGGCAGTAACAAGTGTGGTTTTGTGGAGCTTTACTGCAGAATAAAAATAATTTGTCACTTGAAACCCATGAAAAAAAAAAACCCCAAAAAAACCATGGCAAGATCTTCTTATCAGCTGTGATCATCCCAGTGCCTAAGAAGAATAACATCACCTGTCTTCATAATTACAGACTTGCTGCTCTCACTTCAGTTCTTATGAAGGTGTTTGAATTTGTAAGAATCTGTCCAACATCACTGTAGACCCTCATCAGTTCACCCACAGGGCTAACAGAGGCTCGGCCAATGCAGTTCTTCAACACTGTGAAGTTAAGCCCACATCTGTCATGTTCTGTTCCTTGATTTTAGTTCAGCGTTTAATATAATTATTCCTGTCAGGCTGTACCGCACTCTTCTTACTATGTGTGTTAATGGATTACTTTCTCAGTGGATCTTTCCGTCCTGTAAGAAACAAGCTGTTAAAATTCACAATCATGTCACGTCACCCAGGGATCTTGACACCGGCGATCCACAAGGGTGCGTCCTGTCGCCACTATTGCTTACTTTCTGCATCCTGACTTGGCACGGTAACGCAACTAATCGAGACAAACGCAGCTTGAAAAAGTAGAATTACCAGGAGCTTCATCAGCATCATCGCTGACTCCTCCCACCCTGCACATCACCTGTTCAATTTTCTCCCATCAGGCAAAAGATGGAGTATGACTAGCAGAAGAACATCATGCTTCAGGGACACTTTGTACATTCAGTTTACCTACATCAGGTTTTGATCAGAAAATGTGAATGTATTTTGCACTGAAACTATATGAACAAATATGAACCCAAACCTGCACTATGGACTGTTCTCTTGTGCAAAGGCACTTTAAAGACACACAGCCCCTGTACTCTGATACATTGCACTACTTTTATAGGCTTGATCGTGTACTTTTAGTATTTTGTATCACATTGTGCTGTGTTGTTGGATGTGTCTTGTGGTATATGTGAGCACACCAAGACACACCATCAGCTGTGTTGTTGAAATAGCTACAAAAAACTTGAAGGTGCTGACAAACAGAAGGCAAGGATTAGTGTTGTGAATACTGTTATTTCAATCTATTGAAGCTGAATTCATTTTTGCAACAAGTGAGCAAATGATGGCTGCACTTACTTTTGAGAGCTGACGCGGTAGGTCATGAGCGTGGACTTTCCATCCGCTGGGATCAATGACAGGACGCGCTCCGACTCCCGGCGCCTAAACCAAACGCACGGGTGGAAACTCACGTCATCAAGAAGACGAGGATTCTGCCATCAAAAACATCAAGCGTGAATTATCTGTACAGCTACACAAAGCAGACCACTAAAATCTATGCAGAAATGATCCAACCATAAAGGACAAGGTCAGGTCAGGCATCCCACTGAGCTTCACACAGGCTTCAATTGCACCCTGGATCTCTGTGATCGCGGTCGTACCTGGAAAACAAGGATGATAAATCCTGACTATAAAAAGCTTCTAAACCAATTTATAAAATATAAAATACTGAGAAAAGATGCTGTGTTTATTGTGGTAACCACACAACTGTCTTTGGGCTCAGTCAGCTTCGTTTCTTGCCAGTCTTGGAAAAAAAAAAAAAAATAAGTTTGGATGTTTATGGTTGACTTTTTAAGCTTTCTGGGAGTTCGTGTCAGTGGCACAAAAAGGGGTTATGCGCTATATGCAAAGCATAGGGTGCCGAGGATGTCAGCACCAAGCACTTTTTAAACCGTTAGCCAGTGGCAACAGGTGTGCTTCCTCTCAGAACTGTTATGTTCTTTTTTTATGAAGGTAGACATCACTTTAGTTCACATTTCACACACTTAATAACATTTATTATTAAAGAATCAGAAGATTCTCACATGTACATGGGCTCCTTGGGTTCAGAAAATCACAGGTCATAAAACCACCTGATCGAATGTTATCAGTCCATTAAATGAACGTTATTAGCAGTTTTCAGGCCCATAGTTAAGGGCCAGTATGAGCTGTCTCTACCTCCTAACTATGGGCCTGAAAACTGTAGGGATGGTACTCTCGACACTGACGTTTCTGAAGCGCAGATGTTTCGAAACACTGATCTGAAATGTGGTTTAAAACAGCTGCATTATGTGACCCCACGGTGGCAAAGGGAGGTTTTTGTGCATTTCACAGGTGTCAGGATCCCCCTGTTTTTTTAATAAACCTGTCATTTTGGGCTGGGTCTGTAATTGCTGAATGAATGTTTTTTGATATCACCACTTCTATTTATGAGAAGCGGGCACATGTACGCATAACTTATTATTTTTTACTGTGGATTGTGAAGACCCATAAAGGCTATCTATTCACATACAGGAGAAACCTCAGCACACGCTGGGACAGCTGACTGTGAGCACTGAAAATCCACAATCCTCCATTTGCTCTGCAATTTGAGCTTTAAAAATAGCTGCACAAACCGATATGACCTCTATTTTCAAAGAGACACGAGGGGAACTTCCCCAAGTCTGACCTGCATCGACCCTCCACTCAGTGTCCTCCTCAGTCATGCTGGTCACCACGATCGCTGCAGAAACCTATGCCGAATCATTAAAATGAACTCGCACTTCAATAACTTACCGGTGACATGGGTGTTTAAGTTTTTTATTACCAAATCGTATGAATTTGTGTAACTTCTAGTTGAAGTGTATCAGTAGAAATCAGCTGAGGGGGCACAGCGACTTGACTGGACAGGCCTGGACCCCCTAAGCCCGTCTGCCAACCTGTGACCCACAAACTGCACAGCAGCTGCACTCCTGCTTTGAGCAAATTAATACAAATGTGAAAAACAAAGCAAACAAACAAACAAAAAAACACATCCAGGAGATCTATTTCTGAACAATTCTCCTGACAAATGAGTTTGGTTTTTCTTTTTCTTATTCCCACTGAGGATACCGGTGTAACTATCTGATATATAAACAGCATCAGAAAGGCTGCAGGTTCAAAACCTCAAACTGAGTAAAACATCACGGCCATGTCACAAGACGTTTCTCGTGGTTCAGAAGTTGCTCAGCAGTGGATGACGTCTTTGCTCAGATTCATAAAAGTATTGTGAAAGTGTGAAACTGAAAACTTAATGTCAGCCTTTATATTTCACAGAAGGAAAATATTTAGTTTATTTCTTAATTTTAATTTTCTGATTTCTCCAAAACATGTGTTAATCATAATTATTGATAGTCAGGCATATGTGTCATTGTTTCAAAGATCAGAATTATCGAGATGTGGCGATAACGATTGTCCAGCAGGTGTCACTGTGGAGATGGGTTTCAGATTATGTTGAACACAGACAGACCTGTGAAGCGAAGCCTCCTCAGTGTTTCGCAAAGCCTCGCTCGCTTTGCCCATCACTACCTCTCTGTCCCCCTTTTTTCTATTTTCTCCCCCTCTCTCTTTTTCTTGCTTGATTTTCCCCCAGCCTGTCAATTCTGGCATTACCACAACACATATACATGCATGTAAAAAATAACGGGACAAAACGCTAATAAGAGGAGCCTATAGAGCAAATGTGTGTGGCACAACAGTGCACTCAGATCACATTTCTGCTCGCAGTATCTGCCAGACAGGACAAGACAGGCTTTAAAAAAAAAAAAAAAAATCCCAGCCTTTGTAAAGGATCGATTTTTTTTTTTTCACCTTTTTGTAAATCAAGGTGAGAACAGGCTGGGGCGAAGGGTGATACGCAGGTGCGGGCCATTTTCTGGATATTATAGTTTTAACACGGCAGACTTCCGGTGACGTCTCTACAGCTTCCTGACAGGTCTGCTACACACTTGTGATATTTTCCATCGAGGAGGAGAAGGAGGTCACTTTCTGGACGGAACCAAAGGCTCTGCTCGTTTCGTTCTTTGATTATGAGACAGGACTGCCGGAAGTTGAAAACAGCTGTTCCTGCACTGTGAAGCGGAACTTTGAGGTGCTGGTTCCTCTCACTGTCATATATTTGGGTGTGTGGAGTCCGTGTAGCGCTGCACGAGTTAAACCATTTAAAGAAAAAAAAATAAGAAAAGAAAACGTATAAAGAAACGACAGCGTGTTTGCGGTGAGCTGGGCTTCCGGACCCGGAAGGCGCTGGTACGTCTTATTTTCCATTCATGGTGTTTGACTTTGCTGATGGTTTGCAGGCACACAAACTGAGGAACCGTCAGCTGGAGTTTTTTCACGTAAATATAGTTCCAAAATGAAACGGACATCGGTTCGAGTTTCACGTGGAACGTTAGTATAAATTTATTCATGAACAGTCTCTTTATCGAAAACTTTTTAATTGTATCTCGAGAGAAGGGGAAAGAAAAAAAAAGAAAAGAAAAAAAGAAAAAGAAGAAGAAAAAAAAAGAAAGAAGCGCCCCGAAGAGTAATTCAAACCTCCTGACGCCGCGGAGGAGTTTCTGCTCCTTAAAACGTCCTCCTGCCGGGCAAGCTGCACCTTGTCAGTCCTCCACAGTCCCAGCCAGGAGCGCAGCTACTTTCTGAGGTGTATGCAGACACAGTTTTAGGCGCTCCCTCCCCTTACAAACACACACACACACACACACCTTCTCAATATAACTTATATTGTAACTACAGCACACAGTTGCAGAAGTGACCTGTTATTTAGGGAGGAGTTCGTAGTCGAAGAAATTAGTTGTATTAAGAAGACTTTGCATTCACAGCCTTTAGATTCGTACTCAGAGAAAAACAGTCCTAATCCACACAGTTTCTTGATTACGAATACGGATGTTAGAATTGTGCGCACACCTTTTTGACAGTTATCTTACTCCATAATCGAGCGCGTTCTCGAAAGCAGGGGCGCCTAATCAGCGCTGTGCCTCTGTTATTGATCATATCATATCCACAGCTGTTAAATACAGAAAATGCTGACTAGAGAAATAATTTCCCCTCATCGCTTTGGCGCCCCCCTGTGCGGCGCCCCTATACATTGGATATACTGCATACCCACTTTTTTGCGCTACTGGTCCCAGCTGTCAGCGACATAATGAAGCGTCTTAATCCGCTAATCCTGCACCTTCAGCGACTGGAGCGGTGATCAAGCCCCCCCAAATAAATAAATAAAGAAAGAAAGAAAGAAATCCAATCAGGTCTTTTATCATCGCCGATGGGCTGGAAACTGTTTATGCAGTATTGTGCAGCACAGAAATTCACAGCACAATTTTTTTTTTTCCCTGAAAAATTTGCAAATGTTCAACTTGAAATATTCTCATTCTTCCTGATGTTTGTTTATTTTTTTTGTGAAGAAAAATATAACTTTAGATTTTATTTAATGTGTTGAGGCGAAAGTTGCTTTTTTCTGGCCATTCAAATTCTTATTGCTGATTTAAAATTATTATTTTTAATCCTGTTTGGCCCACGACTGGGACTGTGTCTTCAATGTTAGCAATGACTCTGAGCTGGCTGTAAGTGGTTACAGATCATACAGGACAGAAAGAAATAGGTTCAGTGGAGGTGTTGCTTTTTATCTTTAGGAACATATTTTGGCAGTGATTTTAAAAAAAATCACTGCTTTGTGTTATTGATTTTCATATTTGTCACACTTTAATATTTCAGACCAAACAAATTTTAATATTAGACAAAGATGAATAAATACAAAATGCAGTTTTTAAATTCTGATTTAATTTATGAAGGGAAAAAGTTTATCCATACCTACCTTGCCCTATGTGGAAAAAGTAATTGCCCCCAAAATAAATGGTTGCTCCACCCTTGGCACTAAGAACTTAGCAACAAGATTAAAGTGCCAGAAGTCTCGGTGATCATCAAGATTTTTTTTTGGCAAATGTGAGATGTGTTTCTTACCCTGTAATTCTCAAAACCAAAGAACTGGGAAACTGCTGCCCCTGGGTTTGCACCCTATGCAGATTTTCATCTGATTCACTGTTTTTACAGACTGTATATTTTATTTGTTTATTGGTGTACAGATTGTGTGTTTGTTTGTATTTCACTTTATTTATCTATTTAGGGCCCGAGCACGAACTGTGCGAAGGCCCTATTGTAATTGCTTCGTTTATTATTATTATTTTTTTTTTTTTTTTTTTTATTATTATTATTATTCAGGCAAATGAATTGGCTTTTTGGGGGCTTTATCATATTCAAAAACTCATGAACCTTTGCACATGCGTCACACCTGGTGAAAATTTAAGTATTTTAATGGGCTCGGGCAAGGGCGCGCCCAAATGGCTCGCTAGCGCCCCCTAAACTGGAGCCCCACCGCTGTGTTTCACGTACATGAATGAAACTTCATACACATGTATATCATGTCCAGGCGCACAAAAAATCCTCTTGGAGCCATGCCCTAAACCCAACAGGAAGTCCGCCATTTTGAATTAATTATGCAAATTTGGCGATTTGCAGCCCTCACACTTTTTCTAATAACTCAGAGGTTTTAGACCTTATCATCTTCATATTTGGTTTGTCTAACCTACACCCCCAGGGGAATCTAAATCTTGAAAATGGTGAGTTTTTGCCAAGGGGGAGGGGTCCTTATGCCCCTTTGAACTTTGATCATTCGCCATGAAATTTTGATTGCCTCTCATTCATACCTACATGATCCAATGTGCATCAAACTTCTCCAGTAGGATGAGGGTGCCCCCCTGAACACATACATATGACAATATTTAATATCAGTCGCAGCGCCACCTAGTGGGAACAGGAAATGTCATATTTTACACTTGGAGGTCCAGCTCCAAGGTGGTTTAGCAGAACCATCTCAAATTTCACCTGGAAAGCCTTAAGAAGTTGGACTTACTGTGTTTTCAAAACTGTGACTTTTTGACAAAAGGGCGTGACCCTTATGGGACGGCAAAGTTCGATGATTCGCCATGAACACAAAAATGGCTGTAACTCCAAGCCAGCTTGCCCAATCTGGCTCAAACTTCTGTGGTGTGATAAGCATGCTGCCCTGAACACACTCATATGCATAAAGTCCATAAACGGTAGAGCGCCGCCTAGTGGCAGCTCCGAATATCTTAAAATAGCAGGTTTTTTGAGTAGCCCCGGAGCTACGTTTTATCTACATGTATGAAAATGTACAGGCTCATGTAACATCCTAAGACGTACAAAAAAGTCTCTTGGACCCATACCCCAAACCCTACAGGAAGTCGGCCATCTTCAATTGAAGGTGTCAATTTTTGCGATTTCCACGCCTGCTATTTGAACGAACTTGTCCTAGGGCATTTGACCCAGTGAGACCAAATTTGCTCCACATCATCTAGACAAGGAGCCCATCAAATATTGTGGAAATCTTTACAAAATATTAAATGGCCTTATCACACCAGGCCATTGAAGTTGGCCTTCGTTTTTCTCCCTCACCACCAAATTGTTTGTGCACTTGTTCGCACATGCTTTGTCTGATCAGGCTGAAAATTTAATCACTCATGTACACACCCAGGCTGAATCCATAACTACAGATTCAAGACTGTAGGCGCAATAGCGCCCCCTACAGAAGCAAATGAAAATTTGTATGACCGTCCACAGAATTAGTTTTGCTCTGAAATACATGAAATATCTTTCACCATTCCTTACAAAATCCTCATCTATTTGATAAGCCTCCTGCCCTGAACACATTGATATGCATAAAGTCCATAAACGTTAGAGCGCCCCCTACTGGCAGCTTTAAATATCATAATATACCATGTTTTTTAGCTAGCCCCTGAGTTACATTTTATCTACAGCTCTGAAATTTTGCACACTCATGTAACATCCTAAGACATACAAAAAAGTCTCTTGGAGCCATACTCCAAACCCTACAGGAAGTCCAGCATCTTCAATTGAAAGTGTCAATTTTTGCCATTTTCAGGCCTGCTATTTGAATGAACTCCTCCTAGGGCATTTCACCCAGTGAGACCAAATTGGCTCCACATCATCTAGACAAACAGCCCATCAAAAAAGTCAATCAGACCCATGCCCTATTTTGCATGCTGGAGCCGTGACCACACCCCCAAATATTCCATTGCGTCTATGCCGAGAGCAAAAGATACCTTTTCCTATAAAAGAATTCAACTTTCTAGAGACCCATCACGATCACAAAACCTCCGAGTGCGGCACGGGTCGACGAGCGCCACAGGTCGACGCGCGCGGAGTGCGAGGGCCCGATATCACCGCTTGCGGTTTTAATTACTTTTACATTTCCTATATATTTGATTGCACAGAGACTTGACCTCATTTTGGGTGGAGCCCCCACAATTTTGTTGCACTATGTGCAATGACAGTAAAGGTCTATTCTTTTCTATTCTATTCATGCCATTTTTGTGTAGTCTCTTTCGTATTGTTGAACCATGAACTCTGCCCTTATATGAAGCAATTCTCTAGATGATTATGATCTGGGTCCTTTTGTGAAGTTAGACTCATTGATGTGCTCTTGGAGTAATTTTTGAAGTCCAGCCACGCCTGGGAACATTCACTGCTGTTCCAGGTTAGCTCTCACTGTGGTTTGCTGGAGTCCGTAAGCCTTAGACATTGCTTTGTAACCCTTTCAGACTGGTAGATGTCAGTGACTTTTTTTTCTTATCTGTTCATGAGTTTCTTTAGGTTGTGACATGTTAATCTTTGAGATCCTTTATCCTACTTGACTTTGTCAGACAGGTTCTATTGAAGGGATTTATTGATTCAACATGTCTGGCAGTAATCACACCTGGGTGTGGCGGCTGAAATTCAGCTTTCCAAAAATTGTGGTTATTCACAGTTAGTTCACAATTTAACAAGAGAGGGAGCAATTACTTTTTCACACAAGGCCAGGTAGGTTTAATGAAAGAAATCATCATTTAAAAACTGCGTTTGTATTAACTCAGGTTATCTTTGCCTAATATTAAAATTTGTTTGATCCGAAATATGCAAAAAACTAAGAAATCAGGAAGGGGAAAAAACTTTTTCTTGGCACTGTACTGATTTCTTAGTCGACTAATCAAGAAAAAGAATTAGACTTACCGACTGGTCTAAAACGAAGTAACACTCAGATATTAAGTTCAATTTGAGGACTGTTTAATGGATGATGTTTCAAATGCCTTTGTTAAGATTCAATAATGAATTATACTTTAAATGCTGCTTAATTGTGTGCCATCTCACAGTATGTACATTACATGTAATACTCGAAACAGACAACTAAGAAAAAACTTACACTGATATTAAATATATGAAAACACATTACTCTAAAAGATTTTCATGTATTATTAACATCCCAAAAATAAATAAAGTGCAGCTGAAAAGTGTAGCACATTATGAACAGTGCGCGTTGTTCTATATAGTCGTCCCTCGGTTCACTTACTGCGGCTTCACTGTATTGTGGATTTTTAAAAAAAGATATATCTAATTCTGTGTTGTGGCATTTTCGCTATATCGCCGGACTTTGCGGTGTATAAGTATTTATATAACTCTCCATAACTATGACGAAGAGCTCAGTTACACCTTTAGTGGAAATAGAAGTTATGGCTGAGGGTGAAGATACTGCACCACCTGATGAAGTGGCTGTGCAGTACTGTACATTCATCTCATCGACATCACCTTCATCGCCACCAGTACTGCACCGCTACATAGTTCATCATCACCATCATCATCATCATCATCATCATCATCATGATTAAACTTGTAGAAAGAGAGTGGGGAAGGTTTATAGGAGTGTGGGATGGGTTTATAAAGCCTTAAAATATAAATAAATAATAAAATCAATATAACACCGCTACTTTGCAGGTGTTTCACCTATGGAACATAATCCCCGCGACAGGTGAGAGATCACTGTAACTCATGATACCCATCTCTGTAAAAGTAGAAATCTAAAATGATAATACAATACAAACTATTATCGAGCCATCTGTTCATTTTCATCTGCTTATCTGAGGCTGGGTCATGGAACAACAGCCTAAGCAGAGAAACCCAGACCTCCATCTTGCCAGCTTGTTTGGCCAGAGATATGATCCCGTCAGCATATTCTGGAGCCTCCTCCTGATAGGACATGCCCGAAAAACCTCACCCAGGAGACAGCTGCCTCAACAGGCAGTACTCTAAGCTGAATGACTGAGCTCCTCACCCTATTTCTAAGGCAGAGCCCAGCCACTCTTCAGAGGAAGCCATTTTCTGCTGCTTGTGTCTGTGATCTCATTCTTCACCTTTTAAAATAACTAATAATATTAGGCCTATTAAAAATTTCAGAACTAGATAAACAGAATTGTGGCATTTTTGTATAACAATGTCAGGACTGCAGCTTCATCCCTTGACAGATGGATGCGTAACATTTAGCACAATTACTGGCATTTAACATCAATTAAAATCTTAACGATTAGATTAAATGTCTTATAGGTCTGCTACTGTCTAGTGACAACAGTGACAATTAGTCGTCTAGTCAATTAGTTGTACGTGTCTACATAGGACTAGCAGCATCTAATTGCAGCTTTACACAGTGGAGATCTAGCTGCACTGAAGCCCTGTAATCGCACATCCTAACATGTTGTGAAGTGTGCATTTTTAAAAATGAATCAGGAGACTGATATACATTAGGTCTCCTTTGTGAAAGGGGGGAAAGATAAAAATAGATTTGGACAACGTGGATTTCCATTCATTTCAAAGGTATGAACGTTGTTGCACCTTCATATGGCAGATCGCTACCAGACGTCATAGCACACTACTGTTAACTGAATGGCACATTTTGATTTATCGTTTCTGGGATTGATGTCCAAACTGGGATCAGATATATTTCAAAATTTGCCCCTGAGAAACTGTAACAAGCTGTAGCTCAGGAGGCAGAGCAGGTCACCTACTGATTGGAAGGTCAGTGGTTCAATTCCTGGCTGCTTCGGGCTGCATGCCAAAGTATCCTTGGGCAAGATACTGAACCCCAAGTTGGTCTCCAATGCAAGTGTTGGAGTATGACTGTGTGTGAATATTAGATAACAAAAGCATTTAACTTACATACTCATGGAAGTGGTTGTATGGGTAGGCAAATGTGTTGTATAAGTGTTTTGAGTGCTCAGAATAGAAAAGCGCTATATAAGAACTAGTCCATTTACCATCATACTAGAAAATTTCTGAAAAAATTTGAAATTGACCAATAAATGTGTTGCTGACTAAATTGTCAGCAGCCAGTAGGAGCTTGCGGGATGCATGAAGAGCCATCTAAAGCTAAGAATTGCTTTGTGGAGTTTGCAGAAAGTATTGGGAACATGATGAAGGCAGGTTCAGGGTTCTAGGCAGAATAAAATTTCAGCCCAGTGAATGTGTGTCTTGGGGGATGAGGGTTAATTAGCAATAGCTTGCTAATGCTAAATGTAAAATGTCCTGCCAACTTACTAATTCAGTGACTGTGAACAGTTGGATAATATTATGTATACAATAGTCTGTGATGGTGGTTGGTCCTACAGGTCATTAAACCATATGACTTGATGCTGCTGAAAAAAAGATGCACCTATACCTGCAGCTACTGTTAATAAACATTTCTTAAGCAACACCTCTACGAAGTCTACGAAGTAGACTCAGTGCTGAACACATTCAGCATTCGTAGACTCAAAAGTCTCCTTTTGAGTCTACGAAGACAAGCTTCTGGGATTTTATGTTTAATAGGAAGCCCAATATTGCTCTTTAAGCTCCCTTTTTCCTCTGCTTCCCACTCTGATTCACGCTTGTCATGTGTTTTGTCCCGCATAATCAAGCGTGAACAGGACCGTTGTGAGATCGCATGTGCACAGTGTGAACGAAACTGGCTGTGCCAGGTGGTATATTGTAAATTGCAGGGATCTAGCCAGAGGAAAAAAAAATCAGTCTGCTATTGGCGGCGAGGTTGCATGTGTGGAGTGTACAGGTGCGGGAAATTCTCAGCATGGCACAGCGCCAGGCAGTCAACTGCTGGCTAGAAAACTGAGGTTGAAAAAAAAGCTAGGTAACAAAACCAACTAAAGTAGGCTGTTCAGTGGCCTTTTGATATAGAGTGAATTTTTGTTTTTAAAGGCAACAGTAGTAGTACTGAGGCAGCCATAAATATAATCTCTGTGTGTATCAGGGTTATAATTTTGGATTTTACATTGTTTAGTTTTAACTTTTTTTTTCCACTAAGCTTTTTTTATTTTTCAGTTAGCTTTAATTAGTTTTTAGAATGGTTTTCTTATTTTTATGAGGAGACAGGCAGTTCCTGGAGGAGAGCTGGACAGGACTGTGGAAGGTTTTTAATTCATCAGCAGGATCAGTATCTGCTCCTTTGTGCAAGGCAGAATGGGAGCACTGCTGACAATTTGCACATCTGTACATAGCCAGTGTTCTAGCTAGCGGTTGATCGCCAGGTGCTTCGCCAGGCTGAGATGCCCTCGCGCTGGGCTGAGGATTTCACTGCTTCACTTTCGGAGCTCTGCTGTCACTGCATTTAGCAAACAGGAACCCGCCCCGCGGACATCCTCCATACATTGTATCCGAGGGAAGTGAGCCGTGGCTTCCCTCATTCAGCATCCCGCCCTGGAGCTCCAAGCTCCCCCAGAGCCAAAATGAGAGCATTTTGAACTGCATTTTTAAACTGCGAAAAAATAATCTGAAAGTGCAAAAAAAAAACCCAAACTTGAATCTGACATGTAGTTTCGAATTTTTTTTCCAGTTTCACATCTTTTTTTTTTTTTTTTTTTTTTTTCAGTTGCAAAACTTTTTTTTTCCTGTTTAAATTTTTTTTTTCGGGTTCAAAATAATTTTTCAGTTTCTGCACAGCAAGCACAAAGAGGGGGAGCCGTTACTGAGAGGGTGCACTCAGGTGGAGCGAAAGACGCCCAAAGCAGCAGCGCTTGCTCCTGTAACCACCTTAAAACCTTTATTGGGAAACAGCTGGGGGTCCTTCATCAACCACTTGATCAGCAACATGAAGAACAGAGAACTTTGTAGCTGCTCCATCCACCCTCTTTGTTTCACTGCAGTGAAACTGCGGTACGGAAGTTAAAATGTGCAGATGAACTGTAAATACGAAAAATGATTTCCTATCAGATTAATTGATGGAGTAATCGATAGATTACTTAATTACTAAAATAATCGATAGTTGCAGCCTCACTTGTATTCAGAAAGCCATAGTCAAACATTACTTTTCAGCACCAGTGGAGTTATGAAAGACCTTCAAGAAAAAACTACAGTTCCCAGCAAGATGATGTCACTTCCTGTTGTTACATTAAAATCGTGATAATTTATGCTTACAACATGGTGGCTGATATTCCAATGTAGGAAATGGATCACAAAGACTGTGATTAGGCTTCAGAGGTGTTTTCTGGTTACATATGTAGGCCCCATCACTCAGTTAACAAGTGGGAGCAGCTTTTAGCGGTTAGCATTAGCTTGCTAGTTAGCATTAGCGTTAACACCCCCCCCCTCTAAAAAAATTTTTGGCTAGAAGGCTGATAGCTTTTTTTTTTTTTTTTTTGTCACTTGCACTGGAGTGACCTCAGAAATTGAATGTATTTTATTTTTTTATATATGTAGGTACCTTTTTAAGATTTTTTTTTTTTTTTTTTCCATCAGTTGTCTGACTTTATATTCACACTGTTTACAGAAAACTTCCTGATACAAAGAAGCAGCAGAACAGAAGGATGAACCTACTACACAGGTTAGTGATGAACTAAGTGAACCTCAGTGCCTCATGACTTTGCTATGCAGAGAAGCTCATGGACTGCAAGGTGCACTGGTCCTGTAGCTGTGGCCCAAGTCATCCCCCCCTCCAGCACCATGCTTGGTTGATAGTGGGTATGAGGTGTTTTTGCTGATATGCTTTTTTTTTCTTTTTTCCCCAAACGTCCATCGGTTTGTCTGACTGATTCACTGACCGACCGACCCAAGGATGGTTGAGAATGACATAGCTAAGATCCCATGTGAATTACAGATACAGACAGACAAAAACTGGTGATGGCTAACCAACAGGACATAATCAGAGGAAGAAAGCCCTAGAGAATGATGTAGCAATACCAAGCGACAGCAACATCAAGAAGAAGGAACATGAGAAGTTCAAGAAATGCCAAGGGCTGAAAGAAGAGCTAGAGAGGATGTGGAAGGTGAAGAAATTAAAAAAAAAAAATGGAGTTTCTGCTTCAGCCTTTTAGGTTTCTGCGTGTTCGTTTATTGAACAGGAATGAGACGATACAACAGAATAAGGAGTCCAATTATTACATTTAATTAGCCATTTGTCAAACAGTTTTACAGATTATTCTGGGTCAGATCTGCATGCCATGTCAGTGTGTTACTGGATATGACATTAAAGAACTCACACACTCTTTTTCAGCTCACAGTTTCATATAGTCAAAGCTTATCATTCTTGGTTACATCATTATACAAAACAATATGTGGAAAACGGAGAACTTCAACAGCTGCTTCTTCAGATGACCTCGGAGTCTCCCTTTCTATCACTGTGTAGTCTCCATGAGTAGCTGACCGTTGCCCAGTGAGAACAAGTTCCTGATGACACCAAACATTATGCACTTGTGTATTTTTAATCAGTTATGTTTATCTTCCAGTCTAAGACAAATTTTCTCAGAGAAATAAATGTACATATGGTAACCATATACCATATACCATGAGTGTATTTAAAGCTTCATAAAAACTCATTTCCTTCAAAGGTGAAGGCAACAGTGGCCCGCGCAGTAATCAGAACACTCAGGGCAGTGACCCCCAAACTGGGAGAGTGGCTTTAGCAGATTCCAGGAACAACATCCGAGATCTCTGTCCAGAAGAGCGCAGTACTGAGAACAGCTAAGATACCGTGCAGGACCCTCAAGCTCCCAGGCCTCTCGTAGAGGACCTGAGCTTGGAGGACAAAGACCGCCCTCAGGGCGAGTGGGGAATTTTTTGATACTGCTCATTCCTTACTTGCCATAAAGATCCAACACAATTCTCAGGTCTCAGGAACCTTCCTGTAAGACTTAAATAGGTATTTATTGTTAATAACAAGTGTGTGCAGCTGTGTAAATGTCAGTGTCTTGGCAATGTAATCGATATACCTGCTACAATCTGCAAAGAGCAGCTCTTTTCTGTATGTAAATCCTTGGTGTAACATTTGTAACACTGTGTAAGCAACAGCTGAACTAATCAGCATGATGCTTTATATTTTCCAGACGGGTGATCCATCTACTCAAAGCACAGAGGTGGAAGATGGGAATGCAGGTTGCTCTCTGCCCAGCCACTGGTTGTTACTACAGGATCTTTTGCTCTTCCAGCCCTTCAGAACCAGGTGCACAACTTAATTCACTCTGTTTTGGTCTCTTAAATGCAAGTATAATAGTCAAATAGTAGCAGTTGTAGTAGCAGCAATAGAGATGTAAACCTTAGGTGTTATTACATTTGGAATCAACAATTTAGAATTCCACAAAGTAGAAGAAACAACAAAAAAGTCAGTGTTTGCTGTGTGGAAAGTGGTTATTGTTTTGCAGACCCATGTGCAGTACAGAGGAGGTAGAGGTAAGTGTAAGGTGAGTCTTTTTTTATGAAGGTGAAAAGGCACAAAACCAGAATTCACAAGGAACTAAACCAAGAAACACTGGGGAACACTTCCAACAATGAGAGACGACTCAACGAAGGACAAGGGGAGACTGAGACAATAAAATACAAGAGCTAATGAGGGAAGTGGAAACAGGTGTGAATACAGCTGTGTAATTTTTAATTGGTTAATTTTTAATTTATTAGAATGCATCAGTTTGTTGAAAGACATTTATCTTTATATATTGTACTCCTAAATATACTAATCAGTCTATATTTGTGAGTACAATGTTCTTTTTTCCCCTATTAAATAACCTCAATTTTTTTTCAATGTTATTCAATTAAATAACCTATAAATAATCAAAGATGGCTGTAGCTTTTAGAAATGGGGGGGAATCTGACAAAGAGCTGACGCAGGACTTGAGAAATGCATCTGACCCTTCAGTTGATCCATCTACTCTTCACCAAAGCCTCATCAAAGTGGTCTTAAAGGAAGGTGTTAAAGAATCCATTTTTAAAGGACATCAAACACAACATATTTTACTTTAACTGACAGATTTAACACAGTCTGTGATGCTAGAAATTTTTAAATTTTTATTTTATTATTATAATTATTATTAATTAATTTTTTTAATAAAAAGTGTTTTTAGAGCACGTGTAACACAATCTTGTCTAATACATAATATGAAATCACTAGGTTTTTTGGTTGCCCCCACATAGTCCTACATTAGTTTATGTTGACTAACTAGTGACAGAATCAATGGAACTCAATGGAAAACAAGAAAACTAAAATTAAAAAGCAGTTTAAGAAGGGTCACTTTTGTGTTGCCCCTGGCTGCAGCAGTGAGTTTTGTTAAAAACCAAGGAAAGACGGTCCACTTTCTCTCGAAGTGGTTCTTCATTTTTGGCTAGCTGCACTGAAATTGGGGAATCCACCTGTTAGCTGTAATGCTGGGGTTTGTGGATATCTGAAGTCAGTGCTGATTTTTTTTTTTTTTGTTTGTTTTCCTTTTTTATCCGGCAGAGCAAATTTCCACTATTTTATGCAATTTTAAGGTGTGTTTTAAACCCCAGTTACATCAGGTTAAGCCTTTCTTTCCCCAAGCACACGCAACCAGTTTACAGGATAATAGGTTATTATTATGTTGTGTAGTAATTGTTGTATAGAAATGTTGTACTATATGTGCTAAAGCACGGTCAGGAAGCCTTACATTTGCATCTCCGCAGGCAAATAAAAATCCCCACCTTCTGTCAAATAGACACACACACAAACAAAACCAGGACCATCCTAGGAAAAGATAACATAGCTTTTGGAAACCTGATTTCCTTGCCTTTTTTTTTTTTTTTCCCCTTTTAAACCTTAAATTGAATAAGTGGAAGAGGATGGATGGATAGATGGATGATTTGCTGGGAGAATTTTTAAGTTTGACCACATTATCTCACTGTGTGGATTACCTTATCCTATGATTAAGGAAAAATCAAGCCCAAATGTAAGAGAAGTAGACTGTAAGGTGGCAAATTTTATTATTCATATTTCCCACTGTGAGTGTTTGCAGTCATCTGTAAAACACAGTGGAGGCTGTCGTGTTGGGGATCTTGTCAGAAAAGTGCTGTCAGATTTTGATCCACCATGCAATACCATCTGGAAAATGGGTGATAGTCAACACCTTTTTTTTTTTTTTTTTCCCCCTTTCTCTTCAGCATGACAATTATCTCAAACAATATAGTAAAAGCAGCAGCAGGGTGGCAGCAACATCCTGACACAGCAGACAGTCAGGGTGGGGAACTCATGGTCAGGGTGAATACAGGGTCCTCTCAGGGCTGCGTCCTGACCCCCCTCCTTTTCTCTGCCACCCACACTGCCAACCATATTATTTCAAGTTTCTCAGAGTCTACCTGGCAGAGGACTTGACCTTCATCACCAATACTGCAGCCAACATCAAGATGGTCCAACAGTAGCTCTAGCCACTTAGGAGACTCGGGAAGGCAGGTCTTCCCACCATCCAATCGACCACCGCCTACAGGCGCACCACTTGCAGTATTACAACCTATAGCCTCATGTCCTGATTTGGCAGCTGTAAGAACTATGAGAAACGTAGCGCTGCATTTGTAGGGTGTCAGACATCCTAAAAGACCCTTACCGCCCATCTCACAGCCTATTCTCCCTGCTACTGTACCATCTGGGAAAAGGTTCCAGACCACCAGCTGTAGATCCAGCAGACTTTTCAACAGCTTCTTCCCACAGGCTGTGAGAGCACTAAACAAACTGACCAGGAACTTACTTTGGACATTTGCACAATTTTTGTTTTGCATGATCTTAATTGCACAGTACAGCATATGCACTTCAACATTCATACTCTCACTACTCAGTGTGAATGCTGCTGGCCTTACTGCTGTTTTATATCTTTAGTCTATTTATATTTTAGTTTGTTTTTAACTTTATTTGCACTTATTTTCACTACTTCATTCCAGGTGAAACATCATTCTCTTTCTTTTGTACCTTACTGCAGTTGCAGTAATGACAATAAAGAATCTTGAACATTCAAGGAAGAGCTTTGGGATGTCTTAAAGAAGCCTGGAAAGCTATTCCTGAAGACTACTTAAATAAATTACAAGAATGCTTGACAAGAGAATTCAGACTGTGTTGAAAAATAAATGTGGTCATACCAAATATTGACTCTCAAGGTTTTAGAATTGTAATAACTCTGTTTTTGCCTAATATGCTGTTGAAAGATGAACATAGAGGGACAGACAGCCATTCAATCACCTTCACACCTCTATGCAATTTAGAATTGCCAATTAACCTAACCCCACTAATTGCATGTGTGTGGACCAGGGGTCGGCAACCCGCAGCTCTATCATCCTTATGCTGCGGCTTGGAGAACTAAATTATAAGTATCCAAGTGAAGTGCATTTTATTTTTGTTCATTTTTTGTTGTAGTTCTGAATTGGAACATTATTGTGATCTTGAAATATTAAAATAAAACTATTTTTTATTTTTCATCTCTCAATATATGCGTCTCTCACGGAAGCATCTGCGGCTCTCAGTGTTTTCTTTTCCGTGGAAACCGGATCCAAATGGCTCTTTGAGTGTTAAAGGTTGCCGACCCCTGGTTTAGACTGTGGGAGGAAGATCGAGGACCTGGAGAGAACCACTGAGGCATGGGGAGGGCATGCTAACTCCTCACAGAAAGGCCCCAGGTGGTGGATTCAAACCCAGGACCTTCTTGCTGTGAGGCAACCACAGCACCACCATGCTGCCTATTAGACAAAGATAACTTGTGTAAATACAAAATGCAGTTTTTAAATTATGATTTCATTTACTTTTTCACACAAGGCCAGATAGGTTTGGATAGTTTTTCCCTTAATGAATGAAATTTTCTTTTATCTTTTTATTTTAAATAATCTGCCCTGTCTGGCAGCGTTTGCAGTCAGAATCCTGAACTGAATACACAATTACGCCAAACACATTTCTGTGTCCATGATGAGCTGTATAAACACTATAGGCTCCCCTGATTAGTGTTTTTCTTTTATTTATTTTGTTATTATTCATGTGTGTACATATGCTATACAGCAATACCTGGAAGTGGGGGGGGGGGGGGGGGGGGGGTGAGAAGAGACTAGAATGAAGGGACAGAGTGCAAGCAGAAAAACAAACTGGGTCATGAACTGCTGTACCTACAAAAAACAAACAGTACGGGGGGGGGGCAAAGCAAAATGGATATTCAAACCAACAATCTTATGTTTTGCCCTGCTGTACACACACAGAGAGACAAATGCACATTCTGGCCACTCGCTCCCTCCCACAAACGAACCACACAAGGACACACAAAGAGACATGTCCATCCACATCAACCCATCTTTCATGGGCAAAATGTGGGCAAACAGGCATCTCCCAGAGCCGGGAGCAACCCCAAACCACTAGCTGACCCCTGCTCCAACAGGCCCCAACAACAGACACACAAAAAGAAAAGGGACAAGGCAAAGTGCCCCAGCCCACCTAAATTACTCCATATCTAAGTGACAGAAATCATCATTTAAAAACTTCATTTTGAATTACATCATTATATTTGTCTAATATTAGACCAAGAAATCAGGAAGGGGCAAATACTTGTTCACAGCACTGTACTGTTGTATATAAGGATAAAATGGAGCAACTTTGATTGTTCTATATTTTTAATTACAAAAGTGCCTGAAATGTATTTTCCTGGACTTCAGAGTCATTACATTTCCATTATAAATGTTTCATCTTTTTGATCACATCAGAGAATATATAGATAGGTACATTAACTTAAAGTATAAATACACCTCTTTCTCTCTGTAGATCCCATAGAGATCCACAAGAGGAAGCTTTTCCTGTGGTTTAGCCACCTTCCGCAGGAGGAAAAACAGTTTGGAGGTTTCTTCAGCCCTGAGACCATGCATGTGGACCCATTGATCCTGGAAAGAGATGCACAAGAGAGGGCTGGACTGCTGAGCTCCCCTTTCCAAACACAAACACACTGCCGTCCCTCATTGACCGTAGAACAGCTATTTAAGCACACTGATACCTGGAGGGATGGCCTGGGGCTCAATGTTCTGCTGTATGGTGCTGTGGGAACAGGGAAAAGTACAGTGGTCCAAAAGCTGGTGCTAGATTGGTGCACTGGGACCCCTCTGAGCCACTTTAAGCTGCTGATTCCTTTCTCCTGTGAGGACCTCAGCCAGCTGTCAAAGTAAGATGTTTCTCTTGCACTTCATCACATATATCAAGACTTTATGTGTTTAATGCCAGCAGAATATATGGTTATTAGAACATTAAAGCCAATCAAACCAGGCTAGTTTATCAGACAATGTTAGATCTTGTACTCATTTCAAATCTCTGAAAATCAAAGGATTCCTGAATTAGCTGAACAGTGTTTTAATTGGCATATTACATTTGCATTCATTTGCTTTTATTTAGCTTCACATTACAAATGGTTTTAACTCTGCCTTTGAAATGCTTGTGTTAAATTTGTCCTGCTGTGTTTGCAGTGGTAGTTCAGCTGATTCAGTGGGAGAACTAGTAGTTCTCTATCCATGACTAGCTTCCCTGTATTCAGACTTTAAGATGTTTGGGGCTGGCAAGCCTCTGTCTATTTCTGGTTTTAGACTAATTAAAATGTGTTGGGAATCTTTTATTGCACTTACAGTCAGCTAACAAGTTATCACACTATCTCTCCTTTACTACCCCTACTGTTCTGATCTTAATTCTGACTTCCCCCTCACGCTTAGAGTCACATATTCATGTATGTACACTCTGTTACATACACACATGGTGTCTCTATCATGAGATAGAAATGAAAAAAACCTAATGCAACTACTGGGATTGTAAAAAGAAATGATACTCAGATACTAATACTAGTATTACAAATTACTATGTGATTAGATTTTTGTTAGTGTATATATGGGATTAGACACAGCACCACTACAGAACCACGCAGCCCCTTCCCTCACTAGCAGATGAAATGGTCGACATTCACAACACTAAACAACACTTGAAGAGTTTGGAGAAGTCAATAAAACTTCAATTTCAGCAACATTGAAGTATTAAAAAGTTATCATAAATGTGTCAGTGCACACATTAAATAGCTAACTTTAATGTGTGTCAGTGCACACATTAAAGTTAGCTATTTAACTACAGTATTTGAATTGCTTGATAGTCACCTCAGCCAAGACAGAGAGCAACTCAAGGTAGAAGCGAAGTAAACGGGGCCAGAACTAAACAGAGAGCACACTGAAAGAGGAGGGAGTTAACGTTAACTTAGTAAAAACTTTTAACCTAAATGTGGCGGTGGTTGGGACTTGAACAGACTGGGGTAGCTGGGGGGGAGAACAATGTTAAGAAAATTATCAAATGCATTCAGTGGCACTCATTTCTCTTATTTTTACCGCATAAAATTTGGCTAGTGGAAATTCTGATTGGCCGGTAACTTTAGAGAGTTACCAGCCACATTGGCTGGTGATCAGAAAAGTTAATTTAAAACCCTGGTTATCAGTCCTGCCCAGGTTTGAAAGTAAGCTGGTACGGTCGGGTACTGCGTACCACTAAAAGATTCTGCTCCGGTACGCAGTACCTGGAAGAGGGGGAGCTGTAAAGCTCTCATTCAGAACCAGAACCGGGCTGCACTTTGGGTCAGAAAAGATCCGCTAGCAATAAGCAGTCTAAAACACGACTTAGTCAGTTAATAGCCAGCTTTTTTTTTTTTCTCATTTCAAATTCTTTTGGAACTGTTCGTGCCATGCAGGAGCCTCAATTCCCTTGCTTCTCTCCCCTCTGAGCTCGAGGCTTGCAGAAAGTTGCAGAAAGGCATAATGAAGAAAGCAGTGCCTAAGAAGTACAACCAGCTGTCCATACCTGAGGCCTTAGAGACTGCCAAGCAGAGACTCACAGCCTTGGCTAACCGCCTGAAGAGGTATACCAGAGAGACTTAAACCAGGAGAATAAACCAGATGTTCTCCACCAAACCATCCAAAGTATACTCTCAGTGGAAGGAGAACAAAATGAGAACAGCACCCCAACCAAGGCTGGAGATGGAACAATACTGTTATGGCATATGGGAGAAGGATGCGTCACACAACACCAATGCCCAGTGGCTAGTGGATCTAAGAGCAGACCACAGTAACCTCCCTGAACAGGATCCAGTAACCATCACAGTGGCAGACCTCCAAGAAAGGGTCTCACATATGAAGACCTGGACAGCACCAGGCCCTGACATGATACATACCTACTGGCTAAAGAAGCCAACTACACTCCATGAGCGCCTGGCAGCCTAAATGAACTAGCTGCTAGAGGCTAAGACACACCCAGAATGGCTGACTAAAGGCCGGACGGTCCTGACTCCCAGAAGGGACCAGTCCCATCCAACTACCGGCCCATAACCTACCTCAATACAACATGGAAACTCCTGTCAAGCATCATAGCAGCCAAGATGAGTCGGCATGTGGCACAATACACGAGTGAGGCCCAGAAAGGGATTGGCAGAGAGTCCAGGGGAGCAAAACACCAGCTACTGGTACATAGAGCGGTCTTGAGTGACTGCAAGACCTGACTGACCAACCTGTGCACTGCCTGGATTGACTACAAGAAAGCCTATGACTCAATGCTGCACATATGGATCCTGGAACGCCTAGAATTGTTTAAGATCAACAAGACCCTAAGAGCCTTCATCAAAAACTCAATGGGTATGTGGAGAACAACACTAGAGGCCAATTTCAAGCCCATCGCACAAGTCAACATCAAGAGCGGGATTTACCAAGTAGATGCTCCATCTCCACTGCTGTTCTGCATAGGCCTGAATCCCTTCAGCCAGATCTAAAACAAAACTGCCTACGGATACAGACTACGGAATGGAGCAAACATCAGCCACCTCCTTTACACGGATGACATTAAGCTGTATGCTAGTATGAGATATCAATTCACTGATCCACACCACTAGGATCTACAGCAGTGACATCAGAATGTCATTCGGACTGGACATGTGTAGTCGAATGGCAACAAAGAGAGGAAAAGTAGTCAGAACTGAGGGGATTGCACTACCAGAAGGCAGCATTGCAGACACTGAAGACAGCTACAAGTACCTTGGAATCCCACAGGCAAATGGAACCAAGAAGAGGCTGCTAGGAAAGCTGCAACCTCCAAGTACCTCCAGAGAGTAAGGCAAGTCCTGAAGAGTCAGGTGAATTGGAAGAACAACATCCGGGCTATCAACACCTACACCCTGCTAGTTGCCAGATACCCCACTGGGATAATAAGTTTGCCAAAGGAGGAAATAGAAGCCACAGATGTTAAGATAAGAAAGCTCCTTACTATGCACGGAGGGTTTCACCCCAAATCTAGCACCCTGAGACTTTACGCTAAGCGGAAGGAAGGTGGCGGAGAACTAAGAAGTGTCAGAACCACTGTCCTAGATGAAACAACAAAGATCCATGAATACATCAGGAAGATGGCCACAAAGGATCATGTGCTTAGTGAGTACCTCAGGCAACAGAAACCAGAGAAAGAAGAGGAGGAAGAACAGGAACCGTCATGAAAGGACAGGCCTCTGCACGGCATGTACCACCGGTAGATTGAAGAAGTGGCTGACTTAGAGAAATCCTACTGTGATGGTTGTCTGCAACCACACAATTGAAAGACTCTGTTCCCTGCCTGCTGCTCCAATTCTTCCTTGTTTGAGCAAAAGAGGAGGCGGAGGGTGGACCTGGTTTAAGTGCGGAGGCCAATCAAGTGGACTTAACCATCTGTTGTGACCACACTGGGGGGTCAAAACAGATGGTTATGTCACACTCTTATTCCCCCTGTGGCATTTAAAATGGTTTATTCCATTACTATATAGGTTGAACTGTCTATCATTTGGGCAGGTCAGTTAGTTGAGTTCTGTTAAATATGGGTTTTACAATTTTGTTTAGTTTACCTCTTTTATGGGCCCACTGATTTTTAAGAATTGTTTGTTTTCCTGACATTGCATAAAATAAAGCCCACAATTTGAAAATACACCTTTGCCTTTTTGTTTTTGCCAGCTTGGTCCCTCATACCTACCAATGGCTGGACAAAGCTGGACTGACAGACAGCACAGAGGCACTAATTGTAGGGTCTTTACCCACAATACAAAGTGCCTTGAGGCGATAGTTTGTTGTGATTTGGCGCTATATAAATAAAATTGAATTGAATTGAATTGAATTAATCATAGCAGCACAAGAGCAAGCTCTAAGCACAAGATCAATAGAGGCTGGGGTGTACCACGCAAGGCAAGACCCCAGGTGCTGGCTGTGTAGAAAAGCCCCTGAGACAATACAGCACATAACACCAGGGTGCAAGATGCTAACAGACATGGCATACATAGAACGGCATAACCAAGTGGCTGGCATAGTATACAGGAACATCTGTGTGGCGTATGACCTGTAAGTCCCGAGGTCAAAATGGGACACGCCCCCAAGGGTGGTTGAGAATAACAGAGCTAAGATCCTGTGGGACATCCAGATATAGACAGACAAACTTGTGATGGCTTACCAACTGGACATCTTAGTGGTGGACAAACAAATGAAGATGCTCATAATGATAGACTTTGCAATACCAAGTGACAGCAACATCAAGAAGAAGGAACATGAGAAGCTTGACAAATACCAAGGGCTCAGAGAGGAGCTGGAAAGGATGTGGAAGATGATGATAACAGTAGTCCCTGTGGTAATCGGAACACTTAGGGCAGTGAGCCCCATAACTGGGGGAGTGGCTCCAGCAGATTCCTGGAGTAACATCCAAGATCTCTGTCCAGATGAATACAATACTGGGAACAGCTAAGATAGTGCACAGGACCCTCAAGCTTCTTTTTTTTTTTTTTTTTACACGCACGTTTTTTGTCATAGTACCAGCAAGAATTTGAAACTACTTTCACCCTTGGTCCTGCCCATCTGTAATATAATAGAGTGTTAATTTAACAGGACTGATCCCCAGTTACAGACACTGGTTATTGGGACATTGAATATCATTTCTCTAGTGGGGAAGGAGCATGAAGAGAGATACCAGCTAGCTGATATACTCAGACTCACCTCAATGCATGGCCTGGGCTCTGGAACCAGTCTCCAGGAGAGGATGTGGACTCTGATCCAGTCTGGAGTTGCTCTTGGTGAGAGGCAGCTGGCTTGGGTTGATGCTGGACAGACCTGGCACACCTAAACATAAAGTGAGGGTTCACTGGGAATGCCTAACAGAGGGCCCAGTCTGCGAGATCTGTGTGTGTGTGTGTGTGTGTGTGTGTGTGTGTGTGTGTGTGTGTGTGTGTGTGTGTGTGTGTGTGTGTGTGTGGTTTTAATGTTGTAGCTAATCATTTGCAGACTTATTTCAATTTTCCAACAGCCTTACTGTGTGCCTAGTACACAAATAATGTGAAACATACAAAAAAAACCCAAAAAACAGTCCTGACAGTGAATGTGATTATAATATTTTTATTTATTTTAATTTATTTTTTTTATATGGGCAAGCTTGGACTTACTTTTTTGTAGAATTTGATTTATACGGATTTATAACTTTGTCAGGCCAAAGCATCACACTTCTGTTTTATAGTTCTAAAAACACAGATGCTCTCCCACACAGGGTGACTTCCCTAAGAGACATGGTGAGCCGGAAGTACCTACACCTGAAAAAACACCCCCTGCTTACTGGGGAGGGAAACCAGGCCAAGGATGTGCTCTTCATTTTCAACGGGATGGAAAAGATGCAGCTGGATTTCCGAATTGGAGCTTCAGAGCTTTGCAGTGATCCAAATGAGGCACTGCATCCCAGTGTAGTTGTGGTAAACCTGCTGAGAAAATATCTGTTGCCTGAGGTAAGAGACAGTAAAGTGTCACTATAATAATTTTAGCTCATCTGTTCAGCTTTTCTGAAATCTAATTTGGACTGTTCAGTTCTTCACAATAAACCCTTGAAGTAATGTGAGAGTTACTTAGAGGGCAGACTGCCTATTTGTTGTGCTGCACAAATTTAGTTTTGGTAAACTGAAGAAACAAATATGGAAAGAAAAAAAAAGTTTACTGATGAAGAATAATTGCAAGAGCTGGAGTACCCAAACTCCAGGCATTTATTTAAATAAATTAATGTTTTTAAATATGACCAGGTATTTGATGATAGCTTTTCAGGTTTTGATGGAGGAAATAAAGTGAATAAAGAATTTACCATGCAGAACATGACTGGGTTTTATTTAGACTTTTACAAACAAGGAGTTTGCAAAAGTATGCTAACACATCAAAAACATTATTTTTTGATCCTTCTTATGACCTCTGCTTAGGATGTTACCTGATTGGTGGGGTGTGTCTGTTTCATAGTAGGATTAATGAAAAAGTTAAGAATGGATTTGCTAGAAAACTGTCAGAGCAAGATTTGGATGCTGGAATATTAAACAGAGCAATATTGAGCATTTTCTGTCAAACACGTTTCCAGTTGAAATAAGAAAAAAGTCAGAGACATTGTCATCATGATCTCATAAACCGTGAACAAAGTAATTCAGATCCAGGGACTCAGTTCATGTGTGATGTGTAGTGAATTTTCAGCCTTGGTTGAAGTTTGTTAGTCTGTGTTTTGTTGGTATTTATGTATTTGTCCACTGTATTCTTCACAGGCCAGCATCTTGGTTACCACTAGACTGTCTGCTTTGGACTGTATCCCTCATAAGTATGTCAGTCGCTATGCACAGATTTGTGGCTTTAATGACCCAGAACGCCAGCGGGCGTACTTCACCAGCCGCCTTCTACAGCAGAGTGATTCTCCACATAACGAAGAGGCCCAGGCTCTTGTAGAACTGCTTTACCTCAACCTCCAGAGAGAGAGCCAGCTCGCTGCTGCATGCTTCCTCCCATCCTACTGCTGGCTCACATGCGCAATCTTACACTTCCTACATTTCACCAATGTCAAGGCCCCCATCCGCACGCTAACTGGCATATACACCAGTTTCCTCAGGCTCAACTTTGGGGGTGAAGTGCTGGGTTCAGGAGCAGGGGCAAATACGCCCATTCAGGAACACCACAGTTCTCTGATGTTATATGTTGTCCGTACAGTTGGTAAGCTTGCGTTTGAAGGCGTAAAATACAAACGCACATCCTTCTCAGAAGCAGACCTAGAGCAGTGGATAGGAGGGAAGACCAAGACGGATGAGGAGCTGCGTCAGCTGGCCATGTTCCGCACTGATGTGCTAGACTTCTTCTTGGCTCCCTGCGTAGAAAGTAGTAAATATATACCACAAGAATTACAGGAGAACAATGAGAGGCAGTATGTGTTTGCTGTCCCAGCCATGCAAGAATACCTGGCGGCACTCTATGTAGTTCTAGGAGAGAACAAATCAGCTCTGGAGAAGCTCACCAGTCAAGTGTCTATAGCCATTGGTCAGGCAAGCGAGGATGTCAATGCACTTATTAATATCTTTTCTAAGTTCATTCCCCTCCGAATCTTTGCGGTATTCAATCTTCTTAAACTTTTCCCAAAGCTGTATGAGAAAATCAGCAGTCGCACCAAAGGCAGCATTGCCAAAACCATGGCAGCTGAAATGTTCCGCACTGAGGATAGCTACAACGAGGATGTCCTTGACCAGGTGGAGCAAAGCCTTCTAGGAGTCCATGGCCCTCAGCCACAGCAATACAGTGAACGCAAGCCTTTTGAGTTGTACCCTATCTTCATGGGTGGGCTATTGCAATATGGTAACCGTGTGCTTCTCCAACAACTTGGCTGCAGCATTCAAAGCGCCACTGTGGCCCAGATCACAAGTGCCATTAGGAAATACCTTGTTAGAGGTAACATACATGTTCTTTTATCCAATAAATATGTTCATGTTTAAATTTACTTTCATTTGATATTTGTACTTTTACATCAGTTGAACTTTAGAATATTTTAACCCAGAGGGGTTAAAATACTGTAGCGCTGGTCTGGCTGCATGACCGCAGATGCTCGTCTCTGGATGAGTGATCTGGAACGATCATTTCGTTGTGTGCACAATGACAATGAGTTGAATCTAACATTCAAATGTTTTTAATCTACAGCAAAAGTAAAGGAATTGACCACACGGTTCCAATACTTTTGGAGGGGAGTGTAAGTGTGTGAAGAAATTTGATTTACATATGAATAATGAGAATCTCTTTCTCTTATTCAACACTAGAGCTTAACAAGCCACAGCCTCCAGAGGAGCTGATGGATCTGTTGGTCCTGCTATATGAGTTCCAGAACCCCAGACTTACTGCAGAGGTTCTAGCTTCAGTCAGAGCTATCTGCCTCACCAGCATTCGTATGACATCACTTAAATGTTTCATACTGAGTTCTGTGCTTTCATGCACCCCTGCAAGGTAAATTATTATTTGACTGAACTGGATTAGAGTTTGACTGACTAGAGGTGTATGCAGATTGTCTGTTGAATTAGATTTCTTCATGTTTTTAGCTACATTAAATATTTTTCTCTGTGAATAAGTCTGAAAAAGTGTCAGAAAAATACAACCCAAATTCCACAAAGGATGTGATTCTGGATACACTGTAAATAAAAACAGAATTCAGTGATTTGCAAATCTCATAAACCCATATTTCATTCACAGTGGAATACAGAAAACACATCAAATGCTTAAACTTTTTTTTTTTTTTTTTTTAAAAAACAACGTAATTTTGAATTTTATGGCAACAACGCATTTAAAAAAGGTTGGGACAGGGCCATGTTAATCAGTGTAGCATCTCATTTTCTTGTAATAAAAGAGAGAGCAGGTCCCTCTCCTCTTTAGTCCAGAGGATGTGGTGTTTTCCAAAAACAATGTCCTAACAGAGCTTTAAGCTGCATTTGTGGAAGCGGAAGTGTTCCTAAGCCCATTCATTGATTTCAGTGACACAATATTGCCTGTTTTTAATGTAGTGCTGAAGACCACAGGCATTGATTTTTACCTTTATTCCTTGTGCATAGATTTCGCCAGATTCTCCAAATCTTTTGCTGATATTATGTACTGTAGAAGATGAGATATTCAAAGTCTTTGCATTTTTTTTGTTGAGGAGCATAATTTTGAAATTGTTCCACAATTTTTTTGGAGATCTCTGGACATGTTTACTTTTGAGAAAGTCTCCATCTTTAAGATGCTCTTTTTATGCCCAATCATGTTACCGAACTATTGCCAGCTAAAATAATTTCTTGCAAAATGTTCCTCCAACTGTTTTTGTTTTAGCACCATTTACTTTTCCAGCCTTTTGTTTAATTTGTCCCAACTTTTATGAGATATGTTGTAGCCATCAAATTCAAAATAAGCTAATGATTTTTCATGAACTTGTAAAATGTCTCAGTGTAAACCTTTGGCATATTTTTTGTGTTCTGTTATAAATATAATATGATTTTATGGTTTGCAAATTATTGTCTGTTTTACATTTACATTTTACACAGAATCCCAACTTTTTTTGGAATTGGGATCATAGTACTTCATTTCAGTAGTGTATGTCAGTGCCCCCACCCCCACCCCCCAACTGTAGAAGCCTGTCTTCATTCTCATGAAAATACAAGAGAAAGTGATGTATTTCTATGAAATTTTCATTTTCAAAAAACTAAACAACACAGGCTGTTGGCTATAAATTGTTAATATTACCCACTCATATGTAGAGCACTAATGCCAATATGTCACCCACTTGCCGCTGGCACACAAACTTCAATACAAGAGCAGTAAATTTAGGTCAGAGTAATAAGTAATATCACAAACACCTCTTATCACCATTTTCATTCACTTTTTATATGAATAAATACATTTATATAAATATGTAACTGTATATACTTGTAATTTCAAACTTAATTTCTGTTATCACTGTGACCTTCGGCCCACACTTTGGGAACCACTGGTGTATATAAACATTGCTGATATGAGATTGCATAGTGCAGATATGTCAAAGTCAGAGCTGATCTGTGTGGATACAAAGGAATTGTCTGATTTTTCTTTAAATGTTTTTTTTTATGACTTTTAAAAATGTCTTGTGGTGCTTTGCTGTAGTTACTACCTTGAAAAGCTGGACCTATCCTCCTGTCTCCTGACTAATGACATGCTTCAGATGCTGTGGCCTGCCTTCAGACATGTACGCAACCTCAAGTAAGACAAACTTGTTATTTGCAGACTAAAACACAACCTGAGTAAAGGAAGAGGACTTTTTACATGATGCTGAACATTGTAGATGTGTATAGCTACTACCACTACTTTTGTTTTGTATTAGATGTTAGATTGCCTTTACCAGTGCATGTTGAGCTATCGTTTAGTTGATCATAAAGGTCAGAATCGTATGATAAATGTGTCTCAATGCAAAGCTGGATGTGTGAGAGATTCAGACAGCTTAGTGAACTAAAACGTTAACTCGTAGTCAAAAGTTTGGACACATGTTCTCATTCAATGTTTTTATTTAATTATTTTCCTAAATTTTAAATTAATACTGAAGTCATCCAGACTATGAAGGAACACATAAGGAATCATGTAGTAAACTTAAAAGTGTTTAACAAACCAAAATGTTTTAGATTCTTCAAAGTTGGCACCTTTTACTTTGATCACAGCTTTGCACATTTGGCATTCTCTCGGTCAGCTTCATGAGGTCATCACCTGAAATGGTTTTCCAACAGTCTTGAAGGAGTTCCCAGAGGTGCTGAGCACTTGTTGGCTGCTTTGCTTTCACTCTGTGGTCCAGGCCATCCCAAACCATCTCAACTGGGTCAGGTGATTGTGGAGGCCAGGTCACTCCAGCACCCTATTTCTTGGTCAAATAGCCCTTACAGAGGCTGGAGGTGCACTTGGGGTCATTGTCCTGTTGAAAAACAAATGTTGGTCCCTCTAAGCGCAAATCAGATGGTGGGATGGCATGTCACTGCAGCATGCTGTGGTAACCATGCTGGTTAAGTGTGCCTTGCTGTTTGAATAAAGTGTCACCAGCAAAGCACCCCCATACAGTTACACTCCCTACTTCATACATACTTCACAGTGGAAACTACAAATGTAGGAACCATCCGCTCACCCTCTGCGTGTCTTACATGGAGTTTGGAACCAAATTTGGACTCATCAGACCAAAGGACAGATTTCCACTGGTCTAATGTCCATTCCTTGTTGTTCTTCCTTAGATGTGGCTTCTTTGCAGCAGTTTGACCATAAAGTCCAGATTCACGCAGTCTTTTCTAACCAGTTCATGTTGAGATGTGTGTGCTACTTGAACTCTGTGAAGCATTTAAGTGGTGTTTATCTGGGGTGCTGTTAACTTGTGGTTTCTGAGGTTGGTAACTGATAAACTTATCCTGTATAACAGCTGGTAACTTTTGGTCTTGGTCCGGTCTCATCCAGGGTTATTATAGTTTTGGATTTCACATCATGTTTTAGTTTTAGTTCGTTTTTACTTTTTTCTCTAATTCAGTTAGTTTTATTCAGAGTGGTTTTGCTCATTTTTATTAATTTTTATTTTTGGTTTAATGCTTAGTTTCAGTTTAGTTTTCGTTAGTATTAGTTTTAGCTTTTCATACTTAATCAGGCACAAGATTCAAGGAGCAAGAGTGTAATAAAAAAAGATACCATTAAAAAAAAATTGTATCACATGCTAAATGTGAATGAACACATGAACATCAACAGGGAGAAACATATAGAAAAACATAAACTCCAAAACCCAGTAAACTCTACAATAAACTTCAGCGAAGGTTTGACAAAAACAAACTGAACTCTTGGAAGGACTCAAAGCTCAAATCCAGCTGCATCCTGATGTTATTCACCATGTGATGCTGCTTCTGTTTTGGAGCTGCTCAGAGAGCTAGCTTGGTTAGATGCTCGCTAATTAGACTTGCAGGGTCTTTGCAGAGGCTCTGTTCACAACGTACAGAAGTGGTCGACGTCATTGCGGCATTTATGCTCGTGGATCGTGTGTTATTTACCTTGTGGTTATGTGCCAGTGTTTTATATACAGTGCCATCTGGGACTTTTTCCCCCTCCTTGGTCCTCTGCTCAGTTTTTTGGCTACAAGCATATTTGTCCCTCTGTTTTTCCACTTTCTTCATTCCCTCACGTCCATTCCAATAGTTTCAGCAGTCTCCCTCCAGGAATTTCTTGATATTTATGAGTCCTAATGTTGATGCTTTGATTATTTTTCCTGATTATTCTCTCACTGATAAATTCAAACACTGCTGGAAATACACAAGAGGACTCGGCAGGGCTGAACAGGTTAATCACAATCGTTGCGGCTGCAACGTTTCTGTAGCCACCTTGTGTGAGCTTCTCAGGTGGCTTTCATACACAAAGAAACTCATATGGGACTCCGCTGCTTTCTCTGCAGAGACTGCTGCCATTACTTTGCAGGCCAGCGCAGTGAGCAGACACACACACACACACACACCTGTACATATATATATATATATACACATACATCCACATGTCCACACAACTGAATATGCCTAGATATACCTAGATACATAGTATAAATATATATGTAGTGATAAATATATAAAATATAAGATATATTGTGCACAAAAGTGTTGCAATGGCGCTCCAAGGAATAGAGCAACCAGGTAGGATGGAGCAGCATTTTAATTAGAGTTCAACATTTGATGGTCTTTGCGTCTGCACTTGAAGATACTTTCAAAGCTCTTGAATTTTTTCGGCTTGACTGACCATAATTTCTTAAAGTAATGATGGACTGTTGATTTTCTTTCCTTAGGTGAGTAGTTCTTATCATAAAATGAATTAGAACATTACTCAAATAGGGATATTCACTTATTCATTATCTTATTCAGTATCTTAGCTGTTCCTAGGACTACGCTCTTCATTCCTGGAATCTGCTAGTGCCACTCTCCCAGTTTGGAGGTCACTGCCCCGAGTCTTCCAATAACCATGGGGACCACTGTTACCTTCACCTTCCACATCTTCTTAGCTATTCTCTCATACTCATACTCTAGACAGATGTTCCTGCATACTATGCCAGCCACTTGGTTATAGTGTTCCATGTATGCCCTGCCTGCTAGCATCTTGCATCTGTTGTTATGTGCTGGATTGTCTCTGCACAGCCTGCACCTGGGGTCTTGCCTTGTGTGGTAGCCCACCCAGCCTCTATCGATCTTGTGTTTAGAGCTTGCTCCTGTGCTGCCATGATTAGTGCCTCTGTGCTGTCTTTCAGCCCAGCTGAAAATCCAGGTAGGATTTTTTGATATCTGCCCCTTCTTCTATTTGCCGGTGGTATATGCCGTGTAGAGGCCTGTCCTTCCATGATGGTTGATGTTCTTCCTTCTTTCTCAGGTATCTGCTGCCTGGGTAATTAGTAAGCACATGATCAGTTGTGGCCATCTTCCTGATGTACTCATGGATCTTTGTTCTTTCATCCAAATAACGGTTTTGACACTCACTAGTCCTTGGTCTCCTTCCTTCCACTTAGCCTCAGGGTGACTTTGCATGGATGTCCACTCCTGGGAAGATTGCAGCATTGTGTTAACACATACCTGAAAGCTCCATACCAGCAAAACTGCCAAATTTTCTGCTTTTATAGGTGGCCAATTCAAGTGCATTCGATTATTAAATGGAAAATTATGTCAGATGGTGCACTCAAGTTCAGGAGGATAAGGATGTAAAGTAGTCCAATGAATAATGAGCCATGAGGAGCATTGCTCCTTTTAATCAGAGCAGTTTCAGTGCTAGAACTGTTCATAAAGATTGTTGATAGTGAGGTGATCATGAACCTGAGATGCAACTGTTTTTTTGGAAAGAAAACGAAGATTTGCGATTAGACAAAAGTCATTGGGATCTGTGCCAGATTTCTTGTGGATTGGGGTGAGCACAGGTGATTTGATGAAGGAAGAGTACCAAAGGAGAGGGAGGAATGAACAATGGCAGTTATTAGAGGGGTTAAGGAATGAGCGGAATCTTTAACCCAAATAGTAGAAGATCAAGCTGGCAAGTAGATGGCTTTGATTTGTGGATAAGGTCAGCTATACCAGCAGCTGGGGGAAGTTTGACGTTCTGTGGTTTTCTGCTGCTGTATTCAGACATTGCTATTTTGCCTAACTTGGTTCTAACAAGTAATTATTTGGGTTACTATTACTACTATTATTTGTGCCCAAAGCAGTCCGGCCATTCTCCTCTGCCATCAGAAAGAGAGCCGTGGCTTACTGGACATTTTCTCTTTTTCAGACCATTCTCTATAAACCCGAGATGGTGTCTGGATCAGCATTTTCTGAAATACTCAGATCAGCCTATCTGGCACCAACAACCATGCCACTTTCAGATTCACTTAAACCACTGTTCTTCCCCATTCTGAAGCTCAGTTTGAAATTCAACAGGTATTCTTGACCATGTCTATATGCACATTTGGTTGCTGCCATGCGATTGGCTGACTGTGTGTTTTCATTAACATGTAGTTAAAACAAGTATACCTAATGAAGTAGCCTGTGAGTATATATAATATAGTATGTGTGTTCCTCAGACTCATGTGCTCTGCCAGGGGCCTGGGAGTTTGAGGGTTCTGCACAGTAGCTTAGCTTTTGCTAGGACTGCACTCTTTTGGACAGAGACCTCTGATGTTGTGCCTGGAATCTGTTGAATTGCCATGTCTATCACAACTGCAGTCTTCTGCTCCTTGACAACCACCTCTATGGTTGGTTGGCAGTAGCTGCTTGTCTGTCTGTTGGGAACTTGAAGTCCCACAGGACCATAGCCTTGTTCTTCTCAGCCACTTTTGTAGGTGTCCCAGCTTGCATCATATGTTGGACAGCTCAACAGTAGCATAGTAACATAATACTGTTAAGATTTAATATGATAAACCTGCAAGAAAACAATGCTTTCTTTCTAAACCAATGACATACTTATTGTGATTGTTTCTGTTGTCTCCAGTTTGCAGTTTAACAGCCTCGGTCCCGAGTCCTGCATCTTGCTGAGAGATGTCCTACTAGACCCCAAGAGTGTTATTAGATCTCTAAAGTAAGACTCTACATTTATTACTGCATTGATGTTTTCACCCTGTGTGTTCAAATGAATCACCCCTTTACTTTGCCATATTGTCACCTTGTTAAAATAGTGGCCTATGTCATTTTTTTTTTTTTAATGAAAGTTTTATTTTTGCCTAAATTATCATGTTTTTGATGTTTTGTTCAGTTTTTTTGTCTTTTCTGAAAAACTTGAAAAAACTTATTTGGGCCTTTATTTTAATGAGGAGACAATATTTGAAAATGCATAAATAGTAAAATCAAAGAGGGGTGCAACATGCTTTTACACTGCACCTGCAAACACGGTACAGGTTAGAACACTACCAGCATGTCAAGTTATGCAAAACATCAACTGAAACTAGAATTCCAAGCAATTTATTCAAGGAAATCAGAAAACTCTTTGTTGCATTCATATGGAAAAATAGAAGTCAGCCTCTGTTTGTCTGTGTTATACTTATCCTTTATTTTGGGTTGTTAAGATTTGTTGAACAGCTGTTGTCATTATGTTTTATTTTACAACAAATTATATTTCTCATTGGGTACACATAGAATCTCATGGTCTATAATTCTTCTCATATATTTAGTGCAAAACCTTAAAAATCAGACTGGTGGTCTGATTTTTAAATATATGATATAAAAATTGCAGTGCTGTAAAAAACTATTTAAAAGAACCAAATTTTTGTGTAATCCAAATTTCAATATTATCATCTCCTTTAAAGACTTTCACATTGGCTTTAAGACATGCAGGAGAAAGTTGACGGATTGAGAAAGACTTCATTATGCATGGGTCTTAAGATCAGCCAGGAGAAGACAAAAGTCCTACCCATCAATGACAAACAAAAGGAGCCAGTACAGGTTTAGGGACAGATGATGGAGGATGTCAATGAATTCACCTACCTTGGAAGCAAAATCATGATGTCAGGAGGTACGAAGGATGATGCCAAAACCCGAATCAAGAAAGCCTAGCCTGCACGGTCGATTCTAGAGAAGCTGTTCCTTTTTTAAATTTTATTTTAATATTCATGGTTCACTTGGTAGTACTCTTTCTGACACTCAGCTTGATACCGACCGCAGTTACAGTTCTTCAGCTTGTATTTGTACCACCAGGCCTTGGGTAGCTCATTAGTCCTAAACCAAACCAGAAATGTCTCATTATTGAATGTGTCCTCCAGACTGTGCGACAACCCTCTGTTGGAGTCTGGAGCCCACATCCTGCTGGAGTCCCTGCCAAAGAACCAGTCCTTGACATACCTGTCCCTGATGCACACTGGGCTGGGAGATGAGGGTGCCCTGGATCTGGCTAAGAGGCTCCAACAGCACAAAATGCTCCAGGAGCTCAATGTAGCTTATAACAACATTGGAGACGATGCTGCTCTAATTCTGGTAGATGCCTGCAGAGAACATCCCAGCATTCACACTGTGCAGTAAGAAACTTCTCACTGTATCCAAAACTCACTGAAAAAATGATTTTGTGTAGTAGTAATATGATGTTGGTGCTTACATAGAGTAGAAGATAAATGTAAATGTAGATTCCACTGCTTTGCATAAAAGATTTTTTTTGTTTGTTTTTTTTTAACTCTGATTGCTGTATTAATAGTATGTTTTTTATGCTATGACAGTTTTCCAAAACTGAATTACATCACTTCACTTACAGGATGGCAGTATATTGAATCACAAACCTTGATATTGTATCAGATTATTGATAGTGACCATCAGTTTATTACTTGTAAGAGTTTCATGAGTGAGACCACCAAGAACATTTTAAAATGGGGTTAGAGTGGCAAAAACAACAGTAAAATGGTGAAATGCAAAAATGGCCTCAGAGACACACGTATACGGATACAGTCACACATGTAATCCATATAGAATTGAACTGTTTGTGTCCATGTCTTTGTGCAGCTTATATTTGAACCCTCTCAGTGATGTGGGGAAGCAGTCCCTGTATGTCCGAGGAGTTCCCAGGAGCCACAATGGCCAGCGGGTCAAAGTCCTGGCTTCTGTCACTGAAGGGGCCGATATCTCTGAGAACTGGCACCCCATTCTCAGCGTGATACGAGAAAACGCCTCATCCTGGGACCACCAACGTGTCAAACAGCAACTTAAGGTATACACATACAGCACAATATAAGAAGAGAAATACCTATAAAACACTTCAAACCCTTTTCAGTTGTTTTGAAGAAAAAGTCAAGCTACTGTCATATCCTTGGTGTCGTCGGCTGCGTCTGTTCCACAAAACTTTAGCGTTGGCCATAACTTGATAATGATGTGACCTAGAATGTTCAAATTCACACCATAGATGTGTCTACTAAACATCTCAGATGAGTTTGAATCTCAGCAACCTTAGGCCGTAAAGTACAGTGCTTTTAAACTACTTTGAGGCAGTGTGAGGGTCAAAAGCTCTCGTAAACTAAAATAAAATTAATAGTGTATCCTAAGTAATATATTATTATTTGATATTTCAATTTTCCTTTCAAATTTCTACTATTTTTAATGATGTGATGTGCAAGTCTTGCACTTGCATGTTCTTCTGTTTTGTTGACGGTTGTTATGAAACACCGCAAATGTGCACAGTTGATCTTATTATAGATATGAGCACAGGAAACAGTAAAATGGTAAATGACCGCAACGAGTTTATCTATGGACAGTCTTTCAGAAGGCGTTTTTATTGTTGTTGTTTTTTTGTTTTGTTTTTTAATGAATATAGGAATATAACATGCAAAACCCTCACTTTACTTGATTTTAATAATATTGGGGGGCCAGATGGGAAACTCTGGCGGGCCGGATGTGGCCCGCGGGCCGCCAGTTGATGTTCACTGGTGTAGACAATCAATGCAATGAGGCAGGGATGGAAGTAAAATTAAACATGACAAACAAATTATGCCTAAACCAAACAGGAAGTGAGCAGCAATAACTTAACAGGGAAATGCAGACAAAGAAAGAAAAGGCAAGTAACACTGAGGGAATATAAGAAACACAACAGTAACTGGAACTTAGCATTCACGATTAAAATACCAAGGGAATGCATGAAGGGGAACATCTAAACAATAAGCAAACTAAGAAGATATTTAATAAAAAAAAAAAAAAAAAGAGCTTGAAAGTTCAAAAACAAAACACAAAGGATCAACGGTACATATTTCTACCCTTTGGCATTAAGGGTATTTTATCCCTGCTTTTCCTCTCCTGAGCATGAGCGCCTGAATAGGCTGTGACTTGTAGACATGAACCATGCTAACATCTGATAATCAAGGTCTTACTTTAGCTCACTCAGTTGGACTGTTAAGCTAGCACTCGTGTGTTTAGAGTTAGACAGTACTGGTTTGGGGTAATGGTATATCAGCTTCTGAAGATAGCACTGATCGACCATTTTGCACAGTGAGACTCCTGATTTAGAAAAGAAAAGCCGTGAGATATGAATTAGCTTTGCAGAATCAAGCTTGATGAATTTTACGTGTACAAAGACACTGAACTTAAAGATGCTGAAACAAGATTGTCAGGTGTGTGTCAGTAAATCCAGTGTCCTTCTTGTTCCTCTTTGCAGGTCTTTCTCAAGGACCTGGAGTGGGGGCGTCAGCAGCAGCAGAGCCTCTGGAAGAGGCTGCATTTCCGCAGGGTGGAGAAAGGAGTCCGGCAAACTCTAAAGATGCTTGAGGACGACTTACTTCAATCCAAAATAGAACAAGTAACCCCAGAGGGGAACAAGAAATGAATGTCCTTTAGGTTTGAAAAGGATGTATCCTGATGGGAAAGGGTGTACGGGTGTGAGGTGCTCCACATGTGGCTGTGTTCTGAACATTCAGCTGAATAATTTTTTTGTTCATTTGAAGTTGTTTTTTAACGATTACTTTTTTGTTTTATTTCACAGCATGCATTAAAAATGGAAATTAATTTCCTTGCACACACATCCACACTCCGATAAACAGTAGCTTGCCAAAGGATAATTTGCAGACTGGCATGCAGACTGGAGCAGCCAGGATTCAAACCACCAACCTTCCAGTTAGTAGATGAGCTGCTCTACTTCCTGAGCCACAGCCACTCATTAAAGTATAAGACTTGAAGACATAAGTTCTGATGATACAGATCCTAAATCTTTTCAAGATCTTTCAGAGGTGATGTTACTTGCTACATCACCATATTTTGATTAATAAATAATAAAGAATTTATTTGTGAACACATTTAAATATTAAACAAAAGATCATTAGCATAAGCTGCATTTCCATAAGTAACTACTCAGCGCAAGTCGACTCGACTTGGCACGACTTGCCACAGTTGTGTTGTGTTTCCATTGCAATTGAGGACCACCACAGTGTGGGTGGAGTCCATATAGCAGAGCGGGCAGTAGTGTCTTGATATGCAGCTCAAAACACAACACAACCATGGATGAGATAGAGGCAAGCTAACATAGCTAATGCCAGTTTAATATCATCATCATTCATAAGACCTCGTACAATGTTTTAATAGATGAAGGTTATCATTGGTTATCTAGTATTCTAGAGTCAAATATGAGGCAATCTGCCCAACGGCTAACACTTGCTAGTGAGTGAGTCAGTATGTGTGTCTGTGAGCCTTTAAGTGACTCCGAACGTGACTGGTCTGAGTATTTCAGAAACTTCTGATCTGCACAACCATCTTTAGCATTTACAGAGAACTGTGTGAAAAAGAGGAAACATCCAGAGAGCAGCAGTTCTCCGGGCAAAAACATCTTGCTCATGTCAGAGATCAGATGAGGATGGGCCAACTGCTTGAGTCAACAGCAACTCAAATATTTTGTTGGCATATTTTGGGTCTCTTAGTACCAACTGAACATGGTTTAAACAATATAGTTGCTGACCATGTCCATCCTTTTATGAACATGGTGTACCCATCTTCTGATGACAAAAGAGGGTCCAGCCCAGTACTAACAAGGTGTGTATGTGTATATATATGTAAGTGATGCTAAAACTATGATCGAAATTAAAGGGTATATGACTATGTGACCATGGTAAGTGTGATAGAAGTAGAAAATGATTAAGAACTTGTTTTCATGACAAGTGTCCCTAATAATATGCACGAGGACTCTAGGACAGCATTTAGTCTGTGCTGATGTGGCTGATTCTCTCTTTACTCTGATTCACAAGCTTCACTAGATGAGAGGACTGCAGCTGGTGGAGACCAAAACACAAAGCTAAATCATTTGTGAATATTTCATATTTTTTATCATGTGGGGTGAAACAAGTCACCAATAAATTTTAATTTATTTATAAATGTTAATTTTGCCCTGATTTGGCCAAGGAGACATGGTGAATCAAACTTTATGATTACCAGTGGATTAAATAAATATGTAAAGACAGAAGCTCACAGCCTTATTGGAAAAAGGGACAAAAGCTGAAAACGTCCAAAAGTATATTTCCAACTAGATAATACTAATTTATAAAATAGAATTACTTCTTCTGAGTTTAGTCTTGTTTAAATGTTTCGCTGTATAATTTATGTGTAGTCACATTGTAATGGAAAAAGGCTTAAAAGATGATAATGTAAATTTGATTATATATATCTCAAAATAAAAATATGCTGCTTACAACTGTTGGGAGGGGTAGACCTCTGGCGAGTACTGGTGACCACTGGTGAGTACTTGATTTGCATTTGTATGACTCACAGAAACCTCCTTTACATATGAGAACCTGCCCTAGACCTGAGGAGAGGGGGGGGCTGAGGGAGCACTGACACAGAGAGTCCACGGCAGTTTCCCTACAGTTTATTGTTCTGGCCAAAGCCTCCTGCTGAGAGCCCTAAAGCTCAAGGCGCGCGGCAATATTACATACCGTATTTTTCGGACTATACGTCGCTCCGGAGTATAGGTCGCACCAGCCAAAAAATGCATAATAAAGAAGAAAAAAACATATATAGGTCGCACTGGACTATAAGTCGCACTTTTTTTTTGGGGGGGGGGGGGGGGGGGGGGGGGGGGTTGATAGAATCCGAGACTCAGAGCAGAAATTCCATCTTGAACGGCAATTTAAAATAATAATGGATTAAAGAACAGGATGAACACGGTTACACCTACGTTATGCTAACGTAGCACATTCAGCTACATGACGCACAACGAACACGTGTTCGGTATTGTAACGTTGTAAACACACTTCCAAAGTCGGCGATATTCACAACAAAGATCGTCTTTATTAACAGAAAAACGGCTGCTGTAGGCCACAGCCACGCCAACCACAACTACAACAGCGGAACAGCAACACACACACAGGCAAGCTCTCGGTCTTTTTCTCTCTCTCCATGCTGCCTTCACGAACCTCCCGAACAGTCCGAAATCCCACAACATCAACACGCTCTCTAACTAAGAGAATCGCTACAGTATGTTAACGTAACATTAAGTTATTCAGATAACCATAGCATAAAGAACATACTAACAAGTTAACCAAACCATCAACCCATTGAATTCTTCATCCTCGGTGTCACTTCTAAACAACTCCGTACACTCCGTAGACGAAGCGCCACTTCCTCTTCTGTGTCGCGTTAGTCAGACTCGTCGTCAGCTGCAGTTCCAATTATTCCAGCCTTTCTGAATCCCAACAGGATGGTTTGTCACTGAAGCCCATGTTTTCTTGATCCATCCAATGACTTCCAGGAAAGTTGGGTGGCGCATTCTCCCAGTTGCCGTTAAGCTGTGCTCTCCATCCATCATCCACTGCGCCCACAGGTTACGCAAGACTGCCTTAAAGCTGCAGTTCACAGAGATGTCAAGTGGCTGGAGTATTTTGGTTCATGTGTTATAAATGTCACATATACGTCGCTCCGGAGTATAGGTCGCACCCCCAGCCAAACTATGAAAAAAAGTGCGACTTATACTCCGGAAAATACGGTACAAGAAACTGTCAAAAAACCCACTTTTCATGCAGTGGGTGTTCTTGCAGAAGTAAACTCTGGGGTCTTTGTTGCATTTATTATTTCAACTGACTCTGCAAACTGCATTCAAACCACTGGAGACCAAACCAGAGGTGACAGAAGAGCTAACTGATGATGCACTCACAGGTGGGCAGAAACAAAACATCATAGGAAGGCTAACATTCCTGCATGTGTGAATATGCAGTTGTTGCTGACAGGAAGTACAGGATCATCTCCCATAAAAATGCTGATGTTTTTCTTTTTTTTTTTTTTTTTTTTTTTTTTTTTTAAAATGATGTTTTTCTTAACGTTAGTAAACTGGAAAATAGAAGGTTAATTTGATAAAAGTGAGGAAACTCTTCATATTGGTGCACTATATGTGCAGTGGTTCTATATGCGGTCAGTTCTTACAGGGCTGTAATGGAGGTTCATGGTGATAAATTTGAAAAAGGAACGCAACCTGTTTGATCATCATTCATCTTTGACTGCTTAATTAATTTTAATAAAAGATTTTAAGTCATTGTTGGAGTCTGATTTTGGATTGTTCGGCCTGTTCTGTGATACTGACCTCACAGAATGATGGACTGGAGCCTCAGAGCACACAGTTCACCTACACAGTCACTCTGCAGCCATATCAGAGCAGCTGAATTCATCTTTTGAATATTTACAGTTTTGTCAAATATTTGCATTGTACAAGTTTACAGAAAACATGGTCTTTACAATTACAATTACCAGCAGCATCTTAGTGTCTCTGCTGAGGTTATTTCCAGTTAAAGTAGCTTCTATGCTGCTAAATGCTTCATGTGTTGCAGAAGGTGGAGAAAGTAGAACTACTTGAGTAAAAACCTGGAATAATTGTACTTAAGTGCAGTACTTGGGTAAGTGTACAGAGTTACCTTCCAGCAGTGCTGAGGGTGTAAATGCAGTGCTGCTGGATGTGCTGTAGAATGTGTGGCTGCAGACAGGTGGTTGTGTCCTGTCACAGACCTGAAATAAACTGCAGTCTTTCTCCTAACTGTAGCTGTCATTTATTCATTTATTAATTTCAGATTTTTAAAATGTTGAACAGTAAAACTCAGTGACACTGAACATCACCCAGACTTCCTGGATCAGTTGACATTATCTGATGATAGAACTAAGGAATCACTGCAGCACATGCAGTTTGATTATAACTGGGTTTATCTCGTTTGCAGGGAGCTGTGGCACCACCACCAAACCAAACCAAACCAAACCACAGCAGCGTGTCTGCAAAGAAAAGGAAGGCCAGCACAAAACCAGAGTCCCCCAGAAACAGGCTGAGGTGTGCCAGTCGGTATTTGAGGCTGTGCCAGCAAAGGGTGACAAAACGAAGGCCAGCACCCAAAGAAAGACACTTGAAAAAAAGCAGAAGTGTGGACCCAGTTACACAGATTCTAATGAAGCCATCGGGGACTAACTGGTAGGAGCAGGACAGTTCACTGAAAAAACTTGTTCACTGAAACCGGCTCCAATGACCCTCGAGAGCAGGTCATAGACTTTGGATGTAGCTGCTTGGTACAGGAAGAACCATACTCCAGCTTCTCTGGTAGGACATCTGGCTTCTGCCCTTGATTCAGCTGTTGCTCTGCAGAGTGATGATTTTGATTTCAGTCTGAACCTGTTCCTCATCCTTCCTTTCTGTCTGTGCATTGGAGGAACCTCAGCGTACGCCCCTCCAGGGTTTTTCACACATGGAGGCTGCCCCCACCACAGTCTGGCAGCTGGGCGCACTGCTTTATGAAATGCTGGATGAAGAGCAACAAGTTACCACCTCTAAGTTCCTCTGAGGGAGAATTTATTTCAAAATGAGCTGCACCAAGGTGAGACACGGGTAGAGTAGCTGTGTTTTGGTGCTGACACTGTATAAACATTTTCCTCACTGGTTCCAAAAGATTGCTGCAGTTTCCATCCTGATTGTTGCTTTGTTTTGTGTCCTCTCTCTAATCAGACTGCCAGAATTTTTTGGAGCTATATTTAACTGGAAACCCAGAACAGCTGGCCAGCTTGGAGCAGATTCAGCTGCACCCCTGGCTACAGAATCAAGCTCAAGTCACACTTCAAACACTTTCCGAGATACCTAAACCTGGGCCAAGGACTACAGAGTCAGCTGATCACAGCGTTACACAGAGAAAACAAATCTGCTGGAATGAAATAAAGATGACTTTTTTTTTCTACTATTGTGATATATTATTAAATGATTCCTTTTCCCAACCTGCAGCATGGGTTAAGGTTCCCCCCACCTGCCATTTCCCACTTTAACCCTCACTAACAGCTACAGCATGTATTATTATTTGAACTTAGTCTCATTATTTTGGTTAAACTGCTGCATTTCCTTGGAGAAAAGTAATTTGATCAAGTTATTAAAGTTCAAGTCTCAGACATTTCCACAAGTAACAGGCTTTTTGGACATGTATGTTATCACTAGTTAATTTCTAACATCCTAAACATTTACAAAAAAAACCACCATCCCCTTTTGTCTGGCACTGCCAGGAAGTATCAAATAGGCAAATATTGAATGTAATCTACATTCAAACACCTTTTTCCTCCTTCGAGAAGATGTCAGAGGGCACAGCCAATCTGTGTTGTTTCATAGAAGAAACTGTTCCTTCTATGTAAAAGAGTTCAGGAATGTTTAATTTTTATCCCACTTTTCTCAGTATGAAAAACACACATAAACGCATCTCTTAACAGCAGGGACGTGTTATAGTTGACACTTTATAAAAGTCCTATTTTTGGTCTATTCATTGTGGAAACACTTTCCCAAAGAAAGACATGCAGCCAGGTGATTCCTCTTTACATCGTGCTTTCATTCACACTCTGTAAATTCACAACAGCTTGGCTGTGATTTCTCTGCCTGGAAACCAGCAGCATGACACAATAACACACAGTGTTGTGGCAGGTAGTCGACTGTGTGAGCTTCCAGGTTGACAGACAGGCTGCCTGCTGGCTTTGATCCTAGTCTGACACACAGAGGCGCTGCTGCCTGTCCCTGTGTTGACAGACATCACATTTCACTCAAAAACAGGCCAATCTTTCAGAGTTTCCATGGGAACCTGTCCTGTCCAAACAGGGCCACAGCCAAGTCATGATGTCACTGACACTTCGGAGCACAACTTTAACTGCCTGCATGTGGGGCTCAGAGAGGGAGAGTGAAGGAGAAAGAAACATGTGCTTTTTGAGGGCAAATTGCACTAATTAGCAATTATTGTGTCCTGTTTCAACTGAATCGTGTTATGTTTCACACATGTTTTTGCACTCAGTACACTCAGTGCTAGGAAGGCCACCCAAACAAAAGAGGAATACCGTTTTTTTTTCTTCTCTATCTCAAATACAGTGTTGTGTGAAATCATGCTGCAGAATTTCAAAGCAGGGGGGGATAGTGGCTCCAAGAAAGATGCTGCAATCAGGTCTAATGAGCCCTACCCTGCAGAATCTGAGCAGATACCTTCAGAGCGAGTGCATATGGCTATTTACTAGAGGCTGTATGTAACAGAGTAAACCTAAATTACTAATGAACCATCAAAATACCAACAAAGCTGAATTTGTTATGAATAGGTCACTCGTCCTGCCCAGCACCTCTGCAGACTCCATATACAACCCTCAGATTCACACCCACAAACCTCAGTTAGGTGGCCGTGCTAACCACTGTGCAACTCCAGCATGTGTCAGCTTTCTTAGGCTCATGCCGCAGAGCTGGAGAAGTTTAAGTATCTTGGGGACATGTTCAGGAGCGAGGGGAGTGGGAGATTGATGGGTGGATTGGGGCTGCAGTGATGTGAACGCTGCGCCGGTTTGTTGATCTATGTCTGTATCCTCACCTGTTGTCATGAGCTTTGGGTTGATCACAGACCACAGATACAAGCAGCCGAAATGAGTTTCCTCCAAAGGGTGGCTGGCTCTGTATATTCAGTATTTCGGTGCGCATTTTGAGATATGACCTCACGTTGCCAAATGCAGCGCTCTGATTGGTCAGATATGTTTTTTCACTTGTGAAAATGGGAAAAATTGAACTTGATCCGAAAAAAAAAAAATGCTGCAAATTTGTCCTGTGAAATGACGGTTGGTTTGAACGGCTGCATTAAGAACAGCTGAATCTGAAAAATTTTAACACATCAAACATTCACACGAAATTTACATGCATAAAGGCCTATAGGGTGAGGAGTGCAGTCATTCAGTAGGGGCTCAAAGTAAAACTGCTGCTCCTCCACATCGAAAGGAGCCAGTTGAAGTGGCTCAAACGTCTGACTAGGATGCCTCCTGGGTGCCTTTTGGGTGAGGCGTTCTAGGCATGTCCTACCAGGAGGAGGCCCCGGGGCAGACCCAGGACATGCTGGAGAGATTATATCTCTCAGCTGGTCTGGGACCACCTTGGTGTAAGCTGGAGGACATGGCAGAGGAGAGGGAGGCCCGGGTTTCTCTGCTTTGACTGCTGCCCCCATGACCCAGTCCTGGATATGTGGAAGAAATGGATGGATGGATGTGTGTGTGTGTGTGTGTGTGTGTGTGAGTATATCAACCCCTTTTATTTATTTATTTTATTTATTTTTTTTTTATCTATCTCCTTTCTTCCTTTTCTCTCCCCCCTCCCTTTTCTCCCCCCCCCACCTCTTGTTCTTGCCCCTTCCTTGTTGCCTGTCAGACTTGGCATGAATAACTAAATAAAAAGATAAATAAATAAAAATAAAATTGCAAACATTAACAAGAAGAGCCTATAGGAAACATATAGAGCTGTTCTTGTCAAAGCAAATATGTTTGGTACATCAGTACATTCGGATCATCATTCCGATTGTGAAAGATGCCAGACATGACAGGCTAAAAAAAAAAAAAAAAAAAAAAAAAAAAAAAAAAAGAAATGGATGGATGGACTAATAAAAATCCATGTAAAATTACAGACATTTTTTGTGTCATTTTGCACTCAGTGCATCAGAATTTGGGTATGTATTTACAGCAATAAACAAAAATTTGACAGTTTTATTTGTTTGTTAAACTTGTGACTGCAGTTTACGGCCCTTTTGTATGGAAAAAAATTTCATTTTCAGTAAAAAAAATTATTAAAAATCATTTTTATTCACAGTAACATGTTTTTCACGTTATTTTCCATTAGACATTTTAATTCACCTTCTGTAATTTTATTGACCTGATTTCAATTTGGCTGATTTACCTGTAAGTCTTCTCTGGCAGTTCTGTGTCATGTCAGCTCAGCTATTTTTCAGTCTTCTGGTGGGTGAAATGTCCCCTTGTACTTGTGCTCCTACAATAGCCCTTAGATCTACTTCAGTGTGTTTCCACTTTCAGAAAGTGGGCAAAGTCAGGGAGGTAAATCTGGCAAGTGGTCAAGGTGGAGAGTAAAGATTGATTGTGCGGTCAAAAAAAACGTTTTCAGTGCTCGGAAAGGCTTGGAAACTAGAAATATTTCCCTGAAAACTGCTGAAAGCTGCTCGTTTGTGGGGGGAAACCCAGCTTTCATCACCAGCGAGGATTCTTCACATGGAATTTGGGTCAGTTTGAAGCTGAAGTTGATGTTCACTCTCTCCACAAGTTTAAAATCATGGTGCACAAAGTTCCCCCCCCCAAAAAAAAAAAAAAAAAAAAAAAAAAAACCAAAGCCATGTTCATGGGCATCTAGTGCTTGGGGGTGGGGTTATGGGAGCTTTGGAAAGTATTACTTTAAATAATGAAAATTTGACTTAATTCAGTAAGTGCCAATTTTTAAATAAGCAGAGAATCTTTTGATGGGAAGTGATGTGGAATAAAAAAGGTGAGCGCTGTGGTATGAGAAACCTTGGAGGGGTATCAACCAACCCTACAGGGTCACTTTCAGTGTCAGCACTTGGTTTATTTTTACAGCATCTTCCAGTGGTGTTCAAAAGGAGAGCAGAAGCTCTGCTCTCTGCTGATGTGTCTGTTTCCAATCAACCTGCGAGCTGCCTCAACACAGGAGGCTTTATTACTTTGTTTTAAGAAGAAATGTGCATGAAATTACTCAAAATTAGGTATGAAGCCTTTTGTCTGTGTGAAGCCTGCATGAGATGAGTATTAGTGGTGTTCAGAGTGTAAAAAAATAAGAAGGCAGGAATGTGTGAGGAGTGAGGGTATGAAGAGGAACATGAAGGATGCCACATTTCAGGCCAACCTCCTGCCATCTCTGGCTCCTTATAATTACAACCCTTCCACCTCGGCTGCCCTCCAACAACAGGATTAGATAGGGGTGGAAGTGGACAGGCCCCTAATGTCAAGAGAGGATACTTGAGACTACCGTCAGGATGTGACCTCAAGAACTTGATGGGACTTTGGGAAGTTTTGTGGATAAAGAGAAACTACACTGTGGAGTACTTAAAAGTACTTCTTTGAATTTGAGCTTTAAAATCGTGAAAAAACTCTGAGCGAGGAAAGAATAAACTCTGCGTGCTGTATGCGCACACTGCAGTTTACCCTGCAAACTAGTCTGAAAACACTGATGGTTAAGCAAGCATGTATGTGTAAGTGCAAGATGATGACATGCAGGCACACTGAGCATAAATATATCTCAGTCATATCCATCAATTGTTCTTTCTCTACAGTCTACACATACACTCTCTCACTCTCTCTCTCTCTCTCTCACTCTCTCTCTCACACACACACACACACACACACACACACACACACACACACACACACACACACACGCAGAGCTCTACTGTACCAAAACCTCTCAGTGTTACCACATCAGCCCTTCAACTGGCAGTGAGGCCTCTTATTCAGCATTACATCACCCCTTCCTCATTCAGACCCTGGAGCTGAGTGCACAAATTCAACCACACATATTCAAGCATATGCAGGCAGAGCCAATTAGCAGCATTTTTAGAGAACATCTATCAAGCTGAGGCCACGTATTTCCTCAAAGCTAAAGTTTGAAACGACAACATCATTAGCTCCAGCCAGCAGCAGAGGAACATGTAATCTGTGTGCACTTCTGAAAACACAAGCAGGGATTTATTGAAGCCGCTGATTTCAAGCAGACGTCACAGCTCCACCAATGCTGCTGCATGCACGATGGATGGTAGCATGTCATGGAAGCAGGCTACATGAAAACACAAAGTGAAGTCAGCGTGAAATATGGAAAAACTGCCCTCACATGAAAAGCAACATGTTCAAAAAGTCGGAGTTTTTGAGTCAAAATGTTGATTTTTAACCCAGCATTTATGTCAGTCTTTACATTTGACCATTTCTAGTGCTTAAAGATTTTGTTTTCCAAAAACAGCATGTTGCTTATGGAAGGGGAATTGATGCTAAAAACGACACAGGTTTATATGAGTATCAAATCATGTCCAGGAAACAAATATTCAGTACCCTCCACAAGTGAAAAAGGGTAGAACACAATAAATGATATCTGTTGCAGCCTTTGGATGACACTGAAAGCAACCCAATATATTAGGAAAGCCCCAGATGCTGTAAATACTCAACTGTTTGCCTTAACCAATACCTGTCTCACTTTTAGTTTTTTCACATGCTCTCACAGACTTTTCCTTTTTATGTACATTTAGAGCCCATGTTCACATAAACAATCAGTTGTGACTCAACTAATAAAGGATAGCATCTAACAACAATTCAGTTCAGTTCAATTCAATTTTAGTTTATTTATATAGTGCCAAATCACAACAGTCTCCTCAAGGCGCTTTATATTTTAAGACCCTACAATATTTACACAGAAAACCCAACAGTCAAAACGACCCCCTATGAGCAAAGACTGGGTGACAGTGAGAAGGAAAAACTCCCTTTAAACAGGAATAAACCTTCGGGCAGAACCAGGCTCAGGGAGGGGCGTCCAGCTGCTGTGACTGGTTGGGGCTGAGGACAACAGGCATAATTTAGATATAGTTAAAATGCCAACATTTTTACCACTATTTAATCAACAATTCCCCAACAATTCTGAACTAAATGTGCATTTTTTTTTGCAACATTTAAAAACATTTATATTTATACGAAGCACTCCTGCTATTTTGCTTGTATTTTAATGATTTCACCTGCAGTATTTTCAGTTCTTTTTTCTTGTTCACTGAGAGAAATCTTGTCTGTTTTGGGCTTGAACAACTACACTGAAGTCACTGAAGTGAGGGGGAGGGCACCTAAAAATGTTTCTACATACACCTCAGAAAGCATATAGCTGCGCTCCTGCGCTGCCTGGATGACTGAGAATCTTCATTAAAGCAACCCTACAAAAAGCAAACTCACGCATAAGGAAATGAATAAGCTAAAGAAGTTGATAATTTTGTGATGGCTCAAACTCTGCCTCATGGACGAGCTCCTGGATTTTAATTCTTATCCATGACTGCTTTGGTGGAGCAAACTCCTCGTGGCTGGAGCTAATCTGAGCCAGAAGTGTGTTGTGTCATCCCTCCTGGCTCCCTCCTTCTCTCTCTCTACCTCCCTGACTTCCTTCCTCTTCAAATACTCCTCCATCATCTCATCACTACTCTTCCTCTGTGCCTTGCCTCATCTGGGGGTCAGTGCAGTCCCCTCTCCTGCACTCTCTGCCTGATCAGATAGCTCCCCTGCTGCTTCTGCCTCTGTCTCCTCATCCTGGCCATGTGGATTGCTCTGTGTGGACAGGATGAGGAGGAGACATGATCTTTCTCTCTGTAGCATGATGGACTGCAGACTGCAGAGCAGCTAACTGCCAAAACATCTACTTTCATAGGGCTGCTCACAACTTCTGGTGAGCAGTTCATCAAGTGTATTTGACTATCAGCTCCTGGCTGTCACTTTCCTGCTTAATTGCCATGGAAAAATTAAGGCTAGACTTATTATGACCCTGCATTTTAGCTTTGTTTACTAAATAATGACACAGTCTAATGTCATGCTGTCAGTTTGAACTTGGATTTAAAGAAGTTTACAACCTGAAAAAGACCAGAGGATTTTTTTTTTAGAATATCCTGACATATAAAACCTTTGAATTGAAAGAGGACGTTTTTCTTATTTCACATGAGTATCTGTGGCAGCATCAAGCTTCAGCACTGCATCGATCCAGCTTTGTTTTGTGTTTGTTTTCTGGCTGCAGAAAGGATCATGCCCGTCCACAGTGAACACCTGATGGTTAACACGGGTCTGCAAGCTGAACTGGTGACAACACGCGGTTTAAGTTCCAGCTTCATGAACATCATGTCCATGTGTGACTCCATCACATCCTGAGTACGCTCTTCAGTCATACCTGGACTCTGACACTTTTGATCAGCCAGGCAAGTGGCTACTTTTTTCCTGTTTGTTCAACGCACTGTGGATTTTATTCATATTTATGTGGACACAAACTGTTTTAAAGAAGTCTCAACACTGCTGTACCTTCATACTGGACGAGTGATTGGATCAGTTAAATCTTTTTCACAAAAAAGTTTTTGAAAGTTTAACAGTGTGTCTTTGTGTGCACTGGGCTTTATCTGTTATTTTCTTCTTAATTAACCAGAAGCAGTTGTTGATTGTAAATTGTAAGCAAGCCAGCTGTCATTTCTCATGTGTTGTACCATATTTTTTACAGTGAAGTTCTGGCAACCACAGCTGCCAGTATTTTACCATAAAACAGTATATACAGTATATATGAAAACATTCACACAGATACTTTGATTTTTTTTTTTTTTAATTAAATTTGGTCCTAAAAGTCATATTTATAAACAACCAAACGTGACTCAGCAAAGATGTTTTAAATGGATGATTCCTGACATCATGACAGTGTAATGTCATGACTGTGAGGAGTCATACGTTTACATATTTGCTGAGTCTGAACTTTAATGCCAGTGAACTGATCAGTGGTTGGTTTAAAGAGCCTCCCAACAATCAGAAGATCCCCTCTGAGCAAGCCTTTGGCAACAGTGGGGAGGAAAAACTCCCTTTAATAGGAAGAAATCTCTGGCAGAACCAGGCTCAGGGAGGGGCGGCCATCTGCCATGGCCGGTTGGGCGGAGGGGGAGGTAGAAAAAAGGAATGATTTGTTACCGTACCTCTGAGAAGTTCACTGACATATTTAGCTGTGTATAAATGTGATTTTTAGGACAAAAAAAAAAAATCTGATTTTTAGGATTCCTTTCTCTTGAATAGCCTAAGCAGCCAATTACGCTTCTTCTTCTTCTGTTTGGGTTGTGCCTCATGCTTCTCCAGCTTGGTGATGAGGATGTTCTCGTTTCCCTGTTTTGTTTTCAAAGACTGCTGCAAAGATCTCACAGTTTCCAGCAGTGAGTCTCCTTGTCCTGCCTTTCCTTGCTCTGTCCCTTGCTTCTCTTCAGCAGGCTCCTGCAGAGACAAGGAAGTCTGCGGCACCAAGTCCACTTTTCCTTCCTCTCCTTGCTCTGTCCCTTGCTTCTCTTCGGCAGGCTCCTGCGGAGACAAGGAAGTCTGCAGTACCAAGTCCATATTTCTTTCCTCTCCTTGCTCCGTGCCTTGCTTTTTCTGCAGAGGCTCCACAGTCTGCGGCAGTGATTCCTTCTCTGCCTCTCCTTTTTCCAGTCGAGTTCCCATGCTGCTCTTTTCTTCCTTGTCCTCCTTTGTGACTTTAATGTAGAAAGCATGAAGGTTCTTGTAGTTAGCGAGCAGGGATTTTACCTCATTCATTTCAGACTGGAATTTCTCGTGCTCCTGTCTGTGTTGAGCTGCCTGCTCCTCCAGTTGTCTCTGAGATTCCTGGAGCTGCTGCTGGAGCTGTTGGATCTGTGCTTGTTGTTTGCCACACTTGAGCTCAAGGTCAGCCTCTTTGGCAGATCTGAAGTCAGTCTGTGAAGCCTTCGTGGCTTGGCGGGAAGGCTGTGCACTCAGTTCTGCAGCAAGTTGGCTACTTTGTGCCTGCAGGTTTTGTGGTAAACGAGCCTCTTCCAGCTGTTTCTTCAGGTCATTAATGGTGATGAAGTGGCAAAAAGGAAAGGGCACAAAACAGAAAATGAAAGAGGGAGAGGGAGAAGGATAAAAATGAAAAGAAGCTTTTCAAAATGGTTTAAAGACAGTCGGTATGTTATGTCAAGAGGAGACTTTTAAATACTCAGGTTAGCTAAAGTTACTAGTAGTAAAATAACAGGTCAGTGTTCTGCAGCTGTGTTACAATATAACAGATCTTAACAAGAAAAATGAAATAAAATAAATTAAAAAGCCTGTGTGTGTTTGTGTGTGTGTGTGTGTGTGTGTTTGGGGGGGGGGGGGGGGGGGGGCTAGGAATGTGTCTGCATACACCTCAGAAAGTATCCAGCTGCGCCCCTGCTCACCGTAGAATGTGACAAAAGTGCAACAAACTTATTCAGAGCTCTTTCCCCGATGAAGTTGACTATTTCAGTCAGTCAAATCTAGCTGTGAGTGTTCACATGAATGTGTGTCAATGGCAGCACATCACAAATGGTTAACATGAACGAGTCCACTCGCAGCAGAGTGGCACATTTTGAGAAGACAGTCAAACTAAAATGTTAGGAACTTTGACAGGTGTCCCTTGTCTGCACCTTGTACAGCACGAGAGCTCTGTAAGGTGCAGACACACAAGTTTACAGGTGTGTGTCTGAGCTTCTCCTCTGTGTTTCCCTCTGTGGGAGGTTAATAAAACTTGACTGAGCAGCTCATTTTGAACAGGAATCATGTGTGTATTTGGTTATTCGACTCCAGAAAGCACATTCTTATTTTGAAATAATGAAAACATCTAAATGAATTATTGGTACAATAAATTACACCTCTTGAAGAAGATTCAAGTTCAAATGTATTTGTAAAATTGATGATGTGTTAGATGGTGCACATTTGTTTTAGTATGCATAGTTTTCTGTTTTTGAACACAACTGGGACCAGGATCACTTTATAAACTGCATACAGAGGAGGACCACAACAAGGGGACTAACAGAATGTTATCATTTTACTGTCAGTCACAATGAGGAGCACAAGGTGGTGGTAAACTTGGAGAAGGGGGTCAGTAATAAACATCTGTGCAGTTCTCAGTGAGGATTGGCTCGATCTCAGAGTCCAACAGGAACCAGAGAAAACCAGGAAGGAAATGTGTTGTATTAAGACAGCATACGCCATCAACTTTGCTATTTTAAAAATCCGTTTCTCACCTCTGGATTTTCATTATAGTCTGTGCTCTTCAAGGGAAATGCCACTGAGATTACACAGCATGGACGTCATCACTGATCAATCAGTTGATGTCTGTTTGACATGGTGCATAATACAACAGAGAGAGAGAGTTTGTTTGAGGTGCAACCTGTACAGGAGGAGGAGGTTTGAGAGCTGATTTAGTTGGAGACTACGTGGGTGGTACCTTCAGATCTGGAGTTTGCTGGCAGAGGGTGTGGATCAAGGTTTGCTTTACAGTTGTGTGCCACAATGTGCTGATGGAGGAGGCAGCTGTCTGGTAGAAAGTGGTGGTAGATGTTGTCAGAGGCAGTTGTAGGATACAGCTGCAGGTATTCTGGGTGTATTACCTGAGAAAGACAAATGAAATAAAGCTCAATGGCAAAGATTTGCTTGCAGAAACTGTGGGTGGAGCTCTGGATTGCAGCTGTCTGTCAGAACTTGCAGGTGGATGCAGAGGCTGCAGGTTAGTGGCAAATTTCCACAGCTGTGGAAAACATCTTGTGTGGTGCTTGTGCCTAAAAGTCAACATCTGAAGGACCTAAACAGCTACAGACCAGTGTCACTGACTTCACACCCGATGATGACACTGGAGAGGTTGGTTCTTAAACACCTTCACCCTCTCATGAACTCATCAAGGGACCCACTCAGTTTGCTTATCAGTCTGGAGTCGGAGTGGCCGATGCTGTTGTCCATCAGCTTCTCCATCACCTGGAGAAGCCAAGGAGCACTGTAAGAATCACCTTTTTTGACTTCCCCACTGCTTTCAATACCATTCAGCCAAGTCTCCTGAGGGACAAACTGGAATATGCTGGAGTCAGCTGTCACCTGTCAAACTGGATCCTGGACTACCTTACCAATCCACCAGTTTGTGAGGGCTCGGGATTGTGTGTCCGATACGGTGGTCAGCAGCACAGGAGCCCCTCAAGGAACAGTCCTGGCTCCATTCCTTTTCATCCTGTACACTGCTGACTTCAGGTACAGCTCACAGTCATGTCATCTTCAGAAGTTCTCAGATGACTCTGCAATGAGGACAGCGAGTACAGAGGTCTGATCTCAGACTTTGTGGATTGGTGTCTGAACAATAACCTCCAGATTACTGCGGGGAAGACCAAAGAACTGGTGGTGGACTTCCACAGGTGCAGACATCCCCCTCCATCAGTGAGCATCCAGGAGACACATATTGAGAGAGTGGACTCATACAAATACCTGGCGCAGTGCATGCAGTGGTTAGCACTGCTGCGTCACAGTTAGGATACCATCTGGAAGGCCTGGGTTCGATTCCACCTTGGCCATGGTCTCTCTCACTCTCTGTGTGTGGAGTTTGCTTGTTCTTCCTGTGTCTGCGGGTACTCCGGTTTCCTCCCACAGTCCAAAGACCTGCACTTACTGGGGTTAGGTTAATTGGCTACTCTAAATTGCTCATAGGTGTGAATGTGAGTGTGGATGGTTGTCTGTCTCTCTGTGTTTGCCCTGTGACAGGCTGGCGTTCAGGGTCATGGGGGGGCTGGAGCCTATCCCAGCTGACACAGGGCAAGAAGCAGAGAACACCCTGTACAGGTCACCAGCCTGTCGCAGGGCCAACACAAAAGGACACACAACCATCCACACTCACGCTCTCATTCACACCTATGGGCAAGTAGAGTGACCAATTAACCTAACCCCAGTGGGAGGAAATCGGAGTACCCAGAGAAAACCCACGCAGACATGGGAAGAACATGCAAACTCCACAGAGAGAGAGGGAGGGGCCTGGGCCAAGGTGGAATCAAACCCAGGCTAAATTATCTCAGGGGCATCTCTACACAGCCTGCACCTAGGGTCTTGCCTTGTGTGGTAGCCCCCAGCCTCTATCGATTTTGTGCTTAGACCTTTTTCCTGTGCTGCCATGATTAGTCTCTCTGTGGTGTCTTTTGGTCCAGCTTTGTCCAGTCATTGGTAGGATTTTTTAATATCAGCCACTTCTTCTTCAGTCAGCTGGTGGTACATGCCTTGCAGAGGCCTGTCCTTCCATGATGGTTCTTGCTCCTCTTCTTTCTCAGGTTTCTGCTGCCTGAGGTTCTCCCTAAGGACTTGGTCACCTGTGGCCGTCTTCCTGATGTACTCATGGATCTTTGCTGTTTCATCTGGGTTAGTGGTTCTGACTCTCACTGGTCCTTGACGTCCTTCCTTCCGCTTAGCGTACAGTCTCAGGGAGCTGGATTTGAAGTGAAACCCTCCATGCATGGTAAGGAGCTTTCTTGTCTTGATGTCAGTGGCTTCTGTCACCTCCTTTGGCCAGCTTTAGCTTACTGAAGTGCTTCATGTAATGCAACATCAGACTATAACCATATCAACTGTTTACTCTGATTCTCTTTTGAAAGTTTATTGATATATTTTAAAAACTCAGTATGTATCGCCAAGCTCTGCAGTGACACCAGAAACATGTTTCCTGCTGTAATGTCTTAGTGTCCCAGACTAAAAAGAACATGGTATTACCTAACATGAGCCACTAGTAGCCAAATTACTTTGTAATAATTAATTGTCTGTATTAATTACTAATTACTAATTAAGTACTAATTACTTTGATATCTTGGTACTCAGTCCACCTTGCAGTGAATTCCTAAGTCTTCTTAATACTTAGAAATATGGAAAACATTTATGTGGAGCCCACGCTCATCAGTTCAAAACCTGACATTAACTTGCTACAATGTAAGACAAGGGGAAGAAGTACATGTGACTATCTGGAAAAATTTCTCCAAAAAATGGGCTTGAGTCAGATAAGGTGAATGAAACATGCTTTGTGATATTTCCCTGTCAAACAGGTAAGAAACTGTTTGGAGAGGGTGACAATGGGCTGGAATATGACTACCGAGGCCTGATCAAACTCTACAACTCAGTGGGGAACTATGAGAAGGTGTTTGAATACCACAACGTACTGTCCAACTGGACCCGGCTGAGGGACCGGCAGTTTGCAGTGGCAGATGCCCTGGAGGACGTCAACACTACACCTCAGCAGACCCAAGAGGTGGTACAAGCTTTCCTATTGGCTCAGAGCCTAGGCCCCACCCGCCCCTGTCTTGGCTGATTGGATGACAGAAAAAGCGTGGGGGTTAAAAAAAGACAAATGGTGGGTTTTAGCCTGGTGTGGACATGTGATGAGCCCCAAATGTGATGCTTCAGTTGCACACCAATGTTTAGTAACACACAGTAAATTCAAGCATCACCGACAGCTTGGTTGACTTTGTAGTCAGTCCTGCTGCCGGTACACACACAGATACACACACATTTTCATGGAATTAAAAAAAAAAAAATTAGAGAAGAGAAAACACTGTTATCAGACCTCATTGACACTCTCACCACCAAGATGCAGCTGCTGCATTTCTCTAACAGAAAGAGGACACTGAGGGGGGGACTGGAAAAAAAAAAGAAAGTCAAATGACCAATAAGGATGCCACATGACCTCCTGGCCTCTCGTCACTCGCCTTTTTCTTCCTTTGCTTTTGTGTCGTACCAGTGTAGCTCAGAACTCCAGGAGCATCATCACAGAAAAGAAGCCATGTTCTCCAGAGCTACATACATGACAGCATCTGTGGAATATGTGCACATCCATCAGCATCATCGCTCTGCAGATCACAGCTGGAAATAGTTGGGAATTTTTGACACTCGTACAGTTAAAGAAAATACAGCAGATTGTACACTTAAGTTTGATTTAAAGGCTGTTTGTTGTTGTTTTTGTTTTCTTTGCAAAGAGCTGAAAGTGGACCCTAAAAATGAAACTCCTTCGTGGTGGAGAGACTCTACACAGTGGAATGTGATGACAGTGGGTGTAGCTCTTTCACAGGTCTTGTCTTTTTTTTCCTTCAGTTTAGTACTGACATAGCATCATTAAAATGCCAATAATTTATATGCAAACATATATGTTCATGTAACCCTGTTTGTTTTCTTACTGAATGAGAAACAGCTCGACACTATGATAAAGAGGGACATGGATGGGAGGGCGAAGAGGAAGCTGCTACATGTATAAAGGCTCAGAAGCCTCCTTTTATTGGTTCATCTTGAGGCTATGTTTGAGTGAGTGAGTGTAACACAGAACTCTGGGTGCCTAAGTGCTCCACTGAAAAACATTATACCCTTAATGGCGCTACAATGGGGACCAATAGTGTGTGTGTGTGTGTGTGTGTGTGTGTGTGTGTGTGTGTGTGTGTGTGTGTGTGTGTGTGTGTGTGTGTGTGTGTGTGTGTGTCAGCCTGTGCATGTGGCCTCTCCACTCCACACCCTCCTGTCAAAAATCCCATTAAAGCAAAGTTCCTGATATGTTTTTCTGTTCCTGTCCAGAATCTCATCTGTTGCTTCATTTCAAAGCTCTGCTGTCATGCTTGGAATGATGCTGGATTGACCAGTTAAAAGCTCACTAGTGTGCTCTAGTGGACACTGTGTGTAATGGCCATGGTCAAAATAATCCTAATATCTTATCCTGGGCCTTGGGCCAGCCATTTAAGTCCTCCTTTGTCTAAAAACAGCTGTTTTAGCACCGCCCCTTCCCTTGAAGCCAACTTTCTTCTGATTGGCTGCCTGTCTCACACAAATGGTTTGAATAACAAGTCTGTGGATGTCTGTGCTCACAGCCGGAGCTGTGTGCTTCACATAACTGTGTTCATGCTATCGGCTCTCTTACAAAGTATTCATAAAAGAGTTGAACACAAAACTGCTCCCTTTCAAACCTGTTTGGAAGTTTTTAAATGTGTACTTGGAGTAAGCTACAGTGGTGTGAAAAAGTATTTGCCCCCTTCCTGATTTTAGTTTTTATCATATTTGTCACAAATGTTTCAGATCATCCAAAAATTAATATTTTAATGATATTCTGGGTAGATACAAAATGCAGTTTTTAAGTGATGATTTCTTTTATTAAGGAGAAAGTGCTATCAAACATATCTGTCCCTTTTGTTAAATCATGAATTAACCGTGATTAACCAGATTTATTTGGAAAGCTGAGTTCAGTTTCACCAGCCACACCCAGGCCTGATTACTGCCAGAACCAAGAAATCACTTAAACAGAACCCGTCTGACAAAATGAAGTAGGCTAAAAGATCTCCAAAAGCAACATTGTATCACGATCAAGAACAGATGAGATACAAAGTCAGTGACATCTTTCAGTACAGAAGAAGAAGAAGAAGAAGAAGAAGAAGAAACATCCTTTATTGTATTCCCCACAGAGGGGAAATTTGGGTGTAACAGCAGCCGCAGTTATTATAAATATAATAATTTACACTAATGAGAATATATATATATATATATATATATATATATATATATATATATATATATATATATAAAATCAACAAACAAGATTAACCTTAATACTACTAATAATAACACTATATACAATGTACATGATGTGCCTGTGTGTTGAACCTTAACAGGCCGGACTATTTACAGTATATTATATATTATCCTACATTGTGTAGGTTATTGTGGTTTTTGTTGGGAGCAGTGATGGTTATAAAGTCTTACAGCTGCTGGGAGGAAGGATCTGCGGTAACGCTCCTTTGTGCATTTAGGATGCAGCAGTCTGTCACTGAAGGAGCTCTCCAGCTCGGCAACAGCTTCATGCATGGGATGGGAGACCTTGTCCATCAGTGATGTTATTTTGGTTAGAGTCCTTCTGTCTCCCACCACCTGCACTGAGTCGAGAGGACATCCTAGGACAGAGCTGGCTTTCCTGATGAGCTTGTCTATCCTCTTCCTCTCAGCTGTAGATAAGCTGCTGCTCCAACATACTGCTGCATAGAAGATGGCTGATGCCACTACAGAGTCATAGAAGGTCTTCAGGAGTGCCCCCTGCACTCCAAAAGACCTCAGCCTTCTCAGCAGGTAGAGTCTGCTCTGACCCTTCCTGTAGAGCGCATCAGTGTTATGAGTCCAGTCCAGTTTATTGTTCAGGTGAACACCCAGATACTTATAAGAGTCCACTATCTCAATGTCCACTCCCTGGATGTTCACCAGTGTCCGTGTGGTGGGTCTGCGCCTGCGGAAATCCACCACCAGCTCCTTGGTTACAAAGGCTCCTTGGTTACAAAGAAAGGGTTACAAAGGCCTTTCTAAGGCTTTGGGACTCCAGTGAACCACGGTGAGAGCCATTATCCACAAATGGAGGAAACTTGGAAGAGTGGTGAACGTTCCCAGCAGTTGCCACTCTTCCAAAATGACTCCAAGAGCACATCAATGACTCATCCAGGAGGTCACAAACGAACCCAGAACAACATCTAAAGACCTGCAGGCCTCACTTGCCTCACTTAAATTAGTCATGGGGAATGATCGAGAGGCGTTTTGTAAAGTGTGCAGAAAAAATATAAATTTGACCTGGAACAGCGTGATGGCGATCAAATCACACCGAGCATCCACCACTCACCAGCAGCGGATTCACGTGCGTAGGGAGCAGATCCCTATTTCGTCTTTTGGTGCTACACAAGCACTGCAACTGCAACCTCAAGGTCAGCTACGAGCTGACCTTGTGTAGTTTAGTCATTTTAATCTTGACTGTATAACTTTTGTTTGTTTTTAGCACGACAAATTGTGATTTGTCCAGGAACAACAGATGAAAAATAGCCTTTTTGCTAATTCTGGCACATTTACAGGATTGTTTATTAATGTGCATTGTCCCTACTAAATAAATAAAATCATTCATTCATTCATAAGTATTGCCATCACATCTCAGCAGCAAACCGTATAACAATATTCTATTGGAAAATAAATCATCGGCTGTGAAACTTGAATTTCATTGCATTTTGTTTATATTCTAAAAAAAACACATTTCCTGAGTCTTCTTGAAATGTGTTTGGAATATTAATGTGTACGAGGTCTTAGTCAAGAGAAAGTCACAGTTACACCTTCAAGTAAGTGGGACAAAGTTTTGTGTTCGGTGAGAGATGGGTGATCATCTTACATGGCTTAGTGCTGTGAATCCACCGCCACCACCCCAAAAAAGGCTGCTGCTCGATTTCGTGCTGGTAGTAAAAATAGGTAATAAAAAGTAGTAAATTGAACTCTGGATGCATATATATGTATAAATATATATATATTAATATATGTCTATCTATATATATATATACACTAAACAATATTGTTAATTCAATTCAAATTAATTTTATTATATAGCACCAAATCACAACAAACAGTCGCCTCAAGGTGCTTTAAATAAACAATAAAACAGGGAATGATTAAGGATGCAGCATACTCATGAGTGATCCTGATGTGTGTGCAGGTTTTGTTGCTTCAGGCTCAGATTAATCCATCCCTTGCTTTTCACATCCGGTTAAAAACAAGGCAGTTAAAACCAAAATGCCAAACTTGAATCCAGAAACCAACAAGTGATGCAATGGTTGCCACATCCGTTTTGTATCTACATCCTGTGGTCTTCATTTTGGCTTCTGCAGGGCCTTAGCCAGAAGGCAAAGTGTAGCGAGTTTAACGGCCATCACAGTGCGCTCCATCAGATCCTCATCAGGTAACTGTTGAGAAGTAGGAGGTGAAGAAGAAGGGTGTCAGAAGGTGTCTGTACATACGGTGGTGATGATGGTGGGGATGAAACATGCTTGGTTTTAGTGATGACTGTAATAGAAAAATGATTATTATTAGCATGATTTATGTATCCAACAAATGCTGTAATACACACACAAACCAGTTTTACTTTCTAGTATGTCTACACAAGGGAGAACGCAAAGGGGTCTTCTCAGCGCCCTTGATATCAACAAAAACAAGATGTTTTCGAACATTCTCATAAGAAGTTTTTTTTTTGTGCAAACCCAACAAATCCCCCCTGGCTGTGTAGAGATTTCCTTAAATATCACAAGTGATTTATGCTGAATGATTTTGTTAAGAAACACCAGTAAAAAGATTACAAAGCTCATGTAATGTGACATTAAAGCCAATTTCCTATTAAAATCCTGGACTTTTCTAAGTGACCCCAAAGATTTGAGCAGTAGTGTGTATTGTATGCATGTATGTGATGAGGATTTTGTTCCAAAGATCAGAATTTTTGAACTCTGTCTTTCAACAAAACTTGAGTTGAACTGTTTGAAGACTGATAGCAAACTGTCTAACAAGTCCACTTCATTGCATGCTCATTTTCTGTGATTAGTGGTGCATAGGTGTTTAACAAGTCCACGTTGTTGATGCTTATTAATCTGTCATGATTATGAGTGGCTCATGGTTGCTTAAGGCCTGTGTCTGCACTTCACCACAGAGGTAGAGCATCATTCAGTCCTGCCAGCTGCTTCTCTTTCTCTGCTAAATTATGAATAACTTTTAATGGAATATCAACTAATATCCAGATTTTTAGAGCACTTTCAATCAATCTCTCCTGTGTTCCAGTGGTACATTGTGGTACCTAATGCAAGTTTTTCCTGTTAAAGTCCAGCTTGTCAGTCAGAAAACCTTTTTCCAAACACATTAGCACAGACCAACACAACTGTAGCGATCAAAGAAACAATTCATCCACACATTAGTGTGTGGATCATCCCATTTCTAATGCCATTAGAACAAGTTTGTATTTTTCTATATAGGGCGTGGCATACCTACTTCTACAAAGTACTCATTTTTTTAATTTTGTCTTTTTTTACTGGGGTGGCTGTAACAGGTCACCTACAGATCAGAAGGTCGTGACTCGAGTCCTGGCTGCTCCGGGCTGCATGTTAAAGCATCACTGGGCAAGATACTGGACCCTAAGTTGCTCTCCAGTGCAAGTGTTGGAGTATGAATGTGTGTGAATGTTCGATAATAAAAGCACTTAGAGATACTCGTGGCGGTGCTTGTGTGAATGGGGTAAATGTAAACGTGCTGTATAAGTGCTTTGAGTGCTCAGACAGAGTAGAAAAGCACTATATAAGAACTAGTCCACTTACCATCTTTTTTAAAAATCCGTTTCATACAGTACATGGATTTGTTTCCATTTCTCACAATAAGAAGTATTTAGAATATATATATTTTTGTCTTTCCTCCATTTTGGGACCAACTGTTCCCACAAAAGTGAAGCTCCAAACCCCAAACTAAGCTAAATTTAATGCCCTTTGTGATAAGCACAGTAGTTTTCAGCTCTGCTAATGTACTTACTGAAAGATGTCTCTAATGGTAGATTAGCCTTTTGACATAAGTGTATTATGTGTTTCTGTACTCACAGTTTCTTTAACCTGCTCTGTGGTACTTCATACACAGTTAACTCAGCTCCATCTTTCTGCTGGTTTGTCTCTCCTCATCTTGCACCTTCATGAATGAGACCTGTTGTAGCAAGTGCTTTGAGTTCTAACTGAGTAGAAAGGCCCTATATAAGTACCATTTTATTTATGATTTATGGGGGTCCGTTTGGACTTAGTGTCCCCAGCCTAACTTACATTGAGTTAGGCTGAGGACACGCACGCTAGTTTCAAACAAAATGTGACGAACAAAATACACACTGGTTTCCTCCCATAGTCCAAAGGAATGCAGTTAGTGGGGTTAGGTTCATTACTGACTCTAAATTGCCCACAGGTGTAAATGGTTGTCTGTTTCTGTGTTAGTCCTGGGACAGATTGGCAAAATGTACAGGGTTAACAGTATTGCTAAATCTGTCACTACAGCCTTCTTCCTGTGCTTGTCCGCCTCTACTGTGTTTGGTTGGTTAGCCATCACCAGTTTGTATCTGGAAGTCCCACGGTCATTCTCGACCACCCTTGGGGGCGTATCACACTTTGACCTCGAGACTTCCAGGTCATACTTGGCACAGTTGTTCCTGTATACTATCCCAGCCACTTGGTTATGGCGTTCCATGAATGCCCTGCCTGCTAGCATCTTGCACCCTGCTGTTATGTGCTGGCATCTCTGCACAGCCTGCATCTGGGGTCTTGCCTGGTATAGTACTGATTTTGTGCTTAGAGCTTGTTCCTGTGCTGCCATGATTAGTGCCTCTGTGCTGTCTGTCAGTCCAGCTTTGTCCAGCCACTGGTAGGATTTTTCGATATCAACCACTTCTTCTATCGGCTGGTGGTACATGCCGTGCAGGGGCCGGTCTTTCCATGATGATTTTTGCTCTTGCTCCTCTTCTTTCTCATGTTTCTGCTTCCTGAGGTATTCACTAAGCACATGACCCTTTGCGGGCATATTCCTGATGAACTCATGGATCTTTGTTGCTTCATTCATGGTAGTGGTTCTGACACTCACTAGTCCCTGGCCTCCTTCCATCCACTTAGCGTGCAGTCTCAGTCAGGAGCTTGATTTGGAGTGAAACTGCCATGTGTGGCTGTGTAGCAGGGAGGGATGGACCTAAATGCAGGACGCAAAACAGAACTAAACTTAAACGGCTTTATTTGCAGATTACTCGAATAATACAAAAACACAAAACCCCGAAATCTCAACCAAGGCAAAACAAACAAGAAGCTTGGAAAAAAAGAGAAAATAAATCACTAAACTGGAACACACAGCTAAGGAGGGACACACTGATGACGCTGCAACAAAGAACAGAGAAAACCTGAACAACAGGGAACAACAGGTGAAACAAATGAAACTAATAACACACACAAATTGACTGACCATAGCACACACACAGACTTAACAGAACACAAGGAATAACAAACACAGAGACCCCAACACAAGAGAGGGAGACTGAAAAACCACAGGGAGAACTAAACTCTGAGACTAAGGGAAGGGAAGCCTAAACCACACACGCACACAAAGACAACAGGAAGGGAGCTAAACACTAAAAGGGGTCAAGACACAGGAAAGACAAGAACACAGAATAAAAAGTAATAACTAATCTCATAGCCAGCATACAGAACTACAACAAACTGAGAACCTAAACAAGGGCTCTTCAACTCCAGGCCCCGAGAGCCCCTGTCCTGCAGGTTTTAGATGTGTCCCTGATCCAACACACCTGAATCAAATGGCTGAATTACCTCCTCAGTATGCAGTCAAGTTCTCCAGAGTCCTGCTAATGACTTCTATATTTGACTCAGGTGTGTTGAAGCAGAGGCACATCTAAAACCTGCAGGAAACTGGCCCTCGAGGCCTGGAGTTGAAGAGCCCTGACCTAAACAGTGAGAAAAGCCAAGAAACACAACCTGAACAATACAACAAAACAGAACTTCACAAAAGAACTAAAAAACACTGTGCCACTGTGACAAAACCCCCATATGTAGGGGTGAAAGTAAGTTGGTACAGTTGGGTACTGCATACCACTAAAAGATTCTGCGCCGGTACACAGTACCTGGAAGAGGGGGAGCGGCTGTCTGCTGTAAAGCCGTCATTCAGAAACAGTCACAGCTTCTCTCCCCTTGGAGCTCAAGGCCTTCATCAAGAGCCAGCCTTTAAAACTGTTCATCGCTACGTTTAATGTCCGTCTGCTCATTACAAAAATATCCCAATTAAAAGCAAAGAGAGATGAACTAATTGTGTTTCATGTTATTCTGCTCAGTTTCAACAACACAGCGCAGAGGCAAAGGTTTAAATCACAGCAGTTTCAGTCTTTTCTGGAAGAAACAGCTTCTTAGAGTTTGACACCTCTGTCCTAGGGAGTGAGGAGGGTTCTGTTGGGTTTTATATTTTACTCTATGAACAAACTGATGGAAATTAATTAATAAATAGTGGCTGAAGCAAATAATTAATACATAATTAAATTAGAGAGAAGAAAACAGATCGTGGACCAATAGATGCCAGGCTGACTTTCACGACCTTTGAGAGATATGTTTATATTACTTATGGTCTCGGGAAAATATGTTTATCTTATCCTGGAAGGTTTTGCCAAAAACATGTGAACAAATGACACCGCGCCCTGTTACCGGGCAGTTACAGGGCTTTTATCACTGATGGAGGAAGTTTGTGCCATGAGGACCCACCACTGGACGGACCAGTGGGAGAAGGCCAAGTCTAAACCACGGCTCTGTCCATCTGTTTTGAACTGATAGGGCTTGTAGATAGTGGTAGTATAAAACGTTGTGTTTAGCCTAGGAAATTTGCTCTTCTCCGGAGGAGTCACAGCCAGCTGTTTTATGACCTGTGATTTTGAGCCCATGCACATGTGAGAATCTTCTGATTCTTTAATAATAAATGTTATTAAATGTTTTAAATGTGAACTAAAGTGATTCTACCTTCACAAAAAAAAAAGAACATAACAGTTCTGAGAGGAAGCACACCTGTTGCCACTGGCTAATGGTTTAAAAAGGGCTTGATGCTAACATCCTCTGGTTTGTTTGGGTTTGGCTTAATTTTCATCCTTTAAAAAATGACTGATTTAGTCACTTAAGCTTTTATCTTCAGCATTTCAGCATTTTCTTTATTTAACAGCTGTGCATATGATATGATCAATAACAGCGGCACGGCGCTGATTAGCTCCTTCACCTCCCCTTCCTTTTTGTATCAAGAGGAGGCTTTTAAATACTCAGGATAGCTTAAGTTACTAGTAGTACAATAACAGGCCACTATTCTGCAACTGTGTGCTGTAGCTACAATATAAGTTATATTGAGAGGGTGCGTTGTCCAGGTTTTAGTCATTTCTTCTTCTAAGAAGAACCGATTACCTGGCCCACCTGACCCACGCATTTGACCAATAAAACAGCTTCAAATTTCTGGACCATCAGCATCATCTTCTGAATGTGGTGAGTTTTAAACCAGCAATGACATCAGAGGAATTAAATAAAGCATTTTTTTCTTTTCATTAAAGGAAAAGGTAGTCGGGTTATTTTTGGAAACGTGTGGCATGTAGGGTCACTTATTCTGAAGTTCAACCGGAAGCCCTTTTTTGTATCTCGTCATCGGGTGCGCGCATTTTGAGGCTGGTGGCACAAGCGCTGCGTTCTCCCTGACATCCTGACGGAGCAGCGCATCATGGCATCTGAAGAGCTCGCCCGAAAGCTGCAGTCGCGGCTCTCCGCCGCACAGGAGGCCGTGCCGAGGCCCGAGGCCGAACAAAGCCCGGTCCGGCCCAGATCGCAGGTGTTTGAGGCTGCGTGCGGCGACTCATCCTCCGAGCTGTCCGCCAAACTGACGCGTAGGCTGGACATCAACGAGGGCAACGCTGCACCGCGAGCTGCCCGCGTCTTCAACCCTTACACGGAGTTCAAAGAGTTCTCCCGCAAGCAGATTAAAGACATGGAAGCAATGTTCAAACGGTAAGCCTGAAGCTGGCGTTTGCTTTGTCGCTCTAAATATGGCAGCGACGTGTTTTCAGTCGCGAGGAATGGGGGCGAGTGAGCGTGCGTGGCTGGAGCTCGTCATGAGATTAGTGCTGGGTGCAGGCTGGGTGCTGGGTGCAGGCACCGCTGTCTTTGTAGTGATGTGTCCAGCTCAGATGGAGCGCTGTCAGGTCTGTGCCGCTGATGCCGTAGCCTCCGGAAGCTCCACGCTGACACCAAACGTCTTCAAAAATAACTCATAAATAAATAAACAATAAGCTTTCGGCTTATACGCAGTTAACTAGAATAATCCGTACAGTGCAGCTGGCAGCACGAATGAGGCAAAATACCAGGGGCTCATTTACAGTGAACAGCCTTAGGAGCTTGTTAGCAGCGTCTAATTTGGACACGGATCCCCGTGTGTTCATATTTTAGCGCATTAAAGTTGTATTTTGCCTGGTTGTGTGAGTCTGTGTGGATTCACGGCCTTCAAGTAGCCCTCTGGGGTTGAATTCAGTTGTTTTCCACCCTCTTCCTTTGGCCCACTTTTTTTTGTAACTATCATAATTTATTTTTTATTAACAACAAAAAAAGGATCCAAGTCAAAAATTTGTTTTCCTGTTTTTTTGTTGTTTTTTTCCTTTTTTTTTTTTTTTTGGATTGTTTGTTTGTATCTAAAGGTTGGTACAGTGTTGTCAGCAAAGTCCTATTCATTTAAATTGTAAGTGTGAGTGAGTGGGCTTAGTGTAGTGCCAGTAATGTTGGTTTATGAGGCTGGTTCTGAATTGACAAGGTACCATCCTGGCAGCTTCACCAGCTGATGGTGCTGACAGGTCTAGTGTGCCATGCCAGGCCTTTAATCCTGGAGGAGCTAGGGGGGACACAGTGAGCTGCTCCTACAGTCATCATGGGGAACGTGGGGTGTTTGGACAGAAACATGGATGGTGCACTGATTGAGATCAGAAGGAACACAGTCAGTGTAGACCGATGTGCTTCATGGAGCATTGCAGTAACAAGGTGCCACATTCTCACTTCTCAGACCACAGTATAACAGTACTGGGCTTTGGGATTTTTCAGCTGGACAGCAGCAAGAAGAAGTGTAAACAGACTGCACTAGCTGTGATTGAAAGGTGGTGTAGTCCTGGGTATGTTACTGTGAAGGATCTTATGTGTTCTGAATATTGAATTGCTAGTTGTGGAATGTGGCCGTATTACTTACTGAGGGAATTCATTGTTGTATGAATCCAGTTTCAGTCAACAGAGTTTGGATTACCAGCTGATGCAGAGGTGGTCAAAATGGCTAATGAATATAAATGATTGCTCTTTTAACCACTTATGTGTAATTTATGTTTCTGTGATGGTGTCTTATGTCCTGGCTCTTACCTCAATGGGCAGATGACTGCCCCTCCCTGAGCCTGGCTCTACCAGCAGGTTCTTCCTGTTTAGAGTTTTTCCTTCCCACAGTCACCAAATGCTTGTTCATAGGGGGTCGTTTTCACTGTTGGGTTTTCTCTAATTACTGTATGGTCTTTACTTTACAATGTAAAGCACATTGAGACAACCACTTGTTGTGCTTTGGCTCTACATAAATAAAATAAAATTTAATTGAAAGCTGAAGGCTCTGCCTCCCATTCTACTTTTAAGTATCCTAGGAACCACAAGAGTGAAGTGCTCTATTGGAGTGATATGGTACTGTAACGTCTTTAAGCTAAGATGGGGCCTGGTTATTCAAGACCTTGTATGTGAGGAGAAGCATTTTAGATTTAATTTAAATGATTCTGGATTTAACAGGGAGCCAATGAAGAGAAGCCAATATGGGAGAAATCTGCTCTCTCTCTCTAGTCCCTGTCAGTACTCTAGCTGCAGCATTTTCGATCAGCTGAAGGCTTTTCAGGGAGCTGATAGTAATTAGTTATAATGGTCCAGCCTTGAAATAAGTCATTTTAATAATTTTAGAGATATTGCACAACTGTAAAAAAGCAGTCTTACATATTTGTTTAATATGCACACTGAAGGACATATCCTGGTCAAAAATGACTCCAGGATTCCTTACAGTATTATTGGACGCCAAGGTAATGCCATCCAGAGTAAGTATCTGGTTAGACATCATGTTTCTAGTACAATAATCTCAGTTTTATGAGCAGGAAATTATAGACCATCTATGTTTTTGAGACAATCTTGCAGTTTAACTAATTGATGTGTGTCATTTGTTCTCATGGATAGATAAAGCTGGATATCATCTGTATAGCAATGAAAATGTATGCTATGCCTTCTAATAATATGCCTAAGGGAATAATCAGTGTATAATGAAAATATAATTGGTCCTAGCACAGAACCCTGCTGAACTACATAATTAGCCTTAATGTGTGAAGAGAACCACCCATTTACATGAACAAATTGGAGTCTATTAGATAGATATGATTCAAACCACTGCAGTGCAGTACCTTTTAATACTTATGGCATGCTCTAATCTCAGTAATAAAATGTTATGATCAAGAATATTGAATGCTTCACTGAGGTCCAACAGGACAAGAACAGAGATGAGTCCACTGTCAGAGGCTGTAAGACAGGGGTGCCCACACTTTTTCAGCTTGCAAGCTACTTAAAAGATGACCAAGCCAAAAGGATCTACCCAAAATAAAAATGCAAAACGCATATTTATTTTATATTATTTAAATAATTATTATTGCATATTTTGTGCTTTTAGGATAAAGTATATTTTAATTGAATTAAAATTTTATCTATAACACATAGTTTGTATTAGTTTGTCTTGAAGATAATATTTCTGGTGTTTTTTTAAATCTCGCAACAACGAATCAGCTGCTTCAACAAATGCCTCTATGGCAGTGGTCCCCAACCTTTTTTGAGCCGCGGACCGGTTTGGTGTTAGAAAATATTTCCACGGACCGGCTTTTAAGGTGTGGCGAATAAATACGTCAAAATAAATGATATGACCATAACCAAGTGTGATATTTTCTATGTATAATAATAAAAAACGGAATCCACTTTGTATTCGTATGCAACTCTATCAGCAGCGTTCTCGTAACATCCCGCCTCAACATGAATAACAGGCTCTCTGCCCACAGCGCTCCCTGGTCAGCTGTTAGAGCCATGGTAAAACATGCCTTCAAAATAAGATACACCGCAAAAACAAATACAGTAGAAATCACCTCAGTCGGATTCAAATGGCCCAGTTTGGGGTCTATTATCGAATTTCGCTGCAATGGCTTCTGCTTCATCTATGAATTTGCTTCTGCAAATTTTATAATCTGAAATTTTACTCGTAAGTGCAAGTTTGTAGCTTACACTTGCCACGATTGTCCCCGGTGAAATGAACTGATATAAACACTAAAACAATTTCCAGGCGTTGTTAGTGTGTGTGTAGTTGTGCATGAACGAGCCGATGCATGGAAGTGGGCGGACAGGAGCTGAGGAGGGTTTTAGCGCTAAACTCATCCAGTTTATGCGATCACATTTAACTGGAAATTTATTACAATGGGACCAGATTTTTCATCCGAGGTAGGTGAATATCCGACGGATTTATGTGATGATTTTATTGGAATTAATGTTAGGAAAAATCAGGACCTGCAGATGCCATCCAACTAGAGCGAAAACCCGATTTATGCGACTTCGACTTAGGTGATTTTTACTGTATAAAGCGCATGAAAAATACAACTCACCATAACACTGAATCAGTGTAAGCCCCCTGAGCTTGTTTCTCTGATACTCATTTTTGCTGGCTTCTGGTTTGACTGGGTTCGGCCGATTTCACATGGAGCGTGGCTGCAGAGCCGCGGTGTCAAGCGCTGGAGAGTCAGTTTGATGGCTGGGTCTACCTCACTGCTATCCCCGGTGTTGATAAATAAAAATGGTAAATGGACTAGTTCTTACATAGCGCTTTTCTACTCTTGTTGAGCACTCAAAAATTTAAAGAAGCGTTATGTAGGTCAACCAACCGATTTCGTTAGACAGGCCTGAAGCTTCTGGGTTTAATTTTAGCGGTGACGTATCATGTGAGCAGAAACGTCTTGACACGTCAAAAGGAAGTCATGGAGGGAAGTAACGGAGCGAATCCGCCCATTTTTCAAAATAAAATATAGTTTAGGCGCAGATAATAAGTAAAACGGAAATAATTTAAGTTATTTATTCTTTATGTGCGGCCCGGTACCAAATGTCCCACGGCCCGGTACCGGTCCACGGCCCGGGGGTTGGGGACCTCTGCTCTATGGTCATTTCTCCATCTTGGAAGGACTTCTTATGCTTAACAATTAAGTGGCTCACCCGGAATGATGCTTTGGTGGCTGCCTTCACTTTTGTGGTCAGTTGTGAGAAAAACGAATGCTGTCCAGACAACTGGGATTTTAGTTCCTTCACCTTTCTCAGCTCGCTTTTGAGAGGAAAGTCAATGTCATAGTTTTTGTGGACAGTCCGAAAATGCCGCTCTACGTTTCCCTTCTTTGGAATAGCAATGGCGCACCGACGGATGAGGGAAACGCACTTCGAATATGACCTCATGAAAAAAAAAAAATCCTCCTCCCATTCCGTATGGAAGTGGTAAGTTTTGGGTTTCTTATTTGGACCGGCTACGGCACTCATTCTTTTATCCTTTCCTTTATTCAGTTTTGTTTAAAACAAACTGGAGGCTGGCTTTGCGACACGGTAGCTCGCTAAAGTGGTTAAAGCAAAGCTAGCGTGGTTAAAGGCGCATGCGTAGGGTGGTAACGAAAGAGATGGATGATAGTTTATCATCCATCTTCTACTGCTTTTACTGCCGTGCGATCTACATTTTTTCCCCAACTTCACTGGGAGTTCCGTGCGATCTACCTGCACTCCTCTCGCGATCGACCAGTAGATCGCGATCGACGTATTGGGCACCCCTGCTGTAAGAAGATCATGTGTAACCTTCACTAATGCTGTTTCTGTACTGTGATGAATTCTGAAACCTGACTGAAACTCTTCAAATAAACCGTTCCTCTGCAGATGATCCGTCAGCTTTTTTACAACTGCTCTTTCAAGAATTGGCCTATAGCTAAGACAGCTGGGTGAAGTGATGGCTTTTTAAGTAATGGTTTTGTTGCTGCCACCATTGGTATTTAATAGTGAAATAATAAATGACAGCAGGACCAAAACAACACCATAAAAACAAAAAACAAAAAAAAAAAAAAAAACAAAAAAAAAAAAAAAAAAACAAAAAAAAAAAAAAAAATAAAAAAAAAAAAAAAAAAAAGAAAAAAAAAAAAAAAAAAAAAAAAAAAAACAAAAAAAAAAAAAAAAAAAAAAAAAAAAAAAAAAAAAAAAAAAAAAAAAAAAAAAACAAAAAAAAAAAAAAAAAAAAAAAAAAAAAAAAAAAAAAAAAGAAAAAAAAAAAAAAAAAAAAAAAAAAAAAAAAAAAAAAAAAAAAAAAAAAAAAAAAAAAAAAAAAAAAAAAAAAAAAACCCCCCCCCCCCCCCCCCCCCCCCCCCCCCCAAAAACAAAAAAACAAAAAAAACCCTGCTGTTACATTGCAAAGTAAACACATACCATCAGAGAACAAAATTAAAAAGAACAAACAGTACAGTATATCTGATCCATCTTTTAAAATATGGGATTGGTGCATCTCTAATGCATTGTTGCTCTTATTAACCATTACTGTTACTATTGTCAATGAGTACTGCTTGGATTTTTTTTTCCCCCCTTGTGTAAGGTTAGGTGCAATTTTTTTTGTGTTTTTTTTGTTTTTTTAATGTGAACACATCCAACAATTTTACACATGGAAACATAATGACTGTGAATTAAATGCTGTGTTTCCATGCTCCTAGCTGACTGAACTTGACATTGTGGGTTTCATGGTTTCTAGGTATGACACTGGGAAAGATGGCTTCATTGACCTGATGGAGCTGAAGCTGATGATGGAGAAGCTGGGAGCTCCACAGACCCACTTGGGCCTCAAGAACATGATCAAAGAGGTGGATGAAGACTTTGATGGCAAACTGAGCTTCAGAGAGGTGAGGGAGTAAATTGCTGAGGCATTATCTGCATAACATAATATAAGAAACTCGACTGAACCTCGTAGGCACCAGAAGTAGAATGTTTTGGACTCGTTTGCTGTGCAACTAGGTTGGGAATTGCTCCAAACAGCCACACTGCAGATTGAAAAGCTGACCATTATAGAGAAACATAACAGCTTAAAAAAGGCAAAGGTTCAGTCTGAGACTCCTTTGTCATCTCCACACAGCTAAACAGTAATGAGGTGGAATGGAGTGGCAATTATAGTGTTTTTTTCTTAGTAGTCTAACTAACCACTCACAGACTACAAGCCGCATTTAACCATACATTCATACAGTGGTTTAGTTTTACACTTCACACTTTGCAATTACACTACAAGCACTATCTACTTCAAATCCATAGCCAATTTAGAATCACTATTTAACCTGACATGCATGCTTTTGGGATGCAGGAGGAGGCTGGAGTACTCAGAGAGAACCTAAGCAGGCACAGGAGAACACGCAAACATCACATAGAAAGCCCCCAGCTTGGGTTAGAACCAGGAACCGTGCTGAGATCCGACAGTGTCAACCACTGCAGTACTGTGTCACCACAGAGCACCTGTTGGTTATATATCCAGTGGGTGTATAGTCTAGTATACGTCTCTTCTTGAGTTTTTTTTTTTTTTAATTTAGGGGATGAGGGGTAAGCGAAGAGAAAAATGTAGGTCATGATGGACTGAGCCATCTGATTTGAGAGATCTTCCTCTCTGAGCTCATTGGCAAAGACTGATATGTTTCCTGCAGTGGCTGATCATACTCATCACGTGACAGAAGCTGGTCATCAGCATTTGCTTGATGGTCTGCACAACATTTACAAAGTAAAGTACTAAAGTACAGCTGTGTTGGGTACTTTGTCCTTCCATGAAATGCCATTCATTTTTCAAAGGCATCTGAGGTGGAACTGGTCAAGTTTCTTTGCATGCTTTTGGTACCATGTCCAGGATTCACTCACAAATGTGAGGTCAATGAGGACAGCTGTTTGGTAGACACCAATCTGTCTGACCAGAATCTGTGGTGCAATTTTCCAAAGGCCCCACTTCGTTTTCCAATATGTCCCGTGATCTCATTGTCTATACGGGAATTCTGCAAGAGGAAACCACCAAGATAGCAAATTTTCTGGATGACCTTCAGCTGTTCATCGCCTGTCTTTATAACTGGATCATGTGGTGGGTTGCCTGGTTTAGGTTGGTACATCACTTTTATTTTCTTGATACTGATGGTGAGACCAGAGACAAGAGATTAAGGGAGACTGAGCAGCTTGCATTTCAACACGGCCCTGGCAAATCACATGACTTCCGAGGTCACATGGCTTCTAAAGGCCTTCATGACTAAGTGAATCCAACACTTTTGTAAGTACAGAGGTAATGCATACAGAGGTCAAGATTCTGTTCTCTACACTTTTCTTGAATCTGTCTGGCATCGAACAGCATGTCAGTGGTGTCTCTTCCAGATCTAAAACCACATTGACTCTCTGGAAAGCTACTGCTGAGGTGGGTGGTAATCCAGTTCATCACTCTAGCAAGGATCTTGCCAGCATTGCTCAGGAGGGATATTCCCCGATGCTTGTTACACGTCTGTCACCCTTGTACTTGTAGAAATGGATGATCAGCTCATCTTTGAAATCTTGTGGAACAACTTCTTCAACCCATATCTGCATGATGAGTTTGAGTAGTTCTGTTACAGGTGTATTTGTGCATGTTTGTAAACTTCTGATGGAATACTGTCCTGCTGAGTGCTCTCCCACTAGAGAGTTGTTTGATGGCCTCAGAGGTTTCTTCGACACTTGATCAGTGTGACTTAGGGTATTTCATCAATGACATCCTCTGAGATTGATGACTGACTCTTGAAATGCTGTGGCCATCACTCTGTCATGAAAGCTGGTTCTTTAATCAAGGTCTGTCCTTCCAGATCAAAGAGTGGACTGGTTCCTCTGGAATGTGGCCCAATCACAGCTTTGAGTTCACTGAAGAACTTTTTTGCATCCTGTATCAGGATCAGGATCCTTGTATAAACAGCTGTCTGCAGTTCCCTCGTCCTCTCAATCCACTAGTTTAGCTCTCTCCTAGAGTAGTCTTCTGGAGCTTAGCTTGAGCCAGTTGCTTTCCCTTGCTGAGCTGTCTTTCTTAGCTTGGGAGTCCTTATCATTGGCAACTGCAATGTGGAGTGAGTGGAGATTGTTGAGCAGGTAGTTCACTGATGCATCATTCTTGTCAAATCAATCCTTGTGCTCCTTCTGACAAATTCAACTGAATCTTCTGAGCCCTGAAAGGTATTAGTATGAAGTTCATCACAGTTACTGATTGCGTTGTCGTTGTCAGTATTTGTAGATCCATGAGAGCAATTGTTATCCCGTCTCTGAGAGTTTCTTGTGCTTCAGTTGTCACTAGTTTTGCATCTTCAAGTTTCTTAGTTCATTGGACTCACCAGTGGTGGTGTTTCTGCTTAAATGAGATTGAGAACTTGCATCTCCAGAGTACAGGGTCAGATGGCAAGTGTTGCTTTAGCCGTATGTGTGAATTTGATGTGTGCCAGTCTCATTGTCTAATGATGATAAAGTCAGTTTGGTGCCAATATCCTGAAAGTGGGTGCTCCATATTGATTTGTGGCTAGGTTTCTGCAGTGTGTTGGTTATCTTACTACAGAGGGTCAGCTGCAGCTCTATCTGATGGCAGATCCTGTGTCACATTACGACAATCAATTATGGCAATTTGCATCAATTAAAATCTTAACAATTAGGCTAACCAACTAGTACGTTTGGTACCAACTAGTGACAATAGCGACAGATCCCTAGTTTAGACCCATCCCTCCTTCTTCTCAATGCTGATCTGATTGCTGCACCTATAACTCATATTCTTAATTTATCACTTGCTACAGGCAAAATTCCAAAAATCTGGAATGCTGCAAAAATGCTCCCACTCCATAAAGGTGGTGACCCTAGGTGACTTAAATAATTACCACCCTATTTCAAAATGTTCTTGCCTGGCAAAAGTCTTAGTCCTTTTATACATGTTCAATTGAAGAGTATCTGGAATCAAATAACATTTTACAGTCAGAGGAGTCAGGTTTTAGATCTCGTCACAGTACAACAACTCAATATTATTGAAGCCCTTGATAATCATCAGTATTGCTGCAGCACTTTTCTTAGATCTTTCTAAAGCTTTTGATTCAGTAGATCACTCAATCACTGCTCACTTGGCTGATAGAGCTCAGACAGTAGTCTCCAAAGGTTTCTGGTCAAGTCAACTGGAATTTGAACAGGTTTTCCACAGGGACCTATTCTTGGACCTCTTTTATCCACTCCAAATTATAAAAAAAACACCTGTATTGAAAAGGACTTAAATGAGTCTAGAAAAGATAAATACATTATATTTACAGCAGGCCAGTAACTTCATCTTGACTATGGGATGTTTAGAGAAGCCCCACCACTTCACTGATGCAACCTCAGTTCCCAAGCCCCTGAAATTGAACTGTATAGCTAATAAACACACTTAAATATCAGTCATAGTCATAATAACGTTAGAACGGTGGTGCTGCACTGACAGGACAGTTACTGAACTCTGAGGTAGCCTACTGCATTTTGATCCTTTACATTTGAGGAGCTATCAGGTTGTCAGTAGTAGCAGTTGGAAAACTGGCAGGTGGAAAAAATTAAGGTAATTATACATATTAAGACAAGAAATGGTCTCATGAACTGTTAATTTAATAACCATCCCTACACCTACCGATTAATAAACATGTAACTGTCTTTAATATGTGAACTTTAAACTGTCAACCCTTCAGTTCCTGTTGATCTTCCGGAGAGCAGCAGCTGGAGAACTGCAGGAGGAGAGTGGTCTGCTGGCTTTGGCAAGACTGTCTGAGATCAATGTTTCCACTCAGGGTGTTATGGGGGCCAAAGACTTTTCGAAGCCAAGGTATGATAAGATTATATTGCCTTTTTTTTCCCATGTACTTTGACCTTTACCCCAAAATATTGAGTTTGGCATTAGCATTAGCTTCTTGTTATGACCTGGGTTCCAAAAATGCCAAAAATATGAACTTTACTGGTGTATTCATCTACTCAATATAGAATTATAAAACAAACAAACAAACAAACAAAAAAACAGTTTTCTGACATTTGGATTTGGTTCTAATGCTGCTTTAGTCAGCATTGTTCTGGTAGAAACATATTTCCAGTGGATGCAGGTTGTTTGTTTGGAACAGGACTGTGATCATCTATCTGAAACCTGTTTTAATGGAGCATTACAGCTTAAGCCACTCCGACCTTTAGGATAAAGAACTTACTACAGCTAGTGGACACCTGCTTCAGTTTGATGGCTAACTGGGAAAATTTGGAAAAAGTGCAAAATAGTCATAATATGAATATTTTTTCTTCAGAACTTATTTTTGAGTCCTCAAACTTTAACAGATTTTTGTGTTTGTTATATAATAGTAACTTGACCTAACTTAATAGTAACTTAAATGTTGCACCTCTCGCAGTATATGCTTTATAACCTGGAATACAGCTGTGTAACAAGTACTGGTGAAAAATCAAAAGCAAATCATCCTTACATATGAGCAATTTGTGAAAACCAGTATCAAGTTAAAGAGGACTAACACTAACACAGCTATGTATGGCTACGTGGGTTTAAGAAAATGTGTTTTGTGTTGTATCAGATGCAGGCTCTGTCGGTGGGAAGCAAGTTTGAGGCTGAAATTCGAGAGGAAAAAGAAGAACGCAAGAGGCAAGAAGAAGAAAAAAAGCAACGGCATGCTGCCTTCAAGCAGCTGCAGTCCACCTTCTGCTCATAACCCTCTATAGGAAGCAGCAGATAACAGTGCAAAAGTCAGTGTTACTGAAATTTTAGAAATAGCTTCACACTCCTTACTTACACTTGAACCAGTTTCAGAATGTGGCACTTTATAACAAAACTACAAAGATGCACTAAAGTAAATGTTGACTAAAATAATTGAAAATGTGTCATAACTTGGCACAGGGTGAAGTTAAATGTATGGTTAGCTTTGCACAAATCTGTTATCTTGGATATTGTATGTTCGCTCTCTAGACCATCAGAAATCTTAAGGATTTATTATTTTAGTTTGAGTTCTGTGCTAGAACCTTGTCGATGACCAGTAGTTTGCAATTCCGCAACTAAACAGCATCTATACATTTCTGTGTACCTACAGAGTAAATTAAGAAGATATAAGTTCCTAAGCAGTGAGCTTTAGAGGTATCTGTAGGCTGCACAGTCTTTATGCGATAATAGGCTAACCATGTCCTGCCTTGGTTTCTGTGGTTTGACCACATCTTTTCATCTGACCCTGAGAAAGAAAGAAAGAAAATCAGGAAATTTCTCCAAACCCAGATCCTTCAGATGGTGGTGTTCTGGAACCAAGCCAAGGCCAACAGCTTCAAACTGAATTTTAGCCATATTGCTAAAAGTGCACAGATGAAAGACTTCTTCTATTTAAACATGCTCACCTTGACTTTTGCTTTTGCTAAGACCTCATTTCTAATGACACTAGGAATCACTCTTGATAAGCTGTTGTGACTTTGAGTATGATACAGATCCTATTATTTACAAGAGCATGCAATGCATGCATTACGAGTGAGTCACAGTATATACTCTAAAATCTTAAGCGGGGGCTGTTTTTTAAGTTCTGTCAGGGTTCTCTGTGTTCTTAACTGAAGGTCTGATGTGATGCTTTATCTTTAGTGGCAGAGAACAGTTTTCTAAGCAGCATCTTTTTAGGTATCTTCTATAGAAGGAAACTGTCTAAACCACCAATGAACTATTGTTTGAATAATTTCTTCATAATGCTTTACACATAATGTCATAACACTCACCATGGTGTAAAAGTACCTTTACTGCGAGCAGCATCTGAAGTCCATGCAGATTACAAGGTCCCAGGAGAACTGTCCCCATCTCATTTTTACATGCTCCCCTAAAAAGCGTGTCATGCTGTATAATACAGGATGTCACAAATTAAGACATTAAAGGTCTAATTTCTGTAAACCAAGGGAGCACAATAAAGAATAAACAGAAACAAACATTTACCCTGAACATGGGACCCAGAACAAGATGAAGAACATTCCGTTTCTTGCAGTAACTGGAATACTCCAGAAAAGTAAAATCTTCATGCATCATTTATAAACACACTTTGGTATGGCGGTGCAAGAATCAAAATGTTAACGAGAGTTCACCAAGTACACACTGGCAGCATCGCTGCTTCTTTTTGCAAATGAGCCATCAGTTTTACACAACAGCTTTTTACTGACTTTAAAGGCCACTGAAATTCAACTTAATTCCCAAAGAGGACAAATGGTGATTTTTTTTATGTTCTGACACTGTGAATTACAGCACTGTGCAAAAATCTTGGGCCACGCCTCATTTCTTTACATTTTGCTTCCAATGAACCAGACTTGCAATTTGGTCTTGAACTGGAGTTTTCCAGGTTTTCTGAAGGTCTTTCCAAGTGTTGCTCCGGACATTGGCTTCTTTTTCACTCATTTTCAATCCAGTTCTTGTACCTGACTGTTTTCAGAGTTTTTCAGATTTCATAGTTGTTGGATTTTTGTTTGAGACCTGAGTTTAGCAAAAAAAGTGAATTGCAAACACTTGTCCATGCTTTTACCTCCTCTTGCTTGGATTATTGTAATGCACTGTTTTTTGTGTGTGTGTCTAAAGCATCTAATCTTAATCATCTTCTGTCTGCTGCTGCAAGGCTTTTAAATCACTCTCTTAAATGTTCTCATATCATCCTGTTTTTAAAGTTTCTGCACTGGCTTCCTGTCAGGTTTAGATTTCAGCTTAAAATCTTGGTTCTTACTTTTATGGTCTTACAAAGTGAGGCTCTCACCTATATTGTCAATCTGCTTCACCCCTATTCTCCAAGTTGGGTTCTTAGGTCTGCAGATATGGGTCTTCTTGTGATGCCACATACCCTTCTGAAAACTAAGGGGGATTGCACATTCCAAAACTTTGGAACAGTTTACCACCTTTGTTTGCACCTTTGATCTGTGGCATCCTTTAAAAAGCAGTTAATTGATACCTCTTTAAAGTACTTTGACTGGTTTCTTGTCTTGTAAAGCACTGTATAAATACATTTTTAGTTACTAAGAACCAATTTTAAGTTATACCTTTAGGTATTTTGTTATTAGCGGCCTGTCACAAAAACTCATAATCTGTTCCCATTTATTTTTTTTAAATCTATGAAAATGTCAAGATAACAGTCATGACACAGGGCCTGGGAGATATATCTGTTGAGCAGATTTATCTACTGTTTGCTGAAACCACATCAGAAGGGTGACTGTTAAGCCATTTTTATGGATGAGGAATAGGGAGAAATGCTGAGGGTATGCCAAATTACACAAGAACTGGACTGAAAATCATTGGCAGCAGGTCTGATGGAGTGATGAATACAAATTTGAATATTTTTTTTCCATGAAAGAGCTCAGGACAGAGGTCCAACAGTGGTTGTCTGCAGCCATCTGTAAAACACACTGGGGGCTGTGTCATGGTTTGGGGCTGCATTCCAGCCAGTGCTGTTGGGGATAAGTCAGTCAGATTTTGATCTACCACACAGTACCACATGGAAAGAATCTGATTGGCAACTACTTCATTTTTCACTGTGACAATGATCCTAAACGCACTGCCAGTGCAGTAAAACATGCCTATATAGGAAAAACACAGTGGAACACTATCAGTCATGGATTGGCCTCCTCAAAGTCCGGACCTCAACATTATTGAAGCATTGTGGGATCATCTTGGCAGAGATAGGAACAAAACACAGTCAGCATTAAAAAAGAGCTTTGAATGCCCTTCAAGACATTATCCATGAAGACTATTTAAAGAAATTACAAGAAAGCTCACCTAAGATGTTCAGGCTGTATTCAAGAATAAAGGTGGTCATACCAAATATTGACTTTCAAGCTCATTAGAATTGGACAAACTATTTTTGCATTATATACTGTATTTCCATGTTTGTTTGCACATTTCCCATTTTCCTAGCAAACTATAAAGAAATGAGGGTGGCTCAAGATTTTTTTTTTTTTTTGCACCGTACTGTAAACATGTTCAATAGAAACAGCCTCACTGCAGTATTTTGTGATCACTGACGGGCTGTGCAGGATTGGACAAGCAGTCCTGCAATTCCTTCGTTTAGCACATCTGCACAGAAAACAGAGATGTACATATCACTTCATGGTGTAGTCTCAGGAATCTCTACTAGCTCTTCTACAGACTGATAGAGCAATGAAAAGCAGAATTTGAGAAGGCTGTGCCAGAGACACTGAGAACTGACAGTGTTTTATCAATAGCTTTGCTATGCAGCTATGAGGTTAGCATTGGCCCAAAAAGGGGAGACTGAATAGAAGAGCTCAGTATTTGGGGAAATAATATTCAGAGAGTGAGATCAGCTTTTCAGTTCAATAATCTCATGGTTGTTTTCACTCAAGAACTGGAATCAGGATGTGCTTAGCTTAGCGTAGCATAAAGTCTATAAGCATGGTTAGTAGCTAGCCTAGTTCTGTCCAAACTGAATACATAGATCTAGCAACAGCCTTAAGACTCATAGTGATGCTACTGTCTATAATGTTTGCTATTTGTCAAATAATTTTAAATTTGTTCATTAATGAACAGCAGCTGTCTGACACTCTGTTGGAAGATAAACAGATTAAATGTATTCCTGCATCTAGAACTACAAAATGTTTTTGCATTTTTGGAAAGATATAAAGTAATAACCAGTAACCTTTACAAGTGCTGATGCATTTTTACCTCTCTTAGTCTCACTCTCAGAAAGAAAGTCTTTATTTTTTTCCCCATGATGTTGATCTATGTCTGGAAAAAAAAAAAAAAAAAAAAGAAACACTGGACCAGAGGTGGATACAGTCCTCTCATCTTTTTTAAATGATATGCAGTATTACTACCTTTGGAAGGTCTGTCATGTCATCAATATGCACCACACCTGCAATATGCTAAACTTACACTAGCAAAGAAGAAAAAAATAAAACATTTATATACGTGTGCAGAACCTGCTCTGTTCTGAACAGAACATTGCCTTTGTCAGCGTTTGTGGGCTTTGAAGGGCAGAAGTCCATTTAGGGTTGATATACAGACGTAGGAAAGCAGTAAAAGTAAGAAAATGACTAACTATGAATTAAGTATTTCATGATACACACATTACAGAAATCCTTGAAGATCAGATGGATCCACAAGCCTGATAAATCATAGTCTGTGACCTAAGCAGGGCTTATTGTAAGGTGCAGTTTGTGTCTGATCATTTTATTCAGTCTATTAATGTATTAAGTTGTAGCATGTTAATGTTGTCATATAACAAACTACTGTATGAATCACATAACTTCTCAATGATTTGTTGTAGAATGGACGGTATTTTTTCATGAATAAATTTTGTTTTATTGGAAAAGTTGCCAAATATTAAAGTCAGTGAAATCTATTTTTCAGCACTGTATAGATATTGTGTTGTGCTGTCCCTGTCCGAATGGTAACGTTTAACTTAATTGCAATAAATAAATAGAACGATAAACATATCAGCATTGTGAATTGTATTACTTATATGACTGGCTTACTTTCTTCGGGAGTTGCTCCTGGCCTCTCTTTATACGCTGCTCAAAAAAAATTAAAGGAAAAACATCAAATCTCAATGGAGAAGAAATCATTCTGATATCTACACTGATATGGACTTGGTAATGTGTTAGCAACTAAAGGATCCACATCGTTTGATGGAAATGAAAATTATCAACCCACAGAGGGCTGAAATTCAAAGACACCCAAAAATTGAAGTGAAAAAGCAGTAGTCTGGTCCAGTTTACCAAAATTTAATTGCAGCAACTCAAAATGGTACTCAGTAGTTTGCATGACCCCCATGTGCTTGTGTGTCGGGGCGTGTTCCTAATGAGACGACGGGTGGTGTCCTGAGGGCTGTCCTCCCAGATCTGGACCAGGGCATCACGGAGCTCCTGGACTGCAACCTGGTGGTGTCAGATGGACTGAAGCATTATGTCCCACAGGTGTTCTATTGGAATTAGTCCAGGCGAGCATGGGACTTTGAGCTTCCATGAACTGCCTGCATACTCTCATCTCACACCTAAAGGCAGTCACGTTGCCTAGCCTGTAGAGGTCTGTGCTTCCCTCCATGGATATACCTCTCCAGACCATCACTGACCCACCACCAAAGCAGTCATGGTGAACAATGTCACAGGAAGCATAACATTTTCCAGGGCTTCTGCAGACCCTTTCATGTCTGTCACATGTGCTCAGGGTGGACCTGCTCTCATCTGTGAAAAGCACAGGGCATCAGTGGTGGACCTGCCAATTCTAGTATTCTATGGCAAATGCCAGGTCATTTTGTAGCTCTGACAGTGCTCATCCTGTTCCTCCTTGTGCAAAGGAGCAGATACTGATCCTGCTGATGGGTTGAGGACCTTCTACAGCCCTGTCCAACTCTCCTAGAGTGACTGCCTGTTTTCTGGAATCTCCTCCATACTCTTGAGCCTGTGCTGGGAGGCACAGCAAACCTTCTGGTAATGGCACATATTGATGTGCCATCCTGCAGCTGCTGGACTACCTGTGCAGCCTCTGTAGGGTCCAGGTATCACCTCATGCTACCAGTAGTGACACTGACCCTAGCCAAATGCAAAATTAGTGAAAAGAGAAGAAAAAAAAAAAGTCACAAAAGATGAGGAGGGAAAAATGTCCATTCCTGTTTTGGGGGTAGTCTCGTTGCCCCTCTAGTTCACCTGTTAATTTCATTAACACCAAAGCAGCTAAAACTGATTAACAGCCCCCTCTGACACTGAACTGACCAGATCAATATCCCAGAAGTTTAATTGACTTGATTTTACACTCTGATTAAAAAGTGTTCTTTTATTGTTGTTATTATTTTGAACAGTGGAGCTGCTCTCCCAGTTTGGGAGTTTTAACCCCTCGTTTACCGTCACTTCGGTTTCCTGGTCCTTGTTAACTACAATTCTGATTAAAAGTTAGCCAGTAGCTGCTTATCTGTCTGGATAACTGACAGGCTCAGTTATGCCTGTCAGTGGCTGCTGTCTCGGCATCTTACGTCCTGCTACCATGTGCATGAATACTGGGAGTATTTGGCACCTTGTCTTGAAGGTACACATCTCAGGTCGTTTTATCTTTGCACAGGGAAAAGGCCATCAGAACAAAAACAGTTTAATTCTGTTGTACTCTCAATGCTTGGTTCTTTAACACTTTGGTTTTTGTTGAGAAAACGAAAAAAAAAAAAAATCACAGGCATTGTGCTGCTACCTTACACAAACAGCAGCATTGTCCAAAAATCTAGAAGCTAAATTTAAAGTCAACGTCACACTTTGTTTAGAAAATATTTATTTCCTGTAATGTACACTGTACAAAGGCACATACACATTTGAAGGAACATTTCCTCACTGAAGTCTGAAGTCACTACATGATTTCTTTTATACCATACCATTTAGATAACACATAGATTCTCATTATATGAACAGCCTTTAAAGGGAAAACTATTCTAAATGCAACAATTTACTAGTCTACTTCCTAACCTTCTTTGCTTAATATAAAAACATTTAATATTGGAAAAAAAATGAACATGATTCATTTTTTTCTTTACATAATGATTGAGAGAATTAACTTTCAAAATAAAAGGTTTAATCCACAGACCAATCAGCAGTCAGTATCATTCTATCAATTACTACTGAGCCATATGTCATGCAGGTAAGTCTAATGTTAGATAGCTCACTTTACATCACAGGTGTCTTTGTTCTAAAAAGGCTTCTAAGGAATGACCTCAGCAGCTTACCATAACAACTATCTGATGTTTGGTTGTGATTGTCAGCACATGCTGGTTGTCTACAGTACCTTCAGTTCTGCTGCTGGCCCATAAGGATTCAATGACGGGAGTGCCTTCATTTTTGTCCTTTGATTTACTGTCAGCACTTCCAGTATAGCTGCTGTGCCTACTGATTTCATAATCAGCTATACGGGGATGGCTTTAAGGCTCGTCACCTCCACTTAGTATTACTGTTTTAGCCTCCTGTGACATCTAAAATATTCACTTTAGTTAAGACAGTTCAAACACAGACTGAGATGGTGACCATGCTCAATGCAATGAGCCAAGTTTGATCTGAATGTCTGAACTTCAAATGTTCACATAATTAAATAATAGGAAAAGCTGTATTGCCAACCATTAACTTCTTTTTTCCTCATTTTTCTTCTCTCACTATAATCTCACAGCCCATGACAGGATCACACAGACCTGATGGCAGGAAGAGACAGCCATTACTGTGCGCATGCTAGCATGCAGATGCTACTGCAGATCACTGCATTTTTTGTTGTCCTGACTTTTACATTTAAATCACAAATTTTAGACCCAGACACAAAATTGACATTTTGTCAATTGACATTTTGTGTCTAGATAGATAGATAGATAGATAGATAGATAGATAGATAGATAGATAGATAGATAGATAGATAGATACTTTATTGATCCTGAAGGAAACTAGGGCTAGAAAAACCTTATTTTGATTTGATAACAAATAGGCAACTCCAGAAACAGGGAATATAGTGTTGCTAGTGGGAACCCACGGGCAAGGACAACATGCACGCTCTTTATTGAAACCCAGAATATTCCTGCTGGACACTCCACAGCTGTGTCACCTTCTGGATTGTTTAGTTGTCACATTGCTTGTTGTAGCTAGGAAATGTTTGTGCCTGGTGCTAACCCAGTAATGTCCATTCATTTTTCCTGTCAAAACTATTGGAACCTACCCTTTATTAGTTAGCTTCAGTCTATTATTTCTCATAGCAGGTATTACATTTGAACATGGTACATCTGAATTTCTACACAATATATTGTTTACTTTGAAATTAATATATAGTCATCCTTGTATGTGAAGTATGTAAATTTAGGGTATACAAGGTGCAATCAAAATGTTCATGACTCCCCAAATAAAAAGTAAAACCTATAATGGATCTGAATTTGGCTGCTCTGCACTTCCAGCCCTGGAGGTCCTGTTCTGACAGACTGCACATGTGGATTTTTCAGGATCATTGTTCAAAAACAGCAATTTTGCAACTTTCATTTAATTTTGGACAAAGGGATGAACCAGATCTGGAGAGTTGTGCAGTTGTTGAGTAACAACTGTCTTTGAGTGTGGGCAAAAATATGGTAGTGTGACAAGCTTGAGGGTGAAACTGCAGTAACAGTTAAGCAGTGCAGAGGTGCACAAGGTGATGAATTTGAAATTGTGTCTTTTCATGAGCGGAGTGACAGAACCTTATGATCGTACCTTGTAAGTTTAAAGTGTGATGACAGAACAATTTAAACTGTCTTCATTCAGTCACATGTAAATCTCTTCATGTAAATTCCTCTGTGATCCTTGCATTTTCATCATCTTAAATTACTGTCCCCAAAGTCAGAAATGTTCAAACACATGCATCCCCCTACACCCCACCCCACACACACTCTTCCATCCTTGCTAGTCAGTCATTCCAATCAATACAACTGCCAGTTACTGGTTCCCCTGCTTTGTGCACTGAGGACTTGAAGTGATTTGAGGGAGGAGGTGAGGGAACCTGCATCAGTACTTAGAATATATCTGGCATACATTTGAATTTTTATAATGTTGAATCATAAATTCAAATTTACCAAATTCAATCAAATACCTCCCGACAACAATATTTGCCTCCACCTGCATCTTCTCTCTGTCTCTTTGACAAGCATCTTTATTCCATCCTTTCGCTGCCATCACCGTTGATCTGCACCACACAGTCTTTGTTCATAGGCTCCTTTGAGTGAGCTGTATCAAAGTGCTGGTTGCTCACTGTGTACCTCCCACAGGCATCCAAACCTAAAGCAGGGACAAAGCGGCGGTCAAACTGGATTTCTTGGCGCAGATAGGAGGTCCTCTTCTGGCAGGCATCACCAGTTCCCTCCTGCAGGGCCGACAGGAAAACCACTAACTCAAAGTGGGTTGATGAGCCCTCGCACAGGGCAGGGTAGAGGGGACTCCGACGGTCCAGGGGGTGGTAAAAGGTGAGTGGGAAAATGAAGAAGGGGCATGGCTGCTGGCCCAAATGGTCCAAATAGAAGTCCAGCGAGGTCTGGTGCAGAGCTTGACCTTCATGCTCCTCGTATAGCACAGCACTCACCTTCACATCCACCAGAGGTCGCTGCAGCAGATTGGTGGCTCGAAGCATGAGGCACGTCTGCCCCAGGTGTTGGCCCACCACTGCCTGGTGGCTGAATTGGATGGCTCCCGCTCGCTTCTGGGGCCGGGCAATCTTGGCTACAAATGCACCTGAATGTTAAGACAAATGAAACTTCATTCACAAGGTTTTTTTGTTTGTTTGTTTTGACCCTGTGAATCAAATTTGTTTGAGTCATGCTGCTTTGCAGTAAATCACAACAGAGGAGACTGGGTTCTCAAGTGGCAAGGTTAAAAACCACAAAATGACTGGGCAACATGAACAGGTACACAATGTGACAAAGAACCTGAAAACATGAACATTCATGGTTTAGTTACATATGGAGCTGTTTTCATTTATCAGTACTAAACATAGTGCACTCTCCTGCATGTTTTTGGGTAGTTTGGTTTGTATATTTGCTTATTTTCAGTCTTTGGGGTGGGCTCCACTGCAGGAGGGGGCACAGACAACCAGATGAACAATATCAAGTGAAACTAAGCTGAATGATTTTTGTAGAGAAGATAAATGGTCACTATCTGCTAAGGATTTTAATCCAAGTATTAAAAATAAATGTTTTATTTTAAATCATGTTAGTTAACCAATTTTTTTAGCCTCTAAATGTGAAAAAAGCGGTTAATCTGCACTTCAGTCACATCTTTGTTGTGGTGGCAAAAATGTAAAAAAAAAAAAAAAAAAAGGAAGAATTGTATGCCCGTTGCTTAGAGGCTACCGATGCATGACACAAATGAGAATATTTCTCTCTGAAATATAGTAAAATATAAAGTAACAGAAAATGCACTTGCATAAACATAATTGCTTTCTACAGTTGTTCTGATGACAGAGGGTGTGTGCTGTCATCAGATAACAAAAGCTGTGATTAGGTTGGTAGAAACCTAATCACTTTAAAAGCACAGCTGCAGTCTCCTTTTATAATAGTTTACTGAAAAAAATGTCAGAGATCACGGAGTAATCACCTAAAATATCTCACTCTTTCTTCTTCAGCCTGCTTTTATTACACTGTGCACTGCTTCTCATGGCTTCATCTATGAATGATAAACTCGTTATTTTTCCACAGAAAGTTGTGAAGGCAATGTTATTGGGTTGGACCTAGTAATACTTACACATCAGTGAAGTGAAGTGTTGTTTGATCTGTCAATACATTGTTGAATTTTGAGCAAAGCAGCTCATATACGGGGTCCATTTGTGTTACGGGAATGTTTAAATGAAGCCCGAGAAATATGCACACAAAAGAGACCAAAGTCTGAAAGACAGAATATCATCACTAACTGATGAAACCAACAGTGTTACTGATCTCATCATACATCTGTCTGGAAATGGATCCAGACAGATGGATATCTGTAGAGTGCAGTACTCGGGTTATCCAGCAGGTGTCACATTTTGCCAGCCTCAGAGGCTTTGATACAGTCAGCTATGTTCTGCTTCATCAGGCTTCCAGGCCTATACCTTTGTTTTTCCCTATTCATTTTTAGAAAATTAATGCAACAAATAACTTATAATACAACAATCTTGATGTGCCATGTACCGTTGGATCTAGTCTTCCACTTCAAACGTTTATTGATGTGGATAGATGTTGTTTTGGAGACAACTGGTTTAATTTATGTGTGACAGACTGGCAACCTGTCCAGGGTGTACCTCGTCTCTTGCCCAGAGTCACCAAGTCAGCTGAGACACACTCTGACCTAATGAGACAAATGTCACTATGACCACTTTTAGTAGGATTTGCACAGGTTTCCCTTTAGACTTTGGTCCAGCTCTAAAACACCTGCTATTTTGAATATGTAAATGTCAACTCCTTTTTTACGCAAAACAGCTCCAACTTTTTCAAATGTTTTGAAACAATTAGGCAGTGTGGTAGTTTGCTTCTATTATGCCTCCCAATTTGTAAATTAAACCTAACACTGAAACTTGTCTTAGAATAATTGATGCTTTTATGGAGTTCTGTACCTGTGATAAATGCTTCCAGCATGAGCCCCAGCAGCATTTGAACAGCCAGCAGTGCTATGGCACTCGGGCAGTCTCCACTGGGGTACATGGTGCCATAACCGATGGTTAGCTGAGTCTCCAGGGAGAAGGAAAAAGCAGCAGTGAAGCTTGTAATGTGCTTTACACAGAGCACATGCCCCTGTGGGGGTGCATCATGATCCTGCACAGCAAGGTCTCCATTTAGATGGGCCAGCAAGTACCACAGACAGGCAAACAACAGCCAGTGGGCCAGGAAAGATGTGCAGAAGGCCAGGAGGACCCATCTCCAGCGAAGACTCACCAACAGTCCCCACAGGTCCTGCAGGGCCAACACCCAGGCTCTGCGTAAAGTCTCATGCCATAAGCCTGAAGAACACACAGGGGGACGAAGTGCACAGTGTCCATCTTTGGTGATCAGGCGCTGGCGAGGTGGAGACGTCAGGAGAGGTGATGAGGAAGCCTTGCCACCCAGAACACCGCTGTTGGATTTGGTTGTCATGCTTGCAGGGAAAGTGAGGGTGAGGATGATCCTGAAATGAAATTATAACAGGGGATCTGACTAACACAAATCATCAGTTACTATTGTACATCCCATACAGCAGTAGATCTTAGAGTGGACTAACACTGAGACTGGCATTGTTTAATATTTAGCTTTTTACAGTGTTTGAGTAATCTGTTTTCAAAAATGTACATGTAAAATGTTATCCAGTTAGCTGAGAGTAACATGAGGGTAACACTGTGGTGTGAAACTAACCTGTGTATGGAAAACAGGTGCAGACCAGAACCTTGGTGGGTTATTACATTTTTAAATAGCTCACAATAGCTTCTCAAGTTTCTGTTTTATCTCTACACACTTTCCACATTTTGTTTTCAGACCATTTTCCTGAACAAATATTATTTGAGCGCTATTACTAAAAAGACAATCAGTTAAGATTATTCAAAAGATGTATTTGTAACTCCTGTCTCATAACTGTCTACAAACCCTTGTCTTTTTTCTAGTTAATATCCCTGAGAGCAGGTGTGCTCTGAGTGTGTACCCAAGTTCTGATATTCCCAACATTATATACTGACATTAGAAAAAAAACTGTGTTGCCCAATGCTTTTACACTGAAACTGTTTTGATTTTGGTGGATGTAACCTGGTGGTTCCTTTTAACTATGCTAAGCTAAACAAGTGCTGTATGTCCATCCAACCATTTTATTCTGCTGGGGGGGGCCGGAGCCTATCCCAGCTGCCATAGGACAAGAGACAGGGTACACCCTGTACAGGTCACCAGCCTGTCACAGGGCTAACACAGAGAGACAGACAGCCATTCACACTCACACCTACAGCCAATTTAGAATCACCAGTTAAGCTAACCCCACTAACTGCATGTCTTTGGCGAGAGAACCTGCAAACACAGAAAGGCCACACAGTGGATTCAAACCCAGGACCTTCTTGCTGTGAGGCAACCACCAGACCATCGTGTTGCCCTGAGTCTGTATGTACAGAAAAAAAAAAAAAAATAGGGCAGTTAGAGCAGAAATCAATCATATTTTAAAAATGTGGGCCTTTACCTTTAAGTCCTTTGGCAACTGGTCTGTGTGGCGAAGAAACAGAATTCAAGAAACAGAAAAAAATTAAGTAAATGTTCGTTTATATGTATTGTATGCCATATTAGGCTTATAGGTACATAAATTAAAGAATTTAATATTAACCTAATAAAAATGATGTATGAATAAATGTGAATACATCTATATATGTATATGTGACACATTAAGCAAATAGAAGAGTCTGAGTTGATTCCAAGTGTTGAACTTTGGTAGCTTTTCACTGGAACTCTCAGTATGAGGACTAAAGAGATGGTGAGAAGGAGGTCATCGTTAGGCTGAAAAACCAAAATAAAGCTACAGAGAGACACACAAACTTCAGAAGTAGTCAAATCAAGAATTTGGTGCATTCTTGAAACAGAAGGAATGGACTAACCAGCTAACCAGGCAAAACCATGGAAGAAACCTAAAGTGGAAGGTAGTAGAATTCTTTCCTTATCTGCCAGAAACAAACACACACAAAAAAAAAACTTTCACAACGTTTAGCCAAGGCAAGAACACTCTGGACTCTGTCACACCTTCATAAATGGAAAAACAGAAGGTCTGTAACAAAGTTACTGGTTAAAACAGGAGGGCCACGTTAGACTTCAGACTTTTTGTCTAGAACCGAGCCGGCTCTTTTAGATGTTTTCTGGCAGATCAAACCAAGATTCATTTGTACTAGAATGATGTAAAAGTATGGCAAAGGAAAGGATCAGCTCATGATCCTAAGTTTACCATATCATCTGTAAAACATGGTGGTGCTAATGTTATGACATGGGCATGTATGGCAGCCAGTGGAACTGGGCCGCTAGTGTTTATTGATGATGTGACTGCTGCAGGGTGAACTGTGAAGTGTACAGGGCCACACTCTCTGCTCAGATTCAGGGGATGCTGAGCAGATGTCGCTTGGCAGTTTAAATAGATAATGACCCAAAGTATACTGCAAAACCAAGGCAAAGAAATGCGGTATTCTCCAATGACCGACTTTTCAGTTACTGAAAACAAAACTGGAGGTAGAGACCCACAAACACGCAGCACCTGAAGTAAAGACCCGAGAGAGCAACTGAAGGGAGGAAATGGCAACATCCATTGTTTCTAGACTTCATGCAGTCACTGAAAGCAAAGACTTTCATCCAAGTATTAAACAACCTATTATGCATGAGCCTGTCTATGTATAAAAATAGGACTGTGTATAAAATAGCTGCATCTGTCTGTCTGTCTGTCTACCTGTAATGCACACCTTTACTTTTTTATGATTAATAACTGCAGCAGAAGTATTTGCAGGCAGTCCTCGCAGGCAGAGAGCTAGAGTCCTGTCCTCTCCAGAGTTTCTATTTCTATGTCAATATTGTTGCCAGGAGATTAGAGCAGGTCCCAGCTGGGAATCTGTCTGAGGAACACAGCGACATGCAGAGTAGGAATGCATCTTTCATCTGCAGGGAGCTTTAAACTTACTGCACTACATGGCTCTCCACTTGTCTCGTTCACCAATTACAATATACATTTACCATCCTTTCACCTAGACGGCTATTAAATAACTTCTTTTCCCCATTTCCCCAAACTTTCAACACACAACACACACACACACACACACACAAACATGAAATAATGCCAAAAATAAGCAAATACTTAATTCTCTAAGACATTTCACAACCAATTTAAATGTTAAATACAAATGAAAATAAATATGTGATGTGGCGCTTCAGTGACTGGAAAATATTTTTTTTTTTTTAACTCTGAGGTAATAAGTGGGGTGTCAGGTGAATGTGTAGTTGATCTGTGAAGCGCTTTGTCTTTGGTCGCTGGGGGAACATCAGCCTGATAACATTTAGCAAAGTCATCACATGGGAGCCATGTGCTCGCTGAGGAGTCCTTGTATTGGATCTCAGTTTGTCAGCTGTCACTGGATCAGCCTGTAATCACATGAGCCATTAGAAAAGTACAACGGAGCAGGCAAAACATCAGCATCAATCACATTTCTGTGTTCAGTACAGATCTGGGGTCAGCATATGGTTAGCATAAAGACTAGAAGCAGCTGGAAACAACTCCTGCCTCTGTCCAAGATTCAAAAGTACACCTACAAACATCTAACAGCTCAGTAGTTCATGTGTTCTATATCGCTGGTTTAATCAGAGATCTTATAAAGTATATACAACCCACCTAAAAATTCCAAACTAAAAATCAGTGAGAGGATTCCACAGAATTCCACACAACTGTATACGCAGTTGTGTGGCACATAGAGCTCTATCTACAAACAGCCACATCAAGCCCGTCATATCGTTACACAGTTTGCAGCGCACTGGCACAAGCATTGTAGAAGTAAACACGGCATCAATCATAAAATGATTTACACTCTCTTTTCAACATAGTGTTTACTTGAGTCACACTAACTCGTAAGGTTAAAGGAGTAAATGGATGTTTAAATCATTTTTAACATAAAGATGTCCTGTCCCATCTCTTTTACACATGGGGTGATTCTATACATGCATGCTTTATGGCCCAGTGACCGAAGGTGAAATATGAGTTTACACATGATGTCAGTAGCTCAAAAACAACTGCCTGAGGGCTTTTGTTAAGATGGGGTTGAATCACATGAATTACAAACAACAACTTTGTTTTGATCAGCAAACAAAAATCAGCTTGTGGTCATATGGAGAGATACATCCTGATGTGCGGCTTGAGGCGACTGTTTGTTGGGATTTGGCAAAATATAAATTGAATTGAAAGCTGTTTTTTTTTTTTGAGCAAAGCTCTGTTCACCATCTCTTGCTGTAGTGGATGTCAGTTACAATCAGTTTTGAGTAGGTCTCTGTGGAGGCTGTAGACTCACTGTGACAGCAGACGTCATGGAAAAAATTTCAATAAAAAACAAAAAAAATTGCATAGTAAATGTATTTATTTAACCAGAAAGTTAATAAAGGTTAAACACCTCCTGGCTCCACATAGGCATCAGTAAGCTAGAAAGTTGTTTGAGAAAAGCCTGAACTCCAGGAGAAAACCCACGCAAGCACAGGGACAATAATAAGCCACTGTGCTGCATTGTCTAGACAAAGTTACAGAATACATTATGAGTTAATATGAGATTTGTAGATAGTTTATCAATAAAATTAGAGCCTGTAAGACAAAATGACCGCTGAGATATTGTTTAGAATTGTATAGTAATAAATACAACAAAAAAGTGTTGTACATTATAGCAGAGAATACATTACTATATGATTCCTTTATAAGAATCACAACAATACGAATACCTTTATTAGTCCCACAGTGGGGAAATGACAGTTAACAGAACACCCGTCCAAGAAATGCAAACAAACAGGGAGGACAGGTGTCTGAGGTCATGCAGCGTTTTACCAGCGCTACAAAGGTTATACTGTGCATGCACACACATTTTGCAGCTTAAAAGTTACTAAGGAAGAGTTAAATGGACTGGTTCTTATATAGCACTTTACAAAGCAATACAACACTCTCCATTCACACACAATCATTCTCCAATGAGTTGGAAGCAACTTCAGGTACACAGACTGGAGCAGCCAGGGATTGAACCACCAACCTTCTGATTAGCAGATGACCTGCTTGACCTCCTGAGCCGCAGCCACTATTCAGTGGTATACGTACATTCTCACTGCATAAGAGGAGTTGTCAGTTGGTTTGATGTTGCAAACTTTTGTTTCAAAGTTGTAAGCTCAAAGTATTCCTGAAATGTGGCTTTGCTGAATATATTACTGATGAAACAGAATTAATTACAGGATTATGAAATTATGAGTGCCACATTTTTCCCAGTGTGTTTAGTAAAGGAGTTGTAGGAATGAGGCTGGGATGGAAATTGTCAGTGTCTTTAGGACTCAAGACAAAATTGCAATATTCCACTGATGGTGTGGTTACAAAATCATTTCAAACATATGGTAGTTTTTGGGTCAAATATTAAAAAAGCAAAACATTTTGAAAAGATAAAATATATTGTTCTTGAATATTTTGCAAAAGAAAAAGAAGACTTACAGTCTTACACTCGTACGCCTCCATCAGTTACTCCAATGGCAGTTTACATCCATGCCTGTCCAGACTTATGCAGCACATGCAGCAAAGACTTTGAGTAGCGACACTAAGCTTTGGTGCCTACCTGTTAAATGCTTTCAGTCTGCAATATGGTCACAACATGCCCTTCTGTTCCTGAGCTGTGGTTTTGAATGGTATGGTTTCCAATAACATTATCACGTGACAATGAATTTAAAATCTGTGATTTATGGTCATAGTTCTGTTTTTTAAAACTCATACTGACCTTTGACCTTTGATTCTAATCAGTTCTTTCTTGAGTCTAAGTTAATGTTTGTGTCAAAAACATTTTCCTCTCGACAGTTCAGTAATGTGACTGCCCACGGCTAACGTCGGCACTTACAAATAAAATATTTTAAAGAACTTAATTAAGATGATTGCGGCGTTGCAGATATGCTGATTTAAATAAATGTATTTCTCCTCACAGTGTTATTTATGAGGCATCGTGTTCACTTCAAAGCAAATTTGCAGGAGCTCGTGTGGAGACAGAAACACACACACAGACTGCTGGATGCAGTGTGTTTTTGAACCACCAAGCTTAAACCTTCAAAAACAGACACAACCCTACACAATTTATACAGAGTAGATGTGGTATCCTATTTATATGAATACTAGATGATGTTGTCTCTGCAAAGTTCATGTAAATGTAAATGTGAATAATGTGAATAAGCACATGCATCTCTGTGACTGGAGGCTTATTTTTATGATTTCTGTTATGAAATCTATTATGCTTTCCCATCTGCTTGATTGTGTGCGGTTACTGTGGCAATGTGATGGTTGAGGTGGTGTTCTTTACTTTCACAGCATTGATATCTGAATATTAGTTATTAGGAACACCATCCATAACATTATCTTTGAATTCTTTCTAGATAGTGAATTGTTCCAGTGTATCATGATTGTCACTTTGTGTGACTGCTTAACAGACTTTACTCTAATACTCTCTTAGTGATGTAACTTTTACCTGATAATGCTTACAAAGCCATTTTCCCATCTTTGCTAATGTAAAAGTAAGTAGACTAGTTAGTGGAAATGTGTGCTTATCGCCAGCTCAGTGGGGTGCACAGAGGTTTATGTAACAATCGGGCTGCAGCTGTTCACATCTTGTATTTGAACAAACATGTCTAAATACAAAGCACAAGATGAGTAATCATCTATGTCATTGTAGCAATCATTTTGCTACTTCATCTATTGCAATTATCAGAGCCCATGAATTTCACTGATCCCACCTGACAAATCATGTTCTTTATCACTAAATCAACAAGTTAACAGATCTACAGGACTGATGAGGTCCCAGCTGATCACTGATCACTCACTGTCCATGTATCAGTGCCTCAAGTCTGTCAGCATCACAGGCTAGAAGGTTTTACTTACCTATTGCTGCAGTCAGGGCTACACACGGGCCCTATGACCTTTTCACCTTACAGCTGATCTGAGGTCTGACAAGTGGGAAAAGTGGCTGAAGCAAATAGAGAGAGTGTGCTGCTAGTTTCTTGGAAGACAAGGTTTACTATCCAAGGAATCCTGAACAGAAAGTGTCACTCCAAAAAGTTTTTCAGTGTGGAAGCGGGACTGAGCACAGCACTCTGCTCCTCTGATCTGCAGCTTCCAGCTCCGGGGTGAGGATGATTCAGTTGGTCACATTACTCTGCATGGAGCCTATTAGTGTTCCCGGAAGACAGAAGATGGGGGAGGGGGAAAGAACAACACCTTGTCACAGTTCATTCAAAGAGCTGCTTATTGCTGGTTGGTGTTCTGCAGCTGCGAGAAATTGGGTTTGCTGATTGGGGGCGCATGTATGCGTACACAAGTATATGCATACATGCCCCAGTATTCCCTGTTTGTTTATATTTATTCATTTTATCTGATATAAAATATGATAGAGAAATATGGTGACAAAGACATCTTGCATATAAGCTGGTGGGATACTACATGCCTCCAGAACAGCTTCACCGTGATGTTGCATTGATTTTCCTTGTCTGTGGAACTCTTATTGGAGGGATTAACAACCATTCTTACAAATATATTCCCTCATTTGGTGTTTTGATAATCGTGCACAGTACTCTTTAATACAATGTTCCAAAATCCACCATAGGTGTTCAAATAAGTTAGAGCTGATGACTGCAAGGTGACGGTCCTTGTGCCCAAACTTTAAAGGTACTGTAATCCTACAAAGGAAGTGTTTAGGTTCAGGCTTTCTCTATTAAAGTTCAATCTAGATTTTTAAGTATTTATGTAATGGGTTGGAGCTAGTTGTAATTATTATTAACATATGACAAGGTTACTACTTCACTTCACTGAAATCCATCCATCCATCTATCCATCTATCCATCTAGGGCAAGCAGCAGAGTACATGCTGGGCTAGTCACCAGTCTGGACAGACACAGTTTAGATATGTGTGGTCTTTGAACTGTTGGAAGAAGGAATAGTGCATGCAAATTCCACACTGAGGGTTTAGGCTTATGATATGAGCCACAAACTACTACTGCAATATAGTACATATGCACAATGTAGATAATTTGTTATTCAGAGAGACTTATTTATTTATTTTTTATTATTATTATTATTTTTAATTGCATGTTTAATTTTATCTATTTTCTTGGTATTCTAACATCCAGTGTCGGCAGCAGAATAAGAATTTCATTGTACAGGGAAACAATGTTTCTTTACTGTGCATATGACAATAAAGCATAGAAATCTTGAAATTAGCACTGCTCTTGGCAGAATACCGGGCATTAATCAAAGTAACTGGCTGTCAGTTCAAAAATTTATTAAATTTATTTATGAAACAGTCCTAGTCTGAAAAGGGACCATACAAAGCAAAAAAACAAACAAACAAAAAAAAAACCCTAAATAAATAAATAAAAATTACAGAGTCAAGAATGTGCCCCCGAGGGACCCCACATGAGAGTAGAGTTTTTGAGGACGATAAGTCCCCCAGCCTAACTGTAAAGCTTCTGTCGGTTAAATAAGATTTAAACCACTGCCACATAGTTCCTTTAATTCTGACAAAGTGCCCATGCCGAGAGATAGGAATACCAGATACACTATCAAAGGCAGCACTGAAGTACTATTTGAAATACTAAAATGGAGGTTTTTTTGTTTGTTTAATAACAGCTTACTAATTATATATGTAGTCGTTCTTGTTATTGTGGTATTTACCAAAGCCTATTTCAATGACAGCTCAACAAACCAATTCATGGAATTTCTGTGCTATATATATATGTACTCATCTGACCTTTGAGTGTGTTTATATATATATATATATATATATATATATATATATATATATATATATATATATATATCCCAAAAAATCCCAGCTCACCCCTACGGGCAGTCTTTTGCCCTCCAAGCTCAGGTCCTCTACCAGAGGCCTGGGAGCTTGAGGGTCCTGAGCAGTATCTTAGCTGTTCCCAGGACTGCGCTCCTTGGGACAGAGATCTCGAATGGCTTTCCTGGAATCTGCTGGATCCACTCTCCCAGTTATGGGGCTCACTGCCCCGAGTGTTCCGATTACCACGGGGACCACTGTTACCTTCATCTTCCACATCCTTCCAGCTCCTCTCTGAGCCCTTGGTATTGTTGAGCTTCTCATGTTCCTTCTTTTTGATGTTGCCGTCACTTGGTATTGCAACGTCTATCACTACGACCTTCTTCTTTGTTTGTCCACCACTACGATGTCCGGTTGGTTAGCCATCACAAGTTTGTCTGTCTGTATCTGGAAGTCCACAGGATCTTAGCTTGGTCTTCTCGACCATCGTTGGGGGTGTATGCCATTTTGACCTTGGACTTCCAGGTCATACTCTGCACAGATGTTCCTGTATACTATGCCAGCCACTTGGTTATGGTGTTCCATGTATGCCCTGCCTGCTAACATCTTGCACCCTGCTGTTATGTGCTGGATAGTCTCAGGGACATCTCTGCACATCCTGCACCTGGGGTCTTGCCTGGTGTGGTAGACCTCAGCCTCTACTGATCTTGTGCTTAGAGCTTGTTCCTGTGGTGCCATGATTAGTGCCTCTGTGCTGTCTGTCAGTCCAGCTTTGTCCAACCATTGTAGGATCTATCCATCTATCTATCTATACAGAAAATGCTTCAAACAGTTCTTGTCAATAATATTACTTGGTGTTGGCTCTCATCACGGTACAGTAACCTTTCTATCCTTGTAATGCACAGTGGTGTTACGCTTAATGATCTTTTTGGCTCAGTCACTTAGAAATCACTAGAAATGACTTAGAAGTCATTTGTAAATTAAATTAAATGTGCCTTATTAAAGCATACGTTCTTCTCAATCCCCTGCAAACTGCAAGTGTAGTGCTGATTTATAGTGCCTTTCCAGGTCTGCTAGCTTAGCTTAATTTTTAGCTTAACCAGTATAAGCGTAGACATGATTTGTGGCTTTACAGCAGTTTCACTGGCACTCTCCTGTCTACCTTCCTCACCTCCTCTCCCTGAGTTAGCACAGCTTATTATAGTTGTTTGGTCAGTTTAATGTTTCTCTTTGGGGTCCAGTTGGCCCGACTGTTATACTATTCAAAATATGATGTTAGCTCCATTTTTTGTTGTTGTTGTTGTTTTGTTTTATTTGTTTGTTTGTTTGCAGTTGCTGGTCCCACTCATTGTTCTTCTCTCACAGCAAGGTGACCTAACATACTATTACAATGTGGTCACCCCAAAAATATTTCTTTAATATAAAATTTGATTTGAACAAATTTGCAAAGCACAAAGAAAAAAAAGCACTTTAAGAACAGAGAGGATTTAATAAACTGACAGCAGTCAGTATTTCTAAATATCAACCATAAGACAGCTGTACAAAGCATAAAGTATAATATCAAAACTAATTACTAAATAATTACTAAATATTGATTAATGTTGTTCCACGACCATCATTGAAACTGACCAATCACATTTTTGCTCACATCATGTGACACTCTGCGACTGAGGGAAAAAGACTGGAGAAATGCTAAATGCTGAACCTGAAGAGACCTGAAACTATTAAACTGCTGATGATTACACAGAGTGGCTGTCTACTATTAATGAGCCAGGTAGTACTGAGGGTTCACAGATGGGAGAGGGCTGTCCCTTAAGTGGGTTTGATTATGTAAGAAATTTGTCTTTAGGGTTTATGCCAAAATAGAACACTGTACTAACACTAACACCTGTGGAAGTGTCTATTTTTAATCCAACACTTTATTAAACTAACCTAAATCTGAGTGAGTAGTTCTTTTACTTAAACCTGCCCAAACTGTAACTGAAAAGCATTGAAAAAATAAAATAGACTTCTGTGAGTGTTTCTGTTTAAATTGTTTCTGCCAGAAAACTTATCCCATAATTTTCTCTTTCAAAGCTCCGAGATCACAACAAACTGACTGGTCAGTTTCAATGATGCTCCTGGAAGAACACTAATTATGATGTTAATTACTTATGATTAATTATGATGTTGAAATACCAGCACAGAGATAAACACACTGTAAGGCTGCATGAATGCATGGACAGGTCAGCAGTCCACCACAGGGTAACTACACAGGGTAAGCCTCAGTCCAACACTCAGAGTCTGTTACTGGGACACTTTGATTCTCAACACCTACATTTAAGGTCAGCATGCTTCAAGTCCAACAGACCTTTCTGGACTGCCTTACATGTGTACCTGCAGTGGATGCACTGCTGAGTGTGTACAGCAGATCAAACATCACACCAAAATCTTTGGCAGTCACTCTCAGATAGTCGCACCCTCCAAAATGGTGGCAACTTCAACTGATCCAGGGACAGTCTGCTCCTCCAGCAGCTCCTCCATCACCACCTTTGATACACAACTCCATAGGAGCACTCCTTTATGAAGACAACTATGAAAGGTTTTGTAGATAGTTCGACAGAGAGGCTCACATTTCAGAGAATATCACAGAAGCACAAACTAAACATAATAATACAACAAAGCAAAATAAACAGAAAAAATACAGGAATGAGCAAATGTCCAGTTTGTTAGTTAATTAAACATCACTAAGAGACAATGAAGGCTTAAAAACACTGGTCACATTTTGAGGTTTAAAAATAGCTGCTTATATCAGACTGAGAAAAAGTTCATATTGTCCAAAATATGAACTTTTGGTGGGTCTGATCAGCACTGATTCTTGAAGATCAACACTTTAGTGTGTCAGATGAAGATGCCCAGGATCTGCATATACACAAAAACCATAAAAATAATTATTTAAGGATGGTCATTATGGTTTTTATAGTGATTTTTTCAACCATTGCTACTGTGGAATTAATGAGGTGACCCAACATTTGTAACTAGTTGTACAGAGTTTTTGAGTTACTCAACTTATTTAAAAAGAAGGGCAAACTCAGAACTCCACGACCATTTAGTTGACACAACATGTTCACAGTTCAAAATGTATAAGAGGACATGGAACACTCAGAGGTGGCAAAAATATAGACATTTTTTTTTAACTTAAGCAGAAGTATAGATACTTGTGTTCAAAAACACTCTGGTAAAAGTGAAGTACACACAAGTAAAGTAAAAAAGCACAGGTTCTGAAATGTACTCGCAGGCCCTTTTTCCAACGACTGGGTGCCATTGTTTGAACCGTTCAACATTTTTTCCACCACGAACGCACTCAGTGCTCGGCTGAAAAACGGGTTCAACTCCGGCACCGCAAGCTAGCTGGTCTGGAACCAAGAACGTGTGATGAAAGCGGCAGAAGGGCGTGACTCTGCCTCTCAACGTAAAGTATTCTACCTCTGTTTCACTGCATGGTGTGTATTACACAAGAAAAGTGATGCGATTTTTCACGGCTGTGAATTAGGTTGAGCCCTAAGGCTGAACTTGCTATTTTGTACCAGTTCATCACAGATAAAAGGACGCAAAGTGCGTACTTGTCGTCTTGCTCTAATCGCTGTCTGTGTTTCCCTCTGTGCTGCACACAGATGCTGCAGTAGTTTGGTTTGGACTGTAAAATATTCTCACAGCACAAGAAAGGGGAGCGTGTTCTCCCACGTTAGTGCCCTTCGGCTTCTGTGTCCAGACGAGGACCCACCCACACTCATACGTAAAGGATCAGTTCGCAAAGCGTGGTGGAAACACAGGCCTGTTCTTAAGCGTTTTGCTGGTTCATCAGAACTGACACCAGCACTGGCACCAGCAGTGGAAACATAGTAAAAGTAAGAAAGTAAAAGTAGCTCTTTGAAGGACATTTCTACCAGCTTTGCAAAGTTAACTGAACCTGGTGCTATATTGATATAATATTGAAGTAATAACAAACATGGGAATACAAACTTTTCTTTTGCTTTGTCTATGTATCTAAACAGAAAAATGAGTACAGTCAGGTAACCCCTGAGTAGGATTCAGCAGGTGGGGAAACCCTAGGATTGGTTATAGTGGCTCAGTGTGGGGAAAAGAATCACAACTCTCAATAATTTCTATTGTGAGTAGATTTTATTTGTGTACAGGCTGTGATCACCTGACCTGTGCTGCTGCTCTGAGGTTTACTGCTCTTTGTGGAGTTAGAAAACTTAATTCAACAAGCAGATGTTTCACAACCTGTCCTGGCTGACTTCTATGCTGACAGCATAATGGTTATACTGTCTTTTTACTAAACAGTTTAAACAGCTTGTCAGTCTGCTGAACCCACACTGCACCTGACTTAGACATGCTCTCCAAGTGCTCTACAAACCCAAACATTAGGGTTAACAGCTGTAGATTCCCATTTCAGTGGACCTAGCCAACAACAAAGAAAAACAGCTTTTAGTTGACTTTCCTTGTTTTCCACTGAGTTATCAGTTAGTCTATGAGCAGCAACCGACCAACTTGTGGTGGGAGGCTGTGGCTCAGGACGTAGACCAGGTCATCTACTAATTGAAAGGTTGGTGGTTTGATCCCTGGCTGCTCCAGTATCAAAGTATCCTTGGGCAAGATATTGAACCCAGAGTTGCTATCTCAAATCACAACAATCGCCTCAAGGTGCTTTATACTATATGGAAGGGATCTTCAAATCCAGGCCTCGAGCATCGGTGTCCTGCAGGTTTTAGATGTGTCCCTGATCCAACACACCTGAATCAAATGGAATGAATTACTTCCTCAGTATGCAGTCAAGTTCTCCAGAGTCCTGCTAATGACTTCTATATTGACTCAGGTGTGTTGAAGCAGAGACACATCTAAAAGTTGCAGGACACTGGCCCTTGAGGCCTGGATTTGAGGATCCCTGCTGTATGGTAAACACTCTGCAATAATTACAGAGAAAACCCAACAGTCAAAATGACCCCCTGTGAGCAGCACTTGGAGACAGTGGGAAGGAAACACTCCATGTTAACAGGAAGAAACCTCCAGCAGAACCAGGCTCAGGGAGGCGCAGTGACCGGTTGGGGAGAGAGACAGGACAAAATACACACAGTGAGGAGAGCTGACAACAATGACGCGACAAGGACTGGAGGAAACTCAGGGTTTAAATACACCACAGGATAACAAGAGGAACAGGAACAGGTGGAAACACAGCTGGGACCTGGGACACAGCAGTTTTGTCTTGTGAAGACAAAACTCAGTGAAACAGGAAGTGAATAACAGGTAAACAAATGTAGACATAAGGGATGCCCAAATGACCAAAAGCACAAAGGGAAACGGGAACACAATACAGATAACTAAAACTAAGAACATGATTCATAAACTAAAACAAAGAATCAAAGCTGAAAGCAAACACAGACCTTTACAACAAAAGAACTGCAGAACACAGTAACACTGGGCCAAAGGCCCAGGACCAGTGATGTAACCTTCGGTACTAGCACAAGATGGCACTACATGTGCTCTAAAAACCTTAAACACAAAATTCAGCTTCACAGATTTTTTAGAGCAGGGCTCTATGGTTTAGATTAGCTTTATCTATGTAGTGTTTCATGTCCACTTCAAGCTGTCTGAACATTTTATATTTTTTAATAATTTTTTTATTTTTTGAAGCTAATTAATATATTGTGTGCAGGCAAAAATACACTAGGTGACCCATAATTAGCTTTAAAATATCCAGTAATATTTGATAAATGGGCAGGTCAGAAAATGTTTAAAGTTGTGTTCCCCCCAAAATGCCTCTCTGTGACTCTCTTAGTACCTGGACTAATTCACTAAATGAACTTGGTATTAGCATTAGCTACTGTCTGTAAAGAAAGTATACATCACTTACCTGCTGCCTCTCATTTTCCACCATTTGTATTAAATTGTTGTTTGATTGGATCACCTCAGAGAGGTGAAGGGTTACAATGCTGTTGCTGGGCAAAGCACAAAGGTCAACAGGGAGCTGGAAAAATATTTAATAAAAATGATAACCCTGATAGTGTTCAGAAAGCAGGAGAAAAATGATTATTTATCCCACCCTCTATCTTTCAGTGCCCATAATCTTGCATTACATTAACAATAACTACTCTTATTTTTCTTACTTTAATAAAAATGAATCTTAAAATTCAGTGTGCCTTGCCCAACTTCATCTTATGTGTTTTTCAACAAGGATTGGACTGTAGGAGCATGAAATAACTTGTTCATTCAACTAAGTGAGTTATAACAAGTTGGGCTAACAAAAAACTCAGTGAGGAAATAGTGGACTCAATTTGAATTTATGTGTTAATTCATTATCCAGCTTCAGTGTTTTTTTTTTTTTTTTTAAAACAGCATTGATTGTTGTCTCAACTAATTCAGTTATTTAAAAAAAAAATAGGCAAATTATAAAAAATGTACTCGTTCAATCTTAAGTTGATGTTTTTACAGTGCAGGGGTCACCACAGTGGATCTTCTGCCCAGTCCCCAAGAAACCCTCTATCACTATAGACATGTCGCTCTGATGTCTGTAATCATGAAATCCTTAAGAGATATCTATATATCATATCTGTATGTTCAAGTCCTCATGCATATACCGTTTATATAGTAACAAGTTATCCATCTCTTATTTATTCCACAATTTATTCCAACATCTTAACACTGCACAACTGCACCATTGCACATATACAGGTGCTGGTCATAAAATTAGAATATCATGAAAGACTGACAACTAATGAAAACCCCAAATTCAGTATCTCAGAAAATTAGAATATTAAGACCAACACAAAAAAAGGATTTTTAGAAATGTTGGCTAAGTGAAAAGTATGAACATGAAAAGTATGAGCATGTACAGCACTCAGTACTTAGTTGGAGCTCCTTTTGCCTGGATTACTGCATCAGTGCAGCGTGGCATGGAGTCAATCAGTCTGTGGCACTGCTCAGGTGTTATGAGAGCCCAGGTTGCTCTGATAGTGGCCTTCAGCTCTTCTGAATTGTTGGGTCTGGCGTATCACATCTTCCTCTTCACAATACCCCATAGATTTTCTATCAGGCAAGTTTGCTGGCCAATTAAAAACAGGGATACCATGGTCCTTAAAGCAGGTACTGGTAGCTTTGGCACCCTGTGCAGGTGCCAAGTCCTGTTGGAAAATGAAATCTGCATCTCCATAAAGTTGGTCAGCAGCAGGAAGCACCCCAAACCATCACTGACTGTGGAAACTTTACACTGGACCTCAAGCAACGTGGACTCTGTGCCTCTCCTCTCTTCCTCCAGACTCTGGGACCTTGATTTCCAAAGGAAATGCAAAATTGACTTTGCTCAGAGAACATAACTTTGGAGCACTCAGCAGCAGTCCAGTCCTTTTTGTCTTTAGTCCAGGCGAGACGCTTCTGACGCCGTCTCTGTTCAAGAGTGGCTCGACACGAGGACTGTGACAGCTGAAACCCATGTCTGCATACGTCTGTGCGTGGTGGTTCTTGAAGCACTGACTCCAGCTGCAGTCCACTCTTTGTGAATCTCCCCCACATTTTTGAATGGGTTTTGTTTCACAATCCTCTCCAGGGTGCAGTTATCTCTATTGCTTGTACACTTTTTTCTACCACACCTTTTCCTTCCCTTCACCTCTCTATTAATGTGCTTGGACACAGAGCTCTGTGAACAGCCTCTTTAGCAATGACCTTTTGTGTCTTGCCCTCCTTGTGCAAGGTGTCAAAGGTCATCTTGTGGACAACTGTCAAGTCAGCAGTCTTCCTCATGATTGTGTAGCCTACAGAACTAGACTGAGAGACCATTTAAAGGCCTTTGCAGGTGTTTGGAGTTAATTAACTGAGTGTGGAGTGTGGCACCAGGTATTTTCAATATTGAACCTTTTAATCATCAAAATTAAAAGAAACAACCATTTGAAATATATCAGTCTGTGTGTAATGAATGAATATAATATACAAGTTTTACTTTTTGAATGGAATTATTGAAATAAATCAACTTTTTCATGATATTCTAATTTTAGGACCAGCACCTGTAAAGTCGTCATTTCAAGTCAAACTACCACAGCTGCTGCACCCTTTGCAGGACTCCTTTGTATAATCTAAATATAATGTTGTTCTGTGGTTTAAAATTGCTTAGGGATAGGAATATCTGCAAAAAGCCTAAATCTATCTTTTCAAAGATTACATTCAAGTTTCCATGAAAATAATGTCTAACTTGCAAGTATCTGTAAAAGTCATTCTGAGCTAAACCAAGTTTATTCTTCAAGGTCTCAAAACTTGAAAAGGCCCCCTTGTAGATGAAAGAGTAGAAGGTTGTTAATCTTTTTAGGTATCCAACTTTTAAAACAATCATCCTGTGTAACTCCGAGTCATAAGCACACCACCTCAAAATTTTTGAGAGTTCACCTAGTTTACACCTTTTGATTGTTTCATTCCATGAATTTAACAAGTAATCAAATATGAAATCATCAGTAAGTGCTGTGGTCTTTTGCAACCCTCAAAACAATGTTCATTACTTACTCACCAAGTCTACCTTTATTGTTGTCCACATTAGAGAGGGAAGTTAGTTAAAAAACAGAACAAAACAAAAAAACAAGGCCCGAGTCTTTATTCCAACGAGATGTTACTTGGATGTGGTCTGAAAGTGCAGAGCTTCACCTTGTAGCACTCGTCTCTGTCTGGGTCGGGTGTGTTTCTTGTTTTGGACTGTCCCGCTCTCGTCCAAGTCAGCTGTTTTCTTCTTTCTATGAGGGATTCCAGATCTTTGGTGGTTTTAACAGTGTATCCTCTTCTTCTCAGATCTTCTGCCGCATCTGTTGCCGAGTCATAAACCTGAGTCTCATTCTTATATTTTACCCACAGTCTGGCTGGGAATAAGGTCTGGAACTTAACTTGTTTCTCTTTCAGAACTGTGCGGATCCTGGCATATTCCCTTTATTTGTTGATAATGGTCTGTGGGTAGTCACGGTTGAGATTTACCTGTTTTCCCATCCATTTACACCCCTTCATCTGCCAAGCCTTGCAGATTAGCAGATCTTTAGACTTGAAACTCCCAAACTTTACAATGATGGAGTGTGGGGAAGCTCCCTTTGGTTGGCTGAGTCCCAAGGGAGCGGTGCCCTCTCTCAATATGTAGGTCTGGCATCTCCTCCTCGGACAGCTGAAGACCGTCACACAGTAGCTTTTCAGTGAACGATGTCATAGTAGTGAAGTGCTTTTTGGCTCCCTCACAGACACCGTAAATCCTTATATTGTCTCATTGTGAGCGACTCTCCAAATCTGTTAGCTTGTCCTGTAGCTTCTTGTGCAGCTTTAGCATCTCTGCTGCAGCTTCCTCCACAGTTTGTATCCTCTTTTTGGCTTGTTCAATTCTCTCTTCTGCTTCTTCCAGTCTCGCCCTTGATTGACTCCAATTTTTCTTTGTTTTCTTGCCGAAAATCTGTGAGTTCCTGAAGGATTACATCTAGGTCGGCCATGGCATCGGTTTTTGCTAATTATCTTTAATGTTGACTGTCGGGCGTAATAACTGCACTTCTCCTCCGACCTAAAAATAGACTTCTCAAAGCGATGTGTGCCCCCTTTATATAAATGCTTTTTAATAAGTACTTGTGCTAGAATGGGGCTTTAAGTAAAATTTGCTGGGATTCTATCAGGAGCCCAGTCAACGTTTTGCCATCATTTTCCACCTGAAGTTCCACATTTAGTTATTTCATTACTCTTTTTTCACTGCAGCTCATCAACACACATCATCTGATTGGTATTGCAGCACAATTCAGGATAGAAAATAGACTGACGTAGAGCCAGTAAACATATTCCAATACAGTAGGTGGCACTATTCATCTATGCATTTGTTTGGATATGCCAAATAAAAAAGAAGCCAATATAAATTATAATAGAAAATATCCATTATATACTCCTGTGCTATCTGGAATAGCTAATAGAAAATTGATTCTCTTTCCTTGCCTAAATGTCAGCATTGAGTTTGGCATTTAAAGTTACCTGTTCAAGGATTCAAGGATTCCTTATTGTCATTCACATTACATTTGCCTGCAGTAGAATGAAATTCTGACCTCAGCTTCCAGTGTTGCCCTTGCTACACAGCCCCACCAGAGTTCAGCAGTCTCACAGCTTCAGGGAAGAAGCTGTTCCTCAGTCTGGTGGTCCTGCTCTTGATGCTCCTCAGCCTCCTGCCTGAGGGGAGAGGAACAAAGAGTGTGTGTGCCGGGTGTGTGGGGTCCTTCAGAATGCAGGTGGCCCTTTTCCTGCATCTGGCGCTGTAAATGTTGGTGGTGGTGGAGAAGCTGACTCCCACAGTCCTTTGTGCAGCCTTCTCCACTTTCTGCAGAGTTTTTTTGTTGCCGCAGAGCAGCTTCTGTGCCACACAGTGATACAGGAGCACAGGACACTCTCCACCACACATCTGTAGAATGAGATGACCTGTATTAGTCAGCCACCATTTTTCCAGTGTATTTTATTTCAGGTGATGCTGTTGTCAGACAGGCAGTCATGTGGCACTTTTTTTTTTTTTTTTTTTTTGCGTTTTTGGCCACAGCAGCTTTTGTTAGCAGTGGAGAGAGACAGGATACAGGGGAAGACACACAGGCAATTTCGAATTGGACAATCAATCAATCAATCAATCAATCAACCAATCAATCAATCAATCAATCAATCAATCTTTATTCCAGACACAAAGATGGTCCATAGTAAAGTAAAATGAAAGAGATAAAACACATACAAAAAGATAAATAAGATAAAGGGTTTAAAAAAAAAAACAGCATGATATTGTTCACTGATGCCAGTGATTCCACAATCTCGAGGTAAATCTGATTGTATTCAGTGCAGGGTAATCAGATAATCTACACATACACCTGTACATAAGGTTTCTGAGCACAGCAGGACATGTGGGTACAGCGACATTTACAAACATATGGCTAGCACTACTCCATCTAGGTAGTTTGAGTAATGGCCTCATAGTGTCATTGTGTGCTACATAAAGTTTGTGCATGCTGCCTCTTTTGTATTGTCGCCACAAATGGGCAGTGTACACTGGAGTACAAAAGGCTTTAAAAAGAGCTTTTTTTACAGAGGGTGAGCACATACCAAATTTTCTGATCAGCATATTAGCTTGTGCATACATCATACGATACTGCCTATAAATGTCACGATCATCAGACAGGTCATCATTTATGTAATGCCCCAAGTATTTAACCTCTTTACATATGTTAAGAACAGCACCAGACAAGGAGAAGTCAGGAGTTATCAGATGCTTATCTGCTTTACCTCTAACAATCAGAATGTTGCTCTTCTTGGCATTATACTTTATGTCAAAGTCATAACCATATTGAGCGCATATCCTTAATAACTGTTGAAGGCCAGCACTGTATGGACATAGGACCACCAAGTCACCTGCATACATCAGGTGGTTGATTACCACCAACCACAGTCACCAACCATACAGCCTGTTTTACAACTGTTTTACAAGCTTATCAATCTTGGTTACATCATATGCAAAACCAGAAATGTGCAAGACAGAGAGAAAAGGATTCCACAGCTGCTTCTCCATCGAAGTGTTCGTTTATCATCTTATTTGCCTTCCAGCCTTTGACTGCATTAAGACAGTCATTTAAAATGGATAAGTTTTTCAATTCATGAGGTTTAAAAGAGAGGTACAGTTGAATTCCATCATGATATAAATGATAGAAATGATTTTAAGATTGGTGATAATGTGACCTAATAGGAGAATCTAGTGAAAATAACAGAAGACTTATCCCAAATATCTGAATTACAATTTAAGTTGAAATAAAGCTTCTATTCCACTGTATTAACATCATTTTATTCTATCAATATGACAGTCTCAGACAGCAGTTCAAATGCTTTAAGTCAGCGGCCCGGGGGCGACATCCGGCCCGCGAACTCCCTTTGACTGGAGCACCCCTGACTGACCCAACGTAAGCTGCAAAAACGCATTTAAATCATGTTTGCTGTGACAGTTTTAAAAATTCCCGCCCTTCCTCTTGTACTTGAACGCACCACTAGCAACGCCAGCCCAGAATACTCTCTCCAAGTGCGACAACCGCCAAAATATATCACTGACAGGTCAAAAACGTAAAATTGACAATGAAAATCGCCGTTTTAACCCTGCTTGGACTGATAGATCTGTTTATTTTACCCCAAAGACTGAACTCTAAGACTGAACTCATTAGGTCAGCATTACTTTGAATATGCAGAAGAAGCTTTAATTTTACAGTTATTAAGTGTTCACTTGGTGCAATTTCTTTTGTTGAAATATTTAATGCACTGCATCAGTTGGTCTTTCTAGTTCAACAAATGCACTTTTGCAAATACATCTAAAATGTTATAGAAGACTTTACTGTTGTTATTATTACATTTTTTTTTTATTAAACATATGTGTGGTGAATAGATGCCTTGTTAAAAATATTCTGGTCAAGGTTTGGACCAAATGTTAAAATTTGCAATGCACTTGAATTATTTTGCTCATCAATAAATGATGCAGTATAAAGCCTTTATTGTGAATTCCTTTATTTATTTTTATGACTTAGTTCAGGTGTTAGCATATTTAGAGTTAAATCTCAAGAAATAATATAAGTAGGGGTCTTCAGCCCAGTGGCATCTCAAAATTTTCAAATCTGACGCAGAAGAAAAAGTAATTGAATAGGCCTGCTTTAAGTGTTTATTTACAAGGAAATGTAGGTGAAAAACTAAAGGGGGCAGGGCCGGTGCATGGGAGTTCTGTGGAAGAGGATGGAGGGAATTAGTGATGGCACAGAGTATTTGAGGAATTGGCTGTGGAAATGAGAATCTGCCTTACTTAAATGAAGAATTGTCAGGCACAGAGAGGTGGTTTGGAATAGCAGGTGCAAGACCAGAGGTGGAGCGGCAGAGAAGGTGGAGAGTGGGCAGGCAGATAAGTGGGTGCGTCCTTTCTGTTGAGTTCCAGGTACAGGTAAGGCTGATAAAAATCCCCTTCCAAATCTGGAGGTCCAGAACCAAAAGGTATAGTTATCACATGTATCTGATTACTGGTAAAGACAGCGAGAACAGGGGTTAACAGGATGGCAAGAGCAGCAGAAAGAAGGAACAAGGTGGACCCAATCTTCACCATGCAGAGTGGAACGATCTTTCACCAGAGTATTTTTGCACACAAGTCTGTACTTCTACTTAACTGATGAATGTATGTGCATTTCTTTCATTTACGGTTTTTCAGCATTTGAGCATTAAAAGCAACAGTTGCTGAAACCAAAAAGTGGAAGTTTTTTCCCCAATCTTCCCTCAGTTTTGCCTTAAGTAGAACAATTTTATCACGTATGCATTATTGTGTTTTGCATTTCACGAAACACCACATATTCTCCATCACAGCCAGACTGGGACTGCAGGCAGGACATATGCAGAAGCTGCACTCTTTAATTTGTAATCCAGGCAGAATGTGGTTTGCTGTTGTAAAATGAAGGAAAGTCCCTGGAAAAGAAACATCTGAATAGCAGCGTATATTTCTCTAAAATTTGTAAATGTCACAATTTATTGAAGAATTTTCAGTTTACTACAGTGGGAGTGGATATTGTAAAGGACTGCATTGTGTTTATATGAACATTTTCCTGTCAGGATGCTGTTGCTGTGGTGCCCTCCCTCTCTTTCCCTTTTCTCCAGGAGGCAGGCAGCATGGAGTTCCTCCGCCCCTCTAGGGCGGGACTGGAGGTCAGGGCTGTCACACCTGTTTCTTGTTTGATGCATTTTCCCCTACTGACATCTAGGCCAGGATGCTGTTCCCAAAAAATGTCAAATGCTGTTCACACCCCATGTATTTTTGGTGATTATGCCACCCTCTGGCCAGTTTCTTTCAATTAATTTGCTTGACTTATTATAATTACTGAGCTGGTTACTTTTCCATTTATCTGCATATCCCTTTCACTTAAAAATCTACTTTAAACAAAATGACATTTAAATTTGTTCTTTCAGATGCTCCTGGGGAAAAAAATAACATGACCAGTTCAAGATAGTGACGAAGATGGGAAATTTGAGTCCAAGTGCAAGATCCTTTAGCCAGGCTTGGTGAGGGTGCTCAAGGAATTACCTGCTTTATTTGAACCTGGGAAGTGTTTTGTTATTGGACTTCAGTGCAAATCAGTTTATCCATAACAAACACCATGTCTGAACATAAGGATGTCCATAAGTGCAGGTGGCAATAGGACACCCTAGGTCACAGGTTAATTGATTTTTATTTATTTATTTTTTGTAATTGTATCAGCTCTAATGGTGTATGCTCTGGACACTTGGGTGAAGAGAGGAGCTGAGCTGTCAACTGATCACCATCTGGTGGATTAGGTGGTGGGGAGGATGCTGCACAGAACTGGCAGACCTAAACATATAGTGAGGATGTGCTTGGAATAACTGGCAGAGGCCCAAGTCTGAGATCTTCAACTCCCACCTCCAGCAGAACTTTGACAGCATTCTGACTGAAGTCTGAATAGACCATATTCACAGCTCAGGTAGTGGCTAAGCAAGAACTTGGGTATGGGAGGTGGGGATAGGGGGACTGCTGACTTCAACTGAGCATACACTCAGGCTGTGGAAGGAATACTTAAAGGACCTAAATTCAATTCCATTTGTAAAGCCAAATCACAACAACAGTTAAGGTACTTTATATTGTAAGGTAAAGACCCTACAATAATAGTGAGAAAAACCCAACAGTCCTGATAAACCCCCTGTGAGCAAGTGTGGGCAGGGAAAGCTCCCTTTTAAGAGGAAGCAACCTCTGGCAGAACCAGGCTCAGAGTGGAAAGAGGTGAAGACAGAAGAGACTAGGTCTATTGCAGTGTGACTAAGGGAGGGTTCAGGGTCACCTGATGCAGTCCTAAATATCAGCTTTATCAAAAAGGACAGTTTTAAGCTGCATCCTAAAAGCAGAGATCGTGTCTGTCTCCCAAATCCAAAGTGGGAGCTGGTTCCACAGAAGAGGAGCCTGAAAGCTGAAGGCTTAAATAAAAATAATCACTCTCTCCCTGAAGACACTCTACCACCTCATCGAGTTTACTCCAGAATTCCTCTTTCTCTTCTGACATCCAACCAGATAATAGAAAAATTGTGCATATAATGATACAAGTACTAAATATGGCAGAATACACTTTTTAAATTTACTTGATTAACTACTTGAAAATCCAAGCTGGCCATCAAAAAAAACCCCAAGAAAACCACATTTCTCATAGAATTTTCCATAGTTGATTGATTTCACTTATCTTGGTTCAAGCATACATTTATAAACATCCAAGATTCATTCTCCAATTATCAAGAGACTAACTGTAAATATATATATATATATATATATATAATATGCAGATTCATCAAACTTTTTCAAAAATATCTAGTCAGCTGTGTCATGTGTCAACATTTATTAATGGAAACTTTGACAATAGATAACAGCATAAAACAAAGTGGAGGAAATGCACCAGTTAAAGCAAGTCAGTGTTCACTGTACGTCACAAGTGCAGCACAGTGCAGTGCAAGTGTTACACACTGAAGGAAGACAATGTTCATCCAGGTGCACATTGATGTTTATTATCCTGACACACAACAAAATACCAGTCTTGTGTGTTGCTGTTACCATGACTGACCTGTGTTTCAACTAAGTTACTTTACATCTGTCATAACAGAGTACAAAGCCAGTCACTCTCAAGAGCTTGGAAAAGGCGACTGGACTTCTTTATATTTCTTGAACCCCCCACTATGGTTTAAATACCTGAGTCTCTCCACTGTTTGGTTTAGAGCTGAAGAAGCCTCTTAGATAAGAGGTGAAATGTCTTCAAAAAAAAAAACTGAAAGAAGTCCAGTCACCTTTTTCAAGCTCTTGAGACTAACATGACCTGGATGACTGAGAACACAGACATAAAGGCCAGTCACTCACTTATCTGATTCACTTCTGCCATCTACTGGTGAAACTGAATATGCCCTTAACGCCACATCAGGTGAGAGCAAATGGGCCTTTTACTCTGTACAATGATACAAAGCTATTGTCACAACAAAAACAAAAAAAATGTGTGTGTGTGTGTACATGTGTGTGTAACCCTTAAAATACTCAGGGTGTCACACATCCACACTGGGTCAGTTCCTGGCAGCATGCAGCTATTGGAATGAGGGTGTCTTCCCCAGTCCACAACGTTCCTAGTGTCTGGATCCCGATCCAGTGCTTGTCCCCAGAGGATTCCCGCCTGGTAGGCAGCATGCTTTGCATGCTCCCTGAGAGGGCTGCGTTTGGTGGAATAGCAACATAGCCCTTTTGTTTCTGTGCAAATAGCTTAAACCTTGTTTTATCAACACCAGTAGCTGAATTTCTCCAGTCAGACATCACTATGACAAATGCTTCAGAAGGTGCAGGTCATCGTCAGACACTTTGGTTTGAGTCTGAGTTTGATAAAGTTTTCATTCACTTCATCACACACATCCCAGGTCAATCATACTGATTTCTTGACTTTGCCCCAAAAGGCAGAATTGAAATCCCAGCCTGTGAAAGCATGGAAGTACAACATTCCCAGTGTCTTCTGTGGGTCCATTGCAGAAACTGTGTCATGAACTGATATTCATCTGGTGGTATACACTAATTTGCCAAAAGCATTCCCTCACCCATTCAAATAATTGAATTCAAGCATTTCAATCTCTTCCACAGTGATAGGTGTATAAAATCAATCACCTAGCCATGCAGACTGCTTCTACACACATTAGTGAAAGAATGGGTCGCTCTCAGGAGCTCAGAGAATTCCACTGTGATACTGTTATAGGATGCCACCTGTGTAACAAGTTCAGTCATGAAATGTCCTTGCTACTAAATATTCCACAGTCAAAGTGTTGGATGCAGTTGTGTAATGCACACCACCACTGGACTCTAGAGCAGTGGAACCGTATTCTCTGGAGTGGCGAATCACTCTTCTCTGTCTGGAAATCTGATGGACGTGTCTGGGTCTGGTGGTTGCCAGGAGGACGGTAAATGTCTGAGTGCATTGTGTCAAGTGTAAAGTTTGATGGAGTAGGGCTTCTGGTGTGGGGCTGTTTTTCAGAAGCTGGGCTTGGCCCCTTAGTTCCAGTGAAATGGCCTGTTAAATTATACAAAATCCAAAGAGATTTTGGATAGTTTCATGATCCCAGCTTTGTGGGAACAGTTTGGTGATGGACCCTTCCTGTTCCAACATGGCAAAGCAAAGCCCATAAAGACATGGATGAGTGAGTGTGGTGTGGAAGAACTTGCCTGGATGCAGAGTCCTGACCTCAACCTGACAGCACAGCTTTGGGATGAATTAGTGCAGAGACTGTGAGCCAGGTCTTCTCATCCAACATGATACTGAGGTGAAGCTGTTATAGCAATTGCAAAGGGTAGGCCAACATCATATTAAACCCTATGGATTAAGAATGGGATGTCACTCAAGTTCATGTGTGTGCGTGAAGGCAGACAAGCAAATACTTTTGGCAATATAGCGTAGCTATAATGAGAACATGGTGTCATTTCCTTTGATGATGAGAGACTGATTTTGTTTCAGAGTTGTGTCTTTCACATGGACAAACAGCATAGTGTCGCTTCCTCATGGCTGCATGGAGAGACAGTGTTTAAGCACTTGTTACTTAAGTTTGTGACTGCGAGAGGCCTGATTTAAGAAATAACTGGACTTCTGATTGTGTCAGATCCACAAATCTTGTCAGCTAACAGCTCAAACAAATTTAACTTGTAGCTATTATTCCTGAGAAAACCTTCCTGAGAAATATGTTGGTGTCTTGCTGGTTGCAGTGAAGCATCTTTTTATACCCCCTCCTCGCTTTTACCTGGTCTCTGCCTTCAGGCTCACCCTTATCTGTCCATACAGAGCCAGGCTTCCTGATACACTGTATCAGTGCAGAGTTGCATCCATGATTTTTTTTACACCACGAATGTGTCAAGGCAGGCAGTGTGGCAAGCAGAGTTAGGACCCAAATGCAGGACTTTATTGTTGAGTTCTCAGGCTTCATACAAAATCCTAAAAGGAGCAGAACTGCAGCTGATAATAAAAAAAACAAGACTCTTCATACAACAGGAGGAACAAACAAACACATCACCATGACGGGAAAACAGAAAATATTACACACCAACTGAAGAACTGGTGTAAAGGTAAAAAGACAACTGGAAACAGCTGGGAAGGAAACAACACAGGAAGCAAAACTAAATACAGAACACACGATACAAGAAACTGCCAAAGTAAAACAGGAAATGACAGAACACAGAGAGCTGGACTAGGACTGAACATGGAAACAAAGGGAAGGCAGAGCAAACTGAGACAAGGTAAACAATAAACACAGTAATACAAAACACCTGCTCAACCTGAAACACAAAATAATCCAAAACCAATAATAAACCAGAATCTAAAATAAGAATCAAACTATGAAACATCTCTCTCTCATTTTCTTCATTCATCAGCTCCTCAGACTAATCTTTCCACTTTCTCAGCACACTCTCTTCACTAACTAGTACATTTCCATCTCTAGCCTTAATCAACCTAACCTGCTGCATATCTTTTCCAGGTCAGTCTCTCTCTGCCTAGCCAATCAATACAAGTCCTTTTCCCCTTCCTTAGTGTCCAGCCTCACATACAGCTCACTTGTCTTTTGCCACCCCTTTCTTTGCTGTACGCCTAGCCTCCCAGTACTTCTGTCTACTTTCTTCATCTCCGTGACTATTCCACTTTTTCTTTGGCAGCCTCTTTGAATATTTTCCTGCACTTCCACTACCAAGTTTTCTTGTCTTCTTTTGTCTGTCTAGAAAATAAACCAAACACCTCCTTGGCAGTTTCCTTCACCACTTCTCCAGGACCTTTCAGTCATCTGGTAACTTCATTACCACCCAGTCTGTCTCAACTCCTCCCATAATTGTGAGCAACATTCTTCCTTATTCAGCTTCCACAAATCCTCGGATCTGCTTTCACTAGCTTCCTCTTCTTGATTTTCAAAACCATCCTGGAGACTACTATCCAATTCTGTTTAGCTACATTGTCCCTTGACAGCACCTTGCAGTCGCTTCTCTCTTCCAGACTGTACCTTCTGCATATGATGTCATCCACTCGTGTGCACCTTCCTCCACTCTTATATATCATCCTATGTTCCTCCTTCTTCTTGAAGTATGTGTTCCTCAACAGCCATGTCTATCCTTTTTTCCAAAATCCTTTAGCTTTGACCAGAAGTAGTACAGGTTTCACAGGAGCCCTGTTGGTCAACAGCAATATTTGGGCATGCTCAGTTATCTGAACCAGATAATTCAAAGATATCCTGGGCATGTTGTACTTTCTTCATATTACAGGCCCCACCTTAGGAAGTCTTTCTGAGTGGCCAGCTGAATGACTAGTGCAACTAGGAAAAGTTACATTTTTTTATAAGATCAACTTTGATATAGAGTATAAAGTGAAATATTTCAAGGCATTTTGTTTTAATTTAGATGATTATGACTTATCACTTAATAAAATCAAAAATCTAGTATTTCAGATTATTAGAATATTTCCTAAGATCAATCAAAAAAGGATTTAACCCAGCTACACAAGTCAGTGTGTATGCCTAGTGCTGGTCCCAAGCCCAGATAAAAAATGTTGTGTCAGGAAGGGCATCTGGTGTGAAATCTTTGCTAAAACAAACATGCACCAGTGGGTGTTTGCGGGTGGCTGTAGTTCAGGAGGTCATCTATTAATCAGAAGGTTGGTGATTTGATCCGTGGTTGCTCCAGTCTGCAGTTGGTTCTCCAGTGGCAAGATACTGAACCCTAAGTTGCTCTCTGATGCATTCATCAGAATGTGTGTGAATGTTAGATGGAAAGCACTTAGGCACAGAAAAGTGCTTGTATGACTGGGTGTGAATAGGTGAATGAAGATATATTGTATATCTACCCTAATCATCCTCATCTTCTCTCTGAGCCATGACTGGATTGTGTTGAAGGTACTCATGAAGTCAAAGAACGTGACTGTAAGGATTATGTTCTTAGCAGCAGAAAGTCCTGCATACCAGCAGGAATTAGACTCTATAACACAAACCACTGACCTGAATGCACAGTTGTATGTAGTATTTATATTGTGTATATAACTTTTACATTGTGTATATAGCATTTACACTACCAGTCAAAAGTTTGGACACACTCACCCATGTGTCCAAACGTTTGACTGATACTGTATATTGCATTCTTATAATATTGTATAATGTATTAGTGTTAGCTGCCACTGCTGCTGTAACAAAGCAATTTCCTGCAACATGTCAATAAAGTTATTTTCTATTCTATTTTAAAGTGCTTTGAGTGCTCAAGTAAAGTAGAAAAATGCTGTATAAAAACCAGATCATTCACTGGTTCAGTTGAGGTTGTCTGGTTATGACACCATTTACATGGTGAACAAAATCAAAAGATTCTCACAACTGGTTTAGTTCAGTAACCATGGACTTGTTACAGCAGCATACATGGATATTTAAGTCCTCTAAAATCAATATGTAGTGAAAATTTAATATTGAAAATAAGTCATTATCATCAAGTCACTAGTCATCCCTTGGCCACCGCCTGACACACATTGCACCCGAACCCCTATGATGCCTCCTGTGGCACCACAGGCTAATGCCCGGCCACCAGACATTCTCCCTCAAGCTCCCTCCCCAGGCCTGGCTCCAGGGTGGGGCCCTGGTAACCCCATCCCAGGCAGAGTGAACAGTTCCCTTGGTGATGCTTCCATAGGGTTCTTCTGAATCACTCTTTGTCCCTGGACTGCCCCTAGACTTCCCATGGACAGCCCCAGGCTTCGCCAGGGCTGCCCTTTGTCATCAATTCTGTTCATAATTTTTATGGACAGAATTTCTAGGCGTAGCCAAGTGGCAGAATGCTTCCGCCTTGGTGGCCTCAGAATCTCATCTCTGCTCCTTGCAGATGATGTGGTCCTGTTGGCTTCATCAGGTGGTGGCCTCCAGCTTGCAGTGGAATGGTTCACAGCTGAGTGTGAAGCAGCTGGTGTGAGAATTAGCACCTCTAAATCTAAGGCCATGGTCCTCAGCAAGAAAAGGATGGAGTTCCCACTCTGGCTCAGGGACAAGTTGCTGCCCCAGGTGGAGGAGTTCAAGAATCTTAGGGTCTTGTTCACGAGTGACGGGAGAAGGGAGCGGGAGATTGACAGACGGATTGGGGCTGCATCTGCAGTGATGCAGACACTGCACTGGTCTGTCATGGTAAAGAGGGAGCTGAGCCTGAAAGCGAAGCTGATTTACCGGTCAGTCTATGTCCCTACTGTCACCTGTGGTCATAAGATTTGGGTAGTGACTGAAAGCAAATACAAGTGGCAGAAATGAGCTGAAGGGTGGCTGCCTTCTCTCTTATAGACAGGGTGAGGAGCGCAGCCATTCATTAGGTGCTCAAAGTAGAGCCGCTGCTCCTCCACATTAAAAGGAGTCAGTTAAGGTGGTTCGGGCATCTGACTAGGATGCCTCTTGGGTGCCTCTTGGGTGAAGTGTTCGGTTCATGTCCTACCGGAAGGAGGCCCCAATGCAGTCAAAGCTCAAATCCAGCTGCATCCTGATGTTCTCACCACATGAAGCTGCTTCTCTTTTGGAGCTAGCTTGGTTAGATGCTCGCTAACTAGACTTGCAGGGTCTTTGCGACCTCTGTACACAACCTACAGAAGTGGCCGACCTCGTGTCCGCATTTATGCTTGTGTAGCTGGATTGTGTGTGTTCATTACTGTACCTCGTGGTCGCGTTCCGGTGTTTTATATGCGGTGCTGGCTGGGACTTTTTTTTTTTTGGTCCTCGCTCTTTGTGCTCATTTTTTTGGACATATGTGTCCCTGTTTTTTCACTTTCTTCATTCCCTCACGTCCATTCCGAGTCTCCCTCCAGGAATTTGCTGACATTTGTGCCTCTTTATATTGATGCTTTGATTAGTAGTCCTGATTGTTATTCTCTTACTGATAAAGTAGCCGGAAATGCACAAGGAGGGAACAGGTTAATCACAGCGTTGCGGCTGTGTGGATCTGAGGAGTAGTCATATTTCTCCAGAGGTGAACATCAGGTTAGGTCGGTTCCGAGCGACTCTGCCGCTTTCTCATGCACAAGCACGCACACAGCTGCCCGACGGCGCTCCCAGCTTAAAGTCGGAGAGCGGAAAAATGATGACTCCACAAGGCGTTTGAATAAAATGACAAACAAGAAAAGAAAGGTAATTTTATATATAATTTCAGTTAGTTTTTTAAACTCACAATACAGTTTTAGTTAGTTATCGTTTTTCCTTTTAATTGTAGTTTTTTTTATTTCAGTTAACAACAATATTTTTTCAATTTCAGTTTTCGTTATTTCGTTAACTATAATAACCCTGGTTCTTGTACTCTGCCCCATAAATCTTAGAAACATGGTGTCATACCAGACACTTACACTGGATGGCAGTACCTTGGCCTCCAGTAACACTGTGAGAAATAAATTTTGACCAGGATATGTCCTTAAATGCACATATTAAACAAATATGTAGGACTGCTTTCTTGCATTTGCGCAATCTCTCTAAAATTAGAAAAATCTTGTTTGAAAATGATGCTGAAAAGCTGATTCATGTATTTATTATTGGACTATTGTAATTCATTATTATCAGGCTGTCCTAAAAGCTCCCTGAAAAGCCTTCAGCTGATCCAAAATGCTGCAGCTAGAGTACTGACAGGGACTAGAAAGAGAGAGCATATTTCTCCCACACTGGCTTCTCTTCATTGGCTCCCTGTTAAATCCAGAATAGAATCCAAAATTCTTCTTCTCACATACAAGGTCTTGAATAATCAAGCCCCATAGTACCTTATGGTACCATAGGACCTCATAGTACCATGTCACCCCAACAGAGCACTTCGCTCTCAGACTGCTGGCTTACTTGTGGTTCCTAGGATACTTAAGAGTAGAATGGGAGGCAGAGCCTTCAGCTTTCAGGCCCCTCTTCTGTGGAACCAGCTCCCAGTTTGGATTCAGGAGACAGACACCCTCTCTATTTTTAAGATTAGGCTTAAAACTTTCCTCTTTGATAAAGCTTATAATTAGGGCTGGGTTCAGCTGACCATGAACCAACCCTTAATTATGCTGCAATAGGCCTAGGGGTTCCTATGATGCACTCAGTGTTTCTTTACATTCACCTCTTTTTACTCTGTTTATACTCCACTCTGCATTTAATCATTTGTTATTATTAATCTCTGGATCTCTTCCACAGTGTGTCTTTTGTCCCATCTCCCTCCTCTCACCCCCAACTGGTTGCAGCAGGTGACTGCCCCTCCCTGAGCCTGGCTTTGTTGGAGGTTTCTTCCTGTTAAAAGGGAGCTTTTCCTTCCCACTGTTACCAAATGTTTGCTCATAGGGGGTCGTTTTGATTATTGGATTTTCTCTGTAATTATTTCAGGGTCTTTACCTTACAATTTAAAGTGCCTTGAGGTGACTATTTGCTGTGATTTGGTGCTATATAAATAAACTGAATTGAATTGAATACCAGTTGTGTTGATTTACCAAAGTCAGCTACAGTACACAGTATGCTGTATACTGAGCTTAAGCTCTAATGTTAGGTCAAGAAGTGCTCTTTAGTAGGTGAATATTGTATTATTCTTTAAATTGCAGATAGATAAATGTTAAGGACTTTATTTATATTAGTTGTTGTTGGGAATAATAAAGTTCATTTATCTTTTCACTTAATTTTTAGGAACTCAGATAAATAAATGAATCCAACTTTCAAAAATAGGTAAACGTAACTTGTTAACTTTGGTTTGGCGAACTGAAATTATATGACTTCAGTTTAAAAAATTAAGTTGTTGTAACCGGTTGATGTAAGTTTTGGTAACTCTAATCTTAACTTCTTTACATGATTTCAATAAACTTAATTCATTTAGATGTTACCGACTGAAGCAATTCAAATAAAGAGAACCAGCACTTTTCTTTTTTCAGAGTGAGAAGGGTTTACGAATTTGACTGTGTGTGTGTGTGTGTGTGTGTGTGTGTGTGTGTGTGTGTGTGTGAGCGAGAGAGTGTGTGAGAGAGAGAGAGAGAGTGAGAGATAGAGAGAGCGAGACAGAGCATAAGAGGGGGAGACTGAGATGCAGGGGGAAGTACGGGACTTACACAATGCTGTGTTCATCGCTGGGAAGGTGACTGGTGCAGGCTCATTTTACCTCTCTTTTCATGAGTACAAAGGAGGCTTTTGTAGACCAAAAGCTCTTTTCCTAACACCACAACCTCTGAGTCTTATCCCCCTGATAGCAGCACAAGCAAGGCACAGGCAGCATTATATGGACAGACTTGGTACCAAGAAAAACAGCTCTTCCTTTTTTGGCTGAACTGCTCTAAACCAAAGAAGTACTTCCTGTTAAGGATGCAGATATAATGTTCATGCAACCTTGTGACTTGACAGGGGTAGTGTTTAAGACATTGTATTATATGTGAGGAAGATCCCTTTTGTGTTAATGGAAGATATATAAACCCTGTAACATCTATAGCCACATAATAAAAACCTGCAGGTAAAACACAGCTTTGTAAACTAAGAGAGAGCTTTTTTCTTTTTTTACACGAACCACAGTTTTTTGGTTGTCTTGTAAGCAGCGTGTCATTTTATTAAGAACAAAAGGGACAATACAACTTCTGGGTCATGTCATTTTGCTAAAATGTGGCCTTTATTTTAACTGGGGTCAGTTTTCTCCTGTTTTCCCAAAAGACATCAGGTTATCCCATCTTGATATAGTAAGTTGTAGTTGACTCCATGTAGCCGTTTACAGTCTACTACAGGAAAAATTTGCACAGGAGTGGATACCAACAAGCTGAGTTTCGGGAAACTGAGCAGGAGACATTGCTGAGAGAAGGAAGAGGTAAGTTAGTCCAAGTGAGTCCATTTACAGAGATGTCACACAGAAGGACTAAAGGTGAATTTATTAAGTAAGAGAAGCAGTTTACTTTGCAACTTTGAGGAGGATACTCTGAAGGGGGCCTGCTGTTTTGCTATGTGACATTAGCAGAGGTCATATGTGGGTGGGTGAGTGGATGTGGTGAGTATTCCAGTGAGGGATTCCTGAGGGAATGGAACAGGTCAGTGATGACAGGTAAGTGGGTCTGAGAAGAGAGCCGTTCTTCGGCCACATAGGAGACTCTGGAAGGCAGGGAGACAAGGATGTTAAACTTAGGAGGATATAGGAACACAGGAAGGCCGTCTTTGGTTTGAAATCTTGAAATATCTTTGGGGTTTTTGGTAATGTGTAATGTATATTATTCAATTAACTGATTAAGGTCAGTGCTTAATAAAACTTGCCTTATTAACTGGTAAATGGACTGGTTCAGCAGGGGTCATCAACTACATTTGTCCAAAGGCCAGAATTTTTCCCTGTGAGGGCCTGATGTTCTCGTAAAGTAAAATAAAATTAATATTTATATTTATCCTAAGTAATATATTATCATTTGATATATAAATTTTTCCTTTTAAATGTATACTATTTTTAATGATGTGATGTGCAAGTCTTGCACTTATATGTTCTTCTCTGTTATGTTGATGGTTGTTTTGGAGACACCGCAACTGTGTGCAGTTGTTCTCACTATAGATATAACCACCACGGGAAACAATGAAATGTTACATGAGAGCAACGAGTTTATCTCTGCACAATCTACTTTTCAGAAGCCATTTTTTTTTTCCTCCCACATTTTTGGCCACAGCGGTTTTTATCCAGCGTAGAGAGACAAGAAATGGAGGAAAGACACAGGGGAAGACACGCGGGCAAGCCGGCGACAGGCCGGGACTCAAACCTGTGCCGCCCACACCGCAACGTGGCATATGCATGTGGTCGTGAGCATCACCACTAAGCCACCTGGGTGGCTTGTTTGTTTTTTTAAATGAATATAGAAACATGAAGAGTTCAGATGCAAAGCCTTCTAAATCTGCCTGGAAACTTTTCTTTTAAAAAAACTTTATTTTTAAAAAAATCTGAATCCTATGGTAAATTTCAGTAATTTCATTTCACAAGCAATAATGAGGTGCGTTTTTTCCAAAAATGTAAATATAGTTATTTACCTACTTTTTAACAAATAATATTTTGTTTTGAGGCAAAACCAGCAAAATCTTCAGTCCATCCTTTGCCCAGTGTGAATGAAGGCAAAAGGCGCAAATAGACTATGATAAAAAGATTTTGACATAGATTCACACAGTAAAACCACAATGACACAGAATGGCAGCACATTTTATTTTAATAACAACAGAATAGTAGATACTAGGCCGCGGGCTTTGTGACAACTGAGGGACAAACACATATGGGGATGCAGGTACACGCTGAGTCACCTATCCATCCTGCGCCCCCCGCGAACAGACCGTGTGAGAGACCCTCACAGGAAAGCAGATGGGAGTGTGCTTGGCAGCCAGTAATGAACCTTCCACAGGTTCACTGATGGAAATCTTGTTACAACTTTTACTTTCTTTAAGTTAGACAACTTTGATCACCAAATATTTTTTCTACACAAAACAAGGTTAGACTCACCTTCAGCTGTTTCTGCAATCTGATCACCACCAACCAAAGATGGCTCCTCACTGCAGCTGGAAAATGCTTAAAGTCACATGGTCTGATCTTGCATTCTGATTGGTTCTAGGGACATGGAGGCATTTACGGGCAATGGGAAGTTGTGTGGCAGCATGGCAGCATGGGGTGGCTCGCAGCTAGAAGGACATCTAGAAGGTCTGGGTTTGAATCCACCGTGGTCCAGTCCTTTCTGTGTGGAGTTTGCATGTTCTCCCCGTGTCTGCGTGGGTTTCCTCCCACAGTCTAAAGATATGCTGTTACTTGGGTTAGGTTAATTGGTCAGTCTAAATTCCCCATAGGTGTGAATGGTTGTCTGTCTCTCTGTGTTAGTCCTGTGACAGGCTGGCGACCTGTACAGGGTGTATGTTGCCTCTCGCTCCATGACAGCTGGGATAGGCTCCAGCCGCCCCGTGACCCTGAACAGGATAAGCAGAAGAGAATGGATGGGAAGTTGTGTTTGGAGGCTTTTTATATATTTCAGACTAGTCAGAGATGAGTATTTAATAGGTTATGACGCAACGTGATTGACTGGCGTATAGAACCTGTGGCAGTACTATTCGGGGGGCCAGATGGAAAGCTCTGGCAGCCCAGACGTGGCCCACGGGCTGCCAGTTGATGCTCCCTGTTATATAGCGCTTTTCTACTCTACTTTGAGCACTCAAAGTGCTTTATACAGCATGCTTCATTCACCCAATCACACCCATTCATACAAGATCAAGAATCAAGAATCAAGAATGCCTTTATTAGTCCCACAAATGGGGAAATTGCAGTTAACAGCACTTCTTTCTACCCTTAAGTGCTTTCTATCTAATATTCACACACATTCATAATCCAACAGTTGCAATGGAGAGCAACTTGGGGTCCAGTATCTTGCCCAAGGATACTTTGGCATTTAGACTGGAGCAGCCAGGAATTGAACCACCAGTACGTGACCTCCTCAACCTCCTGAGTTAAAGGATGTAGCCTTAAAATAAAGGCTACATCCTTCTCTGTCACACCAGCCCTCTGTATGTCCTCCTTCTCTACATCCATTAACCTTCTGTGTGGTTTTCTTTTCCTCCTGCCTGGCAGCTCCATATTTAGCACCCTTTGTCCAATAAATCCAGTATCCCTCCTCTACACATGTCAAAACCATCTCAGTCTTGCCTCTCTAACTTTGTCTGCAATCCACTGAACTCAACCTGAGCTGTCCCTCTGATAAACTCATTTCTAATTTTGTCCATGAGCGTGGTCACTTTACTAGTGGCCACCATGAGTTTATATTATTCAACAATGCAAAATGGTAGTATTAAAAGAAGTGCTGGTTTTCAGTAGCCAAAGTGCACAATGTCAGGTGAGGTGAGAGAACACAAATGTGGGACAGGGAGGCAGATTAAGTGAAGTAAATGTGAGCCTTTATTTGGCTGAAGTGAAGGTACAAAAAATAAACAATTTCCTTGACAAAATATAAACAGGAGTAAAAAACTAAAGCAAGGCACATACAGCATACATACACCAGGGAAGACAGAAGAGAAAAAATAGGGCTACACAACAGACAATCTGACAAAGACTTAGGTAAAAACAGGAAATTGACTGGGGTGGGACATGGTACAAAACAACACATAGGTGAAGACAATCTACACAGTCTTTCTGAGTTAACTTCAAGCAATTCCTCCAAGCAATCAACGTGTCTATTAGACCCCATTCCTAAGACCTCTCAAAGAAGTCTTACCATTAATTAATACTTTAATCTTAAATATGATAAATCTCTTTATTGACTATGTACCACAGGTTTTTAAGGTGGCAGTAATTAAACCACTTACTTAAAACTTCCAGTTATCCCAGGAGCTATGTTGTCCTGGTCCTGGGTGAGGGTCCACACAAAGAGCGATTCCAACAACCCCTATGGAAAACATATATAGGGAACTGTTGACCCTGCCTGGAATAGGGTTGCCAGGGCCCCACCTTGAGGGAGGGTATCTGGTGACTGGGCTATTGGGACATAGAATGTCACCTGTCTGGTTGGAAAAACCAGTCTCCTGGAGAGAAGGTGGGCTTGGGCGGGTATTCTTGTATCCCCTCAGCTTACTGCCTGTACATTGGAGTTTTCACCAGTGGAGAAGAGGGTTGCTTCCCTGCACCTTCAGGCCAGCTAATGGGTCCTGAATGTGTACTGAAAGGTGGAGGAATTGGACTGTTTGTAAATGAAGTGTTGCAATCTTGGGCATGTTACTGTGAAGGAATTTTTCTGCGGCACAGATATTGAACTGACAGTTGTTCAATTCAATTCAATTTTATTTATATAGCACCAAATCACAACAAACAGTCACCTCAAGGTGCTTTGTATTGTAGGGTAAAGGTAAAGTAAAGACCCTATGGCACGATGCTGGGTTTGTGACCCAGTGTTTGCTGTTTTGGACTTTGAGTTCTATTATGTAATGTTATGCAGTACATAAGGACTCAATTGCAGGGACCCAAACGATCAGCCACATGAAAATCAAAGAATACTTTATTCACAGCGTGAAAATACAAAAACACAGATATTTTGCAGAGACTCAAAAGGGCCTGAAGAGAAGAGCTCTGGCAGGGTTTGATAATACAGGGACTTATCTAAGCATTTGAAGCAGCAGGGGGGAGGGTTCCAGGGAGAATCTATGGAAAAGGAGAGGAGAGTTAATGGGAGGTTCCAAAGATGATTAACTTGTTAGTAATGGGGAAACGGAGGGCTTACTTGACAATGTGTGGAATTTCTTTCCAGGAGGGGAAGTGAGGTGGCGTGCTGGCATGAATCCAAAGTTCTGAGTTTATGAGAGGGCAGGCAGGTGACAACTGGAGAGAAGTGACGTGGTAGCAAAGCACAAAACACAAAAAATCCAAAAACACGAAAGCATGAAATAGTCTCCAACGCTAGTGACCTAGTTACCATGAATAGGTATAGCTGCTCTCTGGCAAGGAGTGACGGTCTCCACCGGTCCTCAAATACCAGGTCCTTGATGAGCTGACGGAATCCAGGTGTGACAGACTGCTGCAAGAGATGAGGTTCCACCCAAGAGAAGGAGAACCAGCCCAACCCTAGCTCCCCCAGAACCTCACACACCAGCATGAACTATGACATGTAAAGTCATTGTTTAATTCTTAGTTTATTGTATTTCTAGGTTGGTTTCTTTGTGTTTACATTCTCAGGTTCTTAGTTGTAGTATTCCACCCATCCATCCATCCATCATCTTTCGCTTATTCTGGGTCAGGTTGCAGGGGCAGCAACCTAAACAGAGAAGCCCAGACCTCTCTCCCCAGCCACCTCCTCCAGCTCATGCATGAAGTAATGGAGGCGTTCCCAGGTCAGCTGAAGGATATAATCTCTCCAGTATGTCCTGGGTGGGGACTCCTTCTGGTAGAACATACCCTGAACACATCACCCACAGGGCGCCTAGTAGGCATCCTAGTCAGAACACCACAACTGGTTCCATTTAATGTGGAGGAGTAGTGGTTCTACTCTGAGCCCCTCCCGAATGACTGCACTCCTCAGCCTATGTCTAAGGGAGAGGCCAGCCACCCTTCAGAGGAAGCTCATTTCTGCAGCTTGTATCCACAATCTTGTTCTTTTACTCACTACCCAAAGCTTGTGACCATAGGTGAGGGTGGGGACATAGATTAACCAATAAATTGACAGCTTTGCTTTCACGCTTAGCTCCCTCTTTACCACCCCTCACGACCACATCACTGCAAATGCAGCCCCAATCTGTCTGTCAATCTCCCGCTCCCTTCTCCCATCACTTGCGAACAAGACCCAGAGATACTTAAACTCCTCCACTTGGGGCAGCAACTCGTCCCTTAGCCAGAGTTCTGGAGGACTGAAGTCTCCATTTGGACAATGGAGTCACCAGATGGAGCACCTTCAAGCACTCCGCCCAGTGACTCCAAGAAGGCTGGGTATGCTGAAGTGTTATTTGGTGCGTAAGTGCAGACAACCGTAGGGACGCAGGGAAACAACCCTCTCATCCACCCGTGAAAACTTTACCGTACAGGCAGCAAGTCAAGGGGATACAAGGATGCCCACCCCAGCTCACTGCCTCTCACTGAGGGTAACTCCACACAAACAAAGCCCAGCCCCTCTCCAGGAGACTGGTCCAGAGTCCAGGCCATGCTGCCACAGTGAAGCTCGGGCACCTGGCTGAGGCAGCTGTGGCGGTAAGCAAAACCGCTGTGGACCGTTCCACCAGGCAGGTCCCCCTAAAGCCAGGCGAGTGCCACTGAACGAGTTGGAGTCTGTGGGGTCCATTACTGGCTGTGTGGTAGGCAGAAATGGGGCCCCAATGTAGGACTCGATAAGCGGTATGCCACTCAAAACAGTTTTTATTACTAGAGAATACCAAAACAAAGTAAAGACACAAAAAGTGGCTGGGCATCAGTCAGAAATAACAAAAGCTTTCTGCTAGGAATCCGCACAACACGAGGGAGAATGCTACAAGGCACAAAGGGAAACTGAGACAATAAATACACTTCAGGACAACACAAGGATGAGAAACAGCTGGGCACACAGCTGGGAATAACTAACATAATCGCTAAAGGGGAAGTTAACCCAAATGCAAGACACAGAGCAGAACTGCCACCAAAAATAAAACAGGAAGGGAGCAACAACACAATAGGAAGAATTTGGCACAAAACCCAAAAACTCTGGATCTTAGATCTAGAGAACATGACATGAATAAAGAAAAGCTGAGGAATTCATGTGCTTTTGAATTGTTTAGATGGTTATCCTTTAACACACCTGTATTACAAAATGATCATAATATAAATACATAGTGTTTTTTTCCTGATATTAGATATTTAGATAACATTAGATTCAAAACTTTGCATAGTACAAATCCATTAGTAACAATTTTCACCCAAAATAATCTTTAGTACAAATAAAGAATTCTATAAATGATGCTCAAACCAGAGGCAAATCTAATAGAAATTTTGGGAAAAACCTGGCTTTGATATGGAGGCAGCAGTATTTGTCAGGACCTGTCATTGCCTGAGGGGAAACATTTACGCAGACTACTGAACTTCTGTTTGTCATTTTCCGAAGCTCTTTTATTTTGTAATATATAGTCTGGCAAACAGGCTATAATTTGAACCTTAAACTCTACTTAACTGTTGTCTTACACGCAGTGTGCAACGGAATTTCAGTTGAGAGCCCAACTCCTTTCTTTGTGCTTAACGTTTGCCAGCCTCTGACACTCTGGAAGTGAAGGCGATGTAGGTTAGGCTGGAGGAGTCGGAGGAACCAGACACAAGAAAAACAGAGAGAGAGAGAGCGAGTGCGAGAGAGAGAGAGAGAGAGCGAGAGTGTGAGAGAGAGAGCGAGAGTGCGAGAGAGAGAGATGGGATAGTGATGACAGCTGGAGCAGGAGTTATGTGAGCAGTTTCAGGGAGATGATGTTCCCACTGAGAAGATGGAACAGAGGGCAGCCTCTGAGTTCTGTAACCTGGTAAGTCCACTCGTAGTCTGTTTATCCGCTATCATGACGGTTGTCTCACTGCCTCAGCAGTCTCTTGTAAACAGATCCAGAATGTCTCAATTTATCTTTTTGCTGAATTACTATTCAATAGAAATCTGACTGACAAAATTCTCAGTTTGTCGAATCCACCTTTCCATTTGAAAATGTTTTGCACCACTTCCATTGTTATCTGAAATTTGATAGACTTAGTGGGGTTGAATGTCCATAAAAGAATATGTCAAAATAATTAGCAATGGACGTAAGGCAAATACTTTTCTGCAGCACTAAGTATAAGTGAAGTACAAGGATTTTCTATTATCAAATGTTTAATATCAGTATATAGCTTGATATGATGGCTCACAAGGTTTAGGTTGTGACAAACAGTCACCATGTGAGCACAATTCATTATAATGAAAACATTTATTTTTTGGAGCTGTTTTCAAAACAAGCAAACTGAAACAGAAATAATGTCAAACGTTTATGGTTAAAAGGTACAATATAAGTCCAGGCCCTTTAACAGTGTGAACCAGTGCTGTTGCATTATTATGGGTAGTTATTGCCATTTTAGCAACATGAGCCTAATGTGCAGATAAAATTATAGTGTGTAAACATATTAGCTTATTAGTATGATTTTAGCAAACATATATACAGACTTTAGGTGGTTCCAGTTTTAAAGTTTTTTCAGAGAATTATGAGTCACTCTTCTCTATTCTGAATGGAATTGTTGATTTCTTTTCTCTTGGTTCTGACACTGCCTTGACTCAGGCTTGAAGCTGTTCAGACCTGGATTTGTCTTACAGTCACATAAAGTGGGCTTTCAGTAGATATGACTGACACCATCACTGATATAAAGCATGTTTCTGATGGACATGGAAAGTATGAATAGTAAAGGAAAAATTGTTATTCTGGCTGTTTTTGAAAGCTGTTTAAAATTTGTTGTGTGACTGAGTGCTGTATTCCTGTTTGAATCTATTTCAAATGTGGTCAAGTCCAGTCTATTTCAGATATACTTTGTTTTCTAACATGACTCATAGACTAAGTATGTTGTAACTCAATTATATAAAATAGGGTTGGGGTAACTTAATGTAATTTCCTTTGAAACAAAATTGAGGTGATGAAGTGGTCTGTTTCAAATCTAGCACAAAGGCCTACATATTTATATGGCTACATTCTTCTTGACAAATTTCCCAACAAATAGAAATTAAATACAAATTTTAAATGCATTGTAAAACCATAGGAATCCACCATAAAACTGTCAAATAAATACTGCCCATTTCTAAAAGTCAAATCAGCATCTCCTGGCTAAAGTTACACAGCTTAGACCTGATACTGTATCCTATCTTAGGGACCAGGCCTGTAAGCATCAGATTTCAGTCTGCTGATTGGACTTGAAAAGTGTACCAGTAATTCAGGTTGTTTGAATGAGGGCTGGTGGTGTTACCTTTCAGCATAGTGCAAGTTGAGAGAAGGCAAGGCCTACCTGGAAAATTTGTTTTTCAGAGTCTGTGCTATGAAGAAGAATTAGGTGCTTATAGTGAGATAATTTCAAGTTTAACCCTGTTTTTGGGTTACAAAGGTGTTCCACTTCTACACGAGCTGCACACCTTACCTGCTCTGGAGCATGTTCTGTACCAGATAAGAGATCAACATGTACAAAACCACCACCTACTAACTGCTCATTGCCCCTTGGGTGGGTGCAGTGATTAACCTACCTTCAGCAGGAATGTTTCTGGTTTGAACCTCTGCTGGGGCTCTTGCTGTGTGGAGTTTGCATGTTCTCCCTGTGAGTTTCCTCTGCGTATTCCAGCATCCTCCCACAGATCAGAAATGAGCATGTTAGGTTAATTGGTGATTCTAAATTAACCAAGGATGTGTGGTACTTAAAGGGCTGTTTAAATGTATGGTTAAATGTGGCTTGTAGTCTAAAGTGCTTTGAGGGGTTGTAAGACTAAAAAACGGAAGGGGAAAAAGTATCTATTAGCATGTTTAAATCTGCTTTGAAATAGAGCAGCTTGAAAGTTTTACAAGATACTTTGAGTCCCACCTGTGTTTCTGTAAATGAATCAAGAGGATTTATTATCACAAACACTTAAAATTTTATAGTAACTAAAAAGTAGCTCTAAATACAGGATATGTAAACAAAAATGGCAACATTTAAATTTGATTTGGATTAATATTCAGCAGCAGATCAAGCATACCAGTAAGACACCAGTAAAAACAGTCCATATCCTCTATACTGGATTTGGATGTTAAAGAGATGGTGCAGGAAGCTGTATCGGTTCAGAAGGAAAAACCACACAAACTGGCAATGGTCAGGTGGAAGGATATCGATAGTTGCACCTTCATGCAGTACAGAGGGGAAATGTAGAATCACAAGACACAATAAGACAGTTGATAAAGTTGTGTCATCTACCCAATGCATTTTGTAGAGGGTGTAGCAGCTGTGGCAGTTTGACTTGAAATGACGACTTTAATCTCAAATTAGTATTTTGTCTTTTTTCTTGAAATTTTGATTTTATTCTCAGAATGCACAATTTATTTTTTTCTCAGTGTGGCCCTAATACTCCTTCATAGGAACCACTGGAGATGTGGAAAACAACAAATTTTGATTATTCCTCATTTAATTTTATATTTTAATTCACACATATATGATAAATGGACTGGTTCTTATATAGTGCTTTTCTACTCTACTTTGAGAGCTTTATGCAACATGCCTCATTCACCCATTCACACACACACTTCTTTCTATCTAACATTCACACGCATTCATACTTGACGGTTGCATCGGCGAGCAACTTGGGGTTCAGCATCTTGCCCAAGGATACTTTGAGATGTAGACTGGAGCAGCCAGGGATTGAACCACCAACCTTCCAATTAGTAATGGACCTCCTCTACCTCCTGACCTACAGCCACATCTAGTCTGGCCCAAACGTATTGCTTAATAAGACTCTCGGCCTAAATGACAGGTTTTTACATGTTGGTGTACCACTCTAAGGTGGTTAACGAGAGACATGTTAAAATTGGTCAGGAAAGCCTTAAGGAATTGATGTTACTTTCATAAATATGTTGCAAACTTTCATATTTTATGGATTTTGTAGGTGAATATGACAAAATGGCTCTATAGCAACACCTACGATATGTCAATGAAGCAGACCCAGTGCTACATTTTATCTATACGTATAAAAATTTGTAGCATCGTGTAATATCTCAACATGTACAAAAGAAAAGACAAAATCCTCTTGGAGCCATGCAAATCTGGTTGGAACAGCAGCCAACAAGAGTTCTGGCCACCAGTGAGTCCAGGTGCAGGACACAGTACACTGTTTTAATGAAACAGCTAGCATTAGTTCACAGCCCTTGGAAAGTTCAGTTCAATTCAGTTCAATTCAATGCACAGAGATGGGGAGAAGAAGCAGCAAAGAAGACAGTCACTATTTAAATTAAGAATCCTATCAAGGTCTTCACTCAGCTAGAGAACACCTGTGTGAGTAGCTGATTCTGGCAGTATTGTGGGAAGTGAGTCTCCTTGTGTGTATGAGAAATTTCCACAGCAACAAATACATGTATACTGTTAGCACTAGTTAGTATAGTCAACAGTAAAATGTGTACATGGACGCTGCAGTGTAGTAGTTACTGAAGGCCTATAACTGAAAGGGAAGAGAGTTGCAATAAACTGGAAAGTGAGATTAACCATTATATACTGGTGCTGGATTGGCTGTGATAATATCATGTATATTTTTAATGTAATATCAGTTTTTCATGTTTAAATTTTATAGTTATCTTCAATGCTGTTATACTCACTGGTTTCTAACTGTTTTTTATTCAACTGATTGGGCTGACTTCTCATTCCCCAGAGGATTTGTACAGTATAGTTTGTGTATAGTATATGTTTTAGATCATACATTCTGTATCTTTCTGGCTGCAGGGACAGATTAGATCATTCTAACTTAGCAGTGTTATTCCACAGTGAGTCAACAGGACACACTGACCTGCACTTACACTAGAAATGGACTTGACTGAGCCCCAAGCCCATCGCTCATAGACAGATGCCTGGAATTCTTCAAAAAGACAGGATTGCATAGCAGGAGCCACCTCGTACCTTACACAGAGAGGCTAAACAACCACGAACTTTGTGTGCTTTGTATTTTGCCTGTATTCATGAAGTCTTGTACTTATGAAGCCTTGTATTTTACTTAGTCTCCTTTCCACAGTTGTACTGGTTCATGTTCCACACATGAACTTGTTTGATCAGCATATACTCAGTGCAGAGGAAAAAACATGCAAGCAGTCAAACAACGCAAATTCCCTTGTGTGTGTGTGTGTGTGTGTGTGTGTGTGTGTGTGTGTGTGTGTGTGTGTGTGTGTGTGTGTGTGTGTGTGTGTAAGCCTGATAGACCTTATTCCTTTTGACACAGGGCTGTACTGCCTCAAAAAAAACTATTAAAAACACATCAGTGAGCAACACTGTTATATTTGGGGCCATACCACCCTGAACCTGCCTGATCTCCTCTGATCTCGGAAGCTAAGCATTGTCCAGCCTGGTTAGTACTCAGATAGGAGACCACCTAAGAATACTAGGTGCTGTACATCCATCAGAAGGTATTTTGACTCAGTCCAATGTACATTGTCTTGCTGTCCTAAATGCACACTAAAGCACCTAATATTGCTCAGTCCTCTGCTAAAATCTATAGTGAGAAGCTGTTTTTTTTCTACTGATCCTAAATTGTGTTTTTAACTATAATATTTACATCTTGATTAGGGACCAACAAGCTCAGACTTGAGGTACAGATTTTGAACAGAAAATTCAGACTATTGAGAGCACACTGCTGATTTGGTTCTATAAGTGAAAATTGTTGGCAATAAGAAAAGTAAAAAAGATTCTTCTTTTGGCTGTTGGGGATTTCCACAGCAGACTATCTGCCTCCGTCTCACACTATTCGTAGTGTTCTCTTCTGTCACACTAACCCTCCCACATGTTCTCCTTCACTACGTCCATGAAAAACCTTTGAGATCTTCCTCTTTTCCTCCTGCCTGGTAGCTCCATCTTCAACATCCTTTGACCAGTATCCCTAATATCCCTCCTCTGCATCTGTCCAAACCATCTCAGACTCTAACTTTGTCTCTAAACCATCCTCTGAACCATCCTGGTCACTCCAAATGAAAATCTTACCTTCAACTCCAGTTTGACCTCCTGCTTTTGTTAATGGTACTGTTTCCAAATCATACATCACAGCAGGCCATACTGCCATCTTATAAATCATGCCTTTAACTCTTGCTTATCCTTCTGTCACAAATCACCTCTGATTTTCATCTCCACCTACTCCACCCTGCCTCTACTCTCTTCTTCACCACTTGTGCACTGTCCATTGCTTTGGATGGTTGACCCATGTACTTAACTTATCTACCTTCAGTACCTCTACTCCTGGCATGTTCACCTTTCCACCTGTCTCCCTCTCATTCACACATGTATTCTTTGTTGCTTCTACTTGGTTTCATTCCTCTTCTCTCCAGCGCACACCTCCACCTCTCCAGGCTCTCTTTCACCTGCTCCCCACTCTCATTACAGATCACAGTGTTGTCTGCAAACAGAGACTCCTGTGGACTGTGATGTTAATGAGACTGTAATGAGACTCCTCCTCTGTTAAACTGTCCATCACCATTGCAAACAAGTAGCTCAGAGCTGATCCCTGATGTACTTTACTTTACTTTCACGAGCCCACCCAACACTTTAATCACACTCTGGATTTTGTTCTGATATATGTCATAAAAACTGAACATTTGACAGTGTTCCCTGAAAACCCTCTTTTGTCTGATCATTTCTTAATAACATTTAAATTTGCAATAATGGATTACACAGCTGTGAGTAATAGATTTCATCATTTCTAAAGTGCTCACTTGTCACGTGCTGTCTAGGCCAAAACCCAAACCCAAAGTGCAGACTTGGAGGAGATGGGTAATTCAAGTTCAAGCAAAATCTTTATTTACAAATATAGAGGACTCAGCAAAGCCAGAGGGAAGGGAGGGAAGGCATGTGAATTCTGGCACACAAGAAGAGGGATTGTTTCCTGAGAAGACGTAAGCAGTGCCAGGTGTTATCCATTGTGGGCTAGGCAGATGGAAACTGGAAACAAGTAGCAACAAAGGGAAAAAGCAAAACGTTATTTCACTGAAATAATCGTGAAAACGAGCCTAGTTATCAGTGGGTAGTTGTGGGTATCAGTAGTTACCAGTACTCAAATACAAGAGCTTGATTGGGTTGATGAAGCACAGTTCCATCTGCCAGCAACAGAGGAATGTGGCTCCACCCCAGGGGGGAGGGGAACACCCAGACTCAACCCAGCCTGCAGATAGATGGAGGCCAAGATACACCAGCATGGACCATGGCAGTAACTAAGTTTAAGGATATAATTCCTCCATTATTATCTTCTTCAATGCCGTGTGCCAACACAGTGCAGCACAGCTATCTAAACTCTACTTCAATTATCTTTTTAATAGTGTTATATCCTCACTGTGTGCGACTCTGGATACTGTGGCACCTCTGAAAAAGAAAGCCTTAAAATCAGAAGTGTTTGAATCCCTGGTATAACTCACAAACATGCAGCTTAAAGCAGATAACCCGTAAACTGTAGGGGAAATGGCATCTCGCTAATTTAGAAAATTTTTCTGCCCCAAGACATCCACGGTCCCTTCAGATGGTAAGCATGTCTATTAAAACCTATGCTTCATAAAGGTGTAACAGTATGGGTTATTCAATCTGCGATTAAAATGTAATTTATGTGGTACAGTCCAGATGTGCAGTGTTACTGATTTAAGAAAGCTCTTTTTATGTTTTTAGCTTGATGCCAAACATATGAAAGATAAGCATAATTATACAGCAAATGTCACAGTGGTATAAGCATGCTAAGTAAAAGATGCCAAATATACAAGTATATACACTGGTGCATCCTGATGCATCCTTTTGTACTGTACCTCTTCCTCTATAACTGAGGAGAGTCCATAACCATAATTTCTGAATCCACTGATTTGCTTTAATGTAACACCTCTTATATGTGGCTTATATTATGAACTGCAGATGATGATGGAACCCTCTTTATTTGAGAAAAACAAGATGCACAAGCAGAAGAAATAGGAATACCTACTTTTGTTGAAACAATTTTACAACAAGATCCCCCCACTCTTAAAACACACCTTTGCTTAGAGTAATCACAATACCAGAGTTATTAGACTAATTCAAGCCCTACTTAGTGGTTTTTTTAAGAGGAGGAGGGGCAGTCATCTGCCGTGACCAGTTGGGGCTCAGGGGAGAGACAGGAAGAAAGACACACTGTGGAAGAGAGCCAGAGATTAATAATAGCTAATGATTAAATGCAGAGTGGAGTATAAACAGAATAAAAAGAAGTGAACGAAAAGAAACACTAGGCCTAGGTCTATTGCAGCATAACTAAGGAATGGTTCAGAGATTTAAAAGCATATGTAAATCATTCATTTGTGGTCTACATAAAGCAGAACTGCAATGCTTTGGTCTGAATTCCTCCTTATTGTAGCTCCACAGGCCCCTCGATTACCCCTGATCTGAGGTGCGTCTTAGCGCAGCTCGTTTTGGCATGGTTTAAATGTGAATGAGACATTTGATGCCCCGCCACCCTCCAAGTCGCAGAGCATTCCACTCCACCCTGTTCGGCCATTTTTGTAGTTTGATAGCAATGACACGATTATCTACCGGCAGAGAAACAGGCACTTCGAAGAGGCTCTGATGCCGGGGGGGGGGGGGGGGGTGATGTAAGGAATCGTGTGGGTTAATACACCCAACAACCAAACATTTTGCCTTGTCTACCTCAGCATAACTGAACTTGGACTACAAAATAGCTTCTGATAATAATGAATTACAGTAGTCCAGCCTAGAAATAATAAATGCATGAACTAGCTTCTAATTTTAGAAATATTGCACAAATGCAAAAAAGTGGTCCTACACATGTGCTTAATGTTTCTTAGCTGGTCGGTCCCAATATTGCATTTTCTGTTCATGAGCCAGCCAACATAGCAAATAAAATCTGTCATCAGTGAGTATTGAGTTTCTGAGCCAGGGTACGAGGACTATTCATGTTCTGTTACTGAGCCAGCTAACAATAATGTAATCATTTCATGTTGAGTTTCTGAGCCAGTATCTAAGGACATCTGACATAGTGTTCCCAAGCCAGCAACTAAGAATGATTTTTCATGTTCTGTTTTTGAGTCTGTAAAAAATGAAATTTCATGTTCTGTTCTTGAGCTGGCTAAGAAAAACATTTCATGCTGGGTTTCTGAGATGGAAACTAAGTAACCTTTTGTGTTGTGTTTCTAAGCTCATTTCCTGCACAGCGATGGCTCTTTACTGAAGTCAAATCATTTGTTGGAAGAGAAGGGAGGAAGCACTCTCCCCAACTGGGCTACCCATGCCAAACAGTTCATACTGCAGCTGAAGCTTTAACTGGGTTACCAAGTGTGCCAGAAATCCAGCAACGCCCAATAACAGGGCTTTGATGAAAAAAGAATTCATAGAAGACTCAAAGTATCTGTGTAGGTTCTCAGTCATCCAGGTCATGGTAATCTCTGGAGCTTGAAAAAAGGTGACTGGACTTCTTTAAATTTCTCCCTTGGTCTAAAACAATTTGGTTTTAGAACTGAAGAAGCCTTTCAGACGAGAGGTGAAATGTCTTCAAGATACTTAAAGAAGTCGCCTTTTTTCAAGCTCCAGAGAAGACTAAGTGTGTGTTATCATGGCATATTTGGTATCTGATTTATTAAGGAGCTTCACCATGAAAATATATAAACACAGGCATCAGTTAAATAGCAGAATGTGACAGTCCAAAACATGAAGGATCCTGACAGAAGGCCACGTATGGCTTATGAGCAAGGAGTGTTCTCAAAGAAAAAGTAAAAATACTTTTATGATTTAATTTTGATTCTTTAATTTCATGTCCTTGTGCACTTCTGGACCACTTGAAGTATGGTTGCCAATTTTTTTGGATGGTCTATAGAAGTCCCATTCTGGCTAAAATCCTTAGCAGAGAAAAAATAAATAAATAAAATAAAATAAAGTCCTTAGCAGAGAAAAAACATACTTCTGTGTCAAACTGACCCAGTCTTTATTTATTTATTTATTTATTTTTATTTTATTAATTTAACCTTTATTTTTCAGGAAAATGCCACTGAGATTGAAAATCTCTTTTACAAGACAGTCCTGGTCAAGACTATCGGCAATAAACAGTTTGATAAAACCAAAAATAAAAACAGAGATGAAACAACAAAAGTTAACATAGAAGTTGTCTATGTGGCAAGTGAGGTTGGACCCGGAACGCAGGACTCAGACACAACCGAAACTTAACATGATTTATTCATTGAATGAGACAAGAAACAGAACTACACTGGGGCTGGACAGGTGCCAGAACTGAGACACAGAACAGGAAGACACACAGCAAGAGGATCATCAACAACGACACAACAAGGGACAGACACAGACTGAGGACTTAAATACAAACAGAGGATAATGAGAGGATCGGGAACAGCTGCAGACACGGCTGGGAATAATCAAACAGGATGAGACTAGGAAGTAAACTAAATACACGACAGACGAGACTAAGACTACCAAAGTAAAACAGGAAACACACAGACATGGGACAAGGACGCAGACTAGTCACAACACTGGGAATAAAACTCAGTACAAAAACACATGAGGCCAGGGACATGACAGAGGGACAAAACAGAAACTAGAACACAGATGCAGAGGAGACAGGAACAAAGGGAACCAGGAAGTCAATAACAATAATATTAATAACCGAACAAGAAGCTATAATGAACAAAGAATCAAAACCAAATGCGAACAGGGAACATAACAGAAGAACTCAATGAAAGCAGAACCTAAAAGAACTTGAACACAAAACACTGGGCACATGACCCAGGACCATGACAGACAGAAGTGAGTTAAAAAAATATTATACTGGAAAATTAAAACACATCTGTATTTAACCAAATCAGTTAAGACACTAACAACCAGACTGCCGTACCTCAAAGTCTTTTAAATGGTCTTCAAAACATTTAATGAGACCAGCTCCTTCATATTCAGATCAGTTTGTAATTTATATGGAAGCTTGGTCTCTGAGTATAACCCAGAGACAAATTAGCAGTCCTTTCTTGAAGTGAATGCATCAGGTCAGGGACAGAGAGGTGTCCACAGCATTAGAAATCAGCAACATGTCCTGAAATAGAGCAGCAATTTTTATTTCTTTTTGCTGGTTTTACCAAATTGAAACAGGTCAAATCAGGATTCTATTTCTCCTCACTTATTTATTGGTACAGTGACAGAATATTTGCTCAAAAAGGAAAAAGATAATAAAATATATGTGTTTTTTGGTTTTAATAAAAATGAAAATGAAGTATAGGTCTGGCCTTTTGTTTTATATGGAGTAGATTGTCCCATAATGTAGTTCTATTGGTAAATGTAACATGAGTTAGTAATAACAGCTTTGCAGTTGTTTTGAGCTGTGAGTGAACTGTATTGCTGAGCAACCAAGACCTTAGGAGCATATATACCACAATTACCACATACCACAGGCACACTGTGTTCTGTGTGGCTATTAGTGTACAGCTATCACAGTCTCGTAATCCATTTGAATGTCGTTCCTCTCTCCCTCTCTCTCTCTCTCTGTGTGTGTGTGTGTGTGTGTGTGTGTGTGTGTGTGTGTGTGTGTGTGTGTGTGTGTGTGTGTGTGTGTGTGTGTGTGTATGTGTGTGTGTGTAGGTTTGTGAAGAGATGGCTGCACAGCAGGCATCACTCTCTGTGGATACTACTCATTTTGCTGGGAGTCTGTATTGGCATTCAGACCTTTGCCGCCCATCAGGCCAGGTAAAGTCCACCTTTCAACACTGATATGCTCAAACCAAGTGGACTTTTTTAAGTTGACTAATTGATATGGATTTTTATGGTAATTTTTACTAAAACCACTATTATTGAAACCTCATCAATTATATTAAACTTTACTATACGCACGGATATGGACTTAAAGTTATCAGTGAACTTATCCATGTTCTGCTCCCACACTGTTGCCCTACAGCCAGAACTGTATTGTGTGCTGAGTTTGATGTTTAAGCTAATTGCTAATGGTGTGTAAAGTATTCTAGGGCATCTCAAAAAAAAAAGAAGAAGAAGAAAAAGAATAAAGAATATTGTGAATCTTTTTAACATTCATATGCTATATATTTTTTGTAAGTTAAATATTTCAAACCATTTATTATTATTTTTTTTTGATTGCTAATCCAGTCACATGGGGCCACAAGCCAGTGCACTTTGATTGCCAGTCCTGAGCCCAAAGAAATTCAGTTTAATTCAATTTCATTTTATTTATATAGCACCAAATTATAGGAACAGTCTCCTCAAGGCATTTTATAAGCTCACATCAAAAACATTACAAATATTGCACTTTATCATTTAAAGAACATTGCAAGAGTCCACCTGTGTCTCTCTCATATACCAATGCAGAGACACTGATCTGTGCTTTTGTCACCTGAAGGATTGATTACTGAAATGCTCTTCTTTCTGGTCTTCCAAAGGAAATCTTTGTCACTGCTACAGCTACTTCAAAACTTGGCTGCAGTTGTATTGACAAGAACTAGAAAGAGCCCACATTGCATCAATTTTAAGGTCTCTGCAGCAGCATCCAGGCAGTTTCAGAGTTGTTTTTAAGATCCTTTTACTGTTTTTTGAGATTCTGAATGGTTCAAGATCTTCTTATCTTTCTGATTTACTTTTACCCTACAAGACCGCCAGAGCCCTCAGGTCCTCAGATAGAAAAATGTCCATCCATCTATCCATCCATCCATCCATCCATCCATTTTCTTCCACTTATTAGGGGACAGGTCAAGGGGGCAGCAGCCTAAGCAGAGAAGCCCAGACCTCCCTCTCCCCATTCACCTCCTCCAGTTCATCCTGGGGGACGCCAAGGTGTTGATATAATCTCTCTAGCTTGTCCTGGGTCTGCCCCAGGGTCTCCTCCCGGTAGGACATGCCCGGAGCACCTCACCCAAGAGGCACCCAGGAGCCATCCTAGTCAGAGGCCCAAACCACCTCAAATGGCTCCTTTCGATTTGGAGGCACTGAGGTCTAGCAGGACAAGCACAGAGATGAGTCCACTGTCAGAGGCCATAAGAAGATCATGTGTAACCTTCACTAATGCTGTTTCTATACTGTGATGAATTCTGAAATTATTGAAGTAATTAATTAATTAATGCTTCGACTTCATCCAGCAGTCTTGTAGGAATGGGGTCTAATAGACATGTTGACGGCTTGGAGGAAGTAACTATTGAAGTTAACTTTGAAAGATCAATTGAAAAGTCTAAATAAATATCAGTAGTGTTGAAAGTAACTGTACATAATGATACAACTGTGAGATGGTTGTGAATAATTTTTTCTGTAATGGTTAAAATTTTATTTGTGATGAAATTCGTGAAGTCATTACTAGTTAAGGTTAAAGGAATAGTTGGCTCAACAGAGATGGTGGCAAAAAAGGAAGCTGAGGTGGAATGGACAAAAGTGTGACAGCTCAAATTGAGTAGTTTGGAGCCAGATGGCTCGGACATGTTCCAAGAAGAGATAGTGGATACACTGGACAAAGGGTGCTGAATATGGGGCTGCCAGGCATGAGGAAAAGAGGAAGATCTCAAAGGAGGTTCACTGTTGTAGTGGAGGAGGACATATAGAGAATTGGTGTAGGAGACTGAGATATGGTGAGATGGAAACAGATGATCCACTGTGTGACACTTCCAATGTTGTCTCTGGTTTTGAAATGGATTTATATTAGCAACTCAGTAGCTGTAGTTTTGTTCATGAAGATGTCTGTATGTGGTGACTCTTGATGCACTGACATGAAGTTCAGTCCACTCTTTTTGAAACCCTCCCAAGTTCATGAATGGACTTTTTTTGACAATCCTACAGCTATGATCATCCATGTTGCTTCTGCACCTATTTATATCACACTTTCATCTTCCAGTCAACTTTCCATCAACATTCTTCAATACAATGCTCAGCAAACAGCCAGCCTTTTCAGCAATCACCTCCTTGTGGAGGTTGTTGATTACCATTCTCTGGATAGCTCTCATGTCTACAGTATTCCTGGGATTGTGGTTGAGTGTTCTGATCTAGAGAAAAAGGCACGCTTGAAATAAAATATATCATGTTTTCAGGTAGAAGGCAGAAGCCCCAGTCCGCGAGATCTTCAACTCTCATCTCCGGCAGAACTTCGACAGCATTCCGAGGGAGGCTGAGGACATTGGGTCAGAATGGACCATGTTCCGCACCTCCATTGTTGAGGCTGCTGCTCAGAGCTGTGGCTGCAAGGTGGTTGGTGCCTGTCGTGGTGGTAACCCCCGAACCAGATGGGAGCCATCAAACTGAAGAAGGAGTCCTATCGGGCTTGGTTAGCCTGTGGGACTCTGGAGGCAGCTGACAGGTTTTGGCAGGCCAAGCGGAAAGCAGCTCGGGCAGTGGCCGAAGCAAAAACTTGGGTGTGGGAGGAGTTTGGTGAGGCCATGGAAAAAGACTTTTGGACAGCATCGAAGCGATTCTGCCAAACCACCAGGCGACTCAGGAGGGGAAAGCGGTGCTCCACTCACACAATTTATAGTGTGGGTGGGGTGCTGCTGACTTCAACTGAGGCTATAGTCGGACGGTGGAAGGAATACTTCGAGGACCTCCTGAATCCCACTGACACGCCTTCTGTAGTGGAAGCAGAGTCTGGGGACGAGGTGGATGACGTGCCCATCACCGGGGGTGAGGTCACTGATGTGGTTAAACAACTCCTTGGTAGCAGGGCCCCTGGGGTGGACGAGATTCGCCCTGAGTTCCTGAAGGCTCTGGATGTTGTAGGGCTGTCTGGGTTGACACGCCTCTGCAACATCGAGTGGAGATCTGGGGCAGTGCCACTGGAATGGCAGACCAGGGTGGTGGTCCCCATCTTTAAGAAGGGAGACCAGAGGGTGTGCTCCAACTTCCGGGGAATCACACTCCTCAGCGTCCCTGGTAAGGTCTATGCCAGGGTCTCTGTACAACCACAGTGAGAGCTTGGTCCGTATAGCCGGTAATAAGTCGGACTCGTTTCCTGTGGGTGTTGGACTCCGTCAGGGCTGCCCTTTGTCACCGATTTCTGTTCATAATTTTTATGGACAGAATTTCTAGGTGTAGCCAGGTGGCGGAAGGCTTCCTCCTTGGTGGCCTCAGAGTCTCTTCTCTGCTCTTTGCAGATGATGCAGTCCTGTTGGTTTCATCAGGTGGTGGCCTCCAGCTTGCAGTGGAATGGTTTGCAGCCGAGTGTAAAGCAGTTGGCATGAGAATCAGCACCTCTAAGTCTGAGGCCATGGTCCTCAGCCGGAAAAGGGTGGAGTGCCCTCTCCTGCTCAGGGACGAGTTCCTGCCCTAAGTAGAGGAGTTCAAGTATCTCGGGGTCTTGTTCACGAGTGATGGGAGAAGGGAGCAGGAGACTGACAGGCGGATCAGGGCTGCTTCTGCAGTGATGCGGACGCTGCACCAGTCTGTCGTGGTGAAGAGGGAGCTGAGTGTAAAAGTGAGGCTGTTGATTTACCGGTCAAGTTGCGTTCCTACCCTCACCTATGGTCACGAGCTTTGGGTAGTGACCAAAAGAATAAGATCGCGAATACAAGTGGCAGAAATGAGTTTCCTTCGAAGGGTGGCTGGCCTCTCCCTTAGAGATAAGGTGAGGAGTGCGGCCATCCGGGAGGGGCTCAGAGTAGAGCCGCTGCTCCTCCACATTGAAAGGAGCCAGTTGATAAGGATGCCTCCTGGTCGCCTCTTGGGTGAGGTGTTCCGGGCATGTCCCACCGGGAGGAGGCCCTGTGGTAGACCCAGGACATGCTGGGGAGTTTATATCTCTCGGCTGGCCTGGGAATGCCTTGGGGTCCCTCCGGATAAGCTGGAGAAGGTGGCTGGCTCCTGCCCCCACGACCCAGCCTCGGATAAGCGGAAGAGAATGGATGGATGGATGTTTTCAGGTACATGATTTTTGATTTTAATGAGCCAAAATCCATAATAATCAAAAGGCTTGAAATATTTCACTTTATGTAAAAAGAATATAGCATATATATGAAAATGTACCTTTTGTAAATTAAATTACAAATAAAAATAATTTATATTACAATATTCAATTTTTTGAGATGCACTAGTTGTAATAGTCCATGTTCATAAAATAATGGCTTTCACACGGTAGCTGACTGAATTTTCAATAAAATATCAAAGTTTTTAAAACTCTGACATTGGGATGAGGGTGAATGCAGGGAAATGCTCTCGTTTCCCAGGAAAAAAAAAAAAAAAAGTGTCTATGTGAAACAGTCCCAGGATGTCACATACTGACGGTTGATCATGAACCTGTGGTGTCACATTGTAATGTACTGGCTACCCCTTTACAGGAATTCTCCTGCATGTAGACTCACACCCTACCTTTCCACAGTTAAAGTAAATTACTACTGTTACTGTTAAATGTGTTTTCTTCCTTTACATCAGTGGGTCTCAAATCCAGGCCTTGTGGCCCAGTGTCCTGCAGGTTTTAGATGTGTGTCTGCTTCAGCACACCTGAGTCAAATATAGAAGTCATTAGCAGGACTCTGGAGAACTTGACTGCATACTGAGAAGGTAATTCAGCCATTTGATTCAGGTGTGTTGGATCAGGAACACATCTAATCCCTGCAGGACACTGGGCCACAAGGCCTGGATTTGAGAACCACTGCTTTACATGAAGCTAACCCATTAGTTTTGATGAGAAGTCCTTAACTCCTTTTATCCCACCTTCCTTTCTTATGAAGGATTTTGCCACTAATTTGGCAAGATGCTTTACTGAAGAACTACCCTGCTTATGAAAAAGTGACAGTAAAGGAGTGTCCACTGCGTTAAATTGGTGAAGCCAAGATGTCCTGACATAGCATTGATAAGTGAAAACTTGGAAGTGAGAACGTACTGTACTGTGTTTGTGACTTTTTCCAGGAATGACAAGCTAATAGGACTCCAACAGATGAGGTTCCCTGTCAACAAAGAGAACCAATTTCGTACTGTGCGAAGACAGAACTTAAGATCACAACAGACAGAAAGAAGTGCACATGGTAATCATCAAAATGAGGGATATGGAAAGCCTCTATATTCTTTAATCATCAGCCTTGCAAGTTCTCAAGCGGAAGCAAGAAAAGCTTCACTGGGCAAGCTGCTTTTACCCAAAGATGGAAGCAAGCCAAACCTTGGACTTCCAGCTTCTTTGGCACACCATAGTACCAGCAAAGGTTTAAATCTAAGCACAGAACAAACAATCATCAGTTCTCCCACTACTTCTAATTTTTTAAAGGCTCACATAAACAGTATTCATACTAAAGCAACCTGCCATCCAAAGTCTCACATTGTATTCCTCAAGACACACAAAACAGCAAGCAGCACTATTTTAAACATACTGTATCGCTATGGTGAAACCAGGAACTTGACCTTCGCCCTCCCTCTACACAAACACAGCCAGTTGTTTTATCCATTTTTCTTTGCCCCACATTTTGTGGAAGGAGTCAGCAGCCGAAGTGTGAAAGAGTTCCACATCATGTGCAACCACATGAGATTTAAAAAATCTGAGGTGAGCTTCACTGGAAAATTTAGGTGCTGTTTACACGAGACCGTTTTCATTTTGAAACGGTGTCGTTTTGATGCGTTTCGGCCTTGCGTTTACACGACAACGGTGTCGTTTTGATGCGTTTCGCCCTTCTGTTTACACGACAACAGAGTGAAAACGATGTGTTTCAGAAACGGGGTCCAGAGTGGAGCGTTTCAGAAACGCACCGGCTTGCGTTTTCGTGTAAACACTTGAAACCGGGGTGATTTGAAAACGCTCGACTCGCACATGCGCACTATGGTTGCGACGGCCAGTTTTTCGCGCACGCGCAAACTGATAAACAGTACTCGCGGATTCACGAGTGCTTCTTATGCTTTCCCTGTGTTTTTACCGTTTTGTAATTCAGCGTTGTGTGCAGCAGCGATCCAACCTCATCATCGGTCCACACAAAACCTCTCACATTGGCCGTTTTGTAAGTAATGAACAATTTGCCGCACTACCTACTGTGTCACTCCACGCATGCACGTGTGACACCTACAAGTGTAAGCGTCACAATTGTAATTTGCTTAGAAGTTATTTGTGGAAAGGCCAATGCTAATGGTAGTATTATGTTGAATTTGAGGAGATGTAATTGTGTAGTTTCGCCACTAGGGGGAAATGGCGCGGGTGGTATTCGGTGCTGTGGGGCTTCCGGGCTTCAGACGAGGAAGAGCCTGCAGACCGAACGCAACTGATGTCTCCCGTCTCTATTTCTTTCTGTGTGAAACAGGTTAGTAATCTGAGTTATTTCACCTCAGTACATGTTTACAGAGAGGCGATTGTGTTTAGATGCTCGTGATGTTGTGTAATGTTGTAAGTTGTGTGTTCGAACATAGAAAAGAAATATAAACTGTTTTCCGTCGACCGACGGGAGAGCAGCCATCTTATCGGTGGGTAATGGTACGAAATGGTGAGGCTTTACAATGTGTGTTTCATTTTGTTATGGATGTTGCTCCGAGATATACCTCTTAAATGCAAAGTATTGTTGTTGACTGTGTTTTTATATGATGATGTATTCTGTTTCTTTTGAGATTTTGATATAGATGTGTTTTAGTTGGAAAATATGGGTTTTCATATGTTTAGTTAGAAAGAAGTGTCAGCAAAAAAAAAGGTAATAATAAGCAGGTAAATAGTGATGATATTATTACATGATAGGTTTTTGCAGCAGGATAGCTGTAGCATTTCGCTGTAGTAGCAGCGCACAAAAGAGACCCTGAATTATGGGGCAGTTATTTTGTATATTATATACAGTGGAGCAAAAGATGTGAGTTTGTTTCAATATTGTAGTTTGTGTTTAGAGATATGTTAGATGATATTGTGAATGAGAAGGATGATTTAACGTTTTGTAAATAAAGAGACGAGGAAGAGCCTGCAGACCGAACGCAACTGATGTCTCCCGTCTCTATTTCTTTCTGTGTGAAACAGACCCCACCAGAGGTCTGTAACATAATTTTGGTGGCCCGTACGGGGATCGGCATGCTACAAAGATGGATGCTGATCCTTTAATCAACGAACCCGCAGCAGACATCGCAGGCGTGCTGGAGTGGTAGACGTGCAACTGAGGCAGCCGTGGGACCAGAGGAAGGAGGGGACCCCTGCTGGAGGAGTGACGTGCTACCGGTTGAGCTGACTACGCTGTGGAGAGTGCTGCCAAGGGACAAGATGGAGGACAAGGAGCGAAAAGAGTTGACATGGAAGATCAAAAAGAGTCTTCATGAGCTGACAGCAGAGGAACTCTTTCAGATTGCAGAGGACATCACACGGCTGTCGGACTTGGACCCTGTGAGCTACAGACTTGGTGATGAGGAAAGTTGTTTTGATTATATTTGTGCATACCTTCATTGTAAAACACTCTTGGGTTTAGAAGATGCAGGAGTTTCACACCTACTGTCTTTAAGTGATGCTATTGTTCAGCTTATAGCGAATCGTACTTGTGAAGGAGGTGCCCCTGTGGTGTCAGAGGAAGAGGGTGTTGTCTTTAGCCCGGCACTCGTGCATCCTCAAGCTACAATGTTCCATGAGTCTGTTGACCCACAAATAAATGAATATGATGAGTTGAAAGCTAGCTATGAAGCACTTGGTAAAAAACTAGCAGAGTTAAACCCAACACCAGCAGTACAGTACACACCTGTTCTGCCTGCTCCACAGATACCGCCACTTAGAAGTGCAAATGCAGCTAGCAGCCATGCAGTGAGAGATGTTAGACACCAGAGACCTGAGCAGGTGGTTTCTTTGAGGGATCTGCCATTTCTGCAACGCAGAGAGTTTAAGGTGCATGGGGGCCAGGTGGGAGACACTACATCTGACATCACCTACCACGGACTATGTAAACAAATGGAAGAGGGATTGAAAGCGAACCATACAGAGGGTGAGATCATCCAGGGCGTGCTTCGTATCATTAAACCTGGACAGTTTAAGGATATGTTAGTCAGTAAAGATGACTTGAGCCTTGGGGAACTTAAAAGTTTATTATGTTCACACCTCAGTGAGAAAAGTGGGAGTGAGTTATTTCAGGAACTACTGAGTACCAAACAACATGACCACGAGACTCCCCAGCAGTTCCTTTATAGGATGATTGGGTTGAAGCAGAAAGTCATGTTTGCTTCCAAACAGGATAACATGGATGTTGTGTATGAGACACGGACAATTCAAAACGTGTTCCTACGCACCATTCATCAAGGTCTCCTTCCGAAATATGGTGACCTGCGCAACGAACTTAAGCCGCTGCTCTCAGATTATAGTGTGTCAGATGAGACACTGATAAGACAGGTAAATAAGGTGTCGAGTGAGGAGAGTGAGAGGCAGCGGAGACTGGGGCATGTTGCTCGGCAAAAGGTAACACATGCCCACACTGCTCAGCTGGAACCGGCTGATGATGCGGGTAAAATGAAGAGTAGGAATAAAGTAGTTGATGAATTGAGTGCAAAGATAGACGCGCTGACTAAAGTGGTGGAGTCTCTCACGTCGAGGCAGACTTGTGAACCAACGTGTCAGTGTGCGCACTCAAAACCAAAACCCAGGCAAAGCACAAAGCAGTATGGCTGTCCCAATTGTATTCAAAAGGGGGCAAGCACATGTAATCATTGTTTTGTCTGTGGGGAGGCGGGTCACAGAGCAATTGGTTGTCTCCAGCAAGGCCAGCCAAAACACTCTGGTTTGTCCCCTGCTGGTGCACCGTCCTCCAGCAGCCGTGGGCAGCCCAACCCCGAACCACCCCACCAGAGCCCGAAGGAGTTTGCTCATGTGAGAAGCAGTCAAGCAACCCCCCAACTCAAAACTAAAGAGACTGAGGGGAGTGAGAGAGTGGCACAGTTGGTGGGCAAGACGTGTAAAATTAAGTGCTACATCCACAGCTACGCAGTGGACTGTGTGCTAGACACTGGTGCACAAGTGAGTCTTCTAGATAGCCAGTGGGTGAAGACTTACCTCCCTGACCACAAGCTACGACCACTGACTGAGCTCATCGGTGACAAGGCCTTCAGTGTGTTGGGTGTTAATGGCCAGCCATTGCCCTATGATGGATGGCTGGGGGTGATGGTGAGTCTACCAGAGAATAGCAACCCGGACCTGACTATTCAAGTGCCCTTCTTGGTGAGCAGCGTGCCATTGGATTGTCCCCTGATTGGGTTCAATGTGATTGAGCAGCTGGTCCTGGGGCCGGACGTGAGTGCGAACCTCATGCCGACCTTAGTGAGCCTCCTGCGGAGCGCAATGAACCTCCAGAATGACAAAGCCACAGCACTGGTCAATTTCATCCAGACCAAGCTTACCAGAGATAGTAGAAGCAGCCAAAGTGTACTCACAGTAGGACTGCATGATGTAGTTATCCCAGCTGGCCAGGTCAAGTATGTTAAATGTAAGGTCCCTTCTGCACTTGACATTTCCAATCCCCTCCTGCTCTTTGAACCAACTGAGAGCAACCCACAGTTGCAACAGCTGGATGTAGGCAACAGTCTCCTAACAGTTTATGAAGCAAAAGTCCCGTATATTAGGGTCCCCATTGGGAATCACACCAAGCATGATGTGACGCTCACCAGTCGGGTCGCTCTTGGGACTGTTGAATCGATTGCCGGGATTGTACAAACCGACTTACCAACCACCAGTTTGCCAAAGGCACCCTTGGGGGTTGGTCACCTTGAATCCACAAGTGTTCCGAAGGGCAATGGGAGTAAAGTTGCAGAGGAATGGGATCCGCCTGTTGACATTAGCCATCTAACAGGGGATGAACAGAGAGTAGTGAAGCAAATGCTGAGGGAGGAGTCTGGGGCATTTGCACGGGATGAGAATGACATGGGGTGCATTCCTAGCTTGGAAATGACAATAACCCTGAGGGAAACAACCCCAATTCAGAAATCGTATACGTCCATCCCGAAACCCCTTTACAAGGAGGTTAAGGAGTATATTGAGGACCTCCTGGCAAAGGGATGGATCGTTAAGTCCAGATCTCCTTATTCTGCACCCATCGTGTGTGTGCGGAAAAAGGATGGATCCCTTCGACTTTGTATAGATTACCGCCTCTTGAACCAGCGCACGGTGCCCGACCGGCACCCCTTACCGCGAATTCAGGATCTCATTGACACTTTGGGGGGTTATAGTTGGTTCTCTGTGCTAGATCAGGGGAAGGCGTACCACCAGGGCTTCATAGCCGAGGGATCACGCCACCTGACTGCCTTCATCACCCCCTGGGGTCTCTATGAGTGGGTGCGGATCCCCTTTGGGCTGACCAACGCACCCGCGGCATTTCAGCGGAGTATGGAAGAAATGCTGGCTCCCTTACGGGATGAGTGCTGTATTCCATACCTGGATGACATCCTGTGTTATGCGAAGACTTTTGAGGACCACGTGGAAGGACTGAGAAAAGTCCTAAGAGCCTTGCAGGCACATGGAGTTAAACTCCGACCTGCAAAATGCGACCTGTTCAAGAGAGAAGTAAGGTATGTGGGACGTTTGGTCTCAGCTGAGGGGGTGCGAATTGATCCAAAAGACCTCGAGGCCGTGTATGCCTTGAAAGATAGGACACCAGCGACAGTTGGGGATGTAAGAAGGGTTACTGGCTTCTTGAGCTATTATCGTTCTTACATCCAAGATTTTTCAAGGATAGCGAAACCTCTCTATGAGCTCTTGCAAGCCCAGAAAAGAACAGAGGGACAAAAGGGAAAGGGTGCACAATTACCCTCAAAGACTCCAGTTGAGTGGACCGTGAAACATCAGGAGGCTCTGTGTAAGCTGATTGACAGGTTGACAGCTCCTCCTGTCCTCGCTTATCCGGATTTTGAGCTCCCTTTCGTGCTTCACACGGATGCCTCCAATGACGGACTTGGAGCCGTCCTTTATCAGAGACAGGGTGGGAAGCTCAGAGTGATAGGGTATGGTTCAAGAACGCTAACACCCGCGGAAAGAAACTATCGACTCCACTCAGGCAAACTCGAGTTTCTCGCTCTCAAGTGGGCCGTTTGCGAGAAATTCAGGGATTATCTCTATTACGCCCCGCACTTCACCATCTACACAGACAATAATCCCTTAACATATGTCATGAGCACTGCCAAATTGAACGCGGTTGGTTTCCGGTGGGTGGGGGAACTGTCTGACTTTAGATTTGACATCAAATATCGACCTGGAAGAGTCAATGTCGATGCAGATACACTGTCGAGAAACCCTCTTGATATCGAAAGATATATTGGGGAGTGTACGAACGGGCTCCCGAGGGAAGCGGTTGCTGCTACCTGGGAAGGCTGTGGAGCAGGCGAGCGGGGGGATGTAGCCTGGATCGCTGCTCTGACTCTAGCACAGCACAGCCAGGGCGAACCAGGCATCCAAGAGGTGGGTCCGCCCATCGAGTTAGCTGAACTAATCCAAGCTCAAAGATCAGATCCCATAATCGGTGTCATTTTGGGAATGAAAGAGTCAAGTCAAGTACTCACCCCTGAAATGAAGGAGAAGGTGAGAGGTCCCGTTAGAAAAATGATGCATGAGTGGACAAGACTGAGTATAGAGAATGGCATCCTGTACCGCAGAGCGAAAGAGAAGCATCAGCTAGTCTTGCCAACAAGCTTCAGATCGCTTGTCCTCAAACATCTACATGATGATGTGGGGCATGTCGGAGTTGAGAGAGTTCTCAGTTTGGTGAGACCTCGGTTCTATTGGCCATATATGAAGCGAGACATCGAAGCTTATGTCACCCGGCAGTGCCCATGCATCAAGCAAAAGAAGCCGGTGGCACGCATCCGAGCTCCCATGGCCAGCATCGTCACAAGCTCACCCATGGAATTGGTCTCGATTGACTACCTGCATTTAGAACCGAGTAGGGGTGGATACCAGTACATCTTAGTTGTGGTAGACCACTTCACTAGGTATGCTCAGGCTTATCCGACCCGCAACAAGAGTGGCAAAACTGCTGCTGAAAGGATCTTTAATGACTATATTTTGAGGTTTGGCTATCCGTTGAAGCTACATCATGACCAAGGGCGGGAGTTTGAAAATGAACTGTTCCGAGCTCTGCAGCAGCTGGGCAAGGTAGGACACTCCCGCACGACCCCGTACCACCCCCAGGGCAACCCAGCTGAACATTTCAATCGCACCATCTTGCAGATGCTGCGGACCCTGGGGGACGAACAGAAGGAAAGGTGGAAGGATTACCTTCCACAGATGGTACATGCATATAATTGCACACGCCATGAGGCAACTGGCTACTCACCTTTCTTCCTGCTGTTTGGTCGCCATCCGCGGCTGCCAGTAGACCTCCTATTCCAACTGGAGACTGGAGAAGAGCCACAGACAGCAAGGAACTATGTGAAACAATGGAAGGAACGGATGACTGAAGCTTACCGGATCGCATCTGGAAACAGTCAAAAGTCAAGTGCTCGTGGGAAGAAGTACTATGACCGACATGTGAGGGGAATTGTGCTACAACCCGGAGATCGGGTACTGGTACGGAACTTGACTGAACGAGGTGGTCCGGGGAAGTTGCGGTCCTATTGGGAAAACACCATCTATGTGGTGAAGCAGCAGATTGGAGAAAGCCCAGTCTATAGGGTGGCTTCAGAGATGGATGGAAAGAAGGAGCGTGTGTTGCATCGCAATGTATTACATCTTGTCAATGAGCTCTCCAGGGACTTACCAGCCACAAACCAAGGAAGTAAGCCCCCAGGGGTCAAAAGAAAAGAATCTAAACCAACTCGACAAGAGACAAAGGCGCAACGAGACGACGAGTCAAGTTCGGATGAGGATGGGGGTTCCATTTATTATGGACTAGGATACGATCTGAGAGGTGGACATGGAGACAGTGCTGTGGATACCTTTGACTCTACTAATGTACCCTCAAGATGTGTAGTCCCGGCTGAGTCGGATCCAGATGTCAGCGAAGGGATGCCGCTGGACGCAGAGGGGACGCCACTGGAGGAACGCATGGTAATAGAAGAACAGGGGGGATCAATCGACACGGAAGCGGCCCTCACAGAAGACAGAGGGGGGGTTGAACTGTTGCCTGAAAAGCAAATGCAGTCTGCATATAACCTGACCCCTCCAGCTGAGGTACCAGGGTTGAGAAGGTCAACGAGAGAAAGGCGACCAGCTGCACGGTTCACCTATGAAACACTTGGCCAGCCTTCTCTCCAGTTGCATTCGTCAGTTAGTTTCGCAGATGTACATGAATCGCCAAACACATCAGCTTCTAGTATGCCACTGTATCACTCAGTACCTTATTTCCTTTGGACACCACAGTCCATTCCATCATCTCATGGTATACAGAGATATATCCTCCCAGTATACTATAAAGAGTTCATTTACTGATGTTAGCAAGAGGGGAGGCACAAAGTGATCTGAATATTTTGAGTAAATGTTATATGTTAAAGTTTAAGAGGTCAAATGTCAGGAGCCATTTTCATTTTGTTGGGGAGTGTGTGACACCTACAAGTGTAAGCGTCACAATGGTAATTTGCTTAGAAGTTATTTGTGGAAAGGCCAATGCTAATGGTAGTATTATGTTGAATTTGAGGAGATGTAATTGTGTAGTTTCGCCACTAGGGGGAAATGGCGCGGGTGGTATTCGGTGCTGTGGGGCTTCCGGGCTTCAGACGAGGAAGAGCCTGCAGACCGAACACAACTGATGTCTCCCGTCTCTATTTCTTTCTGTGTGAAACAGGTTAGTAATCTGAGTTATTTCACCTCAGTACATGTTTACAGAGAGGCGATTGTGTTTAGATGCTCGTGATGTTGTGTAATGTTGTAAGTTGTGTGTTCGAACATAGAAAAGAAATATAAACTGTTTTCCGTCGACCGACGGGAGAGCAGCCATCTTATCGGTGGGTAATGGTACGAAATGGTGAGGCTTTACAATGTGTGTTTCATTTTGTTATGGATGTTGCTCCGAGATATACCTCTTAAATGCAAAGTATTGTTGTTGACTGTGTTTTTATATGATGATGTATTCTGTTTCTTTTGAGATTTTGATATAGATGTGTTTTAGTTGGAAAATATGGGTTTTCATATGTTTAGTTAGAAAGAAGTGTCAGCAAAAAAAAAGGTAATAATAAGCAGGTAAATAGTGATGATATTATTACATGATAGGTTTTTGCAGCAGGATAGCTGTAGCATTTCGCTGTAGTAGCAGCGCACAAAAGAGACCCTGAATTATGGGGCAGTTATTTTGTATATTATATACAGTGGAGCAAAAGATGTGAGTTTGTTTCAATATTGTAGTTTGTGTTTAGAGATATGTTAGATGATATTGTGAATGAGAAGGATGATTTAACGTTTTGTAAATAAAGAGACGAGGAAGAGCCTGCAGACCGAACGCAACTGATGTCTCCCGTCTCTATTTCTTTCTGTGTGAAACAGACCCCACCAGAGGTCTGTAACACACGTCTTGCGTAAACAAACTTTGCAAAGAGAAAACCAACGCCAACTTGTGGCCTGGCATGGGAACTACATCGTTTTCATCGTTTCACATGTCCTCGTGTAAACGCGGATCGTTTCTGAAACGCCATCGTGTAAACGAAAGGCTGAAACGCATCAAAACGACACCGTTTCCAGTGAAAACGGCTTCGTGTAAACGGCACCTTAAGTTCTGTAATTCTGTAATTGCCATGTCTGTTATGCTGATAATCCTTACCAGAGGCCTGTACTGCAAAGCAGGATTTTGTCTTATCAAAGTACCTTCATGGATAACCATGGGTTTTCTGCACTACAAGGAAAATTCTTACCAGGATGTATTGCCATGATAACTCATGCTGCATACCATTTAGAGTTCAACAGGTTTGAAATCTGAAAAAGTTGGGATGCGATGTAAAATGAAAATACAAACAGAATGCAAAAACTTGAAAATCTCATAAACACACATTTTATTTACAAAAGGACATAGAAAAAATATCAAATGTTTAAAATGAGAAAATGTACCATTTTAAGAAAAAAAAGTGATTTTGAATTAAATAGCAGTAGAATCTCTCATAAAAGTTGGGACAGGCCACTTTTACCACTGTGTTGTATCCCCCCGTCCTTTTAACAGCAGTCTGTAAACATCTGGGAACTGCGGAGACCAGATACTGGACTTTTGGGAGAGGAATGTGGTCCCATTCTTGTGTGATAGAGGATTCTAGCTGCTCAGCAATCCTGGGTCTTCTTTTTCCTATTTTTTGTTTCATGGTGCATCAAATGTTCTCAGCTGGTGAAAGGTCCAGACTGCAGACAGGGCAGCTCAGCATCCGGACTCTTCTACTACAAAGCCATGCTGCTGGAATAGGTGCAGTATGCGATTTAGCATTGTCTTGGTGAAATATGCAAGGCCTTCACTGAAAATAAGGTGTCACTCTAAAACCTGTATATACCTTTCAGCATTGGCGGTGTCTTTCCAAATGTGCCCACATTCAGTTCCATATGAAGTCTTTGCATTCTGTTTTTATTTACATTTTACACAGCATGTTAACTTGTATGGAACTGTGGTTGTAAAAATAGATTTTTACATAATTTTATTGTTTGTTTTTTCCTGTTAGCTGTAAACAATTTTACAACAGTTCTATTATTCTATAAGCATTCTAAAAACAGGACACCTATTTATACTTACGGACTTAAAACAAATTGACTAAGCCTACATTTAATTGTTTTTTTTGTTTTGTTTTTTTGTGTACCTTTGAGTGTACTGGAAGTGTACTGGCTGCTCTGCCGCCAGTACACTTCTTCATATTTGTGATCAGCCCTTTCATGTGAACCTGCTCATAACTAGATTGGGAAATGCTAGGTTAGCTTAGCAAGCGGATAACCAGCTTTGTGTGATAACAAATCACACAAAGCTGGTTATCAGCTTTGTGTGATTTGTTATCCTGATTGCCAGTCTTATGGTAAATGAATCCAGATAACGGAAAGATATCCTGGGTATGTTGCATTTCATAGTGCAGGGCCCGGGTCTTAAAAAGATGGAACTATAACCTGAGAGGAACAACACATGTCATATTACACTATCATTACTTATTTAACAATTACTAAGCCAAAATGCAGAAGTGTATGAAAATTAAAGTACAACCCATGATTCAGCAGTTTGTTGAACCACATTTAAATAGCAATCATTTGAGGTAATTTTTTTCTGTATGACTTTATCAGACTCTCACATTATTGTGGAGGAATTTTGATCCACTCTCCTTTACACACAAATCTCTTAAGGTCCTACCACAGCATTTCAATTTGGTTGAGGTCTGAACTTTGTCTGGGTCATTGCAACACTTTGATTCTTTTCTTTCCCAGTCATTCTGATGTAGATTTGCTGGTGTGTTTGGAATCATTACATCACTGCCATCTTGTGGCAGTTTGCTATTGTGTCTGGAAGCAGAATTAACACAGCTTGACAACTTAGCCAATGAAATGTGTATGGGGCAGGCATTCTCATTCTTTGTTAACAATGGCTGGAGCCATTCATTGTCAAGCTGAGAGGCCAGCAATTTGCAGCTGGTTGGATGGGAGACTAGTCTGCTAGACAAGCTGCCACTGTTACTGTTTTCAGTACTCTGAGATCAGTTACCATCTTTGTTTTGTGTAGAAACAGAGCTAGCATTAGGAAGTCATAGTTGAGCTCTCTCTTGCTAACCACCTTGGCTAACGTGTGACTTTTAATAACTTGTTTATTACGTTAGTAACAAAAGTTTCAGTGATGGGGAGGGGAACTCCTGCCATGTCCGGTCTAATAGAACAGTTAAGAAGATGCAGATTTCACCAATACTTTAGATTAATATCTCTGAGAAATCACTTGGTTGACCAGTGGTACAAAGTTTTTGCTAATACACCACCTTTGTTTTTCATTAATATTTAATTCCACTGTAGTGATTTGCAGTTAACTATGTCACACGATGCTCAAACCTTTTATTTCAGCCTTTTTTTTAATAAATATTTTTTAAATTATAACCTGTTTGTTACTTAGCATTCCCTAACACAGGATGCAGCATTTTGCCGGGGATCAACTCTTTATTTAATATCGCTATATAACTCAATGTTTTGCATGCAATCTGGTCAGCTCTGGTACATGAGAAATCACTTGGTTGACACCCCCCACCACCATCTCACCCCTATAAGAGAAGAAATCCGCCACAGCCATTTGTGCCCCCCGGCCTCTCCGAACCAAAAAAAGAAAGACTGTGCAAAAGTATATCTAAGACTCATTGGCAGAAGATATAATTCCCCCATCTTCATCATCCCTGGCAGCAGAATGTTTCATCCCTGCATTGATTACAGAGGTTTGAATGAAATAACTGTTAAATATCCTCTGCCATTACTCTCCTGCTTTTGAGCTACTACAAAGAGCCATCATATTCACCAGACTGGACCTCTGGACATCAAAGAAGACGACAAGTGGAAAATTGCCTTCACCACCCCTGTCAGGAATTTTGAGTACATCATCATACCTTTAGGCTTCACCAATGCCCCAGCAGTTTTCCTGGCTCTGTTGAATGATATGCTCCATGACCTCCTCAACTGTCTTTGTCTACCTTGATGGCATACTGATCTTTTCTAAATCACATGCCGAACACTGACAGGTACTTCAAAGACTTCCGGGAAATAATTTGTGAAAAATGTGAATTCCATGTTGAAACTGTTTCCTTCCTGGTATTCATAATTTAGAAAGGATAGGTGAAAGCAGATCCTGCCAAGGTTCAAACAGTGGTGGACTGGCCAGAACTGTAAAGTTTCTTAGTGTCTGCTAACTTTATCGACAATTCATTAGAAACTTTAACAGAATCGCCTTACCTCTCTCAAGTCTCACCTTTCCCAAGGTCCTTTTTCATTGTAACTCTGAAGCTCAGTGAGCCTTTGAATCCATCAAGCACCTGTTTGCTTTCGTTCCCATCCTCATCCAACCAGACACAGCCAAACAATTCATTGTGGTGATCAATGCTTCAGACAGCAGGGTAGGGGCAATCTTGTAAAAAATAAATGACTGGTTCTTATATAGTGCTCCTACTACTCTATGTGAGCACTCAAAGTGCTTTATACAGCATGTCTCATTCACACACTCATTCATACAAACACTGTCTAGATCTAAATGCTTTCTATCTAACATTCACACACAATCACACTTTGATGGATGCACTGGGAGCAACTTGGTTCAGTATCTTGCCCAAGGACACTTTGGCATGCAGACTGGAGCAGCCAGCGATCAAACCACCAACCTTCCAATTAGTAGATAACCTGCTCTACCTCCTGAGCCACAGCCAGAGTAACCTAACCTTGTCTCACCAGCATAATGCACCCCTGTGCCTTTTTCTCTCACCATCTGTCCCCTGCAGAACAGAATTACAATGTGGGTGATCATGAACTCCTGGCAGTGAAGATGGCATTGGAGGAGTGGAGACATTAGCCTGAGGGTTTAGAGCTACCATTTGTGGTTTGGACCAACCATAAGAATCTGGCCTACCTTCGATCAGCCAAGCACCTGAACACCAGACAAGCCAGGTGGGTTCTTTTCCTTGCTCAGTTCAATTTAAAATCACCTATTGCCCAGGGTCCCAGATTGGGAAGCCGGACACCCTTTCTAGTTCTCCACCTCCAGGACCCCAGGAACTGGAGTCTATCCTGTCGCCTACCTATGTTGTCGAAGCAGTTTTCTGGGAGACTGAGTCTCCGATCAGGATAGCCCTCCAGACTGAACCCAATCCCAGGGGTAGATCACCAAACAATGTTCTCTACACTGTTCAATCCCAAGTAATTCTCTGGGCACACCCAATTAAATTCAACTGTCATCCAGGTTAAAACCTCACCACTGCCTTCCTCTAGAAGATGTTTTGGTTGCTGTCACTAGCCTGGGATGTGCAAGAATATTTTTCTGCCTGCTCAGTCTGTGCCCGGAGCAACTCACCATCTGCGGGTCTCTTGCATCTCCTGCCTGTTCCTGTACGACCATGGTCCCACATCACAGTGGATTTTGCCACTGACCTCCCTCCGTTAGCAGCTAACACCATCAAACTCACCATTGTTGCATCTTGTGAATGAGCTTCCTTCAGCATTAGAGATTGTGTTCAAACTTCTGTGGACCGTGGGTCCCAGTTCATTCCTCAGGTTTGGAGGGAGTTCTGCACTGTCATTAGAGCCAAGGTGGGCCACAGACTAATGGTCAGACTGACAGAGCTAACCAGGAGCTGGAGCCCACACTACGTTGCATGGTCCAACCAACTGAGCTCACATTTCGCCTGGGCTGACTACACCCACAATTCCATGACCTCCTCTGCTACACTGTTGTACCTGTTCAAAAACTCACTGATGTACTGACCACCAGTGCTTCTAGACAAAGAGACCAAGATCTTTCCGTTCCCTCTGGCCCTCCTTAGAACAGCAGAACAGAACAGGAAGTTGGCTGTTCATTGTTGGACCCCAGTCCCTGGCTATGCTCCAGAAAGTTTGGTTATCTGCTAAATATTTTCCATTAATCAAAGAAACTGTCACCCAACGTCATTGGTACCTTTGAGATAGAGTCCCTATCCAACCCTGTTACTGTGCCTTAAGCCTTCTATGTCTCCCAGTCGAAGCCAGTTCAGTCCAGTCCTGTCAAAGAGACTTTTTCACAATAAAATTAATTTTACCCATGCCACTATGCTCTGCGCTTGTGTTCACATACCTGTGATTGACAGGCAGCAACAGTTGCTTCTCTAAGATCATTGCTGATGTCTTTCCTCCTTGGCATTATGAAAACACACCTGCTTGAGACCAAGAAACTGCCAAAATGTCTTCTTTTATAGTGGTTCTCACACTTTCTAATGATCATTTAGTCATTGCTTTTGATAATCAGCACCTGGCTGCTACTGCTGCTAATTCCTATGGAAGCAGTGAAGGTGTACATACTGCTTCAGCATTTTGGCTTAATTTTTGTTATTGACATAATGACAGTAATATTTCATATTTAAAGTTTATCTGAAGTTGTTTTTATCAAATTGTAAGACTTGCTAAGGACTAGTTGATTTTTATTATGTTCTAATAATTAAAACCTACAATATATTGTGAAGTAATATTTGATCTAAAAACTGGAGCCCTTTTTGTTATCAAGATTAATTATATGAGCTAAATACGATGCAGCTGAATATATTTTAATTGCCTCATCTAGTTGCCATAATGGGGCTTAAATTGCTATTAATACTTCAGTGGGCATGTGAAGTTGGTGAGCACCTGTATCAGTCCTGTAGTTTCATGTAATAAGTTCAAACTAAAATGCTATAGGGATCCATAATTAGTGTGAATAACTAGATTGCAGACATCATGTGTGGAATATATTTTAGCTTGTGATCAATCACCAAGCAAAGTTAAAAACAAAAAATCTTAATGGGGTCTAAATGTATCAGCAGGCTGGCAGGGTATGCTGTATGTTAGACATGAACTGAAAATTTGCCCTTGTGTTATTCCCAGGTGGCAAAAGTGATGCCTGAGGATACCTTCTACTTTTCCATACTGAGGCATCCTGTGGCTATGATGGAATCCCTCTTCAGTTATTACAAGAGTATCCCAGCCTTTCGTAAGAGCTATAGCCTGGAAGATTTCTTAAACAACAGCTGGAAAACCTATAACTCATCGGTGGCCAACAACCACTATGCTCACAATATTCTGGCTTTTGACTTTGGCTTTCAGAACAATGTTGCAGCTGGGGCTGCAGACTTAGAGGAGAGAGCCACTGTGGTTATTGCAGCCATAGAAAAAGACTTCAATCTTATACTCATTTCTGAATACTTTGATGAGTCCATGGTCTTACTCAAGCATTCCCTCTGCTGGTCCTTGGAAGATATGGTTTCCTTTCGGCTCAATAGTCGCAGTGAACAAACTCGCCGCTCCCTTTTACCAAATACTGCAGAGAAAATCAAGATGTGGAACACTTTAGACTGGAAGATTTACCTGCACTTTAACACAACCTTCTGGCACAAAGTGGAAATTCTGGTTGGGCAAGAGGAGATGGAGAGGGAAGTAGCTCAGCTGAGAGAACTACAATCCAAGCTAGCAAAGACCTGCCTAAAAGATGGGGGTGCAGTTGACCCATCACTGGTAAAAGATGCTGGGCTGAAGCCATTTCAGTATGGAACAGCTGTCATTCAGGGCTATAACCTAAAGCCAAATTTAGACATACAAACCAAAACAAAATGTCAGAGACTTATATTACCAGAACTGCAGTACACAGACTATCTGTACAACAAGCAGTTCCCAGAGGCAGCTGCTAAGCATAGACAAGCAACTAAGATAGTTAAACAAGTGCGTCAGCGCGTAGGCAAAACTGCTATGATGGGTAAGCAGCAGGAATAGGAAGCCCATAACAGCCTGAACTTAAGACATAAAATATCAAGTCTCAAAATTGAACAGGCTTCCACAAGGTCCCTGTTAGCAAACACAGAAGCTAACAATAAAACAAGAATACCACGAGTGGTCCCTGTGACTAATAATCACACAATATGTTGCAGATGCTATGCATATCTAATTTGACTTTTTTTTTTTAACAACAAGTGGTTAAGTTGAAAATATAAAACCTGAAACCTGATATCTGAAGCAAATTTAATCGTTTTCATTTCTCATCTAATATAGTTAGGACACTGTTGGCTTCTGGATGTTAAAAAACAGTGAAGACTAAGATGTTTTTCACTAAATGATTATTGCATGTTTTTCTTGTGAGTGTATTCTTCCATCATGAGCTCACTCACACAAAATTTGTCTTGTCAGTTGCCCATGTTTGAGCCAAAGTAAGCCAAAGGGAAAAGCAATTTCAGCACAGAGTCCTGGCTGAAACAATTATTCAGGCTATGACTCTGACTTCATCCCAGGCTGTTTTGTTACAGGACACTGAAGTAGATAAGTGTGGGTTAAAATTTTGACTGTTTTGATTCTTCGTATTGTTTTCAGTGTGGGGGACAGCAAAATGAAATTTTCAGGCCTAAAAACATTGAAGTTCAAGTCAATTGGCTTTTTATTGTCATTTCAACCTTGTACAAGTAATGCAATACATTAAGAAACAATGTTCCTCCAGGACCAATGTGCTACATATTAAGCTACACAGAATTACATAAATTAAATGCCATTAAAAATTAAAATAAACACAGAAAGAATAAACTATACATATAAAAAGTGCTGGAATGTATTCATTTGCATGTGTATGCCTGTGTGTGTGTATGTGTGTGTGTTCACCTGTGTTTTCAGACCAGTCCCTGAGTATCTGATGGCTTGGGGGTAGAAAGTGCACAGTCTATCTCTCGCCACATGGCAGTTTGTGTGAGGGGTGCAGAGGGTCGTCTATAATTCTGGTCACTTTGATTCAGCATTTGTGGAAAATGTCTGTGATGGTGGGATGAGAGAGTCTTGAGCTCTAAATTGTTACAGGCTACAATCAAATCAAAGCCAAAATGTTGTTTTTTTCTTTTTTAAAATATGTTTGTCCACAACAAACATCAATATCTTGAGATATATCACAGTTTGAAAACTGTACTAATTTGATGATGGATGCAGAAACAAGCAGGGGTACCTTGGATGTTTTATGGTTTCTGATAATTTACTGGAGAAAAATTGGAAAAGTGCTTTCTTAAAGGGTCATTTCACCATGGTGGTTAAAATATGTTTATGACATAAAAGTTTCCTTTATAGCTGCATTTTGATACAGGCTCATCTTTCTCTCAGCTCTTTTTTACACGCATAAATTTTGAGCCTTTATTGTTTGTCAAATTCTACTCTGACAGCATTAATTTCTTGGTCTGCCAGTTTGTACTGTCTTCTTGCTTCTTGCATCAGATTGCGAATAGCGGTGATGTGTATAGTGTTGAATACTACACTTGTTTTTTTCTATGGTACCGAGGAAATGATTTGTCAGGACCTTTCAGCTTCTTCCAGTTTAGTTTTGTTCTAGTTTTTGACATTTTGTTCTTAAGATGTGGCACCTGCGGAAAAAAAAAACAGATAAAACATTTATTTGCCATTTGTACACATACACTAGGTCTGGTGGGTACACAGGAAATCTTTTGTAGAGCTTAGAGTCATGTTATGTTGTGCTCTTTTCTTGCAGTGTTTTGTCCATTAAGTCCATTGATAGAAGATCAGTCCTTATAATCCTCTCTGCAGTCATAAAGACTGCAGAGAGTTCCTGAGCAGCCTGATGAAATGAAGCCACTATTTGTTTTTTTTTCACTGTGGCTGCTGGTTTACAGTCCAGCTCAGGGTCAATGTCGCGTGAAGGCCAAGGAACTTGTGGCTGTCAGCTCTCTTCATCTCAGTCCCATTGATGTAGAGAGGCTGCAGAGGTTGGGCATGTTTCCTATAGTCTAGGATAATTTCACGTTTTTTGACCAGATCTGCCATGTTCAAAGTCAGCTTTCCTGGTCTGATGGTATTTAAGACAGAACTATAATCCAGGAAAAGCATCCTGGTGTAGGTTCCGCTGCTGTCCAGGTGTTGTAGGATGTGGTGGAGGGCCATGGCCACAGTGTCATCCACTGATCTGTTGGAGCAGTAGGTGAACTTTAGAGGATCAATTGTGAGTTCATGTGTTTCAGTACCAGCTTTTCAAAGCACTTCATGGCCACTGACATGAGTACCACTAGCCTGAAGTAATTCAGGGTGGATGGATGCCCCAAATATAAGTGGGACTTCTGTATCTGTTAGACTGACTGAAGATGCCTGTGTACACACCTGCTAGCTGTTCAGCACAGGCCTTTAGAAACCTTGGTGATTCTCCATCCAGGTCCATTGCTTTATGGGCGTTCACCAGCTTTAGGGCCTTCAGGACCTGTGTGTCACTTGGAAAGCAGGGTCATGGGGGATTTTGGTGGGGGTATCTGTGCTGAGCTGCTCAAATCTTGCATAGAGACTGTTAAGGCAGTCCAGTAGGGTGGTCTATCTGATCTCAGCATTGTTTGTGATGTTCTTGTAGTTAGTGATAGACTGGATACCCTGCCACAGACCAAATATTGGTTTGCAGGTAGAGGCTTTCCCGTTTTTGGGAATGTGCCCTTTTTCCTGCTCTGATGGATCTGCATAGCTCATACCAGGCCCACTTGTATACTTCGTCATCTCCTGTCTTGAAAGCTTCATGTCTTTGCCTGATTTTCATGCACATCTGCATGAAACTAGGGCTTTTGATTTGGAAAGACACGAACAGTTCTGATGGGGATGCAAACAGAAGTACACCAGCTGATGTAGACTGTGTAATCATGAATATAGTCTGTTACCGCTCTGAAAATGTCCATGTCTAAGCAGTTCCGCAGGTTTGCCATGTGGTCACATTTACCAAAATGGGTTTTGGATTCAGCAGTGTATGTGTCGTTGTGGGGTTTGGTTTCTGGCCCAGCTACAGGGGATGGGGTGGAGCAGTGGGTTCAGTGGCAGTGCCAGGGGAGGCTGGCTGGGACCGCTGTCAGCCATCATCTAATTGTACCTCTCCTATTACACAGTAGAGCGCTGGGACTCAGGGGGTGTCGCAGAAGGAGACTGATGCAGGCAACAAGGAAGCTGCTAAAAGTAAACTGAAGCTGACTGAGCAGTGTTGTTAAAAAAAGAGTACAGTACAAAACCTATGTCAAATAATAAAGAATCATGCAGTGACCTGGAAAAGCTGTGTCCTCTGCAGTGGCTGACACGCTGCAGTATGCCTTTCTGATTCTGTTACTGTAGCGGTGATCCAGTATATTGCTTCCTCTGGTGGGAAAATTCACAAACTGATACAGTTTTTGCTGTTTTGGAGATGGCAGTGATTAAAATCTCCTAGGATGATGAGAGCACAGAGTTTTCGTGCTTACTGATCATATGATGCAGTTCATTCAGTGCAGCCTCCTCCTTAGGCGGGAGGGGGTGCACAGCACTTACAATGATGCATTGCACTCTGCACTTTAAAGTCAAGTATTCTACATCCATGGAATACTTGACTACACTTGAAAACAAAACATGAAATATCCTTATGAGGATGGCTGTTCCTCCTCCACAGGTTTTGCTGCCCTTCACTGTGTTGCGGTCAGCTCTGAAGACCATGTAGCCCTCCGGTGTTATTGACTTGTCTGATGTGTCTTCTCCCAGCCAAGTTTCACATAAACACAGGATTAAGTAGTCCTGAACACACCGCTGGATAGATATCCAAGCAAGCATTTCATCCACTTTATTTTCCAAAGACTGAGCGTTAACAAACATTATAACCAACAAAGTTAGCCTTCTGCAGCTAACCAAGGAACATTGCCACTTTGACTTCTTGTTGCTAGGAGAGTGCCCTGCTGTAGCCCAGCCTGGAGTTGCAAGTAACTCACAGAGGGTTTAATATGCTTGAGTCAAAAACTAGACTCTTATTGTGCTCGCACAGCTGTTTCAAAGTTGCCCAATCGTAACAGATTGCCATGGTTCAGCAGTGCGGCAGGCAGGATAAGGACCCAAATGCAGGACTCAGGAGGCAAAGTATGAACTCAAAAATACAGAGCTTTAATGCTGGTTGCACATCAGGTACAAGAAAACTAGGAAAACTCAACTGGAGCTAATAATTTAACTCAACTCAATTTTATTTATATAATATCACAAACAGTCACCTTAAGGTGCTTTATATTGTAAGCCAATAATTACAGAGAAAACCCAGTAATCAAAACGATCCCCTATGAGCAAGCATTTGGCGACAGTGGGAAGGAAAAACTTTTAAGAAAAAATAAATAAATTCAACAAACTATAGGATTACACATGGAAACATGTACTTTATTAGTTACATTAAACAGCTGCCAGTGTTGTGCCATAAAGTGATTCAGATGTTTCTATGTGCTTTTATGTGTAATGTCTTTGCTTATATTTGTAAATAGAGTGCAGTCAACATGATTTATGAAGGGCTTATATATAAAATGAAGAAATAACCTGTTTTTCAACAATCTTTAGGAGTCTGTTATTTTACCTACATTATTATCAATCCAGTGCTTTTTGGCCACTTAAAATATCTTTATAGAACTGTGATGTTATATTTGTTGCAATTTCTGCAGCCTTCTGAGCCGGATTTCTGTTTAAGAAGAAGAAGAAGAAGAAGAAGAAACATCCTTTATTGTCCCACAGAGGGGAAATTTGGGTGTAACAGCAGCCGCAGTTATTATAAATATAAATATAATAATTTACACTATTGAGAATATATATATATATATATATATATATATATATATATATATATATATATATATATATATATATATATATATATATATATATATATATATATACACATAAAATCAACAAACAAGATTAACCTTAATAATACTAATAATAACACTATATACAATGTACATGATGTGCCTGTGTGTTGAACCTTAACAGGCCGGACTATTTACAGTATATTATATATTATCCTACATTGTGTAGGTTATTGTGGTTTTTGTTGGGAGCAGTGATGGTTATAAAGTCTTACAGCTGCTGGGAGGAAGGATCTGCGGTAACGCTCCTTTGTGCATTTAGGATGCAGCAGTCTGTCACTGAAGGAGCTCTCCAGCTCGGCAACAGCTTCATGCATGGGGTGGGAGACTTTGTCCATCAGTGATGTTATTTTGGTCAGAGTCCTTCTGTCTCCCACCACCTGCACTGAGTCGAGAGGACATCCTAGGACAGAGCTGGCTTTCCTGATGAGCTTGTCTATCCTCTTCCTCTCAGCTGTAGGCAAGCTGCTGCTCCAACATACTGTTGCATATTAGATGGCTGATGCCACTACAGAGTCATAGAAGGTCTTCAGGAGTGTCCCCTGCACTCCAAAAGACCTCAGCCTTCTCAGCAGGTAGAGTCTGCTCTGACCCTTCCTGTAGAGCGCATCAGTGTTATGAGTCCAGTCCAGTTTATTGTTCAGGTGAACACCCAGGTACTTATAAGAGTCCACTATCTCAATGTCCACTCCCTGGATGTTCACCGGTGTCTGTGTGGTGGGTCTGCGCCTGCGGAAATCCACCACCAGCTCCTTGGTTTTAGCGGCGTTGATCAGGAGGTGGTTCCGCTGGCACCAGTCCACAAAGTCCTGAGTCCACTGTCTGTACTCTGAGTCATCCTCACCTGTGATGAGGCCAACTATGGCAGAGTCGTCAGAGAACTTCTGCAGATGGCAGCGTGGGGAGTTGATGGAGAAGTCTGCAGTGTAGAGGGTGAAGAGGAACGGTGCCAGCACAGTTCCCTGTGGAGCCCCCGTACTGCAGACCAGCCTGTCAGAGACACAGCCCTGTGTCCTCACGTACTGTGGGCGGTCAGTGAGGTAGTCCAGTATCCACTCGGAGATGTGGTGGTCCACTCCTGACATTTCCAGCTTGTCTCTCAGAAGTCCTGGCTGGATGGTGTTAAAAGCACTGGAGAAATCAAAGAACATGATCCTCACAGTGCTTCCAGGCTTCTCCAGGTGGGTCAGAGCTCGGTGCAGGAGGTAGATGATGGCGTCATCCACCCCGATGCCAGGCCGATAGGCGAACTGCAGCGGGTCCAACGAAGACGACACCATGAGGCGTAGATGGTTGAGGACCAGCCTCTCGAGGGTCTTCATTAGATGCGATGTCAGGGCTACCGGCCTGTAGCTGCTAAGATCCTTTGGATGTTTGGTCTTTGGTACCGGTACCACACAGGAGGTCTTCCACAGTTGTGGTACTTTCCCCAGCTTCAGGCTCAGGTTGAACATGTATCCCATGATGCCACACAGTTGATCTGCGCAGCACCTCAGGAGCCTGGAGCTGATGCCGTCTGGACCAGCAGCCTTTCGCACCTTGATTTTACATAGCTCCTTCCTCACATTGGGAATGTCGGGAATGTCCTCCCGACATTCCCTCCTCACACTGTGAGGAGGGAATGTCGCCGAGCTGAACGAAGGTGGAAAAAAGATAAACTGCAGGTGACTCTTCAAATTTTAAAAGACTGCTGGCGTCACTACCAGAGCACGGTTAAAGAGGCAAAAAGGGAATACTTTGCAAAAATTATTTCCTCCAACAGCCATAACCCACGTCTTTTGTTTAACACTATTAACTCTGTGCTTAATGCTCCCCAGAATGCCTGTTTGGAAGCTTCTCCTGATACGTGCAATAATTTTCTGCGTTTTTTTATTGAAAAGGTTGCTAGTACCAGGGCTCTTATCACAGCTCCTGGTTCTGACCCCTCTGTTTCAGTCCCTTGCTCTGCTGTTTTCACTCAGTTTGAGTCTGTGACTCTCTCACTTTTAGAGGATGTGGTCGGCCATATTAAGCCATCAGGTTCCCCCCGTGATCCTGTCCCTCCACGATTTTTTAAAGAAATTTTATCTAGTATAGGGCAGCCTGTTCTTACCATTATAAATAGCAGTCTGTCCTCAGGTGTGGTCCCTGCTATTTTTAAACATGCAGTAGTCCAGCCACTGCTTAAGAAACCTGGTCTTGATCCTGCTGTGCTGGCTAATTATCGGCCTATTTCCAAGCTGCCTTTTCTTTCTAAGGTTTTAGAAAAAATTGTGTACTGTCAGCTGAAACAGTTTTTAGATGAGAATAGCACCCTGGAGGTTTTTCAGTCAGGTTTTAAAACCCTTCATAGCACAGAATCTGCTTTATTAAGGGTTTTTAACGACATCCTTCTTGCATGTGATTCTGGGAACCATGTTGTTCTGGTTTTACTTGACCTAACTACTGCCTTTGATACAGTAGATCACAGCATTTTAATATCTCGTTTACACCACTTAGTAGGCATTGGTGGCACTGTTCTTAAATGGTTCAGTTCTTACCTGGCAGAGAGAACTTTTTCTGTGAGCATTCTTGATGCTGAATCATCTGCTGCTTCTCTGCCATGTGGTGTACCGCAGGGCTCAATTCTGGGCCCACTGCTTTTCTCACTGAATTTACTGCCTCTGGGTTCTATCATCAGAAAACATGGAATCTCATTTCATTGTTATGCTGACGATTGTCAAATTTATTTGCCCTTGAAGAAGAAGGATATCCATTCCATAAAACATCTCCTGGCATGTCTAGGTGATATTAAAGCTTGGTTGGCCTTGAACTTTTTAAATTTTAATGAAAAGAAAACAGAGGTAATGGTGTTTGGACCCAGTGGCTCCTGTGAGTCCTCCTCTGTTGACCTGGGACCCTTGGAGGTATATTTTAAACCCATTATTACTGATCTTGGTTTTAAGGTGGACAGTGATTTTAAATTGGACAGCCAAATCAGAGCTGTGGTTAAGTCCAGTTTTTATCATTTGAAGCAATTGGTATCAGTAAAAGCATTTCTATCTAGGCAGCATTTTGAAACCGTGATCCATGCTTTTATTTTATCTCGACTGGATTACTGTAATTCACTTTATTTTGGAGTCAGTCAGTCGCTACTCTCACGTCTGCAGCTGGTTCAAAATGCTGCTGCACGACTTTTGATGGGAACTCAAAAGAGAGAGCACATGACCTCTGTCCTGGCCTCACTTCACTGGTTGCCTGTACATTTTAGGATTCATTTTAAGATTCTTATGTTTGTTTTTAAATCTTTGCACAATCTTGCCCCGCCTTACCTCTCTGAGCTTCTTCACCCCTACATACCTTGCCGGTCTCTCAGGTCAGCAGACCAGCTGCTCTTGGAGGTACCAAGATCAAGAAGGAAGCTCAGAGGGGACAGGGCTTTCTCTGTTGTTGGTCCTAAGTTATGGAATGACTTGCCTTTGCAGGTTAGAGCGGCCCCTTCACTGTCCACTTTTAAAGTTCGTCTTAAAACCCATCTTTTTTCCTTGGCTTTTAACTCCAGCGGGATCTAGTTTTAAACTGTTTTTTTTTTTTTTTTTTTTTTTTTTTTTTTTTTTTTAACCTGAAAGAGTTATTAAATTGTTATTTATTTGTGTTTTAATGTACAGCACTTTGTGTCAGCTGTGGTTGTTTTAAAGTGCTTTATAAATAAAGATGGTATGGTATGGTATGGTATATATATATATATATATATATATATATATATAAAAATTTGCATTTTTGGCCACAATAAATTAATTAGTTAATTTTAATTAGTTAATAAATTTGATTTCCATTGATTTTGTGTGATTTTGTTATCACAATCAACTTTGTACAGAACAAAGTATTCAATGAGAATATTTCATTCATTCAGATCTAGGATGTTATTTGAGTGTTCCCTTTATTTTTTTGAGCAGTGTATAAGATTAAACTGAGAGAGTGGTCAACTCTTTAAGAATGGAGGGATGGAAAGATTTTCCATGGAGGATAGTATTCCTGTCCGTGCTCTTGCGGAAAAGATTAGTACAGTCGGTTGCCACTCCTTTAGACAATAATGTCTAAGGAATCCCAACAGTTGTAACCAACATATTTTTATTTTGAGATATATATATAATCAAATTTACATTATCATCTTTTAAGCCTTTTTCCATTACAATGTGACTACACAAATTATTATACAAGGAAACATTCAAACATGACTAAACTCACAAGAAATCATTCTAATTATAAATTTGAATTATCTAGTTGGAAATATACTTTTGGACGTTTTCAGTTTTTGTCCCTTTTTCCAGTAAGGCTGTGAGCTTCTGTCTTGTGAGCCTTTGTCATGGAGTTTTTTGTGAACCGTGGACTGAGGGAGATAAACAAAGGCAATATCTTGATTTTGGTGACACCACAAGCATTATTTTCATTGAAAAACATACTCCGTTTTCAGTCTAATTCACTGTAACAAAAAGTAATCACACCGTCATTGAGCATTCAGACAACATCCCATGAACGCTGCCATAAATATTCAGTGAATGTCTGTAGACAATGTTCACATGCATTAATGACACTAAAGACTACCAAGGCAGATGTAATAAGAAAACATATAAAACATATAAACTTTTATTTTGCTAAACATGGATGTACATAAGAGATATCAGCAAAACCATCATGAGAAAAATGTTAAAAAAAAAAAAAAAAAAAAAAGTAAAAATTTTAATGCAACAGTCACCTTCTCAGTTGTCCAGCTTAAACAGACAGTGGATGTGTGTCTTCCAGCTCATAGGGGGTCGTTTTGACCGTTGGGTTTTCTCTGTATTATTGTAGGGTCTTTACCCACAATACAAAGCGCCTTAAGGCGACTGTTTGTTGTGATTTGGCGCTAATGAAATAAATTGAATTCCGTGTGGCAGCTTCAGATCACGTGCGGGATCACGCTGAAGGTCTGCAAGACCACAGGAAATTAGTGCGGTCGTTCTCTTCCGTTCAAACTGAATGGCGGTCTTTGTCTATGCTGCTTTTTTGGCATGACAATGGAGGACATCATCTATATTTTCAACACCCCAGAAGCTCCTCGTGAAAGCGGGCCGCTCTACTGGCCAGCTTCAACCAGCCCCGCTGCAGACGAGAAGACACTGCTGGCTGCAATGAGTGGGTTATCTCCTCAGTTACTCAAGTTTCTACTAGCGCAACTGAAAGACAAGATGGTGTCTATTGTGTAGAGACTCAATGCTCTGGACGCTAACAAAGACTCACCTACAGAAGGACTCAAGAGGAAAAGACAGCAGCACAATCTGAAAACTGCAGTAAGACTTGGTTGTTTCTAAATCAAAAATACTAAGAGTGGGGGAATGGTCACAGTAAGCTGACAGACGTATTTTTATTTGGTTTCTTACTTTTTTTTTGGTTTCATCTTATAGGAAGCAGTTCGCGGCCTGCACAACTCTGCAGAGGATCATACCAGCTTTTATTGGATTCAGAGGTAAAAATCAGAAACAAAGCACGCAGTATTCAATGTCTGGAGGAGAGAAGAACTTAAAATGTTTTTACTCTTATTTATTTTCACCTTTATTTTCCACAGACTGTTCGCCTCACAACGCAAGTGTGAGTGTTCGTAATGTGTGGACAGTGATATAATTGTGTGTAAGTATCTACTGGTGTTGTATGTTTGTGTGTGTGTGTTTTTTGCCTGAATATTGTTCGTGTATTACAGAACCCCACAAGGGACATGGGGAAAAAAAAAACATGGGAGAAAAAAAAAAAGTGGCACTTTTGCGAAATCTCACAAAGGTTTTGCGAGATCCCGAGTTACTTTTGCATACATTTCAGGTTCCGTAATGTATGCACTGTGTTTACACTCTTTATTTACAATGTACAAAAATGCTTTCCAGCTTCTTGCAAAACCTACGAGACGGTCCGCTGCAACTTCCGCTACAGTCAACCTCACGTTCCGGAAAAGGCGGCAGCCATTAAAAATCCTGCCCGGTGTCATGCAAGAAGGAAACGGGTAAGATGTATTGGATTGTATTGTTGGTCTGCTGTATTTGTGTAGTTAGCTATATATCTATATAGAGATAGATAGATTAGATATAGATTATATGATGTGTGTGTGTGTGTGTATGTGCATATTGCTTTAAAAAAAAAATTCAAACTTATGCCTCACAATTTTTCTCTTAATTGAATTCCCTTTAGTTGAGGTTATTACCATAGCATGAATACAACATAACATACAAGGTATATCACAGAAATCGTAATTGAAAATCATTTTTATCACTGGGTTATTATTTATTAGGTAGGGGCTTACCCAGGCCTGTCTTTATAAAGGCCAATGGGGGACAGATCTACCAACCAATCACATGTGAGTGATGAATTGTGATGTCATGTTTTTCCATCCAATGACTGAGAAGCTACATTGGTCTGTTGCCGCTGCTTTGGCTTGCAGTGCTGCTATTCATATGTAAAGTAGTCGTTAACGCCTACCGGCTCCCTCTCTACCTTTTACCCCCCGCTGCTTCTGGTGGTACGTAAACGACCATATCCATCTCAGGTGAACGAAAATACGCATCCCCGTTTGCTGACGAAAGCTGACGTTTACTAGCGGCGCCCGCGTCAGTATACGGGGACGAATATGCTTCTTTTCATGCAGTGTAAGTAAAATACAGTTTCACAATGGTTTATCCTAACTAAAAAGTTAAAGTAATACACTGCAAATCTGCTCATGAGTGTGTGGTGACAAGTTTTATGAACCATCTTTGTGGCTTATACAAAATTATCTTGTTAAATTCATGACCTGTTCTTCTACTTTCTGTGGATTCATTTAAAACCATACTTAGCTTGCAAATTAAATTATTTGATGAAACTTCTGCCATCATTGACTATTATTATATTAGTGATAGTTATGGAAATGGGTGCAGTGACCAACTGAAATGTGTACTAAAATAAATGTATATCCAATACATTTCATATTTGGTGTGATGAGTTTTACACCTGTATGGGGTTCTATTTGTGTCAAAAATAAGTAGAAGTAATACAGGGGTTGGACAATGAAACTAAAACACCTGGTTTTAGACCACAATAATTTATTAGTATGGTGTAGGGTCTCCTTTTCCGGCCAATACAGCGTCAATTCGTCTTGGGAATGACATATACAAGTCCTGCACAGTGGTCAGAGGGATTTTAAGCCATTCTTCTTGCAGGATAGTGGCCAGTTCACGACGTGATGCTGGTGGAGGAAAACGTTTCCTGACTCGCTCCTCCAAAACACCCCAAAGTGGCTCAATAATATTTAGATCTGGTGACTGTGCAGGCCATGGGAGATGTTCAACTTCACTTTCATGTTCATCAAACCAATCTTTCACCAGTCTTGCTGTGTGTATTGGTGCATTGTCATCCTGATGCACGGCACCGCCTTCAGGATACAATGTTTGAACCATTGGATGCACATGGTCCTCCAGAATGGTTCGGTAGTCCTTGGCAGTGATGCGCCCATCTAGCACAAGTATTGGGGGTGGATGAGTGATGGTTTGCGCTGCCATATCATGGCATTCCCTTGGCCCATCCTTCACTCTGGGCATGCAACAGTCTGGGTGGCACGCTTCTTTGGGGCTTCTCCACACCGTAACTCTCCCGGATGTGGGGAAAACAGTAAAGGTGGACTCATACATGTTTCACATTGTCCACAGCCCAAGATTTGCGCTCCTTGCACCATTGAAACCGACGTTTGGCATTGGCACGAGTGACCAAAGGTTTGGCTATAGCAGCCCGGCCGTGTATATTGACCCTGTGGAGCTCCTGACGGACAGTTTTTTGTGGAAACAGGAGAGTTGAGGTGCACATTTAAGTCTGCCGTGATTTGGGCAGCTGTGGTTTTATGTTTTTTGGATACAATCCGGGTTAGCACCCGAACATCCCTTTCAGACAGCTTCCTCTTGCGTCCACAGTTAATCCTGTTGGATGTGGTTTGTCCTTCTTGCTGGTATGCTGACATTACCCTGGATACCTTGGCTCTTGATACATCACAAAGACTTGCTGTCTTGGTCACAGATGCGCCAGCAAGACGTGCACCAACAATTTGTCCTCTTTTGAACTCTGGTATGTCACCCATAATGTTGTGTGCATTGTAATATTTTGAGCAAAACTGTCCTCTTACCCTGCTAATTGAACCTTCACACTCTGCTCTTACTGGTGCAATGTGCAATTAATGAAGATTGGCCACCGGGCTGGTCCAATTTAGCCATGAAACCTCCCACACTAAAATGACAGGTGTTTCAGTTTCATTGTCCAACCCCTGTATGTGTAGATGTTGTTGGTCTATGTTGTTGCTATGTGTCTTTGGTTGATGTGTATGTATATGTTGCATATGTGTTTGCTGCATATGTGTATGTTGCGTAAGTGTTTGCTGCATATGTGTATGTCTCTACTCACTGCGATCTTGCCAATTCATCTGCAGTAAAGTAGTGTGCACCTCGCAGTTTTTGTTGGTTCATGTACATTTGATTGGTCAATGTCATGGGTTCATGTCATGGGTTCATGTCGTTGGTCAGTGTTGTTGATGCCTGTTTTTGTTATTAATAACTTTTGAAGTAGGTCTTGTCTGATCAAAGTGTTTATTAGGTATTACAAAAATTTTGGTCTTTCAATATCGCGGTTTCGAAATGTTTAGATTTCGACCGTATTTTCTTTAGGCATTAATTAGGGCAGCAAAACAAGAGCAAGGGGTCCTGGCGCAAATAGCCTTGGCACAATCAGAGCGGATCGGAGCAGACTGGGGGGGGATTTTATAAGCCTAAAACTTTAAAATAAAACTACGGAGTTCAGGCTATTGAAGAAATTAAAAAAAAAAAAAAGCTGCTGCTGCTGACACCAAACATTATGTACTTGTGTATTTTAATCAGTTATGTTTATTTTCCAGGCGCAGTTTCTCAGGGAAATAAATGTACATATGGTTAGCGCAAACAGTGTATTTGAGTGTATTTGAAACTTCATAAAAACTCATTTCCTGCACTATTTACTATGTATGAATGCGTGCTCGCTCGCATTGGCAGGACCCATACTGCTTTACGTGATATCTAGTGTCTGGGCCACCAGATTGTTAACAAACTAAAAATTTACTCTGACAATAGGGGGCACAATGGGCAAATGGACGCTAACCATTTTTGTTTTTTGCTTTTTAGGAAAGTCAGTTATATAAATATCAACTGAGAATACATAGTTAGCCTTGAAGGACTCGCTAATATTAAAAATGATCAAAATGCCACCCCCATCTTTAATCAGGGGCTCTGGGCACCCACTACAAAGTTTTGTGGGAAATGAATGCTTTGTATCGAATGAGACATCAAGTTTTTCAGCAGCCAAGGGTCAGAGGCCATGATAGGCACAAAGTAAATTTCCACTTCACTTTGTTTTATGCAGTCAATGTGACATCTGAAATAAATATAACAGTACATTTTAAATCCAAATTGTTCAGGCAACACGTTAACAGGCAAAATTTAACATTTGTATTTCCAATGAATGAACACATAAAGCTGTCTTCACAGAGATATTATCAGTGACTGTGTCATCACAGAGGGTAATCTGTTGTGATCCCACTTAAGACCATGAGCAACAATATACAGGAGAGCTACTTCTAATAGGTCACGTCTGAGCATCATGAGAGATGAGGACACAAGGTACAAAAAAATACAATAAATCTTCAGCTACAGATACAGCACAGAAAAGGCAAACATTTTTCAGACACATCAGAACAAATCTTTAGTAACGTCCAGTTTTACTCACAGTGAGAAGTAACTTTAACACAAATAACAGTTGATACTTCAAAAAAGAAAATCACAAAATACTACTAGTAACGTGTAAAAAATAGTTACAATATATTTTGAACAAGACCCTAATAGGGGGAAAAAAAAAAAGTTATGAGACATGTGGGAATGTGTGTCATGCCAAATGCAAAGCCTCCAAACAGATGTCCATTCCAAAACAATCACTGTCCCTCAGAGGGTCAATTCTTTCCTGAAGGAGCATGTATACATGTCTTCTGATTTCTTCTCGTGTGTCTGGAACTATTACAGTGTCTTCTGTGTCCAGCGGGGTTGGTCCTGCCAAGTCAACCCCATAAAGATCTTCATCAATCTGCAAAAGAAAATAACAGTAACATAAAAAAAAACAAAAAAAGATAGTCATATCTTAAAAACTAAATATGTTTCCATTACTAAGAATCCAAATCTGCTTGCTTCAAGGTTCAGGTATGAAAGTGCCATTAATTGACCACTAATCCACAATTGTTGAGGTGATCTGCCTTGCTCTGTGGACAATGAATGCCTGTCCCAAGCCACAGCAAACAGTTTTAAATGCCGGTTTAGTCTGGGGAGCATTATGAAGTGAATACAAGCCAAATCCAGTTCACTATCGGGATTAAAATCTCCAGTGTCAGCCAGATATTGCAGTGCATAACGGTAGTTGACGGTGACAACGCACTAAACATCTCTCCACAACCTCTCAATTCTTTGGTTATGGACACTGCGTCCCATTATAAAACTTCTTTCTACAAAGAGCAAAGCATAATCAGGTTTAATGTTCAGAAACATGATACAGCGTTATCTACATGAATAAAACTATGACATGATGCTAAAGAAAATACCTGCTGCTCGTTCTGGATGTTGCAGCATATATCAAGCAACTTCAATGTTTTCTCCTCCTTTGTTGCTTCGTACTTGGATTGGCAGCCATACTTCTGCACAGCTCCCAAGAAGGCTTGAAGAACAGTGGTTGCTTTGTTGTTATTGCTGGCAGCAAGGAACATTATCTTTCGACTGTATCCATCAATGCCACCATGAATCACAATTCTCCACCTTCATATAGAAAGACAAAGACTTAATTTTAATCTGTTGTGAAAAATATAGTTACATTTTCCATAAAGATCTTACGGATCAATTTGTGATTGCCGTCAATGTGCCAAAGTGCAAGTGGTGATGGTACAGAGTAAACTCTTCTCTGTATTATATTAATGCCAATGCCACGACAGATGGTGCCCACAGGATCCACCACCCTCATTGTTTCCATAACTCTGGATCTCTGTACTCTAGAAAAGACAATATTTAAATGTTTATTTAATATACCTTCCTTGTATAATAAGGCCATGCAATCATTCACACATCCAGTGCAACACTTACCTTAGTCCCACACTATTGAGATACCCTGAAACCATTTTTATATCAGAATCAGGACACTCCAGGATAAAATCGTACACCAATCTTTGGAGATCCTCATCACAAATGTTGCTGTAGTTCATTCTGACAGAGAGATTGGTGTCAGCCATCCTTCTTCATACAGTGCTGTAGCTCACACCTAACAGTTCCCCAATTTCAAGTGAAATTGTACTCTAAAAAGGTACTTTAGTTGGTCTTCCAAAATGTCCCAAGATGGTCGTTCTCTTCTACCAGATGTGATCAATGGAGGCCTAAATCCACCTGTGTGGTTATTTTTTTCACCTGCCAAGCGCAGTACTGTCTGTACACTGTCCAGAATGTCATCAATATTGTATACTCCAGTTTGTTGAGCTTGTATTAGAGATGTTGTAGATATCTTCATAGTGTTGCTTAAGGAAATCCAAATCAAATTGTGATGCGTTAGCCTCAAAATTTTCACATAATCATTGACATTGATTGTAGAGATACTGCATCAGTTGATGGCTGCACTGGTCATCCTCAGAACTAAAACAAAAAATACAGCAATTATTATTATTACTGTTAGAGTAAGGAACTGAGAAATAAAATCTGTCACAGTGAAGCCCAATCAAATTATATGCTGAAGTATTGTCAACTTTCACATTGCCAGTTTTATGCTTTTTATTATCATTTTACATTTGTCAAGTGTCATATCAGTGAAGAAACTATTTTAAGAAATGGGGAAAAAAGTGTGTACCTTGTAAAAGCATAAGCTACATGTGATTCACGCTGCATTCAAACCAGCAAATCACTGTATCATCTTGTTTAATTGGAATAAACATATCAGAGTGCATCTATGATGCTTATCAGACCATTGCATCATCCCACTGACACTGATTAAGAAGAAAGGATGTTAGAGCTGAGAGGTGATGTGATTGATGGCATGCCCTTGTTGATCCAGGCGAACTGTGTACCACGAGCAAGTCAACATGAAAACAATCCTCTGGATGTGTAGTATAAACTTATATAAATAGTAAGGTCACATATTTAATGCAAAGAAAACTTGCATGTTCAAGTGTCATTAAACTGCTGTATAACTGTGCATGCCTTCATTTTGCTTAATTTCACTTGGTTAAATAAATGTCTTGTTGCTATACATTTAAAACCATATGCCCAAGACAAATTTCCTTACTGTGCACAATAAAGTAGGCTATATTGTTACTTTACTTTAATACTAAGTTTGTGATGTGATGCTGTTCAACAGAGGCACAACAGCCTGGCCCACATGTGCATGTACTGCATTTAGACCTGCAATGTTACAGCTAAAGTCAGGATTCCAATGGTAAATCTTTAATTTATATTCAGTGATCAATAGATATTTTTACTGTAGGTCTATCGGTATTAGTGGGACAAAAAGTATGCTCCAGGTCCCTAAACATGTTCCCTAATACCCCCTCTGATGATTTCACATTGTCATAATGGTAGTCATTTGGCAACTCTTGAGTTGATAAAGTTTTGGAACAATGGCTATTTAAGTAATACCCAAGCGTTTTATGTAATGGATATTCAGCCTTATTTTATTTATATATAATTTACTTTCCGTAGTTTACTCTTTCGCAAAAGAGGCGTCCACTCCTGTGATTGCCTCAGTTTCAACGTTGTGCCGAATGAAAAGAACTTTGAGTTGAGAGTACATTGTGGGCTGGTGGAAGTCTGGAAATTATACACTTAGATTTATATAACTTATATAAGTTAGATCTATAAATGTATAATGGACCATGAAGAAATGTATTCATGGACCTTCATATATTTGAATGCTATTGCTGTAACGTACATGCTTACTGCTTATTATTAAAAATGTTGGTTTGGATCTAAAAACACGCACATTCCAAGATGATAATTGCTGGCCGTGCTGATCAAACCTGGTTGATAGCACAATGAAAAAAGACACACAGATAGGCCCCATGTCAAATCATTTATTACCTTGGCTTGCACGAACAGTGACATATGGATATATTTTTTCCACCATGTTATTACATATCTCTCCCTGTGGAAATACGTTATTCGCTGCTAATTGTCGTTTTAATGTTTGTGACAGATTGCCAAAATGGATCGAGGAAGTCAAAGACAAGTGTGAATAACCTATATACTGTTTGCAGATTGTTGACAGACTTTTAAGATGTACTGTGCCATTTACTAAATCTACATCTGCCCTATTAACAGTCCTGAAGAAATGCGAGAATTGCTCCAGCAAATGCAGTGAACTACGGCTCTGCTCCTGAACAGAATGGGGCAATTTCAATCTGCTCCACCACAGTCCAGCTTGGCAGCTACAAGAAGTGCCATCAGTCCTCTCCCCGCTGTAGTCCAGCCTTCTACCATGGCATTTCAAACAGTTGCCTCCCAAATGCTGCCTGTGTCACAGCTGCAGCCTGCTCCACCTAGCCACACCCCGCCTGCTCCACCTTCCCATATCCCACCTGCTCCAACTTGCCACTTCCAAGCTGTTTCACCTCGCCACAGTGTTCATCAGCCTCGGCCTGACAATGTTCAGGCCCACCTGTCAAGGCTGTTTCGGCCTCAGCAAGGAGGAGCACCCGGTGGGGTTAGAAAAAGGAAGCGGGAGACCCCTTGGACACACATTTTCATTTGTTTGGCTGAGATGCAATCTACTCTGATGCCCACAATTGAGGAGGCTCGCTATTATTCAGTTTGTGGATTGGGATGAAAAACTGTGGTTCCCACACAATGAAGGAGACCATTCACTCTTTAGCGAGCATCTCTTCTCTGCCTTCCCCCCTCTTAGGGATGCTGGTGGGTTTGTCCTGGCCTGTGGCAGCAGGGGAAAGGTATTGAAAGAGCTGCCGATACCACCAGAGGGATACAGCCTGAGCTATGTACGCTCAGCTTCATCAAGGGCTCCCTTGTACATTGTCCCCCTCCAACAAAGCCTTACTTTGAGGGCTCCGCCAGCTGATGTCGTAACTTTTAACCTTTTCAGAAAGGTGTGTGTGGGCTTTATGTTGTATGTATGTTGTATGTATGGACATTCAACTTATTATGTTTTTGGTACGATGTGCTTAGACCCCAAAAGTGATAGAAAGGTGTCTCATCTGCTGCTTTGTTACTTGGCTGACCATATCAAGGAGTGGTAATAATAACCATTACATTTTCAAAAATATTTATATTACATATTTGATGGTAACTGATAACTTTGCAAATTATGTATTTGTTAATGGTACATTGCTCATCAGAGTAACAAAATTTAACTGACTTTTTTTTTGCTTTGTTTTTCTTCTTTCTACAGTACAAAAGAAGAACCAAGGAACGATGAGTATGCCCCGTGTCCATATGAAGCTATTGAAACAACTAATTTCTGTGAAATTGTATTTTGTCAAATTAACCCATGTTTGTTTTTTCTCAGAGAGGACATGGATGAGGAGCTTTCCCTGGTACCACGGGGTATGTAGCAATGTAATGCAAAGAAAAATTGTTTAAACATGAAGTCATTACATGAAACATTAAGTGTTTCCTTTCTTCGGGGAGCATTACTCCTCTAGTTGGAGGTTCTTGTTATTTACTTTGTCTTTATCTTGCAGGTCTACAGTTTGGGGACTACAAAATCATTGGGCAAATGCTGTCCTTGGCCCTTCTCCAAGGAGGAGTACGACCCTCTTTTTTTGTCTGTAAGGCTATATGCTCTGTTGTGTTGTCAACAAACAGGCCCAGTATCACTCGATGAGGTTGGTGACTGGGAATTGCACCAACACCTGGAGAAAGTGGGTAGCACAATAATTTATCTTTATATTTAGTTTGTCAAACATATATTAGATTCATTATTGTTTTTATTGACACAGATCAAAGTTGCAGAAAACTTGGAGGAAGCCCAGTGCGCTGTTGGGGAAGCCTCGGCAGTACTGGGTCCCCTGGGTTGTGCAAGGTCTCTCCCATACATGGAGAGCCAGCAGGCTCTCATAGACCAGGGAGCAAGGACCCATGTTGAGGGCCGCATTAAACCTGCACTGGACCAGTAAGTTAAATCCCATGTACTGAATATAGCTGGTCCACTGTTACAAATTTATTGGATGGTTTTCCATATACTTTAACCAAGAGTTCACCTGTGTTATTTTGGTAGTTTTCATTCAACCCTCAGCTGTTGCCAACAATGCGTGTGACGTCATTAGTTCCGCTGTTGCAAAGATAGAGACACAACACCACAGTTCTTATATTGTCAAAATTGAATTGCACAATTTCTAATTTCGCTGTACTCTTTTCTGACAGGCTCATAGAGGGATTGGAGTGCCTGAAGGTGGCAGAGGCGATGAGGGCCCATCCTGATGTCCTTTGCCCCGTCTTTGTGTCTGGACACAGCCAGCTTACTGTTCAGAGCATGATGACTCTTTTTGAGACCATCCTGTCCCCAGCTGGCAGCAATGCCCTAAGGAGCAAACATTTGACCATAATGTTTTGGAGGGACTGGCTAATTAAAGTAGGGGGTATGTATGTTTGTTATGCACAAAATTACTAGGTAATATACAAACTTTTGACAAAATCAATATTATATTGCTGTTTTTCCTTTTAGATGGTTCACGAGCAGTCAGCCTTGAAAAGCTTTTGATTTTTGTCTCTGGAATGGACAAAATTCCTCCACTGGGCTTCCCCCAGAGGCTTCATATTGAATTCCTTCATGCCCCACATGAAAATGGCACCCAGTGGTGCTATCCTGAAGCCAACACGTGCAGCATTGTTTTGAGGCTTCCTATTCATGTGGATAGGAACACGTAGCAGTTAGCAAGATGACAGCTGCGTGTCTCCTCGATCACAGCCTTCGGCCAGTCCAGTGTTTCTGTTTCAGTGATCTGAACATTCTGATATCCAGATCAGTGATATACCTTCCACAGAATAGCTGCCGCATCACTACATGATTTCCCTAATCGGGGATACAGGAACAGCTGACTGTCTCCACCACTCCACTTTCCCTTAGCATGACCCATACTAAGTGCTTAGCTTGGCCGATGCTCTGGCTCGGCTCTACAGCTGCTTTAAGGAAAACGTTGCCTTGTTTATTAAGCATTACTTTACTGATTTTATTGCTTTTTAGGTAATCTGGTGCTCTTATAATTATGTGATTCCTCGCCATCATTACCTTCAGAAAAAAACAAGGTAATTGATAATATCGATGTAGCTGACTTTGGGCCATAATTTACACAAGTGACGGGTGAGGCACTGTTACCTCGCTGCTTTTTAAAACATCCTGGCATTGTATCCACCTCCGATGTGGTACCATTAGGCCAGGTAAAATAAACTGCACTGTTAAAATGTTTAAATGAACGGCAAGTGTGCAAGCCCACAACCGTAAATAACAGCCCAAACGGAAGTAAAATACCGGGTTCCGCTATGAATTATGGGTAATGGCGTGAAGTCAAGAATACTGTGGATATGGTGTCTGGAATACTGCAGTCACTAACATTTGGTTTTGTTTAACTTTTTTTTTTTTTTTTTTTCCTCCTTTCATGTTGACTTGCTTGTGGTACACAGTTCGCCTGGATCAACAAGGGCATGCCATCAAACGCATCACCTCTGAGCTGTAACGTCCTTTGTTCTTAATCAGTGTCAATGGGATGATGCAATTGTCTGATAAGCATCATAGATGCACTCTGATATGTTTATTTCAATTAAATAAGATGATACAGTAATTTGCTGGTTTGAATGTAGCATGTCTTTGCTGCGTCTGCGGTATTTTGTGATTTTCTGTTTTGAGGCATCAACTGTTATTTGTGTTAGTTACTGCTCACTGTGGGTAAGACTGGATGTTCCTAAAGCTTTGTTCTGATGCGTCTCAACTGTTTGCCTTTTCTGTGCTGTAGCTGAAGATTTACTGTATCTTTTTGTACCTTGTGTTCATTGGAAATACCAACGTTAAATTTTGCCTGTTATGTTTTACATGAACAATTGGATTTAAAATGCACTGTCATATTTATTAAGATGTCACATTGACTGCATTAAACAAAGTGAAGTGGAAATTTACTTTGTGCCTATCATGGCCTCTGGTCCTTGTGCTGCTGAAAAGCTTGAATGCTTTGTATCAAATGAGACATAATTTCCCACAAAACTTTGTAGTGGGTGCCCAGAGCCCCTGATTAAAGACACGAGTGGCATTTTGATCATTTTTAATATCAGCGAGTCCTCCAAGGCTAACTATGTATTCTCAGTTGATATTTATATAACCGACTTTCCTAAAAAGGAAAAAAAAAAAAAAAAAAGGGTTAGCATCCATTTGCCCATTGTGCCCCCTATTGTCAGAGTACATTTTTAGTTTGTTAATCTGGTGGCCCAGACACTAGATATCACGTAAAGCAGTATGGGTCCTGCCAATGCGAGCACGCATTCATACATAGTAAATAGTGAAGGAAATGAGTTTTTATGAAGTTTCAAATACACTCATGGTATATGTTTGCGCTAACCATATGTACATTTATTTCATTGAGAAACTTTGTCTGGAAAATAAACATAACTGATTAAAATACACAAGTACATAATGTTTGGTGTCATCGGCAGCAGCTCATTGTTTTTTTTTTTTTTAATTTCTTCAATAGCCTGAACTCTGTGGTGTTGTTTTAAAGTTTTAGGCTTATAAAATTAACCGGCACCGCCCCCCCCGTTGGCTCCGATTGTACTGAGGCTATTTGTGCCAGGACCCCTTGCTCTTGCTTTGCTGCCCTAATTAATGCCAAAAGAAAATACGACGTTGAAATCTAAACATTTTGAAACCGCGATATTGAAAGACCAACATTTTTGTAATATCTAATAAACACTTTGATCAGACAAGACCTACTTCAAAAGTTATTAATGCCAAAAAGAACAGGCAACAACAACACTGACCAATGACATGAACCAACGACATTGACCAATCACAGAAGTTAAAGACGTTTAGACACCTACATGAACCAACAACAGGGGGCAGCAAAAACAACTGCGAGGTGCACACTACTTTACTGCAGATGAATTGGCAAGATCGCAGTGAGTAATAACCACAACAGCAGCTAGAGACATACACATATGCAGCAAACAATGTGAAGTAAGATACAGTAACTGTGAAAAAAGGTGTGTGTACATTTCTAACATTCATATTTGTAATTGAGAAACTGTCCTTAGCAACGGTGTGTTATACCTGTTTACGTAAAAAACAGACGCGAGAATGCAGCGATTGACAACATTCAACAGAGCTGTGTAATTGTTTTATCTTGCAAATTAATGATTGGCTAAGTTGCTAGAGAATATAACTTGGAAAAAATTGTAACATAAAATGTGGAAAAAAAGGAGCGCTGTGAATACTTTCTGGATGTACTTTAGGCTACTTGTTTGATCTAAAACATGGATTACAACATGTAATCCGTTGTTTTAATGCAAAGCTGGGATGTTAAACTTCTTTACATGTAGCAGTTGTCTTTTTTTTCCCCCTCTACATGTAACAGGTTTACCATTAAAATGTTTAGTCTCCTGATTAAACTTTTTTTTTTCATTAGAACTGTCGTACTTCATTCCACCGTGAGAGTCATCCCGATGCTGGACCAGATCAGAAAAGGCCTTCAGCTGTATGACCTACCAAAAATCATGAAGACCTCTGCCTACCACTGTTTGTTCCAGGGGAAGATGAGGTATATTCTTAGTTTTAGACTGCTTTTAATTGTGAAAGAATGTTTTGTGCAAAAATTACAATGTCAAATCAGACTGAAATGCTCTTCCTTCTTCTTAAAGGTGGATGCTACCTTTCTCCTGGAGAGGAGCCACCCTGTCTTTAGTGGGATTGGTTCTGCCAAGCACCAAAAACTAGTGAAGATTATGAACTTTCTCCAGGAATACCTCCAAGAAATTGAGGATTCTGGTATGTTTTAGCCAATAAAGGGTAATTAGTAGGTTATGCAGTGTAAATGGTTAATTTCTTGAAACTATACAACCCATGAAATCTAAGCGTTTCTGGAAACTTGACATTGATGTTTAAAATTGGTGTAATTGATTAAATGTCATATTGTAACAAGGATAACAGTTTCATAAAACTAGGCATGAACTGTTTACACATGGATGACTTGCATAGTTTTAAAGACAGTAACAGCAGGTGTTTGAACAATTGCCTCAACTAATCGTCTTCCAGTCACAGCGAATGCTACTTTTATTATCTTTATGTACTTTATACTTTGATTTACCCAATGTTCGCCAAAAAGTTCAATACCATTTGTGTATATTGTGTTTAAACAAGGGATTTTATCAATTTTGATAACTAAAATGAATTACTTTCTATCCAAACTAACATTGTGTTAATTTCCTTATTAAGAACAAGAGGACCCCAGCAACAACAGCATCACTCCAGAAGGTTTGACCGTAGGACGCATGATGCAGTGGATGACTGGACAACGGCACAAGCCTATTCTGCCAAGTGAAGAAAAGGACTTTGTTTTCCACCATGACTGTGACACACAACACAGTCTGTTTTCCAACTATAAGCACCTGCAGCCAAAGAGTCACATTCCCCTCATCTCACCTGAATACATATAGTGAATTCACAAACATCCTGACTCAAGCCGTATGCCTCGGGAAAACTTTTGACAGGGTGTAACCACTCAGTCTAGTGTAAAACAACCAAGTTACTGTGAAATTTCAAATTGTGTTTTATTCTTTTGCAATTTTCAGGAGACAACTTGCTGTTTCAATTTTTTAAGTGTTATAAAACCAGTATTTGTCTGATGATAATGGTTCCTGCCAAAGTTGGTGGTTACCTCCATGTTACTCTTTGAGGTACCTGCAGTAATTTTTGGTTTTCACAAAGTTTATTCTGAAAACAATGTAAAAACACAGAATCTTACCAAATACTTCCGGTCTAGTTTCTAGTACAAATATTAATACATGTGAAATAAGACAAAAATAACTTATAAGTAACTTTTCAGCAGATATAGGAGCTTGCTCAATAATTCCTTAATATTGATGAAAAAGTTCTAGTTATAAGTGAAATAATCTGCCAGTGGAACCAAAGATTTTAACTTAGGGAAAAATGTCTTGTTCCCCTGGCAGATTATTTCACTTATAACCAGAGGTGGCAAAAGTACTGACATTCTGTACTTAAGTAGAAGTACAAGTACTTGTGTTAAAAAATACTTTGGTAAAAGTCAAAGTACTGGTTCAACTTCTTTACTTAAGTAAAAAAGTACAGGCTCTGAAATTTACTCAAAGTAAGAAAGTAAAAGTACCTCTTTGGAGGACGTTTCTACCTGCTATTTTTGTGTAAAGCTAACTGAACCTTATTATATAATATTGTAATAATATAAAATAATACATGAGAACACAAACGTTATTCCAATCTAAATTTTAATTCTAATGAATGTACTCAGCTTGAATAACAAACTGTGAAAGGGAATTTAAACACAGCTCTGTTCTCTGTGTCCTAGAGGGTGACTGTGTCTCCACCTAAACACAAACATGAGGATACTCAGGGGTTACAGTGGGATTCAGAAGGTGGAGGAACCCTAAGATCAGCTGTAGTGGCTCTGCATGGGGAGAAGAATCACAACTTTCTATTGTAGCTCCAGTAAATGATGTTGGTGTGCAGGCTGTGATCAGCTGACCTGCTGCTGCTGCTCTGAGGTTTACTGCTCTGTGTGGATGAACTGAACTCACAAAGATGTAACCCAGTATTTCACAGCTATCTGAGCTGATCTCTATCCCCTACACTGACAGCATACAGGCTGCATAAATGTTGGATTCAGTGAATGAATCTCAGCATCAGCAGCTTTGATTCAAACTCATCTCTGCTGCACTGATGTAACCTGTAACTCTGACCATGAACACAAAGTGTACCAACACAGAGCTTTACTGTAAATACAGTACAACAAGATAACCTGTTTATTACGTACTAAACTGCAGTATTTTCATACAATCTTTGAATTACAGAAAGTCAGTATACTTCAGTTTATTTTCCAGTCCTTACCTTTAATTCTAGCCTCCCTTCTTCCTCTCCTGTCCTCTTTCTCCATCTCTGAGTGAACTTCTCTCTCTTTGCTCTCCCTGAAATGCAGCAGCTCTTCTTTTAGCTAGTAGACACACTGTGTGACAAACTGCACACACTTTGTGTGTTTGCTGATATTTGTTGAGCATTTAGAAACGTTGCATTTACCTGCCACATGTTACTCCCTTCCTGCTCGCTCCTCTTCAGTAGCACTAGCTAAGCTGTTAATGTCCTGCGAGCGTAACTTACGGATTCGGTCCGGCCCGCTGTGACCCCTGATTATAGCGCTGTAAATGAGACATTAATTACATGGGTTTGTGTATTGAATCCCTTTGTACCCGATAAGCCCCGGTGATGGAGGATACGCCAGTACGATTGTCTCTTATATGTTAATATTCCTCCGTTTAGGCTCAGATCGCTTGATGACTGACGGCGCACTGACCGAAAACGCAAACTTCTCCCTGATGTGTTAAAAAGTAACGAGTCTGTTTTGAAAATGTAAGAAGTAGAAAGTACCGATACTTGTGTAAAAATGTAGGGAGTAAAAGTAAAAAGTACTCAGAAAAATAAATACTCAAGTAAAGTACAGATACCTAAAAAATCTACTTAAGTACAGTAACGAAGTATTTGTACTTCGTTACTTCCCACCTCTGCTTATAACTATAACCTTTTCATCAATATTAGTATATGGGATATCTGTAATGGAAATTTCACAGGAAAGTCTTGAAATGTTGTTCAATAAAAATGTTTGAGACACCAGTCTCATGTTAAATTGAAAACATGTCAGAACAAGGCCTTGTTTAAAAAAACCAACAAAACTGCCTGCAAATGTTTCTTTACACGGTCTTGTTACATCTCAGTCATTTCTTGTGTTGCCGTTAGATTTTTCAATACACTAAATCATTGTTATTCAAATGTCTTAGCCAAATGATTCTGATGATGCAAACGGATTTATCGTGAAATTTCAGGACGAGCCTAAAATGCAGGTGAACTTAATGTGGCCTTCTCTAAGCTTTTGAATGCACATGTCCAACTGTTAAATGTTTCAGAACTTTTTGCACAAGTTGCTGTTTAAACACCAGCTGTTTAAACAGTCGTCCTCATCATGAACCAGGACATTTATTGGTCGATTCGAGGATCAAACACCTGTTGTGAATTTTGCCGTTAAGCTCCTCGTTAGAGAACAGCAACTTGTGCAAAAAGTTCTGAAACATTTAACATTTGAAGACTTTTTTTGTTTCTGAAGCCCTTCCCTCGCAGATGCCGTCTGATGGTTATTGGGCTGCAGTCAGCACCAGTAATAGCCTTAATTTGGGTAGAGGATCGTCCCGTGTCTTGACGGACAGCCAATCGGATCCTGCGGCTCAGCGCTGGTGAAATTTTTTTGGGTCTACCACTTGACTTTTTTGTTCCATAACCCTCAGGATCATTTAAAAAATGCAAAATGACTGTCTTACTGCATCCGACCTCAGCAGCGATGGCACGTTGTGAGAGGCCTTGCTTATGCAGCTCAACAATCCTACCACGGTCGAAGTCAGTGAGCTTTTTTGCTTTTGCCATAAGGAGGTCTTGACAGTGTAAAGACCAAATTTTTACACAGCTTTTGGCTTTTAAAGGCTATGGTCTTAAACTTTTGATCAGCTGAAAAGAAATCATGTTTGAGTGTAAAAGCAGTTTTCAAAAAATTCCCTGCTCAAAAGTTTTTGTCTCTTGCGCCGATTTCTTCTTTTAGCATTGTGAAGCTCTACTTAGAACCTTCTTAAAGATTGTGTGGAGAAACGGTAACGCTCAGTGAGGTACTCATCCGGGGAATGCGAAAGCATCTAATCGGGATCTCACAATCCTCTCATGCCGTAATGCGTTGCAAATTATTTGTGCTTCCACGTTGACAGATTGCCATGTCCAGCTTTGCACCAGGCTCGAACAGTAGGAGGGAGGAGTCAGAGAGATACTCAGAGATTGTTGGATAAAACCTGCCAGCGAGCAGGTTAGGTTCACAGTCTGTTACCCCAGTAACTGACTCAGAGTTGGAGTTAGCTCTCTTCCTGGAACTGAAAACCTGAGTTTCCCTCATTTTAGGGTTAACAAACTGAGTTATTAGCAAAACCTGCTTTCTGGAATAGGCCCCAGGACACAGACCATGGAAAAGACAACATGAGGGAAACAAGAACTAAAAACAAAAAGAAACCTATGACAAACATCAAAATCCATGAGCCAATGTACAAACACAATTCACCTAAAGCACACTGGGTGAACGGCCCAGGATCAGGACAAATATTTTTCAAACACTTGTTTAAAATTAAAAATTCACTGAACTTTTTTTTTTTAACACCCAAATTTGAGCAGGCACACTGGACTTGTCTGAGAAGTCAGACATCAATTCAGCATAACATTCACCTACTAACACTAATTATTCTGTTCATGCAAGTACATTTTTTATTTTTTTTAAACGTTATTTTTATTTGAAATTTCAATAAGAACCATTTATACATTGATCATATTCTTAATGATAGTAGAAATAAAGGCATTCTTATATAGTCCAAGTTTGTATGGGTTCCAATTGCACATGTAAATTCACATGAATAAACATATGATCTGAACATTTAGGTCAGAAACAAACGACCTAACAGTTGAGTCAAACAAACCACAAGGAGACAGAAAGAGAAAAAAAAAATAAAACCTTCTCAGACAGGAACAATAGAAACCAAACATACTTTCAAACATCAACTTATTTATCAAGGTCACACATCTTATATTCAACTTTCCTCATCTACAAGTTTTGCATCTTTGACAAACAGGCAGAATGGAGCCCAAATCTCCTCAAATTGATCTTGCTTCCCTTTCTGTATATATGTTATTCTTTCCAAAGGGAAGGTTGCTAACATTTGTCTAATCCAAAATGCAACGCTTGGACTATCTGTTCTTTTCCAAAAGAGTGCAATAGATTTTTTAGCATGCAAGAGACACATATCTATTAAAATACGGTCCTTCTGCCTGTATTTATGATCACTGGGATATAGTCCAAATATAAATAGGGTAGGATCCATTAGAATATTTTTTGAAATAATTTTTGCTATTGTTTTCCTAACCTCTTCCCAAAAGGCTGTGATTTTTTCGCATTGCCATAAGCAATGTAGTAATGTCCCCTTTTCCTTCATGCATTTTGTACACAAATCGAGAATGTTCGGGTTGAATTTATTGAGTTTTACAGGTGTAACATATGTTCTCATAGTCCATTTATATTGTAATAATCTAATTTTTGTACTAATGGATTGGGTTTGAGCTTTGGTGCAAATTAAATTCCATTTCTCAGGGGTAATTTCCACTCCTAGTTCCTTATTCCATGTTGTTCAGTTTTCTGATGAAGTTGTCATTAATAAACTGTAAAATTCTGATATTGCTCCTTTGCTTAACTTGTTTTTAACCATACGTTTTTCCAGTTGTGATTCTGGGGGCTTGGTTATGAACCCGTTTTGACTAGTCCTAATGTAATATCTGAGTTGCAAAAATTTACTATCCAATTTGTATTTATACTTCAGTTCCTGAAATGACATCATATTATCAGATTCGGTGTAGTACAAGTCTTGAATCTTTTTTAATCCTTTAGAGCCCCAGTGCTTGAACACGGCATCGGCTCTTGTGGGGCTGAAGTAATAGTTTCCCCATATGGGGGTGTACTGGGATAATGTATTAGATTCTTTAATGCTCTTTTTCACCTCAAAGCATACTTTAATCATATTCTTTGTTATAAGATTATTAGTTTGTGTAATCAATTTGGACTGTTTATCAGAGTACAGACACAGAGGGAAGGGTAAATTTAAGCCATCAGATTCCATTTACTGCCAATGTGGACAAAATTCCATCTCAAAATGGAATTTTATTGTTCTTAATTGCACAGCCCAGTAGTACCAAATCATATTTGGACATTTTAAACCTCCCTTGCTGTAGGGTAGATATAATACTGATCGTTTAACTCTGACTTTTTAATTTTCCCAAATGAAACTGCTAAACAGCTTATCTATTTTATGAAAAAAATCTTCAGGTGGATGTAAGGGGATGTTTTGGAATAGATACAGTAGGGCTGCAACGATTCATCGACGTAATCGATGACGTCGACTACAAAAATTTGTCGACGTAGAATTTCATCTTCGAAGCATCGTACTTTTAAACCCATCCATCTATTTTGTTCTGCTTATCGTGTGATTTTGTAATTGCAATACACTAGAGAAAGATATGGGGCAGTATTACCTCCATTGTCTGCCAGCAACAACAACACCAACAAAGAAGAAAGTAACAGAACAGCGTAATGCTAGTGGAACGGAGAGGAGGGTGGAGAAAATTAAAGAAAACGGAGACAGGCTGTCAAAGGTGTGGGAGCATTTGACAGAAAACAAAAATAAAGCTGAATGCAGACTGTGCAGAGCAAGACTTTCCTTCCACGGCAGCATCACTGCAGTACTGAGCATTTAAAATGCCGGCACCCTGGAGCTGTGACGGCAGCTCTGGATGGGTACGTTAGTGCGTCGTAGATACCTGTTAATGTTTGTACAGTAATGTTTCTGTTAGTTTACCTGTCGGAAACAAGCTCTCATGAATAATGTTTGCTAAGCGCCACCATTTCAGTGATGTTAGCTAACGAGTGAAAGACAATAGGAGCAGCTACGTTGGCTACTATTTTTTCCTCATAGTAATTTCAGCGTTCATTCTGAATAGTAAACCTCTATGAACTGAATCATCTATAAACTTTTCAGCTGTTTTGGACGGAAAAATCTTTTTGATTTAATTTGAAGCCTTATTTGCACTTTTGGACAGAGGCCATTTTTAATTATTTGCACATATTTTCATTTAAAAATAAAAATTGCATTTACTTTAATATGCATTTTTTATTTGATATTTATTGTGATGGTCACATTAATGTTAAAAATACATCTGATTAGTTTCAAACTCGTATTTTTATGGGTCATTATTTTAATTGTGAGAAGAGAACAAGGTGATGTTAACAGGTAGGCAGGCTTGAACTGGTGAGTTAAGATTGAAATAATCGTTGACTAATCGACTAATCGATAACAAAAATGGCAGATTATTTGATTACAAAAATAATCTTTAGTTGCAGCCCTAAGATACAGTATTTTAGGCAGGATACTCATTTTGATTACATTTATTCTACCAATAAGGGATAATGGCAGAGGCATCCATCTGTTGATTAGCTGTGTTATTTCTTTCATTAAAGGTATGTAATTGATTGCTACTACTGAATCCAGTTTAGGCCCCATTTGTACTCCTAAATAGGTCAACTGATCTACTACTTTAAATGGGAGTTCTTTTGGTAACAAGCCTTCTCCCTTTTCTTTATTAAGTAATAAAATTGAAGATTTGGAGTTGTTTATTGTGTATCCTGAGATCCTGCTAAACTGATTTATGAGATCCAGCAAGGCTGGGGTGGATTTTTTAAGGTTCGAAATGTACAAAATCACATCATCTGCATACAAAGCAATTTTTTGCTCCATCTGTCCAGTTTTAATTCCCATAATTCCATTGTGTGTTCTCACGACTATGACAAGTGAATAGTAGCGGCGATACTGGGCACCCCTGACGACAACCTCTCTTTATTGCAGCTGGGCCTGATCCATTTTGGTTTGTTAGAATTTCAGCACTGGGGTTGTGATATAATAGCTGAATCCAATGTATAAATCCTTTTTTAGTGTTATCAGTGCGCCTGTCATGGATTTGGGTAGTCTTCCCATTTGAAATGCTGCCACAAAGACCTCCAGTAAAGGTTTGAGTAGCTTATCTTTAAATATTTTATAGAAGTTAATTGGGAGGCCATCTGGCCCTGGTGTTTCACCTGCTTTCATACCATCTACTGCTTCATTTAGCTCTCCTTCTGTCAGGTCCATCTCTAACTGTTCGCTAAATTTCTGGGGAATGTTGGAATAGTTAGTTCTCCTAAGAATGTTCTCAGAGCTTGGGAGTCAAATTTAATTTGAGATTTGTACATTTTTGTATAATATATTTCAAACTCTTTATTTATTTCCCTGGGGTCTATTATGGTTTCTCCTTTATCGTTAACAATGCAAGTTATGCTTTGTCTTGTTTCCAACTGTTTAATCTGCCAGGCCAAAAGCCTGCCCGGTTTCTCTCCTTGTTCATAAAATGTTTGGTTGAGTCTGAGCATACTATAGGTTGCTCTGTCTGCCATTAATTTGTTGTATTCAGCTCTCAAAAGTAGTAGCTCCTTTTCTACTCCAGGGACTTTATTTTTAAAACACTGCTCTTGTAAAGTTTGTATTTTAGATTCAAATTTTTGCCTTTTCAGCCTTGTTTCTTTAGATTTGATTGAGGTATAACTAATGATATGTCCTCTTAAACATGCTTTAAAAGCTTCCCACCTTATAGTTGCAGATGTTTGTGTAGTATTCTCATTAAAGTAATTATCTATTTCTTTCCCCACAAATTTGATAAATTCTTTATCCAGTAGCCATTTTTGGTTTAAAGTCCATCTAGGTATTTCTCTGACCAAGTTCTGATCTGTGTATAAAAGACAGCATGGTCCATGGTCAGATATGTGTATACTGTCATAATAACAATCTTTAATTTTTGAAGTGATGCTAAAATTAGGAAGTAATCAATACGTGAGTATGTCTGAGGTGTTTGGGAGTGACATGAATAAGCAATGTCCTTCGGGTTCAAAAATCTCCAAATGTCCAGAATATTTAGCTCATTGATAAAATGGTGGATAGTCTGTCTGCTTTTGTTGTGGGTTTGATCCGTCCCTGTAGATCTGTCCCGTACTGGGTCTAATGTGCAATTCCAGTCTCCTGCAATAATGTATTCTCCTGAGAGAGAAGCTATCATAATAAACAGGTTAGTAAAAAAGTTTGGTTCGTCTATATTGGGGTCATATATGTTTAGACTTTTTGAGATTAGAGAGCCGTGAACAACTAAATATCTCCCAAATTTGTCTTTAATTACCTTGGAGACTTGGAATGGCACTGATTTGTCAATCAAAATCATTACACCTCTAGCTTGTGAAGTGAAAGATGCTGCATAAATATTTCCCTGCCATCTTCTGGCAATTTTAACATTATCCTCAGCCAGAGTGTGTGTTTCTTGTAGAAAAACAATATTAGATTTAGAATCTTTTAGCTACAGTTCCATGTTGTGAATTTAAGTTCTATTTTTTGTGCCATTTTAAAATGTGTAGACTTGCCTTTTTACAAAAACTGTTGTTACATCTATCATAAACTGTCTGAGAGCATCAACATATTTGAACACAAAAAAGAAGATTAAAACAGAAAAATGTGAATGTTTGTTCCCAACTGAATGGGAACACACACCCCCCGCTGACGTACTGCATCATATCCTCTCCGCTGCTTGTGGATTTCGGTGGCAAGGTCGTTGTAGAACCGCACCTGAAAGTTTTTGTAGAGGATATCCTTCCTCATCTTTGCTGCTTTTATAACCTCCATCTTCTGCCTGTAGTTCAGGAACTTCATGATTAAAGCTCTTGGCGGGGCACCGTCTCCTCATTTCGGTCCGACGCAGTGTGCTCTCTCCATCACTATGGGGCTCCGCAGGGGGGCCATCTCCAACGCCTCCGGTATCCATAGCTCCAAAAAGGAGCTGGGGTCCGGTCCTTCAGCACCCTCGGGCAGTCCCACCAGCCTCAGATTGTTTAACTGGGATCTTGTCTCCATGTCTATCACCTTATCTTCTAACATTTTGTTCTTTTCTTTCAGGCTTTGCACTAGAGCCCTCAACTCAGAATGCTCATCTTCAACTGTTGATACTCGTACCTCCGCTTGCACAATTCTATCAATGCAGTCGGCCAGTTCTTTCTATGTCTCCCTGACGGTGTGTAGAATTCCATCCAGTCTACTTGAGAAATCAGTCTTCAAGTTCTTTATCGCCATTAGGATTTTGTCTTTGACACCGGTCAGCTCAGCTTTATCCTGACCCGGAGATTCTGCGTTGTCGGTAGCTCCGGTGTTAGCATTAGCTTCACGATCGCTGTTTTGCATCCCAAAGTCAGTTAACTTTGATTGCGCTGGTGTCTTTATTTTATCCTTGTTCTGCTTACTTGGATGTGGCATTGTTGTTTCCAGACGTTTTAGGTGCTCTTCAAGGAGATGTTAATTGTCTATACTAGTATTTGTTCAGGATTTTTACAGAGCAGGGTTAAGCATGTCTTACTCGTAGGCAGCCGTAACTGGAAGTCTCATGCAAGTAAATTACTGTAATTTGGCATCTTAATCAAAAAAAAAAATATCTTTACTTTTTTTTTCAGATTGTTTTTGTAAAACTACATGTGAAAAGTCTTGAACAACAATAATTAGATTTTATCATTAAAAAATATGCACATATTGTACATATTGGTGGATTAACCATACGCAGCCTTTGGTAAATAAATACTAAAACACATTTTAACATAAGAAGCTGTTTTAGGTCAGTTTTAGTACTCTAGTTTTATAGACATTATCAGATTACCAGGCAGACTGAATTTTAAGATTTATTTTTCTGTGGTGATCGTCTTCCCACAGTTCCTCATCTCGTGTACCCAACTGTGCAGAAGGGGTGAGAGAGGTCACAAGTTTGACATGTTTGCCCAACAACATCTCTCCTGGATCTCATCTAGCCTAGCACTTGATAGAATACTATAGTGTGGTGGAAGTCAGGATTCACGCTTTGATCCTTTGCACAAAAACTGCCAGTCCGACAGGCAGACATGGCCCATAGACATGTAGTGAAGAAAACTCTTCACCCTGCTGACCCTGGAGCTTGCCCCCTCTTTCATTTTTTGGGTTCCAAATTCCTGCATGTGGAAGGCCTGGAAGCGGTCAAGGTAGACGCCTGAAACGAAACATTTGGGTGGAGCAAGTTAGCATTCAGGTGACATGACACTGCACAACTGCTACGTGTTATGTGGCCTCTTTTGAGTCCAGGAAACTCACTCATGGATTCGGGGAGCTTCAACAAGTGCATTCGATTCCCTTTGCCCGAGCCAGCGGACCAGGTGAAGACCTTTCCTTTCCCGGAAGAGTCCGCCATTTTGCTCTCTGCAGCAGACGTTTCGAACCCACTTCCTGACTGCTCTTGCTCTTCCATCTCCCAGATATGGATGGTTTCTACCATTGCAGGCTCAACCTCCAAGGCCACATCGGGGTCCGCCGCTTCAGGTCCTTCCACATGCTGAAGAGAAGTAAAGTTCCTTTAACAGCACGTTTCAACAGCAAGGCAGTTCAGAGTGCTTTACATTGTAAAATCAAATATAAATGCAAATCAAGCAAATTTAATGAAAAAAAAATTGATTTTTTTCACTCACCAGTTCAGGTTCCACCTCCCCAGAGGACTGTCTCACCTGCTCCTGCTGCTTCTCCTCCCCCTCCTCCTCCTCCGCTGCTGCCGCCTCCGCCACTGCCTGCCTGCTTGCATCTTTGTCTCTGTCACAGAATTAATGGGGTTCATTTAAAAAAAGCTACATGCACAGAAACCAGGAAACACAAATCATATAGTAGACTTACCCGATAAAGAGCTGGCTGAGTCACCAAAGAGGGTCCCTTGTGCAACCCTGCCGCCACCCTCTTGCACATACTTATACTCCGCTGTAGGTCACTGATCCTGTCAAGCAGACACCGATTTTCCACTTTCAGCGCCTGCATCACTTTGCTTTGTCTGAGAGTGAAATGATGGCAGAATAAAATGATTCTTATAACAATATCTTGAAGTCACATTTCCATTCAGTTAAAAAAAAAAAAAAGGAACTGTATTTCCAAGCTGTGCAAATCCTGCAAAACGTTACCTCTCAAATAGATCAATGCAAGATTGAGTCCCACAGACGGACCCTGGCTTCTGCTTGGGTGCTGTTTCTAAGTCGGGGATCGGTAAATCTGCCAGGTCGAAAGTGGTGACAATGGGAGGCTCTGGATGTGTGGCACGGAGTTTAGTCAGGAGCTTCATTGCCTCCAAGGACCTGGCGTGTTTTAGTAAGTGGTCCTTTGATTCAACTGAATGCTCAATGTGATAACGTTCAATGTGCCTGTCTAAATGTTTCCCAAGTACATAATTGCACCCGGGAACAGGACAAGGACAACATCAGATGTTAACATGGCCTTTGGACCAGTTGATTAAAATTTTTCTCTCCACCAGGTGTTTCACCTTATGTGTTAATTTCAAATGCTTTCCCAGGTGGGCAACAGCTGCCTGACACACAATGCACAAGGGCTGCTTTTCATCAGCTGCAGACATGTTCTGAGGAAGAACATTGAGGAAAAAAAAAAAAGAATTAAAGGGGACAATACTGACATATGCTTGACAGATATAAAACTAATCATATGTGTAGCCAGAACAATCAATAGTGCCAAGTGAGTGCATGAGTGGAAAAATGGTGTATGCCATGTTGTCAAGTGCATCACATTGCATGAAACCAAACCAAAGCCAATGTAGTGTCTCAAGAAGGAGAGCCTCTCATCAACTAAACTGTGAGAACTTGTATAGAGCACTGGCACACATTGGGCCCAGGTGGGCCAGTGTCTCAGATGTAGTGGCAACTGCGGAGTTGCAGTTCTACATGACATTTGGCGGTCAGATGCAATCTTGCTTGCAATATTAAAGTTGTAGTTGTTTTGACTAACATTGTGGTCATTCTTGCCCTTCTCTAAGACTACTGTAGAAAGGATCCCGTGTCCTGAAGACAAAGAACACAATAAATCATTGCTCTGTGTCACATGATGTAAGTTTTAACTTTGTATAGGAGTAGCAGCAGGTTGTGGTTCTGAAGAAGATGGTATGTCCATGTTAAGAGGTATGAGGTCCGTATCAGTGCTGGGGTCCGTATCAGTGCTGGGGCACTCATCTTCCTTTTTGTGGAGTGGTTGGAAATGACAAGAGGAAGAAGTGATTAAATTTTGGCGGTGATCCAGATCACGATCTGGATCCAGGAATTTTTTTAAGGATTCTTCACTATTGCGGGATAGGGGGTTATTGTTGTCTGGGAAAGATGAAAGATTATTTCACAGTATTTAGATACACGTATTACAGCGTCAGTGACCCTATGGCCTTGGTGGAGGTTTGCGCTTTATGACTGCTTCTAGTTTTAAATGTATTACCTTTGCTTATATTGGTAAATAACAGGATTTATGAAGGGCTTATATATAAAATGAAGAAATGACTTGTTTTACAAATATATTTATGACTCTGCATTATTGTATCTACTTTATAATCAATCCAGTCCTTTTTGGTTACTCTTTATAGAACTGTAATGTTGCAATTCATGCAGCCCTCTTGGCAGATCTCTCGGGCAAAAAAAGACATTTTTAAACACGGTTAAACACACTTAAACACGGTTGACTCGCCCTCGTTTTGTGGTTGTCATTTTTATGTCGCGGCAGCAGGGGGTGCTGCTGGTGTTGTGCCAAAAAGTGATTTCTGGTATTTTCCAAAAATGACTGCCTGTATTTAAACGTCTGTAAATGACTTGTTGACCTATAATCTGTGAAACATATATCAAACATCTCTCTCATGAATGATATGAAGTCATTTTGAGCAAGAAACAGCATTTCTATCACAAGGTACAAGCTGCAATCAGTTTTTGACAAAGTGACTTTTATATATTGGTTTTTTTATCAAGGTAAAAACTGTCATTAAAAATGTCTTTTTTCCGCTTCCGGTGCCGCGCGAGCAGGCAGCCAGTTTCAGCAGCACTGCACTAATTCCGTGCTTTTTCTCATTTTGATTAGTATTAAATGTGTTTTTGTGTTTCTGTATCTTCCGCTCTTTTTCCTCATGATGGAGCGGACTTTTTTCTGGAAAACTTTGTTTTTATTTACCCTTTTTATGGTGTTTATGTCTGGAGATTGCGAGAGTGGCCACGCTCCTATTGTTTACTCTCGGGACCAGCTGATCTCCATCGGGAGCTCCGCTGTGCCTACTCCTGCAGAACGACTTGATATTCCCCGCGAACTGAGAAGGAAGAGACGCGGGAGACGTGTGGGCATAGGTCGTCGTTGCCAGGGGAGATGGTACAGGCCCGTCATCCCGTCCATCATCATGGGAAACGTGAGATCTCTTGCCAACAAAGTGGACGAGCTGGCGGCGCTAGCGCGACATCAAAGGAGCTACCGGGAGCGCAGCCTCATGTGCCTGACAGAGACGTGGCTAACTGAGCTAACCCCGGACTCACACATAAACATGGACGGCTTTCATTTAATCCGTGCCGACAGAACCAAGGAGAGTGGTAAGAAGAGGGGCGGGGGTCTGGCTGTGTTTGTGAACGATAGATGGTGCAACTCCAGACATCTATCCATCAAAGAGACGCTCTGCAGTAAGGACATTGAACTGCTCGCTGTTAGTATGAGGCCGTACTATTTTCCTCGGGAGATTTCACATGTTATTGTGATAACTGTGTATGTGCTGCCCTCTGCTAACGCTGCTGCAGCCTGCAATGTCCTCCATGCTACCACCAGCAGACTCCAAACACAGCACCCACAGGCCCTCTTTCTGCTCTCAGGGGACTTTAACCACGTCTCCCTGTCCTCCACTCTCCCCACCTTCACCCAGTATGTCACCTGCCACACCAGAAATACCAACACACTGGATCTACTGTATGCCAACATCAAGGAGGCATACAGCTCATCACCTCTGCCTCCCCTGGGGGGCTCAGATCACAACCTGGTACACAGAGAACCAGTTGTGACACACACACTGAAGAAATGGTCTGAGGAGACTGAAGAAGCTCTGAGAGACTGCTTTAGCTCCACTGTGTGGGAAGAGCTTTGTGCCCCTCATGGGGAGGACATCGACAGCATCACGGACTGCATCACAGATTACATCAATTTCTGCGTGGAAAACACTGTGCCCACCAGGAGGGTACGTGACAACAAACCCTGGATCAACTCTGAAATAAAGGCTCTCCTGAAGGAGAAGAAGAGAGCCTTTAGATCAGTAAATAAGGAGGAGCTGAGAGCTGTGCAGAAGGATCTGAGAATGAAAATCAGGGATGGAAAAAACATCTACAGGAAGAAGATGGAGGACCAGCTACAGCAGAGCAACATCAGTGGGATTTGGAGGAGTTTGAACTCAATTTCAGGCCACAAACCAAGCCCTAGGGTTGTGGGAGACTTAGAGTGGGTGAACAACCTGAACCAGTTCTTTAACAGGTTTGACCAGCCACCCACCCCTCCCCCAGCCCAGTCCCCCCTGCTGTCAGCCCCACCATCTTTAATGACTGCCAACCTTTCTTCTTCTTGGGACCTCACACCTCTCATCTCTCAGCCATCACCCACCCCCTTCACTTCTGAGGACTCCATCTCACAACCCCCATCCCCCACCTCCATCTTGTCCCTCTCAACTCATCATGTGTCAACTCATCATTTTTATATATATATATATATATATATATATATATATATATATATATATATATATATATATATATATATATATATATATATATATATATATATATATATATATATATATATATAGATAGCGGTTAGCTCAGTAGGTAGAGCAGGTCACCTACTGATCGGAAGGTCAGTGGTTCAATTCCTGGCTACTGCGGGCTGCATGCCAATGTATCCTTGGGCAAGATACTTAACCCCAAGTTGCTCTCCGACCGTTCCGTCGGAGTATGAATGTGAGTGAATGTTAGATAATTAAAGCACTTAGCTTAATTAAGTAATCATGGAAGTGCTTGTATGAATGGGTGTGCATGGGTAAATGTAAAACGTGTTGTATAAGCGCTTTGAGTGCTCATATCTGAGTAGAAAAGCGCTATATAAGAACTAGTCCATTTACCATTTATTGTGGTGGTGAAAGCAAGTAGAGCTTTGTGCTTGGGATCACATCCAGTTTGCTCTGATGGTAACTGCATAGCGGGGGCTGTTCGAACTTCCTGGGCTTTAGTGAATAAGTACCCCTTGCCGGTAGCCACCTGAAGACTAGGGATGAGTATATGTAGTTAGTTTCTGCGTTAGGCAGACTAGGTTGGGAAAGCTCCAGTGTGTGTTTTTACCTTGACTGCTTTGGATGGGCACCTGTAGGCTTGCAGCTTTGTGGTGGTTTTGCTCGATAGTTTGTTATGGCTTCTCTGGTGGAGGACTTTATTCAGGCTCCCTCTGAAGTGCTTCTTCACCAGTGTACTAAAGATCAGCTGTTGAAGATTGCTGAACATTTTAAAGTGGAGATCTCTACATCTTACTGGGGTTAGGTTAAATGGCTACTCTAAATTGCCCATGGGTGTGAAAGTGAGTGTGAAAGGTTGTTCGTCTTTCTGTGTTAGCCCTGTGACAGGCTGGCGACCTGTTCAGGGTGTACCCTGCCTCTCGCCCTATGACAGCTGGGATAGGCTCCAGCCCCCCCGCGACCCTGAACAGGATAAGCGGAAGCGAATGGATGGATGGATGGATGGATGGATGGATGGATCTCTACATCTCGTTTGAAGGAGTCTGAAGAGTATTTTAATGGCAAATCTGTGTGACAGAGGAGTTTTGGTGGGTACTGAAGGTATTACTTTTCCCCCCATCATCTGTGTTGGGAACTGCTAATTTGACTTTTGAACAGCAAAAAGAATTGTTACTGTTGCAATTGGATCATGAGAAGCTTAGACAAGCTGTTTGAGCATCTTGCCGACTCAAGAAACTGGTCTGATGTCGAACGAGCTTTACTACTGCAATGTGTTTTTACTGGTAAAGCACAGGAGGCTTTACAGCTTTGTCTTCAGAGCAGTGTAAAGTCTATAAAACAGTAAAAGATGCAGTGTTGAAGGCATATGAACTGGTTCCTCAGGCCTATAGTCAGCGTTTTAGGAATTGGAAGAAATCAGATAAACAAACGCATGTGGAGTATGTGAGGGCGCTGGTTACCCATTTGAGCAATTGTGTGACCTTATAGTGTTGGACAATTCAAATTGTCTGTTTCTGGCTACATTGCTACCCACCTCAATGAAAGAAAGATTAAAGCACCATGTGAGGCGGCTGTACTGGCTGATGAATTTGTGTTGACCCACAAGCGTATTTTTGGTGATAAGTATCGAGATGTTGACACCAAAGATGCTGCTGCCGGCGAAAGAACAGGTTTGGAGTTTTGTTCATCACAAGATCGTCGCACATTTTGGAAGGACGATCCCGGTAGTACTCATGTAGTGGAGCATGATATTGATGTTGGTAAGGCTCAGCCTATTAAACAGCATTGTTAGAATGTAGTGGCAGATGCTCTATCCCGTGCACCTCTACCGTAGTTTTTAAAGTTCTTTCCTGGGTTTCAATACTCTTAAAGTGCTTCCGAAGGTACCACGGTTGCTGGGTCTTGAGAACATCAGGTAGGAAACTTTGAGCTTGGTAGGTAGTTTTCCATTTGGGATCAAAGGGAGTCTAGTTAAGTTAGTTTAGTGGATAATGAATTGTTACGGTCAAGGTATTAATCGGCTGAATATTATATAGCTGCCTAGGAAGGTTGTTGCCCAGATTGTAAACAAAGGTACTGTATGTTGGTTTTTTTGTGGTTTTTTTTGTTTTTTTTTCCAGATCCAGTGGGGATCTTGGGTTTTATGGAGGGGGTGTGACACCCTGTGAGGGCTGGGCTGCTTCAGGAGATCATGAGGAGAACGAGCTGCAGCTATGCTGGCTGATTGGCCTCCAGTATTTAAGCTGCCAGCATCCCGGTTGTCTAGCTCTCTCTTTGGGGTTGTTTCCTTTTGATTGTTTCACACCATGCATCCAGACATAGCACACACTACTGACTTACACAGGTTGGGTTATGTTAATTAAGGTTACTTTAAATAAATACTCTTATTTATCCTCATGTGTGGCCTCCTCCAGTTTGTCCTTCCCTTCAGCCGGGCTGTGACAACCATGTCAGTGTCCGGAGATGACTGCGGTATGAAGAACTGTGACCTGGATTTTCTGACCTCCGATGTTTCTGCAGTGTTGCTCTCCTGATCCACGCTGCCTTTTATCAGACAGCCCGCCATGTGCACTGAATATACTCGGACAAATGTTAGTTTGCCTTAAACTCATCCCCACTGATGCTGTTCGGCAATGGATGTGCGTCTTCACACTCACATCTGTATCTCTGCATACGTTCTCGTTTCTGGGGATGTGGTGGACTGTCGGGTGTAGTAGCGGACATTTTTAAAAGGCGCGGGTGTGTGACGTCTGTTGCTAGGAAATTGTGACGGCAGTCACACTGAATCACATATAGAAGTCATTAGCAGGACGCTGGAGAACTTGACTGCATACTGAGGAAGTAATTCAGCCATTTGATTCAGGTGTGTTGGATCAGGAACACATCTAAAATCTGCAGGACAGCGGCCCTCGAGGCCTGGAGTTGCCCACCCCTGGGTAAAAATAGTAATCATCATACTTATGTGTGTATTCACCTATACGCTTCCTCATTAATGCAGTTTGAATTCACAATGTTACATAACTGACTAAAAAAATTGTTTCTAGAAGGTTTTTTATTCCCAAATTCTTGCCGTAGACTTGGGGAGTAGCAGGTGAGAGGGGTTCGATCTGGAGATAAGGTACGGTTCTGCACAGTGAGGACGGTAACTAATGAATTTGGATTATTGGATTTATTGAATGGTTTCCCAGTGAGACTGAAGGCTGTTGAAAAAAACAAGCAGCCTGTTCCAAAACAACATCTGCATTATCAGAATTCGGCTCCCTAGCCGGCCTTGGCTGGCAATCATATCTCTCCAGAGCTATGCGTAACGGCCGCACTCCCCCTCAGCCCTCTCTGTGATTTGTGAAGCTGGATCTGGTGTACCAAGGCCGCTGATGAACTTCCATCACTATCAGCGAACTGTTTGGCTGGGAGCTGGCATCTGGGCTCCACAATGCCCCCACCCTCTCGTCTCCGTCTGCATCTCCTCCTGACCCTGACCCTACCCACCATACTGCTGTCCCGGCTTTATATGTGCAATATGCTTTTGCTGAGGTGTTTTTTGGAACCTCGTAAGGTGTTCTTTATGAACACAGTATGAGATGATTTTTTGAACCTAACTATCCCAATGTATCTCTTTCTGTCTCTCTGCTAAAGGTAGCGCCGTTGTGAAACGGTTGCATGACCTCAGACATCTGTCCCCCCTGTCTGTGTTATGTTTATGTTTGGATGGATGTTCTGTTAACTGCAATTTCCCCATTTGTGGGACTAATAAAGGCATTCTTGATTCTTGATTCTTGATTCTTTTCTTTAAAAAAAAAAAAAAAAAAAAAAACTCAATTTGACTCAAATAATTTTTTTTCTTGTCTCTTTTCATTTTATCATTTCAGAATGGCTTTAATTGATGTTTTGTCCACCACACCCAACTCACCGTACCAAAAGCCTCCACCAATACACATTTTAGTAGTTGAAATAGTGGAACAACCACGTGTCACATCATGGGAGTTTGGTGAAAATACCGCACGGGTGACCAAACTTAATAAGGTGGTAGCAGTAACTGATGGAAAATCAGTCACAAAGTTCACACTTTTTGAAGAACTTTCATCAAAAATCAAGGAAGGCACGACTTGCATAATAAAGAACTATAATATCTGGGGCCAAAGCCCACCCCTACACATCACAATTATGCACAAGACACTTTTTTTCCCGGGCCAGTGCAATAACTGCATCTCAAGAACTAATCCAAGCAGCAAAGAACTTCACCCGAAGTCCATTCCGACCCCCCTCAATTCTGTGCAAGAGCATCAGGGATTCTTAACAGTGCAAGGGGAAGAGACTGAGGTAAGTTAGCTCTGGGCCTTTTTATTATTTAAAAAAAAAAAAAAAAAAAATGAAAATTTGCACCACCAAGTAATTTTATAGTCCGATTCAGCGCAAATCCTTTAGCTGCAAGACATTAAACTATTAAACTTTTCAGTATCTTTTATGGTTTTTCCTCAGCTCCAGTTTTCAGGCTGTTTTTGTCCCGTTTCAACAAATCAAGTTCAATTTAGCTCCTTTCTTGGCAGTTTTACCTGTTTTGCATTTCAGATGAGGTAAGCACCTCAGGTAGTATCTTTGGTATTTGAACACTGAAATTAGATTATACTTGGTCAAACTGATGAGATGACTTATTTAAATTCAAACAGAATAAAAATTATTGAGTACATTCAACTATTTCCCTGTTTATCATGGTAAAAATTGACATTATATAGTTAATCTGAACTGTAGTTATGCTTGCAAAAATGTCGCATAAACTGAGGCATTAATGAGAGCTAATAACTGGTTTGTGTTAAGTTTTAACTATAATCTATAGCAGCAGTTCTTTAGGTAACAAAGTCTCATTAACATAGAGCTCTCTTTAGCTATTTTGTTTAAACTGAGAGACCTTGAGAATCACAATGCATTCTGGTACAGTATGCCCATGGTGGACAGCCTGGAATAGAAAAAGTTGATTCTGTGGATATGTGTGCTTCATACACTTAACTTGAGATCAGGGGAGCTGTAATTTGTTTTATTGGTTGAAGATATGGAGTATGTTTTTTGATTCATAGTATCATTTCAGCATAACTCAAGTTTCCAATCACCTGAACACTTCAGAGCTGAAAATATCTTTCTACACCACCATCTTTGAGGTGAGTAACTCAGAGGTATATTTGGTTTTTGAACATTGAAATTACATTTTGCTTGGTCATCCTGATAAGATGACTTATTCAGACTCAAACAGAATAAAAATTAAATGAGTAGATTCAAATATTTAAAAAAAATAAAAATAAATCAATAACTTACAATTTTTGTATTTAGTTCAGTAGTTCCCAAAATGTGGGCTTCTGAATTGGACCTAAAAAATGCTTGCACAGTTGTTTAGTCTTTCAGCGTAGCACAAGGGTATTCAATTCCAGGCCTCAAGGGCTGGTTCCCTATGGGTTTTGGATGAGCCTCTGTTTCAACACACCTGAGTCAAATATAGAGTCATTAACAGGACTCTGGAGAACTTGACTGCATACTGACGAGATAATTCAGTCATTTGATTCAGGTGTGTTGGATCAGGGACACATCTAAAACCTGCAGGACACCAGCTCTCAAGGCCTGGAGTTTAATACCCCTGGTGTGGCAACTATATAACTGGCAAAAGCAGGAGATGACTGCAATAATAGCACCTCCTTGTGAAAAACTCAGCCACACACAGTGATGTGTAGTGCCCACAAGAGGTCCCTCTCCACAGCATAATACATTATAGAAGGTTAACAACTTTCAGTGCTTTCAATGCAACTTTTCCTTTCCTGGCTAGAACCTAGTAATCATACGTGTGTATTCACCTATACGCTTCCTCATTAATGCAGTTTGAATTCACAATGTTACATAACTGACTAAAAAAATTGTTTCTAGAAGGTTTATTCCCAAATTATTTCTTAAAAAAAAAAAAAAAAAATTCAACTCAATTTGACTCAAATAATTTTTTTTCTTGTCTCTTTATTTCATCATTTCAGAATGGCTTTAATTGATGTTTTGTCCACCACACCCAACACACCGTACCAAAAGCTTCCACCAATACACATTTTAGTAGTTGAAATAGTGGAACAACCACGTGTCACATCATGGGAGTTTGGCGAAAATACTGCACGGGTGACCAAACTTAATAAGGTGGTAGCAGTAACTGATGGAAAATCAGTCACAAAGTTCACACTTTTTGAAGAACTTTCATCAAAAATCAAGGAAGGCATGACTTACATAATAAAGAACTATAATGTCTGGGGCCAAAGCCCACCCCTACACATCACAATTATGCACGAGACACTTTTTCCCGGGCCAGTGCAATAACTGCATCTGAAGAACTAATCCAAGCAGCAAAGAACTTCACCCGAAGTCCATTCCGACCCCCCTCAGTTCTGTGCAAGAGCATCAGGGATTCTTAACAGTGCAAGGGGAAGAGACTGAGGTAAGTTAGCTCTGGGCCTTTTTATTATTTAAAAAAAAAAAAAAAAAAAAAAAAAAAATTTAAAATTTGCACCACCAATAATTTTATAGTCCCACTTAGTGAAAATGCAATGGGATATTATGTATTGTTAATACTGTGATGTTGTAGCTAGGGATACATTTCATATTTTAACATAATGTGGGCCAACAGTACTATTTTCCTGTCTTACAGGATAAAACCCAGATTTCACTATGCCTCTGGAGGGAGGCAGCAGTTTTTGATGTTCCCCTTGGGGCAATGTTGATGGTCACTCATGCAAAGCAGGCATGAGCTGACTATGGACTGAGACTGTAGTCTACAAACTTCACGAAGATGGAGATATATATATATATATATATATATATATATATATATATATATATATATATATATATATAGCGCTGGTGTTTAAACAGTCTCTGCATCCCATGCTCTTATTGTTTTCTGGCTGGCCGCATGCATCCTGGCTGCTGATCGCTCCATCATAATATCTAAGAAAGAATTGGCCCACTGTTGCCATGGCAATGTGTGAGGTGGTTGCCATCTCAGTGCCAACATCTTCTTAGCTGCCGTAAGGCCAGCCCATAGTAAAAGTTCTTGATGGGAGGAGATCCCTAGTTTGGATTAATCATTGAGTAGGAGTAAGGATGGAGATAACAGAATGCTGACCTGAAGCGAACCACTCAAGGTGGTGGAGATTTGTCTCCAGAAAGTCGCAAATTCAAGGAGTTCTTAAAAATGAGCCATTTCAAGCAATCCACTTGGATTGCTTGGAAAACGTGGATTCTGTGGACATGTGTGGTTCATACACATAACTTGAGATCAGCAGGATCTGTAATTGATTTGTTTATTGGTTAAAGATATGGAGTATGGTTCTTGATTATTATAATTTCAGTCCAAACATCACCTGAACTCCTCATCTAATTTCAGCTGTGTCACAGCTGAAAAAAAAGTTCTGCTCCGCCATCTTTGAGGTGAGTAAGTCAGTCGGTACCTTTGCTTTTTGAACACTGAAATTAGATTTTACTTGGTCAAACTGACAAGATGACTTATTTAAACTCAAACAGAATAAAAATAAAGTGAGTAGATTCAAATATTTCCTTGTGAATCATGCATTATCTAGTTAATCTTAAGTCTTTAGCGGTTATTTGCTAATGTTCACTGTAGCTATGTGTCATAACCTAGGGGGAGGGTCTGTGTGTGTGTGTGTGTGTGTGTGTGTGTCTGTATACATGTGTGTTTGTCCTGCGGGCCACAGCGGAGGTTCCGGTGTCTCCGCCTCCCTAGGGCGGAGATCACCACACCTGCTACGGATCAAGCCATCAGGCAGGGTCTCTTTAAGCTGCCAGCAGACCATCACTCTTCGCTGGATCATTGAATACTTCTCAGTTAGTACCGGCTCTCTTGTGTGACTCTCGCTTTCGTGTATTTATCTTACTTACCTGCTCTTCGTGTTCGCTCCTTTTTCAGATCCCCGTGTCAGTTCCTGCTCGTCCTTTCGGAACCCTGGCTTTTCGTCATCCCGCCGTTCCACGCCGTACCACAGCTGGCCCCTTTCCCTGACTCACTCACCTGCCTGACCTCCCCTCACCACCTGGGAATTCCTTCAGCCTCTCGACCCGCTTCAGCCGCCTCCCTGGACCCCCTTGTCTGTGCACCTTTCTCGATCACTGTAAATAAACTTGCACCTTGCTTTCATCAGCCACCGCTTGTGTGTCCTCTTCCTCCTCGAGTCCTGACAGAATGCTTGCAAAAATATGCCATAAAGTGAGGCATTACTCAGAGCTAATAGCAGCTATTCCTCAGGTAACAAAGACTCATTAAAATAGAGCTCTTTGGCTAATTTGTATAAATTAAGAGAGCTTGACAATCACAATGCATTCTGGTGCATTGGAACTTTGATCAGCAGGCTTTTTCCAGTAACTCCACGACCGTTTGTCCTATTGGAAAAATTCAAACAGTTCCTTGTGAACAATGCTAAAAAATTTGGTATTATCTAGCTCAGTGGTTCCCGAAATGTGGGCTGCTGAAATGTAGCTCAAAAATCCTTGGACAGTTTAGTCTTTTTTTGTAGTGACTATGTAACTGGCAAAAGCAGGAGATGACTGCAATAATAGCACCTCCTTGTGGAACCGTCAGCCACACAGTGATGTGTGTAGTGCCCACAAGCCACAAAAATTGCCCACAAGAGGTCTTTCTCCACAGCATAATACATTGTTATATCAAGTTAACAACTTTTAGTGCTGAAACACATGGGCCAACTTTAAAAAAATTTTCTGAATAGAAGCCTTTATCTCATATAGGAAGAAGGCATGAGGTAGGACTTTGACTGGGGAAATAAATGCAAAATGTTACATTGCCTAAAAAAAAAAAAAAAAAAAAAAAAAGTTATAAATATAAATACATAAGGGTTTTCATTATTCACCAAATCCTGCTGATTGATTTACTTGTCTCTTTTCATTTTATCACTTCAGAATGTCTTTAAGTGACGTTTTGTCGAAAAACAGCCAGTTGACCATACCGCAAGCTTCTACCCATTCACATACTTGTGGTTGAAATAGTGGAACAACCACATGTCACATCATGGGAGTTTGGCGAAAATACCGCACGGGTGACCAAACTTAATAAGGTGGTAGCAGTAACTGATGGAAAATCAGTCACAAAGTTCACACTTTTTGAAGAACTTTCATCAAAAATCAAGGAAGGCATGACTTGCATAATAAAGAACTATAATGTCTGGGGCCAAAGCCCACCCCTACACATCACTATTATGCACAAGACACTTTTTTTCCCGGGCCAGTGCAATAACTGCATCTCAAGAACTAATCCAAGCAGCAAAGAACTTCACCCGAAGTCCATTCTGACCCCCCTCAATTCTGTGCAAGAGCATCAGGGATTCTTAACAGTGCAAGGCGAAGAGACTGAGGTAAGTTAGCTCTGGGCCTTTTTATTATTTAAAAAAAAAAAAAGAAATGAAAATTTGCACCACCAAGTAATTTTATAGTCCGATTCAGCGCAAAGCCCTCAGCTGTAAGACATTAAACTATTAAACTTCTCAGTCCACAGCAGGACTGACCAAACTAAACAAGATGGCATCTGTAACTGATGGTAAATCAGTTACAAAATTCACACTGAGGAATTCTCATCGAAAATCAAGGAAGGGACGAGTTACATAAAGAATGTCAGGGGCAAATCCCCTCCCCTGCACAACACACTTTTTTTTTCGGGTCAGTGCAATAACTGCATCTGAACAACAAGCAGCGAGGGACTTACTCCACCCCAAGTCCATTCTCACCCCTCTCAGTTCTTCTCATGAGTGTCAGGGATTCTTAACGGGGCAAGGGGAAGTGAATTTTTTTTTTTTTTTTTTTTTTTTTTTTTTTTTTTTTAAATGATTTATTTTAAAACAAGCAAACAAAAAAAAAAAACTAGTCCTGGTGTTGGCAGCATGGTGGTGTGGTGGTTAGCACTGCTGCACTTCTGAAAACATTCATCTGGTAGTGCGTTTTATTGCTTTGAAAAGGTCTCTTTTTTGGTTTGTTTCTTTTTAAATGAGATGTGACTATTTTCAGTGGTTGGTGTTTTCAGTTGACCAAAAGTGTTTTGATATACATGCCAGTAACATGAGCAACCAACCAGTCACAGGTGTCACTGCAGGAGTAACAGTACTCCACTGTGTGTTTTTTTTGTTTTTTGGCATTTTTTTGTCCTCAGATCTCTGCAATCAAAAAGATCCAAAGTGGAAAAGAAGAGGCTCCATTTCGGACCATCAAACTGAAACAGGTACAGAGACTGAGGTGAAAGTAGAAGAGGGGAAGAAAAAAAAAGGGGGACATATTGACATCCATCATGTGCTAAACAAGCCACTGAGGAACAGTGAATTAACATGACCCTGTTCTAAAATTGGGCTAATTGTAGTTTAAACTCAGTTTTCCTATAACAGGCTGCAGATACATCCAATGCACACATAATTAGGAACACCTCGATACTGTAGTACTGCATTGGACCTTCTTTTGTCTCCATAACTGTCTTAATTTGTGGCAAGGATTCAACAAGGTGCTGGAAATATTCCTCAGAAATGTTGGTCCATATCAACATGATGGCATCACATACTTGTGGCAGACATGTCTGCTGTATCCATGATGAGAATCTCCTGTTCCACCACATCCCAGAGGTGTTCTATTGGAGTGAGATCTGGTGACTGTGGAGGCTGTTTTGAGTACAGAGAACTCATTGTCATGTTCAAGGAAGTGGTTTGACATAAAGGTGTTCATATGAATGGGCATCGTCTGCAATAATACTCATTTGGCTTTTGGCATTTAAAATCAACTGGTACTAAAGCCCCCAAAGTGTGCCAAGTACCCACTGAAACAAGCCAGGACAGATCCATGCTTTTAGTGACAATCTCTTACCCCACCATCTGAATGTTTCAACAGAATTTGAGACCCATTTTTGGGTCTCAATTACACACAGACTAACCAAATTTTTGGTTAATCTGTGTGAAGTGTAGCCTGTCTCACCAGACCTCAGTAAAATACAGCATCTGTGGGAAGCATGGAATGGGAGATTCACATCATGAATGCAGCAGACAAATGCTATATTGCTCAGAATGTTGGCAGCACTTCTGAGGAATTAAAGGAGTTTTGAAGGCGAATGGAGGTCCAACTATATTCTATGTAAAATCAACAGAGGGAAGAGCAACAGAAGTCCGTTTTAGGGACAGGAGATAGAAAGAGGGAAGAAATAAAGTTTAAATTCAGTCATTAGTAAATGGTAAAGCTTCTATTTCATAGTTTAGAGCTCCTTTAAAACTTCATCTTTTAACTATATACACACACACACACACACACACACACACTATAAGAACTGACTGAGTCCTACTGTATATGCACTCTGTGCATATTTACCAGTTTACATGGCACTGAGCAATGAAAATTAGCACCCCCAAGTAACTTTATAGTCTTACTTATTGAAAATGCAATAGGATATTGTGTATTAATACTGTGATGTTGCAACTAGGGACACACATTTCATATTTTACCATAACGTGGGCCAACAGTATTATTTTCCTGTCTTACAGGAGAAAACCCAGGTGTCACACTGTGCCTCTGGAGGGAGGCGGCTGTTTTCAATGTGCCCCTTGGGAGACTTCTGACAGTCACTCATGCAAAGCATGCACGAGTTGACTATGGAATCAGACTGCAGTCTACCAACTTCACAAAGATAGAGGTATTTGTTAAAAAAAAAAAAAAAAAAAAAAAAAGAGGACCTATATATTATACATGAGAAATCTAAATTCAATTTAATCTAAAAATCAATTTGAGATATATATGCTGCTGTTTTAACTCTGACAAAAATAGATTAATCATAACACTATATCTTTTATATATTATGTATGGGGGTGAGGGGTGCCATTGGAGTTTGACACTGCATAGTGACTTACAACTGCCAATAGCAATTTTCCTTACTGAGAAGTTTGTTTTCATTTTTGGTGGGAGATGGAACCATATGCAGGACTCCGGAGACTAACATAACTTAAAGACGTTTATTGTAAAAATAAAACCAGAATACAAAAATCCTCATGGGAGCCAGATGAAGAGCAAATGTCAAAAACAAGCAAGGCTACATAAACACTCCAAAAAACGCAACAAGCAGTGAAAACACAGGACTTAAATACACCAGGGGATAACGAGGGAAAGTGGAAACAGCAGGTAACACAGCTGAACACAGTGACACTGACGAGACAAGGGGAAGCAAAACTAAATACACTGCACAAGAAACCAGACTTTACCAAAATAAAACAGGAAGTGGACACCAAGACTAAGACAGGAGAACTTGACAAACCTGAACCACAAATACAAAAACACTGGGCACAGCCCAGGACCATGACAATTTCTGTGCTGTAATATGAATTTTTTTATTTAAAAAAAAAAAAAAAAAAAATATCCCATTCCACTTTGCTCATATTTGAATAAATAACACGACTTTTGGCTTTTGATAACTGTACACAGTTATTCTGTTGGCCCATTTTATTTAGTAAGAATTTAAAATTTACATTTGTCTGGCCATCTCCTGATATGTTCTTAGGACAGGTGGTCATAAATAAAAAAAAGACTGAATCATGACAGCATCTTTGACTGCCTTACCAAATGACACACTCAAACCTGCACAATACACTGATGCTAGAATGTCCAACCCTTTATGAGCACCTTCATGCCACAAAGCTCAGATCTTCTCAGACTGGTTTCTTGAACATGTCAGCGAGTTCACTGTACTCAGTTCATTCACCAGATCTCAGTCCAATAGAGGAGCTTTAGGAAGTGGTGGGCTGGGAGATTCCCATCATGGATGCAGCCAAGAAATCTGGAGCAACTGCGTGATGCCATCATGTCAACATGGATGCATCTCTGAGGAATGTTTCAAGCCACTTGTTGAATGGATGCTAACAAGAGTTAAGGCAGCTCTGGAGGAAAAGAGGGTCCAACCTGGTACTAGTAAGGTGTACCTAATAAACTGGCATTGTTGTGTGTTCCATTTTCTGACTGAAGAGTTAAAGATATTGGGAGGTGGTAAATGCAGATTTTTTTTTATCCATTTAGTAAATCATGGATTTGTTTCCTTTCAATGTTGCTATGTCATTTAAAAAAAAACCAAAAAAAAAAAAAAAAATTACACAATCTACGTCTGTTAAGATTTTCAACTTGATTATTTTATTCACGAAGATCCAGCTTGTTATTTTAAGTGTCCCTTTATATGTAGAGGGGGCATGACTACACAGTGGATTTTAAATGTGCTCTTTCCCTCAGGTGCAGGTCAGCGATACTCTGGAGAATGTTGAAGTGATTGGTGTCATGGAAGCCACTGAAGGGAAGGGCATGCTGAACCTTCTGTTAGAAGATGATACAATCCTTGAAATCAAGGAGAAGCTGTGGGAGCCACTTGATGACCTCTTAAAAAAGGTCAAGAAAGTTGTGGTCAATATTCATAAGATGGGCAGTAGGATAACTGCTATTACACCCATTCAGGGGCAGAAGTAAAGGGCATTAAGATTTGTTCATTTGCAGCCATGTTGTTGACTATTTTTGAAGTTTTTACAGAACATGTTCTTACTCTTAAACTGTTCTAAACTGAGCTTTCCTGTAGAAAAAAAGAAGAAAAACACACACATAATTACTTCGTATATCTTTAAAATTATTATTGTGAACTTAGCTGCAGGCTGAGAATCAAACTCTCTCCCCTCTCTAGTGGTGATAACAGAAGGCAATAAATCCAAATCCGAAGCAGGGGAGTGTCTTCATTGTTTTTAAATATCACTGTTTTCTCATGACAAGGATCTTGTAACAGTCGTAATTGTGTGGTGTCTCTTTATGACAGCCTAAGCTAGTGTTAGTGATGTGTGAGTGTGAGAAACGTTTTGGCAGATGGACGCATGGACCGAGGCGGACCTTCAGTTTTATCTCCATAACTCTTAGTAACGTCACGGGTTGTATGAACACTGCTATTTCATGTATGATAATGCAGCAGCTGTTCAACCAGGCTTTATAAGGTTGGTGAAGAATGTGTTTATTAAAGGACAAACACTGTGGAATTCCCAATACCAGTGTGGTTGTGAGTTTTTGATTGTCTGCTGATCACGTCTGCTGCCTTCTCTTCACCACTGAACAACTCAAATGTTACAATCTTAGTTTACTGCTGTAAACAACAATTTAATCAGTTTAAATCTTAATCATTTTAGCCTAAATAGTCATAACGATGATTAGATAAATTATATGATAAAAATTAGTGAGCCCCCATCTTATTACTGCTGTAACCTCAGCATCTAAGTGACCCAGAAAAATCAGGCAAAATGCTCAGTCTAAGCAAATGTTTGTCAAAAATATAAATAAGTTCTATTAAAAGCATATAGCAGAAAATAATTTTACTATGAAATTTTTACTACTGCATTTTAATTCATTTCTGTAAAGCTCTTGTGAGTTTAACCTGTGATATTTATCAGAGTAGAAATGTCAACCAAAATGAAATGCATATCTCAAATGGTAGTGTTGTAGTACTCGAGATCGGTCTTGGTCTCGAGACCGGTCTCGAGACCGCTTTTTGATGGTCTCGGTCTTGTCATTGTCTCGACCTCATTTGGTCTCGGTCTTGTCATGGACTCGGACCTTCTGGACTCGGGATTTTATTTCAAGACCAGTCAAGACCACAGCTGTGGAAATATCACTAAATTGCCAGAATACTGTCCAATTTATTTGTTAACATCTTTGCTTTTATTGGATGCAAAACGTACTGATTCAAATCCAACAAAGATTGCGCTCCTCTGCCTCTCAAAGGAGCGCACCTCACAGACTCCGCCCCGGCTAGGTCGCTGCTATTATCGCTGCTTACGCCTGTATCATTTCACCGCAGTTTGCAATCTACCACAGAGCACGGACAGTTTCATTCACAGTGTGTACGTTTGATCTCACTATGGTCACGCGTGTGCTGCATAAATCGAAATAACCGCATGAACACAAGAGAAGTAAGAGGGAAAATGAAGATCAAAGGAAAATTTCAGGCTTCCGATTCAACAAAAAAATCCCAGCATGAAAGGTAAATACCAACCTTCATGTATTTTGATACACAAACTAAAAATTTAATGCAAGTTTTAGGGCTGCAACGATTCTTGGAATAACGCAATTCGGTTATTAAAAATCCTCGACACAAATTTGTTGCTTTGATGTTTGGTTTCAGCTCTGCAGCTCAGGTGTCTCCGTGTAAGCGGAGCATTTCCAAAAAAAACAAAAACGACCCTTTAACACGAGTGGATCGCTGAGATGTTTTTTCACGCCCCCACTTCTCTGTGCTGTGAGTGCGCATGTTTGAATGTGCGCGCGTTGTGCAGAGGATGTCAGCTGTTATTTTTTCTTTATGTCAGCTGTAGCCACCAGAACAGATCTATAACCACAGTGTACTGGGGAAAGGGGGGCTGCCATTAGCACTAGCAATCGTTCGGTGCCCCCTCCACCACCTTCAGTACAGAGGGGCTCCGTCAAAATGTTTTTATCAACCACCTGATCAGCAACATGAAGAACAGAGAACTTTGTAGCTGCTCCATCCACCCTGTTTGTTTCACACAGAGAAACATCTGCAGTACGGAAGTTAAAATATGCTGATGAGTTGTTAAAATGAAAAATTATTTCTTATCCAATTACTTGATTAACTGACGGAGTAATCAATTAAATACTTGATTACTAAAATAATTGATAGTTGCAGCCCTACTTGTATTCAGAAAGCCATAGTCAAACATTAGTTTTCAGCACCAGTAGAGCTATGAGAGGCCTTCAAGAATAAAATACTACAGTTCCCAGCAAGATGATGTCACTTCCTATTGTTGCATTAAAAACGTGATAGTTTATGCTCACAATATGGTGGCTGATATTCAAATGTAGGAAATGCTATTAGCAGCCGAGGAATCTGGATTATGTTTTTGTTGTGTATTTTTTTATGTGATTTCTGCAAACACAGTGGAAGGAAACGGCACTCTGGGACACATTAAATGCTTGATCTATAAATGTAACTTTTCTGGATTATATGCAAAAATGATCATTCTATCGATCTAATAAGGCCTGATTTAGAGTTCTGCATTGATCCTTTGTGTATAACTGAAAATCCTCTCTGAAGCAAACCTGACATGCACCTCGAGAAATGTAACTACACGTCCAAAGAAACTGATTACTGCTTTCTGGTTATGTCTTAGGCCCCATCACTCAATTAACAAGTGGGAGCGGCATTTGGTGGTTAGTATTAGCTTACTAATTAGCATTAGCATTAGTGCTGGGGTGAGAAATATTTCTTGCTAGAACCCGGAAGTTACCATGGCCACCACCAATGGTAACAGCAGAGAAGTAAGTAAGTTGTTTCTCCGCCATTAGTACATTGAGCTAGTGGTGGGCAGATTGATCCTGATATCGATAATATGGATGCCAATGTTGTATTGGTATTGATCAATATCAGTGTAATGAGATCGATACTTTGGCTTCAGTTTCTCTCCTGTATGCAGTGCTGCGGTTTCATCAAAGATGCGAGCTGACTGTCTAAGTGTCGCTCCTGTCACAGCACAGAGCACTTTGCTCCTCCCCTCCCCACAGTGTTTTGTTATACTGTCATGTGATGCATAACATATTTTATTTGGGAAAAAAAAGGATTTTGCTATGAAACATTTAAATCAAATTTAAATTTAAATTTGTAGAAAATTAGTGAATGGAGGAACATTTTTTATTAAATTTTTTTATTATACTTTCTGAAAAATCTACCTGGAAAAAAGTTTGCATTTGTTCTTGAGTGATGATTTTGTACACTTAATTTATGAAAAAAAAAATCCAGACATCAATTTATGGGGAAAATTGTTTTGTTCTATTGTTTCAGAACAATAACTTTTATTTTGATAAAGTATTTTCTACTTACATATAAACTTTGCCCAATTCTATCCTGGGTTTTAACTAATTAATGATCCAAAGGAAAAAAATCTCAAACCCGTTAAACTTCATGGAAATTCTTCATAATTATTAAAAAGTATTGGTATCAGTATCGGTGATAATGGCCCTGTGGCATAGGATCGATACCAAATTATGAAGTGTTGCACACAACTACATTGAGCAGCATACACCAGGAGTGATTGACAGTGCTAAGACCCTCCTCCTGGCTCTGACTGGTTGTTTTTGACTGGGAGCGGTTCAGGGAGGAGGTGGAGGAGCTCCATTTTTTTCGCAGATTATCGGTCTCATACTGTCTGACATGGTGACAGTTTTAACAAATATGTAAAAACCAGATTTTTTATAAAAGTTACATCCTGCAGCTTTAATCTGTATAAGATTAAAGGCTTTAGTTCTTACTGTTGATGAGTGTTTGCCATTTTTTCAGTTTTACACATTTAGCTATGTGGTTTTGAAAAAGCATCCATTTTTACAAAGGTTGTTGGTTTAAAAACAACACAACTTTATGCATAGTTTATGAAAGGCAGAGAAAAGTTAAGACTATTGTGATGAACTATGAATAATTGTTTTACATTCTGTGATAAATGATGGAAGTCACCCAGGAGTATTAAATAAAGATGGTTATATTTATTTGAGCTGTGAGTGTTTAATATCAGGATGATTTTATGGGAATGCGGATCTTTCAGATCAATTTGAGAAGTGATTTTGATCATGTTTCACATTTTATTGTGTCATGTAGTGTCAGGCACTGGTCTTGGTCTTGTCTCGGTCTCGCCCCCCCTCGGTCTTGGTCTCGACTGGTCTCGGACCCTAAAAGTCTTGGTCTTGTCTCGGTCTCGATACCCTCTGGTCTTGGTCTTGTCTCGGTCTCGGGTTAGGTGGTCTTGACTACAACACTATCAAATGGACATTCATCACTAGTCGTCATATAACAGTATTATCTTATATAACTGATTTCCTCCTTCTAGATAACAGCAAACAAATATTTATCATTTAAGAAATTACTGACTTAAAAAAAGAAAAAAAAACACTAGAAAGTATAATTAATGCAGTCTCACGTTCATGAATGAATATGAGATATAACTAAAATACAGTTTCACCATGGTTTTTGTCATGTCGGTGTATGGCAAGAGCAGGAAAACCCCAAAATGTCATCAGAAGTGATGAACTTAATGTGATTTTATTGTAATGAAGATCATAAACAAATAAACCAGGCTGGACCGAAGCCAGAACTAAACTACGGGCCACATGGGACGACAAACACACAACAGATACATAGATGACGACATGACAAAGAACAGAAGAAAACTGAGGGCTTAAATACACATTAGGTAATCAGGGCAAGCGGAAACAGCAGGGCACAGCAGGTGAAGCAAATGAAACTAATAACAGGCAAATCTAAACACAAAGCACAGGGAACACAAGACTGTTAAAATAAAACAGGAAGTGACTAAACAAGGACCACGGCACAGGGAAACAGAGACACAGACATGGGACAGAAACGCAGATTAGTCACAACGCTGGGAATAAAACTCAATATGGAAACATAGAAGGTCAGGGGTAAGACAAAAGGACAAACAGACACCAGAACACGACGCCAGGGAGACAGGGATGAAGGAACAAGAAAACCACAAATGATAAAGCCAGAACTAAGAACAATGAAAACCAAAACTAGGAAAACACAGGGAAAATAAAATTAAACACAAAATGCTGTGCGGACAGCCCAGGACCATGACAGGTTTTTACTAATTAAAAAGTAAAAGTAATACACCAACAAATCTGCAGGTCAGTTGACTTGACTTTAATATGCTGCACTTAAAGTCATTGGTCAAATCTGTGTTTGTATAAAGTTGAAATATTTTGACTTTGGTGAGAAATTTCCTTCACACTGCACCAAGAAAGCCCACAAGTTGGAATTCTTGTAATGCCACTGACAATCAGAGCTGGAGGTCAAGCTTACTGACAACATTTGAGGGCTGCTGGAGTTGCATGGTTCAACTTCAATTTAATATAGACACAGGGGGAAAAGAGCAGTGTTTCTGCTGTGTTCACATGTGGTGGACTGCGGTAAAATGAAACAGGCGCAAGCGGCGACCTAGCCGGGGCGGCGTCTGCGAGGTGCGCTCCTGGAAAAAGGCAGAGGAGCGCAATCTTTTTGGATTTGAATCAGTACATTTTGCATCCAATAAAAGCAAAGATGTTAACAAATAAAGTGGACAATATTCTGGCAATTTAGTGATATTTCCACAGCTGTGGTCTTGACTGGTCTTGAAATAAAATCCCAAGTCCGCAAAGTCCGAATCCATGACAAGACCAAGACCATTAAAAAGCGGTCTCGAGACCAAGACCAGTCTCGAGTACTACAACACTAAATATTTCCAATTGAATCATGTTAAAATATTTGGTACTATCTAGCTAATCTTAATTTTTAGTGGTAGCATAGTTGCTAATGCTAATGCTAGCTATGCTGTCCAAAAAGTGTCATAAATTGAGGAGTTAGTCAGAGCTAACGACAGCTATGTGCTAGGTTTTAACCAGAAGCTATAGCTGCTTTTCTTCAATGAGTCGTTAACATGGTCAGAGCTGTAGCTAACTTGTATGTATGTATATATATATATATATATATATATATAGAGAGAGAGAGAGAGAGAGAGAGAGCTTGAGAAACACAATGCATTCTGACCTGCCCATTTTAGGAGAGGCTGTAACGGAAAAAGGTGATTATGTGGACACGTGTGCTTTATGCACAAACGAGTTGAGATTAGGAGGATCGATCTGTAATTGATTCATTTATTGGTTAAAAAATATAGGCTATTGTTTTTTGTTTTTTTTAATTATTCATACTATCGTTACACTGTAACACTGAAATTTCCAAATGTCCCCTGAATACCTCATCCAATTTCAGCTGCCACCGCTAGAAAAAAATATTCTGCTCCGCCATCTTTGTGGTGAGTAACTCAGAGGCTGCCTTTGGTTTTTGAAATTACTGAAATTACATTTTGGTTATTCAAACTGACAGGATGGCTTATTTAAACAAACAGAATAAAGATAAAACAAGTAGTGTCAAATATTTCCTTTTGAATCGTGCTAAAGTATGGTATTATAATCTTAAGTCTTTAGCTGTAGTATAGCTGCTAATGCTAACTCTTAGGGTTAATAACATGAGCATTTTTTTTTTTCTAAATCACTGACTTTTACAGAAACCTGACCGCATTGGTTCTTTGGCCGGTAAGTGTCAGTTCCCCCAAATTACCCTTCCTTTGCATTGTTAGTTTGTATAACGTACCCATGGGGTTTTTTTTTTTTTTGTTAGATTGGTGCTTTGGCTGGTAAGTGTAGGAATAAATTATTGAATTAGAATACAGCATTATATAACGTTAATTTTTACTGCAGATAATCACATCAATTCAATTCAGTTTTATTTATATAGCGCCAAATCACAACAGTCGCCTCAAGGCGCTTTGTATTGCGGGTAAAGACCCTACAATAATACAGAGAAAACCCAACAGTCAAACAGCCCCCAATGAGCAAGCACTTGGTGACAGTGGGAAGAAAAAACTCCCTTTTAACAGGAAGAAACTTCCAGCAGAACCAGGCTCAGGGAGGGGCAGTCATCTGCTGTGACCGGTTGGGGCTGAGGGGAGAGAGACAGGACAAAAGACACACTGTGGAAGAGAGCCAGAGATTAATTATAATTAATGATTAAATACAGAGTGAAGCATAAACAAAGTAAATAAGGTGAATGAAAAGAAACAGTGCATTATGGGAACCATAATGCACTGTTTCTTCCAGCATAACTAAGGGGTGGTTGAGGGTCACCTGATCCAGCCCTAACTATAAAATTGATCATAAAGGAAAGTTTTAAGCCTAACTGCTATGGTCCTGGGCCGGGGGCCTAATGTTTTGTGTTCCTTTTGTATAGTTCCGTTTTGTTATGTTTCTGTGTGTGTCAGGTTTACTTCCTGTCTTATTTTGGTAGGGTCTTGTTTTGTGTGCAGTGTGTTCAGTTTTGCTTCCTTGTCTCGTCAGTGTAATTTGGTTCACCTGTATTCCCTCCTGTTTCACCTTCCCTCATTAGCCCTGCTGTGTATTTAACTCCTGTGTATTCTCTGCTTGTTGTTGTGTTGTTGAAGGTGTTACATTGGAGTGCTTGTGGTTTGCCTTGCTTTGCGTTTGTGCGTGTCGTCTGGCTCCCACAAGGTTTTTTGTATTTTGGCTTTTGTTTCGCAATAAACACCTTTTAAGTTTATGCCTGTTCCCTAGTGATGGCAAAATGAGGCTTTTTGAAGCATTGACTCATTGTGAACCATTGTGTCATAAAGTGGTTCACTACCCGAAGCTTCATTCAATTCCCTTGGGTGACATCTACTGGCCATAGCGATTGGTGCACCTAATGAAACTCTGCGAATGTGATGCATCTCTTGTGTATATAGTAACACGTATGTATGTATGTATGTATGTATGTATGTATGTATGTATGTATGTATGTATGTATGTATGTATGTATGTATGTATGTATGTATGTATGTATGTATGTATGTATGTGTGTGTGTGTGTGTGTGTGTGTGTGTGTGTTATACATATGTCTTTTAGTACCTCCATTAAATATTCTTAGTAATTTACCCATGAAACAATAGTAATTTAAAAACAGTGTTGTGAAAATCTTTGGTTTGTCATTCATATTTTCTCTGGGAATGTGCTTGGTGTACTGAGTATTTTTGGACGTTGTGCTTGGTGAAATAAACAGGGTGCTTGTGTTACTTCAGGTGTTTTTATTCAAGAAAAGTAGTTTTTGCACAGTAGAGGGGCTCAAACGGTTTCTTTTTTTTGAGACAATTTCTCCAGCTTTGGAAAATACTCTTTCACAGGGAACAGAGGAGGCTGGTGTGACAAGGAACTGTTTGGCTAGGTGGTACAGGTTTGGATACAGAGTTTTGTGCTGTGCCCAATATTTCAGTGGATCCTCTGCTCGCCCCAGAGGAGGAGCAGGTAAATATTGCTGCACCTCCACTATAGCATCTGCTGTTGCGTTTTTCCATTTTCTTGCATCCTCTGCATCCTTGTCCAGAAGACTCCACAGGTTAATACCTGGGGAGAAAAGGCACATTGCAGAATATATTTTCAATGACATCAATGTGGCATGAGATTGTGTCTTACCTGTAGAAGCTTCAGCAGGTGCTGGCTGTGGTGCTACCGATGTAGATGGTTCTGGTGTTGTTGCTTTCATCAAGGCCGCACATTCCCCTTTCAGGAGTTTCACTGCAGTGTCACAGTTGTTGGGACTGTGAAATCCATGGGTTTTAAATCTCGGATCCAGCAATGTTGCCATGGAGTTGAGACTTGTCATCTCTACACCAGATAGCTTCTCAGTCATTATTCGGTCTAGATTTTGTCCCAGCTGTTTGGCCATATCAATTGTAGCTCCACTTAGCAATTCATTCAGTGTGTGCTTCAACATGCGTATTAGTGGAGCTACTTTGGAGCCTGATACTCTTTGCTCTTGGGAGAGCTCCACAGTCGCTGCCTGAAAAGGTGACAACATTTTGATGCACTGAGCCGTCGCCTCATATTCATTGGCTGTTAAAGGAGCCAAATCTGTAGACAAAGTAGCCAGAGCTGCTGCGACTGCTTCTCTCTGATCATATATCCACTTTAGCATTTCAAAAGTGCTATTCCACCGGGTTTCCACTTCATTACAGGGCGGCCCATTTGCACTTGCACCTGCTGAAGACGCTCCTTGGCTGTGGTGCTGCTTCTGAAATATGTGACAATCCTCCGCACCCTTGACCGGATGTCATCAAGACCAGGGGTTGCATCAATGGATTTTTTCACTATCAGGTTGAGTGCATGGGCTATGCAGATAGCATGCCTAACTTTCAGTATTCTGGCAGTGGCTATCATGTTTTGGGCTGCATCCGTCACCAAACATCTCACCTTTCCACCAATTCCCCACTCCACCATCAGCTCCTGCACAACAGCTGCAATGTTTTCAGCTGTGTGGCTACTGGGGAAAGGATGGACTCCCAGCAGAGTTGTAGAAAGCTGATCGTCAGCACCAACAAAATGGCAGGTAACAGCCAGATATGCATCCATGTTAATGGATGTCCACATATCTGCTGTGAGGCTGACACTGTCAGTGGTCAGCAACTCAGCCTTTGCCTTCTCCTTTTCGTCCACATACCTCATATCCACCATGGCCTTAACTGTATTTCTACTTGGAATGGTGTATGTAGGATCCAGTTTTGCCACAAGTGCCCTGAATCCAGGATCATCCACCACAGCGAAAGGCTGGGAGTCCTTCACTATGAAGTCCACAAGAGCTTCATCAAGCTCTTGCTTCCTGGATCCTAAAAGAAACAAACAAACAAAAAACCCAACATGAATAAAGAAAAGTAACTTCAATTTAACTTAGACACATTTAGTTGACATTCTTTCTAATTCTCAGTTTATTTCTATGTTACGCTTACCTTGATTGGTGGCACGCGGCTGAGTGTTCTCGTGTTTGGCTCTATAATGCCTCAGCATTGATGACGTATTATTATTATATGTCAGCAGCTGGGGGCAATGCAAACACTGCACCTATAAAACCAAGATAACAACCTGTTATTACGTTATTCATCTTAGCTTTTATGCATTTGGCGTCAGTAAGAACTGCACCTCTTGCATAACATGATACCATGACTATTACACTACTGCACAGTATGGGCTATAGGCTTTCTAATAAACACTTCCAATGTACATTACCTTATTAGGTGGCACCAAGTTGAAATACTCCCACACTTGGGAACGCTTCCTCGATGGTTGCTCCATGACACCAAAACGCCAAATATCAAAAAATGAGAGCTGTTCGTAACGTATAATACGTGTAGAACGGGGACATGAACCGGGGCTTGAGCCATCTTAAATACACTGATTCGCGCCAAATGTTCAAAGCTCCACCTGTCAGCTCGAAGCAGTCAGCTGACTCGGTCTGAACGAAGCAGTGAAGTGGTTCAAACGTCATCGGTGACATCACATGAAGCAAGCTCCGGCCCACTGCTTCACCATAACTACCCTGGCGAGTTTGAAGCGTGCTTCGAAGCCTCGGTGTTGGAGGTAACATCACTACTGTTCCCGGAGTCCTACATTTGGGTCCATCTCTGCCTGTCACACTGCCTGACATGACACTAATCTTAAAAATAGAGAGGGAGTCTGTCTTTTGAATCCAAGTTGTGGGCTGGTTCCACAGACGAGGGGCCTGAAAGCTGAAAGCTATGCCTCCCTCCATCTTAAGTATCCTAGGAACCACAAGTAAGAAAGCACTCAGAGTGAAGTGCTCCCACCAATTTTCACTAGTGACTAAAACAGTCATAATTAAAAAATTCGATTCTGCTATTAAAGCAGAGTTACCAGGTAGCATTATGCCTTATTCTTACATTTAAAATGTTTCATGCTTCAAAGTAAAAATCAGATTTATATATGGTAGGTAAGCACTATGAAAGACATTTTCTATTTTATTAGATATTACATTGAGCAGTTTGTTTCATTATGGAATATTTACTAGCACTACTAGCAGCCTCACTGAGTTACATGTTCAAATAAAGTGGTCTTAAAAAAAAAAATGTTTAAGTTGAAATGGTGAAATACTGTGAATGCTGTCACTGTACATAACACACATTTCCACAAAAATAAGAAAAAAGTAAATTAGTAGGGATATCGTGTGTGTGTGTGTGTGTGTGTGTGTGTGTGTGTGTGTGTGTGTGTGTGTGTGTGTGTGTGTGTGTGTGTAAAATATGAAGTAGTTTGAATGCAAAATGTTACCAAATTGTACAAAAAAATTTTCATTATTTGCCAAATTCTACTGAGTGGTTGTGATTGATGTTCTTGTCTATTTCATTTGATCATTTCAGAATGGCTTTAAAAGAAGTTCTTGCTGTAAAGCCCAGTTACTACAGGCTTCCACCACTACCGTATTTTCCGGAGTATAAGTCGCACTTTTTTTCATAGTTTGGCTGGGGGTGCGACCTATACTCCGGAGCGACGTATATGTGACATTTATAACACATGAACCAAAATACTCCAGCCACTTGACATCTCCGTGAACTGCAGCTTTAAGGCAGTCTTGCGTAACCTGTGGGCGCAGTGGATGATGGACTTAGAGCACAGCTTAACGGCAACTGGGAGAATGCGCCACCCAACTTTCCTGGAAGTCATTGGATGGATCAAGAAAACATGGGCTTCAGTGACAAACCATCCTGTTGGGATTCAGAAAGGCTGGAATAATTGGAACTGCAGCTGACGACGAGTCTGACTAACGCGACACAGAAGAGGAAGCGGCGCTTCGTCTACGGAGTGTACGGAATTGTTTAGAAGTGACACCGAGGATGAAGAATTCAATGGATTGATGGTTTGGTTAACTTGTTAGTATGTTCTTTATGCTATGATTATCTGAATAACTTAATGTTACGTTAACATACTGTAGCGATTCTCTTAGTTAGAGAGCGTGTTGATGTTGTGGGATTTCGGACTGTTCGGGAGGTTCGTGAAGGCAGCATGGAGAGAGAGAAAAGACCGAGAGCTTGCCTGTGTGTGTGTTGCTGTTCCGCTGTTGTAGTTGTGGTTGGCGTGGCTGTGGCCTACAGCAGCCGTTTTTCTGTTAATAAAGACGACCTTTGTTGTGAATATCGCCGACTTTGGAAGTGTGTTTACAACGTTACAATACCGAACACGTGTTCGTTGTGCGTCATGTAGCTGAATGTGCTACGTTAGCATAACGTAGGCGTAACCGTGTTCGTCCTGTTCTTTAATCCATTATTATTTTAAATTGCCGTTCAAGATGGAATTTCTGCTCTGGGTCTCGGATTCTATCAACCCCCCCCCCCCCCCCCCCCCCCCCCCCCCCCCCCCCCCAAAAAAAGTGCGACTTATAGTCCGGTGCGACCTATATATGTTTTTTTCTTCTTTATTATGCATTTTTTGGCTGGTGCGACCTATACTCCGGAGCGACATATAGTCCGAAAAATACGGTACATATTTTGGTGGTGGAACAGAAAAGAGGCCTGTCATGGGAATTTGGCCAAAATTCAGCCACTACAGGACTCAGTCAACAAAGTGGTATGTATCACTGATGGAAAGTCAGTTGCCAAACTGACATTATTTGAAGACTTCAGTTTAAAAGTAAAGGAAGGAGAATGTTACATAATGAAGGGTTACAGTAGTGCCCTCCGTTAGTAATTCTCATTACTAAGCAAACACTGTTTTTCCGGGCACGGGACTTGCTGCATCCAAATTCTCCTCTCACCTCCTCACCAACTGCCATGAGAGTAAAGGATTTTTAACTGTTCAAGGGAAAGTGATTAAGGTAAGTTAGCTGCATGCTCAGGTTTTTGTTTCTTTGTTTTTTTAAAAAAAAACCTTAAAATTATATTTGTTGGAAAGCTATGAGATTAGTGGCTGCTTTTTTTCAGCTGGCCAAAAATGTTTTGATGTATGTTTGATGTCATGCCAATAACATAAGGCAGATCTCTGTAGCAGATGCCACTGCAGTAGTAACACTTCCACAGCATGTCCACTGTGTGTGTGTTTTGTCCTCAGATCTCTGCCGTGAAAAAGGTCACCACAGAGAAAGGACAGGTCCCCTTTCGGAACATAGTCCTGCAACAGGTACAGAGACAGCTAATTCGAAACACTAAATGCTGTCCCAGCTTGCTAATTCAGTGATGAACAGCTGGATAATATTATGTGTGATATTTTTTGATAATGGCTGGTCCTGAATGTAATTGCACCTGAAGGCACCCGAATGTGATTGGACTGTGTGGATCCGTCTAGTCTCTTACATTGCTCCAAAATAAGATGCACAGAGTTGCACAGGGTGTGCACCTGTTTGCTAAGTGCAATGATAGAACAGCAAGCAGGTGAAATTCTCAGCCCAGTGTGAAATGACCTCAGCATGGCGCAGCGCTGGGCGATCAACTGCTGCCTAAAACCCTGTACATTGGAGTGAGATTTGGTGACTGTCACGGCTGTTTTGAGTACAGAGAACTCATTGTCATGTTTAATAAACTGGATTGACATGGTCTGAGATTTGAAAAAAAGGTGGCCATATGGATGGATATGGTCAGCAACAATACTCAGGCTATGGCATTTAAACAATGCCCAACTAATACTAAGACCCCCAAAGTGTGCCCAATTCATAATCAAAATATTTTATTTATCCCAGAGGGAAATTTCAGTTGTTACAGCTGTAATCGTTTATCATATAGAAAGAATAAACACTAATAATTTTAAACCAAAAACACTAATATTAAAACCAAAAAGATAAATTTGTAGTAACCGTACTGTAAAAATGTACACTTGATTTATTAGACTGGTGAACCATAGTGTCACCTATTAAGGGAGGAGTTATAGAGTTTGATGGCCACAGGTAGGAATGACCACCTGTGCCACTCTGTGGTGCATTTTGGTGGGATGAGTCTTTCACTCTCTGTGCTTCTGTGTCTCATCACTGTGCTGTAGAGTGGGTGGGAGCCATTGTTCAGAATGGCCTGCAGCTTAGACAGCATCCTCCTTTCCAGCACTGCTATCAGAGTCCAGCTACACTTTCACAACATCACTGGCTTTGTGGATCAACTTCTTGTGTCTTTTGGTTTCTGTTGCCCTCAGCCTGCTGCACTGTTGCCAACTCCTCAGCAAGGAAAGTAGCTATTGGCTGTCCTAAAAGTCGCTATATGACGTCATCATCTAATTTGCATATTTGCACGTAGTTGCAATTGAGGATGTAGGAAAGAGGAATAAAATCTTTAGACAGACAAAAAGTGAAGAAAAACACCCTAAATATGTTTAGAACTACTAGGGCTGGGCGATATGGACCAAAATAATATCTCAGTATTTTTTACCTGAATAGTGATACACAAAATATATCTTGATATTTTTTCTTCACAAAGGTATAAACAAAAAGGCACCCCTTAGTCAAAGCTACATGTCCCAAATGTCACACAGACACTTTTATTAACATTCAGCTGTAGATGTACATGAGAAATTGCTCAAAAATAAACCACTGGCATTTAAATAATAAAAGCAAGATTTCTGTCAGTTCCAGTAAAAAATTTTTGATTCCTCATCTTTATTGCCTGTCTGACACGGACTGCTTTGAAAATGTCAAAATCACTCTAGTTTCATAACCGATCATGTTTCTTCAAGAGAAGTGAAGCAAAAACGCGGTTCGCAATGCTGCCTTCGCTATCGCGTCCCGTGTGTTCGGTTTCACCCCAGTGGCTGTGCGGGCCATTTGCCCCTGTCGTATGTCGCTCCCCGTGTGTCGAGCCCATAATATCGAATTTCGCTGCAATTGCTCCTGCTTCATCTCTGGATTTGCTCCTGCGTGCGAGTTTATATCTTACGTTTGCCTCCTGCGCTTGCCGTGATTGTCTCCGGTGAAATCAACTTATATAGACACTAAAGCGATCTCCAGGCGCTGTTAGCATGTGTAGTTGTGCATGAATGAGCCGATGCGTGAAAGTGGGTGGACTGGAGCTGAGGAGGGCTTTAGCGCTAAACTCATCCGACTTCTGAATCACATTTAATTGGAAATGTATTACAATGGGAGCAGATTTTTCATCCGCGGTAGGTGAATATCCAACTGATTTAAGTGATGATTTTATTTGAATTAATGTCAGGAAAAATGGAGACCTGCAGATACCATCTGACTAGAGCAAAAATCAGATTTGTGCGACTTCGACTTAGGCGACTTTCACTGTATAAAGCGCATGAAAAATACAACTCACTATAACGCTGAATCAGTGTGAGCCCTGAGCTTGTTTCTCTGCTGCTCATTTTTGCTAGCTTGTGGGTTGGCTGGGTTCGGTCTGTGAACACCAATACAAGCTTTGATTTCACATGGAGTGACTGCAGAGCCACGGTGTTGAGTGCCGGAGAGAGTCAGCTTGATGGCTGGGTCCGCCTCACTGCTATCCCCGTGTTAAATAAAAATGGTAAATAGACTAGTTCTTATATGATGCTTTTCTACTCTTGTTGAGCACTCAAATATTTAAACTCGTGACCGAGACAAGCGTCTTGACACACGTCAAGAGAGTCATAGACGGATGTAATGGAGAGAATCTGCCAATTTTCAAAATAAAATATCATTCAGCCTCAGATAAGTAAAACAGAAAAAAATTTAAGTTACTCGGTCTTTAAGCTCGGTCCAGTACCGGGCCAGGGGTTGGGGACCTCTGGCATAGAGGATAGCACTTGCCACCATGGACTCAGAGAAATTCTGTGCATAGTCCTGCAGATGTTGGAGGACCTCAGGTGCCTCAAAAAATGCATGACTTTGCCACTTCCTGTAAAGATCAGTGTTCTTAGCCTGCACCATTGCACTGCAATAGACAGCCTGAACTGTTAAAACAAGCCAGGATGGATCCAAGCTTTTACAGATGCTGGTCATAAAATTAGAATATCATGAAAAAGTTGATTTATTTCAGTAATTCCATTCAAAAAGTGAAACTTGTACATTAATTCATTACACACAGACTGATATATTTCTAATGTTTATTTCTTTTAATTTTGATGATTATAACTGACAACTAATGAAAACCCCAAATTCAGTATCTCAGAAAATTAGAATATTGTGAAAAGGTTCAATATTGAAGACACCTGGTGCCACACTCTAATCAGCTAATTAACTCAAAACACATGCAAAGGCCTTTTGGTGACATTTTTTATGAATTGTAGCCTGTCACCAAATCTTAGTCCATTAGCACATCTTTGGGAAGTGCGGAACAGGTGATTCACATTATGAATGCACCAAACAAATCTGCAGCAACTATACTAGATTGTTAATATGGCACCAAATCTCTGGAATATTGTCACCACTTTGTTGATTCCATGCTCTGAGAAATTAAAACAGTTTTGAAGGCAATTGGAGGTCCACCCTGGTACTGGCAAGTTATGTACTATTTGGATTAAACTGAAAAGAGGAACAGTATATTAGGGGGCAGGATATGCAAAGAGGGAAGAAATAACTTCTTTAAATTCAGTACTTAATGTTAAAGCTTCTATTCCCTAGTTTGGATTTACTTTTATTTTTTCACTACATGTTCTAATTATACAATATATAATAACTGAGTCCAATATACACAGTGTGTCCGTGCATATTTACCAGTTTACACAGCAATGATAATTAGCACAACCAAGTATGCTATAGTCCTACTTACTGAAAATGCTATAGGTGATTATGCATTAATACTGTGATGTCATGACTGACTGGTGTAAATGGAAGTTATGTAATGTTTTAGGGACATGTTTCAAATTTCAACATAGTGTGGAGCAACAGTATTATTTTCCTGTCTTACAGGAAAAAACCCAGGTGCCACTGTCCCTGTGGAGGAAGGCAGCTGTTTTTGATGTGCCCCTTGGGGGAACACTGACAGTGACACGTGTAAAACACGCCAAAGGTGACTATGGCTTTAGACTGCAGACTACTGGTTTCACCAAGATGGCGGTATTTATTAAGAGAAAAAAGAACACGATGTATATGCTAGGGTTTTAAGTGAAAAAAATAGACTAATTAGAACAATATATCTTTTATGTATGTATGTGTGTTGGAACTGTTTTTGTGTTGTTGCCTCTCCGAGCCTGTGGGGGGCGCAGGTTTTCACAATGCGCTATGTTAGGCTGATTTGTAAATAGAAGAAGTGAACGGAAGTAGTTTTCTCAGGAGGTAGAGAAAGCATGGTGCATCTCTGACAATCCAAAGCCATCCGCTCCTTCATATCCCTTTGAGTGGCAATATGAGTAAGTTTCAAGGTTGTATGTGTTTGTAAGATATTATGCGTGTGATTATTCAAATAAGTTTGAGATGTTTGATATGCTATATGTGTCAATCTAGTGAATCCAATCTGAGTTCACGCAGTGCGACCGCTAAATTGGAATGAACCCTTTAATGTGCCTTATATATCAAAGGAGATGTTAATTTGATTTAAGTGATCATATTATAATTGTATTCTGAGTACTTTTTCTGTATTTTGTATTGTTTCAGTTTCACACTTTTTTACATTAAATCCTGTCCAACTACAACACGCGCCTGTTCCTTGGAGGAAGTGATGTAAGAGAGAGTTTAGCTGGCTGTGAATCTCAATATAGGACACGGGGTCACATTGAGTGCAACAGTACAGTGAAATCATAGCACTCGACAAGGGTCCACGAGCGGCAGTCGACTTGACCATGGAGAAGTCAGACGCTGAACAGCAAGGCAACGAGGAAACAAGGTCCACTCACTCAGTAGCATCTGCAAAGTCTTCGGGGAAACTTACCGTTAGGTCATCAGCAGGATGTTCAAGTAAGTCATCAGCCTCAACCCGAGCTAGTATGGAGGCAGCTCGGGCACAAGCAGAAGCGCAAGCAGCAAAAGCCAGATTAGCCTACGCGCAAAAGGAAATGAGCATCAAGATAGAAAAGGCCCGTTTAGAAGCGTCTCTTGACGTACTCAATCTCCAAAAGGAAGCTGATGCAGCCGTGGCTAAAGCAGGGGTGATGGAGGCAGCAGCAGCTCAATTTGGCATAGCGGAACCAAAGGAAGACTTGACATTTTTGGCTCAACAAACAACCCCAGAGGAAAAAGTGAGTGAGTACGTGAATAAGCACAATTATACTGACCTGGCTCAAGACAATAGAGATACATTTCAGCATGATGACAGCAATTATCGAAATGAACAATGCGAACAACCAGTAGTGTACACACCTCGCAGTCCCAAAGAGGAACTGATGCAATACCCGTTTATGCCACAACGGGGACTAAGCCCACACAATAATGCTGACAGCACAACGAGTGACCTAGCCAGATTTCTAGCTAAGAGCCAGCTAGTAACTGGAGGACTGTCGGAATTTGATGATAAGCCAGAGAGTTACCTTAGCTGGAAAGCCACATTTCAGAGCACCATCAAGGACCTTGGTCTTACAGCCAGTGAAGAAATGAATCTACTCATAAAGTGGTTGGGACCCGGGAGACTATGCTGTAGTCACGCGAGACTTTGTGAATCTCGGCAGTATCGTTAATGGCGGCGTGACTCTATCAGCAAACATTTGCGTGATTAGCCTTTTTTTTTTCGCCAATTTATAACTAGACAGGCTTAAAACTAAAAAAATATAGGTAGTTTCTTAGCCTAACTTAAATTATTTTCAACAATCTGGAGGACGGTGAAGAGGACCTGGATAGTTTGCTGCGGTACATCGACGGGTGTTTTGAGCGAGTCGTCATGGGGAAAACAGACAAGACGCCGACTCCCTCCACCAGCAAAGCAACGCCGTCCACAAAAAGAAGCCGCCCAGAAGATTCCCCAGAGGCAACTTCGCCACCCACCACCAATATTGTGGACATTCTGGAGTCCATTAATAACAAATTGTCCAGCTTTGACGCCCGCTTGGCCCTGGTTGAAATCCTTCACAAGGAGTTTCAGGCCCTGCGGGAGTCAGTTGAGTTCAGCCAGCATCAGGTGGAAACACTGGCTGCTGAAAACGCTGTCCTCAGAGAGTCGGTGAATTCCCTCACCGAGGAAACGACCCGGCTCTCAGAAGAAAATAAGAAAATTAAAGAATCGATTATCGAGCTTCAGGCCCGCAGCATGAGAGAAAATCTTGTGTTTTCAGGTATCCCGGAGAAGGCAGAGGAGGACCCGGAGGCTACAGTGAAGGAATTTATCCAAACTCACCTGAAGCTCCCGGAGGACGCCGTGAAGACCATCGCCTTCCATAGAGTCCACCGCCTGGGAGGGAAGCGACCCGGAGCACGCAGACCCAGACCGATCGTGGCCAAATTCGAACACTTCAAAGAAAAAGAGCTGGTGAAGAGCCGCGGCCGGGAGCTGAGAGGGACGGACTTCAGCGTCAACGACCAGTTTCCAAAGGAGATTCTGGAGCGACGCAAGGCCCTATTCCCCATCCGGAAGAAGTTCATGCAGGGAGGCTCCCGGGCTGTCATCGCCGTGGACAAACTGTATGTAAACGGACAGCTTTACCGAGACAAAAACACCACGCCATGGCTCAGCTGATCGATCAGGTGATCTGTGTCCATATTAACGTTCTTTTCTGAGTTTTTTTTTCAACCATCTAAACAGTACCATTAAATAGTCTAAATCTGTCTAAGTAGTACCATTAACGCCGACGAGTCAGCATAGTACCGTGATCGTTTGTTTGTTTGTTTGTTCTGTTTTGTTTTCCCCTCATCTAATTTCATTCTTATGTCACTTAGGTCACTTTTTACACGTCTTTTTTCTTTCTGCACTCAGCAATATGTTTACGTCACTTACAATGCTACAGTTTACTACACTAACATACAGCGCAGATGCACACACACCAACATACAGCGCACATACACACGCACACATCAATATAAAGGGCACACGCCAACATACAGAACATATGTACACACACACACACATCCTTAGTGAGCACACAACAGTCCATCAGTTAGTTTAAATATGAGCACACTCAGATTTGTCTCATGGAATGTGCACGGGGCTGGTTCGAGGGAAAAGAGACTAAAAATTTTTAATCCGTTAAAAGACTTAAAAGCAGATGTTGTTTTTCTACAGGAGACACATGTGTCCAAAACATCTGAGCTCACTCTTTCCTCTCCACAGTTCCCTCACACGTACTCAGCCTGCTATAACTCCAAACAAAGAGGTGTAGCTATATTGATTAACAAGAAGATAAACTTTAACATTAGCAACAGTACAATAGACCCTGAAGGTAGATTTATAATACTTAATTTATCTATACAGAATACAGATTTATGTATTGCTAGTATATATGGACCAAATGTTGATGACCCCTCCTTCTTTCATGCTTTGTTCACTTCACTCTCAGATCACTCTGACACCACACTTGTAATAGGAGGAGACTTCAACCTGGTACTTAATGCAGATATTGACAGGCTCAGTACAGCAGTGAGTCAGAGGAACTGGCAGTCTGCAGACATTCTTAAACAGTACATGAAGGATTTTGGACTTTGCGATGCTTGGCGTTCACATTACCCTACTTTGAGAGATTATAGTTATTTCTCACCAGTACACAAATCTCATTCCCGCTTAGATTACTTTTTAGTTAGCAGCTCCATAATGATGGATATCACAGACACTCAGATTCACCCTATCACTATTAGCGATCATGCACCGGTGTCTATGTCTCTGACACAGAAAAGAGTCACACCACCAATCAGGAACTGGAGATTTAATACATCATTACTTAAAGAAGAAGATTTTATTAATTATTTCAAAAAGGAATGGTCAGCATACTTAGAATATAATGATATTCCAGGAATATCACCATGTGTTCTTTGGGAAGCAGGAAAGGCAGTAATGCGGGGCAAAATAATATCTTACTGCTCGCATAGGAAAAATAAAGAAAAAGCACTTGTGTTAGAATTAGAACAAAAAATTAAATCTTTAGAAACTGCTTATGCCGCTTCACCACAAGAACATACAATTATCAGCCTGAGGAAACTGAAACTGGAGCTAAATGAAATAATTGATAAAAGGACACAATTTATGTTGCAGAGGCTGCGTTTGGAAAACTTTGAGCATGGAAATAAATCTGGAAAATTCCTGGCCAAGCAATTAAAACTGAATAAAGAAAAAACAGCTATTTTTTCTATTAAAGACTCGACTGGTATTATTACTCATGACCCACAACAAATAAATAACTCTTTCAGAGACTTCTATGAAGCCTTATATTCACCACAGATTAACCCATCTGATACTGAAATTGAAGAATTTCTTAATAATATAAATCTACCAAAACTAAATGACAGCCAGGCTGCAGCTCTGGATTTACCTCTTTCATTGTCTGAACTTAGTGAAGCCCTACAGCATCTCCCAAATAATAAAGCCCCAGGCCCAGATGGTTTTCCAGCCGAGTTTTATAAAGAATTTTGGTCTGAGCTAGCTCCCATTTTTTTCAGAATGGTAACTCAGATTCAGAATGACCACATCTTATCCCCAACCTTAAACTCTGCTAACATTAGCCTGCTTCTTAAACCAGGCAAAGACCCCACACTCCCATCCAGCTACAGGCCAATCTCTCTCATTAATGTAGATCTTAAAATAATTTGCAAAGCCCTTGCCAAAAGATTAGAAAATATTACTCCATTTATTGTACATCCAGATCAAACAGGCTTTATCAAGGGTCGGCACTCAGCCAATAATACACGTCGACTGATAAATATAATAGACTATTGTTCTATTAACAAATTAGAGACGACAATCGTGTCTTTAGATGCAGAGAAGGCATTTGATCGGGTAAATTGGAAATTCTTACTAGCAGTTCTGCAAAAATTTGGATTCGGTTCATCCTTTATAAACTGGATCAGAACGCTACACAGCTCTCCGAATGCGCGTGTTAGGACAAATGATCTCATTTCACAAAGTTTCAGTCTGCAGAGGGGCACTAGGCAGGGCTGCCCACTCTCTCCCTCTCTTTTTGTAATTTTCATTGAGCCGCTAGCAGCAGCAATCCGTCAAAATGCAAATATTAAAGGGATTCAAACTGAAAATATGGACCATAAACTTAGCCTTTATGCTGATGATGTATTACTTTTCCTTGGGAATTCACAAGGCTCTCTTTTGAAGACTATCACACTGATAGATAAGTTCTCATCTATATCTGATTACTCTATCAATTGGAGTAAATCAACAGTTTTGCCTCTGAATTGTAATTTCCAGAGAACCTCTAGGACCCCACTAAAGTCAGGAAATATTAGATATTTAGGCATAAATTTTTCCGCCAGGCTCTCAGACTTGGTACGATTAAATCATATCCCCTTATTAAAAACAATAGAGGATGATCTCACACGTTGGAACAGTTTACCTATATCACTCATGGGGAGAGTTGCTGCCATTAAAATGATGGTTTTACCAAAAATTAATTATCTATTTTCATTGATCCCTAATAAACCTTCTATTCCTTGGTTCAAGTCACTAGATTCAAACATCTCAAAATTTTTATGGAAAAACAAACCGTCAAGAATAAGCTTAAAAACTTTACAAAAGCCAAAACACAGTGGAGGTCTAGAATTACCAAACTTTTATTACTATTTCTTAAGCAGTAGATTGCAGTATATTTCAAAGTGGATCAAATCCAATTCATTAGACAACCCATGGCTGGATCTAGAACAGGCGTTTTGTGGAAAAATAAAAATCTCAGATTTACCTTTCATTAGTTCCAGTATTAAACATCATAACTGCTATAAAGTCCTTAGTATAAATACCTCTCTGACAGCCTGGTGGGAATTTTTAAAAATAACTAAGTCTTCACTCATCCCCTGTAAACTAACACCCATTTGGAACAATCCAGATATTTGTCAGAAAAAGAAAATGCTGAATTTTCCGTTATGGCGTGATAAGGGTATAAATAACTTAGAACATATTATCCAAGATGGAAATTTTATCACGTTCCAAGAACTTATATCAAAATATAGAATTGGCAACGGTAGATTTCTGGAATATCAACAAGTTAAGTCCGTCCTACAGGGAAGATTTAACCTTAATCAATTGAATCTAGAAATGCCTACTTGGGTAACAGAATTTCTTAACCTCTGTACCCCAAAATTGTTATCAAAATTATATAAATTATTAATAAAAACTGATGATTCAGTTTCCCTCCCAATTACAAAATGGGAGCGTGATCTTTCTGTCAACCTGGATCAAAATTTATGGACAGAAATATGTTTAAATATCTTCAAAATGACTAAAAGACCCCAAATACAACTTGTACAATATAAGATTCTCCATAGAACATACTACACTGGACAAAGGATGTTCCAAATGGGCCTTACACACTCAAACATATGCACCCACTGTACAAGCAATTCAGAGGATAATCATCTACACGCTCTGTGGTCTTGTGTACCAGTTCAGAGATTTTGGCAGAGGATTTGTGAAGATCTATCCACATGGTTTAGCTGTCATATCCCAACTTCCCCCAGACTATGCATCTTAGGTGATGTCAGTGAATTAATTATGGAGTTAAATATATCACACATAGTTCTTACTGCCTTGTGCATCGCTAAGAAGATGATCCTCATGAACTGGAAGACAAAAAATAAACTATGTATTACTCAGTACAGAAATTTATTAGTAGATCATGTTAGTTTAGAGAGAATGTCTGCTTCTTCTAAAAACAAATTGGAGGAATTTGACTCTCTTTGGCTCCCACTGCTCAGCTCCATTACTTAGTGGGGGTGGTGGGCTGCGGGCTCTGCTCCTGATGTGCTTTGTGGGGGGGTGGGGGAGGACTCCGGGGGCCTGGGTAGCTGGTAGCCTCCTGAGGCTGGGGTGCTGGGGCGACCTTCTGGTGATGTCTGTGTGCCTGTCCTGGTTGATGGTGGTGGGGGCTTGGATGGTGCTGCCTTCGGTCCTGGGGTGTGGGCGGGGTGCTTGGGGGGGTGGTGCCGGCCCTCGGTCGGTTGGCTGGTCTTCCCTGTATGGCTTGGGAGCTGGGGTCTGGGGCCCCGGCACTGGGGCCGCGCCGGCTCCCGGTGGGCCCCCCCTGGCGCGGGGGGGGCCTCTGCTGTCCCGGCCGCGCCGCCGGGTGGGGTGGGTTGGCCTGACGTCGGGATGTCCGGTCTGCGCTTTTGGGGCCCTGGGATGCCTGCATTGCAGGGGGGTGGGGTGGGGGATGGGGCCGCGGTGGGGTGGTTGGGGGGGACTAGGCACTGCATTTCCATGCCCAGGCCAGTATGTCCTGTCGCCTGTTTGTGTCTATTGTTGAGTGAATGGGCATCTAGGAGGAGCGGGCCGCCCTCTGCGGTGGGGGCGAGGGCGCCAACCTCGGGTGCTGCAGTGCTCCGGGATGCTGTCACCGCGGCCCCGGGCTCACCTCCCCCTGCCCTGTGCTGGGGTGTGGGAGGTCGGGGTGCCTATTGAGCCAGCGGCCAGCTGGCTCTCTTCTTCCAGGATTTTTCCTGGTCATATGCCCCCCCCCCCTCCCCCTCCCCATACACAAACACACACACACACACACACAGAATACACATCACTCACAGATGTAGGATGGAGAGGCCACGTGGAGAGCTGCACCACCACTTGCCTCTCCGTTTTAATTGCACTTTAGTCATTATAACTCACAACACATACACACTTACACCCTGATACACATAGGACCTTTGGGGCAGGCATGTTACTCAGAGGTTGATGAGATGGGCCGCTGAGGTGGCCCCACTCGGATCCTCGTCACTGTCTGTCTCCAAATTTTATTTGCACTTTAGACATGGAGGGTTTTGGGGGGGCAGTGTGGGCAAGCGCTGACGACCAACAGTTGGCGCTTGTGGCATAACTGTCCCCTCAATTTTAACTGCACCCTATACACCTCATTCACTCACAAACATTAACACATAGACCTACAAGTTGGGGAGGAGGAGGGGTGGATGGGTCATCTTACACCCCGATTTCTTGCGTCTCGCCCGGGGTAGGGGTCGGGTGGTTCCTTGGGGACCGGGCTGGTGGCGTCCTGGGGTCGCTGTTGGCCCTGGGGTGGTTTCCACTTGCCCCGCCTTCAGAGGGTGGGTAGCTATGGATGAATGTGTGTCTTGGTGTATTTGTCACCGTCTCCGTGAGTATGGGTGGGTGAGTGAATGTGTATGTATGGCATATCTGTGTGTGGGTAAGTATGTATGGGCATGTATGAGTATCTGTGTATAAATGTGTACACGGGTGTCTGGGTGTGTTTGTATGTATGGCTGGACCTGGGTCTGGGCCTTGTGCCTTGCCTCCTGGCCACTCCTTGCTGGTTGCCTCCTCCCCCCTACCCCCCTGGGATGGGGGTGCCTCGGGGTTCCTGGGTGGGGCTGGGTGTTCTGGCGTGGGTACTGGCCTGCCCCCCTTGGGGGTGCGGTGCGGGGCTGCGTTGGCTTCTTCGGCGTGGGGGGGGGCTCTGTGGAGGGTCGGGCGGTCCTTGGGTGCCGTGGGCCCGGGAGCCCTGCCGCCGGCCAGTGCAGGGGGCTGGCCGCTGGGGGGGGGCTGGCTTCTCATCGCCTTGGGTTCCCTGGAGCCCTCGCTCCTCGACTGGGGGGGCTCCGTCTGAGACCACCCTCTCCCGTCTGCTGGGGTAGGTGTGCGGTTGTCTTTGGACTGAGTGGCCGGGGGTCTTCCTGGCTCTTGGTGGGCTGCTGGTGGCCTGGGGTTCCGGGGGCTTTCCGTACCTGCCTCTGGCTTCTGATGGGTGGAGCTGCAGCGTTTTGCCCTCATTGGTAAGTACGTTCCATGACACAGACACAAACATGACACAGACACAAACGCCCACTCAATCACAACTCAACAAAATTGTTGGTGTGCGTAACATGCTTTGTTAGTTTTGTTTTTCACACACAAATTTATTTTTGCAAGTATTGATAGTATTTTTTTATATGTTAAAGTGATGAAGTATCTGATTAATAGACTTGTGCTCTTTCCCCCTTTTTTTTTTTTTTTTTTTTTTTTTTTTGCTCCCTTTCTCTCTCCCTTTTTCTTCTCTTTATTTTCCTCTTCTTCAGCCTGTCAGCTCTGGCTGTTACATAGTATGTGGAAAAATAACTCAGATAAATAAAATAAAGGGTTAAAACAACAACAAGAAGAGCCTATTGAGAACCTATAGAGCTCATCTTGAAATAGCAAATATGTTTGGCACAACAACGCATTCAGATCACAGTTCTGCTTGCAAGATCTACCAGACATGACAGGCTTAAAAAAAAAAAAAAAAGTGGTTGGGACCTGAGTCTTCTGAACATGCCAAGAGACTGAAAGCAGTTAACATAAAGCATCCACCTGCCGGTTTGAACATGATATGGTCAAGACTAGAAGAATGTTATGGCTCACCAGAGGCAATAAAAAACTCCCTGTTTGCTAGGATACAAAGTTTTCCAAAGCTCTCCAGTAAAGAACCACACAAGCTTCGTGATCTGTCAGATCTGCTGTGTGAACTCCAAGCGGCGAAACTAGATGGATATTTACCAGGGTTAAGTTACCTTGACACAGCCAGGGGAGTAGGACCAATAGTGGAGAAGCTGCCCTTTCATCTCCAAGAAAAATGGACAATGGTGGGTTCAAAGTTTAAAGAAGACCACCATGTTAGCTTCCCACCCTTCTCAGTCTTTGTGGAATTTGTGAAAGGTCAAGCCAAAGCAAGGAATGACCCAAGCTTCGCCACAACTTTCAACACAATGACTCTCTCGCATGCCAATCACACATCCAGCTACAAAAAAGGGAAATCAACAGGTAACTACAACCAAAAGCTATCAGTCACAGTGCACAAGACAGACGTAGCATCAGAGGGATGCAGGACCAAAGAAGCAGGTGAAGACATTAAAAGACAGTGTCCTATACATCACAAACCCCACCCACTTAAAAGATGCAGGGGTTTCAGAACTATGCTGCTTGATGACAGGAAAAGGCTGCTCAAAGACAATAACATCTGCTATCGCTGCCTTGCTACCACCAGCCACCGAGCCAAAGACTGTACAGTCACGATTAAGTGTGAAGAGTGTGACAGTGAGAAACACCTGGCAGCTCTTCACCCTGGCCCTGCTCCACAGATGTCCAAGCCTCCCTCATTCCATAGAGAGCACGGCGGGGAGCAAACAACTGCACAGGACTCAGATGTTACTGCCACATGTACAGAGGTATGTGGAAATGAGATTGCAGGGAAATCCTGTTCTAAGATCTGCTTGGTGCAAGTCTATCCCAAAGGTCAGCGAGACAACATCAAAAGAATGTATGCGATAATCGACGATCAAAGCAACCAGTCTCTTGCAAAGACAGAGTTTTTTGACATATTCGATATACAAAGCCCAACTGAACCATACACACTGAGAACCTGTAGTGGTATAGCACAAGTGACTGATAGAAGAGCGTGTGACTACATAGTTGAGTCATTAGATGGAAAAATTAGTTTTTCTCTCCCCACTCTCATAGAGTGCAATGCCATCCCCAACAATAGAGAAGAGATACCCACTGTAGAAGCTGCTTTACACCACCGCCATTTGAAAGCAATAGCTGCTGAAATACCGCCTCTCGACCCAAGTGCAGATATACTGTTGCTAATAGGACGAAACCTTCTGAGAGTTCACAAGGTGAGGGAGCAAATTAACGGCAAACACAACGGCCCATTTGCACAGAAGCTTGACCTGGGCTGGGTCATCATCGGGCAGGTGTGTCTTGGCAACGCTCACAAGCCAAGTGAAGTGAACGCTCTGAAAACACATGTATTGGACAATGGCCGCCCAAGCTATCTCACTCCCTGCAACAGTCGCTTCAGTGTGAAGGAGGACTTTAGTCTGAGCCGAGCCAAAACCATTTCCAATAAGTTGCTACCTGTTCACCCACACGAAAAGCTCACAGTTGAGAATTTAGGAGAGGCTGTGTTTTGTCGCACCAATAAAGATAACCAGCTCGCTCATTCCGTTGAAGACATGATCTTCCTGAAGAAGATGGAGGCATTCTTCAAAGACGACACTAACAGCTGGGTTGCACCACTCCCATTTCGAACCCCCAGACGCAAACTTCCTGACAACCGGTCCTATGCCTACCAGCGGCTCATGTCCCTGCGACGTATGCTTGACAAGAAACCAGAAATGAAAGCACACTTCGTTGAATTCATGCAGAAAATGCTCGACAACCAACATGCAGAACTTGCACCACCTCACAACAAAGACAAAGAGAACTGGTACCTCCCGATATTTGGTGTATACCATCCGCAAAAGCCAGGAAAGATACGTGTGGTGTTTGATTCGAGTGCGCGGTTTGATGGAGTGTCCCTCAACGACATACTGCTTTCTGGCCCGGACCTGAACAACACACTTTTGGGTGTGCTGCTTCGCTTCAGGAAAGAACCTGTTGCCATCACTGCTGACATCGAACAAATGTTCTACTGCTTTGTAGTCCAGGAAGATCACAGAGATTACCTTCGCTTCCTGTGGTATGAAGACAACGACCTCACCAAAGATGTAGTAGACTATTGAATGAGGGTGCACGTCTTTGGTAACAGTCCCTCCCCAGCAGTGGCGATCTATGGGCTGAGAATGGCAGCAAAGGAGGCAGAAAGTGAATACGGAACTGACGCCCGAAACTTCATAGAGAAAGACTTCTATGTGGACGATGCATTAAAGTCCTTCTCAACCGAAGCTGAGGCTATTGACATTTTACAGAGAGCTCAAAAAATGCTTGCCCTCTCAAATCTACGTCTCCACAAGATTGTTTCCAACAAAGTGGAAGTTGTGAATGCTTTCCCCCCTGAGGATAGGGCCAAAGATATCAAAGATCTCGATTTAACAACTGACGAGCTTCCAGTCCAACGCAGCTTAGGAGTGAGTTGGAACCCTGTATCGGACACATTTACATTTCATGTTCCACAGGAGCAGAAACCCTTCACTCGCCGTGGTGTACTCTCGACAGTAAACAGCTTGTTCGATCCTCTTGGCTTGCTTGCACCTGTAACCATCAAAGGCAGACTTCTTCTCAGACAGCTCTCCAGCAGCGACCTTGAGTGGGACAGCCCGTTGCCACAAGACATGTATGATGATTGGAGAAGATGGCACGATTCACTACAGAGTCTCACAACCCTACACATTCCTCGTACCTATGTAACGTTCTCCATCTCACAAGCCACCTTCATCGAGCTTTGTCTGTTCTCAGATGCCTCGGTGAAAGCCATCGCAGCAGTGGCCTACCTGAAGGTCACACATGAAGATGGGCACAACGAAGTTGGGTTTGTCATAGGTAAGGCCAAACTGGCTCCTGTGCCAGAGCTCACCATTCCCCGATTGGAGCTTTGCGCAGCAGTGCTTGCTGTGGAGATGTCGGAGGTTCTCAAGGAAGAACTGAAAATAAAGATTGACAGGACAACGTTTTACAGTGACAGTAAAGTGGTGTTGGGATACATTAACAATCAAAACAGAAGATTTCATGTATATGTAAACAATCGTGTACAGAGGATCAAGCTGTCTTCCCTACCAGACCAGTGGAGATATGTACCAACAGAGCACAATCCCGCTGATCATGGCTCCCGGTCTGTAGCAGCAGAGAAACTTGTTAGTACCTCGTGGTTGTACGGCCCAGCATTTCTTCTCAACCATGAGAGCATTTACCTAGAAAAAGGTCCATTTGAACTTGTTGATCCAGAGTTAGATATTAAAATTCGACAGAATGTGACTGTGCTTGTGACCACAACTGCTCCAGATGCCTTAGGTTCATCCTGCTTTGAAAGGTTTTCAAAATGGACTCCCCTCGTCAAAGCAGTGGCCTACCTCCATCACATCTCTCACAGTTTCAAGTCCAAAGATGGTGGTGGTTGTAGCGGCTGGCACCTTTGTAAGGCTAGTCTCACAGGTGAAGCTTTAACTCACGCAGAGCACACAATCATCAGGAGTGTCCAGCATGAAGTTTACGCAGAGGAAATAAAGTGTATCATGGCAAAACGAGACATACCACGTAACAGTTCCCTTCATAAACTTAATCCAATGATTGATCATGAAAACTTACTGCGTGTGGGAGGACGACTTGCAGAGTCCAACTTGCCAAGTCATGAAGCCAACCCTCTTCTGATACCAGGAAAGCATCACATTGCTACACTGTTCATTCGACATCACCATGAAGCCGTCCAGCACCAAGGGAGACACTTCACTGAGGGAGCGGTGAGAGCAAGTGGCTTATGGATAGTTGGTGCTAAGAGATCCATCAGCAGTGTAATACACAAATGTGTCACCTGCAGAAAGCTTCGAGGCAGAACAGAGCAACAAATTATGGCAGACTTGCCTGCTGAACGCTTACAGAGTAGTCCGCCATTTTCTTTTGTTGGCCTTGATGTATTTGGACCGTGGGATGTTACAACACGCCGCACTAAAGGTGGTCAAGCTAACAGCAAGAGATGGGCAGTCTTGTTCACTTGTATGTCTACAAGGGCCATTCATATTGAAGTGATTGAAACTTTGAGCTCATCCAGTTTTATCAATGCTCTTCGTAGATTTTTTGCAATCAGAGGCCCCGCTAAGCAGTTAAGATCAGACTGTGGCACCAATTTCATTGGTGCCTCCAAGGAACTGAAGCTGGATCCTCCCAAGTCTGGTGAGACGAGTGTGGAGGACTACTTACACAAACAGAGGTGTTCCTGGGTGTTCAATGCTCCCCACTCATCTCACATGGGTGGCACCTGGGAGCGTATGATAGGCATCTCACGACGCATCCTAGACTCAATGCTCCTACAAGCAGGGAACCCTACTCTAACTCATGAGGTCCTGACAACATTAATGGCCGAGGTCACGGCTATTGTTAATGCGAGGCCCTTGGTACCTGTTTCTTCAGATCCAGAGGCCCCTTTGATCCTGACCCCCTTGACTCTACTCACCCAGAAGTTTGGTCCAATCCCAACTCCACCTGGGGACTTCACCATGGCCGACATGTATAAACATCAGTGGAAGAGAGTTCAAGCCCTTGCTGACACATTCTGGGCCAGATGGCAGAAAGAATACCTCAACATGCTCCAGAGTCGTCAGAAATGGCAGTGCAACAGACCAAACTTGAAGGAAGGGGATGTGATCCTTCTAAAAGACAAGCAACTAAAAAGAAATGAATGGCCTATGGGAGTCATTGTGAAGACCCTTCCAAGCAGAGATGGAGTTGTGAGGAAAGTGGAAGTGAAGGTTACGCATGACAAGACTACCAAGATCTTCTATAGACCTATTTCGGATTGTATCCTTCTTTTGTCTCTAAGAGATTAGTTCAATGTTTAAATAGATTATAGTGGCATTCTTAAATTAATGCCAGGCGGGGAGTGTGTTGGAACTGTTTTTGTGTTGTTGCCTCTCCGAGCCTGTGGGGGGCGCAGGTTTTCACAATGCGCTATGTTAGGCTGATTTGTAAATAGAAGAAGTGAACGGAAGTAGTTTTCTCAGGAGGTAGAGAAAGCATGGTGCATCTCTGACAATCCAAAGCCATCCGCTCCTTCATATCCCTTTGAGTGGCAATATGAGTAAGTTTCAAGGTTGTATGTGTTTGTAAGATATTATGCGTGTGATTATTCAAATAAGTTTGAGATGTTTGATATGCTATATGTGTCAATCTAGTGAATCCAATCTGAGTTCATGCAGTGCGACCGCTAAATTGGAATGAGCCCTTTAATGTGCCTTATATATCAAAGGAGATGTTAATTTGATTTAAGTGATCATATTATAATTGTATTCTGAGTACTTTTTCTGTATTTTGTATTGTTTCAGTTTCACACTTTTTTACATTAAATCCTGTCCAACTACAACACGCGCCTGTTCCTTGGAGGAAGTGATGTAAGAGAGAGTTTAGCTGGCTGTGAATCTCAATATAGGACACGGGGTCACATTGAGTGCAACAGTACAGTATGCATGCATGCATGTGGGAGGTTGTGATAGTTTGACGTCTTATAGTGATTTATGACCACCAACAGCAACTTTCATTACTATCTATTTTTGTTCCTAAAACAGCACTAGTTATTGCAGTGTTCCATTACGAATTTATAATTAAAGTAAATAAAAAAATAAATTTCATTAAATTTTGCTCAGATCAGTTGAATAGAGAACAAGATTTTTGGCAATTGTGTATATAGTCATAATTTTTATGTTTTATCTGTTGGTCCACTTTATTTAACAATCATTTAAAATGTCAGATTTTATTTTGTTCAAGCATCAGTTAATATAGCTGATTTTATTGAATTTGTTCAACTGTTCACCTGGAAAGTTCATTTATTGGTGATGTGCTGAAGTTCAAAGTGAGCAGCAGAATTATGTAATCTATTTTTCAGCTGAACTGAATAAAGAAGGGTTTGAGACATTGGGAAGGCACTAGATGTGGTGTGTGCAATTTATTTATTTTTTTTAAATAAATTAAACTATGTCATTCAATATTCTATTCATGAAGATTCAGCTTCTAATTTTAAGTATTCCCCTATATGTAGAGAGAGGGGGTTTTAGTGGATGATTTTAAATGTCTTCTTTCCCTCAGCGATACCCTGGAGAGTATAGAGGTGACAGGCGTTATGGAAGCCAGTGAAACAAAGGGTGTCCTGAACCTTCTCCTTGCTGAGGAAACGGTCCTTGAAGTTGACCAGAAACTTTGGGAACCACTTTGGGAACCTGCTAAAGGTTGACAAGGTTGTGGTCAATATTAATAAGGTGGGCAGTAGGGTCACAACTATTACTGTCCATCTATCAATCTGGACACAGACGCAGAGCATGGTGGTCAGGTTAAACAGTTTTATTCACATCAAAAAAGGAACACAGCTTAGAGCTGGTGAGCAGCTAGGACTGAAGTTCCACACAAGTCTGACCCCGCTCTCTATCTTATTTCAACTTTTATACACAGACTTAGACACAGTTACAGTTATTGAAATATGTAAGCATGTAGCATGCTTATCAGTTCCTTCTGTGCCCTTCACTGTTGCCTGTTAACGGCCTCATCTGGGTCCTGTAGACACAAAACATCAGACCAAAACACACATTCTTTTCCAGTAAATCATCAGCATGTGATTTTGTTGTTTTTCTGCTATGCAGTCTTATTTCAACACCTTGACCTTGTTGTGAAGATTAATTCTGCGATATGCTACTTGATGCTATATTTCTATTTAAATTGTTATATTTATGGTATGTCTCGTGTGCAGCTTATTTACATTCCTTACTTCACATGAAAGAGAAAAAAAAGAAAAAAAGCGGGGCAGTGTCTGTATAGAAATGTTTTCTTGTTTATGTTTATTCTTTACAATGTGCACCAATAACTTTAAAAAAAAACCAAACGCTGTCTTTCTGGGTCCAGCTTTGGGGGACTCATTCTTCTGATGTTGTGCCATTGTTGTACAGCAGGGGTGGGCAACTCCAGACCTGTTTCAGTGTGATGGTCCAAAATGGAACCTCTTCTTTTCCACTTAGGATCCTTTTAATTGCAGAAATCTGGGGGGGGGGGGGGGTAAAAAAACCCCACAATAGATTAGTGTTACTCCTGCAATGATGTGTCAGACATTTTCTTGCTCATGTTACTGGCATGTATAGCCAAACAGTTATGGCCTTCTGAATACACCAACCACTAAAATCGTCACATCTGATTTAAAAAAAAAAAACAAAGCCACCATTCAAAGCAATATAACACTACCAGGTGAATGTTTTGAAAAGAGCAGCTCCATTTTTCATTTGCACAAAACCATTTGGGTAGACAAGGCAGTTAAACACCATCCATACTCTTCTGCTTCTCCTGTTCGGGGGGGGGGGGGGCTGGAGCCTATCCCAGCTGACACAGGGCAAGAGACAGGGTACAACCATCCACACTCACATTCACACCTGTGAGCAATTTAGAGTGCCCAATTAACCTAACCCCAGTAACTGCATTTCTTTGGACTGTGGGATGAAACCACACAGACATGGGGAGAACATGCAAACTCGACAGAGAGACCCAGGCCAAGGTGGAACCTAGGACTTTCTTGCTGCCAACATCAGGACTAGATTTTTTTATTTAAAAAAATAAAAAAATGTCCTGGTTCAGTTAGAGCTGGTCTTTAAACAGTCGTCCTCATCATGAACCAGGACATTTATAGGTCGATTTGAGGATCAAACACCTGTTGTGAATTTTGCCGTTAAGCTCCTCGTTAGAGAACAGCAACTTGTGCAAAAAGTTCTGAAACATTTAACAGTTGGACATGTGCATTCAAAGGTTAGAGAAGGTCACATTAAGTTCACCTGTAAAGGTTTGAATGCATTTTAGGCTCATCCTGATTATTATATATTACATATATACACACACACACACACACACACACGAGAAATACCTCCATCTTCGTGAAGTTTGTGGACTGCAGTCTCACTCCATAGTCAGCTCATGCCTGCTTTGCATGAGTGACCGTCAACACTGCCCCAAGGGGAACATCAAAAACTGCTGCCTCCCTCCAGAGGCATAGTGAAATCTGGGTTTTATCCTGTAAGACAGGAAAATAGTACTGTTGGCCCACATTATTTTAAAATATGAAATGTATCCCTAGTTACAACATCACAGTATTAACAATACATAATATCCCATTGCATTTTCACTAAGTGGGACTATAAAATTACTTGGTGGTGCGAATTTTCTTTTTTTTTTTTAAATAATAAAAAGGCCCAGAGCTAACTTACCTCAGTCTCTTCGCCTTGCACTGTTAAGAATCCCTGATGCTCTTGCACAGAATTGAGGGGGGTCGGAATGGACTTCGGGTGAAGTTCTTTGCTGCTTGGATTAGTTCTAAAGATGCAGTTATTGCACTGGCCCGGGAAAAAAGTGTCTTGTGCGTAATTGTGATGTGTAGGGGTGGGCTTTGGCCCCAGACATTATAGTTCTTTATTATGCAAGTCGTGCCTTCCTTGATTTTTGATGAAAGTTCTTCAAAGTGTGAACTTTGTGACTGATTTTCCATCAGTTACTGCTACCACCTTATTAAGTTTGGTCACCTGTGCAGTATTTTCGCCAAACTCCCATGATGTGACACGTGGTTGTTCCACTATTTCAACTACTAAAATGTGTATTGGTGGAAGCTTTTGGTACGGTGAGTTGGGTGTGATGGACAAAACATCAATTAAAGCCATTCTGAAATGATAAAATGAAAAGAGACAAGAAAAAAAAATATTTGAGTCAAATTGTTTTTTTTTTTTTTAAAGAATTTGGGAATAGAAAACCTCTTCTAGAAACAATTTTTTAGTCAGTTATGTAACATTTTGAATTCAAACTGCATTAATGAGGAAGCGTATAGGTGAATACACACATAAGTAGGATGATTACTATTTTTACCCAGTCAAAGTCCTACCTCATGCCTATGAGATAAAACAGGGGTATTAAACTCCAGGCCTCGAGAGCTGCTGTCCTGCAGGATTTAGATGTGTTCCTGATCCAACACACCTGAATCAAATGGCTGAATTACTTCCTCAGTATGCAGTCAAGTTCTCCAGCGTCCTACTAATGACTTCTACATGTGATTCAGGTGTGTTGGATCAGGGACACATCTAAAATCTGCAGGACACCGGCCCTCGAGGCCTGGAGTTGCCCACCCCTGTTGTACAGAGAGGTCCGGAAATCTCTGCTGAACACAGCAAATTACTTTTTCTTGATCTGCCGTGGCAACTCCTCCTTTCCGTTGGTGCCGCTCCAGTTCACCCTCTTCGTCCAGTTCAAATATGTTTCAAATGGCGTTATAGCCATGAAAACACTGGCGGCATAGTGCTCTGGGCGGTATTCACCGCGGAGAAATCACTCGTAGAACTCCTCATCGTGCTCGGCAGTCAAAACCCTCACGCTTGGGTGGCAGGTGTAGGAGGTGTAGAGACCGGCTGGGGGATGGCACTCGTGTCCTCCCTGGGCGTCGCTGCAGTTCTCTGTGCAGAAGGTGGGGAAGTGATGGGGAGGAAAAGCCATCGTGCTGGTGTGGTGGACCCAGAATGTGTTGTTGACGGGATGGTTGGTTCATCCTCTCTGGCCAGTGTGGTGTACACAGAAGAAGGTGGAGAGGGGACTGGGAGAGTACACCGCCGTTCTCCTATAGAAGGTGTGGTGAAAAGTGCCTCCTCTGTGTGAGGCAGCGTTTTTAAAAAGCTGACACCTGGTAAAACTCTCAGGCAGATGTGCTTCCAAAGCACTGAGTTTTTCCATCACGCTGTCTAATGTAGTCCTTAATGCTGCACATCCCTGACACTCTACCGGTGGTCCAGGCGCAGGGACATTGGAGTGTTCAAGCTGTGCCTCAATGGCACCCAATCGTTTTCTTATGTCGCACAGTTCAAAAACATATTGATTTTTCTGGGTGTGGACTGGGCCCACTCCTTTCTCTACACCAGGGGTATTCAACTACATTTTTCTATGGGCCAAATTGTCATGAGGCTATTTGCCAGTGGGCCACACATTTCTCAGGACTCTTACTCCTATTGAATCTACAATTAAGACAAAGCACCACTACATTTTCAGCATTTTTTTTGAATCCCAGTCAAATGACAGTAACAGAAACTGCTGGCTTCTAGTACAAGTAGTAAACATAACCAGCTTTGGTTAAATTGAAATCAGTCACATGCAGTTTTTTGTGGGTGTGTGTGTGTAGGTAACTAATATTCTTCTTACAACTGTACAAGTCAAAAAAGTAAAAGCCTGTACTACAGCTGCTTCTTCTGTTAAAGACCTTCTGCATCTAGCCCTGTGATGCATAGTGGTCACTATACAGTGGACGGCTGTTCAAAGCTGTTCTCTTGTATATGCCTGTGTTTTGTTGTTATAGTTGCATATCAGTCAACACAGTGGATGCTTGTGCATCATCCCATACACTGCTACTGATTGGCCAGTCATGGGGAGTTGTTTTTTTGTTTTTTTTTTATTTTTATTTGTTATTTGAATGTAGTTAACAGAATCAGGATTAGTGAATATTAGCAGTAGTGACAGTCGATCTGAGGATGCAGTATCATTTTCTGTTATTGGTGTGCTAAATACACATTTCTCTAGTTGAAAACTCAAACTGAGTGGACATATTTGTAACTCCATGAAAAATAGACCACTCTCAGTCAGCCCCTGTAGCTCTCCCTCGCTCTCAGTCCCCGTCTCTGTCTCAGTCACCTCCGGTAGCTCTCCCACGGTCCACAGTGTGTGTTCCAGTTAGTTCCTTAACCCCCTTGGTTCCTCCGGTCAGTTCGGTTTCTGTCCCCTCAGTTTCAGTCCCAGTGCCCTCAGCTACTCCTTCCTCTGTAGTTTTGGTCCCGTCAGCTTCACCGGGGTCAGCTTCCCCTCAGTCCGCCTCGGTCCCCTCAACCAAGGTTTCGGTCCCTCAGGTCCCCTTAGCTCCCTCAGCTCACTCTGGAGTTGCAATCTCTTTGGCCCTTTCAGTTTCAGCTCCTTCAGTTTCCTCAGTCCCCTCAGCTCCCCCAGTATCGATCTCCTTAGTTCCCCCAGCTTCCTCCGCTTTAGCTTTAGTTCCTTTGGTCCCCCTAGTAGCCTCGGTTCCCTCGGGCTCTTCTGTTTCCTCGGTTTCCCCAGCTGACCCCTCAGTTTTGCTCCCCCCTGTGTTAGTCCTTTTAGCTCCTGCTCCCTTGGTTCCCTCTGTAGCTTCAGTCCCCTTGGTTTCAGGCCCCTCAGTTTTGCCGGTCCCCTCATCTGCTCACTTGGTCCCCTCTGGTCCCTCCTCTGCTCAGGTCTCTTTAATCCCTCAAGTTCCCTCTGCTCAGGTTCCCTCAGTTCCCTCTGCTCAGGTTCCCTCAGTTCCCTCTGCTCAAGTCCCTTCAGCCCCTTTAGTGCCTTCAATCTCCCCAGTTCCTCTAATATTAGTCCTCTTAGCTAACGCTGCAGCCCCTCGTTGCCGCCGCCGCTGGGAGCGTGGTCGGCCTCCTGCTCGTCCACGTCCTCGTCGCCACCGCTGGAAGCGCAGTCGGCCTCAGGTCTCGTCTCCACGTCTTCGCCGCCGCCGCTGGGAGCGCGGTCGGCCTCCTGCTCGTCCACGTCCTTGTCGCCGCCGCTGGAAGCGTGGTCGGCCCCCTGAACTGTGTTGCCACCTTTGTGGTTTCCCTGGCAGGCCCCCTGAATAGTGGGCTGTTTGCATGTGCTTCGTCGTTTTTTTTTTTTTTTTTTTGACTCTTTTTCCAGCCTCGTGCTGCCACCTTGTGTTCCCTTTCTTGGTTTGTTTTTTGGACTATGAGGATCTTTTGTTTTGTCTCGAGCCCTCCGTCCTGGTCCCCCGCCTCCCGCCCTGACTTGCGTTGTGTTTTGTTGCGGCCGTCTGGAGCCGGCCCTTGAGGGGGGAGTGGGGGGGGGGTACTGTCATGATCCTGGGCCAGTGAACCAATGCGCCTTGTTTGAGTTATGTTTTCAGTTCTGCTTTAGGATTTTAGGTTACTGTGATTTTTGTTATAGTGTATCAGTTTTGTTCTCATGTCTTAGTCCTTTGTATCTTGTTGTGTGTAGTTTTGTTATGTTCTTCAGCTTGTGTTTCTTATAGTTCAGTTTCTCAGTTGGGTGATCTATTTATTTATGTATTCAGGTTTCTCCGTTTATCTTGTCTGTTTTGTTCCCATATCTTGGCCCTTCTGTGTTTAGTTCTCTTCCCTTTGTTTCCTTGTATTTAGGTTCCCTCTGTGTTAAGTTTTCATACGTGTCATGTTTAGTCACTTCCTGTTTTATTTTGTCGACCTTGTGTTCATTGTGCCTCATGTTTAGGTTTACTTCCCCTTGTCTCGTTAGTGTATTTCGTTTCCCTTTCCCCTCATTATGTCTGTGTATTTAAGGTCTCTCTGTTGTTTAGGTCATTGTCGTGTCGTCAGTTATTCATTGGTTTTTCCCGGCTGTGTGCTTATGTCTATGCTCTACGTTCATGTTTACGTTTATGCTCCTGGTTCTCGCTATGTTTTGTTAATAAAAGTTTGGATTATTAAGCTCCTCGCCTTACGAGTCCTGCACTGGGGTCCTCTACCTCGTTGGCCACAGCCTGAACCATGACACAAGCGTAATTACTGTGAATGCTTCAAGCATTGACAGTATTGTTGTTGTAATCATTCAGTTTTTGCTGGTTTATTTTTGGGTGTTGAAACCGCAAGTTTTTCCCGAGTAGAGTCCATTCTCTCATTATTGCCCCAGGTTAACAAGAATGGTCTGAGTGTCAAAGTGTCGAAGTTTTCCTGAATGCATACAAAACTATTCGACTGGGTTTTAACAGTCATGTTCGCTCAGAAATTTCTACAGACACAGATGGCGGTAGCGGGGAGCTTCTTGGCTGCAGGAAGTGTGCAAATCACCAATAAATGTCCTGGTTCAGTTAGATCTGGTGTTTAAACAGTTGTCCTCATCATGAACCAGGACATTTATAGGTCGATTCGAGGATCAAACACCTGTTGTGAATTTTGCCGTTAAGCTCCTCGTTAGAGAACAGCAACTTGTGCAAAAAGTTCTGAAATATTTAACAGTTGGACATGTGCATTCAAAAGCTTAGAGAAGGTCACATTAAGTTCACCTGTAAAAGTTTGAATGCATTTTAGGCTCGTCCTGAAATTTCACCCAAAAGCCAAATATCCCTAACTTTTTGTGAGTAGTGTATATTGTGTTTGTATGTGCTTTGCATATGGAAATTTACAAGAGCAGTGTTGGGGGCAGGGAAGGTTGTTACAGGTCTCGATAAGGCTTTCACTGGGGTCTTTATAATGTTTATTACGGCAGGATGAGGAGGACGATGGCTCAAAGCTTTTTTTGACCAGTAAGTGTCTGAGGTTTTACAAAACGCTTTATTCTTTGTGGTGGATTTTGTGTAAGTTTGTGGGGGTGGGGGTATTTGTTTGAGAGGGGGTTGTAAGTTGTGTATCAGAGAAGGACTATTGGGAGGACTGTGTTTTTATTTTATGTGAATATATAGTGTTTACATTTACTGTAACTTTTGATCAATATACAATTTATTTTGTGTGTGAAGGAATCACTGAAAATAGACTGGGGGTTTTTGTGAATGAAGGCCTGATATTTTCCTTCTTTTACAAATTAGGGCAACCTCTGATTTATATATCTATAATTATAATTAATTTGTACTATCAGTAAATTTGCGTATAGCAGAGGATTCCTCAGGGTAGTATCTTTGATTACAGCCCTCATTGATGACTGTATGTTGAAGCATTGTGGAATTACAGCCATTTGAAGTTTGTATAACAAAGGCTGCTTGCATGTGGTACTTGGGAATCTCCAAATGGCACATGTGAGACCACGCCTGAGATCAGCACAAAAACCTACTGTTTTGTAAAGGTTTTTGTGTGTTATCGTCATAAAATTTGAAATGCACATCAACAAGACTTCATTCTACAGCTTCATTATATTTTCCAATCCATACCTTCTACACTCAGTATGTAGTTACGTGAAAAGAAACAGGAAAAATCTAGGCAAGGCAAAAATTGTCTAATTTTTCTGTGTTCCAAACTTAATAGCTACATTCTTATTACAGTTACAGCATTTTTGACTGCAAAATTAAAAATATAGCTTGACTTCTTCACAGAGACCAAGCTTTTGCATGTACTCCAAAGAGTTCAGGAACAGCAGATAATTTAATTTGGGTATGCTTTTTCAGGCGTTTGTTGATTTTGGAGTGGCCAGTTAACAGGTCAAGCAACCTCACTGACCTACAAAAGGTGAGGTCAGTGAAAAAGGCCAGACAGATCCTAGCAGATTCAGACCATCCACTGCACCAGGAGTTTAAGTTGCTTCCTTCTGGATGCAGATATCATGGAACCAAGTTGTAGGACAAATAGACTGAGGGAATCTTTTGTCCCAGCAGCGATTAGGTTTTTAAATGATCTGTTGTGATTTTTGTTTGTTTTTATGCATGTTCTTATGGTATAACTGTTTTTTAGAATTTCTGTACTACTGGCTGTGGAAATAATTGCCCTTAGGGGACAATAAAGGAGAATAAAATAAAATCTTTGAATTGAATGGGATGGATTTGATCGAGAAACTCAAAATCACTTCCAGTGGAAACCAGGACATTTGTGTGCTGATCGATGACCTGACGAAATGGCCTCAAGCATATCCTCTAAAATCCAAGAGTTCTGAAGAGATTACCCGGTGCATTCTCAAATTTTTTTCTCAAATCAGTTTGAAGCACCAAAGCACATTCTTACTGATCAAGGGAAGGAGTTTGTAAATGAAGTGTGTAAACAACTACTAAAATGCCAAAGATAAACACAAATTTTATAGTATCAGTTATTCGGCTATAATTTGTCCCCTTAGAATTATAAGGTTCTATCTGACATTTTTGACGAAATTGACTTATTGTCATATTCTTATTCTCTGACCACTTAAGAGATTTTTTTCAATTATATATAATTTTGGCCATTTTATTCACAAAATTCTAAGGTTCTATCTGCATTTTACTTGTTCAAAAAAAAACATTTGCACATTTAATAGGATTTTGATATTAATGATTTAGAATACATATAGGGTGTGTTTAATAATCATGTGTGAACAAGACTTATTCCATGTGTAATTTTTGCTATACAGAGTGCAAAAACTTTAAAGCTCAATATCTCAAAACTGGTCAGAACGTAGATAGAACCTTATAATTCTAAGGGGACAAATTGTACTCATTAGCATGTGCAGTCTAATCTTGTTTTACCTGTGTCCTTTTAAAATTGTTTGCATAATACAGATCAATAGAAATATTTGCAAAGTTCTTAATATTCAAAGAAGTCTCTGTGCCCCATACCACCCGCAGACAAATGGGTTGGTTGAGAGGATGAATGGGACCATACAGAGGTAAAATGTAAATTACACTTTTTTATATGTGCAGATTTAAATTCTATCATATCCTAACTAATGCTTTATTTGATTTTGCAGAGCACTGTCGAATCTGGTGAAAGACCAGATGAATGGGATAAACATGTGGATGCTGTCATGTTTGGCTTGAGGACAAAGTGCTATGTGACAACAAAATATTCACCATTGTTTTTAATGTTTGGTAGAGAGGTGAAGTACCCCACTCAAATTCCTGGTGAATACAGTGCGAGTTGTTAAAACCTTTGTTTATGTAAGTAAATAAAATGTCAAATTTCTAAACTTTAACAATTTTTTTTATGTTTTAATCGCCATTTTGTGGGTGGACAGCAGTGTGGAGGACATTTTGTCTGTTGAGGAGGCTACAGAGGAAATTCTGAGGCTTGAGAAAATGCTTCAAACTGCTATCACAAACGGCAAAACAGCATAATCAAAACATTAAAAAAACAAAAACAAAAGGTAAACCAAATCCCAGTTTTCATGTGGGTATCAAAGTGTTGAGGCTGAATATGAGGAGCCAGCAGTTAGATCTAAACTGCCTCAGCCCTTACATCATAGCTGCTACTGAAGGAAAAAGTGTGGCTCTTGTGGACAGCAAAGGACTGACAATACCCAAAGTTAACATAGATCACTTGATGGCATTTAGAGAGGAACAGCCAAGAATTCCATATAAGTGTTCCACTATTGGACTGCCTTCTCTTTCTTCCTGTGGTCCATCCACCACCAAGTCCCCCATTGGGCCCTCCACTACAGCTACCACGTCCACACCTGGATCATCCACCACCACGTCGGCCATTGCCCCTCCAAGCATGATGCATGCCTCTACTGCATCCATTAAGCCCACAACAGACCCAGTGATCATTAAGAGTATGTGTGATAATTCTAAAATTAACAAAATCATTTGCGGTTTGCAAAAAGCATTTAATGACTGTACAATCTTCAAATGTTGTGGGCTCCTGAATGCAAAAGTTCTATTTTTCACTCTTAAGGCCTTTACACGCCGGACGCATAAATTCTGTGCGAATGTTTCGTGCATTAAAAATAGTTTTCGGACTTGCCTGTTCTTAATGCAGCCGTTCACACCAACCGCATCATTTCACAGGACAGTTTTGCGGCATTTATTTTTTCGGATCAAATTTGATTTTTCTGACTTTCGCAAGTGAACAAACAGATCTGACCAATCAAAGCGCTGCATTTAGCAACATGTGAGTTCATAGCTCAAAACGCTCACCGATATACTAAATACACAGTGATGTGGGAACAGTAAACTCGTACTATTTTACCTCAAACACAGCTACATGCTGTTCTGAGTCAGTCGGCTCTCTGAAATTATTCTCTGCCTCCTCACATGTGATCCCTGTTGGATTTATAGTATAAATTCCATTCTGTTTATTGTGAATTATCATATCTTCTGTTTGTATGTTTTTATAAGTTGTTTTATGTACATATTATACTGTTGTTTTTATGTTTGAAATGGAAACACGTGGTGACATTTCTTAAAGAGGAAGTAGTAGTTACCTGCAGGCTGTTTCAAGCCTACAGAACACACATAGGATACGTATCTCGCATATGCCATGTTACGTATGCACATTCCACAGTACACTTACTAGCCGATATGGTAAGGAAGAAGCCGAGAATGTTGTTTATTACATGCTGTAAACTAAGTTTTGTGTAACCCACGTGATTTTATTGTGAAAGTCCAAATAAAAACGCTGCGCAGGAAGCCGTCCTTCGGGACAGATAACTTCCGCTCAGCCGAGAGCTGCGCTTAAGGAATGGATCTCTCCTCCTTGTGCAGGTTTTAAAAGAATTGTGTGTTAGGTTCAGATTATTTTAATAAACTCAGAACAATCATTTTTTGCTCATTCAATGCCGGAAACGGGAAAGTTTGCTGACCGATGCAGGAGGATAAAGGACGCCACAGACTGTTGACAGCCAGGCGCATCAGGCGACCTGAAGAAAGCCTTGGGACATAAAATTCGTGGCCAGGCTGGTGATTAGATCCGATCCTCTAGCGCCGTTCAACAATCTCCCGGAATCCGAGGGGATGAAACACAAACAGCAATAAAGGTATGTGAAAGTCACGCGTTTTAAGTAAGGTTGACTCGCTGGAAGGAGTTCGTTTTATCCAGCAGTTACCGCTGTGCTCCTCGAGGCTCAGACTAATCCCTGGGCCGTGGGAGGCGCAGGTCTGCTCGGGCTGGAAAAACAGGTTTTCCCCAGTGGTTACCGCTATGTTCTCGTGGCTCAGGTTAATTTCTGGGCCGGGGAAGCACAGGTCTGCTCGGGCTGGGAAGACCGTAGGTGTTCTTTTGCCGAAAGGAAAGTAAAGGAAAAGAAGTAAATTGGTAGCTCTCGTCGGAAGGGAGAGGTTTTTTTAATTTGGCCCAAATTCGGACTTTAGGTACTCTCGCCATGAGAGATTTAAAATAGGAGCCATAAATACGCGTACGTGTGTGTGGATGTGAGTGACAGAGAGTGAAGTGGAAGCAGCAGCACAAAGGGATACCCTACAGGTGCCAACGCACTTTGTGGTCTTGTTGAAGTACACAGTGAAGGGCGGATTTGGCATTAGGTCCCAGTAAAGACACGTGGTCTGAACGGGACAAAGCACAGGGAATATAATGGGAAGTATGGACAGTAAACAGAGTAAGCCTGCCCTAGAAGTGGATTTAAAATATATATATAGAGATACTCTCCGGGCAGCACAACATTTTGTGATAATTGGAAGCAAAAGTATGGGTTTAGTGGAAAGCTAGAGTTAAAAGTATGTGAAGATTTGGTGGAAAAATTATAAATAAGTGTGGCAACAAAGAAATGGAAGAGGAAAGTTGAAAAAGAAAGAGTTAATGGTGGCAAAAACGTGGTTGGAACAGGCACAAAAAAGGGCCGCAGGTAGACAACAAAAGAAGGGAAAACAAACTTCCTGCAATGTGCGTGCTGCTTTGTTGAGGCCTGAGGATGAGACCGTTAGGCCTAGTAGGGTGCAGCCCCCAGCTCAACCACCTCCCCCAGACCAACCACTTCCCCCAGTTCAACCACCTCTTCCAGCTCAAGCACCTCCCCCGCAGTTATAAGGGGCAGTTGGCGGTTCACAGGTGGAGGAGGGGGAGTTAGTACAGCAATTAAATTTAACAGCAGGGAGGATGGTTCTTAGAAGTGGGGATAAGAGTAAGCAGACAGGGAATGTGTTTGCCCTGGTACAAGGAGGATATGATGATACTTTATTGATCCCACAATGGGGAAATTACAGTTAACAGAACACCCATCCAAGAAGACAAACAGAACAAACATGGGGAGATAGGTGAACTGTGGCCATGCTGCCCCCCTTCTGGAGGCGCTGCCATTAAAAAGACAGAAACAACAGTGAAAACATACAGGGATGAGTGAGGAAAAAAAATCATCTCATACTTTGTATACATTCACACATACACAGTATAAGGTTACAAAAACCTCTGCGACAGAGCAGAAACATATAGCATGGGAGCACTAGGGTGGGGAGGGATGGACAGGGGAGCCAGCGGAGGCGGGGGGTGAGGGGGGGTGGTCGGGCTACTGTGGGGCTGACTCAAACTCCCTCCTCAGCTAACAGTTCTGATAAGATGTAGAGTTCATCAGCGGCTAGGTCAGGGAGATCAGTCCAACACAGGTCAGAAGAAGACAGGACAGCGGGGGGGTAGAGCATCTGTTTACAAACATCCCGGAGACAATTTGATAAGCGGCAGTCCAAGGCTGCCAGGGAGCCAAATTCCTGATTCTGCAACTTGTTTTGGTACAGACTGTACTGATTAAATTGTTGACAGCCTTCAGTCTTACTGGCACCTCTCTGTGGCGAAAAATCCAATTCATCCGAATCTTCTTGGTTCGTTCCTTCGCCGTGCAGAAACAGATACATACATCTCCAAGATCTTACCCCTCAGAATCAGCTCCAGATATACAGAGTCTGAGTTTGAGTCTGTACCCTTCCCACGTTCTCGTCATAAGCAGCCTTACCAAGGCCAGACAGCTGCCTAGACTTCCTGAATTGCAACGACAAACCAGGTATCTCCCGGTCCAATTCGGAGAAACCCCAGTGTCAATAAGCCAAATGTGTGTGTATTCCATTGACAATATGGCCAGGCACGTCATCTTCCACACCACACAGGAATCCATAACGTAGCCAGCTTTTCTCTACGGCCGCCAGTGAACACATTCCCTATGGTGGAAGTAGCTAATCCACATAGGGGTGTTGGCAATGATAATGCACCAACAATTTTAGTTTTTAGACCATGGACAAATGTAGAAATGCTAGAAGCAGTTAAAGGTCTGACATCTCACAAAATTAATGTAGACCTGTGGGCAACAGAGGTTGCAGGGTTACAAGCCTCGTTCAGTCTGAATGGGGATGAAATGGTTTCAGTATTTAGAAACCATTTTAAACATGACTGGGGAAGAGTGAGAGGAGATTTCACTGGGAAAGATGCGGGGGGAGCAACACTGCCTCATGATTCAGTTGCTTTAAAGCAGGGAATTCAGGGAGTAGTGCTGCGGACTAGAGAAACACTAATTCCAACCACAAATTATGACAAAATTCATCAGTGTAAACAGAAAGACGGAGAGGGTGTTTTTGAATTCAGGGAAAGATTAGAGGAAGTGTTTAAAGCACATCGTGGCATACCAGAGGACCCAGACCCAATTGGTCCTTATCAAAGGAAACTTAAACAAGCATTAATGTCTGGTTTCCACCCAAAATATTCTGATTTCATACGAAAACATAATGTAAATCATGCCACAGGAAACCTCGGCGAAACTGTGAATTGGGCTCGTCATGCAGAAGAGTTGATAAAATCAAAAAAGGATAAAAAACCAGTGCAAGTTTTTTATAATGATGACAGCCAAACAGATAACTTGGCAACTCAAGTGTTTATGGTGGGGGATCAAAGGCCTCTAAGATCAGGATTCAAATCAGGAGGTAGAGGCAGAGGCCGGGGAAGAGGCCGTGGTCAGTTTAACAGACCTGTCCCCAGGGGAGACGGTTGTTGGGTGTGTGGAAAAGAGGGACACACAGCTAGAGACTGCCAAAACAGGAGGTTTAGGGACCCTCCATACAATCCAGGTTACACCAGCTCTACGTGACTAGGTGGAACCTTAGATGACATTGAGGTTACTAGTGTCGATCTGAAGCTAATACTAGCTGCAATCTCCACACCAGGTCAAAAACCATTAATAACCCTCTTGGCAAATGGCAAAACAACTGAATTTCTGTGTGATTCAGGTGCAGATAGAACAGTGGTGAAGGAACACATCCCAAAATTAAGAGTCTAAGAAGAAAGTTTTTGTAAAATCAGCTAATGGGCAATTAAGTGCCTTACCCCTTTCAGCTCCAGTGGTCATAGTGACCCAGAGACAGGAGTTTACAGTCAGGGCCCTGTGGTGTTGAGTTCAGAGTGTCCAGTGAATTTACTAGGGCAAGACATGCTTCAAGCTTTGGGGATTGCTATAGTTCCCACTCCAATGGGAATGCAGGCTACAGTGGTAAATCAGGTTCATGAGGTAGAAGAGCTACCTCAGACTTATTACTACTGGAGCCTGGACTTTCCAAAACAAGATCTTGCTCAAACAGGCAGACAGTTATTAAATTTAATAACTTCTTACCTAAAATCAGGGAGTGATCTGCAGGCTCCTGAAACTATGCACTGCACTCTCATGTATAAGCAGACTCCAGGCCCAGACCAAATTTATACAGAGAAAGTTAGGAAGCTGCAGACCAAAAACTGAAGTTGCATACTCTCTATGTGATAAAACGAGAGTATAGTGGAGTCGTTGTAACTTTGACTCCTGAAGCCCAAAGTCTGTATTCCTTCAGTCCATTTTCATCAGTACCTCATGTGTCACTGTCAAAACCCCCCACAGCTAAATGGGAAGATGTGGGGCAGCTTCTGTGCAACGCTGAAAAACAGACTGGAGGGACATCGGTCAATGTTGGTGGGAATCCTCTACTGGCCAGGTACAGAAAATCGAACTGCAGTGGACAGTCATGACTAAGGTTCATGAACACACAAATACCGCCACATCAACCTGATCTATGGTAAACATAGAAGGTTTCCCAGAATTACAAATACTTCCTGATAGTTTGTGGTCAAAGGGAGCAGCAGATGTAGGACTATTTGTCAGGTTTTGGGCTGTGGTAAGCGTCGCAAAGGACCCCAATGCAGGACTCATAAGGCAAGGAGCTTAATAATCCAAACTTTAATAATAAAAAACTTAGCGAGAACGTGGAGCACAGACGTAAACATTAGGGATGGGAAGCTTGAAACAGACGCTTCGACACTGTATCGAGCTTCCGAAGTCCAGATGTTTCGAAACACTGCTCCGAAACCTGGTTCAAAACACCCATGTCACGTGACCGTGGCAAAGCGAGGCTTTGGTGCATTCCACCGTAGCTCCGATAGGTGGCTTACCCGCTGCCAGAAGCATAAAAGTCAAACACATCGAAACTCCGAGGGTTTTTGTGAGAGGCGAGAGGTTTTGAGAGAGGAGGAAGAATTTGATATAGTGACATTGCAATTGAGAGCGTGATTTAGTGAGTGATAGATTAGTCAAGTTAGAATATTTATTCATAGGTTACTTAAAAGCAGACAGGTAGGATTACATTAAATTAATTCAGTTTAAAATATAGTCAGTGAAAGTAGCAGCGAGATAAAGATAGGTACGAGATAGTACAGCAATTTCAGGTGTAGTCACATAGACTAGATAGATTAAGATGGAACATCCCCGTAAGAGATCCCGATCTGTAGTGTGGGAGCATTTCCATTTGGAAACACCAAATAAAGTCAGGTGTATGATTTGTGCTAAGCAGCTGGCCTACTGCAATAATACATCTTCTATGATTCGCCATTTGAGGAGTGCCTATCCTGCCATTTTAGAGGGTTCAGAGGGAGGTAATGTTCCCTCTGTATGTAGGCCTGCTCCTGGGCCATCTAATCAAGGTATGCATTGTTTGAAAGATTATTCAGATTGAGCATTAATGCATTAAAACTCACTGAGAATGGCCACAGTTTGAAATGGGGCTCAGTAATGCCCAAACACTGATAAATCTCAGCCACATTACAGGACTCCATTGTCAACACTGAAATAGCAAACAAATGCTGAAAAATGAGAATTGTATTGAATCAGTATGTTTCCTGCCTGTCTGAATTTATGCAAAAACACCAAAGGCACAATGTATTTGTGTCTGTGTGTATTTGACATAATATTAACTGTAGTTCCCAAAGACTATATTATTTTCAGATGGAAATGTGACAGCACACTGAACAGAAACTCCCTATAACACAGCTTGGTTGTTTAGCGTATTTTGGCAATGCTGTTGTATGGCCAAGTAACAGCCTCATACCCAAAGTGGTTTTTGAAGATACATTTACTCTTTTGGGATTGATTTTATGTTCTCTTTTAAAAGGCAGGCAGAAAGAGTTGGATGAGGCTCTGGTGAACTTGGTGGTGAAGGACTTGCAGCCCTTCACTATTGTGGAGGATAAAGGTTTCAGGGCCTTTGTCCAAAAGCTTGACCCCAGCTACAACCTGCCATCACGGAAAGCACTCAAAGAAATGGTGGAGGAGAAGTACAAGATCACCAAGGAGAAAGTGAAGGCAGACCTACAGAAGGCTGATTTTGTTAGTCTTACGGCTGACATGTGGTCTTCCATGAACATGGATGATACCTTGGTGTGACTTGCCACTATATCACAAGTGACACAAAGATGGCAACAGTTCTGCTTGGGGTGACCAGTTTTCAGCAGTCCCACACAGCTGAGCACATAATGGAGGCAAAAAGTGTGCTCATGGCTGAGTGGGGAATAACATCAAAAGTTCAGTGCCTTGTCACTGATAACGCAGCAAACATGGCTTTAAGTGTTCAGTTACTCAACCTCCGCCATGTTCCCTGCTTTGCGCACACTCTTAATCTTATTGTAAAGAAGGCTCTCGACCAGACACCTGTGCTGCTAGAAATCCGCAACAAAGCCCGAAAAATAGTTGGATTGTTCAGATCCAGCACCAAGGCCAAAGACAAACTGGTGAACATGCAGGGCTTCATGGGCAAACCACCAGTAAAACTGATTCAAGAGGTGGAGACAAGATGGAACAGCACATTTGACATGCTGCAACGGTTGTATGAGCAACGTGAGCCTGTGGGTGCTGCACTTTACAATCTCAGCAGTGATATTGTTCCACTGACAAGTTGCGAATATGGACTCATTCAAGAATGCAATGTATTTGCATTACTGTAAAGGCAATGTATTTGCAGACAAAATCGCTAAAGAAGCCACACAGGGTCTTTATGGCCACAGTGACACATACCTACAAGTGCAAGAACCAATATGACAGGATGTTTTACAAGATATGCAGGTACAGGCCCCCAAAGTAGAAGTGGAACAATGGCAAAGAGATGGTGCACAATTGAAAGATAACATTTATCATGATAAACCAGTACTTCCTAAATCCCTTTTTAGAATTGCTGCATTTTTGAGTCATGGGCCTTGCCATGTCTCAACAGGGGGGAGGGTAAAGATAATAAGTAAATACTTTTATGCTAAAGGCTTTAACAATTACTCAAAAAATTTTTGTAGAGCATGTTTAACTTGCTGTAAAAACAATCCACAGGGTAATATGAGACCAATTCCTCCACATTGATTTCATAGAATTGATTCAATGTAGGACTTATAAGTACTGTTTAGTACATGTAGACCCTTTTACAAAATGGGTTGAAATTATTCCATCGGCAAAAGTAGATGCACTGACAGTTGCAAAAGCTTTATGTAAGACCATAATTCCTAATTATGGCATTCCAGAGAATGCAGAAGAGAGCTGCGATTTGAGTGATTAGATGAGGAAACTTTTGCAAAGTAAACAAGTAATTGATGCTAATAAACTGCCAGAGGAATTCTCTCTCTCTCTCTCTCTCCACAGGTGCCACTGATACAGCCAGGAGACTGGGTGCTGGTTAAGGTCATCAAACGAAAGTGCTGGTCGAACCCGAGGTGGGACGGCCATACCAAGCTCTACTGACCACACCAACTGCAGTGAAAATCGCTGAAAGATCTACGTGGATACATCTGAGTCACTGCAAGAAGGTGGAGCCACTTACTTTGGAGTAAAGGTGGAAGTCTGGTTACAAAGGGGGAAATTCCTTGTAGTGGTTTTTTCGTCTCAGCCCAGTGAAGAAAACAACTGAACCTTACTCCTTTAGAATGGTGCCCTTCTGCAGTTTCACAATTACTTTCAGCCGCCATGTTTGAGGTGGACATGCGAGAGTGTGGTGATGGTTCAGTGATGCTAGGTAACCAGTGTCCAGCAGCAGTGGGTTCTTTCCTGGACTTTGCCTACTCTGGAGAGGCACTTATCACTGATGGCAACAGATGAAACCCATGCTGAAAATGTGTAAGCAAGTGGTGTGGAGTGGAAATAATGTGCCAGTGAAGCTATGATAAACAGGAGGGAACTGTTGGAATTGTTGTATGTAACTTTATTTTGGTTGCTATGAATTATCATAGTTTGTTTTTATAAGTTGATAATTTGTTTTCTATGTTATATTGTTGTCCCTTTTATCTTGATGGACACACACACACACACACGTGTGTAAACATTCATAATTTAATCATGTGAAGTGAGTGATGTTGCAACCTGAGCCTTATGTAAACATATACTACTCACAAAAAGTTAGGGATATTTGGCTTTTGGGTGAAATTTCAGGACGAGCCTAAAATGCATTCAAACCTTTACAGGTGAACTTAATGTGACCTTCTCTAAGCTTTTGAATGCACATGTCCAACTGTTAAATGTTTCAGAACTTTTTGCACAAGTTGCTGTTCTCTAACAGGTGTTTGATCCTCGAATCGACCTATAAATGTCCTGGTTCATGATGAGGACGACTGTTTAAACACCAGCTCTAACTGAACCAGGACATTTATTGGTACCAGTAACTGCATGTCTTTGGACTGTCGGAGGAAACCGGAGTACCTGGAGAAAACCCACACAGACACGGGGAGAACATGCAAACTCTACACAAAAAGGCCCAGGCCAAGGTGGATTCAAACCCAGAACTTCCAGCTGTGAGGCAACAGTGTTAACCGCCACACCACCGTGATATATGCAGTATATTCAGTATTTGTAAAATTATTTACAAGTGTACAATATGTGTTTTTTCCTCTAAAAAACACTTGTTATTCCTTTCTTCTCAAATATTATGCATTCTTCCACTACTTACATTATTTCAAATTTGGATTTTAGAGTAGATCCCTAACACTTTTGTTGTTTTTTTGGAAATAAGAGTATGTTGTACAATCACTGAACTATATCAACTTTTTCTTTCAGCTGCACTCTGTACAGGTCACCCCAGTGGATCATCTGCGTCCATCTCTCCCTATCCATAGCATCTTCTTCTGTCACACCAACCCTCTGCATGTCACCCTTCACTACATCCATAGACATTCTGTGATCTTCCTTCATCTTCATCATCCTTTGTCCACTTTATATACTATCCCTCCTCTGCATATGTCCAAACATCTTTGTCTCCAAGCTGCTCAATCTGGACTGTCCCTCTGATGAGATTATTATTAATCCTGTCCATTCTAGTCACCCCTAATGAGGATCTTAACATGTTCAAATCTACCACCTCCACCTCGTGGCTACTGTCTTTTTGTCAGTACCACTGTCTTTAATAGCAGGTTTCCCTAGTGTCTCAAAACTTACTTTTCACTCATGCAGATATCCTTCTGTCACAAATTATGTCTGACACTCCACCCATTCCGCCCAGCCTACACTCTCTTCTTTACCTCTCTTGTGCATTTTCTATTGCATTGGCTGGTTTACCCCAGGTTAAAGTCATCTACCGTTACTAACTCGGTGCCTTGCATCTTTCTCTGTTACACCTGCCTCCCCCAGTGGACACACATGAATTGTGTCTTGCTGCTACTGAATTTCATTCCTCCTCTCCAGGCTCACTTGTAACACAGTGTTACTGTGACATGGTCTTTTGGTCTTTACTGAGACCCATTTTTACTGTAAAACTGTAATAAAAAGAGAATCAAGATTATACATAAGTGTTTTGATATAGCACAAATTCACATCCAAAAACATACTGTCATTACACAAATAAACTAATAAACGAACACATTCACATGCCCTTTAGCCAAGACAGAACTAAAGGCTAGTAGCATTAGCTTATCCTCTCTCAAACTAGGAAACTGGTCTATAAGCAGAATGGTAAAAGAAACTAAAATCAAAACGGACAAAACACTAACATAAGACAAACTATTGTGCAGTTCTTCACTTACAGATTATGAATTGCCAAGGCTCATGGATGATATTAAGATTCGTTTACTCCTCGAATGCTTCAGCATGACACGAATGTAGCAATGCTGACCTCTTATGTCACAAAAGAGAATTTAAACATTCACCAACTGGGATTACAACAAATTAACAAATCTTGCTGAAAGTGTGAGGGACAGGACACTCCATCATCCCCATTTCTTCCCAAACCAAGAGCCTGGGTGTCATGATGGATAGCACACTCTCCTTTGAGGCCCACATCAATAAACCTTACATGGTCTGCATATTTCTATGCAACATCAACCGCCTTCATCCATCCCTCACACCCGTCAGCACCGGCATCCTTGTTCATTCCCTGATCACTTCTCACACTGATAAGTGTAACTCACTTCTTTCCAGTTTACCACTCAAACTACTCCATAAACTTCATATGGTCCAGAATTCTGCTGCCCGCACTCGAACCCCCTCCACCAGGCACATCAGCCCCATCCTTCAGGCGCTTCACTGGCTCCCTATAAATGATCGTATTGAATATAAGATTCTCCTACTCACCTACAAGTCTCTTCATAACCTTGCACCCCCATATATTGCTGCTGTCATTCATTTTTACACTCCCTCACGTACACTTCGTTCTTCTTCTGCTATGCTTCTCACTACACCTCCTGTCCATCTATCTACAGTGGGGTTCAGAGCATTCTGTTACACAGCCTCTCATCTCTGGAGCTCACTCCCACAATCCTTGAAGGCCATCAGCAGTCTATCCCTCTTTAAATCCTGTCTAAAATCTCACCTGTTTAAACAAGCATTTGGAATTTAATTATGACGGTTTTTAGGGATTTCATTACCCTCTGATGAACAAATAGGTTTTACTGCTCCTGTGCTGTTGCTTTATTGTTTTCTTGCTATTTCTATTCTATAAGGTGACCTTGAGTGTCTTGAAAGGTGCCCACAAATAAAATGTATTATTAGTAGTAGTATTTGAGGTAACTTGTGATTTGGTGCTACTTAAATAAAATGTCATGTGGCTGTGTGGCAGGGAGGGGTGGACCCAAATGCAGGACAGAACTAACAGGCAAACAGAACTAAACTTAAAACTGCTTTATTTGCTGATACAAAACACAAAATACAAGAACTCAAAATCTCCACCAAGGCTAAAACAAAAGGCAGAACAACAAGCCTGGGAGAAATGAGGAAAAAAACAAATCATTAAACCAGGGACACACACAGCTAAGGAGGAGTAACACTGATGACACTGCAACAAAGAACAGAGAAAACCTGACGCCTTAAATACACACAAGGAAATCCGGCAGAGTGGAAACAACAGGGAACAACAGGTGAAACAAATGAAACTAATAACACAGGGGAAGCAAAACTAAACACGAAGCACAGGGAACATGAGACTGTCAAAATAAAACAGGAAGTGACTCACCAGGATGCACATGCAGACTTAACAGAACACGAGGACTAGGATACACAGAGGGAACCTAAATACCAAACACAAGGAACCCACCCGAAAATAGGCTAAACATGAAAAGGGGTCAGGACACAGGGAAGACAAGATCACAGGGGGAAACAAACACAGGACCACAGAGACACAGGAAGACCAGGGCCAAGGAAAACAGAATACCAAGCAATAACCCAAACCCAAAAACTGAATACAAAACAATAACAAACTGAGAACTTAAACAGTGAGAAAAACACAACCCAAAGAATACAACAAAACAGAACTATACAAAAGGAATTCAAAACACTGGGCCACCAGCCCAGGACCATGACATAGAATTGAATGGATTTGCAATGTGGACTTCATTGGAAATCCATATAAAAATGTATTTGTATAAATATTTAATCAATAATCAAAAGAAAAATCATAAATAGAGACTTAGACATTCTTCTCTATGTAAGTCTGACCCTCTGGAACTGGTGATCGGAGAAAGAGCCAGATGGTCACATCCCAGATTTACTAGTAGAGACTGCCCTCTTGCGGTGGGTCTTGACCACTTAAAAAAAAAAACAGACCATGTAAGACCTTTTAAAATGTCAAAGTGCACTGGCCAAAGCTACTGAACACGTTTTTTAGAAAAACTGTACTTGCTCTAAATCGTTTCCACTGATAAAAATGTTTAAAATGTTATTAAAGCAATACCCTAACATCACAGTTCAAATGTTTGAAATGAGAAAAAACATAGTATATAATAAAGAATATTTCTAATCCACAAAGTGTTATGAAACAAAAACATCTTTCTAGAAAAAATATGCATACATTAAACATTACAATGTTAATTTTTGCTTTACATGACTGAGGGGAAAATTATGAAACATGCTTATCCCATTAAAACTAAAACAACAGTGAAGCTAGAGTCATCAGCCACATCACTAGGCATACCTGTTCAACTGCTCATTTACCATGTAGACATGGTCAAGATAAGCTGCTAAATTTGAAATAATCAAGAATGGAACCATCAGAACATCAAAATGGGAAAGAAAGAGGATTGAAGTAGTCAGTATGATTGTATTGTGGTGCTATGATGGGTATGTGGGAACCATCAATGACTCCCACACAGTGTGGGAGCTCCCACCTATTCTCAGTTTAGTTAGCCATTTCCCTGAACCTCTCTTCATCTGGAAAATGGATTTGTTCTGGCACCAACAGCATCTCTGTTGCAGCACAAAACTCTTGCACACAGTTTTGATGCTGACTCCAAAAAGATATCCAATACTCCTGAAGGAGCTTGCAAGCTTCCAATAGCCACTCTCTTCTTTAGGGGCACACATTCACGGAAAGTCACAAGAGAGCCATCTGAAATGCACACACTGCATTCATATTTAAATAGTTAACCTGATAACCTTCATCCATTAAAACATTTGGGACTTGTTATGTATGATGATGATAGTAAACTGGCATTAGCTACTGTTAGCCTACCCTCATATGTTGTGTTGTATGTGTTTGTCTTGTGGTTTGCAACCTTCTCTGGCTCTATTCTTTTGCCTTGTATCTGACGAAAATCCATAGACCGATTGCCTCTATCTCATCCATTGTTGACATGCAACACAACAATGGCTTACATGTGCTGGTCATAAAATTAGAATATCATGAAAAAGTTGATTTATTTCAGTAATTCCATTCAAAAAGTGAAACTTGTATATATTTATACTTGTATATATATATATATTATATTCATTCATTACACACAGACTGATATATTTCTAATGTTTCTTTTAATTTTGATGATTATAACTGACAACTAATGAAAACCCCAAATTCAGTGTCTCAGAAAATTAGAATATTGTGAAAAGGTTCAATATTGAAGACACCTGGTGCCACACTCTAATCAGCTAATTAACTCAAAACACCTGCAAAGGCCTTTAAACAGTCTCTCAGTCTAGTTCTGTAGGCTACACAATCACGGGGAAGACTGCTGACTTGACAATTGTCCAAAAGACAACCTTTGACACCTTGCACAAGGAGGGCAAGACACAAAAGGTCATTGCTAAACAGGCTGGCTGTTCACAGAGCTCTGTGTCCAAGCACATTAATAGAGAGGCGAAGGGAAGGAAAAGATGTGGTAGAAAAAGTGTACAAGCAATAGGGATAACCGCACCCTGGAGAGGATTGTGAAACAAAAGCCATTCAAAAATGTGGGGGAGATTCACAAAGAGTGGACTGCAGCTGGAGTCAGTGCTTCAAGAACCACCACGCACAGACGTATGCAGACACAGGTTTCAGCTGTCGCAGTCCTCGTGTCAAGCCACTCTTGAACAAGAGACGGCGTCAGAAGCGTCTCGCCTGGACTAAAGACAAAAAGGACTGGACTGCTGCTGAGTGCTCCAAAGTTATGTTCTCTGAGCAAAGTCAATTTTGCATTTCCTTTGGAAATCAAGGTCCCAGAGTCTGGAGGAAGAGAGGAGAGGCACAGAATCCACGTTGCTTGAGGTCCAGTGTAAAGTTTCCACAGTCAGTGATGGTTTGGGGTGCTTCCTGCTGCTGACCAAATTTATGGAGATGCAGATTTCATTTTCCAACAGGACTTGGCACCTGCACACAGTGCCAAAGCTACCAGTACCTGCTTTAAGGACCATGGTATCCCTGTTCTTAATTGGCCAGCAAACTCGCTTGACCTTTAACCCCATAGAAAATCTGTGGGCTATTGTGAAGAGGAAGATGTGATACGCCAGACCCAACAATTCAGAAGAGCTGAAGGCCACTATCAGAGCAACCTGGGCTCTCATAACACCTGAGCAGTTCCACAGACTGATCGACTCCATGCCACGCTGCACTGCTGCAGTAATCCAGGCAAAAGGAGCTCCAACTAAGTACTGAGTGCTGTACATGCTCATACTTTTCATGTTCATATTTTTCAATTGGCCAACATTTCTAAAAATCCTTTTTTTTTTTTTTTTTTTTTTTTTTTTTTTTTATTGGTCTTAAGTAATATTCTAATAATATTCTAATTTTCTGAGATACTGAATTTGGGGTTTTCATTAGTTGTCAGTTATAATCATCAAAATTAAAAGAAAACAAACATTTGAAATATATCAGTCTGTGTGTAAAGAATGAATATAATATACAAGTTTTACTTTTTGAATGGAATTACTGAAATAAAAATCAACTTTTTCATGATATTCTAATTTTGTGACCAGCACCTGTATGTGTTAACAAATTATGTCAAGAGACTTCTGTCTGTGTTGCTGTATCGACTCCACATTGAAGTGGTACTCAGTTGTAATGGAAAACAAAACTGTGTTGTGTCAAGCCAAGTCAATTCACGCTGAGTAGGCAATAGTGAAATAGAGGCTTTAGAGAAGGTGGTTTTTATTCAGCTTCAACCTTTAAACATGCATGGGATTCTTGAGGTGTTCTAGTCTGGTTTTAAGGCATTTCACAGCTTAGAATAAGCTCTCGAGAGTTTTTAGTGATGTTTTATTAGCTACTGACTTGGGATTCTGTTATTTTAATACTTTTGGATCTTACAGCTGCCTTTGATACTGTCGACCACAGTATTCTTTCTTTTCATCTTGAACAGTGTGTGGGAGTAAAAGGCAAAGCTTTGGAGTGGTTTAGGTCATGTTTGGCAGAGAGAAGCTTTAGAGTCAGCTTTGGAGGCTCAACTTCTGAATCTGCACCACTCCTATGTGGAGTTTGACAGGGTTCTGTTCTGGGGCCAATTATTTTTTCTTTGGTTACTTCCCCAAGGATCAATTCTGAAAAGATATGGTATGTTCTTCCACTTTTATGCTGAGAATTCCCAAATCTACCTTCAATTGGTCCAAAATGCAGCTGCTTGCCTTTCATCCTTTTTTTCCAGTCCAGCACTTTGGTCAACCTTGTTGCTTTAAATGTGCTTCCATCCATTCATCCATCCATCTTCTTCTGCTTATCCTGGGCTGGGTCATGGGGCAGCAGCCTAAGCAGAGAAACTCAGACCTCCCTCTCCCCAGCCACCTCCTCCAGCTCATCTGGGGGGACCCCAAGGTGTTCCCAGGCCAGCAGTCATCAGCAGGACTCTGGAGAACTTGACTGCATACCGAGGAGGTAATTCAACCATTTGATTCAGGTGTGTTGGATCAGGGACACATCTAAAACCTGCAGGACACCAAACCTCGAGGCCTGGATTTGAGGATCCCTGGTGTACACTGTGGCTTCCACTATGATTACGCCTGTGTTTGGCTTTGCCACTGCCAGCCACAATATATCTCATTCTTCTACACCACTGCTTTTCTCTATCCTGCTATTTATGCTTTGTATTACTGATGTTTTAGCTGCTTTTTTCAAGAGGGGTGGTGTAGAAGGCAAACTTCGGACCCAATTGTAGGACTCCGTAGGCAGGCGTAAACCAAAAATTACTTTGACGGGTTCAAAAAACAGAATGCACAAATCTGTCAATACAGACACAGGCAAATAATCCAAACATAAGGAATCTTTAGGACAAAACCAAGAACAGAGAAACACACCACCATAAGGGGACAATGTGACAAAGAACAGAGGGAAACCAAGTCAATAGTATATAACAAGACAATAGGAAACATCTGGGAGAAGCAAAAAAACAGGAAGAAGAACTAAACACAAAGCACAAGGAAAAAAGACACTATCAAAATAAGACAGAAACAGACTAAACATGACAAACACGGCCTTGACATGGTGAGGCAAGCACCCTGAAGAAAACCCACAAACAGAAACAAAAAATTTAAAACTGAAACAAAAGAATACAAATAGCAAATCCTACAATAAACTCAAAACAGGGCAAAAGGCCCAGGACCATGACAGCTTTGATTTACAATTGCCTGATGTTTTTCTCTATTGGATCAACTATAGTGGATCAAGAAACCTCAACCTCACATCCTCTGCTGCCAATGGGTGGGTCCTCAACTGGCATTCTCACCTGTGCCCTCCTAGGTTCACACAGATCATGAAGGAGAAGATAGAACAAAGCCGGTCTATTTCTGGGGTCTGTCTAGCCATGGGAGAACACGAAGAACAGACAAAAGCTCCGGGCTTCTGCCCGGCCACAAGCCGAGACATGTACAGTGTGTCTGAAGATGGGGACAAAGCGGCCCTGGTGGCAGACTATGTGGCCAGTGGTGGATATGGAGGAGCTCTGGCAGACAGCAGTGTGGCCAACTGCAAAGGCCCCCTGGATCCTTGGCAGTTGTAGCCAAAAGGACACCTCTGGTGGCCTGAGTAGTGGCTGACATCGGTGACATTGATGGAACCACCTGGGGTGACCTGGCTGGCAGCCAACAACGGCTAAGTCAGCATAGCTCCCTGGTGGTTAGTATCTGCAACAAAGACTCTCAGGTGGCCTGGTCGATGGCAAACAATGATGAAGGCAATGAAAAACCCTTGGGGGTCGGCGTAGGCAATGGAACACCTTGTAAATGGGCAACATTGGAGTGGGACCCACTGGCTTGAGCTCAGGACCCTCAAGTGGAGCAGGATATTTGGAAGACTCAATACTGACGTTGGGACTGTGCAGGAAGTATAATTAACAACCTCAGTTAGGGCGAGCTGAGAAGCATATTCCTGGATCTTACAGGATGTAACAAAACTTTATTTTAAGCCTGACCTGACACAGAAACAAAACAATCATTTTTGCCCAATTCAAGAATCTGCTCTTCAGTCTTTGAAGGAATTTGTTCACCAAAAGCTTGTTTTGAACTGGTTAGTTCAGCAACAAATAATGTGAATACAAGATCGAGGTTATCAAACCAATAGAACTGGCTGGTTCAGGAACACAAAGCAAAGTCTTATCTGGTATAAACGAGAAAACTCACTCTTATCAGAAGGCTCAACCTCCAAAACCATAGTTTTTTCATTAGAAACAGAGTCAGAAAATTCTGCCCTTTTGGCCTGCTGGGGAAGAGCTGCACTTTACTCACTGTAAAGGATGTCTAAGACAGCCCAGCATCAGCGGATGTGGGCTGAGAAACAGTCACCAGCTAAGGTGGGGAACACCCACACCATGTGACCCGCTTCTTCCTGGAAGAGGGAGCAGGAGGTTTTTTGATGGCAGGTTCCTCATCCTTTGTCTACAACTCTGCCAGTAAGGAGCCTGGAAACTTAACTAAGAATGCATAAGGAATGAAACAATAAACAAAGAATCAACTAGGAAGAAACAAATGCAATAAAAAATAATTTAACATAAAATGAACCAGTGTCTACAAAAGCAAATAAACTAACTACAAAGGTTCATTAAACTAAGAAACACAGGGTCGCAGGCTCAGGACCATGCAAAAATGAGTGAGACTTTGGAGGAGTTCAACAGGTTTTAATATTTCTTTCACTACTTCTCTTCCTAAGATCATTATTGATGTTCATATTCAGGGAATTAATGACTCTAATGTTGGTTCGTCTTTCGAATTTAACTCCGTTTGTTAAGTGCTCATTCAGATTGTTTGGGAATATCCCCCCAAAAGGCTCCATCATTATACACAGTCTTGGCTACTAGAGAATATAACTGCACTGTGGGACCCTTGGCATACGTTAATTAAGTATTTAACTTTATTTTCATATTTTAGAAGGTAATAAAAACTTTTTCAAAAATTGTCAGTGAAGCTTTCATATGGGTAGGTGAAGATTGAATAAAAGACAAGAAAGCTTCTGCCCAAGGCAGCACTTTCCGTCTAATTATAACCACACTAAGCCTGATGTTACAGTACCACTTAGAAACTTAACACAAAAAGTATGTAAATTTTTGTCTGGTCAATTATGTCTTTGTTGTAATAATGCCTCTTGGCGGTGAATCCTATAGTGCTGAAAAGTCTTTATTTTTGTGTTTGTGGGTTGAGCAGCAAACACAAATTTCCTTAGTTTTTGTGCTACATTTAGAAGCTACAACACTCTAGGGGAAAGTGCATGAAAGAACAAGTGTGTATATGCATGGGGATTGATTAGGAAATGATCAGCAGGTATGTGCATGTTGAGAGACCAGCAGTTGATTGGAAACCCCAACTTCAGACAGGCCTCATTGGAGCAGGAAGGCTCCTTCACCTGACAAACTGTAGGAGAGAGAAACTGCGAGAGAGAGAGACAGAGGAATGCAAGTACTGCTGCGTCATGACACGTTACATTGATGAAACATATAATCAGGGGGAGAGTGGCAAAATTTGAAACCAATGCATTTTATGTATGCTGTGACATGGCCAACGGCACAGGGGACTCAAAAGGCAGGACGCTGGGTGTAAAAGTTCAGTCAGGTTTATTAATGCAACAGTCTGTGAACATGAATAATGCAATAATAGGCTCAGGCTCCAGTACTAGTCTAGACTTTTTTTGAGGGGGGGGTCCTTGAGTTCTTTTTTGTGTTGTCTCATAGCCAAGTTCACCTCTCAGGTGGACACAGAGAACAAAGGGTTAGACACAACCAAAACTGTGTGGCAAAGCAAAATCGTGCGAGCCAGCAACACTGACCGCAAAACAGTCAAAGATCCAACGAAGACTAGCTGCAGCTGGTCCACTTAAGTAGTCCTCCAGATCAGGAACAGGTGTGTTGATTAGCCTCTGGGAAGTGCTGCTCAGGGGTGGAGACCAGAGTCAGGCCCAGCCACAGAATACAGGCCAGGAGACCATAAACGAGAGAGGGAGAGAGAGACCAAAACATGCACTGGGAGACACCGGGCCATGACATGCTGTCTTGAGTAATTTTTAAAAAAATCACAGCATCATCTGAAGAAACAGGAACAAAGTGAACAATTATGTCCCTAAGTACATTATTAACTAGGCCTTGGAAATCAAAAGGTAACACCAAATGAGGCTGAGTGGAAAATTGAAAGCCATTCATCCCCATCCTTGATGTAGACAAGGAGGCAGGCATTCTGACAGTCAAGACTAGTGAACACCTTGAGACCACAGAGAAGGACGAAAGCAGAACTGATTAGCAGGTTGGAGTAACTATATTTTTAACATGTTTAACCAACAAAAATCAGTGCCATGTCTAATAGATAAAAGAAAGTTATATTTTAAGGTATATAGAAGATGTGGTCCTAGTTGTAGGTTAATTTCCTATTACTGCTGAGCCTTCTTTTGTTGGCCACTCATCCACTATTCCTGGTTATACACCACTGTGTTTCTTCAGGGGAGAGATAGGCCTGACCAAATTGCATAGGGTTAGAGTTAGAAAGATCTTTTCTAAAATGTCCCCTACCTGCTTTGGTCGAATGAAAGGAGGTATGGCGAGGCAGCTGAGAATGTTTCCTTACCTATTAACAAAGTTTGAACAGAACTCTACACAGCACCACAATTAAACAGTTTAACTGACTACATTCATATTACTCTAAAATTTTACACATGTAAAACCCTACAAAACCCTCCTGTTAAAGAGTAAGCAACTGCAGAAAAATAGAGATGAATAGCCCAGACTTACGATACCATTAGAGTCTGCACTAAAAGCTAAAAGCCCCTGGATGATCTGTTCATGCTTCTCCTGCAGTCAGTAATGTGTAGGAGAGTGCATAGGTACAGAAGGAGTGTGATTCATACTGTAGTTGCCAACACAAACAAGAGGGAACACGGCTGGCTCTTAAAGTGCTCTATTTCCTTGTGGGCAGAATTGCAGGGTTGTTCCTGCTCCTTCTGGTGCAGAGCTCTGTCCCTATTCATTTCAATCCAGATCATTTGTCGATAATTTTGGACTAGATTTGATAATAGATTTATTCCATACAGAAGAAACAAAATGGTATTTAAAGTCTCTGTAACTGTTCAATGTATGTTTTTATTTGTTCAAATTTTGTTTTTAATACTTTATTTGGTATTTCTTCCAGGTTAGAGTTCTTTGTTTTCTGCAGGTTTGCATTCAGGTGTGTATTCTTCAGTGGGCAAGAGTGGGACAGACAGGTTAAGCTTAGGCAGGCTGTTGCACCATGAGTAAGACTATTCCTGTATTCTAGGAGGCTGATGTAAACATTATTCTGGGGGTCATAGAGGCTTGAGGTGATGTACTAAATAAACCCGTGACTGCAAACTGCTGGAATTCATACGAAATGCAGCATTGCCCATAAACACTTATAATGTTTTTTGGGATACCAGCAACCGTGGTAATGTTATTCAGTTCTTCAGTTTCACAGTACAGTGCTGTGAAAAAAATATTTGTGCCCTTTCTGATTTATTAGGTTTTTTTTTTGTTTGTTTGCTTGTTTGTTTGTTTTGGGGGTGGGTATATTTGTCACACTTACATCCCTCAGATCACCAAACAAATTTTAATATCAGACAAAAATAACCAGAGTGAATACAAAATGCATCTTTAAATGTTGATTTTATTTATTAAGGGAGAAAAAATGAGCCAAACCTACCTAGCCTTAAAAGTAAAAGTGCTTTGTTCAAAGGCCATGAAACCAATCATACACAGAGCTTGTCTTTTGACAAGCTCTGTGTATGATTTTGACACATTACCAGTGTGGGTTCACTTATTTTGCATACTATACCAAATTTCCATGTTGGCCAATTTGGTCTTTTGAAGATCTGTGGGGGTGAAAGGCACCCTGCTTAGCAGGCAAGTCACTGGTGTTACACTGTTGTCTATCCTGAAGGTTCACTTTCTCTGGAATTCTTTACTGACAGGGACTAGAAAGAGTGAGCATATTTCTCCCATACTGGCTTCTCTTCATTGGCTCCCTGTTTTTTTTTTTTTTAAAGCCTGTCATGTCTGCCATTTTTTGCAATCGGAACGATGATCCGAATGCACCAAACGTATTTGCTTTTACAAGAACAGCTCTATAGGTTTTCTATAGGCTATTCTTGCTAATGTTTGTATTTTTATTTATTTATCTTTTTATTTAGTTATTTATGCCCGGTCTGACAGGCAACAAGGAAGGGGCAAGAACAAGGGGGGGGGGGACAAAAGGAAGAAAGGAAAAATAAATAAATAAATAAAAATAATTGAAGAAAAGTAGATAGACACACACACACACTCACACATCCATGCACACACACATATATATACACACACATACACACAATTTTATTGTTTGCAGTAATGTGTGTGTATGCGCCTCTGTCATTCAATGTACTCAATAATGAGGGCAAGAAACTGCAACCATGCCCCCCGCGATCCAGAGGCGAATAGGGAAGGACCCAGGGGACCTAGGCCATCCACAGCCCAGGAGCTCGGAAGACCTGAGGCCACACATCCTGATGCGCATCCCAGAGGAGGAAGGAAGGAGACCACAGACGGAGCCCCCACGGCCAAAGGGCAAGAGTCCAGAGAGCTAGAGGCAACGAGCAGCCAGCTAGCTACTGGCTCACTAGGCACCCCAGTTCCCTACACACCCCCGCAGCCCAGGGAAGGCAGATCCAGGGCCTGAAGTGACCACACACCCAGGGCACCACTGTGCTCCAGGCCGGCCCCCACTGCTAACACAGCACAAACACACACCCCCACACGCATACAAAAGACAACAAATAACACACACACACACACACACACACACACACACACACACACACACACACACACACACAGTGGTCCAGAACCAACCGGCCCCATGTGGGTAACTGCTGGGGGGCACCCGGATTACCAGCCAGACACCCCGACGGTGGCACGCCCAAGGGGGCACAGACCCCTACAGCGCAGGGAGGGGCCCATCCGGGAAACGGGCAACCCCTTGCACCAGGGCCCCAGACCCCGCACCCTGGCCTCCGCAGAGGAAGCCGGCCACCCAGACGGGGCCAACACCCACCACCACGGGCCCCCCAACCCCACACCCCAAGACCATAAAAGCATCTGTCCAAGCCACTACCACCAACAACCAGGGCCCGGACACAGAAACCACAAAATGGCAGCCACTGTCTCCAGTCCAAGAGCCATCACACCTGCCGGGCACGCCGCAAGACAAAACCACAGCTGGTCACCCCCATCATGTGATTGAGCTGATCAGTGGGGACCAGAGATTCAAATTTGGCTAGTTGGTTTTTAGAGGTGGCAGACATTCTTTTCAAATTAATGTGGTCTAAAAGCAGATTCTTATAGTGAGTAATGCATAAATCATTTTTTGATTTCCAATTCATGAGGATAGTTTTCTTAGTTCTTACTGCCTTATGCATAGCTATGTGTGATATATTTGTTTCCATGTTTAATTCACTTAAATCACTTAGAATGCACAGTTTTGGTGATGCTGGGATACTGTAATTAAAACATGTGGATAAGTGTTCACATATCCTCTGCCAGAACCTCTGAACAGGTGTACAAGACCAAATTGCATGCATATAGTTTTCAGTATGGTTGCCTGAACAGTGGGTGCATATATTTGTGTCTCTGAGGCCCATTTGGAACTTTCTGTGCCCTGTATAGTGTATTCTGTGGAGAGTTTTGTATTGTATGAGTTGTAAATTTGGACTTTTAGTCATTTTGAAAGTGTTTAAACATATCTGTGTCCAGACTTTTTCCTCTGGATTGATGGAAAGATCTCACTCCCATTCTGTAGTTGGGAGGGATATTGAATCATTAATTTTTAATAATTATATATTTTTGATAATAATTTAGGGGTATAAAGATTTAGAAATTCTGTTACCAATACAGGGGTTTCTAATTTTAGATTATTTAAATTAAAAATTGCCTGTATGATGGACCTCAACTGCTGGTATTCAAGAAATTTGCTATTGCTAATTTCATATTTTGAAATAAGTTCTTCAAATGAAATAAAGGTCCCATCATGAATAACGTGTTCCAAATTCTTTATTCCTTTCTCTTGCCATGTTAAAAAATTCAGTACTGTCTTTTTCTGACATATATCTGGATTGTTCCAAATGGGTGTCAGTTTACATGGGATAAGTGAAGACTTAGTTATCTTTAAAAATTCCCACCAGGCTGTCAGAGAGGTGTTTATGTTAAGGCTTTTAAAGCAGTTTTGATGTTTAATACTGAAGTTAATGAAAGGTAAGTCAGAGATTTTCACTTTTCGACAGAGTGTTTGTTCTAGATCCAGCGATGGGCTGTCTAATGGGCTTGATTTGATCCACCTTGAAATATACTGTAATCTATTGGCTTAGAAATAGTGATAAAAGTTTGGAAGTTCTACCACCATTGCATTTTCTAGACCACCATTGCGTTGTCTATCCTGAAGGTGCACTTTCCCTGGAATTCTTTACTGACAGGGACTAGAAAGAACGAACATATTTCTCCCATATTGGCTTCTCTTCACTGGCTCCCTGTTAAATCCAGACTTGAATTTGAAATCCTTCTTCTCACATATAGGACCTTGAATAATTGGATGCCATCTCTACTGTAGAACCAGCTCCCAATTTGGACTTGGGTGACACCCTCTCTATTTTTAAGATTAGGATTAAAACTACCCTTTTCGATCAAGCTTATAGTTCAGGTGACCCTGAACTTTCCCTTAGTTAGGGTGCAATAGGCCTAGGCTGCTGACAGGTTCTGACAGCAGTCTCTTCCTGTTAAAAGGGAGTTTTTCCTTCCCACTGTCACCAAGTGCTGCTCATAGGGGGGCATTTTGATTGTTGTTTTCTGTGTATTTTTGTGGGGTAATATAAAGCCTCTTGAGGTGACTGTCATTGTGATTTTGCACTATATACATCTAGTTAAATTGAATTGCAATGTAAATAATCTCACCTGGCCTCTCCCTTGTCCCCTAAGAATTCCATGATTTAGGACCAGTATTCAGCAAAGAAAAGGCTCCATCACATCCTTCCACTGGCTATATGACTGTGCCATCAACCTCCTGCCGGTGGGCCTCCCTTTCTCCAGTTGTTTTACAACATATTTTGGCCAGAGCATGGAGCCATGGACCAATACATCTGGGAGTCTCTGGTGGCAGGAATCATTAGTCCATTTTCAGCAGGTGCTGGTTATTTCATTGTTGTCTTTCATATACTATATTACCAAAAGTATCTGCTCGTCTGCCTTCACACACATCCAAAATGTCTTGGTATGCTAAAGCATTAAGAGTTCCTTTAACTGGAACTAAGGGGCCAAGCCCAACTCCTGAAAAACAATCCCACACCACCAAACCCAGACTTGATTCGTCACTCCAGAGAACACATCTCCACTGCTCTACAGTCCAGTGGTGGCATGCTTTACATTGCTGCATCCAACACTGCATTGCGCTTGGTGATGTAATGGTTGAATGGAGCTGCTCAACCATAAAAACCCATTCTATGAAGCTCTCTATGCACAGTTCTTGAGCTAATCTGAAGGCCACATGAAAGTTCAATGTCTGTAGTGACTGACTCTGCAGAAAGTTGCTGACCTCTGTGCATTATGCACCTCAGCATACATTGACCACACATGATCTACCACTTTGTGGCTGAGTTGCTGTCATTCATGATTGCTTCCACTTTGAAATTTCATGACTAGACTTGTTGCAAGGGTACTATGCAGGAATTCACTGAGCTCCTGAGAACAACCCATTCTTTCACAAACATTCGGAAGTACAGAATGATGTCGCCTCCAGATGTTTGGAATGTTGAGGCCAAATGCTGACGACTGTGATTTTCACAGCTGCTAATTAGTTTGGGCCCTAGGCTGAACTTGCTGCGTCGTACAATGTTGTTTTACAGGTGTTTTACAGTGTTTGTACAGTGTTAACATACAAATGTTTGTAGAAACAGTCTGCATGCCTAGGTGCTTGGTTTTATACACCTGTGGCCATGAAAGTGACTGGAACTGGACTGGGTGAGCGAATACTTTTGGCAATATAGTGTAGTTCATCTGCTGTTTGTATGAGAATTGAAAAGTCTGATGACTGTGGGTAAAAATGATTTTCTTTGGAAATCTACTATCATTTCCTTCATCTTAGAGGTGTTCAGTATAAGGTGTTTTTTGTGCTTCCAGTTGCTGAAGGCTTTAACAAGATCCCTATATTCAGATTCGTGTCCATTCCTGATACACGCTACAATGGCAACGTTATCCCAGTATTTCTGGAGGACACAGAAGAGTATTTTAAATCTGCTGTAAAGGAATGTGAAAAGTAATGCAGCTGGGACAGACAACTGATGAATGTGAGAATGGTGGTTGGTAAATGGCTGTTAAGCAAGCTGGGTGGCACATAAGGGAGAGTCTAATGAACAGGGAGACACATGGTTATAGATTACAAAGAATAAATCAGACTATAAAGTTGTCTCAAAGAGTCTAATTAACAACTGCTGCTGAGTTATTGTGAAGCAGCAATTACAATGTGGGCTGCAGACATGTACAGCCAACACAAGCAACCCTTCAATGTGTAAATTAATAATTTGTTTCTCACTTCAACAGGTCCAGTGACAGTGGAAGACAGTTCAACTCCCAATGTGCAGGAATGATGGAATATAAAAAGACCAGTTCCAACAGGAATCTCGATCCTGGAAATATGTGTTTCTGTGAATTTCACTTAATGTTGTGGAAAAAGGTTTCTTTAAGCTGTCCCTGGGAAGTAGAAGAGCAGGCGTATTCGTTTGTGCCATTTTGCAGAGGTGGCAAAAGTACAGACATTTTGTACTTAAGTAGAAGTAAAGATACTTGGTAAAAGTTAAAATAAAAGTGAAAAAGTACAGGCTCTGAAATGTAATAAGTGGCTCTTTGGAGGATGTTTCTAACAGCTATTTTTGTGTAAAGATAAATGAACCTTGTGCTATATTAATGTAATAATAAAAAAACAAACAATCTCCTCCGTGAATCGCCACCTTATCGTGGTGGAGGGGTTTGTGTGTCCCAGTGATCTCAGGAGCTATGTTGTCTGGGGGCTTGTCCCCCTGGTAGGGTCTCCCATGGCAAACTGGTCCTGGGTGAGGGTCCAGACAAAGAGCGGTTCAGAAGACCCTTATGAGTGAAAAAACAAGGGAACAGTTTACCCTGCCCGGGATAGGGTTACCGGGGCCCCACCCTGGAGCCAGGCCTGGGGAGGGAGCTCGAGGGAGAGCGTCTGGTGGCCAGGCATTAGCCCGTGGTGCTTGGCCGGGCGCAGCCCGAAGAGATTACATGGGCCTGCCCTCCTGCAGGCCCACCACCCGCAGGAGGTGTCGTAGGGGTCAGGTGCAGTGTGTGTCGGGCGGTGGCCGAGGGCGGAGGCCCTGCCGGACTGATCCCCGGCTATCGAAACTGGCTATTGGGACATGGAATGTCACCTCTCTGGTGGGGAAGGAGCCTGAGCTAGTGCGTGAGGTTGAGAGATACCAGCTAGATATATTTGGGCTCACCTCAACGCATGGCCTGGGCTCTGGAACCAGTCTCCTAGAGAAGGGCTGGACTCTGTTCCAGTCTGGAGTTGCCCTCGGAGAGAGGCGGCGAGCTGGGGTGGGTATTCTTGTATCCCCCCGGCTTGCTGCCTGTACGTCGGAGTTTTCACCGGTGGACGAGAGGGTAGTTTCCCTGCGCCTTCGGGCTGGGGAACGGGTCCTGACTGTTGTTTGCGCTTATGCGCCGAATGACAGTTCAGGGTACCCACCCTTTTTGGAGTTGCTGGACGGGGTGCTGGAGAGTGCTCCATCTGGTGACTCCATAGTCTTGCTGGGAGACTTCAACGCTCACGTGGGCAATGACAGTGAGACCTGGAAGGGCGTGATAGGGAGGAACGGCCTGCCCGATCTGAACCCGAATGGTGTTTTGTTATTGGACTTCTGTGCAAACCACAGTTTGTCCATAACAAACACCGTGTTCGAACACAAGGATGTCCATAAGTGCACATGGCACCAGGACACCCTAGGTCGCAGGTCGATGATCGATTTTGTAATCGTATCATCAGATCTGCGGCCGTATGTTCTGGACACTCGGGTGAAGAGAGGAGCTGAGCTGTCAACTGATCACCACCTGGTGGTGAGTTGGATCAGGTGGCGGGGGAAGATGCTGGACAGACCTGGCACACCTAAACGTATTGTGAGGGTGCGCTGGGAACGCCTGGCAGAAGCCCCAGTCCGGGAGATCTTCAACTCCCACCTCCGGCAGAACTTCGACAGCATTCCGAGGGAAGCTGAGGACATTGAGTCCGAATGGACCATGTTCTGCACCTCCATTGTTGAGGCTGCTGCTCAGAGCTGTGGCTGCAAGGTGGTTGGTGCCTGTCGTGGTGGTAACCCCCGAACCAGATGGTGGTCACCGGAGGTGAAGGGAGCCATCAAGCTGAAGAAAGAGTCCTATCGGGCTTGGTTAGCCTGTGGGACTCCGGAAGCAGCTGACAGGTATCGACAGGCCAAGCGGAATGCAGCTCAGGCAGTGGCCGAAGCAAAAACTCGGGTGTGGGAGGAGTTCGGTGAGCCTATGGAAAAAGACTTTCGGACGGCATCGAAGCGATTCTGGCAAACCGTCAGGCGACTCAGGAGGGGAAAGCAGTGCTTCACTCACACTGTTTATAGTGCGGGGGGGGTGCTGCTGACTTCAACTGAGGCTATAGTCGGACGGTGGAAGGAATACTTCGAGGACCTTCTGAATCCCACTGACACGCCTTCTGTAGTGGAAGCAGAGTCTGGGGATGAGGGGGATGACTTGACCATCACTGGGGGTGAGGTCACTGAGGTAGTTAAACAACTCCTTGGTGGCAGAGCCCCTGGGGTGGACGAGATTCGCCCTGAGTTCCTGAAGGCTCTGGATGTTGTAGGGCTGTCTTGGTTAACACGCCTCTGCAACATCGCGTGGAGATCTGGTTCAGTGCCATTGGATTGGCAGACCGGGGTGGTGGTCCCCATCTTTAAGAAGGGAGACCGGAGGGTGTGCTCCAACTTTCGGGGGATCACACTACTCAGCCTCCCCGGTAAGGTCTATGCCAGGGTGCTGGAAAGGAGGGTGCGTCCGTTAGTCGAACCTCGGATTCAGGAGGAACAATGCGGTTTTCATCCTGGTCGTGGAACGCTGGACCAGCTCTTTATCCTCTCAAGGATATTCGAGTGTGCGTGGGAGTTTGCCCAACCAGTCTACATGTGCTTTGTGGACTTGGAGAAGGCATTCGACCGTGTCCCTCGGGGTGTCCTTTGGGAGGTTCTGCGGGAGTATGGGGTGTCTGGCCCATTGTTGCGGGCCATTCAGTCCTTGTACAACCACAGTGAGAGCTTGGTCCGTATAGCCGGTAATAAGTCGGATTCGTTTCCTGTGGGTGTTGGACTCCGTCAGGGCTGCCCTTTGTCACCGATTCTGTTCATAATTTTTATGGACAGAATTTCTAGGCGTAGCCAGGTGGTGGAAGGCTTCTTCCTTGGTGGCCTCAGAGTCTCATCTCTGCTTTTTGCAGATGATGCGGTTCTGTTGGCTTCATCAGGGGGGGGCCTCCAGCTCGCAGTGGAACGGTTCGCAACCGAGTGTGAAGCGGCCGGTATGAGAATCAGCACCTCTAAGTCTGAGGCCATGGTCCTCAGCCGGACAAGGGTGGAGTGCCATCTCCGGCTCAGGAACGAGTTCTTGCCTCAAGTGGAGGAGTTTAAGTATCTCGGAGTCTTGTTCACGAGTGATGGGAGAAGGAAACGGGAGATCGACAGGCGGATTGGGGCTGCTTCTGCAGTGATGCGGACGCTGCACCGGTCCGTCGTGGTGAAGGGGGAGCTTAGCGTAAAAGCGAAGCTCTCGATTTACCGGTCGATCTACGTTCCTACCCTCACCTATGGTCACGAGCTTTGGGTAGTGACCGAAAGAATAAGATCGCGAATACAAGCGGCAGAAATGAGTTTCCTTCGAAGGGTGGCTGGCCTCTCCCTTAGAGATAAGGTGAGGAGTGCGGCCATCCAGGAGGGGCTCAGAGTAGAGCCGCTGCTCCTCCACATCGAAAGGAGCCAGTTGAGGTGGATGATAGATAACAAATAAAACAGGTTTTTAAATTTTCCAGTTAAGGTTGACAACGCTAACAGTCAGAGTTTCTAATAAGTGGAAGATGATTCTACTCCTCCTCCTCGACCTGTGCTTCAAGGATTGTGACAGTTAGTGTGACTTGACAATCTGAATATCCTGTGGTAGAGTTGCCTCTGTTCCAGTTATGAGAGGAGACTGTGAACCCTGCACAAGCCCCCAGAGAATCCTCTTCCACTTGTGCCCCCAGAGAATCCCACTCCACCTGAGCCTGTGAGTCCAGAGCCAGTGGGTCCCACGTCCCATGAACCAGAGGGTCTTCTCCGCAGATGTCAGCCTCCTCCCAAGCCTCCTGAGGTGTTCTGCCACCCTTGCTTGTACCGGTCCCCTGTGAGTCTCCTTCACTGCCTGCCTCCAGCCAAGCCACCAGAAGTATCTCATCGCCAATGTTGGCTCCCAGAGAGCCTCCTTTGCTGCTGGTATCCAGCCAGGCCACCAGAAGGGTTTCATCTCCTCTATCACAAGCCTCCTGATGTGCCCTGTTGTCTAAATTATAACCTGCCACCTCCTTGGCCACCCGGCAGGCCCCCTGAGTTGCTTCACTTCCGCCACTGGCCTCCAGAGGACCTCCATCTCTGATGCTGGCCTCTCATGACATCCTCTTTCCTATTGGTGGGAAAATGCACCATATGAACCAATCAAAAAATTATGTGGCAATGCATGACATTTGGTTACAAAGCAACAGGTGAAAGTTGTGGAAGTGACAGCAGCAAAATAGAGACAGTAATATTGATAGTAGCAAATTTTGAAGTTTGAGAGATCTATGACATTTAGTGTGTGTGGAGTGTATAGTTTGGAGTGGAGAGTCCAGCCCTAACTATAAGCTTGGTCAAAAAGGAAAATTTTAAGCTTAATCTTAAAAATAGAGAGGGTGTCTGTCTCCAGAATCCTTGATTAACAGTTGCTATGAGGTGTTTGTGCTGATATCCTGTGTTTGGTTTTCACCAAACATGATACTGTGCATTATGGTCCCAGGTATTTAATGATGTGATGTGCATTGCACTATTTGACATTGGGGTTAGTGTGCTGGAACGTCCACTACTGGGAAAATTGTGGCATTTTGTTAATACCCACCTGAATGTTCCAGACCTGCAAAGTGCCGACACTTCTTCTTTTATAGAGGTGGTCAAAATTGCTGATCATCAGTTTTGTTAAGTGTATTTGATTAGCAGCACCTGCCTACTGTTTACCCTCTTAATTCCTATGGGAATAGTAAGGATGTACTTAGTTTTCACTGGACTGTGCAGAGTCCTGTGAAATCTTATTTTTTTATTTATTTTATTTTTTTCGCACAACCAATTATTACCATATTTAATTTCAATAAGCAACTTAGGCCACAGTATCATGGTCCTGCTTACTAAACAAGAAAAGTAGTTACTGTATTTGCTGGGTATGAGAATGGTAACAACATTTTCCATTGTATGTCATACAACCGCATAGAAAAACTTCATGAACACAGAAAAAGAAATTAATTCTCACATTTATTCATTGGCTATATTGCATTTTTCAAATGTGAAACACTACTCCATGTACATTAGTACATTAGCTTAAAAAATCTTGTAGCGAATCATTAAGTGTGTGTGTCTGTGTGTGTGTGTGTGTGTGTGTGTGTTAGGATATTATCATCAATGTCCATTTCTCCAAACTATGTGACAACCCCTTGGATCAAACCTAAAAGTCTGTGCTTCATCACATCTTGATTGTTTGATGTTAAATCCAATCAGGTGCTCTATACATGCAAAACTACAAAAAATATATTATTGTTCACATGCCTATAGAACTGAATGTAGGCTTGTGCATGCCTGGATGCTACATTATTGTTGCTGTTGATTTTAGACCATGAAATAGCTTATTACACCAGATTAACAAAAAGCGGGAGAGAGAGAGAGAGAGAGAGAGAGACAGTGGAGCTTGTCGTTTTTGGAGCACTTTCTTTGGTTACTTAAGCTTCAGCTTAAAACCATTGGTAAATGGTGCAAAGCTTTCTGCACCATTTACCAAAAATAATGATGGTGGAAACAAAAATATGATTCAAAGGTTACTTCATTTTACCCTGTCATCCAGCAGCTCTACTTAAAGATCAAGATCAGTAACTGACCTGTATATAAATTCTAACTGAAAAAATGTTGACAGGGAGAATAGAATAATAGAATACAAAGAATCTTGGCACTATGTGGTGTGCCTTTGTGTTTAGGAATATATGAAAAGGAAACTAAAAGGAAGATCAGAGGTTTATGATTACAATGACTACAATGAGGAACCTGCTCTGCGACAGTATAATATGAGTTTGACTGATAAGCCTCTGTCTGAAAAGTTGGATGGTGGTATTGTCTACTGCAACAAAATAGATTTTTCCCTAAAAAATTTTAACATTGCATTGCATTGCATTCATATTTGCACTTACAGAATCATGGAGACATTTCTTTAGATCACCCACATAAAAGGAACCGGTAGGTTTACTGTTTAGTTGTCCATACAACCATTTATTCTACGGACAACTAAACACTTTTATTTTAAACGACTTTTTCCGTTCTCTTAAGGTTAATCTTGTTTGTTGATTTTATATATATTCTTTTCTTAATAGTGTAAATTATTATATCTTTATTTATATTTATAATAACTGCGGCTGCTGTTACACCCAAATTTCCCCTCTGTGGGACAATAAAGGCTGTTTCTTCTTCTTCTTCTTCTTCTTCTTCATTCGTTGGATTGTCTCTTGTTGACAGAGACGTGGACACAGCCTGGTGACAACAGCGATTTTCCTGAGCTCCTTTCTCCTGGATGGTTTTTCTTCAGTTCACCCTGACAGACAGGCTGCAGTGGAGGTATTGCTACAATCTACAGAGACAAGCTTAAATGCAGACTGCTACCTCCTATGTCCTACTCTTCTTTCGAATTGCAGCTGTTTGTCGCTGAATTTGGTTACCCAGTATTATGCACTGTTGTCTACTGTCCTCCTAAATATAATCAGGAATTTTTACAGCAATTTTCTGATTTTTTTTTTTTTAGCAGATATCACTGTTAATTATGACTATTTTTTAATCTGTGGAGATTTTAATATTCATATCTGCTGTCCCTCCGATTGTTTGGTATCTGAATTTTTAGGTCTTCTGACTTCTTTTAATTTAACTCAGTTAGTCAATGGACCTACACATTATCTTGGACACACCCTGGACCTTGTTATTTCTCGTGGGTTGTCCATTTCTCGTTGTGAAATATCTGAGACTGCTATCTCAGACCATTTCACTATTATCTTTATTCTTGATGTCCCTCTCCTAAGAGATAGACCATTGATGGCAGAGTGCTATCGTAATTTTTTGTCATCTTCTACAGCTGGGGAGTTTGCTACTGCTTTCATGAACTCCCAGTTACCTATCTTGGATGTACCAAGTACTTCATTTTGTCCTGACAGTTTTATTGAATCTTTATATGATACATGTAACACGATTTTAGACTCTGTTGCTCCCAGTACTTTTAAACCTGTTAGACACAGAGCTGAGCCTTGGTTAAATGATAATACTCGCGCACTCAGGAGACAATGCCGTAAAGCTGAACGTAAATGGAGGAAAGATAAATTATGAGTATCACTGGAAATTCTTAGAAACAATTTTGCTCAGTATCAGAGGTCAGTTAAGGAAGCAAAGTGTTAATTCCTGTCTAATCTTATTTCCACTAGTAATCACTCATCTAGGGTATTATTTCATACAATTGATTCTGTTCTTAATCCTCCAACCTCAGTTTCACTTGAGGTATCAGCCTCGGTGTGCAATAACTTCCTCTCACATTTCATTGAAAAGGTGGCTTCTGTGAGACACTCTTCTGTTATGCCTGATAGCTATAATTTAGCTGTTAGTCCTGCTTTGGCTGTCTTTGAGCAGTTTGAGCCAGAGTCCTGCTCTTTTGTAAAGAATTTAATTTTGCATATGAGGCCTACAAATTGTCCTCTTGACTGCCTTCCTTTTAAGTTAATGAAGGAAGTGTTTGATATTGTTGGTCCTATACTTGTGACTTTTATAAACTCCTGTCTTAGCTCAGGGACTGTGCCTAGGATCTTTAAACACGCTATTGTGGGGCCCCTTCTTAAAAAGCCTCACTTAGATTCTTCAGTTTTATCTAATTTTAGACCAATTTCTCATTTATCCTATCTTTCAAAAATTTTTAGGGAAAATTGTCTCACAGCAATTACAGGCCTTCTTAGAATCAAATGATATTTTTGAAAAATTTCAATCTAGGTACAGTACTGAAACTGCCTTGTTGAAGCTTCATAATGATATTGCTATGTCTGTTGATAATAGATGCCCTGTTATTTTAGTTCTGCTGTATCTTACAGCAGCCTTTGATACAGTGGATCATTCTATTCTTCTGTCTCGATTTGTCAGTATTTGCGGTTCTGCCTTGAAGTGGTTCACTTCTTATTTGAAAGACAGAACGTTTTCTATTATGATTAATAATGTATTTTCTTCGTATGCACCTTTTATGTGGAGTTCCTCAGGGTTCTATCCTTGGTCTTCTTTTATTTTCCATATATATGCTGCCACTGGGGGAAGTTATATCGGTGCATAAAGTATCTTTTCACTGTTATGCGGATGATTTACAGATTTATCAGGCTCTTAAACCACATATGGCTAATCCGATTTTATCTTTTATTGATTGTATAACTGATGTTAAAAAAAGGCTATGTAATAACTTTTTGTTTTTAAAACTGAGTGTATTTTATTTGGTGATGCCGCTGCCATAGACATCAGTGTTTTGCCCTTTAAGTTAAACACTACAGTTAGAAATCTTGGGTTATTTGATCAGGAATTCAGTTTTGACAAACAGATTAATTCTGTAGTCCAAACTAGTTTTTATTATTTGTGTCTACTGGCTAAAGTCAACCCTTTTGTAGATCTCACTGACTTAGAGAGGGCAATTCACGCTCTTATTAGTTCCAGACTTGACTATTGCAACAGCCTCTATGTTGGTGTTCGTCAGTCTTCCTTGAGATGACTTCAGCTTGTCCAAAATGCTGCTGCTTGTCTCTTAACTAACACCCCATAGATGCGAACATATTATGCCTATTTTGTTCAATCTCCATTGGCTTCAGGCTTCCTTTAGATTTTCGACTTATTTCTGATCTGAAAATTTTTTAATCTAAACTCAAGACTTATTTGTTTAAACAGGCTTTTATACCATGTAGTGGAACAATCTTGTTTTGTGGTTTTGTGATGTAATGTTATTGTATATTTAATGTAATTTTTTTGTAAAGTGCTTTGGTCACCTTGTCGGTTGTGTTAAGCGCTATATAAATGAATAAATTAAATGAAATGAAATTTGATATTATAGTACAGAATATGTGACTATGTGGTTCTTTGTGGTGCACATATAATGTCACAGTAACCAGTGGAATGAGTAGAGAGAATCTCACAGATGCAGTGGAATTTTATTATTATTTATTTTTATTATCCGATCAATAAAAATGTCTCCCTCCCCTCACCCTCAACCAGTCACACTCCCTGAACCTGGTTTTGCTGGAGGTTTCTTGTTAAAAGGGAGTTGAATTAAACACATTTCGGAACAAAATTTAAATCTATTGGTGAATCTAAAAGCAGAACACAGCTCCTGTTACGCATCATTGCAGCTAAGATGAATAGGCACGTGGCTCAATACATGGAATGCCTAGAATTAATACAAGATCAACAGGACCCTAAGAGCTTTCATCAGGAATTTAATGGGGAAATGGAAAACAACACTAGAATCCAACATTTATGCCAATTGCACAAGTCACCATCAAGTGCGGGATTTACCAAGGAGATGCTCTGTCCCCACTGCTGTTCTGTATAAGCCTGAACCCCCTCAGCCAGGTCATTAAGTAGACTGGCTACAGATACTGAATATGGAATGGCGCAAACATCAGCCACCTCCTCGACATGGATGACATCAAACTGTACGCCAGGAACGAATGAGACACTGATTCACTGATCTACAGCAATGACATCCGAATGTCATTTGGACTGGAGTAGTGTAGTTAGATGGTAATAAAGAGAGGGAAGGTAATCAGAATTTAGGGGATTACACTACCATAAGGCAACATTGTAGACACTGAGTACAGCTGCAAGTACCTTGGAATCCCGTGGCCAAACGGGAGTCATACCTGCAGAGAGAAAGGCAAGCCCTGAGGAGTAAGCTGAATGGGAAATTAACACGTCACCTGCCAGTCACATGATACCCTGCTAGGATAAATAGCTGGCCAACTGATAAATCCTAATAATCTTTGGACAAAGGTAGATTGACAGACAGCAGGGGGGCACTAATCATGGCAGCACAGGAACAAGCTTTTAGCACAAGATCGATAGAGGCTGGATTCTACCACGCCAGGCAAGACCCCAGGTGCAGACAGTGCAAACATGCCTGAGACAATCCAGCACATAACAGCAGGGTGCAAGATGCTAGCAGGCAGGGCATACATGGAACACCATAACCAAGTGGCTAGCATAGTATACGGCAGGGCTATTCAAATCAAGTCTCTGCTTCAACACACCTGCGTCAAATATAGAAGTCATTAGCAGGACTCTGGAGAACTTGACTGCATACTGAGGAGGTAATTCGGTCATTTGATTCAGGTGTGTTGGATCAGGGACACATCTAAAACCTGCAGGACACCAGCCCTCAAGGCCTGGATTTGAATAGCCCTGGTACACAGGAATATATGTGTTGAGTATGGTCTGGAAGACCCAAGGTCAAAATAGGATATGCCTCCAAGGGTGGTTGAGAATGAATGAGCTAAGATCCTGCAGGACTTCCAGATACAGACTGGCAGACTGGTGATGGCTGACCAACCAACCATAGTAGTGGTGGACAAGCAGAGGAAGAAGACTGTAGTGACAGATGCAGCAATACCAAGGAACATCAGGAAGAAGGAACACGAGAAGCTAAAGAAATACCAATGACTGAGAGAAGAGCTAGAGAGGATATGAAGGTGAAAGCAACAGTGGTCCACTTGTGGCAGTGACCCCAAATCTGAACAGTGGCTCCAGCAGATTCCAGGAATAACATCTGAGATCTCTGCCCAGAAGAGCACAGTCCTAGGAACAGCTAAGATACTGCACAGGACCCTCAAGCTCCCAGGCCTCTGGTAGAGGACCCAAGCTTGAAGGACAAACAAACATTGTCAAAAGGGCAACTGGCAATATAACTCTTTCATCCATCCATTCATCTATCCATTTATCCTTATTCAGTTCAGGGTCATGGGAAGCCTATCCCAGCAGTCATACATATTTGAAAGAAAATAGAAGTAATTTGATTGAAAAAACTATTACAGTATTCAGGAAAGTGAGCAATCTTTAGTTGTGACTGTCATAGGTGATGATATGTGACATTTAAGTGAGAAGTCCAACAACACCGTTACAAATATATTTAGTAGTGAAGCATACATAGAAACAATAGCAGTGTATAAGAACAGTAAGAAAGGCTAATTTGGGTGGAGAAATGTAGAATGACTTTTCTGCTGTGAGAATTGTGCCAAAGCAATCGAGAAAAACTGCAAACATATAAAAGATATGGAGTTGATTCTTAGTATTGAACTTGCATTTAGTAACTTTTCACCTTAACTCTCAATATTACACAGATAGCAAAGTGATCTGGTCAGATCCGCCCCAGATGTAACACAAACTTCGCATTAAGGATCCGAAATGGATCCAGTCATTTCCCTGCTAATCTGGGGTGGATCCGGATTCATTCATGTTCCAAGCTTATCCAGTCCAGATTCAGCCATTTCCCTGCTCATCCAGCTCATAGTAACTTTTCACCCGAACTCTCAATATGACCCAGATAGCAAAGTGACTCCGAAACAAATCCGTTTTGGATCCGTTATGTAACACGTCATCTGGCCCGGAGCCATTTTGGAGCTGTTCATATTCCAAGCTCATCTGGCCCAGGATCCGTTTTGGATTGCATCTTGTGGTTTGTTGTTGTCAGGTGTCCAGACAGCTAGCAGCAACAACAGCTGGTCAGAAGCAAACACTATGCCAGCTAACTTTAGTCTTGAGTGTCCTAAAATCCAACTTTCTCTTTGATACAGTTTGATTACATTATCACTTTGTATGAGCGTTTATTCTCTAAGTGTTGCAGTTCAGTGACGATAGATCCACTTTAAAGATAGTATCACTAATGCCGTGTTTTCACTAGGCATGTGCACGACTAGTCGACTAGATGACTAATCGTCTCTGTTGTCACTAGTAGTAGTTGGATAGTCTAATGTTTTTTTTCCCTTGTTTAGTTGACTAAGAAATTAGTTGCCAGGAACATTCCACTCATACCTACTCAGTGGGACTCGACTCAACTCGTTTGTTTTGTTTCCATTACAATTGCGTACCACCTCACTGTGGGTGGAGTTGATATAGCAACGCGGGCAGAAGAAAGTAGAGTTAAGTCGCACTGTTTCTAGTGGAAACAATGTCGTTTTGATGCGTTTCGGCCTCCCGTTTACATAGAGACACTTCAGAAACGATCTGGTTTACACAGAGACGGCAGAGAGGATGAAAACGCTGTAGTTCCCATTGCTGAGCCACAAGCTGGCGGTGTGGTTTTTTTTGCAAAGCTTGTTTATGCAACACTCGCATGTGTGGAGGGACTCAGTGGGATGCACAGCAAAGATTTGTTCATTATTTACAAAATGGCCAATGTGAGAAGCTTTGTGTGGACTGAAGACGAGGTTGGATTGCTGCTCCACACAACACTAAATTACAAAACTACAGAAACACAGGAAAATATTGACTAGGAATCATGCCGCTCAAAGTACACAGATATTTAAGTTAAAGTTTAAGTTAAGTTCCATTTCAACAATTACAAAACAAGTTCAATCTGGAAAGTAAAGATTTCTTTAAATATCTAAAGATTCGAAGTTTCATAAAAAGCCTATATTCAGCCCCCGTCCTCCTCTATGGAGACAATCCTTCTGTTTGTTCCAGTCAGAAAAGGCTTAATTACAAGGATCCATAATTGGCTGTCACAGGAATACTCAGCACCAACATAGACCACCTGAAAAATACTTCAAGTTCAAGTTCAAGACTTTATTTGCCATTTGTACTCACACGCAAGGTTTGGGTACATAGGAATTCTTGTGCAGAGCTTTTGGGTAGGAGTGTAGAAAAATTGAAAATAAAATATAATAAAATAAAAAGTATAGAATAAAATATGTAAATATTTACATAAATATATATGTATATGCACACATATACAAAATTAAAAAAACAGTTGCTTAAGATGGAAGGTTGATGGATACTGAACAGCAGTTATTGCACACTTAGTGTTACAAAGAACACAGTATAAATTGTACATGTAGACCAGACAGATATTGCACCAACAAGTGTTATTTTAATAACTGAATAAATAAAATGTTGCACATCAGGTTTTAGCTGTGTGAGGAGTATTGCACAGTGGATTTTGGCTGTGAACAGTCCTTTACTCTGCCATCAGTCTGACTGTGGCAGGGAAGAAGCTTTTGCAGAATCTAGTTCTGTGTGTGATGATGCTGTCTGCTCTACTTTTCCTCAGGCTGTATGTTGTGTGTTTGGGCCTGAGGAGAAAGTGGGCAGGGTGGTATGGGTCTCTGATTATGTGCTGTGCCCTCTTTTTGCATCGTTGTATGTAAATTGTGTCCACTGATGGGAGTTTAGTCCTGATAATGTTTTCAGCAGTTTTCACGACTCTCTGCAGAGCCTTCCTCTCAGCCTGAGTGGTGTTGCCATACCACACTGAGATGCCAGTGGTGAGGATGCTCTCCACCAGGCCTCTGTAGGCTTGTGTGAGGGGGCGCCAGCTCAGCCCAGCCTTCCTGAGCAGCCTGATGATGTGCAGTCGCTTCTGAGCCTTTTTCACAGTGGCTGCAGTGTTTGTAGACCAGCTCAGGTCAGATGATACGTGAAGGCCAAGGAACTTGTGGCTGTCCACTCTCTGCACTTCAGTGCCCCTGATGGTAAGGGGGTGCAGTTGAGGGGCTTTCCTCCTGAAGTCAATGATGATCTCTGTAGTCTTTTCTATGTTGAGGATGAGGTTGTTTTCCTCTCCATAAGAAAGTGTGCTGTTGACCACTGCCCTGTACCCAGTCTCGTCCCCACCCTTGATGAGGCCTAGGATGGTGGTGTTGTCAGCGTATTTGATGATGATGGTGTTGTCCATGTTGGATACACAGTCGTGGGTGTATACGGTGAAGAGATTAGGGCTGAGGCAGCAGCCCTGTGGTGATCCAGTGCTGATTGTGAGCTCAGCAGAGACCCTTCCCTCCATCCGTACAACCTGCGGTCTGTCTGTGAGGAAATCCAGAATCCAGTTGCAGGTGGCGGTCGGGACCCCCAGGTCCGACAGTTTTCCAATCAGCTTTCCTGGTCGAATAGTATTGAAGGCAAAGGTGTAGTCGAGGAAAAGCATCCTGACATACGTTCTGCTGTGGTCCAGGTGTTGGAGGGTGTGGTGGAGGGCTATGGTTACTGCATCATCCACTGATTTGTTTGGACGATAGGCAAATTGAAGAGGGTCGACAGTTTTTGGCATCATGGAGTTGAGATGTTTGAGCACCAGCTTTTCCAGACATTTCATGGCGACTGGTGTGAGCGCCACTGGTCTGAAGTCATTCAGGGTGGATGCACCTGGTTTCTTAGGTACGGGGATGATGGTGGAGGATTTGGAGATACGTGGAACTATTGTCAGTGCAAGAGAGGCGTTGAATATATCGGTGTACACACCTGCCAGTTGTTCTGCACAGGCCTTTAGAACTCTGGGTGAGACACCGACTGGACCTGCTGCTTTCCGGGGGTTCACCTGTTTCAAAGCCCTCAAAACCTGAGTGTGTGACACCTGAATCACAGAATCATCTGCGTTACAGGGGAGTTTTGTGGGAAAGTCTGTGTTAAGTCTGTCAAATCTGGCATAAAAGCTGTTGAGACAGTCTGGAAGGGTGTTGTCTCTGATGTCCATAACCGTGTTTCTCCTGTAGTTAGTGACAGATTGGATTCCCTGCCACATACCACGTGTGTTGTTGTCTTGGTAGAAGCCTTCAAGTTTTTGGGAATAAGCCCTTTTAGCAGCTCTGATGGATTTACGCAGCTCGTAGCGGGCCCACTTGTATTTTTCGCTGTCTCTTGACTTGTACGCCTCATGTCTATTCCTGATTTTACTATGGACATCTGCATTAAACCATGGTTTTTGATTGGGGAAAACACGGACAGATCTGGAGGGGACACAAATGGATGTGCACCTGCTGATGTAATCACTGACTGTCTCTGTGTACTCGTGTATACTGGCTGTGGCTTCTTTGAATACTGTCATATCTGTTAGCTCTAGACAGCTCTCCAGATTTGCCAGTGCACTGTCAAACCAGGTGTTGGTGGTTCTGATTATGACCGGGTCAGCTTTCAGCCGTTTGATGTATATGGGTTTCAGAAGGATTGCCAGATGATCAGATTTGCCGAAGTGGGGTTTGGGCTCAGCTTTGTAGGCATTTCTGATGTTAGAGTAGCAGTGGTCTAGTGTGTTTTTTCCCCTGGTCAGAAAATTCACAAACTGGTGCAGATTTGGCATATATTTCCTGAGATTGCAGTGATTAAAGTCCCCAAGGATGATAAGTGCACTGTTGGGATGAGTTTTTTCATGTCCATTTATCATGTTGTGCAGTTCAGTCAGTGCAGCCTCCTCTCTAGCTGAGGGGGGGAAATACACCACACAAACAATGATACAGTGAAGTTCTCTGGGTAAATAAAATGGTCTGCACTTTAACGTCAGATATTCCACAGCTTCTGAACAAAACTGTGAAATAATTTGGCAGTCGGTGCACCAGAATTGCTTTACAATGATAGCCGTTCCACCTCCACGGGTCTTACCGCTCTTCGCCGCATCCTGGTCGGCCCTGAACATGGTGTAGCCTGCCGGTGTTATGGACTCGTCCGGTGTACCCTTACCAAGCCACGTTTCACAGAAGCCCAGTATGGAACAGTCCCGTGCGTAGCGTTGTTCAGCTAGGTGTGTGTGCAGATTGTCCGATTTATTATCCAGAAACTGAACGTTAGCAAACAATATGACCAGGAGAGTTAGCCTGCCTTTGCTAACCAGGTAGCGGAGCTTCCGGTCATCTCCTCCCCTTCTGCCGCGTCGCCTCCTTGGCCTGTTGTCCTCAGCTGAGACCCCTGCTGTGGCTTTACCTGGCATCGTGAGCAGTTCAGGGAAGGAGTCCAGTACGCTTGTGTCAAAAATTAAGCTCTGACTACTCACTTCCAGCTGGAACAAGGCAGCTCGGTCATATTTAATGTTAACTCGCTTCGTGCCCTTAACTCTAAACATGAAAATAAGTGAAAATAATAAACAAAGCAAAAGTCTCACTCCAAGAGCTCCACGATGTCGCACACAGAGGAGCGCCATCTTGTCTGCCATCTTGGCAGGAAGATCTAGGAATGATCATTACAGATGATCAATGATCTGAAGCCCAGGAATAGCTTCATTCTACTTCTGTGTGCGTTAGGCATGATCTTGCAATTCACGATTTTACACAGATTGCATTTATCGAAACTGAAAATGTCAAAGATGTTTCCCTCTGTTGATCCTTCCTGTGACAGATGCACACTGGGACCGGCCTCACTAGCACATATGTTCTGGAATTGTCCATACATTATAACATACTGGAATACTATTTTTCAGGCCCTTTCCAAAATTTTGAAAAAACAGATCAAACCTGACCCTCTTTTGGCTCTATTTGGTGTGAGGCCGACTACTGTGCATCTGTTGGACACGCAGGATAGAATGATCTGTTTTGTGACTTTAATGGTGTGGAAAATGATTTTGCTGTGTTGGAAGCAAAAAACCCCTCCCTCTCACTTAGCTTTAATGAAAGATATTTTGGGACATTTAAAATAGGAGAAAATTAAATATTCATTGAAGTGGAAATCTAATATTTTCTACTCAACTTGGCAGTGCTTTATAAATTATTTCAACGCAAATATATGGTTGTTTAGTTTGGTATAACATGTATATGATGTCCTCTGATGTTTGCTCTTTTGATTTTATGTAGGGTTTTGTTTTTTTGTTTTGTTTTCTAACTCAATGGGGAAAAAATCCTCAATAAAGAGAAGATTAAAAAAAGTTTAATTTAAGTTCAAAAGACTGAGCAGCACAAGAAGCACTCGTGAATCTGCCATTGCAATTCTTGTTCATCTATTAGCGCATGCCTGGAAAACTGTGGCGGTCGCAACCATAGTCCGCATGTGCGAGTGCCCCCGTTTCCAAAAAGCATCTTAGGCTACCCTCACACTGCAGCCTGAAGTGACCCAAATCGGATTTTTTCGCCCTCATGCGACCTGTATCCGATCTTTTCATGCCAGTCTGAACAACACAGATCGGATTTTTTCAAATGCAACCCAGGCCACTTGGATATGTGGTCCTAAATCCGATACGTATCCGATCTTTTCAAATGTGACCTGAGTATGTACGGCCAGGTCGCATTCATCCGACCGGCACTATTCTGCGTCCCGTTACGCAGACGCGGGAAGGAAAACATGTGTGACTTCCGCAAACAGTGAGCACGCTGGGTACATGTGACGTTATCGCATCCTCTACTGCGCATGCGGGACACTTTCAGGTTCGTCTGCTGTTCACACACAGATCACATCCAAGTCGCATATATTTGAAAATGTGAACGACCACACCCAAAAAATCGGATTTCACAAAAAATTGGAATTGAGTCACTTCAGGCTGCAGTGTGAACGTAGCGTTATTCGTCCGTTAACACGGAGACGAAGGCCGGAGCGTTTCAGAAGCTTTACTCTGGAGCCCGTTTCCAAATCATATCGTTTTCACTCCGTTTTCATGTAAACGCATCAAAACGACACCGTTTTCATTTTGAACCGGTGATGAGTGACAGGCTTGGGCGAATCAGCTGACTTGAAGGCGGATCCGTCCCGGAGTCTTTTGCTATCTGGGGAGGTCTAAAGAGATGTGGATGCAAGCTAAGGAGGCCATGATTTGACTGAATACACAAAATAAACCTGTTCTGAAGGAACAATTTAGATAAGATATGGCAGAAAGTCTGGACCACAGTGGCACAGTGGAAAGTGTGTAGCTGGGAAATTACTGCAAATCATCTATCAAAAAAGAAACCTTTTCCTATGTTGCTGAACTGTTATAATTAATGTTTTGGAATATTTTAGTTTCAGATGATTGATGAAGGGGAAAAAGAGAATTTATTTACTTATTTCATGTGAAAGTAATACAATGTGTGTTCACCCTTTGTATGTAGCTGGTTTTTCCATTCATCCTAATTTGAAAACATTTTCATTGCAGAAAATCACTGGGTTTTTGCAGGTCCCATAAGATTGCTATTTAATGTATCTGAATTCTTAAATTAAGAAGACAAAATTTTAACATTTTATTTTGAAAATGGGACATATAAATGGCAGATGTTGAGAAATGCTTCCTCAGATATGTTGCAGGAGTGAATAGAAAGTATTTATTGTGTGTTTCCCACTTTTATCTTTGGGATTTCAGCTGATGGTTCCTATACAGTTGAACTGTGAGACTAGAGATTTTCTATATTTTTTGTATTGATAACAAATAACATGAAAATGCCAAAAGCAGCAGTGTATTAACAAGTATTACCCATGTTTACAAATCCTGATATGTATTATTCATTTGTTACATTGTTGTTCAGTGGGTCTTTTGACAGGATTTGTTGACATGAAGCATACAGGAAACCAGCAGCCCTGAAACTTTAGGATAGAGGAAGCCAGAGTGAACTGGGCCCCATTTTTAAAAAAAATTATTTACTTTTTAGAAACAGTAAAACATTGTTAACAGATTGAAATGTTAGGTATTCTAAACACAGGCATCTGACCAATTTGATGCAACATTGTGTTTCATTGCTTAATAAATTGTAATAAATTGAGTTGACATAATTAGATTTAGTAAATGCAACGAAACTAAGTCCAGTGCTATGATTGTACTAGAATGATGGGAATGTGACTGCTGATGGAAGCAGTAGGATGAATTCTTAAGTCTACTCTCTACTTAGATTCAGCCAGCGCTGCAAAACTGATCAGGCACTGCTGCACAGTGCATATGGATAATGACCCAAAGCATACTGCAAAAGCAAGTACTTCAGTGACTGCTTTTACTCAGCTGATTTACCAGAATGAAGCAAACACTTAGTAAAGTCTGCAGAGGTAAATATAAATTTACTGGAAGAGAGTTTCTTCCAGTCCTTTGTAATACTGAGAGTAACTAAATGTCCACAGAGATTCAGTTAGATTAGATTATGTTTTCCCTTTGGGAGGGTTCCATCAGGGAAATTAAAGTTCCAGTACTTTTACATTATAGGCACACAAGCAGCAATATAGTCAGAAATATACACACAACTGAATACATAAACAAATATACAACAAAGACAAAGGAAGATATGTCTGACAGATGATGTGATATTGCCCATTGTCCAGTACTGCCTTATGCTATCGTGTGTTAGTGGTGAAGCTCAGCCCCCCCCCCCCCCCCCAATGAGCGCTAAAGCCACAGATTTTAATTTATACATTTCTGTAAAGCTTTTTGGTTTTATCATTTTCAATCTTTTAATATCAGGTGCAGGAGTCAAACTGACAATAATGCAAAGAGTGGATTTTAAAACTAAATGTTTCAGCTGTCGCTGATGAAGAGGTTGCTCACTTAGCACACTTCTTTCCACAGGAACAATGTTCGTGTTGAAACATTTTAGCACTTTATTTATTAGCGTATCTATTACCCATCTGCCTGTTCCAGTCTCATACTCTTTAGACGCCGGCTTGTCCTTCAGATCATTCTGCAGGCATTGTGGTATTATTGTTCAGAGTCGTTAGCCTTGATTTGCTAACTTTTCGAGTATATTTTTTTCCTTTTGCACTTACCTGAGGCTATTTCGCTCTCTCTGCCTCAGAGATCCTCCCACAGCCCGCCTCCATTGCGCCTTTTCTCCATTCAGAGTTTTTCTTTGGCATATTGTTGGACTTAAACCGTTCTTGTAGTATATCTCCTTTAGAGGCAGGTAGAATAATATCCTTGAAAATATCCTTAATAATTTCTGAATATAAAATATGACTATTTCTATTTTCTCGTTTCAGATTCTTTTAGGGAAACACTTAAAATTGCGGGGCGAGAGATCAAACCTGAGGGTCTCCGGCAGGTTGCGCTCTGCCCGCGAGTCTCTGCACACGCCCCGGCCTCGTCGTGAGCGCGCGGCTCGCGCAGCAGCAGCGGAGCGGGAGCGCGGATCGGATCGAAGCGGACATTCTGCAGTCAGTGTCGGAGGGCTCTGCCGGTGTGGATGGTATCGAGTTGGACGGACTTTTTCACCGGGTTATTCTGCAGCGTCGCCGGGTGAGTTCCGCGGGAAACCGCACATCGAGTTCAGCTGGCAAAGTTAGGGTGGGTGGACAAAGGTGCGAATTGAATGCGGCGAACGGCTCTCGAAAGCCGGCAGTGCGTTTTCTTTTATTCTTACTTGAAGACAGAGAGGGATGATGTGGTGACATGAGCCGTGCAACATCTGTTATAATGCTGCTGTGCGTGCTGTGCTGCAGCTCCGTGGCTTTACGCAGAGTAAGTGCGCGCTGCCACACGGCGTGGAGGGAAAACGCTGTGGTGACTGCTGATGATCCGCGGGCTGCGGGCTCCACATTTAGCAGTATGGGACAGCTGTAGGTCCAGTCCCTGCTGCAGCTACCCGGACCTGATGGCTGTGTAACTGTCATTGCGTTCTCCTTGCGTTACGACCTGCATTATGAAACACGGGCTGAGCGCTGCCGTTGGATAGCGTTGAATAGCATTTCGCTTGCTTCACCCGTGTCGCAGACTCTCTATTGGGACGAGCGCAGCTTATGTTATTGATTATGCATCTGATACAACAACTTTAATATTTGCTTTAGAAAACACACACATACACACAAACACACACACACACACACATAGAGAGAGAAAGAGAGAAAGCAGGCCTCCCTCGCGCCTTTATGTTAATTATTTCCATTATGCTGTGGCCTACAGTAGAACTCAAATGCTGCCATAGCTGGAACGCTCTGGGAATTAAATAAAAATAAATAAATAAATAAACAAATAATCGTGTACTATTTCACGAATCTGGACGTGCTTGGGGGAAGTCCTTGGATCCTTTTTTTGTGCGGGAGTCGTGCAGGTTGGACTGATGCAGACATGTTCTAGTTCGGAGGGGAGTGTGTGCGTTGCTGCAGACAAACAGATGGAAGCAACAACTGGGACTGGTCTGAAGTGTCCCATGGGCATTGAGTGAAAAAAGTATGAATGCGCACTGTAAGTGTGTGTGTGTGTGTGTGTGTGTGTGTGTAAAGAGAGGCTATATCATCAACGTTGCCAGCAGTCAGTAAGGGTCTGATCTTCAGGGTGGAGCTGCATTAATGGAAAGGTCATCAGGATGTAGGAGTCAGTGTTGGAAGCATTCAGTCTATGGCTCGGCTGTGCTTTTCTCTTTACCATGGGGATAAGTGCGCACATACCCGTGGACATATCTGCTACTTCGTGTGTGTGTGTGTGTCTGTGTGTCTCTGTGTGTCTCTGTGTGTGTGTGTGTGTGCCAGAAAGACAGAGCGAGAGAGAGGCAGAGTATGTGGGTGCTTCCTCCTCTTCCTCTCACTTTTCATCAGGCGAGCGAGGCAACCAAACAGCCTCATAGCTGTTCATTCGCTTGCTGCTGCCAGAGCCTGTGCAGCTCCTCCTTCACACCTCTTTCCCTAACACCTCCTCCTCTTCTTCATCACCTGTTATCCTATCTAACACCTCCTTCATCGCCCCCTTGTCTTTCACCTGTTATGCACAGGCTAATTGGAATGCAGTCTGGATGCTTTAGTCTGCCATGTGGCATGTTTAATTATAGCCATGAAAAAACATTTCTGATGTATTTGGTTATTAAATTTGTTTGAATTTTATAATTCTGATTGTGGGAGTGATGCAGGTATAAAACGTTATTTTGGCTTTAATAAATCACTCACAGACAGTAATGTAAACATTGAAAGAAAATTGCAACAGAATATTCATATTTATGATGACACAAATTAACCAGAGTCCAGCACTTGAATGGAACATGCAGAGCTGTTGTTGTTTTGGAACATTGTTTTTTTTCACGAGTTTTTTTTGTGTGTGTGTGTGTGTGTGTGTGTGTGTGTGTGTGTGTGTGTGTGTGTGTGTGTGTGTGTGTGTGTGTGTGTGCGTGAAAATATATACACAAAATATAAATACAGCTTGCCTTGAGGTGACAGTTGCTGTGATTTGGTGCTATATAAATGAAACTGATTTTAAAAATATATATTTCTGTAATTAAAATACCAAAGGCATTTTTATGGGACAGTAAATTAAAAAATAGCTGTTTTAGCTTGAAATTTACATGAAATCTTGTGTGTTTTTACAGATAGTTTATATTAAATAAAAGGTTAACCCTTTAACAATCCTGGATTTTTTGGGCCAATTTCTTTGGGCCCAGATACAGGCCCAAGTATTGTTAAAGGTTTAAATGTGCAAAAACAATGATATTACCTAATAATATGGCCAAAGACTATAGAATGCAATAAATCAGGCTTAAAATTGCAGAAAAGTACTGTTATTACTTGGGTTCTATTATGTAATTTTATGTGAAAAATCTTGTATTTTTTGATTAGTGTTAATAAAATTATGTACTACTCATTAGCAAAAAAGCAAAATACCGTAGTTCATCTAGTAATTGTATTTAAAATGACAACACTCCACTGTAGCTGTGTAGCTGCTCAGGCGGTAGAGCGGGTCACCTACTGATTGGAAGGTTGGTGGTACGATCCCCAGCTGCTCCAGTCTACATGCCAAAATCTCCTTGGCTAAAATACTGAATGCCACGTTGCTCTCTGATGTGTTCGTCAGAGTGTGAATGTTAGGTAGAAAGCAATTAGGAGCAGAAAAGTGCCGTATAAGAACCAGTCCATTTACCATTTTTGATTAAATCAAGCAGCACAGTGGTGTGGTGTCTCACAGTTACAAGGTCCAGGGTTTGAATCCACCCTGGCCTCTCTGTGTGGATTTCGCATGTTCTCCCTGTGTTTGCGTGGGTTTCCTCCCACAGTACAAAGACATGCAGTTAGTGGGGTTCAGTTGATTGGTGATTCTAAATTGCACATAGGTGTGAATGTGAATGGTTGTCTGTCTCTCTGTGTTAGGTACACCTGTACATGGTGTATCCTGCCTATGACAGCTGGGATAGGCTCCATCCCCTGTGACCCTGAACAGGATAAGTGGAAGAGGATGGATGGATGGATTATAACAACTCTAAAATGTTTTTAGACGTATACCAACATAAAGTTAATGGATTTACGTTTTTAAAAATATTGAGATATATATTAAATATGTAGTTGTAATTACTACTGTTAATTACAGAGCTTATCAAATACATACTAACTGATCAGATATTATTCTACATAGATTTATGTATAAATGAGTTGCTTAATAAAATGTTTGCTGTACTTTATTTAATAATGTCATAATACTGCTGTAATACAGCATTTTGTTATGCTTGTCCCTAAACACATTTTAAAAATAAAAAACAAAAATCTACTTCTGCTGTTAGACCACTTTATCACTTCATGTAATTTTTCACTTAATTAAAACTAAACGGTGGCTGAATAAATTAGAGAATGATAAGATTTTGTTTTACAATGACAACTCTTAAACAATTAGGACACTTACTTCCTGTGTCTCAGTATTTAATTTTCTTAATTAACAGACCACAACAGAAAACCTCTAACAATTTGTTATTAAAAAAATAAATAAATAAAAGTGCTCGGCCTTTAATGAGCCACACAAACAAAACAGAACAAATGTTAAAAACACTGAACATGGCAAGTTTCCCTGGTGCTGCAGACACCTACAGATGTTTGGACACTTCTAGACAGCAAAGTCATGTTTCAGTCCAGGTGCAGCTGATAACAGGTGCAGTTCAGGTTCACTGTGAAACACAATGAAATAATTGTCCACCCTCAAGGAAAGGTGGCTAAAGACCAGTGTTCTCTGCTAATCCATCCAGATTTTTTTCCTGGTTTTGCTTTTTCCTAGTATTTCTCTCAATACAGGTAGCATGAAACCGTACACGCAGTTCATTCAGGTTGCACAGGTAGTCCAGTTTGACCAGAATGCATGTCCAAGGTGCAGCTGCCAGAGGGTTTGCTGCGTCTCTAAACACGGTTTCAAGAGTGTGACGAGGAGTTCCCACATCCATGGTGCTTATTTGGAACACTGGTTGGTCTTGAAAGGTCCATTTGTCATCCTTCACCTGGTTCAAACTCTAAAGGGTCAGTCTTTCAGTCTAAAGTTGAAAAGTCCACACTTTCCCTTTGTAAGTGTCCACTAATCCACAATGACCTCTTCCTGTAAAGTCTGCTTCCCTCCTGTATCGTGCTGATTTGCTCAAGTAAGCGGTTGTTGGGTTTGCGCTGCAGAGTGCCCGACCTACATGCCTTATTTCTGTTCAGAAATAAAATCCTTAATCCTATTGGTTGGAGAATGGTTTCTGATTTAACCCTTTTACTTATTGATATTTTTATATTATAAAAGAAATTACAAAACTGTTCTGACATTTTTAGTGTGACAAACTTTACTTAGGTATTTAAGACAATATTAGATAATATTGATTGTATTTTTTAATGATACAAGCCTGTAGTAATTTCACAGATATCTTAAGAATAGCATAGAGTGTGCATTTCTGTTTTTATGACTGTTCCGTAATTTTACCAATTTTTGTAATATAAAACATGCCATCTGTGAAATTACCGTAATTATACCTTTTGACAGTTTACTAATAGTTGCAAATGTTATATACTCAGAAAAAAACATTCATACATTACCCACCATTTTCATGGTGAAAACTTCCATAATTAAGCTGTTAATTAATGAAAAAAAAATATTACCGAAACGATACTTCTTTTACTGTCATTTTTTGGCATTTTCAATCAATGCATCAAATTTTAGATATGTATTTACAGCATTAAACTAGAATTGATCTGTTTTATATTTTCAGTGAACATGACATATTTGTGAAATTATATTAAACTTGCAACTATATTTTTACAGTCTTTTTGTGTGGAAAAAAGTTTAAAAATCATGTTTAGTCATGGCTACAGGCTTTTCATGTTATTTATATTAGACATAAATTCACAGTCTGTTTTTATCCTCCTGCTCAATATAAAGCGGGTACCCACCTTTCTGATGGCAAGAGCACTGTTGAACAGCGAGCTCCCGATGTGTTAATTGGAGTGTGATTTAGTATGCGAATAGTAGATAGAAAGTACCTAGATGTAGAAAGTGCTTGTATGAATGTGTGGGAATGAGACATGCTGTGTGAACCAGTGTTAATTTTGACAGCAAATTTTGATTTAATTTGAGTCATTGTCTTTTGACGAAAATGTAATTTAGTTTTAGTCATAATTTAGTTATCTGAATAGTTTTAGTTTTAGTCTAGTTTTAGTCGACGAAACTATCGTAAGAATATAGTCGACTAAATCTACAGTCAATTTAGTCGACTAAAATATAAAGGGTGTAAAATGTAAATGTTTTTTCTTCAGTTCCCTTGAATTAGTCATTATACACACTTACACAAAATTAAACATTTATTAAAAGATCTGGAATATTAATAATAATATTAACATTAGCGTTTCATCTGCTTCCACACACCTGATCATTAACACCACCTTACTGAGATAATACGAGGGTTTTACAGCAGGACGCTCTGAAAGGTACAGGGCAGTGTTCAGGACTAAGATTAGGAAAGGCTAATCCACCGCGGTGTGGAGATTTTCTCTAAACACAAACGCTAAACTGGGAAAAACACTTTACATTAAAAGGCTTACCTTTGCATGGAGATCTGGGTGACTGGTTTGCAAATGTTGTTTAAGATTTTGTCGTGTTTTTACCCGAGATAGTCGCCCCACATGGTTTACACATTATTTTGTCTGTCACATCACCAAAGGACAAATGTGTCCATATATCGGCTCTTCTCTTTCTCCCTGCTGACATTGTTTGCACAACTTAGTTCTATCTTAAGTAAAGACAAATCACAGACTAGTTTGGTCTTCCCGGGTTTAGGTCATATTTGTGCAACTGTGCGTTTGATTGGATGTTTTCCTAACTTGTCCCACCCTGACAAAATTAAATCAGTTCTGATTGGATGTCATCCCCACCAAGCATTTCCATCTCGTTGTCTTTAAATAATGTGTCACAGTATGAGGAGGTTTTCCTGTTAACTTCTGACAGCTAATGAGGTAAGGAAGTTGTTTGAAATGTCATTTAGAAATTTGCCTTTTAAAGATGGCAGAAATGTTTAGCTTGCCATCTTTTTACAGGGAGTTTTGATGATAATGGCATGTGGATATTTTGTCCCTAAATCTAAGCTATATTAGATTGGTATCGATTTGTGGTTTCACCAAAATACATTCATAGTCAAATTTATTCAAAATTCAGCCTCACATGACATCTTGCTTTCACAATAAAGCCCAGTAGCTTTGACCAGTGCTTGACAGCACAACATTGCTGGATCAGGCTGGGCTTAAGAGGATAGCCTTGATTAGTTTAACAGCCTACAATTAGTTTATCTGTTCCAGTCTTCTGGCTTTACCTTCCTATGGCTGCATCTGAGGACTCACTGCATCACTGCAGATAATGTGTGAGATTTTGCAGAGCACTGTAGCACTGCCTGCAAGTGGCTGACCTCCTTACTGAGCACACTGACCTCCACATGGAAGAGGAGAGGGGGAGGAAAAGATGGAGCTTCTCTCTCTGTTCTTTTTGTTCTCCTTCTCCCTGAGCGCCTTGCTCCACAGGCTGGCTGTCTGGAAATGGCATTGCTGCAACCCCTCCTCCTCCTTCACGTTCCCCCTGCTTTTCCTTCATCTCTGGGGTCCCAAGAGCTTTGTAAGCGTCTGTTCGTGCCAAATGCCAGCACTCCGCAGGGCCCCTCCTTCCTTCAGCTTGCTCTGTGTGTGTGAGAGGGAGAGAATTGGGGGATTTCTTTGGATCCCTTCTTCATCCATGCTGGGGGTTGCCTGTTGCTGTGTACTAGTGCTTCATCCCCAGTGTTTGTGCAGTTGGCTGGTGTGTGTGTGTGTGTGTGTGTGTGTGTGAGAGAGAGAGAGAATGTGCTTGCTATTGTTCTCAGTTTCACCATAAGTTCTTTTTACACATGCACTGCAGCCCTGAACCTTTCTATAAATGCTTGAGGATTGTAAAGTCCAACTCAGTTGGATCAGACAGGTTTTTATCCTGCAGCTTATTCGTACAAAGTCCATGCGATGTCTGATTGTGCTGATTTGTGCATTGTCTGTATTTAGTGTGAAAACCGAAATACTATGAGATGTATACATGAATAATCATATCAGTGGATGTAATGTGTGATGCAAAAAACGACAAAACAGAGAATCCAGTCTTATAGGATGTGAATTAATCTAATCTAAGGAATCTTGAATAAACTGAACATGGCACACATTAAAATGAGTTAGAAACCAAAGGCACCTGCAGAAAACCAATGGAGAGGTACAATTCAAGGGTCTGAAGAGAAAAGTCAATATATTTATCTAATACCAGTGGAGGTAGTCTCCCACTGGATTGACAGGAGTCATTTTCACTTGAGCTTGGGGTGTAGGCCACCTGAGATGGGGAAAAATGACACAGCCATCACCATGATGCCCTCAATTTCAATTACATTCAATTTTAATCACAAAAAAGTCACCTTAAGGCACTTTATATTGTAAGGTAAAGACCCTACAGTCATACAGAGAAAACACCAACAAACAGTTGACCCCCACCCATGAGCAAGCACTTGGCAAAGTGGGAAGGAAGAACTCCCCTTTAACAGGAAGAAACCTCTGGTAGATCCAGGCTCAGGGAGGGGCAGTCATCTCCCTTGTTTTAAGGTTTTAAGCCTAATCTAAAAAATAGAGAGGGTGTCTGTCTCCCAAATCCAAACTGGGAGCTGGTTCTGCTGAAGAGGGGCCTGAAAGCTGAAGGCTCTGCCTCCTATTCTACTTTTAAAAACACTTGGAACCCCAAGTAAGCCAGCAGTCTGAAAGTCCTCACAGCACCTTTCTGCAAAGACCTCCCGTGAACCCCCACCCCACTCCTAGCCCTAGCTACCCAGAGTGGGTGGGTCTGCAGCCATTTCATCTTCCCGGTTACAAAAGACACTGAGAAAGGGCTTTGCATTAGCAATTCTGCTGTGAGCCAGCTTTCAGCCGCATTCTGCTCCCCCTCCAAGAGCCCTGTGTGGTGTGGTGTGGTGGGGGTTGGGGGGCAGTAGATGTTGCACATTGTGCTGTGCACACAAATTAGGTCAATAACTTCTTTTTTTTAAAAATATGGTTTGATGCCATGTTTACATTTAAACATTCACTTCAAACTAACTAAAACAATAAGTACGTTTTGCTAAAACGTTGGCAGACTATGTAACTGTTAATAAATCTCAGCTAGAGCTTCTCGATTATGGAAAGATAATCATGAATATGATTTTTTGGTCAATATTTAAATCATGATTATTTAACATTATTACTTAATGACTTTGTAACCACACTGCATTTATTGCACTTAGATTAATTAACACCTTTAAATCTATTGCACTTCTACAATCTCTTGGTTGATTGATAGGGACATAATGGATGCTATTTGATATTGGTAGCGACGTGTCCCTACTGCCCCTATCTAATTCTACGCCCCTGATTCCAGTCAGACTGGCCCATTATACCCCAGAGCCAACAAAAACATGTTCAGCTTCAGATTGAACCATAATTATTAAGCCCGACACAGCAAAAACTGGTTATACTGGCAACAATTTGGTGTTTGAACTTCAGCTAGTTGAACAGAGTAGTTGTGTTGCGGATGGTGCAGACACCACCCGGCAGCAAATCTGTGCTAATTACCTTGCGGTCATGTCCAGGTGTTTTACATGCAGTGCTGCCAACTGAAACAAATAAAGTGCTGGGACTTTTTCCCTCCTGGGTCCTCACTCTTTGTGGTCAGTTTTTTTGGTTGCAAACATATTTGTCCCTCTACTTTTTCCCCTTCTTTGTTAATTCCCTCACGTCCGTTCTGATAGTTTCAGCAATGTCCCTCCAGGAATTTACTGATATCTGTGAGTCCTTACATTGATACTATGATTATTATTCCTTATATTGAGATGCTGATTGTTATTCTCTCTCTGATAAATTAAAAAAAAAACTGCGCTGTAAAAGTAGCCGGAAATTCACGGGAGGAACTGATGGTGCTGAATAGACTAATCACAGTCATTGTGGGCTGCGTCACCCCAACACGTATTTACATTTTTCAGGAGGTGCAGGTCAGGTTACCGTGTAGATGTCCCTCTCAAAAATTAACAGTAATTAACACATATTGCACCTGCACAAGCATAAGTGCCGGCAACATCGCTGGCCACTTACGTAGGTTACATTGTAGGCCCCGCAAAGACTCAACCCTGCAGCATAAATCAGGGCCAAGAGTATACAGAGTGAAATGTGACAAAATCATTTTAATGATAATTGTTTTTCGTCGATTACATTGTTTTTGTTATTGTTTGGAGCCAAAATCGAAATTGAATTAATTGCAGAGCCCTAATCTCAGCTAAACACTCAACTCACATATCCTTTGAAACACAGCGAAATTGCCTGGATGTTCTGCAGATGTTCATTTTTAAGGCGTGAGGCTTTCAGTGTAAACTTATCAGAAATGGCACAGCTGACTGCGTATGTAGTGTATATGTATCTATATTTGCTTTTTTATCTCCCCACATCTTCACTGGTTCATGGGTCTGCCCACAGCAGTTGCCACACACTCTGTTATGATCCTGGGTCTCCAACCCAACATTTTGAATTTTGACAGTTTTTGGTTATTTTATGTCTCTGAGTTAAATAACAGAAAACTTTCTATTTTATTTTGCTAATCTCCTGTCTTCTGTGCTTGGTATTTTGCTTTACATCCCTGGTCTTGTCCATTGTGGGTAGTTATCCCCACTTGTGTTCCCACCTGTTTCCCATCCTCTCATTATCCTGTGTTTGTATTTATTGTCTGAGTTTTCCTCTGCTCCTTGTCCCATCCCCCCATGGTAGTGGTTCCCAATTCCATGTTGTCTTGTGATTCCCAGTTTGATTATTAGCTCCAGTTCAGCTGATGCCTTTGTTTGTATTTTTGATGAAGAAGTTCCTTAATAAATCTGCCCCTGAGTTCCATTCCATCTCGAGAGTCCTGCATTTGCGTCCAAACCCTGTCTCCTACACTGCCGTGATATGACAGAAGGATGTGATCAGACATGGACTGCGCAGACTCAGTCTTTGTTACAGAGGATGTCTTTACCCTGGCTCTCAGTGTTTCCAGATTTTGTCATTTTGGCACACTTGGTAACCCAGCTAAAACTTGAGCTACAGTACGAACTGTTTGGCATGGGCAGCCCAGTTGGGGAGAGTGCTTCCTCCCTTCTCTTCCACCTTACTTCCACATTATTGCCTTTATGGCCCAACAGTTCTCTGTTGTGCTGAAGCTCAAGAACTCATTGCCACTGCTGCATACAGTTCGCTGCATTAGGAAGCGGCAGCCTCTGAGACTAAAGATTATTCTGGGCGTGCTCTCTTAGAAACTGTTTATCATGCATCTGTGCAGGCAACCCCAGAGACTACTAAGTGCACGCCTGGCCCCCAGAAAATTGAGTTTTTAAGGCTGGTCCAGCAAAGACTGTTTGTGCTTCACTGTCTACCCCTCCAGGGACTGGTCTCAGCTTGTCAGGCTCCAGTCTCAGCTTCAGCTCCTGGTATCAGCAGTGTGCCCTGCTGAGCAGCCCCAGTTGTTGGAGGAGACGAGTGCGTGCCCTGCTGAGAATACTGAGAAACCTGAACTGGAGCTGCAAGAGCCTTAGTTGCCAGGGGAGATGGCTGTGAGGACTATGCCGCCCCATCTAGTGCAACCCAAAATCCTGATGCTGCGTGAACCTGAGTCTGAGCCTCCAGTCTCCAGTCACCACTGCTGACATCAGCCCCCAGGAAAGTCACTGGAGGTGTCCCGTTGCTATCATCGGCCTCCAGCCGTTCTATCCAAGGGTTTTATTTGCAGTTGTTGGCCTCCAGCTGTGTCATGCAGGAATTTCCTTTGCCAACGTCAGCCTCCTCCGGAGCCTCCAGAGGGTCTCCGCTTCAGAACAAACTTGGGAAACTCAATTGAAAGTGAATATTATCTGTGGAAATTTTTAAAAAAGTGTGATGTACATGGGTTTAAAAAAACTCTCTCTTTCTAATTGCAGCATTGTACTGAACATGCAGGCTGCAGCTTTAGTGGGCACTGTCTCTTGCTTCCACTTGTCTGCACTGGTCACATCAGCTGTCACTAATTAAAGCTACTTCAGTGACTATCCTTACAACAGGCTGTTGTCAGGTTTGGGTGCTCTCTGCAGACGTACATTTTTCCTGAGGGAAGAGCCTCCATTTTGTAACATCACTGTTCATCACTATTTCTGTACTACATTTTCTCGCCACTAGATTGCATAAGAGCAATTTCAGGACTCACATTCTCCAATTAAACTTCAGTTAATATATTTCTATTTAACATATTCATATTTTGACCAGGATCTTCAGTATTTGGCTGGTGTTGTCTTTAAAAAACCAGCTATGCCAAAGCGAGCACAATAGCATTATTGTGTCAGATATATTTAATCCATAGCTTCTTTTGCTGTGCATATTTAAATTTTAAAATTTAAATATTCAAAAATAAATAAATAGATAAATTTTTAAAGAAAAGAAAATACAATTAAATAGGGACAACAAATACAATATGCACATAGTTACAGATGTACATAAACTGTTTGTGAGAAACTCTCAGAACACACACCACAATAGAAATTAATGTAATTATGTTAGCGCTGCTCATAGGATTTAAATAATTAATTTGAAATCAGCATGCAGCTTATCTGTGGGTTAAATATTCTGAAGAAGTGGCTAGCTGACCAGATTCTATTTCCTAATGTTGATGATTGGGCCCTTGATTTATACCCTGTGAAGTGTCTGGCTTAAAGACAGGGATTAAAGTGGGCTGGAACCGTCCAGAACAGCATTCCGGCACCTTCAGATAATGAGCAATTAATTCTGGTAGTCCCGTTAATACATATTTTTGTCTAAGGAGTTAATTTTTTGTGTGCTGCAGCCTGGCGTTGCATCCAGGGACTAGTAAGAAAATAATAACATTCCATGGCCTGCTTACACCGGGCCCTGTTGCAGCCATTGGAGTGTGTGTGCGAATGTTAGATAAAAAGTGCTTAGATATAGATAAAAGCACCATATGAATGTGTGTGATTGGGTGAATGAGACTCAACGCATCCTTTTTTCTTCTAATCCCTGTGATGTGCTCATGGTGCAGATATAAAGCTGCTGTCATGGTACTTCAGCATCTAGCTAGTGCAACAGAACCGGAGTGTGCAAACAGAGTAATGTTTTCTTATGTGGCAGGTAATGGCAAATGCAAATGCTGTATTTTACAGGGAGAAAAAGAAAAACATTTACGACACTGATAGATGGAGAAAGATGTAAGAAAGAGGACAGGAGAGGAAGGTGAGAGATTATTTTTTATAAGGAATGATAAGCAAGTGACATTTACTAAATTGGATATTTAAATCTTACTGTCCCAATTCATTTTTTAAATCAGGTACTGAATCTATACATGATGTGCTGCTGAAGTTAGCATACTCATTTTGTGCTATTTAAATTTTGGATGAAAAGTTAGTGTTCCAAACCAAAGTGGTTTGGAACAGTTCAGTAGAGGCTAATCTGGGTTTGCTTGTCGATGGATTGATCCACAGCTCCTCCTGATGAGCTGAAACATCTTTGGGTAAGAAACTCAACCTTGAGATGCCCCTCATCTATCGGAATGCTGGAGCTTATCCCAGCTGCCACAGGGCAAGAAGCATGTCCCTATCAATCAACCAGTCTGTTGTAGGGCTTATTGGAGTGTGTTAGATAAAAAGATATACACAAGGAGTGCATAAATGTGTGATTGGGTGAATGAGACTTAAAATAGAAAGTGCTTTGAGTGCTCAGATTGAGTAAAAATGTGTTACAGATACAGCCACTTAAAATGGCTGGCTGCTCCATGACGGGAACTTGGCGGGACCGTGGCCGTAATGAGATCCCCCGCTTGTGGCGTGGCGCCCCTAAGCAGCTTTTAGGAAAACTGGTGGTAATGTCTTACGTATCCACCAGGAGGAGCAGTGATAATTTAAATTTGCTCAAGGGTTCTTTAATTCTAACAGAATCATAATGCTGAACCTTGCTTGCAGCCAGGGGTGAAGGTAGTTTTAAATTCTTGCCGGTATTATGACAATATATATATATATATATATATATATATATATATATATATATATATATATAGTCTGCCTGCCATATAAAATGCACTACATATGACCTGTGGATGTGGCCAGTTAACAGGCTTAATGTAGGAAAGGCTGGCCGTCAATGAAAGCCTCGAGCTCTGAGGGGAGAGAAGATACAGAATTGAGGCTCCAGCACAGTACGAACAGTTCAGAAACAATTTGAAATGACGGGAAAAAAGCTATTTATTAACTGATTAAGTCCTGTTCTAAACTGCTTAGTGCTAGCAGATCTATTCTGCTAGCACTAAGCAGACTGGTTCTGAATGACTGGTTCTGAATGACGGCTTTACAGCAGACAGCCGCTCCCCCTCTTCCAGGTACTGCGTACCGGTGCAGAATCTTTTAGTGGTATGCAGTACTGGACCGTACTGGCTTACTTTCACCCCTGCTTGCAGCCAATAACGTAGAGGATGTGAACACTGAATAAGCTGCTTGCAATCGATGGTTTTTACTGACTAATGAACATGACAGCTTAAAACAGTTATTTAACCCTACTGCTAGTATTTTTAAACAAAAAGTAAATTTGAAATTTAAACGTGAATTGATTATTGCTGGGTTCTGACAGTGAACGGTGCATTTAAATGTAATACCACAGAGAGCAGTGCTGTATGTATGTGTGTACTCTGCTCTAAATAAATATGGCAGAAATATGTGGAGCTCTGTTTAAAACATTTAGGGTGAAGACTCAGTGAAAAGCTACTTTAGGGGAGGGACCCAAAGATTTGGCCCTTACAACTACGGGACTAATCCCATGCCGCTGATGCACCGGCTTTCCAAATAAATAAAAAGTCACAGCGGCAACGATCGCAGTCATGCTGCTTACTTTCAGCGTTACTCAATGTACTGAGGTGTCTGTCACTAAACTTAGTTTATCTCCTCTGCGATTCATGTGAATACTCTGCTCTGCTATGAAAGCGACCAAATGCAACAAAAAATGTTCCGCAAAAAGTGTCCAGCTGAGTACTGCAGTATTTATTTATGTATGTATGTATATGTGTATTTATAGATGCAAAACCTGCGTATGATGACACGTAGCAGAGAATTAACACTGCATGGGTGTTCAGTCTGGTTTTAATCACTGTGCGTGCGTGTGTGTGCGTGTGTGTGTGTGTGTGTGTGTGTGTGTGTGTGTGTGTGTGTGTGTGTGTGTGTGTGTGTGTGTGTGTGTGTGGCTAAAGATGCAGGAATCTCCTGATGCCTATCCCAGCTTTAACACATTAATAACATGAGTTATAAAAGGTTACATAGATGTCTTATCACCAGTTTTGCGAACAATTTATGGACTGCATAAACAGTAAACTGTCTGCCACAAACCACTTTGTGTTATATGTGTTATATATATATATGTATATATATAGCCTGCCTGGATAAGGCAGAAATTAGAATCAGTTGACAATGTGGAATATATTTTTGTTGTTAAGGAACTGAGATGTTTGCACACAATGCACACTTAACACAACTGATGACCACCTCCACGCATTCTGCTTCTGTCCACAATACAAAACCTCTGGACAGAAATAACCACCAAACTTTCGCAAACCTCAGTCCTCTTGGCAACCACTGTGTTTTGGAGCTGAATGCGCTCTCATGTAGCGTAAATGAAATCTCTGGTCATAAGCAGTGTTTTTGAACTGTGCTGTGTTGTTGAAATTGAGCAGAATAACATGAAACACAATTAGTTAATCTCTATTTTAATTGAAATAGTTTGTAACAAGCAGACCGACATTAAACGTAGCGGTGAACATTTTAACCTATTGACTGGTCGAACCAAAATCACCTGAAAAAACTACGCCCTCTGGTTATTATTGGCTCTGGAAAACCCACTTTGTTGCCCTTTAACTGGCCGTGTCCTGTCCTCCGGGATGTAGGGCATTTTATGTGAAAGGCTAGACCCTCCTATTTTGATTGACACCTCATTCGGCCAATCATATTAAGAAATGGGTTTCCCAGAGTCAATAATAACCAGGGGGTGTTTTACATGATTGGCCGAACGAGGTGTCAATCAAAATAGGAGGGTCTAGCCTTTCATATAAAATGCACTGCATCCGTTCCGCTTACGGGACGTGGCTGTCCTCAATCTCTGAGGGGAGAGAAGCTATTTGAGGCTCCAGCATAGCACGAACAGTTCAGAAACAATTTGAAATGAGAAAAAAAAGCAATTTATTAACTGATTACGTCGTGTTTTGGGCTGCTTATTTCTAGCGGATTTATTCTGACCCAAAGTACAGCCGTGACCGGTTCTGAATGATGGCTTTACGGCAGACAGCCGCTCCAACTCTTTCCGGTACTGCGTACCAGCGCAGAATCTTTTAGTGGTACGCAGTACCGGACCGTACCGGCTTACTTTCACCCCTGGTGCTTAGTGAAGCGATCCTTTAAGTATGAGTGTGGGCGGGTCCTCATCTGAACACGGAAACCAAAGAGCGCAAACGTGGGAGAACACGTTCCCCTTTCTTGTGCTGCGAACACATTTTACGGTCCAAACCAAACTACTGCAGCATCTGTGTGCAGCACAGAGGGAAACACCGACAGCGGTTAGAGCAAGACGACAAGTATGCGCTTTGCGTCCTTTTATCTGTGATATGAACTGACACAAAACAACAAGTTCAGCCTTAGGGCCCAACTTTATGTTGAGATGGCAGAGTCACGCCTTTCTGCAACTTTCATCACGTGTTCTTGGGTCGAGACGAGCTAGCTTGCGGGGCCTGAGTTGAACCTCTTTTTCAGCCAAGCACCAAGTGCGTTCACGGTGGAAAGAACGCTGAAAGCTTCAAATACTGCCATCGGCACCCGGTCGGTGGAAATAGGGCCCCTGGTGCCCTCTGCCAGAGTACACGGTCCTCTTTGGAGGAATCGACAAAGTATTTATGAACGCTGTCATGAAAACAGTCCTGTTTGTATTTTCTTGAACTGCAGGACCACGTTCAAATGAGAGAGTTTTGCTTTTCTTGCTTTAGTGCTTGTTGTTCAGCTGTCACACATCATTTGCATCACAGTGAAACGTTTTCACCTCTCAATGATCAGGTGTGAAATAAGACACTTCCTGCAGACAACAAGCACCCCAACACCCCCCCATCTCTGCATGTCTGTAGAAAATACGGTTTAAAAACAAAAAAACAAGAGTATAATAACACAACTGGTGTTAAGACATCTGTAAACTTTGTGACATCATGTTAAATTCATAATAAAGTGCAACTTAAAAATATGCAGAAGCCATTCCCACCTGAGAATGATCTATTAAGTTAAAAAAATGCCCGTTCAGTTTATTTAGGTCATCTTGGTCATAAACCTGTTTCCAGGATGGATTCATGAAAACTCCGACATTCTCGTTAACTTGGGGCAATAGTGAGAGCATGGACAATACTCAGGATAAATTGTCAGTTTCAACAGCAAAAATTAAACCAACAAAAACTGAATATCAAATCAAAACCCTTAAAATATGCAGAATTCATATAGTACTCTAGACACCATTTTATTGACAATTTTCTAATGTACCGTTTCCTGGAAGGCACCATGAGGTTTACATCTTCAGTTGCATTTACAGTACAAAGACCTTTTCTCTGCCCCCACATCCAAAAAGTTTGCCCTGGTCTAATGTACTTTAATTTGGTGGTTCGCTCATACAGTTTTGTGCCAAAATCTCTGATTTCTTTATATTTTACAGGAAATAGGTGCAGCCATTTATTGAAAAATATATTTGCATTTAATTTCTTTAAGTAGCCTTCAGGAATAGTTCTCCAGGCTCCTTGAAGGACATTCAAAGCTCTTCTTTGGATGTTGGCTGCCTTTTGCTATGTTCTCTGTCGAGATGATCCCACACTGCTTCAGTAATGTTGAAGTCTGGGCTCTGACTCCATTACTGGGAATGTCGATCAAACTCAACAATTACTTGTTGTAATAGAGGGCAAAGCCACTGAAATTGTTGCTTAATGCACCAAGCATTAACAAGGTCATTGCTCATGCAGGAACAAATGAAATCTGCAAATAACAGCTCTAAGTTATATACAAACTGATCAGAAGGCACCGTGCGGTCACATGTCAAGAGCCTTTTTCTTTTTGTTCTAAGTAAATTTCTGGTAGACAGAGTGCACCCTGCTGCAGTTTGCACAAAGGCACAGAATCTCCAGTGCCCCCACAGGCTTCTTCATGCTTACTACCATGTTTGTGATAGAGGGTTAGTGTTTTCATGGCAGTCGCTCACACAGCTGTAGGTCAGAGGGGTCAATCAACACTAGTAGGAAGAAAAATATAGTCATCCATTTGTGTCAGTTATAGTTAGCTGGAGAGATCCTTTAATTATCAGATCTTAGAATTACTTAAGTGCCAGAGACTAAAAGTTTATTTTTTTTCTACACTTTTTTGGGAAGGAGGGGAAACTTGTTCACATATGATGCTCCAAAACAAAAAAACTCATGATTTTGATGTGGTTTCAGACCGTTTTCTTTCCAGTAAATGCTCTCTGACTGGCCTTCAAATTTAAAGAATTTATACTTGTACAACACTGAATATTTGAACATTAGGAACCACGGCTCCACGCTGGCTTTTATGTTATTAATACACTCATGGTAAAAAAAAAAGTACATCATCCCCCAATTCTAAGGTTTTATTAATCAGGACATAGTAAAACATCATCTGGTCCTTAGGTCTTAAAAAAGTACAACTTCAAATGAACAGCATATTACATAGTGTCAGTTTTTATTCAACAAAAACTAAGAATCATTCTGAATCAGTGAGCTCGTGCAATCTCCTTACGATCGGCATACCACCTGCATCCTGCCGCGCCCCCATTTCTTTCTATAGGGAAACTCTGTGAAGCAGAGACAGTGGTGATGATGCTGCAAGGAAAAAGTTTGCACCTCCAAGGCAAGAAAGCAGGAGAAGGTCAGAAACAACTGTGTCCAAAGGGGATGTCAGAAAAAGCACAGCTTTACAAAGTGTTTCTATAACAGTGACAACAGATAAAACAAACAAACAAACAAACAAACAAATGAGGCTCCAGCTGACATAACGGTGGTTCTGAAAATCTAACGGGGTAGCTGAATGTTGTTTCCCCCTGAGACACTCACTGTGGCTCAAGTAACTAAAATGTTTGGACAGTAAAGTTGATATGAAAAAAGATCAACAGATTACAGGAAGCAGAACAAATCGAGCGGAGGACAAGGGGACGTGATTTGCCAGCCCGAGATGAGAGACTCCTTCAATGCTAAATAAATAAATAATCCAGATTGTCCAGATTCACCGCACTGGTGTTCAGTCTGGTTTCTGCACTTAATGAGTGGTAATGGCCTGCAGCTTAGATGTGGATAGTCCAATAAATTAGACTGTAAGTGACAACATCCATCAAAGATGACATTTTTATTGTACCATAAGGTAAGGAATACTGGAATATTCATCCATTTATTTTCTTACGCTTATCCAATTCAAGGTTTTGTGTGTGTGTTGGGTGGGAGGCAGGGTACACCCTGGACAGGTCATCAGTCTGTTGCAGGGCTAACACAGAGAGGCAAACAATCATTCACACCTATGGACAATTTAGAATCACCCAGTAACCTAACCCCACTGGCTGCATGTCTCTGGACTGTGGGAAGAAGCTGAGAACCCACACAAACACAGGGAGAACATGTAAAGTCCAGACAGAAAGGCCAGATGGTGGATTCATTCATTTGTTCATTTGTTCATGTGCGCGGTCATGTGCGCGGTCAGAGGTGCTTCTAAATTTGCTTTTAAAGTATAAATGAATTGAGGTGCATTTCAGAGAACAAGTTAACAAAAAAGCTTCATTTTTATTGTACTGATAACTGCTGTGACTGAGAGAAACAATAGCACATGGAGAACGGTCAAGGCTGAGGACTGGAACGCTGAAGTTGATGAGATGATTTCTCACTTTAAAGCTCAGCTAAAGGACATGGAGCTGTGGACTTGCAGGAGTTGTTTTCATATTTACAGAATTTCTGAGAGAGCCAAAGGAGATGATATATAAGATTTCATAGAAAGTTTTAGTAAAGTAGAGCTGTCATTACTGGGACTACTTACAGTGGTTAGGTTAATTGGAAACTCTAAATTGCCCATAGGTGTGAATGAGAGCGCAAATGTGAGTGTGGATGTTGCCTGTCTCTTTGTGTTGGCCCTGCGACAACCTGTACAGGGTGTACCCTGCCTCTTGCCCTATGTCAGCTGGGATAGGCTCCAACCCCTCCGCGACCCTGAACAGGATAAGCGGAAGTGAATGGATGGATGGATGGATGGATGGAGCTGTCCCTTGCTGATATTTACCCCAGTATAAAGTGCTGCCACACATCTCTGGATCCAGATCAGCCAAATTCTCCAATCTAAGGTCCTAGAATGTAAAACCAAAGAGCTTGCACTTCACTAAATGTTTATAAAAGCAGGGTTCTACATGATGGGGATGACTATTTTTCAATCAAGATGATCCAGCTGATGAAAACAAAGACTTGCTCCAACATCACCAAGTCACTTAGAAGGGCTCAGTTTCCATATGCTTGATGACACTCTGAGTGCTCGGTCATCTGCAGAAGTGCTTCTGAGGTGATGGAAGACCTGAAAAAGAAAAGCTTCATGTTGGATTGTCGGGAGTTGATGAAATGTTTGAAAAACATAGTTTTATTTCTTTGTCTATTTGTTAGGAGTCTTTTTCTGTAGAAGACCGAGCAGCAAATCCCTGGATTTGAATGAACAATAGATCCACAGATATGACTAAAAAGGAGCTTATGAATATTATAAATGATAGCTACTAAAGAGCTGCTGATGTTTTATATAGTAATGTGGCCCATTTCTTTCCTTTTTTTTTATCTCTGATACCAAACGCAGTTCATTGCATGACTGATGGCCCTGTCTGTTGCTTTAGTTGTTTGTTGTCGACTGAAAATTTCACTAAACACTTAATCAGAATCAGAAATACTTTATTGATCCCAGAGGGAAATTTCAGTTGTTACAGGTGCAACCATTTATCATATAGGAAGAATAAACACTAATAATTTAAATAATTTAAAACCAAAAACACTAATAAAATAAAAACCAAAAAGATAAATTTATAGTATCCATACTGTATAAATGTACACATAATAAATTACACTGATGAACTGTAGTCTCACCTATTAATATAGGAGTTATAGAGTTTGATGGCCACAGGCAGGATTTTGGTGGGATGAGTCTTGCACTGACTGTGCTTCTGTGCCTCAGCACTGTGTTGTAGAGTGGGTGGGAGCCATTGTTCACAATGGCCTGCAGCTTAGACAGCATCCTCCTCTCCGACACTGCCATCAGCGAGTCTAGCTCCACTCCCACAACATCACTGGCTTTTCTGGATCAATTTGTGGAGTCTGTTGACATCTGCTGCCCCAGCATGCAACAGCATAGAGGATGGTCTGTACTCATTCTCATCAGCCCTGCTAATACATCCAGCTATTGCAGAGTCATCAGAAAACTTCTGAAGATGGCAGCTCTCTAAGCAGTAGCTGAAGTCTGGTGTAGAGGGTGAAGAGGAAGGGAGTGAGGACAGTTCCTTGTGGGGCTCCAATGTTGCTAACTAATCTGTCAGACACACAGTGCTGCAGGCGTACATGCTGTGGCCTGCCAGTCAGGTAGTCAACAATCCAGGACACAAGGGGGGGCTGGCTTATAAATGTAGAGTCGGTTAAGTTACTGAATTGAGCCATTGTAGAGATGTAGAGTCATTGTTTGCAGGATTTAGCACAATGGTAAATGGTAAATGGACTGGTTCTTATATAATGCTTTTCTACTCTACATGAGCACCTTTCTTCTTCTTCTTATTAACATATATATAAAAAATACATTCCAGTGAGCAGTTTGGCTGCTCAGTGGTGCACTGCGCTCTGAAATAATGCTGATGGGCCTGTGAAATGGAAAATTCCAGAAGAAGCAGCTGTGTCTCAGTGGAGTAAGCTTCTTCGTGGTGTCATCTACTGGCTAGGAGAGACTCTTACCACCCTCTCAGTGTGATGTATAAAGATGGAACGAGAGGCCTGCTAAAAAAGAAATTCTTCAGAAATTTGAACAGGTTTAAGCTCAGTTTCAGTGTGGAGCAGAAACAAAGCTGCTGCTGACAAGAGTTTGTGGGTCAGCTTGCAGGGTTCTGGGCTGAATTTCACCACGTCACTATTGGAACTGTTGACAATTATTGCCATTAGCACTAGCTAGCAATCATTCAATATGCAGGATTTATTTCTTTAGGTGTTCACCACTTTCCTGTTCTGTCCAGTGTTCAGACACTTTCTTATTTTCGATTGATGTTCGCAGGGAGAGACCCTGGCAGCATTCTGCAGTTAAAGCAGAATCACAGTGGCATTTTGCAGATTAATAATTCATCAGTAATGCAACAGTAATGTTTAGCATAGAGTGCATATATTGAAACTAAGTTAGCGTTACTGATGTCCCTATCCTTTAATTTCTTTTACCTCCAGTCACCTTACCTGCCCAGCAGCTGATGTGGATTCCCATCCTGAAACTACAGAGAGCATTGGTTTAAGCTTGTTGGTGTGGGGTGCTGCTGTGTGAACGGTATTGGTGGTGGAGTGGAACAGATCACCATTCTACATGTTTAAACTCATTGAACAGGTGGTGTGATCAAGGTGTCTGAATTTTTAGTTGCAAATGTTTTGAATGCACTTACAGTAACAAGTGTAACTGTTGTCATCTCCAAAAAACAATCTTTCACTTCAACTTAGTTCACTGCAAGGTGTCCAGATCAACTAGGGCAACATTTTACACCAGGGACGAGGATTATTCAACTGCTGGGTAAGAAGTTTTAGCAAAGACACATTAATAAATATGCAAATACTTATGTTAAGGAACTTTATTAACTTCAAAAAAATTTACAAAATAACAGCTTTCAGATTTACACTGTAATAGTTACATAGAAAACAAAACAGAAACAAAATGATGCAGCAGCTTCTGAGAGAAGCAGAACACCTGCTTGGTGACTGATTATTCTGGAGATGGTTAATTAATTCTAATATTGTTCATTTTTATTTTCTTTGATTTCTGAGAAAACAATGTCATGATTTACTATTCAAAATAAGAGCGGCAATTCCCCCGCTCTTGTTTTGAAAGTTAATCCACTTTTAATCGGCTAGACGCAGCTGCTAGCAGTCTTTGCAGGTTGCTGTTGTCCTTGTTATCGCCCTGAGAGTCTCGTGTTACATAGTCAAACAGAATAAATTGCTGTGCCATGTAGACAAACAAGTAGTGAGGAGTTCGAGGGCATCTGTGGCACAAGGAACATCACTAGAGATGCAGTTAATTATTCCTGTTTTTTTTTTTTTTTTGTTTTGTTTTTCTTTCTTTTTTTACTGTCACACATTATGTATAGTGTTACTTGCTGGATGCACCCCTTTTCAAACATCCACACATTTCCCTTTACCTACGCTACCACCAACCCTAGAAACACCTCAGGATTGGAGTTCTTTTGCTTTTTGTTGAATCTCATCCTCTATCAGATCCACTGATCAGACTGACCAGTTTGAGTTTCAGCCTAACTGATGCTGAGAATGTTTAATGGTAGCCTGATATTGAAATGAGCATCACAGCTTACATGTATGAACTATTAACAGATCATTTATGTAACGAACTGTTGCAAGATGTAGAAAGCATAGTTTTTACACCATAGTGGAGGTCCCAACTTGTTAGCTTGATGGCCAGTAAAATATTGATATGATGATATGAAACTGAAACTGAAATTAAAATGAAAGAATCTGATTTTTGTCAATAAAGTGAACAGCTGATGTTTTTTCTCTCAAGCAGTGATTCCCAAAGTGTGGGCCAGTAGGTACTGCAGGTGGGCCACAGTAATAACAGAAATTCAGTTTGAAATGAAAGAGTGTACAGTTACATAAATGTATCACTTTCTCTTGTATTTTGATGAAAGATTTAAGATTAGGTGGGTCCCATGGGATTTTCTGGTTTTTAAGTGGGCCACAGCACTCTTGACTTTGGGAATGGCTGCTCTAGAGAATCAAGACTTTGTCGGTCCTGCTGAACTACATAGTGGTCATAGACAGTTCTTTGGTCCAAAACATAATCTTAAGAGCATGTGATCTAGAAATCTATGGGAGAATTTTGTTAATACTAGTAATGACAATGTGGAAACGTTTCTCATGGTTCTAATGTTAAAGGCAGTACTCTCATTTTACTTTTGGGGCTAGGCCAGTTCTAGCAATGGGCAGTGGTAGGCTCAGCCCAACCTAACAGGGCATATTGCCCACCCAAAAGTATAGAAAGTAATTTTTTTGTTGAGACAATGGAAACCCACACACAAGGACACTGTTTCAAACGTCTGATTGAGTGGGCAGCCTGTACCCACTTCCAAAGTCTCTCACAGTGCACCCTCCCAATATGATCAGAGGTATAAACACAGAGGTTGGGCAAAACAGACTTCTGTGTCTCTTGGAGAGTGCAGATGTGTTCTACTATGAACTCAGAGAAACATGTAAAACACACAAACAGTCTCCTTACAAAAAAACCCCCAAAAAGCTTCCCATAAATGTGTAGTACTGTGCAAAAGTCTTTAACCACCACTCATTTCTTCATATTTTGCTTCCAAGGATCGAGGCTTTCTTGGCTTTTTTAAAAGTGGTCTTAAGCAATAGTTCTTTCTGAAGGTCTTAAAAAAGGCACCTAATTCAAGGGATAAACTAGTGTTGTTTCTACACATAACAGACAACTTAGCAAAGAATTAATTATAAATTGTATCTTTAGACACTTTTTGATAACAGCCTGTCAGAAAAACACATAATTTGTTCCCATTTCTTTAGCTGAATTTACAAAGTCACACTGTGCCACAGTCAGCATAAAAGTCTGAAAGTCATAAAAGAGTATTTTTGCACCAATAAGGTGATTTTAAAAGATCTTAAAAACTTATCTTGGCATGGTGAGAGTGGTCGGATCACAGCCGACCACTCTCACCCTGGGCACAGACTTTTTGACCCTCTCCCCTCAGGCAGGAGGCTACGGTCCATACGGACCAGAACCTCCCGCCATAAGAACAGTTTCTTCCCCTCTGCTGTTGGACTCATGAACAATTACCCTAAGACTGTTACCACCACCCTCCACAAACGCTGATGACCCTATGTCTATGCACCTGTCTGATTGCACTGATGTACATATTAGTGGAATATAGTCTACATTCTTTTATCTTTTAATTAGTCTCTGCACTGTATATTTTGTAATTTTGTAATATTGTGCTATAGTTATAGCTCTAATATCTCTGTATATTTGCAATTTGTATACTTGTATATTGTCTTATAGTTTTTTATACTTATTTGTTTTTTTCTGTAAGCACGAAGTACCGCAGCAATTTCCTAATGCCGTGAACCTGTTCACCCATATGGCAATAAAACCTTCTGATTCTGATTCTGATTCTGTACTGTGTCCTTAAAGGTTCTGAGGAAACTGGACAAGTGGAGGGTAACACAAGAAGTAGCAGGAGTAAAACGCTAACAGCATATGAACAATACATTTCATGCAACAGTGAAGGCTTTATTGAGTGTATATGGGATTGAGGAAATATATCATTTTGACATGTCAGAGCAATTTTTTTCCACAATCAATTTCCACTGTAGAGAGAAAATGAAGAGCCTGAAACAAGATGACAATTAAATAAAGAACCACAACAAGCCTTGGTGCTCTATTGAATTGTGATCTGGTGGTTGTGGAGGCCATCAAAATCCTTGGACCCACTGTTAGACCCTACTCTGGTGCAGTGGTTCCTGAGTTCCTCGTGGTGCACGACAATGCCCGGCCTCGTGGCAAGAGTATGCAGGCAGTTCCTGGAGGATAAAGGAATTAATACCATTGCCTCCATGCTTGCCTGATCTAAATCCAATAGAACACCTCTGGGACGTTATGTTTTGGTCCATCCAACACCTCAGACTGTTGAGGAGCTCAATGATGCCCTCGTCCATATCTGGGAGGAGATTCCATAGGAGACCATCAGGGCTCCTAACGAGACCACAGATGGGGTGAGGAAAGAGGTCATACAAACTACTGAGTACCATTTAGAGTTGCTGCAATGAAATTTTGGCAAAATGGACTAGCCTGCTGCATAATTTTTTTCAATTTCATCTTTGGGGTGTCTTTGAATTTAGCCCTCTGTAGGTTGATCATTTCCATTTTCATTAAACACTGTGGCATCATGTCATTCCTAATACATTACCCAGCCCCTATCAGTATAGATATCAACACGTTTTCCCCCTGACTGAGATCTGAGATGTGTTTTCAAAGTGTTCCTTCAATTTTGATGAGCAGTGTATTTTTAGATTCTCTCAGGTAGAGCAAACTAACTCTCTCTCTCTCTCTCTCTCACACACACACACACACACACACACACACACACACACACACACACACACACACACACACACACACACAAAAGACAGTAATATTTTGAGGTTGTCTGAGGTAGTTCTGTGCTTCTGTTGACTTGGCGCCATATTTTTGTTACCGATCAAACAAAGGCACTGTTTTTGTCTCATTGCTGGTAGATTTTTCTCAGCTTTAATCTGGAGCTTTCATAGAAACAAATAACTGTCTATTAATGCTCCCACATTTATGTTAGTTATGTTAGATAACAAATGCTTCATGTTCCACTAGATAACTGCTAATAGTTAAACAGCTGATGCTAATGCATGCGCCAGCCAGGTTAAGATTTATAACTTGAATCCTTCAATGTTTCTGAAACAGAAGCTTTACTGACCTCATAAAGTGTTGTTCAGTGTTCATTCATTCATTCTCATTCAAATACTTTATTATCCCCGAGGGGCAATTTGTTTTGCAGCCAACAGCAAGAATAAATAAATCTATAAAAACAATCAAACATACAACACATACAACCAGGGACAAAATCATCTAAAAGAGTTCAAAAAGTTAATAGTATTAGGAATAAAAGAGAATTTAAATCTGTTTGTTCTGCCCTGTGGCAGAGAGTACCTCCTTCCTGAAGGCAATAACTGATACTTTGAGGACAGGGGGTGAGTGCTATCACCCCGAATCCTTTCTGCCTTTTGGGTGGCTCGAACCCTGTACAGGAGGGCAAGATCATTAAGACTTACATTTGCCTCCTTGCTACACAGTTTCACAACATTCTCTAACCTTCTTTTGGCTCAGAGAACCTAACCAACAGATTAAAGAAAAAGTTAAAACAGACTCAATAAAACAAGAATAAAACATTTTCATAAAAATGTTATCCACGTGAAAACCCCTAAGTTTCCGATACAAATACATACACTGATGAGCTTTTGCACAAATGGCATCTGTATTTGCATCAAATGACAGTTTGTTGTCCAGTATAGTGCCCAAATATTTGTATTTCTCCGCTACCTCTATTTCCTGGCCATGAATATGAACAGCAGGTACGGATGAGCTTTTCCGACGAAAGTCTATGATCATTTCTTTTGTTTTTGATGCATTTATGTCCAGAAAGGAATTCCCACACCATGTTACAAAATCGTCCACAACCGGGCTATGGTCAAGATCTGCATCATGGAGCAGAGAAATGATCACTGAGTTGTCTGCATATTTAATTATATATCTGTTCTTATAGTGGCTCTGACTATAAGAATAAGTGTTGTGAATGCAGCACTAAACACTGTTCATTTATTCAGTGCCACCAATTTTAAACCATACATCACAGCAGGTCTCACTGCCATCTTGTAAACTTTCACTTTCACTCTTGCTGCTATACTTCTATTGTATTATCTATTGTAGGGTCTTTACCCACAATACAAAGCACCTTGAGGTGACTGTTTGTTGTGATTTGGTGCTATATAAATAAAACTGAATTGAATTGTCACAAATCACCCCTCACACTGGTCTCCACCCACTCCACCCTGCGTGCACTCTCTTCTTCACCTCTCTTGTACACTGTCCATTGGTTACCCCAGGTATTTAAACTCATCTACCTTCACCATCTCTGCTCCTTGTGTGTTCACCTTTTCACCTGGCTCCCTCTTATTCACACATATGTATTCTCTCTTCCTTCTACTGTCTTTTGTTCCTCTTTTTCCACAGCATACCTCCACCTCTCCAGGCTCTCCTCCACCTGCTCTCTACTCTCACAACAGATCACACTGTCTGCAAACATCATGGAAACTCCTGCCTGACCTCACTAGATGTACACGATATGGACATCTAGTGAGGTCATTCACATCCAGTTCACACTACCAGGTCAATGTGTATTTGGACAATAACATTTTTTTTCCCCTTTCTGCTTTGTTCCCAAGTAATGGGATAATTGACTGTCAAACAGTTTCATGGCCAGGCAAGGCATATAAAAGATCATTCCAAGTGTGGAAATTGCATTTGGCAGCTGTTCACTGGAACTCTCAATACTGAGTCCAAAGAGATGTTGACAGAAGTGAAAGAGGCCATCATTAGACTGAAAAACCAAAATAAACCTATTAGAGAGGTAGCAGAAACTGTAGGAGAGACCAAATCAACAGCCTGGTACATCCTTAAAAAGAGAACGCACTGGGCAGATCATCAACACCAAAAGGCCTGAAAGACCACAGAAGATGACTAAAGTGGATTCAATTGAATTGAATTGAATTTTATTTATATAACACCAAATCACAAGCCCCACCAGCCCCAACTTCACAATCCAAGATGTGGCAGTGCATGTAAACAAGAGTAAACTTGTAAAACCTGAAATGTGTACAGCCACTGTTGTGCATTTGTGAATGGCTAAATAAGCCACTAACCAGTGGCTGACCAGGCTCTAACCATGAATAAACATTTGGTGTATTGCTAGTGATGCCTCCGTCATGCTAAGGTTTTTACTTGCTTTTCCAACTTTACTGCTGGAATGCACTCAACTCGATAGTGACGTCACTCCCAGCATCGACTTGCGAAGCAAATGGACCACAACATAAAACTGACAACTTTTTAAACAGACTAAGAATTACAAAATAAAACAGGAAGTAGCTAAACAGACTCATCATGACAATTTATATGCAGATATTTTATAGAAATTGCTAACTGAGTAAGTTGATGTGCTGAGGCAACTGACTGTGTGATGCTTTCCCCAAAATACGAGGCTGCTTGGGTTGCAATTAAAAAAGTAACTACAATATGTATGTTTTCTTTTTCTTTGCTGGAACCTGGAAGCAGATGGAACATACAGACGCACACACACAAAAAAACAAACTGCTGGGTCATCCATTTCAAATTTGAGTGTTGACCCCTGAAGTTCCCCCATGCAGCAGCCCTCTCTCTCTGACTCGATGTCTGAATGGATTCATCAGGCTGGAAGCTGTTTGTTCACATCCCAGTGCCCTCATTAACATTTTACTGCCTCGCTTTCACTCCTTCCCGCTCGTTTTAGAGAAATTACACATACCTGTACCCATTTGTATCCTGATGGTGACCATGGGCTCTGAGTATCTGCAGGAAAAGTTCCTGCCCCCCATCATTCTTTGTGTATGTCCCGATCTGACTGTTTTTTTCCCTATTTTCTATCTTCATTCTCGATTATCTGCACACTATGAGTTGTCTTTGGTCTTAGTTTGTGACAACAAAATCATCTGTGAAGCTAAAAACATTTTGTCTATAGCAAAGATTCAGCTGCAGCAATAAAAAATAACAATCTATTAGCAGGCACAGATGTGATCTGATCACAGCAGTGTTGATTTCCTCAGTGTTTTTCAGGATGCTGCTGCTAACTGGCTCTGATGGCCCACGCCTGCTGGTCGAAGTCAACATGATAGAGTTATATGACACATTCTGATTTGATGTAATGAGCTGATTTACAATAATGGCAAACAACTTTATTAAAAGTGTGTCAAGTGTGTGAATGAGGTTTTTAGAGGTACAGTGGGATGTTATAAACAGGATAAATTGGCACGTCTTAGTAGAGAGTGTAGTGACATTGGTTTACACAGCAAAGTGACGGATATGTGGGCATAATAGTAATGGAAGTTGTTTGAAAGTTGCACCACTTTATAAACTGAGCAGAGTAACAACTAGTCTAGGATACCGTCACTGGAGGAAACTTTGGATTGCAGATTGCATTTGTTGATTTAGGCTGTCAAGTCCAGCAAACATGATGGTTGAGGCTGTCGGCCAACGTGGGATAGGTATAAGTAGGAAAGCTAGTCTTTATATGAAAAGATTATCCACTCATCAGCCCTTTTTGTAATACCCCCTGTTGAAAAGAAAAGGAGAGTGAGTCCTAACTGCAACTTTGGTGGCCTCTCAGAACAAAAACTACACAGATACATATCACAAGTACTCTTTTTTACAGTTTGATAACACCACAAAAGACAATAAGGGTTTGTTATTTTGTTTTGATTTTTTCTTCCTTCTCGGAAGTTAAACTTCTACAACTAACTGTGCAAAGTTCAGTTTGAGGCTGGAAGTGCAGGTCATCTTCTAATTGGAAGTTTGGTGGTTTGATCCATGGCTCCTGCCCAAGCATGCCAAAGCATCCTTGGGCAAAATACTGAGCCGTGATGTGTTCATCAGTTTGAATGTGCATGTGAATATTAGATAGAAAGCACTTAGATGTAGAAAAAAATAGAAAAAAAGTGCTTGTATGAATGAGACATGTTGGATAAAGCAATTTGAGTGGTCGAATAGAAAAGCTCTATATGAGAACCATTCAGTTTACCATGGTCTACATGATATTATGCCTTGCTCTATGATTCAGTCTGGTTCATACCTCCAGAGCACCTAAATAAATGCTATACCAATGGGTCCAGGAAGCCAAAATAGGTCGTTTTGGGGGCTTGAATTTAAAATCTGTGGAGTTGTGGAATTCTCCCATTTTGATAATTTTGTAAGTGGCTCATCTCTCACTTCAGATCTTTGTGTATGTTCTAAAAGGACAGAGATATAGAAAATTTAGCACATGTTAGACAAAGTATTCAGTTGCATGTCCAGTAAATTGTGCACAGGGTGATAATTATTCATTTAGTAAATGGATTACCTCTGGATCAGCTGATGGAGGAATCCAAACTGTGTTGATTCAAACTGGATTCAACCAGTAACAACAATGACACATTTCCCTAGAAAAGCAATATGAACACATTCCAAAAACAAGCAGTTCAGTTTTCATGTCAAGTCTTGGATCTTGGATTTTGAGTTTCTAGGAAGGGTTATGATTCTGTTTTGGTTTTAATGATCATTTGTGTTGAGTTTTGCTCCCTGTGTATCATGGCTTGTTTTGTTTATAGTTTTCCTTTACCATCCAGCAGTCCCTGTATATTTTGGCTAAGTAGTATTTAGATACTTTCCTTGCTCACCAATAGGTGGAGAGAGATTATGTTTTCGGTCACATTGGTCTGTCTGTTTTTCTGTTTGCAGGATTACTCAGAAAGTTATCAGCAGATTTCAATGAGTTGGGGGTGGTACAGAGAACAATTGATTACATTTTGGTAGCGTAGAATCAGCACAGAAAATTTGGGGTGGGTGAGGTATGCACTCTACTAAGTGCCTTCTAGTTTTCTTTTGTATTTTAGTCTCATCTCTGTATTTTTGCACTTATGTATCTACTGTGTAAAGTTAGTCTTGTATCTCCATTCAGTGGTTTCTGTCTTCATGATTCATTTCGGTGATTGTTCTGTATTAGGTTTGACTTCCTTTGTCTTGTTTTCCCAATTAGTGTCAGCTGTCCTCCCACCTATTTCCTCTCCCCTCATTACCTGTGTGTGTATTTATTGTCTGAGTCTTCACTTGTCCTTTGTTGCATCATCCCTTTCGGTTATGTACTCCCTTGTTTCGTGTTTCCTCCTAGATTCCTAGTTTGTGAACTCCTGACTCCAGTTCTGCCCTGTTTTGTATTTTTGAAAGAGCTCAGCATTAAAGTTGCTTTTTTGAGTTCACATGATGTCTCCCAAGTCTTGCATATTGGGTCTATAGCCTGCCTGTCACACAGCCAAACCATGACAGTTCAGGCCACAGAAATCATCCTTTGCTGTAACATGTCTGAGATTACACCATTTTTTAGTCACAACCAGAGGTGTAGTACTATTTGTTTAAGTAGCGGAGCACACTGTTCAAGTATGGGCCCTTTCCATTATTTAACTGTAACTGAGCAAGTGTGATCAAATATCAGACTTAATTTACATACATAAAGTCATCCATCTTTATCAGTTCTTACATATTGCTTACCACTCTCTCATCCCTGGATGTGTCTTCCAGCTCTCTTTTTCGTTCTCTCCTGTGAGATAGTTTCCCATTCTTCTAATGATGCTGTCTCTACCCCTTACATATTCTCTAGCGAATTTTGAATTCTAGTACTTTTCACAGAGTTAATGTCAGACTTACAGATATAGCTGAAAGATCCTGTGGAGCACAGGATTTATCTAGAAGATGGCTGCTTTATTAAAAAATATTCCGACATGTAAACCTGAAATTTGGGCTACAGTTGACCTGTACTCTGCAGAAGAACACAAAACATTATTTACCATCAGATCCTGACCCATCAGTGTATCGTAGTTAGAAGTTAATACTGTGTCATGTGCATAAATGTGCACATTGCTATTGTTTTTTCTTTCTTTCTGTATCCCATGTAATGCTCTGTATTTATTTAAGTCAGTATTATATATTGTAAGATTCAAATATTGTAATTAATCCATTAATCATAAAGACATTGGTGATGCAATATGTATCTGTAGGACCTTCCCTTTGAGAGCACAAAACTTTGGGAGTAAAATATTTAAAGGAATCATAAAAACATGATTTATTAAGGTTTGCAGCATAGAGTTTGTGGGATTTGTGATAGTTAAATTTGTTATCCGTGATAGGAGTGTTCATTTCATAATGAATGAGAGGTGGAAACATTATCAGAACGAGTCTGTAACCATGACAGGTGGATGGATCAAAGCTGTGAGTGCCATTCGCTCTGTCCTGAAACTCTTTACTCAGTCCTCATTCTATTTCTTTAGAGCTGAGTCCCTTTCTGCTCAATGGTTTTAATGCCAGTGTTTTATTGAAAATGAGCAGAACTGATTGAACTGTGTCTCAGGTTTTTAGCTGCATTTCTGCATGGAAATCAGAACATAATTAACATCTCTGTATGTCTTTTCTCAGCAGTGTGCACAGAGCAATTTTCGTGTAGTTTCTCTTTTGTTTTTAACGTCTCTCTATGCTTTCTACAGCATGCAGCAAAACAAAACAAAAGCAAGAGCAGTGCGTGTATTTATACACAATAACAGTATCTTCATTAACACACAAACTGCTCGGGATCTGACAGGTAAATAATGTTTAGCTGACCTGACTCAAACCTGACTGCCCAGGGTTGAGACCAGGAAGCAGAGTTGCAGTCTTACACGCCTCTCTGCAGCTTCTCTCCTCCTGCCATCCCCCCAAAACCCCATCCCCATAGAGTCGGTGCCTGCTCCCAGACCACCTAAAAACAAACCTAAAATCAGCAAAAAAAAAAATTTAAGCATAAAAATTAAAAAACAATAAATAATATAGCTTCATTAACTGCACCAAAGAGTAAAACAGTTAAATGTGGATAATCAAACACTCTTTCAAGTCCCTGTTAGTAAATGATTTAATAATTGATCAACATATTGATTTATTCTGGCGTACAGAAACCTGGTTACAGCAGGATGAATATGTTAGTTTAAATGAATCAACACTTTCGAGTCACAGTAACTGTCATAATGCTCGAAGCACAGGTCGAGGAGGAGGAGTAGCAGCAATCTTCCACTCCAGCTTGTTAATTAATCAAAGACCCAGACAAAGTTTTAATTCTTTTTAAACTCTGACTCTTAGTCTTGTCCACCCTAATTGGGAAATTCAAAAACCAGTTTTATTTGTTATTATCTATCGTCCACCTGGTCCTTACTCAGAGTTTCTGTCTGATTTTTCAGACATTTTATATGAGTCTGGATCTTGTCCTGACATATGGCATAGAAACTGAAGACTTAACAGTATTTCCTGAAAGCCCCCTCCTGTTTGATCATTTCTTAGTAACATTTACATTTACTTTAATGAATTACACACCACTGGGGAATAAGTTTTATTACAGTAGAAGTCTTTTTGAAAGTGCTGTAACTAAGTTCAAGGATATAATTCCTTCATTATTATACTCTTCAGTGCCATGTGCCAACACAGTGCAGAGCAGCTACCTAAACTCTGCTCCCAGTGAGGTCGATTATCTCATCAATAGTTTTACATCCTCACTGCGTACGACTTTTGATACTGTGGCTCCTCTGAAAAGGAAAGCCTCAAATCAGAAATGACTGACTCCATGGTATAATTCGCAAACGCACAGCTTAAAGCAGATAACCCGTAAGCTGGAGAGGGAATGGCGTCTCACTAAATTAGAAGATGCTCATTTAGCCTGGAAAAGTTTGTTTCCTAAAGTTTGTTGCTCTATAAAAAAGCCCTCCGTAAAGCTAGGACATCTTACTATTCATCATTAATTGAAGAAAATAAGAACAACCCCAGGTTTCTTTTCAGCACTGTAGCCAGGCTGACAAAGAGTCAGAGCTCTGTAGAGCCGAGTATTCCTTTCACTTTAACTAGTAATGACTTCATGGATTTCTTTACAAATAAAATTTTAGACATTAGAGAAAAAAATATTCATAACAATGTCAAAGATTTATCTTCATGGTCGGCTACTTTCAGCACTGCTGGTATTTGTTTAGACCAGGGGTGGGCAATCCCAGACCTCGAGGGCCGGTGTCCAGCAGGTTTTAGATGTGTCCCTGATCCAACACACCTGAATCAAATGGCTGAATTACCTCCTCAGTATGCAGTCAAGTTCTCCAGAGTCCTGCTAATGACTTCTATATGTGATTCGGGTGTGTTGGCTCAGGAACACATCTAAAACATGCAGGACACTGGCCCTCGAGGCCTGGAGTTGCCCACCCCTGGTTTAGACTCTTTCGCTCCAGTTGATCTTTCGGAGTTAACTTCAGTAGTTACTTCCTCCAAACCAAAAACATGTTTATTAGATCCCATTCCTACTAGACTGTTCAAAGAAGTCTTTCCAATTATTGATGCTTCAATCTTAAAACTGATCAATATACCACAGGCCTTCAAGGTGGCTGTACTGTAATTAAACCGCTAGTTAAAAAGCCATCACTTGACCCAGCTGTCTTAGCTAATTATAGGCCAATCTCCAACCTTCCTTTTCTCTCAAAGATTCTTGAAAGAGTAGTTGTAAAACAGGTAACTGATCATCTGCAGAGGAACGGTTTATTTGAAGGGTTTCAGTCAGGTTTCAGAACTCACACTACAGAAATAGCATTAGTGAAGGTTACAAATGATCTTACAGCCTCTGACAGTGGACTCATCTCTGTTCTTGTCCTGCTGGACCTCAGTGCAGCTTTTGATACTGTTGACCATAACATTTGATTACAGAGATTAGAGCATGCCATAGGTATTAAAGGTACTGCACTGCAGTGGTTTGAATCATATTTATCTAATAGACTCCAATTTGTTCATGTAAATGGGGAGTCTTCTTCACACACTAAGGTTAATTATGGAGTTCCACAGGGTTCTGTGCTAGGACAAATTCTATTTACATTATACATGCTTCCCTTAGGCAGTATTATTAGAATTAGCATTGCATGAATTTTCATTCTTATGCAGATGATACTCAGCTTTATCTATCGATAAAGCCAGATGACATGCATCAATTAGTTAAACTGCAGGAATGTCTTAAAGACATAAAGGCCTGGATGACCTCTAATTTCCTGCTTCTAAATTCTAAATTCTTGTGCTCGGCCCCACAAATCTTAGAAACATGGTGTCATACCAGATACTTACTCTGGATGGCATTACTTTGGCCTCCAGTAACACTGAGAAATCTTGAGTCATTTTTGACCAGGATATGTCCTTCAATGCACATTTTAAATAAATATGTAGGACCGCTTTTTTGCATTTGCGCAATATTTCTAAAATTAGAAACATCCTTTCTCAGACTGATGCTGAAAAGCTAATTCATACATTTATTACTTCTGGGCTTCTAGGCTGGACTATTCTAGGCTGCATTATTATCAGGCTGTCTTAAAAGCTCAGTGAAAAGCCTTCAGCTGATCCAAAATGCTGCAGCTAGAGTACTGACAGGGACTAGAAAGAGAGAGCAGATTTCTCCCATATTGGCTTCTCTTCATTGGCTTCCTGTTAAAACTAGAATGGAATTTAAAATCCTTCTCCTCACATACAAGGTCTTGAATAATCAGGCCCCATCTTATCTCAAAGACCTTATAGTACCATATCACCCCAATAGAGCACTTTGCTCTCAGACTGCTGCCTTACTTGTGGTTCCTAGGATACTTAAGAGTAGAATGGGAGGCAGAGCCTTCAGCTTTCAGGCCCCTCTTCTGTGGAACCAGCTTCCAGGTTGGATTCTGGAGACAGACACCCTCTCTATTTTTAAGATTAGGCTTAAAACTTTCCTTTAGGCCTGGATCAGGTGACCCTGAACCCTCCCTTAGTTATGCTGTTGGGTGGGTTCCCATAATGTACTGTTTCTTTTCAGTCACCTTATTTACTCTGTTTATACTTCACTCTGCATTTAATCATTAATTATAATTAATCTCTGGCTCTCTTCCACAGTGTGTCTTTTGTCCTGTCTCTCTCCCCTCAGCCCCAACTGGTCACAGCAGATGACTGCCCCTGCTTGAGCCTGGTTCTGATGGAGGTTTCTTCCTGTTAAAAGGGAGTTTTTCCTTCCCACTGTCACCAAATGCTTGCTCATAGGGGGTTGTTTTGACTGTTGGGATTTCTCTGTATTATTGTAGGGTCTTTACCTACAATACAAAGTGCTTTGAGGTGACTGTTTGTTGTGATTTGAGGCTTTATAAATAAAATTGAATTGAATTGTTCATCTACAGATCATACAGGTCAGCTCATACACACTGATTTCAGGTTTATAAGGTGGAATAGTTTGTAATAATGTGCTCCAATTGAGTCTTAATCCTCAGGACCATATACAGTCCCCAGCATTTTTTAACAGACAGGTCCCCCCTTGTCTGTTATTGACGCTTCAGCTTCTAACGCTTCAGTTTCTTCTTATTTATCTTAACTGCCACATTATTTTCAGTGAGAAATGTGTGAAACCTTTGCTTACTCTATATTATTTTTGTGAGGACATCAGTTGATCCCCTGCTCTCCATCAGTCGGTGTGCTCATTTCTGAGCCACTAATTTGTGTTGGTCTTGGCAGGTAATTTTTAAAATAAACTGACTGCATCTTTTTATACAAATTAGCTCACCCAATTATTAGATCACCCAAAGAACTTTCACTCATTTTTGTGAATGCTTAATCAGCATAGTGTTTTTTTTTTTCTCTTGTGTTTCTTGTTGTTTTTAGGTCATTTTGGAATGGTTCTTAGGTGTCTGCACTTTTGGTTTACAATTTTGGTTATGTCATTTTTCACATCTTTCCTTTTTCTGCACTCAACAATATATTTATTTTACCACTAATGCTGCTATTTACTACATAAACATACAGCCATAGAAGACAGACATGCACACACACATATTTATTGTGCACTCTACCAGTTAGTTCAATCTGATTTGTCACACGGAATGTATATGGACATCTTTTTATGAATAAATCAAAACTTACTATGAAGGAATTGACCTGTGCTGCGCATCAGTAACTTGCTGTCTTTAGGATTTGTTTAACTGCAGCTGTTATTTCTACTGTGCATGGGCAGATGTGCTGATTTATCACCTGCTTCACTTTGATACTGAAAAAATCTTAAAAAACTGAAAATTCTGAGGCCCATTTTGAAGCTTCATCCAGTCATGGTGCAGTTATATGTGTTTGCTGCAGACTGAACAACTTTTTGTTGGCAGGTTTATTTGTTGCTGTTTTGGCCAAAGTTATAATTGCTACATCCTGATGCACACTTTCTTTCCTGATCTTTTTTATGTCATGCTGTACAGCAGATTAATGAGACAGGAGTGCAGAGACTTGAGAACTTCCCTTTGAATCCTCAGGTTTTAAAGATTTATTCAGCCTTGAAATAATCTAGTGACAGTTGTCAGTTCTAGGCAAATCTGGATTTGGTCCATCCTTCATAGACTGAATCAACACACTATGCAGCTCTCCAAATGCATGTGTTAGGGCAAGCAGTCTTACTTCCCAAAGCTTCAGTCTGCAGTGGGGCACCAGGCAGGGCTGCCCACCCCACACCCTCCTTTTTGTCATCTTTATCGAATCACTAGCAGCAGCAATCAGACAAAATGTAGATATTGAAGGAATTCTAACTGAAAATACAGCCCAAAACATAAGTTTATTTGCTGATAATTCATTTCCTTCAGAACTCGCAAACATCTCTTCTGAAGACAATCACACTTATAGATAAGTTCTTATCTATATCAGACTACTACTACTTAACTAGGGAGGGATTGCGGGGGGTGGGGGGTGTTGTTGGCTCTGCCTTTGCCCCCTGGTTTCCCTCCGGGTCAAATTAGCTTCACTTGTCAGGGTTCTTTTAATGCACCGCACTAGCTTAGCACACACACACACACACATAAGAGTCATAATAATTGCATTTATGTAAAGTACAGGTATTGGGGTAGGCTAGATTGGTGGTGGTGGGAGGTCACATAGCAAGTTGGGCCATCTACAGGAATGTGGATTGGCCCCCCGCCTCACTCTCCCACTTTACATAGGTAGGTGGGGCTCAAACTTAAAAAAATATAAAAAATTCCAATCAGGCAATTGGAAAAAGGATTAGTTATAATAATTTATTATCGGGAAGTTGGGAAACAGACTTGAATCATAAATGCATAGAAACAATATATTATAAGTTAATTTAATTTAATATTAAAAAAAGGGAAAGGGGAAAGGGGTCCTGTGACAGGCAAGCAACCTGTACAGGGTGTGCTCTGCCTCTCTTCCTATGGCAGCTGGGATAGGCTCCAGCGCCCCTGCGACCCTGAACAGGATAAACGGAAGAGAATGGATGGATAGATGGATGGGAAAGGGGTATGGGTAACTAACACTATGGTAGGGGTTGGGTGGCTGGTGGGCTGGTTCAGTTTAGGGGGGGTTTGGGGGATTTGGGACTGTGTCTTCAGCCCCCTGCGTCTCTCCTTCCTCCCCCTGCTGTCTTTCTCCTCTCCCCGGTACTGGTGGGGTCTGGTCCCCTTGGAGGTGGGGGTTGGCCTGTTGGGCCTGTCCTTCTCTTTTCAGGGGGGGGGCTTGCCATGATGGGGGGGGTGTCATGGTGGCAGTGTGGGGGCTCCATTTTTGCATCTGTGGGCGGGGTGGGGGTGGTGTGGACATTGGGGGTGGTGCGGCTGGGGGATGGGTAATGGTGGATGGGTCTTGCTGGCTGGACTTTGTGGCTCTCCCTTTCCCTTTCCCCTATCCTTCCCTTTATTTGCCCCCCTGGCCCCATTCCCCTATGCTCTGCTGGCCCGTGTGGTGCGGGCCTGTGGTCCACCTCTGTTGGGTCTTGGCGAGGGCCCAAGGCATTGGTGGAGACCTTCCTGCATGTTTCTGCCTTGGCACACAGGTGTCCACTAAGTCTTGGCTTTTGATGTAGGCTGCAGCCACTTGGGGTCTCTGAGCTCTGGCCACTTAGGTTCTTATCACCATCCTGTGTGGTGATGGACTCTGGTGACTGTTGCACTGAGGTGCATTTTGCTGGTGACTTTTTCTAAAAAAAAACTTTTCTCTCATAATGAGCCAAGTTCAGCACTTTTGATTTGGGAAAGATCACATGCATGTCCTCACATCTGCATGGATACAGGCACATAGACTCACACGCACTGCCCCCCCCCTCCCCCGAAAAAAAAAGAGGGGCTAGTGATGTATCGAAAGAATACCAGGTGACAGGTATCTCAACCTGTAGCTGACTGCACATATGGTATTTCAGTTTCCTGCCAGTTCCAACTACATGACCAAGTTACCTGTCAATATTTTTCTGCGGCTGTAGGAAAAAACAAGAAAAAGAAAAAACTGGAGTAAATCAACAGCTCTGCCTCTAAATTGTAATTTTCTCCTCCAGCACCCCACTACAGTCAGGCAACATTGGATATTTAGGTATAAATTTTCCTGCCAGGCTCTCAGATTTGGTATGGCAGAATCACATTCCTCTACTAAAAATGGTAGACGATCATCTCACAAGTTAGAATATTTTCACTATAGCACTCATGGGGAGCGTTGCTACAATTAAAGTGATGGCTTGGCCTTAAACTATTTGTTCCCACTGATCCCTATCAGACCCTCTGTTGCTTGGTTTAAGTCACTAGACTCAAACATCTCAAATGTCATGGAAAAAGTTTCATCATGAATAAGTTTAAGAACTCTACAAAAGCCAAAACAAAATGGTGGTCTAGAACTACCAAAGTTTTATCGCTGCTTCATAGCCAATAGATTGCTCTATGTCTCAAAATGGATCAAATCAAACTTGTTAGACAGCCCATGGCTGGACCTAGAATAAGCAAAAGTATGTAGAAAAGTAAAAATCTCTGATCTGCCTTTCATTAGCTCCAGTATGCCTTGCCTTGTCCTGCAGAACTGTCAGACAAGGCAGAGAGAGACAAACAGCAAGAATCAGGTCTAACAGGAGGAGGGCCAGTTAGCAAGAGGAAGGAGGTGACTTCGTTCGTAGCTGATTGTGACAGATTAGGGTTTCTGCAGTGAGTGGGGGCAAGCATATAAATTAGATATTTAAGAAACATGAAAAATTGTCAGTCAACAACTTGTGCCCTCATCTAACTTCATAGAAGCCATTTCTAATCCATTAAGCAGACTCACAGTGTGCCAAAGGAGGCAGCCGGTGGCTGTGCGATAAGAAGGACCCACCACCTCTGACCTCTGTAAAAACTTTCTGTGTGTGTGTGTGTGTGTACACATGCATATGTAAAACAGAAAGCTGTTACTGTGTTTTGGCACTATGAAATTGAAGAAAATACTAGTTGTGAAATGTTCTGGAGGATCAGAAATTAGGCCAGGGTACTGTGTGTTTATTCTGCTTTATCAGTGTGTGTGCACCCCAAGAGCATGAGTATCACTTTGCAATGCTTTTATGATTCATCACATTGTAAATGTCAGCTCACTCAACGCAGTATGAATATTGACATGGCACTGCAGTGCGTCCTGGCTCTCCAGCTTGTCATGGATGTTAGAACGGCCACTTAGCAACTTAGCGGCTTCCAGCAGAGCAGGACTGACAGTCAGCCAGGCTGGGCCCTTCTCTTTAAAATGCTTCACACAGCCACCAGATTTGAATGCATCAGTACCAGAGCCATGAATTATGCAGAGCAGACACTGAGGCCAAATAGAATGGAGAAAGTGATTTTTTTTTTTTAGAGGAATTTTGGTTACAGGCAATCGTGTTACTGGGTTCATGATGCAAGGCAGTATTATTTTTAACTAAGGATAGTGTTTTGATTGTTTTATGCATGAACTCTCTCAAATTTTATTCCAGTCACACCATTAATGCAAAAATCTTTATGCAATTATTTTTAATCAATTTTGAGTGTGTGAGTGTTGCTGTGTGAGGTTGAGAGATACCAGCTAGCTATAGTCAGGCTCACCTCAATGCATGGACTACGTTCTGCACCTCCATTGTTGAGGTGGCTGCATGGAGCTGTGGCTGCAAGGTGGTTGGTGCCTGTCGTGGTGGTAATCCACAAACCAGATGGTGGGCACCGGAGGTGAAGGGAGCTGTCAAGCTAAAGGAGGAGTCATATCAGGCTTGCTTAAATTATGGGATTCTGGAGGTAGCTGACAGGTAGCGGCAGGCAAAGTGGAGTACGGCTCTGGCAGAAGCTGAAGCAAAAACTTGGTGTGGAGGAGTTCCATGAGGTCATAGAACAAGACGTTTGGTCTGCCTCAAGTGGCTCAGGAGGGGAAAGCTGTACTGTACTCTACTCACATGGTATATAGCATGAGTGTGCATAAAAATGAAGCCGTTGTTCCTGAGAGTGTGCAGTTTTTGAGGGCATTTTTCAAGTATCATTTTATCAAGTATCATGATGTGCACAACTTTTGAAAAAGTAGTGTACGCAAGGGATGCCACGGGTCAAATACCCAATACTTTGAGGTGCTTTGAGGTTGTGATTTATATCAATAAAAGTGAACTGAAACTGTTGCAGTCCAGATCCAGCATCTCAATGCTTCTATTGCAATAACACAGGATTGTAATAACACAATTCTCACCTACCACCTGACTGGGTTTGTACAATATGAGGACTGTCCCACAAGGGAAAATAAGGCACTGGATCTGTTTTATGCTAATATGAAGGAAGCTTACAGTGCCTCTGCTTACTCTCTGCTGGTGTGTTTTGTTGCCCAGGTGTCCTGTTACATTGATCATTCAAATAATAAATAGCGCTGAATGTCTACAGTCAGTTTCAGATTTGGGTTTTGCCTGTGCAGACTGTGCATTTATAGTTAGAGGAGTAACCAATATGAAAGCCATAGAGCTGTCTATGGGTGGAGAACAAGCAATTGTGAAGCTGAGAGAAGGTGGAAAATCAATCAGAGCCACAACACAAACATTGGCCATAGCCAGTACAACCATTTGGAACGTCCTAGCGAAGAAAGTCGTCACTGGTGTACTAAGTAACAGATGTGGAACAGGTAGACCAAGGAAAACAACAGTAGCTGATGACAGAAACATTTAAAGTGCTGTAAAGAACCTAAAACAACTGTTAGTGACATCAGCAACAACCTCTAGAGAGCAGGAGTGAAGGTTTCATAATCTACTATTTGCAGAAGACTTCATATACAACATACAGAGGCTTCACCGGAAGATGCAAACCATTAATTACCAAGAAGTACTGGAAGGGCGTTGTCCAAATGTACCACTCCTATACTGCTGATGTGTTGCAAGCTCTGCATTTGTGAACAAGTGACTGAATTAATCTCAGAAGGAAGCTTTGATCTGAATCAACACTTTGCTGCCATGCCACAGTCAAGAGTGTGGCTGTGCATACTAAACATGGGCAGAGAGCAGCTCTTTACCCCGATTCACTTCCTCACACTTTTATCATTCACTGTTGTCTGTGCACCATAGGTTACCTTTTATTCAGAAGCCTGCAGTCTATAGTGAGGATCGTTAGCAGTGTCTGCACACTGGCTGAGCCTTTTCGCTTGTTTCTCATTCTTATTTTGCTGATGAAAAAGGCCTGCATTTTCTTTAATGTTGGTGTTTTAGTGTGACTTGCAAAATTTAAGTAAACCATATTTTTAATTGAAAAAATAAAGCAGCAATTTTTCAATGCAACAAACTCTTGAGTCTTTTTATGATATTTATTTAACAACTTATCATGAGTGGATCGTTCCACAGGTTCTGTAAGAAGTGGATCTCTGTAAACTTTTCACCTGTTTTAGATGGAAAAAACTTTTTGATTTAATTTGAAGACTTATTTACACTTTTGGACAGAGGCCATTTTTATTCATTTGCACATTATATTTTCATTTAAAAATAAAAATTGCATTCACTTTAATATGCATTGTTTATTTGATATATATTGTGATGTCACATTAATGTTAAAATACACTGGATTAGTTTCAAACTTGTATTTTTATGGGTCATTATTTTGATTGTGATAAAAGACAACAAGGTGATGTTTACAGGTGGGCAGGCTTGAACAGGTGAGGTAAGATTGAAATAATCATTGACTAATCGATTAATTGATTAAAAAAAATGACAGATTATTTGACTACCAAAGTAATCTTTTGTTGCACCCCTAGCTCATACCATTCAAGAAATTCAAGAAATATGCAGAGTAGAAATTTGTAGAAATAGTTTCTGTTATGTAGTGTGTAGCACTGCACCCTAAAATGCAGACTTCAAGACTGAGTTAATGAACAAAAGAAAGAGCATTTATTTAGGTGATGTCAAAAGTCCAAATGACAGATCAAAACAGAATCAGAATCAGAATCAGAAGGTTTTATTGCCATATGGGTGAACAGGTTCACAACATTAGGAAATTGCTGCGGTACTTTGTGCTTACATAAAAACAAAAAAGTATAAAAAACTAAAACACAATCTTACAAAATATACAGAGATTAGAGATATAAGTATAAAAACTATAACACAATATTACAAAAACTATAACTATAATGCAATATTGCAAAATATACAGAATATACATTACAGTAATCATTTAGTGCAAACAGAAACCAGGTGAAATGCCAAAGTGACAAAACCAAACCAAAACTCCAACCAGTGAAAACACTCAGGCAGACAAAGAGTACAAACATAAAACCATATAACACCACAGACCCGTGGCAGGCTGAAGCTTTTAATACACTGAGCTAACGAGGGAAGGGGAAACAGGTGGGAAAAACACACACAGGTGCAATTGCAGAGGCCCACTCTGGTTTTTGAGCAGATTGGTTGAAATCTGTGTTCCTGCAGAGACAATGGTCAACAATAGCAGATGTAACAAGGTTTGCATAAGTGGTATATATTAGTCTTATTACATTATGTAGTTAGGCTGTGTTATGTCTGTAGGATGGCTTGGTAAACCAAGAACAACAAGCAGAAAGCCAAGGATTAAATGATGGAAGTTGGAGAAAGAAAAATGTTGCACAGAGTTCAGGGAGGAGTTCTGAGTGATAGGAGAGTCTTACCAGATGAGTTTGGAATTCAAATTAATTTGATTCCATTTCATTTATAAAGCCCAAATCACAAAAAACAGTCAACTCAAGGAACTTTATATTGTGAGTTAAAGGCCCTACAATAATTACAGAGAACACCCAACAATCAGACGATCCCTATGAGCAAGCATTTGGAAACAGTGGGAAGGAAAAACTCCCTTTTAACAGGAAGAAACCTCCAACAGAACCAGACTCAGGGAGGGGCAGTCATCTGCTGCACCTGGTTGAGGGTGAGGGGAGTGAGACAGGACAAAAGACACATAAGTGAACATAGTGACAAGTAAAGAAGAAACAGTGCATCATGGGAACCCCCTGTAGCCTAGGTCTATTGCAGCATAACTAAGGGCTGGTTCAGGGTCACCTGATCCAGCCCTAACTATAAGTTTGATCAAAAGGAAAGTTTTAAGCCTAATCTTAAAAATAGAGAGGTTGTCTGTCTCCTGAATCCAAGCTGGGAGCTGGTTCCACAGAAGAGGGGCCTGAAAGCTGAAGGCTCTGCCTCCCATTCTACTCTTTTTTTTTTTGCATTTTTGGCCACAGCAGCTTTTATCATCAGTGGAGAGAGACAGGAAATGGGGGAAGGATACAGGGGAAGACACGCAGGCAAGTTGGCAACGGGCTGGGACCCGAACCCACGCCACCTGCACCGCAACGCGGTGTATGTATATGGTCGCCGGCTTCACCACTCAGCCACCCAGGCACCCCTCCCATTCTACTCTGAAGTATCCTAGGAACCACAAGTAAGCCAGCAGTCTGAGAGCGAAGTGCTCTATTGGGGTGATACAGTACTATGAGGTATTTAAGATAATGTGAGGCCTGATTATTCAAGACCTTGTATGTAAGAAGAAGGATTTTAAATTAAATTCTGGATAACAGGGAGCCAATGAAGAGAAGACAATATGGGAGAAATATGCTCTTACTTTATAGTCCCTGTTTAAGCTAAAGCTGAAGAGGTTAGGGAAGCTGCTAAAAAGGTATTTGGTGTATTTTATGGACAAAGGAAAGAGGACAAGGAAACTTGGTGGCAGAATGAAGTACAGTAAAGTATTCAAAGAAAGAGGCTGGGAAAAAACAAGCAGTGTGATGGGCAAGGACATGAAGAAAGTAGACAAGAGTGCTGGGAGGCCAAGCATACAGCAAAGAGTGGAGGAAATGACTTGTTTTAATTGGACAGAAACTGAGCTGGAAAGGATCCAGAGGGTTGGTGGTCAGAGGAGAATGCTAAGAATAGGGTGAGATGGCAGCAGATGATCCACTATGGTGACCCCTAAAGGAAGCAGCCAAAAGAAGACATTATGAGAGTGCTCCAGTCCTGTCTGTACCATGTGATTTTAAGAAGGAACCACCATCAGGCTCTAAGGGGAGGGCTATGCTGATAAAACTGAGCTATGGACAATCTCATTATGCCTAAGTCTGATGTGCTGATGTACCCTGCAGCCTTTTGTTCCTACCTTGCTTCAACAAGATGACTAGAAATGTCAAAATCCCAAACACGACAATTTCATGTTTTTCATCCAACCTGTTACAAATGCACCTTGTAAATGTTTTTCATTGTTTAAGATACCTTTATGAGCTTCATTGTAAAGAAAAATGAGGTTGAATGCTGAAAGCCAGCCACAGGAAATCTGCTTTTGTCATAACAGGGCCCCTAAAGAACTTGCATTCAGTGTATAGTCTGCAGCAGATGAAACATGTTAAAATGATTCAGGTCCACTCCTACTCATTCTGGCTACCTGGAGAATATATATTAACCATTCTTTCCCCTCACCCCCAACCGGTCTCAGCAGATGACTGCCCCTCCCTGAGCCTTCTTCTGCCAAAGGTTTCTTCCTGTTAAAAGGAAGTTTTTCCTTCCTACTGTCACCAAGTGGTTGCAGTCATAGGACTGAAGAAGCCTTTCGGATGAGATGTGAAACATCTTCAAGAAACAAAAAGAAGTCCAGTTGCCCTTTTTTTCAAGCTCCAGAGATTGTTGGGGTTTCTTTATACTATAGTAGGATCTTTACCTTGCAATATAAAGCACGTTGTGGCGACTGTTGACTTTTGTGAGTTGGCAGTATATTAATAAAATTGAATTGAATTTATCATAATATGCTTTATATTGAAGATGAACTTTTATTATTATTTTTTATCTTCTCTCTGTTTTTATTATGCGACTTGCAGCTGTGTAACACTGTTTATCCAAGACAAATTTCCAATGTGGAACAATAAAGTTTTATTCAATTCACTTCAGTTCAGTATTGTTTTGATCATTTTTTCACATTAGTTTTTTAAGTTTGTATTACTGCTGAACACGTTGCACATGGATACATTTAATTTTTTTTTAACTTGATCTCTTTGCCTTCAGACAGCTTTTGTTTTTAGTTTAGTTCAAAACTACATAGAAATCCAATTATTAAGACTTCAAACTGCATAACCGCAATGAGTTTTCACATAAAAATGGACCTGCTCATGAGAGGATCACGGGTCTCCATAGATAGTTCAGCGTTGTTTAAGACAGAGGAGATCCTATAACTTACTGCAATTTAGGGGAAATTATAAAGTTTAATAAATTATTTCATTATAAAAAAAATTTTCATTAAAGAAAAGTTTTTTTGTTTTTTTTATGCTGTCAACTATAGCTCTTGAAAAAAAAATCAGAAATGGCAAGAAATTTATAACTGATGCATCTCCAGCTATGACACTGCAATTCCCACCTCAGATGCTTGGTCTGAAGCCTTCAGCCATAGTACAGTCCCACTTGGCAAGCCTCACTTTGGTGTCTACTTGCCTGATGTCAGTTTTTTTGTCAGTTGAATGAAAACAGAGTCTTTAGATAAAATACATATGCAAAAAAATATTTTGATCTGTAATTTAAAGAAATTAAATTAAATATTGAAATAGCATATATTGTGAGCACAGATTACTGCACAAGATTAGGGGTGGGAACAACAGAGTGACTCACAATAGTGTTATGATACATTGCCCTTCCCAATTGTGGTTTAATATTACAGTGATATTACTTGGTCATTTTTAAGACAGTTTATCACGAACTAAAGAAACATATGTCATGAAAGGAAAAAAGCAAGAATTGTGCATTTATGCTCTACACTGAGGGATGGGCCATCCATGGTAAATTGACTGGTACTTACATAGCACCTTTCTACTCAGCTGAGTACTCAACGTGCTTTCAAGTCTCATTCACCCAATCACACACAGTTGCGCTTTTTTTTAACATGGCGTTTCCGGCAGCATCTCCCGGTGATAACAGAGTGCTATCAATTGTTCGCGTTCGAGTGAATGATGTGAGTGGTGTGAATGGAAGAAGTCTGTAGCTCTTTCTTAAACATAGAAATAAATAGCTAAACTTAATCATGGACTGGTATACTTTCCATGTCAAGTGGTAAAACCAATGTAAAATGAGGAAAATATTAACTTATCACATCAATCTTTATTTCATTTAAAAGTTAAATGGTCTTTGGTACTAAATCCAACAGTTAATACAGGTTGTTTCTTCGCTGGTATTGTGTTTTTCTGTTTTGACCTTTTCTTCCAGTTACTGTTATGTTTATGCTATTCCTTCTTTCAGTTTAACCTGCCTCCCCGGTGTTCCCCATGTATTGTCGAGTCTCTGTGATTTTCCTCTGTTTATTTATATCCACTTTTATTTTGGTAACCTTTGTCTCACATGTTCAGTTTTACTTCCCCAGTCTTATTACCCAGTTAGTTCCAGATGTGTTCCTACTGTGTCTCCCACCTTTTTTGCCCCTCGCCTCATTACCTTGTGTATAAATTGTCTGCGTCTCCCCTCGCTCTTTGTTGTATCATCCTGTTCCCCATAGCCTGTGTAAATTATTCCTTTGCTTCCCATGTTCCCTAGTATAAAACCTCAATAAAACTGATAAATGTATCACTATATCATTATTCAGTATACTAATTGTATTGGCAGAAATGATCATTTATACACCTTTTTACTAGCTAAAGGCATCTTATAACATCATCCTAATTCAAAATTAGAATAAAGAGCATGTTCTCAGTCAGCAAAAATGGACCAGGCTTTCCTTAAGACAGCACAACGATGCAACTTATCTAATGAAGTTTGTTGTTGACCATTGACTTTTCCAGCAGTTCTAACTATCCTGTCCAATTTGTTCCTATTTGCCAAAGTCAGGTTACCGTACCAGACTGAAATTTTATCTGTGAAGAAATTCATATACAAGTCATTGCTAGTTAGGGTTAAAGGAATATTCAGCAGAGTCCTGACTCTTTGTCAGCCTGGCTACTCTGCCGAAAAGAAACCTGGGGTTGTTTTTATTTTCTTTAATCAGGGCTGAATGCTAAGATGTCCTAGAGTAACCAGCTATTTTTCCAGGCCAAACAAAGATCTCCTAAGTAATTGCAACCCCATTTCCTCTTTAGCTTATGGCACACATAGAGTTATACGAGGGAGCCAACTTTCATAAGTTGTGAGGATGTAACACTATTAACAAGATAACTGACATCTGTGGGAATAAAGTTCATGTAGGTACTCAGCATTGTGTTGGCACATGCCATTAAAGAAGATAACAGTGGAGGAATCACTTCCTTAAACTTAGTTAGTGCACTTTCAGAAAGACATCAAGTCTAATGAAATTTAATGCCCAGTGGAGGAACCTACAGGGCTATACTGATTGGACAGCGTTTTAGTGCTCATCTCTGATTCTGTTGAAGCCACGAAGGGCTCAGACTCAGACGTTTTGTCAGAGTACATACATTCACACATATACACTGTCCAGACTGCCGTTGACTCCAGAGAACTGAAGTTGGAATGATGAGCTCATTGCTAAATTGTTAACATGGTAAACCGGGTGGATCCAGTTTGCCTTTGTGTGCTACTGACTGTTATTGCAGTTGGCAGGAATGGTAGTGCTTGGATGCTGGAATGTTAGGCAGTGGGCACTGGCCAGACGAGTCTTTGTCATCCACTGTCATGGCAACTGTGCCTTCTCCCCCCAACCTACCAGACCTTCATTAATAGTAATAGACAAATGAGAGGGGGGGGCGGAAAAAAGACTGATAGACAAGCTGAACAACCGGCAAGTTTGTTAGCCCCTCTCACAGTTGAACTAAGGAAGAGGTGTGTGTGTGTGTGTGTGTGTGTGTGTGTGTGTGTGTGTGTGTGTGTGTGTGTGTGTGTGTGTGTGTGTGTGTGTGTTTGTGTGTGTGTTTATCTATCCTCTGGGAAAGTGCATGCCAATGTGAAGCTGTGCAGTAGTCCCAAATCTCAGCCAGCCTTTTTCTCAGCCACTGAACTGCCATTAATCTTGCTTGTTTGCCTGTTTGTTTGTAACGGATTATAAGGCACTGGAACTAATGAGTTTTAGACCTAAACCCAGAGCTCACTCTAGCGAAGACAGGAGGAAAGTGACGTAATAGAGAGAAGGAAGAGATGTTTGAACAAGAATAATAATGTAACAGAACAGAGGAGTCAGAGGAACACAGTGTAGTAGGTGTGTAGTCATTACTGATTCTGTGGCACTAAAGACTGCGAAGAAGTGGAGGAGCTGCTGGTCAGTGTTTAGATGAAAATGGTGTACACTGGCACCACATACAGGACACAAATAGCAATGCTGCCACTTGTGGGCCAGCACTCATTAGATTAGGTTGCCATTGTTTTCAAAGCTTGATGGTAAAATTGGTTCTCACAGTGACATTCAAAATTGTGTAATCTTAAGATCAGTTTCAATCACGTGAAATTTTTCCAGTCAGTGAATGTGTTCATGGAGTTGAAGTAAATTCATGCCTAATGTTAGAGAGTGGGTAAAAAGAGGTGAGTGAAGAAGAAATGCTCAGTGCATCATGGGAACCCCCAGCAGCCTAGGCCTATTGCAGTGTAACTAAGGGAGGGTTCAGGGTCACCTGATCCAGCCCTAACTATAAGCATGATCATAAAGGAAAGTTTTAAGCCTAATCTTAAAAATAGAGAGGGTGTCTGGGAGCTGGTTCCACAGAAGAGGGGCCTGAAAGCTGGAGGCTCTGCCTCCCATTCTACTCTTTTTTTTTTTTTGCATTTTTGGCCACAGCGGCTTTTATCATCAGTGCAGAGAGACAGGAAATGGGGGAAGGATACAGGGGAAGACACGCAGGCAAGTTGGCAACAGGCCCGGACCCGAACCCACACCACCCGCACCGCAATGCGGTGTATGTATATGGTCGCCGGCTTCACCACTCAGCCACCCAGGCACCCCTCCCATTCTACTCTTAAGTATCCTAGGAACCACAAGTAAGGCAGCAGTCTGAGAGTGAAGTGCTCTATTTGGGTGATATGGTACTATAAGGTCTTTAAGATAAGATGGGGCCTGATTATTCAAGACCTTGTACGTGAGGTTAAGGATTTGAAATCTGTTTCTGGATTTTACAGGTACCCAATGAAGCAAAGCTAATATGGGAGAAATCTGCTCTCTCTTTCTAGTCCCTGTCAGTACTCTAGCTGCAGCATTTTGAATCAGCTGAACGCTTTCAGGGAGATTTTAGAAACACTGGATAATAATGAATCACAATAGTCCAGCCTAGAAGTTTTAAATCCATGATCTAGCTTTTGAGCATCACTCTGAGACAGGATGTTTTTAGAGATATTGCACAAATGGAAGGTAAGCAGTGCTGCATATTCGTTTAATATGAGTATTTATTAAGTGTGAATGAGTGTTTATTGGAAACCTCAGCTGTTGGAACCCTGAATCGTCCATTACTGTTTTTCCTATTTTGCCTCACTGTTTGACAGTGTCACATATTCTATGTGCGCTGCTCACAGAACATGTGACACTGTCGTGATGGATTTTTTGTTACAGCAAGATAATTTAGAAATTAAACACTGAAAACGTCTCATGCGGTCTTTGTTCACATTCCACAATATTCAACCTGACACATTTACCCCCTTTTAAAATGTTTGATTTGAACTCGAATTTAAACAAGCATTCTTTAGGTTTGAATTGTGCTTAGCTGCACACGGATCCCACATGATTGAACACTTAAAGCATCATGGTCCAGGAGCTTAATATTTCCCTTCTTCTGCAGTGCTCTACACAGTTTCCCTTAGCTCACTCTTCCACAAATAATTTGAACAATCATTAGTGGCTCCATGGTGCAGTGGTTAACAAATCTTCTTGTATCCTGAGTCACAGACTCAGCTTAATGGGGTCACAAGAATGGCAAACAGTGGTGTGGTGGTGGTGGGGGGATATTGTGTGGTTGTTTTGTTGTATTTGTGATCAAGCAACAGAGGATTACAGATGAGGGAATTCAAACCATTGTGTTGATCCATTATATAATGTGGTGGTATTAAATACTTTTATTTTGTAGTGATATTATGCAGCTGTGGTTAAGATACTTCCAGACTGCATATAGAACAAAGGATTTCTCTCATCTGGAATCTTTTCCTGACATGGGAAACATGATCTATAGGAGAGGTAGTGACACAGTTTATAAACGACATGAACATTCACATGCACACATATGCGACATTTGACATGGAGGGTGAAAACAAACTGGAGAATTTATTTATTCATTCATTCTTTTTAACCTACAGTTGAGCTTCTTTCCAGATGTTCCTGCTCAAAGAAGACAGGTGTGTGCAAAGACAACTGTGCAAGTGCACATGCATCTTTATGAACGTGTTTTATTACAGTGTGTGTAAACCCTCAGGTACTTTGTCTTAATGATATGGTATTTCAGGTCAGACAAAGAGCACAATGTGCTATAAATACCTGCCTAGTTCTGCTTGTGTTCCCTCCTCAGATGCTTGGTCTGAAGCCTTCAGCCATAGTACAGTCCCACTTGGCAAGCCCAAGTTAATGCTTGTTAATGTTAAACCAGCAGGTAGGATGATGGCTCTAATTTGCACCCTTGAGGATGTTATGCTGTCAGATCTGCTCTAAATGCTGAATGCTTGCAGACTTTAGATTCTGACATGAATGTAGCTCAAGAATATTTTGTTCTCTTTCAGTATTTCTTTCCTGTTAATTCCCTCAAGGCTTCTCAGTCACTCATCCATCTTGTATCCATTCAGTCATCCAGTTTTTTGTTGGCCTGATACACCTCACCTTAATACATTGCAGCTGCTTCAGCTGGCAGCTTCTCCCCTAAACACCTAAAGTTTCAGCCATCTCTTTTAAATTTTCAAAACTTTATGTATTTATATTTCAGCGGGTGAAAATGTTCATGTAAGCGTGAAAGCAATCAGAACAATTTGAAATTATGCAAGTCAAGTTTTTGTGAAGCACCAGCTCTTGGTGACACTCTGCAATTGAGTCAAAGGGGCGTGTTCATAGTAGAAAGTCCAGGAGAAGGAGGAACTCCCTGTGGCTATATCTGTATACACAGTGGTAAGAAAAAAACTGACTGGACTCTGTTTGAGCTCAGGCTAATTAGCTAAATGAACTTGTCTTTAGAGTTAGCTGCTGTTGGTGCCAAATTTGAAATAGCCTTTTTTTTCCTACTTGCTTTTCCATACCAACCCCACAATTCATATCAAGAAAAAATAGAGCATTAATTTATCAGTAAAAACAGTGAATTATATTTGCCTCTTCTACTGATGTACTACTACTGGGTGGGGTTAGGGTATTGTTGCTGGGCAAAAACTGGGCTAGAAGCAGAAAGAAAGAAACATGTAATCAAAGCCTGGTCTGTATGTTTGGTTTACATGGATGAAAGTATAACTAGCTAGGCCTAGCTTAGTGCCATATCTTTGGTGTATTAATAAAGACCACAACATCAACTATTTGAAGAGTTCAGATGCAAAAGCTGCTAAATGCCACCTTTGTCAAAAATGAGATAGCGATATTTATGGAATCCTCCACGTACTATACGCCAATCAAATGATTTCACATCATAACCCACTAAATATCACCTCCGCCTAGCCTGAATTATCCGTGTGCGATCAAACGCCTCTAAACTCTACTTCCCAATTGCCTGTAAACTCGTCTATATCCCTAGAACCAATCAGAATGCAAGACTGGATCATGTGACTTTGAGTATTTTCAGCACTGTGCTGCATGGAGCCAGCTTTTCATTGTGGGGATCAGTTTGTAAACACAGCTGTAGGTGAGTCTAGCATTGTTTTCTGTGTAGAAAAAATGAAACGTTTGGCAATCAAACTTGACAATCTAGAGCAAGGGTCTCAAATTTCCAGCCCCACTTCCAGCATAACTTCTGTTATTCGTCTAGGCTCTGAACATTTAGGCTCTGAAGAATCCACTCCATCAATCATAAGACAATTAATTGCATTATATTCTTGTCTACATTTTTCTAAGTTACAAAAGAAGGCATTGTTTTTTTCTCCTTCTTAGTAGTATTGTCATTCGCTATATTTAGGATAAGTTCCTAAATAAATTTGTAAGAAGTTTTGATTTAAATGTCCAATAATTACTAGGTTTACTACTTGTATTTTGCTTTTTTATTTTTGAATTGATAATGCAGTGATCACTTAAAGGACAGTTCAATTAAGTGATCGTAGAACACATGAACACGTTAGAAGAAGTTTAGGAGAGTGGGGAAAAAATCTTGAGGTAGAGGCCCCTTAACAGAATAGACCACAACCTTTCCATAATCATTTATGCTCCATCTCAGTCCCCAGCTGGAGGGTTCTCCATAATGCGTCCGCCTTTGATGGAACCAAAAGGACCCCTGAAGCCTGCCACTTTGCCTTCTTTTCTTACTTTTTCAATTCTTGGCCACAGTGCTTGTCTGGCTTTCCAGTCTTCTGGGGTCAAACCTTCCGAGAAGCGAATTCCTTCTTCTTTGCAAACTGGAGAAGTTGTAGTTCACCTCCAGATGTCATCTCTCAATGTTCGTTTCACAAATAGAATCGTGATTTGTTGGTTCCTATTATGTATCTTTCGACCAACTCTATGGACAACATCCACCTCTTTATTCATCTTTGTTGCTAAGTCAGGTGCAATTTTGCACAGAAGCTCCACAACTGTTTAGGACTCCTTCTTTCAAGCACATATTTTCTTTGACAAGTGTATCCGCTTGTTTCTCCATGTCAATTATTTTCTTATTACAGTCTTTAAGCTCCACAGAGTTGGCCTGTACCAACTTAGCAATAGCTGCTAACGTAGCACTGTGCCGCTTCATTTGAAAGGCAGCTTCTTCCATGTGGTCATCTACTTTCTGTCCTAGAGAGCTTATAGCATTCTTGAGACATACCTTTCATCCTTTTTTCCATTTGTGTTTTTTCCTCAGGAGTGCTGGTTGGGGTACTAGCTGCTCTCTCACACATGTATTTGACGGTGTCAGAAAAAGTGTATTTAAAAGAGAAAAAGTGTATTTAAAAGAGAAAAAGTGTATTTAGGTACACTAGATCCACAAACGTAACAGATGTGTTATCGATTATTGATCCTCCAGTTCCAGCTGGAATGGGCTGAGCGTTGTTCATATTACTTCAGCAGTAGTCTGATTTATTCTGTTGTTATGCTCAGTAGCTCAGTTGTATCTTGTAGAAATTTTGTCTGTTGGCACCTGTCTATTTAAGGAACTCCCTAGTCTTGCTAACAATCTATTGGCAGGCAGCTCATTAGGCAGTGGGTTCATAAGCTCTAGTGAGTTTACATCAATTGCCTACTGAGCTATCAAACTGACTGTTCAAGAAAGTATGAGAAAGCAACTACTTCTGTGATTTATGATGTTGTTGGCGTTTCATATTGTGTTGACATTATGTTAGAGAGGCTGTTTTTAAAACAAGCTGATTTGACTGATCTGTTTCATGGCTCCAGATGTGTGTGTGTGTGTGTGTGTGTGTGTGTGTGTGTGTGTGTGTGTGTTCAGAGATGTAATGCAAAGAAAGAAATTTATTTTAAGATGAGCATATGAAACAGATGAGTGGATGTGTTTTTGCTTGTGCTCACTGTCCAGTGCATTAACTGAAATCACTGAATCATAACAGAAATGTTTGTGTTGCTTCTCAACAGCAGAGCAACAGCATCACAGAACACATTATTCATTAGATAACACAAGACACAAATTCAGTCATGAGTCCAACTAAGACTGACCATGTGTTTCTCTTCTCAGTAATATTAGCCTTTCCTTTTCATGCCTAAACTCACTCACAGCAACTCACAAGAGTAGTGGGCGCTGTTCCTGTTTGTTTGTTTTTTTCATTCACTGTATCAGAGTCACTGCTAGACACACTCCATGGATGAACACACTCCAAAAATAAATGGAAACCTATGGGGAAAATATTAGAGACCACAGAGAAGGCTGTAAAAATGATTTCTTACTTTGAATGATCAAATAAGGAATCATTATTTTAAAGACTTGTCACCGAGTAGTTATGAACGGAAATATCATCTTCTCTTCACTCTGGCTCTCATCTCCTTTACCATGGTCCACTTTAATTCTGCAGCACTGTTCTCCACTTTGATGCAAATTGACATCTTTTTGGTCCCCAATTTTGACCTTGTCTTGTACTGCAGTAAAACCACAAGTAGATTTGTGTTGATTGAACTGGAAACAGCTTAGACTGCCATCAAAAGGTCCACACAACACTTCTAAAGGTGGAATTCAGTGAATGAATCTAAACATCATCAGCTTAAGTTCAAACTCATGTCTGGTACACTTGATGTAACCTATAACTCTGACCATGAACACCACACCCACTGTGCACCAGGCCAACACAGAGCTTTATTGTAAATTTACCACAGTACAGCACACTGACCTGTTTATCCTGCACTAAACTGCAATATTTTCATGCAACTTTTGAACAACACAAGGTTAGTGTACCTCAGTTTGTTTTGCAGGACATTTCACAATATGACAATGTATAAATCCAATACAGATCCAATATTTGATTTAAAAATAATGAAGCTTGTAAGCTTTAAATTTCCAGTTTATCAGATGTCACTGAGCAGTCCTTACCTTTAAATCTAACCTCTCTTCTTCCTCTCCTGTCCTCTTTCTCCATCTCTGAGTGAACTTCTCTCTCACTCTTTTCTCTCCCTGGAGCAGCTGGACCTTTAGCTAGCAGACACACTGTGACAAACTGCACGTGAACTGTTTGTATGTTTACTGATATTTGTTGAGTAGTTTGGAAAGTTGCATTTGAAATTACCTGCCACAACACATTATTCCATTTATGCTCGCTTCTCTTCTGTAGCAGTAGCTAGATGCTGAAGGACCTGCGACATCTACACCACTAATGCCATTCCAGATTGTTTCAGTCCACTTTAACCCCTGAGTGTAGCACTATTCATCTCTTTATATGTGATAAGCCCAGTGATGGATACACCAATAGGATTTTCTTACTGTTCCTACCATTTAGGCTCAAATCGTTTTGATGCTTGAAAGTGCACAGTGATGTGAAATAAAAATTTCCCTCAAATGTGTTAAACCTAAAATAACAAGCCTGTTTTGAAAATGTAAGGAGTAGAAAAGTACAGATATTTGTATAAAAATGTAAGGAGCAAAAGTAAAAAGTTGTCTGAAATAACACTCCCTCCATCCATCAATTATCCCAGCTGATCCAGAGTAAAACTTTAATTCATGATAATCCCAAAAGCTGGTAATACTACAACAACATACATTACTAATGCAAATTGAACCTTATACACACTTTAATCAGTTAATATTTTAATATCTTTGAGAGCTTTTATAAATCTACATTCTTCATGCAAGGCAACAATATTCCTCTGTGCTATAAAGCTCCACTAAGAACTACTTAAGACACATCAGTAGGGAGAGGGGGGGAAGTAACAAAGTACAAATACGTCGTTACTTAAGTAGAATTTTCAAGTATCTGCACTTTACTTGAGTATTTATTATTATTCTATCACAGAAATCCTAAATAAAGAAGGAAAGAAGTTTCACTGGATTATCTCGCTAACAGGAAAAATGGCAAAAGAAAAAAAAAGGGTTATTTCATTATGTAGGTTATATGTTAATTTTTCTTTAAAATTCAAACTTTTGTAATGTAGTATTTTTCACTGATGGTTGTTTATATGACACACATGCAATAACACAGGAAGAGCATTTTGGGGTGAGGTAAGATGTGGATTTTGTAGTCCATGTTCTAGATGTTGTAGTTCCAGTGTGGGAGTCCGATGCCGTCACACTGTTGGTTCTAGTGAAAGTGCATGTAGGTTCTCTGTGCACTGCGCCGCTCTGTTTCTAAGTACTCAGTATTTTTTCACACCTTGACGTCATGTTTTACAGTGATCACGAGGAAAAGTGAAAATTAAAGCTCTGGTGACTGCTACATCTTGTGGAACGTCTCATTAGAAAAATGTGGGATTTTTCTCTTGCACACACACACACACACACACTCACACACACACACACACACACACACACACATACACACACACACACACACACACACACACATACGCAAAGCTCACTGCAGCTTGTCATGATTTAATATGTTTGCTGCTATTTTGTAATGTCAGCAAGAAGTTTTAATTGCTTATCACTTTAAAGATGAACTTTTGACCTGCAACCATCAGTGTGTGTGCATGCACAACCAAAATATATATGTAATTATAACTATACATGGGGTGGGAACACTCTGAAAATCTGTCCAGCTACCTTTTAGCTACACCACCCTCAAAGGAACCACCGTACTGCTCTGTTAAATAAATTAGCTTGACAGTAAATTGATCCTATGTCCATTGAGATCATGTCACCATATAGATCATATATTCAGATGATTCTTAATATTACACATGGCCTTATAATGCTCATATTTTCAGATTCACTTTATTGTCATTCAGAAAGCACATCAAGATGCAGCGCAGAGCGATATGACTTTATATCAGGTTCAGAGTAAAAACAAATTAAAAACACCACATGAATAAATAAACACTGTAATCTATGGTGTTTCACTATATTACACTGTAGAGTGCACTGTTTTGTATTTTGGATCAAAATAACACAGTTACTTCCTGATTAAGGCACTTTCCTGATTGTCACACTGAGACAAGAAAAGAGGTTCTAATTATTTGAAGTGCTTCAACTGGTAACATCTAAATGAATTAAGTTTATTGAAATCAAGCAAAGAAGTTAAGATTTACTTAAATGATTTAAGTTGGGGGAATTTAATAATTACTTACAAAACTTGCACAAAGAGGTTACAGTTTTTAAAGTGAAATTATATCATTTCAGTTCCCCAAACTGGAATTAACAAACTTCCATTCACCTATTATTTAATTGGATTTATTTATTAATATGAGTTCCTTAAACTTAAGTGAACAAGATAAATTAACTTCTTCTTTAAAGACCAGTGTATTTGATTATTTATGTTCAACAAACTTAGGTAAATTACATAACTACATAAATTTAACTTGGATATGTTTAAAGATGTAAATGGGGCCCCTGGGTGGCTTAGTGGTGAAGCCGGCGACCACATACACACACCGCGTTGCGGTGCGGACGGCGCGGGTTCGCCTCTCGGCCCGTCGCCAATTTGCCCGCGTGTCTTCCCCTGTATCTTTCCCCCATTTCCTGTCACTCTCCACTGTAGACAAAAGCCGATGTGGCCAAAAATGCAAAAAAAAAAAAGATGTAAATGAATCCAAATGATCACAATTCAAACAATTTCATACTTGTGGATCTGAAAACCCACACTGAACACAACAGTTATAGATACACTGCTGCCTTTTTCTAAGGGGAGTTTGAAAACTTATGATTATTAACAACTTTGGATCCAAAGAAATGTCCTGAACATGTGGTTGATTGCCCAGTGCTGCGCCATGCTGAGGTCGTCTTGCACTGGCTGATCAACCTCTGGCTAGAACCCTGGTTTATGTAGACTCTTTCTCTCTGATTGATCTTTCTGAGTTAACTTCAATATTTACTTCCTCCAAACCATCAACACATCTCTTAGACTCCGTTCCTATGAGACTGCTCCAACAAGTCCTTCCATTAATTAATGCCTCAATCTAAAATATGATGAGTCTGTCTTTATTAATTGGCTACGTACCACAGACCTTTAAGGTGGCAGTATGTAAACCATTAATTAAAAAGCCATCACTTGACCCAGCTTTATTAGTTAATTATAGGCCAATCTCCAACCTTCCTTTTCTCTCAAAGATTCTTGAAAGAGTAGTTGTAAAACAGCTGACTGATCATCTGCAGAGGAACGGTTTAGTTGAAGAGTTTCAGTCAGGTTTCAGAATTCATCACAGTACAGAAACAGCATTAGTGAAGGTTACAAATGATCTTCTTACAGCCTCTGACAGTGGACTCATCTCTGTTCTTGTCCTGTTGGACCTCAGTGCAGCATTCGATCCTATTGACCATGATATGTTGTTACAGAGATTAGAGCATGTGTAACCAGTGGCTTCTTCTTTCTTTCTCTGCGTTGTGTTGATTAATAATGGGCCGGACCACCGATGTATTTTGGAGGGAATCTTTATTTGCTGACAAGGTAGTAATTAAACATATTTCTGGTTAGCGATTGATCACTCTAAGCCCCGTTCCCGCTGAATGCAACAGGAAATAGGGGAGGGTGAAGCGTGAAACTGCTCCTTATAAAGGAGTTGTTCCAGAAAACCAAACGTAGGGATACAGAAGACAATAACAAAAGAAAGGTTCCGCACACCAACCGGAGTTATACAAATATATCCACAAATTTTGTGCAATTCTATGTAAATAATGAAAATATCAGGTAGAGACAACTGTAAACACTATTAACAAAGAATTGGCATTGTTACACATGCTATAGGTATTAAAGGTACAACACTACAGTGGTTTGAATCATATTTATCTAATAGACTCCAATTTGTTCATGTAAACGGGGTGTCCTCTTCACACACTATGGTTAATTATGGAGTTGCACAGGGTTCTGTGCTTGGACCAATTCTTTTTTTTTTTTATTGCTCGGACCAATTCTATACATGCTTCCCTTAGGCAGTATTATTAGAAAGCATTGCATACATTTTCATTGTTATTTAGATGATACCCAGCTTTATATATCCATGAAGCCAGATGACAGACATCAATTAGTTAAACTGCAGGAATGTATTAAAGACAAAGGCCTGGATGACCTCTAATTTTGTACTTCAGATAAAACTGAAGTCATTGTACTCGGCTCTAAAAATCTTAGGAACACAATGTGTAACCAGATACTTACTCTGGATGGCATTACTTTGGCCTCCAGTAACACTGTGAGAAATCTTGGAGTCATTTTTGACCAGGATATGTCCTTCAATGCACATATTGAGGAAATTTATAGGACTTCTTTTTTACATTTGTGTAATATCTCTAAAATTAGAAGCATCCTTTCTCGGAGTGATGCTGAAAACCTAATTGATGTTCACTGTAATTCATTACTATCAGGCTGTCCTAAAAACTTCATGAAAAGCCTTCAGCTGATCCAAAATGCTGCAGCTAGAGTACTGACAGGGACTAGAAAGAGAGAGCAGATTTCTCCCATATTGGCTTCTCTTCATTGGAGCCCTGGATTGAATTTTAAATCCTTCTCCTCACATACAAGGTCTTGAATAATCAGGCCCCATCTTCTCTTAAAGACCTCATTGTACCATATCATCCCAATAGAGCACTTTGCTTTCAGACTGCTGGCTTACTTGTGGTTCCTAGGATACTTAAGAGTAGAATGGGAGGCAGAGCCTTCAGCTTTCAGGCCCCTCTTCTGTGGAACCAGCTCCCAGCTTGGATTCAGGATACAGACACCCTTTTCTTTCACCTCTATTCACTGTGTTTAAACACCACTGTGCATTTAATCATTAGCTATTATTAATCTCTGCTCTCTTCCACAGTATGTGTTTTGTGCTGTCTTGTGGTTCCCCTCACCTTCAGAAGACTGCCCCTCTCTAAATCTGGTTCTTCTGGAGTTTTCTTTGTATTAAAAGGGAGTTTATCCTGCTTGCTTGCCCATAGTGGGCCATTTTGACTGTTGAGTTTTGCCTCTAATCATCGTTTGCTCTTTATCATATAACATAAATTGCCTTCAGGCAACTGTTTGTTGTAATTTGATGCTGTAAAAATAAAACTGAATTGAATTGAATTGAATTTCTCTTGAATACAATTATTTTACCTGAGAAGAGCTATTCACCTTAAGCAGTTAGTTGATAAGATGTCACATATTCATTGAGGACATTCGTTTACTCCTGAAGAATCTCTCGGAGTTGATTTTTGCATTGCATGGATTTCTCTTGGACTGTGATATTACAAAGGAGATTCAGCGTAAGCCCTTACTGTCATTGAGGTAGCCAATTATTATAAGGTTTTTAAAATGTCAAGGTGTGGCTAAAGTATTATGATCATCTTGGAAGTAAAATGCTACCTTTTTAATTTCTTTCAGTTCCCCTCAAGCCAAGACAAGGCATGGGGCATGCTAGCCACAAATCACCTATCAATCACCTATGCAGTTAACTAGCCTGCTAACATCCTGCAAGCTCCGGTTCTGGAGCTAGAGAGCTTCTGGTCTCTTACCCTTCTGTTATGAAGACTGGTAATATTTGGTTGGATTTTTTTTTCCCCCAAATCCTGAATTTTAGTGAGCTGGGCCTTTCCCTGAGTTCAGCGTTGGCTGTGTTTTGGTTCTATCTACATTGTTTGGGTTCCTAAAACTGCTTTGAGTCAGCTCAATCTCATGCCTCTCTATAATGATGCTATGATGTTATGATTTAATAAGTACAGAGCTGTTAATACTTATGTTTGCCGTGTGGTAGCTGTCTACTGTTACTAGCAGTGCAGGGTTTAACTTAAACCCTTCTTTGTTGACCTAAACACCTCCCTCTCCCAGTACTCCTCACATTTCACTACCTTATCCTCCCTTTTTTGTAATCCTTCTCATGCTGCCTGAAATCTCTGAGGATGCTTGGAGGGACAGGTGGGGTGGGAGGTAACATTACACAGCAAGCCCCAAACTAGATAATGAACCACAACTGCAACACGCACAAAAGACTAGGTTGATTGAATTCAGTTTTACTGTCACGTGGAGGCTGAGCAGGGGAGCAAACACAGCTTGACTGCTCAGGCTGGATGTATTTGACTTAGCCTGTACATACATATGAGCAGCCACACACATCACACATTAGGATTAAAGTTTTCCCTCTGCGTTTCTTCTTTCCTTCCCTGCTACTGAAACAAATGGGCTGTTGAAGTTAGTCTTATGCAGTTATTTCTGCTTCTCTGCAATGCACCCACTCTAATGTGTGTGTGTGTTTGTGTGATAAAGGGTATCTTCTTGCATTGGAAAGCGTCTCCAATGCTTCTCTAGTGAAAAATGCCTTCTACACTACTGAAATATGGGAAAGTGCAAACCATTCTCATCATATGTACAGTTACAATGCCAGTGGTAGAGGGAGCTGCATAGCATGAATATTTACATATCTGAGTCAGATCCCCTATGATGGGGATGGTTCTCAAAAATTGCCCCAGTGTATGTGGAATGTTGCTTTTCCAGCTTCCAGATGACCATGAGTATAAACAGCCTTTCCTCGGATAAGTTCAAGGTCATATCTGCTTCTTTAGTCTGTAAGTAGCTGTGTGTACATATGTATAGTTATATGAGACACTTAAAATGAGTGTGTTTCAGAAAGGGAACCACTCATCTTAGTGACAGTAATGAGGTGATATTAGCAGTCATCTTTGGTGCTGAAGTACCTTCTCATGAAAAAAAACAACAGTTACAGTGACACATATACAGTTACTCACCTGTTTCTGAGTACCAGGATGGCATAGTGGTATAAGTAGGTTCATGGTATACAGGAACAACTTTTAGTTTATTCCTAATGTTGAAAAACATGCATGTTAGGTTAACCTGTGATTCTAAATTGTCCGTAAGTGTGCATCTGAGAGTGTCTTTGTCTCTCTTTGTTAGTTCCCACGTATGCAGTGCTGTGAAAAAATAAAAAATTATATTAAGTATTTGCCATTAAATGTTTCAGACCATCAAACAAATTTTAATATTAGATGACCCAAATAAATACAAAATATATTTTTTAAATCATGAATTAACTGTGATTAACCATGTTTTTGGAAAGCTGATGTCAATTTTCACTAGCTAAACCCAGGCCTGATTACTGCTTTTGAATCAATAAATTACTTAAATAAAACATGTCTAACAAAGTGAAGTAGTATAAAAGATGTAATAAAGCAACACATCAAAATCACAATCGAAAGAAAAAGCTGAGAAAAAAAGTCATTGACATCTACCAGTCTGGAAAGGGTTACAAAGCCATTTCTAAGGTTTTGAGACTCCAGCGAACCACAGTGAGAGCCATTATCCACAAATGGAGAAAGTTGGGAACAGTGGTGAGGATTGAAGTGGCTGACTACTGAAATTACTCCAAGAGCGCATCAGCAGCTCATCCAGGAGGCCACAAAAGAACCCATCTAAAGAACTGTATCCCTCACTTGCCTCAGTGTAATTAAATTTAGTTCCATTTTATTTATATAGCACCAAATCACAACAAACAGTCACCTCAAGGTGATTCATATTGTAATGTAAAGACCCTACAATAATTACAGGGAAAACCCAAGAATCAAAGCGACCCCCTATGAGCAGCACTTGGTGACAGTGGGAAGGAAAAACTCCCTTTAAACAGGAAGAAACCTCCAGCAGAACCGGGAGGGGCAGTCATAGTACCTGTCAAAGGTTTGGACACATGTACTGAGTGTGTTCAAACTTTTGACTGTATATGCCACAACTAGTTGGGGGTGAGGGGAGGGAAACAGGACAAAAGACATGCTGTTGAAGAGAGCCAAAGATTAATAATAACTAATGATTAAATGCAGAGTGGTGTATAAACAGAGTGAAAGAGGTGAATGGCAAAGAAACACTATGCATTATGAGATGATGAGTGCAAGAGTCCGTACGGAAGTCCGCATGCCTGCTAATTTTTGCAACCACACAGACTGGTCCCAGAGAATTTACAATTCAAAGCACTAACTACGCATGTGCCCCAGGTGGTGGACTTGAAGGTAGTATAATAGGAACGACTACTTGGCTGCTGTTTCTGCAGTTGTCCATGTCCGTGACTGCAGCAGAGTATAATGAAGGCTTTAGAGTGTTAGGACTGAATAGACAAGCAGAGAAAACTTTACCCATTTAGTCCTCCACTCCCTGTTCGGTTTCTTTCAGAATTCTATACTCAGTAAATGGGGGGGGGGTTCTCATGTTTCACAGCAGCTGGGTGGGGGAGGGTGGGGCAGAGGGTGAAACACTGCTTCATTCTGTACTGCCTTTTTATTCTTGTACCAGCATTGTTTAAGATCATTTGTGTGTAAGATGTGAATGAGATTTCCTACATAATGCAGCTGTGTGCTTTGTGACTGGAAGGCTGACACACACCCCACCTGTAAACCTCCTCTGTTAGACTTTGAGGTTTTTTAAAAGCAGAACCATCAGCAGCACTCCAAGTAGGCAGGTGGAGTCTAACCCAGCTGCCATACGGTGGAGGCACGGTACACCCTGGACAGGTCACCAGTATGTCACAGGGCTAACACAGAGAGGCAGACATGGGCAGCTCCATGGCTGTGGACTATGGGAGGAAGCCGGAGTACCCAGAGAGACACACAGACACAGGGAGAGCATGCAAACTCCACACAGATTGTGTGATTGTAATCTGTGTGCCACATGGACACACAACCAATCTGTGGAAACCAGAATTCTGGCTGGGTTGCAGGGGATCAAATACTTATTTCACTTAATGACATGTAAATTCAATTTGATTGAATTTTATTTATATAGTTCCAAATCACAGCAAACATTTGCCTCAAGGTGAATAAATCGATCAAATCAAAATTAATTTATAACTTTTATGTAGCATTGTTTTTTTTCTAGATTTTTGGTTGGTATTATTTATGTCTTCATTAAAATGACAATAAACATAAGCAAATAGTAGAATATTTTGTTGTAAGTGAAGAAACTTAGAAATTCAGCAGGGGATCAAACAATTATTTTCCCTACTGTACCCTCCTTCTCTCTATCATAGCCAAATCTCTCCATTTACCAGTCATAGTGCCTACATTTAAAGTCCCTATTCTCACCTCCATACTTACTGCCTCCTGACATGCTTGCCCCCCTTTCCCCTTTGACCAACAGTTTCCACTGGCACCCTGTTGGCCAACATACTAATCTGGCGTGGAAATCTCATTCTTTATAATCTGCATGTTTGATATGGCCAGAATTCTTATGGGCATTCTCTTCCTGACACAACCCACTTTGGGATCGACACTAGGAGCACACTGGCTTGTAGCCCCACTGTGGCTGGGTTCACATCAGCTCAGTCCAATAATGTAAATAAGCACTGCTGTTCTTGATGAAGTAGTGACCCATAGACTACCAGCATCAGGAGGAAGTCTCAGAGATGTGGCAGCAATACTGTGTATGAGCCAGGAAGGGAAACAGAACAGGACTCTGGTTTGCCATGCTGCTGGAGGATCAGGATTTCTAGCTCTTACTGAAGCTTTTCCACTATATCTTGGCACGTGGACGTTCTTTATGCCAAATTCCAACATTTATGTTTAACCTTAGTTTGGAATTATCTCCTATGTTGTGTATGTATGATCATTGTCTAATTTATTTAATTTATCCATGTTTTTTTGCTGCAAGCGTTCAAGGGCAGCACGGTGGTTGGCACAGCTGCCTCACAGTTAGAAGGTCCTGGGTTTGAATCCACCATCTGGCCGGGGCCTTTCTGTGTGGTGTTTACATGGTCTCCCAGTGTCTGTGTGGGTTTCTTCCTCTGGCTTCCTCTCACAATCCAAAGAGATGCAGTTAGTGAGGTTAGATATGAATGTTTATCTGTCTGTCTGTGTTAGCTCTGTGACAGGCTGGCGACCTATCCAGAGTGTATACTGCCTCTTGCTCTATAGTAGCTGTGATAGGCACCAGACCCTGTATAGGATAAGCATAAGAGAATGGGTGTAATTCAGGAATAACTGTAATATTCACAAATTGACATCTAAAGTAAACTACAAATAACCTCTCACAGGCTGCCATTCCCCTTTTCCTTTCTTTACATTTGGTGCTAGGCATTGACTGACAGTTGAACCTTGGTTAAAAAAAAACACTGAGGGAGTAAAAAATGAAAATTATCAAAACAAATATAAGAAGTGTAGGAATACTGTTCACTTGGAGGCTTTCATCACAAGAAACAAATTTAACATTCACATGCAGAACATGGTCATTTTGGGCTTTAAATTATTTCTTTACACATTTCTTATTCCAGGCTGGATTGTACAGCGTGGATCTTTAATGACAAGGGTAAAAACAACAATCGTGTTCAATTTTTGAGCTTATTTTGGATTATTTGGACTGGAGCAGAGATTGAACCACCACCCTTCCAGTTAGTAGGCGACCTGCTCAACCTCCTGAGCTACAGCCACCCCATACAACTGTTTGCTTCTCTTTTCCAGCATACGAAGGATTTGGTTGATAGCATTCATTGGCTTGACTAGTACTCAGAACAGTGGGAAAGTTCAAGGAACTCAGTGAAGATCTAAGGAGAATTGTAGATTTACACAAGTTGGAAAGGTCTCTTGGAGCCATTTCTAAATAAAACAGGAAAAGAGGACAGGTAAAGAGAAACGCAGAAGAGACACAACACTGGGAGAAAACACTAAATACAGAAAACACAAAACAAGAGACAAAGACACAGAGGAACGAAACGTCACACATGGGGACGCAGGGATGACGGCAAGGACAAAGGGAGACCGACACTCTACACATAACCACAATCATAACAAGCTAAAGATCAAAAGCAAACAACATAGAAGAAATACAACAATAACAGAACCCGAGGGAAACAAAAACACAAGACTCTGGGCAAAAGGCCCAGGACCATGACACTTTATTGCTTATAACACAGTAAGCAATTAGCAAGTGCGAGATATAAAAAATGTAAATATAAAATTAAAAACGGGTTACTTAAGTATATAAAGGATGAGAATTACTTTTTTTTCTGCTTTTTCAGATTTGAGGTATCTGATTGATTTTAAATAATGTCCTTTAAGGTGGAAGAAAAATGATGCATTGTGAATAATTGAGATTTTCTGGTCGAATGGCTGCCATTCTGTTGATTGATGTTTTAACCCTATTTGACAGCTGGGAATGGACTCACCAGTTAACCTAATACTACTAACTGGACTGTGGGAGGAAGCCAGACGACCCAGACAGAACCCACACAGACATGGGGAGAACATGCAAACTCCACACAAAAAGACCCTCGTCAGATGGTGGATTCAAACCCAGGACTTTCTTGCTGTGAGGCAACAGTGCTAACCACCGTGCCTCTGTAGCTTAAATATTAAATCAGATTTTATGAAGTTTTCATTTAAAACAAAAATACAGATACTATTGATTTACAACGTATACATTTTTCAGTCTGGCTTGTATGCATATTGATCACCATTGCCAGCTCCAACTAGTTTGAACATAAACATAAACATAAACAAGTAGCGAGGCCATGAATAAGAATTTTTTATGGGCATGAGGGAGTGAATAACAGCAGCTGTTTGCCTGGAGTCATGTGCTGTTGTTGTCTGAGCACTAGGAATGCTTCTAAACAGAGGGAAAAATTTTTGACTTAATACAAGTTTGCTAAATTTTCCTTTTTTTTTTTTTTTACATTTTTACAACTTAACACAGTTAAACCCTGTTTTTCACTGTGATAAGAGCCATTTGAAAACCATTAGTTAATTTTTTTTTATAACTACATTGTAGTTGAAATGTTGCTGAAATATGTGGCACTCCTGTATATAACATTAGACACATACATTGGTATGTTCGCAAGGGGGCCTAATGTTAGTGCTAACACCAGTGGTCTTATTTCTGTGCAGGCTAACATTTTCACTTTGCAAGTTTACAACATTCGACACAGAGAGAGGGGGTCTGGCAACTGTCTGGTCTGCAGCCTTAGTCACTGGTGAGTGGCTGCTTAATTTCTAGACCCAGGCGTTAAGCATTGCTGTACAGTGATAAAATACAAATAATTTAGATAATGGGCATTTCACGTGCCAACTCATGAAGGAAGCAACCTTTAATTTCTTGTCGGTTCTGTATACTGCTTCACAATATTACTTTGTTGCCTCAGTCAGCAAAGCACTATGTGTGAGTGTGTAAGCGTGCACATGTGTATGTACGTGCCTACATGCACATGTGCTGCTTAACGTTACATGTGACATGTATGCATCTTTCTTTTGATGCATACAAGTTTTAAGGTGGGACAAAACAGCAGCCTTCCCAGCAGGCCTGCCTCTCTGTGTTAGGTGTTAACCTGTATTAGCAGGGCCAGACCCAGCAGCAGAATCTGTCTGGAAGCTGCTGGTTACTGTTTGCCACGTAATTCAGGGCCAATTAGCCTGTAATGAAAAGCTAATGACAGAGTGTTTAGAGCTGACAGTAAGTGGGACTTCTCTCAAGACAAATATGCTATTTTCTGTGTGGCTGGTGTGGTGTGTGTGCCAAACATTTAGCTGACACAAGCTTGTAGGGGTTTCCTAGCATAGCAATTATGGCAATTATTCCAATTCAATTCAAGAATTCAATTCAATTTAATTTATATAGCACCAAATCACAACAGTCACCTTAAGCTGTTTTAAAGACCCTACAATAATACAGAGAAAACCCCCAACAATAAAAACGACCCCTTATGAGCAGCACTTGGTGACAGCAGGAAGGAAAAACTCCCTTTGAACAGGAAGAAACCTCGATCAGAACCAGACTCAGGGAAGGGCAGTCATCTGCCATGACCAGTTGTGGGTGAGGGGAGGGAGACAGGACAAAAGACATGCTGTGGAAGAGAGACAGAGATTAATAACCCTGTATTATTGTAGGGTCTTTACCCACAATACAAAGCGCCTTGAGGCGACAGTTTGTTGTGATTTGGCGCTATATAAATAAAATTGAATTGAATTGAATTGAATAATAATTAATGATTAAATGCAGAGTGGGGTATAAACAGAGTGACAAGAGGTGAGTAAAGAAGAAACACTCAGTGCATCATGGGAACCCCCAGCAGCCTAGGCCTATTGCAGCATAACTAAGGGAGGGTTCAGGGTTAACTGATCCAGCCCTAATTATAAGCTTGATCATAAAGGAAAGTTTTAAGCCCAATAACTTAACAGTAGAGATGGTGTCTGTCTCCTGAATCCAGACTGGGAGCTGGCTGTGGTGCTCCTAGTTTTGCATTAAAGTCACCCATGATAATTTTGTAGTGACTCTTTTTCTTCTCTGTCTCTTTTGTAACTTCTGCATAGAACTCCTACAGCTCTTTATCACTGGGGCTTGATGCTGGTACAAGTACTTTCTGTTGATCTTCATAGTCGGCAGTGCCACTGCTGCTGACTCCTTCGTACTCCACCACTCTTTCTTGGATCTTCTTGTTCACCAGGAATTCTACTTCTCTGATACACTCCTCTCCTCTCCTTTACTAGCTGTACTAGTTGTTCTCTTTTCTGCCTAGTCTCTGGCAGTCTGATGATCTCCCACTTGAATCTTGTCTCGTGATCTTTCCTTACACTGTATGTTGCAAATGGATATGAATATTGGGAACCAGGGGTTCTTGGTACCCTCTGAATTTTGGCTGCTGGGGACCGAGAGCCAAATCGTTGTGTGTATTGCCATGATATGGGGTTGAACCATTTTATGGGTGGCAGTCTGACTACGCAGCAGGTTGTATAGGCTTATATTTTACCTGTAGCAGGGCAGGACTTCAGCCTTACTGGACAAGAATAATTATCATTCTTTAACGTTTTATGTCCTCAGATTTCTCTCAATGACAAAATAATGTCAAATGCAACTCAGAACTTTCAACTGTATCAATATTTAGCAATATTTCTTTTTGATATTAAGGTCAATGCTATGGTTCTATACCGTGGAAAAGGGGAAAAAAAGTTTTTTAAGGTGCTTATCTTTTTTTTTTTTTTTAGTCAGACGAAACTGGCAAGATAATGGGCCTAAATGTTACAGGCAGATAGATATTTGCAGCCTCTGAATTAATAGAAGGATAATACTGTATATGCTTTTAAATTGTCAGAATGCAGAACCAATAACGTGCTGCTACAGAGCTCATCCTCCCACTGCTTGCCTGCAGCTCTCTCTGCACAGAAGCTGCACCCACTTAATATCAGACACAAACCAAACCACAAACCTTTGTTCAAAGAAATCACAGATGTGTGTTATATGACTTTTAATTAATTAATACCCCATTTTAGTGGCTTTTTTCCAAGAGTGAACTCCATGGGACCTCTTGCTCTGGCACAGCACGAAGAACACGTCGCTCTGTACCATTCAGCTGGTACCAGCACGAATACACAGTTTGTGCAGTGTGTGAGAGACATAGTGCTGCTTCAGCATTTTCTCAGCATGAATGTGACATATCCAGTCTTTTATAATTAAAGTTCCATAAGTATTTCGAGAATTTAACAATTTTCCTCATTTTGCCTCTGCACCACAACAGTAGTGCAGTGCAGACTTTCAGCTTTAATTCAAGGGGTTTCTAAAAGGATTGCACTAGCTGTTTAGGAATGTTTTATGTTCCCTTATTATTCCATTACAAAATAAACTATTTGCAGTTGATTCCAAGTGATGATCTTACATTTGGTAGCTGTTCACTGGAATTCTCAAAATTAGTTTCAAAGACATGTCGATGCAAGTGAAGGAGGCCATCATTAGGCTGAAAAATAAAATATCACAGAGACACAACAAACTTCAAGAGTGGCCAAACTAACAATCGGACTCATTCTTAAAAAGAAGGAATATACCAGCCAGCTCAGCAACACCAGAAGTCCTGCGGGTCCATGGAAGAAACCTAAAATGGATGATCCCAGAATTCTGTCCTCGGATAAGAAAATCCTTTTACTACATCTAAAAACTCTATCTTCATGGATGTAAATACAGAGGGTTCACAATAAAGTACAAACCACTGATTACAGTCAAGAAAAGGAAGGAGAATGACACAAATCATTTGTCAAAAAATGGTGGGAACGGACGAATGCCAATACAAGAAGGTCACTAGTGTTTATTGATGATATGACTACTAATAGAAGTAGCAGGTGAATTCTGAAGTGACATGGCTATACTCTCTACTTAGACGTTGCGAAAGTGATCAGATTGTACTTAACACTGCAAATGGATAATAACTCAAAACATACTGAAAAATTCCCGAGATTCTTAAGGGATCACCATTTTGATTGTTTGATTTAAAATCTACGGTGGTGGTGTACAGAGGTTAAGATCACAAAAGATCATCATCATCCAAACACCTGTGGGGCTGCCTGTATGTATATAGTCACACATCGTGAGAATCTCCTTCAGTGTCCAAGTACACGTCTGGCCCGGATCAACAAAAGCAGCACAATGGAATAAAAGTCCATTATTTGCTGAATTTTAAAATGATGCAGGCCAAAATTAACAAAATATGCAATGAAAAACATATTAAAAAAATATGACTGAATAGATTTTTGATACCTGTCAGGCAGCCACTGGTTTTCTGACACTGATGTAACTTTTGAAGAAATATAAATATGATAAACATATGTGACCGATCACAGTGATCTGCCTGATATTAACTCTGTCACAGTGTTGTTTGTGTTGTGTCGTGGGATAGAGATGCTTCATATAGTTGCAAAAATATGTCACTGCACAAAAATAAAATATAATTTACCCAAGTAGAGTTGATGCTCACTTAAGTGGAAGTTTAAGGATGTTCATACCAACCCTGCATAAGACCAGAGAAATGTTGACAAAAACACTATGGTACTAAATGGCAGTCAAAAAAAAAAAAAAAGCAAAATACAACCTTACTTTATTGGTCTTACCTCTGTCTGTGCACAAATGGATATGTATTTAAAGCCACAGCTTAGAGAAAACACATTTTTTGTAGGGTGTGGCATGGCAGTTCCAGCCTGCCATTGGTTTTGCTCTCTGGTATGGTCTGTGAACACTGCTGCAAGCAGTATTATTTAAATTCTGCACTAAAGCAACATATCAGGTACGTGTGCTTGAAGTTAACACATTGCACACAACCTTCCAACCAGCCCTCAGGACAAAGTTCTGGAGGAATGAACTCAGCTGTGTATGCGCGTGTGTATGCGTGCGTGCGTGTGTGTGTGTGTGTGTGTGTGTGTGTGTGTGTGTGTGTGTGTGTGTGTGTTTGTGTGTGTGTGTGTGTGTGTGTGTATGTTTGTGTGAGTAGGAGAGAGAGAGAGAGAGGGAGGGAGTAGCAGGGAATTATGGTACTTCTAAATTTGGCTAGCTTATTATTGCAGGATTGTCAGAAATAACAGTAACAAAAAGCCTAATTCATGCTCTACAAAAACAAGAACAGTAGCTGCAGTGGTACCATAGGCTGCTCAGCATTTTGAACACACATACTGAATGAGGAATTTATTGGCTTTGATTGACTTTTTGTTTAATGTAATGTCCAGCAGTAATTTTTTTTTAGGTTATTTAATAGAAAAATGGCTATTGTACTCATGAATATACATAGATTAGTGTGTAATTACACCTTCCAACAAATTGATGCATTCTCCTAAACTTAGAATCCATCCATCCATTTTCTTCCGCTTATCCGGGGCCAGGTCGTGGGGGCAGCAGTCTAAGCAGAGAAGCCCAGACCTCCCTCTCCCCAACCACCTCCTCCAGCTCATCCGGGGGGACCCCAAGGCTCCTTTCGATCCATTAAATATATTTTGGGAGCGGACACTGGTTTGTGGAAGCCGCATGTTGCCTCGTAATATTTGAATGCAGTTGCTGGGAAGGACACCTCCCTTACAACTAATTATGTTTTATGTATGTGGCTAGTGTCTAGCCACATACAAAGTGTCCTAAAATTACACTTTCCCTCTGATAAACAGCTTGATTATATTCTCAAACTGTTTGAGAGTTTATTCACTAAGCATCAAGATCAAGTAATTTCTTCACATCTAAGGTTTTGGACCAGAATCATGGTGTGGACCTAAAAAAAATACCCAGACCACTCAGAGCAGTCCCTCATCAGTCCTTATTAGCTATGATTGTCAAGCCCATCTAGCATTAATTGCACCCAGACTGGTGTCCTTTTCTGCCTCTTCAACTACATTTCTTTCATATCATTGTTAGCTTTCTGGGCTACACTGCTAGCGCCAACATTCTTCAGCTTTTACTGCTTTGCTGTTTGCCATTTTTCATTTTGCCAGAGGCAACTATGCTGAAATAGAGAGGAGTATGTGTGTGTCTGCTAAAAATTTTGCAGAACCATGTGTTTCAGCAAGCGCATGAGAAGTGGTGCTGTATAAATAAAACTGAATGGAATTTAAGTAGTAATTCAGATGCTGGAGCTGCAGAATGCCTTAAATTGTATTTATTCCAGGTACAAAGCGGAAAAACAACAGAAAAGGCTATTATATCCATTTGTACACATTATTACTGTATTAGCTAAGATATGTAGTAACTCTGCCAAAAGTCAACAAAAACACCCTGAGCTGGAAGGGTTATTTCAGTACTGAGGTATAATTACTGTGCCTCCCAACTGCCACAAGCTTTTTCTGAGATGTACTGACCCACTAAAGCTCAGAGACTGCTCTGAGCCTTTTTCAGCATCAAAGTTCCCCAACACCCAGCGCCTACGCCACCTCCACCATTACTTACTGAAGCTGACACCAAGATGACAGTTTAAGGTCAGGAAAAAAAAGAAAAAGTATTATTTTCTGCATTTCACTTAGGTTGTCAGATTTTTTCACCCATGAATGACTACTGAATTGTAGTTAAATGTAGGGTTAGGTATCTGTTTGCATTGTTTCATCTTGTGGTCACTGCTGCCAGGCCAACTAGGTTTTCTTTCAATAAGAAGTAAAGACTCTGAAGACTCAAACACCATCTGTCTTTCCCGCTCCATCTCTTTATCCCTTGTGGTAGAAAGTGCTTAGTCACCAAAGTGCAGACTACTGTGGTACTCTTACAGCTACAGCATGGCTTTTACTGGATCAGGTTTCAGGCCAGAAGTGCAGATTGGCACATACTTGTGGCTACTTACTTACAGAACACAGTATTTTCGTTTTCTTTTTCTTTTTAAAAAGAGAAAACACACTGAAAGAAGCAGCTACTCTGCATTTCAAACCACATCTGACTTACTTCTGGTGATATTACATGGTTCTGAAATATAGAACTACAATTTTCAAGTAATTTAGGAAAGGGGTTATAATAGGGTCATGGTATAGTAGCAATTTGTCTCTGTAGTTATTTTCTTTAGTGTTTTGGTGATGTTACAATTTTCTTCCTAGCCATATAATTATTTTGTTCCTTGACAAACAACCACAATATTTTTTTTGAACGTTGAAGTTGATTGTCGGTATCCACATACCACACAAGAATGATGTAAGTTTCATTACGGTTGCCAAGTTACTGTAGAGTCCCTCCACCTCTATCACCACCTCTCCTCCTCAGTCACTCTCCTGCTGTCCTGTGGATAATTAGTAGAGACTGTGAGTTAAAAGGTCATGGCATGTTGCATGGCTTTTTGTTTTTTTTACTGTGAATTCCCCTCCTGTGGCTAACCTTTTTCTCCTTGTCTCTCTCTTTCTTTTCTGGTCTGTTTCAGGATGGAGTTATGATGGGATGGATGTGAATATGGGCCGATGGGAAGGCATGCGAGCCCCTCTTCTCCACCTGGCCTTGCTGCTGCTGTTGCTATTCTTAAAGTCACCACACTGCTGTGGTCAGAATACCCATGGGGCCCCTCAGGATGGATCTCACTTCAGCTTCACTCAGCCTGTCTACCATGCCACAATTTATGAAAACTCAGCAGCGCGCACCTATGCCAACAGTAAAATTAAAATGGGCATCCACCTTGCCCAGCACTTCTGGGAGATCCGCTACAGAATCACCTCAGGCGATGATGAAGGTTTCTTCAAGGCAGAGGAGTATGTGCTTGGAGACTTCTGTTTCTTACGCATAAGGACTAAAGGCGGTAATGCAGCCATCTTGAACCGAGAGATCCAGGATAATTATGTATTGACAGTGAAAGCTTCAGTCAAGGGAGAGGCTCTTCTTGAGACCTGGACTAAAGTCAGTATACAGGTTTTGGATATGAATGACCTCCGGCCCTTGTTCTCTCCCACCACATACTCCGTCACCATAGCAGAGAGCACCCCTCTCAGGACTAGCATAGCACAAGTTACTGCCACAGATGCAGATATTGGTTCCAATGGAGAGTTTTACTATTTTTTCAAGGAAAAAATTGAACTGTTTGCTGTACACCCAACTAGTGGAGTGGTTACTCTCAGTGGAAAGCTTAATGTTGATGAGCAGAACCGGTATGACTTAGAAATTCTGGCAGTGGACCGTGGCATGAAGCTTTATGGAAATAATGGTATCAGCAGCACAGCCAAACTTTTTGTCCATGTAGAGCGTATGAATGAGCATGCCCCAATCATGAATATCCTCACCCACAGCCCCTCATGGCTGGATAAAAACCTTGTGTATGCAATGGTTACTGTTGAGGACTTAGATGAAGGCTTAAATGGAGAAATAGATTCTGTGGTCATTGTGCATGGAGACCCCTCAGAGCAGTTTTTTGTCGAAAGAACTAGCGAAGGTGAGTTTGCCATTAAAGCCTTGGAGTCAGTTAATCAGAATTACCCTTATGGCTGTAACCTTACCTTGCAGGCTAAAGACAGGGGCACCCCACAGAAGTTCTCTGCTGTTAAAGTCATCCACATCAAGGTTGATAAACGTCAGACGTCGGATGCTAAATTCATGCAAGAGTTGTATGATGTCAGCTTAAATGAAATTTCACCACCAGGTACACTTGTAGTGGCTGTTAAAATCACACCAGAGCCTGATGATGCGGAATATATTCTAACTCCTTCTGCAGATTCATCTTTTTTTCAAATGAATACCCTAACAGGTGTAATTTCTACCACTCGCTGGTTCACTCAGGTGTTCCAGGATGTCTTTAATCTTGAAGTATTGGAAATAGATAGCAATCTCAAAGTTAAAGTGAGGGTAACCATTGAGGATGCCAATGATCACACACCAACATTTGTTCAGTCCTCTTATGAGGTATTTGTTAATGAAAGTGTACCAATTGCAACCAGTGTATTAACAGTTTCTGCAATTGATGAAGATAAAGGTGAAAATGGATACATAACTTACAGCATTTCCAGTCTTCAGCCATTTCCCTTTCAAATCAATCAATTTTCTGGTGTTATCAGCACCATTGAAGAGCTGGATTTTGAATCCTCATCAGAAAGCTTTACATTTGTAGTCAGAGCATCTGACTGGGGCTCTCCTTACAGACGAGAAAGTGAAGTAAATGTAACAATCCATCTGGAAAATGTAAACGATAATCAGCCATTGTTTGAGAAGGTAGCATGCCAGGGGATTATTCCTGAGGATTTTCCAGTAGATGAAGTGATTACTACAATGTCTGCAATTGATATAGATGAATTAGAGCTAGTGAAATATAAGATCATTTCAGGAAATGAGCAGGGGTACTTTGACCTTAACCCAGATTCAGGGGTCCTTGCACTGCATCATTCCCTTGCAACAGCCAATCCAAAGAATGGTATCTTTAATTTAAAAATAACTGCCACAGATGGTGAGAGCTTTTCTGATCCTATGTTTGTTAATATCTCGGTTGTTCATGGGAAGTCTTCCAAACGCTTCACTTGTAAAGAAACAAAAGTGGCCCAAAAATTAGCTGAAAAGTTATTAAAAAAATCCAAAGCTAGCAATAAACCTAAAATTGATGGAGGTTTTATTGACCTTTTTTCTGTGAATCGGCAAACACCCCAGTTTGACAAAACGTTCCCCACAGATATTGCTGTGCGAGAAGATCTTCCGGTAGGCTCAAGTGTTTTCAAAGTGAATGCCTATGATGGGGACACAGGTTTCAATGGTCAAATTCTATACTCTATATCAGATGGAAATATTGACAACTGTTTTACCATTGACATACAGACTGGACTTATCAGTGTGTTCCTACCCATGGACAGAGAAAAGAGAGATCGCTATCTCCTCAACATAACTCTCTATGACCTTGGCCTTCCACAGAACAGTGCCTGGCGGTTGCTTACTGTCTATATAGAAGATGCAAATGATAATGCACCCCAGTTTTTGCAAGAAGGAGGCTTTAGAATTGTCATACCTGAAAACACTGCGATAGGTACAGACGTCATCCAGGTTGAGGCCACTGACAAAGATCTTGGACCTAATGGGGAGATTGTATACTCTCTTTTGACAAGCACCACTCAGTTTGGTATCAACTCCACTAATGGGATATTGTATGTTGCTGGCCAACTAGATAGGGAGTATGTCTCTACTTTTAACCTGAAAATTGAAGCTCGGGACAAAGCGGAAAAAGGGAGCCAGAGGTTTTCTGTGACCACATTAAAAGTCATTTTGGAGGATGTAAATGACTGTCCCCCACTATTTATCCCTACTGTGTACAGAGCCAGGGTTCTGGAGGATCTCCCGGTAGGAACAGTTGTAGCCTGGTTAGAAACTCTGGATCCAGATTTGGGGTTGGGAGGCCAAGTCCGGTATTCCCTAGCCAATGACTACAATGGATGGTTTGAGATAGACAGGACAAATGGAGCTATTCGACTCACAAAGGAGTTGGACTATGAGACACAGCAGTTCTACAACCTTACTGTGAAGGCCAAAGACAAAGGACGGCCTGTTTCTCTTCTTTCTGTAACCTTCGTGGAGGTGGAGGTTGTAGATGTGAATGAAAACCTTTTTGCTCCATACTTTTCTGATTTTGCTTTGACTGGATTAGTAAAAGAAAATGCCCGGATAGGAACCACTCTACTCCAGGTCACAGCTAATGATGACGATGCTGGCAGAGATGGAGAAATTCAGTACTCCATTCGAGATGGAAGTGGGCTTGGACGATTTGCCATAGATGAAGAGACAGGTGAGTTTTCTTTGAAAATTGTCTCATGTATATGATGCTTTTGATCATAGCAAATGAGAATTACTCCATAACAGTTTGAATGAAAGTACCTGTTTTAAAATACTATATTGTTGTATAAAATTGTCTGGTGCTGTAATTTTATTGGTGTGTGTGTGTGTGTGTGTGTGTGTGTGTGTGTGTGTGTGTGTGTGTGTGTGTGTGTGTGTGTGTGTGTGTGTGTGTGTGTGTGTGTTTTATTTGAATGACTTTACACAAAATAACTGTCATTTTTAGGTTTAGGCATCAAGTGAAAAATAAAATATTGGTGTTTATTCGTGACAAATGGTTTGTCATCAGGTAAAACTTTTGTTGTTATTAGCTGATTGTGCTTCATAAAAAATGAATGCTTAGAAAGCTTTTTGCTTAGTTTTTCAGCTTAATCACACTCCTTTTACACATTTGAACCTGGAAGCACAACCACAGACTACTTTAGTTGCCTCTAAGATGATCATTTTTTAGAGTAATCACACTGTTAACCTTTTTTGTTGACTTTGTGTTGATACTAAAATAGGAAAAGAAAAATCTTGTGATTGTGTGTGAATTTGTGTCAGTGTGCGGGACGGGTATATATGGATGTATAATGTTATTAATGAGTAGTGTAACCAATTACTTTATACAGGGAGTAAACAAGTAATGTAATGCATTACTTTTTAATAAAAGGTTGAAAAATATAATCCCATTAATAAATATATAATTAGAGAAAGGTGTTGGGGTATTACTTCTTTTAATTAAATGCATAACAGTGAAGGTTCAGAGTTAGACACTGAAAGCCTATTTTTGTAATCAAGTTACTGGGCTAAAGTTTTTCAAAGAGAGTTGGGTAATACATTGGATACATTTTGTGCAGACTTTATTTTAGAAAAAGCACTGTAAGCTGCTTAGTCATGTTCTTATTACTGTTAGTACTCTTGCTGCAGTGTTTTGGATTAACTGGAGGCTTTTTAGGGAACTTATTACAAACTGATGATAATGAATTACAACACTCCCCCAGAAGTAATGAATGCATGAACTAGCTTTTTAGCATCACTCTGAGTCAGGATTTTTTTTTTGTTTTAGGGATATTGTGCAGATGAAAAAAAAAAAAAAACAGTCCTACGTATTTGTTTTATGTGCACACAGTAGGACATATCCTGATAAAAAAATGACTCCCACATTCCTCACCATGTTATTGGAGACCAAGGTAATGCAAATGGCCAAATGGAATAACCTCAGTTTGGTCTGAACTTAGGCGAAAAATATGGCACATCCAAACCTTTATGTCTTTAAAACATGCCTGTAGTTTAACTAATTGATTTGTGCCATCTGGCTTGTTAGATACACTATTGTCCAAACTTTGGACAATTGTTTGATTGTCCAAACTTTGGCAACCACTCACCCATTCAGCTGGGTCAGCCTTTATAAGTACTGATTTAGGTGCCGTTTACACGAGACCGTTTTCATTTTGAAACGGTGTCGTTTTGATGCGTTTCGGCCTTGCGTTTACACGACAACAGAGTGAAAATGATGTGTTTCAGAAACGGGGTCCAGAGTGGAGCGTTTCAGAAACGCACCGGCTTGCGTTTTCGTGTAAACACTTGAAACCGGGGTGATTTGAAAACGCTCGACTCGCACATGCGCACTATGGTTACGACGGCCAGTTTTTCGCGCACGCGCAAACTGATAAACAGTACTCGCGGATTCACGAGTGCTTCTTATGCTTTTCCTGTGTTTTTACCGTTTTGTAATTCAGCGTTGTGTGCAGCAGCGATCCAACCTCATCATCGGTCCACACAAAACCTCTCACATTGGCCGTTTTGTAAGTAATGAAAAATTTGCCGCACTACCTACTGTGTCACTCCACGCATGCGCGTCTTCCGTAAACAAACTTTGCAAAGAGAAAACCAACGCCAACTTGTGGCCTGGCATGGGAACTACATCGTTTTCATCGTTTCACATGTCCTCGTGTAAACGCGGATCGTTTCTGAAACGCCATCGTGTAAATGAAAGGCTGAAACGCATCAAAACGACACCGTTTCCAGTGAAAACGGCTTCGTGTAAACGGCACCTGAATAACAGCCTTGAAAGTGGTACATAGCCTGTTAATAGAGATAAATTGATCATAGTATTAATTAATGGTAAGAGTTCTGTGAGCAGTCTTTTTCAAAGTTGTTGCTCAGGAATGGGGCGTAATAGACATGTTGATAATTTAAAGGAAGAAATTATTTAGGTTAATTTGGAAAGGTTATGGTTTGGATTAGGATTAGGATTAGGGTTAGTGGCTCCATAGTGTAGTTGTTTATACAGTTAACAAGCAAAACTCCCCAATTCATTCCTGTGAGGAGATACAAATTTCTTTAGGGTTGTGTCAGGATGGTAATGGGTAAAACTTTGTTTGATGGAAATGAAAATAATCAACCTACAGACCGCTGGATTCAAAGACACCCACAAAATCAAACTGAAAAAATTATGCATCAGGCAAGTCCATTTCAGAAAAAGGTTCACAAAAAAGTTTATCTGGTCATTTAAGTAGCAGAGGGGGTTATTAATCAATTTCAGTGGGAGCACTAGAGGGGCAACAATGGGACAAATGTACAGTGGATTTTTAATTCACTTCAATTTTATTTATGTAGCGCCAAATCACAGCAAATGGTTGCCTTAAGGCACTTTATCTCGGGATCTTGTTCACGAGTGATGGGAGAAGGGAGCGGGAGATCAACAGACAGATTGGGGCTGCTTCTGCAGTGATGCGGACGCTGCACCGGTCTGTCGTGGTGAAGAGGGAGCTTAGTGTAAAAGCGACGCTCTTGATTTACCGGTCGATCTACGTTCCTACCCTCACCTATGGTCACGAGCTTTGGGTAGTGACCAAAAGAATAAGATCGCGAATACAAGCGGCAGAAATGAGTTTCCTTCGCCGCTGCTCCTCCACATCGAAAGGAGCCAGTTGACGTGGCTCAGGCATCTGATTAGGATGCCTCCTGGCCGCCTCTTGGGTGAGGTGTTCCAGGCATGTCCCACCGGGAGCAGGCCCCGTGGTAGACCCAAGACACGCTGGGGAGATTATATCTCTCGGCTGGCCTGGGAATGCCTTGGGGTCCCTCCGGATGAGCTGGAGGAGGTGGCTGGGGAGAGGGAAGCCTGGGCTTCTCTGCTTAGGCTCCTGCCCCCGCAACCCAGCCCCGGATAAGCGGAAGAGAATGGATGGATGGATGAAGCTGTGCATTGCTACACAGACCTAAATAAACTAAACAGGCATATTCTAACTAGTCAAATCATTCCACCAATTGTAAATGACTTCTGCATATTTTTAAGTTGCACTTTATTATAAATTCAACATGATGTCACAAAGTTTGCTGTCTTAAAACCAGTTTTATTAATACACTCTGGGTTGCATACTTTTAAAAACAGGATTTTAGCAGTAACCAGACAAATCTCCTGTGATTAATTATATTAAAGGACAAAACATAACAATGGCATTCACACTGAGAAAGTTCACACACTGAATAATTAAGAGGTGACAAAAGTTTCACTGTGATGCAAATGATGCACAACAGCTGAACAACAAGCACTAAAACTAGAAAAGCAAAAACCCCTCATTTTAATTTTAATTTCTTTTTTCGAGTGCCCCTTTCAGACTGCACTTTTTTAGGAGAGATTTAAAAGATAACACAAAGTGATTTTTATTAGTAAAAGTAGTGCTACGACATCTATGTAATACCTTTTGTAGGAAAGGTTCTTGAGGTTCCAGCATTTTAAGACAGTTTCCTGTCTACACAATCACAAGATATACAATATAGAAAATGTATAAAACAGAGATCAGTTCGTAATAATCTCTTGGTTACACAGATAAAATTGTGATTTTTTTCAGTCTACTGTGGTCCTACATCTATACAGTAAATGTACTGATAAATGTACAGTGAGTAAAAATGGGCGAGAATGCTACTTTTTGAAAATGGGGTACTGGCACATGCACACTATAGCTGTGATTACTATATCCACAACGCTAAACTTGTGGCCTGGCAATGGGAACTACAGCAGAGCAGAGCATCAAAATGAATCACACAAAGGTGATACACAAAGATTAGCAGCAGACTATTTAGTGCATTGAGTAATGCCAAAAGTAAGCTTGGAAGACTGTAATTGTTGCTGCTATGACTGTTGATTTATTTGGAAAGCCAACATTCAATGTAATTCAGTTTTATTTATATAGCGCCAAATCACAACAAACAGTCGCCTCAAGGCGCTTTATATTGTAAGGTAAAGACCCTACATTAATTACCTACATGTCAGTGTTGTAGAGCAGAATAAACACACACATACAGTATTGTTGTATAATCTCAGTGCTCGCTGTTGGATTCCCCCCCCCCCCCCCCCCCCCTTTTTTTTTTTTTTTCTTTGTTTATCACATCTAAATTGGACCCGTCTCTAACAAGACACAGCAATAATCAATTCAGGTTAAAATTTCAACTTTACTTTTTTGTATAAAAACATTAACAACAGTTAAATGTTGTTAATGTTCAGTATGTTAATTCTTTCATCTTGAGAAACATTAGTCAGCAATAACCATTGTGTGCAAGCATCACTTTCTGTGTTGTGTTTTGCTTGTTTGTTGGGCACAACCTCTACTTTATTTGCTGCAAGCAAATATCTGTATCAGTGTTTTATAGAAAGGTTCACCTTTATTTTTCTACTGCAATTATTGAATGCCTGAGCAAATCTGAGATGCATGAATATACAGCAAAGTAAGCTGTAAATGAATGTGCTTCCATTATCACTGCTCCCCCTGGTGGATATACATTACCACCACTTTTCCTAAACTCTTCTTAGGGGCATTACCACTCACGGTGGCATTGTCTACGTGACAGATGGGGAAGCTCATTACAATCAAGGACCAGCCGGGGATCCGCCATGGTCCTGTCATTTTAAGAGGCTGTAGCTGTACTAAACCTATTTATGTCAGTAATTTCCACACTGTGTAGTTACATAAATTTAAATCATACTAGGTTGGTTCTGTGAAAAACTTTCTGGTAAGCTGCCTGTATTTACAATACCATAAAACTATAAAGAGAGATTTGTATCAGGAATCAACATTTCACTTTTGCACTGCCCTTCACAATGTTTTACTGTTTCAAAAGAGTAAATAAATTGAGAATTGAGACCCAATTCACTCTCATACAGTTACTCATTTGGCTATTTCTATCCTAAGGTTACAGGTCTGGTGATTTTCAGTATTCCCCTCACCCACAACCGATCACAGCAGATGACTGCCCCTCCCTGAGCCTGGTTCTGATGGAGGTTTCTTCCTGTTAAAAGGGAGTTTTTCTGTCCCACTGTCACCAAGTGCTGCTCATAGGGGGTAAAATGGACTAGTTCTTTTCTAGTCTAGTTGAGCACTCAAAGTGCTTTATACAACATGTTTGCATTCACACACACTGTTTGTTTTCTGTATCAAAGTGCTTACTACCTAACATTCATAAACATTCATACTCTGACAGTTGCATCGGAGAGCAACTTGGGGTTCAGTATCTTGCCCAAGGGCACTTTGACCTACAGACTGAAGCAGGCAGGAATCAATATAAATAAATTGAATAGAATGTTACTCATATTGTCAATTAATTCTATCAGAAGACCAGCCAAACAGCAATAGGGCTCAATGCCACAAATGAATGAAACATATCAGCATTTGGTAACAAACTCTTATTAATATAATTAACTCATTGTTGATTTTGGTCATGAGGCTTGTTGTCAGTCACATCAGTATGGAAATATCACCAGTGTTACAATATAGTACAGTAATAATCAGCTGTCACAAATGTTTAATAACTCAAACTGTGAACTTGTGTGCCTCTGCACACAATTAACACTTTCTGTTAACTCCTAGAGGTGTTATCTGAGAAAGCATTTCTCAACAGCTCAAGCTGATTTTCAGGCTCCCGTTTCAAAATAAAAATAATATTTTTTCTTCAGAGCTCACTTGAAGAATACAAGAATAGAATAGGTATCAATTTAAGCGCACGGCAAATTAGAATGACTTTTCCCCCCTGACATTCATACATTGGCAGTGTAAAAGAATATCCTAAATGTACAGCATTTTGTTAAGCTGTCAATGCAAAATACAAAAGTTTCAGGAGTGCACCACATTTGGTTATTAACAGACTGTAAGAACAGTGTTACTTGTTTAAGTCAACACATTATGCTAAATATACATCAAACCACATATTGAAACTTCTCACTCATATCACTGAGTTGATTTTTGTCACCATCATGTTCAACAACACTAAATGCATCTCTTCTTCAGACCCATCTTTCTCTTACTCGTCATTTCAAACTATTGTTCTCCCCTTCTTTAATTAACATAAAACAAAGTGAGACAAATACAGGATGTGTCTGATAAAATTTTATATTTTTCTTATTGGTATGCAACTCTTGCTTGCTTCATTTTTCACCACCAGTGTTTGGATACAAGTTATTTTAAAATGGTGGGATGCACATGAATTACATTAGGTACGTGTTTTAATACCATAAGAAGCACATGTAAAGTAAGTGTTTTATAATTAGCAGTCTTAATTTGATATATATTAATTTTATATTATGATGAAAGACACTGTATATCAACCAGTGGTCATGGACATCAAGCATAATAATAATCCAAGCAGTGTATTTACAGCATATGCATTGTTTTATCCAAAGAACTCAAATGGCTGTTAAAAAAAAAAACGTCTACTGCGACATTTAGTGATGTAAGAGTGAATCATTCAACAATGGCAGTCATGATGACTTAATTAATGTTCACTCACAAATAAACTCATCATGATGCATATGAGGTCAGTTTGCATCGCGAAAGTAGTTCCTGTCCAAACTCCATTCCACAGAAAGATGCACAGTACATATTTTAAGCTAGTCTCCATAGTATTAATTGAAATACACTTTATCTCTTTCATGTAGAAATGAAGTTGCACCACTTTAATAAGTCATTAAGTGTTCTTTTAAGATGTATAAACAATAAATGGACCAGATTAAATATTTTTTAGCATGCAAAAGCAATAGAACTGCACACTAATTGTAAATTAAATAAATTAAAATAAAAATAAAATATGCTTGATAAACAGACATTTGTTGTAACACACACAAACACACACACACACACACACACACACACACACACACACACACACACACACACACACACCTTGTCCAAGTCTGTTAGGATACTTTTTTATCTTCCTTTCCTCTGTAAAATTCATCATCATTAGGGGAGAATGGTGATCTGGTTGCTGCATGAACCAGTGGTGATATGAACCAACTCTGCTTCCACCTACAATCATATAACAATGACTGTATATTAAAAAAGGAAAAAAAACAAAACAACAGCAAACAGTAGATCACTGTGATCACTGTAATATTAACTGTGGGAAAGAAATATTGCCCAAATTACTAAAGGGTTGGTGACTGATTCAGAGAAGTATGGAAAGGTCTACTGTATGAGCATCCATGATATCAGCTAGAGCAAATTCAGTAACTCTCATGAATCAGAATCAAGGTTTATTTGCCTCTGACCTGATTAGTCTATAAAAGCACCACAATTTTAAGCCCAACTGAAGTTTACTACATATTTTTTATGTTTACAAATGTTCTGTTCTGGTCTTTCATGTCTTGCACTCTCTTGCGAAACACTGGAGTCTTATTTCGCTGCGACAGCGAGGGCAGCATGGTGGTTAGCACTCACACAGCAAGAATGGTGTCCAGGCCTGGGCTCAATTCCACCCTGGGCCTCTCTGTGTGGAGTTTGCATATTCTCCACGTGTCTGCGTGGGTTTCCTCCCACAGTCCAAAGACACGTGGTTACTGGGGTTAGGTTAATTGGTCACTCTAAATTGCCCATAGGTGTGAATGGTTGTCTGTCTCTCTGTGTTGGCCCAGTGACAGGCTGGTGCCTTGTACAGGGTGTATCCTGACTCTCACCCTGTATCAGCTGGGATAGGCTCCAGCTTCCCCCACAACAGGATAAGAGGATGGATGGATCTTTAGTGCTCCATAGCATAAATTGTTGCTCATTTCTGTCACCAAATAAAAAAAAAAAAAAAACTAGTGGTGTCTCGATTTGTTATGACCACTCTTCAAAACAAGTGCTAACACAAGTTTCTACCTTAACCCCTTAACTGGCAGCAAATAAAATCACCTGAAACAACTACATAACACCCTCTGGTTATTATTGGCTCTGAACAACCGATTTCATAGCCTATTAATCGGCTGCGTCTGGTCCGCGGGCCGAATGAAGTGCATTTATATGGCAGGCTAGACCCGCCCATTTTGACTGACACCTCATTCGGCCAATAATGTTAAGAAATGGGTTTCCCAGAGCCAATAATACTCAGAGGGCGTCACGTAGCTTTGTCAGGTGATTTGGTGCAGCCAGTTACATGATTGGCCGAATGACGTGTCAATTAAAAATGGGAGGGTCTAGCCTGCCATATAAAAGAGACTACAAACGGCCCGTCACCGGGCCCTTGCCAGTTAAGGGGCTACCTGCATCTGCAGTTTATCACCACAGATTTGATAAGGCTGTCTTACCCACCACAGACACCTCTACTGCCGCTTGCTTCTAGTCTAAAGTCCACACTGAAAGCAATTTGCTTGTTGTGCATCACTTTGAAGCTCATTGCTGGTTGCCTGTGGACATTCTAGGCTCTGGCTGCTTCGGTAACCTTCAAAAGCTATTTACTACCAGCTTATATGTATTCTTCACTCTCATTGGCAGTCGCTTCAGTCGCTGACCTAGATGTAGACAAATGACAATCACTTCCTGCTGCCGGCGTTTGTTTTGTCAATAGTCACTTGAAGTTGCGGAATGTCTTTCACTTTGTATGGTCTCTGGTCACCACGTTGCAAATCACTTCCAGTGTGTATGTACTGTAGCTTAAACCAACAACGCTGCACATGTCATCGGCAACACGGCGTACTTCAAAAGTGCCACCGTTCGCGGACTTCAGGCAACAATTACCAGAATAACCCCATGTTGGGTGTGAAGCGCAATTTCTCAGCTTTCAGAAACCGTTTGAATTTTTCTGATAGGACAGAAAAATTACCCAGCTGTTCACGGCTTTTAGGGGCAAGTATCACGTGGCGTTATAGGGTTACCAAGCACCCTTTGAATGTATCTGACATTAAAATGCCACAAAAATGTTGCTTTCAGAGGAGTTTGCTAAACTCTAATTCAGCAGTTTATTTGTTACAGTTTTTGCTAGATAGCATTGTGCTAACTGCCTAGCTTGCTACCACATTCTCAGATTTCTATAAATAACATCAATATCACTTGACGGACTGCATAGAAAAACATACACAGATAACTATTTGGACATTAATGTCCAGTACTGATACATTGGGCTGTAGGTCAAGAGGATCCTTGGGGATCAGGACTGTCCAGCCTTCAGTTAGCCATGCTGGGTGTGTCTTGTCCATTAGCAGCTGGTTTATTTGTACTGCCAGATGATCATGGAGTGCAGTTAGCTGCTTTAGCCAGTAGATGCCAAACAGCTCAAGGATGACTGTTGCTGTGGTATGGATGAGCTGGTTGATTTCAGTGATGGTCGCAGCAGGGATTGTCCATAGAGCTGTATTCATATCTTCTAGTAGATTTTCAGAGGGTACTTCATGTAGTCTTGTAATCAGCCACAGAAGGTACAGGTTGCCAACTTAACTATGATCTTCTCCTTCAGGTCAGCTGCTCTAGCATTCAACGTACCAGTTATTCTTGGACCTTGGAACCCAATCTTGGAGTGTGGGGATGATGATATCTCACCCCGACCTAATATCCTGTCTCCTCCTTGCCATAGCATTTGTGTTTTACCTCATCAATCTCTAGTTGCAATAGCAGTTGCTTCTTATGGATGTTGGAACACTGAGCTACTAGTTGTCTTCAGTCTTGGTTGTTGAATAATCCATAAATCCTACATTATCTTCATGAGACCCCTTTCACTGGGGTTACATGTGTAGTAGCATTCCAACAGTTCCCTATTCTCATCTCGTGTCCAATTATGCTGTATCCTTGTTGTTATGTCCTGGTTCCTCAACACTTGATGCAGACCTTGTTAATCTGGGCAATGTTTCTCATTCATATTCCAAGGTATGCTTGTGTAACATGGAGGACCCTTACTAGATGTATTGTCTGTGTGTGTGTGTGTATATATATATATATATATATGTATATATATATATATATATATATATATATATATATATATATATATATATATATATATATATATATATATATATACATAGAGAGAGAGAGAGAGAGAGAGAGAGAGAGAGAGAAGTCTTTATATATATTAGTTAATTAATTGGTCATTTCTGTTTCAGTGCTTCTAAATATCAAACAAAAAATGTTGAAACCCTGTGTCTAAGATCCAGGACCATGATGCTAGTACACGCTCTCTGTTTTTCTGTTAATGAAAACATAATTTTTTATCATATGTATGAATAAAAGACTGACACATAGAACAAAATGACAGTAAACAATTGTTTGTGTATGAAAGAAAGAAAGAAAAAAAAGGTCTGAAGAGGTCTCTTGTAAATTTCATAGGCACAACTCCATTTAAGGCTTTTTCCTTTTACTCCTGTTTCTAAGCAAGATGACTGAATTCTGTACCACTAAACTGTGTGTGCCATCCTACTTTGCTTATTCATACTGACTTATTAAGACCATGATTTTATACTGTGTTTTTTCTGATAAGATGGCAGCTATATCAGATAAGTAGGCCAGGCTATTATTGGGCTCATAACAGTCATAACGCACTTTCACTCTAAATGGTTACTGTATTACTGCTGTGTGTCCTGCAAACAAGACATGATCTTAGCATTTTTATACTATGCTATATCCTATGTTTTTGTCTTTTTCCCTCACTGCTGCCCTACATTTCTGCAAAGTGTCATGAGAAAAGGAAACCCTCTCTTATTCATGTGTGAACCTTTAGCTATACTTACCTGCTGTGTTGTCTGTATTGCTCACAGATATGATTCCTCTCCACACATTGTGGCTCAGCACTTTATCGCTCTAATTCTAGTGGGCTAATGAGGGATTTACCTGTGGGTTCCGAGTGCTAATCCCTGCTCATAGCTAGAGGAACCCATAATCACCATCAAAGAGGCCAACTTAACAGCACTCTGATAAAGGCTTCCTGCTCCTCATTTCTAAGTAATAGCCTCCTCATAGTCTGTCTTTGCTGACCTCCTGGGTTTTTCATCCATAACCATTGCTTCCCATGGAGTCAGTCCTGTAGCCCCCATTACGTGGGCAAACTCCACAAAAGGATTTTGGTATTTTCAGAGTGCACAAGAGAGGTGAAGAAAAGAGTTCAGGCAGGGTGGAGACAAGTGTCAGGGGTGAGTTGTGACAGAAGGATAGCAGCAAGAGTGTAAGAGAAGGTTTACAAGATGGTATGATCTAGCATATCATATCAGGAGGTTGAGCTGGAGATGGCAGAGTTGCAAAGGTTTTCAATGGGAGTGACCAGGATGGACAAGATTAGAAATGAGTATTAGAGGGACAGCTCAGGTTGGGCAGTTTGGAGACAAAGTTAGAGAGGCAAGGTTGGATGGTCTGGACTTGTGCAGACAAGAGTAGTTGACATATTGATGGGCAAGAGGTTGAGTACAGATGCATTTCCTATTGAAAAGCATTACTTACAAATTCACTGTGAAAAAAGGTAACAATTTGTGTCCATGAACATGAAAAAAGTATTAATTTTTCATGACTGTTTTGCAAACTGCCATGAGACCAGGCTGGTGGAACAGTTATTGAGGTAGTTGAGGACTACAGATACTCATAAGTATACTCATAGACTGCAACCTCAGTGGTCCAGGAATACCAACATTGTCTATATCTACTGTGGAAGCTCAGGTCCTTCAGTGGCTGTAGGACAATGTTGTGTAAATTATAAGATGAAATATCTGCCAGAAAGTGGCATGTAAAGCTTTATTATATCACACAAAGTTAATTATATATTAATGTTTTATTACCATTTTAAAACATTTTTAGCAACAATGAAAACAAACTCTTTCTACTGAAACGTGAAAATTCCTATCCATAATGCATGCATAGAAAGCTAAATATTTAAAGACACAAGAAAAATATATTTTTCCAGTTGTTGTACTTGCTTTTGATAACTGTTCACGAGAACTGTCAAATCACAACAGTCGCCTCAAGGTGCTTTATACTGCAAGGCAAAGACCCTACAGTATTTAACTCAATTAAACAATCGTCCATGCCAGAGCAAGTGACCGATGCAATCATTACGTTGAACAACAAAAATAAATCAAAAACTTCAGGAGTAGCCAAATCAACAATCTGGTGCATTCCAAAAATGAAGGAGTGCACTGACCACCTGGAAGACCACAGAAGGCAAATATAATCAATGATGACAATATTTTTCCTTGGATGAGAGAAACCCCTTCACAACTTCTAGCCAATTCAAGAACATTCTTAAGGAGGTACTGTAGGCGTATTGCTATTGTCAAAGTCTACAATCTGGCATTTATAGTGGAAAGTATGGACCCAAAATGGAGACTCAATTGACAGCATGAATAAAAACAACAACAATAAAAAACCAAATAACCTTTATTTTCGCAAAGAGGAATTCCAACAAATGGCAACAAACAATGTTGATGAATCAAGTGTGGAAAATTCAGAGGCAGACAAAACCTACAAACATTGTAGTACAGTACAACAGTACAAGGAACACAGGCACAAATGCTGGGTCCAAGACCCAGGACCATGACACAATCATAAGATCACTTCATGAATGTGAATACAGAAAGTTTACAACAAGGTGTAAACCACACTCAAGAATATGAAAGGCAAACTTTGCAAGAAAATAGCTAAAAGAGCTTGCCCAGTTCTGGAAAAAATAAAATTATTTGAAGAGATGACACCAGGATTAACTTGTATCAAAATGATGAGAAGACAGAAGTATAGAGAAGGAAAGGAACATCTCTTGATCCAAAAGATATCACATAATCTTTGAAACATGCTGCAGTATTATGGCATGGGTGTACAGTATATGGCTGCCAGTGGTCACTAGTGTTTTTAAAGATGTGACTGCTGATAGAAGTAACAGGATGAATTCTGAAGCATGCAGGGTACACTCTGCTCAGATTCAGCCAGATGCTGCAAAACTGCAAATAGGCCTGGCAGAGGGAGGAAGCACATGATAAAGTCTTTAGGTTCTAGACTTCAGGCAGTAATTGACTGGAACGGATTTGCATCCAAATATTAAAGCATTCTTTATCTTTAAAATTATGCTAGTTTGTCCAATTATTTTTGACCTTCTGTAAAGGAAAATGGGGGACTATGTATAAAAATGGTTGTAATTCCTAAACATTTAATGCAGTTCTTTTGTTAAACCCCCAAATTAAAGCTGAAAATCAGAATTTCCATCTTTGATTTAAAATCCGCTGTTGTGGTGTCCATGAATGAGATAAGATCTGTTACAGGAGCCAAAGCATTAAAACAAAATCTAGCTCAAATAAATACTAGTGGTGGTAAACTGTGTTCATTTTATGGACTTAATGGGTTAATCTGAGTCACTCACAGACACACCAATCCCCAACATAAGCTTAATTAGCTTTCACATTTCAATTTCACATCCATCCATTCTCTTCCACTTATCCTGTTCAGGGTTTTAGGGGAGGGGGGCTGGATCCTATTCCAGCTGTCATGGGACAAGACACTGTACAGGTCAGCAGCCTGTGGAAGGGCTAACACAGAGACACAGACAACCATTCCCACAGCAATGGCCAATTCAGAATTATCCAAACCCCACACCTTTGGACTGTGGGAGGAAACCAGAGTACCCAGAGAAAACCCACGCAAACACAGGGAGAACATGCAAACTCCACACAGAAAGGCCCGGGCCAAGGTGGATTCAAACCCCAACCTTCTGGCTAGGAGGCAACAGTGCTAACCACCACACCATCATGCTACCTTTTTAGGTCACATTTTTATTTTAATTTCAATTTCACAAACCAAAAGACAAGCCTTAAACACAAATTACAACCTGAACAAAATTTAAAAATTGCAATTACAAGATAGCAAAAATGAAAATATAATAAATGTAGAACAACCAAATTAAAAGCAAAGAATGACAAATGTACAAAAGGTTTAAGATGAATATACTGTAAAACAATAAAATACAGAGATAAATAGCAAAAAATGCAGTTTGGAAATTAATAAAAATATATTAAATAGGCTAAATGTGCAAATGACAATAGCTTGTGCATAAAATCACCCACATAATGAACACCAGTGTGTTTAAGTATCTCTTTAGCGGAATATTTAACTTATTATTTCCTTAAATCACTGACTGGGGTGACATCAGTGACCCGGTTCAGCCGAATGACCTGGGTGCGCGTTGTTTCCAGTGAGTCCGCTACCCCTCCATCTGCTGATCTTTATTATAATACCTTTTGTACTTAGCAGCAGCATCTAGTCAGAGGACTCATATGATCCGGGTTAATGGAGACCTTGGATTTGTGATTCATGATTCATAGGGAAGATTTGACTCATTAACCTGGATGATCCTTGAACCCACCAGCACTAATAAATACAACATCATAAAACAGCACAGCTTTAAAACTGAGAAATTACACTTAAGAAGGAGCTCAGTTAACAGAAAAAGCAAAAAAAGGAAGAGTTCAATAATCAAAATCTAACTATGATATTAAGGATCTTATATCTAAAATGACTGCAGGCTTTGTAGTTTGACATTGTAAAGATTTTCTGTATTTGTCTTTGCAGCAGCAGAGCTCAGAAAATTGTTCGAGTGTTCAGCTGTATGTCCAGTAAGTGGTGCAGAGACATTTTATCCTGACAATCTGACAGACACGTGGTTCACTGTCAGAGTCTGGGACCACTGTCTGTTGTGCATCAGTATGTGTGTGTGAGACATAGGCAGGCAGGAGTAGATTTAAACTGCAAATGGCAGCGTAAATAGTTTAAACCGTGATGATGGAATTTCCTAACTTACTTGAAGTTAGCTAATTGCAGCTGTGTTTTTGTTTCACATGCCCATCCTCAAAATCACAGATATCAGTGACACTGACAGATAAATTGGATAAATTGGTTTTAATTGGCTGAAATATGTCTGAGTTAATTTCAAACACCCTATAATGTATAAACCAATCACAGCCAGAGAGAGAAGATTCAAATGAACCAGCTAGATGATAGTCAAATACATTTCTATTCCCTACATTTTCAAAACAGGCTCGTTACTTTAGGTTTAAAACGCTGGAGGGAAGATTTTATTTGCGGTCACTGCACCTTGAAACATCAAACCAAACTGAGCCTAAATGGAGGGAACAATAACACATAAGGGACAATTGTACTGGTGTATTCATCCCTGGCTTATCACATACAAAGACTTGAGAGACGCAAAAACATTTAATGTATTCATCATTTACAGTGCTGTACTCAGGGGTTAAAGTAGACCAAAACTATAGGAGTTGTGGTCATGGTACTTCAGCATCTTAGCCAGTGCTACAGAAGAGGAGTGAAAATAAAAGGGGTAGCGTGTTCTGGCAGGTAATTTCAATTACCTAATTTCTGGCAGGTAGTTTTAATTTCTAAATGGTCAACAAATATCAGTAAACACACAAAGTGTCTGCAGTTTGTCACAATGTGTCTGCTAGCTAAAGGCCCAGCTGCTGTATTTCCAGGGAGAGAAAAGAATGAGAGAGAAGTTCACTCAAAGATGGAGAAAGATGTAAGAAAGAGGACAGGAGAGGAAGAAGAGAGGTTAGATTTAAAGATAAAGACTGCTAAGTGACATTTGATAAACTAGAAATTTAAAGCTTACATTTTTAAATCAGATTTTGGATCTTTATATAACGTGAAGTTATGTCCTGCAAAAAAAAAAAAAAAAAAAAAAAAACTGAGGTATTAACTTTGTGTTGTTCAAAGGTTGCATGAAAATACTGCATTTTAGAGCAGGATAAATGGGATACTGGAGGGGGTCAGTGCTGGGAGAGATGGTTTGATCTGTTCCATGACCAGCTGCTCAAAACACTTCTACTGGCTTATAGTCCTTCAGGCATGACACAGATGAGGTCTTAGGAACAGGGATGATTGTTGCCATCGTTAAACAGGATGGGACAATTGCCTGTGAGAGTGAGGTGTTAAAGATGTCAGTAGGTACCTCAGAGAGCTGGTGTGTTCAATTCGGGCACAGCCAGCGATGTTGTCTGGTCCTGTAGCCTTGCGGATTTTCACTCTCTGGAATGACCTCCTGACCTTCTCAGTCACGTGTCTGGGATGCTGCTCGTCTGGTGATGAGGTTAGTTGGATAGTGGGGGATTTGTTAGATGCCTCAAAGCGTGAAAAAAAGGTGTTAAGAGTAGAGATGAATCCCTGGAACATACATCTTTCCTACTGTAGTCTGTGATGCTCCTGATACCTGCCCACATCCTCCAGGAGTCACTGGTGTTGAAGTGACCCTGGATCTTTAAGCCATATACAGCTTTGGCTGTCTTGATACCGACATCTAGAGTTCTCCTTGCAGTTCTTAATGCAGCTGCATCACCTGAATGCAGAATCCCATGCTCTCAGAAGGCATCTAAACTCTGCACTCATCCAAGGCTTCTGGTTGGGGCCAATGGTGAATGTTCTGGTGGAGGTGGCATCATCAACACACTTACTGATTTAGCTGTTGATGGCTGATACATACTCTTCCATGTCCACTTTAATCCCTTTTGTTGCAGCTTCTCTAAAGATGGACCACATGTAAAACTGTCCTGGAGCACAGAGGTAGCATCAGTGGGCTACACAGTGACTGTCCTTTGTGTTGGTTTGATTGTCCTCCAGAGGAGGTTGTAGGAGGGGACAAGCAAAATGGAAATTTGATCTGAAAGTCAAAGGTGGGTGTGAGGGACAGGGTATGTATCACACCTGTTTGTGTAAACACAATCCAAAGTATTGCCCCCCCGTCCCAATGGTGATGTGCTGTGGAACCCTGGCATTGTGTCCGACAGCTCGACGTGATTAAAGTCACCCCCAATCATGTACAGAGCGTCAGGGTGTTTGTTTTGGAGAGAGGATATACAGCAATCTAGCTCCCCAAGCGCCTTATTAGCATTAGTGCTTGGGGGGATGTAAATAGCTATGATGAGCACTGCTGTGAATTCACTGGCTAAGTAATTTGTAGCATTAGCCTTTAGCTTAGTTAGCAGGCCTCTGTGCTTGCCTCACTTCTGTTTATGGCTACACCGTCGCCATAAAACGGAGCACCATGGTGCTGTCCTGAAAAGGCTTAGCCAACCCAGTTCCACTTTGGTGTTGAGAGACAAGTCCACCTCCATCTGGCTCTTCATCTCCCAGAGCATGGTTAACGTATGAACGAAGATTGGGTCAAGGTATTTACAAAAGTAAAACAACTACTATTATTAAAAACAAATGAACCACTGACACTGTCAAGAGCTCGAGAAGCTGCAGCCTGTCTGTGTGTTGCCACCTTAACATTATGCCAAGTGTAAAGTTTGGTGGAGGGAGCATCATACTGTGGGGTTGTTTTTCAGGAGTTGTACTCAGCCTTTTAGTTCCAGTGAAATGAACTCTTAGTGTTTCAGCATACAAAGACATTTTGGACAATTTCTACTTTGTGGGAACAGTTCGGGTACGGCCCCTTCCTGTTCCAACATGACTGCGCACCAGTGCACAAAGCAGGTCCATAAAGACATGGATGAGCCAGTTTGGTGTGGAAGAACTTGCCTGGCCTGCACAGAGTCCTGACCTCAACCCAATAGAACAACTTTGTTATCAAATAGAGTGGAGACTCCAAGCCAGGTGTTCTCATCCAACATAAGTGTCTGACTTTACAAATGTGCTTCTGGAATAATGGTCAAGAATTCTCATAAACACACTCCTAAACCTTGTGGAAAGCCTTCTAAGAAGAGTTGAAGTTGTTATAGCTGCAATGGGTGGGCCGACATCGTGTTAAACCCTGTGGATTAAGAATGGGATGTTACTCAAGTTCATATGCGTGTGAAGGCAGACGAGCAAATATTTTGGGCAGTATAATGTATGTAGGTGTGAAACATCAGCTAAGTCGTATTGAAATGGCCCATGGAGTTTCATCCAACTTGTAACAAATCCATCTTGTGTGTTAGTCAGATAAAATCAGATTCTTCAAAATTCTACAAAATATCAGACAGTTTGGGGTCTAATATTGAATTTTGCGGCAATGGCTTTCTGCTTGATTTGCTTCTGCAGATTTTATAATCCCGTATTTCTGCTCGTAAGGGCGAGTTTGTAGTTTATGCTTGACTCCTGCACTTGCCATGATTGTTTCTGGTGAAATTAACTGTTTCGCCCAGTGCAGCCAATCCAGATGTCACGTGACTGTCTAGGCACTAAAGCAACAGTGTGTGTAGTTGTGCACGAACAAGCCAATACATGGAGTTTGCATAGATCATACTGGAAGAGGGCGTGACGGGAGCTGAGGAGGGCTTTAGCGCTAAACTCATCTGATTATGCGATCAGATTTAACTGGAAATGTATTAAAATGGGACCAGACTTTTCATCCGAGGTAGGCGAAAATCCAACTTGTATGATCCAATTTAGGAGATGATTTTTATTGGAATTAATGTTAGGAATAATTGGGACCTACAGAAGGCATCAACAATCCAATTTGTGCAAGTTCGACTTAAGCGACTTTTACTTTATCTATCTTGATGAAACACTTGCCAAAATGATTTGGCTGCTAAGTGTGTGTAATAAAATATATCCACTGAGCATTCACTGCAGTTTTTTTCTGGAGCTTTCTCATGTATCCAAATTCCTTTCATCTCAACTTGTAATCAGTGATATTATGAAAAATATTACTGATAAAATTACTTTCCAGGTTAGTCTGGGGGTACTGTAATAGTCACGTCAACTTTGGTATGTGAAAGAACGTTGTGCTAGTAGTAGAACCTGTGCACAGACATATATTAGTGCAATGAAGTGTTTGTGGGTTTTTACCAATACAGACTCAGACTGTTTCTGTCTTCCCCACCATTTCACTCTTTCTACTCATGACTTTACTTAAAAGTAATGCAGTATATTACTTAATCACTTGCTGAAGAAAGCAATTACACTACTCACTACATTACTTTTGTGTTGCTCTGCATGCATGCATGTCACGTAATTACCAGTTAACAAAATAAACCTCAGGCTACAGTTCCACACACCAGCATAAATCAATATCCTAACCAGGTCACACAATCTTTCTTTTAGTTTTTATGTATGTACACAAAACTGACAACACAATGCAAAGATAAAAACCAGCCCAAAGAGACTTCAGAGCAGCTGCCACACTGATTCTAATGTGGAAACATGTAATAGTAGAACGGAAGGCTATAATGCTACAAGGCTGACGGCTCATCATCGCTTTTGTTACCTGTTGAAGTTCAGGGTCTGGCTGCTTGGCTGGGGTTGGCATACACTCAGCTTTAACATCTCTCTGGGCTCCTGGCTAACTTTCTGTTAGTGTGCAGTCTGTAAAGACAGTCTGTAAAGTCTGTAAAGAGCCAAAGTTGTCTTAGCAGTATAATGTAGTTGTTTCTGTCCTGGACACAGTTTGCATATCACCATTGTACTCTTGTTCTTTCATGCAATAAAAATAAAAATAATATCCGTATCTCCATTCCTCAAAAGCTGTAGATCACTCCTCCATTTACTCCTCCTGGTACACAAACTGAAATCAGCTAATTGTAGCACAAGTGTAGGAAGAAAAAATACTGTCCACTGCCAGTGCTACTCTCAGCCTCCTGGCAGTAGAATCTTTAGGTGGTACAAATAAGAAATGTTAAAGTCATAGTAAATATAAACCAGGGGGAATACTGTCACTGGCTGTGATTGACATTATTATGGCAAGATGTATAGTTAGACATTTCTTTATGACCATAGGGGTTTCTGACTAATATTCTACTCAACTCAATAACATGTTAGCTTTTATATGTTATATGCCATGGAAATAATATTGACAGCTGAGTTACTAGAGTTAATATTTTTGCTGCGTGGTTATAAAATGAAAAGACAAATTACTAGTATATTAACTGTGATATTTTACCTCAAACATGCAGCACGGTCTCCTTCATCACAAAAGAATACTGAAGAAATGTTTTAAAGTTGAAAAACGATGAAGTTTCTTTGCATATGGGAGGCCATGTATATGATCAGTCTATGTGCAATAACTGTCAAAGTGTTCAAGATTTTAACTGTACTGTTGATATTAGCTGACATGTTTATTGGTGCATGCAGGAACATTAAAAACATGTCCTTCCAACCCCATAATGAATACTGTTATTTTACTAGACTTGAGCTTTAATAAAGCTTGGCTTCTGGTGATCTGGCCGGGTGCATTTCAGACCCCCCCCCCCCCCCCCCCCCCCCCCCGGCATGATTTTTTATTGCCAAAACTAAGTAACCAATCACTTAAAAACTCAGATTTTATATGTCGCAGCAGCCACATATGCTTATCAATTTGAGAATAAATAAAAAGCAAATGTAATTTATTAAGCCTTAATGTGTGAATGCGCTCTTAATCACAATGTATGCTTACATGCATATATATATATGGACTTCTGAAGATCCAAAAAGAAGGAGTCCCACTCAGACCCACTGTTAGCAGTATAAACTCCATCAGCTATAGCATTTTCTATTATCTCTGCGTGTGGGTAAGACAATCCATTACATGGAAAACTACACAGACTTTACCAACAAGGTCCACAATCTTATGTTGTTATCTTATTGGATGTTGATTTGCTTTTCACTTGGATACCTACAACTGAGGGAGTGGAGACTGTCAGAAAACAACTACAACAAGACAAAACAGAACCAGTTTAACCCCCCGTCAGATTTGCAAACTGTTAGACCTCTGCTTACTACCACATATCAAATACAAGAAAGGTTTCTACAGGCAAAAGCATAGATGTGCCATTGGCTCCCAAGTGTCTCCCATTGTAGCCAACTTTTACCTCAAGGAAGTGGAAAGTAAAGCTATTTGCTACTTCAAAGGGATAGCACCTAGCCACTGATATAGATGTGTGCATGACACCTGGGTCAAAATCAAAACCCAAGAAGTAGAAGTCTTCACTGACCACATCAGCTCAGTGGATAAAAACATATAGTTCACCAGGGAGGATGCCAAGGATAATAGGTTACCATTCCTGGACTGTGCTGTGCACAGTGAAGAAAGTTTATTGGAAGCCCACACACACAGACCAGTACCTTCTGTTTGACTCTCACTACCTACTGGAATACAAACTCGGGGTGATCAGGACCCTGCAACACCAGGCATAAAATGTTCCCTCTAAGGCAGAAGAGAAAAGGAACACACATATATTCCTCAAATTAGCAAAGATGCACAGGAAAGAAGGTCAGAAACAAACTAGGGAGAGAGAGAATGACAGACAGAACAACAATGTCATCCCTTATGTGGCAGGTTTGTCAAAGAAACCCAGGAGAATTTTCTCCAAGTATGACATCCCAGTGTACTTCTGACCCAGCCCCAACATAAGACAACAACTGGTTAATCCCAAGGGCAAAACTCCTAAACACAAGCTAAGAAATGTCATGTATGCTGTGCAGTGCAGTGAGGAGTGCTCGGACCTTTGCATTGGCAAAACCAAACAGCCACTTCACAAATGCATGGCACAACACAGAAAAGGCTCCTCGACAGTTCAAGACTCAGTTATACATCTGCACCTAAAGGATATGATAGGATGCCACTGTTCATGACCGTCACTGAACAGAGGTGGTGGCTTACAGGAGGCTTACCTTCCCAGATGCCTCAACCCCAACTCACACCCTACTTCACCTACAGGTGATCTCAGTACGTCACTTGATCAGATGGGGCAAAGTCTTACAGTAGTTTCACCCAAACCCTGATGGTAATGACCCATGCCTTTTTTTCACATCATGGCTTATGTGATAATGCACATGAACAATAGTGGGTCAATGACCACTTCCAATGGGAAAACCCACACTACGGTTTAAATACCTGGGACTCTCCACCTTTTGGTTTTAGAATGGAAGAAGCCCCTTGTATAAATGATGAAACGCCTTCAAAAAACTTAATGAATGTGTTACTGTGTTATTGAAAATGTGATGTAATTACAGTAATGTGTTACTCTGGAACCAAAAACTCTATTCTGGCTGAAAATAGAACTAGCCAGCTACACAGCTAGAGTGTGAAACAGCCTCGGTATAACTTTAATACTTGACTTTCCTTTTTAGATACTTTCATATTAAGTATTTGCTCTTTTTGTCTTTTCCTCCATCAGGTGTGATCTACACCACTGATATGTTGGATCGAGAGAGCAAGGACTCCTATTGGCTAACAGTTTATGCCAGTGACCACGGTGTGGTTCCCCAGTTCACCAGTATTGATATATTCATCCAGGTGGAGGATGTTAATGACAACGCCCCGCTGACATCCGAACCGCTGTACCGAACCTCAGTGCCTGAGAATTCTCCACGGGATGTTTCTGTGATCCAGATCCAGGCCCAAGATCCTGATGCCACACCTCCCACTATGGCTGATAGGCTCAACTACCGCATTGTTAGTGGAAACCCACAGAATTTCTTCACCATCAATGCCCGCACCGGTGAGAAAGCATGTGTGCATGTGTGTCATAAAAATGGCAGTGCTGTATTTCAGGTGAAGCAGAATGTGATTTGGAAACCATGCTATTTCAAGTGTAGTTTGAATGTTTGTCAGGAAGAAAAATAATGAATTATCCTTCTTTTAGTCTCCACTGTAGGTAACAAGTAGCTAACATAGATGGAATTTTAGAAGGAACAACAATGTTCAGTGCCTCAGTGATGGAGCTGCAAACTAGAAGTTTACTCACAAAGAAATGAGCCTTTTCTAATTTTGTGGTACTTTCATTTTAATGGATAGAGACAGAATATAAACACAGATCTAGAAAAAACACATTACATAAAAGTTATAATTTGATTTGCATATCATTGAGTAAAATAAGTATTTGATCCCTTACAACTCAGGCAGAATTCTGGTTCTCACAGATTGTCTGTGTGCTCATGTGGCACACAGATTTTTTGTTTAAAGTACACCTGTCCACAGTATCCATTTCTTCCATTCCCACCTCTCCAACACCATGGACAAGGCCAAGGAGCTGTCAAAGGACATCAGAGAAGACTGTAGACCTGCGCAAGGCTGGAATGGCCTACAGCAAGAAGCTTTGTGAGAAGGTTAAAAATGGAAGAAATATGAAATGACAATCATTGCCCTTGGTCCGGAGCTCCATGCAAGATTGTGCCTTGGGGCATGGATGGTCATGAAAGGTTACCATGTGGATCGGGCTAAAATTACATGGGAGTAGCTTGTTAATGATCTGGAGGCAGCTGGGGCCACAGCCAGCTGGGACACCAAGAACACCATTGGTAACGCACTATGCTGTAATGGATTGAAATCTTGCAGCGCCCAGAAAGTCCCCCTGCTCAACAAGGTTCATGTACAGCCCCATTTTAAGTTTGTAAGTTAACATCTAAATGATTCAGAGAAGGCTTGGAGAAAGTGCTGTGACCAGATGAAACCAAATTCAAGCTCTTTGGCATCAGCTCAACCTGTCATGTTGAGAGAAAAGGAAATGCTGAGTATGACCCAAAGAAAACATCCTTATAGTCAAGCATAGAGGTGGAAACATTGTGCTTTGGGGCTGTATTTTTGCTAAGGGTACAGGATGATTTCATCTCATTGAGGGGTCAGTGGATGAGGCCATGAACCATTAAATCTTGGACCTGAACATCATTCCCTCAGCCAGAATACTGAAGATGGGTTGTAGATGGGACAGTGACCCAAAACCTACCACCAAAGCAACAAAGAAGTGACTAAAGAAGAAGCACATTATGATCATGGAATAACCTAGCCAGTCTCTGGACCACAGTCTAATAGAAAATCTGTGGAGGGAGCTGAAGCTTCAAGTTGCCAAGTGACAGCCAAGAAACCTAAAGAATTTAGAGTTTCTGTAATGAGGAGTGGGCCAAAATCCCTTCTGAGATGTGTGCAAACTTGGTGACCAACTACAAGAAATGTATTAGTATGTGCTTGCCAACAAGGGTTTCTCCACCAAGTACTAAATCATGCTTTGCTTGGGAATTAAATACTTAATTCACTCAGTGGCACTCAAATCAATTTATAACTTTTATGAAATGCATTTTTCTCTGGATTTTGGTTGATATTCTATGTCTCTCCATTAAATGAAACTACCATAACAATTAGAAACTGTTCATTTCTTTGTAAGTGAGCAAAATTACAAATTCAGCAAGGAATCAAATAATTATTTCCCCTACTTTATGTGAAGATTACTCATGCATTGGAGTCATAGGCCAAATATATTAGAATAATGTTATTGTTGCTGCTGCCATCAGATAACTTTTTGTGTTTGCCTCATCCCCCACAACGGAAAGCTGAAGGCTCTGCCTCCCATTCTACTCTTAACTATCCTAGGAACCACAAGTAAGCCAGCAGTCTGAGAGTGAAGTGCTCTATTGGGGTGATATGGTACTATGTCTTTAATAGGGGCCTGATTATTTAAGACTTTGTATATAAGAAGAAGGATTTTAAAATCAATTTTGGATTTAACAGGGAGTGAGTGAAGAGAAGCTCTGTCTTTCTAGTCCCTGTCGGTACTCTCATTGCAGCATTTTGAATCAGATGAAGGCTTTTCAGGGAGCTTTTAGGACAGCCTGATAATAATGAATTACAATAGTCCAACCTAGGTGTAATAAATGCATTTGTGATAAATCAATTAGCTTTTCAGCATCACTCTGTTTCTAATTTTAGAGATATTGCACAAATGCAAAAAATCAGTCCTACATAGTTTTTAATATGTGCATTGAAGGACATATCCTGGTCAAAAATGACTCCAAGATTCCTCACAGTGTTACTGGAGGCCAAAGTAATGCCATCCAGTAAGTATCTGGTTACGCATTGTGTCTTCTAAGTACAATGACTTAAGTTTTATCTGAATTTAGAAGCAGGAAATTAGAGGTCATCCTGGCCTTTATGTCTTTAAGACATTCCTGCAGTTTAACTAACTGATGTGTGTCAACTGACTTCATGGATAGACAAAACTGGGTATCATCTAAATAATAATGAAAATGTATACAATACTTTCTAAGAATACTGCCTAAGGGAAGCACTCCATAATTAACCTTAATATGTGAAGAAGACTCCCCGTTTACATGAACAAATTGGAGTCTATTAGATAAATATGATTCCAACCATTGTAGTGCAGTACCTCAAATAACTATGACATTCTCTAATCTCTGTAATAAAATGTTATGGTCAATTTGTTATTTTAAAGGACTAGTTGTTGCAATCCCCAGTGATTCAGCTCAGTGTTCACGAGTGGGTTATGAAGTGACATCTAAGATTGTTGACCTTGATGATCCAGCTTGACACATCATCAGCTGTGTACCCCTGTCTCCTTGGGTGTTTCGGCCGTTTATCACAATACACCCTCAGCTGGGGAAGGCCCACCTCAGGCTGATCAGACCTGGGTGCGTGTCATCTGGGGTGGTCTTTTAGTTCCCCACATTGTGTCGTTTCTTCTCAGCCATAGCCAGTGACTGCTTGTCTCTGCAGCTGTTCTTTAAGGGTCTTCCTCTGCCTCTGACCTCTGATGCCAACTTCCTTTAGAAGCCTTACTGTGGAGCCAGCAACAAACCCCCTGCATCCCACCTCCACTGGGCGCACCTTCACAGTCCAGCGCTGTTCCTCTGCTTTAGCTGCCAAGCTGGCATAATGCAGCTTTTTCCTTTCATGTGCTTCCTCGATGGCATCCTCCCAAGGGACTGTCAGCTCAACTATGATAACACGGTGGTAGGATTTGGACCAGAGAACCAGATCTGGGTGCAGGTTAGTAACAGCAACTTCTAAAGGAAATGTGAGTGTCTGGGTGAGGTCGACACTCATTTTCCAGTCCCTAGCTGCATCCAGTGAGCCTACGTCTGAGGACGAGGCATTGGTCCGTTGCTTATCCCCTTCCCGTATAAAGGTTGTCTGTGGAAAGATAGGCTGGGCAGCTGGTGGAATGGCATTGATTGTTCTGTTCTCCAAGGCATAGGCCAGACACTTAAGCACCTGATTGTGCCTCCAGGTATATCTTCCCTGAGACAGACTGACCTTACAACCCACCAGTATGTGTTTGAGGGTTGCCAGGGCTGCACAGAGGGGATATGCTGGATCCTCACCAATCCGAAGATGTAAATTTGCTGGCGAGGGAAGAACATCATACGTGGCCCTGATGATAACAGTATTGAACGCTGTGCTGAGGTCTAGCAGGAGAAGCGCAGAGATGACTCCACTGTTAGAGGCCATAAGAAGACCATATGTAACCTTCACTAATGCTGTTTCTGTACTGTGAAACCTGACTGAAACTCTTCAAATAAACCGTTCCTCTGCAGATGATCAGTTTTTGAGAGAAAAGGAAGGTTGGAGATTGGCCTATAATTAGCTAAGACAGCTGGGTCAAGTGATGGCTTTTTAATTAATCGTTTAATTACTGCCACATTACAGCCGCCTGTGGTACATAGCCAATTAATAAAGATAGATTGATCATATTTAAGATTGAAGCATTAATTAATGGTAGGACCTTTTTGAGCAGTCTTGTGGGAATGGGGTCTAATAGACATGTTGATGGTTTGGAGTAACTATTGAATCTAACTAAGAAAGATCAATTAGAGAGAAAGTCTAAATAAATATCAGCAGTACTGAAAGTAGTTGAACATAAAGATATATCTGAGGTGGTTATGAATAATTTTTTTTTCAAAAATGTTATTTTTGAAATTTGTGAAGTCATTATTAGTTAATGTTAAAGGAATACTCGGCTCAACAGAGCTCTGACTCTTTATCAGCCTGGCTACAGTGCTGAAAAGGACCTGGAGTTGTTCTTATTTTCTTCAATCACTGATGAATAGCAAGATGTCCGAGCTTTACAGACGGCTTTTTTATAGATCAACAAACTCTTTGTCCAGACTAAATGAAAATCTTCTAATGAGAGCCATTGCCTCTCCAGCTTATGGGTTATCTGCTTTAAGCTGTGTATTTGTGGGTTATACCAGGGAGCCAATCACTTGTCATTTGAGGCTTTTTTTTTTTCTTCAGAGGAGCCACAGTATCCAGAGTTGTATGCAATGAGGATGTAAAACTATTCAGGAGTAGAGTTTAAGTAGCTGTTCTGCACTGTGTGGCACATTGAATTCAAAATCATAATAATGGAAGAATTATATCCTTAAACATAGTTACAGCATTTTCAGAAAGACTTCTACTATAATAAAACATATTCCCCACTGCTGTGTAATCCACTAAAGTAAATGTAAATGTTATTAAGAGATCATCAGACAGTAGGTGGTTTTCAGGAAATACTGTTAAGTCTTCAGTTTCTATGCCATATGTCAGATCAAGATCCAGAGTATGATTAAAGTGGTGAGTGGGCTCCTTTACATTTTGAGAAAAGCCAATTGAGTCTAATAATAGATTAAATGCAGTGTTGAGGCTGTCATAAGGAGGATATGAAGAGAGATTGTGTGAAGGAGGAGGATACTGTCATGGTCTCTCAGTCTTTGACCCAGAGTTTTGAGTTTTGTGATTTGCTTTTAGATTTGATATGTGATTGATGTTCTCATTCTATTTCTTGTCATTTAAGTATAATATTATTTCCTAGCTTATCTTTTTTTGGTCCTTGGTTTCTTGTTCTATGATATTATTTCCCTTTCATCTCAAGTTTGTCCTAGTCTTGTCTCTGTATTCTGTCCTTAGCATCTTGTGTGAATAACAAATTTGCACATAAGATGATCAGTGACACCTAGATCACCTTGTGAAAATTTTTGCCATAATTGGGTCAAAGTAAAAAAATAAAGAAAATCCAGCAAAATTAAAAGGATTTAAGATGATGAGTCAGCCTTGGTGAGTCTGCCTTTCAACTTGTCTCAAAATTGCAGACTGCAAACTACGTACCAGGTCTTAATTTGTGTTTAACTTGTGTAAAGACAGAGTTATTGTGAACATATGTGATGTGCGCTTGGTGCATGAAGAAATGAAATGGCATATTTGCTAATGGCATATTTGCTAGCAGAAAGTGCTTGCGAGCAAAAAAATACATGAAAAAAACAAACAAACAACAAAAGACAGACAGCAATGTTGATAGCGAGCTTTGAAAGTTGAGAGATTTGAGTGTGTGTTATTGTGTAGTGTAGTGTGTAGTGTAGTGTGTTTAGTAAATGGTAAAGGTAAATGGACTGGTTCTTATATGGGACTTTTCTACTCTACATGAGCACTCAAAGCATTTTATACAGCAAATCTCATTTACCCATTTACACACACACTCATACAAGCACTTTCTACATCTAAGTGCTTTCTATCTAACATTTACTGGCTTTAGTCTGCTGTGGAAGACATTGGCGGGGTGTTCCTGCAATAAACTTGCCAGTGCTAGACATGCATTTATCTGGAGCACAAATGCAGTTGATGACAACCTGCAGTGCTGACTTCTGAATCTTGGAATCATTCACAAATACCTCTCCTTCTTCCACTGCCAGGGCTATACTCATCAGTAGAAACAGTGGATCCTCCATCATCAAGCGCAGCAACAGCCCCAGATAACAGCAGCTGGGTCTTTGGAACAACTGTGAGGATACTCAGGATATCAAGGGTGTAATGCATGGTTTCACTCATGCCATAGTAGGTCCTCCAGTTGCAGGCAATCGATATAAGCTGCGAGATTAGCTGAACACATGACAGCTTTTGACCTCTACTGGTTCCTACAGAAACTCCATCATTTGCATAACCTGCTCACGGCTATGGCTATGAGTGAATAGGGGCACCCCTTCTGTGCTCTGAAGGGATTGCTTCACCTGCTCTGCCTTGATTGCCAGATGGGCCTCAAAGTACCTGCATAGGGTCATGCAGGTGTGCTTGGCTGTCTGCCTGCTGGAGAAAATCTCATTGTCAGTCAGCAGCACTCCATGATCCTCAGGATTTCGACTCTCCAGTATGCTGATCAGATTAACAAGAAATTGGAGTCTGTCCTTGTCAAAAAGCTCCAGGACAGTGCAGAAGGAAAAGGAAATGGAGAACATGATGGTGTAGCAACAGCTGGAAACGTGAGCATTCCAGAAACCACAGCGTGTAGACAACCACATCTGATAGGATGGAGTGCGGCAACATCCTGTGTCCCTTGAGTCCTATCTGGTCACAGCAGATGACTGCCCCTCCTGAGCCTGGTTCTGCTGGAGGTTTCTTCCTGTTAAAAGGGAGTTTTTTCATTCACACTGTCGCCAAGTGCTGCTCATAGAGGGTCGTTTTGACTGTTGGGCTTTCGCTGTAATTATTGCATGATCTTTACCTTACAATATAAAGCACATTGAGGTGACTGTTGTTGTGATTTGGTGCTATTGAATTGAATTGAATTGAACTGAATGTTGCTTGCAATCCATCTATCACATGTATCAGAGGTATCCTGGTTATAGGCAGGGTAGTAGAGGCACAGTGTCACTCCAGTTGGAACCATTAAGGGTCTGGGGATTTCTAGCAACTTCTGAACTCTTTCATGAGCAACAACAATGCAGTTAACTTTTTGTGCAGTCAGACACAGAGCCTGAAAGGTAAGTTGCACATCATTGGTCTTCTTTAAATCCATATAAAGCATTAGCAATCTCCCATCTGCATGAACACTGCTAGCAGCTTTTGATATTCCCCCAGAGGTGTGTGATGCTGCAAGATTAGACTCAACTTAATCTCTTGGGTCAAAGGGTTGTTGCCAACCACCGAGGGCAGGGTCATCAACTACATTTGTCTAAGGGCCGGAATTTTTCTGGGCTGACACTGTGAAGGCCAGATCCTCTCATAAAGTAAAATAAAATTAATATTGCATCCTAAGTAATATATTTATCATTTGTTATATCAATTTTACTTTCAAATTTATACTATTTTTAATGATGTGATGTGCCAGGCTTGCACTTACATGTTTATGTTGATGGTTGTTATGGAAACATTGTGTGCAGTTCTCATTATAGATATAATAAGCATGGGAACAATAAAATGTTACATGAGAGCAACTAGTTTACTATGCACAATCTACTTTTCAGAAGCCGTTTCTGTTCATTTTTTTTTTAATGACTATAAGAACATATCAAGCGTTCAGATGCAAACCCTGTAAATCTGCTTGGAAACTTTTCTTTTAAAAGAGCATTTTTTATCTGGATCCTATGATAAGGTCAGTAATTTCATTTTACAGGCAATGGTGAGGTGCCTTTTTCCAAAAATGTAAATATAGTAATTTATCTACTTTTTAACAGATAATATTTTGTTTTGTGGCAAAACCAGCTAAATCTTCAGTCCGTCCTCTGCCCAGTGTGAATGAAGGCAAAAGGACCAACTATCAGACTATGATACAAAGATCTCTGCATAGCTTCACACAGTACAACCACAAAGGCACAAAATGACAGCACATCAACATTTAACAATAACAGAATAGTAGATACCAGGCCGCAGGGTTCATGAGAACCAAGGGACGCATATGGGAGCTGTAAATGTATACATTTAAGACACTTAGCTTTACTAAAACTGTGCCTCAGAAGAATAATAGAAAAGAAACCTTGACTTAGTTTAACACTTTAGGCCAGTTGATGAAGGAAACAGATGCAGCCCAACAAAAATCTCTAAAATCAGGGCTCAAAACTGACCACTTAATGTACAGAAGTATTAGAAACCAAGTAATAGGGCAACCTAGGAAACCCAAAGCAATTTTTTATCTGGCTGGGGGGGGTTAGGCCTATAGGGACAGAGCATCTCCTTGTTAAATCCCGCTCTTGATGGTGACTTGTGCAGTTGGCTTGAGGTTGGCCTCTAGGGTTGATCTTTAAATCCCCAGTGAATTCCTGATGAAGGGTCTTAGGGTCCTGTTGATCTTGTATAGTTATAGGCATTCCAGGATCCATTTCAGTCCAGGCGATGCACAGGTTGATCAGTCTAGTCAAAATTGTCTGCATTGTAGATTAATATTAAAATCATCCAAACTATGAAGAAATACACATGGACTTATTTAGTAAATAAAAAAGTGTTCAATAAACCAGAATATGTTTTATATTTTAGATTCTTTATAGTAGGCAGGTCTTGCTTAGATGACAGATTTGCACATGCTGGCATGTTCTCAGTCAGCTTTATGAGGTAGTCACCTGGAATGGTTTCAGTTAACAGCTGTGCCTGTCAAAAGTTAATTTATTTAATTTATTGCCCTCTTAATGTGTTTGAGGCCATCCGTTGTGTTGTAAAGAGGTAGAGTTGGGTATACAGTGAATAATCCATTTGAGTAATGTTCTATTTCATATTATGGCAGAACTACTCACTAAGAAAAGATAAATAACAGTACATCATGACTTTAAGAAATGAAGGTCTGTCAATATCCGACACAATTTATGAACTTTGAATGTATCCTCAAGTGCAGTCACAAAGACCATCAAACATTATGATGGAACTGGCTCTCATCAGGACCGCCCCAGGAAAGGAAGACGAAGCGTTACCTCTGTTGCACAGGAGAAGTTCATCAGTTATCAACCTCAGAAACCACAAGTTTACAGCACCCTTAATAAGTGCCCACCTAAATGCTTCATAGAGTTCAAGTAGCATACACATCTCAACATCAACTGTTCAGAGAAGACTGCATGAATCTGGACTTTATGGTTGAATTGCTGAAAAGAAGCCACTTCTAAGGAAGAACAACAAGAGGAAGAGAATGGCTTGGGCCAAGAAATCCCATCCCATCTGGTTTTTGCTTGGTGGGACCATCCTTTGTTTTTCAACAGGACAATGATCCCAAACACACCTCCAGGCTATGTAAGGGCTCTTTGACTAAGAAAGAGTGTGATGGAGTGTTATGTCAAATGACCTGGCTTCCACAATCACCTGATCTTAACCCAACTGAGATGGTTTGGGATGAGTTGGACTGCAGAGTGAAGGCAAAGCAGCACCTTTGGGAACTCCTTCAAAACTGTTGGAAAACCATTTCAGGTGATGACCTCATGAAGGTGATTGAGAGAATGCCAAGAATGCAAAGCTGTAATCCACGCAAAGGGTGCGTACTTTGAAGAATCTAAAAGCTAAAAGACATTTTGGTTTGTTTAACAGTCTGGATGACTTCAGTATTAATTTACAATGTAGGGAAAAAAAAAAAACATTGAATGAGTAGGTGTGTCCAATTTTTTGACTGGTACTGTATACACATTCTGTATGCAAAAAGTTGTAAGCTGGCTGAACAATTAATATTTTACTGTGAGTATAAATCTCCTCAAAGAAAACAATGACCATGTTCTTCCAGAATAAATACAAAGAAAGTATTTTCCTAAACATCTATGTTGAGGGAAAAGAGTTAAAAAAATGTTGATGAGTTTAAATACTTAGGGGTTACCTTAGATTCCACTTTTACATTTAAAAAGCATATTAAAATGATGTCGTATAATGAAATACAATATAGCTAATTGTAAACATATTTGGAACTCACTAATGCATTGAAAACATACTTAAATGCAATGATTTTTTCTTATTTTCATTACTGTATGTCATGCTGGGCACAGGCAAAGAAGACTGAATTAAAGCCCATCAGATCACTTTACAAACAAGCTCTTAAAGCTCTGTATAGAAAATCACAATATCATTATCATCATATACTTATTAAATAGAATTTGTTAAGATAATCAAGTCTTGTTTTCAGATATATGGTTAGTACACAAGGTTATACAGTACCAGTCAAAAGTTTGGACAGCTTTGAGTGGTACTGTACATAATTGCCCCACCACCTTTGAGATTTGTCCTGCTCTGAACAAAAAAACAGTTACCAGGTCCACCACAAGAGGGCGCTGTAGTGTGCCTAAGTAAAGCACCACTCTTCTGCAATCAGCCTTCTCCAACAGAGCAATTAAAGCCTGGAACGTGTTTCCAAAGAATTTAAAAACTTGGACCAATTTTGATATTTTCGCTTGTGAAAAAAAAAAAAAAAGGATTTTTAGTACTCAGTCTTATGTGCATTAATATCACTATAATTTGTTCTTTCCTTTTATGTGATTTGTACATGGTCCCTGAAAAAAATCAACATATATAATTTGTAAGGATTTGAGTGTTATGAAAATAATTCCCAAAAGCTACATAGATGTTGATAGTCCTGGTGCCCTAGGCATTTCATGTGATAAGCTTCATCCAGATTAGTTAAGGTGTCTAGGAGGAGTTAGGGAACAGACATATATACATACACTACAATCATTATAGTAAGATTCTGACATTTGGCACCAGTGTCTCAACAATTGTATGTCAAGAGGAATATGCTCCTGTGAATGAGTGGCAGAATGAGGTAGCAAGACTAACGCTCTTAATAAGTATATATAAGTACAGTGTAACAGTAATTATGTCTGCTCATGTTAGGTAGGATCACCACCACCTGTGTTCCTCTTTACCACATCTAACACAGAGAATGTATGAGCAGAGCAGCAGCATCTAAATCTCTGTGTCACAGAGAAGATCAAACTTGCAAGTCCTCAAGATAGGGTCTTCCATGAAGAAAAGCATATAAAATTCAGGAGAATATAAAAAGGGTAGAAAAACATTGTAAAAACAAGCACTATATGCCTCTAAATATGAGCCATTACATTATCATATCAGAGATGGATCACTGAAAATATGGTTGTTACAAAACAGCGTAACACTGATGAAGGGAAAGAATAAAACATAATGAAAGTCAAGTCAAAACAAACAGGTCCACAGCATGAACTGACAGAACAGAAACTTATTACACTAATAGTACTGTAGTAGTATAGTATAATATTACTATACCAGCAAAGTACCCATTGTGTGTCAGTTGATGCTGCTAGTAATGGAATGATAGTTACTGGGCAGAAGCATAAATGTATCAGCGTGAGCATAAATGATCAACTGGTGACCCATGTGTACTCTTGAATTGAGCAACTGTAGAAGTTATAACAAATTAAATTGGTATCTCACGACTAGAAGCTACCTTTCAGCTGAAAATTCAAAGAATTGTTATATGACACCCTGAACATATTCCTTGTGGAAGGAATTGGATAATGTCTATTTTAGATCGTATTAGGCCACAGTGGGCAAGTGTGGAACTGATAAGCGTCACTTTTGCCACAGTCAGCAAAATGTACTGAGGGTGCATATTTTATGCAACATTTTTAGAAAGCAGTGAATTGTGGTTAAAGGGGTTTTTTGGTGTCCTTGTTAAGTTCTGCTTAGTTGACACTGTTTCTATCAGCATGTCCTATCACTGTGTGCTGACTAAAAAAAAGCAACTTTTGAAATGACCAAGGTTTAGAAAAAAGTTTACAGTCATGCTTGCACTGGCAATGTTTCTCATGCACTAAACTCACCAAACCTTTACCAAATTTGAGAATTCAGAACTGCCCTCTACAAAACTAATACATGTGTAAAATGAATTCCATGCATGGCATGGGCACATCCGTCGTTGTTGGTCTTCATCGGTCACCCCACAGAAAGCAAAGTTTTATTTCAGCATACTCCGTACTGTGCTAACATCCATTGCAAAGACAATAAGTATGTTAGAGTATTTCAGCTGTATCTTGAAATGCTGACAGACCTCCACTCCATGGCCACTCCATGGAGTATTTAGCAGCTGCTCCAGATTGGACATACAGTAATGATCACAACTATGGGGCACAACTGCCAATATAATATATATATATTATAGATATATATAATATATATATTATATATATATATATATATATATATATATTATAATATATATATTTTTTTTTTTTTTTTTAATTTCACCTCTCATCCAAGAGGCTCCTTCAGTTCTAAAGACAAAAGGTGGAGCCACCCACGTATTTAAACCCTAGTAGGGGTTGTCCTCTTTGGAGGAGGTCCAGACTGCCCATCTCCATTTTATATCTACAACTGAACTTTACTGTTGCCTACCTGAATAAGTGTCACAATCCTGGGCCGATGGCCCGGTTTCTTGTGTTCTTTTTGGTTAAGTTTTGTTGTTTTCTAGTTTGTTTTGGTCTTCATTATTCATCTTAGTTCTGGCTTTGTTATCAGTTGTGGTTTTCTAGTTCCTTTGTCCCTGGCTCCCCTGCATCTGTGTTTCTCTTTGTCTGTTTCCCTGTGCCTTGGTCCCTGTTTTTAGTTTTCCTCTGTGCCAGCCCCCTGTGTTTAGTCTGCGTGTACCTTGTTAGGTGTTTCCTGTTTTATTTTGACAGTCCTGTGTTCCCTGTTTGTTGTGTGGAGTTTTGCTTCCTGTGTTTCATTAATATGATTTTGTCCACCTGTTCTCCCCAGCTGTTTCATGTTTTCCCCTCGTCATTCCTGGTGTATTTATTGTCTGCATTTCCCTCTGTTCTCTGTTGTGTCCTCCCTCATGGAGGTGTGGTTTGTACTGGTCACTGTTTTCCTGTGGTTAAGTTTGCACCAATGCTCCTGGTTTTGTGTTTATTTTGCATTTTCTTTAATATGTCATCACTTTATTCAGTCCTGCCTTCAGAGTTCTACATTTGGGTCCACCCTGCTCACCACACCGCTCATAAGACAACGTGAAAAAAAATAAATATATAATATATATATATTTTTTTTTTTTCCCACATTATCTTATTCATATATATTACTTACTGTTGCTTTGCTACCTGTATAAGACAATGTGGAATATATTTTTTGAATTGTTAAGGAATTGGGATGTTTGCACACACTGGACACTTAACACAATTAATGATTAATTGGGATATTTTGTAACGAGCAGACAGACATTAAACGTAGCGGTGAAAGTTTTAAAGGCTGGTCGTTGACGAAAGCCTCGAGCTCCGAGGGGAGAGAAGCCAGAGACTTGAGGCTTCAGCATAATATGAACAATTCAGAAACAATTTAAAATGAAAAAAAAAAGCTATTTATTAACGGATTAAGTTGTGTTTTAGACTGCTTATTGCTAGCAGATCTATTCTGACCCAAAGTGCAGCCGTGACTGGTTCTGAATGATGGCGTTACAGCAGACAGCTGCTCCCCCTCTTCCAGGTACTGCGTACCGGCACGGAATCTTTTAGTGGTATGCAGTACTGGACTGTACCGGCTTACTTTCACCCCCTGCTCCTGGGTCAAAATCAAAGCCCAAGAAGCAGAAGTCTTCACTGACCACATCAGCTCAGTGGATAAAAACATAATGTTCACCAGGGAGAATACCAAGGATAATAGGTTGCTGTTCCTGGACTGTGCTGTGCTCATTGAGGAAAATGGAAGCCTCAACACTAAAGTTTACTGGAAGGCCACACACAGGACCAATACCTACTCTTTGACTCCCACCACCTACTGGAATACAACTCGGGGTGATCAGGACCCTGCAACACCAGATGGAAAATGTTCTAAGGCAGAGAAAGAAAGAAGGAAGGTCAAAGATCAACTAGGGAGAAAGAGAATAAGAAATGGTACAACAGTGTTATCCCTTATGTAGCAGGTTTGTCAGAGAAACTCAGGAGAATTTTCTCCAAGCATGACATTCCAGTGCACTTTAGACCCAGCCCCACCATAAGACAAAACTGGTTCATCCCAAGGACAAGACTCCTAAACACAAGCTAAGCAATATAATGCATGCTGTGCAGCGCAGTGAGGATTGCTCGGACCTCTGCATTGGCAAAACCAAACAGCCACTTCACAAACACATGGCACAACATAGAAGAGCCACCTCGACAGTACAAGGCTCAGTTATACTTCTGCACCTAAAGGATAAAGGACATTCTTTTGAAGATGCCAATGTTCATGACCATTACTAAACAGAGGTCGTGGCTTACGACACCAGCTGTCACCCACCTTTAATGCTGTCTTGAAATGTCTTCCCAGGCACCTCAACCCACACTCACACCTTACATCAGGTGACCTCAATAGGTCACATGATTGGATGGGGAAAAATCTCACAGTTGTTTCGCCCAAAAGCCCTGGTGGTAATGATCTATGCCTTTTTTCACACCATGGCTTGTGTGATGATGATGCACATGATCAATAGTGGGTCAGTGACCACCTCCAAAGGGGACAATCCCCACTAGGGTTTAAATACCTGGGACTCTCCTTTTGGTTTTAGGACTGAAGAAGCCTCATAGATGAGAGGTGAAACATCTTCAGAAGTACTAAAGAGATCCATTTGCCTTTTTTCTAGCTCCTAGTACTTCCATACTGAGCTTAACAATTGTTTTTGTGTGCAAATTCTCAAAAACTGTGGAACATGACTTACCTGTTTCCTTTTAATTGTATAGATTATACAGCTCTTTTGATACAGAAAGAATCAAGCATGAGGGTGACCTTTCTTATGCTATGATTTGTTTTGACAATCCATGTATCCCACATGGTGCCCTTTAAAATTTGACCACAATGCATTTTTAAGTTTTTTCCAGTGAATTATCAGAAAAGACTGCATATTTCCCAAATTCTTGTGTGTTAATTTCTATCTTAATTGTCTACTGTTTCTATCTCAGGTCTGATCACCACAACCTCCCGGAAACTGGACCGCGAACAACAAACAGAACACATTTTAGAGGTAAGGGAAGAGTTAGAGGTGTATCTATGTGTGCTTGGTGCTCATGGGGGTGATGTTCTTCCTGTACCTGGGGGTTTTACCTGGGTGGTATAGTTTCATCAAATAGTTTGAAGACATGTCTAATTATAGTGCATATAATTGTCCAAATTTTTAACTACTACTGTAATACTACAAATTATTAACCATGAATATGCGCGTCGACCTGTGACGCGGTCGAGCTGTGCCGCAATCGGAGGTTGTCGCGGACGGGACAGTCGCAGGCTCAACTTGATGCTGTCAGGCCAGTAGACTACTTGTTCCTTGCGTCGTTTGGTCGTCGAATGTATCCCGCGTCAACTAGGTGGTGTCAGTGAGTGCCCACTAATTACATGTCATGATGCTGTATGTAATGCTTGCACCCATCAATGAAACTGTAAGGATCATAGGACAATTATTGTCAGTGTTCCTGTCACCACTAGGTGGCGTTCTGAGTGTGATACAAAGCTGGTAGATGGGTGTGTCCATACTAATACACACTCTCATGAAGCATATGAAGTTTGGGACAGATTGGACAATGTATGTTTGAGATGTGACAATTTGGTGTCCTGTTGTATATGACTGAAACCCCAAGTGCTGCTATTATAGAATATGCACCATTTCATATTCTAAAAAATCTTGATACACAGAGGAAGCATAGCCCTGGGGCTGATAGTTTGAAACTTTCTGGGGCTTGAAATTGAAAAAGTCCAAATTGGTCTCACTGGGTCAAATGCTGTAGGAGTTCATTCAAATAGAAGGCCTGAAAATGGCAAAAAAAATGACACCTTAAATTGAAGATGGCTGACTTCCCTTTGGGTTTTAAGTATGGGTCCAAGAGGCTTCTTTGCATGTCTTAGGGTGTTACATGAGCCTGCACAATTTCAGATATGTAGATAAAATGTAGCTCTGGGGCTATGTATAAAACATGGTATTTCATGATATTTCCAGTTCCCACTAGGTGGCACTCTAACTTTTACTGACTATATGCATATCAATGTGTTCAGGACAGGGGGCTTATCAAACCACGGAGGTTTGGGGCAGATTGGGCAATGTGGCTTTGAGTTACAGCAATTTTTGTCTTCATGATGAAACATCATAATTTGAGATGCTGCCAGGGTCACGCTCTTTGGCGAAAAGTCACAGTTTTGAAAACAGTGTAAGACCAACTCCTTAATGCTTTCCAGGCGAAATTTGAGATGGTTCTGCTCAATGACCTTGGAGCTGTACCTCAAAGTGTAAAACATGACATTTCCTGTTCCCATTAGGTGGCATTGCGACTGTTAATAAATACTGTCATATGTATGTGTTTAAGGGCGGACTCTCATCGTACTGAAAAAGTTTGGTCCAGATTGGATTATGTAGGTATGAATGTGAGCCAATCAAAATTTCCTGGCGAATGAGGAAAATTCACCGTGGCATCATGATCAGGCCCTCCAGTAAAAACTCACCAGTTTTTAGATTTTGGTTCCCCCTGGTGGTGCCCTGTGCTTTTCACAGATGAGAGCAGGTTCACCCTGAGCACATGTGACAGACGTGAAAGGGTCTGGAGAAGCCCTGGAAAACCTTATGCTGCCTGTAACATCATTCAGCATGATTGGTTTGGTGGTGGGTCAGTGATGGTTTGAGGAGGCATATCCATGGAGGGATGCACAGACCACTACAACAGCACCCTGACTGCCATTAGATATTGGGATGAAATCCTTGGATCCATGGTGCAGTGGGTCTTGGGTTCCATCTAGTGCACGACAGTGCCCGGCCTCATGTGTATGCAGGCAGTTCCTGGAGGATAAAGAAGTTGATACAATTGAGTGGCCCCCATGCTCAACGGACCAATAGAACATCTCTGGGATATTAAGTTTCGGTCCGTCCAACGCCACCAGGTTGCACATCAGATTGTTCAGAAGCTCAGTGATACCTGGGTCCAGAACTGGGATGATATCCCCCAGGATACTATATAAATATAACTGCTAAATAAATGTCACTATATAAATAAAATTGAATGGAAGTGATACCATCTGCCATCTCATTAGGAACATGCCCTGAGGCATGCCACAAGCACGTGGGGGCCGTGCAACCTACTGAGTATCATTTTAATTTGCTGTAATGAGATTTCGGCAAAATGGTCTAATCTGCCATATTTTTTACATTGATTTTTGTCTGTCTTTGAATTCAGCCCACTGTAGGTTGATAATTTTCATTTCTATCAATGTGCCAGCCTTTCATTCCTAAATCATTATCCACTCCATATCAGTATAGATATCAGCATGATTTTTTTCTGATGTGTTTTCAAAGTGTTCCTTTAATTTTTTTGAGCAGTGGATAAAGAAATGGACTCAGCACACAACCTCTAGGAGCTCCACTGTTCACTGTAATGGACGAGGAAGTGTGGGGGCCAAGTTTGACATGTTGAGTCAAAAGTCCTTGATCCAGGTTTAGATGGCTGGGAGAAAAGCCCTAATAGTTTGCTGGTCAAATTGTCTGGCATGACTGTATTAAAGACAAAGCTAAAGTCCATGAAGGTGGCCAGGTGGCTTAGAACAGAGCTGCTATGGCTATCACATCTTGAATAGACCATTTAGCTCTATAGGCAAACTGATGGGGAATCAAAGAATGTTGGGGAGGGTGGCCTTAATGTGTGCAGGACCAGTTTTTCAAAACACTTCATGATGATAGAAAAAAAAAGGGTGACTAGTCTGTAGCTGTTAAGGTCTGCAGAGGCTTGCATTTTAAGAAGTGAGACTTTAAGCAACGTGCGACAGAGTGGGAGACTCAGACCTGGCAGAGACTCAGGTGAACTAGTCAACACAGGTCTTAAGTACTTTTTCTGGCACTCCATCATGTCCAGCACCCTTCCTGGGGTTCACTGTCCTCAGGACACACCGAAGATTATGTTCTTGCAGTGTGAGTGTTTGGGAGTTGGAGTCAGGTTGGAATAGGGGTTCTGAAGCAGGTCCAGTCCTCAAAGCAAATAAAGAAGTTGTTCAGCTCCTCAGCCTATGAGGCTTCAGCATTCACACAGCAGTTGGTAATGTGCTATATCTCCTGCCACATACTCCATGGCAGGTGAGCCTTTTTGATTGGCCTCCTTTGCCTTCTAAATGCCTCTCTTTAGATTGATTCTGACCTGAAAGAGATATTTAAAATTTTATGAAGTTTCTGGACCTTGCTTGCAATCCAGAATATCTAATTGGAAATGTCCGGCTGCACTTATCAGTTGTAACATTGTCAACACAGCACTTGATATAAAAGAATACAGTTTCTGTGTATTCTTCCACGTACCCCTGATCAAATATCCCAGTGTATCCCTCAAAGCAGCTGCCAGCTGTGTAAAAGCACCCTCGGACCAAGTTTTGATTATTTTAGTACTTGGCTCATTAGACCTTATGAGAAAGGTTTAACAGGAGCAGAAAGAGATGTCAGACTAGACCAGATGAGGAAGAGTAGCAGCTCTGTAAGCATGCCTGATGTTAGTATAAGTGTGGTGCATGGTAGCAAAGCACACGTTGGTAAAAGGAGCACAGTCTTTAAACATGCTCTGTTAAAGTCCCTTGGTTTGATGTGCGCTCCGTCAGAATAGTCTCTCTCTGTTTGTTTACAACGGCCAGCAAGTGATCAAGAACAGTGCTAGTATTGGCAGCAGATGGGATGTATACAGCAGTCACTATTACACTACTCAACCCCTAGTAATAGTAAGGTCAACATGACACAGAGAGGGTTTCCAAATCAGGACAGCTATGTTGTGAAATAGACCCGCTGTTGCTACACCAGTCATTGTTTCAGCAGACACAGCGCCCCCCCTCCTCTGCTCTTATTGGACTTGTTGCTTCTGCCGTGCCAGTGTCGAGTATGGCCTGCTAGCTGTATCAAAGTATCAGGAATGAGTGGATGTATCAAGATTTCTGTTACAATCATCACATGGGAAGTAAATGGTAAATGGACTAGTTCTTATACAGCGCTTTTCTACTCAGTCTGAGCACTCAAAGCACTTATACAACATGTTTTACATTTACCCATGCACACCCATTCATACAAGCACTTCAATGATTAACTTAGCGCTTCAATTAACTAACATTCACACACATTCACACTCCAACGGTTGCATCGGAGAGCAACTTGGGCTTAAGTATCTTGCCCAGGATACATTGCATGCAGCCTGGAGTAGCCAGGAATCAAACCGCTGACCTTCCGATCAGTAGGTGACCTGCTTTACCTCCTGAGCTACAGCCACCCTCAGGAAGTCCAGACAAAGTGGTTGGAAGCGATGAGCAGCTCCCGTTCATCTGTTTTGTTTGTGACAGATCTGACATTTGTCAGGAAAATAGTGGATAGCAGTATATTCCTGCCTCCTTAGCCTAGCCAGTATGCCTGACTGGCATCCCCTCTTCTGCCTTTGACCCCTTTAGTGTCTTCACTGCGCAGGTGACACCACTGGTCTATAAATCTCACCGGTATGTTAAGTTATGTTATGATAGCTGCATCAGAGATTGGTGTCAGTTAACTCTGGCCAACTATTCACACAGCTAAGAAAACACCATCAAATAAACACAGAAAACATCACACTAGAAACCTAAGAGCTGCTGCACTGTGCAGTGTTAACTTTGACAGCAAAGTTTGATTTAATTTTAGTCATAGTATTTTGATGAAAATGTAATTTAGTTTTAGTCATAATTTAGTCATCTGAATAGTTTTAGTTTTAGTCTAGTTTTAGCCGACTAATTATCGTCAGAATATAGACGACTAAATCTACAGTCGATTTAGTCGACTAGAATATAAAGGGTGTAAAATGTAAATGTTTTTTCTTCAGTTCCCTTGAATTAGTCATTATACACACTTACACAAAATAAAACATTTATTAAAAGTTATGGAATATTATTAATAATATTAACATTAGCGTTTCACCTGCTTCCCACACACTTGATCATTAACACCACCTTACTGAGATAATCCGAGCGTTTTACAGCAGGACACGCTCTGAAAGGTACAGGGCAGTGTTCAGGACTAAGATTAGGAAAGGCTAATCCACCGCGGTGTGGAGATTTTCTCTAAACACAAACGCTAAACTGGGAAAAACACTTTACCCTGCATGACAATAAAATGCTTACCTTTGCATGGAGATCTGGGTGACTGGTTTGCAGATGTCATTTATGATTTGTTGTGTTTTTACCCGAGATAGTCGCCCCACATGGTTTACACATCGTTTTGTTTGTCACAGCATCAAAGGACAAATGTGTCCATACATCGGCTCTTCTCTTTCTCCCTGCTGACATTGTTTACACAACTTAGTTCTATCTTAAGTAAAGACAAATCACAGGCTAGTTTGGTCTTCCTGGGTTTAGAGCAAATTTGTGCTACTGTGCGTTTGATTGGATGTTTTCCTAACTTGTCCCGCCCTTTCACAAAATTAAAGTTCTGATTGGATGTTGTCCCTGCCAAGCATTTTTGTCTCGTTTTCATTCGTTGACGAAAGTGTCAGTTTCCTCATTGTAGTTTTTATTTAGTTATCGTCTCGTTTTTGTCATGAAAAAAATGGGTCGTTGACAAAAACTATGAAGAAAATATTTCATCAATGAAATTAACACTGGCACTGTGCTGCCAAATTTCATGTTGCAGTGCACACAACATAAATGTCTAAATAAATGCTGCACTTTGTAATGGACTGCCTAAACCTTGATTTTTAGCTGATTTGTACACGTGTTTCAGAGGTACCTATAACCTCTCTACAGTACAACATAGTTAATACAGATATTATCAAATACACTTTTGACTTTTCATTTGATGACCTGATAACAGCAATGCAATGCTATTAGTACAAGTATTCAATCAGTCAACCATTCATTGCACAAGAACCAAAGAATTAAAAAAAACAAACAAATGCACCACAACAGGCTCAAACTGGTATCTTGATCTTATTTTTTCTGTTAAGAAAACAGTTTATATTACTCAACAATGATATGAGGCAAACTAACTCAGCTTCTAGTTCAATAAAAAGAGATCATCAAGAGGAACTGATATACAGAATTCACTTAAGCTATTTGATGATTAGACTCCTCTGGCCCATCATGGCAGAATGGAATCAGGAATTAGGACAGGACCCTGGATTCTAGACACGGGCTACGGTGAAGATAAAGATGGAGGCTTGGATGGAGCACTGAGTGACTTGGGTAAAGTGGAGATGTGGAGGAGATGGGTTGCACAAATGAGTCTGCAAGGGAGAATGACAGGTAACTGTGAGATTTAAAGTATGCAGTGGGGAGGCTGATTGGCTTGAAGAAGGTGGGCAGAATGATTGGACTAGAGCAATGAAGACAGCTTTGAGTTTGACAATGTGTGAAAATGGAACTGATATGAAGAATAAAGCCGAACACCTGGGAAAGCAGATGAGTGATTACAGATCTTTCTTATTGCACCTATCCATAAGCTTCATTATGAGTTTTCATGGACAAAGGGTGAGGGGGTCTATATAATGAATAACAGATTTTTTTCAAACAGAGGACTGCACAGGAGAGTGCAGTGAAGTACGTCAGGATGTTACATGGGAAGCCTTGAATTATCTGGAATAAACCTGATTTATTAATGAAATGATCGGGTCTTTCATTGCTTCTCAAGTTTCTCAGTATCTGACAGATTTTTTCCATGAATATATAATATAACAAAGCGTACTGTGCACGCGCACACACACACACACACACACCCACACACACACACACCACACACACACACACACACACACACACACACACACACAGAGTGTATGTAGTGGCTCATAAAAGACCTGTATATTTTGAGGCCACTGTAGGAGCCATTACTAAATGAAGAAACAGACTCTACAGTAGATCTGTACAAATCTGTAAAAAGAAAGAGAGAAAGAGAGCTCTCACTGGCTTGACCGCTCACTGATCATTTTCTTTATAACTACGGTATTATAGAATTAGAACTAATTAAAATAACTGTCAAAATGCAGGATGGCTATTTTTTTCTTTATTTTCATTAGTCAGAGACGGCGTAGCAAAAAGTATTAACACAGGCAGGTTTTACTCATTTTTGATTCTTGGATATGTTTTTCCAATTAGTACTAGCTTCTTTATTTTTTATGTAACTTAAAGACTTAAACCAGTCTCAAAACTAAATAATCATATGGGTTTTTGACATAAACATCTGAGTGGTTCTAGTTTAAAGTTCATGTAAGCATTGTTGGGACCTCTTCTATGTTTTGGCAGTCATTTGATTTTAAAACTAACTATTAGCCTTAATAAGCTCCACTTGGGAGGCCGGTCTGAACTGGAACAGCATAGTTGCTTATGTATCATGATACTGAGAGAGCCAATTTGTGATTAGGAACAGTGTATATATTTTTGATCAAGCTTTTCTGCCCATACAGGTGTTGGTGACAGATGGTGGTCCTAGTCCCAAGCAAAGTACTGTTTGGGTGATAGTTCAGGTCTTGGATGAAAACGACAACAAGCCCATATTTCCTGAGAAGGTCTACCAGGTCAAACTTCCAGAGAGAGAGCGTAGAAAGAAGGGAGAACCGATCTATCGGGTGTTCGCCTACGACCGTGATGATGGGCCCAACAGCGACCTGTCCTACAGCATTGTGGATGGCAATGAGGATGGGAAGTTCTTCATTGACCCCAAGACAGCAGTGGTATCATCACGCAAAGCCTTCACAGCTGGGAGCTACGACATCCTAACTGTATGTAATTCTTTTCACTAATTAAACATAAACAGAATATTTTTACCTATATGTAACTCCATAGATTGATCTTTTAGCATTTGTTGCAATGAACTTTTTGTTTGAGGCAGTCTATTTCTGTATCTGGAAGACCTCTTATCTGAATCTGGAGAATATGTGTCAAAGATTCTCTTGTTTTTCTCTATGTCAGGAGATGCTCTATAAACATATTTCTGGATCATTTAGGTTTCCTGAGTAAGACTCAAAATGACCGAGTTCAGTGCTTGTTTCATTGATGCACATTGGTTTTAGTTTCTGTTTCTGCTGAAATGATAACTCAGAACTGTCTAAACCACTCAGATGGTTACAGCAGGAGCATGTTTGAATCTATTAATTGTGTAATTGTTTTGCATTTAGCATTTTATATTTCAACATGTGGCAGTATAAATATAGTTTTTGATGTCAGTTGAAAACCAGCAACACCGCAAACACCCATGCCTTTGTATTTCTGTGCTTCTATGTTCAGATCAAAGCAACAGACAATGGGCGCCCTCAGAAATCCTCAACGGCCCGCCTACATATTGAGTGGATCCGCCGACCACCCGCCTCCACTGCACCACTGATATTTGATGAACCATTCTACAATTTCACTGTCATGGAGAACGACAAGGTGGCTGAGATTGTGGGTGTGGTATCCCTGCAGCAAAGCTCCACCAATTTGTGGTTTGACATCACAGGTACAATGCCCATGTAAATGGACTATTATTTGTCAGCTAGTTGAGGGTTTTGCTGTGTAAGGAAGGGTGTGCCCAGGTTTGGTGCATGTTGTGTTGCTGTTAGTTAGGCGCAGCTTAGATACTGTGGCATCACTGCATGATCTGGTATGTGCTCTCCATCCCAGTTACCATGGTGACAGCTTCTCTGGCTGCCAATTCAAGCAATGAAACAGTTAGTAGTCTAATTAACTGATTAAATTTAGGATGAAAGGTACATTCATGTTTATTTCCCTCTATTTATTTATTTGTTTTTTTTTTTTAAATGTACTGTTCCATTAACCTCCTGAGACCCTGCGTCCACATATGGGGACATTACATTTTGGCTTTGCTGCACCTGATGCTTCATTTTGTTCAGTAGTTTTTTATCCTTTAAGTCATGTTATTTCTGTTGTGTTATGCTATAAAATAATCCCATTGTCCACATCTGAGGACATTTTTTTCACAAAAGAATGTAACAACCATGTAACAAAATACAACTTCCTGTTCAAAGAGGAAGCTCAGTTTATGTACATATCAGGTCCATCTAAGCACAAATATCTAAGAGAAATTAAAAATGCATCGCAAACAGGAGGTTGGGTCTCAGGAGGTTAAGGTATTTCAGGCCATATTTACTAAACAGGTCAATTTAACATTATGCTGCACTCACAAAAAAATGTTTTGATGAGGGGGAAGTTTTGCGGGTAATCAACTAACAATGTGTTCATTTATAAACAACAAGCTCATTTCAATAATAACCAGCATTCTACTGAGAGCAGCATCAATTACCAGATCAAAAACAAGCAGACTTAATAAGGGTAATGTATATGTAAAAATAACACAGTATTTGTACTCTGACAGCTCTCCAGCTGTGACACAAATAGATCGATAATAGCACGTGAGGACAGCCATTCCCAAAATGCACTGCCAAAATGACTGGATATATGTTTTGACTTGTGCTTTTGGCTCGCTGTAGGTCCACCTCTCTTCATGTTTCCTCTGTCCATATCCCTCTCATTCTAAAGACATTTTTCTCACTTCATTTGTGTGTAAAAATCCTTTCTCAGAATCAAACACAATGTCATTCAGTTATTTAGAAAACAGTAAGAAAATCATTTCATAAAACTAGGATAAAACTTAATCAGACATCTAATCAGAACATTTAGCAATACAGCAACACAGAGAGGACAGCTGTGCAACACCACTTAGTCTGGGTATATGTGACGCAGCACGTGAAAAAGTGGCTAAAGACACAGACCAAATGATGCAATTAAGAAAATTGTTTGCTATCTTAATTTCACTGCCTACAAATATCTCTCAATCTCTCAAATTTCATTTTTATTGAGCAGGCCCTACACTAATCAGCACATTATCATTGTGGAGGGGTTTGTGTGTCCCAGGGATACTATATTGTCTTGGGGCTTTTGCCCCCTGGTAGGGTCTCCCAAGCCAAATTGGTCCTGGGTGAGGGGTCAGACAAAGAGTAATTCAGATGGCTCTTATGAGAGAAAGATAAAAGGAACAGTTTATCCTGACTGGGACTGGGTTAGTGGGGCCCCACCCTGGAGCCAGGCCTGGGGAGGTTGCTCAAGGGAGAGCACCTGGTGGCCGGGCCCACCATCCACAGGAGGTACCATATGAGCTGGGCACAGTGTGTGTCGGGCAGCAGCCAAAGGCAAAGACCCTGGTAGACCGATCCTTGGTTATCGAGGCTGGAGTTTGGGTCATGGAATATCACCTCTCTGGTGAGGAAGGAGCCTGAGCTACTGTTGCTACTTTCCCACCGCTGAGGAGCCGGTTCGCGTGCCAGTGCTGGTGCTGTTCCCAATGAACCGGCGAAACACTTAAGAATGGGCCCCCGTTTCCACCGCGTTTCTGTGAACTGCTCCTTTACGTGTGAGTGTGGGCGGGTCCTTGTCTGGACGCCGAAGTGCGCAAACGTGGGAGAACACGCTCACCTTTGTTGTGCTGCAAATATGTTTTACGGTCCAAACCAAACTACTGCAACATCTGTGTGCAGCACAGAGATAAACACAGACAGCAATTAGAGCAAGACGATACAAAGCAGCAAGTTCAGCCTTAGAGCCCAACCTAATTCACAGCCGTGAAAATTGCTTTGCTTTTCTCATGTAATACACATGTAATATGGTAGAAAACTTGATGTTGAGATGGCAGAGTCACGCCCTTCTGCCGCTTTTGTCACGTGTTCTTGGTTCGAGACCAGCTAGGGCCGGAGTTGAACCCGTTTTTCGGCCGAGCACCGAGTGCTTCCACAGTGGAAATCCCTCCTAACGGTTCAAATAAAGGCACCGGCTCCGGAACCCTGTTGGTGGGAAAGAGGCTTGTGTGAGGTTGAGAAATACCAGCTCACCTCACTACACAGACTAGGATCCCGAACCATTTTCTTTGAGTTGGGCTGCATTCTATTCCACTCTGGAGTTGTTCTAGGTGAGAGGCGCCGAGCTGAGGTGAATGTTCCCCTTGTCTTGTTGCCTGTACCTTGGAATTTTTACCGGTGGATGAGTGGGTTGTTTCCTGAGTTCTCACTCTTCCACCTCCCCAGGAAGGCCAACCTCAGATTCAGGAGGAACAAAGCAGTTTTCGCCCTGGTTGTGGAATGCTGGACAGGTTCATTATCCTCTCAAGGATATTCAGATGTCTGCAGGAGTTTGCCCATCCAGTCTTAATGTGTTTTGTGGACTTGAAGAAGGCATTCAACTGCATCACTCGGGGTATCCTGTCTGACCCGTTGTTGCGGGCCATTCAGTCTGCAGTACAACTGCAGCGAGAACCTGGTCCGCATTGCCAGCAATAGGTCAGACTTGTTACCGGTGGGTGTTGGATTCTTCCATGGCTGTACTTTATCACCAATTCTGTTAATAATTTTTATGGACACATTGGAGAGATTATATCACTCAGCTGGGCTGGAAATGCCCCAGGTAAACTGAAGGAGGTGACTGGGGAGAGACTGGTCTGACTCTCTGCTTAGGCTGCTGCCCCCAAATCATCATCCAGCAAATCTATCAGCTACAGGGGTAAAATACACTCCTAGGGGTGCGACCTGGTTAGTCAGGCAGCACCCCCCCATAATGCTGGAGATTTTTTTTTTCCATATTTATCCTGTTGTGATGACTCTGTGGGTTGCTGATCAACAATTTAATGTAAACCCCGTGGAGCTTTTGTTAGAATTGTAATAATTTACAAATGTGCTATGAGTAGCATTTATCTATTTGCATTGTTACTAAACCACAATAATTTAAAGAACAGGCACAAGTTAAAAAGTCACAGAAAAAGAACAACCATAGATTAATCAAATTTATTTTTGCATGTGAACCTACAAGTTTTGAAATTTTCAGAAACACTGAAAAAAAAAGAAAAATTTGGACTTTAGTCTGTTTTTTTATATGCTGCGTCACAAATAGTCCAGTGTCAAAGTCATTCGCTGAAGTGAAAACATACAAATATGAAAACTATTATATTTGAGTGGTGACTAAAAATGTAACTTGTTGTGTATCTCTGTGGTCGAGGTGGGAAGTAACAAATACAAAGTACAACTACTTTGTTTACGTACTGAAGTAGAATTTTCAGGTATCAAGTTTACATGTTATGTCCTCATTTTTAAATCTGTGTATGATGTGAAGTTATGTTTTTTCACATTGGGAAATGTCCTGTAAAACAAACCGAGGTATACTTACTTTGCATTATTGCATGAAAATACTCTGCAGTTTAGTGCAGGATAAATAGGTTAGCTTGTTGTACTGTGGTGAATTTACACAAGCTCTGTGTTGGACTGGTGCACAGTGGCTGTGGTGTTGATTTCGCAGAGTTTGGTTACACCAAGTGTGCCACTGTATTTGAATTTAAGCTGATGATGCTTAGATTCATTCACACAATTCACCCTTTGTGCCAACTGCATACCGTCAGTATAAAGACCGTATAAATAATATCTGGTTAGTGTAGAGGATGGAATCAGCCAAGGATATCTTGTGAAACATCTGCTTACATCTTATTGAATTCAGATCATCCACAAAGAGCAGTAAGCCTCAGAGCAGCAGCAGCAGCACCTGTAAACAAAGAAAATCTACTGGTGCTCACAATAGAAAGTTGTGATTCTTTTTCCCATGCTGAGCCACTTCAACCGATCTTGTGGTTCCCCACCTGTCCTGAATCCCATTTTAACCTCTGATTATACTCATTTTTGTGTTTAGATGTGGAGACAGTCATCCTCTACATTGTAGGTAACACAGGATAGAGCTATTTTTAATTCCCGTTAATTGCTTGTGGCCTACATAACAAATTCAAGCTGAGTACATTTGTTAGAATTAAAATTTAGATTGCAATAATATTTGTGTTCTCGTGTACTAATATTATTTTACTATTATATTAATATAGCACAAGGTTCAGTGAGCTTTGGACAAAATAGAGATAAATGTCCTCCAAAGAGCTACTTTTTACTTTCTTGCTTTGAGTTCATTTCAGAGCCTTTTCACTTTTACTTGAGTAAGAAGTACTTCAGCTTTTACCACAATAATAATTTTAGCACAAGTATCTGTACTTCTACTTAAGTAAAGAATATCTGTACTTTTACGACCTCTGTGGAGCATGTATTGATATAGACCTTCCAGGATACAGCAAAATGTTTCATGTGTTAATTAATATGTGGCATCTCAAGGTCTTCAAACTCTTTCATAGATAGATGTCCTCAGCTTCATTCAGTGCATCACTAAGTCTTCCTTCCTCTACACTCACTTTTTTGTTTTTTTACTACTTAAACTAGTCACTGCTCTGGTCTGAAAAGACCTTTGGTTGTGGTTAGTGCCCTAGATTTTCCAAAGCCTGACAGTGCAGCCTAGAGGATGTGCATGAATCTAAAATTTCACACTGCTTGAATATGTTCTGAAAAGCAACTACTACTGCTACTACTCTTTTTCTTTATTTTCTTTATCTTTCTGATGCTTGTTCTCAATGCTTCTGATTGACCTCCTCACAGTGGTTTTGTCTTCTGTTAATTTTCCTGACTGTACTGAGAAGTGAAGACACTGAAAGCCTTGTCTCAACAAAATATTTGTACTATCACAGGAATAGCTTATGGGACAGTGTTTGATTATCATTATCATCCTTCCATCCCTCATCTGTCATCGCCCTTTCCTGATTCTTTTTTTTTTTTTTTTGCATATTTGTCAAACATTTTAAATCACAAACAAATTTTAATATGAGACAGATAACTCAAGTAAATACAAAATGCAGCTTTACAATTTATTAAAGGAAAAAAGCTATCCAAACCTACTTGAATCTGTGAATGTGAAGGTCATGCCAATGCATCTCAATCAGATTAAGTATGGATTTTGACTTGGCCACTCCAAAACCTTATTTTCTTTTCTTTTGAACCATTCAGAGGTGGACTTACTAGTGTGCTTTGGATCAAAGTCCTGCTGCGTAACCCAAGTGCATCTGAACATCAGGGCAATGAAATCATGGCTGGCATTCTCCTTCAGGATTTTCTGGTAGAGAGCAGAATTTGTGGTTCCATCAATTACGGCAAGTCGTCCGTGTCTTGAAGCAGCAAGGAAGCCCCAGACAATCATACTACTTCCAGTATGAATTCTACTCAGTATGAGTGCTCATACTGAGTAGAAAAGTGCTATATAAGAGCTAGTCCATGTTTGACTGTTGGTGTTTGTTTTGTTTTGTTTTTATGTCAGACCATAACTGTCAAAGCTCGTGAGCCAGTTGGTTAAGGACCCAGACTGCAGAGACCACAAACACAGCTGATAGACTAGAGGCTTTATTAAGACAGTGAGCATGTAGAGGAGACTGGTGCTGGGAGGGATGTTTTGGGACCACGCGGGGAAGGAGGCCAGGGAGGCAGGGTTTTCCTGGGAAAGAGAGGAGAAGGGGTTAGCAGGGTCTTTACGTGTCAGAGATGCAAAGTAACACTGAGGGCCCAACCGGGTTAATGCTTACAGTGGGGTTCAGGGGAAAAGGTTGCAGGGCGGGGAATACCAGAGTGTGGGGGTGCGTCCTGTGGTTCCCAAGCGTCGAAAGGCAGGCAGGCAGGCAGGCAGGTTGATGGAGGGCTCCAAAAGGAAAAAATGATCCGTATAAACCAGTAGCACAGAGCGAAAATGCGAAGTCCTTTTGTCCACTTGCCAAGAAATCCTGGAACGAGGGAATACACCAGTTGAGCATAGGTAATTAAATCACTGTGAGTGGGTGCTTAGATGGCCTGATTACCACAGAAGTGCGACGACAATCTGGTGGAGACTGGATGACCTCGCTGCTCCTTAAATACTGTGGCGTGATGAAGACCAGGTGTGTGTAGTTGAAACTCCACCTGCTGGAAAACCCTGCCTAGCCAGAAGGGACACAGCAAGTACCCCACCCCACACCATGACAGTAACAGGACAAAAAACATTCCTAAAAGTTCAACTTTTTTCTTGGTAATATAAAGGATATTTTTTCCCCAAAGTATTAGGGATTATCAAGATGTTTTTGGGCAAATGTAGACAACCGTTTGTGTTCTTTTGGCTCTCCCATGGATGACATTTTACCCAGTCTCTTTCTTGTTGTTGAGTCGAGAACACTGATTAACTGAGGCAAATGAGGTCTGCAGTTCTTCAGATGTTGTTCTGGGTTCTTTTGTAACTTCCTGGGTGAGTCGACATTGCTGTCTTGGAGTAATTTGGTTGGGTTACCACTCCTGGGAAGGTTCACCAAGTTTTCTCCATTTGTGGATAATGGCTCTCACTGTGATTCGCTGGGGTCCCAAAGCCTTAGAACTTAAAATGTAACCATTTTTTTGGGGTTTCCTTAGATCATGGCATGATGTGTTATTGTTTGAGTGCTTTTAGCCTACTTCACTTTATTGGGTAAGTTGTATTTGAGAGATTTCTTGATTCAGCAAGTCAACTGGCAGTAATCATGCCCGGGTACAGGTAGTGAAATTGAACCCAGCTTTCCAAAAATTCATTCATCATTTAAATGGTTTTGCATTTTGTATTTACTCAGGTTACCTTTTTCTAATATATCTTTTAGATAGATAGATAAGTTAAGCTTACCAGAAGCAGTCCTGAATGCCCATCTCCTTACCTCATTACGTTATTCTCCTTTCCTATGTCCTCCCCCCTGGGGGCTGTCTAGCCTTTCTGTCTCACCCCATCTTTCCTGTCTCTCCTCAATGCTTCATGCTTGGAAGGTCCCAGGTCTTTCCGTGAGATGTTCTATATTCTGCAGAGCACTTACGGCAGGAACTATTCCTCAGAAGGTATCTCGCTTCCACTACTGCTATTTGCTGCCTTCTCTGCACTTCCTTTCCTTTTTTTATTTCATTTCCTTATTTTTTATTTCTATTTTTTATTTGTTTTTGCTACCCATGATGCATCCCTCTAACTGTCATCTGTGCTGCTGGTGTCTGCACTGTGACTGATTGGTTGGATGTGGTTGAGTTTTTTGAACACATGGCAACAAAGCTCACGCTGTGTGTGTGTGTGTGGTTGTGGTTGTGGTTGTGGGTGTGGGTATGGGTGAGAGAGACTTTAATGACTCAACTGTAGCTAAAGTTAACTGGAAGGATACAAGTTTAGTAAAAAGTACCACAACTTTTTAACCCCAGGTTCTCCCAGGGTGGCTACTTTAAATATATAAACAAAGCAAATAAAATAAAGTTCATTTTTTAAAAGTTGTGCCTTAAAAGGTGAAACATTTACTTCAAAGGTGACCATTCTGCAGTTTCTGGTTTGCTTTGCACTTTTCACAATTTCACTGTTACTCAGCAAGTAGTTTGGAAGTGCAAACAAGTCCTTCATGCAAACTGTGTATTGTGACACCATTATACACTATACTGTCAAAAGTGTTCATTCACCCACCCAAATCATTGAATTCAGGTGTTTCAATTAGCTTCATGGCCAGATTTGTCTAAAACTAAGCACCAGGGCAGGCAGACTGCTTCTACAAACATTTGTGAAAGAGTGGGTCTGTTATGATACTGAGAAAGTTTGCCCAGCATTTTGAGTTTGTGGATTTTCAAACTTTGCTTTGAAAATGTTCTATTGACTCTTGGTTTGCTTGGTGTTTGTACTGTGTCTTGTATATTCTGTTGAGTATTTTTTTCTTGTTATCAGTTGCTTAGTTAGTGTCATCCTCAGTGTTCTCCCTCCTGTGTCTTGTCTCCTGTGTTATGTATTCATGTGTCTGTCTTCCCCGTTTAGTTGTGTCAAGTTTGTCTTGTCTTTCCATTCAGTTATGTCTCCCTCTATGTTAGTTGATAGGTTAATTGTATCCTCTGTGTTTCCTCTGTCAAGTTTGTATGTGTCAGTCTTTTCTAGGTGTTATATTTCCTATCTTATTTTGACAGTCTCTTGTCTCGTGTGTTTAGTATTACGTTTTACTTCCCTTGTCTTGTCTTCTATGATTAGGTTCTGCTGTGTTTACCACCTGTTTCCCTTACCTTGTTACCTTGTGTATTTATGTGTCTCAGTCTCTTGTCAGAGTCTCTGCATACCTGGCAGTGTACGTTCCTGTTTATATGCCTGTGTTTCCTAGTTCCAGTGTGCCTAGGTCCTGTGCTACCTTGCCTTAGTGTGCTGCAGTCTAGGTTTCTTAAGTTTAGCTTCAGTGCCCTTTGAAGCCTCGGTTCAAGTTTTGCATTTATGTTCCTCAGCCATCAGCCTGTCAGTAATACCTTGCTTTTCAGCCCCCAGCCTCAGCATCAGTTCCTGAACTCAGCAGTGGGCCCTGCTGAGCAGCCCCAGTTCTCGCTACTGGCCTCAGCCCCTGAAACTTGTTCCGCCTGAAATGTTCTGCCCCCTGTCAGTCTCTTTGTTTTTGGACTGCTTTGTTCTCCCTGTTTGTTTTCCTTCTGGCCATGGTCTCGTCATGGTCTTCGTTTACCCCCGTCTGCCTCTGTGCCCTGCACTTGTACAACAGTATTGCTGTCAGAAGCTTGGTGAATTCCAGCATGGTACCATGCAACAAGTCCAGTTGTGACAAAGTGGTAGTGTTAGAGATGCAAAGGAGTAGGGCTAATTCTGGGGGGTAAGATGGTACCAAGATGATGTATTGGTCAGGATACAGGAAAAAGAGGAGAGGCAATTGTTCCAGTTACTGGCTTGTATTCCAATGGTGTTTACTGTATTTTTCGGACTATACGTCGCTCCGGAGTATAGGTCGCACCAGCCAAAAAATGCATAATAAAGAAGAAAAAAACATATATAGGTCGCACTGGACTATAAGTCGCACTTTTTTTGGGGGGGTGTGGTGGTGATAGAATCCGAGACCCAGAGCAGAAATTCCATCTTGAACGGCAATTTAAAATAATAATGGATTAAAGAACAGGACGAACACGGTTACGCCTACGTTATGCTAACGTAGCACATTCAGCTACATGACGCACAACGAACACGTGTTCGGTATGTTAACGTAACATTAAGTTATTCAGATAACCATAGCATAAAGAACATACTAACAAGTTAACCAAACCATCAATCCATTGAAGTCTTCATCCTCGGTGTCACTTCTAAACAATTCCGTACACTCCGTAGACGAAGCGCCGCTTCCTCTTCTGTGTCGCGTTAGTCAGACTCGTCGTCAGCTGCAGTTCCAATTATTCCAGCCTTTCTGAATCCCAACAGGATGGTTTGTCACTGAAGCCCATGTTTTCTTGATCCATCCAATGACTTCCAGGAAAGTTGGGTGGCGCATTCTCCCAGTTGCCGTTAAGCTGTGCTCTCCATACATCATCCACTGCGCCCACAGGTTACGCAAGACTGCCTTAAAGCTGCAGTTCACTTAGTTCTAGTGAAAGGAACTCTTAATGCTTCAGCATACCAAGACAATTTCATGCTCCTGACTTTGTGGAAACAGTTTGGGGATGGACCCTTCCTGTTCCAACATGCCTGCGCACCAATGCAATGTCCATAAAGACATAGATGAGTGAGTTTGGTGTGGAAGACCTTGACTGGCCTGCACAGAGTCCTGACCTCAACCTGATAGAACACCTTTGGGATAAATTAGAGAGGAGACTGTGAGCCAGGGCTTCTCGTCCAAAATCAGTCTGACCTCACAGATGTGCTTATGGAAGAATCTTCAAAATTCCCATAAAAACAGCCCTTTGTGGAAAGTCTTTCCAGAAGAGTTGAAGCTATTATAACTGCAAAGGTGGGTCAGCATCATAGTAATTCCTATAGATTAAGAATGTTATGCCACTCATTTGGTTCATGTGTGTGAAGGCAGATGAGCGTAAAATGCGATTAATTGGAAGAGAAATGCCCTTCCCAGCCACTGTATGTGGGGAACATAGTGGCTTCCACAAACCAGTGTTCACTTCTATGTATTTTAATGGATTCATTTTAAATTTATGAGAATGTATCAATTTGTGGAAGATGTAATTGCACACTAATCTATGTATATTTATGAGTACAATAATGTTTTTATTATTATTATATAACCTCAAAAAAATTACTGACCATACCTTTCAGGAAAGAAGTATTTACAGAATAACCATTCTCTGAAACCATTTCATTCATGTTTTCATTTTCACTCTCTACCTCTGATTCAGTGACCTTATAACTGAGATAGAGAGACATCTGAACTTCCATTTAAGACCTTTTTATTGCTTTGCTTCTTTGTTGTTTCATCTCTGTGTGCTTTCTCTTTCAGCTACTCTGGTAGCAGCTAGTCCCATCTGTTCATTCATCTTACCTGCATTTTACTATGCTTTTTTTTTTTTTTTTTTTTTTACCACTGGTCTTCTGCTTAGCTGTTTTCACGCCTGCATTCAGCTGTTCATTACCTACCTTCCGTTTGTTTTTGCATATTCACTGTCCGTCCACACCCTTACTTCATTTTCTCCTTTTTGATAGCGCTCGTCATCTATGTCATTTCTTGTATTTTGCAAATCCAGCTTTTTGCAGAATGACATGCTGGCCTCAGCGGGAGGGGGGGGGGGGGCAGAGCCTCCCTAGAATGCATCCGCTCTGCTGGTGTTTTTGCCATTCAGGCCAGAGAGCGTGACAGTGGGGGCACAGCCAGATTAACCAGAGAGAGAATGAGAGTGAGGGTCTCTTTAATCAATCCACTGCTCTCAAAAGTCTGATGCACTTTGTGCTGTCCAGAAAGATCACCACTGCATTATCCATTCAGGAGGCTGATTTCACACTGCCATACCTGACCAATTCACCCACAGCCAAACTACAATCCTCCACTGATCAGCTGACAGCCAGAGCCGGCAAGTCAGCTGCTCCAGGCTTGAACCTTACACCACAACCAGCAAAAGCTGGTTGCAGCTGTTCCAAAAACTACCAAACCCCCTAAGCCCCCCCCCAAGCTACCTTCACCAAACACCCCAAAAATCAACCAATAAACAAACACCAGGAAAAAAACCACAAGAAAAGGTTTGCAATGACACACTCACTCACCTACCATGCCCACTGCGAGAGAGAAGAAAGACTGAGAGAGAGTTCCTGTAGGCACTTCTTGCATGGGCAGTGTTCTTGCTTCATTGTGTTGCTGTGATCTTTGCTTCTGATTGGCAGTTGATAGCATATGCAGTATATATTATGTATTATATATAGCCTATGTTTTTTAGGAGTATGTGATGTGTGTTTGTGTGAATGGAAGAGCGTAAATCTGTCAGTAGCCATCCTTCCCTCCCCTGCACTATCACAAACTCTTAGACAAATCAATGGCGTGTGTGCAGCATTGGTCTCCAGTCATGTCCTCTTTGCTTATCTCATCACTGTTACAGGTTAATTCACTGATTAAGATTGTATGGGTTGCATTAAAAACAACAACCAATTCATGCATTTCAGGACACTAGCATATCTTTTACATGACTGAAAACCATTGATCCACAAAATGAAATTCTGTATTTGTGCGTGTGCATATTATTCACATTTTCATCATAATCAGTGTACATTCAAACTATGTCTGTATGATTAAAATTTTTTGCGCATCCTTTCTATTGCCTGATCTTTCTCTTATGGTGCAGGTGGGAACAGTGACAGTGTTTTTGATGTAGAGAAGATTGTGGGCACCATCATCATTGCCAAACCTCTTGATGCTGAACAGTGCTCCTTCTACAACATGACAGTACAGGCCACAGATGGCACCAACACTGCATATACACAGGTACCACTTTTCCTTTATTTTACAATTTGTTTGTTTACAGTTTGTTACCTTGTTACTGATTTTGTAGCTCATGCTTGTGGTAAAATGTGAAAAGTCACAAAAAGCTTTTTTTTTTTCTTGCGCTTGGAAACCAATTCCACCAAGTTTTTTAAATGTCATAACCTAACCTAGTAATGTATTTGGAATTAATAACATTCAAAAAAATAATAGAAATACTGCGTGAATAGCTGTGATTTTATTACTCAAACTTGGGTCTGTGGTGTCAGTGCCAAAATGATTTGCTACCCCTCTAACAATGCCAACCGGCAAATGTGGACTGTGTTGCCTTTTAAAATTGGAAAATATTAATTTTGTTGTACATGGACAGGAATCAGTACATATGACCAGACAGATGAAAAATCACATTCCGGGAAATGAAAATAATGGTGCAAAATTTATGTTCTGGAACAGAAAAAAATTGGTCCGATAGAGAAACAGAAATCAGTAGGTTAGAAGTTGTGACTATTTCACCAGCTACCATAAAACTGCACTGGATTTTGAAATGAAAAGAAGTGCTAGGTGTTACAGCAAAAAAACTTGTATCTATTTTACAGCTCCTCTGGGTTTGTGAAGGATAGTAAAGGAACATGATAATACTATTAAAATAAAAATGCATGCTTCTATTCATCCCAACTTTTTCCAAGCTTGGTCCCCTCATCTGGAAATATCTTCCATAACAATCCTGATGACTGAATCACAATAGATTACTGAAACAAACAACTGGCATAGTTTGAAAATAATACACAAACATCCTGTACCATCCGAGCTGGGAAATATGCTAGATGTCACAGTTTTAGGAGCTTCAACACCAAAAATTTAATGATCAAAAACATTTCTATTAAATATGATAACCCACTGTTCACAGGAAAAAAAAAGTGGTATGACAAAGTTGCTAAATATAGACAAAAAGGTGTTCAGCCACAAGGTCAATCAAATACTATGAAACTGCCACCTTATGTTGGTGTTGAGGGTGGGTGGGTTGAATTCCAATTGGGTGGCTGCAGCTCAGCAGGTAGAACAGGTCATCTTCTAGTTGGAAGATTGGTGGTTTGGTCCCTGGCTGCTCCATTCTGCATGCTAAAGTATCCTTGGGCAAGATACTGAACCCCAAGTCAACTCTAGATGTGCTTATCGGAATATGAATCTTAGATAGAAAGCCCTTTAATGTAGAAAAAAGTCCTTGTGTGTGAATGAGACATGTTGTATATAAAGTTTTTTGAATGCTCAAATAGTGTACAAATGTGCTGTTATAAGAACCAGTCAAAATCAGTTCAAACAGTTGCCTCAAGACGCTTTATATTGTAAGGTAAAGACCCCGTAATAATAGAGAGAAAACCCCAACAATCAGACAATCCCCTGTGAGCAAGTACTTGGCAACAGTGTGAAGGAGAAACTCCCTTTCAACAGAAGAAACCTCTGGTACCCCTTTTCCACCCGTGCTGTTCCCAAAAGAACTGGCGAAAAGCTTAAGAACGGGCCTGCGTTTCCACCGCGCTTGTGAACCGCTCCTTTATGTATGAGTGTGGGCGGGTACTTGTCTGGACACAGAAGCCGAAGAGCGCAAACGTGGGAGAACACACTCCCCTGTCTTGTGCTGCGAACACATTTTACGGTCCAAACCAAACTACTGCAGCATCTGTGTGCAGCACAGAGGTAAACACAGACAGAAAGTACGAGCAAGGTGACAAGTACGCACTTTGCCTCCTTTTATCTGTGATATGAACTGATACAAAGCAGCAAGTTCAGCCTAAGACCCAACCTAATTCACAGCGGTGAAAATCACTTCGCTTTTCTTATGTAATACACAAGTAATATGGTAGAAAAGTTTATGTTGAGACGGCAAAGTCATGCCCTACTGCCGCTTTCGTCACGTGTTCTTGGTTCCAGACCAGCTAGCTTGCGAGGCCCGAGTTGAACCCGTTTTTTTGGCTGTGCACCGAGTGTGTTCGTGGTGGAAAAACCGCCGAACGGTTCAAATAAAGGCACCGGAACTGGAACCCCGTTGGTGGAAAAGCAGCCTGGGAGAACCAGGCTCAGGGAGGAGCAGCCACCTTACAGTGGGCTTGCACATCGCTGTGATTCTGGGAGCTATCTTGTCTGGGGAAATAGCCCCTAGCAGGGTCTCCCATGGAAAAATGGTCCCAGGGGAAGGACCAGACAAAGAGCAATTCAGAAAGCCCCAGTGAAGAAGTCTCGGAGCTCTTAAAACTTACTGGAAGCAGGAAACTGGGACCCTTTCCTGGAACCGGGTCAGGGAGGGGAGTTCAAAGGCAAATGTTTTAAGGCGAGCAAGACATGTCAGTCTTGAATGGGCACAGGCTGTAGGGTCAGGTGCAGTGAGTTGGGTGGCTGTGTGAACCCTCAGCACTGCCATTTGTTTTGTTTTTTTTTGTTGTTTTTTTGGCTTTTGGGAACATGACCTCAGTAGCGGGGAAGGAACCTGAGTGCAGGAGGTGGAGTACTACCAAATAGGTGTTGGCACCATCATCATCAGGCAGTATTATTAGAAATTGTTGCATAAGAAGATCATGTGTAACCTTCACTAATGCTGTTTCTGTACTGTGATTAATTCTGAAACCTGACTGAAACTCTTCAAATAAACCGTTCCTCTGCAGATGATCAGTTAGCTGTTTTACAACTACTCTTTAAATAATTTTTTGAGATAAAAGAAAGGTTGGAGATTGGCTTATAATTAACCAAGACACCTGGATCAAGTGATGGCTGTTTAAGTAAGGGTTTAATTACTGCCACCCTAAATGTTTGTGGTGCATAGCCAATAGATTGATGATCATATTTAAGATTGAAGCATTAATTAATGGTAGGACTTCTTTGAGCAGTCTTGTAGGGATGGGATCTAATGCACATGTAAAGAAAGCTCTTAAAATGTGGTTATCCCAGCTGGGCCTTTATCACATTAGCAGAGATGCACAAGAAAGAAGGTCAGACACCAACTAGGGAGAAAGAAAAATGTCAAATGGAACAACATTGTGCAGCAGGTTTGTCACAGAAACTCAGATGAAGCGTGACATCCCAGTGTAATTCAGACCTAGCCACACCCTCAGACAAAAACTGGTACATCCCAAGGACAAAACTCCTAAACACAAGTTAAGCAACACAGTGTATGCTGTGCAGTTCGGTGCAGTAAAGAGTGCTCAGACCTCTACATTGGAGAAACCAGTCACCCCATAAACATATGGCACAACATAGAAGAGCCACCTCAACAAGACAAGGCTCAGCTACACATCTGCTTCTAAAGGATAAAGGTCATTCTTTCAAGGATGCCAATGTTCATATTTTAGACCAAGAAGACATAGTTTGAAAGAGGACTAAAAGAAGCCATCTATGTCCACCGTGAGCGACCATCACTGAACAGAGATGGTGGATTACGACACCAATTATTAGTCACCTACAATGCTGTCTCGAGACCCCCTTCCCAGTCGCCTCAACCCCAACTCACACCTTACTTCAGGAAATCTCAAAAGGTCGCATATAGGATGGGACAAAGTATCGCAGTGGTTTGGCCCAGAACCCCTGGTGGTAATGACACATGGCTTTTTTTTTTACACCTTGGCTCATGTGATCAATAATGGGTCAATGACCATACAACTTCTTTAGTGACAATTCAGTTTGGAGAGGCACAGAAATGCTTTTTTTTTTTTATTATTATTATATTATAATAAGGACGGCTGGACAGGGGTAAAATACAGGAGTTTCCCGACCAAAATGGGAGCAGGTGTGATTGATGGCCATCTGATGATATCTATCCCGCCTACAGCCAGTGGAACATCAAACAGCAGACTGACCCATAGTGCTTGGAAAATGTGCCTTATTTCGTTTTTGTTTTTTTTTTTTCTTTTTTTTCTCCATTTTCAAATTTTCCCGGCTGTTCTCACACAGAAAGCAGTGGACTGGATGGGAGCACTTCTCTAAAAGTAAGTACTGTCAACTATTCTCTCAAATATGCTTCATTCATGGAGTTACCTGTTCAGTAGAATTATACTGGTAGGAGATAATGAAGGTAACTGCTTTGTTTGCCATTTTTATTCCTAGATGTGAGATTATGGCGAACTGAATTAGCTTATAGCACATTAGCTACTAGCATATTAGCTAACATAAAGTGAAGATCTAAAAGATTAAAAGTTTAAAATCCCCTCAAGGATTTATCTCACTGTGGCAGGTGAGGTGACTTAGTTTAGACTACCAGCAGGTAAAGTTAAGCTAACACAGCCTGTTTCTGTTCTTTAAATTGGAATCATAGAGCACCAGATTAAAGTGGGTCTCATAAAGAAGTTGTATGGAAGAATACTCTGACGTAGTGCAAAGTTCTTTGAAATGTATAAAAAAACAGCCAGATATCAGTCCAAATTCAGTCAGCCAATTTTACTGTGAATCTTACATGTCTGACAAACAGTAAACTGAAGGAAGCTGAGTGCGTGCCAACCCTTGTTTTCGATTTGTAATGGTAGGAGATCAGGATGGGTTGGGAGTGGGTGGAGATCGAAGTGCTGTTATATTAAAGTGAACAAGTGTGTGAAATTTGTGGGGCTAGCTAGAACATGACTGTGTGTGAATTTGAACATCCTAGTTCACATCATTCTCAAGTTTTTGCATCAGAAAACTTGACATGTGACCTTTACCTTCAGGTCAATGTCTCTGGGATTTGAACTCGTCCAAGATTTTTAGTAGATGCATCTGTGGTGTGAGTTTGAACATCCTAAATTACATTGTTCTCGAATATCCAGTTTTTATCATTGCTTCCTGCACCACATGTGCATCAAATGTGAATACAATATACAGGAATTGTCATGGCATAAATTACTGACACAATTTAAAAACCGATACATACATTGAAGCTTGCACTTTCAACACAACTGCTTTCCACTGTTATGTCATCTTAAATTGAAAATTTTATTTATATGCACTGGTGCATCCCGGCTGCATTCTTTGATGCATTCTTGGGCCGATTACATCACAGCCACGTGACAAAAGATGGCCAAATTCGAAGGCAACTCCAAATGTGGCCCATAAATTCAGCCTTCTTTTCCCCGGATTTGAAGGACATGTTGGATGTATCCTTTGTGGTCTACGGTATCCCAAGGTTCATTATGGACTGAAGCCTTGCGGGAAATTTATGAAACAAAAGTGGTAATGGAGGAAGACAAGAGTTTAAGATATGTTTCTGTGACACAAACTACACTTTTACAATGCTTTTAGGCAAGAATGTAGATGTGTAAACCTCAAATATCTACTCATGTTGGCTGTTGGCCATAGATTTCACACTGAAATAACAGTGCTTGGTAGCATTATCAAAAGGAACACACACACATTACTTATTTAGTATTGTATGTTTTATATGATATTGATAACTAGTTTTCCTCCCTGGTCGACATCCTGGCTCCCCTTTGTTTGAAGATGTGAGGATGATAAGATGAGGAGAAAGATAAATTAGAAGGGGAAGAATGTGGGGTAAAAAAAATCAGCTTGATGCATCGAAGACATTACTCCTGTGTAAGTCATAATGTTTAAAACAATTTGAAGCCACATAGCAATGCTGTGATCAAACTGGCATATAAACTGACTACATTAAAAAAAAAAATAGCCATGCTAATTAATTTGATTGAGACTGCTGCATTTACTTAATGGGCTAGGGTTCCAGAAAACTAAAAAGTTGAATCACACTTGAGTTTTTTTCACCAAGCAACACAATGTCCTCCACCAGAGCTTCAAGTTGGCCCTGATATGTGCATGTTTGTGCTAGGCTCTGTGACTTAAATTTTATATTACACTTGGTATTATGGAAGAAAAATAAAGTTTCTGCTGTACAGTGTTAATTTTGACAGCAATTTTTGATTTAGTTTTAGTCATAGTCTTTTGATGAAAATGTAAATTAGTTTTAGTCATAATTTAGTCATCTGAATAGTTTTGTTTTAGTCTAGTTTTAGTCAACGAAATCTACAGTCGATTTAGTCGACTAAAATATAAAGGGTGTAAAATGTAAATGCTTTTTCTTCAGTTACCTTGAATTAGTCATTATACACACTTACACAAAATTACATTTTTTTTTAAAGTTATGGAATATTATTAATAATATTAACATTAGTGTTTCACCTGCTTCCCCCACACCCGATCATTAACACCACCTTAATGAGATAATACAAGGGTTTTACAGCAGGACATGCTCTGAAGGGTACAGGGCAGTGTCGCACAAACACTAAACTGGGAAAAACATGCATGACATTAAAAGGCTTACCTTTGCATGGAGATCTGGGTGACTGGTTTGCAGATGTGGTTTAAGATTTTGTCGTGTTTTTACCTGAGATAGTCGCCCCACATGGTTTACACATCGTTTTGTTTGTCACGGCATCAAAGGACAAATGTGTCCATACATCAGCTCTTCTCTTTCTCCCTGCTGACATTGTTTACATAACTTAGTTCTATCGGAAGGAACGACAATCACAGGCTAGTTTGGTCTTCCTGGGTTTAGAGCAAATTTGTGCAACTGTGCGTTTGATTGGATGTTTTCCTAACTTGTCCCACCCTTTCACAAAATTAAACAAGTTCTGATTGGATTTCGTCCCCGCCAAGCATTTTCGTCTCGTTTTCATTAGTTGACGAAAGTGTCAATTAATTTCGTTATGTTTTTATCATTTTAGGTAGTTTTTATTTTGTTATCGTCTCGTTATTGTCATAAAAAAAGGTTCGTCGACAAAAGCTATGATGAAAATATTTCATCAACGAAATTAACACTGCTGCTGTGACAGCTTTCCATGTATGTATCAGTCATACTTTATGATTAAAGGCTGATGGTGACACTAACACTATAAATCTGATGTATTCAGTGGAGGTTCATTAAAATTTGTTTTCTGCTTGTGTGATTACAGATGCAGTGAGAATCATATTTCCCAGGCTGCCACTGATGACCTCCTAAAGCCTTTAGCCTAAGGGAGACAGAGGACTTTCAAGAAGCTGTGCTACTGTCCCTGTCCAAGAAGTCCTACCAGTGCTTCACGTAAACAAAACAGATTTTGATGGACTTTATGGTGCTAGAGCTTTTTTGTTGGACATATGAAAACTATGAAAAATTGGACTGATAGATGAAATGGTGATTTATGTCCAGAAATGACAAACAGAAGGTGAAGCAATTTGTTTGCATGTTGAGTTAAACAGTTTTGCATAGATCTGCATTCTTTCTGTGGGGTGGGTTGTATGTATGTGAACATTATATAACTCAAAAACATGAATTTAAGACAATCTGACTGGTTTCCTTAATTTTGTTTCAAATAATGTTTTTAAGTTTATTTGCCTGAAACTGGTGTCTGAATGTCTTGAACTATGTTGTTAAAGTTAAAATGCTTGAGATTAAAAAAAACAGTTTTGCTACAGTTTATGTCCAATTTAATTTTGTAAGCCACTGTTCAGTAATCATTACACTGATTCACAGTAACAACCTCACATTTTTCTATCCCAGTGGGAACACCTATATTACTATATTAGTAACACCTATATTAATGGAAACAAATCTAGTCATCTGAAATTTTGCTTATAAATTAAATAAAAAATATCCTGCCACTGTTTCAGGTGTTAACAAAAGAAAGTATTACCTAAAAGTTGATAAAATTTAACAGTATTGACTTCTGGTTAGGACAGGTAAACAAAGCAACTCTGGCTGTTTTTCATGATGGAAACTTATAAAGTCAGTTATGTCAACTGACATAACTATCCAGCAGCAGAAATTCAGATTAAAAATCATACTATGCTGCTCCTTGTTTTAGGGTCAGAGGCCATTTTGTGGCAACACGGTGGTGCAGTGGTTAGCGCTTTGAGGGGCCTTTCTATGTGTAGTTTACATCTTCTCCCTGTGATTGATGAGTTATCTCCAGGTCTTCAGGTTTCGGGTGGATTTCTATAATATGTTTTGGGTTCATTTGTGTTTCTGCAGTAATCTGGCATCACTGAAATTTAAGTGTTGTAGATTTTATGGCCGCCTCACTAAACAGGTCCATAATTCTGTTTAATGGGCTCGACACACAGTGACAAACGACAGCGACAAATGGCCCTTATCGCCAACACCCAACACACGGGATGCGATAGCGATGGCAGCATTGTGAATCACACTCTCACGTCACTTGTCGCCAAGAAATTTGATTGGTTAGGAATTTGGAGGGATTTTGACATTTTCAAAGCAGTCTGTGTCAGACAAGGCAATAAAGATGAAGAGTCAGAAGATTTTACTGGAACTGACAGAAATTTTGCTGTTAAGTCTCCTCTACAAAAGAAAAAGACAACCTTGGGTTCATCCTATATTACAGACAAGGAAACTGCATGGCGAATATCATCAGTTGATGGCGGACCTAAAGGCTGATCCAGATAAATTCAGAGTATCTCGATAATCACTACGTGAAGTGTCATATAATATAGAAAGTCAAACACAGCTAAAATATGCTTTCCTCCATGTTTAAATGGTTGCAGAGCATGTTGTACATGGTTGCAGAGTGTAGCATACTCTCCGCTCACTGGGTCAGTCAATGAAACCCTCGCTGATTAGTTTTAGTGCCATGCGACAGCAACAAAAGTTGAACATTTTTCAACTTTGTTGTGTCGTGTTGCCTGCCCGTGTGTGCACGTCTATGTGTACGAGCTCGAAATTTCACACGCACTTGGCTGGAGCAGGGCAAGCGATTGTCGCCTAATGGCATAAGTTGCATAGGAAATGAATGGAGAGGGTGCGACATCGCTCCCCATGTGTTGAGCCCATTAGTCCAGTTACTTCTGTGACACTGTTAGCATTACCTCATATGTACTACCAACATGTTGCCTTCACTAGCTGCTCTGCTAGGACCACCACAGCTCACAACACTTCTATTCAATCAATATCTGTCTACAATGAATATTCAGTCTTGCTAGTCGACACTTTTAATTTGAGCTACACTACATTGCCAACATTATTAATAAGGCCTGGCTCACATTCTCTAGTAGTGAGGAAATTTCATGACTGGCCTTGTTACACAAGTGGCATCCTATCATGGCACCACGCTGGAATTCACTGAGCTCCTGAGATCGACCCATTCTTTCACAAATGTTTATAGAAGAAGCAGTCTGCATGCCTAGGTGCTTGGTTTTATACACCTGTGGCCATGGAAGTGATTGATGGGTGAGTAAATACTTTTGGGAGTATAGTGTCTTTCTAAAACTTGGTCAGAAGTATTCTTTGTTTTTGAGATCTCCCTAATATGCTGCTCTCCTTTGTTTTTGCACCTGAATTTTTCTGTTCACCGAACAACAACATTCCTGTGAGGTTAACAATAAAGCTTTGGCTTTAATTGCAGTGAGGTATATATTAGTGTAGGAGGTCACAAAAGAATCCAGGGTAACTGCTGCGCGCACACTGGCTAATGTTCACAATCTTGAGTCCACCATCAGCTGAGAAAGGAAAACACTGCACTTCAGCATAAGAACATCATGAGGACATCTATCCATTATCTAAATTTCAAGAGAATGTAGGCGAAGTAAGCATTTAATACATTGTTTGAAAAAATTAAAGGAAACCTTTTTAATAAGAGTATAGCATCAAGTCAGCTAAAATTCTGTGATACTGATCTAGTCAGTTAACCCTCTAACACCAGGTGATCTCCACAGCAGCACCTGTTACCTGCCCTTACGTGCTCTGAGCAGCTGGTCAACATGGATATCACTGTTGAGACGTCAGATCAAACATAATTTGAATTACCGTAATTACACAACAGTTTGCTCTATCGGAAAAATTCAGTTTCTGAAAGCTGAGAAATTGCACTTCGCACCCAACATAAGGATATCAAGGTAATTGTTGCCAGAAGGATTCCAGGATACAGGCAGTTACTCTAGGAGAGATGGAGAGGAGAAGGAGAAGGTACTTAAACCATCAGCAGGACCGGCATCTACTCCTTTACACATGAAGGAACAGGAAGAGCACTACTAGAGCTACACAATTTGGCACTGAGATCTGATGTGTTTTCAAATTCTTTAATTTTTTTGAGCATTGTACATACTGTGTGGGTTCAAGCATGACACCCATAAATTAAACGTTATACAATTTGTTGATTGACCTGTTAAATATGTTAAAGACCAAGCTTGAACTGCTTCACAAAATAATTAAAATGAAATTCGTTACCTATTCAGGAAGTTACCCTTTGAAGTGACCTTTTGCTTTTTAAGCAAATATGTAAACCACCACATCAAGAAAATACATCTTAATACTTATAAAATATTTTTTCTTTGATCCAGTTATCATCCAGTCAAGTGTGTAAGCCTGTAGTAAAAAGATTTCACCCCACTGCCGGAGGGGGAACAGGGTATTTTTTTGGTATGTTTGTTTGTTAGCAAAATTGCAGCAATTTTACCAGTCCCATTCATAATGAATTTGCGAAACTGGTCAGTGACCCCTAGATCATACCTCACATTAAATTTTTGCCATAATTGTGTCAAGTTTAAAAAAAATCCAGAAAAATTGAGAGAAAAAAAAACCTATCTTGGGCTCTCTGGACTTGACAGATGCACCAGCACATGCAAATTATATTGTCAATTTAAGATGATGTAGCAGCAGGACTCAGCCGTGAGTCTCCTTTTCAACTTGTGTCGAACGTCCGGTCTTCAAACTATGTAAAGGTTTTTCAAATGTGCTGACAGACCGAGTATTACAGACAGAGTAATGATCAGTATTTTACGTCGTGCTTTTTCCTGTATATTGTCCTCACATGTGATGTGCGCTTGGTACAGGAAGAAATGAGAAAACGTGGATATTTGCTAGCAGGAAGTGCTTGTCAAAAAAAAAAAATCATGTCCACTTTCCCATTGGTGGAAAAATACACCAAATCAGCCAATCAAAAAATTATATGGCAACATGTGGCATTTGGTAACTGAGGAACAGGTGAAAGCTGTTAGAGTATTGGGAGCTAAAGATTGCAATATTGATAAAAAGTTTTGGAATTTGTGTCATGGTCCTGGGTCCTTATGAACCAGTGTTTTGGTTTATGCTTTGTTTGTGTATGTAGTATCTTTTCTGGGTTTGTTCCCCTCATTTGACTTCCTGTTTTATTTTGATAGTCATCTTGTCCTGTGTGTTGTGTTCAGTTTTGCTTCTCCTTGTCTCCTCAGTGTAATTTGGTTCACTTGTGTTCCCAGCTGTCTCCACTTCCCTCATTATCCTCTTGTGTATTTAAGTCCTGTGTTTTCTCTGCCTGTTGTTGTGTCCTGCTGTCATGCACTGCTATATGGCAGGCAGGATGTGGACCCCAGAGCAGGACAGCAAGGCAAAGGCTTAATTTGAGTTCAGCTTTATTTGTTGGAGTGAACAAAGGATGGGCTGGACAGGAGCCCGCAGTACCAACATCAAACACACTTAACTTGACTTAGCCTAGATGTGACTTAACTTGTAGTGATGGGAAGTTTGGCTTTTTTCAGAGAGCCGGCTCTTTGGCTTGGCTCCCAAACGGCTCCTCAGATAGTAGTTAAAAAAATGTGTAAATTGAATTACTTTTTTCCTCACCATTCCTGCAAGTAGCCTCTATGTAAAGCCCAACTTCCTCTTGCTCTTTCCTGTCTTTGAGCAAACTTTGCAGGAAACGCTCCCTCTGTGTTTGATCTGTGTAGACTCACTGTGTGCTGTGTCTCTGCCCCCACCTTGTTGCTACGTGTAGACACGCAAGATTCCGCCACACAGCTTAACCAATCACGTGCAGCTTCCACAAAAAAAAAAGAAAACACGAACGAAAGAAGCGGCTTACTATCAGGAGCCGGCTCCAGTCTTTCACTTCAAAGAGCCCCTCCCTGTGAGCGGCAAAGGGAAGCCATGCGCAAAGGCTACATAAACTGGTGCCAGCAAATACCCAGCTTCTGGACTTGCTGCCCATCTTAATTAAGAACTTTTTGTTGAAATCATTCATTCTGATGCTCTTGATTCTCCCTCCGAACCCCACAAAATAATTGTTGCTAATAAAATGGCAAGTGAAAACACTATCATTGAAGACTGTGTTTTTAGAGACCGCGAACACTTCAAAGACTGTAAGCTTTGCTCCTGTGAGGCACCCTGCACCTATTCTGTTTCCGTGGGTGGGCTCAGCCAGCCCCGAACATTCAACCAGTCTTCAGTGTCTTCAGCTTCTCTTCGGGCACCACTTCAGTCTGCACAGTCTCCTCTTCAGCATCAGCTGCAGCAGCAGCCCTTCAGAGACTTCAGCGCCCCCTGCCACAGCCCTTCAGTCACCTGCACCAGCTATAGCAGCCCCCCAGCCACAGTCACCTACACTCGCTGCAGTTTTTGGTTTTGGGCTGTTTTTCCAGCCTTGTGTCACCATTTTTTGTTTTTGCCCCTGTTTTCATTCTGCTCCTGTGTTGCTCCCTGCCTTGTTTCATTTTTGATTTTTGTTTTGGTGTCGTCCCTGTCTTTCTGAGTTTCAGCAATAAAGCTGTGCATTTGGAGTTAATATCTGTGTCCAGAGTCCTGCACTTGGGGTCCTCATCCTGTCTGCCACACAGCCGTACATGACAGTGCAGCTCCCCAAAAAAATAAGGGCTCACAATGAGGAGCACTTCAAAGAGCAGGATCGTTTGTGACTGACCCATCACTATTTGGTTGAGTGCTGCTCAGACAAGTGCAAGGCACATGCACATATGCTCACAAGCATGCACACATGCATGATGCTGTTATCTATGGATTTTGAGGGGAAACTTGCCTGCTGAAGCTTCAACTCAAAAATCTTTTTTAGACAGTTTTCTAAAAACATATGGCAACAACACCCCACCCCCCCCCCCCCCCCAAAAAAAAAAAAACAGGTTTTTTGGATTGACAAGCTTTGATTTATTACAGATGGCAAATTTTTTATTTTGAGTCAGATAAATTTGAAAACTTTACTAAGATGCACAATTAATCGTGATTTTTACAGTGTGTTCTCTCTTTCCTTTTTTCTTGTCAATGTCCCTCATGTTCCAGATTCACATTACTGTTATGGACAACAATGACAATGCTCCCATCTTCTTCCAACCAACCTATGATGTTACTGTTCTGAAGATACACCACCTGACACTGAAGTGGTCCAGGTTCTGGCATCTGACCGTGATGAGCATCATTGGTTGACCTACTCTCTGCAGAGCGCCATAGACCCAAACAGCATGCGTCTTTTCCGCATACATCCCACCCAGGGCACCATCTACACTACTCAGAGGCTTGACCATGAGGCTTGTGCACGGCACATTCTCACTGTCATTGTAAGAGGCACTTTGGTCTATGAGCTGTCTGCGATCTAAATGTCTGTTTCATCGACTTGTGCTGTATTCGCTGTTTCAGCTGATGGCAAAGGCAACAGTCAATTGCAGCTATAGGATTAAGTGTAGGTTTTCTGCTTTATTTATGCAAGCACAGTGTAGTCATTGTCTACATGGGATGCATCGCTTATTGAGTGACATCATTTGACTTGTCTGTGTCTGACATCTATGTGCTGTCAAAATTACAGCTAGTGTTCTATCATCATTTAAATAATTAGTTTAAAGCGAAGTTAATCAACACAATCCGTTCATTCAATTTCTTCCTCTTATCCAATTCAGGGTTACAATGAGTAGGAAATATCCTGTTTATTGGTTAACATACTGCTTTTTCTGATGTCAGTGTACCACACTATTTTTTTTTTTTTTACTTCATGTGTCCTTTTTCTGGTTTTAACATATTCAGATCGAAATCTGAACTATTTCAAACATATTTTGAGTACCCAAGATCATACATACATAAATCAATAATCAATGTGATTGTGCATTTCTTTAACATTTGCACTTTCTACTATTGTATATTCCTATGAGGAAAAAAAGTAGCTGATGTTATGTTATTATTGTGTAATGGCCTCAGTAACCAGTAAGACTAAATGAACACAAGAACTGGTGCTATTTGAGAACAGACTTTTATTTTTCTTTTTTTTTTTCAGGAAATCATTTCAGAGTCCTTTTTCATTTATAGATCAGCAGGAAAATTTAGAAGCAATCAAAAACCTGCTCTGTCATTCTGTCTGGCATCATTCTTTAGCAATTAAGTAAATTACACCATACAGTAAATCAGTATCTAAATCTCATTACATAATTAAAATTTGTAAATTGTAAGCTGCTAAAACTATAACAGGAGAAATATGTGTGGCTAAGGAAAGTGACAGAGTAACATTTCTGGTCTAATGACTTTTTTTTTTTTTTAGACATTTAGATTTTTAGACTCTGATCATATATTGATTATTAAAGAAAGTTTTTGGTTTTGGTTTGTTTAATAATTTTCGCCACAGGTGAAGGATCAGGAGTTCCCATACAGAAAAGATCTGGCCCGTGTATTATTAGAAGTGGAAGATGTAAATGACCACGTGCCCATTTTTACCAGTGCTCTGTATGAAGGCTCAGTCTATGAGTCAGCAGCAGTGGGATCAGCTGTAGTCCAGGTTACTGCCCTAGACAAAGACAAAGGGGAGAATGCAGAGCTACACTACTCTATTGAAGCAGGTAAGCTATGACAACTGAATACTTGCTCCTGGATATATAAATATGGTTTGTACACTAATTTGCTATTTTGTTTGTTGTGTTTTTTTTTTTTGTTTGTTTGTTTGTTTCCTTCAACAGGGAACAGTGGAAATGCATTTCATATTGAGCCAGTTTTGGGTCTCATCACTGTTGCACATGACCTGGACTTATCCAGCATAGGTCATTATGTTCTCACCATCAGAGTAACTGACAATGGCTCCCCTCCACTTTCCACAACCACAGTAGTGCGGATTGCTGTCACTCTATCTGATAATGCTGGCCCAAAGTTCCCTCAGCCTGAGTACCAGACTGAGATCATGGAAAATGCAATGGTTGGGACCTCTGTCACTACAGTCAGTGCTGTCAGCCAGTCTACCCTCACTTATGACATCAAACAGGGCAACACAGACCACGTTTTTCAGATAAATCAATATAGTGGAGTGATTACTACTCAAAAGTCTTTAGACTATGAGACTACAGCATCTTACACACTGATAGTCCAGGCTGTTAACATGGCTGGCATGGCCTCCAATGCTACTCTGTTAATCCAGGTAGTGGATGAGAATGACAACCAACCGGTGTTCCAGGAGCTTCACTATCATGGCAGTATTAGTGAGGCAGCGCCATTTAACAGTGTAGTCTTAAACTCAGATGGTTCCCCACTAGTAATAAAAGCCACTGATGCTGACCGTAACCAAAATGCACTGTTGATATACCAGATTGTGGAGGACTCTGCAAAAATGTTCTTCACCATGGACTCAGGAACTGGCTCCATCAGAACCATTGCTAATTTAGACCATGAGACCTTTACTACCTTCCACTTCCATGTACATGTGAGAGACACTGGAAGACCACAGTTGACAGCAGACAGTCCAACAGAGGTCACAATACAAGTGATTGACACAAATGATTCCCCACCTCGCTTCAACCAGAATGCTTATGAAACAGTCCTGCTCCTCCCCACATATGTTGGAGTTGAAGCTCTGCAGGTTTCAGCCACAGACCCTGACAAAGATATCCCCACAGAGCTCACATACTCTCTGACTGCTGGAGTACTGGAGCACTTTGCCATCAAACCTTCAAGTGGGATTATCATAGTTAAAAACAATAACTTCTCCAAAGAGCGTTTCTCCTTCAGCGTCAAAGTTTCAGATGGTAAATTCTCCAGCATGGCTTTGGTGACTATACTTGTCAGAGAAGCTCTAGACTCTGGTCTCAGCTTCACCCAAAGTATTTACTCTTCATCTATTAAAGAGAATATATTGAATATCACCAAGGTAGCTGTGGTCAATGCTATTGGAAATCGTCTAAATGAACCACTAAAGTACAACTTGTTGAATGCTGGTACACATTTCAAAATTCGCCCAACATCTGGAGTCATTGAGACAACAGGTTTAGCCTTTGACCGTGAAGAGCAAGAGTTCTATGAACTGGTGGTTGAGGCCAAAAGGGAGCACGACCCTCTGCATGTGGCTAGAGTTGTGGTTAGAGTCCAAGTTGAGGACATAAATGATAATGCCCCTGTGTTTGTTGGACTTCCTTATTATGCAGCTGTTCAAGTAGAAGCCGAACCAGGATCACCCATTTTCAGGGTCATGGCGATAGATGGTGACAAAGGAATTAATGGAGAAGTGTCTTACTATCTCAAGGATGACCATGGTCACTTTGAAATCAACAGGCAGACAGGTAGTCTCAGCCTCAAGAAGTCTTTTGAGTCTGATTTGTCCAATGTGGAATACCGAATGGTGATATATGCCAGAGATGGTGGTTATCCACCCCTCTCATCTACAATAGAGTTCTCCATCACTGTAGTCAACAAAGCCATGCCTGTTTTTGCTAAATCATTTTATTCTGTTGCTGTGAATGAGGATGTGGCTGTGCACACACCTATTCTTGGCATCAATGCAACTAGTCCTGAAGGTCAAAGCATCATCTACACAATTGTTGATGGAGATCCTTCTCTACAGTTTGACATTGGTTTTGATACTGGAGTCATAAGTGTCATCCACTCTTTGGACTTTGAAGCAACATCATCTTACCACCTGACTGTTAGAGCCACTGACTATCTGACTGGTGCCCATGCTGAGGTTGATGTGGATGTGTTTGTCCAGGATGTTAACGATAACCCACCAGTCTTCCAGAAAATGACCTACAGGGTAGTTCTTTCAGAAACAGCCATGATCGGAACGCCAGCACTTCAAGTTATTGCCACAGACAAAGACTCTGAGAAAAACAATGTTGTCCGCTATCAGATCTTCTCAGATGTATATAATAGTACAGACTACTTTCATATTGACAGTAGCAGTGGATTAATCCTGACAGCACGAATGCTAGACCACGAACTGCTCCAAAAGTATGACTTTATTGTCAGGGCCACTGATAATGGTTTCCCACCACTGAGTAGTGAAGTGTCAGTGACAGTCATGTTAAATGACATGAATGACAATCCTCCAGTTTTCAACCAGCTGCTCTATGAGGCATATGTGAATGAGTTAGCACCAAGGGGTCACTTTATAACCTGTGTCCAGGCATCAGATGCAGACAACTCTGATTTTGACAAACTGGAGTACAGCATTTATCAGGAAATGAAAGAAGGAATTTTGCAATGGACAAAAAGACAGGAATAATCACACTGTCCAGCCACCGTAAGCAAAGAATGGAGCCTGCCTACACTCTCAATGTTTCAGTGTCTGATGGGGTATTCACCAGCACTGCGCAGGTTCATGTAAAAGTATGGGGGGCAAACCTGCACAGTCCAGTGTTTGGACAGAATATGTATGAGGGGGAGTTAAGAGAGAATGCTGCTGTGGGAACCAAAGTTATACAGGTAGGTATAATAGAGATTCATTAAGTTATGATAATTTCTCTGAAGAAAAAATAACATTACATATAAAGTATTTGTCTGTATTGACTAAGACAATTTAAATTTTCATTTCAGGTCAAGGCAACAGATGCAGACCCGGGAGAGTTTGGGCTCATAACTTATTCCTTTGTGAATGATGTGGGCAAAGACAAGTTTAGCATTGATGCAAATGGTCAGATCTGCACAACAGAAAAGCTTGATCGTGAGGATCCAGCTAACAAAGATATCATTCTCACAGTTGCAGCCCAGGATTTAGGTGGACGTGTCTCTTACTGTACAGTACAAGTTACTCTGCTGGATGACAATGATAATGCACCTCGTTTCCATGCCACAGAGTACCGAGCTTCAGTGAAATCTGATGTGGCTCAAGGTTTTTTGGTGACACAGATTCAGGCCCATGATCCTGATCATGGCATTAATGCCAAAGTGACATATTCACTTTATAGTGAGGCACATGTACCAGTGGTAGACATTTTGGAGATAGACCCAGACAATGGTTGGATGGTGACTAAAGGCAGTTTCAGTCACTTGAGGAACTCTGTATTATCTTTTTTTGTAAAGGCTGTTGATGGAGGAAATCCAGTCAGACACTCTCTAGTGTCCGTCTACATCCATGTTCTCTCTCCAGAGGCTTTTATTCCATCCTTTAGCCAACATCATTATTTATTTAGCATGCCAGAGAACACTCCTATAGGTTCAGTCATAGGAACAGTGCACCTCAACACTCCTTTTGAATTTACCTCGCTCTCTTGTACCTTTGCCCTGGTTAATGGAGAAACTGGCGAAAACAACCAAGATAGGGTGTTTGTGGTGGAAAAGCATACTGGAGTGATCAAACTTGATAAGCCCTTGGACCATGAGGTTATTAGAGAATACTACTTCAAAGTCATTGCCACAGTACAACAAGCTAAGCTGGATTCAGTGAGTTCTATTGAAGTGGAAGTCAAAGTACTGGATTTGAATGACAACAAACCAGTCTTTGAGGCCAACTCATATGAGGCCACAGTAATGGAAGGAATGTCAGTTGGAACCAAAATCATTCAAGTTAAAGCAACAGACCCAGATTCTGGAGCAAATGGCCAGGTAACATATAGACTTGGTTCATTAATCCAGTCAAAGTGGGATTCAGACACACTGGTCAGCACATTTAGCATTGACAGCAACACTGGTTGGATCACTACACGCAAAGACCTGGACCATGAAACCAGCCCATCCTACACTTTTACAGTAGTGGCCTCAGATCTTGGGGAGGCCCTGTCTCTTTCCAGTACTGTCACTGTCACAGTGGCAGTGTCAGACATCAACGACAACCCTCCCAGATTCATGGAGACCTACTACTTTGGTTCTGTTCAGGAGAGTGACCCACCAGGCGAGGTTGTGGCTGTGCTGAACACTAGAGATGATGACAGCTCTCCCTTCAACCGACAAGTCAGCTATCACATCACTGGTGAGTCCCAGTATATTTTATTGCACTGTTAAGAAGCCACAGATACAAACTAGAACAAAACTTAAAATCATAAAAATGGAACCGAGGGTATCCTAAACTTAGAACCATACTGAACATGACAAGTCCCCTAGTACTGCAGCAAGAAAACTGGCTACTTGTGTACAAAGAAAATGTGTTTCAATCTTGGTACAGTTGACATTATGTTCACTGTGAACCTGAACCTTATCTAAGTAATTAAGTAAAATTTACTTTTATAGTGTCTTTCTAGATAAAGATAACAAAGTGCTTCACAACAATCAAAGGAAAAACAGTAATACACACTCTGAACAAAGCAGAATGAAACAGCTACTCATCCTCAAGGAAAGACCATTGCTTTCTCTGTATCCATCTTGGCTGATTTTTCTCTTTCTGCTTTTTGCTAGTAGCCTTGTCACTACTATTAGCATAAGATGTTATCTGCAGCCCAATTTAGGTTACACAGGTAGTCCAGCTCCACCAGGATAGCACATCCATAAGTGCCATTGCAAGAGGGGTTGCTATGTCTCCCAGCACACTCAAGAGTGTGGAGAAGACACCAGGAGATGGACCATTACATAAGGACAGTTGGAGCTGTAGAAGTGTATCAACCCACCATCAGGACCAGTATCTGTTCCTTTGCGCAAGGAGGAACAGGACAAATTACCTCCAGTGGGATACTTATGTGCATGTTTTTGACCAAAGTGTCAAAAACAGACTCCGTGAGGACGGCTTGTGGTCCTGACATCCTTTAGTTTGACTAGTGCTGACAGCCCAGCAATGTGCAGGTCAATTGGCATCACCCAGAGAACACCAGACCTGACAGGTCTACCACTGGCACTGTGTTCTCTTCACAGATGAATGCCAGTTCACACAAGTTTTGTTATCATTTGCTTGCTGGAAGTGTTCCTTTCCCTCTTTGATGCTTTGCTGAGATTCACCTTGAAAAGACATCTATTGACTGAAATACAACATATATATATATATATATATATATATATATATATATATTTTTTTTTTTTTTTTTTTTTTTTTTTTTTTAATTTATTTTTATTTTTTTTATCATATAGTAACAATAAAAGTATCAAGAGTGGGAATTTGCAAAGTTGCAAATGTTTATTGTGGGAGCCTGCATTTTCTTCCTGTACAAGAGTAGTGTGCATGTCCAAAGAACAGGTTAAGTGCCAACTCTGAATTGTTAAATTTGAAGAGTTCAGAAGCAAAATCCTCTTAATCTGCCTGGACACTTTTCTTTTAAAGGAGCATTTTTCAGCTGGTTCTTATGGTAAAGTTCAGCTATTTCATTTTACAGGCAGTGGTGAGGTTATTATCCAGAGATCAAACTGCCTTTTTTTCAAAAATGTAAATTTAATAATTTCCTTACTTTTTAACAAATAATATTTTTGTTCTGTGGCAAAACCAGCTAAATCCAGAGTTTTTTTCCCCCCCAAGAACCTTTAAATTCACTTGTTCCATATAGTTAAAAGTGGCAAAAATCAACTACCTATGTGCTGTACATTTTCAAATAAGACAATTATTCAATTATTCTCTTCAGTCCGCCCTCTGTCCAGTGTGAATCAAGGCAAAAGTCCCAAATATTAAACTATCATAAAAATATTTCTACATAGATTCACACAGTACAACTACAACAGCACAGAAAGCAGCATAATTGTTTTGACGATGAGGGCTGTGACTGGCGCCACCTGCATGCAGGTACATGCCAAGCCGATGACCCGCCCGTCTTTCTCCACTGCCTGGTTACACCACAGGCAGACTGTGTGAGAGACCCTCGGCACAGAAGGAAACTGGACTACTGCTGGCTCTGCGCTGGCTGGAGAGTCCATACCAATGGTCCTGCCACAGGTTCACTGACGGAAATCACATTATGACTTTTACTTCTTTTAAATAGTTGAGTTTGATCGCCGAACATTTTTTATACACACAAAATAATGTTAGACTCACCTACAGTTGTGTTTAGAGGCTTTTGACAACACACAGAAAATTCAGGCTAGGTGGAGACTGTATTTAGTGAATTATGGTGCGAAATGATTTGATTTGATTCCCTAATTGTGGTGCAAACACACCTTTATACAAAACCCCTTGACAAGTCTCTTATGCTGAGAGAAAGAAAGACAAGTCTGTGTAAGTGCAGATAAAGACAGATCTGCTTAAATCCAAAGATGCATATGTAATGAACTAATGTGTGCAGATAGCTTAAAAGGTAATACAGCTAACGTTGCCTCAGTCATTATCTTTGCGAGTAAGCCCACTCTCCTCTCAACATCATGACAGGAAAGAGTTGGTTTAAGAGTTGGTTGACTGACATTTCCATTAACTTTAAGCAATATGACTGGTCATAGAGATTTAGTGTAAACCTGGAGTAAAGTTAGTGTGGTATTTTATAAAGCTAATGCTACTGAGTTTCAGTTTGGTATACTTCCAGATGCAATGTGTATTTTTGTTATTTTTACACCAATAACTTTAGAATGTTCCTACATTCATGGTATTTATCCAAAAGTAAGCATTTACACTTGTTGCACTTGTCAGGTCTGTTTATCCTCCTTCGCCTGGTTTCAAAATATAAATGGCCCATTTTTCTCCCCCTGAATCTTTCCCTTGTTGCTGGCTATTTGATAAACGTTTTCAGGCTCTCTTCCAAAATGTCAAAAATTCCACACTGTCCACTTGTAAGTGTCCAAGAGTCTGCAATGGCTTCTTTGTGTAAAGTCCATTGCCTCTTGTATCTTTGCAGATTTGAATGCTACCTACTGTTGATGTTACACAGGAGAGTGTCTGCCCTACACACCATGTTTTAGAACTAAGACACAGAATCTGATTGCTTGCAGACTACTTCCTGTGTTTCATTTGATTTTAAAATCCATGCATAGACACATTTTTTTGGCCCTACAAAAGAATAAATCCTAGAACCCCGGTACTTTGATTTGTGGACGTGTAATGTCTGCTTTTCTGCATTTGCACAATATTTCTAAATTAGAAACCTCCTGTCTCAGAGTGATGCTGAAAAGCTAATTCATGCATTTATTACATTAGGCTGGACTATTGTAATTCATTATATCAGGCTGTCCTAAAAGCTCCATGAAAAGCCTTCAGCTGATCCTAAATGCTGCAGTGAGAGTATTAACAGGCACTAGAAAGCGAGAGCATATTTCTCCCATGTTGGCTTCTCTTCATTGGCTCCCTGTTACATCCAGAATTGAATTCAAAATCCTTCTTCTAACATCCTTGAACAAGGCCTTAAATAATCAGGCCCCATTTTATCTTAAAGACCTCATAGTACTGTATCCGCCCAATAGAGAACTTCACTCTCAGACTGCTGGCTTGCTTGTGGTTCCTGTGGTGTTTAAACATAGAATGAAAGGCAGCACCTTCAGCGCTCAGACCCCTCTTCTGTGGAACCAACTACCAGTTTGGATTTGGGAGACAGACACCCTATTTGTAAGATTAAGCTTAAAGCTTTCCTTTTTGATCAAGCTTATAGTTAGGGCTGGATCAGGTGACTCTGAACCTTTCCTCAGTTATTCTGCAATATCCCTAGGCTGCTGGGGTATTTTCTCTGTGTTTATACTGTTTATACCCCACTCTGCATTTAATCATCAGTTATTAAACTCTGGCTCTCTTCCACAGTATGTCTTTTGTCCCATTTCCCTGTAAAAAGGGATTTTTTTTTTCTTCCCACTGTCACCAAGTGCTTGCTTATATGAGGTTGTTTTGATTGTTGGGTTTTACTCTAATTATTGTATGGTCTTTATCTTACAATATAAAGCGCCTTGAGGTGACTGTTGTGATTTGGTGCTATATGAATAAAATTGAACTGAAATAAATGTCAGGACCTCTTTCAGGACAGTATGCAGATGACTTATTAATTGTCTCTCTGCTTCATGATGCCGATCATAACCATAGCCCAGTTGTAGATGATTTTTATAGCATGGTGTGAACAAAGGAAATAGTCCTTGATTTTCATTGGAATACTTCATTCTTGATCCCTGGTTGTATTCATAGCCAGGAAATTGAGGTGGTGGAGAAATACAAATATTTGGGAACTATACATTTGACGTGAATACAGAGTGGGCTGAAAAGTTCATAGGCTGACCACGATGCAATGGTCAAACTTGACCAAATGTGTTTTGTTTTTCGGCATAGTCTCCCCTGTGATCCACACACTTCTTCCATCGGTTTTGCAGTTCTTGGATTATATATATTTGGTATAGAAGCTCTCATCATGACCCTCAAAAAAAGTCCTCAACAGCAGAGATGACCTCATCATCGGTCCAATACTGCTTCCCAGCCAAGTGTTTTTTCATGCTGGGGAATCGAAAATAGTCAGATGGTGCCTCAGTCACAAACAGCAGTCATTGCAACCATGGACTTGTGTGCAGAAGCATTGTCCTGGTGAAACAGGACCCCATTCATCAGTTTTCCAGGCCATTTTGACTTGATTGCCTTTTGCAGCTGCTTCAGCAAGTTGGCATAGTATTCTCTTTGAAGGTAATCAATGAACACATTGTTATTTGCATTCCAGAAGACTCAGACCATCACCTTCCCTGCTGATGACACAACCTTGGCCTTGTTTGGTGGGCGAGAAGAGGGGTGTTCCCACTGTAATGACTGCCATTTGGTCTCTGGCTCAAAGTGGTGAACCCAACATTCATCTTGGGTGAGGAAACATTCAAGAAAACCAGCTGGATTTCATTCAAAAAGTGCCATGTTCACCCGCGACCTCATCAGCCTGGTGCCCTTTTGATCAGACCTTGTGGCACCTGCCGAGTGGAAACCTTTGACATGCCAAGATCTTTATGCAGAATGTTCTCAACTTGTTCATGGGAGATGCTTACAGCATTAGCTATCTGATTAACAGTTAAACGTCTGTCATGCATCACCATGTGGTGATCACGGTCAATGTTTTCTTGGGTGGTGGCTGTGCCAGGACATCCGGACCTTGGGTCATATTCAAGGCTCTCCATACCTCTCTTGAATTCAGCTGCCCACTTTTGCACAATTCATAAAGCTGGAGCATCATCCCCTAATGTAGCAACCATGCCAACATGAATGTCCTTGAGGGGCTAACCCCTTTTTCTGCTGATATTTGATAACACCACGGTGCCAAATTTGATCCATTTTCAGAAAATGTCTCTAGTGCTACTTTTCCAAGTCCTCAATTCTGTATCCAATGTGGGTTTGTCTGGAAAGAAAACGTGCTATTAGCAGGGTGAATTTAAGGCATGCCAAATTTAACCAAATAGAGTACTCTCCAGCACTCCACCCAGTGACTCCAAGAACTGTCATTTGGCGTAAAAGCGCTAACAGTCAGGACCCGTTCCCTGGCCCAAAGGTTCAGGTAAACAACTTTCTCATTTACCAGTAAAAACTCCAACATATAGGCAAGCCAAAGGGATCCAAGGATACCCACCCCAGCCTGCCCAGCCTCACCAAAGGCAACTCCAGACTGGAACACAGTCCAGCTCCTCTCCAAGAAAGTGGTTCCAGAACCCAAGCTGTGCACTGAGGCGAGCTCGACTATATCATCACCAGAGAGGTGACAGTCCATGGTCTACAGAGTGCTGGACTGAACTGGCTTCAGCTGAGAGATGTGAAAAACATTGTGAAGTAACATGTTCCTGGGGAGCTTGAGGTGGACAGAAACAGGGTTACTCACTACTGCCTGAGCCCACCTGAGTGCCCTGTCCCTGAGCAGATTAACCAGACAAGCAATCTTTGACTGAAGAATAAGTGTGGTGAAGTTGCCTTTACACCACCGAGCATTGTTTCAGGAGCCCTTGGCACTTTCCCAACTTACTTAATTATACTTACCTTGGGGGTAGGTATAAATCCCTCTGGTTTTTCTGCAAGCAGAGGTGAGAGAGCCTCGGTTGGCAGCTGAGATTGAGGTTTCAGGTTTCAGTCCTGGCTTTAACTGTTAGCAAATTTTCTGGAACATAACTTAAGTTTCAGCAAGTTGCTTGAGAATAGTGTACTGCTGGTTTTAAAGCTGATGAAGGGTTTTTTCGTGCTCCCTCAGCATTGCTCCATGGCTCCTAGAGCCTTTCTTTATGGGTCTGTGTCTGTTGTGTCCAGCTTTTGGACAGATCTTTTTGTTAAGCTCATTGTAGACACCTGGACATAAACAGTTGAGTCTGTCCTTGAGAATGGCAAGCAGGCAGTCTTCATAGGCTTCTCTCTTTCCCAAAACACTCCAAAAAGAGTTCCCTCTCCACAGCTTCCTCAGTGGCAATGGGCATCTGAACACAGAAGATAAAGACGAGTAAAGAGAAAACAACAGATTGCGTATGAGCATTGCAGAAGCTGCATTTGTTTACCATGGACAGCATAACAACCTGGTGTCAACTACGAGGAAACACCAGCTTTTTATAGTGGAGATCCTAATCAGTGTGCAGGTGCATGATAGGGAATGTCTTCCAGGTGTGCGATTAGCATGGTGGAGATCCCTGCAAGGTTCTGCCTCTGCAAGAAACCATACAAACAAACACACAGTCACAGACAGAGGAGAGAGAGAGAGTGAAGGTTGAATTGGCCCAGGAGGACAGGTGGAAGCATATTGTTGGGTAGTGATTTTAGGGTTCCCCATGTTCCTTTTTGGCCATAATGAAATGGATTCAATCCTGTATAAAACTCAATTAAAACCAAAGCTCAAAAAAAAAGGATCCAATGCAGGCTGTTTGTTAGAAATAGCTATTGGTTACACAAAACACAGACAAAGACCAAAACATCGACAGAATTAAGACTAGAATACACACACACAAAGAGGGAGAGAAAAGAAAGAAGAAAAGGAAAGAGGGAAACAAAGAGACAGAGTAAGATACAGAGACAGGAAGAGAAGAGGACAGACAGGAAGAGAGAAAAGTGAGACAAAGAGAGCTCCTCATTGAAATCCTAAATCTGCCCACTTGCCTTTGTCCACTCTCAATTTGCATAAAGTGTTGTCCCCTGAAACCTGATCACAGACCAATCACCTTTGGGCTCTACTAACCATCTCCTCTTTCATGTGCTTAAAGAAACACACGTCACCAGAGTACCCAATGGTTTACAACAGCTCTGGCAGATGTCATGAATGATGGTTGTTCTTCCAATTAAAACCTCTGCTACAAAAACACTTTCTGGACAATTCCCACTTAGCTAGAATTTATACCCACACTTCATATTACACAAACACAGGTGGGTCTGCAGAACCAAATTTCATGTGGCTCATGGTCAGAAAATAACCTACAAATATAACAAAGGTGATACAATGTCATGTGAACCAAAAAATGTGCCTAGAAAAGACTAAGGCCTCATGCATAAATGAGAGTGGACATAACAGGCCTCAGTTTTATCCTACTAATCTAGAGCATAAAGTGTTCATTAAGCCAATGTATGTGACCACTATAATTGTTAATAAATGGTACTAAGAATAATTGTAAATACCACTATCATAGTAATAAAAACTTCCCAACAATAAATAGAAATATACTGCAAAACAAATTATACCAATTATACCAACTCTGTTATTCAAAGGTTGGCCACGTGCATCACTGGGCCTTGGCCGCCCATGACCCTGTTGCTGGTTCACCACTGTTTCTTCCTTGGACCACTTTTGAGCAGATTCATCAGAATATTTCTGTAGGTGGAGGTCATGGATACAAAGTCAACACTAATGGAGACAGCACAGTCCCTCAAGAGGCTCCAGTACTGGACATCACAATATCAGATAGAGCACTAGTCAGTCTCACATGCTGCAGCCTGTCTGTCAGGTAGATGTTAAGCCACGAAATGATGGAGTTGTTAAGTGGCATTTTGTGTAGCTTTTCACTCAGCAGTAGCAGCTTGTGTTAAATGCACTTGAAAAAGCAACGAAGGTGATCCACACTGTGTAGCCATTACTATCTAGATGCACCTTCATCACTTTTTACAGGGGCAGCTGTGGGTTATGTGGTAGAGTGGGTTGTGTACCAGTCAGAAGGATAGTGGATTGATCCCTGACTCTTCCAGTCCACATGCTGAAGTATCCTTGGGCAAGATAATGAACCACGAGTTGCCCCTGATGCATCTGTCAGAGTGTGAGTGCATGGATGAATGTTAGAAAGCGCTTATGCGCAATGGTGACTGAGAATTGCAGCATTAAGTTTTCAGCTAGCAAGCAGAAAGGTGCAATGTAAGTACCAGTCAATCTACTAATGAAAGGTTTGCTTTTTGTTTTACATAATCTGCCTTTGGGTTCTCTTCTACACACTCCATTCCTGACACACCGTTGAACACCAAGGATCTCTAACATTACTTGATATTCTCTGCATTAAAGTATAAAAAGTCAACACTTTAAAAATCAAAAACAGTATGATAGCAGACAGTAACAGTGTGCAAAGAGTGAAGTAATGGTAGTTCAGACTATCAGACAGATAACTGATAAATATCAGACTTGGATATAAAGACTTGTCTGGGGTTAACCAAAAACCAGTGGGAACATGTTTAATATTCTGTGTAGAAATGACAATGATGTAAGAGTAACAATAGCAACACCAACACACACCTGATTCATTGATGTTTTCAGATGTTTTATTTAATGTAATTCATACTTTCATTTACTAAACTGTCTGTTACTCTCAAAACTTCTAAAATAAAATTAAGACTGTTTATGTTTGCATTCATTTGAACTCTAAACTTAACGTTTAGGATTTTAAGTTAACTTGAGGCTCACTGGTCTTGACTTTGAACTTAATAGACTTCAGACAGTGCAAACTAAAAATCACTTTACTACACTTGTGCTTTTACAGAATAGATTTACAGCCATATTTAATTCATTTCTTAACTGATCCTGGAATTAACTGGTTGTGTGGTCCAGGTGGGAACTATCGTGGTGTATTTGCCCTGGGTTTGGTCCAGGGTGAGTGGAAGATGTATGTGAAGGGCCCATTGGACAGGGAAGAATGTAACCTCTACAACATCAACATCACTGCTAGCGATGGACTCTTCGTTTCCCAGGCAATGGTGGAGGTGATAGTAATAGACACCAATGACAACAGCCCCATCTGTGACAAGGTGAGGAATAAAATTGTGTTCTTTTTTCTTTGTCATTGGATTAAAATAACCAGCTATAAAAGTGGCCATTACCAGATCAGCATCCTGTTCAAAGTGTCAATTCAAATGCAGCGACTGAGTCTGTTATGTCTCCCTGTGTGTGTGTGTGTGTGTGTGTGTGTGTGTGTGTGTGTGTGTGTGTGTGTGTGTGTGTGTGTGTGTGTGTGTGTGTGTGTGTGTGTGTGTGTGTGTGTGTGTGTTTGTGTGTGCGTGCCTGACTGTAGGCTGTCTATTCTGCCTACATTCCAGAGGACCTCCCAGTAAATAGTGTGTTGCTGAGGGTTGGAGCTACAGATGCTGATATGGGTATCAGTGCTTGGATACAGTACTCCCTACATGGTCCTGGATCCCAGGACTTCAGCATTGACCCAGACAGTGGTATGGATACAGTCCAACGCATTTTTACTTTTATTTTTTTCACTGGACTTGCATGAATTCCAGCCTAATCATTATACAGAAGGGAAATGTCATCCCTTCATTTGGCTCCATCACATGCTTCATATCTTGTTTTTAACCTGTCCAGGTGAGATTAAGTCATCTGTGCCACTGGACCGTGAGATGACACCCAGTTATCGTCTGGTTGCCCAGGCTACTGATGGTGGTGGGCGGTGGTGCCATGCTGTGGTGTATCTGACAATAACTGATGTGAATGACAATCCACCTATTTTCACCCAGTCTCAGTACACCACCAGCGTCTACGAAGACACAGTCACCAAAGCCCTGCTTACCCGTATCCAGGCCATAGACCCTGATGAAGGTAATACACTACAACAACTGCTACCATAAAACTACTGCTGATGTTATCACTCCTACAAGTACTACTTCAAATGCTAATCTATATATTAATTACAAGAAACTATTTATTCAAAGTCCAAATAATGGAGCCAATGAAAAGCAAAAAATACCTGGAAGTCCCATTCTGAGCATTTGTATTGATTCAAAAAGTCCTTTTCACTCCCTCCACTGCATCAAAACAGCAGTTCTTCAGTAGCAATTTTAGCAGAGTAAAATGACCAAAGCTAATAAGCAATAATTGTGCTGGTGATCCAAAGAAAAAAAAAAGTTTTGTGATTGTGTTGTGGTGTGTTAGGTGTATCAGATGCCTCAGGATGTTAACAAAAGTCTAGGCTGATAGTCTGAACCTAGGGAACAAATTCACTATGCACAACCTGATAACCTTCCATGAATCACCACTTTATTGTGCTGGATGGGTTTGTGTGTCCTAGTGATCCCAGGGGCTATGTTGCCCTGGGTTATTTGCTCCCTGGTATGGTCTTGGAAGGCAATTTGGTCCTGGGTGAGGGATCAGACAAAGAACGTTTCCAATGGCCTTTTGGCAGAAGCACTGAGAGAACAGTTTACCCTGCCTGGGATACCCTGCCTTCAGGGTGGGGCCCCACCCTGAAGCCAGGCCTGGGGAGGGTGCTTGAGTGAGAACACCTGGTGGCCAGGTGTTCTCACTAAGCCCATGGGGCTCAGCTGGGTGCAGCCCAGAGAGAAGAGGACTCTTCCTCCTGTAGGCCGTAGGCCACCGATGGATGAGAGGGTCATTTCCCTGTGCCTTTGGGCCAGGGAACGGGTCCTGACAATTGTCTGTGCTTATGCGCCAAATGACAGTTCAGAGGACCCAGTTGCTGGGTGGGGTGCCTGAGAGTGCTCCATCCGGTGCTCCATCCGGTACATCATTCTACTGTGAGACTTCAACGCTCAGGTGGGCAATGACAGTGAGACCTGGAAAGGTGTGACTGGGAGGAACTGCCTGCCTAATCTGAACCCGAGTGGTGTTCTGTTATCGGACTTCTCTGCAAACCACAGCTTGTCCATAACGAACACCATGTTTGAACATAAGGATGTCCCTAACTGCATATGGCACCAGGACACCGTAGGTCAATGATTGATTTTGTAATTGTATCATCAGATCTGTGGCTGTGTGTTCTGGACACTCGGGTGAAGAGAGGAGCTGAACTGATCACCATCTGGTTGTGAGTTGAATCAGGTGGCAGAGAAGGATGCTGGACAGACCTGGGATGCCTAAACGTATAGTGAGGGTGCACTGGGAATGCCTGCAGAGGCCCCATTCTGAGAGATCTTCAATTCTCACCTTCGACAATATTCTGAGGGAGGCTGAGGACATTGAGTCCGAATTAACCATGTTCTGCACCTCCATTGTTGAGGCTATAAGGTGGTTGGTGCCTGTTGTGGTGGTAATACCTGGACCAGATAGTGGACCCTGGCCTGGTGAAGGGAGCCATGAAGGAGTCCTGAGGAAGGAGTCCTATCGGGATTGGTTAGCCTGTGGGACTTCTGAGCAGCTGATGGGTACCAGCAGGTCAAGCAGAGCTTGTTTCTAGTAGATGATGGACTCTGCCCGGGCTTTCCTTTGTCACCAATTCTGTTAATAACTTTTATGGACAGAATTTCTAGGGTTACTCGAGTGTCGGAAACTGTAGATTTACCAGTCAATCTACGTCCCTACCCTCACCTATGGACACAAGCTTTACGTAGAGATCAAAACAATGAGATCATGGATACAAGCAGTAGAAATGAGCTTCCTTTGGAGGGTGGCTGGCCTCTCCTTTAGAGATAGGGTGAGGAGTGCAGCCCTTTGGGAGGGGCCCAGAGTATAGCCACTACTCGTCCACATCGAAAGGAGCCACCTGAGGTGGAGGAGGTGACTGGAGAGGGGGAGGTCTGGGTTTCTCTGCTTAGGCTGCTGCCCCCATGACCCGCCCCCAGATAAGTTTAAGAAAATGGAAAACATTAAACATGCTTCTGGTCATCTGATATTTCTTCTTTGGGCTTGGAGGAAGTGAGGAACTGAGTTTGGCTTCTGTGCTGTAGCTAGAGACCCACCTTTAATTATACTGAATATGAAAGCTGGATTAGGTTGACACAGAGATGCCATGGAGCAATGAAAAATAGCAGGAGTGCTGGAATGCTCACAACAGTTCCCAAGTAGACACCCTTTAAGGGGTGATCAGCCATTTTGAAATGTCTTTGACAAATCGAGACAATTTACTCTGAAGCTCCATAAAATGGAAAAAATAGTTCTGTTAGAGAAAACAGTAACAGGAGAAATATATTAATATGAAAAATATGTTAAAAATATTTAATATAAAAGCTTAGCACAGCTAGTAATGCTAATCAAGAAGTTAAGCTAATTGCATATATCGGAAATCCAAGTACTGGCAAGCATGTTGTTTCCAGCATACTTAGGCCCAGAGCTTGACCCTTTTCTTTTGGCATTGCAGCAGGTCCAGGACGTATGGTGGTCTACTCGCTGGCTGACTCTGCAGGAGGATTTTTCTCCATCGACAAATACTCAGGCATCGTGGTCCTGGAACGAGTTCTCGACCGTGAAATCCAGCCATTTTATCAGATAACGGTTTGTGCATCGGATCAGGGCTCACCACAGCCCCTCTACTCATTGGTCAATGCCACAATCACTGTGTTGGACGTCAATGACAATCCACCTGTGTTTGAGCGGCGTGATCAGCTGGCATCTGTGCCAGAGGATGTAGGAGTAGGTACTGAGGTTCTGAGAGTTTATGCTGCCAGTAAGGACATCGGGACCAATGCCGAAATCACTTACAGTATCCGATCAGGGAATGAGCATGGGAAGTTCCACATTCATCCACTGACTGGTGAGTGAGTGAGTGAGAGCCTGTCTCTTTAACTGTCTGTGTTACTGTATTAGTCTCTGCTGTCTATAGTCTTACAGCTACTGTGATGTTGTATTTTAAGACTGGAGTGATTTTCAGCTTGACTCACTCTATTGTATGTCATTTCATATTGAAACTCATTCATCTATGTATAATAACCCATACTGTCAAACTGACAAACATGTTTTTTGTTTGTCCTTTTTCTTATTTTTTTTTTGTAGTTGGTGGCACAGAGTGTCACCCATGACCCCACTGTGCCATCCACCATTGCCTAACAGTAAAAAGGTTCTTAGTTCAGATCTCACAGTTGGCTGGGAATATTCCTCTGGGTTTCTTTGCAGAGTCCAAAGACACGTTTAATTGGTTATTCTAAATTGGCCAGTCATGTGAGGTAGATAAAGTGCTCAAAGTGTACAGAATGAAACACTTGTATGTTGTATGACTTGTAGTCTAAAGCACTTTGAGGTCAATAAAACTAGAAAAGCACTTTATAACTACCAGTTCATCAAAGTCAGTCAGCAAAAGTATTCTGACCCTTAATTCTTATGTATGTTGACTACAGGTAAAGCTTCCAGACTTACATAAACCTTGTGAAGCTTTGCAAACCTGGATTTGTTCAGTTTCCATGGGCCCATCAGTATCACAACTGTATGATTTGTAGTTCATTGTTCCAATAAAATAAGGCTTTATATTCATGTAGCCAAAAAAAAAAAAAAAAAATTTAAAAAAATCAGTCCACCATCCAAGCACTACTTCTTTTGCCCACTACCACTCCTGATAGGCTATAACTTAATAACACATAATTTTTTTCTGTAGGTTTCAGGAACACTCCTGTATTCAGTCCTAATTTTTCAAATTGATTTAACTCTTAGGACATTTCATTTTTTATTTACATGCCATTTTGTCTGCGCTGACTGAACATACCTCAAATTTACCAGAGGGTATTCATTTTTAACAAATTTTAGAATTGTCAACTCAGTTTTTTAAATTATTGTAAAATAGCTTAGCTATGCAAAAACTGACACATTTGATCTTTGGGACAAAAAATGTCCCATTGAAAACTACATTTTTGGTCCCACATTTATCTTCCCATCAACTAATGCATTTTTTTATGTTAAGATTTTATTTCGGACTACTGACTTTCAATTTTTAATTTTTATATTTGTCCACCAGATGAAGCTACTTTTAAACTGTTCAATGCATGCAGGAAAATTTCACACTTTTTACTGTTTTCTGCAAGGGTTTCTTGCTACTATAATAATAAATGTACGTCACTGTTGTTATTGGATAATAGTGTGTGTGCACGGGCATGCATGTGCACGCGCGTGTGTGTGATGTCCAACTTCAAGTCTTTTCTCTTAGAAGGCCACATTCTGCACTATAAACCTAATTAAATAATAATAAACAATAAGCTCTTTGGCTATCTAGGCCTGGAGCTCCTTCCTGAGTGGTCTGTGAGTGTGATGGGAAAACGTTGTAGGTACAGAATAAAATTAATTAAGTGCTGTGCCAAAGGGTAAATGTGGCTTGTTGCTTTAAGGGGTCAATAAGACTAATCCCAGTCTGTTAACATTTCAAAATCCCTGCCCCGTAAAAATATGAATATAATTGTCCTCTTTCTTTCTCTTACTCAGGTGCCATTTTAGTTGCCCAGCCTCTGGACTACGAGACCTGCAGGGACTACTTCCTGACAGTAGAGGCTCGTGATGGTGGCACACCCCCTTTGAGTGCCATTACTACAGTGAACATAGACCTAACAGATGTAAATGACAATGCACCCGTGTTTAGCCGCAACATCTACACTGCAGTGGTGTCAGAGGATGCCGCTGTTGGCGAGTCTGTTGTTCAGGTATGTTTACAGAATGAGTCAGGCTTTCCCATCATGTCTGTCTGAAGCATGAAATGGAAGTACTCTTGAAGTACTGTGCAATTATCATGTACCGCTGTGGCTGGCAGGTTGAGGACCCAAAATGCAAGAAAACTTAATTTTACTTCAGCAGGCTAAACACAACATACACAGAACAGGGGACTGCCAAAATAAAACAGGATGTGACCTCATGTATAATACACACAAACATTACACAACACAGGGAAGCAGACATCCAGACTATGACACATAAACAGGACACGGGCATAAATAAATGGGGAAGACACAGACACAAGAAACACAACACAGAAGACTTGACAACCGAGGGAAGAATTCTGAGGGAGAACAGACTGAGCAACTGAAGACAAAATATATACACTGCTCAAAAAAATAAAGGGAACACTCAAATAACACATCCTAGATCTGAATGAATGAAATATTCTCACTGAATACTTTGTTCTGTACAAAGTTGAATGTGCTGACAACAAAATCACGCACAAATCATCAATGGAAATCAAATTAATTAACCAATCGAGGCCTGGATTTAGAGTCACACACAAAATTAAAGTGGAAAAACACACTACAGGCTGATCCAACTTTGATGTAATGTCCTTAAAACAAGTCAAAATGAGGCTCAGTATTGTCTGGCCTCCACGTGCCTGTATGACCTTCCCACAACGCCTGGGCATGCTCCTGATGAGGTGGCGGATGGTCTCCTGAGGGATCTCCTCCCAGATGTGGACTAAAGCATCCACCAACTCCTGGACAGTCTGTGGTGCAACGTGATGTTGGTGGATGGAGCGAGACATGATGTCCCAGATGTGCTCAATCGGATTCAGGTCTGGGGAATGGGCGGGCCAGTCCATAGCTTCAGTGCCTTCATCTTGCAGGAACAACAACTGCATTATCAGGAATTTTGCTCCCCAGCCGGCCTTGGGCTGGCAATCATATCTCTCCAGGGTTATGTGTGACGGTCGCTCTCCCCCTCAGCCCTCTCTGTGATTTGTGAAGCTGGATCTGGTGTACCTTGGCCGTTGATGAACTTCCATCACTATCAGCGAACTGTTTTGGCTAGGAGCTGGCATCTGGCTCCACAATGCCCTGACCCTTTCGTCTCCATCTGCATCCCCTCCTGTCCCCTCCCTTCCCTGACCATATTGCTATCCTAGCTTTAAATGTGCAAAAATTATTTGCTAAGGTGGTTTTTTTTGGACCCTGGTATGGTGCTCATGTCGAGCACCGTACCAGATGACTTTTTTTGAACCTAACTACCCCATGATGTGTGTTGTTTCCTTTTCTGGGACTGATAAAGGTAGCGCTGGCAATGGCTGCACGACCTCAGACACCTGTCCCCTCTGTTTGCCTCTGTTTTTTTTATTTCTCTTGGATGGGTGTTCTGGAACACAAATTTCATTATATGTTTACATATATATGACAATAAAGTCGTCTTGATTCTTGATTCTTGAACTGCTGACACATGAGCCACATGAGGTCTAGCATTGTCCTGCATTAGGAGGAACCCAGGGCCAACCGCACCAGCACATGGTATCACAAGGGGTCTGAGGATCTCATCTGGGTACCTAATGGCAGTCATGCTACCTCTGGCGAGCACATGGAGGGCTGTGCGGCCCTCCAAAGAAATGCCACCCCACACCATTACTGACCCACTGCCAAACCGGTCATGCTGAAGGATGTTGAGGGCAGCAGATCGCTCTCCACGGCGTCTCCAGACTCTGTCATGTCTGTCACATCTGTCATATGTGCTCAGTGTGAACCTGCTTTCATCTGTGAGCACAGGGCACCAGTGGTGAATTTGCCAATCCTGGTGTTTTCTGGCAAATGCCAAGCATCCTGCACGGTGTTGGGCTGTGAGCACAACCCCCATCTGTGGACGTCGGGCCCTCATACCATCCTCATGGAGTCGGTTTCTAACCGTTTGTGCAGACACATGCACATTTGTGGCCTGCTGGAGGTCATTTTGCAGGGCTCTGGCAGTGCTCCTCCTGTTCCTCCTTGCACAAAGGCAGAGGTAGCGGTCCTGCTGCTGGGTTGTTGCCCTCCTACAGCCTCCTCCACGTCTCCTGGTGTACTGGCCTGTCTCCTGGTAGCGCCTCCAGCCTCTGGACACTACGCTGACAGACACAATAAACCTTCTTGCCACAGCTCGCATTAATGTGCCATCCTGGATGAGCTGCACTACCTGAGCCACTTGTGTGGGTTGTAGAGTCCGTCTCATGCTACCACGAGTGTGAAAGCACCACCAACATTCAAAAGTGACCAAAACATCAGCCAGAAAGCATAGGTACTGAGAAGTGGTCTGTGGTCCCCACCTGCAGAACCACTCCTTTATTGAGTGTGTCTTGCTAATTGCCAATAATTTCCACCTGTTGTTTATTCCATTTGCACAACAGCATGTGAAATTGATTGTCAATCAGTGTTGCTTCCTAAGTGGACAGTTTGATTTCACAGAAGTTTGATTTACTTGGAGTTATATTTAAATAAAGTCTTCCCTTTATTTTTTTTTTTGAGCAGTGTATAACAAACCCATCCATCCATTCTCCTCCACTTATCCTTTTCAGAATAACGGGGGGGCTGGAGCCTATCCCAGTTGTCATAGGGCGAGAGGCAGGGTACACCCTGTACAGGTCGCCAGCTTATAAACCTTTTATTTCTTGCTTGTGGTGTTTGGTGTTTATGGCAGTGGAGACCAACTGATGGTACACCAGTGATACTGGCTGGAAGAACAGCTGGTGAAGGAGCAGTGGCACAATCCTGGACATGTTACTGTCAACGAATGTTTTTGTGGCTTGAACATTTCCTCTGTTATTTCTGTTGCTGCTTACATTCAGTCATCAGTTGATGCAGTGGTAGCAAGTGGCACCACTCTTCTCTACATTCCTCTGTAGCATACCTGTTTTTGTGAAAGAAGAAAGATGTTCTTATTTTAACAGTCTCATAAACCATAATAAAAATAATTCCAGGGTATTATTTGCCATCATTGATATCATTGTTTCTTCCCCACCAAACCATGACTGTAATGTATTTCTTAATCATTTATAAATAAGGCATAAGATCGAAATTGTCCTTAGGGTTCTCCCTGTGTGAAGATGACCCTCGGTGCTCTGAGTCATTTACCTCATTCTCTCCAGTTACACTAAATGACTTAATAATGGTTCAAATGAAACCCTCATCATCTTCATTAGAGATATTACCTCCCTCTGTACTGTTTGATCTCAATTACAATCATTGCTCCTTCATTGCTGTAACGAACGTCCCTTCACAAAACCATGTCCAGAATTGTGCTACCTTTCATTCACAGTGCAGTTCCTCCCCTTTTCTTCATATATCTCAGATTAATGTCTGTATCCCTTTGAAAGGTTTTAAAGCCAGTCTAGGCTAATGTTGCATTTTGGTCTAGGAAATATGATTTCAATCACCTTTCTATGATACTACAATCATGGTATTCCCTCTGGGTCTAAATCAGTGTTCTGAGCCTGTCCATCTTATTGCCCAAGAACTTCATCTTACGAAAGAAGACAGCTAGATAGCTAGCTTATATTTCCATTAGTTAAACCTTATGAGGAAGAAAAAAAGGTGTATTAATTTGTTTAAAAGCCAAAAATTATTCCATAATTCCTCACAGTAGGATTGAAAGCCATGGTAATGGCATCCACTGTAAGTAGCTGTGAAGAAACTGTGTTTAAGAATTCACGATTCCAAATAAAATAACTTCAATTTTTCCAAAATTCAACATAATTCAGGCCTTAATGGCCTTAGGGCATTCCTGTAGTTTAACTAGTTGTCAACTGGGTTCATAGAAGGATTCATAAATATAACTTCATTGCTGGGTATAACTGAGTAATAATATAAATGTATGTAGTGTTTTCTGATAATTTTGACTGAAGGAAGTATAATAAGAAAAGTAACTATTCTTGCACAGAACTTTTTGAACACTATGATTAACTTTTTTTGTGTGAGGAAGACTCAAATTTGTGAGTCTTCCATCAGATAAATAAATGATTAAAAACAGTGCAGCACATTTCATTTTACTACTCTCTGGAGCTTGAAAAAGGCGACTGGACTTCTTTTTGTTTCTTGAAGACGTTTCACCTCTCATCCGAAAGGCTTCTTCAGTTCTCAACCAAATGGTGGAGAGACCCAGGTATTCAAACCCCTGTGGGCGTAGTCCCCTGGAGGTGGTTATGACCCTCTATTGATCATGTGCGTGAACACATGGAGCTTTTCAAGCTCCAGAGACTACTATGACCTGGATGACTGAGAATCTACACAGACATATTCATTTTACTACATGTTACTACAGAGACTAGAATATACCTTTGGCATATTCTAGTCTCTGTAGTAAAATGTTAGAATTAACAGCACTGAATGCTGCATTAAGGTCTAGCAGGACAAGCACAGAGATGTCTGAGGTAATGAGAAGATCAAAGGTAGAATCTGAGGGCAAGTTTAAAGCCTGAAGCTGAAACTAAAATGAACTATTCCTCTGCAAATAATTCACAACTCTTTCAAGAGTTTAAGTTACCACACCCTCATCTTTTCCATATTGTATTACAATGTATTACAGAAACCTGACCACAGACAATATTCAAATTATTACCCAACCAAATTGTTAACATGTTCAATTAATTGTGAAGGAAGACACCTGAAACACTTTAATTAAAAAAGTAAGACATTTAATATATTAAAGAATCAGAAATGATCACATGTACATGTGGGCAAATCTTGAGGGAGGCCTTCTCAGCAGCTGCATGTGCTCCCTCCCCAGAAGAGCACTGCTCTAAGATAACCATAACAATTTTTTACTGCTACTATCTACATGTAAATAGATTCTGGGTGCTGTGAGTTGGCCTTCGTCATTTGGTCTTGTTCAAGCTGGTTTTTCATGACCCAGATTCTCTCATCAGCGATAAAGCCATAAAGCACATCTTGTGCACATTGCACATTTGTCACACAGGGCAATCTTGTCCAGATTAATAACAAAACATGGTGACATTGGTGATGTTCTGATTGTACGTACTGTGGCCGAACCTCCAAGATAAGATGCACTGAAACTGAGAAGTTAGTCTGGCACTTTCAATCTGTTGCTCTCTGTCCAGTGTATTATTTGTTTATTATTTGCTTGATCCATTGTTCATTAATTAACTTACTCAAGTTTACTTTTAAACATTTGTCATTTTATTCATTGAGTAAAAAACAATCCCTAACAAACTCCAAATACTTAATGTACTGTGTGTGTGTGTGTGTGTGTGTGTGTGTGTGTGCGTGTGTGTGTGTGTGTGTGTGTGTGTGTGTGTGTGTGTGTGTGTGTGTGTGTGTGTGTGTGTGTGTGTGTGTGTGTGTGTGTGTTTGTATTTTCAGCTGGAAGCAGATGATATGGACAGTCAGATGAATGGAGCCATCCTTTATTCCATTGTCAGTGGAGACAGAGAGAACCAGTTCTTCATTGACCCACTCAGTGGAGTCATCAAAGTCAACAAACAACTGGACCGTGAGACAGTGAGCATGCACACCACCCAGAAAAACACCCACTTCGCTCTCTGCAGTTTGGTTCAGAAATAACTATAGACAGGCCTGTTGATTTGTACCTCCTCATTTTGTCTGTATAGAGATTAATAATCTAGCCTACATGAGTGGCTGATGCTATTGCCTGTTGTTATACTTGTGCTGTTGTCCTTATGTTGCTCTGCATTCACATTTCAAAAACAATTGGCTGTGAAGTTTCTCTTTTCAAGTTGATCCATTATTTTCCCGTCAATTTGGAAAAAAAAAAAAAAAAGGTTGTAGCCTGAAATGCTTAAGAGGAAATAGTGGTACAGACTGGGCTGATCACAGTCATTATTGTGTGTAGACACAATAGTAGTTACATTTCCAGGGAGGTGCGTGTATATAACATTGGTGACAGCATAGGTTTTAGAAGATTTTCAGAAGGGTTCATGGTTATAAAAAACCTCTGGTGTAGATTTAACACAGAAGCATAAATCCTGCTTCAAAGATGCACAAAACCTTTGCAACCAGGGCTGTCATTTTGGTGTACCCTATTGATAAAACTTTGGCCTACAGTTTGTCCTTTAGATCTGAGTCACAATCCAAGTCTATGGGCAGGTCAGAAGCCTGTGAAAAGATGAGTGAAAAACTGTGAATTCTGTCTCAAGTTCACCAGAGGCTTGAATGAAACTCCCGTTATAATCCCACAATCTTGTCTTTGTACCAATTATTGTCAACAGTTCCAGTTGCACACATTTCATAGACAGGGAAAATGAGTAGGGTCACTACTGGACAGCTCCGCAGAAGCATCTTAAACTGGAAAGCACAGATGCTTTCATAACACTATGCAGAAACCTTGTTCACCTTATTCATGTGATCTGTATTAGGAAAAAAGAGCATGATCCTGCATCCTGTAATTCAGCCAGTGGTTTTCACATTTTCTCCACAAACTACGCGATCTACTCTGGTAAATCAAATGAACAGCTAAGGACATCTCCTTGGCTTAATCATCTGACTTTGGTGTCATGTGTCAGGCCATTCATAATACCTTTGTCAACTGATGGCGATTCAGACCTCTGCCTCAGATGAAATGCCTCAGATGAAATTTACAGATTGGACGACCACTTTCATGGCAATTCATCAAATGTCATCAATTTTTAAGGACTTGCAACACAGTGCTTCTTGTTGCAAAATGCAGTGACAAATCCATAAATGTGTCCCTCCATATGCAGCCTGTACTTTTTCCCTGAATTTTGTCATAGCACCTGCTTTATTGTGATCACTGAGCTGCTCCTTCAGTAGCCAGACTGAGACCCAGACCTTTTGGAGTGCAGCAACATACAGTTAAAACTGTCATTTGCTGTTGTGGTGTCTGTCATAGGCAACACCTCATTGCGTTCCTCTGTGATGATCAGTTGATGCCTAACTTTACACTAAATTTGGCTGTCCAAATCTGCAGCAAGATCCAAAATCCTATCTGCCACAGTTTCTTCTCAGGCTAATTGTAGCAAAAACCTGTGTCGCACTTGTCAGAGCTCACAGTTTCTGCAGTCTGCCTTCAGCATGGACTTCACAAACCTGCCATGACAGCATACCTTTGAAGATGATGCTATTTCCCTAGGAATAGGATGTCTAGTTTCCACAGCTGTATCACTAGTCTCTTGGCTATGAAAAAAAAAACAACTGTTCTTTCTTCAATCCTTTTAGCAACTGTTGTTGCATCAGCTGAGGCAAAGGTAACATGTGACATCACTCCTTTCACTCCTTAGAGTGTTTGCTAACCCTTCCCCTCAAGCAGATCTGTTAAACACCTAGTTTGATTTTGAATTCTGGCCAGGTTAGGACACAGCTGATATGTGCTGGCCCTGGTGGTCCTATGCTATCAGTCTTCTTTAGCAGCCAGCCAAAGGACAACCCTGAATCCCATTTTTATAGAGTTCTTTGATTTTTCAAAGAAGGTGATGATTTACTGGCTACCTGACAGGCCGCAGTGTGTGAGATTGGGCACTGTCTGATTTGATGGTGTGTAATACTGGAGCTCCACAGTGGACTGTGCTGTCTCCATTCCTGTTCATCTTGTAAAGTTCAGACTTTCAGCACAACTCCAGGTCATTCTGCAAGCAGAAATACTCTTACAATTCTGCAGTGGTTGGATGTATACTGTAAGTGATGTGCAGGAGGAGAAGTACAGAGCACTAGTGGAGTGGCGTGATCTGGGAGAAATAGTCTGCTTCTGAATGTGACAAGAGCAGTGGACTTTCTTGTGGTCTGCTGTGGGAGAAGCTTCAGTGCTGGTGACATCAACAGACTGGATAAACTGATTGGGAAGGCTGCCTGTAACTGGCTGAAAATTTAAAGCTGTGGTGGAGATGATATCATTGAACGCCTGATCATGCTCTGCACCACTTTTCCACCGATGGGGTGCTGGTGCCAGTATTTGAACCATTCAACAGTTTGTCCCCCGCGAACGCACCCTGTGCTCAGCCAAAAAACGGGTTCAACTCGGGTCCCGCAAGCTAGCTGGTCTCGAATTAAGAACACGTGATGAAAACGGCAGAAAGGCGTGACTCTGCCATCTCAACATAAAGTTTTCTACCGCTATTTCACTGCATGGTGTGTATGGCATGAGAAAAGCTATACGATTTTCATGGCTGTGAATTAAGTTGGGCCCTAAGGCTGAACTTGCTGCTTTGTATCGGTTTATATCACAGATAAAAGGATGCAAAGTGCGTACTTGTCGTCTTGCTCATATTGCTGTCTGTGTTTACCTCTGTGCTCTCTGGAGCTTGAAAAAAGGTGACTGGACTTCTTTTTTTTGGTTCTTGAAGACGTTTCACTAAAATGGTGGTACTGCAGGTATTACGGCAACTTTGGTGATTTATCACGGAAAAATGAATTATAATGGAAATAAAAGAAATATTCCAGTGATAGAGCACACTCAGATCTACCGGGAACTGGAAAATGAAACCATTTCAGGTGTTCATTTATGAAATGTTAATTTTTAAAAACCTTGGAATTTTTGACGGATGGAGAACGATAGGGTTAGGGGTTATGGTCACAGGCTAGAGTTGGGGTTAGGGTTACAGGCTATGATAGGGTTAGGGTTTCAGTCAAAGGATAGGATAGGATTAGGGGTTAATGTCACAGGCCAAGATAGGGTCAGGGGTTGTGGTCATAAGATAGGGATAGGGCTTACGTCCACAGGCTGGGGTTACCATCACAGGATAAGTTAAGGTTAGGGTTTAGGGTCACAGGACAGGTTAGGGTTACAGTCACATGATAGGTTAGGTTAGATGTTACATCCAGAGGCTAGGATTAGGGTTATATGATAAATTATGGTTAGGGGTTCTAGATTTTGGACAGGATAGGGTTAGGGCTTTGGTCACAGATATGCTAGAGTTAGGATTTTTCATCACAGGCTAGGTTAGGGTGTCTAGTCATTGGCCAGTATAGGGTTAGGGTTACAGTCACAGGACCGGATACGATTAGGGTTACAGTCACAAGACAGGATAGGGTTAGGGTTACAGTCACAAGACAGGATAGGATATGGTTAGGGTGTCTAGTCATAGGACAGTATAGGGTTAGGGGTACAGTCACAGAATAAGATAGGGTTAGGGTTACAGTCATAGGATAGGATAGGGTTAGGGATTAGGTTTAGGGGTCTAGTCATAGGACAGGATAGGGTTGGGGTTAGGGTTAGGACAGGGTTACAAGATACGTTAGGGTTAGGTATTCTTGTCAAAGGACAGTTAGGGTTACAGTCACGGGATAGGATGCGGTTATTGTTTTTGATGAAACCTTAGCACTGCATACAGGAGAGAAACTGAAGCTAAAGGATCGACCTCATTACACTGGTACTGATCGATATCAATACCATTATTGATATCGATATTACTGATATTTGGATCGATCCGCCCACCACTACTGTAAATTTCATGCAGCTAGCACATATACTTGAGATGTTATGCAGTATCAACAATGCTGTAAAAAATAAAAACTTAAAAAATAGCAAATTTGACCCAGTCGTGTACTTTCAAGCAATTTTGATAGTATCGGTTTAAAATTTGCATGGTAATGGTAAATGGAGTTAACATTTTTCTACTCTATTTGAGTAGTTAAAGCACTTAAAGCATGTTTTCATGAGATATGCTTAAGTTTTTGTATTAAAAAAGAAAAGAAGAAAAAAACTGATTTTGAGGCAGTTTGGTGGGCGTTTCTCCCAGTTTTGACTGGTTAATATAGATTGACCCAGCTAGCTTCTTACTTTGTTTTTCAGTAGATTTATGCTTGTGCTTTGAATTACCTATACTTCACACCATCAGTAATCATGCACACATGTACAGACAATACCTGAACAACAATGAGCTGGAGTAATTTGTTTAATACCTGCATAGTCTGAGTTTCCATGGTCACCCATCTTTTACATTAAGAAAAGATTGTTGGTAGCTGTTGTTATTTTATTGCGAGCTTGTTTGTTATAGAATAGATGTTTTGGCATAACCATGTGGCAGCTAATTATATTTCTACATAAAACACATACACAAAGCAGCTCTGAATTTGAGCTGTTTAATGTGTTGTATCAAGAAGATGGATGATGGAAGCCTCCTACTGCCTTCTCACAGCTCAACTCTTTCTTTGCCCTTCTTCATCATTCCCTGCTTCTTCCTCATCTCTTTCTCCTCTGCAGTGATTTAAAACTTCAGAAATGTTCACATTCCTATCCTAAAGTATTTATGAGTGCAGCTGATGAGCTGTCTGAACATGCTCAGAGAGAGAGTGCATGAGTGTATGAGGGATCAAAGCTTTGGGCTGATGAAAGTGTGAATGGGTTATGACAGAAAGCAGAGGCTTTCTCTGTGTGTCAGTGTGTTTGTGTGTCTGTCTATAAGTGTAGCCATGAGTCTGCGGATTACTGCTAAGGTAAAAGTGTTTACATGCTTCCTGTCCTCATGTTCAGCTTTTTTTTGTCTCAGCCTCTCTCTATTTTCTGTTTGCTAAGCAGGTCACAGTTGTTTACTATTGAGTTCAGCTTTTTTTTCATACACTTCCTGCAGCAGAGTATTGTTTTGCAGCTGGTTGTGCATTTATTCTCAGCATGCATCATTAGCTCTTTGATATAAAATGGTGGAAATAATTATTTGATCCCCCTGCTGAATTTGTAAGTTTGCTCACTTCCAAAGAAATGAATATTCTCTAATTTTTTTTTTTTTTGTAGTTTCATTTTAATGGAGAGAGACAGAATATCAACCAAAAATCCAGAAAAACACATTACATAAAAGTTATACCTTCATTTACATGCTGTTGAGTGAAATAAGTATTTGATCCCCAAGCAAAACATGATTTAGCATTTGGTGGAGAACCCCTTGGCAAGCACAGCAGTAAGACATTTCTAGTTGGTCACCTAATTTATACACATCTTAGGAGGGACTTTGGCCCATTCCTCTTTACAGAAACTCTCTAAATCTTTAGCTTTCTTGGCTGCCATCTGGTAGCTTGAAGCTTCAGCTCCCCCCACAGATTTTTTTTATAGGATTGAGGTCTGGAAACTGGTTAGGTTACTCCATGACCTTGACGTGCTTCTTCTTTACCCACTTTATGTGTTTTGTATGTTTTGGGTCATTGACATGCTGGAAGACGCAGCTTCAGTTCTATCTTCAGAGGGAAGGAGGTTCTCATCCAAGATTTTATGGTATACCATAAAATCTTGGATGAGAACCTCATTCAAGTCAATGATGTCCATTGACTCCTCAGTGTGGTGAAGTCATCCTGTACCCTTAACAGAAAAGTTTCCACCTCTATGCTGGAGTATGGAGATGTTCTTCTTTGGGTCTTGTCAAAAAGCTCAATTTTGGTTTCATCTGACAACAGCACTTTCTCCAAAGTCTTCTCTGAATCATTTACTGTTCACTAACAAACTTTAGATGGGCCTGTATATGTGCCTTCTTGAGGAAAATAGCACTTGCAATGTTAAAGCCCACACTTTTTCAGTTAGTATTTTATGTACATGTAATTTACAGTAATAACAGCAAAAACAATGATTTTGCTACCTGGAGAAAAATACCTGATATAAGGCATTTCGGGTATGCTGATTCCAAATCTATAATCAGAATTTCTCTAGCACGTCAGGTTCTTGAGTTATGCACATGTCAGTATTTAGCTAATGTATTGCTGTACTGGTGATTGTAGAGTGTAGAGTGTGCTAAGATTTTCTGATTTTGAAATTGAACAGAATTTAGCAATAATTTGGGTGATTTTGGGGTGCTGAATCCAAATGTGGTCATTAAACTTCAATCAACTAAAGTTTAACTGCCAATATTGAGGATCAACAATGCCAGAAATTTGCAATTTCTTATTGTGACTGCTTTGATCTGTCAATAGATAAAAAACAAAGTTTTAGTGCTACATCAAGTGATGTAATAGTGTTTCTGGGGCAGTCCAAAGTGATGCCAAGCTTAAAGCTGAGCTCTTTGACGGACCTCAAGTCCGTGAGCTTATTAGAGACAAAGATTTCCATCTAAGCTCAGACCCCTTGAACTAAGAGCATGGGAATCATTAGTTAAGGTGGTACAGAATTTCCTGGGCAACCAGAAAGCCACATACTATGAAGAACTAGTTGACGACATGCTCATATCATTCAAATGCATGGGTTGCAGAATATCACTTAAGATTCACATCCTTCACTCTCATCTTGACTTCTTTCCACCCAGTTTGGGTGATGTGAGTGATGAGCATGGTGAAAGGTTCCATTAAGATATCTCTGAAATGGAGACCACTTACCAGGGGCACTATAACGCAAACATGATGGGTGACTACTGCTGGCTACTACTGCTCTACAGCGTGAAACTTCTGTGAAGCACAAGTGTTTACCATACTTTTGAACTGTTTAGACAGACTAATTGTAGCAGACAAAAAGTTGTTTTTTGTTGACCAGTGTTATTGATAGTAGTGGTACTTATTTTAAAGATATTTTAAACAATGACTAATTGTTTCCAGTTTTCCAGCCAGGCTTTCATTATTTGTTCGTACTATAGTCTGAGGCAGTTCAAAATGTCTTCATACAGTACAAACAAACAAATTCAGGTAAAAAGATATTGTGGAATGATATATTTGTCTGTGAAATGTTTGTGACACAGTTTATGTAAAGATTTGTGTTTGTGAATGAGGCCCAGTCTACTCATGTCTGAATGAAGATCTACCTAGGAATGGTTAAAAAGAAGAAATTGAGACAATGAATTTCATAGTCAAGCAATAAAAAGTCAGATTTGAATCCCGTCCAGATGTTGTTGGGGGTTTGAAACTGGTTGTTGTTTAATACCTACAGTTAAAAATGAAAGGTGTATGGGCTGGTTCTTATATAGTGCTATTCTACTTTGCACTCAAAGCACTTTATAGAAGATGCCTCATTCACCCATTCACACCCATTCATAGAAGCATGTTTTCCTATGCTTAAGTGCTTTCTGCCTAACATTCACACACATTCACACTCTGATGAATACATCAGAGAGCAACTTGCCAGAGAACAATCCTATTAAATCCAGAATTGAATTTAAAATTCTTCTCACATACAAGGTCTTGAATAATCAGGCCCCATTTTATCTTATGGACCTCATAGTACCATATCACCCCAATACAGCACTTTGCTCTCAAACTGCTGGCTTAAGATTAAGTTTAAGACTTTCCTTTTTGATCAAGCTTATAGTTAGGGCTGGATCAGGTGACCCTGAACTCTCCTTTAGTTATGCTCCAATAGACCTAGTCTGCTGCTGGGGGGGGGGGGGGTTTCCATGATGCAATGAGTATTTCTTTTCATTCACCTCTTTTCACTCTGTTTATACACCACTCCGCATTTACTCATTAGTTGCTCCCCTCACCCCCAACCTGTCATGACTGATGACTGCCCCTCCCTGAGCCTGGTTCTGCTGGACTTTTCTTCCTGTTAAAAGGGAATTTTTCCCTCCCACTGTTGCCAAGTGCTTGCTCATAGTGGGTCGTCTTGATTGTTAGGTCTTCTCTGTGTTATTGTAGGGTCCTTACCTTATAATATAAAGCACCTTGAGGTGACTATTGTTGTTATTTGGTGCTATAAGGCTTTCTTCTTTTTATTAAGCAGTTCAATCATTTCACTCATGATACTGGGGTTTGTCATTCACAAAGCAACATACGTTCTGGGCTGCTAACATGGTGTGTTCACAGAATTATATATCACCATGAGGTGACTGTTTCTTGTGATTTGGTGCTGTATAAATAAAATTGAACAGAACTTAGGGTTCAGTATCTTGCCCAAGGATACTTTGGCAAGTAGACTGGAGCAGTCAGGGATCAAACCGCCAACCTTCCCTTTAGTATGAATGTGTGACTGTTAGGTGCAGACATTTAATTCCTGATTTGTTTAGATATCTGCTATTGTGTCTTCTAGGTTCCCAGCTACTCACTGGTCATAAGAGCTCTAGATAGTGGAGCCCCTCCCATGTCCTCCACTGTGATGGTAAACATAGACATCTCTGACATCAATGATAATCCACCCACCTTTTCACCAGCCAACCTCTCTGCTGTCATACAGGTAATCTTAATGATCCACACAACAATAACAATGTGATTTAATAATTCAAGAGAACTATAGCACTAAAAATCCTAACTCAGTGGCATAGTGCCTTAAGTATGCCCATCTCTTCCACCTTTAATAGCTAAGGTTCAGTCTCTCTACAGATGAGTTAATCTGGGTCCATCAAATGAAATCTGGGTCCATGTTAAACATATTCACCCCATTTAAATATTTTTAATAACATGCTGTAATCAAGCTCTGATTCTAAGATTTTAAAATATTAGACATGACATGGTAGACAGTTTCTTAGACCAGATCACTCAGGAGGCTATGTTTTTAAAAAGAGTTATAATATTAAATAAAGTATTCATAGGACAGGGGAAAACTGCTGACAGGTATTGTAGCACAGGACAGACACTTACAAAACATGCAAAATTTCCTCATCACTATTTACAACTACATTTAATCATGTTATAAGCTAGCAATTAAACATTTAAACATTGAAATAGGGCTTATAAATAAAACATTTAAATGAAAATGATTCAATTTTTTTTGTCTGCCATCATTCCATGATGAGAGTAGGTTATCAGTGACACAGTAATCAGTCTGTCCAAGATTGATTACTTGAAGTTCACCAGAAGCTCTTTTTAGATTTTAACCCTTTATTTTTGGTACTTTCGCACACCTTATCCTGCACCTCAGTGAGGTTAAGAAACATGGTCATGAACAAATGACCTAATGTATAAATTTATAATGTGTATGTTGTAATATTCTCAAAACTGATATTGAAATTAATCTGTTATAATGTTTTAAAATACAGCTTCCTCTCACCATATGTGTTTTACTTGTATTTCTTTATGTACTGTGTACACCTCTTGAATTTTTTTTTTTTACCACTTGAAGGCAAAGAACAGTAACTTTTATTGCTTAAATTTTCTGCATGAAAATTTTGAAAACCGTCCCAAAAGTAATTAAGACTTATGTCCTCCAATAACACTCTACTCAATAACACTTTAAATTTTGAATTTAAAAGTATTTCAATGAGTGCCCTATAAAGGGTTAACCTTCCTATGCTGAGGTATGTTTAAATAGAAAACTCATTTTATTCTCCTGGACAGTATTTTTCTGCTGAGCTGGAGTGAAAGAACCTTAACACAAACTGTCCATCTGTCCCTCCATCCACTTTGTGCTGTTTATCAGCTGTTTATCAGCTTGGGAACACCAAGGTGTTCCCAAGCCAGTTGAGAGAGATAATCTCTCCAGCATGTCCTAGTTCTGCTCCCGGGCCCCCTTCCAGTGGGACATGCCCAGAACACCACCTACTGTAGGAGGCACCTGGGCTACATCCTGGTCAGATGCCTGAACCCCCTCAACTGGCGCAGAGGAGCCACATCACTCTGAGCCCCTCCCAGATGGCTGTGGTCCTCACCCTATCTCTAAGGCTAAGTCACCCTTCGGAGGAAGCTTATTTCCACCGCTTATATTTGCAATCTCATTCTTTTGGCTGCTGCTCAAAATTCATGACCATAGGTGAGGGTAGGACTGTAGATCGCCCGGTAAATTGACAGCTTTGCCTTTATGCTCGTCTCTTTCTTTACTGTGATGGACCAGTACAGGATTTTCATCGCTGCAGGTGGGGCCCCAGTCTGTCCGGTCTCCTACTCTACTCTCCCCTCACTCATGACCAAGACCTCAAGATACTTAAACTCGTTCACCTGGGCCAGTAACTCATTCCTGACTCAGAGTGGACACTCCACCCTTTTCCAACTGAGGACCATGGTCTCAGACTTTGAGGTGCTAATTCGCATCCCAGCTGCATCACATGAGTGATGAGTTGGAGGTCATTGCTCAGGGAAGCCAACTAAACCACATCATCCACAAAAAGCAGAGGCGAGATCCTGTGACCACCAAACCAGACCCCCTCTGTTCCTCGGTTGTGCCTAAAAATTCTGTTCATAAAAATTATGAACAGATTTAGTGTCTAAGGGCAGCCCTGGTGGAGTCCAAAACAGAACAGGGTGCAAAATTTTATATCAGAGGGACAGGTTTAAGTTGCATCAACCAAGTTATCTATTTTGGCTGGACTATTCAGTCTTCATAATGAATAATATTCTTTTAAAAATTGAGGGTTTTAGTGCTTCCTTTGAAGCTGTTAACCACACAAAAATGCAAAACAAAATTATGACGATCTAAGCGCTTTATGCAAAAAAAAAAAAAAAAAAATTCTTATCCTTCAGATGGTAAATATTTTGTCTCCGCCTGCATGCTGCATGTATGTGGATTCAGTATGTGCTGTATGTGGTGTTCCCCAAGGCACATCTCTTCGTCGTATTCTATCCAGTGTTCATTTGATTTTTCCACCAGGCCAAAGTTTACAAAACAAGTACCAAATTCATAGATTGGCTATGAAAACACAACAATTCACTTTAATCTCCCACAATGTTGAATACAGTCCTATAGATTCTTTGTCAGATTAATATTTTTAATTAAGTAAATACAGACCAAGAGAGTGAGCAGATTGTAGCAGTTCTTGGTCTTGGCAATAACATCCAATATGTCAGAGAATAGAGGTTAAAGTACTGCACATCTAAAGGTCTCTTTTTTCACCCACTGGACCCTCTGCTACTACTGAGAGAGCGCTGCAACAGACCTTTGTGGAATATTTTGATACTTTTTAAATTCAGGTTAAAAACTCTGCACTGTCTATTACAGAATGTGAAATGCTCATAATGATTCATCATCTGGCTTCCTTTCCTCAGGAGAACAAGCCAATTGGTACCAATATCTTGCAGTTGTCAGTCATTGATCAGGATTCCTCCCACAATGGCCAACCCTTCGACTTCCGTATCCTATCAGGAAATGAGGGGAGGGAGTTTGTGTTGGAAAAAGATGGGACACTGGTGGCCAATCAAGTATTCAGAAGAGACCTGGCACCAGAATATGTAATTCAGATACAGGTATTGTCAAACTGTTGTTTAACATCACATAAGCTTCTGCAGTCAATTTTAAATACTGTCATACAGTTGTAAAAGATAGTCCTTTAAGTTTACAAGTTACTCTAATATTTTAATAACAGGAAGTCTGACTAAGCTATTTGTAATAGCCGTTATAGGACGGTGATTTTAGTAAACTGCATGCAATGTTACTGCCATTGCTGTGTCATCAATGACCCTAGTGCTTTCAGCCTAAAAAATTATGTATATCTAAATAAATTAAAGTTACAGTATTCATTTCCTGTTGAAGTGGTGCTATAAATGTTATAAATGTTAATCAAAGGAAAAGTTGCATATACACTTCCGGCGCCGTGCGAGCAGGCAGCCAGTTTCAGCAGCTTCTTCTTCTTCTTCATTTTTTTTCTTCTTTATTTTATTTATTTAATTTTTTTATCATATTTTTCTTCTTCTGATGTGTCTTTTCTTGCAGGTGACAGACTCTGGGAAGCCTCCTCTGTCCTCCTCCTCCATGCTCACAATCAGGGTGATTGAGGAGAGCCTCCATCGGCCAGTGGCATTACCACTAGACGTTCATATTATTACTATGGAGGATGAGTTTCCTGGTGGTGTGATTGGGCAGCTGCATGCTACTGATGCTGACCCTTATGATGTGTTGACCTTTGGTCATGCTCCTTCAGCTCAGCGTAGTCTCTTTAAGATTAGCCCTCATGATGGAAAGATCATTGCCCTGGGTGGCTTAGATGCAGGAAGGTACTTTCTCAATGCCAGTGTCAGTGATGGTCGCTTCGCTGTGCCTGTACCTGTAAGCGTGCATGTGGAGCAGGCAACACCTGAGATGTTGCGTGAAGCAGTGACAGTGCGTTTTGAAAGTGTGATGCCACAAGACTTTGTAGCATTGTACCTGAAAAGTGTGTTGAAAGTGCTCCAGCAGGCTTCTGCTTCTCAACAGCAGGACTCACTGCACTTGCTAAGTCTGCAGCCAGTTGGAGGGACACAACAGCTGGATATGCTCATCACTGTGGAAACAGCAGGGGGCGGATACTACAAGGCAGCATACCTCACTCAGAAACTAAGCACATCACGGCGGAAGCTGGAGGAGGTGCTCCGAGTGTCAGCTATCTTAGATAAGAACTGTTCTGGATTAGAGTGTCGTGGGGCTCAGTGTGAACAGAGCATTATATTGGATTCACACAACCTGGCCACATACAGTACCCCACGAGTCAGCTTTGTCTCACCTCGCTTCCACCGGACCTCACGCTGTACATGCAGTGGTGAGTGACAGAATCTCATAATTGTTCCCCTTGCTCTGTCTTTCTGTTTTCTATTTTAATGATATCTTGCTGTGAGTTTCGTTAGGATAGGTTCTACTTTCATGCCTGTCCCTGTGTGTGTGTGTGTGTGTGTGTGTGTGTGTGTGTGTGTGTGTGTGTGTGTGTGTGTGTGTGTGTGCGTGTGTGTGTGTGTGTGTGCGTGTGTGTGTGTGTGTGTGTGTACAGATGACAGTTGTTCTGTCCTGTCAGAACAATGTGAGGACCAACCCTGTCCACCAGACATGCAATGTGTTTCAATAGAGGCCAATAGAGGGCGTTATGCATGCCAGTGTCCACAAGGGAAGCTTGGAGAGTGTGCAGGTATGTATGTCAGCAAAAAAGAAACAAACAAAAGTGAGTATGAAAATAATACATGCAAAAACAAGTAAAGAAATTTGCAGCAATGTACAGTATTAGTCAAAAGTTTGGCCACACCTTCTAATTCAGTGGTTTTTCATTATTTAAAAATTGTTTCTGTTGTAGATTAATAATAAACTCATCCAAACTATCAAGAAATACCTATGGAATTATTTAGTAAACAAAAAAGTGTTAAACAAACCAGAATATGTTTTAAATTTTAGATTTTTCAAAGTGGGCACCTCTTGTTTAGATCACAGATTTGCACATCTTGGCATGTTCTCAGTCAGCTTTATGAGGCAGTCACCTGGAATAGCTTTCAGCTAACAGCTGTGCCTGTCAAGAGTCCATTTCTTGAATTTCTTGCCCTCTTATTGTGTTTGAGACCATTAGTTGTGTTGTAAAGAGGTAGAGTTGGTATACAGTGAATAACCCTATTTGGGTAATGTTCTAATCCATATTATGGTAAGAACTACTCAACTAAGTAAAGAAAATGACAGTACATTGAAAATTTTCAAGAATTTTGAAAGTATCCTCAAGTGCAGTTGCAAAGACCATCAAATGTTATGATGAAACTGGCTCTCATCAGGACTGCCCCAGGAAAGGAAGACCAGGAGTTACCTCTGATCATCAGAAGTTCATCAGAGTTACCAACCTCAGAAACCACAAGTTAACCGCACCTCAGATAAGAGCCCACCTAAATGCTTACAGAGTTCAAGTAGCGCACACATCTCAACATCACTTGTTCAGAGAAGACTGCGTGAATCTGAACTTTATGGTTGAATTGCTGAAAAGAAGCCACTTCTAAGGAAGACCAACAAGAGGAAGAGAATGGCTTGGTCCAAGAAACACAAGGAATGGACATCTGTCCTTTGGACTGATGAGTCCAAATTTGGAACCAAAAACCATGTCTTTGTAAGACATGGTGTTCCAAACACCATGTCTTACAAAGACATGGTGTTTGGAACCAAAAACCATGTCTTACAAAGACATGGTTTTTGGTTCCAAACACCATGTCTTTGTAAGATGGAGAAAAGATGATGTGTAGTTCCCACCGTGAAGTATGGAGGAGGAAGTGTGATGGTATGGGGGTGATTTATTCAAACTCCAAGGCTCACTTAACCAGCATGGCTACCACAGCATTCTGCAGCAACATGCCATCCCATCTGGTTTTTGTTTAGTGGGACCATCATTTGTTTTTCACCAGGACAATGACCCCAAATAAATTTCCAGGCTATGTAAGGGCTGTTTTACCAAGAAAGAAGGTGAAGGAGTGTTGCGTCAGATGACCTGACCTCCGCAATCACCTGATCTAAACCCAAATGAGGTAGTTTGGGATGAGTTGGACTGTAGACTGAAGACAAAGCAGCCAACAAGTGCTCAGCACCTCTGGGAACTCCTTCAAAACTGTTGGAAAACCATTTCAGGTGATGACCTCATGAAGCTGATTGAGAGAATACCAAGAGTGTAAAGCTGTAGTCAAAGTAAAAGGTGCCGACTTTGAAGAATCTAAAAGATAGTTTGGTTTGTTAAACACTTTTAAGTTTACTACGTGATTCCTTATGTGTTCCTTTATAGTCTGGATGACTTTAGTATTAATTTGCAGTGTAGGGGAAAAAAAAACATTGAATGAAAAGGCGTGTCCAAACTTTTGACTGGTACTGTATATACAGAGTAATCTGTAACATTTTGTTGTTATTATTTTGAATGCAGGACATTCGTCTTTGAGTTTCTCAGGTAACAGCTACATCAAGTACAGACTGTCCGGCCAGCTGCAGACAGAGCTGAAACTCAGCCTGAGGATCAGAACACTACAGAGCCAAGGAATTATCATGTACACACACACTGAGCCCTGCACTGTGCTTAAGGTACATACACACAGATTACAGTAGTGTTTTCACCACTTCAAAGGACACTATACTGACAATCCTTTCTACGCTCTTTGTAACTTTTGTTGTATTTAACTTAGCTGCTATAATTTTAGCAGAGATGTAGTGCTATAAAAGACGTGCATGTGCACTAACCCAAGCAAGTGCTTGCTGACGTTGTGGCTATTTTGTAAGGTTATATAATGTGGCATGTTTACATACAGCAGTCAACTATAATTGAGCACATAATCAAATGTCAGACTGACTTTACCGCACTGATTTTTAAAAGATGAATGGCTGAAAGCATAAAGCACTTTACATTTAAAATAAAGACAGAAAATGTTGAGTATGTATAAACAGTGTAACCCTTTAACAGAATTGGATTGGCTCAATAGCATTAAAATGCCACCAATTATACTTATTCAACAGAAGGAATAAGAAACTGGCAGTTATTTTCAGTAGTTACTTAAGTCTCAAAGTGAAATTAATTTTACAGACTGAATGATCTTGTGATAAATGTAATCAATTCCACACTTAAAGCATACTGAAAATAAAGAATCAGTGAAAATATGAAGCATATGGCCAATTTTAAACTGAAAATCTAAACTGCTCTGGCCTGCGTGATGTGTCAGCATTAGTTGCCATTGTGCACTAGATAGGTTAAAAGAGAGACACCTTTGTGACACTGAACACTCAGTCGGTCATGACATTGGCCTCAAACACCTCCAGGCATCGCAAAATAGCTCCAGATTTATTCTGAAACCCCAAATAGCCACGGCAGCAGCCGTTTGGGGTTTCAGAATAAATCAGAACAGAAGCACTCTTGTGAGCATTTGCATACACAACAACTGGTGCAGAAATGCAAAAACTTTAGGAAGTCACTGTTCAACCGATCTGGAATACCTGACTGTTAAATGCAGACTACTTAATCTTTCTCATGAGTCTACCATTGTGCCATGTTGGCTGGGTGGGTTGGACCCAAGACACAGAGGAGGCAGTTCTTGTTTAACAAAGTTTAATAAAAAAAGTTCAAAGCACAAGCAGGAGTGAATACTGGTCGGAGCATGGAATGTCTGTCTGGCAAACACGGAGGATCTGTGGAAAAGAGAGACAGCGTAAGACAGGAGTTTAATAGCACGTCGAGCCATGTTTTTGAGCATGTTTAGGCCATCAAAAAGGCAATGTGCAAAAAACAAAAAAGAGAGAAAGAAACAAAGTGATGGCAATAGGGCCTTCACACTCTCTGTCCTCGTGCCCTATTAAGGTGGTATAGTGGGAAAATAAGGTGGAAATAAGAAATAATATATCCAGTAATAACAGGCAATAAATAATAATAATGTGTAAACAAATACCTATGAGGCATACCTAGTTAGCAATATTTGGGAACAATATGATAACCTACTAGCAATAACATGGTAATATCTCTGCAGTATCAGTACCACACTGATTTGTGGTAGTAACCTCATAGTAATAAGGTATTATTGGTCGATGCTTTAACATATTAAGATTCTATTACATTATAATTCTGGAATGAACCCTACCTTCTTCTTTTTTAAAGGCACACAGTCTAAATAATATGTTAATGGTATGACCTATAACCTATAAAGACCTGTGGTAGTTTCTTTGTAATAACCAGGATTTAAGGCTACAAAAGGCAAAACTTTCCATCTAATTCCCTTTTAATTGATCTTGGTCTGTGGCTTTCTGCTAAAAGGTTAGAGGTAAACAGATTGGCTGAAAAAGCAGAAAGGAGATGGCATCTAAAAAAGTGGCTGGCCACTTGTGTATTGTACCTAATCAAGTTGCCAGGAGTTTACCTGATGAAGTGACAGGGTGAACCTAATAAAGGGACCAGGTAAAAAGGCATTCCTACTATAATGGGCAGGTACACAAGTATATCTAATAGTGGCTGGGTAAACAGGTGTACCTAATATAATGAATGGCCAAACAAGAATGCTTCATAAATTGGCCACTCACTTTTTTTAGGGCACAGGTGCGCTCCAGGATGCTGGAGAATAATGAATGACTCACTTTCAATTCAATTTTCAATTTGATTTATACAGCACAAATCACAGCAAACAGTTTCCTCGAGGCACATTATATTGTAAGGTAAAGACCCTACAATAATTACAGAGAAAACCCAACAGTCAGAATGACCCCCTATGAGCAAACACTTGGTGACAGTGGAGTGGGCTGAAAGCTGAAGGCTCCTATTCTACTCTGAAGTATCCTAGGAACCACAAGTATGGGAGAAATCTGCTCTCTCTTTCTAGTCCCTGTCAGCACTCTAGCTGCAGCATTTTGGATCAGCTGAAGGCTTTTCAGGGAGCTTTTAGGACAGCCTGATAATAATGAATTACAATAGTCCAGCCTAGAAGTAATAAATGCATGAACTAGCTTTTCAGCATCACTCTGAGAAAGGATGTTTCTAATTTTAGAAATATTGCACGAATGCAAAAATGTAGTCCTACATATTTGCTTATCATGACCATTTCAAGTAGGTCACTGTTATCATATTTAAGCATTTGACTGGGAGAGAAACATTACAAGTCTCAACCAAACAGAGAGAAAGAAAGAGGGGAGATACAAATCAGCTAATTGGGTCATAATATTCAAATGAATCAGGTCATTAACTGCCTTTTACACTTGTGTCAGAAGGAAGCCGTTGAGTTACCGTGATTCGATGTGGCACTACAGCCAGCGGTCTGGGCTCGGCACTCCTATCACAAAAACTGTAAATTGTATTGACCTGCTTGAAAGAAAATAAGTATCTCAAAAAAATTACTCTACATGTCTGTATTTTTTTTTTTTTTTTTTGATTTGTTTGTTTCATGTACGCGTGTGTCTAGTGTTAAAATTGTGGTTTCAGCTTCTCGCCAAACATCCTCGATGAAAGTATACTGGAAGTATATTAGGCAGTTATAAAGCACTCTGCTCAGATTAATACCTCCAGTTCAAAAAATATTCATCTTCAAAGTAAGAAGAGGGGGTAACGCTTTCTTTTACAGCCCGTCCTTAGGCCGTAACTATGCATATTTTACAGGGATTTACCCTGTAAGTAAATTTAAGTTCTGTGTAATTTCCAGGACTAAGGCCGTAATTACTGTGACTACGGCCATACTACATTGAATAAGGCATTTGTTCATGAAATTTGAAGAATGAACTTTCTATGACAAATGGTGTGAGACTAGTTAGGTGTGAAAATTTGGGAAGATTAAAATAATAACTAGAATATAAACTTTCTGGAGAAATTGTGGTGGGATCGTTGCTACTGCCAGACCTGGTCTTTGGCTTGCTTGTTAACAAAAAATAGGTCAGTCAACCATTTTAATAGGCACACAGGTGTACCTAATAAAGTGTCTGAACACACAGGCATACTTTATTAGGCGATTAGATGTGTTCTTTTATTTATCCCATACTCAAGGGCATAGGTTTAGTATTAACATTGGTAGGGACGTAGGCCAAATCAGGTTCCGTGGAGCACACAGAGTGTGGTATAGATATTGGTAGGGATGTTTCCCTACCATCCCAACATAATTCTCCGCCCCTGCCCATACTGTATGTCAGTCATAGTGAATCAGGCGTAATAACAGAATGTGAATTGAATTGAATTAGACTGATGAATCTGCTGACATCTTTGCACCTGTGTAACTGTCGCTGCAGTTAGTTACTGTGGTAATGGTACTCTATGGCTGTGAGAGAAATCTGTGTGAAATTTTACTCAGACAAATTTTCCTGTGATTTTGGAGTAAAATGATGGCTGTAAAGAGAAAATTGTTGGCTCATTGGCAGGTTGAAGAGAAAATTTGATTTTTTTCTGCTCCTTCCACCGGCATTTTATGACCAACAATGCACACAGATACACCTAATACAGTGGATGGGCACACAGACATATCAAATAAAGTGGCTGAGCAAGTAGGTATATATAATAAAGTGGCCACCCAATTCATCAGGCCACAGGTGTGCTCCAGGATGCTGGACCATAGATAACCGAGTCAAAAATATGGGTGTGTTTATCTGTCATTTTGCCTGTATGGCCACAGTCAAAATGACAGTCACGCACAATGACATAAGAACAAATAGGTTGAAAATGTGTGCAGGTAAAACATTTGTCTGAGAAAAACACAAGACTGTGCTTTGAAAACACCGGTCATGTTAAAACCAATCAGATAGAGAGAAATTATATTAAAAGACATCCAATCCCAGAGAGAGGAGAGAGATTTGGAGAAAAAGAGGCAAGGTTAAAATGGTGAGTAGATATATTGGATGAAGGATGTCAGACAGATGGAAAAAAGGGAGGCCACAGAAAAGATTCATGGATGTAGTGAAGGAGAATGTGCAGAGGACTGGGGAGACAGAAGAGGATGCTAGAGAGAGGGTGACATGGATGCAGATACTGTGCTGTGGTGACCCCTAAGGGAGCAGCAGACAGAAAAAGAAGAGAGAGGGGAGAGGTTTAAATTAGCCAATCAAATATTCAAATGAATCAGCTCATCAACTGTCAATTCTTTCCACCTGTGTAAAGTGGCACAGAAGTAGTTACCATGGCGATTCCATGTATCTGTGTGATCAAAGAATTTTGTGCAAAATTTCACTCAGGACCACAAGTTAAAAAAAATTCACACGAACATTTTGTGCTCCTAGTGTTAAAAAAGAGGTCACAGATGTGAGATAAAAGTCCTTTGACTTAAATATAATTTGACTCTAATGACAACTTGGGAGTTATCTGAGGGAGAGGAATGTGATTTCCTCTCACTCAGATATCTCCGGATCAAAAAGTATACATCTGTTGGCTTTAAGGAAGATCTCATTAGAAAGAAGACAAATTTTCCAACAGTTTAATTGTGAAGCTTGGGGGTGGCCGTGGCTCAAGAGGTAGAGCAGGTCACCTACTAACTGGAAGGTTGGTGGTTCAATCCCTGGCTGCTCTAGTCTACATACCAAAGCATCGTTAGGCAAGATACTGATCCCCAAGTTGCTCTCCAATGCCTTCACTGAAGTGTGAATGTTATATAGAAAGCACTTAGACACAGAAAAAAGTGCTTCTGTGACTGGGTGAATGAGGCGTGGTGTATAAAGTGCTTGGATTGCTCAAGTAGAGAAGAAAAGTGTTTTATAAGAGCCAGTCCACTGTCCCCACAGCTGTCTGCGTTATCATTACATTTGATTTCTAAACTAAAAGTACATGAAGATGTGCTTTGCTGACACTTTCTGTATTTAGTCGTGCATTGTCTGAGTTTCCCCAAACATTATAACTCTTGTGTGCAAACTTCAGCTTTCAACAATTCTGCACTTTGACTTGCAGATGAATGGTTCAGTGTATTTCAGTAGCTTCAACAAGTTTCTAAAAGATTTCAGCAATTACATCATTTCAACTCAAAGCATTCAGCTTTTAGCATTCCCACTGCATTTTCTTCAGGCAATGTACTTTCTGGGATTATTATTGATACTGTAATTTGTTCATATTCTGCACCTATCTCCTCCCACACCATTTGCCGTAGGGACAGTGTTCAAACACTAAAATGACCAGCTCAGTTCTATGCAGTTTTCAAATTATTCAATTATTCAACTCTTGCTGCAGCATTTTGGATCAGCTGAAGGCTTTTCAGTCTGTTTTTAAGATAACCTCATAGTAATGAATTACAGCAGACCAGCTTAGAAGTAATAAATGAATTAACTTTTCAGCATCATTCTGAGACAGTCTGTTTCTAATATTAGAGAAATTGCACAAATGCAAGAAAGCAGTCCTACAGTGAAGGACATATCGGTCAAAAAATGACTCACAGTGTTACTGGAGGCCAAGGTAATGCCATCCAGAAAAAGTATCTGGTTAGGCATTGTGTTTATAAGATTGTTGTAGATTGGTCTATAATTAGCTAAGACAGCTGGGTCAAGTGGCGGCTTTTTAAGTAATAATTTAATTACTGCCACTACCACTGAAAAGAAACCTGGGGTTGTTCTTCTTTCCGTCTATCAGTGATGTCCTAGAATTATGGAGAACTTTTTTATAGAGCACCAAAATGTTTTTCCAAGCTAAATGAAGATCTTCTAAATTAGTGAGATGCCATTATCTGCTTTAAGCTGCGCATTTGTGAAATATACCAGGTGGTCAGGCCCTTCTTATTTGTGGCTTTCTTTTTCAGAGGAGCCACAATGTCCAACGTCGTATGTGGTGAGGATATAAAACTACTGATGAGATAATGTGCCTCTGTGGGAGCAGAGTTTAGGTAGCTGGCACTGAAGAAGATAACAGTGGAGAAATTATATCCATAAATGTAGTTACAGCACTTTCAGAAAGACTTCTACTCTAATGAAATTTATTCCCCACTGCTGTGTAATCCATTATTTTAAATGTTAATGTTATAAAGTAATGATCAGACAAAAGAGATTGTGATTAAAGTGGTGGGTGGGCTCATGTTGATGCATTCAAACTAACATATTCATCCTGCGGTAATCAGTTTTCTGTAAAGCAGAATAAATCAGTATCAATTATGAAATCATTTACTAACATGGAAGAGGGAGAGCCCTAATATTTAATAATACACATCTAACTCTTTTACTCTTGGTGCAGTTGAGGATCCTATATTGGTCTTTCTTTGTGAATTTTTATACTTAAACTGTTTTTTGCTGGTTTTAGGTTTGTTTTTGGTTGTCTGGGAGCAAATACAGCCTTTATGGGGATGGAGTTTCAAGGTGATTACAGGAGGAGAGAAACTGCAGAGAGGCATGTAAAATTGCAACTCTGCTTCCTGGTCTCAATCCTGGATATCCACATTTTGGGGGGTTAATAAATTTGGCCAGATTTCTAGAAATGAGAGCTGCTCCATCCAAAGTGCGATGGATGCCATCTCTTCTAACAAAACCAGGTTTTCCCCAGAAAGTTTCCCAATCAGACATCCAGCAATTTAAGGAGAACACTTAAACTACAGAGTCTGACATTGTTTTGGGATATTTGCACACCGATTCAGTATCTTTAGTGACCTCAGATTGACATAACTGTGTCATTACTGCTGACATGGATTATTATTTTACAAAATCTACATTTATCCTTAGCCAGCAGTTTCAGGGTTCCTTCTATGTCTCCTGCTCTGGCCTCTGCAAGACAATTAACGATGGTTGCTGGTGTCTCTAGCTTTCTCAAAACAGAGTAACTAGCCAGAGGTTGTTCCTTGGCGGGTGTGTCGCCGAGTGGGGAAAAAGTCATGAAATTGTATCTGCATTTAATGGAAATCTCAGACATAAAGGGCTGAAAATCTTGATACTGAAATTGTAACTTAAAATATGCCAACTTTTAAAAGTTCCCTGCTGAGCGGGTTCCAATGCTCACCTGTTTTGGATTCGCAAAAGGGGCAAGGGGGGGTGGGGGGGGTTATAGTCAGTGAAGAAGTGTGTGAAGTTTGATGGGTCTAGCTTGAACAGTATGCATCTATAGTGTGAATTTGAACATCCTAGGTCAGCTTGTTCTCAAGTTATCATGTTCACAAGATTTCCAGATAATTCGACGTATAACAGTTGAACATCCTAAATGACATTGTCCTTGAGTTATGGCCAACGTTAAGTTTTTTGTGGAACTTGACTGAGATTTTAGGTCTTTTGAGATATTTAGTAGATGCATCTACGGTGTAAATTTGAACATTCTAGGTCATATCTTTCTCGAGTTATGGCCAACGTTAAGTCTTTGTGGAACAGATGCCACCGGACGCCACAAGTACAGCCACCAAACCCAGACTTCTCCATCGGATTACCACATGGAGAAATGTGATTTGTCACTCCAGAGAACACGTCTCCACTGCTCTAGAGCCCAGTGTTCGCACGCTTTACACCACTGCATCCGATGCTTTGCATTGCGTTTGTTGATGTAGGGCTTGGATACATCTCCTCGGCCATGGAAATCCAGTCCATGAAACTCTCTACACATTGTTGTTGAGTCAGTCTGAAAGCCACATGAAGTTTGGAGGTCTGTAGTGATTGACTTTGCAGAAGGTTGGTGACCTCTGCACAATATGCGCCTGAGCATCCGCTGACCCAGCTCTGTCATTTTATGTGATCTACCATTTTGTGGCTGAATTGCTGTTGTTCCCAATCCCTTGAACTTAGTTATAATACCACCAACAGTTAACTATGGAATATTTAGTAGCGAAGACATTTCACACCTTGTTGCACAGGTGGCATCCTATCACAGTACCACACTGGAATTCACTGAGCTCCTGTAAGCGACCCATTCTTTCACAAATGTTTGTAGAAGCAGACTGTATTTGCCTAGGTGCTTGATTTTATACATCTGTGGAAATGGAAGTGATTGGAAGACCTGAAGTCAATGATTTGGATGGTGAGTGAATACTTTTGGCAATATAGTGTAAGTTGACCACAGGGACATGTTAAACTAAGGCGTGTCCTGTAATTAGTATCACAGGTGTCTTCTAACTTGTAATCAGTCAGTCTGTCTATTTAAGGGGTGAAACGTCGTCACTGTTTGGTATCATGGTGTGTACCACACTGAACATGGACCACAGAAAGCTCAGAGCTGTCTCAGGAGTTGAGAAAGAGAATTATTGGCAAGCATGTTACAGGTAAAGGCTACAAAACCATTTCCAAGCAGCTTGATGTTCCTGTGACTACAGCTGCACATATTATTCAGAAGTTTAAGGTCCATGGGACTGTAGCCAACCTCCTTGGATGTGGCCGCAAGTGGAAAATTGATGACAAATTGAAGGTACGGGTAATAGGAATGATAACCAAAGAGCCCAGAACAACTTCCAAAGGCATTAGAGGTGAACTCCATGGTCAAGGTACATCAGTGTCAGATTGCACCATCTGTCTCTGTTTGAGCCAAAGTGGACTTAATGGAAGATGATAAATAAAACGTTAAGACTAGAATTTGCCAAAATGCATATTGACAAACCACAAAGCTTCTGGGAGACTGTCCTTTGGACAGATGAGACAAAACTGGTGCTTTTTGGCAAATCACATCAGCTCTGTGTTCACAGATGCAAAATTGAAGCATACAATGAAAAGATCACTGTACCTACTGTGAAACATGAAGGAAGTGCAGTTATCTGTCCATGTCCATTTCAACCAGGTCACTAATACTGTATCATATATGAGTTTTGACTTGGCGAGAGACATGTATTTGATGTGAAGAGACCTGATGAGTCTCAGTCAATAACAGAAAGAGAGAGAGGAGAGTCAGATCAACAAATGAAATAAAATGCATTCAAATGCATCTGTTCATCAGCTGTCATCAGTGGGCATCTGTGTCAGAAACTGTTGAGTTACCTTGGTGATGGCATTCAATCTGTGTGGCATTTGGCCAACTGTCCCTGAAATGGGTTTGGCACTGCTCACAAAAGTCATTGTGTTCAGTAGGTTTTTAACACATAATTAGATAGAAAGAGGTAGTTTTGGATTTTGCAGCTCTGATTCCAGGTTATTATTACACAGAAACTACCACACATTTACAGGTAATACACCACACCATTAAACATAATATTTAGTGTTACCTTCAAGCAAAGAATAATGCTAGGGACACAAGGTAAGATTAAGTCCTTTATGATCAGGTAATTGTATTCTGTTAAAGCATTAACCAATATTAACATATTAGTATGATGTTACAACCAAAAGTCAATTCTGGGCTGCTTCCTCATTGGAGAGGTTGTGAGGGGACCGGTTTGCAGCTGTGCTGGCTGACTGGCCTCTGGTATTTAAGCTGCCAGCATCAGTCTTGAGGGGCTCTCCTATGGGTTTTTTGTTCTTTTGATTATTTTGTATCACACATTCAGACACTGCACACATTAGTGACTGACATATTTTGGTTATGTTTGTTCTTTTAAATTAAATAAACATTTTTGTTACCATCATGTGTGGCCTCCTCCAGTTTTGTCCGTCCCTTAAGCTGGGCTGTGACAAAGGTGGGGGCTCGTCAATTTAGCTGAAAATGTTGAATCTGGTGTTTGTGGGGGTTTTTTTGTTTTTTGTTTTTTTTTACCTAAGCAGACAATTTGTCTTATTGGTGGATTAAGGAGTGTCACACTTGATGTGTTAGTGGTTTGGGAGAGACTTTTGGTTCAGTTTCCTTGTCTGGCCATGATTTACAATACTTGTGCTTGAGTCAGTTACCTTGTGATTTTGGTAAGTGATTTGTGCCTGGGCTATAGAGGTATGTGATTTGGTAATTCTGGAGTTTTCACAGTAGGTTTGACAACAGGGTCTATTAGGGGCTGTTTTTAAAAAAATTACTGTGGTGGTGAACGTGAGTAGACCTTTATGCTCAGGATCACATCCACTTTGTTCTGTTGGTAACTGGATAGCAAGTGCTATTCAGACGTCCTGGGCTTTAGTGAGTACGTACCCCTTGCTGTTAACCACCTGAAAACTAGGGATGAGTGTGTGTAGTTTGTCTATATTAGATAAACTTAGACTAGGTTGGGAAAACTCCAGTGTGTTTTGGGTTACCTTGAATGATTTTGATAGGCACTTGTGGGCTCAAACCTTTCTGGTGATTCTGGTCCACTGGCTGAAAAACACCTCCAAATCATTAGGTTCCCACCACCATGTTTGACAGTGGGGACGGTGTTTTTAGGGTTGAAGGCTTCTCCTTTTTTCTTTTTTTTTTTTTTTTTTACACCAAATGAAGGATACATCATTGTGGCCAAACAATTCAATTTTTGTTTCATCTGACCATAAAACAGAAGACCAGAAGTCTTCTTCTTTGTCCAGATGAGCATTTGCAAAGGCTAAGCAGGCTTTTGTGTGCCTTTTCTGGAGAAGTGGCATCCTCCTTGGTCTACGTCCGTGGAACCCAGCACTGTGCAGTGTCCGTTGGACTGTCTGTCTTGAGACGTTGCCACCAGCAGAGTCCAGATTCACCAGGATGGCCTTGGTGGTGATCCTAGGATTCTTTTACACCTCTCTCACTATCCTCCTGGCCAACACAGGTGTCACTTTTGGCTTTCTGTATTTTTGAATAATGCTTTGCCCTGTAGCCACTGGAACATGAAAACATTTAGATATGGCCTTATAGCCTTTTCCTGACTTGTGAGCAGCCACAATGTGCAGCCACAGGTCCTTAAGTGAGCTCCTTTGTCTTAGCCATGACTGTCCACAGACCAGCTGCAGAGAGCTGCTGTTTTTCACCTGCTGAGTTCATTAAAACAGCTGCTCCCAATGGATCATGGTAATTAGAAAGCTTTAGAACAATTGGACTTGGATTTTCCCATAGACAGTGACAGTTTGCAAAGGGTATGAATAATTTTGGACATGCCACTATTTTTATATGCAATTGTGTGTATACAGTATATTTCTATATATTTGCATTCCATGTATTCTTAGGTTTTAACTTTATTTGCACTGCTTTAGGATAGTGTAGTAATTCTGTTGTACTGATAATAATGGCATTAAATTCAATCAAATAAGAGAAGAATTATAAAATAGATTAAATAGTAATAAGTTAAAATATATAAATAAATATACATTAAAAAATGATGCTAGATCAAATACAGCTTCATTATAAAATATAAAAACAAAAATCTGTGGAAAAAATAAATTAATGCAAAGCTAAATTAAAATCCAAACCAATAAAATGAAAATAAAAATAAATATTATTTTGTGTGTGTGTGTGTGTGTGTGTAGTTGGAGGAGGGGAAGCTGTGGTTCCAGTTGGCTTGTGGCCTTGGTGGAAGTGGAGACAGTCCTGACATGCTGGGCATCTCGGGTCGCCGTATAAATGATGGGAACTGGCACGCAGTGGCACTGGAGCTGAATCGCAACTTCAGCAGCTTGGCGCTTGATGACAGCTATGTCGAACAACGGCGTGGACCATCATTTGTACATACACTACCTACAACCATCTACTTTGGAGCACTGGTCAGTCCATGTGAAGCTGTAACACAGTGTCAGCACTATTAGTATGCCTATGAATGTAGTGCACTCAGACTGGCAGACCTTCATTAAGGTTCAGAAGATGCTTCTTCTGGTTTTTCTATTTATTTAACTCTAATTAAAGCGTATTGGCTTTAATCAGAGATTTTGTTTTAGTCAAACACTGAAGATATGTTAGTCTGGTTTCAGTGAAATTAGCTTCTCATTTGCCTGCCTGTTTTGGATGTTATCTTTATGTAAGTTGAGCATGGTTACCAGGTGTTATTCTCACTAATCTCAGTCTTAATGGAGAAGGTACTCTTTGCTTGTTTACACAAACAGAGCCTTTGTTCTTCTGCTCTCTGCTTGATTGAGTGTAACACACACACAGTTTGTCCTTAAGAAATATGTTTTTTCACACTGAAAGCATGTCATTGGGAAAAGAAGCAAAAATGTGATGTATACAATCGATTTTAAGCCAGTCTCTGAATACATAACCAGACACAGATACTCTGGACCATATTATTGGTCAACGTATCTTGCTAACCCATTTATCTTGTTTTTAGTGCACACCTCGTAAGCTGACTCATTAATATTGACAGCAAGAAAACTATTTCTGATTTTTTTTTTTTATATTAAAAAAAAAAAAAAACAATTTCTGATTAATCACATCTACATCCCCTGATGCAATGTCGACTTATATTAGTATATGTTCCTTGTTGATAGATATTTTGTCTCTTTCTGTGTAATTTGTATAATTCTAGTTTTAAATTTGTGTATGCACAGCATTTAAAAAACACTGCTTCTTGAAAGTAGGATAATATTCTAAATAAATTAATTTCATTTACTGGCAGTGCTGATGAGGCTGTAGCATGCAGTCTCACAGGAGTACCTGCAGACCACTTGAAGCAGTTTGTATCACTCAACATTCATAACCCTTGTTTTTAGGTGCAGCCCCCAAACTCTCGTAGCCTCGTGGAATCCCAGAAGGACCCGTGGGTGCTTGATGGTTTCCAAGGTTGCTTGGACTCTGTCAGGCTGAATAACAATGAGCTGCCATTACAGAACAAACGTTCACACTATGCAGAGGTGGTGGGACTGACAGAGCTCAAACTGGGCTGCATTCTCTACCCTGATGCATGTCTGCAGCAACCATGCCACAATGGAGCTACTTGTACCAGTCTGCCCTCTGGTGGTGAGTAATAGAAACTAGATCACGGCCACCTCACAAAACACAAGCAGAAGGCTTTTATGACATATTAATGATTAAATTAATTTGGTTAACAGGTGTGTGTGTGTGTGTGTGTGTGTGCGTGTGTGTGTGTGTGTGTGTGTGTGTGTGTGTGTGTGTGTGTGTGTGTGTGTGTGTGTGTGTGTGTGCTTGTAGTGTAAAAGTCCTATTAAAAGTATTAAGACTAGCATTAGTTTAGTAAGTATTAAACTTCTTTTGTTAGCGTTTACATAAATAGTTTGACGATGTTTTCATGAATAAAGCAGAAAAGGTTGGTTTAATCCATAGTCCAAATGTATTTGAAAGTATCAGGCAAGTTTGAACTAAAATCATATAAAGTGTAACAGTGACAGATTTGTAACATCTCATTGTTCTTATTTACTCTGCACCGTGGAAAGCTTCACGTTTCTCTGAGATGTATTGTGTCAAAAAAAGAACATTTTCCACAATTTTGTGTGTAACTGTGATTTTAAGGATTGTCTGAAAGTTATTTGAATTTTTTACATGGCTTACATTTGCAGTGCAGTGAGTCTGTGAACATATTTGTGTGTGCGCATACTCATGCAAATTCCCAAAATGTATGTGTTTTAGAAACACAGATGTAAATATTAGATTCGTATTTTTTTGTATTTATATCAAGGGCTCCTATACTACTAGCCACATTCACCCATTCACTTTATTCTGTCTGTTTTACTCACAGTGGGGGCTGTCTGGTAATTGGACTGTTACTGATGTAACACTTTTCTGCTGCAACTAAGCACTCAAGACACGTTCACTAAATCACATATACATTCATAGAGCACTTTAATTCTATGCCTTCAAAAATGCTTTATCTCTCTCTCTCTCACACACACACACACACACACACACACACACACACACACACACACTTCCGTGTATGCATCAGTGGCACACTTCGACATGTAAAATGGAACCCCAGGATCAAACCACTGACCTTTATTTGAGTCCACCGCCTGAACATAGTAAACAACAAGGGTTCTTGGGTCCCGGTTAGATTTGCATGTCCTTTCTATGCTTGCCTGAGCTTTCTCTGTGAACTCTGGTTTCTCCCACCATGGAAATACTACATTAATGCTACCTATCTAGGCCCAGGATGCTTAAACCCAAGAATTTCACTTCCCAGTTTAATCAAGGATAATAAATAATACATATATTTGTTCAGCTTTAGGAAAAATATTGTGTGCATAACAGCATGTATATACATTCTTAATGAAGTCTGACACTTTGTCTATCTGGCAGGGTTCTCATGCAGTTGTAACCCACAGTACACTGGAGGGCACTGTGAGATGGAGATAACGGCATGTGTTCCCAACCCTTGTCAGAACGGTGGTGTGTGTAAGCCCATTGGCAATGCATTTCTCTGCAGCTGCAGGAGAGGCTTCAGGGGTCTGGTGTAAGTTTCAGTCAAAACACACAAACCTGAGGTGAAGCTCTTGAATTCTTGAGTCACTCTGTACCAACAACATCCTCATATTTTTTTTTATCAATTTAGCCATCTCTCCATACAGATGTTAGTGCAGCAGAGGTGATGTGAGTTTTGACTGTGCTGCTCAGTGAACACTCACATTAACCAACTTTATTATGAAAAAATTGGATGATTAGAAAATTCTGAATGTAGGTAAAAGATATTAACAGGTATTACACTTATTAGATAAACATTAAATATTTTGTGCAGTGTCATTCATCTGGCTGTACATGTTATCATGTATAACAGTGACAGTATTCTGGACTTTAAAGATGTGTGCTAGTTGGAATATAAACTCCAAATGTACAAAACTGACAATCTTATGATAAACATATACAATATACACTAAGAATTGAACAATATTCAGCCTGACGTCTACAATTTAGGACAATTTTATTTTGGAAAACATTTCAGTGAAGTCGTTATGTCTCACATCAAACGTACTCAGACATGAGCAACAACTTTAAAGTATTATTATACTGCATATTTTGTTCACAGATACATGAAACTTTAAAGTATTATTATAATGCATATCTTGTTCACAGATACATGAAGGCAGTGTTAAAGTCTCTCATCATCTTCTGCTTTTCAGCTTCTTCAGATAAAACCCCTGATTGTTCGACACGTTTCCCAGATGTCGTTAGTTATTGTCTGTCAGAGTTATTGCAGTGCGGCAGCTGACTGCATAGAAGAGCAGAGCAGAAGAGAAATTTAATCATGTTCACACACACGTGTACATATATTCACTTTCACATACTGTGTACACACATATATAGCTCAAGCTTCTAACTTTTTGAATGCATTCCTTTAGATCTACTTAACCTCCTGTATCACAAAATGCATCACCTTGGTACTTGGCACCTTTACAGTACAACATATAACCCTTCACTGCAAGACTGGCAAACACGTTTCCAAAATACTGGGATGCTGTATAAAATGTAAATAAAAATGTAGTAAAATAATTGGTACATAATTAAAATGCAGTTTTAATTGAATGCTTAATTGAAAATGAGTCTGCAGTTTATATTTACATGTATTTTACTTGGTCTCGATCCGTGTGGTAGCAGGTGATTGACAGGTTTTTCACACTGGTCTCTTCCCTTCTTCCTGCATCCCTTCATCTTACAGTTGTGAGGAAGATGTGAACGAATGTGACCGCAGCAATCCAGAGGGAGAGTGTGAGAATGGCGGCACCTGCATCAACACTCACGGCTCCTTCTACTGTAACTGCACGGCGGGCTTTGTGGGTCAGCGCTGTGGCCTGAGGCCTGTCGTTGTCCCCGACATGCAGGCTGGTCATGCTGTGGTTGGTAGGGAGGAGCTGATTGGCATTGCTGTGGTACTTTTTGTCATCATCACCCTCATCATCCTCTTCATTGCTTTCCGCAAGAAGGTTTTCCAGAAGAACTACTCGCGGAACAACCTGTCTCTGGTGCAGGACCCAGCCACTGCAGCACTCCTTAACAAGGCCAATGGTGTTCAGTTTAAGACCTTACACTGCACACCAGGAGACTCTCTCAACCTGTATTCAGAGCCGGGTATGGGGTCTGCCATGTTGGGAGGGGCAGGGATGATGGGACCTCCACAGGTCCCTGTGAGACCCATGGCATACACCCCCTGTTTCCAAGGAGACCCACGTTCCACACTAGAGAAGATGGCAGATGGGCGCAGTGTGGAACATACAGAGATGAGCACCTTTCACCCTGAGTCACCAAGGATCCTGTCAGGAACCACCAGGAGAGGGGTGGTGGTATGCAGCGTGGCCCCCAACCTCCCACCAGTGTCACCTTGCCGCTCAGACTGTGACTCTATATGCAAGAGCCCATGGGACAGTGATGAGTGTGAGTGTGTTGTCGTATAGTTAGAATAAGTTATTCTCGGGTACAATCAACTGTCCCAGATGATGTCACATGCATCTTTATTTATTTATTTATTTTTTTTAATACAGGCTTTAGTACAAGTTGAAGTGGTGCTGATGCCACTACCTAGATATTATGTGTTAACAAATATTTTATACATAACATACACAGACTTTCCTTCCTGATCCCCTTACTTCTTCCTACAGGTAAGGTGGTTGACATGGCAGAAGAAGTAACATGCTTCTCAGGAAGCAACAAAGGCAGTAACTCAGAGGTCCAATCACTGAGCTCCTTTCAGTCTGACTCTTGTGATGACAATGGTAAGACACACCCATCAAAAAGTGCTTCACGATTCTTTGAACTCTAGTTTGCCAGTTTAACTTTTGGTTGCAACGGGAGTCAGTTTCTTCTTTTAATGAATTTTGTTCACCATTGTCCCTGCAAAACCAGCCCATCATCTTTGAGAGAAAATTTAAATTATTTGGAATAATCTAAGTTTTTTTTAGAATCCTTGCTCCTGTGCTGTTGCTTTAGCTAATCCCTGTCATCAAAATATATACACAATAACAACTGAATAACTCTGTTTCGGCCTGGACAGGAAACACAGAGTTACTTACATACTATTGCCATGAACTTCAAACTAGAGAGGAAAAAAAAGCATCCTGTTATTTGCTGCTGCACAAATAAAATACTGAAAGAATCTCTCAGCTTGGGTAGCACTGAGAGGGCTTCATGCAATGATGAGCATGTACCAGAGTGTAAGAGAGAGGAGAATTAAAAAAAATGATAATATTGCATCACTGAAACTTAAACTGCCAACTGTATTGTCCCATAAAATGAAAATGTGAGAAGTCTCTTTTACATGTGTCTTAAATGAGAATGTTTCCAAGTATACAGTATTTCATAGACAAGGTGATATCATATAGTGTGGGGACCATTTTCTGCCTGAGGACCCTGTGCTGAGTGTAGGCAACGGTGTGGTACACATTTAGGAAAAAAGAGACATAGATAGATAGATAGATAGATAGATAGATAGATAGATAGATAGATAGATAGATAGATAGATAGATAGATAGAGAGGCTAAGTTGTTCTGGCAGCTTTACAGTGCTTTATTGATGGTTGTGGCTTTTTCTGGGGGAGTTGTGTATTTTGCTTTTGTGTTTCATTTTCATTGCATTAACCTGTTTTCTTTCTTTTTTTTAATTATGAATTTATGTGTGTCATTTTTACTTTACAGAATAGTCATTCTTCAAAAATGCCAGTGACTGTGTAATCATCAGTTAAATAACTCTGAATTTTCTCCCAGCTCTATAAACTCTTTTGCCATTGGCTTTCCCGCGTTTGCTGAAGGTTGACTGGTGTTACCACGTGAAAGTGTCTCTTATGTGACTAAACTGACAGAAATCAGTAGAAATGGATCAGTGTTGCTACCTTTCTATTGTTTTGTCCCCACATCTTTCTTTCTTTATTAATTTCCTTTGTTTGGCAGCATTTCCTTTGCTTCCCCTACATGAAAACAGCAGGTAATCAGGCGAGGTAGCCCTCTGCAGAGGGCAGAAAAATTTAGTGAGCAGCCATAATTAATTAATCAGTCATGAGAGGATCCCCTTGACCAATACCGAGATGATCATTTTTCCACTCTGAATGCCTGTATTTCAAAACTTATCTGCTCCTTTTCTCCCTCTGCAAGCCTCCATAGTGACCGTCATTCGACTGGTAAATGATGCAGTCGACACAATCGAAAGTGAAGGTACCATGTCTCATCAACTTTGTGTCTCTCCTCTCACTCTTCCATTCCTTGCTTATGTCAGACTTGTATGCTCTATCTCACTAAAAAAGTGTCTTAAGCTATACCTATAAGTTGAATATGCGCTTGCTATGTGCAACATACTTTATCTTTCAGTAACTGAGCCCTCTTAACTACTGTAACTAGATCAGTTCCCAACATATCAAGATTTATTGAGCAAGCAGTTTGCAGGGTTTTATTCCAACTGGTCACCAGTAGGTGATTGCACTAGTGGAATCCTCCTCCTTACTGTTCTACTTTATGGCGAATTAATCAGGCTATAATTAAATTCTTCATACTGCTGCCTTTAGATGGCATGGTGCTGGGCAATAATTTTTTGTGTCTTGTTGTTTTCTCCATCTGACAGTGTCAGATATGGACCAAGGTCAAACCTACAATAGAGGTGACTACCAGCCCAACCACCCCACCTTTCTTCCATCACACCCTGTTTCTTCATCTTTTCATTTATGTATCTGCAGCAAGTAGACAAAATAACATTTGCCCAATACAAATAACTTAAGTTGTGTAATATCAAAATTTGCATAGTATGGGTCGTATTAGAATACATGTCACTTACCTACATTTTTCAACTCTTATATGCAGGATATGTATCAAGCTGTTGTGTATTAGATTAAAGAGATATCACTTCAGTGATTTGTTTGTGTTCATCAGATTTTGTTAAGAGTTTTAATATTCAATTCAATTCAGTTTTATTTATAGAGCATCAAATGACAACAAAAGTTGCCTCAAGGCACTTTATACTGTAAGGTAAAGACTGTACAATAACAGAGAGAGTTGTAGTTGGGACCAAATGGCTTGTAACAACAGGCCAGGCACCCCATTCTCCCGTAGCACACCTCACAGGGTACCCTGAGGAATGTGGTTGAATGCTTTCTCCAAGTCCACAAAACACATGTAGACTCCCATGCACACTCCAATATCTTTGAGAGGATAAAGAGCTGGTCCAGCATTCCACAACATGAAAAACACATTGTTCGTCTTGGATTCAAGGTTCAACTCCTTTCCAGCACCCTGGCATAGACCTTCCCAGGTAAGCTGAGGCCTGTGATCCCCTGATCCCCATTCTTAAAGATGGCGACCACCACCCCAGTCTGCCAATCCAGTGACACCATGCCAGATCTCCATGTGATGTTGCAAAAGCATGTCAACCAAGACAGCCCTACAACATCCAAAGCCTTCAGGAACTCTGGGCAAATCTCATCCACCCCAAGGGCCCTGACATCAAGGAGTTGTTTAAACACCTCAGTGACCTCACACCCAGTATTGGCCAAGTTGTCCCCCTTGTACCCAGACTCTGCTTTCGCTTCAGAAGGCGTGTCAGTCAGTCAGTCTGATCCAAGTCACCACCAGGTGGTGATCATTTGACAGCTCAGCTCCTCTCTTCACCCGAGTGTCCAGAGCATATGGCCGCAGATCTGATGATATGATTACAAAATCGATCATTGACCTGTGACCTAGGGTGTCCTGGTGCCATGTCCATTTATGGACATCTTTATGTTCAAACATGATATTCATTAACAAGCTCTGGTTTGCACAGATGTCCAACAATAAGACACCACTCCAGTTCAGATCATTGCCCACATGAGCATTGAAGTCTCCTAGAAAGACAATGGAGTCACTGGATCAAGCACCCAGCCTAGTGACTCCAAGAAGGCTGGGTGCTCTGAACTTTCATTTGCCACATTAGTGCAGACAACAGTCAGGACCCATTCCCCAGCCTGAAGACGCAGGGAAGCAACCCTCTTGTTTAATGTACAGGCAGCAAGCCGAGGGGATACAACAATATCCACTCCAGTTCGTTGCCTCTCAATGAGGGCAACTCCAGACTGGAACAGAGTCCAGCCCCTCTCCAAGAGACTGGTTCCAGAGCCCAGGCCATGCATTGAGCATTGAGCCCCAATAGCTAGCCTCAGTAGCTGGGTTTCTGCGCTTGGCCACCACCTGACACATTACACCCGACCCCTGCAACGCCTCCTGCGCAACAGCCCCTGGAAAACACAGCTTCTGGATTCCCTGGGATGCACAAACCCCTCCACCATTTATTTTTATTTATTTATTTGCTGTGTATATTTATACTAGGAAGCCTAAACTTGCAGTTTTGTAACACTATCACTAATGTTGGGTATATTACACCCAATAAAGCATACTTCCCATCAAAATATATTAAAGTACAACAGTACATTACAAAGTACAATACAAAGTATTCTTCTTTTAGTTCCCCCTATACAATGTCTTATTCAATGAAAAAAGGTATCATGGAGGGACCCTATAAAAAAAGCTCTACAATTTGTAAAAATTTAGGGTATCGTTAACAAAAAAATTCCTGGGAACTTCCTGGTTCTTCAGTCCACCCATCCTTGCAACACAGACAGCAGCAACACAATGAAAATCATATGACTACAATTGCATGGGTGAAAATCACCTGGCATTAGTGTTCTAGGGTTCAACACTATAAAGTTAAAAGGAGAGATTAGTGGGAAGAACAGTGGAAGTTTAACCAGCTGTGACAAAGCAGATGGCTGTCTGTCTTCACTGTGACAACAGACTGACTGTAACGAACAGTCGAAACACATATGAAATATTTTCTATTGCTGGGGGCTTTCATTATGGAGGGAGACTGATATAAAGTAACTCAAGGAAAAACTATTTTTCACAAAACAAGAGAAGCAGTGTTGATCTTGTGTCACGATAACTAGAACTAAACTGTACGTAATGTGGTCAGACCTGTATACTATGCCAGCCACTTGGTTATGGTGTTTCATGTATGCCCTGTCTGTTAGCATCTTGCACCCAGCTGTTATGTGCTGGATTGTCTCAGGGGCCTCTCTGCACAGCCTGCACCTTGTGTGGTAGACCCCAGCCTCTATCGATCTTGTGCTCAGAGCTTGTCCCTGTGCTGCCATGATTAGTGCCTCTGTGCTGTCTGTCAGTCCAACCTTGTTCAGCCATTGGTAGGAGTTTTCGATTTTAGCCACTTCTGCCGGTGGTACATGCCGTACAAGGGCCTGTCCTTCCATGATGGTTCTTCTTCTTTCTCCTCTTCTTTCTTGGGTTTCTGCTGCCTGAGGTACTCACTAAGCACATGGTCCTTTGTGGCCAACTTCCTCATGTACTTTGTCGTTTCACCCAGAATAGTGGTTCTGATACTCACTAGTCCTCAGCCTCTTTCTTTCCACTTAGCGTACAGTCTCAGGGTGCTGGATATGGGGTGAAACCCTCCATGCATGGTAAGGAGCGTGTCTTGATGTCATTGGCTTCCATGTCCTCATTTGGCCAGCTTATTATCCCAGCAGGGTGTCTGATGACCGGCTGGGCTTAGATATTGTTTGCCTGGATCTTATTCTTCCCTTTCAGCTGACTCCTCGGGACTTGCCTTACTCTCTGCAGGTACTTAATGGTTGCCGCTAGGAAAGTTGCAGCCAGTGTTCCCTTCTGGTAGTATAATCACCTCAGTTCTGACTACCTTCCCTCTCTTTGTTGTTGTTCTGACTACCTTCCCTCTCTTTGTTGTTGACTACACTTCTCCAGTCTGAATGACATTCTGATGTCATTGCTGTAGGTCCTAGTGGTGTGGATCAGTGAATCCATGTCTCGTTCACTCCTGGCATACAGCTTGATGTCATCCATGTGGTGGAGGTGGCTGATGTTTGCTCCATTCTGTAATTGGTATCCATAGTCAGTGTTGTTAATGATCTGGCTGAGGGAGTTCAGGCCTATGCTGGGGACAGAGCAACTCCTCGGTAAATCCCGCACTCGATGGTAACTTGTGCAAATGACTTGTAGTTGGCCTGTAGTGTTGCTCTCCACATTCCCAATGAGTTCCTGATGAAGGCTGTTAGGGTCCTGTTGATCTTATCCAGTTCTAGGCAATCCAAGATCCATGTGTGCAACATCGAATCATAGGCTTTCTTGTAATCAATCCAGGTAGTGCACAGGTTGCTCAGTCTGGTCTTACAGTCTCAAGTGACTGCTCTATCTATCAGTAGCTGGTATTTTGCTCCTCTGGTATCTCTGCAAATTCCTTTCTGGGCCCACTCATACATTGAGCCATGTGCCTGCTCACCTTAGCTATCATGATGCTTGACAGATTTTCCATGTTGTGCTGAAGCAGGTTATTGGCCAGTAGTTTGATGGGGCTGGTCTCTTCTGGGGATCCTTGGGGATCAGGACTCTTCGGCCTTTGGTCAGCCGTTCCGAGTGTGCCTTAGCCTCTAGCAGCTGATTCATTTGTACTGCTAGGTACTCATGGAGTGCAGCTAGCATCTGTGAATCATGTCAGAGCCTGGTGCTGTCCAACACTTTATATGTGAGACTATTTCCTGGATCCTGCCACTGTGATGGTTACTGGAGCCTGTTCAGGGATGGTCTTCTCTTAGATCCACTACCCACTGAGTATTGGTGTTATGTGTTGCATCCTTCTCTCATATGTTCTTCTAGTATTGCTCCATCAGTGTTTGGAAAATGGTTTTTCCAGACACCTGCCAAGTAATCTTTGAAACCACTGGACATGTCATGGTCCTTGTATTCTGTTGATTTTTTTGTTGTCACTTGGTCTTTAGATTACTTTGCTAATTTGTTTTCTCTTGTGTCTTGTTTTGATTTCATTTCAAGCTTTTGTTCCATTTCCTTCTTTGTGAGTGCATGCTCCATTCTCATTAGTTTGTTGGATTTGTGTTGGAACTTGTGTTGCATTGTTTTGCATTAAGCCTACAGCATATGTCGACCACATTTCATATTTTAGTTTATATATCCTTTGTTCCTCTCCTTGGGTCTTAGTCTCTCCCACTAGAGATGCAAGCAGAAGAGGTGAGGAGAGAAATAAAGCACAGAGGAGTTCAGGAAACAGGCATTTAACAAAATGAGACATGCTACTTTTGGAGCCTCTTTTTCAAGCAATATCAATTAAATTGTTAAGTTGTTTTGTTATAGCCCAATTACTGCTGTATTCAGATCTAACAGTATTCATGACAGTTTTTAACATTTAAGTCTACTTTTAACAAATTTTATAATGCAGTGTGAAAAGATGTAAAAATCTGTTTTTACAAATACAGAAACACAAAGTTTGACTATACAGTTGAGCACCTTAAATAAATTAACTTTACTGAAGTAAATTATTAAAGAGTCCTCCTCCCTCCATGGTTTGTATATTCCAGTTGAGCCACAATTCTTTTATATATAGAAGGTAAAGCACTAGTTTCCTCTCTTCTCTGTCCTCCAGATGCATTTTATGAAACCTTCAAGGTGTACTCAGATTGATTTACAGGTCACAGGCAGGAGGATGGAGGACAGAGAAGATGAGGGGGCACAAATTACAGAAATGAGAAATGCATGTTTCCTTATGTTTTTTTTAATTGTCTGTTTGGATATTACATATTCTCATATTACCTGTGCTTCTGTTTTTTGTTTTTTTCCTTTGTTTTTTTATCCTATTATGTTTCATCCTTTTAGATTCTGGATTTCTTTTGAAAGATTTTTTTTCCTTTATTGTTTACTCTGCCTGTCTCAGCATCCTGCATTTGGATTTTCTCTCCAGCATTTTCAAAACAGCTTCCAAGGACCCCTTCATGTATCGTCACAGTACGTCTGTGGAGAAATTTGAAAATGCAATTTCAGAGAGAATGCAAAAAGCTGGTCAAATCCAAATCCAGTCCAGATGTGCACACCTTGTAGCAACTTAACAAAAGAGACTGAGCACTACTTTTATGAACAAGTTTCTGGTAAGACCAGACCATAATAGTCAAGGTACTCTGTGAAGTTTTTGTGCTACTAGTAATGCTTATGCAGTCAGTTTGGTTTGTTCTTGTTCATGTATCATTTGATGCATGTGTACATTTATGCAGGAAATACAATGTTTTCACACTTTTCCACTCCTCCTTTGGAGTTGGTAATCTATCAAAAAATGTGTCAATACCTCAACAAAGGGTGGGGGTGGGGTTGGGGTGGGGGATCAAATTAAAAAAAATATGTAAACATTGTAGGGTTTTGATCTTTCCCAAAAAGTGGTTTTGAAATGTTTTTATGTGAAAGGTGAACCTACAGTATTCAATACATTAGGCCCCTTATGAATGCAGTGTTTGGTGAAAAACGCCATTCATATTTGTTATTTCATTATTTAATAGAAAAGAAGTTGTCCCTATAATTATTTTACAGTGTTATCAGAGATGACCTCATAAATGGTCTGCATGAAAATCAAAAGCTTAATCATCACATTTTTCTTATTGAAATAATTTTGTCTACCTGCTGTATCTTTATAGCTCTGTGTATACCCAGCTTTCATACCCCTATACTTTGTCATTGGTAATTTCCTCATCTCCTTCTTTAGTCAGAGCTTTGTTTTGATATGTTATTCCACAGTTGTTTTGTGCTGTGCTAAAGAAGCCAGGGTAGACACTGCCCCACTTTCCACCCTACCCCACCTACTGTGCCAGTTGTGTGATTAAATTTTCCCATCGTTTGTGTTCTGTTTTGATGCACTGAAATCTTTATTTGTGTTTCACTGCCTTTTTAAAAACTCACTTATTTTAAATCAAATCTGAATGAAGTTTTCAGAGTTATTAGTAGGTTATCTTTTTGGTAAGCATCATTATTCATGCTATGTCAGAGGACTACTGACACCATGGAATACCCTATTCAAAACAATATATTCTAATGGGGCAGAAAGTGCCTCTTATTCCACAGAAATTCCATTCAATTAAAACAAACAACCAATTGTGTTAAGTGTATGTCTTGTTGTGGCTTCTGAAATGGGACGCAGGTACCAAGATAATTGTATGGAGTATTTGCAATGTTCAGTTTGTCATAGGGTACTCCAGATCAAACAATCCACTGACGTACATTGTAAACAGAATTGTTTGCCTTGGAAATTGTTTTTGACTGTGGTTGGACAAGCAAATATTTAATCCTTTTTGAAACAACAAAAAGTAATTTAAAATCATTTTTTATTTATAGAACCAATTCACAGAAAGCTTACAACATTATAGAGAAACCCACTGATCCCAATGGGAAAGCCATTAGTGACAAGACAGCCATCAGACCAGTGGCCTTCTTGTCACTGACTGAGAGGAAAGTAAAGAATGAGCACAGAGAATACAAAGAACATAATGATAAACACTTGGCAGATTGGTGGGGCCAGTTAGTGCAGATGAGGAACCTGTAGTGATCTCAGTAATCTTTTAAGATCATTTATTCAACAGCCAAGTGCTCCATAAACCTCAGATGTTAACATGTCCCTCTTTAGAAATAACAACTTTGGACCTGTCTTATACATTAACACAATCTTGCTAAATTCTTTTACATTTCAAATTTTTGGAATACTTTTCAAGCACAATTCCCTCAGTTGACATTACAATGGAATTTAAATCTGGTTTTTTGTTTGTTTGTTTTGTGGTGGTGGTGTGTGTGTGTGTGTGTGTGTGTGTGTCACATAAAAGTGCTTAATAACCTAGAATAAAGCACAGTGTGAATGTGGCTTCTAGTAAGGAAGCATTTTGGTAACAAAGGTAAAATAGAAAAGTGCCCCTTGATATGATTTTTAAATTATGAATTTGCAAAATGACAACTTTGTTGATAAACACTCAATATCTCAAATGTTTACTTGTCCAAATGTGTTCCAAAATCCCCCAAACTGAAACAATTTCCGTGAGATATCCACATATATAGTTGTTTTTAATAACTGTGGTATGCTGAGCGGGACCAAAATTTACATGATATAATGGTGTAACTGAAATGAATGAATTTCTACTGTGATTTTGGTTTTGTTTTTTTGTTTTGTTTTTATCAATTTCTTTCTTTCTTTTTTTTGGCGGGGGTGGGGGGGGGTGCATGTCTTGTGTGCTGCCAATTCTTCAAGAAGCTGAGCATGCTGTGACATCTGTAACACCAGTCCTCAAAGACTCCTATTATGCATGCCAGATGTAACATTTTTTGGTACAGACTGTGTCTTGTCCTGTTCTTGAACTTCAACCCTTCTGTGTACTCTTGATGTTACTGAGGCCATGTGGGGCTTAACTAAAGGCATGTCTACTGCACAGCTCCACATTGGCGAGCAGTGTTTTGGCTCATTCAAAATTGTATTTTTACAATTTTAAGGGTTCAGATTGTTGCTAACCATTTCCCCTTCTACTGTCTAGCATATCACTGGGACACATCAGACTGGATGCCAAGCACCAGGCTGTCAGACATTGAAGAGGTGCCAGGCTATGAGGCAGGTCATGGGACTGAAGTAGCAGGCTCAACCCCTTGTCTTAGTGGAAGTACTCGTGAACTGGAGTCAGATTACTATCTAGGAGGATATGACATCGACAGTGACTATCTCCCTCCTCACGAAGAAGAGTTTTTGAGCCAAGACCAACTGCCACCTCCACTGCCCACAGGTGAGGACTATTCTGAGCCCTACACACCACTTCCCACCAATACATCAGTCTCCAAGGAGAGCATGCTGAGCTCTGGCAGTACTGGACATCAGCATGCCAGGCCATACTTTCACCCTAGCCAGTATCTACCTCCCCACCAATTACCCATTGGGGAGGCACCTCATGAAGTCTTCAGCACTTCAATGAGTGGCCTAACACCGGGAAACGGGGACACCGATGACTCTGTGTCACTAAATATCCGACTGTCTGTTGGTGCATCATCAGCCTCGGACATGTCAGCCCCCTGCGGGCTGGATGACTCTGAACATGGCAGTGACTTTGACAGTATGGATGAGCTTCATCGAGGGGTGACCATTATCACTGACTCACAACAACAGACTGAGGTGTGATTGGTTGAACAGTGCAAGGGTGCTATTAACAGCCAGAGGGAACATATTAGTTGTGAAGCTAGAAGACGCAAAGGATTATGCTATCACTGGGCAGGATATGTGTTTTCAGCATTCCTTGTCTCACTAGGTACTGCTACAGCTATATACTGTACTTTAACAATGATGTTTAAACCACATTTCACCACCGCCCCCTCACTGAACTATGAGCTTAATCGAGTTGTCAGTGCTGACTGCACTATGTAGAACAGTCAGGAGTGACTTTCCTATTATAATAGGAATTTACTTAAAAAAGTGAAAAGAATGGGACACAGAATGTGAATATGAAAGACAAAGAAATAAATTACATAATCACACAGATGTGGTAGACAGACTAAAAAACAAAAAAAAGAAAGAGAGGGGACAATGATATAAGTGAGACATTTGTATGGTTTCTTGGTCATTGGACCATTTTTTTTCTATTAAAACAAAACAAAAAAAAAAAAACATGAAAATCAAAATGTTCATTTTCCTCCATGCTTTGTAAACTTTGTAGTGCGCTGAACTGTACAGATTGTAAAGTATTTTGACCTCACATGTGAAAAGTATAAAACAATGTTTTTACCACATTTTAAAAGCCATTTTTTTGTTTAAATGTAAAATGTGTCCACCCACACCTCAGCTACACACCTCTGCTCCAAATTTTAAAAAGACCATTTCATTTCAAACTTCCTCTTTCATTAGGTCTGAAATTCAGTTTGTTCCTAATTTTTTTATTCTGTTGTGTGTGGATGCCAAGAGCTGCTGTACTTGTTAATGTATGCTCAAATCTATTATAATAGATTGTACTACATATTAATATTAAAATGTTATGAATACATACGATAAAGCATTTATGTTCAATTTTTAAAAAGAATGGATATCTTGTGATTGACATTTAATTCTTATTTTCACACAATATTGTTTTAAGATAAGGATAACACACTACCAACCTTTCACTGCCTATTGTGCTCTGTCCAAAGTTATGGTTGCCTTGTCTTTATAACAGATTTTATCAATGCTATGAACAACATTTGTGTAAACTCTAGCTACAGTTTCCTCAAGTACTTTCAAATCAGTACAGTTTTGAGGTACTCATACTTTCAATTTTCACATTTTAAGTGAGGAATAGGTGGGAATATTTGCCAAAATTTTCATATTTGGCTTGGAACTAAAGTGCTGTGAAAAAGGATTCCACCCACCTCTGATTTCTTCCATTTTATGAATAACACATTCTAAATTGTGTATACATGCTAAGCTATACATTCACACTAAATATAACAAAACAAATGCAACCTGAAAAAAAAAAATAAATAAATTTTTGACTTTTAACTTCATCAAATACCTTAAAGAACAAAATAAATCTTTTGTCATTGTATTACCTACTTGTGCCATCACGTTTAGTAACTGAAGAACATTGTCTGTAGAATTTCTCAACCCCTAACTCTAAACCACACTGCTTTTTTTTCTTCTTTTTTTTTACTGTGAACATATCTTGATCTGTTTTCTTTTTTGTTGAACTGCTTTAGTGCAGCCACTTTGGTGGTATGGGCACAAACTGCTTTTTTTAAATATACATTTCAATAGGGTTCTTGTCCAGAACTATGCCTTCACTTCTTTTCATGTTTTACTTGGATGCTTTTTTGTTTTTTCCTGGATGTGTTTTTGCTGTGCTCCTGTAGGAAACTTGGAAATTTGCCCAAGTGTGGGGGGTATGAATAGTCTTCTGCATTTGTAGTGTAGATAAAGTCTCTGTGGATCTGCGTTGTCCCAGAGCATTTTATGACACTTTATGACTAATATATTTTCTTCTTCATCTCTTCTAGAATCCTGAGTATGGTTCTAATGATACTTTTTAGTCAACCCCAAGCTTCTGAAGAGGAAATGTCTGTTTTAAGTGATTGATCACAGTTAGTAGTAATCAGGATGTGTCTAATTCTGATGCGACCAATCAGCGAAAATACAAAAAATGTTTTTAGGTCAGTAACTAAAGGCTGAATACCTCTTCACACAGGGCCAACTAGTAGGATTTTAGATTACATTCTTGCTTATGTACATACAAATATCATTCCAAGCTTGTACTTGTTTTACTCAGGTGTTCTTATTAGAATTTCTTTTTTATAGATCTGGCACAATGTGTATGAAAAGCACAAAAAGAACTGAGAAGGAAATCAACACTACCATGCAACATTCGTTTAATCCGCTTACTCTAAAAGTGGGTCATATTGGTTGAATGCTAATTGAGTGCATATGTCAGCTATAAAACATGTTTAGGATTCAGCACTGAGAGTATATGAATTCAGCTATTGCTTCAAAGAAATGGACTGTTGGGCAAAAAATTTAAATTCTGAGGATTAGCAGAAAAAACAAAAAACAAAGGTACTTTTGATGCTGACATTTTGGTGTTGGAAACCGTTTTACTTTCCCTGGCTGTTAATATGCACTATAAATGACAGTATGGAATATGTAATTACAAGTATATATCAAGTGTTTGTCAGATGGATGTTATGGACTGAGCATGGCAATACTCAACTGAATTGTTATATTGTGTTGTTAACAATGGCTGCACTGTACATCAGTATGAATATGGTTACTTGAAAGCTGATAGGCAAGCTATGGTCACTTTTTCCTAACATTTAATACTCTAATAATGAAGTGTCATAATTTAGGCAGTATTGTGATGCTGTTACCTCACAGCAAGAAAGTTCCTAGTCTGCAACTTCTGGTCAGCTGGGGCTTTTTTGTATAAAGTTTGAATGTTCTCCCTGTGTCTGCGTGGGTTTCCTCTGCATACTCTGGCTTCCTTCCACAGTCTCAAGACGTGTATGTTCGTTAGGTTATAGATTACAGGTAGATAATTGTTTAACCCTTGCATACTGTTGATATTTCATGTCTTCACAGTATGGTTTGTGTCAATTATGAACCAGGCCAAGAATACCCTGATAATAAGTGTCTTTACTGTATTTTGAGCTACAGATGTATTTAAAATGTATAAATAGCATAGCTGACGTTAATTAATGGATGATTAATCCTTTATTAATGTCTCAGAGCAGGGAGAGTATGTTTCTAAGTTTTACAACACCTAAAAACACATTTATTGCCACACAATTTTACATACAATATTAGCACTGTTGCCTCACAGCTAGAAGGTCTGGGTTGGAATCCACCTTAGCGTGGGCCTTTCTGTGTGGAGTCTGCATGTTCTCCCTGTGTTTGCGTGGGTTTTTTCCAGGTACTCCGGTTTCCTTCCACAGTCCAAAGACATGCGGTTACTGGGGTTAGGTTTATTGGTGATTATAAATTGTCCATAGGTGTGAATGTGAGCATGAATGGTTGTCTATCTCTGTGTTGGCCTTGCAACAGGCTGGCAGCCCTTACAGGGTGTACTCTGCCTTTCACCCCATGACTTACTTGTGGTTCCTCGGATACTTAAGAGTAGAATGGGAGGCAGAGCCTTCAGCTTTCAGGCGCCTCTTCTGTGGAACCAGCTTCCAGCTTGGATTCGGGAGACAGACACCCTCTCTATTTTTAAGATTAGGCTTAAAACTTTCCTTTATGATAAAGCTTATAGTTTAGGGCTGGATCAGGGGACCCTGAACCATCCCTTAGTTATGCTGCTATAGGCCTAGTCTGCTGGGGGGTTCACATAATGCACTGTTTCTTCTCATTCACCTTATTTACTTTGTTTATACTCCACTCTGCATTTAATCATTAATTGATATTAATCTCTGGCTCTCTTCCACAGCATGTCTTTCTCTCCCCTCAGCCCAACCGGTCGCGGCAGATGACTGCCCCTCCCTGAGCCTGGTTCTGCTGGAGGTTTCTTCCTGTTAAAAGGGAGTTTTTCCTTTCCACTGTCGCCAAGTGCTTGCTCTTTGGGTGTCATTTTGACTGTTGGGTTTTCTCTGTATTATTGTAGGGTCTTTACCCAAAATACAAAGCGCCTTGAGGCGACAGTTTGTTGTGATTTGGCGCTATATAAATTGAATTGAATTGAATTGACAGCTGGGATAGGCTCCAGCCCCCCTGCAACCCTGACCAGGATAAGCGGAAGAGAATGGATGGATGTCCTATTTTACCTAAGGCATGAAAACATAACAACCATAATGGATTTAAATTCTTATTGAAAGGGAAAATGGTAAGAAAATTCTGGAACTATTGGGTTTTTGTTATACAGTATAACCATTACATCCTTAAACACTGTCCTCGCTATTATATCACAAAAAAAATCCTCATACCTACACTCTATAACAGGGGTAGGGAACTCCAGGCCTCGAGAGCTGGTGTCCTGCAGGTTTTAGATGTGTCCCTGATCCAGCACACCTGAATCACATATAGAAGTCATTAGCAGGACTCTGGAGAACTTGACTGCATACTGAGGAGGTAATTCAGTCATTTGAGTCAGGTGTGCTGGATCAGGGACACATCTAAAACCTGCAGGACACCGGCTCTCGAGGCCTGGAGTTCCCTACCCCTGCTCTATAATAATCTATTTAAATTTAACATTAATTAACCCCTGGAGCACAAAAATTACAATCTGCAAACTAGTCAGTGTATTCAAAGCAGTGGTAGGAAACCTTGCATGTGTGGGACTTGCACATTTCCCACACTCACTGAAATAGCAGCTCAGGGGCTTTTAAAATCTTATGACCCCCCCAACCCCTCTTATTTTAATCTCAGTTCGTATAATCTCCCTTAGTTCAGAATAAATGGATTCTAATTTGTTTATTGTGCTTGCAGATATAAATGTAATATAATATACTCACTTACGTGCCTCTAGTTAGGTCTAGTTTACTGACCACTCAAAGGATTATAAATTCTAGTTATAATTCACACTTTATCTACCTCATACCCATGGCCAACTTACAATAACCCATTAACGTAATGTGCATGTCTTTCAATTATGCAAGAAGCTAGAGTACCCAGAAGAAACCCACATGAGCCCAGAGGAAACCTGCAAACTCTTCATAGTAAGGCCTCAGTCAGAAATTGAACCAGGAATCCTCTTGCTGTGAGATGACAGTGCTAACCACTGCACTACTGTGCTGCTGTATTGTAGAAATCATGTCTGTATTAAGGCACCCTCTGACCTCTGTATGACCTCTGTTTCTTATGTGCACCATTTACAGTGCTGCAAAAAAGGTCCGCCCTCTTCCTGATTTCTTTGATGATCTGTCATACTTAAATGTTTCAGATCAAACAAATTTTAATATTAGACCAACATAACCCAAGTAAATACAAAATGAAGTTTTTAAATTGTGTTTTCTTTTGTTAAAAGGAAATCAGCTATCCAAACCAATCTAGCCCTGTAGCCCTAAACCTAATATCTGGCTGTGCCATCCTTGACAGCAAGAACTGCAGTCAAGCTTCTGCAGTAAATGGCAATGAGTCTTTCATGTGGAGAAATTTTGGCCTACTCTTCTTAGCAGAATTATTTTAATTGAGCCACATTAGAGGGTTTTCCAGCATGAGTGGCCTGTTTAAAACAGTCCACCCACTCGACAAACCTGCGGTGAGCAGCATCGCCGGGGACCGTTAAAAAACGCAGGTCCTCCCCAAACCAGGCGTGTGAGGCGAAACATTTCCATATCTGCGGGGTCCATTGTGGTCACGTCGTTCTGTCATGTGGCTGCTGTGTGGCAGGCAGGTAGTGGATCCCAACGCAGGATATGAAAGACGGAGGTAAGGTGTCTATTCGGCTTTTATTTGGCGAGTGCAGGACAGAAAACAAAGCTGGACAGAACCAGCAGCAAAACCAGGAAAACAGAAGGATAACTAAACTTGTATTCTGAGACTAGGCAAAACACAGAAGGGACACAGCAGGGGAGCAAATGACAACGACGTGACAACAGGCAGAGAAAACACGGGACTTAAATACACAGAAGGGCTGATGAGGGAAGAGGAAACAGGTGGGAACACAGGTGACGCTGATTACTTTGACAAGACTAGGGGGAAGCAAAACTGAAGACAACAGACAGGGACCAGACAACTATCAATGTAAAATAGGAAGACATAAGAGGGAAACAAAGATGCAGACCTGACACCAGGAAACACAAGGAACTAGAAATAACAATTGAGGACCAAAACAAAAGATAACAAAAAACACTGGGGCACCGGCCCAGGACCATGACAGCTCCAGTCTGGAGTTGCAATCGGTGAGAGGCGGCGAGCTGTTTGGTATTCTTGTATCCCCTCGGCTTACTGCCTGTATGTTGGAGTTTTCATAGGTGGATAAGAAGGTTGGTTCCCTGCACCTCCATTGTTGAGGCTTCTGCTCAGAGCTGCAGCTGCAAGGTGGTTAGTGTCTGTAATGGTGGTAATCCCCAAACCAGATAGTGGTCACCGGAGACGAAAGGAGGTTGGTTGACCTGTGGGACTCCAGTGGCAGCTGACGGGTACCGGCAGGCCAGGTGGAATGCAGCTCAGGCGGTGGCCGAAGCAAAAACTTGGGTGTGGGAGGAGTTCGGTGAGGCCATGGAAAACGACTTTCAGATGGTCTTCAAGCGATTCAGGCAAACCATCAGGTGGCCCAGGAGGGGAAAGCGGTGCTCTACTGACATGGTTTAAATTGCGGGTGGGACTTCAACTGAGGCTATAGTTGGGTGATGGAAGGAATACTTTGAGAACCTCCTTAATCCTACTGACATGCCTTCTGTAGTGGAAGCAGAGTCTGGGGACGAGGGGGACGACTTGCCCATCACTGGGGGTGAGGTCACTGAGGCAGTTAAACAGCTCCTTGGTGGCAGGGCCCCTGGGGTGGATGAGATTCACCCTGAGTTCCTGAAGGCTCTGGGTGTTGTAGGGCTGTCTTGGTTGACACGCCTCTGCAACATCGCGTGGAGATCTGGGGCGGTGCCACTGGATTGGCAGACTGGGGTGGTGGTCCCCGTCTTTAAGAATGGGGACAAGAGGGTGTGTTCCAACTATCAGGGTATCACATTCCTCAGCCTTCTTGGTAAGGTCTATGCCAGGGTGCTAGAAAGGTGGGTCTGTCAATTAGGCGAACCTCTGATTCAAGAGGAACAATGCGTTTTTCATCCTGGTTGTGGAATGCTGGCCCAGCTCTTTATAATCTTGAGGATGTTCAAGTGTGTGTGGGAGGGTGCCCATCCAGTCTACACGTGATTTGTGGACTTGGAGAAGGTTTGACTGCATCCCTTGGGGTATCCTTTGGGGGGGTGCTGCGGAAGTATGGGGTGTCTGGCTTGTTGTTGCAGGCCATTCAGTCCCTGTACAACTACAGCAAGACCTTGGTCCTCATTGCCGGCCATAAGTCGGACTCATTTCCTTTGGGTGTTGGATTTCACCAGGGCCGCCCTTTGTCACTGATTCTATTCATAATTTTTATAGACAGAATTTCTAGGTGTAGTCAAGTGCTGGAAGGCTTCCACCCTGGTGGCCTTTTGCGGATGATGCGGTGTTGTTGGCTTCATCAGGTGGTGGGCTCCAGTTCACAGTGGAACAGTTCGCAGCCAAGTGTGAAGTGGCTGGCATGAGAATTAGTACCTCTGAAACCATGGTTCTCAGCTAGAAAAGGGTGGAGTGCCTACTAAGGCTCAGGAACAAGTTTCTGCCCCAGGTGGAGGAGTTTAAGTATCTTGCGGTCTTGAGAATGGAACGGGAGATTGATGGACTGGGGCTGTGTCTGCAGTGAACGCCAACACTGCACCAGTCTGTCATGGTAAAGAGGGAGCTGAGCGTGAAAGCAAAGCTGTCAATTTACCGGTCAATCTACGTCCCTATCCTCGCCTATGTCACGAGCGTTGGGTAGTGACCAAAAGAATGAGATCGCGAATACAAGTGGCAGAAATAAGCTTCCTCCAAAGGGTGGCTGGTGTTTCCCTTAGGGATAGGGTGAGGAGTGCATTGTTCCAGGCATGTCCTACCAGGAGGAGGCCCTGGGGCACACCGAGGACACGCTGGAGAGATTATGTTTCTCAGCTGGCCTGGAAGCGCCTTGGGGTCTCTCTAGACAAGCTGAAAGTGGTGGCTCAGAAGAGGGAGGTCTGGGATTCTCTGTTTAGGCTGCTGTCCCTGCAACCCAGCCCCAGATTAGCGGAAGAAAATGGTGTTAGTTTTACACCAGATGCAACCCTTCCAAAAACTTAAGCTTTTGTCTCATCAGTCCACAGATTATTTTCCTCAAAGTCTTGGATCATTAAGATGTTTTATGGGAAATGTGAGATAAGCTTTTGTGTTCTTTTGGTCAGCAGTGGTTTTCTCCTTGGAGCTCTCCCATGGATGCCATTTTTGCCCAGTCCTCCCGGATAAGTTGTTGATGCACTCTTGGAATAATTTTGCTAGGCTCACTACTCCTGAGAAGGTTCACAACTGTTCTGAGTTTGCCCATTTGTGGATAACGGCTAGAGTCCCAAAGCCTTAGTGGCTTTGTAACCCTTTCCAGGTTGATCAGAGACTTTCAGAAGTGGGAAATAACGAAGTACAAATATTTCGTTACTGTGCTTAAGTAGATTTTTCAGGGATCTGTACTTGAGTATTTATTTTTACTTTTACTCCCTACATTTTTATACAAATATCTGTACTTTCTACTTCTTACATTTTCAAACAGACTTGTTACTTTAGGTTTAACGTGTCTTAGAGAAGTTTTTACTTCCGTCACTGTGCCATCAAGCATCACCCGATCTGAGCCTAAAGGCAGAACAATAACACATGAGAGACAATTGTACTGGCATGTCCTCCATCCCTGGGACTTATCGTGTACAAAGATATTAAAGAGGCAAAACCATATAATTTCTGTATTTATAGTCTCCTGTATCTATAGCGCTTTAATGAGGGGTTACAATGGGGTTTACCGAGGGCAGATGTCTGTAAGTTGTGCTCGTGGTACTTCAGCATTTTAGCCAGCGGTACTGAAGAGGAGCGAAATTAAAGTGAGTAATGTGTTGCAGGTAATTTTAAATGCAACATTTCTAAATGCTCAACAAATATCAGCAAACACACAAAGTGTCTGCAGTTTGTCACACAGTGTGTCTGCTAGCTAAAAGAACAGCTGCTGTGTATCCAGGGAGAGAAAAGAATGAGTGAGAAGTTCACTCAGATGGAGAAAGATGTAAAAAAGAGGACAGGAGAGGAAGAAGAGAGGTAATATCAGGACACCGCTGTGTGACAGGCAGAAATTGGACCCTGATGCAGAACTTGGTAGCAGGATGAAACTTAAAAAAAAAAAAAAGCTTTTATTGCAGGAGTTTTCTGCAAGTACTTCACACAACACGAGGGAGAACGCTACAAAGAACAGGAGGAGGACACAGACAATAAATACACAAGAGGTAATGAGGAAAGTGGGAACAGTCGGGGAGAGCAGGTGAGCAGAACACACTAACGAGACAAGGGAAAGAAAAACTGAATACAAAGTTCACAATGCAAAGGGCTACTAAAGTAAAACAGGAAGTGACTTAACAGACCTACACAAGGGGGAAAAGGCAATCCAAATCACACAAAGTGGGAGAACCCCCCAAACATCCCGAAACACAACCATCCTGGGTCCATTACCCAGGTACCCTGACAGGTAAGGACTCCAAAAAAAACTGAGGTATGCTAAATTTGTGTAATTCAAAGATTGTATGAAAATACTGCAGTTTAGTGGGCAATAAACAGGTCAGCTTTCTAAAGCTCTGTGTTGGACTGGTGCACAGTGTCTGTGTTCATGATCAGAGTTACAGGTTACATGAAGTGTAGCATAAAGCTGTTGAATCTACAGCCTGTATGCTGTCGGTGTAGGGGATGGAAATCAGCCGAGATAGCTGTGAAATACTGGGTTACATCTTGTTGAATTCAGTTCATCCACACAGAGCAGTAAACCTCAGAGCAGCAGGTCAGCTGATCACAGCCTGCACACCAACATCATTTACTGGAGCTCACAATAGAAAGCTGTGATTCTTCTCCCCATGCAGAGCCGCTACAGCTGATCTTAGGCTTCCTCCACCTTCTGAATCCCACTGTAACCCCTGAGTATCCTCATGTTTGTGTTTAGGTGGAGGCACAGTCACCCTCTACTATGGAGGACACAGAGAACAGAGCTGTGTTTAAATTCTCTTTCACAGCTTCTGTCCTACATAACAGATTCAAGATGAGTACATTCATTAGAATTAAAATTTAGATTGGAACATTTCTATTCTCATTTAGAATCAGAATCAGAATCAGAAGGTTTTATATTATTACAATAATCTATAATGAGGTTCAGTTAGCTGTACACAAAAATAGCTGGTAGAAATGTCCTCTAAAGAGCTAATTTTGCTTTCTTACGTTGAGTACATTTCAGAGTTTTTTTTTTTTTTTAACTTGAGTAAAGAAATTGAACCAGTACTTCAACTTTTACCAGAGTAGTTTTTAAGACAAGTACTTGTACTTCTACTTAAGAATGTCAGTATTTTTGCCACCTCTGGTGACTTTGTTTCACATCCATTCTTGAGGTTCTTCATGGCATGATGTTATTTGAATTATTTTAACCCACTTCACTTTGCCAGTCAAAACAGATTCTATTTAAGTGATTTTTTTTTTTATTTAACAAGTCTGGCAGTAATCAGGCCTGGATGTGGCTCCTAAAACTGAACTCAGCTTTCAGCTTTCCGTGGTTAATCACGGGTTAATTCATGATTTAACAATGGGGACAGTTACATTTTCACATAGGGCCACGTAGAACTGATAGCATTTTTCCCTAAATAAAAGAAATCGTAATTTTAAAAATTGCATTTTGTATCTACTTGGATCATCTTTGTCTAATATTAAAATTTATTTGATATAAAACATGTGCATTATATTATAAGGGATAGACCCTACAGTAATTAGAAAACACCCAACAGCCAAAATGACTCCTTATGAGCAAGCACTGGGCAACAGTGGGAAGGAAAAACTCCTTTTTAATAGTAAGAAACCTCCAGCAGAACCAGGCTCAGGGAGGGACAGTCATCTGCCGCGACCAGTTGGGGGTGAGGGGAGAGAGACAGGACGAAAGACATGCTATGGAAGACAGCCAGAGATGAATAATAACTAATGATTAAATGCAGAGTGGAGTATAAAACAGAGTAAAAAGAGGTGAATGAAAAACACTCAGTGCATCATGGGAACCCCTGAGCAGCCTTGGCCTATTGGAGCATAACTGGTTCAGGGTCACCTGATCCAACCCTAACTATAAGTTTGATCAAAAGGAAAGTTTTAAGCCTAATCTTAAAAATAGAGAGGGTGTCTGTCTCTCAAATCCAAGCTGGGAACTGGTTCCACAGTAGAGGGGCCTGAAAGCTGAAGGCTCTGCCTCCCATTCTACTCTGAAGTATCCTAGGAACCACAAGTAAGCCAGCAGTCTGAGAGCGAAGTGCTCTATTGGGGTGATATGGTACTATGTGGTCTTTAAGATAAGATGGGGCCTTGTATGTGAGAAGAATAATTTTTAATTAAATTCTGTATTTAACAGGGAGCCAATGAAGCACTGTACAATCACTCATACTGTTTTACTATTTTTCTGTTCCGGGATTCCCCCATAATTCTTAACAGACCAGCAAGCGCCTATCTCTGCAGGAACCTGACAGTGTCAAGGACCCCCTTTGAAGTCTCTCATCGCTGTTACATTGAATATACACACACAACATCTCATGTACAGTTTCAGACTTTAAAGATTCCCTAAAACCACAGTTTTTGTAGACTTGACCCACACTAGTGGATATAAATCCACCTGAATAGATGTGTCAAATTTGACCTGGGGCAGGCTCAGTGTAAAAAAATTTGTATCACAGTATAAAACTGTAAAATATTTCAATTTTTGTTTATTTTGGATCACTTTAGGAAAAGTAATCAAATTTCAGGCTAAAAGAATGACACTACTTTTACCGCTGTCAAATATCAAAATGGGTCAAATGACCAAGAATAAAGCACTGTATGAATGTATGGTTAAATGTGGCTTGTTGTCTAAAGCACTTTGAGTGGTCAGAAAAGACCATATAAATGCCAGTCCATTTCTGTCTCCAGTTTGCAGTGTCAAGGAACTGGTCGCTATTGATATTTTATGTCAACAGCCCCGAAAATAAAGACAGATTGTTATGTAGTAAAAATAAGATCACGTGGACATTAACTGGAGACATCAGTATAAAAACGAGAAAAGTAAATTAAGAATGTTAAGATGAAAACAATGTTGGCAACCATAGACACCTTTAGCCTCAGCCATTTTGCTTTGTGGAAATGTTTTATTTATGTTGCTCTTGTGATCTACTCTTGCATTCTTTGTTGGCCTGTATAATAGTTTTGATGACATGTAGTGCCATATGCTGAATTTTACTATAAAAGACACTGTCTCTGTAGAGTTAGAAACCTTTGGAAAAACTGATTGGCATGCAACTTGCATTGTCCTGTGAGTCTGACTTTATGGCCACCTTTATCTGTTTTCCTCCTCATTTGTTTAGTCTGTTTAATTTTGACATAGTAGGTATAACGAGCTTCAAGGAGGACACATGTTTTTTAAAAGCACTGCAATTGATTGTGGTATGTTACTTAGTAACATGTTCACCATTTCTAAAGAGACAAGTCAAATCATTATCCAGGCCATATATCATATAACCTCAAGGACATTTGGCTACTTCATATGTTCAATGTTTTATACTACTGTTTGCCTGATCCTCTAAAGCAAGCAGCTCCTTTTCTTTGTAAAAGATGTACATTTGTGTTTAAATCTCTGTACAGTGTACATAGCCTTATTGTTAAATTACAGATTTTGTAGACTTGGAAATGCAATTCTAAACTGCCTTTGGGTTTTTTGCTGTACTTTCTGGATGTAGAGACTTTGGAATTTCAGCTATGTTCACACCGTTCCACCTCTGCTGCTGACTCCTTGGTCAATGTTATGTTACTTTTGTTACTTTTTAAACCATTGCTTGTAAGTTCCACAGGAATGCACATGAATCTCAATTGTGATAGATATATTTTCAGCCCATTTCATCCCAGTATGGATTTTATTTGCTTTTCTTAAAAGATATTTATGGTAATGGGATACTCTTTGTACATTTTGGTTCATTTCTAATATTGTTTTCAGATTGTTTTAATTTTCAAAGACATTAGGCAGAATCAGAAATCTGTCCCCAGTCTGCAGAAATTGTGTACAAAGTGTCTTTTTAAAACTCAGTTCAGAAAATAAAGCGATTATTAAGCAAACATTTCAACTGTCTTCAAAGTTAAATCCTTCCCAGACAGAACACTGAACCTGTTTACAGATTGTCATATTAAGTACCTCGATTATATTTTGTATTACACACATCTGTCATGCTATTACTTCAAAAACAGTGTCATTAGCGTGCTGCTCTTATCCAGAACTACATAATTCTTGTCACCTCATTGGTGAGCTCAAACTGGAACTAGGAGTTTTGCATTACATTAAAAGGAGAATTATAACATTTGAGGTAAAAGGTCTAAGAATAACATAAAAATATGTACTTTTACTTCAGTCTCACAAATGGTTGACTGATCTGTACAATGACCATACAGTGTATCTAAATTCAATTGCAAAATTAAAATAACATGTAATATGATAGAAGTCCTCTTGATACCAGTCCTGAGCTACAAAAACAAAATAGTTTAAGAAACTCGTTAGAACAGAATATATATTAATTTATGATTTTTTTTAAGGCTACTAACTAATTATATTCATGATTTTCAGTTCCTCTTTTTTTTTTTTGTTGTTTTTTGTTTTTTTTTTAAAGATCACTTTTTCTTTCACAAATGTTACAGTCAGAATAGACACAGAAACTCCAGGAACCACAAGCTAGCCTGGTATAGCAATATGATGGAGCCCAATGGGACTTTGTATGTTAGTAAAGAATTTAAATTCCGTATTTTAAAGGGAAGTAACAAAAAAAAAAAAATCGTAATACTGGAGAAATATGAGGTCTCTTTCCAGTCCTTGTTACTGCACAGTTTGGATCATTAAACCTGATTCATCCCAAAATCCCCACACAGGACTGCATTGATCAGGTGGGAACAGAGAAATTTGTGAGAAAGCCTGACTTTGGCTACGTTCACAGTGCAGCTTGAAGTGACCCAATTCCGATTTTTTGTGAAATCTGATTTTTTTTTTTTTTTTTTGCGTGGTCGTTCACATTTCCAAATATATGCAACTTGGATGTGATCTGTGTGTGAACAGCAGATAAACCTGAAAGTGTCCCGCATACGCAGTAGAGGATGCGATAACGTCACATGTAGCGAGTGTGCTCAATGTTTGCGGAAGTCACGCGTTTTCCTTCCCGCGTCTGCGTAACAGGACGCAGAATAGTGACGTTTGTCGAGTATCAATGACGTGCAGGTTGGATAAATGCGACCTGGCCGTACACACTCAGGTCGCATTTGAAAAGATCGGATACGTATCGGATTTAGGACCACATATCGAAGTGGCCTGGGTCGCAGTTGAGAAAATCCAATCTGTGTTGTTCAGACTGGCATGAAAAGATCGGATACAGGTCGCATGAGAGCGGAAAAGAAGAAAAAAAAAAAAAATCTGATTTGGGTCACTTCAGGCTGCAGTGTGAACATAGCCTTTGACTCAACACTTGCCTTAAGGCGGCTGTTGTGTTTTGGCGCTATATAGATAAAATTGAACTGAACTTGCTAAAAGGTCATCTTGCATAAAATAATCTTACTGTTAATTTCACTTATGGTTGAACAATAGGCATCTATGGTGTAAATTTGAACATCCTAGGTCACATTGTTCAAGTGATTGCGTTCACAAGATTTTCAGAAAACTTTACATTTTACCTTTAGCTTGAGGTCAAGGTGGCCAAGATTCAAAATTTTCCAAGAGTTTTAGTAGATGCATCTATGCTATGAATTTGAAAATCCTACATGATACCATGTTAACAAGATTTTCAGAAAACTTGACCTCTGCCCTTTACTTTCAGGTCAAGGTCACCGAGATTCAAACTCTATGGTGTAAATTTGAACATCCAAAGTGAGACGATTCTCAAGTTTTTACATTCACAAGATTTTCAGAAAACTTGACCTTGGACTTACCTTTAGGTTAAATAGGGTAAACAACCATTCTAAAGCCTGTGCCCCCTGGTGCCCAAGTGACACTACTACATAAACATCTATACTTAGATAAGATAAGATAGTGTTTATTTGTCACATGCACAGTTATACACAGTACAATGCACAGTGAAATGTATTTTGTACCTGCAACCTTATATACACACACATATAAATAAGAAGAATAAAAATAAAAAAAAAGTAATTCACACTATACACTATACTCTATATACTATACACTATACACACTTTTTAAATTATAATATTTACACTGTGCAATAATGGTCCAGTTAGGGCTCAGAGTTGAGCAGACGGATGGCTTGTGGGTAAAAACTCTTCTTCAACCTTTCAGTCTTAGTCCTCAGGCAGCGGTAACGCCGGCCTGATGGGAGTAGGGAGAAGAGAGAGTGTCCGGGGTGGCTGGGCTGTTTTAGGATCTTCATGGCCCTCAGCCTGCACTGCTTGGTGTAAATGTCCTGCAGGTTGGGGAGGGTGGTTCTGATGGTCCGTTCAGCTGAACGAACCACCCTTTTTAGGGCCATGAAGTCCTGCTTGGTGCAGTTTCCCATCCAGGTGGTGATGCTCCCACGCATGATGCTCTCAATGGTGCAGGTGTAAAAGTTCCTGAGCACCTTGAGTGGGAGCTTGAAGTCTCTCAGCCGCCTGAGGAGGTAGAGACGCTGTCTGGCCTTCTTCACAGTGATGTTTATGTGATGAGTCCAGGACAGGTCCTGTGAGATGGTCACTCCCAGGTATTTGAAGGTGTCCACTCTTTCCACCTCAGCACCACTGATGACAAGTGGATGGTAGTCCCTCTGCTGCTTCCTGCTGAAGTCCACGATCAGTTCCTTTGTTTTGCTGACGTTGAGCAGGAGGTGGTTCTCCTGGCACCAGTTCTCCAGGCGGGAGACCTCTCTCCTGTAGGCTGTCTCCTCATTGTGAGAGATTAGTCCCACAACAGCAGTGTCGTCAGCAAACTTGATGATGACGTTGGACTCTGACGTGGCCTCGCAGTCATGGGTGTACAGTGAGTACAGCAGAGGGCTGAGCACACAGCCTTGGGGGGATCCAGTGTTGAGGGTGAGGGAGGATGAGGTGAGGTGACCCACTCGTACCACCTGTGGTCTGCTGGTCAGGAAGCTGTGAACCCACCTGCACAGGGATGGGCCCAGGCCCAGGTCCAGCAGCTTAGAGACCAGCCTGGAGGGAACTATGGTGTTGAATGCTGAGCTGTAATCTACAAACAGCACTCTCACATAGTTCCCCTTACCAGTGTCTATGTGTGAAAGGGTCTTGTGGAGGAGGAAGGATATGGCGTCATCTGTGGATCTGTCTGGCCGGTATGCAAACTGTAGTGGGTCGAGGGTGGTGGGCAGTGAGGAGGTGATGAATGTCTTGATGAGTCTCTCAAAACACTTCATCACCACAGAGGTGAGTGCTATGGGCCTGAAGTCATTGGGGCTGCTGGGGTGTGGTTTCTTTGGGACAGGGACTATGATGGACTTTTTAAAGCAGGTGGGAATCACACACAGTTTCAGTGAGAGGTTGAATATCAGCGTAAACACAGGTGCCAGCTGGTCAGCGCAGGTCTTAAGGACACGTCCACTAATACCGTCTGGTCCAGCCGCTTTCCTGGTGTTTACACGTCTAAACGCCCTCCTCACGTCGCGCTCCGTCACAGTGAGTGTCTCCGCCCCTCCGGCCGGGAGCGCAGCGGGCTGTCGGCTTCCCGACTCAAAGCGCGCAAAGAAGATGTTGAGTTCATCAGCCAGAGAAGCGTCGGCACTCACCGGGTGTGTGTGTGGTGCTTTGTAGTCCGTGATGGTGCGTAGTCCCTGCCACAGTCCCCTGGAGTCAGACTGTTGTAGTTGCTGTTCCAGTCTGCGGCCGTAGCGATGTTTAGCCTCTTTCACCGCTCTGCGGACGTTGTATGATGCAACCTTGTAGTCCTCCATGTTCCCAGAGGCGAGGCCGGAGTTGTAGGCAACGGTGCGGGACCTCAGGGCGTCGCGGACAGATTTATCCACCCACGGCTTCTGGTTGGGAAAAGTCCTGATGGTCCTCCTAAGTGAAGTGTCTTCAACAACTTTCCCAATAAATCCCACAACAGTTTCCGTAAACTCCTCGATGTCTCCGCCCGCGCTGCTGCGAAACATGTCCCAGTCGGTTGAATCCAACGCACCCTGCAGAGCGGCCTCTGTTTGATCAGAACACCGTGTCACTTCTCTCACAGCAGGGGGTTCCTGCCTGAGCCGTTGTTTGTATTTCGGCATGAGAAGGACAGAGGTGTGGTCAGACTTCCCAAAAGGCGGAAGAGGCTTTGCTTTGTAGCCATCTTTGAATGGAGAGTAGCAGTGGTCTAGGGTCCTCTCTCCTCTGGTGGGGCAGTCGATGTGTTGAATCAATTCCGGTATCAGCTTTTTCAAGTTTGCACTGTTAAAGTCCCCGGCTACGATGAGAGCCGCATCACGCTGGTTAGCCTGATAGGTGGAAATAGCCTCATGTAGCTCGGATAGTGCAGTGTTTGTGTCCGCCTGAGGTGGAATATAGACGGCGCTGAAGATGACCGAAGTAAACTCGCGGGGCAGGTAGTGGGGATGGCATTTCAGGGTTAGGAGCTCCAGGTTAGGTGAACATGATTGTTTCAGAAGGACAACATTCCTACTGTCACACCAGTTGTTATTAATCATTAGGCACACACCTCCTCCTCTTGATTTTCCAGACTCACTCGTTCTGTCCGTGCGATGAACACTGAAGAACTCCGACGGCTGTACGGCGTGGTCCGGTATGAGGGGAGTCAGCCATGTCTCCGTGAGACAGATGATGTTGCAGTCCCTTATGTCCCTCTGAAACTGTATCCTGGCCCTGAGTTCGTCCAGCTTGTTATCCAGTGACTGGACATTAGCCAACAGGATGCTCGGCAGTGGCGTTTGGTGCGCTCTGCGCCTCAGCCTCTCTCTTACGCCGGCTCTTTTCCCTCGGGGCCTTGTCCGTGACCTGGTCCGTCCTTTGTTTGAGCTGGCCCACTGGAAACGCAGTATCTCCCGAGGCCAAGTCGAGTCGGGAGAAAAAGGTGTCAGAATACAGCCAGAGTGCTGTATTCTGATATTAAAAAGAGTCTGTCTGTCATACGTGATATGACACAGAGCAGGCGGAATTATAAAGTCCAAAATTAGAGCTAAACCTAATATAAACAAACAAAGCATAGGAGCAGGTACGACGGCTGCTGACCTCACCAGCGCCATCTTGGATCTCTTTTACCAGACAGACAATAAATACATATCAAAACTGGTGACAACAGTGTACAGCTACTTTCTGTACTGTTGATATTTATTTAGACTCTCTCTCTGATTGATATTTGTGAGTTAACTTCAGTGATTACTTCCTCCAAACCATCAATGTGTCTATTAGACCCCATTCCTGCTAGACTGCTCATAGAAGTCCTACCATTAATTAATGCTTCAGTCTTAAATATGATCCATCTATCTTTTTTAATTGACTATGTACCACAGGCTTTGAAAAGAGATGGCTTTTAACTTAAAAAGTCACTACTTGAATCAGCTGTTTTAGCTAATTATAGGCCGATCTCCAACCTTCCTTTTCTCTCAAAGATTCTTGAAAGAGTAGTTTTAAAACAGCACACTCCCCATTTACATGAACAAATTGGAGATATGATTCAAACCACTGCAGTGCAGTACCTTTTAATACTTATGGCATGCTCTAATCTCTGTAATAAAATGTTATGGTCAACAGTATCAAAAGCTGCACTGAGGTCCAACAGGACAAGTACAGAGATGAGTCCACTGTCAGAGGCTGTAAGAAGATCATTTGTAACCTTCACTAATGCTGTTTCTGTACTGTGATGAGTTCTGAAACCTGACTGAAACTCTTCAAATAAACCGTTCCTCTGCAGATGATCAGTTAGCATTGCATACATTTTCATTTTTTATGCAAACGATACCCAGCTTTATCGATCCATGAAGCCAGATGACGAACATCAATTAATTAAACTGCAGGAATGTCTTAAAGACATGAAGACCGGGATGACCTCTAATTTCCTGCTTCTAAATTCAGAGAAAACTGAAGTTCTTGTACTCAGTGCCAACAAATTTTTAATTAGGATAGACTGAAACATCTCCACAGGAGACATCTGGTTTTGACTGTGCAGTCTATCCTAACTGTGTTATATTCATTTGACTTGGCTGATCATGAAATTTACTTATATTTGGATAAAACACTGAATATGGTGGTGCATTCCTTAGACCGTGTAGCCACAATACTTGCATTTCCCTGTATTGTGTTTTCTTACTGTAAATAATGAATAACAATAAAGCATGATCTATATTACTGTTATTTGTTAATGCAGTATAGCATCTTGCTCACTGATTTCTGAGCTGGGCATGCTCTGAACCTGTAGCAATAGTTGCTCTAGTGGTTCCACAGCAGTACAAGAGCAACATCTGCTGACGCAATAAGGTATAACCTCAGTACATAAACACACAAGAGTATTAGAATTATTCATAAAACAAAAAAATGTGTGTGTGTGTGTGTGTGTGTCTGTGTGTGTTTGGGGGGAGGGGGGTGTCTCTATAACTAAACATGCAGCATTTTCATACCTACAACATATGGCTGTGCTCTATTGAGGTGTTCTTTGGAAGTTTATGTTTAACCTCTAAAACTGTTTTTACCACACAAGCCTGCATCAGAGTTCACTCACGACTGTAACATGAGAATAAAGGTTTTGAATGATTTCAAAGAAAGCTTTACAGTTGTTTGATTTTTAAGCCCAACAGCCAGATGAACAAATTAGTTTTTATCGCATCTTAAACGTGTAGACTTAAAGTATTTTAATCCCATTTTAAGGCCATTTTAAGGGTTACAGCGTGTGTCCCTATCATCAGATGTTTGAACAGTGATTTCAAAATATGCTTCTTTTTGGTACAAAACTGCTACTGAATAATGTGTAATATTCGTGGGAATGTGTCCTGTTACATTTTTGCAGATCAAACATCGACTGACTGGACCTGCAGTTTCAGCGCTGCAACTTTTCACATTGGGGCAAAAACCTGCAGCACAGGCCAGCCATACAAGGTCCATCCAGCAAGCAGTCAGAGGCCTTCAGGGCCAAAGGCAGCTCATGGATAACAGTCAAGTCATGATACGTTATATTTGTTCTAGATCATATTCAGGTCAAGGCACTCACTGAGGAAATGGAAATACTTTCTAGGCTCTATTGGAAGGTACTTTTTTATTTGTTGGTTCCTGCATGACATTCCATCATGTGGTCACAAACATTTGTTCATCTTAGCTAAACTCTTGCTCATGTATGCTTTTTGATATTCATATCAATATGATAGGATGGACAGCAGCTCCAGAGAGACCAGAGGAGAAGGCTGCAGCTGCAATGGTATTAATCAAAACAAGTCCACACCACATGGTGGATTTTGGTCGGTTTATTAACCATAATGCAGCAAACCTACAGACATAAAAGCATTAGTCTGCAGCCTCTCTGTTGGCTGGTAAAAAAAAAACCATATGCCTGCCTGATCCATCCCACTTGACCTACTTATGTACATTAAGTGCACACGTGAACAGACAGAAACCACAAATAACTCCAACAACCCAGCCCCTAATTGTGCACGTGTTAACCCACAATTACTTTTAGCATAAGCATGTAGGAGCTATTTCTCTGTCCTGTAACCTACACTACAAATCTTCCCATCTTCTCCCGTCTTCTTGGATACCTGAAAATAAAACAAATGGATGGAAGACAGAGAGAAAAAGAATGAAGTGTTCTTTTAGGTGATGGCCTCCAGGAGGAGACAGAGCTTGGTTACAGGGCTCTCCAATATCCTGGTCTGGGTTTGGACCCTCACAGAGCGAACCAACCCTCTGGAGTCTGATGTAGTGTTCAAAACTCTGCCCATCACCCAGGACCCTCGTGGAGCTGCGGCATCAGCAATGATGACTATGTCTCCTGAACAGAAGCTCCTCTTTGGTCTTATCCATTTCTGTCTTTCCCGCATCACAAGTAGGTACTCCAACATCCATGTCCTCCAAAAGAGCTCAACAGTATACTGTACTTGTCTCCATCTCCTTTTGATATACATGTCAGCAGGCTCAATGTACCACAGGCTTTTGGTACATTGAGCCGGTGGCAAAATGGGTTTCCCTTTCAGCAGGAGAATATGGTTTGGAGTGTGCGCTTCCAAGTCGGGATCATCTGCAGAGGTGGGAAGTAAATACCTACAAATATTTTGTTACTGTACTTAAGTAGAATTTTCAGGTACTTGAGTACTTGAAGTTATTTTTCTGACTACTTTTGACTTTTACTCCCTACATTTTTACACAAATATTTGTACTTTCTACATTTTCAAACAGGATCATTACTTTAGTTATAATGCATCTACCCTTTTTCATTTTCAGCAGGCTTGGGCAAACCACAATAGCCTTCCAACAGCCAATCAAAAAAGACCATAAAATGACTCCAAGTTTTTCAAACTTCAGTGAGTGATGTAGGTTTGTGCAGAGACCTTTACCTTGTGGAAGCATATTCTGCATGTTGCGCTCTTTCAGTTTGTTACATATCACACACTGCACTGAGAGTGTGTGTGTTTTAGGAGGCACAGCAAAATGTTACATCCCACAAACACGAAGCCTGCTGTGGTCAGACTCAGTCACAGAAACACGTATCCTATATGTGTTCTCTGCAGGCTGGAAACAGCCTGCAGGTAACTACAACTTCCTTTGTAAGAAATGTCACCACGTGTTTCCGTTTCAAACATAAAAAACAAGAGTATAATATATACACAAAACATTTTATAAAAACATACAAACAGAAGATATGATAATTCATAATAAACAGAATGGAATTTATACTATAACTCCAACAGTATCTCTCAAAATTGTAAATGAAAATTTGCACAAAATCGTTTCAAACCTCAGAAATGTTGTGTATTCATATCTTCACACTAATTTCTATAAACTGTAGCAAAAGCAAAAATACAGCACGTAGCTCAAAACTAACTACTTACAGAAGTGCAGTCTAAGTGTTTCAGGAACGTGTAATCATTAAGGTGCAGTTGAGCAGTAGTGGAGCTGTGATAGGCCTTGTGACAGTTCCTGTCCACAATAACACACAGAGGCACTTTGCACACCTCACACATGAAGGGAGTTTTCTTCCCACACAGCTTGCACTTCCTGCGCCCCTTTGTAGCTTTTTTTTGGCCAGATGCCCCCTCAACGATGGCAACAGGGTTGTGCTGATAGCTCACCGGGACACAGAGCTCAGCAGTCAGCTGTTCCTGGAAGGCCTGGTGCGTCATCGGCCGCTGCTCCAGTCTGCCACACAGCTCCTTGCTGAGTAAATAGCTGTTTGTTACAGCAATGTCAATAAAATGATGCAGCACCACTTAATGCTCTTTCTCCATGAGGAATAGGAGCCAATCAGCTGGTCTGACAGGTCAACTCCACCCATGAAGCAGTTGTAGTCCTTCACAGCCGATGGCACCGGCACCTCGACCGCTGTGTATTTTCCACCAACGTTGCGTGTGCCTGTCACAGTGTCCCCTGAGAAGGCGGTGTGCACAGTGGAGCACACACTCACCTCCCTTATGTTCAAAAAGTTTTATCCCCCATTTTGTTGGCTTATTCTTTATGTCCTGCTTCAGGGCAGTTCTGGCTTCAGTGGCCACCATGCGCTCATCTACAGAGATCTGTTGCCGGGGTTGGTACATGGCTTTGCAGGCGACACGTAAACTGTCATATAGGGGGCGTAATCTGTGCAGGAAGTCATAACCATCTGTGCCTTTTTTGCTGTCATTGAGGGCGTCTTCTGCAGGGTGACTCATATGAATGCTCCAAGTGATGGTGAGGAAGCGGTCTCTGGACATGACCTCAGCAGGATACGGCACACGGAAGATGGAACTGGCATGCCAAAAATCTCTTATCTGTGGCAGCTTCAGAATCCCCATGTACAGCGTCAGCCCAATGTACCGATACAGCTCCGCCTCTGTGAGCTCTGTGAGCTCAGTCCACGTGAACTTCTGGCCTTCTTGACTGCATTTTTGTTTGTGTCGGCACACAGTGTTTTAATGGCAGCCCGGTCAAAGTACATCCCGAACAGCTCGGCTGCAGATGGATTGTCCACATATTCTGATAGAGGTGGCTGTATTTCTGGCCTTCTCTTGGGCAGGAAATGTAGTGGGGATTTTGGCATGCTGTCAGGCTCCTTTTCACTTTTCCAGGCGGATGCATCACCAGAGGGCGTCTCCGACCTGGAGCGCTTGTTTGCTGCCCCTCTCCCTCTGTCTCCCTCCAGAGTAGAGCAGGAGTCCTCAAATTCCTCCTCCTCCTCAACATCTTCAACACTGCACACAGAAGAAGTTGCACGGTGTGTTAGATGTGATCAGAATGCGACTAATACAATATTGGTGCATATGTTTTCCTTACTTTCCTCCAACTCAAAAACAAACAATATTTCATGAATATGTACATACACATCATGCCACAGATCTATCCCTTCCATGAAGTCGGCTTCATTTCCACTGTCGGCAGAATCCGGACCAGATGAATGGATGGAAACCTCGTCTGCATCCGGTGCTGGAATTGGGTCCGAAGCTTCGTGCAAGGTGTACCGTTTGCTGGGTCCGGGTTTCTGCGGCGCCATAATGTCTTGTGTTGAAGTGTGAGTGTGTGTATCGTGCCTGTGGTGAGTGTGTGGTGTGTGTCTGATTTTGTGAGAGAGCACGAGATAAAACCTGAGCAAGAGTGTGACAGCAAGCGCAGATAAAAACGCCACAATTCCCGGGAGATTGACGTCACTTCCTGATGTCGTAGGTAGCGGTAGGAACCTGAGATCAATAAAGCACCTCTGCACGGATTACAATGGTTTGATTTCTGCAAAGCCATAAGCGGAAGGACACGATGAATGCGTGATATGTAACTCCTCCCGTTTTATGTGCAAAAATAATTATTGCTCTTATTTATGTATTTATTTAATTTGGTTGCAGCTGATTGTTACTTTGAAAGGGAACATTTGTAGTAGTATCTGAACGTGGCAAAAACACAACCTAAGCTAATTCAGTTCAAATAAAAATTTGCTTAAAAATAAAAAAGGTTTTCAGTCAGGCATATCTAAAACACAATAGCCAGAACACACATTATGCAGGAACTCTGAAAGTCTACACATACTTTCTTCTTTGTGTCACCCAAAGCTGGGTGAGATTTCAGACCTCTATAACTACATCCCTCTCCAAAACGTCTCCAAATGACCAAATCGTTGCGTTCACTCACTGCTGTGACAAAAACAAACTGAAGCATTTTGATGACTATAAAACCTTTTACAGGTTTTTTCCTGAGCTCACATATGACTGCTCAGCAGAACACCCAGGCTGTCATATTGTGAAGTTTGCGGATGACACAGCAGTGGTCGGATGCATCGCTAACAACGATGAGTCCGGCTACAGGCAGGAGGTGGAACACCTCTAGCTCTGCTCTGCACACACTTATGCTGCTGTCAATTGCACAAGTCACTGCTGTGGCACCACAAGTCTCCACCTTGCCATTACTCCACATCTGTTAATTCCATATTTATTTTTATTTACCTTGGAAGGTACACACAGGTGTATATATTTGTGTGTGTGTTGTGTGTGTGTGTGTGTGTGTGTGTGTGTAGATGTGAAGGTATGCATATACAGGTGCTATATATATTATTGTTACTTATATTTGTATTTATTTTTCTTTAAATTGCTTGAAACTGTCATAACTATTAAAAGGGCAACACCGGGACCTGAATTTTGTTCCACTGCATGCCAGGGTTATAATAGTTTTGGATTTTACATTATAGTTTAGTTTTAGTTAGTTTTTACTTTTTTTTCTCTAATTCAGTTAGTTTTAATTCGTTTTCAGAGTGGTTTTTCTCGTTTTTATTAGTTTTTATTTTTGGTTTCATGCTTAGTTTTAGTTAGTTTCAGTTAGTTTCAGTATTAGTTTTAGTATTTTCATACCTAATGAAATGAAAACTTGACAAAAGATACAGTTTAAAGAAATATATTCAACAACCAGCTGTTCACAAGACTAAATGCTAAATGTGTGTAATATTAAGGACACACATGAACATCAACAGGGAGAAACAAAGAAAAACATGAACTCTCAAACTCAATAAACTCTACAATAAACTCCACAATAAAGTTCAGCATCAGTGCAGCAGATTAATAACGCCTACATGTGGTGTTTGACAAAAACAAACTCTTTGAAGGAGTCAAAGGTCAAATCCAGCTGCATCCTGATGTTCTCACCACCTGAAGCTGCTTCTGTTTTGGAGCTAGCTTGGTTAGATGCTGCTAATTAAACCTGCAGGGTCTTTGCGGCCTCTGTACACAACCTACAGAAGTTGCCGACCTCATGTCCACATTTATGCTTGTGTAGCTGGATTGTGTGTTAATTACCTTGTGGTCGTGTGCAGGTGTTTTATATGCAGCGCAGGCTGGGACTTCTTTTTTGGTCCTCACTCTTTGTGCTCAGTTTTTTGGCTGCAAACATATTTGTCCCTCTTTTTTTTTCACTTTCTTCATTCCTTCATGTCCATCCTGATAGTTTCAACAGTCTCCTACCAGGAATTTGCTGACAGTTGTGAGTCCTTATATCGATGCTTTGATTATTATTCCTGATTGTTATTCTCTCACTGATAAAGTAGCCGGAAACGCACAAGGACGCAACAGTTTAGTCACAACTTTCTGGACTGCGTGGACCCGACAAGTAGTCCCGTTTCTCAGAGGCGCAGGCCAGGTTACCTGGTAGGATCAGAGCAGTTTCTGTTGTGTGCTTTCAGGTGGACTTTGATGTTGCTGGTTTTTCCTGAATGAGAAATGTTCCACACATTTTTCATCATCCACAACAAGACTTTCGATTCTATCTGTGCTCTTGTACTCAAAGACCCTCCATACGGGACTCTGCCGCTTTCTCTGCAGACCGCAGCCATTACTTTGCGGACCAGCGCGTGAGCGCACGCACATGCGCACTCACTCAGTTGTCCGATGGCGCTCCCAGCTTAAACTCGGAGAGCGGAAAAAATGATTTCATATCAATCCACAAGGCTTAAAAAAAAAACAAAAAAAAAAAACAAGTGAATGAAAGTCAGTTTATCCATAATTTCAGTTAGTTTTAGTTAGTTTTGTAAATTCACAATTCAGTTTTAGTTAGTTATCGTTTTTTCCTTTTAATTATAGTTTTTATTTATTTCAGTTAACGACAATGTTTTTTCAATTTCAGTTTTCGTTATTTCGTTCGTTTTCGTTAGCTATAATAACCCTGCTGCATGCAAATGTGATGCGAATGACAATAAAGAATCCTTGGATTCTTGGTATGTAACTCTATTTGGTTTTTAAATGTACTCTTTACACTTTGCCAGGGCCCATTTTCAAGTCATTGGTTTCAGATGGTTGCCACAGGTAAGCTATTTGGCTCTTGTGTTTTTTAGCTAGTGTATTAGTCATGTTCTTGAAGCTTTCCTTTGGATTGCATCAGTGACGTGCGGTGAGGGTCGTGACTGGTGAGGCACTGACGTCATCACATCAGATTTACAAACATATAGCTTATTCACCATTTGATTGGCAACAGTTGTTTTGTTTAACATTAACATAGTTTGAAGCAAACCTTTTAGCTCCGGTGTTGGTCTTCCTTTAATTATTATCTTCTGCTTCGATTGAAAGTCCAGTTTAGAAAATTCTTTCAGTTGAGTTATGTAATCTTCCATGTTGAACATAAGGCCAAGCAACAGGAAAAACTAACTGGCCATGCTAACTGTTTATGGTAGCTTGCCGCTGAGGAGTCGTAGAGTCCCTGGGATCACCAGCGCCCCCTACCATGAGGCACGAGAACTGCGTGCCTCACCTAGTGTCTCTTCGCAGCAGTTTCATGATCGCTCAACACAAGAATGCATTACACACATACAGTTGTTAATGAAAAAAACAACAAAAAAAAACTGTGCATTATATACACCAGCTAAAATATAGAAATTTAGTTCATATAGTAAAAGTGTTAGAACATTTTAATAGCCACATGCAAAGGGAAAGTAATCCGGTCTCACTGCATAGCATGCCAGCACAGTTAGTAGTCATTGGCAATGACTATACTGAGCCGCACCACGGATTGCGCAATCCGTGGTGCGGCTCGCCGGGCTGGTGCCTCACCGTTCGTCTCTTAGTATTTGCAAATTTAAATGCAAAAATTCAGCGATTTTGAAAAAACTAATCTAAAAATGGTGTAGTTAAATGGAAAAGAACTTTAAAATACAAATCACTGAATGAATATAACCATTTAATTTATTTTTTAATTTTATATTTCCACGATGACAGGTGAGGCCGTGCCTCACCTGCCTCCCCTGACTGCACGTCACTGGATTGCATACACCAACAGTGAGCAGTGGCTCAATTTTTTGCATACATCTGGGATAATGCACCATAAAATGATGCTTTGGGATCAATTTATTGTTGGGATACAGATGGTTGAACAATTCATGATGATCTGAAACCAGGTGCTTCAAGTATAAAGTGATACCAAGTGATATAGCTGGAGATAAAATAAACAAATACCAGTGCTTATCACTGGGATGCACAAGATCTCCAAACATAATGGGCAGCTGATGCAGCAAACACCAGCTCTGAATGCCATTTAACCCCAAGTCATGGGAGCCATCCACTGATGTTACACCAGGTGTTCCATGAAGCCATAGTTGAAATTCTGAATTCTCCTATGTACCTCTGCTGATGTGTAATTGTCAATCAGGTGCTGAATGAGTAATTTTATTTGTCATTTCCAGTTAATATTACAGTTCTGTCACAGGCCTTTTTTTCACTTCACTTTGTGATTTTTTTATCTGGGAAAAGTGCGATATAAATAAATTTTATTTACTTACCCCCTGATTAAAAGCCTCAAGATTATTAAAAATATGAGAAATTATTCTGAGGGACTACTGTTGAGACATTTCACTTTAAAAATGCACCTACTGGTAGTTCTAGAGGAAATTCAGAGGAATTTGATAATCAGTGTTGTTAAAGTGGAAATTGTCAGCTCACTATGTTTATTCTTGAACTCTTTTAGAGTGGCTTTGCATGACTTATAGTTCAAAATAATCCTTATTTACCCTCAGCTCATCTTCTTCCTGAAACCATAGACTGTATATGAAAGATGGACACAGTTACTGCAAGTTGTAAAACCTCAACTTTTGCTGTTACCATCTTGAAGGGTGGAAGTGACTGAGAAATCAAGCACAAACACCTGCTCACGCTTCACTTTTACACGACTGCTGCTTTATTTTTGGGATCTTAGAGGCACTGAGCTGCTGCATGTGCATCATGTATGGTGCCTAGACCAGCTGTCACAGGGTGAGAGGCAGAGTACACCCTGGACAGGTCGCCAGCCAATGCACAGAGACAGGCAAACATTCACACTCACATTCACACCTATGGGCAATTTAGAATCACATCACCCATTAACCTAACCCCACTAATTGCATGTCTTTGGACTTCGGGAGGAAACTGGAGTACCCAGAGTAAACCCACACAAACAAAGGGAGAACATGCAAACTCCACACAGAAAGGCCCGGGCCAAAATGGATTGAAACTCAGGACCTTCTTGCTGTGAGGCAACAGTGTTAACCACGCGACCGTGCTGAAAAATCTGAAGTAATTTTTAAAAATATTTTGATAGAAAACTGGCAAATAGGTGCAACAATTTATTGAACCATGCACAAACATAAATGGAAATACAGTTTAAAAGACAAAAACAGAGTATCTACAAGTCTAACCAGTTTGAAAGTTATTTATTATGACTACCTTTATTCTTCAGCACAGCCTCGACTCTCTGATTCAGCTTTCTGTCATTCTTTAAGCGGTGAAGGACATTCAAAGCTCTTCTTTGGATCTTGGCTGCTTTTTGTTCTGTTCTCTGTCGAGATGATCCCACATTGCTTCAATAATGTTGAAGTCTGGGCTCTGGGGAGGCCAGTCCATGACTGAGTGTTCTATTGTGTGTTTTTCTATCCAGGTATGCTGATACTGCACTGGCAGTGTTTGCGATCATTACAATACTGAAATGTGAAGCCTTTGTCAGTCAGATGCTTTCCAGATGATATCGCGTGGTGGCTCAAAATCTGATGGTACTTTTCTGCATTCAAAATTCCATCAGTTTTGACAAGATCTGCAACACCACTGGCTGAAATGCAGCTCCAAACCATGACGGAGCCTCCACTGTGCTTTACAGATGGCTGTAAACACTCACTGCTGTACCTCCCTCAGTTCAATTCAATTTAGTTTCAATTCAATTTTATTTATATAACACCAAATCACCACAAACAGTCACCTCAAGGCTCTTCAAATTGTTGGAAAGAGGTTAATGTTAAAAAAAAAAAAAATACTTAGCATAACTAAGGGATGTTCAGGGTCACCTGATCCACCCACAACTATAAACTTGATCAAAAAGGAAAGTTTTAAGCCTAATCTTAAAAATAGAGAGGGTGTCTGTCTCCTGAATCCAAGCTGGGAGCTGGTTCCACAGAAGAGGGGCCTGAAAGTTGAAGGTATCCACAAGTAAGCCAGCAGTCTGAGAGTGAAGTGCTCTGCTGGGGTGATACGGTACTATGAGGTCTTTAAGATGAGATGGGACCTGATTTTTCAAGACCTTGTATGTATGTGATATTTTAAATTTTATTCTGGATTTAACAGGGAGCCAATGAATAGAAGCCAATATGGGAGAAATCTGCTCTCTCTTTCTAGTCCCTGTCAGTACTCTAGCTGCAGCATTTTGGATCAGCTGAAGGCTTTTCAGGGAGCTTTTAGGACAGCCTGATAATAATGAGTTCACAATGAATTACAATAGTCCAGCCTAGAAGTAATAAATCCATGAAATAGAAACCACTGCATTGCAGTAAATTTAATACCTATAGCAAGCTCTAATCTGTGTAATAAAATGTTATGGTCAACAGTATCAAAGCTGCACTGAGGTCCAACAGGACAAGAACAGAGATGAGTCCACTGTCAGAGGCTGTAAGAAGATCATTTGTAACCTTCACTAATGCTGTTTCTGTACTGTGATGAATTCTGAAACCTGACTGAAATTCTTCAAATAAACCGTTCCTCTGCAGATGATCAGTTAGCTGTTTTACAACTACTCTTTCAAGAATCTTTGAGAGAAAAGGAAGGTTGGAGATTGGCCTATAATTAGCTAAGACAGCTGGGTCAAGTGATGGCTATCGTGGTTATCTGTCAGGCAGGCAAAGATTGGACCCCAAATGCAGGACTCAAAAGGTAAACTGTACTTCAATATGATTTATTGAAAAAGATAACAACCAAAACAAACAAACTGGGCTGGACAGATGCCAGAACTAAAACTAAGGGACACATGAAACAGAGAGACACACAGCAGGAATCATTGACAATGACACAACAAAGAACAGAGGAAAAACTGAGGGCTTAAATACACACACTAGGTACTCAGGACAAGTGGAAACAGCAGGGAACAGCAGGTGCAACAAATGAAACTAATAACACAGGGGAAGCAAAACTAAACACAAAGTACAGGGAACACGAGACTGTCAAAATAAAACAGGAAGTAACCCAACATGGTACATGCAGACTAAACACCACGGAGGACTGGCACACAGAACTAAACAGGGATCAAGACACGGGGAAACAGACAAAGAGAAACACAGACACAGGACAGAGATGCAGGTTAGTCACAACACTGGGAATAATACTCAATACAAAAACACAGGAGGCCAGGGATATGACAACAGTGGGGAGTGGTGGCCTAGGGGAGAAGAAGAGGGTTCATCACTGAGAGGACCCTGGTTCAAATCCTCAGGCTGGCATCACTCTGGGTCCCTGAGCAAGCCCGCGCCCCTTGGCTACCCCCTGCTCCATGCTGTGCTGTGTGTACTACATACTCCATGTGTGTGATTGGTTAAATGCAGAGAATGAATCTCACTGCATGTATATATATGTATGTGACAAATAAAGCTCTTTCTTCTTCTTTCTTCTTAACAGGACAAAACAGACAAAAGAACACAGACGCCGGGGAGACAGGAACAAGGGGAACTAGGAAATCAAAATGGAACAATAACGAATAACAAGACAGGAACTAAGATGAATGATCAAGACCAAAACAAACTAGGAACATACCAGAACTCAGTGAAAACAGAACCTACAACAATAAAACACAAAACCCTGGGCACACGGCCCAGGACCATGACACTGGCTTTTTAAGTAATGGTTTAAACATCCATCTATTGTTTAATTCAAACACCTAAACAAAGGATCTGTATTTACATTTTCAGTGCCTTTTTTATAATTAATCTGCAGGTTAAAATCCTGCAGAATAAGTGACCAGTTTATGAATCTATGGTTTGAGTTTTGCATCTGAGAGAGAAACACTAATGGGTTATGATCCAAGATTAGGCTTAAAATTTTCCTTTTTGATAAAGCTTATAGTTAGGGCTGGATCAGGTGACCCTGAACCATCCCTTAGTTATGCTGCAATAGGCCTAGGCTGCTGGGGGGGGTTCCCATGATGCACTGAGTGTTTCTTTTAGCGCACGTCTTTTTACTCTGTTTATACCCCACTTTGCATTTAATCATTAGTTAATATTAATCTGTTTCTCTTCCACAGTGTGTCTTTTGTCCTGTCTCTCTTCCTCAGCTTCAACCAGTCACAGCAGATGACTGCCCCTCCCTGAGCCTGGTTCTGCTGGAGGTTTCTTCCTGTTAAAAGGGAGTTTTTCCTTCCCACTGTCACCAAGTGCTGCTCATAGCGGTGGTTTTGACTGTTGAGTTTTCTCTGTAATTATTGTAGGGTCTTCACCTTACAATAAAAACTACCTTGAGGTGACTTTGTTGTGATTTGGTGCTATATAAAAAAAATTGAATTCAATTTATCAGTGAAAACTGGTTCAGAACTAGACCCAATGTACACTTCAGTACTGCAAAGCAAGCAACCAGGCCAGGGCTTCTTTTTCAATAATGTTATATTTCAGCTGATGTTTGTTGAATTTCTTAGAAAAGTAGCAGTTGGGGTGAGAGGAACAGCGCCCACATGCAGAAGCATCAACCTCAAGTTTAAAGACGAGTGCAAGAGCTGGCGTACTACATAAAAATGTCTTAGCAGACTCAAAGGCATCCTGACAATCAGGTGTCCCAACAAAGGGCTTCAGTGGACTAACTAAACCTGTGAGAGGAGCCATGACATCAGAGAAATTTCTACAGAATCCTCTATAATAACCACACATCCCAAGGAAGAGGTGTAATGCTCCTGTTGTTTGTGGGATAGGGAAATCAATGATGGCTTGTATTTTAGACACTGCAGGACACACTTGTCCTTGTCCCACTTGTTTTTCTAAATATGTGACTGTAGCTCTACCAAAATTTCCTTTGGCAAGGTTTAAGGTAAGTGAAGCTAAAGATGATCAGACCAGGTAGATGCATAGATGGCTACATCATCCAGATAGCTAAAACTTTATGCATAAGACGCTGGAAAGTAGTAGGCGCACTACACAACCCAAATGGAATCTGCTGTCACAACATCAGATGCTCGTGGGGTCAGAAGGACCTGCCAATAACCTGCTCTGTGTACATTGCGATCTCTTTGACCATCAGATCAATCTTGTCCTTGAAGGAGAGGTCAGAGGTCAAATGTGACAATTGTACCTTTTGAAATCATGCAGGGATGTTTTGTGGAGCACAGGGATATTAGGAAAAGATGGAGAATTTTTGATAGATGATTTCAAAAGGGGACATCTATGAGGACATTTAATGCCAGTTTGGGATGTACAGTTGTTTCTGGAGTAGTTTTGGACATTTAAAAATGTGTGGACTTTTTTTTAGCCTTCAGTTGATCAAGTCATTTATGAGCCCACTTGTATATTTCTAAGTGTTGAAGCCGTGTGAAATATCTGTGGTTGCTGGACTGAGATCTGGTGACTGTCACCAATCTTCCTCCACATCATTACACCACCAGCAGCAGCCTGAACCATTGACACAAAGAGGCTGGATCCATGCTTTCATGCCAAATTCTGACCCTACCATCCAACATCCAGACATTTTCTATTGTCTAGTTCTTGGTGAGTCAGTGTGAACTGGAGCCTCAGTTTCCTGTTCTTAGCTGACAGGAGTGACACCTGGTGTGGTCTTCTGCTGCTGTAGCCCATCTGCTTCAAGGTTGGACACGTTGTGCACTCAGAGACGCTCTTCTGCATACCTTGGTGGTAACAAGTGGTGATTAGAGTTACTGTTGTCTTTGTTTCAGCTTGAAGCAGTCTGACCATTCTCCTCAGACCTCAGAGAAGTGCTGCTAATCTCTTGTTCTGTTTCTCTGTAAACCCCAGCGATGGCTGTGCCAGAAAATCTCAGCAGATCAGCAATTTCTGAAATGCTCAGACCAACAACCAGCAGTGTTCAAAGTCACTTAAATGCTCAGTTTGAACTTCAGCAGGTTGTCGTCATCATTTCTATATGAATAATTGCACTGGGCTCCTGCCATGTGATTGATTTGTGTTAACAAGCAGCTGAACAGGTGTACCTACCAAAGAGGCGGTGATTGTATATTTATTATTCAGAAATTAAGGCGTTATTAGAGTCAGTTGGTCTCTTTAAAAAAAAAGAAAAACAAATTAGTTATCTTGCCTCCTCAGGCATTTCTTCTGTTTTAAAGTGTTTTGTTTCTCAGCCTCATTTTAAACCAGCAGTGAGATGAAGTGGAATAAATGAGGGGGCGGTGGAGAGAAGCAGACAGACCTCGGCAGAAAGAACCAGAGCTGTCTGCGTGGAGAGAGAGAGAGAGGACTATATACAGCGGCGGAAGGAGAGCAGCGTCACAGAGGTTAGTGCTGCGGAGCTGCGATCAGAAAGGAGAGGAGCTCATCAACGACTCACCCACCAGCGGCTTGTTTTCAGGTAAATAAAACACGTCAAACGGCAGCTTTTAGCTTTTTTTCCGAGCTTTATTTACGATCGTTTGGAGCTGATGAGACGATGGAGGCCGATCAGGTGCTTTTAGTGAGGATGATGATGCTGAGGTTGAAGGACGGAGAAAACAACACCCCGAAAACCACAGCGTCAGCTGGCAGCGTGTTCAGTCTCTTCCAAATGATTCCAGTCTGCTTAAATGTCCAGCCTGGCTGAAATGAACTGTCGAGTGTTTTCATTGTCTGTCAGTGGGGCGTTTTTGCCATCCTGCCCTGCACTGCGCACATCGCCACAAACACGCTCCGAGCCTGAATCCTGACGTTTTGATCCTTCGGGATCATAAACGCGGCTCCGTGGGGGGAGCCGGGCTGTTCGGGGAGGTTCGGGCTCGGTTTGGAGCTATTTTGTCTTCATGTTTGGTTTGATATAAAATGGAGGCTGGATGGAGGAGGAGGAGGAGGATGCTGAAGCTGCCATGGCCTCCTTCCCTCCCTCCCTCCTCCTTCCCTCCCTTCCTTCCTCTCACATCACATGGCATTCCAGAAATCTTCCAATCACCTCAAATCGATAGAAATATCGGTCATGTTATAAGCGTTCAGGTCTGCAGGTTGTCAGATAATATTTAAAATGAGATCTTCTCTGATTATATTATTATTAGCATTTTATTCCCGGCCAGTATTCCCAGTAAGAGACAGATGTTGCTCCAGTTTGTGAGCAGAGTGGGCCGATTTGTGACAACAAGGACATCTTTAAACATGCATGGAGAGATTTTCGTTGGAAAAATGTAATTGTATAAAGTGGACATATTTTTGAATAATGTCGCATTTTGGAAACTGAATATTTTTGGAAGCTGCGAGGAGGGTGTGCAGTTTTCAGTTAATCTTTAAATGGTTTTCCTTCTCAGCCAGTATTCCCAGTAAGAGGCTGATGTTGCTCCAGCCTGCGAGCAGAGGGGGGCCGATTTGGAGAAATCTTTAAGAAAGTGGAAATACTTTAAGAGTACTGGGGAAATAATGCAGTTATTTTGGAAAATACTAATATTTCCAGACAGTGGGGACATTTAGTAAATAGATTTTTGGAAAATTGTTGGCATTTTCGAACAGCAGGAATATGTTTGGAAAGTGTGGACAGTGGAAAAACTGAACGTGGGTGTGTAGTTTGTCAGTTATTCGTTAACATTATTTTTTTGTTGTTTCCTTCTAGGCCATTATTCCCAGGAAAGAATGAGTTAAAAAAATAGTATTATGAGAATATTTTGTAAAACTGTCGCTATTTTGGAAAGCAGGAGATGTGTGTGTTTTGCTAATGAGAGAGATTTTGGAACATGGGAAAATGTGGTTATGTTTTTGACATTTTTGGAAACAAATTATTTTTAGCTCATTTTTTAAATCAAGGTATTTCAGTGTGGGAACATTTGGGAAAGTGAAGTGAAGAAAGTGAATATATTAAATCTCAAACTTTACCTGAAAATCTAAGAGTAACATTAATGTTTTACCAAAGCAATGATAATCTCAGTCAAAATTAAATACAAAGCTCCTGTTTATTTAATAGAAATGGAATATTAACACCCTGTTATTACATCAGTTCAGATCATTTGGACCTGAGGAGCGAGTCTTCTGAAAACAGGAACTTCGTTAACACATCGGAGAACAGCAGCAGCACGCTGAGGTTATTTTTAGGAGATTCATTGGGATGTTGTGATGTTGTTGTGTCCACGCTGACTCATACAGTCATGTTGCGTAACCTCGGTCGTGGCCTCGGCAGAGTGCTGTTGCTGCCGTGTCCAGCTGGGACCTCAGATTACATAAAGCACGGATAACGAGTTTAATCAGAGAAATTAAAGTGACTAAATGTCACACAGATGGACGTGTTTATCACGCTGATGCTTCACTTGTCATTTGCATGTGATCATTACTTTATTATTTCATGATCAAAGCATTTTTAAGTCCTTTTTGTCTACTGAAACATTAAAAGACAATTTTAAAGCTGCATTTAGAAGTCATTTGAATTGATTCCTGTCTGTGTGGGTGCAGCTAAGGATGGGCTCAGCATGTAGATGCAGACAGAGCTGCTGTTGGTGTGGATTAAAATGTGCGGCTCAGACTACAGAGATGTCTCACATGTGTCCTTTGACCTGCTGGATGATCTATGTGTGTGTTTGTAGCCTACTAGCCCAGATGTGTTTTACACTCGTGTAAAGAGCTCACAATGAAGCTTTCAGGTTTGTTCTGGAAGATTCTGCAGATAAATAAGATCCACAGCATCCACAGAGTGTGTGGGAGCGGCACACAGACACACACCCCTGCTAATTAGTGCAAAGAAACATCCAAATAAAATCCTGGAATTTCATTCGGCAAAACTGGAGCACAGACTTCTTGGATGGTGTCACTGTCCACCTGTCAGTCAGTTCAAACTTTAAACAGGTGAATTATAAAATAACTCACCCCCATATAGTTGTCATGAAGGGGGAAATAAGCTGCTATGTTAATGCAATGCAGAATGATCTCAGAAACCTTTGTAAATAAACAGAGTAAAGAAATACTGACATTATTTTTATTATTATTATTACCTTTATTTCACCAGGAAGTTCCATTGAGATCGCAGTCGGTTTTACAAGAGAGACCTGACAAAGACAGCAGCCATATAAACTCCAAATCAAAATACTACAAACACAACATGAACTATAAATCACAGCCATATACTATGTAATATACCCATAATATAAAACATTAAGTGTCTCCTTCACTGCATTCCTTATTATGTATTTAAATTCTCTGGTAGATAGAGGCATGTTTAAATTTAGGTCTTTCTGTAAATTATTCCATGTCCAAGAAAATAATAGTAAGAAAATGCTGTTTTCCCAGATCTGTCCGAACTCTAGATACGTTAGAGGAGTGTAGCTGGTAACTACTGGCACTGGGACAGAGAAGGGTACAGAGGTAAACTGGAAGTTAAACTGGAAAATTACCAGTGCTGTTTTCTTTGAATGATGGTGCTTTAAGGGATTAAAACAGCCTAAAGCTTAACGCAGCACACTGTGAGTGATGCTGACTCAGGGAGGAACGGATGGCTCAGTGATGGACTGAGATGCAGTCGGATGGATTTCAGCAGCGTGCCCATTTGCTAAAGTGGATTTAATCCAGTCAACACCTAATGATGGGCAGGGAGGGTTAGCAGTAGCCCTTTTAGCCACTGCTGTTATCAGTGCAGTGGGACAATTAGCCTGCTTTCAGCTTCTTTCCTCTGTCTCTTTCACACACACACACACACACACACACACACACACACACACACACACACACACACACACACACACACACACACACACACACACACACACACACACACACACACACACACTCTCTCTCTCTGGATTTCTACTTAGCGCTCATGTTTTGATGCTGAATGGAAACAGAGACAACAAGGACGGCGGTGAGATGCTGGAAGGAAAACAAACCAAACCGGGCTCAGCTGGTTTCAGCTGCATCACAGCCACGCCCTCGTGCTGGAGCTGTGCGGTGGTTCAAACAGGGAACAGTTCGAGTCCATCACGACAAAGCAGTGAAATGTTGTGTTGCTGCAACAAACTGCATCATTGCGTTAGTCTGTTTGTTTGAAGTCACACTGCAGCAGAAACACACCAACCAGGAAAAGCAAAGCTGCTCGAGGCACTTTGTAACACTGCTCAGTAACTTAAGACGGTGGTAGTGGGATAATAATTTCATAACATTAAAGTAATAATTAAGGAAATAAAAAGGAATAAATAAGCAATAGTCTGGTATTAACAGTAGGTTTACCTGAGTCTTATGTAACAGGGTAATAAAGACCCAGACAGAGGGGGTAATAATGGTCAAACAGAACTTTTTAATAATAGCACAGTACTTTAACAATAACCAATAACCATAAAAGGTGCAATATTTTGATTAAAATATCAAAATCCATGGTAGCTTAGTATTGTGTTATTAGACTGTTTTGATGACATTAAAGCCTGGCTCGATTTAAATCTTTTAAACTTTAATGAGAGCAACACTGAGTTCATGATACTTAGACCCAGTTGTTCTAGCAGTGCTCCAACATTGGACCTGGGCCCACCGGATCCTTATGTTAAGCCCAGTGTAAATAATCTGGCTGTGAAAATGGACTGTGACTTAAAACTGGACAAACAGATTAATTCTGCTGTGAAATCAGGTTTTTACCAACGGAGGCTTCTTTCTAAGGGCGAGCCCTACTTTTAATAACTATGAGGCCTGTCTTTCACACTGCTGCCCACCTTCTTACCAGGACCCTTAAGACAGAGCACATGTCCCCGTTCTGGCCTCCCTTCACTGGCTTCCTGTGTGCTTTAGGATTGATTTCAGTTTAGGGTTTGACGTCTTTAAATCCCTGGGTTGCTCCCATTGTATCTTGCTGATCTCTTATGCTCCTTCAGAGTCACTGAGCTCTGCTGACCATCCACTCCACCATGTTCCTAAAACTAGACTTAAGAACAGGGGGGATCGAGCTTTCTCCCCCTCATGTTAGGCCGGCCCCCACCTTGCATGTTTTTAAAGCCCTCGGTTTTATTCTTTGACCTCTAACCTGGGCTGAGGTATTTAGGCTGTTGTATTATCTCTTGGATTTTTGTGATTTCTTGGATATAGTGTGTGTGTGTGTGTGTGTGTGTGTGTGTGTGTGTGTGTGTGTGTGTGTGTGTGTGTGTGTGTGTGTATGGTGTTTCTTATTTTTTTAGATAACCCTTTATAAATAAATGTTGTGTTTGACTGTGATGACTTTATGTAATGCAGGGGTGGCCAACTCCAGGCCTCGAGGGCCGCTGTCCTGCAGGTTTTACATGTGTCCCTGATCCAACACACCTGAATCAAATGGCTGAATTACCTCCTCAGTATGCAGTCAAGTTCTCCAGAGTCCTGCTAATGACTTCTATATGTGATTCAGCTGTGTTGGATCAGGGACACATCTAAAACCTGCAGGACAGTGGCCCTCGAGGCCTGGAGTTGGCCACCCCTGATGTAATGTGTTGTTGATTGAAGGATTATGGAGTTCATTTAGAGTCTCTCAGGCTTTCATTCAGGATTTCCCGTCTCTATCTGTGTCTCGTGTTTTTGATTCTTTGGTTCCTGTTTAACTTTGATGTTTTTCCTAAAGGATAACTTTTAGTTTTGTGGTATTAGGATCTTGTTGACTCTCTTGTTGTTTCTACTTCATGGTTTGCAGTCATGAGTTGAGTTTAGTCATATCTTGTATTCTGGTTCATATCTTGGTGAGCATAATTTCACTGCTGGAGCCTCTTCAGGGCTTTGGAATAACCTGCTTGAGCAAATAAGGCATCCTGAATCGGGAGCAAAATAAGGAATAAAAATCTCTGAGCTCATTAAAATGTGTTTACTTCTCCCTGACAGGCTGCAGAATCCTTCATCATGACAAAAGAGGAGAACCTGGAGGTGCAGGAGAAGGAGAGGCATGACCGGGAGGAGCAGGAGGAAGGGAGGGTCCAGAGAGAGGAAGAGGAGGCGCTGACTGAAGAAGAAGAAGAGGAGGAGGAGGAAGAAGAGGAGGACGAGGAAGAAGAGGAGGAGTATGAGCTAGAGGAGGAGAGAGAGCAGGAGGAGAGGACAGAAGTGGAGGAAGATGAGGAAGACGAGCAACAGGAGGAGGAGCGGGAAGAGAGAGAGGAGCGAGAGGAAGAGGAGGAGGCTCAGGCCGAAACAGAGCCAGAGCCCGCGTCTGTGTCCGAGTACCAGAGTCCGGTTCACGAGCCGCGCCGCCGAGCCATGGTACACCCGTCCGCCCAGGCACCACTGCCCAAAGACTACGGTACATCATACCACCTTAAATTCATACTGATAAATACCTTAAATACTCTCAGTCATACTGTCTTATATCCCCGCTACAGATTCAGAGTTAAGTACAGAATCTGGAGTCACAGTTCACTGGCAGTACTTATAGTCTGTACTGCTGATTGACTGATTGATCCGGCTGCTGTATTGATGAGAGGCTTGCTGGTGTCCATCAGGCTCGCTCAGAACTCCTGAATCTGTTATTCCAACAGTGAACAGCCAATCACTGTTCAGCAAGAAACTGGCCATGGTTCAACAGCCAGAGGGTGCTCACGAGATAATGCTCAGTGAATAAGAGTGAACGGATGTTTCAAATAATAATTTAAACCTGATTCTAGACCAAAACACAGTTCAGTGCTTTAAATTCTCCTGCACTGTGGACTTCCTGTTCCCTGTGGGGCGCTCTTGAGCTTGTCCAGAATGAATAGGTCCTTTTGGAGCTGTAGAAAGATAAACGTTGTGGGGTAATCATTTCACTTTCAATTATTAGGGATGTTACAGTGCCATGTGCAACTTTACGGGATCCTCCATTTTGATTTGGAGCATGAAGTGAGCGGCAGCAGAGGATTTGTAGCAGCCTCCTGGTAGCGTCACCTTCAACCACCAGAACCAGCTGCTTCTTCTGCACTCGTGGAAGCTTCTGTTGGGGATTTAAGTTCTAACATCTGATCATAGTTTGGAGGCGGGCGCCATCGAGGGAGGATGTCCTTCACTGACCAGTCAACATGCATTAGCAGGATGCTAGTGTTTCATGGACAAAATCAGACATTAGTGTTTAATTACAATAAAATGAAGGCTTTATGTCTGGGAGAAGGTTTTAGATGGTCTTTCACTCTGATTTATTGAGGACTAGCTCAATAAATGCTGTACCTCAAGCTGAATTGCAGCTAATTTCTTCACAGTGGCATTAGGAAGTGGAATGGCTCTCTTAGTCACTCCAGAGCTCCAGAGGTTGTCAGGCTGATTGCAGTGAAATGAAACCCACCTCAGAGCTGAGACTGCAGAGCCTGCAGGAAGAGAAACTGCAGTGCTCGCAGGTTATTTCTGATTTGATGATGCTGACAGAAACTTCTTGGTGTCACCAATGTCTTTCCTGCTTTCCCCTCTTACAGTTATTCATTGTCTCTTTACGTTTGTCTCTGACTTTTTCCTGTATGTCTCTAGCGTTCACCTTCTTCGACCCAAATGACCCGGCCTGCCTGGAGATCCTCATGAATCCCCAAACCACGGTTCCTGAGCTGTTTGCCATCGTGCGTCAGTGGGTTCCCCAGGTGCAGCACAAGATTGACATCATCGGCAATGAGGTGAGAACACCAAATAAAAATATTCTAAGTTATTAATGAAGCCCAGGCTAAAATGAGAGAACCTGCGGTTCCTTTTAGTCCACTTGATGCTCCAGCAGTGAGTCAGTCCTCACTGACTCCTGTGATTATGTGTTCAACTTACAGCAGAAATAAACATGTTTACAACCTGATACAAAAAACTATTTTGGTCTGTATAACACAACTGTATGTGTATCTAATCCATTTGGATTTCATTAAGGCTTATATTTTGGGGCGTGCCGCTTTGCCTGATGTCTCCTTTATAAACAGTCTGTGGGGGAAACACTGAAGATTAAGATGCTTTTAAAACGCAGCAGTGCTGCAGCTTTACTTTAACAGCACGTCTATACAGCCTTCTACAGTTCTCTGTGTGTCACTGGCTTGTCGCCAGAAATTGACTCAGTTGTCATTGTCACATTGACCCAAATTCAGCCCTCTGGACCAACACACACGCATGCACATGCACGCACACAGAGAGATAATGAACAATGAAGTCTCACTGAGCACCATGGAGCTCCTACCAGGCCTTTAACAGCAAACAAATACAGGACTGGAACCATTAATTTATTGAGCTGGACTGGATACCAGATTACAGGTTGGTTTCACTTCCATTTGAAAAAGTTTTCCAAGCTTTCTGTATGACACATCTCTACATGTGCATTTTGATTTCATTACCTGTGGTGTGTAGGCTTACCTCCTGTGGCTCCTCACACACAGACAGATACTGGGCTTCTTTAAAAGATGCTACAACTGGTTTTTGATTAATCAATGACCACAGACTGTATATAAAAGATGGATGTAGTCAATGTGATGTCATTCATTGGTTTCAAAGCTACCGTGGCAGGTTATTAGCTATCTTGGTGAGCCACGCATAGATGCCATCTAATTGTTGCTAAATAACATGCTAGGAAAGCTTGGACTGTGTCTACCTCACAATCAGCCTTATTAGTTGTCAGATCATTGCATTAAAAATGCTCTAAAGGAAACCAATAGCAGCAACAGCTGTTTGTGTCAGGCCCCATCCACTAACTTCCACCCAAACAAAAAGATGGATGATGGAACATCCATTCAGGTGAGTTTTAAAAAGATTCAACTCCCATACAGTTGTTATGGAGGGGAAATAGAGACCCTATGGGTCTGAACCTCGACCACAAGCAGTATTTTGACTTTCTTTAGTGATGGTAACTTGATGGTAACTACCGACAGCAGTGGTGCACACGGAAACAATGTGATAGTGACCCGATTAAAATGGCTCCATGGAAGAGAGAGGCAGAGCAAGTGGTGCAGAGGGAGAGGGAGAGATGGAAAGTCAGTGAGGCTTCACCATGACTCAGCATGAAGCTGACTCAGCCTGGAGGAAGAAAAACAAGGAGAGCGCGTCACAGCGATGGATCAGGGACAAAAAAGCAGCCAGTGAGTTTGACTGCAGGCTGCCGGCCAGGACAGCTAGGATGTGAAGTTTTCTCCCTTTAAAGTGTATTAAACAAACAGTATAGGAATGTAACATATGTGGGACTGAAATCTGTCTAATTGTGTATTTTCTTCATACTAATGTTAAATAAAACATCCTGAACATAGTTTTATAGCCATAAAGTCTCTGCTGATAACGTTTCCCGTAACTGTCTCAGCTCCTGAAGCGTGGCTGCCATGTGAACGACCGTGACGGTTTGACAGACATGACGCTGCTTCACTACAGCTGTAAGGCTGGAGCTCATGGAGTTGGTAAGTTACTTTGTTTCATATTGATTTGGGATGCACTGATATATCGGTCTATAGATGCACTGATTGACCAGCCAGTGACCAGAATTCTAGGTAGTCGATTACAAGCTGGTGCGTTTCATGTATGCACAACACGTGCTCAGCGGCACATTCACATAGTTCTCGCACACTCAGACACACACTTAGATTAGTGTGGGGCTGTGGCCTACAAACCTAAAGAAACACTTAAATCACCCTCACCCTTACCCTGATGAATACTTTAAGGATGCTAACAAAGGCAAAGTGGCTAAAGCTAACGTTATCCAGAACTCAGAACCAGCCAGAAGCTAGCAGCCTCGGTATGAGCAAAGGATCAAAACAGTTATGAGAAAAATTAGGAAGACGGGTGAAAAAGAGAAAAAAGTTGATGTCCTGCTAAATGGTGAAGTTCTAAACATACTGGATCTAAGTACCTGACATTTGTTTTGTTGTATAAATGTGTTGCACGTGTTTTTTTTTCAGGTAAGGAGAAATATGTCAGGTAAAGGTGGGTATAGGCCTATAGCAGCTCATTTTCAGTTAATTATTTTTACCTTTTTCCTGTAGTGGAGCACTTTATTTTCACTTAAGTATGAGAAGATCCTGTAACAACTTCTGGGAAATTAAGTTTAATAATTTCCTTTATTGTGAAAATAATATTTTGCATTGAAGAAAAGTTTTTTTTTTTTTTTGTGTATGCTGTCAGATATAGTTCTTAGAAAGATTATCTGAAGCAGCAGGTGCATGAGCCATCAGTGCATCTGTATTAATCATCAAGATTTCTTTGCCTTCTTGTCCCCAAAGAGGAAATAAGTGGACACTTTAAACACTGATATTGGCCAAGAATATCACAGTCGGTGTATCCCTAACATGGACTCAGTCAGACAGACTGAAATGGCCCAGTAAGGAGACTTTACCCTCTGGGGTCTAACTCATCATTGGTGACGATGTCTTTTTCCAAAATGTAGAGGTAAGATTATCACCAGTGATAACTTTTACCTCAGAGGGTTAAATTATGATAAATAAAACCCATAAAAAACAAGAAACCAACCAAAGCAACTTGATGTTTAGTCAAAAAGTCCAAAATCAGAAATTCTTTGACCCTTGATGCAGAAGAAAAATCACCGCATTAACAGGAAATTATAAACAAAGTTCAGGAAGTGGAACAGAGGCTGGATCCTTCTTTCAGGTCTGACATTACTCTAATGCATCCAATCAAAATGCATCTAAGAGAAAATCTTATGTAACGACTGGAAATAAGACCAACTTCAGTTCTTCACGTGGCTCCAAGTTGCTGTACAGGGCATCTTGCTGGATCTGTACTGGGGTGGACGACGTCTGTGCGTGTGGTGGATTCTGCTCCTCTGCTGGTTTTCAGCTGGAGCACATCTTAGTTTCATCCTCATTGTGTGTGCAGGCGACCCGGCGGCAGCGCTGCGTCTCACCACTCAGCTGATCTCCCTGGGCGCCGACGTGAGTCTGAGGAGCCGCTGGACCAACATGAACGCCCTGCACTACGCCGCCTACTTTGACGTTCCAGAGCTGATCCGAGTTCTGCTCAAAGCAGCCAAACCCAGAGGTGATTTCTACACTAAGCACGATATTAGTGATCATTTTAAAGATAACATGAGTGGAAGTTAGATTTTTCTTCTGTGTTCTTCACAGTCCTAAACTCCACATGCAGTGATTTCCACTATGGGACAGCTCTCCACATCGCCGCCTCCAACCTCTGCCTGGGTGCAGTCAAATGTCTGCTGGAACATGGAGCCAACCCCACCGTCCGGGTAAGAACACCTTTCCTTATATATTGTTGGGGACTCATTTCCAGCTCCATGTTTTTTTATTCACGAACTTTCCATTTGCAGAATAAGTCTCCTTTCAGAATAATTCTCCTTTACCTTATCCAGGTCATTAGTGCAGACCCTCACTTCATTCTGAGACAGCTGAACTGTAGGTGGATGGAGTTAAAGATACTAGTACCTATTCTCTTCGACATTGTTACAGACCCAAGGGTGGAAAAAGGTTTTTTGACAGTAAATATCTCTGAAACTGGACAGTTACTCCTATATAATCTAGATGGATAGGAAAAATTGATTTGGAGTTGCTGTCCCTTTAAAGTTGAAATCCAGAGACCCATAATGGTGGTTTATTGTCTAAAATGTTGACTTTTGGACTGGTCTCTGCAGAACGATAAGGGTCAGGTTCCAGCAGAGGTGGTTCCAGACCCAATGGACATGAGCCTGGACAAGGCGGAGGCAGCAATGGTGGCCAAAGAGCTGAAGCAGCTTCTGCTGGATGCTGTTCCTCTGAGCTGCAACCTTCCCAGAGCCACACTGCCCAACTACGACAACATCCCAGGAAACCTGATGCTGGCTGCTCTGGGGCTGAAGCTGGGAGACCGCGTGGTGCTGGATGACATGAAGGTCAGACACACTGAGATTAAACTGGGATAAATGGATTTACAGACATTAAAATAGTCCTGAACCTCTGACAGTGACCTCTTTAGGGTTAGAGTTAGGGTTACAGTTGGGTTCACATCTACATGGAATTTCTGCTTATATGTCAACCCAAATGGAGGTCTTATAATAAATTGCAAAATACATGTAAGAGACTAGATTTGAAAGGTGGCATCTGCTAGTTTCTGAAACTGTGCTGTTTAGCTAACATGCAAATGACCCCTATGATGTTCTGTGGCAGGCTGCTGGATGGAGGTTAGGATAGAAAACTCAGTAGAGAAGCCAGTAAAGCAAAGTCAAGTAAAATGGGAGACTCTTAATTGTTTTTATGAATACTATCCACTGTTACAGATCTCTGAGGGTTAAAGGTATGAGGACCTTTGCTCTGAGGATCTGGTGTGATCCCCCTTGTGTAGCCAAAACTGCAAACAACCTTTTCAGGTAGCTGTTGAGGAATTTTATCCCATTCCCAGGTACAGCATCTTCAACTCTGAGATGCTGGGGAGTTCCCTCACTTGAACTACTCACTTCAGGTGCTTTCAAAACATTGCTGTTGGACCAAAGGCAGCACTTTGACTTGGCTATTCCAAAACAATTATCTGTCCTCTCATATGACCGTTCTTTGGCAGGATGACTTAAGTTGACTTGCTGCATGATTCAGTTCACAGACAGATCTACTGATATTTTATGTTAGGTATAATTCAGAATTTATTGCTCCATCGCGAATGGTGAGCCATCCTGACACAGCTACAGAGATACAGGGCCAAACAAGGCCAACCTTTGTGACCACCATATTTCACTGATTGGATGAGGTTCTTATGCTCAGATGCAGCATTTTCCTTTCTTTCATTGAAAGCAAAAAGTTATACTTGGATCTCACCTATACACACATTAGCCCATTAGCCCTCTTGATAAAATCACAGAGCAGTGTCAGCCAATGCTGGGGCACATAGTTCTCAGAGGTCGCCAACTTTCTGCAGAGTCAATTGCTGCAGATCTCCAAACTTCATGTGGTCTTCAGATTAGCTCAAGAACAGTGTGTAGAGAGCTTCATTAATGGGTTTCCATGGCTGAGCAGCTGCATCCAATCCTTACATCACCAAGCACAATGCAAAGTGTTGGATGCAGTGGTGTAAAGCATGCCACCACTGGACTCTAGGGCAGGAGAACGGTACTTGTATCTGACTGCTTTGTGCCAAGTGTAAAGTTTGGTGGAGGGGGGATTATGGTGTGGGGTTGTTTTTCAGAAGTTGGGTTCGGCCCCTTAGTTCCAGTGAAAGGAACTCTTAATGCTTCAGCATACCAAGACATTTTGGACAATTTGATGCTCCCAACTTTGTGGGAACAGTTTGGGGATGGCCCCTTCCTGTTCCAACATGACTGCACACCAGTGCACAAAGCAGGTCCATAAAGACATGGATGAGTGAGTTTGGTGTGGAAGAACTTGACTGGTCTGCACAGAGTCCTGACCTCAGCCTGATAGAACACCTTTGGGATGAATTAGAGTGGAGACTGTGAGCCAGGCCTTCTCATCCAACATCAGTGTCTGACCTCACAGATGTGCTTCTGGAAGAATGGTCAAAAATTCCCGAAAACACTCTTAAACCTGTGGAAAGCTTTCCTAGAAGAGTTGAAGCTGTTACAGCTGCAAAGAGTGGGCGGACATCATGTTAAATCCTATGGATTAAGAATAGGGATGTAACTCAAGTTCATATGCATTAGAAGGCAGACAAGTGAATACTTTTGGCAGTATAGTGTACCTTGCACTTGGATTGATTTTTGTTTGTTGATCACTTATGTGGAAGGTAACTGGTTTGAAATTTGTTCCATTTGCACAGAGTCTGATGGAGTGTGTATAGGTAAACTCTAACCATGTATCTGCTGGTCATTCAAAGTCACCACTTTGTTAAAACTGCAGGTTTTCTGTTCCAGAAAGACAGTTAACTCTGTTACTATGGTAACAGACTCTGTGAACTAAACCCACTCGCTGGCTGGTTTTCTTCAGCAAACTCTGAGTTTGTCTCTGACTCCTCCCCTCCTGCTGCACTTGAACCAACTGACTGACACTCTGATTCATTCCCTCATTCATAAAGTTGCTGTTGAAGTGCATAGAGGAGTGAATTGTTTTGCAGAAATTTACATTTTTACAAGCACTGAAATCCCAGTTAGACATTAGTTTAATATTTTATCTACTTAACATGCAAGTTTATACAATCATTCGCTCACATTATTCACATTGATATGTAAGGAACTTATACCTGTGACTCTGCGGGCAATAATGCAGCTGTCAGACTGTCAGTCAGTTACTGTATGTTACTGTATCACTATTTAAATCAGACTTATCTGTATAAAGCTGTTCTGAATATTTCATGTTAAAACTTGTTCACAGATTGACATTCAGTCATTAAATTATGTGACAACATTTTGAAAGATACATTGTCCAAATTATAAATTATAATTATAAATTATAAATTGTCCAAATTATAAATCCTTATACTGGGAACATTAAAGCTTTTTCTGTACATCTCTGTAAGCTTTTTTATCTGGTAATGGCAGAAATAATGAATTTCTCTAGTAAAAAAAAGAAAAAATGAGGTTGTTACATCCCTTAAGTATATTAAATTTTTACTGAAGAATTGCTGAACAAATTCTCCATATCCTTACCGTGCACTCTGAGACTGTACGCCAGGAGGCCTAGTGAGGGTCAGAACCACTATCCAGGATGAAACGACAAAGATCCATTATTAGTACATCAGGAAGATGGCCACAACTGATCACGTGCTTAGTGAATACCCCATGGATACCATCATGGAAGGACACAAAGTTACCATTGGCACATAGCAGGAGCGTCTGATATCAAAAAACCTACCAATGGTTGGACGAAGCTGGATTGAAAGACAGCACAGGGACACTAATCATGGCAGCACAAGAGCAAGCTCTGAGAACAAAATCGATAGAGGCTGGGGTCTACCCCACAAAGCAAGACCCCAGGTTCAGGCTGTGTAGAGCTGCCCCTAGCACATAACAGCAGGGTGCAAGATGCTAGCAGGCAGGGCATACAAGGAATGCCATAACCAAGTGGCCAGCATAGTATACATCTGTGCTGAGTATGACCTGGAAGTTCCAAGTTCAAAATGGGATACTTCCCCAAGGGTGGTTGAGAATGACTAAGCTAAGATCCTGTGGGACTTCCAGATACAGATGGACAAACTGGTGATGGCTAACCAACCGGACATAGTAGCAGTGGTGGACAAGCAGAGGAAGAAAGCCGTAGCGATAGATGCAGCACCAAGCTAATTAAAAGGACTCTTTTCTTCCCTCCTGTTGTTTAAGATAAATATCCGGGGCAGCACTGACACGTGTTTGTATATCTGGGTCCACTGCATCAAAATGGAGCCTCGGGGCTTTATTTACCCGCTGCTGTGGTGAATTGTGTTATTGGAGTTCCACTGATGGTGGCTTTCTTTCTCTGCTCACTCATGTGCTTCATCATTGATCGATCAGCTGTTCTGGAACAGGAAACTCAGAGTTGATCAACTCAGAGTTTATTTTTAAACTCAGTTTGATGAACATGCTTCCTGGAATCGGGCCATCGAAAAGGTTTGGGTTTTGCTGTGGCCAAATGTTAAGTAGCCAATTTTCAGGAACTACAAGATGTTACATTTCAGATGAAGTCTCATACATGTTTGCACTGTAGACTTGTGTAGACAATTTTTAAATTTGGGCACTCCAAGTAGGCACCCCTGAGCCTAAAAGGGTTGCCAGTGGATTTTAAGAGGTTAATCTGATCAGCAGTTATTTTCTTTTTTGACATAGTATAAACAACAGTGTGTGTGTGTGATGGCTGCCAGTTTGTTCTTCAGACTGTGCTTCATGAGCTCTGAACAGTGTGTTTTCACTGTGTAGCTCCAGAGAGACCAGAGCAGAGACGACAGCCCGGCAGCAAAACATAGACAGGTTGGTTGGAGTAGCTGGATTGTAGACTAACAGAAGTGACTCACCACGCTGACAACATGTTGTCTTCCTATTAAATCCTGTCCACTGTTACACCATCTGTACCATTGATGTCACATTTCTTCCCTTTCCCCTTCATAAAATACAGCAGCAGACACCCAGACTATCTGCCTCCATGCAACCTAACCAGAAAGCATCTCTTTTACAGTAATGCTCCAAGAGTGTGAGATTTCACCTCTGACTGTACCTTGTCTTTTCATTTCTCTATCTCTCAGACTGGCACTCTGAGGTTTTGTGGTACTACAGAGTTCGCTAGCGGTCAGTGGGTCGGCGTGGAACTAGATGAGCCAGAGGGGAAAAACGATGGAAGCGTAGGTGGTGTCCGCTACTTCATCTGTCCTCCTAAACTAGGTAAGAGCGATTTGTTGGTGGTTTCTGCAGTGAATTCATGAGTCTAGGCAAAGACGTATAGCCTTTAAATGCCATCCATTTTCCATTTTCTTCCCTTTATCTGAAATCAAGTTAACATCAGCAAGCTTGACGGCTTTTCCACAGCATTTTTTTCCACTTCTCTCAAACAAGTTAGTTAAGTGGGTCTGCTCCTAGTTGGATATGCCCAGAAAACCTCTGAGGGGTGATACCAAAAAGGAAACCTGATTAGATGTTCATGTGTAAAATGACAATGTGAGAAATGTGTCTGGTGGTATTGCAGAAATTTGCCACCTGAATCTGCAGGAAATATTCAGCTGTCCAGCTATGACTATGGCTCTTCAAGGCCTTATTTTTAGACAAAGTGTGAGACTATCTGATAAATACATGGCCTCTAAAGAGCCACTTATCGCCATGGCACATCTATATGAGGTGTTGGTAGAGATCAAAAACAACACTAAAAAATACAAGGTGCAATCAAGAAGTTTCAGGAAGAGGACTTACCTGAGTGAAATTTGCATAATCTCTCATTTGAGGTCATCATCTCAGGCGTGTCCAGTCAGCTATTCTTAGATCGCTTGCTGGAAGTCCTCGTCTGAACTCTTTAATCTTGCTATAAATCTCCGACTCTAACATCAACTCTTCTTTCAAAGTGCCTGGAATTTCAGAATTTCAGAAATTTGACAGAAGAGTTGTTGATGGTTCTCACTGTGTTGATCTTCCTCTGCCTTGAAGGGATTTTCGCTCCAGTCTCAAAGATTTCCAAGGCCATAGACCAGATGCCTTCATCTGTCACCTCCACCCCAAGAACACCCCGCATAGATCTGGCCTCCCGCCTTGCAGGAAAGACCAAGAAGGAGAAAGAGAAGAAGGAGAAAGAGAGAGAGAAAGGTAACCTAGTTCTAATCTTCACTGTCTTGTAATCAAATTGATTCATTAGATTTCATTTTATAAGTTTATTTGTGTTTGTCATCAAATTTGTTGTGTTTTCTCAGCCCAAAAGAAGAAGTCTTCAGTAGCCAGTCTGGATCCAGAGGGCATGAATGTGGAAGTTGGAGATCAAGTTCTGGTGGCTGGACAGAAACACGGCATCGTCCGTTACTTTGGCAAGACAGACTTTGCTCCAGGTGCGTCTGCTGGCCCTCAGTTCATTCTCTGAGCTACATACACATGGAAACTGTCAAGACTTTCAGACTTTTAATTTGGGAGGCAGTGAGGGCACATTTTGTTTTCTTCTTCAGTCCTGAGAAACTTTGCACTAATCCTGCAGAAATGATCAACACAAACTTTTTAAAGTAGAGGCAGAGCAGCTGTGACTGGTTCTGTCCATTACTGGTTCTGTCCAGGTTACTGGTTCGGTATCGAGCTGGATCAGCCCACAGGGAAACACGACGGCTCAGTGTTTGGAGTCCGCTACTTCAGCTGCCTGCCCAAATATGGAGTGTTTGCTCCGCCCTCTCGCGTCCAGAGGTAAGGAAACATTGAAGGCACCACAGTGGCTGGGAGAGTCTTATATTATGTAAATTAACCTAAAAATGTCCAGATAACAAGATCAGACTTGGGAATTAGGTTTAATTAGCTGACAATCTGTTCCAATGCTGGAAATGACAAAGATTTAATGTAAGGGAAAAAAAAATGGGAGACAGCATGGTTAAAATTACTAAAGAACATTAAACACTGTGGAAGCTTGGTGGGATGTAAAGCTTCAAATTAAACCAGGACTTCGTGTCATTAGGTGTCCTTAAAAAGGTTTATTCCTCTGAGTGACATCCCAAAGTCACCAATACATTTTTCTCTGTTTATGTCAGAATTGGAGGCCCTAAAGACGGCTCACAGAACGACAACTCCACAGTGAAGAAGGTCCACCAGATCACCAGTAAGTGACAACAATACTGTTCTTTAGTTTTGGTCATCTTTGCTCCATCAGGTAAAATAACAGAGGAGTGAGTGATGGACATCAGCGCTTGCTCGTTGCATTTATCCCTAAAATCAACGATTAATAGTGATCGTTCAAGATGCTCTTGTTTTGACAAACTCCGTTTGTGTCCTGCAGTGTCACAGCCGAAGCGCAACTTCAACACAATGCGTTCTCCTAAAGACCTAACATCTGAGAGCTCCATATCCAGGTGAGAACACTTTCAAACGCTTTCATTTCACCACATTACGCACAAACAGAAGGAAACATGGCGGAGAGGGCAGAGCGACGGGTGAAAGAAGAACTCTGTCTAATAAATGTTGCTTTAGTTACCTCGAACAAAAGACGTGACTGTGAAGGATCCATTTTTCTTACTGGGAAAGGCATCACCAGTTGGCACGGTAACTCGTGTTGCTTGGTTTTACTGAACTCTCCTGCTCTTCTTCTTTCTCCCTCCTTCCTTCACCTCCTCTCTTCATCTCCTCCAGGTTGCTGTTCTGTTGTTGGTTTCCGTGGATGCTGCGTGCTGAGATGCAGTCCTAACTACACCCTTCCTCTTCTCTCTTCTACTTCACTACCAGATCAGTCTCTCCGCTCTACTTTCTCTCCGTCTCCTACTACTGCTTTCACCGACTTTTGCCGCCATCAGTCAGACTTCTCGTGGTGAACCCCTGCCCCTCTTCTCTCTTACTCTCAGCCCAGATCCTCCTAATTTAGCCGTTCTATAGCAAAATCTATAGTGCCTTGTATCTGATCAAAATGTCCTGCATTCCTTTACTGAGAATCTGAATCCTCCAAAAAGAATACCCTTTTACACATCTTATCACCTCATCGTCTCAGCTTGGTATTTGTCCATGTTGTACTGTCATTTGGGGCCTAACAACAACCACAGAACATTAGTTTGTGCTGCTATATGTTTTGTTTTTGCTGCTACTAGTCTTGGGTCTTAACGAGATTTTCTGATTAATGCCAAGCTCGGCACAAGCTAGCTTAACCTTGGAAGATAATGCAGATATTTCAGCCTGTGCTTTGTGGTTTTGCAGATGTATTTGTTAACCTCAGATTTTCTCTGCATAAATACCAGAACACGAGCAGTGCATGAGAGCTCAAACTGCAAAAAAAAGTTTGTCTGCTCGTCTGAGACCAAGAACCTCTGCCGTGTCCGCTTGAGTTAAAACGTAAAAATCCTGTGTGCATGGTGAGAAAATCAAACTCACATCTATTTAGTGTAATCCCGGAAAACACTGTTTTAATCTCAGAAGTGAAAACAGGGTTAACTGACTCGTGGTTTTATTGTACTGAAACACAGCCAGTTGCATTTCTTTATCTTTGAGTGTTTGTAACAGGCTTTATTTCCGCTGCTGGGACGTGAGAAAATTAAGTGGTTCTTGGTCTCCTGATTGACTCAGACTGTATGTGGAGGAGTGTCGATGCTAAAATTTATAACAAGAAGAAAGTTTGCCTTTAATTTACATTTTCCAATAATTCTGACCACAAAGAACAGCTGGATTTGACTTTTATCCTGATGTTTTTCAGCAGTTAGTCTTTAAAGATACCTTCTGTAAAAGTCTTCCAGAAAAAAACAGTTTTGGTGTCACTGCCCACCCAAAGCAGCATTACGGTCATCTATATGCACAAAATGATTTTGCATAGCTGCCAAACAACATCAGCTACGTATGATTAAAACCATGACGTGTGCAGATGATGAGCTTTGATAATATTAGGATGTTTCATGAACAGTCTGGATCCCCTCTTATGGTTGAAAGTGGTATTACACAAGAGTAGTTTCTCTTTAGATCTGCAACACAGTACATAAACGTAAAGCCGTATTCTGATGTGGTTAAAACTTAATCTCCTTTTGAACAAGAATTCTTTACAGAAAGTACCTTTGATTACTAATCAGCATAATCGCAAACCACAATCAAATAATCAATCATAACTGTAACCAAAAACTGCTAAGTGACCCAAAATGTCGACTTTATTTGATGCAACTCAGAAATCAGAAGTGTTTCCAGCCCCGTTTCATGAAACTTTCATGTCTTTATGTTGCCGCTGAATATAAGCTTCACTTCCACCTAAATGTGATGTCTGATCCATTCAGGGTTGAATATTTATTTGTGATAATCAGTGTCCCTTCATCAGATTTTAACCACCTCCATTTTGAGGTTTTTAATTACTTTTAGTTAGAAATTGAACCCCTAAACAAGCTCTCCAGAGTCCAAATCTATTTTAAAGTTTTCTTCTCTTTCTCTGCCCTCTTCTCTCGTTCCTCTCTCTCTCTCCATTTAAATAAGACTTTGATATCTTCTGTGAATGTGAGCATCCGTGAAAACAAAAACACAAGGTAACCTAAATGTGTGCTTCATGGTAAAATCTCTCTGCATAACTGAGAAACAGCAATATTGTAAACAGTGTACCTATCTCTGTGTGGAAATGTTTCCTATGTTAATGTCTCTTCACACTCTGTAAGCACACCGATACAGAGAGATGAACACACTCACGCTCTGATGGCTGAGGCTGCTGCGGGCGAGGCTGAGAGAATAACTGGACAACAAAAGGGATGAAATTTAACCTCAGTTTTGATTCGAGAATCATTTTCAATTCAATTTTATTTATATAGCGCCAAATCACAACAAACAGTCGCCTCAAGGCGCTTTGTATTGTGGGTAAAGACCCTACAATAATACATTTCAAGTCAGAGAAGTCACCAAAGTGGCAAGTGACCCTGACAACACCAGGAAGTCTCTAAAACGTATTTATTGAGGTCAGATCCTCAATTTATGCATGTTTCATTGTTCGATTTTTGGATGAAACATTCAGATCTCACAAACAAGATCCAAGGGAGATTTGGAAACTGTGTTTCCAGAAATGTAAAACTTTAAATTGTCAGTGTAACGTGATCAGATACCTTCCTGCAAATCATTTGATAAAACCCTTTTAAAGCATGTTGGGTTTAAAGTCGACCGGGCTCTCAGATGGAGCTTGTTGGCTTTTCTCTCCGTCAGTGTCTCTGCTCTGCAGCCTCGGCTAAAGGGAACACTTGTGGTTGCTCCTGCACACTGCTGTGGATAACGTCCTGTTTGTGCCCGTGGAATCAGCTTCAACATGATTCTTTTGAGAACTGCAGTGCTTTTGCTTTTCTGCTCATCAGGTGCTCAGTTTAATACAGCCAGCTGCAGGATTTAGTCCATGTGGTTACAAACCTTTCATTCCTGCTCGAACTTGATGTGAGCGTCGCCGCTAAATGAGAGAACAAGCGGCATGTCACACAGTTGGGTTGTAGGTTGAGCTATGTTGTGCTCTCCTTGGACACAAACTGCTGTCCTGGTAGCACTGAATAAATACTACCGTTTATTTAAGCTGCTTTAAAACTGTTCTCAAAAGTTCCTTGAAGACTTCAACTCCTCTTCTGGGATGAGATGAAATTTTAGCACTGGAATTATCAAATGTTAAATCCAAATTAGCCACATTTCATTTCAGCCACATTTCTGAAAAATTCCTGCATCCGTAGAGTTGGTGGAACAGTCCAAAAATGCCCTGAGAGACAGCTTTTGACCAACATGACTTGACATTAGAGCGATATGCAGATGACTTACTGCTTTACCTTCACAAATCTTCATCACAGTCACATCCCAAACAAGCTAGAGAAACTGAAATCAGTCCACATGTTGTACTTTGCATCTGTTTATAGTTTCACACTGGAAATGTGTCGCTACAAATCAGCTGTTGTAGCACGGCGTTCAATGCTTAAACTCCACAGAGTTGGGATCTGCTGACTCCTTTATCTTAGGCAAGCATTATTGGACCACAGTGATGGTGGAAGTTTGTCTTTGTACAGTAAACGTACAGTAACAGTACAGTCGATATATATATCGGTTTGAACGTAGTGTACTGTGTAAATGTGGAGCTTTCTCTGGTTTGGCCGCTAAGCGTCACCAGTTATTAATCTCACGATAAAGAAAGCATTACAGATGTTTTTATCACTTTGATTTGCTGTATTTAAAGGGTGTTGCCACTCTTTTTACCTGATTTTGCTCTTTAACTACAAACTCTGTGTACTGCACATTTTTGCTGACTGCATTTTAAATGATATTCTTTGTTTTTAGATTGGTTTCCTCACTTTAAGGCAGCAGGAATGAGGAATTTGCACCCTTGTCAACATCCAGCCACTGAAACTCCACCTCATATCCAAAGTCCATTACCTTTACCAAGTCCATTATCTCTCCTAAGCCAAACTGTGTCTGAAAATGTAAAATATTCTTTATATCTGAATACCATTAAGTCTAGAAATATTTCCACATTTACTTTTTGGTTTCAAACTGGACACAGACCTCAGCCTCCTGGGTGAAAGTTTGATGCCTTCATCACCCACATATCGGTAATGACATTTATTGTGGCTGATAAATGAAAATTTAAAATATAAAGAGATGCGTGAAACGCCCTTCAGCCACGTTACGAGTGTTGATGTTGCATAGTGTGCCCACCAGAGGGCGCTCTGCAACTTCCGTGTCGGAAATATGTGTTTGGACTGAGACAAGCTACAACCAGCTGATACGACTAATCCACGACTGATTCAGAACTGCACTGTCATATTATCTTAGTAAGGACTCACAGATAAGTACGCATAACAAATATTTGTGTTTCATGCATCCAGAAGAAAAACGTATCCACACTTATTTATTTGCCAGTCTAATCAATTTGGTCCCGATATGGTTGTTACTTTTTAGATTTTTCTGTGGTCCTCTCAGTCTGAGTGCACCTCCTGTTACTGCGGCTCACAGGAACGTATTGCATCATATGTGAATAAAAGTTGTTGGCATTGGAGGTGTGGAGGTGTTAGCTTCCTCCATGCTGCACCATCAGCTGCTGATGGAGTGATTTAAACAACAAGCGGCAGAACTGATCAACAAGCTGAAACCAGTTTTCAGTATCAGACTGATATCTGACCCAAATATCTGATCAGTGCATCTGTAATCTGGCTGGCTCTGGAGGAGCATTATTATTATGTTGTTGGAACACAGACACGGGGACCTTCCTCATCTTCAGTAACTGAAGATGAAGCTGAGTTGAAAGAAGTGGAGTTTATTCTCAGTGGTTTCAGCGATTTATTTCTCCCATACTAACGTGAAGCCAGGAGCTCCTGATTTTCAGAGCTGAACTGACACCAGCAGCTGCCTGAAAGGAAGGAAATCAGTCAAGTTTGGATCAGCAGGAATGTAAAGTACGAAGATTTGTAGTTGATGGGCTGGCAGACTCAGAGTCGGTGGTTCGGTCCTTTAAATAACTGACGGGTGTCTGAGAATATAATGTTGAAGTCATAGAAACTAACTCAGCACTGGTTGTTTTAACATTAAGAGTCTTAAGATTATACAGTATATAGCCTATATTTTGATAACTTCACTAAGTGTACTTTTTGTTCTCTGGTTTTGTAAAGTGTGTGTGCGTGTGTGTTACTTTAGTCCGTGAGTGTGAGTCACTCCTGTTTTAAAAGTGTGTTTAAAAGCTGACGAACGCTGAAGCAGAAACAGGGGAGAACGAGCATCGGACGTCTTCTTCCTAACAGGTCCTCACTGCATGCTCTCTCTCTGTAACCTTCTCTCTCAGTATTTTCTCATTCGGGGTTTTCAGTATACTGTATGTATCTTCTTCTCATCAGCATGGAAATGCTTCTAATAATAACAACTCTATGACTATAATAAAGATTTGATGTTTTTCTAAAGCTCCTGTGTGCTGCTTTTTCTGTGTTCTGTGTGTGTGTGTGTGTGTGTGTGTGTGTGTGTGTGTGTGTGTGTGTGTGTGTGTGTGTGTGTGTGTGTGTGTGTGTGTGTGTTTGTGTTTGTTTTGGTAGTTTTATCTGTGTGTGTTTTATATCAAAATGTACACGATAATGTAAGCAACAAAACTGATAAATATAAAGAATTTCTGCCTCATGATGCCCAGAAAAGGTTCATACTGACACCTGGTGGCCAATCAGAGCACACCCTCCTCCACAAAATTAATTTAAAATCAAGGACAGGATAATAAGTTGTTGATTCTACCCATGCTTTTTTTTTTTTTTTGTTGTGCATTTTTTGCAAATCCTCCATTTTTCATGAAGAGGCCTTCTTATCCCAAACCACGATCTTTTCCTAAACCTGACAGTTTTTGGTGCCTACACCTACAGCGAGTGAATATCAATTAAAAATATAATCAAATAGTGATGGGGGAGAAAACTGGGTCCAGGATGAACCATGGTCTCCTGCCTGCATCACCCCTCCATCCTCCTGAAATGATGAATTGAACCTTCTTACTAAAACTAAACCATTACCTCTATTTGACTCTATTATGAGACACAGTGAAACAGATGGCATTATTCGATGCTCAGGGATGAGAAAGTGTTGGAACATATGGAACAAAAATACTTCTTGTATTTATGAGTCAGTTGTGGAAAGTATAAACTGCTGGTAGATATTATCAATGATTACTTTTTCACTCTGCAACAAAAGACTATCAGCCTTTAATTACTAGTTTCTGTGTAAAAAGTGTACCAGCTGTAGGTTTACTCCAAAAACTACAGAAGACATTCAGGTCAGGACAAAAAAATCCCCCAAAAGTGAGTAAAAAATAGTTTCTTATTCAACAAAGTGAATGACAGCTGGTGTGACTGCTGTTCTCAGTGTGCTTCAGAGCAAAGGCCGTTATAAATCATGTCAGCGATTCTGTTAATAAAGGCACAAAAGCAAACAAACAAAAAAAGGATTTTAGTCATAACTCCATTTATTTTTGAACAAAACCACAAACTGTGCTTGAAAACTGCACCTTTATTTAAAAAAAACAGAATTTTATAAATCACAAACCGGCTCAGGAGAGCTTGAACTAAAGTTTTTCTGACGTCATAATTTTGAAAGGAAGTTTGGAAATGTGCAGGTTAAAGTCCTTACATGCCTGTTAGCACGGGGGGCAGTATCATAAATATGCAAACTCGTGTGTGTGTGTGCATGTGTGTGTGTGTTGGGGGGGGGGTCTCTCACTTGTAATCGGATGGTAACGCGGACCTTTCATCATCTCATGACTCTAACGGGACAATAATTTACAAAATAACTTCATGTTGTATTCAAAATGACTTGAACCTGAGATCATAAACTCATCAGATTGTTCTCATTAAGGCACTGCCCCCTGCTGGCCATTAAAAAGAATGCAGGTTCAAGGCACTTGAGCTTTGGCTTCATTTTTTCAGGGTGAGTTTGAACAGCATCTGCGAGGTGAAGATGAAGATCTTCTCCGAGATGAGGAGGGAGCCTCACTGGCGCTTCCTCCGGGCTCTGCGGTTCTTAAACCACACCTGGAAACGAGGGAGAGACAGAGGACACTGAGTTTCATGATCCAGCAGAATTTTTTTGCACTCTAAAATTTTGGTTTGAGTGGAGAAAAGAAAAGCTTTCATGTGAGAGAAAAGCAGATCTGAGTGAAGAACACCAAAGAGGGTCTTAGCACACAAACACCTAACTTGCACAATTACCATCGAGTACCAAAGCATAAATATTTTTGCCACTAGATCAGTAAAGCTTTAGTACCTTTGAGGGCCTAATACCGAAACCTACCAAATAATTAGTGTAGTATTAGTACTTCGAAAGTTGAATACTGATACTGAGTAATACTGAGATTCAAAGGTATTAGATCACTATAAGTGATACTATAAGCTGGAGGTCTGATGCCTTGAAAAAGTAATTTTTAAACTTTTTGAACTTTGCCAGGCAACTGGAAGTTTGATTATTTTTACTCATTTAAAGAACCATCCGTTTTGCAAAGCATTACAATATGCACATCACGAATTATGTTAAGAAAAAGAAGTGCAATTTCAAGAATATAGCAGTTTTTTCCACAATCACTGACTCTGCTGTCGTTACATGTACAGTTTGCAGCTCACACTCTGAGGAAAATAATGGCTCCTTAGCCGGCCATCTCAAGAAATCTACACTGGATGTATTTTTTTTAAATGATTTGAGTTTCAATATGCAAAATCTTCAAAGTATTAAATATTTAAATAAAACTGTTTCCAGGGTTTAAAGACCGCAGACGTTTTTCTAGGATTTAATTCGTATGTTATTCAGACCCTGACTGCTCCCGGCCTTTTGCGTAAAAATAAAAAAGACGCATTTGTGTAACGTACATATGTAATAAACTGCTCTACACATCTCTTTTCAAATCACCTGATTTGCATTTAAAAAAATAAACCCTCAGTGGCTCCGTGCTTAAAATACAACCTGGGAACCTTTTGTGTAACTTGGAGTGATTTTACGCACGGACCGCTCTCTTATTCCTCCATTACGGCCCTCCGATCCCTTACTCCAAAAACACTGAATCATCACGCCGGACTCACCCTGACGGTCTCCTCGCTCAGCCCGGTGCGCCTCGCCAGTTCAGCACGAGTCTCCACCGCGGGGTAGTCGGTGATCTCGAACAGAGCTTCGAGCTGCTTGATCTGACTGTCCGTGAACACCGTCCTCATCCGGAACTTCTGAAGCGGCTGCTGGGCCACCACCGTGACCCGCGGGTATCCACTGTAGGTCGCCAGAGGCTGCACATCTGGAAAAAAAAGAAAGAAAAAAGTAGGAGGAAAACGTTTAGACGTGAAAGAATCAAATGAAGCAGAAAAAAATGACGCAGTAATAATACTTCAAGATTTCCACATAAAACAAACGCATTCTGTCTTTAACTTTACCCTAAAATAGATGAACTCGATAATTAAAATAATAAAACGTGTCATTATTTTTAGTGTAAACTGGAATAAAAGTTTGAGTGAACAAATGTTTGAAAGTGTCTCCTTACCTGCAGAGTTTGGGCTGAACTGCGCGTAAATTCCATAGTTTGGATAGAAGTTCTGCTGATGGAAAGCGGCTCTGTAAAACGGGTACCACTCCTCTCCGAAGCTCATCTCTTTGCACTGCTGACAGCCCATCACCTGCATCGGGACCTGGACCGGCGCAGGAGGTCTGACATTCGCCGAGTCCACACGGATCACGCCCCGGTGATACTCATCCGGCCTTGGGCCGAGCTGCGGAGACAGGATGCGCTCGATGCTGAAGTCCGACACTCTTCCTCCGTCCATAGCGTCAGTGCTCAGTTACCTGAGAGATCTCAGAGTCCAGTTTTTAACATCTGCGACTCTTTAACATGTTAATGAGCTAACATGTTAATTCAGACATGAGACGAAATCTGGACTTTGATTTGACCTCTGAACCCTTTGATGGTTTGAAGTGGAGGAGGAGGAGGAGGATGATGATGCGTTGATAAGACTCTCTGAGCTTGTGCTCATTTAAGGCCCAGTCAGGTGTTACCTGTAACTTCAAACAACTTCATCATAACGGGGCCGCAGTGATGGCGCAGATTTAGGTGTGAGAAGAGTTTCAGATTAAAAGATCACCTTCTGCTTTAATCTGAAAAGATGAAAAGATTTTGGGAAGAGTTCAGAGTGGCCTTAATTAACCTCAGATTTTAAATTCCTTAAAGACAATGGTTTTGGTTAATTATTTTATATTACTCATTCATTTGGGGAGGAGGGCTCCCTGCTCAAATCAAATTATGTACAAACCAAGAAGAACATACTGTATGCAGTAATAGACAAAGATACATATTTGAAAAGGTTTGCGGATGCTTTTTGGCAGAAAGCAGTTACAAAAATCACTTTGTTATAACTTTTCAACTTACTCCTGATATTGTTTCATGCACATTTTTAATTTTATGGTTGAAGAACGGTCACATTTCCCTCTGCTTAATGCTTTTTTTTCTAACGGCCACTTTATTCTGTTGTTTTGAATGTTTTTATTTATTTAAAGCTGATCTTACCATAAATAATTGTCTGTTTTGTCATTTTAAACTGTAGGACGGAGGATCATCATTCATGATGACGGGGAATGCATGTAGAATGAGATATGATAATATAAACAAGAAATAAAACTTTTAAAGTGTTTTTTTTTATTTTCTGTTTCTATAAACATTTCAAAAATATTTCTTGATTTACATGTATGTTATTTTTTTCTATTTTGAGTTTATTTAATTTATTTATTTTCCGTGATCCAAATAATCAGTACAAATTGGATGTATGGAATTATTATTTTTTTATTTTACAGTTACTTATTTTTTTTTTGTTTTTTAAATATATATTTAATTTATTTATTTAATGTATTCAGTAAGCAGCGGAAAATAGACGAATGATGGAATTTAAAACAAAATGTTAATACTGATTTATTTATATGTATTTTATATTTTTTATATTTCAGTATTTTTGTTTCATTCTTGCAGTGCACGCTGGTGGCCGCCAGATGTCGCCACAGTCCAAGTTGTGTTTGCTGTACAACAGCTAAATGGTAATATCACGGGTGTGTATAAAATAAATAAAGTTTTAATTAAAGAAAAAGCTCAATAAGAAATTTAAAAAAGGCTCTGATCACGCGGCTCCGCGAGGATGAAAGCTCCGTGAAACATCTCGAGTGAAACCCGCGTGTTTGCATCGCTGCTTTCATCATGTGGAGATTTCACAAACTGCAGACATCAAAGCAGCAGAAGCTCGACGAGCTTTTCTCACTTTTCTCTGATTTGATCATCTTAAATCCAGCGAAACTCTGCAGGGATTAAACGCTGAACTTAACCATAAAAATGAGACTGAACAAATAAACTTGCTCAGAAAATCATTTCATTAAAGTTTCTATGGGAAGTTTAGAGGTGATGTTGATGTTTTACTGGCCTCATCACTTCGTGTTAAATACGGACTGATCATGTATCAATTCAGGTGGTGAAGGAAGATCAATCAGTAATCAACAGTCCATCAATGAGTTTCCTCTCTTTGAAGTCCTCTCCTTAAATCTGAGTCATCGTTACGATGAAATGTAAAAGATCTGCAGAGATCAAAGAGCAGAAGAAACGACTACACCTGTGAAGAGTTTCACCAGAGATTTTATAAGAGACAAATAAATGAAAATAATCTGTGAGAGCAAAGATGGTGGAAGCAGTTTAACTTCCAGGTGAAAAAAAGCTTCTAAAACTATGTTTTGGGGGAAAATCAGCAGCAGCTGTTTTTTTATTTATTTTTTTTAAATCATCGTTGACAAGCAGTTATATATGTCTCTGTGACCAAAGTGTATGCAGACAATGTGGTGGCTGCTCACAGGAAGACTTACTTAAAGAAGGGTTTTGATTCACTCAGCTCAGCATGCAGAAGAGGAGATTAAATGCCCTTTATTTAGCTCAAAAGTTGGGAAATTCCCATGTTACAGCAGCCAGAACAGCAAACGCAGCCTGCGACACAACAAATAACAGCTCAATAAAACAGAATATGATCAAATTAAATAGCTCAGTAAAGGAAAGTTACTCAGAAGTGCTCAGTGAAACAGAATCTCTAACATTATCCTGGCTCTGCAAAATAAAATAGCTCAATATAATAAAAGAAAACAAAATAGAGGCCTATAGATAATACAGGCTCTTGGCTTTAATACCAGGGCATTTAAACTAGAGGAAAGGTTTAAGAATTATAGCTTTAATATGCTTTTATATCAAGGGACCAAATTTAATTCAAAGAAAGCTATTTGAGTAAGGTTGCAGGCGTCTTCTTTGTTATTTCATTAAATAAGCAGATAAAAAGTCTGGAGATGAGCCACGTGTGAAGCTGCAACACGATGCTACATGCTACATGAGAGATGCCAGTGTTAAAGCAGCCTGAGCTGCGACCTGCAGGGCTCAAACATGCAGCTCCTCTAACGTCCGCTCGAGGCAGGCAGATGCTGTGTGGTTAAGTGAACTAATGACGTCTGTGCTCCAGATCTGCTGAGGGAAATTCTGCTTTTATTTTGAAGATGAGCTGGCTCTGTTTCCAGTTTGCTCAGTCTTGATTGCACATCTTAGTTCGAAGCATCAGTAAGAAAGGCAGAGGTTACACATGGTTTAGGCAGAGCTGATCAGACATCTGCATCGGCCCAAATATTCCCCAAACTGGCATTTTTGATGGTGCAGCCTCAACACCTGCAGATGGATTACACTTGGTAACCAGCCCCTACAGTCCTGGACATTGTATTTATTTTGTCAGGTGGATTTTAATTTGCCTCACAGGTTTGTTTCCCCTTTGTGCCTGTTGAGTGTTTTACATCTGCCTCGCTGCCTCGTCGCTCTCAGCATGAATCAGCAAAAAGCGGTGAAGCCCAGACTGCTCGCTGAGCTGGACTCCAGACATCCCCCCCCTCCCCGCCTGTCTCCCTGTCTGTTTCTGGCCCCTGCTGCTGGTCAGTAAGCACGGCGGGAGTTCACTCGCAGGGCTTTCTGTGCATGTTTCATTCCTCATTCCTCTGGCTGTTCCTTTCAGTGACTGTCGCCTCCTTCACATCCACTCACTGTGTCTGCAGTGCCTCCTGTCCTGTTTCTCTGTGCTGGATCTGTTCATTTCACTGTCCTTTTGGATGTGTGTTGATACTGTGCTGGTCTTTTGGCTTGATTGCATCCCTCTGCAGGTTTACTGGCTGCATTTCAGTGCCATGAAGTCTTTCTATCAGCTGGTTTCAGGGTTACTTCAGTCTGTGTTTGGGCTGCTTTCTAACAGCGTTGTAAGACTCAGTAAAGCAGTTTTATGACACCTTAGTCATAAAATGGCTTTTGGATGGTTTTCAACACTGGTCAGCAGTAAAAGGCAGACAGTAATGAGACAGCAAAGCTCATTTCCAAAGCAGGAGTTTCTGCTCCACAACTATCTTGTCGACTGGTCACAGAGAGAGCAGAGCGGGCATCTGTGAGGCTGCAGGCCTGGTTAGCAGCGGGTGGCATCCTAACATGTTTGAAACAACAGTTAACTGCTGTTGTACTTTAATAAAACAAGAATAATTCAATTAGTTTGGACATGCCTGAGAAGGTGATCTTGAATGTGAGGTCAGTCGAATTTAAATCAGGTGGTCTCTCTCACTCTCTCTTGGTTTTTTTTAAACGTATCGCTCACTGATGGCCATTAAAAATAATTCAAGTTAAAGGGACCTGGAAGATTCAATTCAATTCAGTTTTATTTATATAGAGCCAAATCCCAACAACAGGTGCCTCAAGGCTCTTTATATTGTAAAATAAAGATCCTACAGTAAGTACAGAGGAAACCCAACAATCATATGACCCCCTGTAAGCAAGCACTTGGTGACAGGAAGGATTTCGGTGATGGTTTTGGCTGAGGCAGCTTGCACATCCAGGCGGATTCGGTCCAGATCAGGACGAATGACAGACAGAATGCTGACACAAGCACAGAAGGTTTATGCTGGCATTAATTACTCCTCATACGTTCCCCAGAACCGTGATGCTTTGTGCTTTCAAACATCACTACAGAACAACTGGACAGCTTTCTGTCAGTTTGGATCAAAGCTAAAGTTAACGGACTGGCATCTCCACCCCCCAAATCCCCAAATCTTGCCTGATTAAATGAGCTAACTAGCTGTTTTTCTGTGCTGTGATGAGGCATTAAAAGGATGAGGGAGAGTCTGAGGTTTAAGCTTTCGCCAGACAGACTTGACGATGACCTGAATCATCTGAGGGCAGGAGACAGGAAGAGAAGGGGAATAAGAGTAACACTGGTTATTTATTGATGAGGACGAGTCAGTAATAAGACAGCAGAGGATCGCTCTCTCTTCTGTCTGTCTGGTCAGATCAGCTGATCGTAGTGAGAGCATTTGGGATTATTATCAGAAACTGTTCAGAATTCAGTTTGTTGTTCTGCTGCCTTCAAACTGAAACCTCTCTCCGAGTCTCTGCTCGATGGATGACTCATCAATGCAGGAGGGTTTGAAGATAGTGAGTCTGTGTGTCTGAGATTAGATAGTAAGTGTTGTTATGTATGATTTTGGTAGTAGAAAAAACTCTGGAAGGGAATCACAATAAATATGATGCCTTAGCACACTGGCACAGTTGCCTCGACCTCATCTTTATATTCTGCTGAGTTGTGACAGCAGTGATGAGACACAATACTGCCAAACATATTCGCTCTTCTGCCTTCACACGCATACGAAACTTGAGTGACATCCCATTCTTAATCTACAGGGTTTAATGGGAGCATGATCTTGGTATGCTGAAGCATCAAGAGTTCCCTTCACTGGAACTAAGGGGCCTAGCCCAACTCCTGAAAAACAACCCCACACCATAACCCCCACTCCATCAAACTACTCTTGGCACAGTGCAGTCAGACAGGTACCGTTCTCCTGGCAACCACCAAACCCAGACTCATCCATCGGATTGGCAGATGGAGAAGTGTGATTCTTCACTCCAGAGAACACGTCTCCACTGCTCTAGAGTCCAGTGGCGGCGTGCTTTACACCACTGCATCTGACCCGTTGCATTGTGTTTGGTGATGTAAGGCTTGGATGCAGCTGCTCAGCCATGGAAACCCATTCCATGAAGCTCTCTACACACTGTTGTTCTTCTGACTCTGCAGAAAGTTGGTGACCTCTGTGCAATATGCGCCTCAGCATCTGCTGACCCCACTCTGATTTTCTGTGGCCTACTTCTTCGTGGCTGAGTTGCTGTCCCCTTTGGCAATATACTGTATTTTTATCAACATGAGAAAACCTTTCAAATAAATGTGGCTCATGAAGGTACTGCAGGTGGACGGCCAGAAGTCCATCCATCCATTTTCTTAACTTAGCCCAGCAGACAGAGACAAACATTGGGGTACAACCTGGAGTGGCTGCTTTTCTATCATGAGAGGTCCTAAATTTATTACTTTAATCCCCCAAATGTGAGTATTTTTCTCAGAATTTTACCATCATCATCTCTTCAATTGAATTGCACCCAGTGTCTGAAAAATGGGATTGACAGGAATTTAGATTTCCATAATTATAAGAACTCCAAATTGTCCCATCATGGGGGATGGAACTGAAATTATTTACTTTAAATATGTATTTAATTATTTTGGATTTGATTCACTTCAAGTAACTGTTTAACTGATTGTATTTGTCAGTTCAGTCTGAGTTTACTGTGTTATGTTCTGTTTGGCACTTTAGTTCTGTTCACTTGATCTCATTTAAACGCTGATTTGTCTCTGTGGGACAAAATAATCCTGTCACTTTAAAGTCCATTTTTCCTCCTCTTCCTCGTGTTTGCATTTGATTTCATGCATGTTACACCAACAGAGCATCTCTCTTGCTCTCTCTGCCATTTGTCAGCATACTTACATAATGATGACCCTGATTAATTATTTACGGACGATGCAGTTCACTGTTATGACCAGCAGGAGGTGGTGCAGGCAGCGGCGCAGACAGAGGGCTAGTAAAAACCATTATGTAACGTCTCTGTTGTTCTGTTTTGTTTTCATCAACTTATCTGTCATTCAGCTTCTCTCGCTCGCTCTCTCTCTCTCACACCAGCACACCATTCTCTCTTAATGTGGCTCGCCCTTTGTTTCCCTCTCTGCTGCCACCTCACACCTGTTTCCACCTTAAATGTAATATATATATAATTTAAAATAACCCTCGAGAGACTTTTGGCTCTCTTCTCTTTGTCTGACACACACACTCGCTAGACAGTCATTAGACGACTGTCCGACCTTCACAGTGCTGCATAGCCCACAGGAGACACACACACACACACACACACACACACACACACACACACACACACACACACACACACACACACACACACACACAGCCTCCATCCTGCTGTGCTGCTCGACACCTGAGGCGGTACAGAAGTCTTTCTCTGAATAATGTGATCTCTCTTCAGGCGCGCTTGATTTAACGCAGCTCTGCAGGATTTTTTTGTTTTTTCTTCTGCAGAGACCTCAGACAGATCCGCCCGTCTTCACTCCTCCTAATGAATCAAACACACTCCCAGATTTCCACGGAGCTGAGAGCTGAACTCTGCTTCTAGCAAGGATGAAGAAGAAAGAGACACAAAGAAGCTGGATGGGATGGTGCTGGTTGTGAATAAGTCTTTTCAGTCTGACATGGCTGTAAAATAATCATCAGATTTCAAAGCACTGACACTTCCTTCACTTACCAAACTTTCAAAGAAGCACTCACTGGAGATATTGACCTCTAAAGGCACCGTGGGGACTGTCATGGCTCAGGTCTGACTGTCCGCAAGTCCAAACTGCAATAGGACTTTGACTGATATTGGTTTTTGTTGTCTGTTCTTATGTGACCCTAGATGTAACCCATCCATCCATCCATCCATCCATCCATCCTACTGCTAATCCAGGTCCAGGTTCTGGGACCAGCAGTCTAAGTAAAGACTTCTAGAATACCCTCTCCAGCCACCTCATCCAGCTCTTCTAGGTGGACATCAATGGTTTCCAAAGCCCTCCAAGGGATGTAATCTCTCAGGATGCCCTGTCAGTTGAACATGCTCAAAATATCTCACCTAGGAGGTGTCAAGGAGGTATCCTGGGTAGATGATGAACCATCTCAAGGAGGAGCAGTAGCTGTACTGTGAACTCCTCCTACGGGAAGCTTATTTCTGTCACTTTTTTTCAGTCACTACCTGCAGCTCAAGGTCAAAGGCGCAGGTCAGAATGTAAATTAATTGCTTCACCTTCATGGTCGGCTCTCTCCACTACAACAGACTGCACCCACCTCATTAATCAGTCTGTCAATCTCCCACTTCCTCCTTCCCACGCAAGTGGACCAGACCTCGACATACCTAAACTCTTGGGGAAGCAGTTATTCTCGACCTGGAGAGATGACTCCAATCCTTTTCCTATTGAAAACAATGGCCTCAGACCTGTAGGTGCTAATTCTTACTTCTGCTGCTTCACACTCAAACTGTCTCAGTGTGAGCCAACAGACCAAGAGCATCTGCAAAAAGCAGAGACGAGATCCGGAGACCTGTGAATGTCAAACCCGTTTCCCACTGGCTCCATTAAGAGAAATTGTTATAGTATATGGTGCAGACTGGACAAAAAGGAAAAAAAGCTAACATGTTTATTTACAACAGAGCAAAAGCATGTGAGCGTTCAGTTTGAAGGAACCAACTTCACCAACTGTTTCCAGCATGATCAGGCGTCAACTGAAGGCATGGTGTTACAGCTGTTGTGCTGTGTTTTATTTTGCATATGCATGGGTGTGTTCTGTTCTCTTTCTCCCCTCTGCAGGAGCTGTCATCCCTTTTTCAACAATGGGTGTTCCCATTCCTACTTAGGTTCACCGTGTATAAAGAGTGTGAGATGGGTACAAGGCTTTTGAGCCAGTTGGAGCAGTGCTTTGGCCTCTGTGGATGTGTGAAAGTGACGCGCACAACATATTACTCCCGGTGAATTTTGTGTCTGTTTGGTTGACAAGATGTGTTCTGGTTCACACACACAATCAAATGCAGGTGAAACCAATGAGAGCGGGCCAGACAAAAAGGAAAACTAGTGCGAGAGACATGAGAAAGCTAACCCTCAAAGTATCCATGTACTGAGGTCACAGATGCTACTTTTCCACTGCCAAGGTGCCGGTGCTTGTGCCAGTGATGGTGTCGGTTTCAGTGAACAGGCGAAATGCTTAAGAACGGGCCCGCGTTCCCACCGCGTTTCTGTGAACTGCTCCTTTACGTATGAGTGTGGGCGGGTCCTCGTCTGGACACGGAAGCTGAAGAGCGCAAACGTGGGAAAACACGCTCCTCTTTCTTGTGCTACGAACACATTTTACGGTCCAAACCAAACTACTGCAGCATCTGTGTGCAACACAGAGGTAAACACAGACAGCGATTACGAGCAAGACGACAAGTACGCACTTTGTGTCCTTTTATCTGTGATATGAACTGATACAAAGCAGCAAGTTCAGCCTTAGAGCCCAACCTAATTCACAGCCGTGAAAATGGCTTCACTTTTCTCATGTAATACACATGTAATATGGTAGAAAACTTGATGTTGAGACGGCAGAGTCACGCCCTTCTGCCGCTTTCGTCATGCATTCTTGGTTCCAGACCAGCTAGCTTGCAGGGCCGGAGTTGAACCCGTTTTTCGGCTGAACAAGCACTGACTACTACTTGTTGTGATATACAGATGTGACATATTTATTGTAGTATTGGTTATTTATATTTTAATCTTAATAAGATTTTATATTTATTATGATTTTGTTGCTCTGTGTGCCCTCAGTTGCCCTTCGGGGATGAATAAAGTTTTCTCAATCTGAATCTGAATCTGAACACCAAGCGCATTTTCGGTGGAAAAAACGCTGAATGATTCAAATACTAGCACCAGCACCCCGTCGGTGGAAAAGCGGCCAGTGGGAAGATTTCCCATAGACGTCTATGGGCCAGAAGTCTTTTTCATCCACATGTATCGCCCCCTGGTGGGTGATATAAAGAATGCAGGTTTAAGGCACTGTGGCTTTAGCTTCAGGCCATTTTTTTACGGTTTGTGGTTGTTCCATATATGTCTGACACTCTCCGGGGGGCAGACAGTGGTCTGCAAAGCCAATGCAACCAAAGCGAATTTGTTATTTTCTGCACACAGACTGTTTAAACCTTCCATTGAGTGTTAGTCACTATTTGAAAATGATTGAGGTTTATATGAAGGAATTTCACAAAGATTAGAGTCAAAGTGCTGACTTCAAAATGTCCCACCATGAAACAGTCTTCCTGATGTTTAAATCATGTTAGATTACATGTAGTTTGCAGAAATTACACAGTTTCTAAAGATGAGCATCAGGTGACTCCAAGTTGTTGCCTCAGTTTCTTTATTCCCATCTGTCAGATTTCGTTGCACCGTCTCAGCTTTTCAGGTGTCATTAAAATGCAAATTTAGCTGCAGTGCATGATGCACTGTGGTCACCTGGTGAAAATCTGAGAAAATGTCAGCGATTAACAACAAGGACAACAAAAACAGGACATTTGACCCTTTTTTGTCATTTTTCTCCTCTGAGTGTGTCAGATGAAATGCTGTTAAAAAGGTCACAGCCGATGTAGCTGTAAAGGTCAGGAGACGCATACACACAGAGTACAAGTGTACCTTTGAAGAACAGAAAGTACAGGGAGTAGAGTTGAATCATGCAGGGTGTGTGTTAGTGGGTGGAGATGAGCCAATCTGGGAAGCAGTACCGCCTGGTGATACGTCAGTTTGGGGGCACATATGGAGCCCTGATTGGCTTATTTGCATCATAACAGGAGCTGTCATTGGCTGACGGCCTGACAGCAGCTGTCATTGGTCAGTTTAGAGAACAAAAGGCTGTTTGGGCATCCAGGCGGAAAGGCGAAGAGGTCAGAGTGTGTGCTGAAGTTGACATGTTCCCTCTGCTCTCATATGAATCACAGAAAATAACTTCAATAAATGTGAGCCTGAAGGCTTTTATACCAAAAGGACAAGCTGTGGTTTTCTCATTATTTCCTCCAGCCATCCATTCAGTAACAAAACTGATACTTATTCTGATTGGTATGTTCTTGGATTTTATTGTAAACACCACTAAAATCAACAAGCTAATATTTCCATCCATTTAATTCCACTTATCCAATTCTGAGTCGCAGGGAGCTGGGGGTGGTAAACTCGGTTCATTTCATGGAATCGGGTTAATCTGAGTCACTCAGTAATGTGGTCCTTGAGCCCCTCCCCATCAGATTAATTAGGTTACACATTTATTTGTCTTCCCGTGTCTCTGTGTCTGTTCTCCTCTGTGTATCTGTCTCCCCGTGTTCTTGTGTGCAGGTGTCTGTGTTATCCTTTCTGTGTCTAGTCTTCGTTGTCCATGTCTCAGGTGTCTGTGTCTTCCCCGTTTAGCTGCTTACATGTCCGGTTCATGTGTCGTACAGTAGTCTTGATGTCTGTGTTTTGGTATTTTCTCTGTGGACCCGCTTCCCTGTGTTATGTGTTTAGGTTCCCTCTGTGTGCCAGCCTCCCTATATGCCTGGTTGTGTCATGCTTGGTCACCTGTTTTATTTTGACAGTCCCTTGTCCCGTGTGCTTTGTGTTTAGTTTTGCTTCCTGGGTCTTGCTAGTGTGTTCTGGTCACCTGTTCTCCCAGATGTTTTCCCTTGCTCCTTGTTGTGTCCTCGTTATTGTAGCCGTTATGTTGACTCTACTGCTGTGTGCCTTCTATTCATGTTCATAGATTTAGCGAGTTTATAGTTTTGTTCTGCTGGCTCCTGACCAGCCCTGCTTTATGTAGTACGCTCGCTAATAAAGCTGAAGTTTAAATTTAGGTCTCGCCTCTGAGTCTTGCATTGGGGTCCTCTACTTAGCCTGCCACAGCACCACGACACAGACCTTTCAAAGTCTCTTGTTTTAGTGTCCATAAACAATCTCAAGCTTTCTTTGGACTGTAGGAGGAAGCCAGGGTCCAAGGAGAGAGCCCAGGCAGGCACAGGAAGAACATGCAAACTCGATGCAGGAGGGCCCCAGCTTTGTCAGTGGATTCAAAGGACTTTTTTGATTTACGCCAATAGTGCTAACCACAGCCCCACCGCTAACCACTTCTCTCAGTTCAGGTGTTGTTCCAACTTCTTTTAAACATACTATTGTGCAACCCCTCTTAAAAAAGAAGACTTTAGATCCATCTGTCCTCGCTAATTTTCAGCCCATCTCTAAGCTCCCTTTTTTTATCAAAGGTCTTGTAGAAAGTTATTTTTAACCAACTACAAACCTTTTTAGCTGAGTTTGACATTCATTAAAAATTTCAGTCAGGTTTTAAGTCTCACCATAGTACTGAAACGGCCCTTTTAAGAGTTCTTAATGATCTTCTCCTAGCAGTCGATTCAGGAATCCCTGCTATGTCAGTGCTTTTAGATTTAACAGCAGCTTTTGACACCATCAACCATTCAATTCTTTTGTCTCATCTTGAACAGTGTGTGGGCATTAGAGGCATAGCGCTTGATTGGTTTAAGTCCTATCTGACTGACTTTGTGAATTGTGTTTCTCTGTGAATATGGGTGAATATTCTTCTTCTGTAGCCTCTCTTTCCTGTGGTGTGCCACAAGGATCTATTTTGGGCCCATTACTGTTCTCTTTATATATTCTACACTGGGATCAATTTTTAGGATGTATAACCTGTCCTTTCATTGTTTTGCTGATGACATTAAGATTCATTTTCCTTTGAAATCGAATGCTCTCAATTCATTGCAGATTTTCTTAAACTGCCTTAATGACCTAAAGAATTGGTTAAGCATGAATTTTCTTCATCTTAATGAAAGCAAAACAGAGATTGTTACTTTTTTGTTGTACTGAACAGTTGAAGGACTCTGCAGCCTCTCCTGGACATCTCGGGTTATGCATCATCAATCTGTTAAAAAACTTGGTGTGATCATTGACAACTCCTTTAACTTTGATAGGCAGATTAGTTCTGTGGTGAAAACTATTTTTTTTCCAGTTGAGATTGTTGGCTAAAGTGAAGCCTTATCTTTCTTATAATGACTTTGAAAGAGTCATACATACTTTTGTCATGTCAAGACTGGATTACTGTAATTCTTTGTACGTTGGTTTACAGTACCACACTCATCTCTCCGTCGGCTTCAACTGGTCCAGAATGCTGCTGCTCAACTTTTAACAGGGATGAGAAAGTGTGAGCATATTACAGTTTTAGCTTCACTTCACTGGTTTCCTGTCAATTTTAGGATCAATTTTAAGATTTTATTGATTGTTTTTAAGATTTTAAACATTTGTGTATTTGTGTGATCTTATTCATGTTCATACTCCTGTCAGAGCATTGAGGTCTGCCAATCAGATGATCCTAAAAATAGAGGTGACGGAGCCTTTTCAGTTATTGCACCGAGCCTCTGGAATGCCCTACCATTCCATATTAGAACTGCTCGGACTGTTTCTACATTTAAGTCGTTACTTAAGACCCATTTCTTCTCTCTGGCTTTAGTTATTATTATAGTTATTATATTTTGTTTGGATATTTGTTTATTTGTTGTTTTTCTTTTATGTATGGCCTTTTTATTTTTTGGTTGCCTTATAAAGCACTTTGGTCCACTCAGGTTGTTTAAATGTGCTATATAAATAAATTTGACATTGACATTAATATTACATATTAAATATCAAAATCCTTTAGAGAAGTGTGCAAGATGTCTGTGTACTGTGTGATCGTACAATCTGCCCTGAGCCCAACATGAGATGTACCAACATTATTCAAGCTTGAGTTAGTTCTACGTGTATACAGAATTCATGTTACTACAAGAGGTCAGACTGACAGTTTTTTAGAAAACAAACATAGAAATATTCAATTAGTTAGCAGACGTCTTTCCAAAACAGTAATACATGGTCATTTCAAACACACCTAAAGAACTGAATGCCACTTGGGGTGGACAACTACACTAACAATCAACAGTCAACAATCACTTTGAAGGGAAATTAATCAGCTCTTTATAATAAGTCCCAATAAAGGGAACCCCTGTCTGTCTGTGCTGTCGTTAGACAGTGTGAAACATCAAAGGCAAGAAAGACAAGAAGGTTGTAATGAATGGAAAACAGATCACGACCACCAGCAGCTCATTCTTCAAAGCTACAGTATTCCTCATCTCACGATCCGACTCTACCCCCGAGTCATAAAAAATGTGAAAAAAGTCACAAAAAGTCTGTTCCCAGTAGCTGCCTGACTCTGCCACGTTTCCTTTTGGCACAAACTTTGAAACTTTAACAGAGAGAATTTCTAGGTAGCTAGCTAGAGGGTGTCATTTTTAGTGGACTGGGGATCATACAAACATATGATCCCGAGTCCCAGATTTTTTTCGGACGATGTGGTCTTTTTGGTGTCTTCTAATTTGCACTGGTGGCTGTGATGAGGATTACCTGGAAAAGGCACTAGTGCCCACTTTGGGATGGGGAGGAGCCTCAAAATGATAGGGAGGTCTGGGCAGCTCTGCCCGCTTACCTGGACCCAAATAATGGGCATAAAATGAATAAAATGAAAGCCATGCTATATTTCATGTTGAGAAGAGATTGGTTATTCAAACTTCACAATGTGGTTTATTCCAGTAGGCAACAGCAGTGCTACAGACTTTTAATGGAGAAGCACTGAGAAAAGTTTTCAATCTCCCAGCCAAAAATGGCTGGGAGATTTGATGTATAAAAATGGAAAGTGCTTACAGGTTTTTTTTGTTTGTTTTGTTTTGTTTTTTTTGGACAGTAGAAACATAGGTCTTATATGATCAATTAATTGAAGGAACTGCTGGAGAATAGAACTTTAAAAATTCTACAGTCATCCAATCAGAGGAATTTGAGCAAGGCCATGAAATCTGTATTAAAGTTCAGTGCTTCATCTGCCCGTCCTTCCGCCCCAAACTCCTCATAACTTTGATTTTGTGGCTCTGCAGCTACACCACCCATTTTCTCTCTTTCTTTTTAATGATTTATTTTCTGGCTTTTTTTTCCCTTTATGGTTGCCTTTATGGGACAGTGTAGCAGTGAAGATTAGATGGGGGGTGGGAGTGGGGGGGCACGCAGGAAAGGGCTGCAGCTCAGACTTGGACCCAGGCTGCTGCATTTTGGCCAAAGGGAATATGGGTGCCTGCTTGCCCTGCTTGCTAAACTGGTGCCCCCACCACCCATTTTACTTTGTCATTTTTATACTCTTCACAGAATCTGAGATAAATCCAAGTAAAGAAATATAAAGCAAACTCAAATGAAGTGGATATAGACTTTAAAGCAGCCTCTGAAACCTCACAAAAGCACCAAATAGGATGGACAAAAGGTACAAAAATATGTGTTTTTCCAGAGAAGTCCACAGATAAGGCTTTCAGGTTTATACTCTTATAGATTTGTTAGCTCATCCCACAATTCAAAACAAAAAAAAAGTCTAACATAATAGGAGCCATGAGAGATTCATGAATTATTATCAGGGCGAGCTGAAGAGAGCCAGAATCAGCGTGAAGGCGACAGATGGGGCCACTTCAAGGTCATCCACTCGACTCAGTGGCCACCTAAAGCTGTACTTGGCAAGATTTTGGGTAAACAGTTGTTACGGTCCAAAAATGACAAAATAAAGCAGAGTGAGGTGAGGTTACATGATGTGGATTCTTTCCTTCATCCAAATTCAAATCTGCTTAGTTTGGAGTCTGGTGGAAAATCAGATCATTAGAGAGTATGGCTCAGAGGGCTTTCAAATCTACAAGTAAACAGCAGAGAGCAGGAGACCTGGTCCCATTAAATACTGTGGATCATTAAATATGAGAATTTATTGACCAGTGAACTTTAAAATTTCATGGATGGCTCTAATGTTTAAACCATTTAAGCAAAAAGACCTTCCCATGACTGGCAGATGTGACAAACCAAGCAGCTAAACCCTAAATTTACCAGCTCCTTGGCTCGTGTTAGGCATTAAATTCCCTTTTACTCATAGCCATAAATACAACTCATTGTCTTGGTGGGATTGTCTTGGCAGGACGCCGTTCGCCGTGGCCATAAATAGCCTCAGAACCAGCATCTTATGTAATTTCCTAAACCTCTTTTTGAAATACGGTGCCTTACGTAACTGTCCTACAACACCAGGCCTCATTTACATAATTGTATAGAGACAAACTTGTTGCTCTAATCTATGGCCCAGAGTGTGTTCCCTCATTTACATATATGCAAATGACCCACATGTGTATACAATCATTAACACCATGGCAGGACACTGATCTCCTGTGACAGTCAGCTCTTGTGTGTGTGTGTGTGTGTGTGTGTGTGTGTGCTCAGTATATTGAACCTTGGTTGAATTTTGAATTAAAATTTTTTTTATTCCACTGTCTGCCCCCCCCCCCCCCCCAACATTAGATAATTTGACTCTGCCATCAAATTCAGTTCAATGTTATATAATCCCTGAATCACAGCGATAGTCATCCAAAATGCAAAATGCAGTTTACACTGTACAACATCACATGAGAAAATCAAATACAGGGTTGTGAAAGAATACAGTGTATAATGCAAAGAAAAAGGAAAAGATGAAGTTGCTGTCAATCAGATGCTTTCCAGTATTGGTGGATCAAAGTCTGCCGTTCCTCTTAGTTTGATCCACTTTTTCTTTTTTCTCCTCTCCGCTCTCCCTCTCTCTCTCCTCTCTATCATGAATGTTTTTGTTTAACTCACCTTGTGTTTCAGGGGCGGGCCTAACCTGTTTCCTGCTTTCCTCGTTACTCACCTGGTGGCCAACAGCTAATTATGGAAGCCCTATTTAAATGAGGAGGAGACTTTCAGTCAGTGCTGGGTTGTTGTATGTACTACAGAATGGTAGAGTGTGCTTCAGTAACGTTTGGCTGCTTCTGTGTTTGCGTTCCCTTATCTTCTGTCCTCCTGTGTGCAGGAAACCCCGAGAGGAGCGCAGAGAGAAAGTGTTTTTTTTTCTTCTCGGAGTGGATTCAATTTGGAGTGCGGCCCAGCTGGCACCCGGACCTACTAGTGGAACTGGACTTATTTTAGGCTTTTTGCTTACTTTGGTGTAAATAAACTTGTGAACTTTTCCCCTCAGTCTGCGCCTGAGTCTCTCCACTACCACTAGTCATGACACCACATTCATATTTCCATCAGTTTTAACAAGATCTCCAACACCACTGGCTGAAATGAATGGCTCAGCTGAAGGTCCAGATGCATCTGTCAGGATTTTTTCCTGTTTCTGCCCGACCTTCTTTTGTCTGGTTTCCTCAAACTTTTCAAGGACACACTGCACACCATGCAGAGATATGTTTTCACCTAATAGATATTTAGGAATCACCTTGTTGAGGCAGAAATACAACTTAATGTTTGTCAAACTGTTATCGTTGGCATTTTTCATAGATTCAACCAAAGGAACTGTAAAAAAAACTGTGGAATAACGGACTCACCAGAATGACCGCACACTCAGGTCGTTCGGCTGAACCGGGTCACTGACTTCACACCAGTCAGTGATTTAAGTAAATAAGTTAAATATTTCAATGAAGAAGTACTTAAATATGTTGGTGTTTGCTATGCATCTAATTTCATGCACATGCTATTGTCATTATTATTAGTAGTAATATTATTAGTAATAGTATTGGTATAGACTAGTAATGTAGCATATTTCCTTGTAAGCACAGAAACGAACTATAGATATATTATTAGATAATGGAGAGGTGGAGGAGACGACTCAAGTGAACTGATCACGTAACTGAGCGACTATAAAACTCCAAAAAAAGAACTGAGTTTACCACCACTAGTAGACACAACACAAGGTTAGGTGCCTTTTTATGCTTGATTGTTAAGCAGACAAACATTCCTCTGAAAATTATCAGGTGAAAGAACTGAAAATAAAAGCAGCCAATGTGCAAAAATCTTTGGAAGAGCTTCAGGAAGCCTGGAGGACTATTGTGATGGTAGCGCAGCACTGAAGCTTCGATACGGGCTCCAAACCCTGAACTTACAATTCCAGAACCACTGCCTCCAAACTTAATTTCTGGGTGAAAGAAATTACGTGATATATGACGTCTGAAGGAGCAACTGCTTCATTCCCCAAATGAATCACCTGACAGGTTTGCGGTCCAATCAGATGATTCATTGATCCCATTCCCATCCCTGTTCCTCATCCCATTGTGAGCAGAAATAGAAACCGGCTCAATCCAAAAAGAGTTAAAAAACTAATGTACCTCAGTAAAAATCTTTCCCCACCCCACAAAATCACCTCCTGCCATAATTACACAAGCACACCCAAGCATGTTTTCCCAGCACGCACAATACACACATTCATCAATCTTTATTTGTAAACAGGACATCATCATATGACGTGTGTGCCTCAAAGAATGCAAAGATGCTTCAGAACAACAGATCTTGTCTACAAAAGTAACTCATTGAGGTGTGTGTGTGTGCGTGCGTGTGTGTGTGTGTGTGTGTGCACGTAATTAAGTCTCCTGTCTACCAACTAGCTGCCAACTTTCACTGCAACCTTGCCCTTCTCCAGGAGAGGTCGCTGTAACTTTGAGTGCTGAAGCCATTTTTGAAACATTTGGTTTAGGTGATTCAGTGCTTCACGAGAGCTTCATTTGCTCATCACTACAGACGAGGGAAACCACGAAGCTAGAGAACGCACAGCACTGACTTCTCTTCACTGGCTCCCTGTTAAATCCAGAATACAATTTAAAATCCTTCTCCTCAAATACAAGATCTTGAATAATCAGGCCCCATGTTATCTTAAAGACCTCATAGTACCGTGTCATCTCAACAGAGCACTTCACTCTCAGACTGCTGGCTTACTTGTGGTTCCTAGGATACTTAAGAGTAGAATGGGAGGCAGAGCCTTCAGCTTTCAGGCCCCTCTTCTGTGGACCCAGCTCCCAGTTTGGACTCGGGAGACAGACACCCTCTCTCTTTTTAAGATACTAAGCTTAAAACGTTCCTTTATGATCAAGCTTATAGTTAGGGCTGGATCAGGTGGCCCTGAACCCTCCCTTTGTTATGATGGAACAGGCCTAGGCTGCTGGGGGGGTTCCTATGATGCACTGAGTGTTTCTTCTCCATTCACCTCTTTTCACTCTGTTTATATTCACTCTGTACTGTAGGGTCTTTACTTTATAATATAAAGCACTTTGAGGCGACTATTTGTTGTGATTTGGTGGCATAAAAATAAAATTGAACTGAATTGAATTGAATGAGGCGAGCCAAGGACGAGGACACAACAAAGAACTAGGAAGGACGCAGACACACATGAGGTAATCAAGGAGAGTGGAGACAGCAGGGTGAACAGGTGAACAGGGAAACAGCTGAGCACAAAACACAAGATCCAAGTGACTTGCAAAATAAAACAGGAAGTGAGCCATGAAACGTAGAAACACAGAGTTGACAACACTGGGAGGAAGACACACTGAGGAAATACAGTAACACAGTACACATGAATGAATATAAGAGGGAAGGCAGACACAGGTGCACAAGAACAGGAGACATAACTGAATGTAGAGACTAAGGGATAGACAGACACAAGGGCCCCATGGAGGAAACAGAAAGGGAACACAGAGGGAGAACTAAAGCACAAAACCAGCACTAGAAACACACAAAGCAAACTGTAACTTTAAACAACCCAGGAACCATGAAGAATCATCAAATAAACAAAACCATAAAGTCCAAAATCTCAATGGTAACATGTTTGTAATCAGCATTGATTTGCTCCACCACCATCCCCTCCAACCATCAAATGTGGACTTTTTATTTTGCCCTTTAACAATAGAAAATATTAATTTTGTGTACACTGACACACATTAAAAGACCAGAGAAACAAAAATCTTCAGGAACACAAAGAAGTAGGTTGTAAACAACCAGATGTAATTCTTGTAGGGTTTACATTACAATACAAAGCACCTCGAGGCGACTGTTGTGATTTGGTGCTATATAAATAGAATAGAATTGAATTCAAATTGAATTAATTACCAGGTATTTTGTTTTAGATGCAGTCTTGTTTTTGTTACACTCGATATCTCTACATTTTCTTCTATGCTGGCACCAGAACATTATCTTACAGATATATATTTTAAAAATGTATATGCTCAAATTTTGAAATGTCTGTCTTAAAATGTTTTTTGTCTCCATCTAAACTGCCAAGGAAACGACCCTGTGTCTTATTTGTGCAGAGAGCTCATTAGGACCTGCAGTTATTGTGCAAACCCAGAGTGACATGAAGACGTATATTACACAGACAAAAGAAAGGAAAGAAAACATTAGATCATAAAGGATTGAGAGTTTTTTCCACAGTGATGTTGTCACTGTGCGAGCGCTGAACAAACGTCTTCCCCTCTGCACATATACAGCACAAAGGTGATGTGTGGGCTGCCTGAAAAGCTCTCTGCCTGGGCATGTCCTCACAGAGGTCAGGACGGTGCAGAAAAATGAGGAGAGGCTGGCCGAACGGGGTTCACTAACAGCTGCCAGCCAACGGTAAAGTCAAAATCATTTATTTCCTTTCATGGCCTTAAAATGTTTTAAAATTTAGTTGTTATCTGCAAAGAAAAGGGGACAAAAGCGGCAATCGAACTACATGAAACACTGCAAAACGTGGTGAAACTGCTGGTTTAATTAATCTACATGTGGCACATGTGACCAACCTGAAATGTTTAAATCCTGATGTAAAGCAGCTTTATGGCAGCCATGAGATACAAACATAACAAGAAAACCAAAAATTAACCAATATTTCAGAAAACGACTTTCATCTGTGTGCGTGAACACGGTCAATTTTTCTTCACACAGTCAGAAATATTAATGTATTTTAATGAGAATATTTTGTGTCTGCAGCACAGTTTAATCTGAAGTCTTCAGCAGGCAACCCAGAAAAAAGACCTTTAAAAAAGTGGCAGCTGTTGTGTTTGAACCCAAGTGCTGTGAGACTGTGTTGTGTGGTTTTGTAGATGTGTCACTGTGCTTTGTTTTAGTGAATGAGATTTTTGTGTTTAAGGTTTTGCAGAAAGGTTACATGGGGTTCAGAGTTGGTGCTTCAGCAGGTCAGGTGAGAACTGCAATACCTGAGCAAAGTTTATCATTAACACTGTGATTATAAAAGCTGTATCATCACATGTGAGGCCTTGAAAAAGTGTGCTCGGTCATTAAAAATTAATCCGCATGTTTACAGTTCTGAGGTAGATGGTTTATGTGTTTATGGTTTGATTACAAATGGAAAGCAAGCCAGGCTGAAGGAGGCTGCATCCCATTCCAATATCTGCAGCACTCCTGTGCGTCCTTCACATGCACCTGTGGACCCCAGGAATCATTAAACAGGCTAAATATGAGTGATATTAAGAGCTGAGTGATATTAAGGGGAGAAAAGGTACACAAGGATGCAAAAGGTCATTTTTTTTTCTGCCTAAGGAGGCGACCTAGGACACATTAGAGGAAGTGTTGTCACAGAACTAGGACGCAGCAGAGCCACTGCAGCGTGATGCAGGTGACTTGCGGCAGGTGTTTTTCTGTGCGTGCGTGCAGACAGGTTTGAGGGGGGCGTGGTTTGTAATCTATCTGCAGCAGGTAAGGTTCGGGTTACCTGCAGCGCTTCAGTCTCTACAGACTCCGCGTTGGAAGAACATAATTCACTCTTTGCTGATGAATTTGCCGATCATAGACCCCAGGAGTGGTTTCTGAGTTTGCCCTCACCGTTTCAGGTGTGTTTCCGGAGGTGAGCTCATGCACCTGCAGGTAAGTCGGTCAGTATTAATGGTTAATTAGATCCGGCGCGCGGCCTCGTCACAGTCTGAACTTTTCATTTTCTGTCTGTTATCGCCTGATAACAGATTTCAGACATCACTTCCACCGAAACTCCCATCACTCTGTTATTTTAAGCGCGTGTTGTTTCCAGGAAACATGCGGTTTAGATGTGAGACTGTGACGTGGTAATTTCTACCTGTGCAAAACCGGTTCTTGTGCACGCGCGCTGTTTGAGCCGTCCACTGGCGCAGGATTGTTAGGAGTGTATCCGGTGTCCAATGTACCCTCCGGATACGAGTTTGCAGAGGTGTGTGCGTGAGTGTGTTTGGTGGGCAAATGGATCTCTGTTGCCGTGGTAACAGTGACATCACATGCTGCTGGGGTCAGTTCAATTTCACAGGTACTTAATTTAAATGTGCAAACACATTTTTTTTCTCATGTAGTAAATGCTTTGCCAGTGTCTGCAGAGATCGAAACGTAACTTTAAAGATGAGACCTCTTCCATGCAAATCCAGAAGGGGAGACCTGATGTTTGCATCAGTGCTTCTCTTCTGTCCCCAGTTAAAGTCCGCTGAGACACGGAGTCCACTGACCTGTGCAAACGAGGACAAAAACTAACAGTGATGTGCGATTTTTCAAATCAAAATCTACAACTCTGAAAGCTTGGAAAAACACACAAATCTATATTACATAATATATTCTTTCCACTGGATGGTAATAAAAGTCTGTGTAAGAGTCAGAGTGAGGTCTATAGCTGGCTGTCCTGCTTAAAAAAAGCTTCCAAACTGAAGCTTTGGTTGCTGTTACCTCTCCGTCTGCTTCATGGTGGTTGGACGTCTTTACTAGACTTTCTGCAAAGGAACCTTTGTGTTCACGATGTTTTGTACTTTATGCTTTTATCAGTCTAAGCAAACAAAAAGTAGGAAGAACATTAAAAAAACAAACGCACTGTGGCTGATTATTCTAGCTCATCAAACCCTTTGATAACCAGATAATAATTAATTATATTATAACTTATATTATTTATTATATAATTTATAATTAATTTGCTTTCTTTATTACAATATGATCCATTTCAGCTGCTGCCTCTGCAAGCCACCTCCACCCCAGCGCCTCCTTTCATGTTATCTCCAAAAATAAATTACAGGACTTTAAAGCAGACTTACTGTAAATACAGTGAATTAACATTAAATAACCAAATCAAAGCTGTTATGAAGCAGATGAAACATCTTGAACAACTTGCTGTTTATCCTGTTACTTTGAGCTCTCTGAGACCCGATGGCTGAAAATCATCACAGATGAATGCATTTATCAAGTTATGACTGCATATTTTGTCTGATTAATCTTTCAGTCATTTAGCAAAAATGTTATAGTCCTCAGATTAAAGCCTCTGTAATAGGATGATTTACTGCATTTTATAGTTTTATATCACTTTAAACTTATCTTTGGTTGGCCAAAGCAAAATGGACTCCAGCTTTATGCGGTTCTGTTGAGCTGCAGTAAATTTCTGTAAGTTGGTTACACTCTCAGCCCATGATATGTACAGGAAGATATTATGCAACAGGTCTTAACCCAGTTCAGCCTCTTTATCTACCTCAGAACATAAATGTGTATATTCAGACACACCCTCGCTTCCTCCGGTCTGTTTTGTCTGTAACAGCAGCAGCTGGTTTACTGCAGGAATGTGTGTCTGTGGTTGAATCGTTTCTCCACCCAGTGACGGCAGAAAAACACTCAGACCTGTTGTGGGTGTCCGACAGCAGGCTGATCCTCTGCCACGCCTGAACTAAGAAACAATTAGATGCATGTTTGTGTCTGCCTCGGGCTGTGGTCTCTGAATTTTCCACCAACCAAACAAAAGCATGTGATGTTCTTCACGTGTTCAGGGCCTCATCTGACACCGCAGTGCAGCAAGCAGTTCATCTGCCCTCAGTTACTAATCAGTAAAAGGGATGTTTGCATTGGGATCGAAGATGTTGTCATTTAATTTTGCAGCTCTTTTTTTTTTTTTTTTCACACACTTTTAAACATGAGCAGCAGCAGCGAAACCCAGCTGATCCCAGGTCAGGATGTAGAAGCTCAGGATCTGATCTGAATCCACGTTTAATAGCTGCCATTATGCCTCAAACCTGAGCAACTAAAAAAAACTGAGGATTTTCTTTTGTAAGATGATAGGATCTGTATTTTCTTCCACACTTTTCTAACATTTTTATTCTTCAAATGTTTGTTCAGCATTTGGGGGTTTATAAGTTCTCCCCTCATTTACGGGTAATTCTGGATGATTTTGTTAGTGGAAAAACAGATGCTAGAAAACGGGGCACACCGTTTTCCAGTTCCATGAGCCTTAAAGGTGGAGTCAGTGATTTCTTTCTTTTGTCTTTGTCAATAACAAAGCACCACAGAAACCTTCAGATTTATACCTGATGCATGTTTCTTCTCAGCTTGTAGAGGTAAATGTGTCTTTTGACAGGCATTTGGAGGTTTTCCTGTTGTCTTCAGTAAAGTCTGATCATCAGAGGAGCTGTGAGCTCAGACTGTCACCATAAGCTAAACCCTTCACGGCCCGACGGCACCCGGTGGTCTGTTTGACAATTACTTTGAGTCAATTTGATGGGTTTAAAGTCTGACATTAAGCAAATACCTGGAAGAAGTGAGGAGCCACCTGCTCTGCTAATGTGCTGCTAGAACAGGCATCAGGTCGATACTGCATCCTTATGTAACCTCAGGGCCTACGTGTGTGGAGCTGTGTCAGGTTTGGGTTTAATGTTGTAATATTTTCAGTTTATTGTGTGTTTTGGTTCTCAACAAAGCTGTTTTTTTTTTTTGGTCCACTTTGTTTAAACCTGATGTCTGCAGGTTTATATTTACCCCACATATTTAGTCTCAGTTTAACTCTGTGAGGTTGAAGTAGCTACCCAATCATATGCTATCAGAATATGATTTTAGGAGTTAACCTTGCTGGGTTAATGCTAAGATCAGTCTGGGTGGCTTGTCCTGTATGGACTCAGAGGGGAGGGTTACAGCGTCCCAGAGCACAGGTGAGATCACCCACAGCTTTTAAGTGTCACAGATCACATGACTGTATCTACAGTTTCACTTCAGCCTGAGGTGTTTAACGGTGACCGCACCTGTGGACGGAGTTACTGGAGAGAGATCCCTCTGACCCTGTTCCTGTTCTCACCTGAGACTCCAGTAATTATCACTGAGTGACATTTGGAAGTAAATTTTCCATTTTAAAGGTGCTTATGGTCAATTCTTGTATATAAAGTAGTTTAAGGAAGGTTTAAACTATCAGCAGAATCTGAAGAGACGAGCGCTTTGATTTTATGTCCAAAACATGACTGAGGCAGTGATGCTGTTTCCCAGGTGAAAACTCATTGCGGTATGATGGCAATCAATAACCTATAGACAGGTGTTAATGTTGTTTCTATGACAGAGGTCCAGATAGACAAAGGAAGACACATGAATCAGATTATTGCAATGAAGAAATTAAATGCATTTTTTTTTTTCTAAACCAACATTAGGTTGATAATGTTGGCAGAAAAACTCTGGACATTTTGTTTGGTCACTGAATGGTTATGAGCAGATGGTCACTGTGTGCATGCTGGTGTTGCCTGGCCTGTGTATTTAAATATAAACAGATTACATTTGCCTGCATATGATTTTTGTATTTGCATGATGAACTTCACTAGTCTGGACTGTTGCAACCATTGCGAGCAGTTTGCGTGAGAGACGAGTTCCTCATTTGTATGTCTTGTTTTTTTTTCCCCCTTGAAATCTTATATTATTGAGAATAATTTTTTTTCATTTTGTTCTAATTGATTTAAAAAAAGCATATAAAACAATTTGACACAAACTTTCTGTCGCTATAAATTCTACCAAGCATGTCCAAACATTGTGCAAGAATTACCCCCAAACTCCAAATTTTCACCTCCACCATCAGCACATCTTTCATTTTAAAAATTTCAACCAACACTAGAAGCTGAGAAGACACCCAGAAAAGTTTGTTGGTGTTGAATTTTTTGCTGGGATCTCAGTTGTGTTGAAATGAGATCTGCTGATGTTGAACTCTGTCCAGGGTACTTTTGTGCAATACCAATTTGAGCTACAGAATGGGGCACTGGTCAGTGTAACTTTTTCTTACTTACTTGTAACCTTTATGGGCAGGCCATTAAGAACAACTTACGCCTGACTTACTCCTGCATTACCACAGTTACACCCTTGTTACTGCATGAGGAAGTCACAGAAGTGTGTGAGGGTGGTGCGGGACATGTATGAGGACAGTGACACAGTGGTGAGGTGTGCGATAGGGTGATAGATGGGTTCAGGTTGGGGGTGGGGTTACATCAGGGATCTGCTCCTTGTTTGCAGTGGTGATGGACAGGCTGACAGATGAGGTCAGGCAGGAGTGTCTGTGGGCTCTGATGTTTGCAGATGACACTGTGATCTGCAGTGAGAGTTAGGGAGCAGGTGGAAGAGAGTCTGGAGATGTGGAGGGATGTTCAGGAGAGAAGAGGAATGAAAGTCAGTAGAAGCGAGTGAGTGTGAGAGAGTGAGTGAGAGAGAGAGAGTCAGATGGGTGGAAAGGTGAACATGCAAGGAGTAGAGAGAGTGAAAGTAAGATGAGTTTAAATACCTGGGCTCAACCATCCAAAGTGATGGAAAGTTCTCAGGAGGTGAAAAAGAGAGCAGGCAGGTATACATGCGTGTTTGACTAAAAAGACATCTGAAACAATTCAAACACCCCTACTGTTAAAACACTGCCCCCTACTGGTGAAATTTTTAATTTAAATGGTCAGCGGTTACAAAAAGTACCTGTTAACGAGCCAGAGTCTGACTTGTTACTGCTGCACGTTGTATGCAGCAGTGCTGCTATTTATTTTCAGTTTCACAAAAACTTCCCAGAAGCCAACAGATCATCTAGAATTGGTGAAGAATCCTTTTTATTAGTATTTAAGACAAAAGGTAGTTTTTTTTTTTTTTTTTTTTCTTTTTTTTGAGAAGCTGCAGCAAGCAGCAGATATGTTTTGCTTCAAAAATGAATAATTCACCAAACAATCGTCTCATGGTTTCAGCTCCCAGCAAACACTTCTGGGTCCTTGAGTAGAGTGTTTTGTTTGGGAGAAATGTGTCTGGATGACAATACTCACCAGGCGATGTTTGCTGTCTGTACCAGTCGGTGCATCTCTGATGAGCCCTGAGATAACCCTGGTTAGAAAATACCAAATAGTGCCAGCTGTGAATCTGGACTTGAACCTGAAGAAGAAGAAAACCACAGAGGGAGTAACCGCAGCAGGCTCTTAGTTGATAAGCATTTTCTAATGTGTTTCATTAGTGTGGGCATTCATTATCACTCAGATTATCTCGGTGTGCTGAGCCTCCACCCCCAGAGGCAGCAGGCCGTTCTGACACTCAGCTAGCTAACATCTGCAGGCTAATGTCCCCTCTGACGGCCATAACAACACATAATGTTATCACACCACTAAACAGCCTGTTTCCTTCAGCTTTATGGCTGCTGTTACCTGCAGCCCTCTGCAAACAAACACACTGAGTCAGCCTGCTTCCACTGCAGCCCACACGGGTTTCCTTTGCAGTGTTTACTGTCAGGATTTGGTTGAAAATTGCGCTGATAGTTCAGTGTACAACGCAATGAGGCAAATACCTGAATAACAGCAGTGCATCTTCAGCTAAGTGCAGCCTGGAGGTATGTGCGAGTCTCAGTGCTCCACAGTGCTGGATGATTTTGCAGCAAACGTTGAGCCGGGTCCTCCATTTCTGTCCTGTTATTACCCTGCTGTGCAAACACAGAAACCTTTTTTAAACAAATAATTTAATCAGGATGTTTCTAAAGCTGAAACTAGAAAACTGAGTACAGTCTCATGGACAAAGGGGTGGGTGGGTGCGTGTGTGTGTGTGTGTGTGTGTGTTTTTAAAAACAGTTTAAAAACTTTAAAAATATTATTTGATTGTTGTTAATGTGCTAGTTGTTTTGCATTAAAGTACAGCTTTTTAAAAGCATTAAACACATCTTTGAAAGCTGGATTTCACCAGATCTGAAGGTGACGACACCTGCATTTACTCACGTGGCCTCTAGAGGTCCATCGACTGCTTAAAGGGACCTTTTTTTTGGTCATTTACAGCCTGATGTTTTAAATCAGAGCAGCTTTGGATCAAAGTTCAAAATGATCTTTATGTATCTTATACTTGGCCTTGGTGCAGCCCCTCAGTTTATCTTCAGTCTGAAACAAGATATGTTAGCTCCTCCCCCTTTTAAGCACGCTTTCATCTGATTGGTAACTTGTCTATTGCCTGCAATGACCATATTAGGGATGTCCCCTCTTTGGCATCACTTTGATCCCAGAGTAGGAAAAAACTGTGTGAAACTGTGCGTTTAGAGACTTAATATGAATATCCTCCACTCTGCAGTATTTTAATCGACAGTCCTGCATGTTGAGAATTTGACTACTCAGATATCAGTTACATTTTCAGGCTATTTCACCCAGTTAGGAACCTTACTGTCAAATACTGAAATGCAGTCTTAAAACTGACTATTTTGTACTTAGAAGCAATTAAGAGACATCAAATCTCTTCATCGTGAGGTCTGATGAAAGGTCATGGGGGGGTCATAATAATCTAACACTGTTTATAAAAGGTATTGAATCTGTCATGTGGAGACTTGCTGTCGTTATCAGGGGTTTCTGCAGGTAACATGTCAGGAAAGACGGTCGTTTTTAGTGTCACATGTACAGACGTTACTCTTCAGACGGATTTTCCTCCACTCTGTGATCCTCTCATCTCATCCCAAACTCAAACACGCTCTACTTTCACTCCGTTTAATGCACTCTGCTGCCTTGTGACGCCACTTCCAGCTTAGTTAGTTTAATGTTCAAATCTCCAGAGAAGCATTAGCGTATTTGGGTCATGAGATAAAGATCTGTGCAGTAAAAAGAGATAACTCTGATACCTTTTTAGAAATGTTTAAAGTCCCTTTAGCCTGAAACCAAATGGGCATAATCACTGAGCCTGGAATTATAAAGTTGCATTTGGGTGATCTGCTTTTAGAAATCAAGACTGCTTTTTTTTCTGTTAATTATGTTTTGGTATTTTAAGAAGAATTATTTGGCATTTAAGTGGCTTTGTGTGAGAAATGGCACCTCAGAGTGTCTTTGCAATAGGGTTCAGAGTGCCAAATAAAAGCAGGATGCTAACAGCTCACTGGCCTCTACTGAGACGCTCCCCTGGGCAAATGTAATTATCTTGATTTATAAAAGTGTGTTTATCCCCTGCACTGTTGGTCTACGTGCTCCATTAAAGGTGTCAGATGTTGGTTTTTAAAATCTACCCATCAGTGCCTCATAAATTTTTAAGAACAGGCCAAAATGATCACAAAGAAATGTGACTTTCAGCCTTTTGTGGCTTCCAAATCCATTTATATCATGATTTCAGATAGAAATCTGCTGGGAAAACTGTGCCTGTGGTATCATTTTAATTAAGGCTTACAAAGCTGATAATGAAGATGCTGTTGGTCTGATCATTGTACTACAAGTTTCACTTTGTTGGTCTTTCCAGTCTTGTGTAGACAGAAGTACCAAAAGAAGCTCTGAATGGATCAAATATGTCTGACTGAGGCATTCCCAACACAGCAGAGAGACATAATCTTTCCATAATCTCTCAGTCCTGGATCTGCTCTGGGGTCTTCTCCTGGTAAGACATGCCTGAAACAGGACCAGAACCGCCTATCACCTGGAGGAGCGATAGGGGTCCGGTGCTTTGTGTCTGGGGCAGCGGGGGCCTTGGCGGTCCAATTCCCAGCTGTTTAAACACTCTGTGGGTGCTTTAATGTTGAAATTTAAGATCACCCTGCTACCCTTCCTCTTCCTGGCTTTGTGTAGGAGACAGGCAGGTATGAGAGGTGCTTCCTCTTAGGAACCACGCCTGTCGCCACTGAGTTGATTGTTTAAAAAGGCCTGGCACATTCTCGCTTTTCTCCACAGCAAGTGTGTGGATAAAAACGCTGCTGTTGGAAATGACTTCAAGTTTAGAAACAGGTGGTCAGTTTAAAAATTGTCTAATGGGATTTAATGGCTCCAGAAGGACAAACGTACACTCTTTGGTGCCTGTATCCACGTTTATCTGCTGCACTGCATATTTACCACAGCCGTGCTCGCTGGGAAGCTGTTGGTTTTGAAATGTCTGAGGTTTTGAGTTTCTTTCTGAACAGCATCTGTGATCAAAATCATTTCACAAAAAGATTCAGTGGCGTCACTAAAGGAAAACACCAGTTTCCAGAAGCTGTCAGCTTCTGGAAACTTTAAATTCTGTGAGCAATACTCCAGAGAACACATCTTGCATCAAGTGTTGTGCTGTGTGGTTTTTGCTTTCTTAAATCAGGCAGGAGGAGGACGAAACTCTCGCGTTTCACTGAAACAGCATCAGACTGTTTCAGGAGGAGGAGCGGCTCGTATTACTTTCAATCTGAAACAGTTTCTGGCATCCATTTAAAACTTGTCGTTACGACCTGGGGCAGCAGGACAAACTGGAAAGTGTTGAACATAAACGCTGACATTTAAACCATTTACATTCAGCAGGCTGGAAATACTGCTCTGAGGAACATTTTTTTTTAATCCTCTGATTACTCTGTTGAAATGCAACACTGAGCTTCTAAAATGGTACCTGAGCCTCTCCTGCAGTGTAAAGAGAAACAATAACAAACACAAAGAATCAGAGACTCAGTATGAAAGAGAAATTGTCGCTTCCAGGTCTGAGATTTGAAACCTTTTTCTTTTTAATGAACAGCAGTCATTATCAGTCAGATAATCGCATTAAAAAGGCTCCAACAGCACAAACACAGTCTGGAGGTCCAGTTCAGGGACTCCAGTTAGCTGAGCTGAAGCCTGGCAGGTTGCAGGTAGCCGCTACCTGTCAGGGGCATGGCTGCTTTACCTAACTTTAAGCTCCATCACTGTCCAACTTAACGAGTTAGAAAATAATTGACCCCCTGTACAGTTATGAAGGGGGAAATTGGCTTTAGAGATCAAAACTCAGTTCATTTCAATTCACACCAAACCACTTTTTGTATCAGGCTGTAAACATGTGACCGGCTCACTGTGGCGCCTCGTGTGGACGTTACAGGAACTGCAGCTCGTGCTGCTTTGGAGTTGGCGTCATTTTTCAGCTCTGTTTGCCACACGGAAGCTCGAGTGCAGCTTTATCTACTGTGCAACCTTTTCATAAGAGCTTGAATTTGAATACTTGGATGACACGTCGGCTCTACATTAACACAAAGGCTTCAAATGACGACTAATCAGCTACTAGAAAGAGCTGCTCACAAATGCTTTCTTCTCCTGTTTGTTTGCTGAGAACTGCAGATGAGTCTATAATTAGCTCTACAGTTGGGCTTGAGAACAGAAAAACATATAATACCTAACAGTATTTTGTCTTGTTTCCCCCTGTGGCTCTATGACTTTATTTTCTTTGTTGGTTATTTTAGAGATGATTTGGAAACTCTACACTCTTCCACCTGTTTTCAACCTCTCATTTTCCACCATCTCCCGTCCTCCTATACATGTACATAATCTGCATCTCTTGTCTGAGGAGGACACAAAGGCTGCTTGTTCCCAGGCTGCCTGCCTTTGTCCAGAATAGACAATGTACTGACTCCAGGGGAAGAGAACCACAGAGGAGGAGGGTGGGTAAAGAAGCAAAAATGAGTTGGATGGAGAAAGACGTGGCCATAGGAAAAATGTTTTTATTCAGTCATGTCTGTGGAAAAACATGAGGATCTATTTCAAGTTATATTTCTCATATAGTTAACTGATAACTATATGCTATCAAAAATATCACAAACCACAAACATCAAGTTCATTAATTTTATGTATGTAGACCTTTTTCTGCTCATTTCCAGCTCCGTATGTTTGTTTTTGGACTCCTAGCTTTGCATGATTCACAGTTCACAATAATCCTCCTTTGTCTTACTGGGCCTTCACGAAGCAACTCAGTTTCAAACTTGGTTTAAAGAAGCTGAGCTTTTAGTTTGTCATCTGCCTTACTTCTATTATTGGAAAAAGGTGGTGTTGGTGTTTCTTATGAGTTATTGATCATACAAGTTCAAATATGACAATTTCCTTTCAAATTATCCTTTTTTCCATTTTTCTCTTGGAAATTTTCCACTTTTGTCTCATAAATCTGTGACTTAAACCTTGAAAACCTTTTTCTTATTCTTCTGTGGCCTTAATACTACCCTCATGCTGAAAAGACCTTAGATGGGAGGAGCTAAAATAGCTTGTTCCAGAGGATGAACTGAGTGCACTGAACAAAGCTCAGTACAAGTTAAAGAAGCATTATTTTGAACTCTCCATCCATCCATCCATCCATTCTCTCAGGGCGTGGGTGGTGGTGGTGGGGGGGGTGGTGGTGGTGGTGGAGGGGGGGGCTGGAGCCTATCCCAGGTGTCATAGGGCGAGAGGCAGAGTACACCCAGTACAGGTCACCAGCCTGTCGCAGGGCTAACACAGAGAGACAGACAACCATTCACATTCACACCTATGGGCAATTTAGAATCACCAATTATCTGAACCCCATTATTTTGAACTGTGAATCCTGTAAAACTGCTCCAGTATAGTCCACGAATAAAAATATGGCGCTGGAAAATGTTTCCAACATGTTTAGTCTCCTGTTTCTGTTCCAGAATCAGTTATTTCCTGCCAGAAATGATTTAAAACTGTCGGTGCAACAGAAATGATGCTTAATTTGGTCACTCAGAGGCCACAAAAGCTCAAGTTTCAGCTTTGTGTGCGTCCTCTGCTGAGGAGCAGAGGGGATGATTAACTTTGTCTCAGGACACAGACGTTATTTTAATCAGTCTTGGTTCTAATAGTCTTAACTTCCTCTCACCTTCGTCATCTTCTCAGCTGAATATCGCTTTCCCTCTAAAGCAGCTGCGCTCTAATAGGAGCCATTCATCTCCTCTCGCCGCTGAAGCTTCGGCGAGTGATGCATTTCAGTGCTTCATTCCAGCGTTTTCTGAACTGCACTCACTGACCTGCACTGCTTCGCTCTGCACACACAGTATGCTCGATGCCAGTTTTAAGGTCACAGCCAAATTAAAATGTCACCTTGATTGCCAGTTATACACATGGAAACAAATGGAGAGCCAGATTCTTGCATTTTTTTTTTTTTTTTTTTAAATGGAAATATTTCTTAAATACTGATTTCTTCCTGCAGCATTCAGTGGAAATGATGCTGCATCCACAGAAAGAGGGGTGACAGAAAAAGCTTCAGTTCATCACATTTTACTCTGAAACTGGTCTAATGATAAATTTAGGTAGTGGATGTAACGCTTTAAAAAGCTGAACTGCAGTTTATTCTTTAATGATATAACTGCACAGCGTATGTAAGTGGGTCAGATGTGAAAACACCTGAATTTGTTTCTATTTTTGAAAACGTTTGACGGGGATAAAATTGAATTTTCCTGCAAAGGCGTTGCAATCGGGGGCAAAGGTATGAGAAACTCCATAAAACTGTGGTACTTTCCAAAGTCTTTTGAATTCTCCTTCATACCGTTGCTCAACCTCATGACATTTCCAGTGAGGTCAAACTAAGGTGATTAGGGAAAACGGCACATTTTTGAACTATGACACTGCTCACAGGCTGCTCCGTTTGTGGACCTGCTGCCAGGCCCACTGTCAAGTGTGGGGTCTTTTTGTTTAACTAATTTAAAGGAGTTAAAATCCTTTTAATGTCCTACAGCAGAACCCAACTTCCGTAGGGATTGCCACACAGTTCCAGTGTAAATATGGCTGCATATAAGCCCCTTCTACCTCAGTTATGGGTGTAGCTACACCATTCATAATATGGTGTTATTTTCTCGCCATAATGTTGTTCCTCTGCTCTGAAATGTAGTCTCAGGACAGTGTGAGGCACTGTGGGAGTATCATCCTGCTTTGAAGCTGTAAACTTGGCTCCTGTCACCTTCACAGCTTCATATTCTGCACATCTAATTGGATAAAATCACTTCTGAGCGCTGTGCTAATAAAGCTGTGTATAAGTGAGGCTCCACCCCTTTATCCTTCTACAATAAAGTGTGATTTAGAGCACAGAGGAAGCAGAATCACTTCTTTCCCTCTCCTGCTCCTCATCCTAATCCCTCCCTCCCCCCAGCTCGATATCAATATCAGCCTCAACAAGAGCCATTTCCTTAATCTTAATAACTTGAATTCATTTCCTATCTCTGCTGCAGCACGGTTTACAGCAGAGGTGATATCCTCATCATCCCAGCAGGGACAGGTCTTAATGGTGGTGATGAGCTGCCTCCCAACGTTCCCTCATGCTGCTCTGTCTGCCTGCTTCTGGTTTCATGCAGGCACAACAGAATGTACGCTGCATAAAATATTATGTAATCTCAAAGAAATCTTCTGGTATCCCACAGAAGATCTGCGGAGAGGGTTAGGAAAAGTTCCTGGATAAGATCTACTACTGCATGCTGTCTGACCTTAAAGAGCAGGGAAAAGAGAAAAGCTTGACAGAAACAGCAGAAATGGGAGATAAAGGTTCCTGAAACTGGACTCTTTTAATTCACTCAATTAAAACTGAAGCTCAGAGGAGGATCTGATAAGCACCATCCTCTCCCTCGACTCTGATAGGGTTGTCAGAGTAGTTAACCAAAAAAAAAGTTTAATAAGCTAATGTAAATGATGCATTATTCATGTTGAGTCTGCACTCAGGAGCAGTAAGACCCCCATCATCATCTGTTTCAGGAAAAAGGAAAGAAAGTGATTAAAGTGGACCTGCTTTTGTTTGTCCTGTCATATATCTCCTGTTCCAGCGGTGCATGTTCATATTAAACATGGCCAAAACTTTAAATAATGAGGTCAATGTATGTATAGTAAACCCTGTGGATGAGGACTGGCAAATCAGCAGTAAACTGAGGTCCTGTTATAAGGATTATTTTTGAATTGCAAATCATGCAGAGTGGTGCCAAAACTGCAGTTCCTGTAATGTCAAACTGAGGCTCCACAGTGAGTCAGTCCCCACAGACTCCCATGTTAAAACTATTTTCTATTAATAATTTCCTCCTTCATAACTGTATGGGGAGTGAATTTTTTTTTTAAACAGATAACTTGCGTGTTCGAATTGTGTTACTGTCCAAGAAGTCTGAGCTCCACTTTTGATGAGTGAAACTCTAGGATTTTATTTGGGTGTTGCTTTTCATTATGTTTGTTACAGCTTTAATATGAATTTTATTTTGAAAGGCTACTCCCTCAGACAGGCCTTGTTAGATTTGAAATGAAATGAACCATGAGGGGGAACACAGTGCAAGAGGGTCCTGGGTTCAAACCAGGCAGGGCCCCTCTGTGTGGACTTTGTTTTACTAAAGGGGGGGGGGGGGGGGTCAGTATACATCATGTGACCCTACAGTCTGAAAGGATGAGAAAAGGCTGGATTGAGTTTATTAAACATTTATATCAGATTTTAGGTACAGGAACAAACATCCATGCTATGCTTTGTCTTCTTGATGATCCCAATTTCTTGGCTCTGAAAGTGAACATTGCTCTCTTTCTGCAACAGATTGCCCTGAAGTTGTTTCCCATCAGATCAAATGAGATTCTGGGTAATGCCTGAATATGGAAGTCCAGGTGTTACAATGATGCAAAGTGGGCCAATAAAATGAAATGAAGAGAAAGGAGAAGGAGAGCTGGTTTTACACGCTGCTGAGCCTCCGCCTGGCTGTTTGTCCCTGCTGACAGCATTACAGGCCTCAAAGTCATGGAAGACACACACAGGCGCGCACAGGGAACTGTCGGGGAATCCTATTGGACGACGAGTATCAATCATCACAGCCAATCAGACTTCAATGCCAGTTTTTTCACCCAATACGATTGGAGAGTGAATTTTTTTTTTTTTTTTTCCCTCCCTCGCTGCTGGTGATGTTTGACATCATCAGTGATGTCATCAGTATGCCAGGTAGTAGACTTATTGTCTGTTGGGTAAAGGTTTACTGAGACAGTATGCTGCTGTGAGAAGAAAAAAAAATTGCAGTCAGAATTCAGACTGGGTGGGGGGGGGGGGGTGCTTATTTGCATTCCTTAATGTTCTCTAAAACCTGATGGAACGCTCTGACTATTTGAGCAATTGTAATCCTGTAATTCAGCTCTGTGTGTGTGTGTGTGTGTGTGTGTGTGTGTGTGTGTGTGTGTGGCATATTCAAATCTTGCCTTGTCATGGAAAATTACCAGACGTAAGCCTGTTGACTTTGCATTGACTCAGGTACTGTACTCATCTGTCCACATTTGAAGAACTGGTTCAGCACACTCATCATTCTCAGATGAGCATGAAACCATGGTTGAAGTGGACCTGCTATTTCCTGTCATATCTCCTGTTCCAGTAGTGGATATTCATATTAAACACAGCCGAAGTCTGAAGGTTAGATTCCTGGGTTTCGAAAGTTAAGAATTCAGACTGCTTTAAACACTGTTTCATACAAATTTCTGCTTTTGGAGCAGATATCCTTAATATGGTCATCTCAGTTACACAGCTTCACCTGAAGTCCTGCAATTGCTTCTCTAAACTGGGCCAGTTGTGTTCCCTTCCAATTATTAGACTCTACTATAAAAGCACTGCATGATTCATAGTTTACAATAATTTTATGCACTCTGATGCACACTTTCAGTTCATCCTCATGAGGATGAACTGAAAGTGGAACAGGTGGAAGTAAAATGGCTCGTGAGCTGATCAGCTCACGAGCCATTTTACTTCCACCTGTTCTAAAAGCTCACTTTGCTGTGATTGGCTAACTTCTGCAAACCTGCTGAGGGGTAGTGCCTGGTGCTTGTAATCTCTATGATCATTGGAAAAAGGCAAACTTACTTATAGTAATCCCTCGCTACTTCGTGGTTCACTTTTCACGGACTCACTGTTTCGCGGGTTTTCAATCAATATTAGTGTAAAATATTTATCGTGGTATTTTCGCTGTTTCGCAGGTTTTTGCGGTACTCGTTCTTCACATATGTAGTACGTGTTGTACAGTAATGTATATATTTGGTGTATAAGTGTGTGTGTGGGGAGGGTTTATAAAAACTTAGTGTATAACTACTAAAATAATGTATAAGTATTAAAATAAATATAGCGTCCCTACTTCGCAGATTTTCACTTATCACTGGTGGTCCTGGACCGTAACACCCGCGATAAGTGAGGGATTACTGTACTTCCAGTCAATGCCATTGTACATAAATTCTATGCATTCAGAAGGTGGCACTCATGGAGCAGCTCATAGTGAATAGGAGTGAATGGAGCTAAATGTTTACAATATTTATTTAAACCTGCTTTTAGACCCACATTTTATTTACATTTTCAAAAATCCAGCATTAATAATGTGTCTTATTGTAGGGTCTTTACCTTACAATATAAAGCACCTTGAGGTGACTGTTGTGATTTGGTGCCATATAAATAAAATTGAATTGTCTGAGAAAACCAAAAGGATGTTTTACATCAGCTCAACGTGATTGTGTCCATAAAACACTAGCATTATGCTAACACATGCTTATTGGTCAGTTAAGTCCTCCCTTGATGGCGGCCATTTCCAAACGATAACCGGATGTTAGATGTTAAAGCCCATCAGAAGCTTCCATGTGTGTAGAAGCAGCTGCTGGTTATGGTGGCTGAAGGTGATGCCATCATGAAGCCACTGCTCGCTTCACACCCCAAGTCAAACTGGAGGATGCTGTAAAGCAGCCCATGGTGCTGCAATGGCCCAATACTCACAAAAAGGTATTTAACTACAGTAGAAACCTGGAAAAAAAAACTAAAAATGGAACTGACTCTATTGTCTTGCACCCCTCTATCAAAAACTTCCAGAATAAAAATTAATGTTTACATTTTGTTCTGCAGCTCCATTAAACCCCATTTATTCTGAGGGCGCTTGGAATAAATGGGGTCAAGTCAACTTTCTGAGTGGAAGTAGAACATTTGGACAGTGGGTGGGTGGAACTAAAGCAGCTTGTGTCACAGATGCTGAACTGACGGGCTCAGCACAGAATATGATAAAGATGCATTATTTTGAACTTTAAACCATTCAAAGCTACTCTAATGGAATTCAAGAATAAAAATGTGGCACATAATGAGTACTTTATGTAACAAAATATCCTCGCACCCCTTTAGTTCACTAATTAACACTGATGGCAGGGCTTCTACCTCACTTCAAACTAATTAAAATCTAAGACAAAATCCTCTGAATGATCTGAATGCAGTATTAGTTCATGTGGAAATTATGCATATCCAAGAGGTCTTTTTTTTTTTTTTTTTTTTTTTTTTTTAAATGAGCTCAGGAACAGTTTTTTTGCTTGAATGAATGAATGACTGAACTTTGAGTTTGTCCTTGGTTGGTTGCAGGAAACGATTTCAGCCTTGTGCTCTGAGTCTCTCTGCTGCTCCTTTACATACCAAACTGCTGTCTGCATAATGAGGGAAAGTGAAGATGGCACTCAAAGCTACATTTGCTCAGTCTGACAGGAGATTTCACACTTTGTTTGCCTGTCAGGTTTCCAGAGCCTGTTTTAATATTTTGCATTGTTATTCAGATTCTTCTGCAGTTCACTTCTAACTTCTGCTGCAGTCATGACACAATTAAAATTGTTTATATTGAAAAAACACAACTGGGATCAGCAGACTAAGTCATATGAAACACTTCAAGTTTCTTTGCTTTACAAAAAAAAAAATCTTTAATTTTATCCATGTAAAACTCTCATTGAGATTAAAAATCAATTTTCCCTATTCTATTCTGACTCTGGGATCAAACTTGTATAAATTTTGAGGGCTAAACACATGCATTTTACACATGTACTGTATGTGCACAGATAAATGCAGGCCCAGCCCGATGAGAGAGAAAAAACCCAACCAATGGGAAAGTGTGCAGAGATGGGCAGCATTCAGAGAACAGTGGTGATGTCTGCAGCCCACCATAACTTTTAATCCCAGCTCTGATCATCACATGCCCAAGGTTAAGTACTTATATTTAGTTAGTTCATCGATTCATTTTTATCTCATTATTCGCTTGTTGATGTTCGTTCTCCATTTACAGCTTCTCCTGCCTGAAAGCCACTACTCCATTTAACTTCATTACTGCGTATGGAGACATTCAGCATCAGAAGACTCAGAATAATTCTATAAAGAAACATTCTGAACGGACTTTATTTATTTTAACTGAATTACAAAATTTGAAATTTAAGCTTTTGACGTTGCATGACTCACCTGTAATATTGTCACAGCCCACCGGGAGCTTGTCTTGCAATTCAGGAATCATCAGTATACAGTATCTATATTCTTCAGGTGCATTCATAAAGAGCAGATCTCATAATTTGATGGAAAAAATTAAGTTTCCTTTCCTGGAGGGAGACCGAGTTTATTCCAGTGAAAGTGAATTTAGGTTTCAGCTTTTCAGTGTGAGATTTAAATGAAAGGAAGAAACCAGGCAAAATGAATTTGTTTAAGCTGACAAGTAATTTTAGAAACTAAAACTATTGTGCAGTCTATTGACTGTAGACTGTAGTTTTCATAAAGCTGGGGAGTGGGAAATGACTTTAGTCTTTGACTTCAGAGTCAAAGCTGGATATTATTTTTGGTTAGGGGGTCACCACAGGAAATCATCTGCCTCCATCTCACCCTATCCCTCACATCCTCCTGTCACTCTGCATGTCCTCCTTCACTACATCCATGAATCTTCTCTGTGGTCTTCCTCTTTTCCTCCTGACCGGCAGCTCCGTGTTCCACTCACTTAAGATAAAATAACTAAATGTTCACTCCCTTCAGGCTCTTAAGCTCCACTGAAAGCACAAAGAGGAGATGACCTTAAGTGGTGGCAGCTCAGGACCGTTCACTCACATCTGTGATAAGACCCAGAAGTTAAAAGTCAACAACAGAACAGGAGTGAAGGGAAAAATAAGGTTGATACAGTCATTAAATCAGCAGTGTGTGTGTGTGTGTGTGTGTGTGTGTGTGTGTGTGTGTGTGTGTGTGTGTGTGTGTGTGTGTGTCTGTCTTCAGCCCTGAACTGCAGGCAGCTGGTGACTCATCAGCAGATACTCTCTCTGGTAAATCTACATAATGAAGCTTCATTCACACTTTCAGCTCAGTGGGGAAAACGGCCGTGTGTGTGTGTGTGTGTGTGTCCACATGTTGAACAGATGTTCATGTTCACGGTTGTTCTCTTGAGGCTGCGGTGATAAATGGCACTAAGTGAACTGAAACAAACCCGCCTGTCTGTCATTTTCATACTTCAGGTACAAAGACTGTATACAAAAGATGGACCTGGCTGCTATGTCCTTGTCCATTGCTTTCTGGCATTTTGAGGCCTCAACATAAGCATTTCAGCTGCCCCAAAAGGCTCCAACTGTACAGACATGGAACAAGTGCCCTCTTTAATCTGTCCTGTGGAGTGAATTACCTGCAGGCAATTAAAACCAGCTCAACCAAGATTGGTCAGTAGAACTGAGATTAGAAAGCTTCTCTTGGTCTACCATCTGAAAATGAATATACAGAATCTGATTAAACCTCTTACAGGAGTGAGGGATATAAAACTTGAACTCTCCAGGTGTAAAAGTAAAGTCCAGGTTAGAGGAGGGAAAAAAGGTTTGTTTTTTACATAACTAGACTTTCCAAAAAGCCATTCTTCATATCTAAGAACTAAAAATCATAGAAGAAAAGGTCTGTCATGCTTAAAAATATAACTTGGTACAGACTGAAGAAGTGCACATGCTCTGCTGTAGCAGGCAGACAGGTGAGCAGGATCTATGCAGCCTCTCAGTGGTCCAGGGCTGAAGCCTCATAACTCTGTTTCACACTCAGTCCCCAGGTGGGAGTCTAGAGGAGGAGGCAGCCTTGGCCTGATAGGACAGGCAGCGCCTGATCTATGAGTCTGGGAGGCTGAAAGCTCTCGGGTGGAGAGAGTCTGAGAGTGTGTGTGCATCTGAGGTGGCTGATTAAAGTGTGATCTTAGGCATGAGAAAAGAAGAAGAGCAACCATGATGTGAAAAAAAGGAAATCCACTATAATAATAGACTGTATTTGAAAGATGGATGTAGCCATTGTGGCATCACCAAACAACCTCCAGAGATAAGACAATTAAAACTCCACTTCCTCTAATGTCCACTTGAGGCTGGCTCCAATAGTGAGCCAATCCCAATAGACTACTTTTTTAGTAATACTTGAAAGTGAGACCATAAACCCATCAGGAGAGCGTTTACTGAGGTCTTAGATCAACCAGACTTCTTTTTATAGCCACCTGCTAGATTGTCTCAGACTTGAAGTGGCTTAAACCTGCATTCAGGTACAGGTAGGAAAGGATACAAGAATATACAAACTTAGAAACATTCTCATTTCTCTATCCATGATTCCTCTCCTGATGTTTGAGTCCCTCCCATCAAAGACATAAGCAGCAGTTCAATCCAGAGCAAGCTTTATCAAAATGAGACATCCTTACTTCAGAACTGTCGATTAAACGTGGTGTGGCACAGCTCCACTGTCTCTAGTTCTGTTACAGCCTGATGCAGTATTCATGATATCAGATGACATTATATTTGTGCATAGTATAAAAAATATAAACTGTTAAGTACAGGTACTTCTCGTTTACTCAAAAGTGAAAGTACTCTGAAATGTATTCAAAGTATAAAAGAAAAAACAGCTCTGTGGAGGACATTTCTATTTTTGTGCAACAAAACCAGACCTTGTGCTATAATATAACACATTAATCCATGGGAATATTAACTTTATTTCAACTTAAATTCTAATGAATGTACTCAGCTTGAACATCTATTATGTAGAACACCAGCAGAGAAGAACAAAGGGAATGAAAAACTATCTGCTGTTGTTTACATTGTATTTTGGTGACTTTGCCTCAACCCGAACAGAAAAATGAATATAATTAGGGATATAGTTAAGTGTGGGGAAAATAAATATAACTTGGAAATAAATCACAGTAGTTTCTATTGTGAGCTCCAGGGGATTTTCTTTGTGTACAGGCTGTGATCAGCTGACCTGCTCTGCTGGTCTTCATGGATTGATATGATATTGCACTTTGAATGATGGTTGAATTTAGTGAATGAATCTTATCAGCATCATCAGCCTAAATTCAAACCCCTCTCTGCCAGCCTTCATGTAACCTCACACTGTCCATGAACACCACAGCTTCTCTGCACCGGTTTTTTTAATGAGGCCCTTACATGTAAACTTTAAATTTCATCTCCTGTCTGTCTTATACCTTTCTCCATATCCAAGTGAAGTTCTCTCACATTCACAGACAGGCTGTGTGACAAATTACAGTTTGTTTGCACTTATGGGCATCCGCACACTTTAACCCCTGAGTATAGTACAGTAAAGGATGCCAAAATGATTTAAGTGGTTGTTGCTGGTTGGTTGGTTGGTTGTTTTTGGTCTCTTTCATTTCTTTGTATGTGATGGACACACCAACAGGTTTGTGTTTTATGTCTTCTTGTTCCTTCCATTTAGATTCAGATTAGTTTAATGTTTGAAGGCACACAGTGATGTAAAATGACTACCTTCAGATGTCTTAAACCTGAAGTAATGAGCCTGTCTTGAAAATGTGAGCAGAAGAAAGCGGAGACATTTCTGTTAAAATGTAGGGAGTAAAAGTACAGAGACCTGGAAATTCTACTTACGGGGGGGAGGGGTGTATTTGATACACTGCAGATTTTGCAAGTTTTCCCACTTACAAAGAATGGAGGGCTCTTTAATTAAAAAAAAAAAAAAAAAAAATTAAATTTAAAAGAATTAAACGATTACAGCAGATGAAAAACAAAACATTAAAAAAAACAAAACAAAAAACAGTCAAAACGGTCTGTCAGCCTGCAGGTATATTGATAAAAAATATGCATGTCCGTCCAAAGAGACAGAGACGTAAGGGACAACTGGCAGTTCAGACAACAATGTGGTACAGACAGTGCACCATTTATAAAAAAACATAGATCCAAATTGTCAGGATAATCATATAGGCCCATTATTTTGTATATGCTTATTGAAAGGACCCCACGCATCAAGAAACTTGTGCTAAGTGTCTGACAAAGAGTATCGAATGTCCTCAAGACAAATACAGAAGACCATATCATTAAGCCTTTTGTTTTTTTGAAACAAGAGTGGGTAGAGGATTTCCATTCCCTCAGAATAACCCACTTTGTGACCACCAAACCAAACATAGGAGCCTGCTGGAGGGACATGGGAAGAGTAAGAGGAAAAATTGGAGCAACCCAAAATTATCAAATGGTTGTCAGGAGTCAGATGTCTGTAGAAAAAGACAGTCTGCACACCAGAACGCTCCTGGGGAAAATTTTTTTTTTTTTTTATTGCCTTCAAAGTATAGTAAAGTGACTTTTCGGGTATCCATGCCCTTCTTCAGACAGTCATGTGTCTGCCATAAACGTTACTAACTAAATTTTAAATGGTAGCAACATGGAGCGCTACAAAAGATGTCTACTCCATTACTGCACGCGAGCCCCCACCGAGGTCTGTAATTTTTTTTTATCACAGGTACACTTCAACTGTGAGACAGAATCTTAAAAAAAAATAAAGATCCAGAAAATCATATTGTATGATTTTTAAATAATTTGCATTTTATTGCATGAAATAAATATTTGATACAATGGAAAAACAGAACTCAATATTTGGTACAGAAACCTTTGTTTGCAATTACAGAGGTCAGATGTTTCCTGTAGTCCTTGACCAAGTTTGCACACACTGTATTAGGGATTTTGGCTAACTCCTGCATTTAGATCTTCTCCAGAACTTACAGGTTTCAGGGCTGTCGCTGGGCAACATTGAGTTTCAGCTCCATCCAAAGATTTTCTATTGGGTTCAGGTCTGGAGATTGGCAAGGCCACTCCAGGACCTTGAAATGCTTCTTACGAAGCCACTCCTTAGTTGTCCTGGCTGTGTGTTTCAGGTCATTGTCATGCTGCAAGACCCAGCCACGACCCATCTTCAGTGCTCTTACTGAGGGAAGGAGATTGTAGGCCAAAATTTCACGATACATGACCCCATCCATCCTCCCTTCAATATGGTGCAGACGTCCTGTCCCCTTTGCAGAAAAGCACCCCCAAAGTATGATGTTTCCAACCCCATGCTTCACTGTTGGGATGGTGTTCTTGGGATTGTACTCATCCTCCTTCCTCCAAACACGGCGAGTGGCGTTGATACCAAAAAGTTATATTTTGGTCTCATCTGACCACATGACCTTCTCCTCTGGATCATCCAGATGGTCCAGACGAACTTCAGATGGGCCTGGACATTTGCTGGCGTGAGCAGGGGGACCTTGCATGCCCTGCAGGATTTTAATCCATGACGGCACAGTGTGTTACTAACGGTCATCTTTGAGGCTGTGGTCCCAGCTCTCTTCAGGTCATTGACCAGGTCCCCCCGTGTAGTTCTGGGCTGATTCTTGACCTTTCTCAGAGTCATCCTTACACCACGAAGTGGGAGCTTGCATGGAGTCCCGGACTGAGGAAGATTGACAGTCATCTTGTTTCTTCCATTTTCTAATAACTGCGCTAACAGTTCTTGCCTTCTCACTGAGCTGCTTTGCCTATTGTCCTGTAGGCCATCCTAGCCTTGTGCAAGTCTACAGTTTTGTCCCTGGTGTCCTTAGACAGCCCTTTGGTCTTGGGCATGGTGGAGAGGTTGGTGTGTGATTGACTGTGTGGACAGGTGTCTTTTATACAGGTAATGAGTTCAAACAGGTGCAATTAATACAGGTAATTAGTGCAGAATAGGAGGGCTTCTTAAAGGAAAACTAACAGCTCTGTGAGAGCCAGAATTCTTGCTGGTTGGTAGGTTATCAAATATTTATTTCATGCAATAAAATGCAAATAATTTAAAAATCATACAATATGATTTTTCTGGATTTTATTTTAGATTCTGTCTCACAATTGTACCTACCATAAAAATTATAGACCTCTCCATTCTTTGTAGGTGGGAAAACCTGCAAAATCAGCAGTGTATCAAATACTTATTTTCCCCACTGTAAGTACAGTAGCAAAGTATTTTTACTTTACTTCCTACTTCTGTTAATCCCAAATGGTGATGGGCACAAAGTTTAACCACACAGTCCTTACCTTAAAAGGTAAAGTGTCATGAATACAGGAATGCCTGGAAGTAGGGTCTTCTGCATGTAGTTTGTTTATTCTGGCTGTGTCTTAGTATATTTGATGGTAAAATCACTTTTGCAAAGACTTTACCTGTGCATCCATAATAAGTCCTCCTCCATACACTTCAGGAATTTAGGAAAACGTTCTTCAAGATGGCTCACTGAGATTAATTTCTGGGTCACTGGCAAGAGGACAGACTGTCTCTGTGAGCATGTTGTGGTGTTCTCCCCCCCTAGAGAACAATAACTGGTGAAGATGTTGACTGATAAATCATGATACATATTTCTATTTATTCCTTAAAATGAGTTAATTCGTTAAATACGCGCATACAGAAAATGGTGAGATTCTTGAAAGAGAAATAAACTGGGAGAGTATCTCTTGTAAACTGAGAGAGGATAGACACTTTTCTCTTCATTAAACTTGAGCGTGAACTTCAGCTTCACTGAACTGTGAAATCCCTGCAGCACACTTTTTGATGAGACTCTACAGTTTGCATTTGTCTGAATTTACTGAGCTCAGACTGGCAGATCTGCCATCAGTGTTTCCTCTGTGTTCATTTTATCTGTGCAGCTCAGAATAAACTCCTCATCCTCCTTGTCTTCCTCCTCCAGTAAACAGAGTAGATGGGTATGATTTATGACAGGAAGTATTTTATGAGTTGATGGAAGTTCCCACCAAAAAACCCCAAAATTTGTTCATTGTTTTTCTTACTTTAAGGTGCAGTCCAGCTTGTCTTATTTTCTTATTACATTTTATTAATTTTTGATGATCCCAGACTGCCTTCACAGCACACATGCTGAAATGAAACTCAGTTTATGTGCAGTGAGGAAAAAGTATGTATTTTGGTTTTGCTGCCACAAATAGTGGATTAATCAATCACCAGATAATTAGGAAACTGTTTTGATTAGATATTTATTTATATTTAACCCTGTACTATCAACATGTACTTAATAAAGCAGCCAGTGAGTGTGCATATACAAATATTTATAAAATATAGAAATGTGGAGATGTTACCCATATACCTGATCAGATGGACCAAATGTAATTTAATATTCCAGCAGTAAGTGAGACTGTGAGCGCTAGTTTTAATTGGTTGCATACACTCAGATCATTCAAATATTTAAAAAAAAAAAAAAATCACTTCATCAAAGACTTTGTGGTCCAGCTAAACAAATACAATATGAACAAAAAAGCCATGTAGTGCACTAGAATTCATCTTTTTGCTAATACAGTGATTAGTCATAATGGTACGCAATCAAGGCAATATTTAGCTTGTTTTCCCAGTAAGTCAATATTCCATCCATCCATCCATCCATCCTCTTCTGCTCATCTTTTTCAGGGTTGATGGGGGTTGGAGCCTATCCCAGCTGCCATAGGGCGAGAGGCAGGGTACACCCTGGACAGATCTAAATCAGTATTATCTTTTAGATTCATACTAAAATGTTAGATTAACCTTGAGGTGCAAGACAGAAAACAATTAAAAATAAACGCCCATGAAAGACTAAATGCATGCAACATGGATGATAAACTGAAAAATGACCACCCAAAGGTAAAACATTACTGATAAGGGAATTACATAAAAGTAGCATTTCTAAATTTGGTTGTTTGTTTTTTGTTTGTTTTTTGTGGCAGGCCAAGCCTCTTTCCTCTAACTTGGACTCTGGACTAAGGGGAACCTAGACTAATAACCTGTTGAACTGTTGGTTGAAAAAAGCAAAGTATTTAAACACATTTAAAGTGGACTGTAATAGGTTTTGCAGACATTTCCTGCTTCTTTCTGCATCTTCTGGAGAAGCACAGCTGGCAGATTAATCAATAGCACAAATAACTGGACAATTTAACCCAAGTCTGAGAGAAATTGTGAAATCACTCATTTATAACACCTTTTTATTATGTAATTGTCTACTTTAATTTACTCCCACGTTGCCAAAATCTCTGAATCCTGTCTGAAAATGTTTTTGATCATCTTAATTTTGAGATATTTTGAAAGGATTTAAAAAAAAAAAAAGAAAAAAAAAGAGGCAGTTTATTGAGGCTGGATGCTGGTCACAGGTCCTGAGTGTGTAATCAGCTGCTGGCTGCGTCTGTAAATCAGGAGATAATTACACACAGACTGTGAGCAGAAACTGAATGAAAGGTGCAGTGTAAATTTGTCCTGCTATTCATAAATCAGACCCCACCCCCACCCCCCTCATTGAGAACAGTTCTGGCTCCATCTCAATAAAGAACCAGAGTGACTCATGAATAAGCAATACCCCTGTGGCTGTGTTTGGCTTCAGGTGTGTGTGTGTTGGCCCTTGTGGAAGTGATAATGGTGAATCATTGCTTCTCGTGTGTGTGTGTGTGTGTGTGTGTGTGTGTGTGTGTGTGTTTAAAGATGCAGTGTAGTCTTCCTCTTTGCTCGGAGGATTTAAACCACCACGCAGACTGAATTTCTGTTTGAGTCTGTGCTTCTGGAGAGAGCAAACGAGAAGAAAAGCAAACATGTTCAAGTCACCCCGTTAAAGTCGTCAGAGATCACTGATATAGAGGTCTCAAACTCTCAAAAACTCATGTATCATATTTGATACACTTGCTGTTACAGGGCTAAAGGTCTTTGACTCACAACAGCGTATGTGAGTGAATCAAAAACCCCAAGTGACCTTTTTAATTATCTATTTAGAAGCCCAAGCTTAAATTTAACACTACCCCATGTACCACATACCCAGTGTTACATGAAGGGGACCATTTTGGGCATCTCATTCAAATATGGTTACCCCATATTCATCTATATGTGAGACATGGGGCAGTCCAATATGGTTCATTACCCTAGTAGGAGTAAATGGTAATGCAATATAGGGTAGCCAATATGGTTACCATATTAGTGTCAACCATATGGACTACCCTGTTTACCCCATGTTGCACTACATGAGGTAACATAATTGATAACCATAGGTCAGCATAGGCAAAACAATATGGTCACAATATGGTTGGCTTATATTAGAAAATGGTTAACCCATATTGGACCAATATAGGTAAACAAGGTAGTATAATTGGGTATAACCAAATGGTTGCAATATATGGTTCAATATGGGGTTCCTACTTTGGCTCATATATTATAAGGATATGAGCCATGTAGTTCAATATAAGATAACCAAAATGTTCACAATAATGTGTGTACTCCATACTGGAATATAGTTATTCCATTTGAGGTTATCCCATATGGGTTATGCCAGGGGTGGGCAACTCCAGGCCTCGAGGGCTGGTGTCCTGCAGGTTTTAGATGTCTCTGCTTCAACACACCTGAGTCAAATATAGAAGTCATTAGCAGGACTCTGGAGAACTTGACTGCATACTGAGGAGGTCATTCAGTCATTTGATTCAGGTGTGTTGGATCAGGGACACATCTAAAACCTGCAGGACAGGGGCTCTCAAGGCCTGGAATTGCCCACCCCTGGGTTATGCAGTATTGAACTATGTGGGGTAAACAGAGTAGTCCAATATAGAGTTTTAACCCTAACAACAAATATGGTAACCCATATTGGAATGCAATAATCATAGGGGTTACTATACAGGTAAATATTAGGTTGTCACACTATCTTGGACCATATATTGCAGCCATGGTTACCCAATTTACCCATGTAGTTTAAGGATAAATAATATAGTTACAGTACTGAAGTTGCCATATATTGGCATATGTTACCCTATATTGACCTACATGGGGTAATCAGGGGTGTTCAACGTGGGGCAACTCATATGGCTAACCCATATTGGAATGTGATTAGCCCAATATAACCAGTATGCTCACAATATATTTACAATGCAATGTGGTTTCCATATTGGACTGTAGTGTCAGAGTATAAAATTTTATACCATATATAATCCTTTTTAAAAATCATACCAAATTTTACTTAACTGGTTAATCAGTCAGCTGGTGAACCAGTCAGAGAAACAGGCTGCCACAGTCAGCACATTATCTGTAAAGGTGTTGGGCTGAAATAAACCAGAATTTTTCATTAAAACAATACTTCATTTTGTATTGTTGTATTACAACTAACAATATGCTCATATCTGTAGCTGTTTTAAATAGGAGGCCCTGCAGGTAATTAGCTTAATAGTGGAATTTTCATGTGTTGCCAGTATGAGTCTGCGCTCATATACTGTCAACATTTGTTTTTTTACATCTTTCTGCTTTACATGTTTAAATAAAGTTTGCATGTCACTGAATTAACATCAGTTCTAATCAGTGGTGTCTTCACCATCAGGTAAAGGTCACATGATGCTGAAATGCCTAGCATAGACCTGCCCACCACAGATCACCACACTGGGACCACCCCCACCCCTGAAGGAAGTAATGCTGTACCTGGAGATGAAGTGAGTGACATGGAGCACCTCCTGGATCTCTTCCAGAGCCAGCTTCCTTTCAGCCTGTCTCCACTGGAGCTAAAGGAGGAAATGCAGAAAGCTGAGAGCAGCTGGAATCAAGATGGAGACCTGCAGGACTGCGGACAGTGAGTGTCCTACAGCTGAATATCAGACTTGAATAACTAACAAAATACAAAATAATATATCATAATCCTTAAAGTACTAATTTCAACCATCCATGTTTATTTCTATTTCCGCAGTCTTATTATTCATTTTAAATCTGTTTGTTCATCTTTCTGTCTGACTCTCTCCGATGCTCCAGGTTGGAGAGTAGGTGGGTGCTCTGGCAAGAGTTTATGAAGGAATACAGCCACTTAGATGCTTGGTTGAGACTGGCCGAGGAGGCTTTCTCTACCACAAACTCTTTCCATGTTACCTACCAGACTGCCAAGGAGGAACTGAGGAAGTGTGAGGTAAAAAAAAAAAAAAAAAATCAATCACAATGCTGTCAGTTCCACGAGGAAACTGAAACCTAAACTGGGTTTCAGATGTTTTATCCTTAGAGGGATTACAGTAACTAGCATATCTCACATGTAAAACCCCACTTATCTTTCACCTTGGACTGATCTATATTTTTGTTGTGCAATGACTCTCTTGTGATCTATACTGGTGATAGAATTGATGTTTGTGTGAAATCTGCATTTGTCTTGAGAGGCACTGGAGAATAATAAAACCTGGGTTAGAGCAACATTGGGCCAAAGTTCAGCTTGTGGTTCAAGTCCCAGCAGGTGTAAATATCATTCAGCAGCCAGTCATAAAGCTGAAGCAGGAAGCATCAACATGTAAATCTGCTCGTGCTGCTGCCTTAAATCATACAACCCCCTCAGACTGAAGAGCCATAGATCTTTTCTGATTCACACCAATCCTGTCTGCAGCCCCAACACAGGGAAGTAGCTCTTATCATGAGGAGGAGGAAGAGGAGAAACAGGAAGAGGATTAGGAGAATTGGAGGGAGAAGAACTGGCATTAAGAGGACGAGTGGAAGGAAGAGAATTAGGAGGATCTCTAGGCATACGATATAATTGAGATTTGCTATCATTAATATAGTCACCTCAGGCAGCTGGGGGACAGCCAATAAGAAGAAGAAATCAGAAGAAAGGCGGTCTTGCATGCATGCTATTTCATTTAGTGTGCATCTTGTTCCATAACATTCAAACTTTGTTTTTTACAGCAGCTCCAGGCTGTGCCAAAACCACTAAGTCATCTGCATAGAGGAGGACTTTTATAGCAAACTTGTGCTTTGTGTGAAGATTTGCCCAGTTTTGATGATGAATTTCACTGAAATTGGGCAGCAACTCAGCTTATCCCATGTTTTCTTTAGAATTTATTCTACATCACGTACATTTGACTTAGGTTTCAGTCATCATTTCTGATTGCAAATTTATCTACTGCCCAAAAAGTTCTCAATGTCAAAATACATGATGAAGCCTGGATTTAGCAAACTTTGTTTAAAAAACAAAAAAAAAAACCTGTGCCTCTTCATATACACTTCGTGTTTGTGTGTTTAGAGGCTGCGACAAGAGGCAGGACCTCGGCTTGTTCAGCTGGACAGTCTGACCAGGAGAAATCGAAAATTAATTCGGCTCTTTCAGGGCGCCATGCAGGCTCGGCTGCTGGCATCAGCGAGGGAGTGTGGCCGACGCTGGGATGATGTGAATGCCAAACTGGAGTCCATCACAGGTCGACTCCAGGTGTGGAGAGTGAAAACTTCTGAGGAGGGTTTCACTTATTTCTCCATTATATTTGACTCTCTTCTCTCGCTCAGCTCCTTGTCTCAGAGTGGGAGGGGTTTGAAGCACAAAGGGAGGAGCTTGCACTCTGGCTGGCTGATATGGATGTCCGTCTGAGCGAGGTTGACCAGCTAACAGGAAACACGTGTGAAAAAATGAGACAACTGCAGGTGTGTGCTTGTTGTGAAATGACATGTTTCTTTCTGCATATTTTTACTTTGTGTTATTTAATTTTTTTTTTAATGTGTAGTCATTTCAGGAATGTGTGTGCGTGAACTCAGGCCGTGTGAATGCTCTACTGCAGCGTGGTGAGGCGTTGATTCAGCACAGTGAGCCTTCTGATGCTCAGCACATAGAGAGCAGGCTACTGGAGTTGCTGCAGCATTGCAGCCGTGTCTATAACAATATTGCACGGACACACACCCGGCTGCTCAGCATGAGACTGGTAAACACACACACAGAGTACACACTAATCAAAGCCTCTCAAGTAATTTAATATTTGATTTTTATGTGTTTCAAGACCTAAAAAACATGTCAGGATCTGAAGTAATTACATTTATCATTCATTTGGTGTGTTGTACACAGCATGAATCTGGTAATTCAAGAGCAGAATACAGAAACACAAACACAGTGTAACAACAGAAATGAATGGCAAACAAATACCTGTTTGAAATGTTGATTTCAAATTCTTTAAATTAAAATTTTTGTTTTTTTTTTTTGGATACACTATCCATCCCATCCATCCAATCCATCCACCAGTTCTTGTGGGGAGACACCAAGGCATTCCTAGGCTACCTGAGAGATGTTCTCTCTCCACCATGTCCTGAGTCTGCCTCGGGGGCCTCCTGGGTTAGATGTGCCCAGAACAGCTCACCCAGGAGGCCCCCGAGAGGCATCCTGGTCAGATATCTGAACCGCCTCAACTGATTCTTTATGTGGAAGAGTAGTGGCTCTACTCTGAGCCTCTTCCGAATGACTGAGCTCCTCAACCTATCTGAGGCTGAGCCCAGACACCCTTCGGAGGAAGCCCATTTCTCCCACTTGTATCTGCGATCTCATACTTTCGATCACTATCCAAAGTCTGTGGCCATAGGTGAGGGTAGGAATGTACATCAACCAGCCAATCAACCGCTTCACTTTCACGCCCAGCATTTTCTTCACCACAACAGATTGACACAGCGTGCATGTCACTGCTGATGCTGCGCCGATCCATCTGTCAATGTCCAACTCCACTCTCATAAACTAAAACCCAAAATACTTAAACTCCTCCACACGGGGCGGCAACTTGTACCTGACCTGGAGTGGACACTCCGCTCTTTTCCAGCTGAAAACTATGGCCTTAGACCTTGAGGTGCTTTTTTTTTTTTTTTTTTTTTTTTAATCTTCATCCCAGCTGCTTCATGCTCAGCTGCAAACCATCTCAGTGCCAGCTGGAAGCCACCACCTGATGTAAAACAAAGATGAGCAGGGTTGTGTGGATTCAGGTAATGGCCTCTGTTAAAAGAAGAAGAGGGAATACTTTGGCATCAGCTGTTGTCTGAAAATGATTTAGCTTTTTATTATTTGTGTAGAATTAAAGTTACAGATTTGCATGGTTTATTTAACCAGAGGTGGTGCTTGGTCCAACTTGGAGGTGATTCACTTTTGGCCTCCATCTGGATCAGCATGTTTTGGAAATATTCTTTCATTCTGAGATAGGACTGGGTTGGATGTTTCGTGTCATATCGATTTTTAATCTTTAGTTTTATGCCATAGTGAGGTGTCTGTCCACTGTGCATCCACAGTTCACAAGAATCACTACTCCTCGAGTATTGGTCATATTTTAGTGAAATTAATCTTTCTTGAATTTGACTCTTAGTGAGCCTCTTTGACATCTCAGTTGATTTTAATTCTCATTAGATTGTGTAGTACAGCCTACCACTGACAACAGAACTTATCAATTGCTTTCTGTACTTCTCAAATTACAGTAACCTGTGAATTATGATCATGACACAGATGGGGTACTACATTGTTGATGTTCTGGTATTTTGTTATTGTGTTGTGAGTAAAATTGGCTTGCAGCTAAAAATGGCTCTGGTTTTATAGCTTGTGCATTGTGAACCAGAGTAGCACCATAACTTAAAGGACTAAACAAATAATCCAATCTGATGTATTTTCCATGCTTTACAAACAAATACAGCTAACTAATAAATTATTACACCACGCTCATCTGTTATTTCTATTAAATATATTTAACTCATAAGGACAACACAGAAGAAATTCTTCATTCTAATATTTGAATTAGGAGAAGCTGAAAATTCACACAGGTCGTCTTCTTCTAAGATGGTTTTACATTTTACCAACTTTAAGGCGACGTGGACTGATTCCTGTTTGCAGATGTGAATTAAATGCCTTTGACTTCTTGTCAAATTTGCAGCAACATCAGGTTCAGGACTGCAGTTTTGCTTCATTTGACTACATGTTTATAGTTTGGCCTGTAACCAAATAAATTACAACCAGTTACAACCAAGTCTACAGTAACTTTATCCTAAATTTGCTCCATGATCGATTAAATCAGTATAACTCCATATGCTGCAGTTGAACTGACAATTTCACAGCCGTATCATTTCATATTTTTCATTTCACTTTCACTGATCCAGCAATCCACCCCATTACCTCCCTGACTTGCTGCGGTAGGAACAAACTTATGAACACGCATAAAAAAACAATGCGGCTCTGTTCTGTTAAGCGCCTGCTGTTTTACATTCTTTAAATCCATATCCCTGCAGCATAATGATATTAAGCCTCACAAATGCATATCAAGTGGAAATGAGAGAAAATGTATTTATTTCTTTGACAAGCTCATGAAAATATCACAGACTAATCTGGATTTGCTTTGTGCATGGAGGGTATGCAGAACCAAGCTTTTGTCATTTGTTTTTGAATTAATAAATGTTAGTCAGTCTGCAGGCATCTAGAGCGTTGCACCATGAGTACCATAATGTGGAAGACCTTTGGCTTTCATCTGATCATCCATGTCTTGGCATTTTCTTCCATCAAACACCTTTGTTTTGTTTTTTTCCCCTATGGGCATCTTTTCCCAACTGTAACACACGAATGCCAACTTCCCATTATTTAGGTGGCAGCACAGCAAATCTATCTGCATTGGTAAACATTGGCAACATGTTTTGGCCCAGATTTACTGGATGAAATATTTATTGGCTGAAAATATTGGCCATCATTCCCAGAGGCTACATCACCAGGCAAGAGCTGATGGGTTCCCAGATTGAGGAATCCTTAATGGACTTTCCGGTTCTTCCGGTCACAGAAATATGAGTAATAACACAGATATATTACAGATTTAATGCTGTGGTCTGATGAGTGCAACAGTAACTGAGTACTGTGATTAAAATTTGAGGACTTCATCACAGTACTGTGAGTGTGGTTTTAAAAGTAATGTCCTGACCTTCAGTGTTAAGCTTCAAAAACATGCACATCAAATACACCCCAGTTCTCATAAATATCCTCTTCCTTCTTCCCATCCTCTTCCTCCAGGTGTTTGAGGACGACTGGATTCTGTCCCAAGCTACAGACTCTGGTTGTCCTTCAGAGAGTCTTTTAGAAGATGAGGGAACAGCTGAAAAACAAAGCATAGACCTCATTGCGTCTTCGAACCATCATAAAGGTAAACCAACATCTCACCTTCGTAGTAGATTTGATCGTTTACTGAGGAAAAGATTCAAATCAACACAAACTGTTAACCCCACGCCTGCAACGTCCTCAGACCCTCCATCACCCCTTCACCATCCTCCTCCTCCTCCATCCTCTCCTACCCATGACCACCTGGGGCTGGAGTGGGACCCCTCAGTTGACATTGGACGCTCTGTCTCCCGCGATGACGCAGACTCATCGTATTTCAGTGCCAGCACAGGTAGGAAGTGATAGTTTTTAGAGTTTTTAGCTGTTTCTCACTGCCCGTGCCTCACCTTACACGGGAAAACCTTCTTCAGGAATTTAAGGTGGCAACATCAATATAAAAGGGCTACCTTAAGATTTAAGTCCATCACAAAAAAGACGCAGTGAGAATGGGAATGCAGATTTTTGGATTTTCTTCTTTTTTTGGTGCTCTGCAGGTCTCTGTCAGAGAGATGGCCTGAAGAGGTGGAGCTACCTCAGCTCCTTTGACTCTCAATCTGACATCAGCGCTGACACCAGGAACCGGGAGGCAGACTTGGTGAGTTAAAACGGCCTCGAGTGTTTACATGTTTTTAATGCCAAAAAAGTCAGCTTCATTTCAGGCCAGCCAATCAGAAATTTGATTTAATTTCAGTTCACTTTTAAAGTACTGAGTGTGTTGCACTAATATGTCTCACTCTCCTCACATCATAGAGCAGAGGCCTCCAAATTTAGCCCATGTAACGTGTGTCTGACTGCAGTCATTTATGAGCTCAGGCATTTCTTTAATCTTTAAAATCTTTCATGCGTATTTTTTTTTCATTGTTTTTACAGGAATTTTCTCATTGATGTGACAGTGAGAATGGAAAGTTATTTATTATTAATTAACATAATTTCAAAGGCTTTTATTATAGGATTTGATTGTAGTTTTCAACTTAGAATCACCCCATTGGGATGATTCTCAGTGAACAATGGCAGAGTTCCTGCTGCAGGAGCCTCTATATTTATTTATTCATTCATTTTGTGTTTTTTGTGTCTGCACAAAATAATTTGTCTATTTTTTTTTAATTTACTTTGAAACAGAGGTAAGGAATAACAGCCCAGCTGTGGTGACTTCATTGTAATTTGTTATTGATCAAAGTATTAGTCACCAGTGACTGTGGTTCAGGAGGATAGGAACCCCAAGTTGTTCTCTGACATGTTCACTGAAGTGTAAATGTGTGTGAATGTTAGCTACAAAGCATTTAGATGTAGAAAAAGTGCTTTATGACTGGGTCTAAATGGATGAATGAGGCATGTTGTATGAAGCACTTGATTGCTCAAGTAGAAAAGCGCTATATAAAAACCCATCCATTTACCAGTTCATCTATATTCTGATGTTAGAGTGATATGAACATACTGTAATATGTAATTCAGTCAAATATACCATAAGTTTGAAAATTAGTTTTCCTAGTTTGGCACAAAAAGATTTGACAAATGTGACATTAAAAGTGGAAGCTGGAGAGGACTTCTCTCACTGTGGTATTGCACCACCTCCTGTTCCTGTTGCAGCGCACAGTGGTGTTTTTGTGTAGCTCAATTAATTTATAAATTTCTAGATAACGACTTATTTCATAATGTAATCCTCACATGCTTTATCCAAAGCATACTCTCAGTTGAATCACTTGTAAATTACATTCACAGTATCACTCATTGTGTCGTTAGGGATTCGCCAGCTTAGCATAGCTATTAGCTTAGCTAATAGCTGAGTCACTAACAGCATGGTACTCTCTCGAGCTTGAAAACTGGTGACTGGACTTCTTTAAGTTTCTTGAAGACGATTCACCTCTCATCTGAAAGGCTTCTTCAGTTCTAAAGCTAAAGGCGGAGAGACCCAGGTATTTGAACCCTAGTGGGAGTTTCCCCTGGAGGTGGTCTTTGACCCACTATTGATCATGTGAATAATCACAAGAATCAAGGTGTGAAAAAAGGTGTGGGTCATTACAATCAGTGGTTTCGGATGAAGCCAACACCACCAACCCCTTCACATTTCAAATCATTTTTCCCCACTGAGGAACGAACTCTGGTTTTTGGCAGCTCTGTTCTGAGAAACGTGATGCTAGCAACACCAGCAACCATAGTTTGTCTTCCAGGGGCCAGAGCAGGTGACATAAGGAACCCTGAAACTGCTGGCTATGGCTAAGCATAGATTTGTTAAAATAATTCATGTCAGCAGTAATGACACCCATTATAGTAATTGGAGGTCACTAAAGTTTGAATTTGTGTGTAACTTTGCCAAAACAACGTCGCTGCCACAGTCTGAAAGTGGACCGTGTGGAGGTGAGGACCCAAATGCAGGACTCGGAGGCAGGCAGACAGAGAAACAGAAAATGAGCCTTGAATGTGGCTGTTAACAGAACTTACAAAGTCAGGGAAACACAAGCTAAGGAAAACCTAAATGAGGAAATATTAACCCTTTAATTACCACGGGCCCGCCCGTTAACTTCAAAGGGACCTCCATTTGCGGACGTTTACTGTAATAATCCTGTATTGGGTGTGAAGTGCAATTTCTCAGCCTTCAGCAACCATTTGAATTTTTCCAATAGGACAAACATCCGCTTAATTACGGTAATTCAAAATGTGTTTGATCAGAGGGAACAGGCAACAGGTGGAGAGCACAGCTGAATGTAATCACAAGACGAGACAAGGAAGTGAACTACACACAGCACGAGGGACAAAGACTGACAAAGTAAAACAGGAAACAGCTGAAGCGCAGACTTGACACAGGAAGGCAGACACACAGAGGAACAACTAAACTCTAAGGCCACTGGGAAACTAAGTATACTAGAGGGGCAAACACATGAAACAATCTGAACAATACCTTAGAACTAGAAAAATGAATTCACAAAGGAAATAGACAAACAAGATAACAAAACAAACCAGTGATCACAAATGAAAAAGAACTACACCTCAAAAGTCCACTAAACTGAAAACACTCAGACCCAAGACCATGATAGTTTTCTCTGGGCCCCTCCCTGATCGGACCAGGAGCGACATGTTTAGCCGTATGTTCTCCTTGAATTGCTGCCTGTCTGCCTTACAGAGACCTGCTTACAGCAGGATGAATGTTAGTTTAAACTAGAAAATAAGCATTTCCTAGCAAAATGCAATGTGAAGGCTGAAAGATTTTACCTTGAAATGCCAAGAAATGTTTAAACTTAATTTGCGGAACCAGCTTAATTACATTGGATCATAAAAATATAAACCAAAGTGTAAAAAGTAGCAATACCAAAAACTGAATATTGTCCTAAATAAAGAAAAAAAGTGAACTGCATAGAGCTGCTTGAAAATGGGGGGGGGGGGGGGATCATAATCACAATTTTGGTCAGTATTGAAATCACGATTTAATAAGATTACTCATTGACTTTGTAAAAACTGTATTTATTGCACTTAAACAGTGAATGCGTCTCTGTGCTCTGGCCAGAGTCGTATTAGCTGTGTGGAAATAAATGCATTACGAGAGAAACAGACCTGAAAAAGTCAGTTTGAATTCACAAATTGAAAACAGCTCACTCCTGATTGGTCACTGTTTTTTAACCATAAAACCCCCATTTCCTCACCCCCACCCACTCAGACACACACAGAGGCCCACATGCACACACAGTATGGCAGGCCGTTTTAACATAAAATCCGATTCACCACACTTACATTCCAGATATCTGAAATTGATTTATGACTAGACGTATTAGTAAATTAAGATATCTCTAATTACATTCTGACTAGTCGAAATGACGGCAGATTTACCATTGATTTGTATGGCGGCTTCAATTCAAGATATCTTCAATGAATTTCTGACTATCTGAAACTCACATTTCAGATATCTACAATTAAATTATGACTGGTCATAAAGTGAATTCGAGATATCTTGTTTTTTATTCTGACTAGTCATAATTCTAATAAAAGATATCTTAAATGTATTTTTAGATAGGCGATAAATAGTTTTGATTAGTGGAAATTAAATTCTAGATATCTTGAAAGCAAATAATGACTAGGCAAAACTAAATTAGAGATATCTAGAACTGTAATTTTGACTAGTCAAAATGCCTTTTAAGATATCTCAAAATGAATTACAGATATCTTGAATTATGGAGCATTTTGGCGGAATGTTTATAAGGCAGTTTGTTAAAACGGCCATAAAATCAGAGATTCTGTGCAGATTTCTGAAGCAGTCTTTAAGTACACGATTCTCACGCTCTCCATGTATCCCATACTGAAGAGCTCTTTCTATGTTGTTGCATTTTATTAGAATTTTGTCCACAACGGCCAGCGCCATTGCAGCCACCTGAAATTCTACACAGGCAATTGTTTGGACAGCTCAGTACAGCACAAGGGGACTTACATGCAGTCGTTAAATTCAAATATCTAAAACGTAATTTCGACTAGTCATAATTACGTTTGAGATATCTTAAATTGTAATTACGTATGTGTGACCCGTCAAATGACGTCATTTGAGATATCTTGAAAGGAATTTTGACTCGTCAAAATGTAACTGAAGATATCTTGAATTATTATTTTTGTCAGAATGTAATTGCGGATATCTTAAATTACTATTCTGGATAGTCAAAATGTAGTTTTAGATATCTGAAATGTAATTATGGATAGTCAGACAAACAGATTTTATGTTTAAACGGCCTGCCATACACACAGTGACATAGTGTGTGCCTCTGTTTCTATGCCACATTTAAATAATCAGTCTGCTCAAATGTTACAGTATGCAGCTGAATCCTGTATTTGAATCCACCAATGAAAATCAGCCTGTTTCTGATGAGCACAAGGAGATGTTTTTGAAGCAAGACATGATTTTTTTTTTTTTTTTTGTCTATGCCACCAAAAGTGATGGAGAAATGGCAGTGTAAAAAGTGCCTCCATTTTGGCTTTTGCTCTGGAGAGGGGAGAAAAATCAACACTGCAGTTAATGTCAGATGTGGGTGGCACTCCTGACTGTCTCATGCTCCTAGTTTAAACTCTGTAAATCGGTAAATCGGTGCTTTGGAAATGTCTACAATTTGAAGAATAAAATGTGTTCGTATACCAAAACTTACGGAAGTGAAAAGAGCTGAAAGAGAGGGAAAAAAATGTGAAAAATAAAACTGCTCAAATTCTTCAGTGGTCTGAAGACAAGGAGCCCACCCACCACTTTAATCACACTCTGGATCTTGTTCTGTCATATGGCACAGAAATTAACAATAATGCTTGAAAACCCTCTTTTGTCTGATCACTTCTTAATAACATTAAAATTTACAATAATGGATCACACAGTTGTGGGGAATAAATTTCATTAAAGTAGATATCTTTCTGAAAGCGCTATTACAAAGTTTAAGGATATAATTCCTCCATTATTACGCTCCTCAGTATCATGTGCCAACACAGTGCAGAGCCGCTACCTAAACTCTACTCCCACAGAGGTCAGTTATAGGCCAATCTCCAACCTTCCTTTTCTCCCAAAGATTCTTGAAAGAGTAGTTGTAAAACAGCTAACTGATCATCTGCAGAGGAACGGTTTATTTAAAGAGTTTCAGTCAGGTTTCAGAATTCATCACAGTACAGAAAAAAAAACATTTGTGAAGGTTACAAATGATCTTCTGGCCTCTGACAGTGGACTCATCTCTGGGCTTGTCCTGCTAGACCTCAGTGCTCAGACCCTCTATGCCACAGTTATTAAAGGTACTGCGCTGCAGTGGTTTGAATCATATTTAACTAACAGACTCCAGTTTGTTCATTTAAATGGAGTCTTCTTCAGAAACTAAGGTTAATTATGGAGTTCCACAGGGTTCTATGCTAGGACCAATTCTATTTACATTATACTTGCTTCTCTTAGGCATTATTACTAGAAGGCATAGCATACATTTTCATTGCTGTGCAGATGATACCCAGATTTATCTATCCATGAAGCTACATGACACACAACAATTAAACTGCAGGAATGTCTTAAAGACAAAGACCTGTATGACCTCTAATTTCCTGCTTCTACATTCAGATAAAAGTAAAGTTATTGTGCTTGGCGCTTCAAATCTTAGAAACATGGTGTCTAACCAGATATTTACTCTGGATCGCAGGGACTAGAAAGAGAGCATGTTTCTTCCATATTGACTTCTCTTCATTGGCTCCCTGTTAAATCAAGAATAGAATTTAAAATTCTTCTTTTCACATACAAGGTCTTAAATAATCAGGCCCCATCTTATCTCAAAGACCTCATAGTACCATATCACCCCAGTAGAGCATTTTGCTCTCAGACTTGTGGTTCCTACAGTAGGATACTGAAGAGCAGACTGGGAGGCAGAGCCTTCAGCTTTCAGGCCCCTCTTCTGTGGAACCAGATTTGGATTCAAGAGATAGACACCCTCTCTATTAAGATTATGCTTAAAACTTTATTTTTTGATCACGCTTATAGTCAGGGCTGGATCAGGTGACCCTGAACAGGTCTAGGCTGCCGGGGGTTTCCCATGATGCACTGAGTGTCCCTTCTTCATTCACCTCTTTTCACTCACTCTTTTTTTTTTTTATATAGCGGCGTTATTAATTATTAGTTATTACTAATCTCTGGCTCTCTTCCACAGCGTGTCTTTTGTCTTGTCACCCTCCCCTCACCCCCAACCGGTGACTGTAGATAACTGCCCCTTCATGAGCCTGGTTCTGCTGGAGGTTTCTTCCTGTTAAGTTGTTTGGTTTTTTTTCCCATCCCAGTGTCGCCAAGTGCTTGCTCACAGGGGGTCTTCTGATTGTTGCAATTTTCTTTTTGTTATTGTAGGGTCTTTACCCTACAATGTAAAGTGCCTTGAGGTGACTGTTGTTGAGATCTGGCACTATATAAATACAATTTAATTGAATAATATCATGACCAAGACTGTCATAATTAAATGAATAAAAATGGTCCTTGAACTGAACCCTGGAGCAACTTTTGTTCTATTAAGAAGCTGTGATTCCTTCTGTCTGCACACACTGAGATCTGTCTGAAATAATTCTGAAACCATCCAACAGTGCTTCTTGTTTTTCTTTTTGACTCCCTTGCATGGTCACGTCTTTGCTTTAAGATTATTTGTTCTGTCAGACACCTTAGCTGGATCAATAACAAGGGTTGTGCAGTGGTGCATAATGTTTATTGAATGGATAAAATTTATTACTTTTAAGGCTCTTAAAATATGTCACCCCTTGGTCATTTTAGCTGCTGAAATGGCTACAAAACCCCTATCTTTCCTTCCAGCACCACAGCTTCCACCAAACTGTCTCCAGCATACCAGGGTGATATAACCTTGAAAAAAGTAGACAAAAAACTTAAGTAAGAACTAAATTCTGCTTTCTTATAAAGACTGGCTCAAAGTCTTTGTTGTGTTTGTCCTCCTAATTTTGCTGTTTACTCTGTCCTCCTGGTTGTTCTGCTCTGACCCAGATGCTGCATGGCCCAGAGGCCTGTCTGTCTGCCTCTGTCTCTCACACTCACACAGTCATTGATGTTCAGACACAGCAGCTCTCTAAAAATGTTCTCCATCACTGGGTGTCGGCTGTATGAGCTGGTTACAGCAGTTCACCTCCTCTTCTGCTGATTTATTGATGACGCCTGCAGAATGTGGCACCACTACGTGTTGTCAGGTTTCTTTTTTTAGCTTTATTGTGGTGAGATGCAGTAGTGTCTGGAAAAAATACCAGCCCCTGTATGAGAGGCAGAGGAGGACGAAAGAGGGGGGGGGATAAGATGGGAGGGGATGAATCAGGAGGGAAACCAAGGCAAGGACAGATATTGTCAGAAAGTCTGAAGTAATTTGAGTATCTTCCTCTGACAGCCTGTAGCTTCCTCATTTGTGTGTCTTTCTGTCTGTTTCAAAGAGAAACACAAACTCTGTTGCACTGTCAGTGAACCCCAAAGCCCAAAAGGAAAGAAACAAGCAGAGAGACACGTAGAACTGAATTAGCATCTGATTACAGCTGCAGGATCACCACAAAGACATCAAAGTTTGTGTCATCTCTCTCTGCTTTGTATTTATTTTTTTCTTTTTAAACCCCAACCTTATTTACTGGGCTGGCGAAGGCGTGATGTCAGCACGCCGTCCCCATAGGCTTGACTCTGCTCGGCACCACCTGCCTGGAGGACTCAGTGTGGTTGTACTTCATTAAATCTGCGACCGTGTGACCTCGTCTCTGGGTGCTCGCACGTCGCATGAATTCTGAGTGCTGCTCAAAAGACGTGCCTGCAGAGGTTTGGGTGTGTGTCCACTATACCCACCGCCACCACTTCTCTCCATAAAGGGAGAGAATTTGAGCTAGTTTTCAGCTTTGGTGACTTGGGGGAAAAAATCAGCATGAGTCAAAAGGACTCTTTCTTCATTAACTACAGTACTTCAATTTTACAAGACTGATCATTTTTGCATTGTTTCATAAATGATCAATTTTTAGGCTGTAGTTTAGGACACATTAATGATACATGTTGTGATCGTCCTCTGCAAAATTTAATGAAAACCTTCACAAAGTAGCAGCATTTTTATGATTATGTTTACAATACTGAGAAGTTTCCTCACACAGTCCAAACACATGCAGTTACTGGGGTTCGGTTAATTGGTGATTCTAAGTTGCCCACAGGTGTGAATGGTTGTCTGTCTCTCTGTATTAGCCCTGCAACAGCTGGGATACCCCCCCCCCCCCCCCCAACCTTAATACAGGAGCACTGAACAATCCATTTCTGCAGCCCACCCAAACCTTTCCCAAATCATTTCCCCTTCTTTGCTTTTTATTATTAATTTATTTTTATGGTCTGACAGTTTGCTTGTGGATTGAGTTTCCAGTAACAGCTTTACTTTTGTTTTTGTTTTCTTTTTAAAAGCATAAAGTTAATGTCGTTGAAATGAATGCTGGTGAATGAACCTGGGTTTGATTTGGAAAATGAACCTTCAAACCATGCCTGAAATGTCCTTGTGTATAAATTTTAAACTTTTTTTTTTTCTTTTTTTCTTTTTTTTTAAATGAACTTGGTCTGCAGGAATGGCTTGACTGCGCTCAGCTGGGCTGCTTCTTGCCAGTTGCAGAGAGACAGGAAGAAGCTCTGGTCTGCAGGGACCAGTGGAAGACCTCGACTCCTGACCGACAAGATGACAAGATGGTTGACTTCGATGGAAGCCGCGTGCAAGCGTGGCTGAGAGTCCAAAGCACCACTTTGCCAGAGAGGAGCACTTCCTGTTCAAAAGCAGTGCAGACTGATGGGGAGCTCAAGGTACTTTTTTTTTTTTCTCCTCTTAACGAAACACTTCTAAACTAAACATCACACACAAAAATTAACCATCACATTTAATCCTGTAGAACCAAATCCATAGTTATACTTGCTTTATGGTGCAAGTGTAACTGCAAAAATAAAACAGAAGCACTTCCCGTTTCAGTGAAATTCTCTTTATAGTTTATTCTTTGAGCATCTTGGAAAATATCATTTGTAAACAGCTGACATTGCTGCTTTTATGGTCCTCAGAAATCTTAAGTGATTAGAAGCTAGCAGAAGGCTGGAGTTCATGAGTGGAGCTGTGCATTCAGAACTGTTTGATTTGCCACCTATATACCTCCAAAATGAAGCTGCTGCCAGCAAGGTCGGCCCTTCATTTTGAGTGTATCTGTTTGTGAGAGAGTGAAGAAGAATGTCTGCAGAGGCAGGTCAGGAGGTTTACACACAGATGATATTCATGTGATGCCATGTGCTAAATGTTAATGCTCAACTCCAGGAAAATGGGTTCAGTTTAAAAAAACAAAACAACAAAATAAAAGAAAAAAAAAAGTCAGTTTGGTTCAATTCCAGATGTTCATCAATGACGACATGAAAGACTGAAAAGGAGACAGTGTGTCAGGCTTCAGCTCCAAGCACAACCATCATTACTGCTGATATAATCTTAACACCTCACAAATGCATGTTGTCTACTAAAAAAAAAAAAAAAAAAAAAAAAAAAAAAATTTTAATTAAAAAAAAAAAAATTGATTGTTATTGAATTGATTCCCTTGAGGTTGTACACAGTATGAGACTCAATTTGCAATTTCTCCTTCAATAAAATAACATTGTTATCCTTCTCCGCACTTTTCAGTCTTTAACTCCTTCTGCATGCTTTGTGTTACAGAAACTGTTCTGATATCAGAATGTTCAGCTTTTTCATGGAGAATTATGCTATTATTTTTTTTTTTGTAACTTTCAGATTTTTTTTAAATGTTTAACTTTTTATAAATTTTATATTTGCCAGATGAATGGAGAAAGTTTGAAATCCTCTTCAATCCCACCCTACTTTGACAGTTAACTAGTTCAGCATACTTTGAGCTAGAGAAGAATTTTGAACTTCAAACACGTCCCAAGAACTTGAACTATTCAGGTATTTTTTTTTCCCTTCTTTCAGCTCTTTTTACTCCCACAAATTTTGGTGTACCCACATAATTTAGACTTCAAATTGTAACTATGGTTGCGCTCTTTAAGATAATTCTAAATTTCAAAACTGCCAGCAGTACCCTCCACATCTGACATTCACTCCAATGTTAACCTTTCTCCTCTCTCTGGAGCAAAAACCAAAACAGAGGCTTTTTTTCTTTTTTCTTTTTTTTTTTTAAAGTGGCATTTCTCTGTCAGTTTCAGTGGTGTGGACATATAAAACACATGTCCTGCTCCTGTTTGTCACCGGGACCTACAGTTTTTGTGTGGCAACATGTTGTTTATGGGTAGGTCAGCAGGATTTCCTTCTGTATTTCATTCTCTTTAGAGGGAAAGAAACAGCTAAAAGCAGCTTGTTTCTGATTGGTGGATTTAAATTCAGATGCATGAGGCAGGTGGTTCAAATATAGGCAGTTAGTGCCAATGTTAATTTTTATTTATTTTTTTCCTGCAGTCAAGCTTGTTTAGCAGTTTTGCCTTTTATTTATTTTGTCTTTCAGCTGCTTAAGCTAATTCCGCAAATTAAGTTTCAGCTACTTTAAGCATTTTTAGGCATTGCTGCTCAAATCTTTCAGCATTTACATTATAATGTAATACAATAAATATGACAATAAAAAGACAATAAAAATATACAGTGATCCCTCACCTATTGTGGAGGTTACGTTCCAGAGACCACCTGCGATATATGACAATCCGCGAAGTAGCGACGTTATATTTTTCATTATTTATATATATTTTAAGGCTTTATAAACCCTTCCCACACTGCTGTAAACCTTTTCCACTTTTACTACAACTTGAATGATGAAGATGATGAATGATAGCTGTGCAGTACTGATGTGATGAAGGTGGTGCAGTATCTTCGCCCTTAGCATTAGATCTATTTCCACTAAAGGCATAGGTGTAACTTATCTCTTCGTCTGAGTGATGAACATAGTTATGGGGTGTTACAGAAATACCTGTGTACTGCAAAATCACACAAAATATAGAGAAAACTCCGCGAAACATCCACCCATCCATCCATTCTCTCCCGCTTATCCGGGACTGGGTCGCGGGGGCAGGAGCCTAAGCAAAGAAGCCCAGGTTTCCCTCTCCCCAGCCACCTCCTCCAGCTCATCCGGAGGCACCCCAAGGCGTTCCCAGGCCAGCCGAGAGATATAATCCCTCCAGCGTGTCCTGGGTCTACCACGGGGCCTCCTCCCAGTGGCGGCCAGGAAGCATCCAAATCAGATGCCCGAGCCACCTCAACTGGCTCCTTTCGATGTGGAGGAGCAGCGGCTCTACTCTGAGCCCCTCCCGGATGGCCGCACTCCTCACCTTATCTCTAAGGGAGAGGCCAGCCACCCTTCGAAGGAAACTCATTTCTGCCCCTTGTATTCACGATCTTATTCTTTCGGTCACTACCCAAAGCTCGTGACCATAGGTGAGGGTAGGAACGTAGATCGACCGGTAAATCAAGAGCTTCACTTTTACACTAAGCTCCCTCTTCACCACGACAGACCGGTGCAGCGTCTGCATCACTGCAGAAGCAGCCCCGATCCGCCTGTCGATCTCCCGTTCCCTTCTCCCATCACTCGTGAACAAGACCCCGAGATACTTGAACTCCTTCATTTGGGGCAAGAACTCGTTCCTGAGCCAGAGAGGGCACTCCACCCTTTTCCGGCTGAGGACCATGGCCTCAGACTTAGAGGTGCTGATTCTCATGCCAGCCGCTTCACACTCGGCTGCGAACCGTTCCACTGCGAGCTGGAGGCCACCCCCTGATGAAGCCAACAGGACCGCATCATCTGCAAAGAGCAGAGATGAGATTCTGAGGCCATCAAGGAAGAAACCTTCTGCCACCTGGCTAAGCCTAGAAATTCTGTCCATAAAAATTATGAACAGAATTGATGACAAAGGGCACCCCTGACGGAGTCCAACACCCACTCGAATATCCTTGAGAGGATAAAGAGTTGGTCCGCGAAACAGAATTATTATTTTTTTTTTTTTTTTTTTAGAAGATCTGCGATACAGTGAAGCTGCAATAAGTGAACCATGGTATGGGGAGGGTCCACTGTATTGTCATCCTCCTAAAATAGTGTTATGAAAAAGTTTTTCAGAAAACACAAGAAACTAAGTAAAATATTGAATTTTGACGATTTAAGCCAAAATAAAGATGCAATAAAATGCAAATTAATTATTTAAAAATCATACAATCTGATTTTCTGGATTTATTTTATTTTTTTAGATTCTGTCTCACAGTTGAAGTGTCCCTACGATTAAAAAATTACAGACCACTCCATTCTTTGTAGGTGGGAAAACTTGCAAAAATCACCAGTATATCAAATACTTATTTTCTCCATTGTATATGCAACGAAAGCCTGGAATATCCACTAATGACCAACTGGCAGCTGCAGAGCGAGCAAATCCTTTTATTTTCAAAGTTAGTGATAATCAATGTCTACCCCAGTGTTTGTCAGGTGCGAACAACCTGGGAGAAAAGCCATGCGGAACAAATGTTGAACCCTGGATTAATTCTCACGGCGGAACAAGGAAACTTTAGCAGGTTGGCACAGTGACCAGTGAAACTCTCCACCGACACCGTCTGCTGGGCACACCCCGTTCTCACAGCCTGTGTTTTGCATGGGGTGACCAGAAAAAGATTTCATCTGGCAAAGAGGGGCTTGACGGAGTAAGTTTGAGAACCAGTCTACCCCATCTCTGAGGAAAACTAAACCTAGGGGAAATGGTAAATGGACTAGCTCTTATATAGTGCTTTTCTACTCAGTATGAGCACGCAAAGCGCTATTACAACATGTTTACATTCACCCATGCACTCCCATTCATACAAGCACTTCCATGTTTGCTAAGCGCTTTTTAATTAACTATCATTCACACACATTCATACTCCGACGGGACGGTCGGAGAGCAACTTGGGGTTAAGTATCTTGCCCAAGGATACATTGGCATGTAGCCTGGAGTAGCCAGGAATCGAACCGCTGACCTTCTGATCAGTAGGTGACCTGCTCTACCTACTGAGCTACAGCCACCATGTCAATGGAAAAGCTGGCCTTTCTGTTTCATTTAAGTTTGTTATGGTCAACATATAGAGGTTTGTTCTGCAACATTTTAATGAAAACCTTCACCACAAAGTGGCAGCATTTTTACCAGAAAATTTGTGTATTTATCCACCTGAACCACAGTAACCTGAATTCTGTGCATATTTTGAGCCAACAGCCCGAACAATGATAGGATTCTCACATTGGAGTCATCAGGGCAGACTGGATGCCATCTTGTGGTTTAAAGTGGTATTACACAAAAGTGCAGCTCTAGTTCAACTTTAGTTGATATCTGTGAAGCACAATACATGGATGTCTTTAAAGTAACACCATAGCTGTTTTTGATAGCTTTAGGAAGTTTTCAGTTCTTTTTAAATAAAAGTTTTTACAACTTGCCTTTTAGTTTAACCTGTGAGGGAAATGTCAGACCCGCAGCTTTAAACAGTCTATGTTCTCTTGGACTGCCAAAAGTGAGAGTGAGCAGATTTGATAATTGTAAGCAAGAGAAGCTTCGTTGATCTCTCTGATTTAGTTACACAATTTATTTTGCACAGCTCCAAACAGCTGCTGCACTAATGAGTCTGTCCTCAATCACACACGCAAATCTAATTCTGCTCTTACAAATCTGTCCTGTGTGCTCACAGATGTCGAGTTGCAGCCTGAGTTTTGAGTGCACAGATTTGTTTAGTGCTCACTCTGTTCTTTATTTTGTACTTCCACACTGTTTTTCTTGAGATGGTAGGCAGGTCCCCAAAGTGTGAGTGAAGAAGCACGTGTGTGTCTACACAAGGTCATTAATACAGGTTTTGTACACTCACACACCCACAGAGTCTATATTTTCAGTTAAAGTTCCAGCTAACACAACAGGAGTTCCATGAGCCTTTATTCATCCTTCTTTGTAAAGATAGATTCCTGAATATCTGTCCCCCCCCCCCCCCCCCCCCCCCCCCTCTCCAGCTTCATGTTTCTCTCTCCATTTAGACTTTATTGGCCTCAGCCTTCATTTTCTCCCCCTCACTCTCATTACTGGGGAAAAGCATCTATTTATTCTCCTCTTCCCCCGTCCCGTCTGCCGCTCCTCGGGCCGCCGAATGAATCCATAAAGTCTTGATTTATGCATCGTCTGACTGCACTTTAACTGTCACCATAAAAACGGAGAAGCACACAGACTTCCTCCTTTCCTTCCTCCCTCTTCAGTTTCTCCTTCCCCTCGTCTTCCTCAGTCTGACTTACAGCCAGTCCAGATAACTGTGCATGCACAGGAAATCTATAAAGATGAGAGAGGAAAGAAAGTTGGTAGATTAGTTTTTAGGGGTCAATTCAGATGACAAAGTGTTATTGTATTCGATTTCTTTATGTACTTGAATTTGAATTATGCAAATTTGATTGAACGTGTTTCTGCATTGGGACTTTCTAATGGAGGTTCATTACAGGCAAAACTATTGAGCCAGTGCAAAACAAATTGGAGGAGAAATTCGTCTACAAGTCCAGATTTGAGAGCAGTGACGGAGAGAATTAGAAAGTTTGGTCGAAGTTTCGTAGCAGCTGCAAACTTAACTGAAAACATCTACAGAGAACTGGGTGACGTTTCTTAATACAGCATATAGACTGTATATAAAGGATGGATGTGGACATTAGTGTGTGTGTGTGTGTGTGTGTGTTCTCTAACAAAAAAAATTCATACCCTGTATAGCTGTTATGAAGTTTTTTTTTTTGTATCCATCTCTAAATATGTATGTTTCTGCTATAAAGTTGTAACATGGGAGTCTATGGGGCCTGACTCACTGCTGAAGCCTCAAGTGGACATTAGAGGAACTGCAGTTTTGGGCACTCCCACATTAGTTTAATGAATAGAATAGAAAGCTTTTCTTGTTATCAAACATGGAGTATGACAAAGCTGTAGCAGATGCCAGAGTTCAGCGCCTTTCCTTATAAAACTTAAACAAGAAAATAAGAAAAATACTGTAAAACCAGTACGTATATGCATATCAAACAACACAAGGACTTACAGGGGAATAAATAAATATAACAAGTATACATAATATACAATTAATGCTTAAATCCCCAATGTTGCTGTATGACATGAATGCAAACTAATCTGAAAGCACAAGAAGGCAGTATCCATGTCTGAGCTGTTCATCTTTAAACAGTTTGTGAAACTGGTCAGATAATAAACTGATAAAATCAGGATTTTTGTGTCATATTTTGGTCCCATGTTCATGTGTTGCAGTGTTACATGGATGGAAACCGTGTTGACACATCCATCAACAGCCAGCACTGGCATGATGACACGCAGCTTTCTCCTTCACTGTCACATGACCTGAAATTAAAGGCCTCCTCTGATTGGACAAGGAACCATTACCAGTCAAAAGCACAGGTTGGTTGGTTGTCTTGATTTTGAATAGAAAAACAAGGTAAATCAGAGGTGTGCTTTGTGTCTTTGGTGGGACACGCTGCACACAGAACAATAAATAAACTGTAGTGTTTTTTTTTTCTTTTTTTTTTTTTTTTAAAGAAACCAAACTTTGATCCACGTGTTAGTCAGTGTTTCTCGTCTTGTCCTGTCATTTTAAATTGCTTCTGTACTTCTCTTTTAATTTCAGTTTGTATATTTTTCTGACCATAAAATCTGACTTCCTTTTTGAATTTACTTGTCTGTCAAAGCATTTTCTAAATTTTGTTTTTAAAAAAGTTCAATATAAATAAAGTTGTTGTCATTAAAGTAGCAGTAAGAACTATTTGTTGTTGTTAGTGCCTCGAGGAGAAAATAAGTCTGCGCATGTGTGGGTAGATCATTTTAAATAAATGGTTATGAGCTGTTGGCTGACGCCGGGGTAGATTAACAGACGCTCGCTGTTTTTCAGGAGGAACAGGAGCTGCACTGCTGTAAAGAACCTGAGCGTCTAGTGTCCGAACAAAGGTGAGGAAACACAGAAACTCTCAGAAACGAACTCGGCAGAAAAAGACAGAGTGACTTTAATTTGCACGATGTTTCTATCTGCATCGATCTTTTTCATTACATAAGGTAAATGTCCTCATTTCCTGTCAAAAGTGTCCTGTTCCAATCATTGATACATAACCTGCCAGATGTGTTGTGTTGTGGGGCTGGTTTCAAGCGATAATAAAACCATACAGGAGTAGGATAATTATTGTTTTTAGAGGCTTGGAGTCATAAAATAGGGTAAATACTTCATCATTTAACAAGCAGATAACTGAGGATTAAAATCATAAAATCATGAGTTAGAAAGCAGGTCACACAAATAACTCTCCTCTAGATTTCTTATTTGGTTGAATCTTAGTATTTGTATTTAACCTCATTAATATTTAGCTTTGGGATAAAGGAGGTATATCTCATGAAACATGACTGGATGACAGAATAATTAAAATAATATTTGATAGGAGAAGGGCTAAATCTAAGGAATTCTAACTCTGGGAAGTGATTCTTGGATTTATTTACATAAATTTTGATGTCATGCACACACCGTATCATCACTGCCGAAATGTGATTGAGCTTTTTTCCACATGTGTGAAGAAGTTTGACTAATAAAGTCAACGTGTTTAAATAAAGCTCAGGTTTCAGATTCCTACAACTTTTCAGGCGCAGCATAAACTAATTGGCCAATCAGATGACAGGAGGCTTTTAGGGTGGAGGGCATTCAAGCAGGAGGAGGTAAACTGGCTTATTTCAGTCAGTATAACATGAAGTACTCTTCTGAACTGTGACTTATGCAAAGCTGCTCTGGTAGTTCCAAGAATAAAAATAAGGAGCTAGAAATGATCATCTCTATTTAGTGGAATTATTGTTTCTATTTGAGCGATTCATTTAATCATTGTGCTTTGCAGACTGTTTGTTTTCCATCAGTTAGTAAAAAATGAATTCTTGATGGTGCCGCAGCCTCAGAGTCACTGAAAAGAACAGAATGCTCGCTGAGACCAGATGAAGTCGGCGCTGTCGGCTCAGAAGGCTTCTCTGAGTGCTCGTGTTTCTCCTCCAACTCCAAAAACATGCATGTACGGCTGGTGATTGAGGCGTCACAGTGTGAATGGGTGAATATGGCTTGTACTTTAAAGCAATTTGAGCGGCCAGTAAGACTAGAAAACTGTTATATAAATACAGTCAGTTTCCATTTCCACAGCCAGGACTTTAAGACTACTTGCCTGTCTACTCAAACTTCAGATGCCCAAAGCAAACTTCTTAAAATGTTTGAATTATTTAAGATTTCATATCTTATTTATTGATTTAGTGCCTCAATTATATTTTCTGCAGGTTTTATTTAAAAGGAGTTTTTCCAGGGCAGCTTATGCTGAAGATAAACAACCGCTTATTCTCGGCTAAAATCAAATAACTGTCTTCATAGAAAATATTTCACAGCAACCATTTTATTATGAAAACGATAAACATGTGACCAGTAACATTATATTTACCAACGTTTAAAGTGGCTGCTGTGAAATGCATCTCTTACTGCTGTCATCCAGGTAAAGTTCACCTGGCTCCAAATCTGTTGTAATTGAAAGATAAAACATTAAAAAAAAAAAAAAAAAGATTAATTAAGAGGACGTTAATGTTCAGTGACAGGTATGTTTAGAGGTGTTGAGAACTGCTTTAATTCTTCATGGCACGGATTCAACAAGGTGCTGGAAACATGCCACACAGATTTTTGGTCCATATCAACGTGATGGCATCACACAGTGGCTGCAGATTTGTTGGTTGCATTAATGATGCAAGTCTCTGAGCAGGCCACAGTGAACTCATTATGTTCAAGAAGCCAGTTTGAGATGATTTGAGTTTGTGACATGGTGGAAGCAGCCATCAGAAGCTCGTACACTGTGAGCACAAAGGGATGGACCTGGTAAGGTACTCGGGTGAGCTGTGGTGTTTAGATTATGCTCAGTTGTTACTGAGGAGCCCAAAGTGTGCCAAGTAAATATCCCCCACATCATCACACCACCAACAACCTGAGCTGTTGATACAAGGCAGGGTGTATCTGTGCTTTTCTGTAGTTTAAGCCAAATTCTGACCCAACCATCTGAATGTCTCTCAGCAGAAATTGAGATTCAGCAGGTCAGGCAGAATTTTCCAGTCTTCTGTTGTCCAGTTTTGGTCAGTCTGTGTCACTGTAGCCTCAGTTTTTTGTTTTTAGCTGACAGGAGTGGCATCCGGTGTGATCTTCTGCAGTTCCTCTGCATCAAGGTTGGACATGTTGTGCATTCAGACATGCTTTTCTGCATACCTTTGTTGCAACAAAGGGTTATTTGACTTACTGTTGCATTCCTATCAGCTAAAAGAGTTCTGACAAGGCATTTTCACCCAGAGAACTGCTCTAAGTCCAGACACTTCCTTTTTTCAGACCATTCCCTGTAAACCCGAGAGATGGTTCTGATACTCGTTTGAACTTCAGATTGTCTCGACTATGTTTGCATGCCTAAATCCACTGAATTGCTGCCATGTGATTGGTTAACGAGCAGAGGACTAGGTGCACCTAATGAAGTAGCCAATGAGCGCAAGCTGGTTGCACAGAAACAGGAGCCACCAAATACTGACTAACTTTAGTTGATGGCAGATGCGTCATTAATATCTGTGGTTTTCTTGAAGTTATGCTGAGCTCCTGTAAACACTGGGCAGATAAACCAAACACTAACACCTCCACTTTGTCCTCCAGTGTTCACCACGTGACCTCCAGCAGCAACAGGGCCTCCTATTTGCTTTCCCCCGCCCTCATCTACCTCCTCCTGGCTGCAGCACTGGCTCTGCTGGCCTATCTGACCTGGGCCATTCTGGAGCCACCATGCCATCGCAGCAACAGGATGTCCCGTACCTTCCACCTGACACTGAGATATGTCAACGGACCCCCGCCTACCTAAATGCCATCTGGAGACTCATGGTCAAAACACATTCCTCAGGCTCTTCAGAACTGTGGCTTGCAACACGTGAACATTTTAAACAGCAATAACTTTAAACAATAGAGACCAGACAAATCTGCTAATTAAACAGGTCTTCTGCTAGAAGACAGAAAAAGTCAGTTCAGTTTGAACTGCATGATTACTCATGCGTGATACACATGAGTAATGTTCTGTCTGGTACATGGATGTCTTGGAAATCTTCTCACTCTGAAGTCTGACTTGCAATGCACTTATTATATAAAAACTTTAATATAGAAGAGATTTATACTTTAGAGATTTACTAGTGATGTGTCCTCAAACTGTGCTAATGTTAAACCTTTAAGAAATGCAGCTAACAAACTGATGTTATTCCCCTCACTAAATGCCTGTGTATAAACAATCATATGTAATATTTTGACTGCCATGTATATCAAAAGTTTGTATCATTTTATGTCATCAGTGTCTGTGACAGCACTCATATTAATAATTCATTAGGCTCTTTTGAACCATGTTGCATGTTTTACAGAGAAAATGCTTTATTGCTTAAGTGAACCTCAGCATTTATGTCCAAGCTTATATGACCAAAAGTAGTGCTGGCATTTTTCTAAACCACTTCGGTCTTTAGAGGTCCTCCTTTTCTAAAACCCTTTTTGTTGTTTGTTGTTGTTGTTGTTGTTTTTATATCTCTTAAAATTACCCGAATGTGAAGAAACCACTGAAGTTTAAATGGGCTGTACTCTTGTCTAATCAGACTTTAAACCAGAAGCAGGTGCAGCGAGTTAGACATCCCAACAATATTCAGGCTAGTTTGACTTGGTTAGAAGTCGTCTTTCAAAATAAATAAAATTATGACTGTGCAAAAAAAGAAGCTAATGCTGGTTGGGATTGACAACAACATTCAAATTTTATGGGCAAAATGCTGCCACCTTGTGCTGAAAGTTTTCATTAAAGTTTGCAGTTTACAAAAAGTACCTTTCTTTTCTATACCTTTCTCAGAGTGTAGAGGCTTGAAATGTGGTGTGGAGAGCTCTCCTTTGGCCCTGCTTGCACCCGACATTAACAAGCATCTTGCCTGGTTGTGGCTCCAAGTACAGAGCTATTCTCAAGAGTCCCCAAAACCTGATTTCTCAGACCATTTTTTTCAAGGTGGTCTGGGCCACACTGAAGGCTCACTTACACAGCTCTGCTACTCTACTGAGCTTTTTTTTTTTTTTTGGGGGGGGGGTGCAAACAGGACCCATGCAGGACTCTGGCATCTGGTCTTCGTGAACAGGAAAAAATGTAGGTTGCTTGTTCACTTGCACATGGAACAGGGAAGTGGGAAGAAGTGGTCCCTGTGAGCTCAGGTGGAGCTGTGGATGAATGTTAATACGAGGTGTGAACAGGGTCTGTGGAAGTCATGTTTTCATAATATAATCTATACATGTTCATGGCACTGTTGGGTTTGGCTTTTCCAAACCCAACCCACTGAGCTTTAAGACTGCCCAGCAATAATGTACTCTAGTAATAAGTAAAGAAGGCTGTTCTGAAGAGTTTTGGTTAACCAATGTTTGAAGTCCTGTGCGACTAAATCTGACTTTTCTCAGGGGAAGATGTCAGTCTGTTGTTGTCAGTGAGCTACATAATTATGGGATTTTTTTTTTTTTTTTTTTTTTTAAGGTTTAATGTTTGGCACAACAAATGAAAAATTGAACTCTTGTGTTATCACCTGCCATCTTATCTTCACTTTTTTTTTTTTTATAGAAAAATATTTCTCAATCATTATTGAATATTTCAAAAGCATTTGTCTAGTGAAATGTATCTTGTTTTTTTTAATATACATGTTTAAAGTTAAATAAAAATTAATTGTATGGAAAAAAAAAGTTATTTTCTGATTGCCTTGATCAGATATGAAACTGGCATTTCAAAGTCTTTTATACTGAAAATAATTGAAAGGGCCAAATAGACTTTTTCTGAATTTATTTTCTCTCTTTAGAGCGCTCAGTAAAATACATTTAATGGTAAAGATTCACTGACTTTAAATCCTTTCATTCTGGAAATGGTGTTTAAGCAGAAAACAGGAAAATGCCTCTTTTGGTCAGTGTGGTTGTCAGTTCAAGATCCATCCATCTATACATCCATCTCTAACTTTTATCCAGGTTTGAATTGTGAGAACGGCACTCAAAGCAGATACACCCAGACCTTCAGCTCTACTGAGGTGTTTCCATGACAGTCTTTCTCCACTCTGGCCTGGGTCTCTTTCCAGTTGGATGTGCCTGAAACCCCTCGCCTAGGAACATCCAGAGGGCATCCCAATCATCAAAACAAAAAGTGGTACCTACCACCTATCTTTGAGCAGTGGCTCTACTCTGAGCTCCTCCTGAATGACTAAGCTCCTCACCTTATCTCTAAGGCTGAACTCAACACCCTATGGAGGACGCTGATTGTATCTGTGACCTTATTCTTTCAGTCACTGTCCTCAGCTCATGGCCAAAGGTAAAGCTAGAAATAGATTGACAAGTAAATCACCAGCTTTACTTTTACTCTCAGCTATTTCTTCACCAGGCAATAAAACCGACCATCGCTGCCAGTATTTTCACAGCTGCATTGTCTTGGTCTCTGGACCCACACAAATATGCTGGTTAAAAAGTGCTAACTGTAAAGAAAATACAGGAAAATTTGTGTCCATGACACAAACAAGGAAAAGTTACTTTTTTTTAGTGACTATTTCACATTTTGCCATGAGAAAACCAAGCTGAAAGATGAGTACACACCAATCTTATAGTCTCCAATTCCATTCTTCCTTGAGGCACCAGATAATTTCCAACCCATAGTGCACAGTCCACCCTTTTCCAGCTGAGAACCAGGGCCTCAGACTTGGAGCAGCCAAATCTCATTCTTGTTGCTTTGGCTGCAAACTGGCTCAGTAGAACCTGGAGCCTTCTGGTCCTTAACAGTGCAAATGTAATTCCATTTGACCTTCCTGGAAGGTTAAGTTTGACTGCAGTGTGTCTGCAGGGTGAACTCGTGCAAGACGTTTGAGAGGAATTGCCTAAACTGGATCTGTCCTAAAATTTGATGTACCTTGTGTCTTCCCATCACAGCTTCTGTGGTTCAGTGATACTGTGTGTGTGTGTGTGTGTGTGTGTGTGTGTGTGTTTAAGTGAGTGATTTTATGATGTGCAGATTTGCATGCTGAGTCTCATGCTGCGCTCACGTGTCTGCAGAATGCCGAGTCACAGCGATCAGTGACACTGCTAATACACTTAAAAGGGATAAACACTGCAGGGCGACCTTTGTGTGTGTGACCGTGGTGGGAGGTTATCACACTGCCTGTCAGTGGGAGGTGTGGTGTTAGTTTTGCAGCCGGTACACGTATGATCTGCAGCCACAAACCCATTTAAAGCTCTGTACATGACTTTCAGCACCACTGGATGCCCCAGCAGAACACAGATTGTTAGCCACGTCTCCTCCCTTCCTTTTTCTCTCTGTTCTCAGGTGTCCTGAAGCACAGGTGAGATAAAGGAAGAATGCTGAGTGTCAGGGCAGGAAAAAAGGATACTGCTGTCACCTCTCTATTTCGAATATAGATCTTTACCATATAATTGTTTTGGGTCATATTAGCAAAGTGCTCAGCTTGACGAGGCACTAAGTGACCTAAACTGCTAGCTAGTTCAACTTAAGCATCAGGAAGGCACATTTTAGGTTGTTCAGTTTCATTTCAAACTTTGGGGCACTGCTAGCTAACAGCTATAATTACCTGCATGTCTCAACTTGCATATTAGGTAGCCTTAGCATCAACCACTGCAGAGGTGTTCCCCCTGCTGGCTTGAGTTAGTGAGTTAGTGATGTACAGAGATCCAGTCACATTTTTACCATTATGGGCACATAATACAGCAATCTTATAAGTTAACTGCAAGCAGGGCTGTAACCAGGATTTAGAAATGGACATCCAGCATTTTATGTCCTAATGTACCATATTCAAGCTGTGGCACCTGTATGCCAATGACCTACAGAAAATGTTACACTTCTGAAGAAACTAGCTAATAGAGTTGCAATGGAATCAAAACCAAACCAGCGTCTGATTCAGTCTTCGTGCCTCAACCAAACAATTATGGTTACTCATGAGTCACACATCAACCTAACCCCCTAAACACAACCCAGTCAGAGGCAATGTAGGTGGGCTATAACTTTGTTACATTCCTATAGACTCTGATCAAAGTAAGACACATCTATAGGGTCACATATAGATCCTTGCCAAATTTTACAATCTAGTTTTGAAAGAAAATCACCGAGGTCCATACCTCAGTGACCTCAGCTGTGGTGACAAGCCAGACTGTGCCACATGGATCTCCTAGACTTAGGCAAGACGTCAAGTCTGATGTGTGTAAACTGTACAGTGATGCCTGCTGATTAAAGGCAGGTCAGATCACTATCATAGTAACATGAAGTCTGTACAAACGTTGAGCCAAGACTAGTTTGAGGGGGTAGATTGGATGCTACACTGACTCACTGTACCACTTTGTGGTTAAAAGTGGTATTGCACACAGCCCAACCTTGTTCAGTCTTTGGTTGATATTTCTGCAACACATCACACACGTCTGGGACACAAAATCATTGGAGTTATTTCTTTACATTCTGCTGATAGCTTCAGTTATATTAGAAGCTTTTGAATTCTTTTAAAACAAGAGTTTTTACAAAAAGTACCTTTAAATTATCTGATCAAAGAAACACTAATATGTCTATATTTTTGTCATACAGTTGTCAGTGTGTGTTGACTGAGTGTGTTTCTTCCTCCAGACTGTGTCTGTGTGTGGTTTCTTATGAATGATTCCACTGATAATGGACTTTTGTCTGAGTGACTTTCCAGTCTCTGTGTGTGTGTGTGTGTGTGTGTGTGTGTGTGTGTGTGTGTGTGTGTGTGTGTGTGTGTGTGTGTGTGTGTGTGTGTGTGTGTTTTGCAGGTGATCCAGTTAATGAAAGCTCTCCATCTGTTCGGAGTGCCGGCGGACTTGCAGCTGGGACAATGGTGATTATGATATCTGCTCATTAAGAGGTGGGAAAAAAAAAAAAGAAGAAAAATTTAAACTTCCTTCACTGAAACTACAAGATGACCAAAACAACCATTTCACTGTATTTACATTTCAAATATGAGCCAAAGGTGTTGAAGACTGAATATTTTCCATCACCCTAAGAACAAAACATTCCTGGAAAATCTTTTGACATTTTACACACTCGGACAAATTTCTTTTGCTTTTTTATGAGTAGCAGCAGCATTTTTTCCAAACACAGTCGATACGCCAGATTCCCATTTTAAATCTGTGCATTGTCCGATGGCATGTGTTTGGACGGACAAGGCATGTTTTTCAGCCTCTGCGTGTGGAAACGGGACGGAGGTTCAGGGAGGAGGAAAGCGTCCGAGGGCGGCGGGCAAATGAATGGATGCGATTGTTTCCCACAGCTGAGAAATTGCCACAAATTCAGTTAGAGGGCAAATAATTTCACATTAACTGAGGAATTCACCAGTGGACTTTTAACCCGGCAGTTGTGACACACACAGAGATAAAACCATGATCTAAAATGGAGGAGACAACTGGAAGCTTCAAAATAATTCTGCAAAACATTTGTTGCTCCTCAGAAGACACGAGTGAAACCTTTTTACCCCACACATTTCTGGTGCATCACAAACCTAACAGGGTGCAGGTTTGCCAAGAACAGCCTTGGTCACCTTTTATCAGCAGTTCTTCAACTAAAGGTCACTGTGACTGATAGGGTCAAGTCAAAAAACTATGTAAACAAGGCTTGTATGGCAAAAACTCTTTTGGGGGGGCTAAAAATGACCATGCTGTGTTATTTAAAAGAGAGTGCATTAGATTATATTTAGCTTCCATAAAGCACCTCAGACAAATCCGGTCTGAATCCAGGAAAAGGTCCTATTATACGTGGCAGTGGCGCAGTGGGTAGGCGCTTGCCTTGCAGCCGGAAGGTTGCAGGTTCGAGCTCCTGTCCCTGTGCTGTGTTGTGTCCTTGGGCAAGACACTTAAACCACATTACCTAACGGTAGTGCTGGTCTCTGGCTGCATGACCACAGATGCTCGTCTCTGGATGAGTGATCTGGAACGAACATTATGTTGTGTGCCTTGTGCGCACAACGACAATGACTTGAATCTAACATCTATTAGATTTATGGACTACACCAGGTAACAAATTTCCACTTTTGTCTTCTCTTTGGGTTTAAACTATGCTTTTCTAGTTCTGTACATGTAAACAAACTAAAATATATATATTTTTGATCCCAAAACTTTTTTGTGGTTTGGACAAAGATTTTACAAACTTCTCATTTTCCAATATAATGCCAGTTACTAGTGGTTTTCATTCAGGTTTTAACCTTTTTTCAAACAGTTTTCAAATATTGCCTACAAAAATAATAAATTTATGTAACAAAAATTCAGTTTGATCAGATCTTTCTTTAACTGTTCAGATCAAACACAAAATTTCAAGAGTTTAGAAGAATATGCTGAGGTTTCAAGAATCTTCTCAAATGTTGCAAAAGCAGTGGTTGCATTAAAAAGTCTTTCAGAGAAACACTGATCTGGTGTTGCAGTCTGACTTGGACTGACAGATTGGCAAAGGTTTCCAAATAATCACAGTCAAATTTATAAATGCAGACAGATTACAACACATTTACTCAATCTGAGTCAGTCTGTAATGATGAGTGCAACTCATTTACAAGTAAGGTGGTATAAACAAATAAAATGTAATAAGTCTGCTATCAGTTTGCAGCTAAATGAGGTCAAATTGGCATTGCATGCTATTGTTTATGATATATGCCAATTAACTGTGATAAAGCAGCAAAAATCACAAATCTGTTGTCATCTAGATGCACAGAACTTCACATCAACCTCTTCAGTAAAGGTCTGCGGGAACAGGAGATTTGAAACAGATGTGCTCCACAATAGTGGACGTAGTTTCTGCATGATGGTGATTTAATTGCCAAATAACAGGCCTTTGGCAATCTTGCTTTTATATATATATATATATATATATATATATATATAATATTCTATCTCTCTATCTCTCTCTCTCTCTCTCTCTCTCTCTCTCCTCTCTCTCTCTCTCTCTGTGTATCTCTCTCTCCTCTCTCTCTCCTTCTCTCTTCTTCTCTCTATCTCTCTCTCTATATATCTACCCCTTACAAATATAACCAGAATACAACCAGCTGACAACCAACTGATTCGAAGCAAAGGGATGCATCACAGATGAGCTGCGCTCATCAGTGCAGACTCACTCAGACTGATTGCAACATGTTTGCAGTCCTTGTGAATTTTTAAATTATATTTATAAGTTATAAGTTATAACCTTCACTAGTCTGTCTGAGGATGACTGCAGTTTGAGTTTGACCGTGAATCTTGAAGGAGACCTGTGTGGTCACCTTTTGATCAAAGGTGCTTTTATAGAAATTACCTGAAGGAAGCACATGTGAGAATTCTCATGTCTGATGCAGTTCAAGCAGATTAAATAGTCCTTAATCTGCTCTCAACTACACAAAGTCTGTGTCATTTTCTGGGAGCATGTGTGCAGTGTCTGCCTTTATAAAGATTTGTAAATGTGCAGATATGCATCTAAACTAGAAATATACAGTACTGTGCAAAAGTCTTGAGCCATCCATGCTGTATTTTCATATATGTTTACACATTTTAATGATTCCTGCACTGATTTCACAGTTTTTAGTTAAATATAAAGAAATGAAGGATGGCACAATACTGTAAACTGTACTAAACTTAACTCATCCAAACTGCGGAAACAAACTATGAAGAAGTAAAAGGGAAAAGACTGTAAAAAACAGGATTCCGGTCACTAGCAGCTGCATTCAGGAATTTAAGATATTTCAGCGCATATTTAGGAAGCGCACACAGGCCGTGTTGTTGCAGCCACAAAACCCTCCTTCAGTCCTTCAGGGTATAGATAATCCCAACCTTTGTTTGCAGCTGGTTCCTCACACTGAGCTGTATGGTGACAGTTTAACATTTTAGCATGCTGACCGTTTCTCATTACAGAATGTTAAAAAGCACTCCTTTGGAGATAGAAACACTCCTGATTTAATGGAGATGTAATGGAGTTAGTCTATCAAGTGGTTAAAAATGCAAAACCAGAAAAATGCAGCTTTCGTTTTTGGCTCGCTGTCTCACTTATGCATGTATAGAGGCCATATAAGTGTGTGAATGCGATGTGTGTATATGGTGTGTGTGTTGGGAGTACAGATAACCCAGTGTGGCTCCAGGCTGGACACACACTCTCCCTGATCTCTAAAACTAATGAACCGTCCAAATTGCCATCCTGGACAGCATTTTCTTGAGGTTTCAGCATCCTTAATAGACCTGCTTATCAGTTCTATCCCAAACACTTTCTCTGGATTTCAGCATCCCAAATAAAATGTCTCAATTTCTTTTTACTGAGCAGGGCACCAGTAAAATATTATTATTATTTTTGTGAGAAATAAAACAAACTTTGATTGTGTTTTATATTGTTCTACACAAGGAAGAGATTTTCATTTTGCTCTTAAACAGGGAAGACACGAGCTAAAAGACCACTTTGTAGTTTTTTGTTTTCTACAGTTAGATCCACAGGTTTATGGACAGCAACAAACCAAGAACACTCTTGAGGAGAGAGCATATCATTGTCAAACTCTACAATCAAGAGACACCTTCATGTAGGGAAATACAGACCACAGATTAGACTTTTCCAGAAAACATCTAAAAGAGCCTGCAAAGGCCTGAAAAAAAAACACTCTTTGGACAGATGAAACCACCATCCACCAAAAATGGAGGCAGTGTTATGGCATATGCATGGCCACCAGTGGAACGGGGCTGCTGGTGTTTACTGATGAAAGAAGCAGCAGGGTGAATTGTGGGGTGTACAGGGCTATACTCTGCTCAGATTCAGACAGGTGCTGCAAAACGGATCAGACAGAGCATCAAAGTGCAGATGGATAATGAGCCAAAGCAAACTGCAAAAGCAACCCATGAGTTTCTCAATGCAACGGGATGGGATATTCTTCAGTGGCCAAAACAGTCACCTGCTCTCAGCCCAACAGAGCAGCTTTTCAGTTGCTAAAGACAAACAAGCACAACTGAAGGCAGCTATAGTAAAGGCCTCCACTTCATGGAGGGGCTGAACCAAGGCCTGGTATAGGATAAAGGAGGATTGTTTTGAACTAATAATCATGCAAAACTGTTCTAGGAGAGTCCAAGAATAAAAATATGCAGCTGGAAATGAGCAGAATAAATCCCCTTCATCATTTGTACTATGTAGAGCACAGGCGTCAAACTCAAGGCCTGCAGGCCAGAGACAGTTTCATGTGGCTATGATTAACGGCCCACCGGTAAATAGCGCTCCCACCACTTATACAACAAATCCCACCATGCACTGCCCCACAGGTCAGACCTGCGCACTAACCCGTTTTCCCGTGTTGCCAGTGACACATTGATCAGTGATCAGCAGCTATAAACATTGATCAGCAGTTTTACAGCAACATTTAAGCTAGCCTGACCCCAAAAATGGCTAAATGAAAAGTGGACTTTGAAAACAGGTGGGAGGCAGAGGACCTGTGCGCTGACATCAGATCTAAACCTGTGTGTCTCTTTTCTCCGTCTGCGATGTGCGGGAAAAAGAGCGGACTGGTGGAACCGAGAAGATGCAGAGGGAGACCTGCACAGGTGAGCTGACAGTGCATCACTGTGTCACACAGCAGGAAACGCTACGCAGCAAAGTCCTGAAGACAGAACGCGTCATAAGCACCGTAACACAGACACTGAACTTTATAAGAGGCAAAGCTTTAAATAACTGCAGTTTCAGTCTTTTCTGGAGGAAATAGCTTCTGAATTTGGTGACATGCATCATCACACAGGTGAGATGAGCGAGTTTGTGGAAAGTAATTAAGAAAAGGAATAAGAGAGAAACTAAACAGCTTGTTGTTGTTTCTTGTTTCTGGACTTTTTGCTGATATCACATCACAGTTTTTATCTGAAAAATTAACAAATTTTCATCAGCTTGAAATAGTCTCATTTTTCCTGATGTTATTTTTTGAAGAAAAATATAATTTTATATTTTATTCAATGTGTTGAGGAAAACGTTGCTGTATTCTGACCATTCAAATTCATATTTCGTTTTAGATGTTCAATAAATGTTAATCCTGTTTGGCCCATGACTTAGACTGTGCTTTGAGTTTTGACCTGTTCTGTGATTGAGTTTGACACCCCTGATGTAGAGAATTAGTAAGGGAGCGTCTCTCTTCCACATGGACAGAAAACAACATCTCCAGCTTCTTGGTGAGCAAATGGATGAGAAAATTCAATAAAAAAAAACTCTGAAATAAGTAGGAGGACATCACCCTGACCTCCAAGTCATGCTGTTGTTTAGAGCAGTGCTAATGTTTGCGAGGTTATGGGTTCAGCTCACTAATAACACTAACCATCATCGCTTTAATGGGAGCCTGATGCAGATAAAAGCATCCAAAAGAGGTTATCATAGACCCGAGCCTATAAACACACCAATTAATGCAGCATTACCTGCACCCATCTGTAGGATAGAACAGGAGTGTGTGTGTGTGTGTGTGGGTGTGTGTGTGTGTGTGTGTGTGTGTGTGTGTGTGTGTGTGTGTGTGTGTGTGTGTGTGTGTGTGTGTGTGTGGTGTGTGTGTGTGTGGTGAGTGAGAGAGACTCTGTCTTAGCACTGTAGTGCAGGATAAAGTCAGGATGTTCCCCCAGCTAACAGCTTTGGATCGGAGCCCAACAGTGACAGAAGTGACTGACTGACCAACCGGGAGCTGTGTGAAAATGTCTGGATCACTGCCAAGTCAATACACACACACACACACACACACACACACACACGCCAGCTGAGGCAGGAAGCTGATGGTGGGAGGTTTGTGTGTAGCAGGAAGCTGATGTTTTTTGGAAATTAAAAGTGACATTCTGCATCCGGAGCATGAAAAGGAGATGTTGGGGTGTTTTTGGTACTTAATTATTTAAAATGAGACTCTGAAGCGATCAATACCAGAGCAGACTGCCTGGAATATTTATCAAGTTGATGCTGTGAGTTTCATGTAGCTGTTTAAATGAGTTAAATTTCTTTTAAAGTCTTTGATCACAGTGATAACATGTTTTTCTAAGGCAGGTTTACACTGTGTAATCTGTACTGTGTGTGCGCTGAAGCTACGTGACTGCTGCATCATCAAATGGAAACATACCAAAAATATGTTGCACACATTTCCTTAAAATTCAGATACCTGCTAATCAGTGCTCAGTAACATCCAATTAAAATCCAAGAATTTCACTTACTAGAACTGGAGCTCAGACTTTTTGGATGGTCTATTAGTACAATTAACCAGACAGCAGCCATATTATTGGTCAGATATTCCAGCTGGTGAAGCCCAACAGGCAGCTGCAGCCCCCTGTATTGCTGTGGTAGCAAAGTAACTGCTTGCTAGACCCCAGTAAACACAGGCCTTGAGACCAGTTGACAACTTCCTGGCAACAACTGGTTGCGAGGGAAAAATGTGTCGTTATTGACTGGATGGCAAGTGGTTGCAGGAGGTTGATTTTGCTGTTGCTAGTATGAAATTGTTCACAAATACTGTGCTCCTCAGAAAACCTCCTTGTGATTGTTTTGGGTCTCCATAGAGTGACATGGTTGCCTGTAGTTTGTCTGGAAGATGGCAACTTGTCTGCAAACACTCACCAACTTTTAGCTAAGTAGTTGTGAATCTGTGAAGAATGTGACACAACTCTGGAAGCAGAGATCGTTCACCTTCAAATTAAAGTTGAAGCTTTTGAAACATGTTGATTTCATTGGTAAGATACAACTTTCTCTTTGAAGGTGGTGGGTCTCCAAAGTGTCACAACTGCTCATTAGCAAGTTAGCAGTCGTTTACAATTCAGCATCTTCCATGCAAACTGCAGGTGACTACAACAATTTGCTAGCGAGTATCACAAAGAGGTTTTTGGGTGAAGCGCCCTCTCTGTCACCAATTTCTGTCACCAACCATTTGGGGAACTGACATTTTTCCTGCCAACCAGTCTCTAGGCCTATGTGACTGAGGCCTTAGGTATCTTAGCTGTGCTGGTCTGTGAGATGCACCCATGCAGCTTGCTAGTATTAAATGAATTAACCCTCCACATTCATATCCAAATGGCAATGGGGGGTAGCTGTGTCCATCTATTGTATCGTACATTTTGGGAAGATGTGATAGAAATCATTTCCTTTAACGAGTGAAAACCCTGACTGGACTGTCAAAGTTAAAGTCATATTAGCTGAATTATTCATTTATTATTAGACCACTGAACTATCTATGATGAGACTAGGTGTTGCTAAACTTTAGCTTTGGTGATTTGTAGCCAAGATGTTAATCAGCTGCGCCAGCACAGCCTCAGGAAATGGATAGAAACTGCAAAATGAACTGATCTGAATGAGGTTTTTTAATATCTGAACATTTATTTTTAATCAGATTTTTGTGGATGCCCAAAGAGACGCAACGTTAATATTTTAAGCCAAATATTCAGGGACTATAGCATCACCGTGGGTGGTCTTCAGTCAGCTCCCAGAGGTTAAAGGTCAGCCTGGCTTTAGAGCCTCAGGAGATTAGGATTGACCTGAGTCACTGCTCCCTCAGGTCCAGTCATTTAGCCTGAGAGAAATCTGAGTGTGATAGCTCAGCCACCCTGACGATATACGTCAGGAGGCCTCTGCTACCTGTTCACCTGTTCAAATATTCCAGGTAACCTTTATTCATTTTTGATCAAAATCAGTTATTTTTAGTTTTGGAGATTGTGTTCTAATTATTGTAGGGTCTTTACCGTACAATATAAAGCGCCTTGAGGTGGCTGTTTGTTGTGATTTGAAATTGAATTGAATTTTTTTTCAGGTGAGCAGTTGTATTATAGTTGTGCAAAGGTAAATACTGACAGAGGACCTAATTCGATCCTAAACCTCAGAATAAAGTCAGTCAAACAAAAACTGATGTGGCTTCAGAGTATTTAGCTAGTACCAGTGAGCGAGCAGTGACGTTAGCCAGGTAGCTGTAGCTGGGCTGTGCAGCATGTGTCTGGCAGCTTCATCCAGGCCGCTCCTTTCAGACATTTGTCCTCAAAGCTTTCTCTGCTCGAGGGTTTTCTTCTACCAGCACCAGCAATGCTGCAGAGGCTGACGGCTTTTTTATTATTTTTTTTGAATGATTTGACATTTACGTGATTTTGCACAAGGGGGAGCTCACTCCTGTGTGTTTGTGTGTGTGTGTGTGTGTTCACTGTAGAAACACATCACTATCTGCCTCTCTCTATGTCTCTTGTCCCAAGGGTCCACTCAGTACACCAGTCAAACCGCAATGAGCTCACTCAACCACCACTCCCCTGGGGCATTATGGGTAAACTCTCAACATTATGTTCTCTATTGACTAGCTGAGTGTACTCCAGGGAGTATGGAACCGAGCAGCAATTACACAAAGGTGCACACACATCCACACACACACACAAACTGGATCATACAGATGTACACAGGTGCATCAGGGGATTGATAGTAACACACACACACCACACACACACACACTGATGGGCAGATGAAAACATGCTCGCACATGGGGCTTTGTCTGTGTTGCACTTGGGTAACCTGACTGGCTGAAAAACAACTAAGACTGCTTCCCGTGTTTAATTTCTCAATACAAAGTGGTGACACGCTGTGCTGAAGCTTGGAGTTGTCAGACACTCAGAGTGGGTGTAAAAATGGATGTAGCCACCATTGCATCACCAGTGGGTTTGTGAAAGCCTTGTTGAAGTTTACAGGCAAATTGTATGGTACGCAGTTTTCCCTTCACTGGTTCAGGTGTGGGTGAGGTGTGAAGTCCCCTTATGCTGCCTGAACTGAACATTTTCACTCCCATCATGCTGAGGTTTGAAACCAGATGTGGATCTGATTGAGGAACCGATGATGCCAAATGCTCCTTTACTAACATCTTGTGATCACCAGGGTGACAGCCAACCAGCATGCCCTGGTTTATCCTCCTTTTTCTGACTCTAATAATAACAATAATTTACAAAATAAATATTATATTTTATTCAATAAGTGAACAAACTCATCTGGACAGTGTTTACAGAGCCAGTTTTCCTATAAATTTTTATACAACCAGAAATCTTTCTGCAACCACAGGAATCACCCCCTAGTGGCTATTTAAAAACAAAAAAAAGGCTTCACCTTTCAGCTTTTACACTGTCTAAACAAGTGAAAATGAAATGAAACAGTGGAAATGACAAAAAAAAGGGGGCTCACACCACGGTATCCAACTGCAACTCATACCACTACCTCCACCTCTCCAACCTCCTAACATGGACTTTTGTTCTCTAAAACAAGATTGTGATCTGTTGGCAGCTGGCATCTGACAAAACGGCATTATGGGATGGGAAGGCGCCGACTGCACTCACACATGTGGTGTGAGTAAAGTTTTGGGGCTGCCTCCTGTAAGTTCGCAGTGACTCGTAGAGAAAAGAGAAAACTGCAGAGAGGAGAGAAGGAGGGAAAACTGTGTTTTTAGGGCAGTCTGGTTAAGATCTAACTGTCCCAGTTGAACAGAATATAGAGCTCACGCTCAGATGAAGGCTGTATGTGGGTGTATGTGTGTGCGCTGTACACTCAGCAGTAGGTCTGCCTCTCTGGGACAGATCTCACTAGGAGCTGGAGCAACAGTGTAGAATAAATCTGAAGCAGGGAGCCGGTCTCTGTCTGTCATGGTTTTTAGGAGAGTGTGCGATAGAAATACATTCTAATAGATTTAGATTTCTATTCTTTTGGTGGATGCAACACAAATAAAGCTCAAAGCAGACCTCGGCAGATGAAGCAGAAGACTTTTAAAAAGGTTGGTGACTTATGGTCTAATTGATGACCACACTTTTGTTTACAAGCTGCCAGTGGTACTTATTTACTTTGAGCTAAAGTGATCCACAAGAGGCGACTCCGGGGTGCTGGGGACCTAACATCTGGGTGGAAATCAGTTTAAACTGGTTCATTAAATCAAATAAATGTGGCCATGGATGAGGAATCTGGAGGTGGATTGCTGATGTTAGACCATACAGTTGGGATGATATGAACCCAAATATATATTGTTTTCTTTTTCTTTAACCCCTTCATATCCACCAGTTCATCAGTGACCCATCTAAGGGTAGGTGTAGGGTTTGACTATTTTGACCTGGGAATTATGCAAAGCTACTCTGGTGGAGTCCAACAACAAAGAGCAGTAGAACAGGTCCACATTCAATGGGATTACCAAAATTTTATGCCATATTTAAACACATATTTGTCTGTTTTTCTCACTGTTTATTGTTATCCAAATATGGAAGTGGTCTATAACCCTGTATATAACCCTGAACCATAAACAACCGCTTGTCTGAAAACATTTGAATTGTCTTTCTTTATCCTGACAAGGTCAGTGATGGTACAGTTTCAGTTTAAGTAAAGATGTCTGTCAGCTGATATAACAGAATAATACAAAAATACTTTCCCATCTGAAGTTTGAAGTCACCTAAAATAACTCTTGGGACATGAGTTCATGTTTTAACCCATTTATTTCCTACAGAGTTCCAGATCTTGTCCTATCTGCAGCTTTCATTTGGGTCGATACTCTATGAAAAAAAAAACTTCTCTTTTTACCTCAATGAATACTCGCAAACACTGTCCTTGCATGTGTTATTTCTGCTGAGCAGTACCTGTGCACGTTTTCTTTGTTTCAGTTACTGTGTTGTACAACTACTGCCCAGGCTTAGCGTACTGTCCTGGTTTGACTTTTAAATCTGCCCTCCAACCAGTGGCCGAGTTTCAGGCCATGTTTACTGCCATCAGATTAGCCTTTAGCCTGACTGTACAGCTGACTGTTGGTGAGCTAACAGACTGCTTACGCTGCTCAGAACAACAATTTTTCTGCCAGCTGGAGTCATCACAGGTGAGGTGAACACCAACCAATTCAATTCAGATCAGGTTTATTTGTATCGCACTAAATCACAACATCAATCGCCTCAAGGCGCTTTACATTGTAAGCTTAAGACCTTACCATAACACAGATATGCATATACAGGGGTTGGAAAATGAACTGAAACACCTGGTTTTAGACCACAATAATTTATTAGTATGGTGTAGGGTCTCCTTTTGCGGCCAATACAGCGTCAATTCGTCTTGGGAATGACATATACAAGTCCTGCACAGTGGTCAGAGGGATTTTAAGCCATTCTTCTTGCAGGATAGTGGCCAGTTCATGACGTGATGCTGGTGGAGGAAAACGTTTCCTGACTCGCTCCTCCAAAACACCCCAAAGTGGCTCAATAATATTTAGATCTGGTGACTGTGCAGGCCATGGGAGATGTTCAACTTCACTTTCATGTTCATCAAACCAATCTTTCACCAGTCTTGCTGTGTGTATTGGTGCATTGTCATCCTGATACACAGCACTGCCTTCAGGATACAATGTTTGAACCATTGGATGCACACGGTCCTCCAGAATTGTTCGGTAGTCCTTGGCAGTGACGCGCCCATCTAGCACAAGTATTGGGCCAAGGGAATGCCATGATATGGCAGCCCAAACCATCACTGATCCACCCCCATGCTTCACTCTGGGCATGCAACAGTCTGGGTGGTACACTTCTTTGGGGCTTCTCCACACCGTAACTCTCCCGGATGTGGGGAAAACAGTAAAGGTGGACTCATCAGAGAACAATGCATGTTTCACATTGTCCACAGCCCAAGATTTGCGCTCCTTGCACCATTGAAACCGACGTTTGGCATTGGCACGAGTGACCAAAGGTTTGGCTATAGCAGCCAGGCCATGTATATTGACCCTGTGGAGATCCTGACGGACAGTTTTGGTGGAAACAGGAGAGTTGAGGTGCACATTTAATTCTGCCGTGATTTGGGCAGCCGTGGTTTTATGTTTTTTGGATACAATCCGGGTTAGCACCCGAACATCCCTTTCAGACAGCTTCCTCTTGCGTCCACAGTTAATCCTGTTGGATGTGGTTCGTCGTTCTTGATGGTATGCTGACATTACCCTGGATACTGTGGCTCTTGATACATCACAAAGACTTGCTGTCTTGGTCACAGATGCACCAGCAAGACGTGCACCAACAATTTGTCCTCTTTTGAACTCTGGTATGTCACCCATAATGTTGTGTGCATTGCAATATTTTGAGCAAAACTGTGCTCTTACCCTGCTAATTGAACCTTCACACTCTGCTCTTACTGGTGCAATGTGCAATTAATGAAGATTGGCCACCAGGCTGGTCCAATTTAGCCATGAAACCTCCCACACTAAAATGACAGGTGTTTCAGTTTCATTGTCCAACCCCTGTATAATAGACACTTTATGTGTATTACATATGCTGCCCTACATTTCCAGTTTTAATTTTGAAGAATTGTTTTCAGAGCAAACAAACATAGATATGTATTTATTTATTTATTTTGTGCATGGATTAACATTTTAGCCAATCAAGTTTTTGATTATTTGGCAAAATCTCAAATCCTTCAAAGCATTGGTTGTATCAGTGATGTAACTGTAAGGTCAAACCTAATCAGAGGCAGGTTTATTTCCCCATAAAATTGTGCTCATTCTGTTTTTCCTTACATTAAACATGGTCAGAGTTTCAAATAATGAGGTCAGTATACATACAGGTAATCCCAGTGAGCCAAACGCTCAGGCTGCAGACCACTCCACACACTCAGTTATAATATTATTTTCTACTCTTGGCTTTTTGTGATGTCATAGAGAGGGGATATCCCTTATATGGTTATCTCATACACAGAGGCCCCACCCAGTTGCTCTTTAATCAGAAGTAAGTTGTCTTAAAAGTTAAGGAGATAAAAACAGTTTGTTTCAGACAGCAGATGAACTGACGACCAAAGTCCAGAATAACATAAAGAAGGATTATTTTGAACTGTGAATCATGCAAAGCTTCTCTAGTAGAGTCAAAGGATGAAAACATGGAGCTGGAAATGAGATGAATGAAGAATTTATCCATTTTACCCACACTTCATTTTTCTTGACTTGCATTTTGTCATTTGTGGCTGTTGCTGGCTTGTTTTTATTTTGTTTTTATTGTTTCTTGGTTTGTTTATTGAGCCAGATGTGACCATATTCTGATAAGAGGGTGAAGCCTAATGAAGTAACGAATAATAATAATAATAATAATAATAATAATAATAATAATAATAATAATAATAATAATAACAATAATAATATACTATAAGTAACATGCTTGTAAAGAATTTCAGAAAACTTGGACAGTCTGATATTTGCTCATTAATGGAGTCATTTTTGATATCTTTCCAGTTTAAACCTTCCGTGTCACCTGTAGACAGTATCAAAGATGGATTTAGCTTCCAAGTCTGAAAACCTTAGCCAGTGAAGAAGTGCCTTAAACCTGCCTTCATTTTAATGTCCACCATGAGGTTAAAGCTGTGGTTGGAAATAGACCAGAAGCCTTGCGACAAAGCCCCTCATTCCTCAGCTTTGGAAATACTTTACTGAATAGTTTATGGGCCCAGCTGCTCATTTCAGGTCATATTGAATAAATCATTAGGTCCACTTTGTAAATTTTGGTCATGCATGGTTGTCCAGGGTACTGGCTACAACTTGTAATTGCTAAATCGTTAATCAGTGAGTGGGAATTTACAAACCAGTGGGTGACGTCATGGTGCCTACATTCATTTTTTATACTCACTGTAACATGTCGTTTGGCAGTATTGGTTGTTTACCAGTCAGGAGCCCGTGTTACACATTGTGGTTTTTGTTTTTCTCCCATCTTATTTTGTTTTATTTCCACTGGGTTTTTACTTTGGCTTTGTTTCACTTATTAGGTTTAGGAACTAAAGTCTACTTGGTTATATGTAGGAAAAGTGAAGGAAATAATAATTAACAACAAGCTTAAGTTACCTGGAATAAAGTTGCTTCAGTCTTCAGAGAAAGAGGACTTTCCTTCATCACCCTTGAAAATCAGCTGATTAATATTTTCTTTGCATGTGCAGTGATCATGTTTTTTTTTCTAAATTCTTTCCTCTATTTGCTTTAAAAGGAAAGAACATTAATTGCTCTGTGACCTTTTAATAGGTCAGCAGAGAAATCTACCTGTTTGAAGAATATTTTACATTTTTGACCTCATGTCCTCCGTTTACCGCTGCTCACTCTGAATATTAAGGAAAAAAAATCACAAAAAGAAAGGAAAGGAAAGGAAAGATCATTAAGAGTGCCGCAGCTAAAATGTATGCACATTTGTCACTCTTCACTTCTTTCTGCTTTTGGAAATTTATTTTAAAACTTCATTTCTCTTAATCTGTTTCTTATACTCATCTTTTTCAGTCTTATGCTGTCCTTCACTTTGAGTTTTCTGACTGACTTGTATGTTGTGTTGCACTCTTTTATCTTACAGTTCATGTAACAGACTTTTGTTTCTCTCTTTCATGTCTAAATTCTGATTTTCGTGCTGTAGGCTGGTACATTATAAAGAGTTCATTTCAGCGGTAGTCCTAGAGATGCTGATCATGGTTTCTGGATTAGGCAATCCTGGCTGATCTGGTTTATCTTTTGATTGACATGCAGACATCAGGCCCAAGAAGTGGATCAAGTGTTGTAAAGGTGACTTAGTCTGCAAATGTTTATGGCCATAAATAGTGCTGTTTCATCTAAATGGGAACATTGACATCCTGAACAGTTTATGTCAGCACAATCTCAACTTTTTCAAGTCCATCCCAGCTGCAGCCCTGCTGGTGTTAAATGGCCTGAGAGCAAGTAAAGAACAGAATGGAAACTCTCCAATCTTACAGAGTTGTCAGTCTCAAGAAGAACCAGTGCTGGCCATCACCATTTTTAGTTTTTGAAACCAGACGAGACGAGCAAGAAACCAAGTGACACTGCAAGGTAAGATATATCCTGTTTTATCCTTCTCTCTTCGGGCACTTCTGCACTGGCTTCAGTTCTGAAACTATGTCAAACATCTCTTATAAATTGTGGATCTGTGGATGCAGCCAAAGCCTGCAGGCGTTGTTGGTAATCAGAACTAGAGTCAAAACAACTAAAATCATGTCATTTATAAGTTTAACACCTGTGGGCATAATGATCTTCTGCATGTCCATCACCCAGCATACCACAAACACTAAACAGAGTCTGGAACACAACATAAATAGGATTATAAACATGCTTATGGTCCAGTGGTTTGAATCATATTTATCTAATAGATTCCAATTTGTTTCCAATTTCCATCTTCAAGCACTGAGGTTAATTATAGAATTCCACAGGGTTCTGTGCTAGGACCAATTCTATTTACACTATACATGTTTCACTCACCTTTTCTCACTCTCTCTGTGTTTATGCACCACTCTACATTTAGTCATTATCCTTAATGCATTTAATCAATATTAATCTCTGGCTCTCTTTCACAGCATGTCTTTTGTCCCGTCTCCCTCCCCTCTCGTCCAGCCTGGTTCTGCTGGAGGTTTCTTCCTGTTAAAAGGGAGTTTTTCCTTCCCACTGTCACCAAGTGCTGCTCATAGGGGGTCATTTTGATTGTTTGGCCTTCTCTGCATTTTTACATGATCTTTACTTCACAGTATAAAGCACCCTGAGGTGACTGTTGTGATTTGGTGCTATATAAATAAAATTGAATTGAAATGAACTGAACTAAACCCCTTTTGTTTTACTTCGAGAACCAATACAGTTAAAATCTGGATCCTCAATTCTGCTGCTGCTGCACAATAAGAACCTCCAACATGGCCGCCAGCAGGTGTGCTACATCACGTGAAAATCCTTCTGTTCTTTCCGTATATCCCCCTCCCATCACCCCTCCATCCCTGCAGCGTATCTCCCCCAGAGTGGCTTGGGCCACCTACTGTAATGAGATCACCACTAGCTAATCAGCAGGGAGGCTTCTCATTGGCTGGGTCCAGTCCATGGCGGGAGGTTGGCATGACGAGAACACTGATTGACACTGACAGGTCGTTGCTACACATAATGGGATTATGGAGGGACAAGCGGTGGAGGGATGGGGAGAGAGGCTTTGTCAGAGCAGAGAGGGGGTGAACAGTGTTTGTGTCGCTGTGTGTTGGATCCGAAGTTTATCTGTGCTGTGCTCCAGTGTTTTCACATCACCTCTGAAGGGGACCATGACTGTCCTGAAGGTTTGTCACCATAGTGACAGGAAAGTGGACCTCAGCCTGAAATAAAGCTTTACACACCCAATACCTATTACAACTCAGAGCTCATCAAGGAAATGTCAGTCAATCCTTTTAAATTTGGTCATAATCTATGAGTGTAAGGCCAGTGAATGCAAAGTAGTCAAATGCAAGGTGAACCTTGTCAAAGGAGGGCAAGACATCTCTCACTGAATGTCTTAATGCAATTCATGTGTAAAGCAGCAGAAGCAGTAGTTCAAAATGCCAAAAAGTCTGTAGTCCCAGTAGAGTCAGCATTACATGATCTTCCAAACCAAATTTGATTGTAAAGTGACCTGTTCTGCAAATTTTCAGCTTCATATTTTTATCCTTGGTCTACACTAGAGTAGCTTTGCATAATTCACAGTTCAAATCAATGATTTCTCAAAGAAGGGAAACAAAGAGCAAGACCCAAAGGTACAGACAGGATGTAAGACCTGGCCGATAGACCTGTAACTTCCTAACACTGTAAGTCTCTAAAATAGGACCAGTATCACTCAGATGCTAATATGGCTGTATTTAGTGCAAGCCAGAGGATATGGTGTAAGATGCTGGCAGCATATAAAAAAAAATCAGCACATTTGGCTGACCGGCAGGTTTGGACCCATAACATTCAGTGCACCAGCATGCTGCCACAACCTCATAACTGTCTTTAAAAATAAATAAATAACATCATGGACAAGCACACAAACCACAGTCATCCTGCATCCTAACTGAAGATTCAGGAATCTTGACTTCAGGATTTTCCTAAATCGCTCCAGTTACAAAAATAACTGCAGCATTCAAGGCTGATGAACTCAGAAGTTCCAACATCTTCCCGGGACTGTTCTTTAAAGCCTCCGAACAAATGCATGGCAGCCCTGAAATTTTCTAGGATGTGAGAGCACAAATGTCCAACATCAGTCAGATCCATCCTTCAGTTTCAAAACCCCAAGATGTCAACAAGCATTGGGTAACATCATGGTGGATATGTCTATCTATTTTCTACACAGGGTATAATTTTAGTGGCAGCAGGCTAAATAAATTAGCCCAGTCTTCCTTCGTCTAAGCCACTTTCTCCAGTTTTTAAAACTCTGTGCTCTGACTCATCACAGGTGCTAACTATAACCCTAAACTTTATATTTTAGAGACGGCAAAACCAACTTTTTTTGGGAAAAACTGAATAGTTTTTTTTATGTGTCAGAATGATGAGTTTCTTTGGTTCATGACAACCAAGACTCAGGAGAACAATTTAATAAAAACTAAAATTCTGAGTGCCCAGTGTTAGAGTTTGGATAATCACCAATAATGAGTTGGACTTCAGAAGGTTGATGGAGAACATGGAGAATATATTCCTAAGCCAAAGTGAACCTCAAATACCGATACAGGAAAGTGAAGACAAGGCATCCTGATCAGAGGCGGAACCACCTTTAACCCCATAACAGCATCAGGTTCTGAGTAACCTGTCTAGGGTCAGCCAAATGCTGAGCAGGCCAAATTTCATAAAGTTGAAGGTGTGACCTTTTAAATGAAGTCTCACATTAATTTTGGCCTTATAGTTATCTTCTTTCCAATTCTCCATTCCAAACAGGGTGAAATGCTAGAAAAACAGGGTGGACATTAACCCAGTTCAACCCAAGACCTTTACTGAGTGGCCAGAGACCTGTTGGTCAGGTTAAAGATCAGCTTAGTCATACCTCAAAAGAGGTGTTTCTTTGGGTCTTTAATCAAAGCTCATGACTAAAAGTAAGGATTGGAACTTTAGATTGACAGTTCCTACTTTTTTCTACTTGGACCCAGTTTTAAACACCAGAAACAAGGGTCAAAGGTCGAGATTTTTGGAGTGGAACTTTTCTGATTTCCATTTGTAGTCTGATTGTAGTCGAAGTCCTACAAGGCTGAGCAGGCTTTGTTTGCGTGCAGGTAAACAGTGAGTTTGGAGAAAAAAAGAGGGATTAAATCTACAGAAATGAAATTATGAATCCAATCAGCTGTCATCTGATGGCAGTTTAGTGCTTAAATGTATCTACATTCATAAACAGTAACTGTAATATGGACTTGGAAGTCTTGGGGAGCTCTGAGAAGATCTTGGTCATGTTGCTGCAGGTAAGCAAACATCTTCGTAGCTGTTTTCTGTTTGTATCTGTACAAACATGGAATCATTTTCTTCTTTTCTGCTGAAAATATGCTTCCATATCAGGATAACATACCCACCCTCCAACCGTGAAACAGCAATAACTTTAATGAGATTAAAGTAATAATGTGACATGTTCCTACCGAAATTAAACCAAGATGAGAGCATGTCACTTTAAAATGATCGCCAGGCTTCTTAATATGCTGCACAAAACCCAAATGTGAGTTTCTGCTATTTTAATATGCTTCCATCATAAGAGTTTTCCAGACAAAACAGGAAAAGGGCAAACTAAATAAACTAAATTCTTATTTTCTGTCTGCAGCTGTCCTGACCCTGTTTGTCCTCCTGCTGCTGCTGAGGTTTCCAGGCTGTTTGGGGATGTGACCCAAAGAGGTGAAAGACAGCAGACAGCACTAGTCAGCATAGATAACACACACACACACACACACACACACACACACACACACACACACCACACACACACACACACACACACACACACACACACACACACACACACACACGGCTGAGCAGCCAGCAGGACTTGTATTTGAGTGCTACCAGACGACTGTCATGTCAGCGCCTGCAGCTCAGCCATGAATCAGCAACAGAGAGAGACAGAGACAGGCGATAAGATACAGAGAAGGACAACAGATGAAAAGATGAGAAACTATATGTATACAAATCAAGTGACTTTATAATATTATTATGCATTTTACACGTATTGCAGCTGCTTTTTTGTGCACACTAAGCACCATACATTCATAGAGGCTAATTTTTGGGCTGGGTCTGGTCATTAACCCTTAAAAGATGTTTGCTTATCTATAAGTTTGGTGGAAAGTGAAAAGTGAAAAATCATCTTTTCAAGACACGCGGCAACATTGATTTTTGTGTTCATTAGCATGTTGACACAGTGTCTCAAATCATGTAGATACTTGCATACGATTTGTTCTCAGCTACATGAAGTGCGCTATGAGTACCTGGAAGGTCAAAAGTTGGATTGCTCACCATCTTAAGTTGCAGATGAAACAGAAGACCGTGAAATTTCTGTTTTCAGCCAGCAGAAGAAAGAAATGATGATGCCAGCTTCTAAATACTCAAAAACTGCCACTCTGTGGACTTCCTGTCCCATGGTGGGCATGCTTGAGAGTCCAGTATGAGCTCTATGAGCTCTGTGTGGTTCACATTTTCTACTGGAAATTTTCATCATGTTTTTCATAGAAGGGGCTGAGCCAACAGATATTGTTCCATTTAAACATTCTGCTGGTTTCTATTGCAGTAAAAGACCTTTCTGCCAGTATTAGAGATGTTAGGGCACCACAAGCTGAGGCATCAGCAAGCAAGCAGCAGAGAATTTGTAGCAGCCCTCCTGATAGCGTCCCCTCCAACCACCACAACCAGCTGCTTCTTCCACACACTGAGATTTCTGCTGGGCTTTAACCGCACCTTTACTTTAGTTCTAGTTATTAAAATAAAAATTAAAAAAAACCCCTCACCTGACCAGTAGGTATTTTTCAGGAAGTTGTAAAGATGTCTAAAAACAATTATTACATTTGTTTCAAAAGTCAATATTAAACCATAAACAGTATAAAAGATGGGTTCACTTCACTAACCCACTGGTTAGTGAAGTCTTGTTATGGCTTCACAAAGAGCATCCACAGGATAATCCTCCTTTCTAACACTTAGAATGACCCAAATCTATAAAATGAACTTCATGTTTCATGTTTCATTCAGTAAGACCTGAAACTAGTGACTGAGCCCAAAAACCCATCAGGAAAGTGTTGATGGATGTGAGGGCTGAGGGATGTTTTTCACAAGCACTTTTATAGGATCAGAAGTCTTTTTCCAACCACAGTTACCCCTTGTCACAAGGGGTCACCACAGCGGGTAGTTCTGCATGTTTGATTTGGCAGATGCCCTTCCAGACGTAACCCCAAAGGGGATTTAAAAGTGAATGTTTAGTAGACTTCTACGTCAAGCCTAGTCTTTTGTTTTACAAGGCCAAAATAATACCACATTTGATTGACATTTGGTGAGATATGCTGAAATTTGATGTGCTTATGATAAGACAGCCATGTGGTTTCCATTCTTGTACACAGACTAATATTAGATCACAATACTTAACATTTAGTTTTGACATCATTTAGTTTTTGGGGATGGGTGATGAATAAGGACTGTATTTCCGGGGCTTCTTGCGTTGCTCTCCACAACACTGCAAGCTGCGGAGAGGCCTTAGGTTGCAGTTTCTTTAACTGTCATTCAAAGTTAGCTCAAAGAAAACTCTCCTTGAGAGAATATGGAAAACTCACAGCTTTGATCACAAAAATAATCATTGAAATCTTTATTCCAGCAGGAAATTCCAATCTCAGATCCTACGTGGGGGGGGGGTCTTCTCAGAGGCCCACACTGACTTAGACAACATAAGCAAAGGGCAACACATACATGACACATAGTGCTGAATTAAGTTAAACTTCAATTTGGAGTCATAACATGCTGTTTTAGACTAATTCTGGTTGCTTGTTTAAATTAAAAAACAATAATTTGTGTCAGAAAATGTTTCCTTTTTGTGTGCACTGACATACAATTGTCCTTTTTTAATGTGTTTACCAGTAAAGTGCTTGCCTTGCTTGTATCAGTTAGGTAAAAAGAGTCCAACCGCTGTGTTGAGCTGCAGAGTTAGTGTTGAATCAAGTGACACTAATCTCAAACTTACCCCTTTATCCAGGTTAAGGCTTACGTAGAGGTTATTTGATGCCTCCAGGAAGCAGCTGGTGGCTCCTTACTCCTTTCACCTCAGCTTCACCCAGAATGAACTTTGTTGCTTTCCAGGATTTATGACATCCCTGCAGATATTTCTACTGTCACTTTGCAGGATATAGAGGATTCAGACAAACAGCACAGGTAGATGCATTTATGGAGGCCAGTGATGATCCAGGAACTCTGTGAATTTAAAGCTTTGGGGGCACAAAACACTGAACAGTGGATAACACAGATGTGGGATTTTTTATAACTTTGGAAATCATCCCACCAGTGACCAGTCTTCATGGTTGAGCAGCTTCCAAACTGAGAAACTTGATCAGCTTGTAAAGGCTGCCATGTCAACCCTGTTTCTGGGTCCAAGAGTCTCCTGTGTTGGATGAGGCTCTTGTCTTTTTGTCTTCTGCTTTTTAATAACAAACACGAACCCCCAAAACCATTCAAATGTCACCCTTGGTCTCTCCAGCTTCTTATTGACATTATTCATGTGCAGCACATCTTTAAGCTCAGTTTTTAAAAACTCCATGTTCACTGTGTGATGTGGACACTTCAGAATATAATTGCTCTCAGCTGACTAAGTTTTCAGTATAGACATTAGGTTTAGGACAGTGAACGTCAACTGGCGGCCCATGGACCACATCTGGCCCGCCAGAGCTTTCCTTCAGGCCCCCTGAACAGTACTGCCACAGGTACTATACGCCAATCAATCATGTTGTGTCAAATACCTGTTAAATACCTGTCTCTGATAGTATGAGTTATCAAAAGCCCCCAAACACCACTTCCCATTGCCCGTAAAAGCCTCCATGTCCCTAGAACCAATCAGAATGCAAAATCAGACCATGTGACTTCAAGTATTTTCAGCACGTGCAGGAGGCTTTTGTTGGTGCTGATCAGATTGTCAACACAGCTGAAGGTGAGTCTAACCTTGTTTTGTGTTGAAAAAATGTTCAAACTTGTCTAACTAAAGGAAGTAAAAGTTGTGATGAGATTTCCGTCGGTGAATCTGCAGAAGTTACTGGCTGCCGAGCATACTCCCCGGCCTGCATGGGGCTCCCATCTCCTTTCCTGTGAGGGTCTCTCACGCGGTCTGCTCACGGGGGACAGGACAGGTTGGTGGCTTAGCATGTACCCACATGTGGTCACAGCCCCCCAAAATGCATCCGTCCCTCGGTTGTCACGAACCCCGCAGCCTAGTATCTACTATTCTGTTATTGTTAAAATAAATGTGCTGCCATTATGTGCCATGCAGTTGTACTGTGGGACTCTATGTCAAAATCTCTTTATCATAGTCTGATATTTGCACCTTTTGCCTTCATTCACACTGGGCAGAGGACAAACCAAAGATTCTGCTCTTTTTGCCTCAAAACAAAATATCATTTATTAAAAAATAGGTAAATTATTATACTTAAATTTTTGAAAAAAAAAAGACAACCCACCATTGCCTGTGAAATGCAAGTACTAAAATTTATAGTAAGATCCAGATTTAAAAAAAAAAAAAAAAAAAAAGCTCTTTTAAAAGAAAAGTGTCTGGGCAGATTTAGATGGTTTTGCATCTGAACTCTTCATGTTTTTATATTCATTAAAAAAAAAAATCTACAACAAAAATGCCTTCTGAAACGTAGATTGTGCATAGATAAACTCATTGCTCTCGTAAAATATTTTATTATTTCCCATGCTCATTATATCTATAATGAGAACAACTACACACAATTGCAGTGTATCCATAACAACCATCAACATAACAGAGCAGAACATGTAAGTGCAAGATTTGCACATCACATCATTAAAAATAGTATAAATTTGAAAGGAAAATTGATATATCAAATGATAATATATTACTTAGGATAAATATTCATTTTATTTTACTTTACAAGAGCATCTGGCCCTCACAGGGTCTGCTGAGAAAAATTCTGGCCCTTGGACAAATATAGTTGATGACACCTGGTTTAGGATCAGTACTTTTTCATAGCGAGTAATCCAAACCATGCAGCATATTAATGACTAACCTCCCGTTGTGGATGGATCATCTCAGATGAATTTTCTGTGCAAAAGTCTCGAGACATCCTTTATTTCTTCATACTTTGCAGGAAAATGGGAAGTAGGTGCAGCAATTTACAGAAACATGTGCCAACATACATGAAAACACCATAAGGCAAAACCAGAGTCTGTACAATTCTAATGAGTTTGAAATTCAATATTTGGTTTGACCACCTTTATTCTTCCTCACAGCCTGAACTTTCTCAAGCAGTTTTCTTCTCATTTATTTAAGTAGTCTTAAGAATCTTTAAGCTCTTCTTTGGATGTTGGCTACCTTTTGTTCTGTCAAGATGATCCCACACTGCTTCAAGAATGTTGAGGTCCGGGCTCTGGGGAGGCCAATCCATGACTGATAGTGTTCAGTTGTTGTGTAATTTGGCATTCCTCAGTATTTTTTTCTCTAGTTCCCATCTTTAAGAATGGCCTCTTGACAGCCATTCTTCCACTGAGACCATTTCTGGCTTCAGTGAACAGTAGATGGATCAGCTGAAGGTCCAGATGCAGCTCTTAGGTCCTGTGTCAGGTCTTTGCTTTAGATAGTTTTTAGGCCTGTCACTTCTTCTTTAGTCCTCCACTTATCCAGTTTCCTCATGCTGAGATATTTTCATGGCTAATAGTTTTTTAAGAATCAAACTATGTAAATGATGTGTTTTTGTAACAAGCAGTGCAAAGATAGGCAATTTATTAAATTATCTGTTATGTGTAGATGCCTTTTTCATGCTTCAATTTCCATTCAATTTTCAATGTCAGTTTATTTATAAAGCCCAAAATCACAGCAGTGGCCTCAGAGGGCTTTCCATAATAAAATGAACTAATAAAACAAAGAAGCAGTATTAACTGTACGTTCACCCTTGATGTTAAATGTCCTGACCATAGGCTTTATCAAAAAGGAAGGTTTTAAGTCTGGTCTTAAAAGTAGAGACTGCGTCTGCCTCTTGAACATGAACTGGGAGTTGATTCCATAAAAAAGGAGCTTGGTAACTAAAGGCTTGACCTCCAACTATACTTTAGAAACTCTGGCAACCACCTGTAAGCCTGCATTTTGTGAGCGAAGTTCTCTATTTGGACGATATGGCGCTATAACATCATGAAGATAGGATGAGGCTGTACCTCTTATGACCTTGTGAGTCATGAGGAGGATTTTAAACTGAACTCTAAATTTGACTGGAAGCCAGTGAAGGGATGACAATACGAGGTAATGTGCGCTCGTCTGTCAGTTCCCGTCAGTATTAGAGCTGCTGCATTGAACATGTTGCAAAGATTTCAAAGCACTCTTAGGGCACCCTACCAGCAGAGAGTTAGAATAGTCCAATCTAGATGTAAGAGGTGCATGAATAAGCGTTTCAGCATCACTTTTGCATGGCATGTTTCTAATTCTGTCTATGTTGCATAAGTAAAAAAAAGGCTGTTTTACATGTTTGACTTATATGAACTTTAAATGATAAACCCTGGTCAAATAAAACTCCAAGGTTTATTACTATAGAACTTGAAGTTATATTGATGGGTGACTATGTGTTGCATAGAATATCTTTAGTATTTTTGGCACCAAGTGTAATAACTTCTGTTTTGTCAGAGTTTAGGAGAATATCATTTACAGTTATCCAGGTCTTTATGTCTCTTGCACAGACACTAAGGTTGTCCATTTGCCCATTCTGATAAGGTTTGATTGATAGGTACAACTGAGCATCATATGCATAACAGTTGAAATAAATGTCAGGTTTTCTTATTATGATTTCTAAGGGCAGCATGTGAAGTGTAAACAGAATAGGTCCAAGTGCAGAGCCCTGTGGCGCTCCGTAGGTAACTTTAGTGCACTGTGAGGATTTCTCGTTTACATTAACAAATTGGTATCTGTCTGATAAATCTGATTTAAACCAATGGAGGGCAGCACCTCTAATCCTTATGTCACATTCTAATGTGCTAAGATGCTGTGATCAATAGTATCAAGATCTAACAGAACCAGGACTGAAACCAGTCCGTTGTCTGCAGCCAATAACAGGTCATTGGTTACTTTAGTTAATGCTGTTTCTGTGCTATAGTGGGGTCTAAATATAGACTGAAAGAATTCAAATAAACTATTGTTCTGCAGGTTGATGATTCATGGGTCGGTGTGAAGTGGCTTAGCAAACAGAAAAAAACATTCCTGTGAAAATGGTCAAGGACTGGACTGAAATTGAGTGAAAAAGCAGCCAATGTATAAAGAAAACATTTGAAAGACCTTCAGAGAGCCTGGAGAGCTACTGGTCAAGTGCACTTTTTAAAAAATTAGAAGAAAGCCTGGCTCTTTGGAAGAAAACTAGAAAGAAGTGAGGGGTGGTTTGCGACATTTGCACAGTACTGTACTTCAGTCAGAACATGGAACATCATCCTCAGACAAAAACCAGCTAATTTTCTACCAACTTCTTATTCAGTTAAGCCTCACAAATGCCACACTGAGCATTTATTGCAGCTGAAAGAATTTGAATAGTTTTTAACTCTCAGTGGAGTCTCATTGTTTGTTTGAAGGAGCATTTGGACCTGATAATGGATAATGACGTCAGACTTAACAAGCAGATAGGTAGCACATTGGTTTGTCATTATCATGTTAGCAAGGTGACATTAGTGTTCAACCCAGTGCAGCTTTACAGAGCTGTGGCTGTAGGCTTGTAGTCTTGTTTCTTGTTTCTATCCACCATAAATAATTAAACTCAGTCCTTCCAGGTTCTGTGTGTGAATGAGACTCCAGAGATTTAGAAAGGAAAGAGAAGCTGGAGTTTATAGAAAATGAGGGAAATGGCATGGAATAGTGCAGAAAGAAGAAAGCAAGGGACAATACAGAGAGGACGAATGAGTAAGGAAAGATAAGGGTGTAAAATTAAGAGAGAAGAGGAGGAAATGTAGAGGAAGGAGAAAAGGAAATGGAAGAGGAAGGCCAAGGAGGAGAGAAAAAGATAAGAGGAGGAAAGGAGGTAAAACAAGCTTCAAACCTAATTACACAGATTAATGTGGCGTGAAGAGAGCAGTTACCCAAATGGACTAAAAAAGACCGAATGAGAGAGGGGGGGTGAGAGAGAGAGACTATTAGACTGCATGATGCTCCAGACTCTAATGTTAATAGATGACTTTCCAACTCTCCCTCTCTTTGCTTCCTCTACCTTTCAACCTCTCTCAGTCATTCTCGTTAGACAGGATGTGTCAGCACTATACTTTATAATCTCTCCCACTTTTTCTAATTTCCCCTCTTGTTCTTTCTCAGTTCAGTTCAATTCAATGGCTTTCAGTGAAATAAAGTACAGTTCAGCGTGTAGCATGGCTGATCAAAATAACACCTCATGGAAATGACTGAAACGATCCTGAGTGGGCAGATTTTCATTGACTTTTAAAGACAGATTAACACTTTTCTATTACACTGTTTCTTAAACAAATCACTGACATTACCAAGAATTGGAACTAATGAAATAAAAGCTCCAGAGCGTCCCATTTGATGGATGGATCCGTGAGCTTGAAGGCTTCTCAGATGCCGAAAGGCTGCACAGAAACTGTTTACAACTCCGGAGAGTTATCACTGCTACGGCTGGTTTATCGTCTGTCTCAGTGATTCTGAGGTAAACAGTAAATTTGGGAGCTTTCCGCTTCCACTGCTGCAATTTTCACCATTCTTTTATAATCCCTCAATTTTATGTTTATATAAAGTGCAACATTAAATCAGTGCAGAACTTTCTGAAATAACTTTTTCCAGTATTTTGTTATTGTTGACAGACAGCAAACACTGAGGGGTGGGCTCCTCACTCAGAACAGCACTCATTTTAACATTAAAAAAAATCAGTTTAAAAGACCAGAACTTACAATGTGTGTGCAACACCTCACAACAGCTTACAGTGCAGTACAGTTTTTAACTCAAGCTATGAACTTTTTTTTTTTAATCCCAACCAATTAGTGAATAAAAACCAAGCCTCAGTTTAAAACAGCATGTGCCTTGAACCTGAGTTGCATGGCTAAAACTCCCTTGGCCACTCAAAGCACAGACTGGAGTTCAAATCCCCCAAGGAGCCAAAGATTTTCACTCTTGGCTTGGTATTACTGTACACTGAAGTTGTGGTTTCTTTTGCAGTTTGGTTGAGTTTAGGCACCAAAACTACAGTGTTTATTTAAAATAGCTCATTTTTAAACATCCCAACCAACTAAACTATCATAAAGTCTTAAAAACGTGAAAATTATTGGATTTTGTTTTGCTGTAAGACCGGGTAAGACTTAAGTGATTTCTGTAGACTGCACATCACGTGAAACTCACCGAGGAATAAAAATGATTTATTGCATTATCAGCGAAAACGTCAACACCTTACATTTAGTGCCTAAAACTTGTGCACAGTATTTCATACACAGGTAATAAAACCTTGAAAAGTAGTTTTATTTTTCAAGGTTTTATAAACAGAAGAGCTCACAAAGCCCCCCCCCCCCCCCCCCCCCCCAACTTTTCATTCTTCATTTCATTTCGCTGCCATTACCTCACCTTGTGTGTTGTGTGTGTGTGTGTGTGTGTGTGTGTGTGTGGTGTGTGTGTGTGAGATGAGTCATACTCTTATTTTGTGGCAGTCTTTAGTTCCAGCGGATGGCTTGGACTGCTCGGGGTGACAATGACACACACACAGCCTTTAATTCATGTGAATGGGGGGAGTTGTGGGATATTTGGGGGTGGAGGCGGATGACATGCATCAGCGCACAGCCACTGAAAGGAGACCAGCTCCCCCTCTGTCATCGTCCCTCTTTTTACTCCTCTTCCTCTCTGCTCCTCCTCTTTTTTTCCTTTTTGCACTCTTCTCTTCAACTCCCTTTCCCGTGTTCTCCACCTCTTCCTCCTCCTTGCTTCCCTCCTCTTCCCGCTGTTGTGCTACCAGTCAACATTGATTAGATATTGAAGTTAATCTCAGCTAAACTCCTCCGCTTATAGCCTACATGTTTCGACCATTCAGAGAGCAGCTTGCTGCCAACGGGGGCTCTAAACTGTATTTGTATTGGCCAGCAACAGCTGCATCCCGCTGCACGTGCTCACCACACATCCAGAAATAAGCAAGCGGGAAATTAATTTGACAGGTAGCGCACACACGCGCGCGCGCACACACACACACACACACACGCCATATACATGAGCTCACTCATGAGTGCACACACACACACACACACACACACATACACACACACGTAGTCGAGCATGAAGGTGTGCACAAACGCCATACGTTTGAATGCAAAATGTGAAACAGCAAAAGAATCTCTTTGTTCATCTACACAAACACAAACTGTTCTGTCTTAGCACAACTTTGTGTTTCAAATGTAAGAATGTTTCATACCTTTTTTTTAGGCTTCTCTGAGAGGATGCATCACCACAGCAACCTAGAAAACAAAGGTCTGAAAAAGTGTCAACTGTTACATTTTGATCCAAACCATGATCTCTTTCCTATCACCAACCAACTGCTTTTTAGTCCAACATGTGTGTGTAAGCGAGAGTGTGTGAGTGAGAACGTCTGTCTGTGTGTCTTTGTCATGAAACATACTTGATAATGAGGGTGAGAAGCTGAAACAATGCCCCCCCCAGGAGTCAGAGCCAGACAGAGAAAGACCCAGGAGACCTGGGCCATCCACAGCCCCCACAAGAGCACTAAAGACCCGAGGCCACACATCCCGATGGCAACTGCATGTGCACCCAGCAGGAGGAGGAGGGAGGCCCCAGAAGGAGCCCTCACAGACAAAGGGCAAGAGCACCAGAGAACCAGAGGCAGCAGGCAGCCTACCCCGCCAGAGGCCGGCCATCCCGGCACAAGCCAAGAACACGGCCCGAGCCACCCAAGAGCCACCCGGCACTTCCTGCCATCCAACCCATCCACCTTCATTACCTCTACTCCACCCGTCTGTCATGTAACGTCTGTGTGGCAGGCAGGAAGGAGGACCCCAATGCAGGACACGTCAGGCACAGGTAAAAGGTAACTCGTCTTTATTTTTAGGTGCACAACCAGAAGGCCAAACTAGCAGAGCTAGTGACAAAACACAGAGCAAAATATGAAGGCAGAACAGGACACACAGCAGGAGACATAGACGACGACGCGACAACAGGCACTGAAAACACTGGACTTAAATACACAAGAGGCCTGATGAGCGAAGAGGAAACAGGTGGGAACACAGGTGACACTGATAACACTGACGAGACCAGGGGAAGCAAAACTAAACACAAGAGACCAGAACTGGATGATTATCAAAATAAAACAGGAAGTAACACGATGGAACAGAAACGCAGACCTGACACAGAATACAGAGAGAACACCAGGGACTAGAAATAACAATTAAACCTCACAACCAAAAGAAATCCCAAAACAGAACAGACAAAATGAAGCAAAACAAAAACACACGGGGTCCTTTGGACCCCGGACCATGACAGTACCCCCCCCTCAAGGGCCGGCCCCCGACGTCCCAACCGAAACAAACCCAAAACAAAACAAAAGCAGACCAGGGCGGGAGGAGGGGGAACCGGACGGAGGGACCGAAACAAACCAAACCCGGGAGACAAAACAGAAATCAAAAACAGTTCAGGGGGTCTGCCAGGGAAGGGATAAAGTCCAAAACAAAACAAAAACACAGAGCGAGAACAACAGGCGGCAGCCCAAGGCCAGATAAAGCAGTCCAAAACAAAGTCCAGGCGATTAAGGTGGAGACAGATGAAGCAGTTCAGGAGAGTCAAGGAACCAAAACAAAAACACAAAAAGCCAAAACAAAAAAACAGGGCCCAAACAAAAACAGCACAAGGCCAGAAAACAGTCCATAATGTTCAGGGGGCCGCCCCGGCCAAGGGGCAGAATTCACAGGCCAGGAAAAAGAAGGGTCCTCAGGAGGCCGACCACGCGCCCAGCGACTGCGGCTGCGAAGAGACAGGACTGGAGGCCGACCGCGCTCCCAGCGGCGGCGGCGGCGAAGAGACAGGACAGGAGGCCGACCGCGCTCCCAGCGGCGGCGAAGAGACAGGACTGGAGGCCGACCGCGCTCCCAGCGGCGGCGGCGAAGAGACAGGACTGGAGGCCGACCGGGCTCCCAGCGGCGGCGGCGAAGAGACAGGACTGGAGGCCGACCGCGCTCCCAGCAGCGGCGGCGAAGAGACAGGACTGGAGGCCGACCGCGCTCCCAGCGGCGGCGGCGAAGAGACAGGACTGGAGGCCGACCGCGCTCCCAGCGGCGGCGGCGAAGAGACAGGACTGGAGGCCGACCGCGCTCCCAGCGGCGGCGAAGAGACAGGACTGGAGGCCGACCGCGCTCCCAGCGGCGGCGGCTGCGAAGAGACAGGACTGGAGGCCGACCGCGCTCCAGCGGCGGCGGCGAAGAGACAGGACTGGAGGCCGACCGCGCTCCCAGCGGCGGCGAAGAGACAGGACTGGAGGCCGACCGCGCCCCCAGCGGCGGCGGCTGCGAAGAGACAGGACTGGAGGCCGACCGCGCTCCCAGCGGCGGCGGCGAAGAGACAGGACTGGAGGCCGGCCGCGGGACAGGACAGGAGGCCGGCTGTGCTTCCAATGGCGGCGGCGACAAACAGACGAGACAGGAGGCTCGGACTGAGCGGGACCCTCCAGCGTGGGCTCTGGATGCGCAGGCTGGGGCTGCTTTGCAGGGCGCGCAGTCGTCTCCTCCGACGGCTGGGGCTGCTTAGGGCATTGTTTGGGTGAGTCCGATGGTGAGGATGATGGTGACAGGGGAGCTGACTGGGACTCTGACTGGGAGACTAGAGACTCTACAGCAGCCGACGGGAGAGACTGGGGCTGAGACAGGGAAGCTACTGAGACTGATACAAGGGGTGCTGGCAGAAGCTGAGGGGTAGCTGCAGCTGGCCGAGACTGAGGGGAGACTGCCACAGCTAACACTGAAGACTGTGAGGTACCTGGTAGTGCTGACACTGGGGACTCTGACTGTGTGGAAGCTAACAGAGATCTAGGGAGAGCTGACACTGGGGAAGCTGACGTGACCGGAGGTACAGAAGGAGCAGGAGCTGACTGAGTGCGAGGCAGAGCGACTTGACCAGGAGCTGACTGAGTGCGAGGCAGAGCGACTTGACCAGGAGCTGACTGAGTGCGAGGCAGAGCGACTTGACCAGGAGCTGACTGAGTGCGAGGCAGAGCGACTTGACCAGGAGCTGACTGAGTGCGAGGCAGAACGACTTGACCAGGAGCTGACACTGTGGAGCGAGGCACAGCGACTTGACCAGGAGCTGACACTGTGGAGCGAGGCACAGCGACTTGACCAGGAGCTGACACTGTGGAGCGAGGCACAGCGACTTGACCAGGAGCTGACACTGAGGAGCGAGGCACAGCGACTTGACCAGGAGCTGACACTGTGGAGCGAGGCAGAGCTACCGGGGCTGACACTGTGGAGCGAGGCAGAGCTACCGGGGCTGACACTGTGGAGCGAGGCAGAGCTACCGGGGCTGACACTGTGGAGCGAGGCAGAGCTACAGGGGCTGACACTGTGGGTTCTGACTGAGTTTGCTTGGGAGCTGCTGGAACTGACTCAGACTGCGGGGAAGCTGACAACATTGACTGAAGTGGAGAGAAAGCTAACCCTGGGGGAACTAAGGGAACCAAAATTACAGAGGGAGCTGAGACTGAAGATAGAGAGACTGAAGATGAGGAGACCAAAACTACAGAGGGAGCTGGAGCTGAGGGCACTGGGACTGAAACTGGACTGACCGGAGGAACCAAGGGGGTTAAGGAGCTAACTGAAACACACAGTGTGGACCGAGGGAGAGCGACTGGAGCTGGAGCTGACTGAGAGCGAGGGAGAGCGACTGGAGCTGGAGCTGACAGAACGGGGCAGAGCGACGGGAGCTGGAGCTGGAGCTGACTGAGAACGGGGCAGAGCGACGGGAGCTGGAGCTGGAGCTGACTGAGAACGGGGCAGAGCGACGGGAGCTGGAGCTGGAGCTGACTGAGAACGGGGCAGAGCGACGGGAGCTGGAGCTGGAGCTGACTGAGAACGGGGCAGAGCGACGGGAGCTGGAGCTGGAGCTGACTGAGACAGGGGAATAGCTGCAGCTGTTGCTACAGGTGGCTTGGAGCGTGGCTGTGGCTTGGGGCCTGTTGCTGCTGCTGCAGGCGGCTTGGTGCGTGGCTGTAGCTTGGGGCCTGCTGCAGCAGGCTGTAGCAGCGGGGGCTCAGCTGCTGCAGGCGACGGAGACTGAAGCTGGGGCGGATGCTTAGCTGCTGCAGGCGACGGAGACTGAAGCTGGGGCGGATGCTTAGCTGCTGCAGGCGACGGAGACTGAAGCTGGGGCGGATGCTTAGCTGCTGCAGGCGACGGAGACTGAAGCTGGGGCGGATGCTCTGCTGCTGCAGGCGACGGAGACTGAAGCTGGGGCGGATGCTCTGCTGCTGCAGGTGTGGATGGCTGAAGGCGAAGGGTGGTGATCAGAAAGTCCTTTACTAACCCATGTAAGGAATCCAGAAGCCAAGGAGAGTTATCAACCAGCCCTTGAAGCTTGGCTGCAATGGCTTTCTGTTCTTCCTCACACGGGTCAGACAACAGTTCAAAACACAGAGTGTCCACTCTCCGAATGATTATTTTTTTCTTTTCCTCAAACAGGGCAAGAGCCGCTGAGTCCATAGCTTCAGGGTATGATATGGTTTCGGGTTTGTCCATGTGAGCCTTGCTAACAGTTTGTGGTTTAATAGTTCCTTTTGAACCCAAAACAGACTGACTCACTGTGTTGGTGGGCTGAGATACTGGTGGTGCAGACGGCGGGGAAATCTGCGGCGGCGATGGTGGCGATGAAATCCGCGGCTTTATACCGCACGGCGCCGGAGGGGATCCTCTCCACCGCTGCTGGGAGTCTAGCTGCCTGCCCTCCGGAACAGGCTGAGGCGGCAGTGAAGAGAGTGAACTGGGTGGCCAGGGACCTTTATATCCCAGGTACCGGGAAAACGCTTCCTCTGGCGTCATCCCACTTGGCTCCGGAGAAAACTCCCTCCGCTGCCGCCGAGAATTCCTCTTCCTCCGTTGTTGCTCTGACTGCGAGAGGGAAGAGGGGCGAGTGAGCGGAGAGGCAGGTGCGGGAGCGGCTGGAGCCAAAAACAGTCCGTCCCCATGATAAACCTGCGGCTTAGGCTGTAGAGGTGAGCGGCGTTGTCGGGGACCCTTCCAATATCCGGGTCCCCCCAGAGCCAGGCGAGAGCCGCTGTACACCTCCATATCCACGGGGTCCATTCTGGTCGCGTCGTTCTGTCATGTAACGTCTGTGTGGCAGGCAGGAAGGAGGACCCCAATGCAGGACACGTCAGGCACAGGTAAAAGGTAACTCGTCTTTATTTTTAGGTGCACAACCAGAAGGCCAAACTAGCAGAGCTAGTGACAAAACACAGAGCAAAATATGAAGGCAGAACAGGACACACAGCAGGAGACATAGACGACGACGCGACAACAGGCACTGAAAACACTGGACTTAAATACACAAGAGGCCTGATGAGGGAAGAGGAAACAGGTGGGAACACAGGTGACACTGATAACACTGACGAGACCAGGGGAAGCAAAACTAAACACAAGAGACCAGAACTGGATGATTATCAAAATAAAACAGGAAGTAACACGATGGAACAGAAACGCAGACCTGACACAGAATACAGAGAGAACACCAGGGACTAGAAATAACAATTAAACCTCACAACCAAAAGAAATCCCAAAACAGAACAGACAAAATGAAGCAAAACAAAAACACACGGGGTCCTTTGGACCCCGGACCATGACACCGTCCCCTTTCTTCCACCTGCCTCCCTCTCATTCACACACGTGTTCTGTTTTGTTTCTACTGACTTTCATTCCTCTTCTCTCCAGAGCACACCTCCACCTGTCCAGGCTCTCTACCTGCTCCCTGCACTCACTGGCTAACTGAGTACTTGATTTGCCTAAACTAACCAAGCTAACCAAGTTACTGACAACTATTAATGCAATTAGCACAACGGATGAGTGAAAAACTTTCTCATGAGGGACTCAAATCTGGTGTCTGGTGTGAGTAGCAAACTGATTCAGGGAACCACCTTCTTCTTCTCCCTTTGGGGGTGGTAACAGTGAATCAGCTGCCTCCATCTACGCCTGTCCTTCCTGCCACAACAGCTCTGCGTGTCCCCCTTCACTACACAACTTAACCAGCAGTGAATGTGTTAGTACATGTTACATCTGTTAGATCAAAGTCAATTAATAAATCTTGTATCAAGCGTTCTGGGCATCACTCCAGAGTCCAAAATTGTATCCATCAAGAGATTTGAATGTCTTTAGTTTTTGTTTGCAAGATTGCATAACTGTCGCCTTCTGCCACCAGTTCAGCTCCGCCCACATGACGTGTCACCCGAGCCCACAAACATAAAAAAGGTCTGTGCCAGCACTGGAACAGTGTGGTGGGAGGGGCCTATCCAATTACTTTTTCCTAACAGTTTGCCATCCCTAAGACCACTGACCGTTTCTAACACCATTTATCAAGCCTGTCTGTCTCTGTCTGTCTGTCTCTGCTGTATCCATTTCTTTCCTGACATCCCAATGACTGTTATTTATTATCCAGCAGTGTCGGCTTTAGCCGAGCATGCCAAGGCTGGGCGCTCTGTCCTCAGGCAAACTCTCTCCCTCTTTCATTACCCATCTTTCTCACTTTATCGATGCCACCCTCTCCCTCTCTCTTTATTCCACTGTCTGGCACATTCTGCATCTCATTTCTTCTTCCTCTGTCTTGCCGTCTGTCTGTTGTTATTCGCCTGTCGTTCTCCATCCTCTGTTTGTGTTTTTTCTTCCATCGGCATCACTGTTTGCACACATACAGACAAACACTGCTGTCACCAGAGGCAGGAGGCTCTCTCCAGACACCTCTCTGTCTGGTGACATCCAGACGACATTGGGCAGTGTGTGTTTGTCATGGGTCTGTGTCCGTCCTCCTCTCTTTAATGAGACAGATAGATAGATAAAAGGGAAATAAAGGATGTTTTCACTCATTAGAGAGGGGATGTGGTGATGGAGAAATGAAAGAATGGAGTCAAATTAGGTTGTGATAGAGAGCAAAGGGAAGCAAGAGGAGATGCGAGAGAGTTCACAAAAGTGGGATAAATGTGGAGGTGTGGATAGAAGGAAGAATGAGGGGAAGAAGGAAAAAGAGAGACTTAAGAGGGAATTAAAGATGAAACCATGTTGGCATGTTTGTCAACTTTGCCCTAAAGCTGTGTGTGAGTGTGTGTACAATTACAGCCACTTACAGCTGCGGAGCCCTAATTAGCCGTCAACACACACTCATTAGTCTACAGTGGAAGACCAAAAGAAGGATAATCTGGGCCAAAGTGGGATGGTCCCTTCACCATCAGAAGGTCAAAGTGGGAAAGTCTATTCTGCTCTAGAGGGGAACATCCTAATGAATGCAGCCAATTAGGATACAATACTTTTACTCATAGCATGCCAACCAATCACGACACAGCAGACATCATTCAGAGGCTTCAGGGTTCACCACAAAGAGGATTGAAATTATTAGAATAACAAGGATTTATTCTAATAACAAGGAATAACAAGGACATTTTTTCCTAAAATCGTCTGCTGCAACACTGACATCAGAGAGCTGCTTGAAGAGGACATGAAAAGGCCCAGAAGCATCAACCTTTCAGGGCTGATGAGCAAAACCAGCTTAAAATGCCAGAAACTGCAGTTCCTCTAATGTCCACATGAAGCTCCGGAACCGAGTCAGTCCCCATAGACTCCCATGTAAAACTGTGCAGGCTTACAGCAGAAATAAACGATGTTTACAGCCTGATATAAAAATTGTTTTGGTCACTATGGATACTTTCCCCCTTCATAACAACTGGACGGGGGTCACATGTTTTTATAACTCTTCCTTTTAAATCGTATTAAGGCTTAAGGTTTGAATTACTCACTGTAACTCGGTATAGCAATCTTTTGCTATAGTGAGTTAGTTTTAGCTTCTCCTGCTACCTTGAAGCCAGCTGTCTTCTGATTGGCTGCCCCTCATGTCCCCAAGATGACCATATTAGGGAGACTGCCACTCTGTGACATCATCCTGATACTGATTGTTTGGAGCAGTTTGAAGCCTAAGCTTTTATCTGACACAGATTACTTGTACATGCACTGACCTCATTATTAGAAACGCAGGCCATGTTTAATATGAACATCTACAGCTGGAACAGGAGGTTTGTGACAGGAAATGAGGAAATGCAAAATAGGTCCTGTTTAACAAGTCACTTGAAAACAGAGGCATTATGACCTGTATTAACTCTACCCAGAAGTCTGCCAGAACCATAAGTTTACCATATCTTGATGATGTGTTGGTGGATCCTTTTTCTTCCCCAGTCAGTCCTTCCAGGAATCTTCAATCCTGAAATCACATGAATGGAATTCATCATTGCCCCAGTTTTAATCTCCATGACAAATCTACACCTCGAAACAGTTTTTGTAAGTTGTTCTCATTCCAGCCCACAATAATACAAGCCTAAACCTCAACAAACCAACTTCATTACAAATACATAAACACCTCAGGGACTTTCTTCGCCCTGAAGTCATTTTCTCAGACACAGTGGAGTGCCAGACTGTGCGTCTCCCCGACTAAGTTCCAATTTAGATCTCACCTTATTTACTTTCCTTACCCAACAACTTTATTGATTGATTTGGTTTCTTGGGAGCCCGAGCATGAAACGACCCCAAAATGTTGATTATTTAAAGTGATTATTTAAGAAAAAAAAATCTAATTCTTTGTTATTTTGTATCTTTCTGGTGCTACTTTAAATCATAAGAAAGGCAGCTGAGAAATTATTTGAGTACCACAGAGCCGGTTGCGACCACAGACAGTTTATTTTACACAGTAAAACAAACATTTTGTCCATCTGAACACTAATGGAGACCATAACTGAAAACAATGATATCCCACTGTTTTTAATAAGACTAGTGATTAAAATCATATATTCAACAAGGAAGTGTTTAGTGAGGTCATCAGTCAGGTGAGCTGTTGGGTCGTTTTCTTACACGTCTATACAATCAGACAACCAGAGGAGTCGCCCCCTGCTGGACATTAGAAAGAATGCAGATTTGAGGCACTTGAACATTTGCTTCACTTTTAAGACCCCAAAACAACATTTCCCTTAACTGGCAGTTTTTTGCTTTTGATGCATCCTTTACGTTGTAAAAAGATCATTTTTGTTCAGTAGTTTCAGTGCCCAAATCTAACTAGACAGTGACCGAAAATGCAGAGTCCAAAACCAAAGAAAGACAGGACAAAAAAAAAAGTTGTTCCCGACTTGACTCAGACTTCTGGCTTTACTTTAAAGGTTGTGTGATTGTGCCTCCCACCACACAACAAGCCTCTTAACATGGACCTTTGTAGATTTTGCGGTCCCTCGTGTGGAAAATGAATGCTAACGGGGTGCCTTGCTGCTTTTTTGGAGCCAGAAATGACCACATGTGGATCATAGGGTCAAAGTTATCACTAAATTACTAATGCTAAGTTATCAACTAATGCTGACTTTTGGTGCTTTTTGTCATTTTTCTCATTTGTAATCCACATAATGGGTTATCTTTATACAAGGACAGAAGTGGCCCCTGTTGGCTATCAGAAAGAATGCAGGTGTAACGCACTTATGCAATGGCGTCCCTTTTAAACACGTCCTTCTTTTATATCCCGTGGGTTTAATGTGTCTTTTACATCCTGAAAGGTTGTTTTAACAAAAAGCATGATTTGTGCACCAAACCTAACAACTTCATTTGCCGTCTAATTTAGTGTTTGTTACCAGTGGACCCCAACAGGTTTCTGCTTGAAGGTTGTGCACCTGCGGCATCCACCGCCCAACCTGCCTCTCACTGTGGACTTTTGTAGGTTTTGTTACTTCTCATGTTGAAAATTAGCACGAAAGAGAGTCGCCCCCTGCTGGCCATTGGAAAGACTGCAGCTTTCAGTCACTCATATGGTGCAGAAATGGTGACATTTAAATATATTACTTCCCCAAAGATAAGATACAAAATCAGCCTGACAGACAGAATGACTCACATCTGGAACCTGGCAGATATTTCTGCCATAAACTGGTGCACAGAAAAGTAAAAATCGGTGCAGGAATTTAGGTTTCTGACACTCCAAATATTCTTAAGTAGGTCCTCCAGATTGCCCGCTTAAAATGCCCATCCCATTGCTCAAAGGAATCCCATGGTGCTAGTTGTGTACGGAGATTGCATGTGAAATTACACAATTACCTGAAAGCATCAGTGCCTATTTATGTGTGTGTGTCAGTGGTCTGAACTCAAAGGCTCGTTAGGTGAGCATATGGAGTGATCAGTAAAAAAAGGTCTGCTGGTGATGGGGAGCAGTAACAAGCCTGACTCAGCACTCCAGCTGCTGAATTACACCTCCATGTTTTTATCTCTCTACTTTTAATATGCTGAGTTTAGTAGAACACTAAAACTCGCGTGACTTACCTTCAGATATCTGAGATTTGTTTTATTAGTCTGCAGAGCATTTCATGCAGTCTTTAAAAAGGTAGAAATTAAATGGTTTTAGTTTGCCTTTTAACCTTTTCTTATATATAGACAGGAAGTGTCCTTCGAGTGGGAAGAACGTGTTACTGTGGGTCGCTGTGCAGGAGCAGTCAGGTGAAAATGATTTTTCCCCAGTTCAGATGGGGATTTCAGCATGCTGTGACCCTGCAAGCAGTCTGAACTACTGGTAATAAAATGGAGACACATTAATTCCTGAAATGTTTCGAGATATCAGCGCGTGCAGGAGAACATCAATATATCATTACCACTTAAATGTTGAGACAGCGGTGTAATTACTGCAGACGAGAAAGCTGCCAGCCTCTATCAGTTCAGGAGATGTTTATATTCCCTGATGAAGATGCCGGATCTTGAGAATGTGCTGTACATTTTAACCCCTTAAATTCTAGCCTGACGTCTTTCTATCATTATGCCAGATGGAGATTTAGAAAACATAAAGCAAAATCTGACATTTTTAACTCTGCCTGACAAAAAAAAAATGCAAATAAGACGGTTAATAGCAGACGTATAACACTCAGTAATCACTGAGTCAGTAATCACTGATGATACTGAACCAAAATTCTGGACTCCCACATTTGATGCAGCAAACGACAACAAAAGTTCCACCCATTTTAGCCACAGCAGTGTTAGGCAGCTGTTTGGAGGTAAAGTGTGCCACACAGATTAACTTTTTTGTTTCCTGTCAGGTAATTTGATTGCTCAACCAACGTCACACTAATTACGCTCTCCCCGTTTCACACTAAGATAGTGTATTACTTCTTAACAGCAAGGTTTATTTCTTGTTAGCGACATAACAGCCAAAGGAACACACAGCCTTTCTAAAAACATGAGAAGTTGGCTAAACTTAAAAAAAAAAAAAAAAAAAAATCATGCAAACTTGCTGCTTCAAAAAAGCATCCTCAACTTAAAATTCTGGCATTAAACACGACACACAGATCTCTGCAAAACACAAGTTAATTTTTAAAAAAATGACACAAAACTCATTGCCTCAAAAAAAATTAGGCAACCTTTATTTTCAAGGGGCAAGCTAGATGTACTTTATATTTTGAGTGTACATACATGCATCAGACATTTTATTAGGTACATCTGTTCAACTGCTCATTAAAGCAATTATCTAATCAATTCAATTCAGTTTTATTTATATAGCGCCAAATTACAACAGTCGCCTCAAGGTGCTTTATATTGTAGGGTCAGAGAAAACCCAACAATCAAACGACCCCGACAAGCAAGCACTTAGCAACAGTGAAAGAAAAAAACTCCCTTTTAACGGGAAGAAACCTCAGGGAGAACCAGGCTCAGGGAGGGGCAGTCATCTGCCGCGACCAGTTGGAGGTGAAAAAAACTTGCTGTGGAAGAGAGACAGAGATTAATAATAATTAATGTTTAAATGCAGAGTGGGGTATTAACAGAGTGAAAAGAGGTGAATTGCACCGTAACTAAGGGATGATTCAGGGTCATCTGATCCAGCCCTAACTGTATAAGTTTAATCATAAAGGAAAGTTTTAAGCCTAATCTTAAAAATAGAGAGAGTGTCTGTCTCCTGAATCCAAGCTGGGAGCTGGTTCCACAGAAGAGGGGCCTGAAAGCTGAAGGCTCTGCCTCCCATTCTACTCTTAAGTATCCTAGGAACAACAAGTAAGCCAGCAGTCTGAGAGCAAAGTGCTCTGTTGGGTTGATATGGTGCTATATGGTATTTGAGATAAGATGGGGCCTGATTTATTCAAGACCTTGTATGTGAGGAGAAGGATTTGAAATTTAATGCTGGATTTAACAGGGAGCCAATGAAGTGAAGCCAGTATGGGAGAAATATGCTGTCTTTCTAGTCCCTGTCAGTACTCTAGCTGCAGCATTTTGGATCAGCTGTAGGTTTTTCAGGGCGCTTTTAGGACAGCCTGATAATAATGAATTACAATAGTCCAGCCTAGAAGCAATAAATGCATGAATTAGCATCACTCTGAGACAGGATGTTTCTAATTTTAGAGATATTGTGCAAATGCAAAAAAGCGGTCCTACATATTTGTTTAATATGTGCATTGAAGGACATATCCTGGTCAAAAATGACTCCAAGATTTCTCACAGTGTTACTGGAGGCCAAGGTAATGCCATCCAGAGTAAGTATCTGGTTAGACACCATGTTTCTAAGATGTGTGGCGTCAAGCACAAGAACTTCAGTTTTAACTGAATTTAGAAGCAGGAAATTAGAGGTCATCCAGGCCTTTATGTCTTTAAGACATTACTGCAGTTTAACTAATTGATGTGTGTCATCTGGTTTCATGGATAGATAAAGCTGAGTATCATCTACATAACAATAGAAATGCTTTCTAATAATGCTGCCTAAGGGAAGCATGTAAAATGTAAATAGAATTGGTCCTAGCACAGAACCCTGTGGAACTCCATAAATCAACACTAGTGTGTAAAGAAGACTTCCCACTGACGTGAACAAATTGGAGTCTATTAGCAATCATATGACAGCAATGCATTTAGACATGGTCAAGAGGACCAGCTGAAGTTCAAACTGAGCATCAGAATGGGGAAGAAAGGTGATTTAAGTGACTTTGAATGTGGCATGGAGTATTTCTGAAATGGTAAATGGACTAGTTCTTATACTGTATAGCACTTTTCTACTCTGAGCACGCAAAGCACTTATACAACACATTTACATTTACCCATTCACACAAGCACTTCCATCTGAAACTAAACGCTTTTTACTGTCTAACATTCACACACGTTCTTACTCCAACGCCTGCTTCGAAGAGCAACTCAGGGTTCAGTATCTTGCCCAAGGATACTTTGGCATGCAGCCCGGAGCAGCCAGGAATCAAACCACCAACCTTCCGATTAGTAGGTGACCTGCTTTACCTCCTGAGCCACAGCCACCCCATAAATGAAAGTGATGTTTGACTGAGATTTTCACCATACATTCATCTCTGGAGTTTACAGAGAGTAGTCCAAAAAAAGAGGAATTATCTAGTGAGCAGCAGTTCTCTGGGAGCAAATTACTCATTGGAGCTGATAGGTAGTCAACAGCAACTCAAAAAAACCACTCATTACAATCAAGGTATGCAGAAAAGCATCTCTGAACTCACACCACAACCAACCTTGAAGCAGATGGGCTACAGTAGCAGAAGACCACACTGGGTGCCACTCCTGTCAGATAAGAACAGGAAACTGAGGCCAACATTCACACAGGCTCACCAAAACTGGACAGCAGAAGATTGAAAAAACACCATTAACACAATCTTGATTTCTGCTGCGACATTCAGATGGCAGGGTCAGACCTTGGTGATGTTATCATGTCAATATGGACCAGAATGTCTGAAGAATCTTTCCAGCACCTTGTTGAGTCTTTGTCATGAAGAATTAAGGCATTTATGAAGGCAAAAGTGGGTCCAACCCAATACTAGTGAGGTGTACCCAATGAAGTGGCTGGTGAGTGTATGGTGCATGTGGAAGTGGTTAAAGCCAAATAATACATCTCCATCAGGTGGTTCTTTTTAAACTAAGGAAAAACAAGTTTGATTTCATCCACCAGTATCCTCACTTCTCCTCTGTAGTTTCTGCCTCATCTTAAATCTCCTCTGTTCTCTGCTTAGTTCTCCTCCTTTGCCCATCCATTCATTTCCCATGCCTCCTCTCCTCAGAAGCACAGAGGAGGGATGAGGGCAGAGCAGAGGTAACAGGAGGAGCAGGAGAAAAGGAGGCTGCTGGCTGTCATGTCAAATCATCATCAGAATCAGACTGCAGACTCAACGGTACGCTGAGTGACACATCTCTTTTCTGCTCGCTCACTCTCTCTTCCTCTTCATGTCTCTTTTAAGCTCCTTTCAAAGGGTCAGTGTTTGTGTATACTATGTTTGCAAGTAAAAATTAACTGAGTCCCTGCTATTGTGTTCCGATGTTTTAAGCTTCAGAATAAACAGCTACATTTCTTCTTCTTCTTTGCCCTTCATTGGTCTGCAAACAACAAAATGTGCATCACAGTGCTGAGCAGTGGAGCAGACAGTCTGGTTACTCTGCAGAGTCTCAGCTGGTTAAATCTCTGCTTTGTCCACATCTGCTCAGGATTTGGTTGTTCTTGTTTGCATGTTTTCAAACAGGATTTATTTTTCTCATTCCCAGCTCCTTATTTCAGCTTTGCATGATTCGTAGTTCTTCTGATTGGCTGTCCCTCATAAACAACAGGTGGGTGGGGATTCTGTGTGCCTGAGATGACCCAATTAGGGTTACCCCTCCTATATGACATCACACAGAACCAAGAGTAGAAAAACCTGCATGAACTGTGTGATTTTACAAATCACTGTCAGGGTGAGGGTACCATTTGTTCTTGTGCAAGTGGTCTTGGCATGTTTTAAGGAACATTAACATAGCTGGGAGTGCTTCACCATTTCATCCACACTTCTGGTGAGAAAATAGAAGCAATAAAAGTTCATACAGGAAAAAATCTTAACAGACACAGCAGGGTCATTGACTTAGGTTATAGTGGACATATTGTTATCAGTTCCAGCTCCATATTTTCATTCTCTTGCTACTAGAGTAGCTTTGAAGCATGAATCACTGTTCAAAGGGCCTTGGTGCAGTCTTAAATAAATGGTTTTAGCTCCTCCCACTTTAAGTCAGTCCTCCCTTTAAACCAACTCTCTTCTGACTGGCTGTCCCACATAAACAGCAAGTTTGAACAGCAGGTGGGTGGGGCTTTGTGGTCTATTCTTAGGGGGTAACTGCACTCTATGACATCATCCAGAGCCAAGATTTTAAAAAAACAAAAGAGTGTTCAACAATATTCATTCATATCTGTTATGTTCAAATGATTGCCACTTATTTTCCAGTTGGCATGAATTGAATGTTTAGCAATGACTTTAATTTGGTTTCATCTCAGCATAAATTCAGATTTGTGTTACCAATTAAGTCTGTGAAGCAGTTTTCTCATGAATTTCCTACATAAAATAAAGCTGAGGTGTCACACTACTGCAGTAATTACAAGAAGTAAAGTGCTGTTTATTGCTCTGCAAAGACATTTGAATTGCTGTAAAACCAAAGTTATCATCAGTGAGCAATGCTACTGTTAGTCCTGCATCTTCAGAGTGGTTACGTCTCTAAAACTCAGAGTGTTTCAGTCTCAAAGCAAAATGTTAAACAATCATTAAAAAGTGATGTTTGTGTTCATGGGCAGAAACTGTCAAGTTCTCTCAAAATGATTCACACCACCATAAACCCCTCTGACCTCTACCCTTTAAAAGTGGAAAATAATCATTTAGTGTACATGAATGTGAGAGTGGACAAACTACAAATCGTGTGTGGGGACATGAAACATGAATTAATAAATTAATGAACTGCTGTGAGACTATATTGGATATCACCCCTTGTACCACTGTTATTAAGTTGACACTACCCTCGGAGTATCAGGCTGTAAGCATGTTTATTTCTGCTGTAAGCCTGCGCATTTTTACATGGGAGTCTATAGGGACTGATTGAGTTCTGGAGCCTCACGTGGACATTAGTGGAACTGCAGTTTTTGGCGTGGAACACTGGTTTTGCTCATCAGCCCTGAAAGGTTGATGTTTCTGGTCCTTTGCATGTCCTCCTCAAGCAGCTCTGATTTCAGTGTTGCAGCAGATGATTTAAAAAAATGTTCTTGTTATTCAGATAATTTAGATCCTCTTTATGATGAACCCTGGATGATGTCTGATGTGCCTTGATTGGCTGGCACACTCTAAATAAAGGTTCTTCCTAGTTGGGAGAATAGACTTTCCCACTTTGGCCCAGAATATTCTTCTTTTGATGCCAGCCTAATGCTTAATTTATGGTACCACAATTGTGTCCATTTGCATGAGAATTATCCTAAAACAAGAATGAAAAAATTAATTAAAGAAAATGTCGAGGCTCGCGAAGTTGTGGGCAACAGTGAGCACAGGAGTGCAATAAAAACAGAATTTCGGTGAGAATGCGCGCGCAGGAAGAAAGAAGATGGGGGGGGGGGGGGGGGGGGGGGGTGGCGGAAGGGGGGGTCTTTAAGCCAAAGAGGGGTTTTCAACCATCACAAGCATGCTCCCGCGCAGTCCTCCAAAATCCCAACAGCACAGTGCTCAACGTGGATGACGCTGTGCATCAGCTGAATGCTGATTGGACCGTGGAGTTCACCAGCAATGGGACAATGAAACTAAAATAATGCAGCATGAGAAGCACAGACAGCAGCTGCAGTGGACACTTTTCATTGTTAACACTCGCTTTCACTTCAGCTCTTACTCTTCTGCACAGCAGCAGCACAAGCAAGAGTGGCCCACAGACCAGCTGCACTACATATTTTTGACACTGCACCCTTCAGACACTCTGCAGGTAGACGTGCAGTCCGTATCTGCCAATGGACTGCCAACGAGCTGCCACCACCGAACCATAATTTCCCCTTAAAGTGGACATTAGAGGAACTGCAGTTCTGAGGTTGCCACTTGTGCTGAAATAAAAACTACACTCATGCTGCACATACAGTAACTAATGGAGTATGGACACAACTCCTACACAGTCACACAAAATGAGCAAATCCAGAGAACATCAGGAGTTGTTGTGCAGTGTGGTGAGAATAAAGAAAAATGTGCATTTTTTAAATTTACGATGAAGGGGGCCACCTCACCCTACTCCCTCCCCTCCTCATGCACCCCCCACCCCCTTTCTTGCATTGATGCTTTGCCCCCATTGTTCTCTGGCCTTCACACACATACACGCACACATACACACACACAGAGAGAGAGAGAAAACAATGCCTGAAGCGTGAATGGAGCAGCCACCGCAGGGAGAGTTGTAAGCTGCTGGCGCGCAGAGGAGTGCTGCTGACTCTCTCACTCCATCTGTTCCCTCTATGTCTCTCACTCATCTCTCTCTCTCTCTCTCTTTAATTTAAAGTTTGCACGCGCATCACTTGCTGTCCTCAAAGGCGGCGGGAGGAGAGAGAAATCATTTTTACATTTTCTGTGAAAAATCTTTTGGGGAAAAGGGGGGGGTGGAGTCGGGTGAGATGGTGGTGGTGATGGGGCTCCAGGACATGGGGCGCAGAAGGGGCGGTGGTCTTCATGGTTGCTAGGGGCAACCATATACCGTTGAGAGGTGTGTGTGTGTGTGTGTGTGTGTGTGTGTGTGTGTGTGTGTGTGTGTGTGTGTGTGTGTGTGTGTGTGTGTGTGTGTGAGGGGAACCTGCCAGCGTCCCGCTGCTGGACCGCTCGCGCCAGTTTCATCTCACACAATTGGCTGACAGAGAGAGAGAGAGAGAGGCGACGCAGGCAGACGCGCGAGCGAGCAACAGAGAGAGAGAGAGAGAGAGAGAGAGAGAGAGAGAGAGAGAGAGAGAGAGAGAGAGAGAGAGCGAGAGAGGAGGGGGGTGGCTGGTAGGATTTAGCCCCGGCAGCGTCTTTTCCCGTCCAACACAACAAGCTTATTACCTTTCTCTCCACGCGCCTGGAAACGGATTTACGCGCACGAAAGAAGGTTTGTTTGGCTCATTATTTTTCTCCACTCTCACCATTACTCGGCTGACTGCTCTCATCTCTGGCATTTTATTCATATTTTTCCTCCTCATCTCTTAATGAGTGAAGGTTTTTATTTCGGCTGCACTTGAAGGCTACAGGTCGCGGGAATGTGTTTAATGGCGATTAGTCGGCGGGTAATTAGCCTTTAACGGTCATATTAACCTGGTAGCAGCGCTGGAGGTGGGGCAGTGAGGGTGCACTGATTTGGGGGTCCTCGTGCGAGAGCTTGTTTTTGTCGGCGGTGACGGTTGCGGAGGGGGACAATGAACGGGGGCTGTTGTTTGGCGACGGCGCGCGGTTGTGCCCCCAAAAAATTGTTGATCTCACTGTTTTCTGGAAGCAATGAATAAACATGCATATAAACATAAATGTTTTTTTTGCATTGGAAAAAATGCAATCGTACAGGTTGGCTCAGGGTTTGTGCTTGGTGTATTTCTGTGACGTTATGGAGCGACAGAGGAGATCAGTACTGGTGTGATAGGTAATAACATTCACGCGTGATATTTTTGCTGTCATATGGAGCTGTTACAGTGTTTATGCTTACACGCTGCACGGAGGGCCGTTTGTTCCTCTCTGGGACAGACGGTTAAATCTGTCCCTGTGCATCTGACATGTGTGTCTGTCATCTGTTCATACATGCGCGCGCGCGCGCGTGTTGAGCGCGTGCAGTCTGGAGAATTATCCTACAACAAAAATGAAAAAATGAAAATAAAAAAATGTCGAGGCGCGCAAAGTTGTGGGCAGCAGTGAGCACAGGAGTGCAATAAAAACAGAATCTCAGTCAGAATGCGCGCGCAGGAAGAAAGAAGATAGACGGGAGGGGGGGCTTTAAGCCATTTTCGATGAAGCGCGTGTTTAAAAAAAATGGTGCGCACATGGTGACAGACAGACAGAATCACATCACAATCACAGCCAGGCGTGCGTGTGAGAGACGTAAACGAGGTCAGCGCGAAGAAAGCAGGAAACTCGCTTATTTACTGTTATTATTTGGTTTTTTTGCGTGATGTGTGGAGGCTGGGCGTTTAAAGTGAGAAGTATGCCATCCTTTTCTTTCTACAACAATAGACAACGGGGCTGCTTGTTGGGAATTTGGCGCTTCACTTGTTTTGCTCAGTGATGGCTCCTCTGTGAACCCCTCTCACTGTTGTTGAAGTTAAAGCCCGCCATGAACCCCCTCACTCGCCGCTGCTCATCTTTATCATGATTATGATTACCAGATGATGATTAATCGATCATTTAACGGTGTTTTGGGTGCCCATGTGCAATCTCACTCAGCCGTCCATTGTTTACCGTGGAAATCTTATCATAAAGACACATTTTATGTGTCCATGAACGTTTGCATGATGAAAAGCTGCTGATGTTTTTATATGTTGTTCCTACATTGATGTAAAGTGTGTCTGCAGCTGGTGGAGTAAACAGTGAAGCCTGTTGACCTCTAAATGATCATGTTTTTATTCCCTCTTCATATTTCTGCAGTGGAATTTCTGTTATTTATATAAAAGTTGCAAAATATCCTTTAAAAACTACAATATCATGATAGGATTTTTTTTTTTAATCCTCTTTCCTTTTTGGTGTGTTTGTAAGGAAAGACGAAGGGACACACGAATAAAAACATGTCGCCATATTAGAAGCTTTTTTTGCCCCCCAAAATGGAGGGGGAGGAGGCTCGGAGAGGAGCTCATTAGCAATGCAGATTGGTTTTTTTCTCTTCGTTGGGGGCTCGGGCACCTGCTGTCTCGAGCATGCGCGCGGCTGGCTGGCTGGCTGGCTGGCTTCCTCCCCTCATCCTCCTCCTCCTCGGACCTCGTGAGCGCGCATCCCTCCCCGCCTCCTTCTCATTAGACTTATGTTCCATTTTCTAGGGCGCGTACACGCTGCAGGAGCTTTGACGAATAAATAAATAAAATAAGAAGGAGTAGAAGAGGAGCTCATGCAGTCCTCTCTCTCACTCTGTCTGCAGCTTCTAGCGTCACAAAACATGGTGGAAATAAATGAAGGAAAACGGGGGAAATAAATATGTGAGGAGGGAAATTCAAATAAGGCAAGAAAAGAAAGAAGGGGAGAAACACGAAGCACAGGAGAGGAGAAAAAGGAAAGAAAAGTGAAGAAGGAGAGAGTTACTTCAACTCACAAATTTCACATTCACACATGATAAAGTGCAGATAGCTGAGGTATAACGCAGATTAGTTTATCGGCTTGTTGAGTCTGATCTCATCCATTTCTGGAAGTGAAAATGCTCCTTCAGGTCCTGAAATCTAACTAACCCTGAGGCAGCACTGAGAGTTAAAAATCTCCAAACTATTTCAGCTCCAACTGTGTCCTAACAGGGATTTAAAAAAAAACAACCTAAAACCTATAGCATCAATGCAACTCAGCAGATGATCAATGTTATCGGCTCAGCATTGTTATCCATTGTTACACACATGTTTGTTTATTTTAAGATGCCGTCAGGTGGTCTGGTGCGCTGCTCCCAACTAGATGGTGCGAGGACAGCCGAGTGCTTCGTGGTTGTTACAGTTCATTCAGAAAACTCACATGTGAAGTGACTGATTTATTACAGCAGCAGATTAAAGTTCCGTGTGATGACTTCATGCTCATCATTTTTATGGTACACATAATAATTGGAGAGTGATGAGTAAAAATCTTCATGAAGGCTTACAGGGGGACGCTGGAGTGGTGGAGGGGTTAAAACAAGTCAGAGAGAAAACCAGAGCAAACTGCAGTGTGTGTGCTTGGTCATGTGAGGAGAGTGAAGTGTGCTGTGATGCGTCTTATTTTTCATTCATTTTTTAAAAATTTCTCAGTGTGTTTATCTCTTTATTAAAAGTAAGTTTTAGTTTGTTTTTCATTAGTTTGATGGTAGATGCCATTTTTCTTGATTATTAGATTACAGAGGTGATGATACAGTGATGCTGAATAACCATAAACTGAACCCTCCAGGCTTGCTTTGGTGATTAAAACTAAAACTGTTTCTGTATATTTTTGTTATATTTATCTCTATTTTTCTTATTCAGTTAAATTATAGTATTCTAGGAACACAACATTCAGTTTACAGAAGTGTTTTATTTTATTAATCTCAACTTAAAGGTTTTTAATAACCAGATTTAAGTTTTAGTTTAGTCTCATTTGGCTAGATTAAGCTTCTCTCACACGTAATGAAAAATGAAACAAACACAAGACGTATTTTGATTCTGTACTAAAAGCAAAGAAGGAAATAAAGCAGAACTGCTTTGCTTTCAGACTTGAGCTGTACTTTGATCAAGCTTTATGTTTAATAGATTCAATTTTTATCCAAATAAGCATTTAACACACACCAAATGTGAACAAGTGTAATATTTGCTCTGAAAGTTCAGTAAAAGTATTAAAAATCATATCTGAGATCTGGCTTTTAATTAAATGTTTGTAGCTACATTTTTACAAGTTCTCTATGAACATGATTTGCACTGATGACGTGTTTCAAAAGTATTTGATAGGGATGCAACAAATATATTGATCCAATGTCAATAAAATGACATTTGCCAGTTTTAATGCACGATATTTATCTAATGTGACCTGGATTTTGTGCTGGTTATCAGCCCAGTTTGTGGCAGTTGGTGAATTCATATTTACATATTACAAATAGTTATACACAAAACCTGTGCTGTCATATGTGCTCAGTGGAATTAATCTGATTCTACCTGAATAATGGTATTATTATCGATAAAAGAACAGATCAGATATCAAAGGATGTCAAACATTGGTATCGGCCTTGTTGACTGATATTGGCAAATTAAGATTTACTGATGTCAGTAGCTGATATTTATCTGTTGTGTCACAATAATTTCACCCTTGATAAATATTAAAAGATGGTGTCATGAAAAGCTAAAAAAAAAAATTCAGCTAAATTTTACATAATGAAAAAAATAGGAATGAATAACTAGAGAAACAAAAGAAACCAAAAAATATTGGCACTGGTTATCAGTCAAATTTTAAATATCACCTCTGACCCCAGACTTATAGTATTTACATATCACAGATTTATTTTACTGATGCACAATGGACAAAAACTGCTGTAGATACCAATATAAATATATTAGCAGAATATTTGTATGTTGACTTATAAGTAACTGATAAGTGAAGAATAAAACTGATGTCAGAATCCAATATTTATCATCAGTTTTCATGAGCAAAATGTTTAAAGATCTGAAAAAGCTAAACTATTTCAATTAGATTTTACATAATGATCTAAAGGAAGAAAAAGGAAACAAATGTCATTGGCTGTTAAATTGTTGCTTTAAATATCAGCACTGATACAGAATTCACTGTAAACACTGAATCACTGATGCAGAGCAGGTGAAAATGTGGGGCCCGGTGCATTTAACAGTATTGGCCTTTATTTAACTGTTTCTCTGCAGGAAAGGAAGAATAAATAACTAGAGAAACAAAATATACTGTATCAGCTATTGGTCCAGTTGTGATGTTACAATCCTTAGTTCTGATTTCTTTTACTGAAATTTGAAATGTGTCTGTGTATAACAGGTCTAACATGTAAGTTTGACCTCTCTGACCCCAAACATAAATGTTTTACACACTCTGCTTTTCTTGGTCTCTGAATGAACTTTGGGTCTACTCGTCATCGCACAGCCAGTATAACGTTTAAAAACATGACATATTTCAAGTTTTGGCTCAGTACCAACAGGATATGGTCACCTTCAGCACACATGCAGTCCCAGCTTGTGTCAGAAAGAAGACTAATTGGCTGATAACCAAAGGTTAATGGGCTGAATGATGAATGGGAAATATATGAATGAATACAGGAGATGAGAAGACTGGGGGGACAAAGATGGACGATAGGAAAAAAGACAAATTATTGTTGAGGTTAAAACAGTGAAAGTAAGAAGAGAAATAAGCAGGCATGAAAGGAAGAAATGATGATGAACAAAAGGATGGATGATGCCTTTAAAGTGGAGAAACATGCATAAAGGAAAGAAGAGACAGAAGGAGAGGAAGGCACAATAAATTAAAGAGACAAAAAGAAGAAAAGGGTAAAAATAAGGAGAAGAAAAGAAGTTAAGAAAGAGGAAGGAGACACAAAAGGAAACAAGAAGATGTTAACAAAGAGAGATAGAGCAAAGGGAAATGAAGGAGCAGGCAGTAAGTGAGGAAAGGAGTAATGAAATGAGAGAGAAAGAAGTCAAGGGCTGCAAATGGAGCTAAAGAGGAAGGGGGGAATGAGAAGTGGTTAAGAAGGTCACTTTTAAAGGAAAATTAAAAGGCAAGTGAAAGGATCAGACAAAACAATTGATGGAAAGACTGAAGATGAGATCAGATGAAATATAAAAAAAGGTAAAATTATATAAGAGGCAGAAAGAAAGAGATAAGATGGAGGGAAAATACTGAAGTTCTGCGGCTACTCTAAACTCAGTGAGACAGCATTCAGCATCATGTATCACAGTTAACCGTAAAAAATCAGTGAGGGAAATGGATGTATAGATGCCAAACATGGCGGCCGCGCTGGGACCACAAAGGAGGGCATTGTTTAGGAACATACAGTGTGTTTCCTCTTGTCACAAGTGGATCATGTGGGTATTTAAAATTCAATGAAATGCGTAACCTGCATGTGCAAAGTATTCACTTTACTGTCATGCATGTTTACCAGGAATCCACGACTTTCCTCATATACGCTCATCTGCACTGTTAAAAGATCACGCCAGAGATTTTCCTTGGAAATTGTTTAGCATAGATGGGAAATCATTTTGATACAGTTGCACCCTGATTTCTGATCAAGTTAGCCACACTCATTTTTCAGATTTCTCACCTTACAGCCCAATTTTTGAGTATGCCCAGGAAATGTGTTTGATTTATGGAATGTTCTGCATGGCTGCTGTTAGTCTGAGATGAGAAATGATTGTAATGATGTACCGGCAACATCGCTCTGATCGCAAACACAGACCTTATGACGCCAAGGATTATGCAGTATAGAACTGTCTGACCAATACTGGATTTTTGGGTCTGATGCCAAGTATTGATATATTGGCTTATGCATTCCTTATTTATAAGGTATATTAGAGTAATTGTGTTTGCCAACTAGCAGGCACAACACACTCATCCTGAGGTGTGGCGTAATATATTTTTTTGTCAGACATCACCTGTGTCTTACCAAAGGTGTCAGCTGGCACAGCTGCATTGGATGCTGAGGAACCTACAAGGTCCACATTGGAAAACTGTAGTAATGGTGAGGGTGCACAATGTTCTGGTTAAGTTGTGGGACTAAAACCTTTGCGATTAGGTGGAGGAATAGATTGTGGCTGTATATAAGAAATGGACTAGTTCTTATATAGTGCTTTTCTACTCTTAGCTGAGCACTCAAAGCACTTTATACAACATGTTTGCATTTACAAATTCACACAAGCACTTCCTTTTACAGCTGAGTGCTTTCTATCTAACATTCACATACATTTATACTCCAACTCCAGCGCTGTCACTTGGTGTTGGCTCTCACTGCGGTATTGTATCACTTCCTGTTCCTGTTTCGGAGCACAGTGTTTTGCTGTCTGTTAGCTGTTATATCTGTATAACTCGATTTATCTGAATAATAACACATTTTAGTGTAATCTTCACCTACTTTAAATAGCATACTCTTTGCTGAATCACCTGTATTCACATTACTCACTTTATTTGTTTTTAGAAATTCGCTAGCTTAGCTCAGCTAGTAGCTTAGCCCTTAGCCGACTCACTACCAGCATGGCTTCTTCTCCTGTCTCTCCTGCACTTTCCTGCTCTGGGTGTCACATGTTTAGTTACTCCTCGGCCTCCTTTAGCAGTAACGGTACTTGTAATAAATGTAGTCTGTTTGTAGCTCTGGAGGCCAGGCTTTCTGAACTGGAGACTCGGCTCCGCACCCTGGAAAAACCTACATCTAGCCAGGCCCCTGTAGCGGGTGCGGACCATGGTAGCTTAGCCGCCGTTAGCTCCCCCCCAGCAGATCCCGAGCAGCAGGGAAAACAGGCCAGCTGGGTGACGGTGAGGAGGAAGCGTAGTCCTAAGCAGAAGCCCCGGGTACACCACCAACCTGTTCACGTCTCTAACCGTTTTTCTCCACTCGGCGACACACCCGCCGAGGAACAAACTCTGGTTATTGGTGACTCTGTTTTGAGAAACGTGAAGCTAGAGACACCGGCGACCATAGTCAAATGTCTTCCAGGGGCCAGAGCAGGCGACATTCATGGAAATTTGAAACTGCTGGCTAAGGCTAATCGTAGATTTGGTAAGATCATTATTCACGTCGGCAGTAATGACACCCGGTTACGCCAATCGGAGGTCACTAAAATTAATATTGACTCGGTGTGTAACTTTGCTAAAACGATGTCGGACTCTGTAGTTTTCTCTGGGCCCCTCCCCAATCAGACCAGGAGCGACATGTTTAGCCGCATGTTCTCCTTGAATCGCTGGCTGTCTGAGTGGTGTCCAAAAAATGACGTGGGCTTCATAGATAATTGGCAAAGTTTCTGGGGAAAACCTGGTCTTGTTAGGAGAGACGGCATCCATCCCACTTTGGATGGAGCAGCTCTCATTTCTAGAAATCTGGCCAAATTTATTAACCCTCCTAAAAACTGACTACCCAGGGTTGAGACCAGGAAGCAGAGTTGCAGTCTTACACGCCTCTCTGCAGCTTCTCTCCTCCTGCCATCCCCCCAAAACCCCATCCCCATAGAGTCGGTGCCTGCTCCCAGACCACCAAAAACCAAAGCTAAAATCAGCAAAAAGCTATTTAAGCATAAAAATTCAAAAACAATAAATAATACAGCTTCATCAACTGCACCAAAAAATAAAACAATTAAATGTGGATTATTAAACATTAGGTCTCTCTCTTCCAAGTCCCTATTAGTAAATGATTTAATAATTGATCAACGTATTGATTTATTCTGCCTTACAGAAACCTGGTTACAGCAGGATGAATATGTTAGTTTAAATGAATCAACACCCCTGAGTCACAGTAACTGTCAGAATGCTCGAAGCACAGGTCGAGGAGGAGGATTAGCTGCAATCTTCAATTCCAGTTTATTAATTAATCAAAGACCCAGACAAAGTTTTCATTCTTTTGAAAGCCTGACTCTTAGTCTTGTCCATCCTAATTGGGAAAATCAAAAACCTGTTTTATTTGTTATTATCTATCGCCCACCTGGTCCCTACTCAGAGTTTCTGTCTGATTTCTCAGACTTTTTATCTGATTTAGTGCTCAGTTCAGATAAAATAATTATAGTGGGTGATTTTAACATCCATGTAGATGCTGAGAATGACAGCCTCAACACTGCATTTAATCTATTGTTAGATTCAATTGGCTTCTCTCAAAATGTAAAGGAGCCCACCCACCACTTTAATCATACTCTGGATCTTGTCCTGACATATGGCATAGAAACTGAAGACTTAACAGTATTCCCTGAAAGCCCCCTCCTGTCTGATCATTTCTTAGTAACATTTACATTTACTTTAATGGATTACACAGCAGCGGGGAATAAGTTTTATTACAGTAGAAGTCTTTCTGAAAGTGCTGTAACTAAGTTTAAGGATCTAATTCCTTCATTGTTATGCTCTTCAGTGCCATGTGCCAACACAGTGCAGAGCAGCTACCTAAACTCTGCTCCCAGTGAGGTCGATTATCTCGTCAATAATTTTACATCCTCACTGCGTATAACTTTGGATACTGTGGCTCCTCTGAAAAGGAAAGCTTCAAATCAGAAGTGCCTGACTCCGTGGTATAATTCACAAACGCACAGCTTAAAGCAGATAACCCGAAAGCTGGAGAGGGAATGGCGTCTCACTAAATTAGAAGATGCTCATTTAGCCTGGAAAAAAAGTTTGTTGCTCTATAAAAAAGCCCTCCGTAAAGCTAGGACATCTTACTATTCATCATTAATTGAAGAAAATAAGAACAACCCCAGGTTTCTTTTCAGCACTGTAGCCAGGCTGACAAAGAGTCAGAGCTCTGTAGAGCCGAGTATTCCTTTCACGTTAACTAGTAGTGACTTCATGGATTTCTTTACAAATAAAATTTTAGACATTAGAGAAAAAATTATTCATAACCATCTCAAAGATTATTCTTCATGTTCGGCTGCTTTCAGCACTGCTGGTATTTGTTTAGACTCTTTTGCTCCAGTTGATCTTTCAGAGTTAACTTCAATAGTTACTTCCTCCAAACCAGCAACATGTTTGTTAGATCCCATTCCTACTAGACTGTTCAAAGAAGTCTTTCCAATTATTGATGCTTCAATCTTAAAAATGATCAATCAGTCTTTATTAGTTGGCTATGTACCACAGACCTTCAAGGTGGCTGTAATTAAACCTCTGCTTAAAAAGCCATCACTTGACCCAGCTGTCTTAGCTAATTATAGGCCAATCTCCAACCTTCCTTTTCTCTCAAAGATTCTTGAAAGAGTAGTTGTAAAACAGCTAACTGATCATCTGCAGAGGAACGGTTTATTTGAAGAGTTTCAGTCAGGTTTCAGAATTCATCACAGTACAGAAACAGCATTAGTGAAGGTTACAAATGATCTTCTTAGAGCCTCTGACAGTGGACTCATCTCTGTTCTTGTCCTGTTGGACCTCAGTGCAGCTTTTGATACTGTTGACCATAACATTCTATTACAGAGATTAGAGCATACTATAGGTATTAAAGGTACTGCACTGCAGTGGTTTGAATCATATTTATCTCATAGACTCCAATTTGTTCATGTAAATGGGGAGTCTTCTTCACACACTAAGGTTAATTATGGAGTTCCACAGGGTTCTGTGCTAGGACCAATTTTATTTACATTATACATGCTTCCCTTAGGCAGTATTATTAGAAAGCACTGCATCAATTTTCATTGTTATGCAGATGATACTCAGCTTTACCTATCAATGAAGCCAGATGACACACATCAATTAGTTAAACTGCAGGAATGTCTTAAAGACATTAAGGCCTGGATGACCTCTAATTTCCTGCTTCTAAATTCAGATAAAACTGAAATTCTTGTTCTCGGCCCCACAAATCTTAGAAACATGGTGTCTAACCAGATACTTACTATGGATGGCATTACTTTGGCCTCCAGTAACACTGTGAGAAATCTTGGAGTCATTTTTGACCAGGATATGTCCTTCAATGCACATATTAAACAAATATGTAGGACCGCTTTTTTGCATTTGCGCAATATTTCTAAAATTAGAAACATCCTTTCTCAGAGTGATGCTGAAAAGCTCATTCATGCATTTATTACTTCTAGGCTGGATTATTGTAATTCATTATTATCAGGCTGTCCTAAAAGCTTCCTGAAAAGCCTTCAGCTGATCCAAAATGCTGCAGCTAGAGTCCTGACAGGGACTAGAAAGAGAGAGCATATTTCTCCCATATTGGCTTCTCTTCATTGGCTCCCTGTTAAATCTAGAATAGAATTTAAAATTCTTCTCCTCACATACAAGGTCTTGAATAATCAGGCACCATCTTATCTCAAAGACCTCATAGTACCATATCACCCCAACAGAGCACTTCGCTCTCAGACTGCTGGCTTACTTGTGGTTCCTCGGATACTTAAGAGTAGAATGGGAGGCAGAGCCTTCAGCTTTCAGGCGCCTCTTCTGTGGAACCAGCTTCCAGCTTGGATTCGGGAGACAGACACCCTCTCTATTTTTAAGATTAGGCTTAAAACTTTCCTTTATGATAAAGCTTATAGTTAGGGCTGGATCAGGTGACCCTGAACCATCCCTTAGTTATGCTGCTATAGGCCTAGTCTGCTGGGGGGTTCACATAATGCACTGTTTCTCATTCACCTTATTTACGTTGTTTATACTCCACTCTGCATTTAATCATTAATTGATATTAATCTCTGGCTCTCTTCCACAGCATGTCTTTCTCTCCCCTCAGCCCAACCGGTCGCGGCAGATGACTGCCCCTCCCTGAGCCTGGTTCTGCTGGAGGTTTCTTCCTGTTAAAAGGGAGTTTTTCCTTTCCACTGTCGCCAAGTGCTTGCTCATAGGGGGTCGTTTTGACTGTTGGGTTTTTTCTGTATTATTGTAGGGTCTTTACCCACAATACAAAGCGCCTTGAGGCGACAGTTTGTTGTGATTTGGCGCTATATAAATAAAATTGAATTGAATTGAATTGAACGGTTGCATCAGAGAGCAACTTGGGGTTCAGTATCTTGCCCAAGGATAATTTGGCACACAGGCTCGAGCAGCCAGGAATCAAACCACCAACCTACTGATTAGTAGATGACCTGCCCGAGCTACAGCCACCCTAGACAATGGAGACATTAGAGGACCTGCAATTACTTCAATTTTCAGTGGTTACTGCTTGCTTAAAACCCACCCCTTCAGTGAAAAATGATGAGTTTGGAATGACAGCTCTGTCACCTTTACTCCCAAAAATGAAAACGGGCTCGTCATCAACTTAAGGTGAAGACACAGCTTGACTCTGATCATGGTCATCTGAGCTGTGCTGCAGACAGAGTTAAATGCATTGAAATGAACAGACAAACAATGTGACGATGCTACTTCTGAAGTACCCAAATAATAAGGGTTTTATACTGGTACATACTGCACAACATATACACTAAGTATTTTATGGTCTTTACCCTACAATATAAAGCCCTTTGAGGCAACTGTTTGTTGTGATGTGGTGCTATATAAATAAAATTGAACTGAATTGAATACAATGATGTAACTGGATATGGGCTATAAATAGAGTATTTTCAAAGCTACAGAATATATTACTGAAGAAATATTTAACCTAAGTATCCAAGTCCAAAACTTAATGCCTTTAAGGCTGCTCTGCTGTATTTAATGAACATCTGCTGCACGTGGTGGTGCACATGTCCCCGAAGTCTGAAATCTTAATAAGACTTCAGGTCTTGGCTATAAGCTGATTGAAGAGGTAACATCTAGATGGACCAATATTTCAGTCACCATCCATTTATCCATGCAACAAAAACATCTGGAAACATGAGCAAATGTTAAACAAAGTAAATAAAGATGTTTCCATGATAAATTGATGCATAAAAGGTACAAAATTCACCAGAAATGTCCAAAATTTCTTCCCAATTACTGCCCCCCCCAAAACAAAACAAAACTCTCAAATAATACCTTTGCCTGTAAACACAACTCTACTTTAAGTTCTTGATTTTACCTAAAAATGCACAGTGTATCCATGTGAACGAGCTGGAATCATTTTTATCTCTGGTTTTGCAGCTTTTGTTTCTTTTAATAGTTTTGGTTTTTGAGACCGTTCATCCAACAAAACAAGTGATTTGGGAAAGTTTTGACATTTTACAGAACTGTGAATCAAAAAATAACTAAAACAACAGCTCGCTGCACCTCTGCACTCATTTTTGGATGACTGAGGTGGTTGTTTACTTGCGTACAGTTACCTGTATGTGATCTAAAGGCTGCATTCAAGCTTGAGGTTTGATGCTGAGTGGCAGATATGAAGAGATTATTTGACCAGAAAATAAAATATGGAGAAAAAAAAAAAAGAAAAACTCTGCTGGAAAGACTTAAGAGATAACATCAAATCGGTATTAAGCTACACTGACAGATAGCGCTGCCATGGATAAAATATTTAGCTGGATTTCCAAATCAGCCTTTTCCCCCCACAGTACTCTGTGTGCATGTGTGCGTGTGTGTGTGTGTGTGTGTGTGTGTGTGTGTGTGTGTGTGTGTGTGTGTGTGTGTGTGTGTGTGTGTGTGTGTGTGTGTGTGTGTGAGTGTGTGTGTGTGTGTCCGTCCCCCAAATCTTACCCAGCATGCCTGCAGAGAACAGGGTCAGGCCAGAGAAAAAAGAAAGAGAGAGCGAGCACATGATGGGCAGATAAAGGCTCGTCTGTGTCTGAGGGAGAAGAGAGTGAGGAGGATGAGAAGAGGAGGAGGAGGAGGAGGAGGGCAGTGCGATGAAGGGGCCTCTCTGTTGAAGGAGGGAGTTCAGGCTCTATAGAAATCTCCCATGGTAGACAGAAACAAGGCATTTAGTCTGTGAGTCGGCCTCTGGAACGCCATAATAGGCTCTTATAATGATGCCACTATGGACAGGGAGGAGAAAACACAGAATATCCCTTTAAACTGAAGTTATTGTGAAAAATGCCTGTAGTATGAAGGAGGTGGATGGATTTGAGGGCTTGCACTAACACAGACTCAGTCAAAGTGGACCTAGTCTGCTTTTATTTACTTCATGGCCAAAGTTTTAAATAATGAGGTCAGAGTGTGTACAAGAGACTGAAGGTGAGGCTTCACACTGCTCTAAATACTTAGTTTTACACAGTTTTGCTCTTGGATATGTATGATGTCACAGAGACATCATACATTTCCCAACATGATCATGTCAGGCCCACCTACTGCTCAGACTTGTTTACGAGGGGGGGCAGCCAATCAGAAAAAAGGGGGAGGAGCTACACCAGCTCATTTCGGTCATAGGATAATCTGCGTCAAATCATGCAAAGCTACTCTAGAGGAGTCCAGGAATCAGAACAGATGGAGCAGAAAATGTCCATGCTTGTGTTTTTTGATACTTTTATTTAAGCTTCCTGTGAAATCTTAATTAGCTGCGATATTCAAGTTAAAATGTCAGATTTGTCTCACAGGATTCAGAGTTTAGGAAAATATGTGAATTTTTTAAGTATAGATGCCTGACAAATGAGTTTTGAAGTTACAGTGTGGAAAATGTCACCACTAGATGTCAGTAGATTGCAGGTTGCAGTCAACAGTTCTGTTTTCGTACCACTTCGAATTTAAGTGCATAGCCCTATGGTGGCTGCTGTAGGACAAGCAACTCTGGCCACCGTTCATCTCTAATGTCAGTTGTCAGCTCGCCGTTTATCTCAGCTGTCAGTACCTCGGGTGTCCGAGTCTATTTACTTTGCAGGAGGCTGTAAAACTTTGTGAAATTAGTCCAATATGGGTCGATGAGTCAGAGAAGCTCACTTCTGACCAATGACAGAGGTGATACTGAGGTGAGCTGTTGAGGATATCTCTGGAGCTTGAAAAAGGCGACTGGACTTCTTTTTGTTTCTTGAAGACGTTTCACCTCTCATCCGAAAGGCTTCTTCAGTTCTCAACCAAATGGTGGAGAGACCCAGGTATTTAAACCCCTGTGGAAGTTTCAGCCACTCTCTCCAGTGCAAGACTTCCTCCATCCAACCTCACCATTCAGGAGAAGAAGGCCATCACAGCCCTAAGCAAGGATCAAAACATCACCATACTGCCAGCCGACAAGGGGAGGTGCACGGTTGTGCTGAATTCATCGGATTACCACAACAAAATTACTACACTCCTCAGTGACAACAATACTTATGAGGTCTTGAGACGTGATCCCACAAGCAACTACAAGAAAAAAGTTGTTTGCTGCCTGCAACAACTTGAAAAGGAAAAAGCCATTGACCGCCCCACTTACTACCGCCTGTACCCTGGAGAAGCCACTCCATGCATTTATGGACTCCCAAAGATCCACAAAGAAGGAGTCCCACTTCGACCCATTATCAGCAGTATAAACTCGGTCACCTACAACATTTCCAAACACCTCGCCACCATCTTATCACCGCTTGTTGGCATCACACCCCACCACATTGAAAACTCTACAGATTTTACTAACAAGGTCCAGAATCTTGTACTGGATCCAGATGAAACCATGGTGTCCTTTGATGTGGTTTCACTTTTCACTTGCATACCTACAACTGAGGCAGTGGAGACCGTCAGAAGACGACTACAGGAAGACGATTCCTTACTGAACAGAACCAGCTTCACCCCAGATCAGATTTGTGCACTTTTAGATCTCTGCCTTACCACAACATATTTTAAATACAATGATGGATTCTACAGACAGAAGCATGGATGTGCCATGGGCTCCCCAGTGTCTCCCATTGTAGCCAACCTTTACATGGAGGAAGTGGAAAGTAAAGCTCTTGGTTCTTTCAAAGGGATGGCACCTAGCCACTGGTACAGATATGTAGATGACACCTGGGTCAAAATCAAAACCCAAGAAGTAGAAGCCTTCACTCGTCACATTAACTCAGTGGATAAATACATACGTTTTACCAGGGAGGACACCAGAGATAACAAGTTACCATTCCTGGACTGTGCGGTGCTTATCGAGGAAGATGGAAGCCTCAACATTGAAGTTTACCGGAAGCCCACACACACAGACCAGTATCTCCTCTTTGACTCCCACCACCCTCTGGAACACAAACTTGGGGTGATCAGGACCCTACAACACCGTGCGGAAAGTGTTCCCTCTAAGGCAGAAGGGAAGCATAAGGAACACACACACATTAAGAAAGCCCTCAAAACATGCGGTTACCCCAACTGGGCCTTCATCAAATCAGCTAAGATGCACAGGAATGAAGGCCAAACACAAACTACAGAGAATGGGAAGGACAAGAGGAACAACATTGTCATCCCATATGTGTCAGGCTTGTCAGAGAAACTCAGAAGAATTTTCTCCAAGCATGACATCTCAGTATACTTCAAACCAAGTCACACCCTAAGACAAAAACTGGTTCATCCCAAGGACAAACCCGCCAAACACAAGATCAGCGATGTAGTGTATGCTGTTCAGTGCAGTGAAGAGTGCTCGGACCTCTACATTGGTGAAACCAAACAGCCTCTTCACAAACGAATGGCACAACATAGAAGAGCCACTTCGACAGGACAAGATTCAGCAGTACATCTGCATCTGAAGGAAAAAGGGCACTCTTTTGAGGATGCCAATGTCCACATTTTGGACAGGGAAAACAGATGGTTTGAAAGAGGAGTGAAAGAAGCCATCTATGTCCACTGTGAACGACCATCATTGAACAGAGGAGGTGGATTACGTCACCAACTTTCCCCCGCTTACAGTGCTGTCCTGAGCTCCCTTCCCAGACGTCTCAACCCCCATTCACACCTTTGTTCCAGTGACCTCAATAGGCCACAGGAAACAATGGAGCGGAGTCCTAAGTTGGTTTCAACTGAAACCACTGATTAAATATGACCCACGCCCCCTTCACACCTGGGCACATGTGTTCAAGCACATGATCAATAGAGGGTCATAACCACCTCCAGGGGACTACGCCCACAGGGGTTTAAATACCTGGGTCTCTCCACCATTTGGTTGAGAACTGAAGAAGCCTTTCGGATGAGAGGTGAAACGTCTTCAAGAAACAAAAAGAAGTCCAGTCGCCTTTTTCAAGCTCCAGAGACTACTATGACCTGGATAACTGAGAATCTACACAGACATGTTGAGGATATCCTGAACTTTTTTGTCAGTAAGCGCTGCTGTTTATGCTGCTGTTAGTTTGCGTTAGTCTTTGAAGTGACTCTAACGTTGTTGTATTCTGACAGTGAATAAACTCTTATGCAATGTGAGAATCTAATCAGTTTATCAGAGGGAAAGTGTGATTTTTAGGATACTTGCACCTAACATTAGCTGGTATAACGTTAGCTTATAACCAGCTGTTGTTGTTGGTTAGCCAGGAATAAATAAGCATGTTTATGCACATTGTGCTCATGTGTTAGAGCCCTGACTTCAGTTCAGGAGATGAGGCTTGAGGTGAGGAGGAAAAGGATGAGGTTTTATCCTCTTTCCTTCACATTTGCCTCTTTGGTGAAGGGGACCCCTTCTTAGATGATAAACCATAGATATGATGCTTCGTATAGAGAGTCTGAAGGTGCAGATGTGAGCCTACAAGTTCTCTTTTCCTTTGCCTTTGGCATAATATGTGCACTATATTGCCAAAACAGTGTGTAGAGAGCTTCATGGAATGGGTTTCCATGGCCGAGCAGCTGCATCCAAGCCTTACATCACCAAACACAATGCAAAGTGTCGGATGCAGTGGTGTAAAGCACACTGCCACTGGACTCTAGAGCAGTGGAGACGTGTTCTCTATAGTGACACTCTTCTCTGTCTGGCAATCAATAGATGATTCTGGGTTTGGCGATTGCCAGGAGAACAGTACCTGTCTGACTGCATTGTGCCAAGTGTAAAGTTTGGTGGAGGGGTGGGTTATGGTGTGGGGTTTTTTTTTTCAGCAGCTGGGCGAGACCCCTTAGTTCCAGTGAAAGGAACTCTTAATGCTTCAGCATACCAAGACATTTTGGACAATTTGATGCTCCCAACTCTGTGGGAACAGTTTGGGGATGGCCCCTTCCTGTTCCAGCATGACTGCACACCAGTGCACAAAGCAGCTCCATTAAGACATAGTTTGGTGCAGAAAAACTTGACTGGCCTGCACAGAGTCCCGACCTCAACCCGACAGAACACCTTTGGGATGAATTAGAGTGGACGGTGAGCCAGGCCTTCTCATCCATCAACAGTGTCTGACCTCATAAAAAAGGCGCTTCTGGGAGATTGTTCAAAAATTGCCATAAACACTTCTAAACCTTGTGCAAAGCCTTTCCAGAAGAGTTGAAACTGTTATAGCTGGAAATGGTGGGCCAACATCATATTAAACCCTATGGATTAAGAATGGCATGTCACTCAAGTTCATATGCCTGTGAAAGCAGATGAGCGAATACTGTTAGCAATAATAGTGTATGTGGCTGGTCTCTGGACATAGTATACTTTTTTCTGTTTTTTGTGAGGTGCAGCCAATCAGAAGACAGGTGGCTTAAAGGAGGAGGAGCTCAAATACCTTGATTCACACAGAGGATGAACTGTGTGTAACATAATAGATTATTTTGAATGGTGAATCATGCAAAGCTGCTCTAATAGAGTCCAACCATTGTTTGAGGAACTCATCACTTAGTTTTGTCATTTTGTTTAAATTAAAAAAAAAAGTAAATTCAGACATGAGTTTTCATTTATTCACTCATTCAGTGAACATTTGTCCGTTATGATCCAAATTTTAATTCAAGAGCCTGGAATGATGGCTCATTCCCAAAGAAGTCAGTTACACTGTACACAGTTGTTCAGGGAAAATGTGCCTGTGCCTGTGTTGAGCCTTGAATTACTTATGAATATAAATGGTTTGGGCTTTAAAGAAGTGAAGCAGAGATGATGGTTAAAGAAACTTGCCTATTGTTCAGATAATGTGGGAAGTGGTTTCACAGTTGGAATCAAAGTGGATGTTTTTCATTGTCCACGATGCATCTGTGCTTCCAGTCGCCCACGCTTCCTTCATGCCAGCTTCAAACAGTAGACGCTGTCTTTTTTAGTCTTTTCTGCAGCTTTAGCAAACTCGAGTTTGAACATAAAATAAAAAAGCTGATTACTGAGAGAACATGACATCAGTACAGTTTGGATTGCAGTGGATTCATTATTCACTATTTTGACTCTGATGGTGATCATGTGGAAATACATGCTTTTAATTTGGAAATACTTGAATTACCTAGTTTTAGCTGTTAATTATGTTGTTGGTCAAAGAACATCAGTGGATTCCAAAGAGTGGTCCGTGAGGAAAGTCCAGGTGTACCCTGAGATTTTGTGACAACAGACATTATTGTTATTAGAATGCACAAAAAGTGATGAATGAATCTGTATAAAAAACCTTAAAGAACTTCTGTCAGAGGGAACCCTGGTCTGAGGTCTGGTTGTTGGATGGTGGAAATTATGGGACCATGACACTAGAGGTGTAACGGTTCACAATGGTTAACCAAAGCCACGGTTCAGTGAACTGAAACATGAACAATTCAATTCAATTCAATTCAATTTTATTTATATAGCGCCAAATCACAACAAACTGTCGCCTCAAGGCGCTTTGTATTGTGGGTAAAGACCCTACAATAATACAGAGAAAACCCAACAGTCAAAACGACCCCCTATGAGCAGCACTTGGCGACAGTGGAAAGGAAAAACTCCCTTTTAACAGGAAGAAACCTGCAGCAGAACCAGGCTCAGGGAGGGGCAGTCATCTGCCGTGACCGGTTGGGCTGAGGGGAGAGAAAGACATGCTGTGGAAGAGAGCCAGAGATTAATATCAATTAATGATTAAATGCAGAGTGGAGTATAAACAAAGTAAATAAGGTGAATGAGAAGAAACAGTGCATTATGTGAACCCCCCAGCAGACTAGGCCTATAGCAGCATAACTAAGGGATGGTTCAGGGTCACCTGATCCAGCCCTAACTATAAGCTTTATCATAAAGGAAAGTTTTAAGCCTAATCTTAAAAATAGAGAGAGTGTCTGTCTCCCGAATCCAAGCTGGAAGCTGGTTCCACAGAAGAGGCGCCTGAAAGCTGAAGGCTCTGCCTCCCATTCTACTCTTAAGTATCCTAGGAACAACAATTAAGCCAGCAGTCTGAGAGCGAAGTGCTCTGTTGGGTTGATATGGTGCTATATGGTATTTGAGATAAGATGGGGCCTGATTTATTCAAGACCTTGTATGTGAGGAGAAGGATTTGAAATTTAATGCTGGATTTAACAGGGAGCCAATGAAGTGAAGCCAGTATGGGAGAAATATGCTGTCTTTCTAGTCCCTGTCAGTACTCTAGCTGCAGCATTTTGGATCAGCTGTAGGTTTTTCAGGGCGCTTTTAGGACAGCCTGATAATAATGAATTACAATAGTCCACCCTAGAAGTAATAAATGCATGAATTAGCATCACTCTGAGACAGGATGTTTCTAATTTTAGAAATATTGTGCAAATGCAAAAAAGCGGTCCTACATATTTGTTTAATATGTGCATTGAAGGACATATCCTGGTCAAAAATGACTCCAAGATTTCTCACAGTGTTACTGGAGGCCAAGGTAATGCCATCCAGAGTAAGTATCTGGTTAGACAACATGTTTCTAAGATTTGTGGGGCAGAGAACAAGAATTTCAGTTTTATCTGAATTTAGAAGCAGGACATTAGAGGTCATCCAGGCCTTAATATCTTTAAGACATTCCTGCACTAATTGATGTGTGTCATCTGGCTTCATTGATAGGTAAAGCTGAGTATCATCTGCATAACAATGAAAATTGATGCAGTGCTTTCTAATAATACTGCCTAAGGGAAGCATGTACAGATCACAAGGTTATTGTACCGAAAATTTGAAAAACATAAGAAAAAGAAAGATCTAAATAAATTCAAGCTCAGTGTTTTAACCTACTGTACCCCATAGTGGCTACCACAGACCACCTTCTGGGTTCCCATAACATCCGTGGCCGGCCGGCGTGTTTCTGTTACTGTTTGTGTATAAAAACGTTTTTGTTCAGACTATATTTTAACATTTTAACAATAAACACTTGGCAATAAATCAGGAATAAAAATATTTTCCGTTTTTCCTCCCAGGTTCCATCAAACACTGGCTGGTGTTGATCTAGTGCGTGCAGACTGTAAGATCACTGTTTGCCTCATGAAGTGTCCGCGTCTGTTTACTGTGGAGTAGGTTGTAAAACTTTGTTACAAGACTCCGAAACGAGTTGATGAGTCAGAGCAGCTCACTTCTGTCCGATGACAGCGATACTGAGGTGAGTTGTTGAGGATTACCGGGACTTCCCTGTCGGTAACCACTGCTAGTCTAACACTGCTAGGTAACACTGTTAGTCTGGATTGCTGAAACTTCGAGGTGGGTCGAATGTTGTGGATGACTCAGACACTTAGCAAATACACTCTCATATGATGTGAGAATGTAATCAAACTGTTTATCAAAGTATGATTTTTAAGACACTTGAGCCTAACATTAGCTGGCATAATGTGAGAACAACAACAACAGCTGGTTATAAGCTAAGTAATTAGTTTGTTTTAGTCACTCGATCCAGAAATAACTGTTTCATATATGCCAATGAACCAAACTGAAATTCACAGAACTGTTGCTTCTGTACTGCAATATGAACCAAACCATGGAATTTTGTACAGTTACACCCTTACATGGGGGGGGGGGGGGGGGGGGGGGGGGGGGGGTCAACCCAGAAATAACCACTGGTGCAGACGATCCACTGCCTAAAGAAAAGAAATAGTCATGCCCATAGACATTAAAAGCAAAAGCTACAGTTGGCCAGCATCATTTATCAGGAGAACCTGGCTAGGGATGCTTTGATCTGATATTTGGATAGGATATCAGTCCGATCCTGACTTGAAAATTTGGATTGATTTGCATTATTTCACTTCATTGCCACAACATGTCTGTGAGGAGCAGCAAAAGGAGGTGAACTCAGACTGAGAGGAGGAAAGTCAATAACAGCAATCTCCAGTTTCCTAATGACTCTCACAGTGAGCTGAAATCAGACTGGCACAAATACATTAGTTGAATATCATGAAAACATTCATATTTCAAATTTTTTGGCTCTGTTGTCAGTTATCATCTTACTAATTAGTACTATTTCTTTATACTTTAACATAAAAGAATGATTCCCAGTCTCTTCTTCCCAGTGAGGATTACAGTTTATTAAGTTAACGCGGTTATCATAACACATTCGGTATAAGCAGAAACACAAAGGTGTCTGTATTGGACCTGGAAAAAATTGGATTGGTGCATCCCTGTCTTGGACACCAAGCATCCCTTCTGAAAGAAACTTGGCCTACTTCGGAAGAGAGCTGGATCTGAACCAGAGGCAGGATGATTGCTGGTTGGACTGTTTGAGGTGTGAGGTGATGCAGGCAAAGAAGAAGACATAAAATCTGTATTTTGCATAATGTGAGTGCTGGTGTGACTTGGTCAGGAAAGTTTCACCTTTGTTGTTGTTGTCGCATCAGTGTTTAATCTTAAAATATTGACAAAGATTAACAGTAAAGATCTAAAACACTGGGTCCAGATTAGAGCTGTGGCTATGGGTGAACCTTCACATATATATTCAAGGAGAACCTCGTACAGCTCTGACATCAATACAAATGATCAGACAGCCGAGCTGTGAACAGAGTGAAGCCACAGGTTTCGGTAGATTTGTGTTGGATTGTTTTCTGTGTCACTTACAGACACTTTGACAAATCTGGCATCAAATGGTGACCATTTTTTTTCTAAAACTCATCAGCCACTGTAAACCAAAGTCCCAAGGCTTTTAGCATGCACTGTATGACAAGTAGTATTTCATTTTTTCTACCAGATTGTGTGTTCATACTCTCCAGGTGTAGTGTGGATAAAATAAAACTCCTCACTGGCATCTGCAAGGGGAAAAAAAGCCTTAGTATTCTGTATCCAGTAGGGCTGCATAAAACGATTATTTTAGTAATCGAGTATTCTATCGATTATTCCAGCGATTAATCGAGTAATCGGATAAGAAATACTTTTTTTATTAACAGTTTATCTGCATATTTTAACTTCCGTAATGCAGTTTCTCGCCATGTGAACAAACAGCGGTGAATGGAGCAGCTACAAAGTTCTCTTTTCTTCACCTTAACACTTGCTGATCAGGTGCTTGATGAAGGACCTCCAGCTGTTTCACAGATTTAATGGTGGTTATAAAAGAAAAAGCTGCTGTTTTGGACGCTGGAAAAACGTTTCCTTTTTCACTACTTGAGCTCACCGTCACAGCTTCGCCTCTTTGCGCTTGCGCAGTTAAAACCGCTGCCTGCTATGAGTGTTTTGAAAAACTAGTGGCTGCGGGAGCCATGGCGCATGTGTGAGTAATGGTGTAATGCTTTGTATTCACAAGCATTCTCGAAAATACGTTTCTACTGCAGGTCTATATTTAGTCACTAATAAGGGATTAAAGTATAAAAAATATTTTGAAGGAGCCCCTCGGTCCTGGGGGGCGGGCCTTCCGGTACCGAACCATCGCTAGTGCTAATGGCCCGCGCCCGCTAGCAAACCAGTTCTGGTAGCTACAGCTGAAGTAAAGACAAAAATAGCAGCTGAAATTCTCAGCGAGCACAACACACACAGACACACAGAGAGCAGTGGAGGCGTGGAAATGCATGTCAGCGACAGTTGCCACCCGTCCCGTAATGTTACGGAGCCGTATTCCACGGAGTCCCGTAACATACGGGGTTCTGTATTTTACGAGACAGGTGGCAACTCTAGTGATGATCCACTCTGTGTTAAATGAAGTCCATCGCAGCGACGGAGAGCTTTTTAGAATGTGTGCTTGTGTATAGGTGAGTGATTCACACTCCAGTCCAGTAGGTGGCGGTAATGCAGTTCTATGTTGGTTTGCCAGCCCCCAATAAACCCACAAAAAAACGTCAGCACTAATGCTGCTAATGCTAGTGAGGAGCGCTGCTTACACCGAGACAGCTGAGCGCTGCAGAGTTTAAACGAAGCATCGACACAGTAAATTTGTGTCGATAAATTTTTAGAATCGATTTAATCGAGTTAATCGATGAATCGTTGCAGCCCTAGTATCCAGCTTGTTGGAGAAGCAGGACATAAAAACAGGTCTTAAAACTCAGACTTCCCTGTGTTTGGACACTTCCTGCACTTGGTTAAATTAATGAATAACTTCTTCTAACGGTAACTTTCACTGTCATCGGTTAAAATGTAAACGGTCCTGTTAATCAAACTGCAAGTGAAACAGCAGAGTCCAAAGTTACAGCAGTGCCCAGGGATATAAATTCATCTTAAATACTGTCCTTACTCTTTGCTTGGCATCAACCCAAATTAGACTGGATTAGTACTGTTGTCTCCATCCATCTTAAGATAGTGAGGGAGAGACTTCCCCCTTTTCAGGTTTTACTGGCTGTCAAAAGATTTTCCAGTCAGTTCAGGCTCTGTCAGTACTCTCTCCAAAAACTGCATTTTTCTTTTAGTGGGTGCACAACAGTGTAGCTGTTTCACTTTTTTTCCCAGATCCATATTTTTATTGTCCTGACAGCTAATATACAACAAAAATTCCTTATGTCTGCTTTTTTTCATTGAGTTCTTTGCCTTTTCTTCAGATCTCCAACTGAAGCTGATTGAAACACAGAATGACTTAAAGTTCTTGCTTTTCGGCCTCTAGTGTCAAGTCTCTGAGCAAAAAAAGAAAAAAAAAAAAAACGAACAAGACACAGATTTCTGTGCCACCTCAACATGAATACGGGTCTGAGCCTGGACACTAGTGACCTTTTCTGCTGCTCACAGGGTCACAGCTGCCACAAAGGACTTCACGTTTGTGTCCTCTGAATATTTCTGGCAAAGCAAATTATGCATCCAGGTTTTTAGAGGTGGTTAAACGTGAGCCACTTAAAACAAAAACTGAATACATTATACAAAAGGCATTTTAGTTTCCTTCATTAGGATGATAAACCTGGACTTGAAGACAAGCCTCTTCACATCACACATTGCTCAAAACAATTAAAGGAACATGTTGAAAACACATCAGATCTCACACATCTATACTGATATGGACTGGGCAATGTGTTAGGAACAAAAGGATGGCACATTGTTTGATGGAAATGAAAATTATCATCCTACAGTACAAAGGGCTGAATACAAAGACACCATGAAAATCAAAGTGAAAAATGAGGCGGCAGGCTAGCAACTCTAAATGATCCTTTGTAGATTGGATGGTCCCCATGTGCTTGTATGCGTGCATGACAATGTCAGGACATGCTCCTAATATGACGATGGATGGCGTCCAAGGAGATCTTTTCCCAGATTTGGACCCAGGGAATCATTGAGCTCTGGGACAGTTTGAGATGCAACCTGGTGGCATTGGATGACCTGATGACCCAGGACCCACTGCACCAGAGTAGGGTCTGACAATGGGACCAAGGATTTAATCCCGATACCTACTGGCAGTCAGGGTGCTGTTGACTAGCCTGTAGAGTTCTGTGCATCCCTCCATGGATAGCCTTCCCAGGCCATCACTGACCCACCACCAAACCATGTCATGCTGAATGATGTTACAGGCAGCATAATGTTCTCCACAGCTTCTCCAGACCCTTCCACGTCTGTCACATGTGTTCAGGGTGAACCTGCTCTCATCTGTGAAAAGCACAGGGTGCCAGTGGTGGACCTGCCAATTCTGGTATTCTATGGCAAATGCCAATCTGGCTCCACAGTGGTGGGCAGTGAGCACAGGCCCGCTAGAGGACATCAGGCTCTCAGGCCACCCTTAAAAAGTCTCACTGTTGCCCCTCTAGTGCACCTGCTGTTAAGTTCATGAACACCAATGTCACTGAAACTGATTAACAACCCCCTCTGCTACTTAACTGACCAGATCAATTTCCCAGAAGTTTAATTGACTTAGTGCTATACTCTGATTAAAAAAATGTTCCTTTAATTTTTTTGAGCGGTGTATTTTAACCAATGTCCAGAGCTGAAAAATAAAGCCAACATTAAAGTGCAGTTCCTCTAATGTCCACTAGACTCCAACAGTCATTCAGTCCCCATAGACTCTCATGTTAAAATGTCCAGCTCTACAGCACAAATGAACAAGTTTACAGCCTGCTACAAAAACAGTGTTGGCTTCTATAGATGGGCTTTCCATAATAACTATACAGTGGTGAATTTTTGTTTATAACACCTTCATTTGGTTTCCTAATGTTGCATTTCATGAAGTGCTGTGAGACTGTGTTGAATGAACAACCTGCTGCACAATTTTTTTATGGAAGTTGAGTCAAGGTCAGTCAAATGATTTGTTTTCAGCAGGAAGCAGTTCCGAGCAGGTGTTTGTTTAGCGTTTATTGGCAGTTCAGTTGAAACTTTATTAAACCAGCAGAAACCAAAGCCAAATCCAGAGTTAAAGGAGATTTTGTGTTGATGCTCTGAAGATGTGTGGCTGATGTGTTGGAGCTGCTGAGGGAACTTCCTTCACAGGCAAACCTGTGTGAGAACAATGTGTGTGGTCTCTCCTGATCCCACTCATGGATTTAACAGGCTTAAATCAAGTGCCATGTAACTTGAAACTTTATGGCTCAGCGAAATCTTCTCTCTTGACCCTTAGCACTCCATGGCCAGAGGTCAGAGACGAAGGTTAGTGGCAAAGCCAGACACTCACCTGAAGTTTTATTGTTTTGCCCTCAGCAGAGAGGGTAAAACAATGCGTCGTACATAGTTGTGCAACCCTGCCGTCATCTTAAAGAGTCATTCTGATGACAGTCAAAGGTCCAACACTTCCTCGTATCCTTCCTCGTATTTACATTCAGAGGTACTCATGAGGTGTCCTTTGGTACTGCTGTCTTGATGTTCCAGCTGCTCCAGCTGCAGATGTTCCAGCTGCAGAAATATTGGATGCCAAGCGATAACAATTTTCTTTTTAATAGCAATAAAGTATGCATTTGATGGCTGGAAGGTTGGTGGTGGAGTCAACTCACAACATATTTAATTTCTGGCCTTTTTACTTCAGTTTCACTTCCAGGTTAGGTTTAGGCACTACTTGGTTAGGGTTTTAAAAAGATTGTGCTTCGGGTTAAAATCCACCCTTTCACAACAGTAATCCTCCATGTTGGAAAATGCCAAGTTGCAACTGACAGATGCATCTTATTTTTGCCATTTCCCCCCCCATGTTACCTCTGTGTGTGTGTGTGTGTGTGTGTGTGTGTGTGTGTGTGTGTGTGTGTGTGTGTGTGTGTGTGTGTGTGTAGTTGCACACATACAAGTGCCGTGCCAGCAGCTCTGACAAAACATTTGAAACCCAAGAAATGAGAAATGGTGGTAGCACAGCTTTTTAACAGCCAGTTATATTTTTAACCAGACATGTACTGCAGACACTTATCTGTACACCCGTTTATCAGTACGTTACACCCACGTGGCCTTATGACCAGATTTATGTCTGTGGAACTGTAGTGGTCATAAACATATTCTCATACATTCAGTTTCTTTGGTAAAGCGTTGGCTCTGCTGTGTAAAACATATCTTAGAAATCCACTGGCTCCATCTTCTCAGATTTAATCATTTCTTACTGGGATGTGTTTCCATAAAACCCAACAACTTTGGGGTTAGGAGCAAACTGTTTAATATGTCACCATTCAGTGAACATTTGCCCTCTTTAGTAGCATATTTGAATTGATAAACCAGGAGGACAGCAGTGTCTTGTTTTACTCTGATCTTGTTGTGGTTGAATGGGTTGCCGTGTTGTTATTGCATTACTGCAGATGTCACGGCCCTGTGGAGACTTAACACTCTACGTGTGATCTGCTTTTAATCCACAGTAGTAATGTGTTTTTTCCTCTCTCTCTCTCTCTGCCTTGAAGCTACTCTCCTTTTCTGCAGCTCTCTGGCAGATTGAGCTGAATTGAAGGTTTTTTATTCAGCGTTGTGCCCTCATTACCATGCAGACCTATATTTTCAAAATACAATTCCCTAATTATCCGTGCTGTCGTAGTTCTGCATCAGGAGCAGGAGGGGTGCTCTGAAAAAGGCTTTCATGTGCAGCACTGTTAGGGTCCATTTATTCTCAACGCCTTCATCAAGAAAAGAAGAAGAAAAAAAAAAGGTGAGCGAGATTTGTGTGTGCCGGTTCAGATGAGAGTGTTTGTTCCTGATTATTCAGGGAAAGAAAGAAGAGGAAGCTTCACATTTTTGAGAGGATTGTTGAAGAACTGCTGGTTCTTTTTGAAGGGACCACCTATGAAAGCACATGTACAAATCAACAAAGGCCAAGCAAGCAGTGTGTTACAGTGCATGAACAGATGGTACTGATAAGTGATATTTAGGTTAAAACTGTTAAGTCACTGGCTAAGCTCCTCCTTCTAAAGCCAGTGTGGTTTTGCCCCTATAAGTTGCAGGTATACATATAAGACCTAAAGCTGAAAATAACTCATTTGACAAGGATGGAATCAGAGTGACCAAAGCATGGTGAGATGACCCCTGAAAGTTTCCCCAAAATGCACATTAGAAGTGAAAACAGATCAGACAGGGTAACGATGCTCGTTTCTGTTCCTCTGCAACATTAAATTGGTGCAGTTTTACTATTGAAACTACGATGTGTCCCATGATACTGATGCTCAGTCAGAGTTTGTCTTTAGATTGTGACTCTTGGAGAGGTTTAAAAAAAAAAAATTTGGTTGCAGTTTTTAACCGAGCTTAAATGTTTTTCAGCACTGAAAGTTTCACATTGATGTTCCGCTTTTATGAAGTTATGATGGCTCAAAAATGATCGAAAAAATAAAAAGCACTAAATTTCAACCCATCCCTGTGGACTTGGTGGGCCTGTAACTCAGACTCATACTAAGACATTTTGATGTTTTACATGACTTTATTAAATGTTATACAAAAAGCTGTTTCTGAGGGAAATTTCTCAGGTTGGAACTTTGGTTGGATTTGGTTTGAGTTTATATGGAATGACTCCTAAAGTAGCTTTACATGATTCACAGTCCAAAATAATCCTTATTTATCTTATACTCAGCTTCAGCTGTCTAAAACTAGCAGCCAAAGGACAACTTATGCTCAACAATGACAAAACAGCATTATATGACGGCCCGGGATGAGAACAGTTGTCAATTCTATCAAAAGATTGCATCACTTAAAGGATCAGACTGGTGATATTCTCTCATTTTTTTTCCCCTAACAAAAAGCCAAAACCCACATTGTGCTCCTCTCTTCTTCTCTGTTACACTCACAGCTAAGCGCTGGAATTTATAGACAGGATATCCCCACGCATGTCCTCATAGTCAAATAATAGAAAATAAAGGGAGTTGATGGAGTGATACATAAATGATAGACAGAAATGGAGGGAAATCTCAGACAGCAGCAGAGAGACAGAGATAGATGAAGTGATGTGTGGTCCCGTGGGCTGAATCCAGTTTAAATTGGCTGCTTTCCGAGCTCAGGATTAAAACTGGGCTTAATACCTTTACGCTAAAAGGCCTTTCCGTTCCCTCTGAGGGCAATCTGCTGCAGGAACACACCAGGCTTTTAATCCACAACAACAACAACAACAAGTTCATGGCTGAAGCTCACTGAGGCGAATCACACCACGACAGACTCACTCATCCTTGTTCCATATTAACGCCTCAAAGTCCAGTTTGGATCAAATTAGTTTAAAAAATAAATTAAAATTATTAGAATAAGGCAGGTTTTAAGCACATGAGGAGCAGTTTGTGTTTCTCACAGCCATCTTTGTTTGGGTCAGAGAAGAAGCAGCTTATGGAGTGGTTTCAAGTTCTTTAACAACAACTGATAGTGTAGACCAGTGCCAGTTTGATAAGTTCATTGACACAGATTGAATTAAGAACTGGTCTAAGAGCAGATTATTTCTTCTTTTCTGGTTCTTTAATGTGAAAATGCTGTTTTCCTCTCTTAAGCTGAATTGGTTGGACAAAATGGGAGAGCTGAAGACATCACATGGACTCTATTTTGATTTTATGACTATATCATGCATAAAAGCAATATCTCCAGCCTCTAAAAAGCCTATAAAGACACAATTAAGGAGAAACCAAAGGAGTATCAACACACCTTAGAAACAAAGGTGACCAATGCCATTTAATTTCTCCTAATTCAGGTAATTTGCACAACCTGGATGTTTTTAAATCTATTTTTATAGGTAAGAGGAAGGATTTGCCATAACATCACTTTCAGTTTTACTTCATGTCAATACTTTGTAATTCTGGCAAAAGAGTCCAATGTTCAATTTTATTTATAGAGTGCCAAATCACAGCAGTTGCCTTGAGGCACGTAATTCATATCCATTTTCATGGGGGCAGCAAGCTACAGTTACCTGCATTATCAAACAGTAGGCTGGTCTTTAAAACCAGTACTCTCACTACAAAACAACGTTAATGGGTCAGTGAGCTACATTGGACCTACGTTTTCATGAAGATGGCTCTGATTGTAGATTAAACTGAACACATAACTGGAGCAGGTTGTGTGTTCACTGTTTAAAATGAGCTTTTAGTGTTGTATAGATTCTCTGCTGAAGGAATGGGTTTTATAAAGCAACCTGTTGAACCAAATGGCACCAAATGCTGTGCGGTGAAGCTTCAGCAGTGCAAACTGTGTGCGTGGAACGCAACTTGAATTTGGATGAGTATGCAGCAGTCTTCTTAAACATAGACAGCAGAACTAGAAGCACTAAAATATATATCTCAACTCATGATTCGAGATTTCTGCAGCATTATTCTCATCTTAATTGCAGCACCTGTGTTGACTTGTTGCCGTTACATTTTTAGAGCTTGCGATGTCTCTGAAGTGGGCAGAACTCAATTGGCTCATATTTTGCAGCAAAGCTAAATGACATACTGTAGCCTTTACGTGAGCATGCTCAGAGCCTGAAGCCTGATACTCACCTTTGAGGTACACATTGGAGAAGCTGCAGCAACACAGTGTTAGAAATGTTTGCTAAATAAATGACCTAAATAATTCAAACCAATCAGCCTCAACTAATTATCATAAACAAATTGTTTCAACCCTCATAAATGACAAAAGTAAGAACAGGTATTAAATGAACTGTAACGATAATCCAACCAAAGTAAACTTTCAGATAACAGAGGCAGAGTTCACTTTCTGTTCAGACTTGTAGGAAACACCTTTGAACAGTCTCACCTGTTTTTAAACCCCTGTTCTCTGTAAAATCACCTTCTGGCTTTAGTGAGATCAATCAAAATCTGCTGCGTTGTGTTTTCCTTTGATCTGATTGGCCCACAGTCTGACGGTGTGGTGGCCAGCAGGGACAAACTTTACAGCAGGCAAGGAACAAAGAAGCAATTAGTCTCAATCAGGTAATCAAGGCAAACAGAGCAGGTTCTTTGTTTCTGATTGAATTTAAATTCTTCTGTCATTTGTTGGGATGCTGTGTGGGATTTTTAGGCCCTGATTAACCCACTGAATGCTCCACATATCCCTGCTGTAAAGGAACTTTTGGTGACTTTTAATGACCTCACCACCAACACATGAAACGAGGCCAAATGAACTCCTGAGGTAAAGTCTTTTTTTTTGTTGTTTTATTAAAATAATCCATTCATTGTGAAGGGATTGACGCTAAAGCAGAGGACATGAAATGTTCTCGATGCTTTAAGGTGCGGAGGCAACAGTGCAGAACGTATTTGGGGAGCTATCATTTCACAGACAGCTGCTGCATGTTGGGTTCAGTCCTCCCAGTGAAGGTGAACAGCAGGTGGAGAAACTCCGTCAGCAGTTTGTCTGAGTGCAGGATTTCTCTAAAACCCTCTGAACAGATCTGTGATATTTCACTGAGCGTTTGGCCTCGCACCAGGGAGCCATTGATTAGATTTTTATAGTGATTTGTATCTGGTATTTGCTCTGTAGCTATGAAGGGAGGCTTTTTGGTTTCAATTCCTGTTTCCAGCATTGATAGAATCAGTGAAGAAATATGACTCAAGTGTTTGGGTGCACCAGTGAGCTGGGTATTTGTGAAGTGTGATACTTTTGCTGCTCTGAAGCCAGAAATGAAATGACCAAATGTGTGTCTGAGTCGGATTCACACACACTGCAAACAGCACACGTTACTTTGGCTGCTGTGGTTTGTTTAAATCCAGATTTCTACCCATCTTCACTCTACAATAGATTTTCAGACCTTGTCATAATTAAAGGAAGAAAAACAAAGAACAGTGTCTTATTGCTCTGTGTATAGAGAAAAAAAAATCAACATTTCTTGTTAGTTTATCTACTGAGAGAAACATTCTCTCATTTGATGGTTTATTTAGATAGAAACAGCAGGGCATTTTCCCTTATTTAATAGCTTATTTATTGTGGGAAACAAAGACATTTATGGTGTTTAATACTTCATCTACAGTGGGGGGAAAAACATTTTCAGTTACTTAATGATTTATCATCTGTATGTTGTCCTTCACTACATCCAAGAATCTTCTGAGATCTTCCTCTTTTCCTCCTGCCTGGCTGTGTATCCACTCTCCCTCCTCTGCACATGTCCGAACCGTCTCAGCCTCGCCTCTCTGACTTCATCTCCACACTGCTGAACATATTCCTTTTTCTGTTATTTAATATTTTATCTTTAATGAAAAAAAAGGAAACTTTCTGGTGTTTACTGATGTATGGATAGTTAAAAGGGACACCTTTCTTTTTTTTTTTTTAATGGAATACTAACAAAACCCACCTTATCTTTCAGTTTTTCTATTGGAATAGAGTGAAAATACAAGACATGCACATGGTTGAGAAATCCACAGACTTTAAGTATGACATAATGGCAGCAGGTACCATCACATATCTGGAAACACTGGAAATTGAAAATCTTAAAATGTCTAAAGTTACGGTTTTGTCATGAGCTCTTGGACTGCCAACACTAGACATGTTCCCTCTGTAATCTGCATACTCAGGCTGTTGATTCAAACACTGGAAATTTGATGTCAAATGAGCTTGAATGTTGAATGAGTAATTTCCTTTTTATATGATCAGTTTCTAATCATTTCCACATTTCATGCACCGTGCTGCATAAAGCCTGTGGTCCCGGGGAAACCCTTTTTACCTCAGATCAGCTCTTTGTTGTAGTCTTTCAGCCGGTCATACAGTTTCTATCTGTAGGCTCGTCCTTCCTGAAGGCTGGTCAGTTCACTGATGAATGCCTGTGCTTCGTCTCAGCCTGTACACGGTTTCCGCTCTGCTTGGCCTCCATCTTAGGAGGTCACGGGTTCAATTCCCTCAGCAGCTACTGTGTCCTGGAGGAAGATTTCAGCTCTTCATCACTGTAATTCTGTCAGCTTCTTAAAGTGGACCTTTTCCTGCAGGCCTGGTTTCATTTAATGGTTTTTATTACAAAATGCCACAGACTGCTGGAGTTCAGGGCTCAATATTTCATAAGTATAACCTCACATCACCTGGAATGTCACCTTCACTGGTACTTTCACACACTGAAGCTTTTCAGGGTCATTATCACGGCTGCATGTGAAACTCTTCTAAGACTCAAACTAAAATCTTATGCTGCCCTGTGAATATATGCTTTTAATGATTTCTAAATACATGTAATAAATATTTTGTCATATTTTCTGACTAATCCAAATTGTTGTAGGAATAATTCTTACCAACTGAGATGAAAGGGGGCATTTGCTTTGCCTGTCATACCGTTAAAGTTGTTGATGCTCACATTAAAGTTTCAAGTGGTCAATCCTTTTGAGCAAAAAGCTGAAGCTTCACTTCTACCCCACAATCAGTGTGATATCTTAGACAGTGGATATGATCATCTCACACACACAAACCCTGCCCACCTGCTGTTCAGACTCATTTATGAGGGGCAGCCAATCAGAAGAACGATGGGTTTAATTGAGGGTACATTTTATAAAAATCCTTTTTGTTTTTTAAGTTTGGCCACCCCCAACATGTCCACTCAAAGAAAATACTTTGTGTTTTTGTCTTAAACGATTACATCTATCCATGTAAAAGTATGACGGTAACATGAATTCTGTATAAATGCTGAGCCACCACTAGTGTGAATAATGTTTGTACTGACTCAGTGGTTCAAAGTCATATTATGGCTCCATTTTAAACTTCAGTTTGTATTTGTATATCATAATAAATAGATGTCGTGGGCATAACGTCATAGCTGTTGTTTCTTCACATCCTGTTGGTAGTGTTAGATATTTTAGAAGGTTTTACACTTTTATTTTTGCAACAAGCCCCAGTATAGGATAAATATGGACTAGGTCCTCGAAAGTTAAAGACTAAATAGTTTACACTATTATAGTATACACTAATTATTTCACTAAACTCACGAGTTCATCTGTACCCATCTGCTGGTGACTGAATAAGCAATAGTTTTGAAAGGCTTTTTACTTCTGCTATAACTGTTGAAGAGTCATGTGTTAACATTACACCTGAGCTTAAATGAAGCTGTCATGTTTGTGAGCAGCAGGAGTTTATTTTTCAGGGAAATGTGACCTCCAGCTGTTGTAGATGTGTTCATATATCAGACATTTTCTTCACATTCAGCACAGGCACATGACGATGACTGCCCCTCCCTGAGCCTGGTCCTGCCGGAGGTTTCTTCCCATTAAAAGGGAGTTTTTGCTTCCCACTGTCACAGAGTGCTTACTCATAGGGGGCCGATTTGATTGTTGGGTTTTCTGATTATTGTATGAGCTTTACCTTGCAATTTTGCATTATATAAATAATATTGAATTAAACTGAATTACTGAAACTTCCAGTAAAACCAGAAAGAAATTAGGTCTGGGTAAAATCTATTAAATTACTAATAATGCAGTAAATTAGCAGTGTGATGGTAAACTGGTGGTATGAATGTCTTCTTTTGCAGGTGAAAGTTACTCCATGCCCCCTTTTAGACTCACCCTTGCATGCTGAAAGGACAGCTGCATACTTAAGCTTACAATAAATAAGATCCGTTTAAACTAAATCAGCAGTTTATCTGCATAAAGACAACTTTAGTTTTAAATTTTACTTTAGTTTTGCTGTATATGCATAAAACAAAGCAGCGGTGGATGTGAAGCACCAACCACACCGTCATCTCCACTGCTGCTGTGTTATCAACCTCTTTGCTGAGGAGAGCTGAGGCTGCTTCAGCTGAATCTTAGAATACTTTCTTTTCACACATGTGCTCCTAAATACATGTTATGGTCCATCTGTTTTAAATGCAAGTGACATGCTGTCCAGCCCTGAATCACCAGCGTCGCCTTCCTGCTGTGATTTCCACTCCATTAAGAAGAGCCTCTTTATTTCATTAACCTCAAACACTTCCTTTAATGTGACAGCTGGCTTTTGGCTGTAAGAAAAAAAACTACCTGTTAACAATTGTATGTAGCTTTGCTTTAATGTTAAGTTGGACATGGTTAAACCTCCTTCTATCCTGTCTGAAGAATTTCTCATTCTCTTTCTAAAAAGTTGCCGGGGGGGGTTGTTGGTTATGTACGTAAACAGTGTGGTGCTCTAAAGAGATGTTGCTGATGGGAAGTTTCAGCCTTTTAAATTTCTCTGTGGGCGCTCGTGTAACAGGAATGAAGCCAAAATCACAGAACAGCCAAGACTTAAACTCACATGAGCGGAGACTTTGTGAGATCATTGTTATAAAATCAAGATTTTAGCAATGAAGAGAAGCAAGCTGTAAAAATGGCTTGAAAGTAAAAGCAGGTTTAGTCTTTCTGGGGAGTATTTGTGTCATTAATGATGCTCATACAAATCACAATAGAATCAGATTTAATGTTAGCTGCATTAGCTAACCATAGGGGGATTTCCATATTTTTGTGGGGACAGTCCTCAGATAGTGCTTGTACTTAAATGTGGAGCTTGACACTGAACGTGAAACAATTGCTGCGTTTCCTGTGAAGGGTTAGATGAGGAGGCTGAGTGGTGTATTTGTGTGTGGATGCAGCACTGAGTGTATTTATGCGTCCATGTTGATATCAGGAAGGTGTGAAGAGGAGGACTATTATCGCAGTGTGAAGTGGAAAACAGTGATTGGCCATTCTGCTGCCTTCCCATTGACCCCCATTATAGCTGCATTAACGGGCATCCTGCAGGATTAGATTGCCATCACAGAGTGAAAGCACATACAGCTGGAAATGCACCCAAGAGACACCGAAGGCCCTCGCATAATGACAAAGTTATCTACTCCAGGGAGAGTTTACCTCCAGAACTTTATTCATATTAGAAAGTTCTGGAGTAAATGTCTGCTGACAGATAAGGATGAGGATATTATGTCCTGGAATGTAAATATTAGGTTTTTGCTTCAGTTAGTGTAGAAGACGGACTAGTTGTGGATGCATTTCTTGCAGTGGAAATGTTCACTCTTTGTTAGGCTACTCTACACCATAGACTCCATATTAAAGATGGACGTAGCCACTGGTTAGTGAAGTTCTGGTTTTGAACCTTTCACAGTCACTGTGTTAGTTTTTCTGAAACCAGCCATCAGGAACAAGGTGCGGATATGACTGAGAAACCAAGGACACTGCAGGCTCATGTAGTATCAGCTCATCAGTCAAAAACCAGGCCTGCCTTAAAACATACCCTGCTTTGTCTTCCTTTTTGACTCTGAGAACAAAATTTATAAAATGAAGATTGTTTTAAATAAACTAGCAACTGAGACACAATCATCAGCAAGGGGTTTATTGAGAATGACTCAAGTGAGAAATAGGATAGTTTTCTCATAGACCTCTTTTCACAACCAGAGTTGTCGCCTCCTGTAGCTTTGAGGCATTTCTGTGTAATTATTTTGTTGTTGTTGACTTTATTTACTTTTGCGAGTCAGTTTAGGAGTCATGTAATTTTTCTCCTCTCCCTGCTCTCAGCCTCACTGTGATGCACCTCCTTGCACACAGAGTGGAGCAGACAGGAGAAGTGAAATGATATTAATCGAGTTGAAAATAATAAGCGGAATAAAAGCTTTCCAACATGTTAAATCAAAGGGTGTGAGAGAAATCGACTGAGTCATCGGAGCTTTTCGGTCATGTAAGCTCGACAAGTACTACAAACATCCAAAGAAAAGCTGTTTATCAGTGTGAAATGCCTCCAAACTGCCTTAGCTTCCTCTGTGCTGTGTTAGCTCTCTTGCTGCAGTAAGTAAGTAACGAGGCGCAGCGTAGACTTAATCTGAATAGATCGACCAGTTCTGTCCTACAGCCATTCCCACTCTTTGAGACGTCATAGGAGCTTTAACCAGTCCAAATATGAGATGGATACATTCTTGCTCGGTTCCCTTCATACAGGATAATCATCACGCTGCAGTGAAAAATATTCCTAAACTTTTTGTGCACTTTGGGCAGAAATGCGGATCATCATTTAACTGTTGCATCCAGCTGTCTTTCCTTAACCTTAGCTGCACTTTGAGTTGCTTCCAAAATAAGATAATATTTTGATAAGATTATTTGCTGCAAGTTGCAAGATACTCCTGGAAAACAAATCAAGTAAATTGCCAGTGAACACAGCAGCTTTCAGATGTATTCATTAAAATGTTTTCTCATTATCTTAGCAAAAATGAATTCATTACATCCTCCCAAACTGCATTTGTTGTTCCAAATTGGTAGTACATGAATAAAAAAATATGGATCAGCTTGCAGCAGTATTGCTGTGTTTACTTTTGCAATACAAAGAGGTATCATGTCTCACGTCTCTCAGTCAGGCTGCATTATGCTTTGACTCAACACATTATTTACATATGAAGGTCTGATTGGGCAGTTGTGCTTAGGCTTTCTGTGGTAATTAAAACATGTAGCATCTGAAGTATAATCATATGCTTTTGCATCATGTTGCCATCACAGTGCAGACAGACACTGTATCATAGTGAGTCTGCCTGTACCAGCCCTGCGTAAAAGGTGACTCATAGCCTGCTGCTTCATGTGCCTTTGTAAAAGCATAAGTGAACATCGAGTTTAGATTTATTATTAATCCTCTGTTTAAACATCAGTGAACAATGCTCAATTTAACACGCAGCTGCCTAGAACATGACAAATCTCATTACCCGTTTGAGTCTTCACTTGACCTTGACAAACTACGTCATTTAGAAACTCAAAGCCACATCCATTCTCTGTTTAAACCAGGAGCTTATTTAGAAGACAGCCATTGTCCCATCTCAGTCAGGACCACTGTAGCCCAAAGATGACCCCTCCCCAATCCACAGTCGTTTTTATTTGCCAGCAAAGGACCTCAGCAACAGAGCAACAGAGCAATGAGTATTGATTATACTAGATTATAATATTTTTATAATATTTTTATTTTCATTTTAGAGAGTTTGATTTTCTGTTACATGGCACTGAACAGGAGTGGCCCTCCAATCTCATTGTATATCCTGTATAATGACAATAAAGGCATTCTATTCTATTCTATTCTATTCTATGGCAGATTATATTTATCAAGGCAGGAACTGCATGAAAAAGAGGAGCTGGGGTGGAGGTGGGCTACAAAGTGGATTGCAGTGCGACTGTAGGAAGGCTAAAGCAGCTTAAATGGTGTGTCCTGTGTGAGATTTCTCAACTGTGGCCTGCTTGAACCAACGCTATGGTCGAGTCTGTTTCTAGATTTGCTTCACTATCTAAGACAATTTATTTATTTATTTATTTATTAATTATTTATTGTTTCTTCAGATACTTTACTTTAAGGAGAGAATGCTTTAAGACTGTTCTGAGTTTCTAGAACGTTTGGCTTTGAATTTTTAGGCACTGGCACAAAATATGGGAGCTGGTGTGGAGGTGGGTTACAAAGCAGCTTGCAGAAGGAAGTGTAGTGGTTTTAGGAAGCTTAGCAGTGTGTCCTATATGATACTTGCCAATAATATATGTAGAAAGGAGTCAGCTGAGCCATCAGAGGATGTGGGCTGGCATTGAGATCAGCTGATCTGCCAAGCTTGACTTCATAGCCTGCCTGATCCAAGGTTATGCTTGATTTTTGTGTTTCCATATTGGCTTCCTTATCTAATGTATTTTTTTCCCAAGTCACTTCAAACAGGTTCCTTTCAGGAGGAACCAGGTTTAGGACTATTTTAGGTTCAAGAACTTTTGTTTTTTGGAAAATTGAGCCAAATATAAACTCTGCCCATTAAAAGTCCATCACAGTTATGCAGTTGGGGTCTGTGTGATATTTACTGGGAATGGCTCATTCTGTCTGGAAGTCCCCATAGCTCATCCATACAGCTTGATGTATTGATCACATTTCTTAATAAACAAATATATTTTAAGTGTCACAATTGAGGACTGCAATGTTTTAACATCTCATTGACTAGTCATGATATGAGGATGGTTTTATAGAAAGGTTATGGGAACATGGGTTCAGCTTTTTCTGTTACAATATGAAAATGGTGAAATTAGGACTGAGAATCAGAAAGATGGAGACGTAGGAAGGTGAACGAGAACAAATGTGATCAAAAGATACAGAAAGAAGAGGTTGGCATTACAAAAGACATGAAGGCAAAAACGAGGGAGAAATGGAGATAAGGAAAAGGAGACGGCAACAGAGATGGAAGGAGAGATCGAAAGAGTGAAATAACTGAATGAATGTGGCAGAGGAAAAAGAAAGGTGAATGAATTAAAGTGAAAAGGGTGAGACAGAACAAAACACGGTATGAAATGAGAGGCAAAAACACCAAAAGGCAAAGATGTAATGATAGGGAGAGGGAGGAGTATAAAATGCCTGCAAGGAGAGAGGAAAATAAACGAGAGCGAACGAGACAGACAAGGAAAAACCAGACAGACGGAGCTGAATGTAAGAGGCAGACAAACCAACAGAAAAGAGACGATTCACAATCAGCCCATGTCTGCACCACTCCTCCTCCTCCTCTTCCTCACTCCCTCCCTCCATTTTGTCGTTGTCCTCTGTCTGATGCTGTTCCAACACCTCTGGGCTTCATCCTTACATCCACCATCCAACACGCTAATGCTCCTCTGCTGCAGCGTAATCAGACGCCAAGAAGTAAAACAAAAAACAATCCATCCAAAATAAAGAGCAACTGAAACAAAGACGCAGCATATCTCTTGTGGGCGAACGTGCCTCAAACAGTGAGGTAGAACCCAGTAGAAACTTGCATCAACTGATACTATGTCTGTTTAAAGCTGCAGTGATGAGGATTTTTATTCCCCTTTGTGTCACCATGCAATTAATCCTTAAATCCTGTTTAATGAATCAGTGGTTGAGATGATCAGTCACCTCTAATTCACACCAGAGCAACATTTTCTCTAAATTAAGACAACATTTTTCATCAGTCCTGTTGTTTTTCAAAGCACCTTTCCGCTCTCTGAAAGCTTTGGCAAAATCCTGATGTTCAGTCTTCTTTGGATGCACTTATTTCAAAGCAAAATGTTCTAATAAAAAGCCTGGTTTTATCATTTTTGAAGCTAAATGTTAAGGCAAATGAGAGGTGTGAGGAGAAGAGTTTCAGACTTTGTTAGATGGTTTAAAAACAGGATTAAAACTCCTTCCAGATGCAAACAGCAAAGGTTTAGAATAGAATAGAATGCCTTTATTGTCATTATACAGGATGTACAATGAGACTGGAGTTAGCTGATATAGTTGATATACTAATTTCTATTCTGCTTAAACAATGATTAAATAACAACATTTGGCCCAGACACGGCCCATACGTGCTGTTTTCTTAGGCCAATGTTTAGCCTTGACTGTTGGCTGCCTCAGCTCAGCCACAGGTCCACCAGACATGAGCTAGATGTTTGCTGTGTGTGTAACTTATGGGCCACACCTCATCTACACAGGTGCCTCCTGTAAACTGTCGAGTCCAGCTCGTGACTTTCTGGGCCATGTCTGACCCTGCTGTAATCCTCATGAAGTCTGGGCCAGATGTGGCCCACACAGTACTAATCATGACCCATGTCAGGCCTCAGCTGGTGACCCCTGGGTCACATTTGGCCTACAAAATGCAAAAAGTAACCTGGTAGTCCATGTAAAACACAAAGCCAGTAGAGGCTGACACTACTAGTCTAATTTGTTCAAAGATAAATCCACCGGATTTAATGTGGGCCAAAGAGCACCCCTAAAATCCTGCAGTTTTGATACCTTGGCTTATTTGGTGAGACTCACTGCAGTCTTTAATGATAATTAATCAATATTAAAGTGATCCACAGCTGTGACGAAAAGGCCTCAAACTGTTTTACATTGGAAAAGCAGGAAGAAATGCAATGGATGGTGGTGTCAGTAAGACCATCAGTCTGTATGACTGGTTGTGTTTTGGCATCAATCAGTGGTGCACCAATGAAACAATGCCATTTTTTTTTTTCATCCTACAAAACAGAACTGATATGGCATATTGAAATAAAATAGACCAGAGTCGATGCTTGCTTGGGAAGTATTTTGATGAATCCAAGCCCATCAGTGTCTGAATTATTGATAAGCAGAATATTTGATCAAGGGCTTCATAATCTCTATCCAAATTCAGCTGCTAATGTGACTCTTCCAAACAGTCTGAGCAAACGCGTCGCTAGATGAATGAAAGCAGCAAACAAACCAATTATTGGAAAAATGGGAGCCAAGGTGGCCAGTGTTTGACAAACCCTGGTGAAGTCCAGTGAAGTGGAGATAAATAAGTCAGTTGAACTGAGAAAAAAATGGCATAAAGGCGAATATATGGACTGAGTGTGATGTAGCTGCTAGCATCTCTGCTGCTGTCAGTGAGACTAATTTTTGTTTTGTTTTTTCCTGCAAAATAACACTGATTTTAATATTGTGATAGCTGAAGTGTGTTTGTGTCCTAAGGCTATGCACACACGTCAACAAGAGGCAGGAACAACCTTCAGGGGGTCAGAAAGCAGCCACATGGTCACATTAATAACTGCAAACACTGACTTTTTCCTGTTTCTCTTGTATTTTAACACAACTGTTTTGCTGCTTTTTTTTTCCAGTCAGTTTGTGTAATTTGCGTAGATTTTGTGTTTATCGAATGCTGCCCTTGTGGGACTTGATTTATTTAATTTGGTCTGCTCAACTCTCGCAAAGCTGGACTCAACTCACATGTGAAATGATATAAAACTTGTTTCCAATCATGTTAAAGTGTAGTACAGCAAATACATAAAAAAGGCTAAGAACTGGCCTTTGGGGTCAGGACTACCCACAGCTATAAAAATGATGTATTCACAGACAGTTTTGCATAATTCAGGGCCATTTTTATTCTTTCACTGTAGCAGTGTCATTGTGGCATCATTATCACTTCACGCATATATTTTCTTCCTTTTAATTATAATGCAGTAATTTGTTTGATTAAAGGGGGCTTTTATTGCACAACCTGGCAACACTTTCAGCAATGTAACCATAGCCTAGCGTACAGCTGTTTGGGTCGCTGGATTATTTTGGCGTCCGTTGTCACAGATTAGATAATAAAGTTTTCATAGTAGGCATCGTCAGACTTCCAGGTGTGAGGCCATGGTGGAGGTCTGGGGGTCACTGCTGCTCGGACCTGAGTATATATGACAGCTGTTTGGGGCCTAGCTGTATTATGTTGGCATCAAATGTCACAGTCAAGATAGTTAGGACTTTATAATCTTGTCATTTACATGTTGCACTATATAACTTTAAAATTCAGCCAGTAAAACTTTGTAACCTTTGATCTCCTTTCACAACTTTCTGGTGCTTGCAGGTAGTTCTTTGGCCGTATTTCCTTCGAGCAATGTCAGCTGGTTGGTGAAAGTCAGATGTGTTTTAAAAACAGTTACAGAAATGAAAATGTGACTGTTTGACTGACAGAAACACCCGGAAGGAGTCACAGGGGTGCAAACGTGCACATATCACTCAGCCATCCACTCAGCAAGTCCTTAAAGTCCCCAAATCTCACCTAAAATCTAAAGGCAATCGGGTTTTTGCCGTTACTGCCCCCAGCCTCTGAAGCAATCTGTCGCCATCATTTTTGGTTGCTTTCTGTTTGCTCTGAGATCCTCACAGTTTTCTTGCTGCATTGTTTTGTTTCTAGTTATTGTTATTTCTGCTCTACATATTTAAGTATACTAAATGACTGCATCAGATACAATGTTTCAAAACAGGATGTGTAAAAGTGACTTGATTTGAAGTAAAGCCAACAACAACTTATGGCATTGAATTTTAGAATAAGATGGTTGTAACTGAGGTACAAAGGTTGAAGCAGTGATGCAAAATTATGCAAACCCTCAGAGAAGTGTTTTTGGTGGGTGGACAGATGAACGAACCATCCAACAAGAGAGACAGCCGTTCATAACGTCCTGATTATCTCACCGTGATTTTTACCTAAATCCAAGTCTTTACTACAGAGATGTTGAACAACAAATCAGGCAGCCTGTAAATCTGCTTCTCACACCGCTAACTGCTCAGCCATCAAGGGATAATGAGAGTAAGTCATCCATCCCATCAGCAAGTCAGTAAGACTGCCAGTCAACCAGTAAGTCATCCAGTTGGTCAGTCAGTTGTGTCAACAGCATAGTGTGCGATTATCTGGAGCATGTGATGTATGTGTTTACACCTCGCTCCCTCCGTCTGCCTCTCCTCTGTGTGATTGTCTCTCCACCTGAGTGCCTCTCCGCCTTCTCCAGTCTGACTCACTCTTTTCACCTTCTCCTCTGAGAGTGAGCGACTGTGCACACTAAACGTCTGGACTGAGAGCTGAAAATTATTCTGCATTGGCGCGTGTGCATGTGTGTGTGTGTGAGTGTGTGTGCGCGCGCGCACGCAATTCATTGATCTGCTGATTCATTCATTAAACTGTCAAAATGTGTTACAACCAAGCAATGTTTGGAAGCAGCAGTCTGGCTGGTTTGATACGTTTCCTCAATGAAAGCAAACCACACCAGCAACAGATTGATCTTAACAGCAGCTGCTTTATATACGTCTTGCAAACCAAGACAGATACCTGCTAATTGCTGCTTATATACATTAAATACATGATGATATGACTGTTGAAAGTTTACCCAGAATGTACTTTTGGATGGGGTTTTTTTTTTTCCCTCTTACTTTCCTTATTTAATTATCATAAAATAGATGAAACAGCCGGGGTACCAATGCTTCTTTCTGTTCCTCTGTATCATAGACATCAAATTGGTGCAGATTTGTTATTGAAACTATGCTGTATCCTGTGATATTGATACTTAATGCTGTTTATAGCAAAAAATTGTGGTGAACACAACAGATGCATGATAAAAACTTGGGACTGTGACACCCACCAAGGCCTTTTATTGCTTCTCTGCAGGTTTTGCATTTCAGACTTTTAAAGAGGTGTTTGTGTCCCTCATCAGATCACACAGAGGGGGAATTTTGGAAGTGTGACTGATTAGGAAGCATAACTGCATTTTATTTCCCGCTGAGATGTTTTATCATGTTACACTTCATTCCCCATTCAATGCACAGTCTAGACCAGACTCATTGGTGTCGCTTCAGACTATTAACCATCTGTCTCTTCCTCTTTTCTTTTTTTTTTTTTTTTTTTTTTTTCCTCTGCAGGAGTTTGGAGGACTAGTAGGATGCTGAGTATCTTTCCTCCTCACTACTGCTCTCGACCCTGCTCTCCATGACCTGAGAGCGCCGCCACAGCGGGAGGAACGAAACACGAGAGAGAGAGAGAGAGAGAGAGAGAGAGAGAGGAAGAGGAGGACAGAAGGCCAGGGAAGAAAGGCAGGAAGGAAGAGAATTTTTTTGTTATTATTTGTTTTCCCTTTCTGAGATGGCGGCAACGGAGGCCAGTGCAGTGCCAGTGGTCCAGGAAGATGGAAAAACTGCCGAAAGCAAGCCAGTAGAGGTGGAGCAAGCACCCAAAAATGCCAACACAAGCTCAGAGACTGTCAAAAGCGAGGCTGTCAGTAAAGACGGTACAGCCATCAACAGCGAGGTTGTTGATAACAAAGAGACTGTGAATAACGACACAGCGGCGGCAGACGCAGCAGGAACTGATGAGGGAGGAGCCGTGGCAACGAGCGAGGATGCAGCACCTCCTCAGAGCTCCGAAAACATCACCTCCACTGAGCCCAAGACCTCGTTCCTGGATTCCTTCCTCAACAAGAGTGGCCTGGGAAAGGTCATGGGTGGAAGGAAGAAGAAAGAGCAGAGTGCCACCACAGCAGGAGGTGAGGAGAGCGCAGCTGAAGGAGCGGAGAAAGAGGGTGAAAAAGGAGGGGAGGAAACTGCAGCAACTGAGGGAGGAGCAGAGGGAGGTGCAGAAGGAGAGGCAGCGACAGAGAAAGTTGCAGAAAATGGAGAGAAAGAAGATGAGAAGAAAGCAGAGAAGGGTAAACCAGCAGAAGCAAAATCCACAGTTCGAGATCTGATTAGGAAGCCTGTGGCTAGGATCTTCTCCCATCGTAGCACTGAGAAGAAGGAAGGCGCTGCTGCAGAACCCCAGAAACAAGTAAAGGTCCGGTCCAAGTCCCTGGACCGGCTGGAAGATCCCGAAGCACTTAATACCACTGCAGACTCCATCGTAGAGGAAGGAGGAGCAGCAGGAGGTGCAGAAGAAGAGCAGAAAGCCTCTGCCTCTTCAGCAACCACTAAGCACATGAAACGCTGGCACTCTTTCAAGAAACTCATGGCTCAGAAGGCACACAAGAAGAGTGGAGGGGGTGAGGATGGGAAGGAGGAAGGCGCAGAGGGCGAAGGAGGTGGGGGAGATTCCTCCACGCTCGACTCCAAGGAGTCAGGCCAGAAGAGGTGGAAGCTGAAACGTTCCTGGACCTTCCAGGGCCTGAAGAGGGACACTTCCATGTCCGGCATCAGTGGTAAGGCCAAGGGCTCCGACAAAGACTCCGCCGACAATGCCAAGCCGGAGGAGCCTGCGGGAGGAGCTGAGGGAGGAGAAGAAGCAGCTAAGGTGGAGGGAGGAGCAGAGGAGGGTAAGGTGGAGGGAGGGGAGGAAAAGGAGAAAGCAGAGGGAGGCGAGGAGGAGAAGGCAGCAGGAGGTGGAACGGTGACGCAACATGCCAATGAGATCTGGACCTCCTTCAAGAAGCGTGTCATCCCCAAGAGCAAACGCGCCAATACAGAGTGCCCCCCTGGCGGGGAGGAGGATGCACCTCCAGTCACAGCCTCAGGTGAGACAACAGTCAAGCACATAAACCACAAAACTGGACCTTAAGTCTGGATTTCATGTTATGACCAGAATGGACTTTGCCAAACTTTATCCCAGTCTTCACCCAACCTGTACTATGAAGCAGGTTTGACATACTTTAACTTCATCTGACTTCATTTACCCCAACATCAGTCACACGACAGTGGTTATCCAAACTATCTGAAAAACATGACAGGTCTAATGGCAGCAGATACATGACCACATTCTACAGGCATGTGGGCATTAACCTCAGAAGAGCCAAGGCTGCTGTTCTGAGTGCTGCCAACATCAGCCACACTCGGTAGACTCTTGGTTAAATTTGGGCACCAAAACTACACTCGGTCAGGATTAGGAAAAGATCATGTTTTGTATATAAATGCACCCTTCTAACAGCTTTAAACCTGCTCATCAAAAAAGTTGCGCTAAAGGGCAGTGAGTGTGTTAAAATGTGCCACCAAGGGGTTCTGACTGAACATCCATACATGATGAGTGAAGACTGTAGCTGTGTCCAAATTCAGGGGCTGCATCCTTCGAAGGATCTGGTCTACGTAGGCCGGGTTCTTCGAGGCCCGCAAAGGCCGGAAGCGAGTGGCTGTGAAATTGGACGGTCTAGCCTTCATATCAGCGTCACCTACCCTTACCTCAGCGGAGCTCCTGTCGCCTAGCAACCATGACAGTGTAAAGCACAGTTGTAGAAAAGAAGCTGTTATAATGGAGCCTGAACTTTTTTTTTTTTTTTTTGCGTTTTTGGCCACAGCGGCTTTTGTTAGCAGTGGAGAGAGACAGGAAATGGAGGGAAGATACAGCGGAAGACACGCAGGCAAATTGGCGACAGGCCGAGACTCAAACCCGCGCCGCCCACACCGCAACGCGCGGCATACCTATGTGGTCGCCAGCTTCACCACTAAGTCACGTGGGCGCCCCGAGCCTGAACTTTTTTTAATGGATTTATTTAATGACAGCTCTTAATTCAAAATAAGCTGTAAAAACAGGTATAACACATTTCCACATCAAGGAATAAAAATGAGCAAATGATTCATTTCCAACTGCACTGACAGCTCTCTATTAAGACATTAAAGTTAGATAAAACTATCCTGTTATAAAGCTTAACTTTAATATCAGCCAAAACGTTTTGCTCAGGAACAAATGAAACACTGAAATAAGCCAAACATCAACCGTTAGAGATCATCTAAGTGAATTTTATCTGTTTAGCGAAAGCCAGCGGAGGTTTGAAAAGGAGGTACCGGGAGTCAGACGTTCTCTCCGAGTATAGCGAGCCGTGACTGCCTGGTCAGCTGACAGCTGGCTAGGCCAGCTGGCTGGTAGAGCAGTGGGAACGGACATGTCAGAAAACATCGGAGTACTTCTGCAGTTAACAGATATCTTGATAAATCAAGCAGATATTTGAGGTTTACACATCTCCATTCTCACCTGAAAACATCTTAAAGGTTTATTTTGTCAAGGATTACGTTTGAGTATTGCTGTGCTATGACTTGAAATCCAGGAAAAGAAGGACGCGTTTGTCGGCCGCATTTGTTGGAGCCTTCAAATCTGGACAGCCTTCATCGCCTGGCTGTGATGTAATCAGTCTACAAATGTGGCCTTTGAAGGATGCGGCCCCTGAATTTGGACACAGCTAGAGACCGTACTGGTGGTTCCCTCCTTTGTAACCCTTTTCATAAGGTGATTTCTCCTTGAAGCTTTACAGAAGGTTGCTTTTAAAATAACAAGCAAATATTAAACAAAGGTTAACAAATTTAGTTCATTTTTTAATCTCAAAAATTATCACACAACCCTTCACTGGGTCCTTAGCATTTAGATTGAGAGCCACAGCTCTGTGAGTGTCATCATTTCCAGATTTATTGTCAGACTTTTTATTTCATGTTATTTTAGAGGAAGCTTTAAATGAGCAGACATGTAGTGAAGAGTTTGATTGCAAATCTTAAACAGCACAGTTTATTAGCACCACAGTTGGACACCATTTAAAAATTCAGCTTCTGCAGCCGGCAGCTTGTTTGCACTCATTTCAGTCTGTCGCTGTCCGCCGAGCACACACTGCAGTTAAAGGCTTGCTAACTCTGGGGGAGGTAATGTAATTGAACATTCTCCCAAATAAAATATTCAGTGAGTGATGTGAAATTCAAATTACAGCATAGCTTAGGTCAACAGGAAAGCCTAAATTAAGCTTTTCTTTCTGCTTTTGGAAAACACAAAACAGAGCACATCAGATATTAGGGAGGAGATTTCTTTAAACTGGTTTACACTCTAATTGCTCATAAAATATTCCACTTTCCTTGATTCAGAGTAATAAATAGTGTTATAATTTTAAAAATTATAACACTGGCGTAATATTGATTTCCTGCAGTAAGATAAGGAAAACTTTATTCATTGGGAGATTTCTGTGTTACAGCAGTTGAATAAAGAATTTATAATTGATCAGGTAAAAAAATGTTTAGGTGAAGAATAGCTATGAATTTAATTTGGTGCCAAAAAAATGCATAAAGTAACTGTAAGAAAGGACTAAATCTGCATAATTAATCATTAAAGTATAAAACAATAAAGGTTTGGAAAAGTCACACTACATTTTTATCAGTAGGTACATCCAAAGATGCATTCCAGTTATTAACATAAGAAAAGTTGTCCTTTCTAAATTATTGATTAAACCCTTTAGTTACCACGGGCCCACCAGCGGGCCTGTTAACATCAAAAGTGACGCCATTTGTGGACTTCCTGCAAAAATTACCATAATAATCCTATGTTGGGTGTGAAGCGAAATTCCTCAGCTTTCAGAAACCGTTTGAATTTTTCCGATAGGACAAACAGTCACGTAATTACGGTAATGCAAAGTGCGTTTGATCAGACGTGTCAGCGGTGATATGCTCAGTGTTACCCAGCTGTTCACAGCAAGTAAGTGCAGATAAAAAGTGTATCGGCGGTGATCGCCGCTGTTAAAGGGTTAAGAAAGAATTTTTTACATCACCTGCGGGCAAGTATAGGAAACAGGTGCGAGGGAGGCCCCTCCCACTCCGTCTACCCACTCATCAGGGTTGGGGGTGATATGTTGGGCATATGTGTTGGTGTCTGAGAGTGTATGGTATGAAAAGGATGTGTATGACTGTGTGAAAGCTAGACTGCTATTAAAATTGTGAGAAAAGATGTGACATGAGAACTGATCAACAGTCCCCCATCCATACCGCCCCGCCAAAACCCTCAATGTCTAAGGTGCACATGAAATTAAGGAGTAGGCTGGAGTGGGGCCACATCAGCAGCCCCACCCACTAACCACCGGGTGACACACCTGCCCCCCACGACCCTATGTATACTGTGATGTGTCGTCAGCCATAATAACTGTAGTATAATTACAAGGATAGGCGGGTCACCGCGCAGTACAGGAAGTAGAGCCACGTGAATGGCACTACCCACTGTGGCCTATGCAGCGCATGACAAACTGGCCTGAGTCCAAGACCAGCTGCCCTCAGCATACCCAAACTACTCCACACATGGGAGACAGCCACTCCCCCACCTGAGCAGTGGAATGCACATTTTTGAGTCACATGTGTAAAAGTAATCATTAGAAATATCCTGATGAACTTTAACCTTGAACTCTCTTCTCCCCTCCAGGTGAGGAGGGAGCAGCAGAGGAAGGCAAAGATGGCAAATCAGCCAAAGCCAAGCGTTCACATTTTGGCCGTGCAGTTTCCCTGAAGAACTTCCTCATGCGAAAGGGCAAGTCCACCAGCGTGGACACGGGTGAGGGCGCCAAGGAGGAGGAGGAGGTCGCAGAGGGAGGAGAAGCAGCAGCAGAGGAGGGAGGCACCGACGGTGAAGCTGCCACAGCGACCGAGGAGACCAACGACAAAGATGCAGCAGCCGAGAAGACACCAGCAGAGGAGAGCGGAGCAGAGGCGGAGAAGGAGACCGAGAAGACGACGACCGAAGCTCCAGTGACCAACGGGGAGAATGGCTGCTCCAACGGCACAGAGGAGGAGAACGCCACACACAATCACCAGGAGGAGGAGGAGAAGACGACGGGGAGCAGCCCCGTGAAGAAGAGCAAGGATGCAGGAGGGGTGAAGGACGAGGCCAACGCCAAGATCATCAATGCCACAGCGGCTGTGAACAGCGGTGAGTTAGAGCACGCCAACCGGGACTCTGACGAGCCTCAAAACAGCAGCAGCAGCAAAGATGGAGAAACTAACGGCAAACAACAAGAAGCACTAACAAACAATAGCAGTAAACACAGCGCATGCAGCGGCCACCCACCACAGATAGCATTAGCTGTTAGCAGGGAGGAGGGAGAAGGGCAGAGAGGGGAGGCAGAGTCTCCACAAAATGGAGGTTGTCATGAAGGGTCACATGGCCAGGGAAAGAGAGAGGAGGAGGAGGAGGAGGAGGAAGAGGAGGAAATGAGGAAAAGGGATCTAAGAGAGGCAGCAGTGGCCATAGTTCAAAATGTGATGTCAGCAGCAACCAACCAATTAGAGAGGGAGTTGTGCGTGGATAATAGGTTAAACGGGTGTTATGATGCTGATGTCAGATACTAAGAATACACACACACACACACACACGTGTAAATGATACAATTAAACATGCCAAATGTAAAACAGCACACGTTAGCACTGATTAGCATAATAAATGTGGTGATTATGGAGCTGTGAGGAGAGAAGCATATCATGGTGTGAAGACTGAAAGCAGGAGGAAGAGCAGTGATTCTGACTCTGTCCAAAAAAATATTTATACACCTCCCAGTGTCACAAATTAAGAAAACGCATCTGATGCATTTAATCTGAACAGAAAATTAAAGAAATTAAAAGCTGGAACAACAGCAGGAAACGGCGGCTTCATTGAGTCCTTTCAGATCTGCAGAGAAGCCGTAAGATCCAATAATCAGCAACCATTTTAATTTAATGTAGTGATTTTTGAAGAGGCAAAAGGCAAACTATTCCTGGTTTACTTATGTCAGTTCATGAGTCCACGTGGATCACTGTGCAGACGTCTACATGCATGTCAAAGTTTGGGACCAGAAACATAAACAGCTGCTTGTTTTGTGCACGTAAACCCGTTAAGCTGACCTTTCTCTGTGTACGTGAACATGAGCGTGGCCTGGGCAACAGGTCGTTAATTTAATAATCATCATTCAGTTAAAACTTTCCAAAATGTTTTTTGTACAGGGGATTTCCTTTTTAATTTTAAATTCAATAAGGAGAGACCCTGTGAAAGAACTGGACATCATTTTGAAGTACAGAGTTTGAGTAACAGATTCTTTGGCAGTTAGACTCAGATGAAGCTACACAGCAGATCCGTCCCAGTGAACGAGTGTGAGAGGCAGAGTGACGGAAGAGCACACAGAACAGAGGCCGACTGGCTCGCAGAAGGTGGGCAAGAAAATGACTGGACCAGAGTGATGATGACAGAACCGAATTTAATAGTGTGGTAAAAAGAGGACGTGATTATAGAATAGTCCAGAAGCCCAAATGCCCAGCACTGGAGGCTGTCAAGTAAATATAGATGTTTCTTACCGAACCTGTCCATACGCGTGATTCTAAATACAATAAAGGTTAAAAGGTTGGAAGCTGTTGATGGTGTTACACTCAGAATTGCGCTAAAGGGCACAAGGCCAGCTGCTGGTCGCTGCTGACTGGGGCAAACTGGGACAAAAGAGCCCTGAACAGGAGACCTGCACCATCACTGGGATAAAATCTAGTTTATGGTCATCACATTGTTTGTGTTATTCTCTGTGACATCACCACAGCCCTGTAACCTATTATACAGGTGCTTGAGGCATGCCTTTTTAATTTCTCCAGAAAGTCTCGTGTTTTCAGGCTGTTGCAGCGCCTCCCTCTGTGTAATCTGAGAATCTCTGAGCTCCTGCACTGATACATCATTGAAACAGTGGTAAACATCGAGTCAGTTGTACGCTCATGTCTACAACCTGTGCCGGGTTACAAAAACTGAAAGGTGCACAATAAACTGAAATGATGCTAAAGCATGGTGTGTGCCATCGGGGGGGGGGGCATTACTTCTGGTGCACGCTGCCATTGATGAGGGCGACCATGAAGAGCCTGAACTACATGTAGGAGCGACGGAAGGATGAAGCCGACAGTGAGGGGATGCTTGACGAGTGCTGGGATTAATTCCATCATCCATGGGGAAAAAATAGACTTCCTCTGCACAGATCATGTTGACTGTGGGATTGCTCTGTCATCTCAGCTCAAGCTGAGCTAAACAGTGAGTCTTGGAAAAAGGTGTGCTTGATTTATAAGACAAGACAAACTGAGAATTTTTTTTTTTTTGCCCTAATGCAAAAAGGTACTGTTTTATCCCAATTGGTTTCCAAAGTCACAACTGAAATTAGGATTTGATCTAATTGCCCGGGTCTACTCTGTGTTTGGAGATTTCACACATGTGATCATTGTGTTTTATCTGAGGCTGGACTTACAATAACTGTGATATTTATTTAAAACTGAAATATCAATATCTAATTGTTACAGAGTCTCTCTCCACCTCCACCTATGTATAATTAGTTTGACAGAAAGGAGACAAAAACACAACAAACAAGTTAAAGATCAGATTTCCATAAAATTCTAATTTTCTGTTGTATAGGCATTCGTTTGATTGTCCTGAATTCTTTTGGCCACAGTAATTGTGTGAAGGAAAAAAAAAACTCGTTTTTAAGATGTTCTTTCAAACTTGAAATTTGATTTTAAAAAACAAAAAAAACAAAAAACAACTTCAAAGAAATTACTTTTTCATGCTCAGCCAAATCCCAACAAAGCAGGTTCTTCCTGGATTGTGATGGCAAACCAGATCTGCTGATTTTTGGACTGATGGTTCAAAGATTACTGAAAGATTACATTTCACCTGCTGCATTCAGTCTTTATGCTAAGCTAGGCTAACCATGACCAGCTCCATGTTCAGCCACCACACTGACATTGAAAACTTCCCAAAGTGTTTACCCATAGGGACACGCACAGACCCACACACTGTATTTATAGGCATGCCAGCTTTTCTGGGTGATTGCATGCTAAATGTGATGCATTTCTTCCTGAATCCCTTTAAGGAAGTCGTAGAGTAGATGTTTGCTCAGCAGTGAATCAGCAGAGAGAGAGAGAGAAGTTTCCCTTTCATTTCACTAAGTTCATGCACAGATGAGCAGTAAAAGCTTTCAACAACGACCTGGACTCAGGTGGCGAGCAGGAAGCTGGCTGCTTATGAACTTGTATGAGAATGTAAATATCAGATTATCTGCTCTGCGGCACATCCTGTTACTGTGCAGAGCTAATTTGATTTTGAAGCCGCTTTGGTAAATTTTGACCCACACACAGGAGTATCGAGGATGGACATGAGGAAATGTGATGATGGAGGTGAAATTTAGCATCTCCTGACATTTTAAGCCTTTTCTTTTCTTTCCATGAGGGTGGTCTGCTCAGTGGACTTGCTCTTTTCCTTTCTGTTCGTACCGCTTCCCACATTCCCACCAGGGAGCCGCCGCGAGCTTCTGGACGCTGAGCAGTAGGAGGTGAAGTGCCTGTGAACCAGAAGGTGCTCTGCTTCCTCCTCCATTATTTATCACTTTCAGCCTCCTCTTCATTCAAGTGCTACGTGAGGCTCGGTGTCCAGCGACCGCCTCGCTTTGATCTCTTGCAGCCCGACAGATGCTCGCGGAGAGAATCGCAGCTCCTGCTGCTGCCGTGCAATTCACAGGGAGTCTCTTTGAAGCTCCGAGTCTTTTGCTAAAACGAACTCTGTTTAACGCCCAGTGTTTAGGACATTCTGCCAAGCTCTCTGCAACACTAGCAGCCCATTTTTACTAACAATACAAGCTAAAAAGCACACCAAATATGCCACCATACCAGGGGCGTTTAGGCGGTTGGTTTTGTTTAAAGTGCTGGCACAAGAACAACCGAGAACCAGCTCGGAAATGAATACCAAATCAGACCAACTGAAAATTTCTAATAATTTTAATAGCAAACATATCTCCTTCATTTTGGGCACCAACTTATTGGATTTGTTGGAGCCAGAAGTGACCATTTAAATGAGGGGTGGGGTAACAAGCTGCATCCACAATGCATATACAATGCACAGACAGCGGTACCTACTATTAGTGCCAGCAAAATCCCAGAATTTCACTCTCAAAAACTGGAGTTCAGACTTCTTGGATGGTAATTATTGTAATAATTGCATTAAAAAGACTCCAGCAGCACAAACATGGCCCAGGTGAAGCCTAGCAAACAGCTAGCAGCTACAGCCACCTGTGCCACCAGTCAAAGAGGCCACGCCCCTAATAATGCAAACTTTAAGCCTCAATGAAATTTAAACATGTGAGTTATTAAAAAATTCTCCCTCCGTTCAGCTGTTACAGAGGGGGAAATAGGCTATAGAGACCAAAGCAGCTTTTCGTCCAGGCTATAAACACGTTTACTTCTGCTGTAAAGTTGGACATTTTAATGGGAGTCTATGGAGACTGGCTCAGTTTTTGACACTTCAGTGCTGTAAGGGTCAGTTTTCAATCCTGGCTGCTTGGTTGACGGTTTTGAGGGGCTTCCAAATGAAAATGGTGCAGCAATTTGGCAGCTTTTTATGGCCCAATGTATGATGAGCAGATGAGTAGAGAAGGGAATAGACTTGGAAACCAAATAGTTATGATGTGGCCAGTGGCACAACTCTTGTAGACAAGAGAGTTTGTTGAACTCTAACTTTAAATGCCTTTACATCTTAAGCGCTTCCTTTTAGAAGCAGTTGGTTAATCGTGCATCACATGTTTACAGATAAGACCACTGCCATTTCTGTGCATTTAAACATCCTTTCCTCTGCAGCCACAGAGTCACCCTCTTTTCTTGTTGTGGATGCTGTGCAAGTCCAAGCAGCCAAAATGATCAGTAACTCAGGAAGATTAATTTGTGGAACTGCTCAAGTTCAGTGTGTGAATTACTGTAACATTAAATGCATTGATGGCATAAAAGTTGGACATGTCTTCACAGACTGAAGTGAAGCCAGTGCAGAAGTGCCTTAAACCTGCATTCTTTCTAATAACCAGCAGGGGGTGCCGCTCACACTTTGGGAAGCAGTGCTATAAAAATCTTTCTCAATGAGTTTATGATTGCAGTCAGTACTCTTAAGTCTTTGAATTGAATAAAGCATGAAATTAATTTAGGCCCCATTAGGGTCAGAAAAGAATGATAACCAATGAGCTTGCAGTGCCCCTGAGTTTGTCTGTCAGAACCGCCCCTCACTCATCATGTCCGGTCTCAAAACACTGTGATGGCAACAGTGAAAAATTGCTCGAGACTTTAAAACAGGACTTCACAGTAACTGACAGGCGGTGACAGAGTGGCTGTGTCCAGCTTTCATACTGTATGTGTGCTGGATTCAGGTCAGATTGGATGCTCTGCTGACTCACTGCTCCATCTCATGGTTCAAATTGGTATTACACAAAAATACAGCCCAGCCCTAGTTCAGCATCAGTTTATATATGTGCAGCACAATACACAGTGTTCTTTGTATTCTACTGGTAGTTTTACAAGAATCACTTTTAAGGCATTGGTCTCATCACAGACCTTGATCCTCTGGTGGTTGCTAGCTCTAACTAGCTGTAGCTGAGACAGTTAGCAGTGGGAGTGAAAAGCTGGTTTAGCATGCATCAACAGAGATGAGTCCATCAACGGATTAGTGGGCAAAATCAAAGATTAAGTAGCCTCCTTCCTCTCTCTGTCTCTGAGGTGTGTGTGTGTGTGAGTGTGTGTGTGTGTGTGAGTGAGGCAATGACAGAAATGCAGAGAGTGGGTTGTTGGGTTTATTTATTAGACATCAAATCTCCTCAAGGTCAAGAGCACAAACCACAAAGGGCACAGGTAGAGTGGTTATCATGTGATCCTCCGTGATGTGACGACTCTTTGTTTTCCTCGTCAGCTGTTGTTGTGTTGTTGTTCTGTTCTGTGTACGTCCTACGAGACCAACCTCCGTACTAAACCACTGAACACACATGCAGCATATAACCCTTTTTATGTGACTGTTCTTCTTTTTTCCAATTTTTTAATACATTTTTTCAATCTCTTCTGTTATCATTTACCAGACAAAAAGGCGGGAAACGTGTGAGGCCACACAAAGAGGATTAGAACTGCCCGGGATTCGCTGAGCAAGGAGCTCTGAGCCCCACCCCCAACTCCTCCACTTCCTCCTCCTATTTCCTCCCTGTCCTCCTCCTCCTCTCTCCCTTCATCCCTCCTCCCGATAAACGGAGTAATCACATGTTAACAGACCGACATGGTGAGAAACAAGAGACAGAGAGAAAGATGCAATTCATGTAGATGAGAAGAAAAATAATCACTCAGAAAGCAATAATTCAAGCCCTTCTTTTTGTCCCTCCATCCATCCATCCATCCATCATCATCCATCCACCCATCACCTCCGTCCAATACAAACATCCAGTGTTTCCTTTTTTAATCCTTTCTTTGCTTGTCTGTGAGATTTTATATTGTCTACAAGAGAAAATAAAAATAAAAAATGAAAATCGAGACATTCCACTTCCCTTCCCCTTCTCTCCTGAAGCTCTACCGACTCCGGATTGGTGGATTATATTAAAAAAAAAGAGGGAAAAAAAGACTGTTAGTTTTATAATGACAGCCATTTTGGTTTGTAGTCCCCCTCCTCCTCTTCCTCTTCCTCCCCATCTTTGCCCCCATCTGCCCCCGTAGATATTTGACAGTACAGCAGGATCATGTTGCTACCGTATATAAACTGCCCCAAGGACTGCCACTTCCCCACCAACACTGCAATGTCTTCAGCTCTGTGTGTTTAATGTTTTTAGACTGTTATATTGTGTACATGAATTTAAAAAAAAAAGAAAAGAAAAAGAAAATCCATCATTGAATATTAAAGTCAGACTTTTTTCTCTTTTTTTTTTTTGGTTCCTGTTTGGTTTGAATTCTCTTTTCTTTTTTGTTTTTATTTTTTAAAAACATCTTCTCACTGTTACCGACGATTATGCTGTAATTAAAATAATAATAATAATGATGATGTTTTGTTGGTCCAAGTTTTCACATGTCCGCTAGCAAATTGTCAAGAAAAAATAGTACAATAAAGACTAAAATCTAACAACTAAACTGCAAGGTTTCTATTTTTATCTGCACAACTGAAGAGTTGTGTGGTTTGAGGGGAGGGCAGGGCGTTACGCTGGACTATGATTGGGCGCTCATTAATCTGTGTATCGATAATCTCATCCCTTTACGTAATGGGTGGAATAATACGAGATTTCTTTGTATTAAAGTAGATCTACGTGTATTATCTGGCAGCAGGCGGCTGCTGCTTCCTGTAGACAGTTAAGGACGTCCATATGCCAGCCGCCACCAGCACTTCATGAGGGTTTCTCACAGCTGGATAAAAACTTTAAAAGGACCCTGTGACCTCTGACCTTTTAAGGTACAACATGTTCATTCAAAATAATAAAATAAAATTTGAGTAATGGAGAAAACAGCTACACCTGGTTCCAAGTCCAGGTGTAGCTCCGTTCTTTGTAGTGAATAGATGTCATTAGATATTCACATTAGTACATTTAATGAAGCCATGCAAAGTTTTACCTTCATACTAGGACTATTTTCTGAGTTGTAAGCCCTTGAAATCCACAGGGAGGGCTGAGTTCAATTTTAGCAGTTTTACTAATTTTAAAAATTTTTTTTTTTTTTTTTAGCCCTGTTCAACTCCTCATGAAAGCAAATCTCTAATCATCCAATCACATGGCAGCAGCTCAACGCATTTAGGCATGTAGATGCAGTCAGACCACCTCAAACTGAGCATCAGATTGGGGAGAATGATTTTAAGTGACTATGAATGTGGCGTGGTTGTTGTTACTGGTCTGAGTAACTGCTGATCTACTGGACAGCAGTGCATCAAATCTGTAGGGTTTACAGAGAAGGTCCAAAAAAAAGCAAAAATATCCAGTGAGCGGCAGTTCTCTGGGAGAAAATGTCTTGCTGACATCAGAGGGGACTCGCTAGACTGCTTCAAGCTGACAGGAAGGGACAGTTACTAAAATAACCAATCGTTACAACCAAGATGTGCAGAAGAGCGTCTTTGAACACACAACACACCAACCTTAAAGCAGATGGGGTACAGCAGCAGGTGCCACTCCTGTCAGCTAAGAACAGGAAACTGGACAGCAGAAGCTTGGGGACGTGTGGATGTTGGATGGTAGGGTCAGCATTTGGTGTAAACATGAAAGCATGGATCCATCCTGACTAAATGGATGTCTTTATTCTCAACATCTAGAAATGTTGCAAGGTAGCGTTCATTGTCATAGATGGCAATCACATACTGAGCAGTTTTAAGTTTAGCACAGTGATATCGCCCATCTAGACAATAATTACACTTTCTTCACCAGAGAACCTGCTGACTTTCAGCTCGGTTTGATCAACTGGATCAAAGCTGTGATGGCTGCAGGTTCCTGTATTCAGTGAACGAAGAAACGCCCAAAATCTCATCAAAAGGTGAATTTCAACATATCTCGTTGTGAAAATGGCTCCAAAGCTCAGAAGAAAGGAGGCAGAGTCTCCAGGTCTTCTTCACAAATTCAGAGTCAAAGAACATTTTTCCCTTCTTCTTTCATCTTCTCAAAGTTACCCTCTTTTATTATTTGGAGGCTTGATGTCCTCATAGCTGCTGCGTGGGTTTCTTCTCTCTTCTGGAAGGTGTTGAAAAATTTGTTGGGCATTTCGATGAACTGCCATTTCCCTTTCTTAACACAGCTTCCTGTGAGGTTGCAGAAATCATGTTAACATTAGTAGCACCTCACTTGCCTTAAAATGACCCTCTCTGATGTTTAGGAAAGGAAATTTATTATTTTATTTTTTTTTTGCCTTTGCAGATCAGACTAACAGATCCTCAGCTATGTGAGGGCTAAAGCATCATTACTGAGATCATGTCTAGCACTCAGCAGGGAGGTGTCCCATCAAAGTGTCCTTGACCCAAAACGCTGAACCTGCTCACTCGGTGTAAGCAGAACTGCGAATGAGCTGCTGACGCCTTTAAAACGAACAAAGGAAACTGCAAGACGTGTCAGGCAAACGCTCGACATCAGGAGGACCTGAAGAGATCAGAGTATTTTTCCAGCAGATACATCACAGGCTTTCAGAAGAAACCAGCAGAACAACAGAACAATCTGAGGCACTCAATTTACATTTTCTGCCTTTTTACACTGAATGAAGTTCATTTATTCTATTTAAAAATTCTATTTGGACTTCATGTACAGTTGTGTTTAAAATAATAGCAGTCCAACATGACTAACCAGATCAATCAATATTTTTGGTAGAAATCATATTACTACATGGCAAACAATTTACCAGTAGGTGAAGTAGAGTGATAGAAAACCAACAGACCCAACATTCATGATATGCATACTCCTGAGTCTGTGTAACTGAATAATTAATTGAAAGGGGCATTTTCAAAATAATAGCAGTATAGAGTCCAATCAGTGAGGTCATTCATTCTGTGAAAAAACAGGCGTCAGTCAGGTGGCCCTTATTTAAGGATGAAGCCAACACATGTTGTACATGCACTGAAAACCTGAGAAACATGGGCCTTTCCAGACATTGTTCAAAAAAAATTATTTGATTAAAATGTTGATTGGAGAGGGGAGAACATATAAAGAAGTGCAGAAAACAATAGGCTGCTCGGCTAAAATGATCTCCAATGCTCTAAAATGGAAAGCAAAGCCAGAGAGACATGGACGAAAACGGAAGACTACCATTCAAATGGATGGAAGAATAGCCAGGATGGGAAAGACTCAGCCAATGATCAGCTCCAGGGTGATCAGAGACAGTCTGATGTTACCTGTGAGTACTGTGACAATTAGAAGACACCTGTGTGAGGCTAATCTGTCGGCAAGAAGCCCCCATAAAGTCCCACTGTTAAAAAAAGGCATGTGCTGAAGAGGTGGCAGTTTGCCAAAGAACACGTCGACTGGCCTGTAGAGAAATGTAGAAACATTTTGTGGACTGATGAAATTAAGATTGTTCTTTTTGGGTCCAAGTGCCCAGACAGTTTGTCAGACCACCCCTAAACACTGAATACAAGCCACGGTACACAGTGAAGCATGGTGGTGCAAGCATCATGATATGGGGATGTTTCTCTTACAATGGTGTCGGGCCTATTTATCGCATACCAGGGATCATAGATCAGTTTGCATATATCAAAATCCTTGAAGAGGTCATGCTGCTTTATGCTGAAGAGGAAATGCCCTTGAAATGGGTGTTTCAACAAGACAAAGACCCCAAACACACCAGTAAGTGAGCAGCATCTTGGTTCCAGATCAACAAAATTAAAGTTATGGAGTGGTCAGGCCGATCCCTGGACCTTAATCCGATATAAAACTTGTGGGGTGACATCAAACATGCTGTTTCTGATGCAAAACCAAGAAATGCAGAGGAATTGTGGAAAGTTGTCACATCATCCTGGGCTGGAATACCTGTTCACAGGTGCCAGAAGTTGGTCGACTCCATGCAACACAGTTGTGAAGCAGTTCTCAAAAACAGCAGTTATACAACTAAATATTAGTTTAGTGATTCACAGGAATGCTAATTCCTAAAGATTTTTCAGTTCATAAAGTGAATATTTGAGTTTATAAAGAAAAATGCAGACACTGCTATTTTTTTGAACAGCCCAACATTAATTTTTCTTCATTTCCTGTTAAGTAATTGGAAAAATTATACATTTTTCTTCATGTTTTGATTTAGAATATAATGTGCAGTGTCTCCAATGCCTGGAAATAAAAACAATTTAAGGATTCCGAGCTTTACTGTTGCTTTTAAATGCACAAATATTCACCCCCCAACCTCCCCCACTCCCCACACCTCAGAGAAGCCCACATCATCAAGGACTCCCACCCCAGAGTCCCCCTCCTCCCCCACCCCCACAGTCTTTTGTATTCAGGAGGACCAGGTGCTAAAGCAGTTCAGGAGTGTCAAAGCTCGCAAAGCTCCAGGTCCAGATGGTGTCTCACCTGCCACACTGAGACACTGTGCTAACGAGCTTGCCCCATTGTTCACGAACATCTTCAACTCCTCACTGGAGGCTTGCCACGTGCCTGTCTGCTTTAAAACCGCTACCATTGTTCCTGTCCCCAAGAAGCCAAGGATCACTGGACTAAATGACTACAGACCTGTGGCACTGACTTCTGTGGTCATGAAGTCATTTGAGCGTCTGGTGCTGTCCCACCTCAAGTCCCTCACAGCCCCCCTTCTGGACCCCCTGCAGTTTGCCTACAGAGCCAACAGGTCTGTGGACGACGCCATCAACCTGACTCTGCACTTCATCCTACAGCATCTGGACTCCCAGGGAACCTACGCCAGGATCCTGTTTGTGGACTTCAGCTCTGCCTTCAACACCATCATCTCTGATCTCCTCCAAGACAAGCTGTCCCAGATGAACGTGCCAGATCCCATCTGCAGGTGGATCATTGACTTCCTGATGAACAGGAAGCAGCACGTGAGGCTGGGGAAGAATGTCTCGGACTCCCGGACCATCAGCACTGGCACTCCTCAGGGCTGTGTCCTCTCTCCTCTGCTCTTCTCCCTGTATACCAACTGCTGCACCTCTGACCACCAGTCTGTCAAGCTTATTAAGTTTGCAGACGACATGACTCTCATCGGACTCATCTCAGATGGGGACGAGTCGGCCTACAGGATGGAGGTCAAACGTCTGGTGTCCTGGTGCAGCCACAATAACCTGGTACTGAACGCCCAGAAGACAGTGGAGATTATAGTGGACTTTAGGAAGCACACAGCCCCTCTACCCTCCATCATCCTGACTGACACCCCCATCACCACAGTGGACTCTTTTCGCTTCCTGGGAACTACCATCACCCAGGACCTCAAGTGGGAGCCCACCATCACCTCTGTCGTCAAAAAGGCCCAGCAGAGGATGTACTTCCTGCGGCAGTTGAAGAAATTCAACTTGCCAGCAAGGACCATGGTGCAGTTCTATACTGCCATCATTGAGTCCATCCTCACCTCCTCCATCACTGTGTGGTACGCTGGAGCCACCACTAGGGACAAACAGAGACTACAGCGCGTTGTGCACTCTGCTGAGAAGGTGATTGGCTGTAACCTCCCATCTCTCCAGGACCTGTACACCTCCAGGACACTGGGGCGTGCAGGTCGGATCACAGCCGACCACTCTCACCCTGGGCACAGACTTTTTGACCCTCTCCCCTCAGGCAGGAGGCTACGGTCCATACGGACCAGAACCTCCCGCCATAAGAACAGTTTCTTCCCCTCTGCTGTTGGACTCATGAACAATTACCCTAAGACTGTTACCACCACCCTCCACAAACGCTGATGACCCTATGTCTATGCACCTGTCTGACTGCACTGATGTACATATTAGTGGAATATAGTTTACATTCTTTTATCTTTTAATTAGTCTCTGCACTGTATATTTTGTAATTTTGTAATATTGTGCTATAGTTATAGCTCTAATATCTCTGTATATTTGCAATTTGTATACTTGTATATTGTCTCATAGTTTTTATACTTATTTGTTTTTTTTCTGTAAGCACGAAGTACCGCAGCAATTTCCTAATGCTGTGAACCTGTTCACCCATATGGCAATAAAACCTTATGATTCTGATTCTGATTCTGATTTCTATTATTTTGAACATAATTGTATATCCACGCATTAGAAAAATGTAAATGTTCATCATGCTTTCAAATACAAGGACTCAAGTCAATACATGTAGTTTTCTTCTGTAGTAAAACAACTTTCTATTCAATTCAATTCCATTTGAATAATGAGTATTAAGGACATTGCATTGCCATGAGTTGCTTTATGGCATCCTCCATTTTGGTTTGGGGCATGAAGCAAGCCGCAGTGCAGAATTTGTAGCAGCAGCCTCCTGATTCTCGGCCTTTTGGCTAAGATCAAGTGTAGTATCTGTTTTTATCAGTTTAAATTTTTTCTGACCTGGAGTGGTGGCCTAGGGGAGAAGAAGAGGGTTCATCACTGAGAGGACCCTGGTTCAAATCCTCGGGCTGGCATCACTGTGGGTCCCTGAGCAAGCCCACCCCCCCAGGTTGCTCCCCGGGCGCCCTTTGGCTGCCCCCTGCTCCATGCTGTGCTGTGTGTACTACATACTCCATGTGTGTGATGGGTTAAATGCAGAGAATGAATTTCACTGCATGTAAATGTATGTGACAAATAAAGCTCTTTCTTCTTCTTCTTCTTCTTCTGATAGCATCACCTTTAACCACCACAACCAGCTGCTTCTCTGCACGCATGGACGCTTCTGTTGGGCATTAAATTCCAACGTCTACTTCTGGTTTGGAGACGGGCGCCACTGGGGTGCGAAAACCAGACAAAAGACGGGAAGACTTGGTGAAAATCTAAATCAACCAATGTGGGTTAAGTGGCTTGCCCAGGGACACAACGACAGCGTGCGCTCAGATGGGGACTCAAACCAGTGACCCTCTAGTTGCAAGGTGAGGTGAGCACCTACCCACTGCACCACTGCCACCCACTTTACAGGGTTAAATTTCATTTATAACTCCCTGATTGAGCTTAAAGTTGGCTGCTGTGATGCTCCCATTTGAATCCAGAACCAACGTGTAACATGTCCATGTTTAATATGCAGTTTGTGGTTTCAGAGACAGTGAGCTGCAGCATGGCCCAGGATAAGATAAAGAAGGATTATTTTGCACTGTGAATCATGTAAAGCTACTCTAGTAGAGTCCAAGAATTAAAACAATGAGCAGAACAAGTCTTCTTTAAATAAAACATTCAAATTGACTTATATTATCAGTCCTAGAGTCCTAAACTAAATGAAAAAGGTTTAAGAGGGTGGGGGTGGGGGCTTAGAGATGCAAGGGGGGGTTAATATTTTTCTGAATCTAGAAACGGGGGAGGGGCATGCAACAGAAAAAACATCTACTATATGTATTTAAATGGAGCTGATGGTGTTTATATAGTCGGAGCTTCCACTCCTCCTTAAACTGCTGCTGTCAGCGTCCGGGTGAGGGTCCACAGGCCAAACGTTGACACTCACAGCAGCAATAATAACACGTCTCGCCGTCTGTGAAGTGTGTGGTGACGATAATTCCCCACTGTCAGTTAAAATCGGCAGCATACTGTCTTGCTGTCAGGCCAAATCTGTGGGATTATGTTATTACAGCCATAATGCTGGAGTACAGTAGCTGAGCATGCACACACGCACACACACACACACACACACACACACACACACACACACACACACAGAGAGAAATACCCTGAGGAAAACTGCTGCTTTGCCATTTAAAGACATCTTAATGGGCGAAGTGTGATAATACCCGGTCATGTCGGAGCAGCTTTGAATAGCAGATGGAGAAGATGTTGGGATAACACCTCAGCGGTTAAAGTCGTCTTCAGACGTCGTTCTCTGGGCTGCAGTTCAGGTCAAAGACGGAAAAAACAGGCAGAACAGATGGATTACAAATCAGGATTATAACGTATAGACATCAGCTGCTAATTGCAGAGCAACACCTACATGAACTGGGCTGACAGGTCTCTGCTTTTATGATTAGATTAAGTTACATCAGCAGAATGAACAATGAGCTCGAGCTTAAACTGGACATATTCTGTCCTTTGTTTCTTTTAGGACTGATAACATAAGACAAGACCTGCTCTGCTCATTTTCAGCTCCGTTTTTTAAAATTCTTGGGCTCTACGAGAGCAGCTTTGCATGATTCACAATTTAATGAATCCAGTATCTTATCCTGGGCCTCAGTTCATCAAAAAAGCTGCTTTACAGCGTCCCCCTTAGACTTTCGTCTGATTGGCTGCTCCACTTAAACAGACCACTGGGTGGGACTTCTGTGCATGAAATAATCATATTAGGGATATGGCGGAGACCATAAACTCACCAGGAATGTGTTCATTGAGGTCACAGGTCATGGGAGAAGCAGGCTCATTTTCTCACAGGCTTCTGTACAATCAAACTTCAGTGGAGTCACCCACTGCTGGCTCAATTAAAAAGCATTAAGGTGCTTCAGAACTGGCTTCACTGTTCAGACTGGCGGCTACATTCAGCCATTAAATACAGTCTGTGTGTACAACATGCAGCTGCAAGAGTTTTTAAAAGAGAAAAAAGTAAGAATTTGGTGCACAAGACAAGAAATTTATTTACCGAAACCTAAAACTGTGGACACTGCAAGCCTGCAGCTGCACACAGAAAGCCTTCAGGTCTGTGCACCATACATGTTTGACATCCCATTTTTTGTAAGTCTGGAGAAAATCAGATGTTTTTCAGGCTTTTTTTGTTTTTAATAAACACACACAAAGCTCATAATCTCATTTCCTGTTTTTTTATTAGCAACTTCTGATTTATTTACAAACCAAACGGCAGAATTTACAGAAGGTGAAACAGAAAACAGCTTCTCGCCAACATTCACCACCGGTACAAACCCACACTTCAGTGTATCACACTGATTAACAGTGAAGGGGATCACCACAGCCTTTTAAATGTAAGTAACAACTCTGAGCGACTCCTTCAATCACAATTCGGCAGGAGCAGCAACATTAGTTTTTACTTTCCATCTAAATTTAACAGCCCTATAATCACACACTGCTGCGTGCACGCTGCGGCAGATATTCAAGTGTAATACTCAAAGCCTGCATTACATGGATTTTATTTATATCGCCATCTGATGCACTTTTAATCTGTAACAGTTCCTGCACGCTGGATTTAAAATGAGACAATACTCTCTGTCAGACATGTCTTATCTGCTCTGGATTTGCTGTAGGTCCACTTTATGAGAGCAGCTGCATTATGTAAGAAAATACAAAAACTGAATATGACTCAGGATCAGCAGCCCTCCAAAATAAAACTCCAGCCTTAAACCTCACTGAGAAAATGCACACATTTAACGTGATTTCTGTGAAAGCGAGCCGGCGCTGCAGGCTGATGGGAGCAGACAGCACACAGGGAGAGTTTTCCTGCAGCCGACCCGGGTGATGTATGGAGCATTTAGTCCATCCAGACAAGTCAGCATCAACACTTTAACTGAAACACACACATCGAGGACAGTCTGTATGTTCACATGCATGCATACACGTATGCACACAAACACATGCGCGCACACAGAGCTGGCTGCAGAGGCCACTCAGAGCCATAATGCACGCACGCACACACACATCCACACACAAGGCTGTCAGGAATGTGTATACGTGAGAGACTGCAGGCGGCTTCTTTGTGCTCAATCACACAGATAAAAAGATGGTGCAAAGCTTCAGTATGAGAATGACCTTTTCCTCGGGCTGAATGATGGCACAAGCAGCCACTGTGACATCACTCATTACTGAAGTCCTGCTTTTGAAGCCAACCCTTTGCAACTTTAAGGATGAAAATGAAGTGAGGGTCCAAAAGCCGCAGCTCTCCAATTTCCCCCCAAGACTCCAAAAGCGAGTCAATCCTGCAGACTTCCATGAAATTTACAGCCTGGTTTCCACCTTCATAACACCTTTGACAACTTTTCCAAAAGCTTTTCTTTATATGTTTCTGTGATACAGTGAAGATCGAGTACTTCATGTTTCAAAGATTTTATTGAAAAATAAACCTGCTTTTAAAGGATGGAGAAGACCTTCTTCCAAGCATCCAGGAACAATTTGATGACAATCTGTGCATTTTTCAACATGATGGAGCTTCACGTCACAAGGCAAAAGTGAGAACTGAGTGGCTCCGAGATCTTCAAATTAATATTTTGGATCAATGGCCAGGAAAACCTCTGGATCTTAATCTAATCCAGAATCTATGGTGAGCGGGTGGACAAGCAGGAGCCTACAAACCTGAGCCTGGAGCTCTGATAAAGCAGGAATGGATCGAGCAGGACGTCCAGCACGCCACTGCAAATACTGAGTCTTTGCAGAAATGGGATTTATTTGCCAATAAAAATCTTTGAAACTTATGAAATGCTTATGACTGTTTGTCACCAAATCATAGAAACATGTAATAAAAAATACATAAAAACATAAACATCAAACTAAATTTGTGCCGCTGGTTTTGGACTAAATATTAAAAAAATAAATCAATTTCTAGAAATCTGCTGATGCAGCCAGCCTCTGGAGGTTTTACTACTTTGGTGAGTCTGTGTGTTTGCAGAGCTGTTTTAAACTTCTTACAATCTGACTCCACGCAGCTGTGGTCAATACAGTCATTTGGCAAGTGAAAGGTTGCTGGTTCAACTTCAGCCAGAGACACAAATTCCCTTTGGGGCCAAATGGAAACATGGAGCTGAAAGCAGCTTTAAATTTACTATCTAAAAGTACCACTAAGACAAACACATCCAGCCCACGCTGAAGTGAAACAAGAAAGAAAAAACTCACACAGGCAGCTGCTAGCAGAGTCCAGAAACCATCTTTTATATACAGTCTATGATTTTTAACCCACAGTCAGACTGAGTCAACAGGGTCTGTGCTTGAAGAATAAACTTAAATTATCACTCGGACACAGAGCTCTGTTTGTTTCTGCTCACGTCAAACTCTGAGGAGAGAAAACAAGTCATCTCAACACACATCAGACAGGAAGGACGTGACGTTAGAAATTTGTATTGAGAATTAAATGAAGGCGACAGCTGAAAAAGACAAAACTACCATGAAAGACAAACATCACCCAGATGAGAAAGATTTAGACACGTACTCACATTTTTCCTTTCTGATTCACAAGTTTCTGCACGCTGAACAAATCCAAACACACAAACTCATCTCTGAACTTAAAAAACAAACCAAAGAGCCCCGAAATTTACCGCTGTGACAACACAGGAACATCTGCACGTATAAACCTGAAGAGTCAAACAAGCTGCTCTGAAGCACAAAACATGAAATCTGTCAAAATATACTGTTTATGTATATAGAATATATAGAGATATAAATACAAACAGGCAATAAAAAGAACCAAATAAAAAAGATCTGCTGTGATCAATTCTGCTCCCAGTCTATGTACAGATCAAGGCTTACAAAGCTCATAAATTCAGGGATTAATCACACGGCGACACCGAGCGTTTGCACCTTCTCTCGGCTCCCTCTTCCATCCATCAGTTCCTCTCTCCCTCCTCACGTGGGCGTACTTCCCATTTACTCCACAGTCTCTCATTTTTAGGAACACTCCTATGCTTCAGTCCATCTTGGACATCTCAAACTTCGTCGTCATATTTTCCTGCAACAGAAAACACACCGGCGCACTCGTTAGTTTGCACATCAGTTACAATAAAAGCCTCCACGTTTGTAGTTTGGTCAGAAATCTGCTCCCGTTCAGGAGCTTTGAGAAGGTGGAAGTCGAGGCTACGTGCAAACTAACCGAGCAGCAACCAGCAGGGAGGAAGAATGAACGAAGCCCCGAAAGCTGCACTAAAGGTGAGTCCGACTCCCGTGTTAAAATCTCCAACTTTACAGCCCAGCCTGAGATGTCTTGAAAATATGATTATTAAAAGTATATTTTACTTAACAGACCCCGCAGAAAGGCACAGAACCATTTCCAAAATGACTTTTTGGAAATTTGCACCTTTTTTAAAATCATCCAGGAGGACAGACCGGCCCCTCTGGTGGTTCTGGCCCCACGTTTGACCCCCACTTTACATTCTCCAGCTGTAAGAATATGTAGCTTATACACAGTCTATCAGCCTGAACGCGCTTTCCCTGCTGTGCTGGTAAGAAAATCATTTTAAAAACAAAACAAAATTTAAAGCAGCAAACACTCATAAATTACCAGTGCAGGGTAGTCACGTGTGGTAGAAGGTTTGACCACATTTATACTTAATAAGCTTCATTATACAGGTCCAAAATGTTTGGTGGCTCCATGCACACAGTTTTGCTCATAAACCCTCTTTTCTCCTCACAGAAAATGTTGCCTACATCTGATGCACTCTGAGTGACACAGAAACTGCACAATTCATCACCATCCACAAATAAAAAGGTGTTTTCGATCGACTCGGCCGGCGCTCGGTCTGTGAGGTAGATTTCAGCTGAAACTCTTAACACAAAAACAGAGACGTTTATATTTGAGGTGTTTTTAAAGGAACCAGCAGCGGTTAGGAAAGTGAGAGCAGACTTCTGCCTTCACCTCTATCTTTTCATGGCATTTGTTGACAACAAAAACACTGAAGAGCTCCATGTGTCACACAGAAAGGAGGGCACAGGGAGGAACCTTCAAACACTGGCTCGGCTACCAGAATCCAGGTTAACAGGATTTATTCAGGTTGCAAAACAACACAAAGAGAGAGACCTGAGCGGTGGGGTGACGACGAGGTGAGGCAGCATTTCCTCCTCGATCATGAAGAACTCCATCATTTACCATAACAGGAGGTTAGGTTCAGATTTTGCCTTCATTTAGCTCTTAAATAACAAGAACACATTATATAATCTGCCAAAAGGAGGTGAAGAGCAGGGAGTTAAAGGTATTATTTCCCCTTAAATTAACCCTTTGATGAGCCAGATTCATTACATACACTTCCATTATCCTCGCCAGAAGAGCGAAGCCTCCTCTCACTGCAGAGACCACAGAGGGTGTGCACACTTCATATCGTCTATGGGTTTTAATATCCCTCTGCGTTCATACGGCAGCTTATGTAAGAAATTGATTTTACATAAGAGGCACTTTGTTGATTGCTGGATGCCTTAAAGAGGCTCGGTTAGGAGATGAGAGTAAATAATTTGGAAAATGGTCTGAATAACCAGCCTTCAGAGGGCACGGGTAAAAACAGAAACATATTAAACGAGCGCAGCGCCTGCCGGAGGTCAACCTGAACCAGCTCTGGAGGATTTTTTGCTGATTAAACAAACAATCAATGATTTTTTTAAAAATATATTTGTTGTTTTTATTCAGTGGGATCATTAACAGCTAAGAACTGATGAACTGATGTACATATTAGTGGAATATAGTCTACATTCTTCTATCTTTTAATTAGTCTCTGCACTGTATATTTTGTAATTTTGTAATATTGTGCTATAGTTATAGCTCTAATATCTCTGTATATTTGCAATTTGTATACTTGTATATTGTCTTATAGTTTTTATACTTATTTGTTTTTTTCTGTAAGCACGAAGTACCGCAGCAATTTCCTAATGCTGTGAACCTGTTCACCCATATGGCAATAAAAACCTTCTGATTCTGATTCTGATTCTGATTCTGAACAGCTGCAGCACATACAAGCGTGTGCACACACACAGACACACACACTTCCACACGTGCGCACACACGTACGTGCATCGCGTCACATCTTTCTGCTCACCATGACAACACAGAGGAGGATAAACAACAGTGTGATGTAAGCAGCAGCAGCAGCAGCAGCAGGGTCTCTGCTGAGGGTCTGTCGCCCCCTGCTGCTCACAAACAGAACTGTGTGTGTGTGTTTGTTTCTATCTTCTGTCATTCACACATTTTAGCAGACAGACTTTTATCATAATTTGTGGAGAGAAACCATCAGGTTTTTGTTTGTTAGGTTCCCGCCTGAGTCACTCCTGCATCCCACTGAGCCAATGAAGTGCTGAGCAGTGTTTAAACTGTAACAGGAATTAAAGTGTCCTTTATAAGAAGGAATTACTGCAGTCATATTCGATGTGGAGGCAGTTTGAAGTGGACAGTGTTTGAGCTTTTTGGTATTCTTCTCTAACAAACTCACAGTATGACAGCTTCATGAGTTTTGAGTGGTGGGGAAATCGCAAAGCCACAGCCAAATTTCAGACCTCCACAGCTTTATTTTACAAACTAAGTTCTTCAGAATGACAAAATGTGAGACACAATCAGGGTCAAAAACAGGTCTGAAAATAAAGCAGTATTTAAACCCCGTGGCTGTGTTTCATTGATTCAGTTTCTTTTTAAAAATGTGAATATTTCAAAGAAATTTTACATTCAATTTGAAGACCAAGTTTAATTTTATGTGTGAGAGGATGTCACATTTTTCCAGTTTAGTGCAAGTTTACCTCATCAGAGTCCAGCAGGGGCGGCAGGGCGCTGCGAGGAAGAGAAAAAGACGTTCAGCATTACGCGATCCATGATATTCATTTAGGATCTGCAACAATCAGTACATTCACACTGATTAATGCTGGTGATGACTTACACATCGGCCATAGATGACGGGATGTTCTCCTCAACCCACTTCAGGTCCTCATCCTGAAACACAAGAAAACATTTAGATTTCATATGAATTTCTGCAGAAAACGATCTCACTGCATGCTGCAGATGGAAGATTGTTCATTAGCTGTTACAGAAACTGTAACCGGTAAAATATGCAGCTAAGGTTACTGAACAATAAACACATAAAAAAATAAGACATTCTGAGGAAACAGCAAAAGCAGTAAGATGATAATAAAAATGGAAAAAATATAAAATAAGAAAGAGAAAGTTTAGTTTTTAATCCATTTAACGGGGTCCTTAAAAAAAATAACATTGAAGCACCAAGAGCTGCAGTTCCTCTGTACTCCAGCAGAGGCGCCACAGTGAGTCAGTCCCCATAGACTCCCATGTTAAAACTTTACAGCAGAAATGAACGGCTTTGCAGCCTGACACATTTCCTCCTTCATAACAACTGTACTTTTTAAATAACTCATCACTCTGAATTTTATTAAGCAACTTTTCTGGACCTCTGGATCCTGTTTATGCTGTTGGAGCCTTGTGAAGCATTTTTAATGCAATTATCTGACCAATAATATACAACAAATTGTACTAACAGACCGTCCAAGAAGGCTGAGCTCCAGTTTTGGTGAAATTCTAGGATTTTATGTGGTTACTAAGCACTGATTCGCAGGTTTCTGTGTGATAACCACCTGCTACTGTTAGATCTAACTAACACTGAAGTTCACCACCACTAGGTGGCGTCTCTGTGGTCTAAGCATTTGGAAGTCATAAACTCACCACTTTGTTGGCTCTGGCTGAGCCGTTGGCCTCATTCTTCATGCCCCTCATCTTCATCCCCTCTGGAGACACAAAGGAGTGAAAAACAAAAAAATTAAATAAAAACATGGAGGATCATACAGTGGAGATACCTCATACACATACAGTATAGCTCCTGTTCCGGTGGTAGAAACTTTGGTCATTAAACATGATCAAAGTTTCTAATAACGAGTTCCGACTACGTACAGTACTGTGCAAAAGTCTTGAGCCACCCTTCATTTCTTTATTCTGTTATGAAAATGGGAAACAGGTGCAAACATACATGAATATACAGTAACAGCTTGTACTGTTCTAACCAGCTTCAAAGTGAATATGGCCCCTTCTATTCTTCAACACAGCCTGAACTCTCTGAGGCAGCACTGTCTCATTTCTTTAAGCAGTCTTCAGGAACAGTTCTCCGGGCTTCGTGAAGGACATTCAAAGCTCTTCTTTAATGTTGGCTGCCTTTTGTTCTGCTCTCTGCCAAGATGATCCCACACTGCTGCAATACTGTTGAGGTCCAGGCTCAAACTGTGTTATCTTTGGCATTTTTCATAGATTCAACTATAGATACAATTTTAAATTGGTTCTAAATTGACTGTTATGTCAAAGTATGTCAGGTACAAGAACTGGACTGAACCTGAGTTAAAAAGTAGCCAATCAGAAAACATGGAGAACTATTGCTCAAGATCACTTTAAAAAACACACCAGAAATCCTGGTCACTGGAATGAAAAGTTGAAGAAATGGGGGTGACTCAAGACTTTTGCACAGTAACGTACAAGTAATCCCTGTGAACCAAAATCTCAAACTTCAGTTTTTTTCTACTCTTGGAAATGTATGGTAAATGGACTTGTTCATATATAGTGCTTTTCTACTCTGAGCACTCAAAGCGCTTACACAACACGTTTACATTCAGCCATTCACACTTGCATCGGAGAGCAACTTGGGATTCTTGCCCAAGTATACTTTGGCATGCAGCCGGGAATCGAACCGCCAACCTTCCAATTAGTAGGTGACCTGTTCTACCTCCTGAGCTACAGCCACCCTATCGTTAATGAGGGGCATCTGTCCAATAGAAGGTTGGCTTCAAGGTCTAAAGCTAAAACAGCTTATTTTAGACAGGATGAACTGAGGATGAGTATAAGGTGAAGAAGGATTATTATGAACCATGGAAAGCTATTCTAGTGGAATAAAATAAAATAAAAATGTGGAGGTCAGAAGAAGCAGAATGAGTCCACTTTAACGGATTCATTTAATCTCGGGCTAAAAAGAAAGAGGAATGAAGTGAGGCAGGTGTGTGTCCTGACCAAAAGCCTCGTTCATCATGGGCTCCTTCTCCTCTTCTTCACTCTCTTCATCCGCCAGAGGACTGAAGGCATACCTGTTACAGAGACAGAGAGCATGGCTTTACACTACAGACACAAACTGGAAACTGAAGGGGAAAAAAAAAAAAAAAATCCTACCTCTGGTTATTGGCTGACGGTCGCCATAGGAACATTATGACCAATAGAATGATGGAAAACAAGAAACGCCAGAAAGCGTCATCTATCCACAGCTCCCTCCAGTCCTTCAGACAGACACAGACACAGAGAGAGAAAGAGAGAGAGATTTAATGACGAGGAAGAAAAACCAAACTCATGGCAGGAATATTTTTCCTGACAGCTCAGAGAATAAATCACTTTTAGTCAGGAAAGAATCAGCAGATGAAGTCTCACGTTTGAAGTCCAACAGGTCTACATCTCAGGTGAGACAGGAAAGGTGACAAAATTTGGCAGTGAACATAAATCAGGTATAAATTGTAGTTTTCTCTTATTTGGGGGGGGGGAGTCAACTGCAAGTCACGTTTAATATTTTGCCAATTAATCTTTCAAGTAAAGTTAAAAACTAAAAAACTAAAAATAATGAATGCGAGAGGAGCTGGAGAGCAGCTTTAACTTAATCCAAACTGTGAAGTACTTACAGACTGACATTTAGACATCGTGAAGGTCCTGGTGGTCCAGATGATGAAAATGACTGACGCTGAAAAGCACACAAACACGAAAGCCTTAAAGACATGAAATAAACCTCAGGAAATATTAAAACACAAAGAAAACTTTTAATACCTATGACAGCAAAGATGAGTGTGTTGGTGAAGTGTCTGTAGAGCGAGAGCTTCACCACGTTCCTCCTGAGCCGCAGCAGCTTCATCGTCTGAGCCAGGCTCACAAAGATGTGACGGCATAGTCAAGGAACTTCACGAGCAGGGAAAGAAACACTGAAATATTTCAGGCGAGAATCCATTTCACAAGCATTGTTGGGCATCTTTAAATTCCAGGAGCCTCTCCACTGGACTGCACATCCACAGTCTGATTAAAGTAAAGTGCAAGCTTCACATTTCTTCCAGGTTATTAAATTCATTTGTTGAGCTTCTTCCTCTGGTCGCTCCCTCCAGCTTTAAGAATGCAGCTATCCCTCTGTTAGGGGTCTTTCTAAGCGTGAACTACAGGAAATGCCTGAGAACAGCTCGTGTTTGGGGATATCTGTCGAGCTCCATTTGAAACTAGCCGCCACGAGTATAACAGGAAGGATGGCTCGTCCATGCCATCTGCAGCTGAGAGCGACTGGGTATTAGACTGGGCCACTTGCACAAAATGCAAAGACTGCAGGCTGTCGGATTCAGCTTAGCTGAGAGGTTAACGGAAAGCTGTCCACCTGCAGCGCTGCATGATGTGTTTGTCAGAACAACGGTGCTGTGCCGTATGTCTTAGTGCAGCTCTCAGTGCTTCAAATTCACCACACGCTGCTGGTGTGAGGAGACAGCAGTGAACCTATTTTAACCTACTTTAATTGCTGAGCATAAGTAGACAAATATCAGTTGAACTCCAGGTATATGGTGTTAAGTGAGAACACTTGTCCAACTATTTGTTTTGTTGTAATAACTTTTTCTGTTCTGTTTCCATATGTGCAGATAATGCATGAGCTAACTTAAGCCCCAGTCACACAGCCATCAGCAGCCATCTGGAAACCACCAGTGCTGAGGCAGAAGTCTTTAGTCCACATTGGTCAGTGGTTTCTGGCAGTCACCATTGTGAAACGGGTTGTAAAGAGTTAGAAAGCACTGCACTGCAAAACAACTCCTCGCGAGCAGGTTAGAACTGTTTCCATGGAAGATGCCAATTTGTCCACAAACACTTGCTAACTACTCACTGCAAACCAGAAGACCATTGGAGACCATTCACCTTCAAAGTAAAAGTTACACCTACTGAAATGTGTTGGTTGCAGCACTAAGTCACAACTTTTACTTTGAAGGCAAACTGTTTCACTACCAGTAAACAGCATGTTTGCAGACAAGCCAGCATCTTTCATTCAAACTACAGGTGACCGCAGCAATCTGCTGACCAAAACAATCACATGGAGGTTTTTGGTGCAGCACCCTCTTTCCAAATATTTCACTTGGCGAGTGCCAGCAGCCTCCACCAACCACTCACCCACCAGCTGGGGAATACACATTTTTCCCTGAGCAACCAAACGCTGCCAAGTGGTCGCCAAAAAGTCTCCTAAGCGTGTGTCGCTGGGCCTTCATGGTTGTAGCTTGTATCAGACAAAATGTCTTAAAAGTTGCTTTAAGATGCTTTAAACCCAACAGGGCTGTAATGCACACTGGTTGATTCTGCGTGAAACTACAGGGAAAGATTTGAGTGACTTTGACGAGGGCCAAATTGTGAGAGTTAGACAACTGGGTCAGAGAATCTCCAAATCTGCAGCTCTTGTGGGGTGTTCCCACTCTGCAGTGATCAGTATCTATCAAAAGTGGTAAAATGAAGGAACAGTGGTGAACATAAAGTACAGGGTCACTGATACACTGATGGTTGCTGATACACGCAGGGACGAAGGCTGGCCTGTGTGGTCTGACGCAAAAGATAAGCTACTGCAGCTCAAACTGTCGAAAAAGTTAATGCTGGTTCTGATAGAAGGGTGTCAGAAGACACGGTGCATCAAAGTTTGTTGTGTATTTGGCTGCATAGCTGCAGACCGGTCGGGGCGCCCATGCTGACGCACGAGTGTCAGAATTGGACCACGGATCAATGGAAGGAGGTGGCCTGGTGAATCACGTTTTCTTTTTCATCACCTGGGGAACACCTGGAACCAGGATGCACTATGGGAAGAAGGCAAGCCAGTGGAGGTAGTGCATTAGGCAATGTTCTACTGGGAAACCTCGGGTCCTGACATGAATGTGTTACTTTAACATGTACCACCTACCTAACCATGTGCACCCTTTCATGGAAACAGAATTCCCTGATAGCCTCAGACATCCCAGATACCTACTGTCATATAGTGACGATATCTATGTGACTGCTCAGCTGCTAATTTAGCTCTTTCCCACTTGGCTAACGACATCCACTCCCTGCCTGCCACAGCACAGGTAGCTGCAGCCAAACAACAAGAATGAGTCCTTGATGAGTCCTGGACGGAGCAGACGGACCTGCCTGATGTTCTCTGTGCCCAGGCACACTTTCATTTCTCCTGATGCTTCGAGGACAACTCTTGAGAAAGACTCTGATGTTTAAGGTCACCTCTGATTCAAGAGGTCCATGTATTATTCAGCTAGACCTGGCTAAATATGCAGCAAGATATCAGGCAGTATGGCAAACAAAGCAGCAAGATAGAAAAAAAAATGTGAAAAAGAAAGGGACCAAAAGCCAAACTTTCACTAAAAGGGGGGTGGGGGTGGGGGTGGGGTTGCAGCAGTGGATATCCACCAGCAGAGGGTAGAGTCGAGCACAGCCAAAGGTATAGCAGCCAGGAGAACTACATCATCTTCAGCCTGGAGAGAGAAAGAGAAGAAAGACAGGAGAAGGAAAGGGAGGATGAGGAGGAAGGATGGGGTTGAAAAGAGACAAAATGAAGAGGAAGAGAAGGGAGGTGAGAAAGCAGGATGTGGAAGGAAAGGAAGGTAAAGAAGGATACAGAGGGAGTAAACAGAAACGAGGAGGATGAGAGGAAGAAGAGAAATGCAGACACAGGCCACCATACTCAGGTCAGGCAGCTGCTTCTGTTCAATCTAAAAGGGTTTGTTTTGCTGGGTGTAGAAGGTGGGTGGAGTTTACTGATCATCCATCATGGTCCGACATTTTAGAGTGGTCGGATGCACCCAGCAGACAAAAACCAGCAGGAAGAGATAAACAAGAGGACGAGGAGGGTTTACAGCTTCATCGCCCTCTGGTGGCCACAGCTAAACCAGCAACTTTTAGTTTGGAGTTTCAAAATTCAACTGTGGCAGCAGAAAGGTGTCAAACATTTATTCACGTGCAGACGTTTTCATCACCGATATCTGCTCTGCTGCTTTTACTACATTTCATAAGTCATTTTTAACTCTAATATTTTGCTTTGTTGAATTTGAGATATTTTACTTGATTACATAATTCTGTCCTCGATTAATATTTACATTTAAATTTCTGTTTATTTTATTGTATTGATTAGTGAGATATTTATTTTGTCATATTGTGTGCATCTCACAGATGCCATTCTACTTATTTCAGATATTTCTTACATGTTTGGGGTGTTTAACTTCATTTTAACTGCTGTAACTTTTTCCCATATTCAGAGACTTTATGACTTTATCACTTCCCTGCTAGAAAAGTTTCCAACTATAAATGTGAATTGGCACTGAGGAGATTTACAGGACAGAGCCAAAGCTTTGGCACGGTGCTCACAGCTTCGAGGCATCCAAACACTCCATTTACGCACAGACATCTCACCCTGGCATTTCAAATAAACTAACAGTCACACGATGGATGGATGGAAATTCCTGCCACAAACGTTGCCCTCAGAAAGGAAAACTGCTACAAACACAAATGCAAAAAGGCCAAAAATACACCATCCTATGCCTCATGAGGAGAAGCTGGTCTCAGTACATGTTAAAGGATATCCACCAGGCAACACAGGAGTCAGTGAAGGCCAGCACTATGTCACACAGAATTCTACTGCTGTTTTTGTCTCCTCGATCCTGCAAAGAGAAAGATGTCAGACACACACACAGACACACACACACACACACACACACACACACACACACACACAGCTTTTGAGACTCACAGATTTGACTCTTATGAGTCCCTCGATGATGGAGAAGGCCAGGTAGAGCAGACCAACCCCGACGACTCTGTGTAGCAAAGCGCCCAGCCTCGGCCTGTGGGAGGGACCAAGAGCCAGTATCACTACTGATCATCATTTCCAGACCGTCGTACATGTTCATAAGTTCTCAGAAACACTTTGAGTGGACTGACGTTTTTTTCTGATTACCGCTCGTCGATGTTTCCACAGCAGTGAGACGGCAGCTGTCTCTCAAAGCACCAATCAAACTGGGAAACATGAGCAATTTTTGGCACCTACTAAAGAGTTCTTATCAGGCCAAAAGGAAAATTACTTCCTGTTTGTTTAAAACTGCAATAAAATTTATTTTTAAGCCAACTTTGATCATTCAAGCATAACAGATATTTGTGTTTAGCAAATGGTCCAAAATAACAGGAAAAACCAATAATGTTGCTGCACTGATTGTGTGTAATGTGATGTGATGGGCATATCTGAAGGTAGAGTATAGTATAATGTTTTTTAATAATTTTTCTAACTTTACTGGGTCCACGATGTGTTGGAGTTAATTCTGTCCTCTGGTTGGATCTCTGCACACAAATCGAACTTCCAGGGTAGAAAAAAAGCTTTTGAGCAAAGCCGGTTAACTTTAGCCTGTTTTAGACTTAACTGGTGATTCAGTACAAGCAGGTCTTACACCCTGTTAACGGTGTACATTTAAGTTATGGCTTTCTCCTTTCTCATTAGAAAACTGGATTCAAAATAAATGTCTGTAGGAACTGAGCTGTGCTCATGTCTGGGACTTTATAGAGGTCACTTCTGGGTCTGCGCAAGTGCCTTAAACCTGCATTCTTTCTAAAGGCCAGCAGGGGGCTCCTGTGGTTCCAAGGTTTTCTGAGAAAATGAGTTTACTTCTCACTTGATCTGTGACCTCAGTGAACCATTCCTGAACCATTTTCCTGTGTGGCAGGGCACATTATCCTGCTGAGAGAGGCCACAGCCATCAGGGAACACTGTTTCCATGAAAGGGTGTACATGGTCTGCAGCAAGCCAGAGTATCATTCACGTGGATGGTAGGACCCATGGTTTCCCTGGAAAACATTGCCCAAAGCATCACACTGTCTTCTTCCCATAATGCACTCTGGTGCCAGGTGTTCCCCAGGTAAGCAACGAACGTGCTCCCAACCATCCATGTGATGTAAAAGAAAACGTGTCATCAGACCAGGCCACCTTCTTCCATTGCTCTGTGGTCCGGTTCTGATGCTCACGTGTCCATTGTTGGAGCTTTTAACAGTGGACAGGGGGTCAGCATGGGCACCCTGATGCAGCCCCATACGCAACAAACTGATGCACTGTGTGAGCCTTCACTCCCCACCAGGGTTATAATAGTTTTGGATTTTACATTATAGATTAGTTTTAGTTAGTTTTTACTTTTTTTTCTCTAATTCAGTTAGTTTTAATTAGTTTTCAGAGTGGTTTTGCTCGTTTTTATTAGTTTTTATTTTTGGTTTTATGCTTAGTTTTAGTTAGTTTCAGTATTAGCTTTAGTATTTTCATACTTAATCAGGTACGCTTTAAAGATACCCTTTAAAGAAATATATTCAGCAACCAACTGTTCACAGACAGCAGAACTACATGTTAAATGTGTGTAATATTAAGGACACACATGAACATCAACAGGGAGAAACAAAGAACAATATGAACTCCAAAACTCGATAAATTCTACAATAAACTCCCAATAAAGTTCAGCCTCAGTGCAGCAGATTAACAACAGCTACATGTGGTGTTTGACAAAAACAAACTCCTTGAAGGAGTCAAAGCTCAAATCCAGCTGCATCCTGATGTTCTCTCCACCTGATGCTGCTTCTGTTTTGGAGCTAGCTTGGTTAGATGCTCGCTGATTAGACTTGCAGGGTCTTTGCGGCCTATGTAGCCTACGGAAGTGTCCTACCTCATGTCCGCATTTATGCATGTATAGCTGGATTGCGTGTGTTAATTACCTTGTGGTTGTGTGCTGGGGGTTTTTTGGTCCTCGCTCTTTGTGCTCAGTTTTTAGGGTGCAAACATATTTGTCCCTGTTTTTTCACTTTCTTCATTCCTTCACGTCCATTCCCATAGTTTCAGCAGCTCCCTCCAGGAATTTGCTGACATTTGTGAGTCCTTATATTGATGCTTTGATTATTAGTCCTGATTGTTATTATCTGACTGATAAAGTAGCCGGAAACGCACAAGGACTAAACACAACGTTGTGGCTGCGTTGACCCGACGAGTAGTCACGTTTCTCTGGAGGTGCAGGCCGGGTTGCCTTGTAGGATGAGAGCGGTTTCCGTAGCTGCCTTGTGTGCGCTTCTCAGGTCTACTTTGATGTTGGTGTTTTTTTTCCTGACTAAGAAGTGTTCCGTACATTTTTCATCATCCACAACAAGAAAAAAAAAAAAACACTCCACATGGGACTCTCTGAGGAGCAGCGCGGTGTGCGCACGCACGCACATGCGCGCCCAATTGCCCGACGGCGTTCCGAGCTTAAACTCGGAGAGAGGAAAAAAATGATTTCATATCAATCCACAAGACTTTTGAAAAAATAACAATATCTATAATTTCAGTTAGTTTTGTAAACTCACAATTCAGTTTTAGTTAGTTGTCGTTTCTTCCTTTTAATTTTAGTTTTTATTTATTTCAGTTAACGACAATGTTTTTTCAATTTCAGTTTTCGTTATTTCGTTCGTTTTCATTAACTATAATAACCCTGCTCCCCGCGTGCATCACTGAGCCTTGGCTGCCCGTGACCCTGCTGCTGGTTCACTACTGTTCCCTCACTGGACCACTGCAGACTGGGAACACCACACAAGAGCTGCAGTTTTGGAGCTGCTCTGACCCAGTCGTCTAACTCTCACAATTTGGCCCTCATCAAACTCGCTCAAATCTTTACACTGACCCATTTTTCCTGCTTCTAACACATCAATTTTGAGGACAAAATGCTCACTTGCTCTCTAACATATCCCATCCACTAACAGGTGCCAAGATGAAGAGACTACCAGTGTTAATTCACTTCACCTGTCAGTGGTTATAATGGTGGTTCTCACAGTGAGACTGCACGAACTGCCTGACAGTCGTCAGTAACACCCATGAAACTCACTTGACGATGCCGTATCCCAGACTGGCAATGATCACCAACACTCTGGCCAGAGTCCTCTTCACCGCAGAGAGCACCTCAGCAAACACCACTGCCCCCTGGACTGCAGGAGGACACACAGGTGTTATTTAGCACAGCTCTGTGGTGCACCACCGGGGCCACCATGTGTCTGCGTCTGCATTTACCTGATAGGCCGTCATATCTGAGACTCTGGAACTCGGCATAGTAAACAGCTTTCTCCAACATGCCCAGGAAGATGACGCCTCCAATCCAGAACTGGATCCTGAGCAGGTCCCTCCAGTAACACGCAGACAGAACCAACCACAGCACGGCCAGCAGCACGTACACGATGCACATCACCATGTAGAACTGGAAGATGGAAAGAAAGGCAGTGACAGGAAGTAAATGTGAGTAAGAAAAAAAATTCTTAAATCAATCAGAAAAAAAAGGACCTAGATATGAGCTTCAGAGTTTAAATTATTTTACTCCTTATTTGTTTCTGTGTGCAAGAACATTAAAATTAATCCTGATGAAAACAAATAATTTCCCAGATTTCTCGTGTGTGTGTGTGTGTGTTTGTGTGTACTTACCACCATCAAAGGCCATTCGGAGGCTGATATAAAGCCATGTGGACCCATCATTCTGATCTGGACTGTAGATAAAAACAGACTGTTAGACTGTATGAGTCAGCACTACACCACAGACAGACACAGCAGCTCCACGTATATCCACATCTGGACTGCAGGACTGGTCCAGCTGTTTTAGTTGTCCAAATTTTGAATACTCATTTGGTTGTTGAACAAAAAAAAACAAAAAAAAAAAAAGCCCTCAGTCTACAGGATGTGGTGATGCTCAGTCAGTCATGGGCAGACTTTTCTGCTTCTCCCTGTCGTTATCACATGTGTTAGGGAAGTAGCCATGCAGTTAACATAACAACTCCCACTCTCTGGGCTTCCTGTCATCAGGAATCAATCATCCTGCATTAGCAAATGCTCTCTTTTTATGGGCAGAATCAGCTTCACTCTAAGAAAAACTGAAGGAGATAAGAGTCACTTTAACTTCAGTTTGGATATGTTATGGATGCTGGATTTGAGAAAATGAGAATAGTGTGCTTTTTTTTTTGTCTCAAAGCAGGTTTAAATAATTGCTTCAGTTTAGCTTCATTTACTCATATTGATGGAGCGCTATTTCTGCTGCAGCCCCAGATGAACTGCAGCCAATTTCTGTATAATGGGAAGTTGAACATGTTGCCTAGTTCGGCTCTGATTGGAGTTCACAGGCAACTTTTTTTTATATTTAAAGCTTGTTATTGTGATTATGAATTATTTTATGAGTCAGACTTTAGAGTGCAAATAAATATTTTAATTAATATCACAAATCTGCAACTCTGACTAGCTGGCAAAGGCAGCCCTGAGAGTGTGCGTGCGTGTGTGTGCGTGTGTGTGTGTGTGTTATGAGTGTGCACTGACGCTGCAGACTCCAGGGGTTGTTGTGATCAGGGGATGTGATCTTTTCTTTGATCTCGATGATGTTGAGGATGAACACGTAGGGTCCGTCCTCCCAGCTCTGAGCCACCACATCGAAATCATGATTACCAGCCTGAGTAACAGCAGAGAGAGCAGCTTTTTACAACAATTTAAAGAAACCATGATGTGTATCTCCTGGGAGTCAAACCACAAACCTGCTGGTCACAAGATAATCTTTCAGTAATCAGCAGGTTTAGTTAGTGAAGCTGACCTGTTTTGGCTCTTTTTGGGTTTCATTCGTCTTCGCTGACTGTGAGACACAAGTGGAACGAGGTTAGTTAAACTCTCTCAAACACACTTAAACTCAAGAGGAAAAAAAAAAAATTGTATGGATTTAAAATAACCAGAATAACTTTAATCTATGAAGTGAAGTGCTCTATTGGCATGATAGAATCAATCAAGCAATATTTGAATCAAGCTGGGGCCTGATTATTCAAGACCTTGTATGTTAGGAGAAGAATTTTAAATTCTTAGCCATGAAGAGAAGCCAATATGGGAGAAATCTGCTCTCTCTTTCTAGTCCCTGTCAGTACTCTAGCTGCAGCATTTTGGATCAGCTGAAGGCTTTTCAGGGAGCTTTTAGGACAGCCTGATAATAATGAATTACAATAGTCCAACCTAGAAGTAATACATGCATGAATTAGCTTTTTAGCATCAGTCTGTTTCTCAACATCCTTTCTCAGATTTAATTAATCTGTCTTTAGACCGTGCTTGCTCACCTTGCGTTTATGTGGCTCACAGTGGATTGTATCGTACTTGTGGAGAGAATAGTACCCTTTTCCTCCTTCTCTTAAGATGGAAGGTGACCCAAAGTATTGCATCACCTCCTTTTGCTGCAGACAGCACAGATGTGATCATTTGACATGATGGATCCCAAGACTGGAGTCAGTGATCAAACACTGATCACAGTACGAGGAGTACGAGTTTAAACAAAGAAAAACAAACAGCAATTTTTGTTCATTCCATTAAACTCGAAAGGCAACTAAATGATAGGGAAAAACAATCCTCACATTAAAACTGAATACTCAATATTTTGCTACTGTCCTGTTTTGAAGGGACATTTATCTGTGGAGTGTAAATAGAAAAAGGAAACAGAGAGCAGGACAGACACAGTTAGGTCCAAAAGTTTTGCACAGGAACACCGTTTTGCACTTTTTGCCTCAATACGTCACCACAGAGTACCCAGCCTTCTTGGAGTCGCTGGGCGGGGTGTTCGAGGGTGCTCCATCATCCTACAGTGGGGGTTCTGTTACTGGACTTCTGTCTATAATGAACACCATGTTCAAACATGAGGATGTCCATGAATGCACGTGGCACCAGAACACGCTGGGCCGCAGGATCGTGATCTGGTCATATGTTCTGGAAATGCACGATGGATCGTTTGTGCGCGTGGCTGCTGAGTTCTACACGCGCGGGTTGTTGAATTTACACATGAGAAATTAATACTTGCACCCGCAAAATGAAATTATTTGCTCAGATTAGGTTTTCTTCTCATGCATGACTTTTGACATACATTTAATTCCATACCTCAGCATCTCTTTGGAGCTCATACTGAGAGTTCAACACTTCAAATCAACTTCAGCCTTTTACCTGTGTTGGGAAATATTTTTATCACCCAATGCTGACATTTAAAGTTATTATTCCTACTTCTGTTTATTTGCAACTAAACTGCTTTCTACACTGTAATAAATGCATATTGTGTGTCTAAAAGTAGTAGGAAGATTTGAGGCCTGTTTGAATTGCTCTTATTTGTGTTCAGGCCCCAGAAGCTCTGCTACCCCTCCCTAACAGTCTGCTGTGGCCAAGCAGGCCCTCTCAGATCATACTCAGATCATACTCATCTTCTGCTCAACCCTGTGATTTGTTGGTAACTATGGTTTTAATTGGGTTTTAATTTGCGGTCAAAAAGGAACATGGAGACCCCTAAAATGTATCCTACACCTGCTGACTGTGAATGCAGTGGTCCTTCGCTGTATCACGGTTCACTTATTACGGCTTGACTGTATCGCAGATTTCTTTAAAAAATATTACTAACTCTGTTTCGTGGAGTTTTCACTATATTGCGGGATTTTCCAGAATCTAAGTATTTCTGTAACACCTCATAACTATGTTCATAACTTGGATGAAGAGATAAGTCACACCTACGCCTTTAGCAGAAATAGAAGTTAGGGCTGAGGGGAAAGATACTGCACCACCTTCATCGCCATCAGTACTGCACAGCTGCATAATTCATCATCTTCATCATTCAAGTTGTAGTAAGAGTGTGAGAAAGGTTTATAGGAGTGTGGGAAGGGTTTATAAAACTGTAATATATATATATATATATATATATATATATATATATATATATATATATATATACATATATAAAAATAATAAAATATAATGCCGCTACTTCACAGATTTTCACCTATCGCAGGGGTCTCTGGAATGTAACCCCCTGATATTGTTTGACTTACGGTGGTGCAAAAGCCAAAACTACTAACAAAGGTGTTACTGCACAAAGATGCACAGACCTAACTAAATTAGCGGCGCAATAATGTTCTAATCTATAATTAAATGTTTTTGCAACCAAAGTTTAACATAAAGCAATATTTGAATTAACAGTAGAAGTTCATGTTTACAGACTGCAAACACAGGGAAGCAAAGAATACTTCAAATATGTTGTTTCAACAGTGAAGAAAGCGGAGCGTCTTACATCCAGGTTGAAGACTTCGTTGTAGCAGTGCGAGTTCCTCAGATACCAGGAAATATTCAGGCTCAGGGGAGATGAGGTGTTACATCTTTCTGACAGAACTGCACGCACAAACAGACCAAATTAGCTCACTTTAGAGCAAGACTGGTGTGTGAACTGGACAAACATCACATTTTAAAGGGCTCCTATTAGGCTCATTTCCTGCTTTATATTTTTATTCTTGGATTATCCTTTTAATGTTAATGGAGCCATCCCTGCAGTTTCCACCTCTGCCTGCAGCCCAAACATACACTGAACATATCTCTGTGCGCACATATGGACCCACACTTTCATATTCTCAAGTTCTGACAGTGAAGAAAGGTCTGCTTACATCTGAGACTGATCGAGCTGTTCTTGAACAGAGTTTTAGGGAAGATGAAGAATTTCTGGTTCTTCAGGATGTCCTGAAATAAACAAAGAAAACAACATTTTATTCTCTGACATTTAATACGACAAAGTTGCAAAGAACAGTAACCCGAATGATGACCAAACCTTTTTAATAGTTCATATGTCACCACGATAACTTAAAAAATAAAAATAAAAAATCTTAGAACAAATATAAGTTTCAGACTCAAAATATGCAGTCATGGTAAAAAGAAAGTACACCTTTCAGTTCTAAGGGTTCACGTTTCATAAAACTGAACTACAAAACATGGCATATTACACCCTGCCATTATTTAAACAAATTTTCCAAAGTCACTTTGGCCATTAATAATAACACCAATGGTTAATATGTATATTGTTCAGATATTTTTGTAAACGTGGCTTACAGTGTCTGTGGACCTTGTGTTTTTGATTTCAGACTATTGCCGGTTTTGCAAAACAGCAGTACAGTGTTGTCTTTGTGTGTCAGCTCTGATATAGACCCTTTTACTGTTTGTAAACAATGATGATGTACGTAGCGATGCGCGTGCATTTTGGAAATGGAAGTATGGCGTTGTTCAATAGCGTTTCAATCTACGAGGAGGGATTATCAACGAAAGATCGTGAAAACTACCTGCAAAAATTAATTTTGACCACCAGCAACCGACTCCCCAATCCCTGTGCTACGTTAGCAAGTGGCCCAGTATCCGGGGGGGATATATACGTATATTTAGTGGAGAAACCCAGCGTATACACCAGAGAGAAGTTGCGTGCATACAAGTCACTGGATGCTTATAATTATATTGTCTGCGGCTGTGTACCGAATGCCAAATATCATGACACAGACTCTGAGTTTTGTGTCTTGAAGGCAGAAGTTCTTCCAAGTCAAAGATAAGGAAACAGGAGCGCTGTGTATGAGGCTCGGGTCATTGTAAACAAGTCAGAGAACTACGTGCTCACAGCGAACTGTACCTGCATGGTAGCGTGAGTACTTCGTCAAACTGCTTTTCTAGCTTGCTAAGAGTTTTCCAACTGCAGATATTACTGATTTACAATGAAAAAAATATATATATACTGTTCCAGTCACACTGTGAGACTGGCTCAACCATTCATATGTGAGTCTGCTCAGACTTGTGACTGACACTGCATATTGGAATCTATAGTGCGATTAAATATTAATTTAAAAATCAGGACTCTCTGAGTCCAGCAATGTCTCACCTGTAAATAGCCACACTACAGTTTAAAAGCCAAACAGCTTACCAGCTAATGCTGTTTACTTTAGATACCTGACATCCCAGTATAACCAGAGTAGATAAATAACTTTAACTGATATAAAATGGGTGCTTCAAATGCGAGCATTTCTGATCGTGTCCTCAGTCCAATTTTTATCAATACATTTAATGGCTTGTAACCACAGACGTCTCCGTTTTCTCTCAAACAGCCTTGATCCCGTGGGATTCAGTACAACTTCAGTCCACTTTTGGTAGAGTAGAAATTCTGACAGCCAAATACGCCACAGCAGACATTTTGATGCTGATATCGCTTTTAAATCACGTTTAAACCTGCGCAGTCTCCTCGTTCTTATTGATTTGAATGGAGTAGCAGTTCACTTCCGTTGCCAAAATGCACGCGCATCCTTTGATGACGTAGGCTGTAAAAGGGTCCATTAAACTACACTGTTTGTGAGTCTGGTTTATCATTAACCTTCATGGTGCAAGTCTGGCTGTCCTGTGACCCAGTATCCAGTCACTGTGTCTGTGCAGCCTCTGTCTGTCCATAGATTATGCTTTCATAGACCAACATTTTGGTTTTATTGAAACAACTTACTTTTAGAGTAAAAACGTAACAAAATCTTTCACCACCAGGTAGAAGCTTCATGTTCTTCCGTATACAAATGATTGTTTTGCTATTTTGAAAGAAAACGTTGAATGAATCCAGGGTTTTCCTTGAATTTGTCTGACCCCGAATTAAAAGAACACACAGACTACATGTGTGTGAATACTCCTACCACACACCTCACGCTGTCCTCATACATGTCCTACACCACCCTCACATACTTCTCTGCCACTCTGACTTTCTCCTTCAGTACCACACTGCCTCTCTCAGCACACCATCATCTGCTTTCTCTGGATCCAGAGAAACAGTGAAGCTCCTTCTGACCTCCTCTAGCGTCTCCATCAATGCTCTCAAAGCAAACATCACATCTGCAGTGCTCCTCCTCCGCATGAAGCCACACTGCTGCTCACTGATCATCACCTCTCTTTCTAACCTAACTTCAACAACTCTTGCCCAGATCTTCATGCTGTGGCTCATCAGCTTTATCCCTCTGTAGCTCCTACAGCTCTGTGCATCACCCTTGTTTTTGAAAATCAAAAGCAGTAAACTTCTTGGTTCCTCTCTCCCTGCAGTCTAGTTAAAAAGCCCTCTGCCCTCTCTCCTATGTCATCTGGACCATCCGCCTTCCACTCTTCACCCTCTTCATAGTAGGGCTGTGCAATTTATGGAATTTCAATTTCTGCTCTAAACGATCACATAAACAGTGTAATTGACAAAAAGCGATTATTAAATTATTAATGAGTTTGTCACATTCTGCTCTGCAAGTATATTCTTAGGCCTGATTTATGCTGCTGCCCTGAGTCTTTGTGGGGCCCACAACGTAACCCACGTGAGTGGCCAGTGACACTGCCATTAGGCTTGTGCGTGGTCCAGGAAATCTACGCCGTAACCTACGTCACAACCTGACATGCACCTCTCAAGAAACGCAGCCCGCAATGATTCTGATTGGTCTGTTTGGCGCTGTCAAGCCCTCCCGTTAATTTCCCGCTACTTTTACGCCACAGTTTATTCTCTCAGTTATAAATTAAAAATAATCATCTCAACATAAGGAATAATAATCACAGCATCAATATAAGGACAAATGTCTGCAAATTCTCAGGGAGGGAATTTGCTAGAGGGACAAAGATGTTCAGACCTATAAAAAAGCCGACCACAAACAGCGAGGACCCAGGAGGGAAAAAAATGCCACTATTTTATTTGTTTCTATCGGCACCGCATGTAAACCACCGTAAGGCGATTAACACATAACATAGATTTGCTGCACAGTGGTGTCTGCACCATCCAGCAACACCACCAATCTGTTCAACCAGCTGAACCCCCGCAGCCCTGCCAGCATAACCAGCATAACCAGTATTTGATGTTGGCCTGAATAATTCAGATTTAGTCTGAAGCTCAACATGTTTTCTGTTTGCTCTGGACTAAAATGGGCCAGCCCCCATGTTCTGAGTTATTGACTGGAATTAACTGAATATAAATTTTACATGTATGTACAGGATCAAATTTATTTGGTTTAAATAACTTGGTCCTACTTCTTCTTAGTATTACTAGTCATGATAACTGGCACTACCTTTCTATTTATTTATCTATTTATCATTTGTGTTTAATTTATAATGTATTTTGTAATTTACTTATAGTTTTACTATTTTATTAATATTATTATATTTATTTATTTATTTTTTCAATTTTGTATTTATTTTGAAAGGATTGGGATTGAAGGGTCTAAGTCTAAATGTTTTAGTCTAGGTACCTAATTATATTAGAAATTATTGTACTCATGATTATTTTTGTCCATCCATCCATCCATTTTCTTCCGCTTATCCGGGGCCGGGTCGCGGGGGCAGAAGCCTTGTATTTAAGAAAATGTTTTCTTTAAAAAATATAATTTTAATAGATGTAAATACAGTGAAAGACTTTAGTTTTTTATCATCAGATGTATGCAGTTAACTAAAAACAGCAATTTTTTAAAACAGAAACTAATGAGTAGTTCATTTTAAAAGACCTGTGCTTTTTCTCTTTTGAATATTTATCATTGCTCATTAATAAAACAAAAGTATTGTGTATTGATGGAATAATCAATAAGAAATAATCACTTACTAAAATAATCAACAGTGCAGCCCTAACTGTTCTTTAAGTGCAATAACTGCAGTGTGTTTACAAAGTCAACGACTAATCGTGTTAAATAATCGTAATTACAATTTTTCAATAATCAAGCAGCCCTGTTTCATAGCTGACCTCACTTCCTGTTCACTAATCCTCTTCCTGTTTCACCATCATCCTCCTCGCTCTCTCATTTTCTTCATTCCTCAGTTCCTCAAAGTCCTCCTTCAGCACTCTAAACATGCTTTTTATCAAAAATGAGCACAAACATGTAAGAAGACCCACAAACCCACGGACATGTTACAGTGAGGTGGGAAGTAACGAAGTACAAATAATTTGTTACTATACTTCAGTAGATTTTTCAGGTATTGTTACTTTACTTGAGTATTTATTTTTCTGACTACTTTTTACTTTTACCACTTACATTTTTACACGAGTATCTGTACTTTCTACTTCTTACATTTTCAAACAGACTCATTACTTTACATTTAACGTGTCTGAGAGAAGTTTGTATTTCCGGTCAGTGCGCCTTCAAACATCAAACAATCTGCGCCTAAATGGAGGAATAACAACACATATCAGACAATCCTACGTGAGTATCCTCCATCACCGGGGCTTAAAGAGGCAAAACCATATACTTTATGTATCATTTTTAGGGCTATAATCAGGGGTTACAGAGGGCCGGACCGAGGGCAGATGTTCAGAAGTTGTGCTCGCTGTAATTCAGCATCTTAGCTAGCGCTACTGAAGAGGAGCGAGCATAAAGGGAGTAACGTGTGGCAGGTAATTTTATATGCAATGGTTCTAAATGCTCAACAAATATCAGCTAACACACAAGGTGTGTGCAGTTTGTCACACAGTGTGTCTGCTAGCTAAAAGAAGAGCTGCTGTATTTCCAGCGAGAGCAAAGAGAGAGAAGTTCACTCAGAGATGCAGAAAGAGGACAGGAGAGGAAGAAGAGAGGTTAGGTTTAAAGGGAAGGACTGGAAAACAAACTGAGGTATGCTGACTCTGTGTCAATCAAAGATTGTATGAAAATATTGCAGTTTAGTGTGTGATAAACAGGTTAGCTTGTTGTACTGTATTTACAATAAAGCTGTGTTGGTGCACAGAGGCTGTGTTCATGGTCAGAGTTACATCAGTGCAGCAGAGATGAGTTTGAATCAAAGCTGCTGATGCTGAGATTCATTCACTGAATCCAACATTTCTACAGCCTGTATGCTGTCAGTGTAGGGGATGGAGATCAGCTCAGATAGCTGTGAAATACTGGGTTACATCTTTGTGAGTTCAGTTCATCCACACAGAGCAGTAAACCTCAGAGCAGCAGCAGCAGGCCAGCTGATCACAGCCTGCACACCAACATCATTTACTGCAGCTACAATAGAAAGCTGGGATACTTCTCCCCATGCAGAGCCACTACAGCTGATCTTAGGGTTCCTCCACCTTCTGAATCCCACTGTAACCCCTGAGTCTCCTCATGATTGTGTTTAGGTGGAGGCAAATTCCCTTTCACAGTTTGTGTCCTACATAACAGATTCAAGCTGAGTGCATTCACTAGGATTAAAATTTAGATTGGAATAATGTTTCTATTCTCTTGTTATTTTATATATTAGAATAATATATAATGAGGTTCAGTTAGCTTTACAGAAAAATAGCAGGTAGCAACGTCCTCCAAAGAGCTACTTTTACTTTCTTACTTTGAGTACATTTTAGAGCCTGTACTTTTATTTTATTTTACTTAAGTAAAGAAGTTGAACCAGTACTTTAACTTTTACTAGAGTCGTTTTTAACACAAGTATTTCTACTTTTACAGAATGTCAGTACTTTTGCCACCTTTGTCCCCCCCTTTCTCATTTATCGGTCTGCCTGTGGTTCAGTCAGTGATGCGGAACTTTCTCTGAAGTAGCTGATCTGGTTGCGTTGGTATTTACGGTCTTTATGGCTCTGCTGTTTATGCCAGGCTCATTAGTTTGAGTCTCTCACAGACTTCACTGTAGCTAACGTTAGCTGTTAGCACCGTAACGTCTGTGGCGCAGCGCAGACTGAGCGCTGTTTCCAGGTCATTGTCGCCCCCGAATCTGCGCCAAACCCCTTTTTAGTGGCTCAAACCTTGACTCTAACCCGGGTATCAGAGCCTGTCAGCTGGACGAACCCAGCTCATAATCCGAGAACAAAACTCACGCTCTCGATGTTCTGGACCCACTTCCCCGGCTCCGATACGCCCACCACCGGTCCGCTCACGCCCACCAACACCAAGAGGACCAGCGTCCAGGACCAGAGTCCCGAACCGCTCCGACTCTGACCCGTACAGCACGCCATTTGAGCCAACAGGCAGAAAGCCACCGTTGCAACTCACAAGTTCCCGGACACTTCCTGATTCCTGATGACGTAACTCGTAGAGCAGCGACGCTTTCAGGAAAGGCGTTATTTTAACTAAATTAAATTAAATTAAATTAGTTAGCAATTCTGCATGGGTCTTTTCTAGAACACGCAGCTGTGGCACAGACCACCTCAGCTTGGTCATCAGTTACGGAATCCATACATTTTCTTTCACTAATATTAACATTATTTGTCAAATTGCAATAATAAAAAAAAATACATTAAAAATTATAAATTAAACAATCGATTTACTGACTGATTTACTATATATATATTTTTTCTTTTTTAAGCACGATTATTCTGCACCTATTGATAATAATGGACACAGGTCACAGCAGTGACCTTCCTTACTGACAATGCTGAGGGCAGTGAACAACACAGAGTTCATCATCAGCAACTTTTTTAGACCTGCTTTTTATTTATTCTATTGATTTTTTGTTGTTTATTATATTTTATTGCTACTAAAATATCACTAAAAATAACACAAACAATGCCATGAGTAATATCTAATATTTAATGCTGTTATACTGAAATTTGTACTGCACAAGGAACAGCCGTAGTTTAAAAAACACAATCATAGAATAAATAAATAGGAAAAAAAATTAAATTAAATTAATAAAAATTAAATTACAAATCATAGAATGGAATTATATAAATAAAAATAAAAACAAACTTAAAATAAGATAAAATGGATGATCAAAAAATAAAATCATAAAATAAAAATGTATGAAATATAAATTCAAAATCAAATAAAAGTACAGTCATACAATAAAATAGCACACAATCATAAAGTTAAATAATACAAAATACATAAAAAACACATCGGAAAATATAGCAACTTAAATGAAATAAAAATACACAATCATAAATTGTATTAAATTAATAAAATCAAATCATAAAATCAGATAAAACACATAAACAAAAACTAGTAATTTAAATAATGGTATTATCATGAATCATTATTAAATTAATTCCACACTTGGCTGCTCTGAGGTCAATCAATAATGCCTTTAAATAATATGTTTATCAGGGGGTCGATGTCACGCTGTCAGCTTTAGTAACATCATTAACATGATGATATGTCCTTCAATGCACATATTAAACAAATATATAGGACCGCTTTTTTGCATTTGCACAATGTTTCTAAAATTAGAAACATCCTTTCTCAGACTGATACTGAAAAGCTAATTCATGCATTTATTACTTCTAGGGTGGACTATTGTAATTCATTATTATCAGGCTGTCCTAAAAGCTCCCTGAAAATCCTTCAGCTGATCCAAAATGCTGCAGCTAGAGTACTGACAGGGACTAGAAAGCGAGAGCAGATTTCTCCCATATTGGCTTCTCTTCATGGCTAAGAATTTAAAATTCTTCTCCTCACATACAAGGTCTTGAATAATCAGGCCCCATCTTAGGTGGGAGCATCACCACCTGGATGGGAAACTGCACCAAGCAGGACTTCATGGCCCTAAAAAGGGTGGTTTGTTCAGCTGAACGGACCATCAGAACCACCCTCCCCAACCTGCAGGACATTTACACCAAGCAGTGCAGGCTGAGGGCCATGAAGATCCTAAAACAGCCCAGCCACCCCGGACACTCTCTCTTCTCCCTGCTCCCATCAGGCCGGCGTTACCGCTGCCTGAGGACTAAGACTGAAAGGTTGAAGAAGAGTTTTTACCCACAAGCCATCCGTCTGCTCAACTCTGAGCCCTAACTGGACCATTATTGCACAATGTAAATATTATAATTTATAAAAGTGTGTATAGTGTATAGTATATAGAGTATAGTGTATAGTGTGAATTACTTTTTTTTTTATTTTTATTCTTCTTATTTATATGTGTGTGTATATATGGTTGCAGGTACAAAATACATTTCACTGTGCATTGTACTGTGTATAACTGTGCATGTGACAAATAAACACTATCTTAATCTTAATCTTAATCTCAAAGACCTCATAGTACCATATCACCCCAACAGAGCACTTCGCTCTCAGACTGCTGGCTTACTTGTGGTTCCTATACTTAAGAGTAGAATGGGAGGCAGAGCCTTCAGCTTTCAGGCCCCTCTTCTGTGGAACCAGCTCCCAGCTTGGATTTGGGAGACAGACACCCTGGATCAGGTGACCCTGAATCCTCCCTTAGTTATGCTGCTATAGGCCTAGGCTGCTGGGGGGTTCCCATAATGCACTGTTTCATTTCATTCACCTTATTTACTTTGTTTAAACTCCACTCTGCATTTAATCATTAATTGTTATTAATCTCTAGCTCTCTTCCTCAGCATGTCTTTTTTTCTCTCCCCTCAGCCCAACAGCAGATGACTGCCCCTCCCTGAGCCTGGTTCTGCTGGAGGTTTCTTCCTGTTAAAAGGGAGTTTTTCCTTCCCACTGTCACCAAGTGCTGCTCATAGGGGGTCGTTTTGACTGTTGGGTTTTCTCTGTATTATTGTAGGGTCTTTAGCCACAATACAAAGCGCCTTGAGGCGACTGTTTGTTGTGATTTGGCGCTATATAAATAAAATTGAATTGAAAGTTGAATTGAATTGAACCGAATTGAAATTGGAGGTGTTGAACCTTCAGCGCTGTTTTTGAAGCTGAGAAGCAAACTGAGCTCCACCCAGAGGATGGCGCTGTTGGAGGAGGCGTTTAAAGGCGGTGGGACATGAAACAGGTCAGTCAGCTCGCTGCTTTACAGACACACCCAGCAAAACAGGACAGATCGTTCATGTTTGAAATATTTCTGTCAGTAATCAGCTGGCTGGAACTTTGCTTTTACTGCTTACCTTCTATCAGGTGACGCTCCTCAGCTGGGAACACAGTTTTAGTTTCTAAAACACAAGGTTTGTTTTTCCCCTGCTGCTCAAACCTTGGTGCCACCTTTGAAAAGTTTCTAACAGCTGATCAATACAGTTTTTCATTTTTTTTTTTGGTTTCAATAATCCAAAAGGGTCCAGTTCAGGTCCCTTTATTCAGACGTAGATTTGGTGTGCAGGCACTGAATCATCCATCCTCAAATACACAGATAATCAGAGTTTCAGAGAATAATAATCCACCCACCACGTGTTCCTCTGAGTGATAAGATATACTTTACACAGTCATAACAGCTCTGTGACAGGCCTCATTCAACAATCATTCCTAGTGGGCCAGCTTCTAGATATATGACGTGCATATTATAGTATGTGCACATTTTCAGTCCTTTACAAAAACACAAACTACTCACCCATCAGAGCTTCGTCTGATGGGCGATGAGAGTCATCCTGCTCTCAGTTCAAAAGGAAAATGAATATTGCATAGATAACTTTGGCTTTTTTAGAACCGTGATTGAACTCTTAAAATGTGTCCACTTTACTGTAAGCCCGTAAACATGAGTATCCAGCATATGTATCGCAGGGACCCCTCTGATAGTCATAGGGACTTGTCCCTGGAGTTTTCTGCGCACCTTGACTGTTATTTGAGTTACTGTTGCCTTCATATCAGCTTGAAACAGTTCAACCATTGACTTCTGACCTCCCACATCAACAAGACACTTTCTCCCAGCACTGCTTACTGGGTATTTTCTCTTTTTTGGGCCGTTCTGTGTAAACCCAGAGATGGTTGTGCTGGAAAATCCCAGCAGATCAGCAGTTTCTAAAATACTCAGACCAGCCCGTCTGGCACCAACAACCACGCGACGTTCAAAGTCTCTTACATCACCTTTCATTCTGATGCTCCTCTTGACCTTGACTACATGCCTAAACGCACTGAACTGCCGCCATGTGATTGGCTGATTAGATATTTGCGTGCTCTTCTTCGCGAGTAATGTGACCTGTGGGTTCCTGAACGCACCACAATTTTTTTTTCTGCTTTGGAACCTAGAGGGCGGTAGGGTGTGTGTGTGTGTGTGTGTGTGTGTGTGTGTGTGTGTGTGTGTGTGAGAGAGAGAGAGAGAGAGAGAGAGAGAGAGAGAGAGAGAGGCGTGGTTGATGACGCATTGACAAAGATCTCGGACAGAGGGAGCGGCCTGCAGGCTCCGTTTCTGCCCGTGTTTGTCTCTCTTCAGTCGGTCCTCGTCTCTCTGCCTGCGTCTGTCCTCAGCTGAAGCTTCCGTGAGTACCAGAACAGTCCCTCCGTGTCCTGTTTTCTCTGTTTCCTCTGTGAATGCAGATCTGAGCTATGTGAAGTTCGTGTCCTACAGAGTTTGGCATGCTGGCCCACAAACAAGCAGAACCAGGTCAAAGAGGAGAACCGAGCCAGCGGTTTCACAGCGTCAGGGAATTTAAAGCAAATGAGGACTGAAAATTAAATAAGTGAAAAAGAGTGAGAGAGAGCGAGAGAGCGGTCATCGTTAATGCTGCTGCACTGATGCGTAAACAGCAGCCTGAGGTGGAGCGCAGTCACCGAACCTCATTACACTGCTGGCTTTATACTAAGAAAAAATGGCCTAAAATGAGGCCTCTGACTGTGTGCAGATGTTCTGGATGTTACTGGTGTCTCATAATTAGTAACTCCTGTTTGAATGAGTCAGTTATAAAAACACAGCAGCGTGTTTGGAAGATTCACACTGACAGACTGTGACACGCTGTCAGATCTGCAAAGTAAGAAGTAAGAAAAGCTTTAAAATAATCAATATCTGTTCTTTTTCAGGGAAACAAAGAACTGCATGAAAGTGTACAAAATTAACAGATGTGTTTCAAGCTCTTTTAGCACTTTCCTCACATGATTTAATGTTTTTTAAATAACTGATAAATATCGGCCAGTGACCTCAGCAAATGCAGTCTTATTTCCTGATATCAGCCCGTGGGCCAAATGTAATCCAATACAAATATCGGGCCATCACTGATACTACTTACTGTACATACTGGTTATTTACCGAGCTCATCATTTGAAACTTGGACCACGAACAACCGCCACTGGATCAGGAGATGTATGACAGGAAGGAAGGAAAAGGAGAGTACTGTAGGTCCATCTTTAATTACAATTGACACAATCAGCTAATTGTGTCAGTTGTAATGAAATGTTGTGCATCATGTGTCGAACTTCTGAATGAGTTATCAGAGCTTCAGTGAAAGAGTCATGTCTTTACAGGTTTCACGTGTTCATGCTGATTGAAGTCTTTGTCTCTGTTGTTCTTTATCAGACCGACGACAAAATGTTTCTGGCAAAAAGTCTAATTGGAGGCCTCATTAAAGTTGTGAGGTGAGCACACACACGGACACACACCAGACTGATTTCCTTTCTCCTCTTTTTCTGTCAGTTTCCCTCTGCTCGAGGTATTTCTGCTCAGTTCGGCTAACTGTCCATCCTGTTCTTTGCTCCAACAGCAACATTGACCCTGCTGATTTCAGGCCTTCAGACCCTGTAAGTCCAAACTCTTCTTTCATGATACACCCCCTTCAGATCCAAACATTTATAATGGAAAAACACAGCTAGATTTGGTTTAATGACTAAATGATGTGCTTTGAAACAGACGGATCACTTGGAGCACATGTAACCCAGGCATTTTGTGCTTTTAAACAGAACCTGGAGGGAAGTTTAATTAAGACTTTTTGTTTGTTCCTTTAAACAAATTCTTACAAATTATCCATAAATCATCGAAGAAATTCTGTGCAGCTCCACTTGAACTTTGACCTGTGTGAGAGACTGAGTCAGCACTCTCTCCCTGTGGAAGATTTTCTGCGCAAACACATGAAGTGTGTAACTGCAGTTAGGCGGAGGAATGTGTGTGAGGGTGACAGAAGCTTCTTTTTCTGTGTGCAGCCTCCTCCTCGCAGACCGCTGAATTTCGCCCAGGCCAATGAGAGCGAAGAGGAGAAACGCTTTCGGAATGTTTTCCAGCAGCTGGCCGGAGACGTGAGTGCACGATATTCCCGTTTGAATCCTGAATGTTCTCCCGCCTGTGTCCCGAGTCTTTTTAAACTGATGTTATTCTCTTTAAAGTGGCCTCCAAAGGGCTTAAGGTTTGCATTGTGTGGGGCGTGGCCTCTTTGACTGACAGCTGTAGCTTTTGGCTGTCTGCGAAGCTTCAGCACAGCAGTGACATACATGCCAACATTTAAGTTATTTCCTACATGTTGTAGCATAATTTTAATGAATATGGTTGCAACCAGCTGGGACAGCAGCTAATTCATTGAGCTAACTGGCATGCCTGAACCAAGGTGGGCTGCTGCAAACACCCCTTAATGCTGCCAGTAATAACCCTAAACTCAAACTCTGTACCATGTTTGTGCTGCTGGTTCCTTTTGGAGCATTTTTGGATTGGGTGGTTGGAAGGTTGGTGTGACAGAAGAGGATGCTGGGATTGGGAAGCAGATGATCTGCTGTGGCGACCCTTAACGAGAGCAGCCGAAAGAGCAGGAGAAAGAAGAAAAGCTAGCAAACCTGAATGTTGCAGGATAACTAAATGAAGGAGGTGATTGGATAGTGGAGGGTGGGGTTCGGAGTATGAAAAGCAGGCAGACAGGTGTGGTGGAGTCCCAGGTGCAAAACACAGACACAGAGACCGTCTACAGCGAAACTGTAGGCAGCAAAAATATGCTCTGCTGCTGACTGTGCACAGCAGTATGTTTAGGATCTATATTAGCAGCATGCTATGATGTGCGGCTTGCACTGACTCAGGATGAAGTGTGCAGCAGTGGGGCAGCACTGTGGTTACGTTCAGCTCAGCTCCTATTGGTTAGTACACAGACAGAGGGGAATAATCTGACTGGCTTGTAGAGGCGGTCTTGCTGGAAGAAAGTCATTGTTCTTTTTTTTTTTTTTTTTTTTTTTTTATACACCTCAGAGTTGATAAAAATCTCATGACGCTATAAAAGGAATGAATTCATGATTTTTCAGGATATGGGACCTTTAAAAAACTGTGTGCAGCCAAACTAGCTCAGCAGCTCTGATAATTGTCAGCCTGCACATAAACTTCACCCAGCCTGTTTTTCACTGAGTGAAACAAGAAACTCCTGTATCAGGGTGGGGCCTGCTGAAACATCACCCCTCACAATAAAGTCCTACATGTGTTTTATGTACTGGGCGTCTTAGGATCTCGAGCGAGGCGTTTACAATAAAAGCGAGTAAATGGGTGGCTGTGGGTTTTATAAGACTACAAAAGTGCTTTGTGTATGCAGTCCGTTCACACTATAAAGATAGTGACTGCACTTATAATGTTTCCATCTTAGCATAGAAGAAGGGGGAAAACTACAATATCAGGAAACACTGGAATTTTTCAAAATGTTCTCAGTTTTGCTAAAAAAAAACAAACTTTATGACTAAGTGTCTGAAACTCACCCAGCAGGGTCACCAGAAGCCAAGCTTTTTTTTTTTTTAGTAAAATAACAGCACTCATTTCCTCATGGAGTTGGAAGGACATATTTTTAAGTTCCTGCATGCTTTAATATATCAGTTTAGTTAAAATCTCAAACATCTGGTGAAACGTGCGAAAGTAACACAAGAATTGCTGCTTGGTCATTTTAAAGTAATATGATGATGCAGGTACAAGGATGCAGTTTGTCATTATATGGTCACCTCAGGAACACAGCCTCCACTCAGCTACTGTCCAGACAGTGTTCCTGAGGGGCAGCCAATTAGGAGATAAAACAGCTTGTTTGCACCAAGGCCCAGTTTAAAGAAGGATTATTTTGAACTGTTAATTATATAAAGCTGCTCTTGTATTGTCCAGAAATGAAAATGCACAACTTGAAGTGAGCAGAGTAGGTCAATAATCCCTAATATGGTGGTCATCTCAGGAACATGAAGTAAGCGGTCTTCAAGAGCCAAACCAGCTGCACCAAAGCCTCGTGCAAAATAAATCAGAATTATTGAGGTTATGACTTTGTGCCATTTCTTTGAACTGTTAGAAGAAACCAATCTTGCAGGAGAAACGATGCGAACAACTAATTGTGCTGGAACTGCAGACCAGCCCAAAGTCTGTGTGGTTGTTTGTGTGTCAGTCCTGTGGTTCTGACTGTAAACCAGGAGCAGATGTGCTCGGATGTTAGATATGCTGCACCTAAAACCATGGAACAAACCTCCGTTTGTTATTACAGCCAACCAGAGGAGACCAGAAGTCCAGTTCAGGGGCTCCAATTAGCTGAGTTGAAGCCCAGCAGGCAGCTACAGCTGCCTGTGTCGCCATCCAGCTGTCAGCCCAATTTAGACAGATGAGTTATAAAAACATTCACCCTCTGTACAATGTTATGAAGCAGAAATTAGCTCTAGAGACTAAAGCAGTGCTTTTTTGGCTAGCTGTAATCATGTTGATTTCTGTTGTAAAGGTGTGCACGTAACCTGGGAATCTATGACTTCATTTCTGGAGGTTTTCAGGTTTTTAGAAATGTTCTGCCATTCTCGGCGCTGTCTTGAAACATCTGTCAAAGAAACAGATGTGTGAGTGAAACCAAAAAAAACCAAACGAGCTGGAGGAAACAGGAACTGACTGCTCAACAACGCAGCCTTCAAAAGTATGTGGAGAGTATTTAGTTAGTGTGTTTCCAGCCACTGGCCGCATCTTATCCCATTCAGAAAGCGTTAAATATGATTGGCAGGTTTGTGAAATTAAGTTAGAGAGCAGAGAAACCTCCGGAGAAGAGTTGCAGAGTAATTGTATAGATTAGCTTTACTGTGCTTCTTCCTGACTCCATTTCAGTAAACTAAATTCCTAACCGATGTGATACAGTCCACAGTTACACTCTGAGACGTGTTTTCTTTGCTTACTGTTGATTAGTGTCCACAGTGCAGCAGTTTACACATTTCCTTCGCAAGTGAAATGTCTCTGCTTTGATTCTGGGAAGAGACACAAATCCTTCTCCGGTGTAAGACACTGCCGAATCAAACACGGAGCAGCTACCCCCTTTGTGAATAAGGGAGCAGCCAAACGTAGTTTTTTTTTTTTTTTTTCTATTTTTAAATACAGCGTGGGGATCACAGACATAAACAGTGAACCCATTTATTGAATCCTCTGACAAACATGTGGAAAATGCAGTTTGGTGCAGGGCGTGTCACACAGCGAGCTCCCTCTCTGCATTCCTACCATTGTTTGGGAGAGCAGAAGTCGTGTGTGTGTGTGTGCGTGTGTGTGTGTGTGTGTGTGTGTGTGTGTGCGTGTGTGTGTGTGTGTGTGTGTGTGTGTGTGTGTGTGTGTGTGTGTGGTTTTTCCTCTACTCATCAGAGGGGTGTGTGCACCAGTTAGACCAGAACTCAACCAACAGCTGTAACAGATTGTTGAAGAAGGTTGTAGTGACGTATGTTCCTCCCACCTGGCTGCAGTTCAGGCTGGTGGTGTCAGGAGGCGGGGAAAGGTGGAGTATTTTCTGGAAGTTTCCTTTTACCTGGATCAGTCCTGTGGATGGCTTTGCAAATAAGCAGAAAAGTCAGTATCTTCAAGAGTGATTAAGCTCGGGAAACAGTGCAGCTCATTTTCAGATGATCATGAAGGCAAAGTTTGAGTTGATCCTGATCATATGAAAATCAGTCTTGAGCGCTCACGCTGTGGCTTTGAGTTCAGCTTTGCTCACAGGGCTACGAGGTTTCATCACATAAAAACAGTTTTCTGTTGAACAGAATTAAAAGTAAGTCATGAAACTGCTCTGAGGAAGCAACGTGCAGAGACTGCTGGTGGCGCTTCTCAGTGTTTTGGCAGCGTGTTGTTGGCAACAGTGACTGCAGTGAGTCAGACGCTGAAAAAAGAGCGGAAGAGGTTTAGTTTGAGTCACACTCTGATCAGCTGTGACTCACTCAGTTTTCAAGGGAGCATCCTGTGTGGAAAACTCATATATGTGTGTGTGTGTGTGTGTGTGTGTGTGTGTGTGTGTGTGTGTGTGTGTGTGTGTGTGTTTGTTTTAACAGGACATGGAGGTGAGCCCCAATGAACTGATGAACATCTTGAATAAAGTGGTTTGCAAACGTGAGTCTGGTTTATGTTCCTGTTAAAGTTTATGTTCATGTCTGTTTGCATTAACTACATTTTAACTGAGCTGGACTGAAGCTGTGGATCTCTTGCTTAGATGGAAACCTGAAGACTGATGGTTTCAGCATTGAGTCCTGCAGGAGTATGGTTGCTGTGATGGATGTATCCTTCCACAAAAAATAGTGCACACAAAGTGCAGTGGTAACCTTGGTGGTGGCAGAATTAGTAGCAGGAGATCAAACAAACTGTCACAGTTCTCAGTGAGTTCTGCTCTTGTTACTGAGTTTGACCTTTAACCTGGCTTTCATCAGTGTGACAGCACAGGAAAACTGGGCTTCGATGAGTTCAAGTACCTCTGGAACAACATCAAGAGATGGCAGGTCAGTTCACAGAAAACACACTCAGACACCTTTCTGCCTCTTCTTCTGGTTCGCTCCGGTTCTTCTACCCTTCCTCTTATTCTCCTCCTTTTATTTCTTCCTCTTGTTCTTCTCCTTTACATTCTTCTTCTTCGGCTGTGTGAGGATTCATTTGACAGTTTTCGTGGTGGTTTATAGTTTTGTGATTATTTGTGTTTTGTTTTCAGGGTGTCTATATTAAACACGATGCCGATCGCTCTGGTGCAATCAGCTCTAATGAGCTGCCTAATGCCTTCAAGGATGCAGGTGAGAGGTGTGTGTGTGTGTGTGTGTGTGTGTGTGTGTGTGTGTGTGTGTGTGTGTGTGTGTGAATAATCATGGAAATCCTCGTTCGTTTCACATTAATTTTGTGTATTTTGTAGGATTCCCGCTGAATGACGAGCTCTTCAAGCTGATTATCCGTCGCTATAGCGATGAGAATGGTGATATGGACTTCGACAATTTCATTGGCTGCCTGGTGCGACTGGACTGCATGTGCAGTGAGTCTCTCTTCACCTTCCTCAGCCTCGGTTTGAGACCCTGTAAACTGATACGTGCACACTCAGATCTCGATTTGAGCTCTTCCAAACTTTATTCTCCACGTCATGTGCTCATGTTGTTGTTTGTAGTACGGACATTGGGCGTTTTATATACATGTACTTAAAATTCTGGTATTTTATTTGCATTCTTTGAGCCTGCAAAATATTACATAATTAAGTCTTTAGTGCTTGTAGTGATGTGTTAAAAGGCCGGGTCAATTCCTGGAGGAGACACAAACCCAGCCTCAGGAGGTGACGAGCTAGTGTAGCCAGAATCCCAATCCCAGATAGACAGGAAGGGTTGTGTCAGGATGGGATCCGGAGTAAAAATCGCTGCCAGACCCATGGATTCGTCAGCTGTGGCGATCCCTGGGAAACAAGGGAGCAGCTAAAAGCATCCAATGCTCAAGGACAAGCTGCTCCTCCGTCGACATCCAGGAAACAAAAAGCTCGAAAAATCTTTACATCAATTCAAAAAGCACAAAAAACTGTTCAGATTCTGGTCCTTAAATCTTTTCAGAGGTTTGTTGTTGTTCTTTCTTTCAGTGTCAAAATGGCTTTCAACTGAATTGTCAGGCACGTTAAAGTGTGTCTGTGTGTGTCTGTGTGTGTCTGTGTGTGTCTGTGTTCTGCAGGAGCATTCAAGACTCTGGATAAGGACAACAGCGGCACCATTGATCTGGACATCAAGGAGGTAAAACACAGATCGGTTCACTTCAGTATGTTTTCCAATTCCCATTTTCCCTGCTGATAAATTCACAGGAGACCAGGATTAAAGTCCAAATCTTAAATTCAGCAAGTCAAAAGTCATTAACAGGTCATCAAATCCACCAATGGTGCAGGTAAAAGGCCTTACAGGAACACAAGGAAACAAAAAATCTGAACCAGGAGAAGAGAACTTGATTAATATTTGGAGATGGCTTGAAAGCTTGACTGGAGCAGGAAAACCGTTTTCAGGTGAAAAGGAATTAACTGATCAGGAATCACAGAAAAAAGAAATGAAGCCAGCCTGAAGTGGCTTAAGCCTGCTTTTCCCCTAATGTCCACTAGGGGGCGGCCCCTCCCCGCAGACAGAAGTCTGGTGGTGTATGAGGGAAGTGACCCTGAAGCTCACCTGATTTCTTACCTCAGTAACAACTTTAATGATTACTTTATGGTCTCACTCACTAGTTTCAAGTCTGATTGAAGCAAACATCATCTTGATTTTGTGAATTATGGCCCCGTTAGGACTCCTTACTGCGAGCCAGTGCAGGCACAGTCTCCCTCACCGCCATGATGGCAGTGGCATAAATGCTCAGCTTGCAGCTTCGTAGCAGAACGTCGCTAAGCAGTGACGCGGTCTCCTCCGGTTGCAAAAAGACTTCCAATTGCATAGAAATGTGAAGGAAAACATCCCTCAGCTCCTTTGCTTTACAACCTCAGTAAACACATCAGAATCCCAGCTGCTGGGTTCATCTTATTTGGTTTTGTACATTATGGTCCCATAAATTAAAGTTCAAAGAGCTGCGATGGTGAAACTTCAGCTGCAGGGTTCAAAAATCAGACTGTAAGTTAAGACCCTTGGTTAAACCCTGATGATGATGATGATAAATTGGTGATGGTGCAGTCCACAGTTTCTCACACTGACCACAGTGTAAAGAAACCAGGAATTACAAAATAAAACAGGAAATGATGTGAACCTAAACCTAGAGCGCAGTTGATTCCTGCTGCTTGTATTCCGGAAGCTTTACACAGCAAAGGCAATCTGAGGTTAAAACTGTGAAGCTGAGGAGGATGGAGGGACGGTGCTGGTCACAAATAAACACTGTGACTCTCTTCTCTCCCCACAGTGGCTTCAGCTGACCATGTATTCATGAGGCGATGGAGGAAAGCCGCCCCGCAGCTTCTTTTCTCACCTCTTACGCTCTGCACCTTCTCCTTCCACTCACTGCACTCGTGAGCTTCTTGCGGCTGTGTCGTCTTTATCTCTGTTCTAACAGGACCAAAATCTCAGCTTTGAAGTCGTGGGACAGCTGATGTTGGTGTTGCACAGATAGCACAGCATCTATTTGATCTCTGAAAGGAATTTATTTCTATAAGGTTGAAATGTTTATGAAAGTGACTCTGAATGTTTAAAAGAATAAACAGCTGCCAGTAAAGTGTTGCTGAGTTGTTTCTTTTTTTTTCTTTTTTTTTCCTGGGTTTTCATGCTCATCATTCACAGCTATGGTGGCAAATGATATTAGAGGGATTCTTCCAGAGCTGTAAACATGAATATTTTCTAGTTTTAAAGTGCAGTTTGACTGAGCTCAGCCAAACCGGAGCCTGCAGAGGGCTGACGAGAAAATCTGCAGCCTCCCCAAACCTGCAGTAACACCTCTGATCATCATTGACAAGACAGTATTCGGAACAGATCAGCGCTACTTGTCACACATTTCACACATGCATGCAGCAAAATTCAGTCTCTGGGGCAACTGGGGGGGGGGGGAGTCATTTAAAAAGCCCATTGCATTCTTTCATTAGTTCACGTTCTTTGAAAAAAATGTGAATATTTCATGGCAATTTTAAAGTAAGTTATGAACCTTGAGTCAAGAGTCTTTTGTTTGACCCTAGAACAAGCCTAAAGGATTATCAGTTTATTGATCCTATTAGTGCAACTTAACCTGTAACTGTGGGATGTATAAAGTTCAAACGGTACAACTTTTAAAATTTCAAGAAAAAAAAAAAATTGAGGTGTTTACAAGCGCTCGTGGCCCACATGCAGTCCCTGCATGGGCCACCAGGGGGCCTCAGCCCACAATTTGGAAATTTCACTCATCCAAGGTCACCTCACCCTGGAAAGGTCATTGAAAAGACATTAAAGGCTGAACATCATCCATAAACCTGTCGCTTTATGTTGACATTTTTTCTTTGAATTTGGTTGATAGGTGAAGGGTCAGTCCTCAACACCTGAGCAACGCCTCAGATCAGCAGCCATCAGGATCCCAGTGCAACAAGTGATTTCTGGCATTTCTATGTTTTTATTTATTTTATTTTATGTCTAATATGTTTGCTTATATTGGTAAATAAACTGTCGTCAACTGAATTCATGAAGGGCTTATATATAAAATGAAAAAATGACCTGTTTTGTAAGTATTTTCATGATTCTTTTGTATGAACACTCCAGTCATTTTTGGACACTTAAAATCTCTTGCTAGACTGTGATGTTGTATTTGGTGCAGCGTCTGCGGCCCTCTCAGCCTGGTCTCTCTTGAGAAAGACATTTTTAAAATCAATGAGATGTTTTTAACCCAATGAGCAAAGGCTACATAAAGGGAATTTCACCAAAAACTGTTTGCAGCTTCTACTTTGTGGTAGGAAACCCTCTTCTGGCTCACAATGACTTGATAACACTGATGAGAGACATGTTTAAGCTGTGTGTCAGATCACAGGCCAACAAGTCGTTTACAACACTTTAAATAATGACCCTGTAATAAAACCTGAGTTTCTCATTTATCTTAAACAGGCTTTGTTAAACCGGTGGGGTCCAGAGGTCAGAGGCCTAAAACACCAAACAAATAATATCTACGCAAAAAATGACCAAGAAGGTCATCTGAGAACTTCTTAATAACTAATTAATGCACAAGACAGACAAGCTGGACTTTGAAAAATAACGAGTGGTCTATGGTGAGATTATCCAGCACGAACATTTTATTTTCTGTAATTTAACATTAATATAACATTACAGGACAAGCCTGCCGCTCTCTAGGAAGGAGCGCATTAACCAGCTGAAAGATCAAGACGCACTTTGAAGATAAGATCTGCCCTTTTTAGTGATCTTGTTTGACCACGTACACATCAGGATTGTGTGTGTGTTTTAGTTATTTGCTCATAGGCTGTAGTATAAGACACGGTACTTGTGATGGCACGAAGCTGTGAAGAAACCTTTGAGTTATAAAGCTTCCTCACGGAAATCAAGGCTTAAACCTCAGAAAATGAAAATGCTGAAAAATCAAGCGGCTCCAGAGCACAAACCCACAAAGTTCCTTTAAAGGTGGAGTATTAACAGATCAGCAGGTGGGGGCAATGATGCGCTATGAAACGCAGCAAAGGCGGGAAAGAGGACGCACGGCGGCCGCCTCAAAATAATCACTGTATGATTCAAACTTAAAAATAAAATTATTCATAAAGAAGGAAGCGCTTCTGTTATGTTAGCTAAACTTTAAGGACACAAACGCTGACGACGCTAAATCTAAATCCTCTACCCTTGAAAATATCTTTTTTCTGTAATATTAAGCCGCTGCTGCGTCCTGACCTGCAGCTCTGACATCATGTTGATGTTCGGAGGAAGTTTGGGCTGCTGTTTGCTGAGGGGCGGGGCCTGTGTGGAGGAGGGGAGCGGGGATGCTGAGGAGGACTAACCGGGCAGGAAGAGCAGGTCTGCGCTGCTGATGGTCTGCTGTGGAAAACCACGACAAAACACGAGCATTTAAAGAGGAACGAGTGAGAGGTAGGAGGACTGCTGCTTTTTTCATTTCAACTTTCAAAGTGTGCGATTAGACTAAAGCTCAGCTTGTAGTTCCGCTGAGAAGCTGGACTTTAAAGAAGCGGCAAAGGGTTAGAGTATAATTTCATGATTTAAACAAGTGGAGAAAAGATTTTCAGCAACATTGAGCCGGCTTTGTGCCGTGCTGTACCGGGGGCGTTTTCAAGGTCTTATCAGTGGATCTTTGATGTTTTCTCATAATTTAAGGTCTCGTTTTTCCTACCTATATTTTATACCAGGCAAAATAATCGAGTCATGAAAAATATTTATGAATTAATGCTCAAAACTGACCAGTGAGAAAAAAAAATCGTGCTGAAGAAAAGCAGAATTTGGCTTTAAATTGTGAGTGGGAGTAAAACTGATTAAAGGAGCTATAAGGGCTCAGAAATGCCGGAAAAATTATTAAAAAGCACCAAAAAGCACCCACCCCATGTCCTCTGAGGGCCCAAAACCCTGAAAACAAATATTACACAGTTTCATTAAATATGTTAAAGTTATTGTACAAAAAAAGCTGATTTTGACAGGTCATGTGGGCAGCACTGAGGTTTCAGGGAATGACCCGATATCAGAATCAGAATCAGAATCAGAATCAGAAGGTTTTTATTGCCATATGGGTGAACAGGTTCACAGCATTAGGAAATTGCTGCGGTACTTCGTGCTTACAGAAAGAAACAAATAAGTATAAAAACTATAAGACAATATACAAGTATACAAATTGCAAATATACAGAGATATTAGAGCTATAACTATAGCACAATATTACAAAATTACAAAATATACAGTGCACAAAATATCTAAATAATAATACAAATAATGCAGAAATCTGGCAGAGTAAACAGTGGTTTTCGGGCTCCCCTGGAGCGCCGTACCCTGACGCATTTATTACATGAAAGCAGTTTGTGCTGAACACCTGTTCAAACATCTGGACTCTTTACTTCAGTAAAATTCACAATCCTACTTAAATAATAGTAGAAAAGGTTTTAACATCAAATATGGATCATAGTTATTTATTCATTAATGTGTTGCAGCTGGAGAAGATTTAATTACTTAAACAGTGCTGGGTGGCTTAATCTATTGTAATGCTCTATAGACCATAAACTAACTGGTGTTTATGCTCATTATAACTAGGAGTGGAACCTGCATGCTTTCTGTGTGTTTGTTCTTATGAGAACCCTCTCATCATCCCTCACTAACTCTGCTGGTTTCTGGTCAGCTTTAGCATCAAGTGTGCATCAGTTTAATGTTTCAGCTGAAGAAGATGAAGGTGAAGGTGGTCGAACTAAAGGAGGTTAGCACTAAGATGCTACACAAAATACCGTTTACAGTAAAACTGCCCCTCAATGAAAATGACCAAACACAGAGTTGTTTTCTTCTCCGAACTTTTGATCTGTTCATTTAAGATGCTTCAGTCTGTAGCTTAAAAGATGTGTGACCATTTTAAAATTTCAGGTACCTCCTCTTTGCACTGAAGAACATCATGGCTCATTTTTCCTTCTTGTCTTTTCTTCCTCTTATTTATTCCAGCAGGTGGTAATTAGTGCTTAGACCTAATTATGATGCTGCAGCCTGATAACACAAAGAGAAGTGCGTGTGTGTGTGTGTGTGTGTGTGTGTGTGTGTGTGTGTGTGTGTGTGTGTGTGTGTGTGTGTGTGTGTACTCAGCACCTGGTTTGTGGACACCTAATTACAGAGAAGGTGGTTGTTGTAAGCGATTATATAGATTCATGCAGATATTGTAACACTTTATATTAACAATAAATAGTAAAGTAATAGTAACTAAAGTGTACTTACTTTGTGTAAGAAAAAATATAATTATAAATAATATTCCAGTGTTTATTCTGGGGAAGTGGTCACGGGGGGGGGGGTAACATCAAGGGGAAAAAGGGCAAAAATGGCTACATTTGATATTTGAAGCATACGTGCAGCGTGAAAGATCTGAGCATGAAACCATAGGAAAGCGAATAATCTCCATGCAGCTCAGAGTGGACGATGTCATCACTCTGCAGGGAAAAACCCAGCTTTTTAATAAACAACAACAAAAAAAAATCTATGGAAAAAGAAAACACAGAATCACTCATCAAACTGAAGCTTTGTGCCCAGTTTGAACACTGAATTAATTTTCTGCTTGGGCACTGTGGCGCCCCCTGTGTCACTCTTTCAGGCTGCGGCTGGCTGGGCCTCATGGACCCTGGTAATCTTATCCTGAGGAGAGTAAACTGATCACTCGGTTCTATCCTCTTCGTATGGATTTTCTGTAGTGACTGAAAGAATGAGATCATGGATACAAACAGCAGAAATGGGTTTCCTCAAAGGATGGCTGGGCTCTCCCTTAGAGATGCAGTGATGAAGAGTTCTGTCTCAGAGTAGAGTCGCTAATCCTCCACAGTGAAAGGAGCCAGCTGAGGTGGTTTGGACATCTGAGTAGTGGTCATTTAATGTGTGCCAATAAAAAGCACTGAAGCACACTGTTAAGTTCCTTTTTGTTGTTCTTTTTACATCCATCCAACAATTTTTTTTTTTTTTGCCACTGCAATCTAAGCAGAGACACTCAGCCCTTGCTCTCCCCAGCCTCCTCCTACAGTTGGTCCAGGGGGACACAGATGTTCCCAAGCCAACTGAGAGATATAATCTCTCCATGGATGTCCTTGGTCTTCCCTAAGGCCTCCTCCCAGTAGGGCATGCCTAAAACACCTCAAATAGGAGGCATCCTAATTCAGACTAAGCTTAACCTGAGAGCTCATCCCTCTTCCAGTTTGGTGATTTTAGTTGCTTGAGACTTTGTCTGAAGATGAGTTTAGACTAGTTTAGTTTATTAGGATCCTTATTAGCAGTGAATCACAAGGAAGCTGGGCTTAAAGGCTGGGGAAAGGAAATAAAATACCTTGTTCTAGACACGAGAGGCTGAATCAGGCACATATGAGATTTAAAAGGCTCATTCTGTACTATGAATCTTGCTAAATTAATCTTTTAGAGTCTAAGAGCTAGATATGAGCTTTATTGGTCCCCTTGACCTTGAAGCATCATGTTCATGTGTGAAACAGGCTGCACTAACTGACATTTTGAATGCTAACTGGTTGATTGTTACAGTAATTGGTGTGATTTTTCTGGAGCTCGTTGTCTTTAGACAACAAGCTCAAGTTGTCTTTAGAAAATTCTACCATAAGCTACACACATAGGAACTCATAACTGTTTGTCATAAATTCCCACATATCTGGATAAAAACAAACTCCCCATCTTATGTTTTATGCTTATGTTTTAACTGCTTCTAAAACATAAATTAGAACAAAGCATGTTTATGTGTTTTAAATTCTTCTATGTGTCAGTCTGCCAGGTGGTCTCTGGTCGAGTCTTTTGTCAGTCATAAATAATCTCACCCTCTCCAGCTGTCAAAAGCACCTGATGCTGCAGCCTGATCCGGTCACCTGGGACTGAACACACACAAAAACACACACATGGCTGCGAACACACCTTCAGACCAGCCCGTCCTCACAGAGCAGCAGGAGTTGCAGAGAAGAGCCAATCAGGTCACAGATGAGGTAAGAACACCTTTATTATTTCTTTATTATTAACAACCCATCCTATCAAAATGGTTGTTTATTCACCTTGTTAGAATAAAAATCACATGACAAAACACTTATTTCACCTCCTTTCCTGTGTTCTGGAAATATCCAATGTACACGTACCCGATAACAGCCAGTGGGTCACCTGTTTAAACTCGACTTACTTTACTTATGCCTAACACCCCTCCTGGGGTATAAGCCGCCAACAAGAGTCCTCCAAAATGCTGGTTCCCACGCACTCCTGGCTTTCACCGCACAACACTTTGAAGATCCTTCTTCCAAAACCAAGTCTCGTTGTCTCTTGTCAACGTTTCTGTAGCAGTTTGAGTTTTACGGGGTAGGTTTGCTAGGCCTGCATACAGTCCTCATCCTTTCTCATCTGGGCTTGGGACCAACTATGGCCGAGTTTTAAGCTAGTAAGGAAGGGTTTAAATTCCTAGTTTGGAAGGCCAGTTAGCTTGTTGTGTCTTGCGGCCATGGAAGTCAGGTCACAGCTGGATGAAAAGATGAAGAAATTTTTGGGGAGATTTACACAGTTCTGGCATGAAGCATTTTTGACCTGACTTGGTTGAGATTATGGATTAACAACAATTTGGTTGAGATCAGGAATTTAAAATAAAGCTCACGGTTTGGGCTAAAATGAAACACGTGTCACTTCTCTTTCTTGCTGTGGTGACACATCACTGCTTTGTATGGACAAATTATGTGCTGCAAATATACTCACTGCTGGAGTACAGTACTTACACATTTGTGCTGTTATGTCAAAAATCACATACACAAACAAATCGATTACTTTTTCACAACTGTTTAACATTCGGCTGTGAAATTTTAAAAAAATGTCTAGAGCACCATGTTCGGTGATCGATTACTGTCTCCTGTGTTGTTGCATCATTTATGTTCAAACAGCTGAGTAAATAGAGTTGGACTGCATGCTCGCCTCTGTGAATGATTAGATTATAAGGAACTCATGACAAGTATATTTAGGCAACGTTCACAAAGGTCGCAGCACTGGGATAGGCTCCAGCCCCCCTGCAACCCTGAACTGGATGAGCGGAAGAGAATGATGGATGGATGGATAACTTGAACTATGGTCTGGAAATTATTGGCAAAATTATTCTCTTCACCACCAACCTTCAAATATGGACTTTTCCACCTGTTAAGGGTGGAAAATATTAATTTTGTGTACATGGACGCTGCTTAGTTCATATGACTCAAGAATTCAAAGATTCTTTATTGTCATTTGCATCACATTTACATGCAGTTGAACGAAATTTCTGTCCCAGGTCCCAGTGTTGCCCTTTCAAATATATTAAAGAAGAATAAATATAAATGTAAGTAACAATAATTTAAAAAGAAAAAGACACTGAATAAATATAAAAATAAACAATATAAAACAGTTTAAGATGTGGAGTAAAGCTAGTGACACATGGTGCCACAGCAGTGATAATTGTGCAATGACAGCAGCATGAGCGTGTGTGCAAGGATTGATGGAGGGAGAGCAGTGCAGCTACACAGCCCCACCAGAGTTCAGCAGTCTCACAGCTTCAGGGAAGAAGCTGTTCCTCAGTCTGGTGGTCCTGCTCTTGATGCTCCTCAGCCTCCTGCCTGAGGGGAGTGGAACAAAGAGGGTGTGTGCTGGGTGTGTGGGGTCCTTCAGATGCAGGTGGCCCTTTTTCTGCATCTGGAGGTGTAAATGTCCGTGGAGGTGGAGAAGCTGACTCCAACAGTCTTCTGTGCAGCCTTCACCACCTTCTGCAGAGCTTCCTTCTCTGCTGCAGAGCAGCTTCTGTGCCACACAGTGATGCAGGAGCCCAGGACGCTCTCCACCACACATCTGTGGAATGAGGAGAGGACTGAGCTTCAGAGTCCAGCGCGCCTCAGCCTCCTGAGAAAGTAGAGGCGCTGGTGTGTCTTCCTGACCAGACTGGAAATGTTGTTGCCCCAGGTGAGGTTGTTACTTAGGCGAACACCCAAGAACCTGTAGCTGGGGACCACTTCCACTGCAGATCCTCAAATGTGCAGGGGGAGGAGGGGGTGTCTGACTCTTCTGAAGTCCAGGATCATCTCCTTTGTTTCTGTCTGCACCAACCCTCCAGGTGTTCCACCGGAATCATCGTTGTTAGCGATGCATCCGACCACTGCTGTGTCATCCGCAAACTTCACAATATGACAGCCTGGGTGTTCTGCTGTGCCATCATATGTGAGCAGGGTGAACAGAAGGGGGCTCAGCAGACAGCCCTGGGGGGGACGTCATAGATCCTTACAGATTGCAGCCTGTTCATCAGGAAGTCCAGGACCCAGTTGCAGAGGGAAGAGCTCAGTCCAAGTGTGAGCCGTTTGTGCACAAGGTTCTGTGGAAAGATGCTTTTGAAGGCTGACATGAAGTTCACAAAGTGCGTATGGAGATAGGAGTCCTCACACTCAGGACAGGTGAGGGCAGCGTGAACCACAGAGGAAATAGTGTCCTCCGTGGACCTTTTCTTTTTTTCCAGTATCCATATGGATTCATTGTATGCAGTCTTTAGTTTTATAGGTTGTTTGGTAAAAGTTTTTGTGGTTTGGCCTCATAAATATCAAATTGTTCTGTATGTGGACCATGAACAAAAATCAGTTTGACACTCCTAATAAAGTGAACTTTAGGGTCAGTGTACACAAACTATATTGCCAAAAGTATTCACATCATTGAATCCAGGTGATCCAATCACATCCATGGCCACAGGTGTATAAACCAAGCACCTAGGCATGCAGACTGCTTCTACAAACATTAGTGAAAGAATTGGTCACTCTCAGGAGCTCAGAGAATTCCAGCGTGGTACCATGATAGGATGATTCCTGTGCAGTAAGTCCAGTCGTGAAATTTCCTCACCACTAAATATTCCACAGTCAGCTGTTAGTGGGATTATAACAAAGTGGAAGAGATTGGGGTCAGCAGATGTTGAGGTGCATAGTGTGCAGAGGTCACCAACTTTCTGCTACAGATCTCCAAACTTCATGTGGCCTTCAGATTAGCTCAAGAACTGTGTGTAGAGAGCTTCATTAAATGTATTTCCATGGCCGAGTGTAATATGACCAGGCCAAAAAATTTGGCAGTGAATTTGACTTACTATGGGCAGTATGGAGCCCTCACCTGCGCCTGGTCTATTTTCTGGCTTGAAAAATCTAAAAGTGGTTATAAAGACATCAGGAAGTACGTCATAACAGCACCTTCAGCTTAAACCCTCGGGACTTGTCATGCCTTCATTACCGTTTCCCCAGAGAGCACCTCAGACTCTCCGTGTGTCAGTCAGAGAAACCAAATGAGAATAATTAAAATTAGAACATCTCAGCAAAAAACAGAAGGTTCAAAATAAGCACAGTGGCAAGAAGAATCACATGAACTACTACACAATATTGTGAGCCACAGAGGGCACAGCTCTGACTGAGGGGAGGGCCCCTTTAAGGGCACCTGGCTCACCTGGTTGCCATAGAGACAGCTCGTGTCCCAGTGCAACCATCTGGCACAGATGAGCTCATACACTCAGTGGGGGTGGTGTTGAACACAAGCACACAATGCCTGGCATTTAAAGGCTGCTGCAGGTCAGAGACATTTGTCACCTCATCATCCCATCAGTGGGGAAATCCCCGGGGACTGACATATTTACATAACACACACACACACACACACACACACACACACACACACACACACACACACACACACACACACACACACACACACACACACACACACACACACACACAGTAGATAAACAAGCAGCAAGCATGTGTAAGATTGGTTTGATTGGAACGTGTAACCAGTGAAAATCTCGTGGATTTCTCCTGTTCTTATGAAGCCAAAAATGCTGGAATGTGTGCGTCCTTACAGTTCACTTCATTCCAAAATACTAACTTAAAGTTAGCTTGTGTAAATTATCCAGAACTGTTCGGTGGATTAGCGCTGCTGTTTTTGCTGCTGTTAGCTGGCGACAGTGAAACTGTCTTTGAAGTGGACATTGTAACATTGCTGGACTCTGAGGCTGAGCCAATAAACTCTCATAAAATGCGAGAATCTAATCAAACTGTTTATCAGAGGAAAGTGGGATTTTTAGGACCCTCGAGCCTACCCGTCAGTCACTGTATTAGGCACGGCAGCTTCCATAACCCAGCACCCACTCCTATGCATTTTTAATGGATTAAGTCTAAGTTTATGACACTGCATCAGTGTGTTGGCACATGTAATTACACACTAATCAGTGTATATTTATGAGTACATTATTTTTTCTATTAAATGATCTAAAACAAATTTACTGTACTTTTAATGATTGTCTGTTTGAGATGCATTTAATATCAGTAAATCAAACCAGCGCCATAGATTAAAGACAAACAGCACTTCCACTATCTGAGATGACTAAGGGACTCTGTCACGTCCTGGGCCGTTTGCCCAGCGTTTTGTGTTTAGTTTATTTCCTGAGCTTCTCCTCCCAGTATGTTTGTCTTGTTCCCCGTGTTGTGACTCGTCTGCGTGTTCCTTGGTTTATCACTTCCTGTTTTAATTTGCAAGTGTGATTTTCCCTGTGCTTTGCATTTAGTTGGCTTCTTCCGTGTTATTAGTTTTATTTGCCTCACCTGCTGTGCCCTACTGTTTCCTCTTCCCCTCATTACCCATTGTTTATTTAAGCCCTCAGTTTCCATGTGTTCTTTGTCGCGTCATTGACGTTGTGTGCCCGTGTGTTCCTGTGCTCCCTGTGTCTGCCCTTCGTCCCCCTTCTACGGTGTTTGTATTTATTTTTTCCCTATATAAATAAATGTCTTTACGTTATGCCAATCTCCGGAGTCCTGCGTGTTTGCCCTCCCTCGTCCGTTTCCTCCCCGGCCTTGACAGACTCAAACTCCCACTCAGGGTGCTCAGGAGCTTCTACATCTGCACAATAGAAAGCATCCTGAGTGGGAGTATCACCACATGGATAGGACCACTTGGCCGGTAGAATGGTGGTCCATTCTGCTGAGAGGACACCCTCCTCGACCTGCAGGACATCTACAGCAAACAGAACAATAGCCAAGAGGACCTGAGCCACCCCTACAACAGACTGCTTTCCCTCCTGCCAGCAGGGAGACACCTGCTGATGGCTACGACAGAGAGAATGAGGAGCTTTTACCTTCACACTATCAAACTGTTAAATGAGACTTAAAGACATCCTCCAGTACTCAAAGAGTCACTTGCACATGTACATTTAAGCATCTCGCTGTACATTATACTTGTAAAACTCTGCATGTGACAAATAAAAACTCGAACTAATTTGAAGCTACAATAATAAGTTTTCATGAACGGGCATTTCATGAGTTTATGTGCTGAATCTTAAGCGAGTGAATATTGAAGCAGCTATTTTTGTGTGTCTTTCAGTCACTGGAGAGCACACGGCGGATGGTTCAGTTCGTTGAGGAGGTACACACACACACACACACACACACACACACACACACACACACACACGCTATGCTCACTTTAACAGGCTGTACCTTTGGTAGTTGAATGCTGCAGCTCATAGTGAGTGCACATGATGGAGTGCACAAACCTCACCATGAGCATTATGATCATCATGTGTAATTAGCCCTCTGTGTTTCCCACAAGAGGAAATGGCCACAGATGCATCTCAGAATGACGTTAACAAAGATGGATGCAATATTGTGATTAATTTTAAGCTGCTGGAAAGTGATTTTGGACAAACAGCAGCTGTGAGAGCAGAGCACATGTACAGAACAGTGAGGAAAGCAAGAAAGATATTTTTCAAAGCACATCATTCATGTCAAGTGTTTTTATGATCTTTCACCCTAACAGCCATGGGTTTATTTTATAAAAAAAATCTTTTGATCTTGCTGCACATAAACAGTCTGTAACATGCTCACCTTGTTGCCTTTTTTGCCAAAAATCTAAAATCCAGAGGAAGTGAAGACGTGAGCAGGAGCTGATTGCATATTTCTTGCCGGTTGTGTTCAGTGATGCTCTGATGAAACAGTTGTTTTTCTCACAGCTGCATGGCCTCATGGCAGTCATATGTTATTTATCTGCAGCAAGCTTCTTAAAGTTGATTTCCATATCTGAAATAAAAACCTGTTTGGAAACGATGTGTGGCAGTGGGTTGCTGTCAGTAATGGGTTTTCATGTGCTCCCTCCTCCAGAGTAAAGATGTTGGGATCAGAACTGTGGTGATGTTGGATGAGCAAGGAGGTAATCAGTTCTACTTCATCTAAATTCCAGCTTTGTAAAGACTTCTGCAAAGTGTTCTTGAGTGTAAATGAAAATTTTTTTTCTTCAAGTAAGAAGGCAAGAAGTTAATATTTTTTCTCCTAAATTTGCCATTTTTTCTTATAAGTCTGATTATCTCTGATTTGAGCTTTTGATTTTGAGGGATTGCCAGTACACATTGTCTAAACAAACCCTTGACCAATCAGGAATCATCTATTATCCACTACTCGTTTCTGCTCCTGCTGTGACAACACCATAAACCCGCCACTATAAAACTCCTGTTCCTAACAGAGCAGTTGGAGCGTATTGAGGAGGGCATGGACTCCATCAACAGGGACATGAGAGAGGCAGAGAAGAATCTGACAGACATGGCCCAGTGCTGTGGTTTGTGTATCTGGCCACTCAGGAAGTAGGTCTAGTTTCCGGGAATCTGCACCGTTATCCAAATGGGGCCTAAGAAACTCGTACTGGTGCCCAGTTCCATTAAATGAAGTGTAAATTGGTTGCGCTGTTTGTCAGATTTGCTTTTCCAGCAATGACAGAATTATTAATCTTCACAATCCCATCATCATCATCATCATCAGCAGCAGCAGCGGCAGCTTCAGTAACTTGATGAGCCGTCTCTGCCTGAATTGCTTGTTTCATTTTGTCCACATCAAAGCTTTTTTGTTTGAATGTCTCGTTTAATTGCTCCGTTAAGAAGAAAATGTTGTCAAAAGACAATTTCTGCATGTTCTACCAAATAAAATGTTCTATAAACCATGATGTGAATGAGATGCAAAAACCTTCAGCATGTAAATAAATCTAAATCTAAAATGTTTCGTGTTTTTGAAGTGGAGATTTCTGGATCAGAGGATCAGAAAAATCTAATTTATAGAAAAAAATTCCTTTAAAGATGAATTCTATAACTCAGTTTTTATTGGAACCTAGCAATAATGGGTAAACTCCATATCTAATAGAAATCAGTGAAAACTTTCAAAATTAACTACTGATATCAAAGCAGTTTTTTCCTAAAATGATGTTTACAGTAATGTGGTAAAAAGGTGTTTAACTGCAGATGCACTCATCTGGATAAATGAAATAAATAAAAAAAATAAAGTAGCATTTAGAATCACATAATGGAAACAAAAGAAGCGCACATGCAGAAACCACTCTTCCTTATACCTGATGGAGGTGGGCACTGAGGTCAGAGGGCATCAGCTGGTATATGAGCTCATAGTGTGTTGCAGTAGTTAGTGCAAAGTGATTTGTGTATTTCTGGTTTGCTCGTACTGTTTTTGTTTTTAGATTTCACGTTGGGTTGCTGGTGGCTGGTTTTTCAGTTCATCCGTGCAGCCATGTGGAAATACTGTGTGATTTTTTTTTGGTCATTTTTTGTTTTTATTCTACCTTCCTCCATCCTTCCTGTGTTACTTTCAACCTTCCTCTCATCCCACCGATTCTTTCCTGCGTTCTGTCACCTTTCGCTCCTTTTGGCTTCTCCTTCGCCTGCAACGACTTTTCTCTTTCGCCTTTGCTCTCCCTTCCTTCCTTCATCCTGCTCCACCTCCTCCTCTCATAGAGCAGTTCGATCGAATAGAGGAGGGTTTGGATCAGATCAACTCTGATATGAGGGAGGCAGAGAAAAACCTGACTGACCTGGGCAAGTGCTGTGGTCTCTGCGCCTGTGATAAGTAGGTGGAGGTGTGTGTGTGTCTGTGTGTGTTTTGTCTGTTTATTTTGAGGTAAGTATATGAAATATAGTCATAAAGTTATGGAACGCGACCCATAAAAAGTAAAAACTATACCTGATTGACATGTGCTTGACTTCTAATGCACCTCTGGGTCACTTTTACCACAGCAGCTTTATTTTAAACGTCCCGTTCAGGCTTAAACTGTGTGTGAAATTTCACTACAAACCTTAAAATTTTTCAGTACAAGTGTCCACCTTATCAAGGCGATCCATCAGGTCAGTCATGTTTAAGTTATTTTTATCCCTACAGTTCATTTAGTCTAATGAGGTCATACCGTCCTCTCCGTGCTGAAGCCTGGGGTGTGTGCTATCACACATCACAGTTTTCACACAGCAGCTGCCATGTTGGTTTTTTGGGAACCAGAAGTGACCATATTGGTACAAAAGTATGACGTGCCAAATTATCAGCCAGTGGTCATAATCTTGATTAGCAAGGTGCACATAAACTGTATGTGTGCACACATACCTGCCTCATAGTGCTTGTTAACAGACTAACAGTGTTCTAAATCTGGAGCATCTTTGAGTGTCTGCACCATCACAGCAGGTCATAATCATTTTTTAGATAACTGTATTTAAAAAAATGCTCCACAAGGCACCAACACAGCTGATAGCAGTTTTTGGCAAGTCCGTGTTGACTTCCTTTTTCATCCCAGATGTTACACTCAGGGGGGATCCCAACATAACAGCAGGGCGGGAACTCAGTGTGTTTCTCAGGGAAAGCACTCTGCCGTGCGTAGTGAGCAAAGTCAAATATTTCTTGCTCTTTATGGGTGGAGATCTCAAACTTATTGATCATGATGATCACCAGGTGATACCAGTGAGTACTGACATAAAATAGATATCTAAATGGAAACATATTTACATTATAAAATCAGCATATTGATTTCAACTTCATTAATTTGAAGAAAGGAATCTTGTTTTCAGAGGCATTAACAGGAGCAAACTCTTCAGATTCAGTAGCTTTGAGATGTTGTTGTCGGCTTGCTTTGCTGCTCTGATTTTTAGCTAGAGTAGTCCAGCGTCATGTTTGTCATATTTATGGTATAAATGGACCCCTGGTGTACCCACACTGCACCTGCAGGATCAGTATGGGTACACTCTGGTTCTCATGTTTCATATTTAACAGGCTTAATAAAATAGACATCATGTGGTCGTTGTCCCTTTTCTCCCAGACTGAAGGCTTTTGAGGAGAGTGGGGCATACAAGGCAGTTTGGGGCGGAGCCTCCAGTCAGGATGGCGTTGTATCCAATCAGCCGCCATCGTCTCGAGTTGTGGATGAGAGAGAGCAGATGATCATGAGCGGAGGATACATACGAAGGTAGCGAGAGAGTGATACACAGGAGAGTTTAATGGAGTGTGTTATTGTGTGTGCTGAGAGGAGGCAGCTGCATGCACAGTGAGTGTGAGACTGTGTGTGTTTGCTCTTTTTTTACAGCAGACTGACATGTAATAATGCCAGTCATCACACACAGGCAGCTGGTCAAACACAGACACACACAAAAATGTACATATATCTTTGCAGTGTTTATGTTCTCCTGCTTTGTTCCCGCCTGTGTCAGGGTGACTAATGATGCCCGAGAGGACGAGATGGAGGAGAACCTGACTCATGTGGGCAGCATCATTGGAAATCTGAAGAGCATGGCCCTGGACATCGGCAATGAGCTCGAAACACAGAACGACCAGATCATCCGCATACAGGGAAAGGTACCGCTGTCCTGTTACCGTGTGTCAGAGAACCCTTCAAAGGTGGCGCTTCAAACACTCAACCTGAGGCTCCACAATGAGACTGAGCTAACTGATGATGTTCCCATCTTCTGTATGCAGTCAATGACTGTGGCAGGCCACCTGTCATTTTTATAAAACCACTGAGCCTTTGATGATTACCTCAACTAAACTATTAAAGTACCTTCTTGTAGGCTCAGGTACGGTTTCTGAAGTATAAGAACCCAAGAAAACCTCTGAACATCCACCAGGTTTAGTTTCAGCACGCTGAAGATACAAATTTGACAAAACTAGAGAACATTACATAAAAGCTTTTCCTTTGGGATGTTCCAGACAGCTCTGTAGAAACGTGTGGACTTTCACCAAACCCACACCCGAGGACATGCCACCAAATCTTAGTTTTGAGACGTCTGCATTTCTGAGGAGAAGGAAGAGTTACTTCACTTTCAGACTGATCTCTTTGGGATCTTAGGAAAGAGACAAAAGGGGAATTATTGCAGTTCGACTCAGGCTTGTAGTGCCTGAAAAAGGAGATGAATAAAATCAATAATGTGACTTTTTATTTTTGACAGAAGCAGTAGGTGCTCTTGCCTTTGAGTCAGAGATGAAAGCAGCACCGGAGCTCGTGGTAACAGCTGCGTAAAGATCTTTTTTTTTTTTTCCCCATGAACAGAAAAGCTACGAATTATTATTTATTAATAGTTTATTCTCAGAACCAAGTGTTTGATTGTATTTACCCCACAGTGTGTTGCTAAGCTCACACTGCCTGCTTTCAAAGGGCTTCATACGATTATCCTGTGCAGTAAAGCAAACCCGAGAGCCAAAGATAGATGGAGATCTCAACTGGTTGTGCCTGCCTGCCAGATTCTTGTTGACGCTTCCGTTTTCTTTCTTTTCGTCCCATTTTTTTTCTCTCTCTCTCTCTGCAGGCTAATCTCAACGTAAACCGCATCAGCACTGCCAACCAGAAGGCTAACAACCTCATGAAACGATAGGAGAGCTCTTCCAGCCCTTTTCTACTTATCTGTGCTTGTGCGTGCTGTGCCAGTGTGCTGACGCTGTTATTTAAGCCTCGCATTTCTCACTTTTGACCATGAAATATCCTATAAAAAACTCTTCTAGGGGCCATAAGTCCATTATTCTTAGTATTGGGTTTAAAGTGGAGTTCTTTATTTCTTAACCTGTGTTTGAACACTCCTGTTTGCTCACAAAATATCCTCATAGGAAGTCGTAGTTTTGTTGACTTGTATAAAATGTGACCTATGATTAAAAATCTGTTTTTTTTTTTTGTTTTTTTTATGGAAATTTCTCTGCGATCAACATTTTACACTCTGTGTTACCCCTCAGAGTGGCCCCTCTTAGCCCATGGGAACCTGTAATGGTCCCTGTGGAGAAAGTGGGTCACTGCAGCAACCCCATCACCACCAGCAGCAGCAGCATAGAGCACAATCACACAAATATGTCAATTTGTGTGAAGAGCGGCTCTCCCTGGGCTGAGGCATTGTGAATCTTGAGCCCATAAGTCGCCTTTTCCATCTCCCGGACAGAAAGGGTAATAACGGCATCTGTGCAGCACAATATCCAGAAAAGCAACCGGTTCAGTCCCAAGTTGTACATCCCTCCTCTTCCACTTTCTCCAAATCTTCCACTGTGGATGAAGCACGTGTGTGACGGCGCCCTCTGTAGGCGCAGGCGGGTATTGCCCAGAAGAAGGAAACACGTATTTACCCAGATAGGAGGATCTCTGGCGACACCAAGCGGACGACCGCGGAACATACACGCTTCCTGGCCTCCCATCTTCCTGCTTTCTCCATGCCGACATAAAATGGTGGTGAAACGCAATGACGATGAGTTGGTGGTGTTTTTATGATCCCACCACTCAGTTGTTCTCATCAAGGAGTTGCTGACAATGCCAAAAGTCACTGTAACAGCATTTGTTGGAGATTATTTGTAATGAGTGCTTTTTGTGTTTGTAAGATTAGCTAATTAGGAAAATATTTTAAGTGAACCTGTACTGCAGTTTAATTGGCCGCTAAGTTTGAACGTCATCCACTGTGTTCATTGAGTCATTTTGGAATTTAGAAGCTGTTATTAGTTTAATGGGGTGCTGGTGAGCAATATAGTAGAAATAACAGCAGCACAGATGATGCTGACCTTTGTTGACCTAAAAAGGGCCTTCATGTGCGCAGCTACAAGGTAACTACTACAACTAAGGATCACTTATGTGTGTTTGCTTTGATAAAATGTTATAATATGAACGTCATGAATAAAAGATGTGCGCAAGAATATGGCGTGCGTGGCTTTTGTACTAATTAACTACGTGGAACAGGAGGGGGGGGGGGCTGTCGTGGGGACCCTCATCAACACTTTCACTCATTAAATATTCACAGTATTACTTTCCACGTACAGAGTTCGTGAGTTTCGTGACGGATGTGTTTGGGAATGAGTGAGTGGTGCATACTGTAGCTGTGGCAGATGGGGGCGCGCGGCGGCCTAAAAATGTTGCGCGTTCAAGGAAGAAGGAAAAAAACACACGCGCTGCGTGAATAGAGTCTGCGCAATTCGGTTGTTCTCGTCACTCCGAACTTTCGGGAGAACCACGGAGGAAGGAGGGGAGAACAGCGCCATTTTCCTGGTAATTATTTACTGCATATTCAGCTTTTTTTTTTTTTTTACACTGCACATCACGACTAATTCGCAGTAACAACGCGAACGGCGGCGTTATAGCACAGAAAAACAGTGCAAAGCTACGGTGCGAAATGAAAGATCGCAGCGCCGCAGCTAGCAGGCATTTCGTCCTCCAGCTCGGCCACCGAGAGTCGCGTAGCTGTGCTTGGCGCAGCGCAAAAATACCGCACGCTGCTCCGCGTTTAATGTCTATGATAATCCCACTCGTGATTACGGAAATTCACGGAATTCACACGTTTTGTCGTTTTAACGCAGTGACCGGTCAGATCGACGCAGCTAACGGACACGGCAGAGACGGCAGTGGGCAGCTCCCTGTGAACCATCAGGCAGGAGCATGAGCCCAACAAAGACACAACAGGGGCGCAGCTGATTGGCTCCCACGGGCCACGTGTCCGACAGAACGCAATGTTTATTTATCAGTTATTTAATGAGTTCTGGAACGTTAATACGCTCCAAGTGCGCGTTCCGTGCGTGTTGACAGAATCAGAAGCGTGTTAGAGCTCTGTGACGTCAACAGTTCGACCCAAGGAAACAAAGTAACTAAAAACGGTTTGAGGAAGAAGACTTACTCATTATTTGCAACCAGTTGATGATGATTAAATATACATAATGTGTGTGTTGATGTAGCTTGCGTAACACTATAGAAGGCGTTTATGAATAACATTTGTGCACATGGTCTCTTTAGAAAGCAGAAAAAGTGTCAGAGATTTTGGTGATTTGGTTAAGATGGACAGCCAATCACAACAGTGTCATTCAAAATCCAGCCAGGAGGGGGCAGCAGAGGGACACGAGCTAAAGAAAAGCCAGCTGTTCTCGGCCAACACTGCAGATGATTTTTCTTGAAATCTGCAGTTTCATGTCTGTTTATGATTCAGGTTTAAACTGAGACATGGAGACTTTCTGCTGTGTGTGCAACATTTTTGTCTGTGTTGGAAATCAAAATTCAAACAAAATTAAAATCAGTTCTCAGAAAATTGTGCTTGAAAGGAGGCGATAGTGACACTCATCACTGCCACTCTTGGAGTGTTAGTGAACAGCTATGACTCAGCTGATAATATCTCTTTATTATTTATTTTTATTAATCAGCGTTACTAAATTTGAATGCGATTTGCATCATAGGTAGGAACAGTTGTACAGCAGGTACATTGAAAGTGTCGGTGAGTAACAGCACATGCTCCCTGCTTCTGTAGTCATTTTTGCTACTGGAAACGTGTCGTCAAGAAGCTTGCATTTATTTAACAGTATGGAGAAAACTTGTGTCCCACTGCTGTTCACTTACAGGATGTTTTTTATGCTGCCACCATGTGTTGAATAGGATGATCGACGGGGCGAAAAAAACCACCACATTTTATATTAATTATTAAAAAATATTTGTGTAAATGGATGTATTTATGCCACCAGAAAATTAGTTTAGACTTTTACAAGAACTCATGTTAGGAAAGAAAATACATAGTTTGCCGTCTTTCTGTAGGAGAGTGATGTCCACAGCTGTGATTGGTAGCTTGTGGTATTTAATATTACACTTGAGGAGCCTGCAGGGTGTACAGATTCTCTAAATAGTGACAGCAGAAACAGTCTGCTGGTATACTTGGTTGGCCGTTAATATATGTAAATGGGAGTAATGAGACTGCTGTCACTCCTCCAGTGGTCCAAGACAGCAGTTTGAGTCCGTCTGATGCGGGGGGGGACCTGCTGACCTCCATCACAGTGCAGGAAAACACGAGACAGGAAGCACCACAACTAGCTGGTTAGCAATGACTGAACTTTCAGAGGAGGAGCGAGGGCTAGGAGACTGTTAAAAGAATCATTCGCATTGTTATCTCACACAGATTTAAAAAAAACTCTACATCTGGGCATCCCAGCCAAGTACAGACTGCACATGGGACACGCGGTGATGCATAACCTCTAAATGTCTTCATCAGCTGTCATTTAATCTGCAGTAAATTTGTCCAGCATTTTTACCTTGTTAGAGACGCTTAAAATTATTGTCACACAACCTAAAAAAGGTTGCAGATCAGCATCCAAATTATTCAAAATGTACTCAAGAATGTATCCTATATTAAACCCCAGAAAAAATATATAAAAAGCTATTTTGTTTAAAATTAAAAGATGGAAACTTGAGATTGAACTGCACAAACGCTTATTAAGGAACTTATTTAATGCAATAATAAGTAATAGGTTTCAGATAGAGTGAAATACTTGGCACGCTTAATGAACTGATGTTATTTCTGCCTACTTATAATTAATTTTGTCACAGAGTGGGCCACTCTTGCCTCTGTATTGCCTCTCTTTCACTGGTTTCTATTTTGCAGATCCTGTGCAGTCAGCCAGGCATCTCGAGTCCCAACTGGGAGCTGGATCAGGATTGGCTAGTCGTGGAGGGCGTTGAATTTGGACTCGGTCTCTCTTTTAGTGGGCGGTCCGAAGCGGCGGTGGAGCCATGTCAGCCACGTGGCATGAGGATGATGAGGAGTTGAAGTTGGGAGGAGTAAAAGGAGGATTGAAAGCCAAACCAAGGTTCTCCTTCACCGAGGTCAAACTGCTGCTGGAGGCGGTGAAGAGGAACAGATACATCATCCTCAGTGAGTAAGAGTAGAAAAGCAGATGGTAATGACAGTCCATATTCAGACTGTCTGTTCTGAAATATCTCATTTATCAGCTCCAAATCCAGCGGGCTCAATTTGACTCGTGAGTTCAGAGCAGCAGAGACACACCAACACACAACATCAATGCAGACGGCGCGCGCTGCAGCTCAGCATCTGTGAGGATTCAATGCAGGGCTTTAAGCTTTGGTGGAGTAATGCCCACACAAGCATATCAAGTGACATTTTTACGTGGATTCTTGGGCTCGAGTGAGGGAAGAAAGGAGCGGGAGACTGACACGGATGGGTGCAGCGTGCAGGAATACAGATGACGTCCTGGTCTGTTGTGGTGAAGAGAAAGCTGAGAGTGTAATTGAAGCTGTGGATTGACTGGCTGATCTCGAATTGTACCCTCACCCGTGATCACGAGCTGTGCTGGACACCTCCTTAGACTGCTGTCCCCCAACCCAGACCTGGATAACTGGGAGAAAATGGATGGTTGATAGATTTATTTATTCATCCAAGAGAACTACACCATCCATGCTTGATTCCCTAGTAGTTACTGCTAACCTGTTAGTCCTGCTAGCCCATCTGGTGTTCCCCTGCTGATTGGCTCATTGGTCACGTTGCTGTTGTGGTGGTGTTCAGTCACTGAGCGGCTCAAATCTCTTGTCATATGGGCTGATGGGCTCCAGCTTCACTGCCTTGGACTGCATTTGGTGATGGTAATCCCTGTTCTGCTGTGAAAGCCGCTCCAACCAGAACTGGCAGCAGGTGGAGAACTGCTTCTGATGCTGCTGCAGTGAGCTCAGCAGTGAACGACTGCCAGCTGCAGTTGGAATCAGTCCATCCATACTTCTTTGTCATCATGTACTTGACAGTTAAAATAGTGGTGCAGGAGCACCTTGTTTTAATGATGTTTAGTTCATGTGGTTCTTCCTGAGTGCACACATGAGCCACTGAAACACTGGTCTCACTGAATAAGTTATTTCCTGCAGGAAAGTTTGAATGAAATAGTAAAGTTTGTATTTTTTGTATGCTCAGGACGGGAAGCTGGAAGTGAAGCTGAGTAATGATTATGGTGTCGGTGAACTTAAAGCAAAGTACAGCCTCAGATGTCAAATATAACATTTTACTGTGAAGTCACAGGTTATTTTACTGGTCTGTCTTAAACAAACTAGTGTGATAAAGTGAGTGGAGGCAGTTTCACTGGATTTAATGTACTGTGTGCTTTTAAAGATCTTTACCAGCAGAGGGCGCGTCTGAGTCACATTACAATACCACTGTGATTAAGACTTTTTGAGACTGATTTCTCTCACATCACCCAGATTAAAACTTATCTCTTTCTCTCTGTAGGGAAGTTTAACCAGGGTGTGTCGGCTGAAACCAAGAAACAGACGTGGGCTGAAATCACCAATCAGATCAACGGTCTGGGAGAGAATCACAGAGAGGTTTGTTGTTGTTGTACTTCATTATTAATTAGAGAAACTCCTTTAAGAGAAGATTTATAAAGTTGGAACTGCTGTAAAAAGATCAGGAAGAGGCTCATCTCTCTTTCATAGATTTGCTTTTTTCTGCATTATATTTAAACACAATAGCTCAAAAAGCTTTAAATGAATTCTGATGAAACTGTGTAGGGGTGTAGAGTCGGGTCATGTTAACAATCCATTAAAATTTGCCTCACATCCATCGAGGTCTTCAGGCTCAACTTCATGTTTTTTTTGGTCCAAAACTGTCAAAAAGCCTTTTAACTTAGAACCTATGATTTTTACAGGTGTGGTGTGTATTGTCAACATATAGAAAGTATTATATAAACTAGGGATGTGCACGACTACACAATTCATCGTCACTATTGTCACTAGTCGATACCAGACGTAGTAGTCGGTTAGCCTAATTATTAAGATTTTAATTGATGCCCGGTGCCGTAAATTGTTGTCCTAAATGTTACGCAGCCATCTGCCACCACACAGACCTGCAGCCCCGACATCATTATAGAAAAATGCCATAACTCTGTTAATCTTGGCCTGATATTTTTATTAAGTCTCATATTGTTAGTTATTTTTGAAGTTTTACAACGTAACCTGAAGCGCACCTCCGGAGAAACACCGTCATTTCCTTGTGTGCATTTCCGGCTACTTCCCCTGAGTTTGTACAAAAAAGTGAAAAAAAAAACAACTAGAGGGACAAATGTGTTTGCACCTTAAAAAAAGCTGACCACAGCAACGAGGAGGACCCAGGAGGAAAAAAAAGTCCCGGCATTTTATGTTTCTGTCGGCCGGCACTGCATGTAAAACACCGGGACACGACCGAAAGGTACTTAACACACCTGCACAGGTGTAAATGCCAGCAACATCGGCCACGTACGTAGATTAAGTCGTAGCTCTGCAAAGACCCAGCGCTGAAGTCTGAGTCAGGGGTGAGCTGGAGGAGGAGGTCTGGGCTTCACCGCTCAGGCTGCGACCCCGTGACCCGGCCCCGGATAAGCGGAAGAAAATGGATGGATGTCTGTATTGTTTTGATGTGTGTCATGAATTGTAGAATGAGCATCGTTCATAATGCGCGGCACAGTGCGCCACACTTTAAAGTCGCAGTTTGTTATTTACTCATATTTTAATGATGCGTGAACATCGTTTGCAGTAACTCGTTTTCATATATTTAACATCAGTTGATTTTAAGTGTTTATTTCTTGGTTGTCTGTTTGGAGTGTAACATGCAGTGTTCATAATGCACGATGCCGCACAGTTCAGCAGCATTTAATAGAAGAACACAACTGAACCTGATATCTGAGTGTTTCTTCCTTTAGTCCAGAGGTCCCCAACCCCCGGGCCGTGGACCGGTACCGGGCTGTGGGACATTTGGTACCGGGCCGCACATAAAGAATAAATAACTTAAATTATTTCCGTTTTACTTATTATCTGCGCCTAAACTATATTTTATTTTGAAAAATGGGCGGATTCGCTCCATTACTTCCTTCCATGACTTCCTCTTGACGTGTCAAGACGTTTCTGCTCACATGATACGTCACCGCTAAAATTAAACCCAGAAGCTTCAGGCCTGTCTAACGAAATCGGTTGGTTGACCTACATAACGCTTCTTTAAATTTTTGAGTGCTCAACAAGAGTAGAAAAGCGCTATGTAAGAACTAGTCCATTTACCATTTTATTTATCAACACCGGGGATAGCAGTGAGGTAGACCCAGCCATCAAACTGACTCTCCAGCGCTTGACACCGCGGCTCTGCAGCCACGCTCCATGTGAAATCGGCCGAACCCAGTCAAACCAGAAGCCAGCAAAATGAGTATCAGAGAAACAAGCTCAGGGGGCTTACACTGATTCAGTGTTATGGTGAGTTGTATTTTTCATGCGCTTTATACAGTAAAAATCACCTAAGTCGAAGTCGCACAAATCGGGGTTTCGCTCTAGTTGGATGGCATCTGCAGGTCCTGATTTTTCCTAACATTAATTCCAATAAAATCATCACATAAATCCGTCGGATATTCACCTACCTCGGATGAAAAATCTGGTCCCATTGTAATAAATTTCCAGTTAAATGTGATCGCATAAACTGGATGAGTTTAGCGCTAAAACCCTCCTCAGCTCCTGTCCGCCCACTTCCATGCATCGGCTCGTTCGTGCACAACTACACACACACTAACAACGCCTGGAAATTGTTTTAGTGTTTATATCAGTTCATTTCACCGGGGACAATCGTGGCAAGTGTAAGCTACAAACTTGCACTTACGAGTAAAATTTGAGATTATAAAATTTGCAGAAGCAAATTCATAGATGAAGCAGAAGCCATTGCAGTGAAATTCGATAATAGACCCCAAACTGGGCCATTTGAATCCGACTGAGGTGATTTCTACTGTATTTGTTTTTGCGGTGTATCTTATTTTGAAGGCATGTTTTACCATGGCTCTAACAGCTGACCAGGGAGCGCTGTGGGCAGAGAGCCTGTTATTCATGTTGAGGCGGGATGTTACGAGAACGCTGCTGATAGAGTTGCATACGAATACAAAGTGGATTCCCGTTTTTTATTATTATACGTAGAAAATATCACACTTGGTTATGGTCGTATCATTTATTTTGACGTATTTATTCGCCACACCTTAAAAGCCGGTCTGTGGAAATATTTTCTAACACTAAACCGGTCCGCGGCTCAAAAAAGGTTGGGGACCACTGCTTTAGTCGACTAAGAAATTAGTCACCAGGAACATCCCTAATATAAACATTTAAAATATGTCACATTTGACCTCTGACCTCTCCTTCAAGGTCAGTAAATTGATGTGATGCTATAAAGAGCGATTTAAAACTGTGGTTCTCACTGCTATTGCTTGTATTGACAGCATATAGGCAAATAGAGAAATAAATATGGGGATTCTAAATATCATGTTACTTTGGACCGCTGACCTTCAAGGTCAAATAAGGTCAAACCTTCATAAAGTGTCTTTTATCTTTAAAAATCTGCCTTTTTTTGTACTGGCAGCATTTTATAAAGAAGAAAGAAAACAAAACAAATATATTTAAAATGTAATAGATTTCCCTTCAGAGTAAATGCTGCTCAGAGCGAGCTGCCTCGGGGGAGGTTTGTGCTCTACAACATTTACAAGAATCAATTATTCAGGCTGTAGAACATTTCAGCATAACACTAAGTCAAAGGTCAAAAATGATTTTCTTGTAGACAATTTTGGAAACAAAGAATGACGACCACTTTGTTTGTTTAGTCCAGCTTTGTGTGAAATGTGTAACAATGAGCAGGAAACGTCCGCGTCAGCAGTTTTCAGTCCGTCTCTGTGCTGCCTCCTGCTGTCTGAACACAACAGATACTTTAAACATGAAGCCTTTGTGGCTTAAATCCATACCAAATATATATTACACTACATTAAACCACAGACGTGACCAAAGCATATCCATCACATAACCTGAATATATTCACTTTAGGATGTGAGCATTTTTTGCTGTTTGTGCTTCATAAATGATCAGTTGATATTTTGACTGTAATTTAAAGCATCAGTTGCAGCAGTGCTGTGGGTGGGATCTCCTGGATCTCCTCACACAGCAGTCCTCAAAGGTTTCCTTCTCTGTCAGGTGCGTCAGATCATGAAGAAATGGGCGGACCTCAAATGTGATGGGAAGCGACGCATTGCAGCCATGCGGGGTCCCAACGGCGCCACCCTGAGGAAGAAGAAACTGGGCCCAGTGGAGAAGATGGTCCACAAGATACTGATGATGAGTCCCAGAGGAGGTGAGGCAAGTTAGAAAGGTTTCTGAGTGAAGTGACCCAGAAGTATCTGCGTTGCAGCCATGATAAGAGCTGTTCGAACCCTCCAAATCCTCAGGAAAGGTGCTTCACTGCTGGCTCATCCCTTGGGAAATGAGATACTGCCGTCCCACGTTCATGCAAACAGTTCTTTTCTATCTCAACAACTTGATCTTTTGAAGCTGTATTCATTTTTGATAAACTCGGTAATGAAGTTCTCTTACAGCCTGAATATCGTGTTGTTTCACGCAGGTCATATAAAACAGTTACGTAAGATGAGTTTTTGTGGCCCACCTTTGGCAGCAGCAGACTCATGTCGACAGCATCTTCATCACGTTAAGCAGCCTCGTGTTACTGCAGTCTGTTCTCCAGAGAGCAGCCTCGCCCCACACCGCACGCGAGTCACTGCACGCTGCTGCTGACTCGTGCTGGCGTTTGCTCTGGACCTCGTTTTCGTTTGTTCGTTTGTTTTTACATGTTTCTCCTGTTTGTACCAGACCTGATCTCACCATGCCACTCGTGTTTCATTGATTCAGCACCGGGATCTTATGTAGCCCAGCTGATGTTTATTGGTGACATGCAAACAGCTTCTAGGTGCATTAATGCCACCTCCTGGCAGTAGAGATGCTCTGCATCTTACCAGGTGCCAGTAAAATCAGGAGAAAATGTGCCCTGGTCTTAATAAGAACATCAGTAGTTTTATAGTTAGTACTGTGGACTCAAGCTGGCCTATAGTGTTTATCACTAACACTGCTGTATGTTTAATATTGCTTAATTTCTTCTGTCTGTGCCGTCTTTGGTCAGAAAAGTGCTTTTAACAGCCTGTCAGAGAGTCCACAGAAGTGTTGTACTCAGCATGCCCCTAAAGTAAAGGATGCATGTGTGAATTGGTACACCGCTCAAAAAGAGTGAGCGGTATATGAGAAGCTGTGCACAGCGAGCATTATTGCACACCTTACATGATGTGATAACCTGAGCTAAGAGTGGACTGAACTTCATTTTCACATTAAAACATGTCACTCATTTAAAACTGAAACAAACAGCATTTCCTGAACTGGAATAATTGAAGGAATCTGTCACTGCAGCTTGGACAGGTGGTGCAGTGAGTGAGCATCGCTTCGAAGATGATGCAGAAGTGACGCGTTCTGTGCTGCTAGTGTAAATGGTTACATTTACATTACATCACATTACTGACAGTCAAGAAGGGGAATGCAGACACTCAGCACTGTAGAGCTGCTGCTATAGTAAAGGCTAGTTAGCAGCTATGAGCTGGGCAAGAGTGAAGAACTCGATCATGAGTTTCAAGGCACAAAAACTGCACAAGATACAGCTGCACCGCTCTGTACTGTTAGCATGCAGACTGTGTGAAAGCAGTAGAATATTAGAGTCAAATATGTCCATCTAGGATCATCTGTCGAGCCCAGTGTGAATTCACTGAGATGAAATGTGTTGGTTCTCAGATGGCGACAGTGATCTGGACTTTGGAGAAGATGATAATTTCTCAAAGATGTACAGTAAAGGCCTGCCCTCAAACACTTCCCCCTACTCCTACCTCAGCTTGACAGACGGCACCCACACTTTACCGGGAGGACCCTCCTTTGACCTTTCACCCCTCTCTTCACCTGAGAAGGAACTTGGTGGTGAGTAGCACTGTTACACCCACACTAAATCTGAAGTGATGAAGGCTCACGTGTAAATCCTGTTTTACATTTCTAATATAAATATGAAGAACTTGGGTTATAAGACGGACAGATTGATCTCACAGACGTTGTTTCAATAGAGAAGGAATGACTCGGTGACTGCTTCTTAAGTCTGTAAAATTAGCAAAGTCCTTTAAGTTTGAGGTGTTCTTACACATTTTCCATGATGTTCATGTTCTTTGCAGGAGATCCTTTTCACTCCTCCTCTGACTTTGACCTGGGTGATGATGGAGGTAAGAACAGCATTATTTTTTAGATAAATTCAGATGAAATAAACACAAGATGGATTTTTTTTTTTTTTTTTTGGTGCCAGAACGTAAGAGTTTTAAACTATGAAAAGTCGAGTGATAATTTTATGAGCTCCTGTAAACCTCCTGATTTGAATTGGCACAAGCGTGGATGCAGGTGAATGAAGTCTCAGGAATAATCTCATCAGGCCAGTGAAGTGAGGAACAAAGAAATGGGAAGGAGGAAAAAAAGCATTCGTCTATATTTGTGCATCCCTACAAGAAACTGATTTTGCTTCCTGTCTAAGCATGTTCCCACTGGTTTCTGCTGCTCATTTTAAGCGTAAACTGGAAAACATGCTGATGGTTTAGTGACCCGGCATTAATTAACCCCATAACAGCGGCGAAGCACCCGTTAACTGCCCTTACTTGCTGTGAACAGCTGGTCAACACGGAGCGGATCACCGCTGAGGCGGCTGATCAAAGGAATTACGCGAAAAATTCAAACAGTTTCAGAAAGCTTAGAAATTGCACTTCACAGCCAATATAGAGTTATTACGGTAATTGTTGCCAGAAGTCGGCGAACGGCGGCACTTTTGAAGTACGTTCTATCACCGGCGACAGGTTAGGGTTAAAGAGGTTTTAGTCTTTTACCAGGTAAAGTGTTTGAGAGCCAGTTCTCATTTACAGACATGACCTGATTGACCCTGGATGTTTCAGAGTGCTGCTTCTGGAAAGAATAAACTACAAAAACATCATTCCTGTGTTTGTGTCCATTTACAGAACACATGATGGATTTTGATGAAAACGATGACTCCATGTTCTCATACCCTTCCGTTCTCCCGCCACCCTCCACCTCCCTCGAACCCCTGCCCGATGACGCCCTGACGAGGGTCAAGCCCGTCTACACGTACTCCCGAAGCAACAATGGCCAGAGCCAAACCCTCATCCAGAACAACTCTTCCCCCTCCAACAGACCTCCACCTGGACCTTCCTCCTCCTCTGTGGCTTCCACATCCTCTGGTTTCCGTTCAGCATCTAATTCAGAAGCTGCTTCGTGCTCTGCTGCTCCCCCACCATCACAGTCCCCCACCGCCTCCAACAGGCCAGCGTCCACCCTTCCTGCTCCCTCTTCATTCCTTCCTCCATCATCTTCCTCTACACCTGCTGCAGCCAATGGTGCTGCTTCTCACCCTCCGCGCTTCTCTACCTCAGTCCCCCCACCAGCTTCCTCCACTTTTCAATCCCCCACTGTCACCTCTGCCCCCATCTCTTCCAGCAGCCGGCCTCCTCCATCCTCCTCAGTCTTTCCACCCAGTCCTCTCTCCACCTCAGGCTCAAACCCATCTGAACCCCTCCCAGCTGGAGCATCCTCATGCAGGTCACGGGACCAGGTGGCCCAGGTGGCTTCTCAGAGCCTGCAGCAGCAGCGGGCCAGCAGGATGCTCCTGACCTCAGTGTCTCAGTCTCTGGAGACGTTAGCTCAGTCGGTCCAGCTGCTTGTGGAGAGCCAGCAGGAGTTTGTGCAGGAGTCCTTGCAGCTCCAGAGGGAGACCGTGGACATCCTGAGGGATTTCTCGAACACTGCGCTTACCATGCTGAGAGACAAGGCCAGCAGTGGGCAGCTGGGCCACCATCACCACCCCCGACATCATCCCGCCTCGCACTTCTGAAAACCTGAGGGAGAAATGTCAGGTTTTAGCAGTACGAGGACCTTCTCATCAGTCAGGAGTCGTTCTGATTAGTCTTCCTGGTTGAATCACGAGATGAAAGATATTTGATATTCTCAGCCGCTGAGGCTGCTGGACACAAAAGCTGCTTTCCACTGGTGACACGAGCACACGCAGAATTCGGCTCAGAGCTCAGATTTTATTTATGTGCCTAAATCCTGTTTGTTTTTCTTTTCTAATTTTATTTGTGTCAAATACTAAATGTTTTCCACACTGTAATAATCAGCATTTATGAAAGATGGTGCTGAGCTGCTGTAATCTCACGACTGCCGTGGACATTTCCACACAAACCCAGAGCGACTGAGTGGAATTACAGAAGACGATACACTACATGGTGCAAAGGCACGAGTTTGATTTGATTATTTAACTTCCTGAGTGCAGTGGAGCACGAGAGGAAATGAACAAAGACACGAAGGTTTCAGGAGAATACAGAAGACGGACGATGCGTTCGATCTCCCGGGCGAGCTCAGAGTGGCGGTACCAAGTGCTGTTAAACTCAATCAGCTCGACTCGGACCAGCTCCTGTCCTTTCCACTAATCTGAAACGCCAGTGGGGTAACACCTGTGGACAGGTGGTAGTGGTGGTTTCTATCTATGATGCAACAACCAGAACTTTAGTCAATTAGAATAAATTGAGCAGAATGAACCTGTTTTGTTTGGGTTACTGCTGAATTTCGCTGCTGCTGCTGATGAAACTTTAGCTGTAATTGACCAGTGGACGAACTGAGTCCTTTGTCCTCATTAAAGACAAACTGTTCTCTTTTGGTAATCTGCTTACAGGTGCATTCATGTTTGGCCTCAAGAGTGCTCTGCACGCTCCATTCAGCCTGAAATCAGATTAACTTCACTGTACACACAGGAAAAGGGGGAAAACCCGCGAACAATAAATACATTAACACAAACAGCGAAATATAGACAGACTGCAGATTAAAGAACCTTAAAACAATAGGCAGCAGATCCTTCATGACTTTAAAAACTTTAATTGTGAAATGAACCCAGTCAGGCTCTAAGCAGCCATGAAGCTTCCAATAGATGCTCCACCAGTTACTCGCCTCACAGCTTTAAGATTACCTAACTATGAAAATCTGAAATGTGAAGCCTTATTGGCTTCATATCCAAAATGTATTTTTTTTTTTGGTGGGGGGGGTCAGTGTGTAGAAGTATTTTCACCGTGAGCTGGAAAAACGTTTGCTTCTGTGGCCTCGGACACCTTTTCAGTGCGCTTCTCAAATTTATAGATAGGACTCTAAAGTGAGGCAGCGATCTTTGACCTCTGAAACGAGTTCTGTGGATCACACATTCATCTTTAACTTCTTTCAAAGACTGTTGATCGGTACCTGCTCCTATACACACACCGCCTGCTTGTGGCCAAGCACGGGAACTACAGCATTTACAGCGTCTCCGTGTGATCGGCCATCATTTTTATGTTTCCGTTACTTTTCGAAAACACTTTCCACTGGATTGCTCTCGTGTTTTTTACTTTGTCTGTTTGCTCAGGAGCCACAGTGCACATGTGCTGCTGGTGGACTTTGATTTTTTTTTTTTTCCCATGACTTTAAAAAAAAATAGCAGATAACTAATCAGCCTGTAGTTGCCTTCCTGATCAGCTGCTCCCGATTTAAAGTTCAGGATCACCTGTGCTTGCTTCTGTTCACTGGGAAAATTCCCACTTTTGATGGAAAGTTTAATCAGATGTGTGAGAGGTTCTGCTAAAATACTTGTTTTTGAGAAGGCTTCACTTCCTGTCTCATGGCAGGTAAACGCAGCACCTACAGAGTGGTAGTTCTCACCTCTGCCTGACGTGCAGAAGATAAAGCTGCAGCCTAAACAGGTGTTAAAATCTCACCCCCCCTCGTGCCAAAGCTCACTTCCTATTGTGTGTTTATTTTGGGATGTGCCAGATTTAATTTAGACAACAGCACAGCGGTGACCTCTACAGTGCCCAGTATTTGGACGTTTCCAGTGGAGTTAATGTGGCCTGAAATCCCAGCTGTACAGATTTAAATGACACTACTGGCTGTGTAGACTGTGTATATCTTATTTACTGTAGCTTTTATTTTTTACTTTGCATTCCTAAAGTTTAAAGGACCATTCAAACATTTCACCTTTTTCCTTTCTGGCATAAACCAGTGAAGAGAGTTAAAAAGATGAGCGATGTTAATAACCTGACTGAGCAGAAGAACTAGTTTTATACTGTCATATCACTGCAGTACATTTGATGGAAACTTGCCTGGAAAATAAATCCAGGGCTTCCACCTTAACTACGAATCCACTTTAAAACAAGGATGATGGGTCCAGTCACAGACCAAGACTGAGTGTATGTGCAACATCATGAATGTTTCCTCTGGTTAAACGTCTTTGGTGAATCTTCAGACTCGTCAGTCACTGTGGTCTGTGAGACATTTAATTGTGGACTAATCTGCAGGAAACAGTCTAATCCCTGCAAACAGCTTCTGCCCATTTTCCATCTCCATATGATTTTGGTTTATTCTAGTGGTCACTGAGTTTTCCATGTTCAAAACAACCACTGTGGCTTTTCAGTGGCTTGGAGTAGAACTGAAGTATGGAAGACCGAAACTAACAAAATCCAAACTAAATAAGAGGAAAAGAATAAATTCAAGAAACCTCCAACAGAACCTGTGAACTAAAAATATACAAAATCAAAGTGCACCATGCTGTTAAAATGTGCAACTTTACAGCAGAAATAAACATGCTTGCAGATGGCTATGAAAAAATTGCCTTTTGAAACATTTTTAGTTATCTGACCACTAAAATAGCTCGCTGTGTGGAGTAGACCATCCAGTGAAATTCCTAAAAGCTAATTAGTGTTCTTCAGCGCTAAGTGGCTGATGTTTGTCTGTGCCTGTACAGTTTATGAATGGCGCTTGCTAGTTATCTGATAACTTAGCACCATTAGCATCCATATCTGATCACTTCTAGCTCCAAAAAAACCTACATGGCTTCAAAATGTGGAGGTTAATTTACAGAATTTTTATTTATTTTTTAAACACTGTGGACCTGCTGCAAGAAAGAGAAAATTCTTTAGCAAATGGTGAAAAAAAAAAAAAAACAGGAGCATTTTTTTATTTAATGAGATAATATCAATAAACCATTTCATTACAAACAGGTATTTTTTAAATCTAGTATTTACTTCAGTGTGTGGCAGGCTGTCAGTGACATCTTTGTCAGCAAGAACTGACCAACTGAGTAAGATGTATCCCCTTCTTTGGGATTTCAATTTTCCAGTGCCATCCAATGGATTGGACCCTTCAGCGGTCTGCTGCTGTATGCTTGATGACGAAGGACGAGGTTATTAAATAAGAGAAGACATAACAGATTATTTGTTGCAGGAGGACTGAAAAGAATTTCAAACAGAAATAAATGTGTGAATACAGACTTGTGCAAAAAAGTTTAAGTTTGAGGTGACATTACACTGAAAACCAAAGTCCCTGATGACAGGATGATTTTAAACGTCTGATCTTATGTCAGCTCATTCTGACCCTGTTTTTTGTTTCCTCCATTGCACGTGTCTCCTAGTGTGGACTGCTGCCATCCTCCTGTTTTTTCTTCAGCAGTTTGTCTGCTAGAGCCTGAATATTTGGTCGCTCACGTTGTGCATACAGGTGGTGGCTATGCTTTTGTCACATGCAGAAAAACAGCTGGAAAAAGTAGCCAGGCACAGCGTTACATTTGCAGTGAGGAAATTTATACACTCCTGCTGCCTTTTTTCGTGTTACAGTTCACAGCAGAGAAGCAGAGTCAGCAGACAGCTGTGAGCATCAAAGAAGGCTCGATCGGTGGCACCAGTACAGACCTTACAGCACACGTTAGTAACTGGAAGATGTGACTGCAATCACCAGATTCTTTGAAATCGGTGACTCTTACGATGGTGACAATTTATTCACAGCTGGCTCCTGAGTTGATTTTTCCTGCCACAGCAGTTCTTGGCTCTGTTTTATCTTCAGGAATTGATGCAGGGAGTTCCTCACAGTGTGTGCACAGGCATACAGCCTCGACCATGCAGCAGAATTTATGTTTCACGGTGACAGCTGTAGGTTACTTCTTACAGGGGTATACTAACACTTAACCTGGTCTGGTTAGGTTATCTTAACAGAAGAATGATCCATCAGCTTCCTTGGAAAATGGCCTCACCGATTGTAGAAGATCCCATGGAGCTGGATGGAAGAATGTGAAAGGGTTTCTAAGGAATGCAGAGGCTGGCAAAACTATTTGGCTTTTCCTGATGAGCACTTACAGAAAGGACAGCCATTTCATTTTTCTATGGCCTTTTGTGTACTACCAGAGGTAATTTGGAAGCAGGGGGCTGAACCGACCCTTTAAATGGAACAGTACCAACAGAAACTGGCACTTTTGATGTAGCAAAAACCTCTCACATTAGCAAGTGAGAGAGGGGTGTAATCTTAAGTCAGTGTTGTGTATGGCAGGCAGGATGTGCTCCACATATTTGTGATTTTAGAATACACAAACTACCAGAGATGTATAAAGTACTGGAGTAGAGGAGTGGAGTAGAAGTACAAGTACTATATAAAAAAATTGACTTGAGTAAAAGTTGAAGTGTTCTTTCAACACCATACTCAAGTGGAAGTACAGAAGTACTCAATTTTTTTGGTACTTAAGTATTGCAAGTAGACGTATTTCAAAAATTGCTACTCAAGTACCGAAAGTACAAGTACAAGTAAAAGTACAAGTACTGTGTATATTAAAGAAAGGCAGTCAAAAGTTTGATTATCATTGTTTATATTATTTCAAACATTTGAAAGGCACAATGTATTTGGCTGAAGCTGGAGTACAATGATAAAAGGCCATAAAAGTGTTTACAAAAAAACAAACACAAATAAAACATCTCAAAAGGCCAGAGGGGCAGTCCACAGAGCAGCTAAAAGACAAACCTGGACAACGTGTTCCTGGGACGTCCATCTCGATATCGGACAGTAAGCTGACGCGTTCTGTCCTTAATACTTGCAAGCAACAGCGCAAAAGGCGGAGACGAAGCCTGCGTTTTTTTATAGGCTTGATCACTCAAATCGCCCAATGATGAGCCAGCTTCATAAACCGTGACAGCGCCATCTACCGCTCTGGCATTGATACTATGGCTTGGGGATGATTAATAATGTTTTCATAATAGTAACGAGTAACGATTCAGCACGTGAAAAATGTATCGGAGTAAAAGTATTAAATTGATCAAAAATATATAGTGGAGTAAAAGTGAAAGTAGGGGGGAAAATATGTACTCCAATAAAGTACAGATACTGCATTTTAGTACTTAAGTACAGTACTTAAGTAGTTCTACTTCGTTACTATACATCTCTGCAAACAACACACTGAAAGGAGCCGGCTAAAGTGTCTCAGGCATTTGCCCAGGATGTTTCAGGTATGTCCTAACAGTAGGAAACCCGGGGGCACTTGCTGGAGAGATTATGGCCAAGATTCCTGGTTGCTCGATCTTGATGGAAGTTGCTGTGAAATTGATTGCTAAAGCCCCATTCGCTCAGGCCTAGAGACCAGTCTGTGACCTCCCGGCAACCACCAGTTGGTGAGTGGTTGCTGGCTGTCACTAGTGTGAAATTGGTTGCCAGCAGGTTGCTGTTCTTGCCTGTTGATTGTAAAGAAGACCCCAGCTTGTCTGCAAATACAGTACCAGTCAAACTGTCTACTTTTAAAGTAAAAACAGAAGGCACAACTTTTACTTTGAAGGTGAACATCTCCATTTCTGGTTTGCTTTGTAGTTGGGTCATACCACTTGGGATTTACTTGGTGAGTGTTTGCAGACGAGTTGACATCTTCCATGCAAACTACTGGTGACCACGACAGTCTGCTTGTGACCGAAGCAATCACAGGAAGGGTTTCAGTCCAGCACGCTCTTTTACCCTGTGACAGCCAGCCACCACTCGCCATCCAGTCAGGTGCATCATTCCCTAGTGACTGGTGGTTACCGGGCACTTGCCAATCAGTATCTAGGTTTGTATAACTGAGGCCTGTGACATAACCTATATAAGTCGCTGACGTCATTGCCGGCATTTATGCTCGTGTTAGGTGCATTATGTGTTAATTACCTCGTGTGTCCTGTGTTTTATATGTGGTGCCGGCTGATAGAAACTAATAAAATGCTGGGACTTTTTTCCCCTCCTGGGTCTTCGCTCTTTGTAGTGGTCAGTTTGTTTGTTTTTTTAGTTGCAAACATATTTGTCCCTCTAGTTTTCCCACTTCTTTGCAGATTTCCCACTGAAGCCCCAGTTGGATGTTGGGGTGGGAGGACTCACAATTGAATCTACTGACAAAACGCTAACACCACAGTGGCTGTATTTTAATGTTTAGACCATAATTACTGCTAAGAATAGTTGAGCAGTCAAGAGTGCTGGGGACCTGTCCCTGTACGATCAATACCATCTGAGTGGTGTGGTTGACTATCATTCAGACATTATATAGAAGACATACAACTATTTTAAAGCACTCTGAAATGCTGCATCACCTCAAGAAATCCCAAAGGGCATCGAAGAGAAATAATCTCTTGAAGCCCAGGCTGTACTGGGTTAGAACTACATTATTTTTCTTTAATGCACAAACATGATGTACTACTTATTTGATTGGTGAAAAGTGTAGGAAAGTGGTCCAAGTTCTGTTCTTTAAACTTGGTGACAGATTCAGTTTCTTCTTTCCTGTTTTCTGCAAAGTTGTTCAAATGAGCTCCCTGCAGATGAGTATTTTTGGAAAATAGGGGCCCAGAAGTCAGTGCTGGGAGTATGAGTATTGAGGCAGATGAACAGAAAAGTGCTTTAGCAGCAGCTTTTTCAATACGAGCAGTTAGATATTACTTTTCCTTCAGGAGGCACACAGCGGTCGAGATAACAAGGCAGATTGATGCTTGTGTAGAAGGGTCAGCATATCTTTCATCATGGGACCCATTTCAGTGCCCGAGGAAACTGTTGAGAGCAAACCGGTGTGAGCTGCGGCTGAGATAGGAGGAAGATTGTTTTATTCCTGAAATGAATAACTCTAATTTGGGTAGTTGGAGGTTCACAGGAAACTTGCAGTAGGTGTTTATTGAGAAATAAGAACCATGAAACATATGGATGCTCCTCCTGCTATTCAGGAGTGTCAGAGGCAGCAGATGGGGAGTCTCTACCTTCCAAGTACTGATCCAGTTGAAATGAGAGCTCATCTGGTGGATTTTTACACCTGCTGAGGTGTGACATAGAGCCACCACAGCTGTACTGATTAAAGCTGCAGCCACACAGGATTTTATGTGGCAGGAATCTGATTTTGTGCTAATGTAAAAAGCAAACAGGGCAGGAAATTGCGTGGCGAGGGTTGTGAGGAAAATGTGCCAGATCATGCGACTAGCTGGCTAACAACAGCACAGCGCAGGCTGTAAATTACACAGCTTCTTAGCAATTCTCTGTCACTGCTTTCACACTCAAGGCAAGATCCCAAGCAGGCCCTTTCCCCCTCTGCTGCTTGTATTATTTAACTGGCAGCTGCATTAACAAGAAGTACTCAGTATTTTCTGGATGTGAGGTCAGTCCCAGCCCCTCTCTGGCTCTGGATTCGGGGCCTGGTATGGTACAGTTTGGGAATCCCTCCTCAAGATGGAAAAAGGAGATGCTCGCAGTCCTCATTCAGGATAAAATATCACAGGATGAACCAATCAGTCAATCTGAAAATACCCTTTCAGCTGCTCAGTGATTTGGTCACATATATTTGTATTAAAATTGCTTTTGAACACCAGGACAAATTTTACACATCCTTGATTGAATTGAGCCTTTTTCACGTTCTCCTGTTTCAGTGCTGGATGTTCACATTAAACATGGCCACAGTTTCAGACAAGAGGTCACGGTGTGCTCCAGTAACCCCAGAGAAACAACAGCTTGTTTCAGATGCCAAGGGTCAGCATAGGATTAGTCTGAACTGGGAATCATGCACAGCTACACTGATATGATTTTATAAGCACTGTCTTTGTAGGGATATACTGTATTTAGATTAGTGCAGGTGCAGGAAAAATATCCCATTAATTAAAGTAATTGTGTTTAATTTGTATGAAGTATGTTTTATGAATGTCCAGCTCTTAAAGAGAAGTTTTATGATTATTTTTTTTGCTGCAAAGTAAAAAGCTTAATGAATGTCTCCTGATTTTATCATTTTTACTGAGGTTGAAAACAACTGTGAAACAAAGATGATTGCACTTCATAATTTGCCTTTTTTTTGTTGTTTTTTTTTTGTTGCTGACACGTAAAATCCAATATTTTTATTTTTAAATCGACCCTCCGATCTCCGGCTTTCCCCATCTCCTGCCTCTCAACCTTTGTGTTCCCTTCTATTTGGAAAAAAACAGATAAAACCAGCACTCGTCCTTTCGCCTCTTCTTAAACAGATAACTCAGTTTTTGTGTATTTTAAGGTGCCGATTAACTTGCCTTATCTGGATCACTGATAAACCTTCTCTTTCAACAGGAATGCTAATAATCAATCCCTCTACTCGTCTCTCTCATCTTCCAAAAGGATAAGCAGGGTTTGTGTCCCTCTCTGCTCTGACAGTGATAAACAGTCTCCTGCTTTCCTCTTTGAAATGTTAAGAATGAACAAACAAAAAGAATCTTTTCCTCTTGAATTCTTCACTGGCTCACTTACAGACTTCTTGTTTTCATAATTCACATTGTTTCTTTCTCTTCCTCCTGCCTCTGTTTGCTCCTTATTGTCTTCACTTTCTATATTTGGATGAGAGAGAAAAGACAAGCGGTAATGAGATTTTTTTTCTTTAAAGCCGTCATATCCACCAGTGACACCTCCCTCAACAAACCACTGATAATACAAAATGAAACTCATTCGAGGTTGGTGAGTAACTTTGTGAGTTTCTGATAACACAACTCGTATGATTCTTGTTATTTTACAACATCAAATAATTAACTTGATTATTGTTCAGACCAAAATCAATATGCTGTGTAGCATTTACAAAATGAACTCTTCAGCTGGATCTGGGAAAGAAGACGCTGATTCTTACAGTCATTTCCAAAACTCAGCCTCAGCTCAGGCTTCAAACCAGTACACTGTGTGCATGTCGCTCAGAGCTTTATGGTTTCAGACTTTAACAAATCTCATTAGGTCCAGATTTGTCTCTTTGTTGCTGTGCTCAGGCTCACTCAGAGCTCCGTCACATCAGTATCCAGTAGAGTGGGAGCTCCACTGACACAAGATGCCACAAATGCAAAAGCTGCAATACATAATGGGAACAGCCTGGCATTTCTATAGTGCTTTAGCTAATCTAACTGACCACTCAAAGTGCTTTAGACTACAAGCCATATTTAACTCTCTCCCTCACATTCATGGCCAATTTAGAAACATGCACACCTTTAGACTGTGGGTGGAAACCCAAGCAGCCGCCTGGATGACCTAAAATTTTCTGAATTTTCTAAATCCAAACTAAGCTGAGGTCCTAAAAATCTCTGAAATGTGTCTAACCAGATACTCTGGATGGCATTACTTGGTCATTTTGGACTAGGATTTCAATTTGTTAAGCTAGAGTTCTGACATTTCTCCTATACTAACTTCTCTTCATTTGCTCCCTGTTAAATCCAAAATTTTATTTAAAATTCTTTTCCTCACATACAAGGTCCTGAATGATTATTCTCACTTTGCTTCTGTGGTTCCCGGAGTTTCTAAAAGTAGACTGGGAGGCAGAGCCTTCAGCTTTCAGGCCCCTCTTCTGTGGAACCAGCTCCCAGCTTGGATTCAGGAGACAGACACCCTCTCTATTTTTAAGATTAGGCTTAAAACTTTCCTTTATGATCAAGCTTATAGTTAGGGCTGGATCAGGTGACCCTGAACCATCCCTGAGTTTTGCTGCAATAGGCCTAGACTGCTGGGGGGGTTCCCATGATGCACTGAGCCCTTGTACTCCACTCCCCATGTGTTCACAGGCCACTGCTGCTGAATGGGTGCTATATAAATAAAACTGAATTCTATTGAACTGTTGACCATTTTACTTTTAATTTAGTTTCTAATTGAATAGTCAGTATTTTTTATGTTTTACAAGCAGAATCAATGCACATGTCCATTCGGCTGTGGTAGCAGGGACCCTGTAACTGTTCATTCAGATAAAAACGTCACCTCTAACTTTCTCTGTGATCACCAGTTTTAAATCTTAATGTAGTCCATTACACAGCACAGCTGTTGTCTTTAATGAATGGGATATCACGGGATTGGAAATAAATAGCTCTTTGCTTCAAGCACATTTCAAGGCGTGTGATGTCTATGCATTCTGAGCTAATAAGGTTAGGGTTTGGGTCTCATGGGCTGAGCTTTCAAAACAGAGACCCACTCAACTAAATTCTTAATCCAGGCCATCTACTGTGTTTTGCCAAGTTCATCCAATTTGTTCTGCTGGGAGAAGGTGCTGGGGAGAGATGAGAAAACATGCTCTCATCCCTGTGCATCAAATATTGCTGTTTTGTCAGATGCTGCTGGCAGTGCAGTGATATGTATCGTGGCTTAAGGCATCGGTCGTTGCATTATGAGAAGCTGTGATACAGCTGTGCTCCTTTAAAGTGAATGTTAGGAGATTGGAGGGTTGTGGATGGAGTTAGTCACAGGTCTGTCAGTCAGGAGACTGTGGTTTTTATCCCCTTTGGAGCTTCGGTCTGCTTTTCATCACTTGTTGATTAGTTTCCTAATACACCCTTTCACAACATCAACCCCTTATTTTACTGTGAGGTCAAGGGGTGCTTTTACAACCATCCATATGTGAAGAGTTGGAGGTGATTGCTGCCACAGCTTGGCACCAATATCACAGGGCACCTTTGTGTGATATCCATGGGTGCCCTGTGACATTGGTGCCACAGCTTGGCACCCATGGATATCACACAATGGTGGCTTGGCAGTCCAAAAACCCCCGGAGATGGATGAGTACTGCTAATGCCACGACCAAGTCCTGAAGGCCACAGCGGACACAATCAGCAGCACAACTAAAGCACCGCCGCCATATGAAGAAGACAATTGCTTTTTTTTTTTTTTTTTTTTTCTTTTTTTAGGGGTAGCTAACACCCGCTGGCGGGACTACCTCTGACAAACAAGCAACTGCACGACACTGGGAGCTGAGTGTTGACTTGGGAAAGCAACTGCAGTTCAGAGACACTGCTGCGGCAACAAAACAGAGCAGACAATGGAACTTAGCATCCAAGCAGATCACTCTCTTAAAGCTTACTGAGGAGGCCAGTGAGAGGAAGTGTCAGCTGAGCTAATGGAAGAACGCCAAAGCAAAAGGTTGTGAATAAAGTGCAAGCCCAGTGAGTGGGATCCACAAAGTTTGCAGGCCAGTCCCTCTGCAGGACCAACACTCACAGGGACCTGTGGGTGCAGAGCCACCAAGGTGGCAACCGAGGCATCAGAAACTACTACAGGGAGGCTGTGGGGTGTTGGAGACAAAATTGCCCCCCAAAAAACATTCCCACTGAGTGCAGGTGCATATTAAAAGAAATGAGCACTGGTGTGAAGTTAAAGTAGACACAGCCCAATCACTCTGCTAGGGGGTCCTGAGACAGATAGAAACCTCCCACTTGAGATTGCAAATATTCAATTCCTTTAGGCTGAATCTTTGTACACCCACCTTCTGCGTGTGTGTGTGTGTGTGTGTGTGTGTGTACAGGTTGGATTGCCACTGAACAAACAACAATCAACTAGCAGGTTGTTGCCTGCAGGCAGCTTGTTGTAAAGTCAATACCTGTGAAATTGAGAGTCATCATTTTGCTGTGAGTATTTTATCTCCACTGACACAAAGAGAAACAAAATGACTTCATAATATGTGTACAAGGCAAAACAAAACACACACACACACACACACACACACACACACACACACACACACACACACACACACACACACACACACACACACACACACACACACACACACAGATCTCCCACTGGGTAAAACTAAATTTGTCGCTTCAAAGCTAAATAAAATCAAAGTATGTACCCTTGTCAAACATACACAACAGAGTAGTTTAGATTTTTTTGCCAGCTTCAGTAGTTGTGTTTTTCCTGCTGCTTTACATGAATCTATAATTAAGTTCATTTCTGAACTTAATTACTTTTGCAGTCCCAGTTGTTTTACTTAGATTGGGGGCACCAGTTTCTTTCCTTGTGTTTATGTTGTTTTCATTTCAATCTTATTTTCCATTTTTATTATGACTGCTGTAATTATGTAATTATTACCTTCCTCATTTAAAAGCAAACATGTATGCTGCACTGAAGTATGTGTTGGCTGTGCACATTATAGATGTTTTCACAGAGGAGAATATGGGGAGTTAGGCTGGGCTGTTGCCCAAATTTGTCCTTTATCACATGCAGTCCAGAGCAGGAGAGAGTTTGCATCAGACCAGTTCACACTACTGAAAACCCTGTTTCAAATGAGGGTGCTGCCTCAGCTGAACTCGCAGAAGGAAGGAACCAGACAGCAACCTCCAGAGCTGAAGAATGAAGCCAGCAGGGAAGTGACTGCAGTTCTTCTGATGTCCACTTCAGGCTGAATGCAAAAGTGAGGCAGTCCCCACAGACTTTACAGCGAATACAAACATGTTTTGAGCTGCTACAAAAGCAGCTTTGGCCTGCATGGACCGTTCCCCCTTGATTAAAACTCTGAGCAGGGTGTATTTTTATATAACTCGTCTGGATACTGTAGTTTTGACTGACAGGTATCCTGGCACAGGGAGCTGGAGAAGCATCTGCTAGGCCTCACCTCACTAAACTGGACGTCTCAGCCACATTTGTTCTCTTGAAGTCTTTTCAAGCAGTTATTTATTTTCAGTTATCTAACATCATGACCATCCATGAAGTCTGTGCTTCAGTTTTGGTGACTGAAATTCTTTTATTAGTCTGTTGCTGAGCACTTGTTAGTCAGGGGCTCTGTAAATCTCAGTGCACTTCTGCCCTTCTGCTTTTCAGACTCATTGATGTGACTCGCCTCCTCCCACATCTCCACCTAATCACTCAGAGATCCTGATCCAAGTCTCCACCTGCTTCATCTCCACTGCCACCAGCATCCTGTGCTACTTCCTACCATTGTTGAACTCGGCTCTGCTGCTGTATTGAACTAATAGTTCATTAATCAAACCCTGCACTTTAGTGTTCAGGTCTTTCAAATGATCTCCCCTTAGTGAAACACATTAGTTGAAAAAGAGACATTTTTGTGTCATGTGCCCGTACAAAAAAATGTACCAGTGATATTTCAGATTTTGCCATGGGAGTGGCCTTGGTGTTGACATGTCTCATCTGCAGCTGGTTAGAGTAAGCAATCTTTCTCAGCCGACACCTCGAGAAATATATCTTATACATAACCATTTAATGAGTCCTTTCAGAGGTTTCTACAGAGCTTCATGCACCGGGTCCAATGAGGGAAGAGAGAGAAATGAAAGTGAGGAAAAAGAGAGACAACCTCACTCTGTAACCAGACACCATAGAAATCACTGCCCGAGTTGTGGCTCCACATGAACCTGTGCTTTTCTTCTACATAATTGGCTTCTAGAACCAAACAGAGGTCTGGAGGTCACCTAAGATAATTCATTATACGAGCATATGCAGACACTCCTAACATCCCCTTTGTGTTTTCAAACTGGTATTCAAGACATCAGAGAGGAGAGAGAATGAGTTTCCATCTCTCTGCAGGATCTTATCTGTTTGTGTGTGTTGTTGTTTGGGGGGCAGAGTTACTGCATTATGCAAGAGGTGGGTGATGAACCCTCACAAGAGGGCGGCTGAGTTGAGATGAGACACTCCATGACCTGTTTTAGGAGAGCATGCATTATACAGCACCAGCCCTCCATCATCTTCTCTTGTCTGAGCCACTGCAGGGCTGAAAACCTTCAAAAAAAAAAAAAAAACAGACTTTCTCCTGGGGAATCAGTCCAACCCTCATCTGTTGTACTGCTGTACTCCCCCACTCACGTCCTAAAATACTCACCTCAGTCACAACAACTTATCCAGAAAGCTGCCTCCTTTACTGCCTCCCCAAACTCTCCTGTGTCACCCAGTTCTCCGAAGTTCCTCCCTCCTGGCTGACAGGAAAACCTCGTATCAAATTTAGCCTTTACTTTTAAATTTCCTGCTTATATGCAGGAAATTTTAAAGTAAAGGCTAACATTTCATTTTCATTTGTTATCAGAAAGTGATGGAAGAAACCTCTAATCCTCTTTCAGGGTGACCTCTTTTTTTCAGCTGTAGTTGAGCTGCAGAGGTTCCTGTCCTGGAGTCTGAATTCAGTCAGTCAAATACAAACCTCCAGAATGACACGACTTTAACACTTATTCAGATGGTTTATGGAACCAAATCTTTGCAGATCAGAATATAAACCAGCAATTCTGGGCTGTTCAAGGTGGGAGTTTGCCCACAATAACATGCTGGAAGGAAAAAAAATGATAGCTGGTACATTTATTTGAGTTGCACTTATTTGTGCATGTAAAATCTGACAGAAGAAGGCAAAGAATGAAAACCTACTGCCAAATGTCTGCACACGCAGCCGGTCACTGCGTTAAAGCCAAACTGAATGGACCCTTAAGAGGAAACCAAAAAAGAGTCACACCCTCTTCCCCACTCCCAGAGGACCAGAGCCACAGCAGAGCCGCACATGCCCGGACTAGAGGGCAGGATTTGGGGCTTATCAGGGTAACTTTGAGGCTTTCAGTATTATGAAGGTGGTTCACCGCTTACTATGGTACATTGCCATGGTAACTGAAAGATATCCTCAGCGTGCTGAGCTTGCATCACAGCACAGGGCTCAAGTGGAGATGACCACAATTAAAGACGTATCCTCTCTCCATGATATCAAGAGCCAAGAGTGGGAAAAACGTCTGAAACTGAGTGTTTAGAGCAGGCGGATGGCTGAGAATTTAGCTCAGGTTCCAGCCTCACTGCTTGAAACGTTGGCCACCTTTAGTATGAACATCCCCCATCAGAACATATATGACAGAAAACAAGACGACATCTTCTGCTTTCCTGTAAGCAGGATTTTGTATTTTGTCATAAACAAAGAACGTGTGACTGAGGAAACACTGACTCAGTGAAAATGGAAAAACAGGAAGTTGGGTAATATCTGGTGATGTTATAAGTTGCAGCTAATGACTTCCTGTGGAATGAACCCTGATATTTTTTTAACCAAGCCAACAGCAGCATGACAAATGTAAAGGGAAGCAGCCATGTGGATGACAGAATTTATAAAGTGTATTCTGATATAATCCCTTTAGAAATCCTTTCTAGCTGTCACCTTGGCTCTTTAAAAAACTCTTATTACTCTTCTTTCCTAGTTAACTCAGAGGCTGCACTTTGCTTCTGCACCTTACTCACCTCACTGCTGGTTTACTAAGATAATGACTTACTGAATGTATTTAGCCTTTGCATGACCGGACATGTCTTTCTGAGTCTGAGGGTTCATCCATCTCAACTTAGCTCAATGCTATTTCATAGGAATATGACTGTGCAGGGTATGTTTTGGCCTCTCAGTATCACAGCTGCTTTTCCTAAAACACAAAAATCAATCCAAATAGCGGGCAGCCAGGAAAGGTTAACCAGCCATGCCAACTTCATACAGTGATTTGACAAATGTGCACGTGCCAGAGGGAAAGCCAGATCAGAACTTCTGCAGGAGTTAAAGGTTGTGTCAAACTGTGTGCTATTACGCTGAAACTGCAAAGACTCTCAAAATATATTTCTGGTGGTAGACTTCTCTGTTTTTGTTGGATTATACGGCAAAGCGTACCACCTTTAGTTCATCGTTTCTCCTTTTCTTCTTCATGCTCTCTGAGCGCTCACATCCCAGGCCTCCCTCCTCATTATCCCAGCAATATTTCCACTGGCATACAGGATGTTAAGCTGCAGAACTGCAGGATCCCTTCATCTGATTTACATCACGTGTCAAGCTCAAATGTCATCCCAGTCATTTTGCTCTCTTATATGTATCAGAGTCTCCAGTCTGGGTAACAGAAAGCATGTTACTTATGGTTTGGGTTCATATCCACCAACATTTGAACATCCTTTGTCCGTATCATCTGGGGATGGTTTGATTTACCATATCGTGTCTTCACTTTGATATGTTCACATTAAACAGTCATCAGCAGCTGGTAGCAGCAGCTCCTGCAGCAGTTACACAGGCAGTGGCTGAACTTTCAAGGGAAGAGCATGGATTTTCACTCATTCCCAGGATTCTATCAGACACTACCTTCTCTATTCTCTCTTCTTCTCATGATTAGAATCCTGACATTAGAGGAAGAGTAATTTTTGTGCCTCATAAAGACCTTGTCATCTTCATTTGCAGTAGGACACATTCATGTCAGGGAGGAAAAAGTAAAGGTTTCTTACTAGACATCCATCCATCCATCCATCCAATGCTGCTTATCCTGGTCCATGTTGTGGTGGCAACAGTCTAAGCAGAGATACTCAGATCTTCCTCTCCCTAGCCACCTCCTCCAGCTCTTCTGGGTGGACACTGAGGCGTTTTCAAGCCAGCTGAAACACAATCTCTCCAGCGTGTCCTGGGTTTGCCCCAGGTTTTCCTCTCAGTTGGATACACCTGAAAAACCTCACCTAGGAATTGTCCAGGAAGCATCCTGCTCAGACACCCAGACCACCTGAACTGGCTCCTTTTGATGGCTCAAGTTCCTCATCCCATTCTTAAGGCTGAGACTTGACACTCTTCAGAGGAAGCTCATTTCCACTGCTTGTATTCATGATCTCATTCTTTCGGTCACTAATCACAGCTTGTGGCTATAACTGAGGGTAGGAACGCAAGGTTGATAAGTCCACAGCTTTGCTTTCATGCTCATCTTTTGCTTTACCACAATGGTTTTTAAACATCTGCTTTGCTGCACATGCTGCTGTAATCTGACTGCCAATCTCTCACTCCCTCCTCACTCCTCTCTTAAGAACAAGCTGCTAGATACTTGAACTCCTTCACTTGAGGCAGCAACTCATTCCCAACCCAGAGTGGGAACTCCACCCTTTAATGTCAGAGGACGATCATCTCAGACTTGGAAGTGCTAAATCTCATTCCTACCGCTTCACACTCTGCTGCCCGAGACCACCAAAGTGGACACCCTCCACCCCTTGGCTGGACCTACAAAAATTATGAACAGAATAAGTGACAAAGGGCAGCCCTTGGGAACAAATGTGGCTTGCTTGTTGTGCCGGGACTGAGTAGCCTGAGGCCCAATGCCCAGTATTCCTGAAGTCTAAACAAGCTGTAGGTTGGTCTGATGGTCTAAAAAAATCATTACTTTGTTACAATGCTCAACCCTTTCTATGAATACCTGCATTTAGGTAGTTAATCAGCTAAATGACACAATTACAGTAATTAAGCAAAAGTCTTTGAACTTCATCATTTTTAATGTATATACAACAACTAAAAGCTAGTACTAAAAGAAATTAAGATTTTATGAAAATGGCCAATAAATTTGTAAGAATGAATAAATTAAAGTGAAATTTTGATGCTTCCATGTTTATTAGCTGTCTGAGTCATTTGTTTGGTCAAAGGTCAAAGGTCAAAACAGATGATTGTCAAATTGGTCTGATTATCTCTCTCTCCACTTGTTCAGTCGCCACCGGGCATCACCTAATGGGGTCCAAAACGCGCACACACACACACACGCACACACACACACCCACACACACACACACAGATCTGTAACAGAGTTAGAGGGAAGCCATGCTTTCCTCTAACAAAGCTAACTTCTTCCATTTATCTCTGTCCGGAGGCCACCCGAGTTAATGATGCAGGACGTTTCCTAACGAGGTGCTTTAATGAGCTGACCTAACAATGAGGCGTCCCTTCAGTCAGATGGCCTCGGCTCTGCTCCGCCGGTCTGACGTCATTTCTTATCTTTGCACAGAACGGCAACATAACATGCTGTCGATTCATCCTCTAGTCTCTGTGGGCAGGACTGATGACTTTTCGCTTCACTGACCAACACAGCAACGCTCCAACACATCAGTGCTGTGACCTTAGATACCAGAGAGGTGTGCACGGGACTGAACAGTCACGGGTTTAAAGTGGATAAATCTGAGTAATGTTGGGTGCAGAGGTGGCAAATGTACAGACACTCTGTACTTAAGTAGAAGTACAGATACTTGTGTTAAAAAATACTCTAGTAAAAACGTAAGTACTGATTCAACTTCTTTACTCAAGTAAAAGCTAAAAAGTACAGGTTCTGATATGTACTCAGAGTAAGAAAGTAAAAGTAGCTGTTTGGAGGACGTTTCTTTCTATTTTTGAGCAAAGATAACTGAACCTTGTGCCATATTAATGTAATAATAAAACAATATTACATGAGAATACAAACTTTATTTCAACCTAAATCCTAATGAATGCTCTCAACTTGAACACTGTTATGTAGAACGTGAGCAGAAAAAAGAGAATTAAAAAAAAAAAGCCTTCAGGCCTCATCTAAACAGAAAAATGAGCAGTCTGAGGTCACAGTGGGACTCAGCAGGTGGGAGGGACCCTAAGATCAGTTGTAGTGAGTCAGTGTGGGGAAAATAATTCCAGTTCAAAATAATTTCTACTGTGAGATCCAGTAGATTTTCTTTGTGTCAGGCTGTGATCAGCTGCTGCTGCTCTGTGTGGATTTACACAACTGAATTCAACAAGATGTAACCCAGTGTTTCACAAACTATCTTAGCTGATTTCCATCACCCACACTGACAGTATACTGCTTATACCTGCTATACTGTAAACTCACCACAATACAGCAAACCAACCAGTTTGTCCTGCACTAAACTGCAGTATTTTCATGCAATCTTTGAATAACATTAAGTTAATGTACCTCTGTTTGTTTTGCAGGACATTTCACAATATGAAAAAACACAACTTCACATCATACACAGATCCAATACCTGAAAAAAAAAAAGAATACGATACACGATTGTCCCTTATGTGTTATTGCTCCTTCATTCAGGCTCATATCTGTTTGATACTTGATGGCGCAGTGACTGGAAATAAAAACTTCTCTCAGACGTCTGAAACCTAAAGTAACGAGTCTGTTTTGAAAATGTAAAAAGTAGACTGTACAGATATTTGTGTAAAAATGTCGGGAGTAAAAGTAAAAAGTAGTCAGAAAAATAAATACTCAAGTAAAGTACAGATACCTGAAACTTCTACTTCAGTACAGTAACAAAGTATTTGTACTTCATCACTTCCCACCTCTGGTTGTTTGTCTGTTGTAATAGCACAGAGCCCTGAGTGCTTACACTGAAACCTTGCTGCTCACACCAAGTTAAACCAGTCATTATTTATTTAGGCACAATCCAGTTGTTGCAGCTGTTGGTTGTAAGCCACCTGCACCAGCTGAAGCTGCATGCTCTCTCTTATGGAAGGTTGTAAACAGTTTAATTAGAATCTTATTTATATAGTTTCGATTCACAGCAATCGTTTCACAGATATACACATGAATACACACGTGTCCATACAATGAGCTCAGATCTGACAAATGTGTTTTCTTACATCTAGACAGGTTGAGAAGTCTGATTTTTTTCTCTCACATTCATCATTCATCTGGTAGATCACTCACAAGGAGCATTCCTATTTCTCATTTACATTTTCTGGAAACCAAAGCATTTCTGTTCAGAGGAATGAAAAATGTAAAGGTGTGAGTGTGGGTCAGGGCAGGCACAGCAAGCAGCACTTCCCTTCAGAAATCTAAAGACAGACACCAACTAAAACCTAACAAAGTGAGAGCAATCCATCCACTTATATTGTGGAGCAGCATTCTGCCCACTAAAGGCTCTCTCGGTCTTCTGCATCTCTCTGGTAAATTACTGCCATCTTGTGGCTGCAGTTGGCTCCTGTCTCTGGGAGCTGGCTTGACTCGGAGGCTCTGGGATCTATAGCGTCTGTGACTTCCCTTGTCCCATTAACAGCAGCTGGACTGTGTAAGCTGAGGGGGAAGCTGCTTTTTTTCCTTCATCTTTTTGGTGTCATTCACACTGTGGATTAATCTGAAGTCTCTGATGGGAGACCAGTGTGCTGGGCTCTATAAACATATGATTTTATAAAATATGATACATTACTGCAGATGAAACAGAATATGAAATATCTAAAATGAGCTCACCCTTACACATACACAGTAATACTGCTCCTTTAGCGGGTGCCTCTGGCTCAGGAGGTAGTGCAGGTCATCCACTGATTGGAAGGTTGGTGGTTCAATTCCTGGCTGCTCCTGTCTTCATGCCAAAGTATCCTTGGACAGGGTACTGAAACCTGAGTTGCTCCTGCTGCATTCATCAGAGTGTGAATCTGTGTGCGACTGTTAGCACTTAGATGTGGCATAAAGTACTTATATGAACAGGTGAATGGGACATGCTGTATAAAGCACTTTGAGTGCTGATGGGGAACATTTTTCTGCAGAATAATTACTTTTACTTTTGATTGTTTAAGAACAGTTTGCCAACAACACATAGCACTGAGCTTTAATGCTACTTTTACTAAAGGAATTGTTTTAAAAATTCTTCCACCACTGGTCATTGGAAGTTAACAGAAACTTATGGATGATCAGAAGTAATAACCATGAAACCTGTTCATGCAGGAGGGAGAACAGTGTGGAAGACATCATGGCAGAGTGCAGCAACATGCAGGAAACAGTCAAATAATCAAAGGCAGGCAGAACAAAACTATAAAACAGTGTTTTCGTCTGGTCAGATTTATCTGATTGGTGTGTTAAAAAGTGGTGGACGATCGGTGTTTTGGGGGCGCGGGGAGTGTTTCTTTCTCACTTGCTTCTCTGGAAAAAGTTCCAGGATGCCACGGTGTTACTAGTACTTGTTAGCAGGATACAGTCACTGTTGGTTGTGGTCTAGTATTAGTAAAATCATCTGAGAGAAATATTATAGTTTACAAAATGAATAAATGAAGCAACCCCATCCTTGTCACTTTAGCTGAAGCCTTCAAGGAAGTCCAGCAGTGTGGGATTGTATCACCAAGATCCAGTTTAATGATCCCACAGCTAAGTGGCTGCAATTTCACTTCCCCAGTTAAACCAGCGTGCTTTAAGTAATGACTAATGGCAACTACATCATGGCATTGTTGCCTGTTACTGAAAACCCATATAACAGATTCATTCGGTCGCTTTCTTTTGAATGAGCTGTTTTTAAGAGTCAAATGCTGTTCCAGGCTTTCAGAGCACCAACCTGTTATTTAAAGATGCTGAAAGTACACACTGTTATTGTCAAAGTACAAAGTACTGGATTTTCTGAGAAATCATCCAAGCACTTAGCCTGAGATTGAATCAGATGAGGTGTATAAGTGAAACAATACCAGGATATAAGGATTTATTGGGGGAAAATGATTTGGAAATGACTGAAAATAAAAGCTGCCATCAGCAGAGAAAAATAATCTGTGACTCTGAGTTAATGGAGCCATTTACAGCACATATGGTCAGTCAATAAAAGCCTCGCAGTAAGCAGCAGAGAGCCAGTGTGACATATGGCTTTAAATAGCTAGTTAGCTAGTTAGCCAACAAGGTTGTATTATGACAGATGGTTTGGTTGAAGCACAGTAGCCCTGCGGCTCATTGGCTGAAGAGAGCTCTGTAATGCCACTGATGCTTTGTGAATGTATTCCTAATATCATTTACAAATATACATTTTTAATTACTCGTTTTCTCTGATTAATCTTTTTTCTTCACGTTGTGTCTCTTTTGTGTTTCTTGACTCCTGTCATCCAAGTCTCATGACACAAGCTGTATGATGGACATCCCTCACAGAGCCTTCTTGGGCAGAAATCAGCTGATTATACTATAAACCTTTAAATTAGACATTATCACTTAGTGGAGGTAAAGGGCCCAGATCAATCTGTTTATAGTTCCTCTGCTCTTTGTGTCCCACAGTGAACGTTTCCTCATGACTGCACTCAGCCTGTCTTTGGTTTGAAGGAACTGACGAATAAGAAACCCTTTTTTTTCTTTTCTTTTGTTCCTCTTTGAAAATTTCTGTTCAGTAAACCTGAGTGAGAAAAACATCATTCCTCAGTGACATCAAGTTTGCTCTCTTGCAGTGCACAGAAGCATTTATATAACGCCATCACATCCATTTTTTATTAGTTTGTTTGAGATGTCATGTCCTGATAGTGTGCTCACACAGAGGAACACCAGCACACGTTTCACCCGCACAGACGTGTTCAGGAGAGTGTCACACACACACAAAAAAAGCTGCATTTTTTATAAAGCAAACCTCATTAAATGTTGATTATTGTCAGGACGCATCATGCTGCAGTCAGAAAGTGTTTGGGTAGGCGACTGTAGACAAAAAAACATTTCTTTGTTTTTTAATGTCCAGTTGTGGTGGTACCCTAACTATTCCAAGTTAAAGTATTAGTGATGTCACTAGGCTCCCTGAGACTTACAGTCTTACAGTTAAAAGAAAACAGCCTGTTAAAATTCTACACTTTTACATATCAGGACATAATGAGAAAATAATTTGGTCCTTAACAAGACTGCAAATGAGGGAAATACAACCTCAAATGAACAACAGCACACAACACGTTACACTGTCAACATTTATTTAACAAAAAGCGAAGCCAAACTGGAGAAGCAGTGCGTGAAAAACTACGCGCACCTTTGCTGCTTCCACAGGAATTAAGAGGCTAAGCAGCAGCCAGGTGCTGCTAATCAGACGCAGCTGATGAACTGATTATGAAGAAATGTGAGCTCCTCTGTAAAAGCACAAGTTTTGGCATTCAGGTGTGTTAACATCAGCTGTCCATCAGCCTGGGAACGGTTATAAGGCCACTTCCATCATTCTGCAGTGAGGAAGGTTATTTACATGTACAAACACCTCTTTGTGTTACACGGTGTATTAGCCTGTCCGATCAGACACGAATCAAGTTGCCAATATGTATTTTTTATTATTATACTTTTTAGCCATGCAGCGGGAGTCTCACGAGGAAATAATCCCTCAAGACGACGTCAAACTGTCACAGTCGCGTCTTCTTGTTCCGGCGGTCATTTGTTAGTTAACCGCAGTTTCATGTAATTAAAAGTGGCACGTGCTGCAAATGAAGCAAGGTGTAGACCGCATTATGTATGCAGTATGCAAATGGCCTATTATATATCTAACAAATTAGACTATTATCCTTCAAGCGCACATACCACACGCACTGAGCACTGTTTGTGTTTGTGTGTCTGTGACTTTTTACATCCCGTTAGCGTCAGTCCTGTCAACTGCTGATGCATGTTGTCTATCAAAGAAAGCTTTTACATGGTTTACACACAAACCCGGAACTGAGCCGTGACACCGGCAGTTGTGTGAAGCCGCGCGCGCGTTAATAGCATCTGGAAGACAGCCAACGCTAAATGTTTCTATTATGCAAATACCCCACCGAGTACCTTTCATTCATTTTTAATAGATGTGTAAAAGGGCAATGTGTGTTTCATGTCACGTTTCTGTGTGACGAATGAAAGCACGCACGTATGCTGAATATGTATTTGTGATTATTTCTAGGGCCTCAGATTGTGGGTTACAGACAGATCTCTCAGCAGGATCTGCTCATTAGCTGCTGATGAAGGGTCTCCTCTTCCACACATGAAGGTTTGGCACATGCAACACACACATCTGAGAGAGTTCAACCCAATTACAGTTTTAATTACTTTCCCTTTCGGGGTCATCGTCACTTTGTAAATCTCATTACATTTAGCTGCTGTTCATCATCCAGCTGGACGTCTTAAAACAAGCGAGCAGCGCTTTATTTCTGCTGCATGTGGGTGAATAAACACCCGCCTTTTAACTCTCTTGTCTAACTTCCTTCACACTGCTGCAACATGGCACCAGGTCTGTCTCAGTCCAGGATGTTCCCTTTCCGCTTTTCCATCGTAGGTGTTCTTTAGCACAGCGCCTGAGTTTTTTCCATGTCCGTCAGCACTTTTCTTTCCAAGCGGCTGCACTGCGCCGACAGCTTTTCTCATCTTGAAACTCAAGTTTTTATCGCCAAACTCTGGGAAGCATGAGCCACTCCCAGGACTCACCTGCAGTGACCGCAGCCTGGAAACAGCACCGGAACACGTCTCAACAAAAACCGCGATTAATGTGATTCAGCAAAGCTGAGAACAGTTATCACTCATACATGTTCCCGCGACCGTTTCAGGCAGAGGTGCTGCATCTGTACCTGTGTAAATAGAGCAGAAAAATAGGTGGTAGAGAGGAGAGACTACGGCTCACATCCCAGCTGGCAGGTGTGTTTAGTTTCCTTTTTTTTAAAAAAAACTTTTATTTGCAAAGACAAACACATCTCAGCAGAAGAAGCCCTGCTGTACGTCTCTTTTGTACTCTGACCAAATTCAGATCTTAGTGAGCAAACTATACCACTGTTTTGGGGGGAGCTATCTTTCCCCCCATTTTTTTTTTTTTAAGTCAGAAACAGCAGATGGGAAAACTTGTAATCATTTATCTGTCATTTCTATGCATTTCTGTTAAACAGAATATTCATTTAAGAAAACAGATGAAACGTAGCTGCTGCTGCTGCCTGCTGTGCATCCTTCAAACAGCAGCCAGGTGTGGAGAGCAGAAAGGAAAAGCATGCTGGATAAGTGTACAACTACAGACAGTCTGTAGTAGTACACTTATCCAGATAGGTTCAATAAAAACAACTTGTATTTAATGTTTTATGAAGGCGAGGAGGAAAATCCTGACCTTAATAAATGTTGTATCTGCTGGTCAGATCAGAAAAAACAGGCGCGTGGATCTGAGGGTCTCAGTTTCAATCTCCTTTTGCTTCTCTGCTGTCACTACGGTGTCACTTTTCTGTGCTTTGCTGTCACAACGTTTTCAATTATCTTTTTCCAAAGCAGAGGGGTTTGTGTGCTGCGTGCACCCTGAGCTTCCCCCGTTAACAGAGTGGAAGCTCACGGAGCTGTGACTGCCTGTCCGTCCAATAAATCCAGGTCCACACAGTTTCTTTTTTTAAAATTATATCTTGTCTTTCAGATTCCTACTGTACATATTACTTATGAATGAAATTTGCACCACCCTGTTGCACAGTGCCAGTCTTACTATTACTCTTGTTTCCCTACATTTTTATATTTTGTTTTGTTTTATCACTGTTGTAAATGTATAGTTTTGCACTCTGTGCCTGTGATCCATCTATCCATCCATTTATTTCAAAATAAACGTCAAGCACTAGGAGGCTGGCTCCAAAAGTGGTGTCCAATGTCCACCTTTACAGCAGTAACAAACATGTTTTCAGCCTCCCACAGAAACAGTTGTGGTCTCTGCAGCTAATTTCCTCCTGTGTAACAGCTGTATGGAGATGATTCATTTTATAACTGGATGCTGGTGAAGCATAAAGTTTGGAGCATGGCTGCATCTAGCAGACAGGTAGCTGCTACCTGTCTGCTAGGCTTCACCTCTGGACTGTGTTTGTGCTGTTAGAGCCTTTTGGAGCATTTTTAATGCAATTATGTGACCAGTAATATGACTGCTGTGTGCTTCATTGCACTAACAAACCATCCAAGAACTCTGAGCTTCAGTTTTGGTGAGGGGAAAATATAGGATTTTGTTAATTAGCAGGAGAGCCATAAAGTTTATGCTTGCAAGTTGATAAGCTTGATAGCATTAGCAGATACCTGTCATGTAATTATGGTGGTACTTGCTCTAAAAAACAGAGATGGTAGCAGTGAAAATGCTGAAAACTGAGGCTTAAACATCTGATTCAGGGGTGTTTGTCTTCTCTGTAGGGTGTTTGTGTGTGGCTGCAGCTTCTGCTGTTTAACTTAGACACATGTGGGATGCACACAGCAGAGGGCTAAAACTCAGCCTCACGGAGCATCTTTATCAAAATTTTATAAACTTGATTTGCAGTCTTCAGTGGAAACACTTAATAGACTCTAATAATCTCATTAATGACACTTGAGATCAGAATGGCCCCTAACTGTTGCTCACTCATTCATGATGAGCACAAGTCTTATGAAAATGCAACATATGTTTAATTTTATATAGTCGCATGTTTGTGTAAAAGATGAATCATTAAAGCTGAATTTGCTGGAGGCAAAATAACTGTACTGGAAAAAAAAGATGCAGATTAATTCAAATGAACAGAAGAAAACATGACCCCCTGACCTCTGAGATCCAGCTTGTTTGTTAGGTTAGAGCAAAAATGAAGAAAATATTCAGGGTTAACAAGAAGGTCAGAAGGTGTTGTGCAGATTCACTGTGTGCATGTGTGTTTCACTCTGTGCCAGAGAAGCTTAAAAACCAGCATGCACACCTCAGGGATTCAAGAAATGTGTGGCTCTCCAGTTTGGCCTTTATTTAAAACGCTTCTCAGCAGGACAGTTCCAGGGAGACTCTAATGGTAACTGCCCCCTGGGGAGGTGCCTGGTAATGACACACGTTTAAAATGACGAAGCGTAATTAGATTTTTCAAAAATGTAAGTAATCATTTCACCACTAGGTGACAGTGTTTTACCAGAAATTGTTGGTCTAGTTGCCCCTGCAGTTAGAAACAATAAAATATTTGCCCTGAGACTGGGTAGGTGCAGCAGTTAGCACTATTTACTGCAGGAAGCGTCTGATTTCAAGCTTCCTGTGCAGCTTGCATGTCCCACAGAGCAAAGACATGCTTGTTAGGTTAACTGGAGATTCTAAGGAGTGCGTCTGTGAAGGTCCTGTGATGGACGAGGACCCTGTCTCTCTCACTCTGACAGCTGGGATCAGTTTCAGCTCTGAAGCAGTTAAGATTGGTCTGAAATCCCCTCAGATGACAGTTTGGTAGATGGCTAATCATATACAATGGTATTATCACTGCAACTTAACCCCACTGACTAAATGCTTTTTTTTTTTTTTTTTATAGACAAACTACAACTTTTAATAAAAATATAATTTTTAACTACTGTTTATGACATCATCTTCGTCCCCCAAAAACCTAATAAATACATTTTTAAAAAGGAAGAGGATACTGGGAAACTTACTTAAAGCTCTTTCACCCATTCAGCTGATGTCTGTCCACTTACGTTCAGTAATTAAGGCTGCATTAATCAGGTGCAAAGCAGCCACCACCCCAAAACTCTGTATAGTTTCTATCTGGGAGTTTTTGTGCTGGTGGTCACAAGAGTCGCTTCCACAGGTTTTAGCTACTGTTTGCTGTCCAGTAGAATACCTGTTGTTTCCATAGAGCATACATACCATGGATGTAGTCACCATGACGTCACCCATTGGTTTGTGAAGTCCTGTTCTGAACCCTTGACATAAACTTTTCTGTCATTACCTTTTTGGTGTTTTTAGAACTGGATGTGAAGCATTAGCTAACAACTTGTCATTAGGCAAAGAGCATATCCTCCTTTCTGACTCTTAGAATGACCAAAATTTAAAAAATGGACTCAATGTTTTATTCAATATGATTCAGAATGAGTGATTGAGACCATAAAGTCACAGGGAAAGTGTTTACTGAGGTCAGGGCTGAGGGATGTTTTTATGGGGGCAGAAGTTGTTTTGCAGCCACAGGCATCGCCCCCTGGTGACCATCAAAAATAATGCAGGATGGGGGTTTAAGGCACCTTTGTGTTGACTTCACTTTTCAGACATGGAAGCTACATCCGTCTTTCATGATGACCCTGCACTGACTCTATCGCCATCTTATGGTACAAACTGGTGTTCCACAAATGTCCACTGTGTACTCTGAAAATGAATTCAGTTATTCTGTGCCAGTTTCAAAATGCAAAGGTGTTTTGGACATTATGTTGTAGATGTTGTCTCTTTGTATTCTGTTGATAGCATTAGTTCATTCAGAAAGGCTTTAAACTCTTTTAATTTACCTTTAAGACTGTTTTTTGGTTGAATTTGCACCACCAACACAAACTGCAGTGTAACACATTTGGCAGTTGGAATTATAGCTATGTTAGCAACATAGACAAACTGCTTGGTGCATGTCATGGGAGTTGCAAAGGACAAATCGTCTTTTAAGTTACATAACGAAGCATTGCTATTTTCTTTATATGCTGAGCATACAGGAAACCACTGACCTCAGACCACTGACCATAGCTGGTGATGGCTTTGGCTTTGTGCCTGCATGCTAACATATTCCAGTCAGTGGTCAGGCACGGCAGTCAGTAAAGATGCCAGACAATCCTCACCTTCTCATGATGTGTGTTTGACTAACTGTGGGATCTGTCGGGAGTCATTACCCACCAACTTGGCAGACAAAGGGTCACCTTGCACTGATAAGAGAAACTGCTCCCCCTCTGGACCAGTTCTGTGTTGTGAGCTCCAAACATGCTCCCAGGGTCTCCAGTGAACCTCCTCGGTTCCTGTGCAGGAAATGCACGTTAATTTTGGTAAGCTGTGAGAATGAAACAGGACACATACTGTACCTGCAGATATGCATTCTTATAAAAACTGCTCACCCTTTTTTTGTCTTTCTCTCGCACGTTTGAAATTGAACCTCAGACAGTAACACTGCTATGATGACTCTACCAAGCAATAAATACTTATTTTAATAGTGAAACTTAACACATACTTTGGCAACAATAGTCCTGATCTACCAAAGCCCACATCCTCCACGTGTCTGCTAAACCACCATCTTCTCTTCCCTTTACGTAGAAGCTGAGGAAGATTGAAGGAAGAGAAAAAGTGAATTTGCAGCTGGTTGATGATTAAATTTAGGCCCCAATAAAAGTAACTGGCTAGAAGATTATTTGATATATGAAATGTCAAACTCCAAACTGAAAACTGTCTGTGTGAATCTGGTGAAAATGATGACAAATTTATCCACAAACTACTTTTTGGATCTCTGAGTGTGAATAATGATTGCTTTATATTTCTGAACTTATTGGATGATGGATAACTGTGCAAACCCATACCGCCCACACCTTTCCAGAGTTGGAGAGGCTGTGTCTGTCTCACAGTCTGATTGGCCAGCTGTGAGGAGGACATACTTCTCCCTCTTTTGTCATTTTGCTGCATGACTGTTTGTGGCACTTTTGTTGGAACATTTATTTAACACTATTAAGATCCCTCAGCTGCCTCTGAAAGAAACATTTGGATTTCCAACATCAACATGTTCTGAAAGCCCACAAACCGGCCCTAATGCTGAATGCAAACCAAAGTGGGGAATGATTGCATAAATCAGTACATGAAAGCAATCTCACTGGTGGGACTAGCACTGAACACAATGATAGCAGAGAACCAAACATGCAAAGCTGTTTATATAACTTTCAAACAAAATCATTTTTAGCAACTACCTGGGAGTACACACCTACTAGAGAAGTCCCCTGAGAACTACACACCTCTTTCTGTTTGTTCTGGCTCAGTCACACAACCTCTGCTGTCGATCGCAAGGTGATTGCATGTTTTGTCCTGATTGGCTAATGTTATTGTCTGCCTTGCTGCTGTTTGAGAGACACACAGCTGCATCTCAAATATAAGAAAACCGGGAGCTAAGTCATTTTAGATCTTGTGGGGGGAAAAAAAGGAGACAAAATTCAGGAATCTCTAATTGGACCATTAAGCGGATTCTTTTGCAACAACCGGCAATTAAAGTTGAGCTGAGCTGCGGGTGCCAGGAGTCTCCAGAGTTTGCCTCATTGGTCCCCTGTTCCTCATTGCATGTTGGGCTGTGGTTTTGGTTGCTACTGGGGCCTGCTGCTCCTTGCTGAGCCCAGTCTGACGCTCTTTGGGGGACTGTCTCCCTTTCCAGCTGTTGTGGGGCTTCCGTTACTGGCCCTCTGCACTGGACACTTAGTTTCCTGGCAGGCCTCGCTCTATTACTGTGGCTGAATCCAACACTTTTCTTAGGTCTTATTGCCTGTGTTTTAGATAAATGTTTTTCTCCCTGTGTCTATTTAAATTCAACATGTTATCAGCTATAATACTAGTTTTAGTATTTGCCTGTTTACCAGAAAATTTACACATAAGTGTCTAATAATGATGGTTTTATTGATGTCTGGTATTTAACCTAAGCCTGGCCCTCTGGCTTTATGTGATACAGCAGCTCATTTTCAAAGCTGCCTGGGTTACACATCCTTCTCATAAATGGATATGATTCAAATCTCACCCGTTCAGCTGGTGCTGATGTAATTGTTTCTGAGACTCGGCTTTCCAAATCCTTATTTAATAAACATGCGACAGTTGATGTATTTAACATTCATTGCTCACACCGTCCCAGAAAAGGTGGTGTGACAGTTTATGTGAAGGCTTGTCTTGCTGTTCAGGTCTTGTTCTTTAGATCTGCACCTGAGCAATTTAAAAATTTGGCCTTAAGTATTATTCTGTTTGGAAACCAGTCTTCAGCTGTTGCTGGCTGCTGTCGGCCCCCGTCTGCGTCTCCTGACACTCTATCCTGTTTGGTTTATCTGAATTTAAGTTTAATGAAATTTTTCTGGTAGGTGATTTTAATTGGGACTGGCTTTCTTCTGTCTGAATTTTAACCACACAGTTTCTTTTTAAATCTAACACAAATTATTCAAAGCCCCACACCCCTTAATCCCAACCCCCCAGATATATCTACTCTTATTGATCTTATTGTAATCAATAGTGTTTCCCAACAATTTGAGTGCGTCGTTGGTGCTGTGAAGAACACAACAATAAGCCCTGCATCATAACAAAACCTTTTAATGAGCAAGCTTTTCTTTACGACTTCATGAATTTTAGTTGGGGTTCTATTATTTCATCTACTTTGTGGACAAATCAGAGTAAAAGTTTGGTTTAGTTCTGAACTGGCCGGTCTCTTACATGTGAGGAACCAGGCCTGTGTAAAAACAAACACTAAATGCATCTGGCCATTTTTATGCAGATGACACGATTATTTATTGTTGTGCTCGTACCATCGACATGGTTTATGTAACACTTACAGTTGGTTTTTGGTAGTATCCAGTCACAGCTGTTTCAGCTCAGGTTAGTTTTAAATGCAGAAAAAAACAAGGAAACTGTGGCCTTACATAAATGCACTGGGCTGAAGTTGGAGTTCTTTTTTAGAAACATCATGTTTCTCTTTTATTGCAAGGAAAAGACTTGTTGCTGCCACCTTTTTTTTACCCCTCCTGGACTATGGTGATATAATTTACATGAACGCCCCTGCTCATTCTCGCCATCTGTTGTTATCGTGGGACATTAAGATTTGTAATTTGCTGTAAACCTTTAACACACCACTCTACTTTATATTCACTAGTTGATTCATCCTCATTGACCTCACACAGGATGGTTTATTAGCATCATTTTATCTATAAATCCATTTCTGGTTTGCTCCATATTTATCAGATTACATGTTATGTAAACAGTTTAGTCATAGTCTGCAGTCTCAGAACTTTATTATATTCATTCTTCCATCAGTTTGTACAGAGCTCAGAAAGAAGGCGTTCTTGATTTCTGCCCCATCTTCATGGAATACATTACAGAAGGACTGATTTTTGTGGACTTTACAGGATGTATAAACAATTTTGTGAAGCCATCACTGGGGACTTGTTCTTGTTTCAGTATGATTGTGTAAACACTGTGCATTTTATTCACGATCTTATTGTTTCTATTTTGTTGTTGTAATTTTATTATCCTTCTCTGAAAGGGGTCTCCTTTGCAAATGAGACATTGAGTCTCAATGGAACCATCTGTGTGAATAAAGGTTGAATAAAACGACTTGCCTCATGGGAGGCCGCCCGTCTCCAAACAGTTGTGGTCCAACTTGGATCGATTGCAATCACTCTCAGACAGATTGGTGAAGGTTTGAAAATAACTGCACTTTAATCTATAAACACAGACAGATTGCCAACATGTTGCAATCAATCGCAGTCAGGCTGTGTCAATGAATGCAATTGTCTATAATGCTTCTCTTTGCAATAGGGGACTTGACTCAACTGTTTGTATTCTGGTTATATTTGCATATAAAAGTGAGGCTGCAGAACTTCTGTGTCATTTTGCATCACCATCCTGCACCAACTATGTCACTACTTGTGGAGGAATTTCTGTTCAAATGTGAATTTCTGTGTATAAAGACAAACAGCTTAGCAACAAAAGGTGACAAATTTGTGATTTTTGCTGATTTATCGCAAATGGATTTTATGTAATTGCCAACTTGACCCCATCTAATGCAAACTGATTGGACTGACTGCTGTTTTATTGCTGTTTGATGCACCAAAGTTGCTTTGAAGCGAGCAACTGACTGCAAGGGCTCTCAGACATGGTCCCCGTCTTCGAAGCAACCACTTCAAAGGCAGCGACATGTTTATTGCACATGGTTGCAATAATTTTGGTCATGCCGTGGTCTCAAACTGCTGTTTTCCCTCTGTGACTGTAGCATAACAGGAACTCTGAAGTGATGTAATACCTGGCCAGTGGTTGGCAATGAAAAGTCACCTTTTGCTGTTGGTCTTTTATTTTCTTGTAATCCTGTTTCAGCTTCTTCTTTTTGCCTTGGCGCTGCTTTGCTGTGGCTGTTTTTATATTTTTTGTTTGGACTTCACTGTCAATTCATGTCTTTGTGTTTTCTTTCAGTCTTTAAAGCTAACATTGAGACATGCTGCTACCATAGCTAATGTTTTTGCAAAGTTTATACTAATTTATACCAGTTTTGCATTCAGGTGCTCAACCAATTAAGGTACATTTATATCTTGACATGTCACTGTAGACGTGTCACTCAAAGTTCCTTTTCTGCTTGGAAAGCACCTACTCCTTATTCGGGACTAAAAACAATCAGAGCTCCACATACTACACTGATTTCATAGTTCCTGCAGTGTGAACATGGACAAAGATGTGGTACTACTATATAAAAGTATTTTAATTATTGGATGACATTAAAGGCACAGAGATGAAGCCTCAGTGTAGTGAGTGAAATACAGTGAAAATTATCTACATGCTTGAACTTTTTCCTCGTTCTTTTTAAAACCATGATTAATATAAAGAAAAAAAATGCACTACAAGCTAAACCACCATTCAACTCACAAAAAAGAAATAAAGACTCAGTGAAAGTAAGAAGTGAGCACGCTTCACTGAGTCATGCTACTGACTGATTAATCATCTCCCTTTGCAGAACAATTACATGCATGCATAATCTTTAGAGCCATCCGCTGCTATTTTAGAAGTCCCCTAAGGATACTTTAATGTTGCTATTTTGGATGCAGAGAGAAAATCCTGATGTTCATCATTACTTCTGTCTTTAAGTGGGGCAGCTGGGTCTCAATATTAAGTGGTCTCTATAGTGACCTAGCCACGATTTCTGGAAAAAACTCAAACCAGCTCTTTCTATTTGATCTTAACAGCTGTACCAATATCGCCCTCTTTCTGAAGCAAGTACACTGTGGGCCATGCAAGAAGAGTGGCACTCTTTTCTTCAGAAGAGCCCCAAGAGAGGTGTTGCAGGATCACAACCCAAAATATATTAACAAATATAAATATAATTCATTTAATCTCCGCTTTATTTATTTATTTATTTTTTGCTCATCCCCACTGGGTGTTGGACTCCACCAGCATTGCCCTTTGTTATTGATTCTGTTCAGTTTGCATGGACAGAATTTCTATGTGCAGCCAAGGAAAGGAGGGCGTGATGTTTGGTGGCCTCAGGATGATTTCAGATGATGCCGTCCTATTGGTCATTCAGGAGAAGCTCAGAATAGAGCCGCTAGTCCTCCACATGAAAGGAGCCAGCTGAGGTGGTTCAGGCATCTGAGGAGGCCTCCTAGTTGAGGTGTTTTGGGTATGTCCAACTAGGGGACAGCCTGGGGCAGACCCAGTGCATGCTGGAGAGATTACGTCTCACAGCTGGCTTGGGAACACTTCAGTGTCCCCACTAGAAGAGCTGGAGGAGGTTGCTGCAGAGAGAGACATGTGGGCATCTCTGCTTAGATTATTACCCCTGCAGAGTAAACATGCAGGTGTCCTCTAACAGAAATGTATAATCAATTTACATTATTAAACTTTATGTACTGATGTACAGAGTTTGAATAATAAATCATTTGGACTTTAGATTGAGCAGTATAGTAGAGCAGTTTCCCTAATGATGGTAAGAAGTAGGATGCTCCCCCCCCCCCCCCCCCCCCCCCCCCCCCACAGACGGCAGATTGAGACTTGAAGGAGAGTCTCTGAAGATCCAGAATAAGCTGGAGAACATTAAAGAAATGAGTCTGAGAGGCAGAATGAAGGAATAGCAGTGAAGAAGAACAGGAATGGAAGACTGTGATTGGTTCATAGAGGCCTGAAAAGTATTACTGAGTGATGACAGCAGAATTGGGTTTGAGAGCACAAGAAAATGGACGTGACAAAAGAATTGAAGCGAGGGAATGTAAGCAGACAAGAGCACACAGAGAGCCCTATTGAACTTAAATTCAGTTCTAGTTTCATAAGTGAGAACATGTGAACCAGTTGAAACCCTCAGGTTTATGATAGAGGAATAAGAAAATGAAAATCTTATAACCGGCTGGTGTTTAGAATCCTGCAGCTGTTCTCCTTGTGCTTTTTCTGGCATGGATATCAGAAAACTGAGCAAACGTTGCTGCCAAAATTTGTAAGAAAAAAAAAAAAAAGTCAGTTCAATGAACACCTTATTCTTTAAACATTTCTAAATGAACATGTTTAAATTTGATAAAGTCTTTCACTCTAATAATCTTTGATCAGCCTGTAGAGACTTAAATCAAAACAGGAAATTATTACTGAGAGCGTGGAGACATGAGTGTGTCTTTTATCTGCTTTTCATCTGCGCAGTAACTGATAAGATGTCACTGCAAATCATTTTGGTAGGGATACATATCACCTTTATCACTGAACCCCCTCGAGGACATTATAGGGGTTAAAATAGGCTGAAGTGAGGAGCTAAAAACAGCACTCCCCTCAAAATGAAGCCTGACATGTTTCTGCTCTCAGTGGAGCAGCCACCAACTTCACAGAGTCATTCATAGTTAGATTTCAGAGCAGTTTCCATTTTCCCATCCTCTGGGTGGTGGAATCAGAGGACACAGGAGCTCTTTGGTGTTTTAATTAAGACGCAGCAAAACAGCATATTAAAAATAGGCTGTCTCAAATCCAACAAGACAGAGTTCCCAAAAAGATCCAGACAGCCTGTTTCAAGCGGTCGTATGTAGTATGCACGTTACATCAAAACTGCACAGAATTAGGAACACCTTCCACTGGTTGCTGGTTGTTATTGGTTATTTATTATTACATTGTTTACTCGAGAGTTCATAAAGCAGACACAACAAGAAGCCAGTTTGTTTACAGCTGCTAGCAAAGTGTCATGACCCTGGCCTAGCATAGCACTGCAAGCAAGCACAATTCTACTACACCTTCTTCTGCAGCTCAGTGTAGCGTCATTTAACGTGAAATCGGGAATAAGATTGGAAATACATTTGGACTAGATTTGTTAAATGAGAACTGGGAAAAGTTGGATTATTGGATATCTAAACTGTGCTTTTGTACACTGGCGCCCTGGCAGCAATGTAAGTGGAAGCATTCTTTATCTAAAACATTGCTGAAGTTGAGCTTTTGCATGAACTTTATTGCTTTTAGTGACTAAAATCCTGCAGCGGGTGCTGTATGTGGACTGCAACTACCCCTAACTTTGTTTGTTCACATATGCAAATGAATATATTCTAAACCTTGCATACCACCAACAGATGAAGCAGTGAGAAACCCACCACCAGAAAAAAAAGAAAGTAAATCACCTCAAAGAATCCTTTAAATGCACCATCCATATTACTGAGAGAATTTGGCCTGCGCAGAGCTTTAATCTCAACCCGATGCAATACCTTTGTGATGAACCCGAATGCACAGCGGTGTGACCAAACAGGAGCTCGACTCCAGCTCATAGGAAACCTGAAAGAGTGAAGGCTCTGACCAAAATCACCATTTAGCCATAACACGTGGGTTTCATGTTAAAATGTAAAACATGCCACATGATGTTATGAAAAGACTTTTCCATGTAAAGACCGATTCAGCCTACACCTCTGTTGGAGAAGGCTGAATCACTGTGTCATTATCTGAGTATTAATCAGTGGAGCTAAACAGGTGGCCCCTGATCAGATTTGTCAGGTTCATTATGAAGCTGCAGTGATGAACTCAGAGCTGACTCATCAGTGGGTAAAATAAGAAGCTCTGAGTTTTGCTTTTATTCCTGGAGACACAGCCATGTAAAAACTTGAAGTAGTGGGAGAATGGAGGTGAAGGTGAGGTTTGCCTCAGTGAAAAGGAGAGAGGAAGTTAATTAAAGACAGAGGGATTCGGGGGGGGGGGCAGAGTTGGGGAAGGAGGGGAGATAGTGGGAGAAAAAGACAGGGACGGGTGCTAATGAAGACAGAGAGGAGAAAATAATTTTCTAATTAACACTCCAGTTTGATTCCATAGGAACTCACCCTCCAGGCATCCTGGTGCTTCTCCACATCCACCCCTCCATTCATCTCTCTTCTTAGCTTTTCCACCTTATACACCTATGCCTTCACCAGGCTTCATTCTTTTACCCTACTTCTCATTTTCTCCTTTTTCCTCTGCATCTGTCCATCTTTTGTCCTGTTTTGCCCTTTTCACATTTCTCCCCCATTTTTTTTTTTTTTTTAAATTCCTCTTTGCAATACTCTCCAGCTTCTGGCATATTTCCATTTCTCCCTACACTTTCCTATCCCCCTTGCTTCTCCCTTCCACGTTTTCCCTTCTATTATTCCTCCCTCCAGCCCCCATCTTTCTTCCTTCCTTTTATTGTGTTCTCTCACTCTCTCTCCCACCTTTCCTTCCTCCCTCCCTTTCTTTCTCCTCCAGGAGATGACAAGCTGAAGCAGGTTGTTATTAATCCAGCCCGTTCTCCCCGGGGTTTGCACAAGCCGGCTGACAGGAGGAGTCTCCAGGAGAAGGCAAACACTCTCAGCACTGACATACTGGGCAAGGAGGAGAGGCAGAAAGAGTGAAGGAAGGAAGAAAAGCCAGGTGGAGAGGAGGTAGGAAAAAGTTATTAGGATCCAAGGGAGTAAAGGGAGAACATGAGCTGAAAGAGGGATAGCAAGAAGGAAGAAAAACAGGGTTTACAAAGCAGCCTGTGCCAGGGAAGAGTGCTGACTGGCTAACAGATTCACTAAGGTTAAGGGATTATCTTTAGGGTTAGGCACCTATGAGGTTTATTAATAATAAAAAGAAAATCCTTTACTTAACAATAGCAAGAAGACTATAGAAGAAAACTGATTATACCTGAACACATTTATGAGATAGATATGGGACAGAGAAAAGTGTCCTTTGTGTAAAACTGTTATAAACAATTCTGGCAACAAAATTCAGAAGGTTCTGGGTTTAAACAGTAACCAGCTGCTTCCTGTCTACATGGACTTGTTTTTAAATGTTTTAGTGTTTTTGCTGTTTGCATGTTTGAACCAATCCAAAGACATGCATGCTGCAGAGCCACTGCTTCAGTTCTACAGTGTTTCCCTGATTAGTTAAATTATTAATACAAGTTCCCGAATGCTGCACTAACTCAGCTTTAGTGTTTAGTGTGTTTAGTGTCATGACTGTTCTGGATAGTCTCCAGTACGAAGTGTTTGATTCAAACAAAAGCTGTTCTTTTCTTCATCCATGCAGAAACCTCCTGGTGTCAAAGCAGGAACACAGGAACAGCTCTGCCACAGCTGAGTATTAGTTAGACTCAAAGTTTAATGCTTTTAGATCCATCTGTAAGAAACCGCTGACCTGTTTTAACCTTCCTAAATAAAATTTCATTACGGGGATACCGCACAGTTGAAGCCTCTCAGCTGAAAGGAGTCAGATGTGTTTTTCATGGCCGTGTTTAGCTCTACATAAAGCGGAGCACCCTGGTTTCCTCTCAGAATCAGTTCGGATCCGTTGCTTTCTGAAAACCGTTCAGATGAATATTCCAAGATGTCAGAACAGCAGAATCATTTTACTGTTCATGAAGTCCATCCTGACAGTTTCTGCAGTGAATCACGTCTGTTCGTTTGCTTTAAGGTATTCTTCAAGTGGACTAGCATTTAGCTGTCAAGCCTTACATGTAATCACAATGAGAGCGGGTTTACAGATGAATATGAAAGCCTCAGCTGGTGAGTCGTTTCAGAGAGATTGCTCATGCAGTTAGAAAAATGGTCGTTCATGCAGGCTAATTTACGTGTTTACTGTTAGACAAACTTGAACAAAAGCTATTTAAAATGTCTCTCATAATTAGGATGGATGTGCAACAATGTCAGCAAGTTTATGTTCAAGGACTATCTTCATTATTCATTCTCAGTAGAAAAGAAGAAAAAACACTTCACTGATGACTCAAATTTATAACCTCTGGCTTTCAGGTCTAACTGATGCCACTCTAGTTTGTGCTTCAGTTTTTGTGAGTGTTTGTTAGTCTGCGACTTTGTTCTGTTGTGATAAAGAGAGCTGAGCTGGATGGCAAACCTTTTGATTTGCTGGTTGATCTACTCCCCAGTGTCAGTTGTGACCACAAGCTGTGGGTAGTGACTGTGGAAAAAAAAAAAAAAAAAAAGATCACAACCTGCTTTTGCTGAAGGGTCTCTGGGGTGTCCCTTAAAGATAGGGTCAGGAGTTTGGTCATTCAGGAGGAGCTGAGGTTAGAGGCACTGTACCTGCACACTGAAAGAAGCCAGCTGAGGTGGCTCATTCGCAGCCTCCCGAGTGCCTCCAACCTGAGGTGTCCTACGAGAGGAGACCCTGGGGGAGACCCAGGGCATACTGGAGAGATTATATCTATTGGCTAGCTTGGGAACACCTGCTTGCCACCAGAACAGCTGGAGCAGGTAGCTGGGGAAAGGGAGATCTTGGCATCTCACATGAGATTGCCACTCCTGATACCCCACCACTGGACAAGTGACAGAAAACAGATGGATCAGCTGTGTCTGTGAGTTGCACCCCTACAGTTTAGGCTTTAAGATATGAAGTGCAGGAACCAATTGTGAGTCCATCTTTTATATACAGTCTCTGACTGTGTTACGTTCCCCCTAAAAAGTCTAGAGGGTTCGGGGGAAGTAACAAAAAGTGACCAGGTTGACAAAAGGAGACATGAGCAAAATTGGTAAAATAATAGATTTTTTATTAAGAGTATAACAAAAAGAGACGGACACACCACTATCACCTTCAAACAAAGGAAAAGAAAACACAGGAGTTAGTCCTTGGTATTTGTGTGCATATGTGTGTTTGACAGACAACTGTGGAAGTCCAGGGAAAGTTGCACCAAAAATGATCCTTTTTACCTCCATTAATCCTAATTTAATTTTTATCATTTATAGACAGAGTTCACATTTGCCTTTAAAAGAATGAATAAAGTATTCTGCCTTTTGTGTGTTTGGAACACTTTTTAGTGAGGGTAAAGGATAAAAGAAAATAGGACGGTTTAAACTGAAGAAAATCCTGTTTCTGCAGCCAGAGGAATCACTGTAAGCTGTCTCCTTGTTGAGCAGAAGGGCCTCACAGCTCCTCATCTTTTTTCTCCCAAGGCCCCTCTTCTGCTGACACAAACAAAGGCAAAGATATACTGCAGGTTAATGGGGTTGAGGCGTCACGTGTTATTATCAGGCTTCTCCTGTCTTGCTGGACACAGGGGTCTTTGGTGTGAAGATGAGACTGTATGAAATAAAAAGTGAACACGGAGAGAAAGAGCTGAATTAAAGCTCTTTAGAAGCTCCGACAGTCTTTCAATAATCATTATTTCCCGAGTCTATATTTTCTGTTAGTGCTGCCCTGTATCTCTTCTTTCTGGAATAAAAGCACCACATCACCCTCTGTATTCACTTGAAAAGTGAATTTTCTCTTCATGTCTTCATGAAAAAATCCCAAACCCAAACAATGAGTCTCTCTGAAGCTGTGTGAGCTGAGTGTGAGCCTTGAGGATGTTTCTTTGTACTGTAAATGGGATGGGAAGGAGGGCAACGGCACAGCAAAACAGCTCGTTTGTAACCTCAAACTTTGGTGTAGGAAGCCAATTTATCTCCTAAAATTATTCAAGACTGAAGACATTTAATAAGCTTTTGTAACTTCTTAGAGGTGCAAATGAGGAGGAGATTCCGGAGAGAGGAACAGGACTGCAGTGCTTGAAAAAGGAAACATACAAAAATAATAAAACATCTTTTTAACATACAAATCAAATTCCTCATCAAATATCACCTTAAGGCTTCAGAAACTCTCACACATTTCAGAAAACACAAATCTTACACATATGTTAATCCACATGGACTCATATTACACGTATTTTCATATTCAAATATTGTCCATACGCAGTGGGGTCCAAAACCAAAGGGTGGCGGGCCTCTCCCTTAGAGATCGGGTGAGGATGGCAGTCATTCAAGAGGGGCTCAGAGTAGAGCTGCTGCTCCTCCACATAGAAAGGAGCCAGCTGAGGTGGTTCAGGCATCTGACTAGTATATCTCCTGAGTGCCTCTTGGGTGAGGTGTTCCTGGCATGTCCTACCAGGAGGGGGCCCAGGGGAAGACCCAGGACACACTGGAGAGATATTTCTCGGTTGGTCTGGGAACGTCTCAGTGTCTCCCCGGATGAGCTGGAGGAGGTGGCTGGGGAGAGGGAGGTCTTAGCTTCTCTGCTTGGGCTCCTGCCTCTGCGACCCGGCCCCGGATAAGTGGAAGAAAATGGTTGTATGGATGGATTAAAAATGACCAGAAATTTGAGAATATCTTAGCCTTTGGTTGCTCTTCCGCCCACTACATTACCAGTTTGTTCAGCCCTGATGGCCCCCGTTACTGACAGTGTGTTCAGAGGGCTCACAGGAATGTTTGACCTTCTCCGTGTTCCAGCTCAACGAGCCCCATGTTGATATGCACGACAGTCTGTACAGTCCTTGGTCTTCGAGTAGTGTTCAGTAGCTATGATGGTCAGTGGATCCAGTGTTTCATCGTCATCCAGCACATACGAATGGGGATCAGCTGTGGCATACGGACACACTTTCTATGGAGTCTGTAGTGTTTAAAGACTATTCACAGGTACACACTGACAGAGGTGGAAGTGCACAATGATTGTTTCTTGCTAAGAAATTCCTCCTTTTCTTCTTCTTTTGATGTTGCTGTTTTCACCTGCACTCTTTGATACGTGAGCTTTTTTCTACCACTGTTGCCGACTTGGAGAGTTCTCAAAACCAAACCAAACACATTCACCTACATTATCATTTTGCTTCAACTGTCTACTTCACTATAAATCTGAAGTAAGCATCATTAAAGAAACAATACATGCACGCCACATTACAGTCAGGACAGGGAAATTTCCACAGGAGCAGATGGAATAAAGAGAAGAAGAGCTAACAGAAAAGAGAAGAACAGCAGTGGGTGGGAAAGAAAATGAGAGATTGAGTAGGATGGATAAGAGGCCCAGAGGAGGCAGGAGGAATGCAGCCAAGTTTAGGCAGAGAGCAAAAGTTAATTTATGCTGCATTTACTGCCAGAGATTGTTTCATGAGAGGAGAGCTGCTGCAGATTAGCAGATATTCAGTAACAAAGGGAATATAAGTACTCCATGAAGTGAAAGATTTCCTTTCAACAAACAGCAGGCGTTTTAAAAATTAGGACACTGTTTCTAGAGTAGAGAAGCTTTTCTGCGCTCTTTAGTTTAATCCTAAATTGTGGGCTTTCCTCCTGTTTCTTAAATAAGCTCCTTTATCATTAAGTGGACTGAGTTGAATACAGCACCTTCATCAAAATTCAATTTGTCTGTGCAGCATTTCACATTTTTTTTTTTTAACCTTGCATGTTTTATGCCCTATGTCCTTGCTGCGTTACATTCTGAAGATGCTTCAGTAAGCAGTAAATTGTCACTGCCGGGCTTTTGTTTTCTCAGTGAATAGTTCACTGTGCAAGTTTCCTTTTGTAATTTGATAAACTCATGGCTGTTGTTATAAACTTTTATAAACCACTTAAAGTGCCATCCATCCACTTTCTACACTAGTAAAAACAAATTAAATCAGGCGGTTCAACGTAAATAAATTAAGTTGCACAGCTGTTTTTGAATTTACTCAACTTTGTCAAAAGCTGTTGGGAAAACACAGAACCTTACGTTGCCATTTAGTTTACGCAACATGTACACAGTTCAAAATATTACGTTGACAGAACTGACACGACTTTTATTTTTATCCATGCTACGGTAGTGTAGTGTTCCATAAATTCATTTACCTGAAGAATATTACAATATTCTCATTGGTCTAACACTATTAAATGTGAATTTGTGCATTTCCTGTGCAGCCTAACAAAGAAGTGTGTTTTTCTACGCAGACTTTGTCAGTTCATTGACCAAAGTGTAGCACTACCTCGGCACTTATGTCTTTATGACTCCATTAGTCACAGGAAAGCCTTGAAAGCACTGCTTCCTCTTTGAAAAGAATGATCAAAATACCTGTTGAATACATCTTATGAGCACCCACCCACACCTCATATCACTAGAGAGAATCTGTAGGTGATTTTTACTGAGCTAAACTTGGAGGAGAAGCAATTTCTCTCTGCTAAATGTCTGCCCAACTGTAGCTTGTTTCAAGTGTACTCCAAGCCCATCAAAGCCTTTTCTTTATGGGTTAACATTTCCCCCACATTTCCATTTTCAGTCCCTTTAACTCCTCCTGTGCAAAGCTCTTCAATTTAACATTGCCATCTATAAACACACTCGTCTCGCCTTTCCTAGCAGTTACTGAATAGTTGCGTTAACCTGGAAAAAAAATAGTTACATGTTCATATGTTTTGCACAGGGGGGTGACACAGGCCCCTTACTGGCAGAATGCATCGTTGTTGTTGCTGTTTGTTTGAATCAGCATTCTGTCTGGATTCCTCCATCAGCTGATGCAGACTCATCCAAATGACTGTAGCTGTGGATAATGGACCCAGACCATCCTCTGCACCCTTACTGGACATGCAGCTACAGTAAACACTGTTTCAGCTTCACTCACAGAAGGACAGACACAGAGACTCTTCACCTCATACCACAACACCTGCTGTAAGTTTAGCTGTAAGCTCCTTATTGTATATTAGCTTTTCATTTATCGAGCAACTCACTCTATTGTATTTTCTATTTCACTGGCTGCTGTAACAGCTGTAATTTCCCAGCTTCTGGGATAAAAAAAAAAAGCAAAGAAAAGTGATCTGATTGGCAACTTCAAAAGTAGAAGTACTTTAAACATGATACTTTATTACAGGTTGTTAGGTGACAATATAATATATACAGACTGTCTGTGTCAAAGGACTATATTTAAATATGGTATCACTCAATATCCAAATTTGATGACTGTAATTTCTTTGTGCATGAAATAAAAAGTAAGTGACAGTAAATAAACTTAAGTTCTTCTGTGCTGTCAGTGCCAAGTAATATTCCATTTTCATCCAGTGCAAAGACCCTGTACTCACGAACCTACTGACAATGTGCAACAATGTGCGTTTGACAAATGTGACTGCATAGAGACACACACACAAACACTGTTGAAATAAAGAAATAATTTGGTGCCTTTTTTGTTGTTCAATTCTCTTCATACTCCTGTCAAAATATAGTTTAAGCTATGACAATTTAACTGCACAAGAACTACTGAATAGCTGAATTAAGTGTACTGTGTGAATTTTATAGCTCTGTTCTGTATCAGAATAAATGTTGTGATAAAGGCTCAAGCAGGGCCTGAACATAACTCATCAGCAGCAATGGCTGCAAGAATAACCCCAGGAGAAGGAGGAGTCAGAAACTGTAGTTGGTCTTCACCACCCGCACAGTCAGCAGTTCTGCTCTGTTAGTCTCTCACATGATATGACATGAAGAATACTTGGCAGGGTAGACCTCACATATCAGCATGTGTGAGCTACACGAAATTTAAACAAGAGCACTGCTGAGGGTTAGGGTTAGGGTGCTGATGCTCGATTGTTTTGGATTCAAAGTGAAAAATGGGGATAAATAAGATCAATATAACGGGTCAGCACCTCTAGATTTATAATATTGTAGTTTATACGGCACCTACATGTTACTAAAATGCCACAGGTCTGTTGATTATTCAGTATTTCTTTCAGTACAATGGTGTGCAGTTCTTTGCCACCTTCTAACATCACTCTAATGTAAACTGATCAGAACAAATCAGTCCAGTCTTTACTGCAGTCTTTCCACATTTTTTCACATTGATGGTCTTTTTATAGCTGAGCATTTTGTCGTAATCTATTTTTTTAAAAGAATTCTAATAATCAGCTGTATCATGGGCAATTTCCATTGTAAATATTAATCACATGATGTTCAGGAGGAAACACTGGAGCTGAGCTCAGCTGTGATGTCATCAAGTACGCTGGGGTGCCAACTGTACACTGATCACTGGGTCCACCCCCCATCCTCAGGAAGTTCGGACTCCCGTGTGAACTTTCCTGACGGGCCACGAAGGTACTGCATGTGGGCTGCAGTAATAGAAATTCAGTTTGAAATTACTCACAAATATGTACAGTTCCATATTTATATAAATGCATTTATTTATATAAAAAGGGTATTAAAGCTGGTAATAGTTTGTGAGGGTGAGCTGAAAAGTTCACAGGCTGACAAAGAAGGAGTTATCATACAGTAATTAAATTTGGCATGCCTTAAATTCAATCTTTACCGATGCTAACTGCACATTTTCTTTCCAGACAAACCCACACTGGATACAGAACTGAGGACTTGGAAAAGTAATAGTAGAGACATTTTCTGATAATGGATAAAATTTGGCATTGTGGTGTTATCAAATATCTGCAGAAAAAGGGGTTAGCCCCCAAGGACATTCATGCTGGCATGGTTGCTATATTAGGGGACGATGCTCCAGCTTTATCAACTGTGCAGAAGTGGGCAGCTGAATTCAAGAGGGGTAGGGAGAGCCCTGACGATGTCACAGCCACCACCCAAGAAAACATTGACCGTGTTCACCACATGGTGATGCATGCAGTGTTAATTTCGTTGACGAAGTATTTTTGTCATAGTTTTCGTCAACGACCCTTTTTTTCATAACGATAACGAGACGATAACTAAATAAAAACTGCCTAAAAGGATAAAAACGATAACGAAATTGGCACTTTCGTCAACGAATGAAAACTAGACGAAAATGCTTGGCGGGGACAAAATCCAATCAGAACTTATTTAATTTTGTGACAGGGCGGGACAAGGTAGGGAAGCATCCAATCAAATGCACAGTTGCGCAAATTTGCTCTAAACCTGGGAAGGACAAACTAGCCTGTGAGTTTTTTTACTTCCAATAGAACTAAGTTATGTAAACTATGTCAGCAGGGAGAAAGAGAAGAGCCGATGTATGGACACATTTGTCCTTTAATAACGTGACAAACGAAACGATGTGTAAACCATGTGGGGCGACTATCTCAGGTAAAAACACGACAAATCATAAACGACATCTGCAAACCAGTCACCCAGATCTCCATGCAAAGGTAAGCATTTTAATGTCATGCAGGGTAAAGTGTTTTTCCCAGTTTAGCGTTTGTGTTTAGAGAAACTGTCCACACGGCGGTGGATTAGCCTTTCCTAATCTTAGTCCTGAACACTGTCCTGTACCTTTCAGAGCGTGTCCTGCTGTAAAACCCTCGGATTATCTCAGTAAGGTGGTGTTAATGATCAGGTGTGTGGGAAGCAGGTGAAACGCTCATGTTAATATTATTAATAATATTCCATAACTTTTAATAAATGTTTAATTTTGTGTAAGTGTGTATAATGACTAATTCAAGGGAACTGAAAAAAAAAGCATTTATATTTTACACCCTTTATATTTTAGTCGACTAAATCGACTGTAGATTTAGTCGACTATATTCTTACATAATTTAATCGACTAGACTAGACTAGACTAAAACTAAAACTATTCAGATGACTACATTATGACTAAAACTAAATTACATATTCGTCAAAAGACTATGACTAAAACTAAATCAAAATTTGCAGTCAAAATTAACACTGGATGCATGACAGACGTTTAGCTGTTAATCAGATAGCTAATGCTGTAGGAGGCTGACCACAATGCAATGGTCAAGTTTGACCATTGCATTGTGGTCAGCCTATGACCTTTTCAGCCCACCCTCGTATACTCATTACTCTGACCTAAAATTTTTGCTCTTGTATTGAAATTTGTGTCCCAGTGGCAAGTGGGCCACAGATTAGGTGGGCCCCATAGGATTTTCTGGTTTTTAAGTGGCCCACAGCACTCACAGGACACTTTTACTTGCTATTAAATTTTCTTCACTGATAGCACACTTAACTAAAACAAAACTATTGTAAAGGGCAGCTGGCACAGGAAACTGTCTGTCACTGGAGACCACCACTGGCCCAGCTCTGTCTGCTGCCTCTACCATGGCATCAAAGTCATTTAGCAGAGAAGAGAATTTTGTTTTTGCCTCTAATTCATCAACAAAATGTTTTTTTGCCTTTTGCTGGTGTCTTAAGAAAAAAATACACATACCACTGACACACAAATGTAATTGTGAAGCACTGGCCTGCTCGACATGCGGTGCTCTGTCTTGGTCTGGAAATCCATCAGGGAGCTCTGATCTCCCGATCCTTTACAAAACAAATGGATACTGTTAATGATGTCTCAGATAAGCAGAAACACAAACGTTATGGACACAAAATGAGCGTCCACTCTGAGTCCAGTCCCGAACATGAACCCACTGGTGTGTCTGTGTGTCCTCAAGTCAGAGCTCTGACTGAAGGACTTTAAGAGTCTCCCTCACCTTTTTCCAGATTCTCACAGCTCTGAACATGTGAAAATTACACATTTACATAACTTGACTTAACAATTACAAATATAGACATCAGTGTCACAGTAAACAGCCCATTTACCTGATTTGGAAATGAATTTGGCTGTGATGGCGAGCCAAGACAAAAAGCTGTTGGCTGTTCCACTTCCTCACCCACAGTGGAAGCTACTCCAATGTGGTTGCCACCTCTTCACCTGAGCTGAAAACAGGCTGAATGTAATGGACCTGGAGCAGCACATGAAATCTAATGCTGACATGCTGGATTATGATGAACTTGGTGATGTCACAGACAAACAAAACAAACAAATGCACCTTTCATTTGAGATCATGTTTCTAAGGTAAGGTGAAAAAGGTAAGTAAACAGCTCTGTCTCCACCATTGTTGAACCAATAATGCTTTTGATTTCCATCCACTGCTACAGCTATCATATGAGGGGTACAAGCTGGGTAAGAGAATGACTGCCCTTACTCAGCTTCTCCACCTCATAACTGCCCAAAAGGATGTGCAAACCTCATACTCAAACCTCACATGAGAAATATTACTTATGGCTATATATCTGTAAAAGACAAATCCACTGACAAATATCACTATACAGCCATCACTGTTAATACAGGAATGCACTGAAAGCAAGAGGAACCCACCTCAACATACCTGAACCAACCTCCTCGGTGGTCACTGGTTAAGGGTCTGCTGTCACTGTCACTTTTATAAAGATGCTGATGAGGCTGAGACGCAGGAGCTGGTGTGCCTTTGGTAAAGCTGTCCCCGAGCAGCTGAAAGGATATTTGTATGGGTGAAGCTTAACATCATAACACACACACACACACACACACACACACACACACACACACACACACACACACACACACACACACACACACACACACACACACACACACACACACACAGTGACAGAAAGAGAGAGAGAGAGGAAGGTGAGAGAGAAATGCAGAGGGATAAATGGAATAATAAAGCTGGGAAAGAAACAGAATAAAATGGAAGAGAAAAAATCAGAGCAGAATAGAACCGACAGAGGCGACTCTTCTAAGAGCCTCTGGGTTCACTTTTTAAAAAAAGATCAACTCCAGATTGTAATCAGATGGCTGAAAAAAGACCTGCACAATAAAAGAATCATAAAACCATTAAATACAAACTCATAACTCAGCTACAGTGAAAATCTAACCAATATCCTTACAATAGGACTTTATGGGTGTAGCCTATTTGCCTTAACTCGTATTCTCGTAAGTTTTGCCATTACAGTATCAATTTTAGAATAATGAGTGACAGCAGCCTGCATGATGATTTTAAACTGTGGCATTCAGTACAATAGGTCACATTCACAATGCACATATAGACACATTTATGACAGAGCGTCGCATGCTCCAAAAGCTCAAACATAACTTAACAAGAAGGTGGCAAGAAAGTCAGCACAGCACAGTAAAAAATAAAGCTGGCTGACTTTACTGTTGATCCCACCACCATGTTATGGTCATTTGTATTCTGATTTTATTTTATTTTTTAAATATTTTACTTAGAAACCCAAAACTGAAAAAACAAACAAACCCAAAACTTATGATAAAGATTGATGCACTGCCAGACAGAGTGTCTGAGGCTGAATATTATGTTTTGGTTGCAAACGCTTCGATATTACATGCAAGAATCAAGAAGTAATGCTCCCATGGGTACAACAAACACATGGGTACAGCAACCCCCCTCCAACATTTAATCTGATGAATGAACTAATAAGAGTTTCATGTGCTGTGTATCATTTTAAATTGTTGTACCCATCACTAGAATACGTTAATAAGGCAGCAATCTTAAAAATAAGAGGTTCAAATTCTTGGGTGGATTCTGTTGTGTAACCATTGCTGCCTGTTACACTTACACTGTTTTTGTTCTTCAGTATCAAATATTACGCTGATAGTTATCAGTACACCCAGATATACAAAGCAAAAAGAAAATGTTAATAATTAATTCAGAGATATTTGTTCTCAGAATTAACAGAATCAAAGTGAATTTAACCCAGAGTTACTAAAACAAAGGAAATCCATATTTCTGTCTTTCCTCGAAATGTCCTGGAGAAACCCGAACGTGTTATTCGTCTGTCCTTTTGTGCGTGACCACTAGAGGCCGCAGCGTAGGTATTGGTCATTAACTACTAACTACTGTTTCTCCAAGCCCAACAAAATCTTCTGGACTGCTTTAATGTGGACCTGCAGTTCTCTGGATGCTCAGTGCTGAGAGTGTAGATCAAACATCACAATAAAAAATCTGTGTCATCCTCAGACATCTGCACCCTCCAAAACAACTGCAACTTCAACTGATCCAGGGACAGTCTGCTCCTCCAGCAGGCCCTCCATCACTCCTCTGATACAGGACTCCACAGGAGCACTCCTTCATGAAGACAACTATGAAGGGTTTGTAAACTGTTCAACAGTGTGACTCACATTCCAGAGAATATCTCAGAGAAGATCACTGTAGCAGAAGCTAAACATAATACAAGGAAAGCAAAACAAACAAACAAACAAAAAAAACCAAACAGTATCAGCTAATGTCTGTTAGTTAATGAAACATCCCTATCAGACAGCAAAGGGTTAAAAATGTGGTCACATTTTGAGGTTTAAAAATAGCTGCTTATGGTAAATGGACTCATTCTTATATAGTGCTTTTCTACTCTAGCTGTGTGAATGACACACATTTGCATTTACTCATTCGCACAAGCACAGCTAAGTGCTTACCATCTAACATTCACACTCCGACGGCTGCATCGGAGAGCAACTTGGGGTTCAGTATCTTACCCAAAGCTACTTTGGCATGCAGACTGGAGCAGCCAGGAATTGAACTACCAACCTTCTAATTAGTAGGTGACCTGCTCTAGCTCTTGAGCCACAGCCACCCCGTGTCAGGTTTAGTTTAAAAAAAAAAAATATGTCCATACTGTCCAAAAATGAGCTCACCTGTTGGGTCTTCTTAAAAATTATATCAGAATCATTGGAGTGTGATTCTGATATTTATGTTATTAATTGTACAGTAATGATATCCTGGAGATGCAACACTGTCATCCTTGGAAACAGTAGTGTAATTGAAGTCATTCAGCTTTTAATTACAGGACATTTATTATGATTATTGTTTGTATTTTATTTTAAAATGTTCTTTGATTATCTGTTTATATCTTTGTGTGTTTCTCTGTTTTAAATCTGTATTTATTTATTTGATTACTTTGGTTTTCCCACCTTAGTAAACATGAACTGCAAAGTAATTTTTGAGAAAAATAAAGTAAGAAAGTAGGCTACTGTATGTGTTTCTGACTCTTCCTTTAAATTTTAATGATGGATTGAGAGCATGAGAGAGCTGACAGGTTCTGCAGGGAGAAGAGGGACGCCTGCTGAGAAGGGCTACAGGGTTTGTGTGTGTGTGTGTGTGTGTGTGTGTGTTTGGCTGTGTGTTAGCTGCAAACCCACACATGAATGTAGATGCACCACACTTGGATGCACTCACAAACACACTCATTCACAGACACATAATCTGACATGCCTGAAGTTGAAGTGCTAACCAACTACACTACAAGCCTTTCATCTACACGCCTGTTTCTGTCTCGCTTTCTAACTTCTCATCTTTATGTGTCTTCTTCTAAACCAATTAATATTTATCTCTTCAGATGTGTTCAATTGTGCTGATTTTTCTGTTCCAGAAAGTTATGTTCATTAACCTATTAGCATATCAGCTCCAAAAGACGTCGGTTCCCCTGGATGCCGCACAGATCTGTCTGAGAAAGACCTGCTGGGTGCTTTCAGGCAGGTGCGGGATGCGAGTAAGAAGCAAAAATCACAACATGATGTGCTCATTTAGAGGGAGTGTGGTATGTGTTTAAAACAAATCTCTGGGTGTCTTTTCATCCATGGTTTATGCTCACAGCAAAACTGCCACAAGCAGAGATCAGTGCTCTGAATCAAACGTCATTAAGACAGGAGTAAGCAGACAAAGGACGAAAGGTTAATAAAATCAACCTACAAACACATATTCAGGGCTTGAGGAAGATTTTGGAGCCACTATCTCAGGAAGCTGCAAACATTTTAAGACTTCAGTGTTGAATCTGCACAGCTGCACAGCGTTTCTTCAGAAACAAACTGAAGACAGTATGTGGCCTTCATAAAGAACTGCTAGATGTCAGTAGAGCTCTTTCCCACTAAACACATTCGTTGTATGTTATAGGTGCTTGGCCAGTCTCAGATTTTAATAGGAGCTATTATCAGGCATTCCAAAATGCTGATCCTGGACTCCTGACTGGTAGATGGAACACTTTCATCCATCTGGCATACTCGTATGATTGAAGAGTCATTTTAAAATCCTTTTGTTCACTTAGAAAAGCTTGGCCTGAAGTAACTATCAGGTTTTTAACATTTTCTGTCTCAGGACAAGCGCTTCAGTCAGTCGGCTGGCAGCTGCTAGTAGCCAGTTGTTAGTTAGTAGTCCAAACACTAGACTGGCTCTTCCAGTCCATCAGTTCTTTTGCACTCTGAAACTCTGGAGCAGTCTACCTCTCCATCTGGGTCCTGTAGTCCCCAGACTATCTGGCTTCACTTACCCTAGCACTGACATTCAGCATAAGTGGTTACATGAAGTTTGTTAATAACTTGCTAAGTGAACTGAGGGTTTTTCAATCTAGCTACGAGTGCATTTATGTGAAAGGGCTTGCATTGGCAGCATCTAGCAATCACAAATATGTAAAATGAGTAATATAATAACTCTATTGGCAGTAGGGTGGCTGATTTTACAAAAAAATAAATAAATAAAGTATACTATGGAAAAATATGAAGAGGTTAAACACACAACCGAGACTGAAAGCAACACAACAGCTGCAGTTTTCAAAGCAAGCATAGTGAGTGTGTAGGAAAGGAAAAGTGTTGTACAGTAGTGTGATATTAGTGTGGTATAAATGTATGTGTGTGCTTTAAACACTTTGGTCAGGAAGACTGGAAAAGAGCTGCTGTATTAACAAAGTCTAGTCTATATGAGGCCGTCAAACACGCGTGAGTTAACACACTCATCAATATCACAGCTCTGTCGTTAAGCCACGGGAGAATCTGATGATAACTGTTATTCCATTAAATCAGTGTATATGTGGGTGTGTAGGACAGTTTTTATTCTTTCAGCTGCAGCCACAGTGGTATTTATGTGTGTGAGAGTAAATAGAATATATATAAAAATACAATCCAAATGTGGGCTACTTTTGTTTGGTCAGTAGATGGTAATTTCATACCTTTTACCTGCTCTGATGCAGGTTATGCCATTTTTCCATTTTTATATATCCTCATGTAAATTATGTTTCTCATGAGGATATCTCTCATTGTGTGTTACATGATGAGTTTAATGTTCCCACATGCTAGCAGGCCACAGCGCTGCATTAGCCTGGGCTTAAACATGCTGGTTGTCTGGGGAGTGAGCAGAGATGATGAAGAGAAATCTAAATGTTGTTTAAGTGACCAGCAAATTTATCTTTTTAATTTTGTTGCATGTATTGGTTTTTAGTAGTAAAAATGTGGTTGTTTTCCATAAATAAATGATCTGACATGCTGTACTGATTAGTACATTAAGTGCTGAAGTTTAATGGCCGGCAGCATTTTTTATCCCTCCCGTGAATCTTGAGTTGCATCCTGTTTTCCTGTGTAAATAAGCACATGGCTCACATTGAATAAATCTGAGGGAGCATGAATTATTGACTATTCCATTTAATAAAACCTGTAAATTTCTCATCATGGGGCTGACTGGGCACTCGTGCACTTCAGAGCTCCCTCATTGGCCGGCTCTCTGCTTGTGTCCTTGGAGCTTCTTCAGTTATATTCCCAAAAGGCTGAAATCCCAGTGAGTTGGACTCCATAGACTTGTGTTTCGCCATTCTTATATCATGTGCCAGCACTCTCTGGCAGAATTTGGGTTCTTGTTTCATGGGGTCCATTCTAATGTAAGTCATTTCTGGGATCAGCATCCTCCTTTCCCTTCAGTCCAGATCTGTCCATCTTGCAGTCTGTTTACTTTTGCAGAAGATCCTATTTGGATTATTTACAGAAAAAGTGTGCAGTACAGACTAGATGTTTGTAGTTTAAAAAACTGTGAAGGTGTATAAACTCTACAAAAGTTGGATCTAGCCACTGCCACATCACCCAGTTTAAGGAGAGAGTGAGAGTGTTCTAAAAGTTTAAATTGGTGAGTTATAAAAATGTTTTTATTAAGAGATGCATTATTTTGACAGGTTTTTGTAGCAGACTGTAGACATAATAAGTTATGCTGTAAAGTTCAAGTGGACATTAGAGGAGCTGCAGTTTTTGGAACTTAAGCGTTAGCTTCATTTTTCAACCCCACTTCTAAAATCATAATGACATCCAGTGTTTTTCACTTATACCAGAGACTAAAAAAACTGCTTCTTTGATATTCAGATTTCTTAGAGTACTTGGAACCTTTTGAATCTCTCAGTTCTGTCAAAGTACAATACTTGACCTTCACTGGACTGCCCATCAACTATAACTGCATTTGAGACCAGCTGTTTAATGTCTGACACTAACGAACAAAGAGAGCTTTGACACTGATGACATGACATGTTACTTTTCTGTTTATTGCTGTGCTTGAAACAAACCGAATATCCAAGTTTGTGTTTTCTAATGAAATTATTTCAAATGAACTTCCTTGTATGGCCACTTTGTTATGGATGGCAAAACAATATGTCATTTTGCAGAAATTAGACACAACTGAGGGAAAGAAGAGAAGGAGTGAGATCTGCAAGGAGAACGAAGATGGACCTCCAGAGTGGGCAAGAAAGATGGTGCCCATAGGGAAAAAGAAGGGCTAGATGCTAGCTTGGCATTAAATAGAGCAGTTTCATTTACACTGAAGCCTCACTACACATCAATAAATACAAAAGTGAAGCAGCAGCTAAAAACATTGGACAGTTCTTGTAGCTGGACTTTAAGGACAGACTTTTATTGGTGTTCTAACTCATACCCAATTGGTGATAAAACATATTCTCTGCATACTTTCCAGGTTTTTAATGAATTCAAAGAGAATTATTAAAAGTTTGAACCTTAACTTGTTTCTAGATTTGTTTATATTTCTTTAACCATAACCAATAATTTGATCCTCTTGAGCTTAGGCTCGAGCCTTTGCTGGGGTATTTGCTGGCAGAGTTGACTCACTAAGTATGAGACAGCAAAATCCAGAGAAAACACACATGTTGTAGATGTAATTGCTCCTGGGAAGCTGTTTCCCCACCCAGAAGCCAGCTTGTAGTCGTTTCAGCATACGTGACAGGAATCCACAGTCTTCTCTCTGGATGAGTAAGCTGCTGTGTTTACAAGAAAGAAGCTCCAAATATCAAACTGCTTCACACTTTGTCATGGCTAAAATGTTATTTGTCCAGTGGTGTGCACCGCCCAATGAGGCACAAGAGTATCAGCTTCAAGCTGTGTTCTTCACCATCTGCGCAACCAGTTAACCTGACAGCAGTGTGAAGGTTAGTAAAAGGAGCAGGAGGCTGGAAGTGAAAATTTGCAGGAAGTGGTGGCCTTTAATGCATTATAGAGACAGCATTTGGCCATCTGGGACACAAAAGAACAAATCAGACTGTGGCTCTTTGTCAGAGGACTTTCACAGACTGTGAGTCATTTTCCTTTCTTGTGTTATTATCTTGTTCATACTGTGTATCACTGTGGAATAGAGAATACAGATTATTTTAGCTTTAATGCTCAAACACAGCTCCTCCTGAACAGTGCCGGCTCTAGTCATTTTGAAGAGAAGAAGGTCCCTGCACCCCCCCCCCCCCCTTCCCCAATATGAACAGCAAAATACAAATAATAACATCTCATTCAAAGTATCTTTCGGCTTTCATTTAAAACTCTACACATCACTCACCTGCTTCAAGCTGTGTCTCAGTTGCCGTGCAGCTGCTTGTTGCCTGACTTGTAGCTGTATTCAAACGTACAGTATATGCTCACTATTAATGCAGTGGTTTAATAGTAAGCATATACAGTATATGCTCACTATTAAACCACTGCATTAACTTTGTTTTGTCATTCTACTTCATATATACAGGATTCTAGCCAGCGATTGATCACCTGGTGTTGAGGTCATCTGGTGCTGGGCTGAGAATTTCACCAGTTTACTATTGGAACTGTTCTATGACTGCAATTAGCAAGCGGGCACACACCCTGCATACTCCACGCACTCCACCCTGTCACCGATACCGATATTTATTTCTCTGGCTAGATCGCTGCACTATAGTATTATTTCACCACAATCTGATATCTACCTCCAGGCACGGCCAGTTTCGTTCACAATGTGCATGCGCCATCTTGCAATGGTCCTCTTCACGCTTGATTTTGCAGGACAAAATAGCGACCAGTGTGAAACCGAAGGGGAAGTAGAGGAAAAAGGGAGCTCAAAGGACAATTTTGGGCTTCCTATTTATGGCCGACCTGGGTGGTGGTGAGTGATCGCTCCCTTTTTCTCTCTCCCTCTGGCTTGCTCTCTTTACGTGACGTCATACCACAGCTGTGGTTGATTGCGAAGTGGCGTCCCTTAGGATAAAGGCATGCGGCTTGCGAGTTGGATTATTCCTCTGTTTAGGGTGAAGTGTGGAAGTAACAGAGCAGCCCGGTCGAATGTTGTTAATTCCTCGTGTGAATACAACAGCTGCTGGATATAGGAGCCTTGACTGGTGGTATATAGCGTCGTGGTATATCTCCGAACCTGCCTTTCCAGGTTCCCGGCTTTGTAAAACTGGGTTATTGGCATCTGTTACAGCTTAATATTCCTGCTGCGTGATTTTCCCCTATCGCCAGCCTGCTGTTTTGCCTAATGAGGATTGTTTTGCCTAGCGACTTGCTGTTTTGACAAAGGGTTCCTGTTTTGCCCTGAGACGGATGTTGGGACACCTCACTAACGGAGTCGTATAAGTATATCGCCACAGTTTAATGCATCATACTGGAACAGACTGTGATGTAAAGGTGGCATTGATATTAGTTTGGCGTCCCTCTGTGAATTACTGTTATTTTGGTGGTTTTACATTAGAGTTTTTAACTGTTTTTGACCTCAGTGTGTGTCGTTATACATACTGGACATTTTAGAATTGTTTTTTTTTAAATTTAGTCTCTTTTGTCAAATTGCTGTCGTAAGGTGCTCGTTTGTGTGATTATCGCACCTCATTGTGAGTGTTTTTACTTGCTTTTGTTTATATTTCTTCTTTTCTTTGTGTTTAGGAGTGAGTGGAGAGTGACGAGCCAGTGGCAGTGTGGGCCCTTCTTGGTGGTGGGGTTTTGTCCAGTTTGTGGTCACGGTTGCTGTGCTGCACTTTGGGTGAGATCGTTGCGTGTTGTGTGTGACTTGACGTGGTTATTCTTACTTTTCTTTTTGTTGTTGAGGTCCCCTGCTACTGGTAAGTCCAGCTTGGCTTTTATCTTTTTGGTTGTTTTATTTTTGTTTGTTACTTTGAGGTTGCGTGAGCACTGTTACTATTGCAGTTTTATTTCAGATTTTATGGTTTTATGCTCATCCTGTTAATAAAAGAAATTGTATTAATCCAGAACCATATCTCTGTCCCGGTGTATTAATTTGAACCTGCGCATTTATTATGGTGTTGCTTATTTTTATTTCTATACCTAAAATTAATATTTTCCGGAGGGTGAAATTCCCTCCGGTAGCGTTGTCGCAGCAGTTCACTAAAACACCAAAAAAAGGCATTGACCACTCCGTTACATTCTGAACATAAAATCCCAGGAGCTTGTCTTGTTTCTTGTCTTTGTAGACTCACAAGGATTACACACTGCCGTGTTGCTTAAGGATTGTTTATTAATGATAGCTGCAGGTAAATGTGAATCTTATTTTCAGGGCATCGTTATACAGCCTAGAGGGAGCCACATTCCCTATCATCATCAAGTCACATGGTCCAATCAGATTCGGGTGCATTCAATGACCTGCAGCATTAGCAAGCTAATGCTTGCTAATTCTATCAGTAAAGCAAACATTGACAATTTTACAGTCAGTGGCATCATCAGCGTCTTCATCATTGGTCCGATAAGCAATTTTGTACTTCTTACTTTTGAACAGTTTTCGAATCAACCCATTGTAGGGAACAAGTTCCCCATCCATGGATCACACTTGACAAATCCTCTTTCCCACAACTGTGCTCTCTGAAATTGCAGTGAGCTCATCTTATTTTGAATAATTCAAGTCTGGTTGAGAGCTTCCAAACCATCAGTAGTGAGCAAGTTTTCTTATTGTTTTCTCTTTTTACTGTCCTGGATTTCCTCCTTTTGTTTTTGCCTTTTGATAATTTTGTATCTGAGTTCTTTCTGCTTCTTGACCCTGTTCCTCTGCAGTCTTCCATACCCTACTGCTAGGGTTGCCACCCGTCCCGTAAAATATGGAATCCTCCTTTATTTGGCAGTCAACGTTTAACTGCCAATTAAAGGACGAGTCTGTATTTTACAGGACGGGTGGCTACCCTACCTACTGTTTTCCTAAAGACCTCTTCTTGGCATTGCTCAGGCAGATTATCAAGATATGCAATGGTGTCTTACAGGCATGCATTTGACTTGATAAGAAGCACAGTGTTGCATTGGGTGATTTAGACTGAGCTACATGCCCATGATCTCTTCTGCATCAATGTTATGTGATCTGGTAGAAGCCGTTTCCTCTCTGAGTTTGTCTGTGATGTCAACCGTGAAGTATTTGCTATATTGCTTTTCTAGGACTATGATGGTAGCCTGCAAGCAACCTGAAATCATTTCCCCAAACTGTGGATGACTAGGGACTTCCTGCAACTAGGTAAGTACTGTCCACAGCAATTTCAGCCCTGAAAAAATCCTTTGTTGATGTCAAGATCCCCAGTGGCCCATTCACCATTTTCTTCAAGAACTGAATAACTTCCTTTACCAGTGCAATTCCATCCACATGGTTGATCTCATTCTCCATTGAAGTGTAAAATTTGTGCATCCATGGGCCTGTTAGATGTTTTCTGTGAGCCTGTAACTGAAACACTGTAACTGTAACACCTGTAACTGAATCTGTGCCAGATCACTACCAAAATCTTCAAGGAGTTTTGCTCTGACGTCAGGAAGTGATGTCAAATGTTTCATATGCTCAGAGAACGTGTCCTGGTGTTCTGTTAAAATACCCACAATATTGACAAGAAGAATGATATTTGCAGCTGTGCAGTCTTTTCCATGAACTTTTTCCCGTGTCTCTTCAAGTTGTTTGAGAGCTGACCTACAAGCTGATGCCACGGACTCCAAAGGGTGCAGTTGGCAATTTAGTTCATGGAGAGACACAGAGCAGCTTGATTAGCTGGACACCCGTCACTCATTGTGTTACTGATATTCTTAATGATATAAGACCTAGTCTCTTGGTAATCACTTCCTTCATGAAAATGAACATATGTTTGAGCCATTTTGTCTGTTGACTGGCTTATGTGGTTGGCATAATCTTTAGCAGTGCCTCCCACTAATTTGTCTATGGCAGCTGAAACACACTTAGTGAAATGCACACTGTTAATATGTGTCCCTTCTTATGTAGTGGCGTCAAAACCTAAAGTCACATGTTCTTCACCAAGAACTATTTCTGCTGCTTGAAGTTCAGCAATTGCACCCAGTTCCCACGCCATCAGCTCCACAGCACTTCTCTGTGGCACAGTCTCCAGTTCACATCCAGAATGTTTTCCCAGCACCTTGATAACAACAGGAATATTGGCTGTAATAACAATACACACAAACATGTTAAGATGAGTTGCAGTTGAGTACATTTTGCCATTGATCATAGCAGGGTCTTTTGATAAACATGAATTCAACTCCTCCACTGATTCTTGTAGAAGATGATTCTGGTGCTCTAGAAATCTTATGGTATCCTCGTTCTCTTGGAGCTTCTGTGTTGCCCAATTGTGTGTTTGCAAAAAAAAAAAAAAACTGTTAAAAGTCTCATCCTCTGTTCTTGGTTACATTTCACAAATTTAGTATGGGTATTTTTTGCTTGCTCCAAACTCATCTTAGTTTTAATAAGTTCCTCAAATAAGGCATTGCTATTCAGTTTTATTTTCAGATTTCAAATAGTTGCATGTCCTTTCTTAATTATTTAGATCTTCCTATCAATTGACTGGTTTTTAACTCACTTTGGTATTTTCAACTTGTTTTTTAGTTCCCTGATGTCATACTTTTTCATTTTGGCACTTCATGATGTAATAAAAACAAATTGCTTTTTCAATCTTGCTTTCCTAGGTGTGAGTGGCTGGGACCTACTTCTGGTACAAGATGATCCTGCTGATGTTTGTTCACAGTGAGGCATGTCATTTGGGCTGCAGGGTAGAGTATCATTTTGGGTGACCTCCATAGGAATGCTTGGTATAGAGTCCTCCTCACTGTTTTCCACAGCCACAGGGGATCTTGAGGCTGCAGCAAGATGGGTACAGAGTACACTGGGATTAACACACATGAATGAACTACCACTAGTAGATCTGTAAGTTTGATAGTAATCTGGAAATTTTCTGAACAGATACTGATGAACTTTTCACACTCTTTACGTTCAGTTAGTTTTAAGAATTTATCCAGTGTCTTAGCAGCTATTAAAGAGATGTTGACAAGGTCAGGAAATTGCCCATTAAGCTTCCTCTCTGTCTCAGCTTGGCTTTTTCCACAGGTAAGATAAAAGTGAAGAATGTGACCATTTTTTAGGTCATGAATTGAGGGGAAAGACGAATAATTATCCTGGAGGGTTCTTGTTCCAACACCAGGAGGACTGGACTGGGATCTATGTTTCTTCTTCTGAGGCATATTCCCACTGAAACAAATGTAAAAGATAAATAATCCTACACTAACTACCTACAAAAACTCAAAATGAAAAGCTTTTAGTGGGAGAACCTGAATTTATGAACAGGAAAATGAGATATTTAAATACCATGTTGAAAATGTAAGAGCTGAGAAAACAGCTTTATAACAAACAATTTTTTAATTTCGTCTAAACGAACTGACCTTTTTTTGTATTTGATTGCATGGCAGCTGTGGAATCCAGCTTTGACAACTGACATTTTCCAGGCATTATTAAACTACTTACTGATCAAGAAATCCTACTTTAAAACTCTTTACCTTGTTTAAAACTTCCAATCCAGTGATCCCACCCAGGTTCGTTGTACTTGGTGAAAAGAAACACACAGGTCATGTAGATACTCACGTTATAATATAAACATTTATTCAAGCATTATTTAACAGAGTATATGACATAAAACATGTTTTAATCAGATATATCTGAGAGACTGTATGAAACCTTACCTCTTCCTCTGCCTTGCCCAGTCTGACACAGTCTGTCACAGTCGCAGTTTGTCCCCTGGTCCCATCCTCTACTTTTCCTAAAGAATTTACCCTTTGACCCTTTTTAGAATTCCTACACTGGTTTCTATAACACCACACCTAAGGAATGACCAGCCTACACACTTTGAGAAGGAAAAAGTCTGTTCCATTCATGCTATAGACCACTAATAAGTATATGCTGCTAAATGCAAATAAAACTAACAAATATAAATCATACAAATAATTGCTAGCAAATGTAACTAATACACATAATGCTAAATAGTTTATCTCCCCACAATACCTTAAATTGATGTCCATATCAGTGTTTTCTGACACGTTAACTTCGGCAAGTCTTTCAAAAGCAATCGCTCAATACGGAAAACTGACAGAATGAAAAAAATTAAAAAACAGGCTGTTCAGGGGGATTCCCACTACATCATAGCAAAAACGTTATGGTAAGATCTTATGTCTTATCTTGCCAGACCAACCCAGCATATTTTTATCTGGGGGCTCTGGCTATAGGCTGATTTCATAAAGTAGAGATTCTGACTGTGGCTTAGATTTAACCATTGCCTATATATGAAAGATGGACATAACATTTGGGTGTGAAAAATGAGCAAGTGCTGAAGTTCATTAAACCTGGATTCTTTCTGATGACCAGCATGGGTGACTCCTCTGGCTGCAATAAGAAGCCAGATTGTATAGAGGTTTATGGAAAAATCACACTTTCCTGTTTGAGTTAGGGGCTCAAAATTTTCAGTGTTAAGGGCCCATTGTACCTGCCACTGTTGCCCTTGCAAACAGTGGTGCACACCAAAATGGATGTCAAATCTGCTGGCACAAGACACACTTTGGTGTCATTTCAGCTGGCAGTGCACTCCCCAATTTTTGTAACTTCATGTGGGTACTGCAGATGATGCAGGCATGTTGAAGACACTGAAAAAGCTCAGAAGCTCCGATGTTAAAGAGTTTGCTGGTTTTTGGTTTGTTTTCTGTGGTCTGGGAGCAGTCTCTATGGGGATGGGGTTTTGGGGGGCTGTTTGGAGGAGAGAAGCTGCAGAAGCGTGTAAGACTGCAACTCTGCTTCCTGGTCTCAACCCTGGGTAGTCACATTTTGGGGGGTTAATAAATGTGGGCAGATTGCTAGAAATGAGAGCTGCTCCATCCAAAGTGGGATGGATGCCGTCTCTCCTAACAACAATTATCCACAATTATCTATGAAGCCCACATCGGTTTTTTGGACACCACTCAGAGAGCCAGCAATTCAAGGAGAACGTGTGGCTAAACATGTCACTCCTGGTCCGATCGGGGAGGGACCCAGAGAAAACTACAGAGTCCAAATTTTTTTTGGCAAAGTTACACACAGATTCAATATTAACTTTAGTGACCTCAACTTGGCCTAACCGGGTGTCATTACTGCCAAAGTGAATTATTATATTACCAAATCTACACTTAGCCATAGCCAGCAGTTTCAGATTTCCTTCTATGTCCCCTGTCAGCTTCACATTTCTCAAAACAGAGTCGCCAATAACCAGAGTTTTTTCTCGGTGGGTGTGTCGCCAAGTGGGGAAGAGTAATTTGAAAAGTGAACGGGTTGTAGTGTACTGAGGGCTTCTGTTTAGGACCATGCTTCATTCTCCAAAGACCAAAACTGTTCTATGATTTTCTAAAATTGGACATTTTAACATGGGAAACTATGGAGACAGACTACTCTTTGGCAGCCAGCCTCGTGTGGAAATTAGAGGAACTGCAGTTTTTGTTGTTGCCCCTGCCTTCTAGTGTGTGTGACTGTGTGCATGTGTCAGCATCCATGCAAATGAAAAGGAATTTACAAAACAATATTATTGAATATCATCCACTGAGAAGCTTCCCCTTAAAGCAGCCAGCACACAGACTTTTTCTCCCAGCAGTGAGCATGAGCCTGGGAAAAAGCAGCTAGAACTAAATGGACGGCTCTGAGGCAATTACACCACTGTCTGTCGGGAAAGGAGACAGAAGGTCATGAACTCTTCAGCCACCTCATCATTTTGATTTAAAAAAAAACAAGAGAAATGTGTGGGTGACATGGTGTCTATGAAAATAGTGAATATTTAATAAACCTCCTGAAATCCAGCCTTGGAATATCAAAAGTATTGTGACAGGAGGAAAGGAGACAAAACATCCAGAGATTAGACAGCCTTGGTCCTTTGAAAGCGGGATTCATTTTACCCAAGCTAATTTTATATCTGAGGTGGATACTGCTTAATCCAAAAGCCTGAGTAACAGTGAATTAGAAATGTGTAACCTTTTGGTGTTGTGCTGTAATGAGATTTTATTCTTATCTGGATCCATTGGTCATATTCTCACCTCACCATAAACCAGAGGTCTCACACTCATTTTCCTTCATGGGTCACAGACAGTGTAGCCCAATTTAATCTCAGGTGGGCTGGACCAGTGAAGCCAATACATAATAACTGCTGAATGAAAGGGAAAAAAAAGAAGAGAAGAACAAAAATCATTCATACTGTCTTCAAATTTATCTCAAGATCTCTTTAAAATATATCAGATTTTTATCTACATCAGTCTGCGGTCACATGGATCATAATTTGAACATGCAGGGAAACTGGAAAAACGCTCAGATGTAGAGAACTTTAGGTCTAAACAGCAATATTGTTTTACTTCTTTATGATGGAACGGCCCTAACTGTCCATAATTTCCATGACTGAGAATAGCAGTGGTATGTACTGGAGAGAAAACCCCCTGATTAATGACTTTTCCACAATTTTTATTCTCTGTAAAGCCATCCAATGGGCAGGATTGGACCCTTTTGTGGGCCAGTAGCTGAAAAAGGAATGCATCCAGATTGCAGTATTAATAAAGCAGTTACTCATTCTGAGGGTTTCTCTGCTCAGTTTTGCTCTGTTACTACAGCTGTCATGCTGGCAAATGTGAACAACAAATCTTTGTACTTACACTTTTTGGAGTTAATATACGTCACAGACCCCCACCACCCTCTGATATGGGGAATGCTGTTTTGAGAAGAGAATTTCCAGCAGTAAACTCAACTGATAACTACTCATTAGTGGTAACAAAGTACAAAACAAACAAAAAGCACTAGGATTTCACTTTTCACAATGAAAGTCTTTTTGGATGGCTGTTTGGACAATTAGTTGTATTATAAGCCGTATTATTTTTCAGAAAATTGCATTAAAGTTCTCCAAAACGCACAAACACAGGCCCCGTTTACACGTGAGCGTTTTCTGATTTCTGAAATTGATTTATGACTAGACGTATTAGTAAACTGAGATATCTCTAATTATGTTTTGACTAGACAAAATACCTATTTGAGATATTTCTAATTACATTCTGACTAGTCGAAATGACGTCAGATTTACCATTCATTTGTATAGCGGCTTCAATTCAAGATATCTTCAATGAATTACTGACTATCTGAAACTCACATTTCAGATATCTACAATTAAATTATGACTAGTCATGAAGTTAATTCAAGATATCTTGTTTTTTTATTCTGACTAGTCATAATTCTAATTAAAGATATCTTAAATGACACCATATTTCAAGATATCTTAAATGTATTTTTAGATAGGCGATAAATAGTTTTGACTAGTGCAAATTAAATTCTAGATATCTTGAAAGCAAATAATGACTAGGCAAAACTAAATTAGAGATATCTAGAACTGTAATTTTGACTAGTCAAAATGCCTTTTAAGATATCTGAAAATGAATTACAGATATCTTGAATTAGACGGCTTTTCTATTTAGGATAACTTAAATTAACATTCTGACTAGTCAGAATGACATTTGAGATATCTTGAATTACGGACCATATTGCCAGAATGTTTAAGGCAGTTTGTTAAAACGGCCATAAAATCAGAGATTCTGTGCAGATTTCTGAAGCAGTCTTTAAGTACAACGATTCTCACGCTCTCCATGTATCCCATACTGAGGAGCTCTTTCTATATTGTTGCATTTTATTACAATTTTGTCAATAACGACCAGTGTCATTGCAGCCACCTGAAATTCTACACAGGCAAAATGTAATTGAAGATATTTTGAATTATTATTCTTACTAGTCAGAAAGTAATTGCGGATATCTTAAATTACCATTCTGGGTAGTCAAAATGTAGTTTTGTCTAGTCAAAATGCAGTTTTAGATATCTGAAATGTGATTACAGATAGTCAGACAAATGGATTTTATGTTAAAACGGCCTGCCATAGACGAGTGACGAGTCCTTCTCAGATGACGAACCCCTCTCAGCTGAGGTCGCAGGAGACAAAAACAAACTAGCAAGGAATCACCGCCCTCCTCGACCCTTAACTGCTGGCCACTCCGGCTGATTAGAAACAGGTGCAGGCGACGCCAAGCTCCACCCTGTAAGGGAATGAACACATATCCCTCGCTCCACCCCACTATACTGGGAGAGCGAGAGAAAAAAATGAAAAAAGAAACAAACCCCAAAACAAAACCCCATAAACCCTCAGTCCACGACACCCTCTGAACACCTTCGTGGCCAAAAATGCCTCATTGACTTCCATAGAAACCATAGTTTTTGATCGCGCTGCAGTTGCAGTATAAAACCATGCATTCTGCAATGTTAGCATTTCATTTTGAAGAAAAGTAATGATATTTTACATTTTGACTGTATTCCACTAGATTCAGTCATTTTCCTATTTTAGGCTGATGAATGAAATTCTTGTATTTTAGCCAGTTATATTATGGAGCCATGTGACTACCAGGGGACCCCCCAAGAGTGTGTGTGTGTGTGTGCATGTGTGGGTGTGGGTGTGTGTGCACGTGCAGGAGAGAGAATGAGTGTGTGACTCTGTAAGCACACACTGATATTTTAGGGGTGAAAAAGGTGACCTTTGAAGGATGTGTTTCATGTGTCTTTGAGAAGAGGTGTTTGAGTAAAATGAAGTAATCAAAAACAAATGTTAGTATGTTTATGCACCTGGCTGCACTCACAGCTAAAGATAAACATGCAGCTTGGCTGAGGGATCATTTCAATAGTGACCACAGAAGGAGAAAGATCTGGAGGGAAAATCAAGAGACATTTTAGTACAGAGGACGCATTAGAAATGGTCATGCAGCCTTTATCTAGCACCGAACTGCAGGACTCACCTGAAGAAGACACGAGCTTCGATGGGTCTGACACGGAAGGGTCACTGGAGTCCTCCACTTCTGAGAGGGGAGACGGAGGATCCTGCCCATCCTGATAGCAAAAAGTGGGCAAGTTTTGTTATATATATATATATATATATATATATATATATATATATGTATATATATATATGTATATATATTACATGGTTTTCTGGAAGTGCAGCTTTCTAAACAACATGTTATTTCTCAGAGTTTAAAATTCAGCCGTAAGGCAGCAATTTACTTCAGCTGTAATTTCAGCCCCGCAGACAGAAACACGCTCATCACCACTTTCCCTCAAGAGTCTCTCCTGCAGTGTTGTTATTTGAGCGGCATGGACAGCACCACCAGTGTCTCACTGCACTAAGCTGTTTTATGTTTTCACCCAATGGTTGAAGTTTATACAGTACATACTGGTGAAGTATTTTTGTTACATAATCCTTGTCATTGAAAGTACTTCACTTCACTTAAAGGCAAAGCCCTGTATTTCCCACGCTGGATTTTATTCTAATAAGTGTCAACTTTGGCCTTGCTAGGTTTGCATAAACCACTCAGAGCATCAGGAAACACTGACCTTGGTGGAGCCTTGCAGCTACCTACAACAGCTAATCCATCTGGCCATTTGTTTACCTGTGTTTACTTTAGGTTGTACTTGAGACAAGTATTGGTAGAAAATTTTGAAAAGCCAAAAGTTTTAGAAAGTATGAACCAGGTAGAAGTTGTTTTGGTGGAGTTTTCCCAATTTTCCCAATTCTCTAAGCGACAAACATGGAGTGAAGGATTTCCAACAGAATGTGGTGATAAACACTTCAACTTGAATTTTATGTGCTGCAAAATAAGTCTCTCTGACAAGTGGTACACAACCTAAAGCTTCAGTGGAGCTGTGTGTTATTTCTATTTTTTTTTAAACCAAATGACTCTATAAGTTTCTATTAAACTTAAAACTATCACTTAATTTAGTAATCAATTATACCATCAATTATACCATCAATTACCCGAGTAACTGGATAAGAAATACTTTTTTCACATTAACAGTTCATCTGCATATTTTAACTTCCGTACTGCAGTTTTTCCCTGTGTGAAACAAACAGGGTGGATGAAGTAGGGATGCGCCGATCCGATATTCAGTATCGGTCAGATCCTGGCCTAAATTAAGTGATAGTTGCAGCCCTACTGAAACTTACAACATACCATAAGCAAATGCATCACCTTCTCACATAGGAGCAACAGGATTCAGGTGATAGAGCGACTGTTTTAAGTAAGTAAAGTTTATTTATTTAGTGTTTTTCACAGACAGAAAGGCGTTTTACAATAATTAAAACACAATATCAAAAACCCAGATAAAACATAATGTTAAAACCATATTAACATTACTATATTAAAAGAAAAAGAATAAAAATAAAGTGAACAGAAAGCCCGGTTAAACAGAAAAGTTTTCAACTGTTTTTTTAAGATGCCACAGAGTCAGCTAAATGGAGCTGGAGTGGTAAACAGTTCCAGAGTTTTGGCACCACTGCCTGAAAAGCTCTGCCCCTCCCTGGTTCTTAGTCTTGTATGTGGGATAACTAAAAGATTTTGATTTTGTTGTGTGAGAGACTGTTGACTTATCTAAAATGTATCCAGGCATTTGAAATCAATTGTTTTTTTGTTTTTTTCAAAGATCGGATTTGTATCGGTATCGGCAGATATCCAAATGTAAAATATCGGTATCGGACCTAAAAAAAGTGGTATCGTGCCATCCCTAGTTAATAGTAACAGTATTTACGTGTTAGTTAGCCGTGGTAACGTTATCCATCATTGTCAATTTACCATTCTGTAACCGTGTATAAAAGAAACAGTCTGCGATTGGAAAGTAAGCTAGGTAGCAGCAACTTTAGCCACAGGTAGCAAAAGTTTACACTGCTGCCTGTGAGTGCTGTAACGTTAAAAGGTTTACATTAATATAAAAATATTAATGAAAACTCACTGACATCTTCCAGCACGGTTGTTCAGAACAACTTTTTAAATAGTGACTTAAAAGGTGTATGTCAAACCATTTCCATGTTCTCTTGTGAGCCATAGTTTTTTTTTTTTTGCTTTCTTATGTCCGTCTTTCTCAGCAGCAGCCCACCTAACAAGCATGGCACAGTCATCAAGACATTGTTATTGCAGTATGCCATGCTGTTCCAATAACAAACAAAAAACTCCATATTTGAGTTTCCATGATTTTCCAGTGGACACAGAAATATGTGACCGTTGGGTGAGAGATGAGGGGCCAAGTTTTAAAATCCTTCGTGGGAGCACCTACGTATGCAGTCAGCACTTTTCCCAGAGAATCTAAATATATTGGCCAGTGGAAGAATTCGGATTAGACAAGGAGAGGTGCCATCTAGATTTCAGTGGAATTATTGGGGTAAATGGAGGAGGACAGTGAACATTTTTTAAAAATATTATAACAAAAAATGTGTCTCAACATATTCCACCTCTAGGGAGAGGCTCACAAGCTTGTGAGTCAGTTTACATGCGAGCAAGAAAGCATCTCCGTGCATCGGAAGCAGCTGTGTTGGAAATGAAATCTCTCTCTATCCTGTGCGTTATTTTTTTTTTTTTATAGCTATTAATGAATGAATTGATGTCATGTAGAATACTGTAAAAACTTTTGTAAACAGCCTGAGTGTTATGCATATGCATGTTTTACATTTAAATTGCATCTTTTTGTACATTTTATACATCTGGCAATGGAGCATGTGGAGAAGAAGAAATGGTCAAATTAAACCTTCCATTGTCGAACAAAGAAACAAGGTTTGTGGCAGTTTCTGGCAAACATTCATTTAACAATTCTATTGAACACTGTACATGCAGCAATGATATATAAATTTTAGTACAAACAAACAATTATTTAGGTCCATTTTGCATTGACAGAAAATATTTACAAAAGGCATATCAGTTTCATTTCAACATTAAAACTATTTCCTCAGGGTTTACAGCTTAAGAAGACATCCATGTAGATGTCATGATAGAAAATGATCAAGCTTCTCTCTCATTAAGAGGATAAGCTCCTCATCCCTAAAGATTCTCTCAACTGTGCAGTCAGTGTGGGTATCTGTAATAAAATCACACCACTGAAGTCCGCTTACAGCCAACTGGCCTTGAACCTGATAATAGTATTTGTGACTCTTCTTAAGGCGGGCCTGACCTTTACGTGTGATTAGGTGTTTAGTTTGTGCAACATTTTCAACATCACATCTCTTTAGCTCAGCTAACCCAAATGGTGGTGTTTCCTTTGGGTTGAAGATTTTAGCATCAGGGCTGGCTCCAAGGTGAGGTGCATCAGGGTGGATGATGAACCCACACTGCATCACAGAGACATCACACAAAAATCTGAATATTGCCTCAGTATTTCAGGTTCCAGATCCAACCCCCTTTTCATAGTACCTGTCTGGGGAGTTCCTCTCAGAATCCGGGCTGCCAAGGCCTTGGCAGAAGACTGCCCGCATATTTCATGGAACCTGCTGGCTGTAATTCGGGGTTTGCATACTTGGGTCCACAGCTGGCATTCTGATTGCTGTCTGGTTTCTGTTTCAATAGCAGCACAGATATCGTGTGATACTTTTAGGCTCTCCAAGTGACAATGATGCTTGTAGTTAGGCTCAAAATCTAGTGGAAACCTAAAGCTGTAACCAACAACAGGTAACTGGGAACTCATGGGCACCTGGACGTTTAATTATGTCTCTGCTTATTTCAGAAGGGCACTGATAAAAAAGTACAGACCCAAATGGCACAGGGCCAAATTTAGAGTCCGCCAAAGTAAGGTTTTCAAGTCCATGTAGCAACTTGCATATCCCTGGTTGTGGACATGTGTCTTTTAGTTTCTCCCCGCTGGCCATGATGTGAGGATCTGGAAGCAGACCTGCAATGTGAGATGTCTCAATTTTAACATAGATTTCATTATGTCACATGACCTTTCAAACTATGACAGTCACACTAATCCCCTCCCTGCACATGTTTGTAATACAAAATACCTCCATTAATAGTTTGAATACCTGAGGGCTCAGTCACTCAACTGCATATGCTCTGTACAGTGTGCACGTCACACCAGTCCTGACCCTATTTGTTGTCCTTGCCACTGGTTTACACACTGTCATATCATTTGTAGCCTTCCCTGTAATCACAAATGATTAACAAACAAGTCAATACAAACTGTTAGCCCAAGATCACCAAGTTTAAAAAATATTTAAAAAAAAATATTAAAAAATATTTCTGACCTTTGTCCTTGGCCTGTGCCAGGTCTGCAGTGAACTGATGCACGACAGAGGCAGTGGCACTGTCTTAAAGCCCATTGTACTGTAGTGAGCAGTTTGAAACAGAAGTGCCACCATGTGATTGCACAGGGCTTTCCCAGCTGAGCAAGAATATGACATGTGCTTCAGCTCCACAGGAACCACAGCAGAATCAAATGTAACCTGTTAATGGGGACATAAAAATTGTTATTGCGAATGTTATGTTGTCAGCAATTTTTTACTGCCAAGTCTGCAACCGCAGCAAAACAAAGAACAAGAAAACTTAACCATCTAATCATAACATTTGAGAAATATTCATTTGAGAAACCTGAAGGTAATGAGCTTCCTCGTTTTTCTTCACTGACCTGTAACATCGTCCTCTCACTGACACCTCTCCCTCAACTGCAACCGAGACTGTTCCAATACAGTGTTTGGGGAAACATTTCATTAACATTACTGACTTTTATCTTACAAACTAACTATTTTGCAGCTAACAGCAGTAAAATAGAAAAGTGGTTGCAAAAATCATTTATATTCTTTACTAGAGTTGCCACCTCACAGAAATATTTCAGATCATCAAACAGTTAAACCATGCAAATTTTTTTAAATCTAGGAATTAATTAAAAACATAAAGAAAAAAAAAATATATACACACACACACACACACACACACACACACACACACACACACACAAACACTTTTTCTTGACAATATTTATTTTTTTAACTTACTGTTAATCTATTAGCATAACTTGTTCTTCAAATAGCCATTGATGATTGGGAGATGAATAAATATGACTGATGCCTGGGTCTTCTAGGTATGTCTGCAATGTTTATCTCCTGATATCAGACGGCTCACTGTACACCTTTCATCCTCGCTGAAGCTGTTCAGCCTGGGATGACTGTCTTCCTACTCACGTCTGTATCTTTGCAAGAGTTTAACTCCTAAGGATGTGGTGGAGTAACGGGTGGATATTTTAAAAAAGTGGCAGGTGTGTGGTGTCTGTAGGCAACCGAAACTGCAGGACGCTCAGGCAGCACCGGGAAACCACACTTAACTGCCAAATAACAAACAATTGCACATTTTTTGTGACGGGTGGCAACCCTAGTGTATACTATAAGGACCTAATCAAGATTAGAGCCTAAAGATGTTCTATTTGCAAAACATACAGGTCACGTAATGTTAGCTAGCTAACAAACTGACTAATGCAGTGGTCACCAACCTTTTTGAGCTTAAGATCCTTGAGCTTGACCCTGAACAAGGCAAGATCTGCCTGTTGAAGCACTGAACATAAAAAAAAATAACCCAAATACTTTCCAACTCTAGGCTTTTGTTTATGTAGTAAATGTGTTGTTCATAGTGGACAAAAAAACAGTTTATTTCTAATAGTACAGATGTAGTACCATTACGTGACCAAACCTGCCCCATAGAAATTACTACATTTACTGTTGTTCATTCTTGTTTAACAGAAGGGGGTAAATTAACACATTTTTGTAATGAACAGATAACACATACTGCCATTTATATAATTTTCCTGGTTGAACTTTACTAAAGTTGCTACATTTCCTTGTAATGTGAAATTGCAGGATGCCTGGCAACAACTCCACTAATCAAATAAATTGAATGTGGTTCTGAACAATCTTATGCAGTATCACTTTTTTACAGAGCCAGAAGGAAAAGCTTCTCCAGAAAAGCTCATTCAAGTCAGTGTGTTGGTTGGGAATGAACACTTTCTGTAAGTTTTTTGTAGTTTGGCTCATAGGTGCAGACAGCCAATCTGATGCAGTCTGTGAGGTGTCTGTCAGTGAGGGAGCGCCTATACTTTGACTTAATTATTTTCATCTGTGAAAATGCCAAAGTAGGCACTCAATTTCAGTGCACATGTAGTGAGAAGAGGGAACTTCTCCCTGCTTACAAGTCCCCAAAAGTCATTGTCCTTTGATCTGGCTTTCAGTTCTATGTCATTTTGGAAATCAATTATCTCCATGTCCACTCCAGTTTGTAATGCAAATGCATGATGAAATTTTGCTGCTGTCTGCTCTACATCAATGTGCTGAAAGGGGTTTGAGACAAATGCAGCAATGTCCTCCATGACATTTAACTCACCAAAACGCAAACCAAACTCTGCTGTCACTTTGTCCAGATGTGAACAGTACTCCTCAGGATGGAAAGCAGCCTGGCGCTCCATCAGTAGTGATCGCTACCAGTTTATGGATGGGAATGTCATTTTCACACACATATTTTTTAAACTCGTTGAAAATATCCTCACCTCTTGTTCTGCCCTTCAAGTGCAAAAGAGTGAGAAAGTCCTCCTTTGTTGTAAAATCCTGGAAAGCCATTCTCACAAATACAATGAGTTGCGCTGTGTCGGTTACATCCAAAGATTCATCCAGTTGTAGAGAAAAATATTCACAAAGTGACAAGTCCTTTAATACCTGTCGATCCACGTCCTCCAACAGTCATTCTACTCTTCTCGTCACAGTTGCAGGGCCGAGCGGGATACTCTTGATTGCAGCTTTGATTTCATCTTTGTTTTTGAAGTTGTTAAAAATTGTGTTTGCTGTGATAGTCATTGCCTCCTTAAATAACTCCCCATCGGTAAATGGCTTCTTGCTTTTAGCCAAAAAGTTACTTACACGAAGCGATGCTTCTGTTGCAGCTTTATGTCGTGCAGTTGGTATAATGAAGTGTGACTGCTGGGCTTTCAACTCCGATTTCAGCTCCAAAACTTTCCTAGCACGGATAGCAGTCTTTGGTGGGAAGAGTTCCTTGAATTTTGGGTGGTTTGTGTTGTGGTGCCGCTCCAGATTTCCTCTTTTACTCAGTGCTTGAGTTTGGTGACATAACATAAATATACACTTGTCTTTTACTAATGTAAAAATAAATTCATCCTCCCATTCTGGATGAAAATGGTATGTTTTTGACTTCTTCCGCAGGGCCTCTGCCATTTTGGAAGCCTGCTACCTTGCAAAGTTGCGTCTTGTGATTGAGTGAGCGATTAGCTAAAAAAAGCACAAAGTTTTCTTTGGTCGCTATGGCTACGGGAGGGGAGGGCACACAAGCTGTACGCAGATGGTGCATTTAATTTTCCTGTTATTTTCGGGATCTACTGGTAAAGTCTCAAAGATCTACTGGTCGATCGCGATCGACGGGTTGACGACCTCTGGACTAATGCTATCCTAGCATAACAGCTAAAAAAGACAAAAACACGTACCTCCATAGTCAAACAGGTACTGTTCAATGAAGAATTTGTATCCTTTGTCCAGTTTTGATTGTGTTGTTAGTGAAAACTTGTCTGCAAGTCGTTGCATATCATCAAATCGTATTTGTGGCAGATGTATTAGTGACTGTGTAAACGCCATCCTTCGTCCTCCGGAAGTAAAGATACACTGCTTCGAGTCAGAATGGAAGTTGTGTGATGTCATGTGAAAAGGGTCTATTCCCGCTCATTCACGCCTTCCTGCACTAACATGTCACACTGGTGAGTCTTTGCTCTGCTTCTTAAAGGGGCCACATCACTCTCATAACAATGACCCAATTTGGGCCAAGCTTTAGCTGTGGGACAGATGACCACACATTTTGCTTTGGGATACTTTAGTTTACAGAGGAGTTCAGATCTGGTGGCAGCCCTCCCCCACTGTGCTGACAGTTAGTATGAGGTGTTTGTGCTGATATGCTGTGTTTGGTTTTCTCCAAACATGGTGCTGCGCATTATGGCCAAACATCTCCACTTTGGTCATCTCTATTCAAAGGACATTGTTCCAGAAGTCTTGTGGCTTGTTTTCCACATGTGAATGATCTTTCTTACTACAGAATGATAGATTTCAAACTGATATGCTTAATTGCTTATTTAAGACCTTTAATAATGTATTTCCTCCTTGGTGTTGTGTAAACACAGGTGTAAATGGTCCAGACCATCAAACTGCAAAACTTCTGCTTTACAGAAGTGGATAAGTACATTTGATTAGCAGCACCTGACTTTAACTTTCCGTGTTAAATTCTATGGAAACAGTAAAGTGTATTAGTTTTTCACACAGTGCTTCTGTATTTTAGCTTAATTTTAGCTACATTTGTTTTATGATGATGTTCATCTGATGATGATTTTCTTTTACTATGTCCTGAAACATACAATGTTAGAATTGACAGAGGGTTGCTTTCTTTTTCAAACAACTGTATATATTTGCAAAGATAGGACAAAATTTAATATTTCACATCGTGCATTCCATTGGTGAAGAATATTTAAAAAAAAAAAAAATTCCTGGATTCTAACATAGATGAACTCCAAAAGTTAAAAGTAAACTTCACACTGACACAAGCCTCACCTCTGGGGTTGGGGGGGGGGGGGGGGTGCAAATTAATTCAAGACTTTTTGAACCATCTTGCAACAAACTAAATCAGTCACATAATGTCCTTGGTGGCAATAACAGGTAGCTTCATATATCTGGGATCATATTTACTTTTTATCCATTAATTTTTTCCCATTATATGCCCTTATTGCAAGTGTCTAAGAATCCTTTCAGAAACGTAATGTAGCTAGAAGTTGGAGAAACTTCATTTTAGTTTTATTTAAATAAATCATTTTTAACTCATGTTTCATACTGCAGGAAGAGAGAACAGTAAAGCCAATGATTATAATGGCTAATCACAGGCCCTGAAGACATAAAGAAAGCCCATTGGCTATTTAGTTATCTATGGCCAGATTTTCCCATTAGACATAAGCTAAGCTACCAGGCAGGAGCAGTGGAAGCAGAGCCTCCAGGCACAGGAATACATTATGTACTCCTAGTTATGTGTTGGTGACATAATAGGTACTGTTGCAGAGACATCCATCCCTCAGGACTGTCTGTACATCTGCCAATGGGCCTGTCCTACCTGCTGCTTTGATGTAGCAGCTAATATCGCCTTTGTAGAGATGATGCTCACAGTCCTCTGGCTATGTACTATAAAATACCCCAAAGCATAATTCTGCATATAATTGCAAATTTTTTCACTTCTCAGACTGCTGAAGTCTGTGTGGAAGCAAAGGGTGGGGGGTGGGGGATGGATCTTTAAAAAAATATTTTTTTTAAAGTTATGTGTTTCAGTTCCAGCGTATTTCTATCCACATGCCTCCATTATCAATAACATTATTTCTTATTTTCAAACAATCATTTAATGAACATCTGATGCAGCTTCTCATTAAAGAAATTATTAAGAAATAGATTATCTTACATGTGGTCCAATACCAAATATGATCACATTTTCCAATCAAAAAGTTTCCTCTGGCTGTGTGGATTATCAGCATCATAAAATTTCACAGGCAGGAGGTGTGTGTGTGTATATATATTAGGGGTGGGACTCGATTAAAAAAATTAATCTAATTAATTACAAGCTTTGTAATTAATTAATCGAAATTAATCGCATTTTAATCACATTTACATATTTAACATGAGAAATATTAATTTAAGTTTGGTTGATGAATGAATCAATATACATAAGCTTAAACTTCAAAATCTTGTTTATTTTCCCACCAGTCTACTACACAAACCAACGAAGGGCGGAAGTGCTCCTGTGATAAGCAAACTCCTGAAATTAAAGTTAAGCTTCATAACTGGATAGTTTTATTCAACATTAATGTCTCACTTAATATAGTTGGAAATTAATCATTCACTCAGCTGTATTGTATTGAACCATGTGCCTGTTCATTTTATCTGCTATGATGCCTGACAGGAGTGTCCATGTTGTCTTGAGGCAGGTTATTGGCCGGTGCCATTGTTAAGGACTGGTTTGTTTTGCGTTCCTCTCTCTCCTCCAAACTCATTATCCTACAGGCATTTTCCTCCCTTGCGGGTGAAGTTTTGGGTTTCCTACTCTTCAGCCACACACATCTGATTGTCATCTGCTCCATCTACTCCAGTATTAAAAGACCAGTTATGCCATCCAGCCTCTGCCAGATAGTATGTGGCATAATCAGGGCAAACCTTATTCTCTAGCGATTTCCTTGAGCTTCTGTTCTTATGTGCTTCTCCTTGTTCCCAGTGCTCTTCCTGTTTAATGTATAGCTCTCAGTCTCCATTCTCCATCTTCAGTTGAGCAAGTTGGATCACTCTCCACTAATTCTCCACCTACCTGCCTCCCCACCCCACCCCATGATAACACCTACCTGGACTCAAACCAGCACCCTGTCCCCCTCTTCGGAATCTCAAGTAAGCTCCTCCTCTCATTCTGTACCTCACTCACCATTCTCTGTGCACATTGTGCATCTGGAATTAAGACTTGTCTCCTTTCTCTCTCTTAGTAGAAATTTCCATGCTTCATCTCCCATTCCCTTCACTCAGCCTCTGAAGCCAGTGGGGGAAAAAGGGCAAAAAAGTCCATATTTAGAGGCTGGAGGGGTTGGTGGGGCACTGAATCATTTTACACTCACACCAGAAACCCAAGTTTGAGTCGCACACATCACAGATTTTCATTCTAATTTTTTCATTCTGTTTTTTAAATATGTTATTAAAGAACATATTTGGTTCAGGTATTAAAATTATTGTGTTAGGTTCAGAAAAAAGATGACAACAACTGCTGATATGTCCAAACCTCAGATGGACAGAGGGTGACTGACCCAAAAAAGTCCAAGCAAAAGCAATAACAGCCAAACCAGCCAGTAAACAAGCACAAGTGCACTTTATTTCAAAGTGACAGGAGGAACAGCACTTAACTCTGCATAAAAACCAGGTTGTCACCACCACCCTGAAGACAGTCCAGCAGAACCACTGCAACAGCTGTTCATATGGCTCAGATGTGTAATGTCTAGGACATCCGCATGATCTTTCACGCACTTTGTAGAACCACTTTTTTAAATTCTTTACTTTCAGAGTCCTGCACTTTGGAAGCATTATCAGCATCAGCATCCATTCAACCTTCGTGTTCACATGGAAGTGAACTGCTTTTACATTTCCTGGAAAATGTAAAAGGAGTTCAACAAACAGTTTTGGAGAGAGAGTAGATGTGCTGAATTTGTTTTGAAAATGTCATCTAACACTAGCTTCAGTCCCCCACACAACAAATCTCCACAAGAAAACCTAAAAATATATAATACAAACTGAATAAGAGGCTGAAAGAGAAGGCACTTAAATATAAATCTTTAAGGGTCTCTTGATGTTAAGTCAATATAAATTGTGGAAAGATAAACAGCAGAAGTGTTAATGCAGACAATCGCAGGAGTCTGAATTCAATCAGGAGACATTCATCCTTCCTACTAAATCCTGCAAGAGAGAAGCACATCGGTCTGACACAGTCTGAGCTCAGCTGATGTCTCAAGTGTCTAAAAGAGACCATGGTGATCGATACAGAGTGAGTGCTAACATATTCCTATTCAATAACATAATTTTAGACATAATATTGAAGAAATGCGGTCTTGTCCAAGCTCTGCTTTTCTTCAGTCTCTCATCTTTACACAGATGAGCCTGTTGGGTTCAGTGCAGCTGATGTTGAGCAGCAGGTTTCTGTACAGCCACTTCCTGACTGCAGGTATGGAAGTGTGTGTCACCAGAAGCGCCCTGTGTGAATTTGATTCTCTCTGGCTCCCACTGATTAATTGCATTATTGGTCAGTTGTGGTCTCTCTCTCTACACCACTATTTGAACCTTAGACATGGAATTACCCAGATCCTAATGTGAATAATAACAAAAATAAATAAATAAAATAAAAACTAACAAGAGGATCTTATAGAGAATTTATAGAGTTCCTCTTGGCAAAGCAAATGTGTTTGGCCCAAGAGTGCATTCCCTGTGAATGCTGCCAGACAGGAAGTCACAGGAAACTGCAGCTCTGACAAGAAACTTGAACATTGAGGTAGAATTATTGTGGCAAATACCTTGTACCAGGTTCAGTCCTTTGTTCCCCTCTGAATCGCAAAAATGCCTGCAAGAAAAACCTCTTGTGAAATTTTGTGTTGTGTAAAGTAAAAAAAAAAAAAAAAAGGTCAAAAAGTCACGGGCCTTCCTTTCATGGCTAATAAATTAATCAAAACATTAGTTGCATTTGAGTTGCAAAAATATTTGACAGAAAAAAAATCCTTGATCCTGCTGCTGTGTGATGTCCAATGAAGTGTGTGTGTTTGTGTGTGTGTGTGTGTGAAGAAGAATCCTCAGGATGACTTTTTCCAAGCTGCTGTACTCTATTAATTCTCTGAGGGCTTGTGCTGCTTTCAGACTTTTCATCAGTTCCGTCCTTTAGCTCTTTATGTGTCTCCTTCACTTTCTTGTTTTCTCATTACTGGATTTGTTCTCTTGTTAGATCTGCTTACCCCCTTTTTGTGAAACATTTTCCCTTCAGGTCTCAAAACTAAAAAAAAAACAAAAGAAAAGTGGGATTACAGTTTTCTTATGAACCTTGACAGAAAGAAAAGAGGGAGATTGAGAGTTGGGTGGTGAGCAAATTTTTGCTCCTTTTTAGGCATCCATCTGAGATTTACATGGAGTTTGATTTAAAAAAAAAACAAAAACAAACATTATAGAGAGACTGCACTGGAGGAAGATGAATATAAACTGGCTGGGAAATGTGCATCACCAAAAAGTTTTCACAGTTTAATGCCATTTGGAAATTCGAATCCCTGAAAAATACAGAGACAGAAAAAGAATCCAAAGTGAAATCCAGGTGAGGCTTCCGAGAATCATTTTTCTCCTTCTTTAATGCACAGGTCCTGAACCTGCAGCTGCACAGTTACATGCAGCTCCTTTCTTCTTGAATGTGAACATGAAAAATTTCTATTTTTTTTAACATTATCATTTTTATTCATTATTGTTGCAATGATAAACAACAGCAATGATGTTTCTCATAACAGCAACTGGAGAATGATGTTTATTTTAAAACTGTTCAGCTGCTGCACATTTTATTCATTATCAAAGGAGGCTACTCTGAAAACATGCAATTATTGTAATGCCAAGTACCAAAGAATCATTAATAGTCTACAGCAGAGCTGTCATATGTGTAAAGATTGTAATTATTTACACCTATTAGTAATACTGATAGGCTCATTTATCCATAATAGGCTGAGTTGCCTTTATTATGAAGCTCCATACAGATCTTACTGATCAAAAATATTTTCTTGATAGCAAAAGTTGCTGCTCCCTGCTGTATAACATTGTCAGTGTTATAAAATGATGTACTACAGTTTGATCACAATGAAGCTCCTTTTGTGGTGTTCAAGTGTCTCCCCTGCCTAACACACAGCTGTTTGGAACAATAGCTGGATTACCATGTCAACTGCTACAAGTAAGGGTTAATAAGAAATCAGCAGTGGCATCCTGCTGGCACAGTTGCTGCTCTTTCATTGGTGTCGTCACATAAAACTCTTTAATAATCACATTTCATTATAACATAGTGCAGATGATTAAAAGTAAGGACTTTATTATGCTGCTCAGTAATTAAAAAGGCTCCATTAAGAACAGCAGGTAAGTCTTTCCCTCCTCAGTGTTTTTCACCTGGACTTTATTAGCAATCAGCCTTTATTTATCCACACGGCCTACTGTTTAATACCAGATTCAAAGCCAAGCATCAATACCATTTATGTTGTAAAGCTGCTATCTGCAAAAGAAAGCTTGGAGGACATTATTGCTGTCTGATCATTCTGAAATGAACAGAATTATCAGGACGTCAAAGTTGAAAGCCTCTCAATGAAAAATGACAAAACACACACACACACACACACACACACACACACACACACACACACACACACACACACACACACACACACACACACACACACACACACACACACACACACATATACACACACACACACACGCGTGTGACCTCAGTAGAGACACTCGGCTAGTTTATGGGAGTTTAGTGAGTCAGGAAATATTAAGTCTATTTCATATAGACCATTTGGTGCTGGGAGGTGGGGGCAAAAATACTTGCTGCAATAACATACCCTCATGTAAATACCAACAACTACAATTTTATATTTTTAAGATATTTATATATTTTTGTCTTGTGTGCCATGGCTTGTAAATTACATATTTTATTCTTATTTATATATTTTTAGTACTTACTATCGGCTGCAGGTACAAAATACACTTCACTGTGCATTGTACTGTGTATAACTGTGCATGTGGCAAATAAACCTAAGTAACAGTAACACTTCTCAGTGTCTCAGACAACAAATGATGAAGCTAAATCTCTGTTTTTCCAACAACACTGATCTTTATGACTTTCATTAACCTGCTGAGACCTGCATCCTCATATGGGGACATTCCATTTGGACTTTGCTGCACCTGATACTTCATTCTGCTCAATACTTTGTTAAGCCATACTGACTGCTGTGTTATGCTGTAAAATAAACCCACTGTTCCCATCTGAGGACTTTTTTTTTGTTTTTACAATAGTATGTAACAAACGTGTAACAAAATATAACTTCCTCTTCAAAGAGGAAGCTTAGTTTTCATACATATCAGGTCCATCTATACACAAATATCTAGCAGAAATTAACAATGCATCACAAACAGGAGCTCAGGTCTTAGGGGGTTAAAGAGGACCTATTTAGCATTTCCTTATTTCCTGTCATATCTTTCCTGTTCCATTGCTGGTTTCAAACAATAAGGTCAACATATATACAGGTAATCCCACTAAGCCTAAAGTACTGCCTTAAACACTCAGTTTTACACTTTCTTTTTACTCTTGGCTCTGTATGATGTCATAGAGAGGGGATAACCTCATCCCAGGTACAAAGTTGTGACTGCAGAAACCCCACCCACCTACTGTTCAAGTCTTTGTTTAGCCCTCTACGGTACACATAATGATGCCAGTTGGGAAAAAAATGTTTATGATGTTTTTTGGACTTAAAATAGACCAAGTAAACATAATCAAGAGACATTTTTAAAAAAATATTTTTTTTTTTAGTTATTTTTTGTTAACGTTGCCATTTGGCAACACTGTACAATAGTGGAAATGAATGAAAACTAGAGAGTTTGGTTTATTATTGTAAAAACCTTTATTTAACAACTCAGGTTATAGTCTAAACAGTCTAAACAGCATTAACAGTTAACAATGGAACTCATATGAAAGTTAAAAACAATTAAAATATATTTTTCAACATTTTATTGGAATTTTTCAATTGATTTGAGTGTCTTTATGCTGCCATCTTTGCCTTACTGCTTGTGGAAACTCATAAAGCAGTTCTTCTCAGCTGTGAGGCACAGGTAGGTCTCACACTTCGTGCACTGCACTCTGACAATACCCGTACAGCCAGGGTATTTGCACCGGCCCCTTTTTGCCATGACAGCAGGCCAGTGATCAGTGTTGTCCCAACGCACAGCTGCTGGTGGAATTGGTGCTCCTCTTCCCAGCCAGGTCTTCCTCAACATGTTGGGATGCTATTCCCCTTTTCTTCTTCCGCTCCATGCAAAGGCAGCTTGCAACTTCACGTTTGAACTGGAGCAGGCTGCGGACCTCTCTTTGTGGGATGCTGCAGTCCCTGCAGTCCCTGCGGTACAAAAGCCAAGCATTGACGAGAGTGAAATCCATCATGTGGAATACAATCCTGTGGTACCACTTCTTAGACCTCAGCTTTGTTCGGTAAAGAGCAATGAGTGAATCTAGGAGATCCACTCCTCTCATGCTTTTGTTGTAGGTCTGGATGATACTTGGGCACGTAACCTCCACTGCTTTGTTTTGTTTCTTGTCCCACCTTTGCACAGACACTGTGGGATTAGCTGCAGCAAAGGTTGAGAGGAGTGTGACAGCACGATTGTCATACCATTTCACTGCCCTGAGCTGGACTCCATCATGTTTAGTTTCTTTTTCTTCAAAGGCCCCCCTACCTTTCTTTTTCATTGCCAGATCTCAGGAGAAGCTGCATTCTGCCAGGCGATTTTGGCGCACTGTTCCAACACAGTGGATCTTTTTCTTCTCGAGAGTGACTTGGAGATCTACACTGGTAAACCAGCTATCAAAAAACAGCTTGTAAGACTGGTTCCTTGGGATTATGCTTGCAAATCGTAAAACGATGTTGCCACTGGCCCCGATGTCTGGCATTCCATCCATTGGCAAGTTGTGGGCGAAACCCGTGTTGCTTGTCAAGACAAACACTTTGTAACCCCAGCGCTTTGGTTTTTGGGGGTTATGCTGTTTGAGGCTACTCTTTCCCTTGAATGGCACGACTTGTTCATCGACGCATAGCTTCTCATCCATTGGGATTGCTTTGAAGATTTCCTGCAGTGATAAAAGTAGGGGACGCACCTTGAACAGCTTGTCATAGCCAGGATGTCCTTGGGGGATTTGTTCCATGCTGTTTGCAAAATGGAGGTTGTGTTTTATTGCCTCCCAGTGACGCATGGTCATCGTATTTGCTACACATTCCACCCGTGTGGCTGTGGTCCAGTACATCCAGTACATCCTGGCAGCCCGAAAATTGACATGTAGAAGCAAATTCCCCAAAACTGCTCCATCTCCTCATAGGTAACAGACAGTGGTTTCTCTGGGTCTTGTTGGCACGCAAAGAGGTTAGATTGCTCCACCATGTTCTCGATGCAGGACTTACTAAGCAGGCCCCTGAAATACTCAATGGGAGACTTAATATCTGTGGCTTTGGGTAGACTGCCTTTCCATTGTGGGACTGGAGGAATGCTCCTGCTTTTCTTCCACACCAGCCCTTTAGCCTTTTTTGGTGCTTCCTGTGGAGGAGGTGGACCTAGAAAACAAACAAATATTCTTAGTATGTATGAACCTGCCAATTTAATGCAACATATAAATAATAGCCTCGCTGTCTCCACTGTCCTCATTCTCTGGTTCATATTCTTCATCATTCTCACTTTCTCCATCATCCTCACTCTCTCCATTCTGGGTTTCAAGCTGCTCATTTTCTTCATCACTATATCCAAATTCATCCTCACTACCATCTACAGGAAGTGCTACTTTGGTTTTCTTCTGTAAAGAACTATAAAACATTGCTGCATTCATTCTGTAAATGGAAGAAAAGAGTGTCAAATATAGTCATGTGCAATATGGAAAGGACTCACAAAATGCATTATTATAGCAGCCTCTAGAAGATCAGTGCATGCCACATGCTGGGCAAGCAATACATTGGTAATCTTAATGGTACAGTGTTACCATATGGTAATATCCACATTTTAACAGTTTAACAATATTAAATGATCAAATACAGCACAATAAACCACAGAATAGTAAACTTACCTCACTTATTGATGATTATGTATTTTTTTCCCAGTCAAAAAATGTCTTAAAAATACTCTTTTTTGATGATTTCTGAGGAGTCAAATGGTGAGGCTCGTCACTGTGAAGACGTCTGCAGAAAAGGGTGTCAAAATTCCCTCCAGAAAGTCATGTGACAAATTTAAACACTGCTATAGGCTCTCTTAGGAGTCCATCTCTCTTTCAGTGCATTACATCTTAAAAGTGGAGGTACTGTGCCTGTATGGAAGGAATTCAATGAGTTTGTTACCAAATGGCAACATTGTACCATAGAGGTTTAGCAGGGGCAGCCCATCAGAAGATAACTGTTGTAGTTGGAATGCATTAAAGAGTGGAGCCAGAATACAGACTCAGGAGAAGGAGCTAAAGAAGCAGAAAACTAACCAGCATTAGGATGAAGGAATTCTCCAGAAAGTGGCAGAAAGCAAAGTCCATAAATTAGTAATGGGATGCACTGTGCTGATGCTTCAGAGTGTCTGTCAAAAAATCGCGGAAGTGTTTGTTTGTGCCAAGGAGTTGGGGTACAACAGCAGCACGTCATCTGTGAAAGGCATTTTTGTGCTGTGCATGAAAACAATGAGGGTAATGTAGCTGGATTCAGTCATGGTGGGCAATTCAAAATATCTGACACACTTTGGCATTTATACCATATTTGTTAATTAACTATGATGATAACATAACATATAATTTTTAGAGAGCTTCTCTATGGTCTCTCAGTGAACAGAAAGGAGCTGCATGAGGCCTTGGTCTGACGGACACGCAGCCTTTCAGCACTGTGGAGGATAAGGGTTTTAGGGAATTTGCAGCAAAATTGGACCCTGCATATGCCCTCCCAACAAGGAATGTGCATTCAGTGACAAAGTATGACAGCAGTATAAATTTTTTTGTTTATCACTATTTTGTCCTCTCCTTTAGGCTATAAAGGCCATCAGGAGGAAAAGAGAAGGCCAAAGTTGAGGTCCAGAAGGCTGCAGCACTTTCTTTGATCTGTGGACATCCATTGCCATGGAAGCCTACCTGGTAGTAACAATTGATTTCATTGACATGCTACACTCCACTATGCAAAAAACCAACAGAATTTGTATGCATTTGAATGAGTACAAGAACCAAAAGCTGAAATACAACGCAGTGAAACACCTACATTAAGTCAAATTTAATTCTCATTTTTGGCAGTCATTATTGCCATGCACCCACAATCTGAAGAGGGCCTGTTTCACAAATACTTCACTTAAAATTAACTCAAATAACTTTGCCTGTTTGGACATTTTTGACCAACGGGGGGGGGGGGGGGGGCAGGGTTATAATAGTTTAGGATTTTACATTATATCCATCCATCCATTTTCTTCTGCTTATCCGGGGCTGGGTCGTGGGGGCAGCAGCCGAATCAGAGAAGCCCAGACCTCTCTCTCCCCGGCCACTTCCACCAGCTCATCCGGGGGACCCCAAGGCATTCCCAGGCCAGCCGAGAGATATAATTTCTCCAGCTGGTCCTGGGTCTCCCCCGGGGCCTCCTCCCGGTAGGATAAGCCCGGAACACCTCACCCAAGAGGCGTCCAGGAGGCATCCAATCAGATGCCTGAACCACCTCACCTTTTGATGTGGAGGAGCAGTGGCTCTACCCTGAGCCCCTCCTGTATGGCTGCACTCACCCTATTTCTAAGAGAGGCCAGCTACCCTTCGGAGGAAGCTCATTTCTGCTGCTTGTATTCACAATCTCATTCTTTGGGTCACTGCCCAAAGCTCATGACCATAGGTGAGGGTAGGGACGTAGATTGACTGGTAAATCGACAGCTTCACTTTCACGCTCAGCTCCCTCTTCACCACAACAGACTGGTGCAGCGTCCGTATCACTGCAGACACAGCCTCGATAAAATCTGTCAATCTCCTGTTCCCTTCTCACGTCACTTGTGAACAAGACCCCGAGATACTTAAATGCCTTCCTGCCCTCCGTGAATTGCCACCTTATCATGGTTGAGGGGTTTGTGTGTCCCAGTGATCCCAGGAGCTATGTGGTCCGGGAGCTTGTCCCCCTGGTAGGGTCTCCCATGGCAAATTGATCCTGGGTTAGGGGCCAGACAAAGAGCAATTCCAAAGACCCCAATGGAAGAGTCACCTGCCCTCTGGGCAGGGTAAATCAGGGCCCCACGCTGGAGCCTGGGAGGGAGCTCGAGGGAGAGCATCAGGTGTCCTGGGATTAGCCTGTGGTGCCTGGCCGGACATATCCCAAAGAGAAGACATGGGCCGGCCCTCCTGGAGGCCCACCACCCAGGAAGCGTCATAGGGGTCGGGTGCAATATGTGTCGAGTGGTGGCCAAGGGCGGAGGCCCTGGTGGACTGATCCCTGGCTATCGAGACTGGTTATTTACATTATAGATTAATTTTATTAGTTTTTATTTTTTGTTTAATGCTCAGTTTTAGTTTTTCCATACTTAATTTTTCAGGTGCAAGATTTGAGGTGCTAGAGTAACTATTATTTAATAAGACTTCAACAAATCATAGCACTAAAAAAAGTTGTATTCAACAACCAACTGGTCACAAGATAGCAGCATTACATGCTAAATGTGTGTAAGGAAACACATGAAGATCATGAGACATCAACAGGGAGCAACATAAGCTTCATTAGATTAACATTACCTTGCATGTGGTGTATAATATCAGAACATAGCTAAACATTGTAAACAAGAACAAACCTAACTCTGAGCATTTGAAGGACTCAAAGCTCAAATACAGCTTTTGAAGATTGTGTGTTTGTATTTGTGTGTGTCACACAGTGGTGTGGACATCCCAGTCTCAATAAACACATTAATGAGTGCAGCATTACTGTGTATTAACTAGCCAGCAGTTATTTCTTTGCTGAAAATGGTCTATTATGGTATTCACTTTGCTACATGGCCACGATGCTGGTTCTCTGCTGGAGCCGGAGGAGCAACTAAGAAATGCTAGCTTGGTTAGATACTGATGATTAGGCCTGAATTAATCTGCTAGGCTGGCTCTTTGTGGAGCTACATATGCAAGTGGCCGACATCTATTGTGTGTGTTAATTACCTGAAAATTGATGCATTGCTTTCTAATAATACTGCATAAGGGAAGCATGTATAATGTTAATAAAATTGGTCCTAACATGCTACTTTCTCACCGCCGAGGAACCGGTTCGCGTGCCAGTGCCCGTGCTGTTCCCAATGAACTGGCGAAACGCTTAAGAACGGGCCCGCGTTCCCACCGCGTTTCTGTGAACTGCTCCTTTACGTATGAGTGTGGGTGGGTCCTCGTCTGGACACAGAAGCCAAAGCACACAAACGTGGGAGAACACGCTCTCCTTTCTTGTGCTGCAAATACGTTTTACAGTCCAAACCAAACTACTGCAGCATCTGTGTGCAGCACAGAGGTAAACACAGACAGCGATTAGAGCAAGACGACAAGTACGCACTTTGTGTCCTTTTATCTGTGATATGAACTGATACAAAGCAGCAAGTTCAGCCTTAGAGCCCAACCTTATTCACAGCCGTGAAAATTGCTTCGCTTTTCTCATGTAATACACATGTAATATGGTAGAAAACTTGATGTTGAGAAGGCAGAGTCACGTCCTTCTGCCGTTTTCGTAACACATTTGTGGTTCGAGACTAGCTAGCTTGCGGGGCCGGAATTGAACCTGTTTTTCGGCCGAGCACCGAGTGTTTCGGCGGTGGAAAACCCGCCTAACCGTTCAAATTACGGCACGGGCTCCGGAACCCTGTTGGTGGAAAAGAGGCCAACCAGAGCCCTGGGGAATTCCATATTTAGCCTTAGTGTGTGAAGAAGACTCCCCATTTACATGAACAAATTGGAGTCTATTACATAAATGTGATTCAAACCCATCCAGCGCAGTACCTTTAATACCTATCGTATGCTCTAGTCTCTGTAATAAAATGTTATGGTCAACAGTATCAAAAGCTGCACTGAGGTCTAACAGGACAAGAACAGAGATGAGTCCACTGTTAGAGGCCATAAGAAGATCATTTGTAACCTTCACTAATGCTGTTTCTGTACTGTGATGAATTCTGAATCCTTTAAATAAACCGTTCCCCTGCAGATGATCAGTTAGCTGTTTTACAACTACTCTTTCAAGAATCTTTGAGAGAAAAGGAAGGTTGGAGATTGGCCTATAATTAGCTAAGACAGCTGGGTCAAGTGATGGCTTTTTAAGTAGCGGTGTAATTACTGTCACCTTGAAGGCCTGTGATACATTGCCAACTAATAATTGATCATATTTAAGATTGAAGCATCAATAATTGGAAAGACTTCTTTGAACAGTCTAGTAGGAATGGGATCTAATAAACATGTTGCTGGTTTGGAGGAAGTAACTATTGAAGTTGACTCCAAAAGATCAATTGGAGTGAATGAGTCTAAACAAATACCAGCAGTGCTGAAAGCAGCCAAACTTGAAGATATGTCCTTGAGATGGTTATGAATAATTTTGCCTTTAATGTCTAAAATTTTATTTTATACTAAAATGGAACTGCAGTGACTATCAAGACAAAGTGGTCTGTGGGGCTGATGAAGCAAACAATTTTTTTTTTAATTTTCAGGCTAGTTCTATTGGGGCTCATTGTGGGCAAACAAAAACATGAGATAGCATTTTAAAGCACTTCTACTGGCCTGAGATGAGGCATACGTTCAGAGACACAACAATTTACTGTATCTCAAACTAAATTATAACTTGATGATCAACAAGTGTGTTTATTCATGGATTACCTTTATTCCAAAACATTTTGATCAGGTTTCTCAGTGTGCAGTTTGTCAGGCAAGTGCTGCAACAACAAAAAAACAAAAAACAAAACAAAACAAACAAACAAACAAACAAAAAAAACCCAGCAGAATACATTCCCCTAAAGGTTAGTCATCAACCATACAAACTAATCACAGAATGTTTTGCTGGAAACCTATTGATTGTGTACTTGCAAAATAGGAAAAGGAAGTTAGTATTCAGTATATTTGTGTTTTCATTGATTACTTAACAAAATCTAAATCAGCCAAAGAAGTGACAAGCTGCCTGCTTAAAATTGTCCATTAGTTTGAAGCACCTAAAAAGATTCTTAGTAACCAAGGAAAATAATTTGTCAATTCTGTAAGTACTTAAGTCTTTGGCAAAAATTATCTCAAAGTAATGGAGATTAAGGTTCCACTTCAGACCTTCTATTTATAAATCTGTTTTTGTTATATTTGTATGACTGCTATATATTTTGATTCTTATTGTAATGTGCATTGTATTGTATTTTTGTTGCAACTCAACAAAATGGTATGCAATATGTTAAATCATTCTATCTGACATTTTTGATGAAATTGACTTATTCTTATTCTCTGACCACTTATCAACAATATGTAAGAAATTTTTTAAAATTATATACAATTTTAGCCATTTTATTCACAAAATAATAAGGTTCTATCTGCAAAATCAAGCTTTAACTTGGTACTATAAGGTTCTATCTGTGAACCAATAGGCACTTGAAATGTTCACAAGAGAGCCAATCAGGTTGCTTTTTTTTTTGTAATGTTGAGCCCGGCACAATGTCAAGTAAAGGAGCAGAGGAGATGGAAGAGAAAATGTTTCAAGGGAAGCTGAGGCTGTTTACAAGACATCTAAAGGTTGAGGATTTCAAAAATGAGTTGACAACAGACAGAAACTAATGGCAGGAAAATTCTGAACTTTTGATAATTTTAGATCACACTGAGCTGTTTCTTTGCACTGTTAGCTATCAAGCTAGTGAGCTAACGCTAGTTTTGTATTGTTTGTCTGTGGTCCAAATAAAAACTCATTCCAAATATGGTCCAAATATAAAACATTGTTTGTTTTATAAAGAAACAAACAATGTTGTTGCCAGTATTGAGAATAGTCAAATGTCATAATATAAGTTACCTCACGTATAAAATATTGTTGATTGAAGAATGACTTCAGATTTTAATATATTCTATGACTTAGCAGTGGTACCATGCTAATGAGCTCTGTCTATTTTTATTTCTGTCATCAAACTCTAGAAGAGCAAGTAAAAGCAAAAAACCCCAGAAAAGGGACAGCAAAGAAATTATTACATTTTTCCTGAATAAATACAACTGAAACAAAAATTAATTGTCAGTGACATTTTTTATAGCAGAATGATTTTAATTAATAATCCAAGTTTAAAAGTCTACCTTTCAAGTGGAATGAGTTTTTATTTGGATTTTTGTACTTAGTGGATATGGACTGAGAGTCTAAGTGTTTATTCGGTATTTTAAAGAATAGAAAGAATAACTTTTTCAGGTAGATTGCAGCTTGTAAAATTTAAGAAGATCTTGGCTAAACGGGGGAAAAAAACATTGTGGCAAATTATCCAGAATTTGTTTGACTCTCTGTACAAATTTTATTGAAATTTGAGTTTATTTATATGTCAAAGTATACCCCTCCTAAAATTATATCAAATGTTTATTTTATTCTATTTTTTTATATAATTCTATGTTGAGTTATCTTACAAAAACTTTGGAAAAATAAAGGATGGAAAAAAAAAAGAGGGCTCAGTCTGCCAACATGAGTTTAATGAAAAGTTTGATTTTTTTTTTTTAATTGTACAATTTTAAAATTGTGTAATAGATGTTGTACAGCATGGTGGCGTGGTGGTTAGCACTGCTGCCTCACAGCTAGATTGACATCTAGGTCTGGGTTTGATTCCACCTTGGCCCGGGCCTCTCTGTGTGGAGTCTGCATGTTCTCCCCGTGGCTGCGTGGGTTTCCTCCCACAGTCCAAAGACATGCAATTACTGGGATTAGGTTAATTGGCAACTCTATATTTCCCATAGGTGTGAATGTGAGTGGTTGTCTGTCTCTCTGTGTTGGCCCTGCGACAGGCTGGTGACCTGTACAGGGTGTACCCTGCCTCTTGCCCTATGATAGCTGGGATAGGCTCCAGCTCCCCCGTGACCCTGAACAGGATAAGCGGAAGAGAATGGATGGATGGAGATGTTGTAGCATTGAAACATTCAAAGATGAAACTTTGTCAAGCGTCATCTTCTAGTTCTTTTAAAGGGAAATGTGTGCTTGAAAACAGTTTGCCATGAAAGAAGAAACTTTAAAAATGTCACAGAATTCATTAAATTTGATTTAACCATACTTGTGGACACTCTACTGCATCTATAATTTTATGGTTTAAAACTTAGTATAAGTTAACTATTTTTCATTCCTTGAAAATCAGTAGTAGTTGTCACATTTTGCAGATAGAACCTTATAATTCCAAACAAAAAACGAGTTTTTAGAATTGTAAGGTTCTATCTGCATTTCACTTGTTCAAAAAAAAACCCCATTTGCACATTTAATAGGATTTTGATATTACTGATTTAGAATACATATAGGGTGTGTTTCATAATCATGTCTGAACAAGACTTATTCCATGTGTAATTTTTAAAAAACTTTAAAGCTTAATATATCAAAACTGGTCAGAACGCAGCTAGAACTTTATAGTTCTAAGGGGACAAAATATTAAAAGAAGCCTCTGCTCCTCATATCCACAAACAAATGGCTTGGTGGAGAGAATGAATGGCACACATCCAAGTCTTTGTTATGGTCTGTAATACACCACACTAATGTCTGATACTTACAGTACCTGCATCGTTATGCATAAAACGTTATACATTTATGGGGCTCCTTTCCACTGAAATATTAAGGCATGACATTTAAATACTAAAAATTATAATGATCTTGAATGTTTGCATGTGCTTTGATTGTCAGAGCCCTCTGTAAAGTTATTGGTGACCATCCAGAAACATGGGATGACTACCTGGATGCCATGATGTTTGGTCTCAGAACCAAAAAGCAAATGACCACCAAATACTCGCCCTTCTACCTGATGTTTGGCAGAGAGGTTCGTTATCCGTCAGAAATTCGAAAACACTGCATAGTATGTCTTTCTCTCTATCTATGACAAATTATGGAAACATCCGGCAGATGCACCTTAGTAAAATTCTTACACACTTTTAGAGCTTTATCAGTGCATCTTACTTCATCATCGCAAGAGCACTAAAACGTGGAATATTTTTATGGATTGTTCCATCTCTCAACAATCCATAATCTTGGGACTGATTGTACAATCAATCCCAAGATACACTGAAGCTGTACTAGAAATACATGTTTCAAAACCTTACTAAGGACACTTGATGTTAGTTTTCAGTTTATTTCCTACTTATGGTATTTATAATGTCTTTATCTTAAACAGAGTTCAGTAATACAAGACATAAATATCTTTCCTTCAAAGGTTGATGAGAGTGTGGAAGACATAGTGGGGCAGGAAGACTTGTCACAAGACATTCAGAAGCATCAAAAGCTGTTGGAAGTTGTGAAAGACAATGTGGCCAAAGCACAGGAGAACACAAAGGGCAAAATACAAAGTACTAAAAAAAATTTACTTCAAAGTTGGTGACAGAGTTTTAAGAGCTAACATAAAAAGCCAGCAGAGGAAAGGAGGAAAACTTGAAGCAAACGTTTTAGGACCTTATATCATTACAGCAATTCAGAATGAAAGTGCAGACCTTCAAGATGCCAACGGGGCAATCATTCCCAAAGTAAACACAGACCAACTAAAATTAAACAAAACCAAGAGTACCAAGAGTGCCACACGGATTTGAAAAAAACAGGCACCAGCTTGAGCTGCTTCACCTTCATCAATCCTGTTGCAACATGCAGCCCCATTACCGACAGCACAACCCCACCACAACCAGTTCCAGCAGCCCCATCAATACCACAAGACCAACAGCCACTGCAGCACCACAGGCTACAGCAGCAACAGGCTCTGCTACAGCTTCAAAGACTACAGCATCACCACCAACACCAGTTACAACTCCAGATGCTACAGCGTCACCAGTGACAATCCCACAACCATCTCCAGGCCAACAAGCTATAGTGCCAGCAGTGTCAGATCCAGGCCTGGGAGCTACAGCCCTGCAAGAGAACACACCACCAGCATCAGCACCAAATGTTTCAGCACCAGCACATGCTTCAGCTCCTCAAGCCACATCCCCAACAGCATCAGACCCAGCATCACAGACTGCAGCGTCAGACCCAGCCTTACAAGCTACAGTAACAGACCCAGCACCAGCCCAAAAAGCTACAGAATCAACAGCATCAGCCCCAAATACTTCAGCACCACCACATGCTACAGTTCCACAAGTCACATCAGCAACAGCAGCAGACCCAGCCTCACAAGCTACAGGACCAGACCCAGCGCCAGCTCAAAAAGATAAAGCACCAACAGCACCAGACCCAAACCCAAAAGCTTCAGCACCACCACATGCTACAGCACCACCAGCAACAGCACCAACAACGCCAGCATCAGATCCACAAACCACAGCCCCAAAAGCGTCTGCTCCTCAGGCTCCAGGCATCAACAGGATCTACTACTCCTCAGCAATCTACAGCACCATCTGCAGCATCACAACCTCACAGATATATTTCTCTGCAACAGCTTATGTATAAGAAAAATATCTTCAGGTCAAGAGTGCTGCGGCCCACCCAAAAACCCAAGACCAAAAAAGCAGCTTGACAATTTTATTGTTGCTTCCTTCATATGTTTCTGGTACCAATAATCGAGACAGTTTACGTCCTTCACATGTATGTGTACTTTTTAAAAAAAATTTCACTGAAACTAATTTACTGTGAGAGAATTGTCATATTTTCCCCACATTACATGCTAATTTAACCGCTCTAAAATAGAATGTAAGACCAAAAACCTTTTCTCTGAAACACATTTTCGGATAACGTCATAGAAATGATGCATTTTAACTTTTTATATACATTTTTTAATATTGACTTTTCAGTTTTTCTCATTACTTTTTGCAGGTATAATGGATGCCTGGGCTGGAAAGAATCCCCATGTTCTTCTGTCGAAAATAGGTGCTTACAAAGGATTTTACTGGAATATCACACAAACTGGTACGGACATGGAGTTGGGAAGACAGGTAGAGTGATCTTGACTGTCACTATCAGTGTATTCTTAATGAAAATAGAAAAAAAAAACCTTTTTAAAATTATGTATTTACAATGCATATCTAGCCATCTTGGTGTGTGAGTGCAATCTCCAGAACTCTGCAAAAGCAGCATTCATAGATTCATTTGCAATGACTGCTGTGGAACAGAAAAAAATACTCAAATACTGACTCATGGTCAGTATTTACATAAATTATCCCATTTGTATTGTCATAAACACAATGATTAAAAAAGAATCCTACTTTAATTAGTTACAATGATGTGAGGAATATGTGCTTTGATATTGATTGGAGAATTTTAAATAGTCAAATTTATAAATATTTGTGTAAAGATAGTACTGTGCACAAGTCTTGAGCTTTATGCGCGGAGAATGTGAACTAGGTGCAGTGATTTATTGAAAGACATCCAAACATATGTCAGGTCTTTTTTTCCCCATTTTTTTTCATTTTTCTCATGGACATAACTTTCAGATACTGTTCATCTGCTGTTCATAATTTTAGAGGCCTCCCACTTCTTTTGTCCTCTACTTTTTTAAGGACACAGCACACCATGCTGAGATATGACACATTTAAACTCTTTAGGAATCACCTTGTTGGCATTTTATGCCTGTCAGACTGTTATATAATACTTCACAAATGATTTTGACATAAGAAATGCTTAATAAATCATGTTATTTATTATTTCATGTCTTTATGTTAATATTTTTTTGCAGCAACATTCTTTTGGTTCAATTGCAGATCAAACCAATGGAGCAGGAAGTGATTGTGGGAATTGTAACTGAGCATCATCACTGGACATTAGTGGTAAAAAAAAATGTGTGTGTGTGTCTCTCTCTCTCTCTCTCTCTCTCTCTCTCTCTCTATATATATATATATATATATATATATATATATATATATATATATATATATATATTTAATTTTTTTCCTATTAAATATTCATGAAACAGTTTTGTATGACAAATGAATTGCATGTAGATGAAGGTAAATTCCTATTTGTCCTTCACTAACAAACTGTGTTTTAGGTCATATACCTCCAAGAAAAGAAGTCGCTGTATCTGGATCCACTAAGAGAGCCAAAACAAGGCATCCAAAAATGTTTGGAATCTACAAGAATAACTGTTGGAATAACTGTTAAAATTTATTTATTTATTTATTTTTTTATTATACCAATTATAATTTTGCTATGAAATAAAGATAATTAAAAAATTGGTACACACATATTCAACTTTCCTCATCTATGAGTTTTGCATCTTTGACAAACTGGCAGAATGGAGCCCAAATCTCCTCAAATTGATCTTGCTTCTCTTTCTGTATATATGTTATTCTTTCCAAAGGGAAGGTTGCTAACATTTGTCTAATCCAAAATGCAACGCTTGGACTATCTGTTCTTTTCCAAAAGAGTGCAATAGATTTTTTAGCATGCAAGAGACACATATCTATTAAAACACGGTCCTTCTGGCTGTATTTATGACCACTGGGATATAGTCCAAATATAAATAGGGTAGGATCCATTAGAATATTTTTTGAAATAATTTTTGCTATTGTTTTCCTAATCTCTTCCCAAAAGGCTGTGATTTTTTTGCATTGCCATAAGCAATGTAGTAATGTCCCCTTTTCCTTCATGCATTTTGTACACAAATCGAGAATGTTTGGGTTGAATTTATTCAGTTTTACAGGTGTAATGTATGTTCTCATAGTCCATTTATACTGTAATAATCTAAATTTTGTACTAATGGATTGGGTGTGAGCTTTGGTGCAAATTAAATTCCAATTCTCAGGGGTAATTTCCACTCCTAGTTCCTCACTCCATGTTGTTCGAATTGTATCACAGTTTTCTGATGAAGTTGTCATTAATAAATTGTAAAGTTCTGATATTGCTCCTTTACTTAAGTTGTTTTTAACCATAAGTTTTTCCAGTTGTGATTCTGGGGGCTTGGTTATGAGCCCGTTTTGACTAGTCCTAATGTAGTGTCTGAGTTGCAAAAATTTATAAAAAAATTTACTATCCAATTTGTATTTATACTTCAGTTCCTGAAATGACATCATATTATCAGATTCGGTGTAGTACAAGTCTTGAATTTTTTTTAATCCTTTAGAGCCCCAGTGCTTGAACACGGCATCGGCTCTTGCGGGGCTGAAGTAATAGTTTCCCCATATGGGGGTGTACCGGGATAATGTATTAGATTCTTTAATGCTCTTTTTCACCTCGAACCATACTTTAATCATATTCTTTGTTATAAGTTTATTTGTGTAATCAATTTAGACTGTTTATCAGAGTTCAGATACAGAGGGAAGGGTAAATTTAAGCCATCAGATTCCATTTCCTGCTAATGTGGACAAAATTCCATCTTAAAATGGAATTTTATTCTTAATTGCACGGCCCAGTAGTACCAAATCATATTTGGACATTTTAAACCTCCCTTGCTGTAGGGTAGATATAATACTGATCATTTAACTCTGACTTTTTTATTTTCCCAAATGAAACTGCTAAACAGCTTATCTATTTTATGAAAAAATCTTCAGGTGGATGTAAGGGGATGTTTTGGAATAGATATAGCATTTTAGGCAGGATACTCATTTTGATTACATTTATTCTACCAATAAGGGATAATGGCAGAGGCATCCATCTGTTGATTAGCTGCGTTATTTCTTTCATTAAAGGTATGTAATTGATTGCTACTATTTTATCCAGTTTAGGCACAATTTGTACTCCCAAATAGGTCAACTGATCTACTACTTTAAATGGGAGTTCTTTTGGTAACAAGCCTTCTCCCTTTTCGTTATTAAGTAATAGAATTGAAGATTTGGAGTTGTTTATTGTGTATCCTGAGATCCTGCTAAACTGATTTATTAGATCCAGCAAGGCTGGGATGGATATTTTTAAGGTTCGAAATGTACAAAATCACATCATCTGCATACAAAGCAATTTTTTGCTCCATCTGTCCAGTTTTAATTCTCATAATTCCATTGTGTGTTCTCACGGCTATGGCAAGCGGTTCCATTGCCAAAGTGAATAGTAGTGGCGATAGTAGGCACCCCTGACGACAACCTCTCTTTATTGCAATTGGGCCTGATACATTTTGGCTTTTGTTTTTTTCCAGCTATCAGCGTAGACGGTCACACTTTTCTTCTCTTCCCAGCCCTTCCTTTTTACCCTGCTTCGCTGCTTTAGAGCCTCTCTTCACACAACTTCCGAACTGGAATTTATAGCTGGTCTCTCAACGCCATTGTTTTGATCAAATTTTCACCATAAGGAGATTGGGGGAAGGAGAACCCCATTCCCTCTTATCAATTGACATTCCAGATGGCTACGTTATGGATTCCTGTGTGGTGTGGAAGATGACATGCCTGGCCATATTGTCAATGGAATACACACACATTTGGCTTATTGACACTGGGGTTTCTCCGAATTGGACCTGGAGATACCTGGCTTGTCGTTGAGGACCAGCTACAGCAGAGCAACATCAGTGGGGTTTGGAGGAGTTTGAACTCAATTTCAGGCCACAAACCAAGCCCTAGGGTTGTGGGAGACTTAGAGTGGGTTAACAACCTGAACCAGTTCTTTAACAGGTTTGACCAGCCACCCACCCCTCCCCCAGCCCAGTCCCCCCTGCTGTCAGCCCCACCATCTTTAATGACTGCCAACCTTTCTTCTTCTTGGGACCTCACACCTCTCAGCTCTCAGCCATCACCCACCCCCTTCACTTCTGAGGACTCCATCTCACAACCCCCATCCCCCACCTCCATCTTGTCCCTCTCAACTCATCATGTGAGGAAGGAGCTACGTAAGATCAAGGTGCGAAAGGCTGCTGGTCCAGACGGCATCAGCTCCAGGCTCCTGAGGTGCTGCGCAGATCAGCTGTGTGGCATCATGGGATACATGTTCAACCTGAGCTTGAAGCTGGGGAAAGTACCACAACTGTGGAAGACCTCCTGTGTGGTACCGGTACCAAAGACCAAACATCCAAAGGATCTTAGCAGCTACAGGCCGGTAGCCCTGACATCGCATCTAATGAAGACCCTGGAGAGGCTGGTCCTCAACCATCTACGCCTCATGGTGTCGTCTTCGTTGGACCCGCTGCAGTTCGCCTACCGGCCTGGCATCGGGGTGGATGACGCCATCATCTACCTCCTGCACCGAGCTCTGACCCACCTGGAGAAGCCTGGAAGCACTGTGAGGATCATGTTCTTTGATTTCTCCAGTGCTTTTAACACCATCCAGCCAGGACTTCTGAGAGACAAGCTGGAACTGTCAGGAGTGGACCACCACATCTCCGAGTGGATACTGGACTACCTCACTGACCGCCCACAGTACGTGAGGACACAGGGCTGTGTCTCTGACAGGCTGGTCTGCAGTACGGGGGCCCCACAGGGAACTGTGCTGGCACCGTTCCTCTTCACCCTCTACACTGCAGACTTCTCCATCAACTCCCCACGCTGCCATCTGCAGAAGTTCTCTGACGACTCTGCCATAGTTGGCCTCATCACAGGTGAGGATGACTCAGAGTACAGACAGTGGACTCAGGACTTTGTGGACTGGTGCCAGCGGAACCACCTCCTGATCAACGCCGCTAAAACCAAGGAGCTGGTGGTGGATTTCCGCAGGCGCAGACCCACCACACGGACACCGGTGAACATCCAGGGAGTGGACATTGAGATAGTGGACTCTTATAAGTACCTGGGTGTTCACCTAAACAATAAACTGGACTGGACTCATAACACTGATGCGCTCTACAGGAAGGGTCAGAGCAGACTCTACCTGCTGAGAAGGCTGAGGTCTTTTGGAGTGCAGGGGACACTCCTGAAGACCTTCTATGACTCTGTGGTGGCATCAGCCATCTTCTATGCAACAGTATGTTGGAGCAGCAGCTTGTCTACAGCTGAGAGGAAGAGGATAGACAAGCTCATCAGGAAAGCCAGCTCTGTCCTAGGATGTCCTCTCGACTCAGTGCAGGTGGTGGGAGACAGAAGGACTCTGACCAAAATAACATCACTGATGGACAAGGTCTCCCATCCCATGCATGAAACTGTTGCTGAGCTGGAGAGCTCCTTCAGTGACAGACTGCTGCATCCTAAATGCACAAAGGAGCGTTACCGCAGATCCTTCCTCCCAGCAGCTGTAAGACTTTATAACCATCACTGCTCCCAACAAAAACCACAATAGCCTACACAATGTAGGATAATATATAATATACTGTAAATAGTCCGGCACATCATGCACATTGTATATAGTGTTATTATTATTATTAGTATTAAGGTTAATATTGTTTGTTGATTTTATATATATTCTTTTCTTAATAGTGTGAATTATTATATCTTTATTTATATTTATAATAACTGCGGCTGCTGTTACACCCAAATTTCCCCTCTGTGGGACAATAAAGGCTGTTTCTTCTTTCTTCTTCTTCTTCTTCAATTCAGGAAGTCTAGGCAGCTGTCTGGCCTTGGTAAGGCTGCTTATGACGGGAACGCGGGAAGAGTACAGACTCAAACTCATACTCTGTATATCTGGAGCTGATTCAGAGGGGTAAGATCTTGGAGATGCATGTATCTGTTTCTGCACGGCGAAGGAACGAACCAAGAAGATTCGGATGAATTGGATTTTTTCGCCACAGAGAGGTGCCAATAAGACTGAAGGCTGTCAACAAATTAATCAGTACAGTCTGTACCACAACAAGTTGTAGAATCAGGAATTTGGCTCCCTGGCGGCCTTGGACTGCCGCTTATCAAATTGTCTCCGGGATGTTTGTAAACAGATGCTCTACGCCCCCCCGCCGTCCTGTCTTCTTCTGACCTGTGTTGGACTGATCTCCCTGACCTAGCCGCTGATGAACTCTACATCTTATCAGAACTGTTAGCTGATAAGGGAGTTTGCATCAGCCCCACAGTAGCCCCCCCCTCGCCTCCGCTGGCTCCCCTGTCCATCCCTCCCCACCCTAGTGCTCCCATGCTATATGTTTCTGCTGTGTCACAGAGGTTTTTGTAACCTTATACTGTGTATGTGCATATGTATACAAAGTATGAGAAGATTTTTTTTCCTCACTCATCCCTGTATGTTTTCACTATTGTTTCTGTCTTTTTAATGGCAGCGCCTCCAGAAGGGGGGCAGCATGGCCACAGTTCACCTATCTCCCTGTGTTTGTTCTATTTGTCTTCTTGGATGGGTGTTCTGTTAACTGTAATTTCCCCATTGTGGGATCAATAAAGTATCACGGTACATGGCACCGCCTTCAGGATACAATGTTTGAACCACTGGATGCACATGGTGGTACGCTTCTTTGGGGCTTCTCCACACCGTAACTCTCCCAGATGTGGGGAAAACAGTAAAGGTGGACTCAGAGAACAATACATGTTTCACATTGTACACAGCCCAAGATTTGCGCTCCTTGCACCATTGAAACGGACATTTGGCATTGGCACAAGTGACCAAAGGTTTGGCTATAGCAGCCCGGCCGTGTATATTGACCCCGTGGAGCTCCTGACAGATAGTTTTGGTGGAGTTGAGGTTCACATTTAATTCTGCCGTGATTTGGGCAGCCGTGGTCTTATGTTTTTTGGATACAATCCGGGTTAGCACCCGAACATCCCTTTCAGACAGCTTCCTCTTGCGTCCACAGTTAATCCTGTTGGATGTGGTTCGTCGTTCTTGATGGTATGCTGACATTACCCTGGATACTCTGGCTCTTGATACATCACAAAGACTTGCTGGCTTGGTCACAGATGCGCCAGTAAGATGTGCACCAACAATTTGTCCTCTTTTGAACTCTGGTATGTCACCCATAATGTTGTGTGCATTGCAATATTTTGAGCAAAACTGTGCTCTTACCCTGCTAATTGAACCTTCACACTCTACTCTTACTGGTGCAATGTGCGATTAATGAAGATTGGCCACCAGGCTGGTCCAATTTAGCCATGAAACCTCCCACACTAAAATGACAGGTGTTTCAGTTTCATTGTCCAACCCCTGTACAAGTAAAATGGGACAATTGTTTTTATAAGAAAAAAGCTAATGAGACAAAATAATGAAACATAATTATACACCAAAGAAAGGAATTGACTCACTGAAAATAGATGTGTCTGTAAAATAGTGTTTAGGCTATTGGTCAGTTTATTTAGTCACCTTCAAATCTCGATTTTCAGTTTGCTGTGAAAATCTTGTGAAAGGAATCAGTAGATTTTCCATCTACTCAAAAGGCCATAAATACACACAGGCTGCAAATTGCAACCACTCTCCTCCTAGAGACAGGTATGATTTGATGTTCTGACAAGTCTAACACTTCCATTGTGACTGCTGTTGAAACAAAATATACAGTTATTTGAAGTAACAGGTGCAGTAAGCATTATACATGTTTTTTTGTTTGTTTTTTAATACACATGACCTGACAAACCTCCATCACTTCTGTGGGGAAGAAGAGTATGATAATGACTTCAACTAGGTAATGACATCCAAAAGAGAGATCATTAAATGTTATCAAGAATTCCCTTGAAATGGTATTTTAACCCAGTTTTTGTGTGTTTTTTATAGATTCAGTGTTTGCGGTGGTTCCACCAGTACTGCATAAACAGCCCACCACCAGAAGAAAGTTTTATTTGTTTGGCTTGTAAACAGTTGAAATATGATGACTACCACTCCAGTGAGTTTGCTAAGGGCACACACCATAGAAAACATAAAATAAAATGTGTTTCTGTCTATCAATGTATAATTAAGGTGTCGCAAATAAAATAATCTAAAAAATCAGCCAGATTATTAGGTGTACTCTGTTTTATTCAGCAAAGAAAAGCCTTCATGGTAGGAGTGTGCATTATAGAAAAGGGGCACAGATTTTGGCAGATGGAGAAACACAGCCTGATAAAGTAGTGCAGTTTAAGCTACTCCTTCCACACATGACGCTACAATGTCCTGAAATTAGTATTAAAATCCTTTCAATTTAAAACAATACCATACCTTTGTTTTACAGTGTTTTAGGTTTATTGCAGCGAATACAGACTAGTAACAAGTAGCTTGTAGAGGCACGTAAGAGTTGGCTTTGAGAGGGGTCTAAGGCATGGCAACTGGCTCCGCCTCCTCATCCTCTGTGCGCTCTCGAGGGTGGGGATACAATTTATGTCGAGGGTAACTACTTTAACACGACACCAATGGACCATTAATACTAACCATATTAAATTATCTTGCAGGCCGAATTTAATTGGCCCGTGGACCTTGAGTTTGACACGTGTCATAGGGGGTCATTTTGATTGTTGGGTTTTCTTTGTAATTATTGTAGGGTCTTTACCTTACCTTTACCTTAAAGCACCTTGAGGTGACTGTTGTGATTTGGTGCTATATAAATAAAACTGAACTGAGCTGAACTGAAGCCTTGAGAAAGTCTGAAAATGAGCAGAATAGGGCCCCTTTAATGGAATGATTGGACTGTGTGATCTTTGAGTATGTGTAATAAAGTGGCAAGAGAGCAAAGAAAAAAAAGCAGACAAAATAAAGTAAGAGATAGGAAAACAACAGAAAACAAAAGGCTTGAGGGAGAGAGGAGCAAAAATGAGAAAGACAGGAGGAGAAAGACAAGAAATATAGATTGTGATTGCAGTGATTTATGAGTGAGGACTCATTCAGCCAAACCCCAGAAACCCAATTATGTCTGAAAAGCCTTTAATGTCCCCTATTACACCGCGGGCGATGCCTTCATTCAACTCATTTCTCCAACATATTATGAATATCAGCTGTGGCTCTGTAACACCGAGCGACTATCAATGTCCCTACAAAGCAGAAATGTTCCGTCGCCCTTCTGTTCTTCAGAGAGCCCAGAGTTTGATGAATGAGTGGCCATTATACAGTTATTCTAAGTCTGGAACTACTCAAGAATGGAAAAAAGAATGACAGTCAGCTATTTGTCAGACAGGGCTCATGTGGCTGTCTGGACAGCTGGTGTTTTAGCCTGAAAGAGGTCAGGAGCTACTAAAACAGGTCCTGAAATGATTTATGCGACTTGAAGTTTCAAGAGCCAGTTTTTAATTTAAGGCATATAAGTTAAAATATTTACATATACAGCTACTGAAGTGGAAAGTTTCTGTGTGCCTTAAAGGAACAGTTCACCTCGGATTCTTTGATGGTGCCAGTTGGCTGATAGTGTAAATAAACGAGAGATTCACTGAAATAAATGCCATCTTGTCAATAATATGCGGACAGTGTCACACATTTTTTAAAATTTAACTCAGAGGCAGGCACACAGAGGTAAATGGAAAATGAGCCTTCATTGTGGCTGAAGATTCAAACAAACACACAAACCAAGGCAGATAACTAAACTAAGGCAAATGTAAACTGGGAGGAATAACTAGGGAACACTAGGCAGATGGACAACACAAGAACGGCTCACAGCCACAACGACAAGACTCTGACAAATGACAAGGGGAAGACTGAGACAATACATACACAGGAGGTAATGAGAGGAGAGTGGAAACATCTGGGGAGAAAGGTGAACAGTATAACACTAACGAGACAAATGAAGCAAAACTAAACACAAGACACATGGGACAAGGGACTGTCAAAATAAAACAGGAAGAGAGAAGGCAGGAAAACAGAAACACAAACTTGACACCATGCGGGGGGACAGACACACTGAGGAAAATGGACACAAGAGACTTCACACAAAAAGGAAGGGACACTGAAGGAAAACACAGGGAGAACTAAAGTCTAAAGCAACCAGGAACTTAAGTAAGCAACAACTGGTAGACACCCCACTTCACTCTGTTGAGTCTGGGCTTGAGTTTGTAGATAACTTGGATCATGATATTGCGGCATGTCAAATATCAAAAGTCCAAGTAGAACTAGTTTCATGAAAATTACAGGTTTTTTTGGTGGACTTCAGTGACCTCCTCAGTCAGATCTGAATCGAGCAGAACACCTTTCATATTTGATAGAACGAGAGCTTTTGCAGCCGACAAATCTGCAGAAATGATGTGATGCAACATGGAGCAGGATATCAAAGGAATGTTTAAACATCTCGTGAGTTCATGACAGCACGAACTGAAGCTGCTCGAGAGCAAGGGGTGATGTGATTTCAAATGAACTGGCATGAGCAGCTAGTTGCCATGATACATATCCGTGGAGCAGAGCGAATGACATTCTGGCCAGATTCTGTGTCAGCGCTAAGCTTAAAGCGCTTGTGCAGCTGACAGGAACTCAGTTCGAGTGCGACTCAGACAGACACCTGTCCTCAGCCTTCCCAAATCTAAATTCTACACATACTTTGGCAGAGCTATCCTGTTTATTTTATCTCATTTTTATATTCAGCCTGGTCACTGTTCAGCCTCTGATCTATAATGGATCAAAAAACCTAAAGAAAAAAAAACATGGAAGACAGCTAAGGATATATGCACATAGATGAGTGCATACATTTCTCAGTTTTCTGTAAATACTCATGTTTGAAGGCAGCATGAAATATTAACAGAACAAGAAAAGAAGGACAATTCTACACAATCAGAATTCACAGAGTTCATCCGTCTCCCTTCCACTGACGTTCGTACTTCTCCCGGGTTCTTTCATTTGCTTTTGTACAACTTAATTGTTCCTGCTAATTATGCCACTGCTACAGCTTCTAACTTGTGGTTATATGAGGCTGTAAAAGAAGTCCACCCTCTCTTTACTGTAGCTGGAATTTGCTACACGTCATTCTTCACTGAGACAATACTGAAGGATGTGGTCAGCATGCTCTCAGTCAGCTTTATATTACTTTTCATGAAATTGTCTTTGGGGTGAATAAACCACTGACTGGTCACAAGAAAGTGACTGACAGCATTTGATTGTGTTGTTTACTGGTACTTGTTTACTATGGCATTAATTTAAAAGAAAGACATTCACAAAAAAAAAAAAAAATCATATCCTGCTTTTTTATTTTTTTGAGAAAACATATAAACTCACAATCTATTGCTGCTTAGATGAGGCAAGAAGCTATAAATGCTGGACAGATCCCCACCCCATCACAGAGCTAATACTGAGAGAAAGAACTTGTATCAACTGCAATTTAAAATCTCTAATGACTGGAAAATTTTTGTTTGACCAGCAGCCAGTTCAAACTGTGAACTTTCTTGATGTTACTTGATGTTACTTGAAGCCGAAGCAGTACGATCAGTTCAGTTTGGGCTGCTGTAACCCAGACCCACAACTGGGATAACTGAGGATTGTAAAGGAAATTCCTCACATGGTTGGATCGTCAGACCATTTGCTTAGGACCACCTTTTATGAAATTATGAAATGTACATTAATTTAAATATCTCCTCTCATCTTTTTAATATAATGTAGAGACTTCAGGGTCCAGGCTTTGCTGATTAAACTCTGGCTTGTTCTGTTTGGGCCTTCAGTTGGACCCAAAGAAATTTTCAGATCTGCTGTGGTGTGAATGAAGATGATAACACAGCAGTGGGGGGATGCTTTTCTCTCTGCAGCACGTATATGTGTTTGCTGAGTGAGAGTGCAACGTCTTGGCCCTGTGTATGCACATGTGTTCGAGCGTGTGAGTGTGTTTGTTTTAAGTGTATCTGTGTGCATGTACAGTGGGGTTAGTGTGTGTGCTCTTGGAGGTGTAAGCCTTCTTAAGATAAGCTATCTACAGCACCCAGACACTGTAACACAGTGCTGATAGACACTGGTTATCACTGCAACAGTAAACCCTGGGGAGAGAGAGAGACCTGCAAAAAAAGAGGAAAGGAGAAAGAGAGAGTGAGGACATTCAGATAGCTTTGGGAATTCAAGCAATGCAGGGAGAGACATCAGAAAGAAGATTAAAAAAGAGAAAATAAATGAAAAAGAGCAAGAAAGGCAAAAGAATCATTGCTTTGTCACATCCATCCATCCATCCATCCATCCATCCATCCATCTATCCATCTATCCATCTATCCATCCATCCTCTGCCACTTATCTGGGTCCAGTTCTTGGGGGCAGCAGCCTAAGCAGAAATTCCTAGACCTCCCTCTCCCTGTCTACCTCCTTCAGCTCATCCATGGAAGGACACCAAGGTGTTCCCAAGTCATTCAGACATCAAATCTCTCCAGCATGTCCGGGATCTGTCCCAAGGTCTTCTCCTGGTACAACATGCCTGAAACACCTCACCTAGGAGACGCCCAGGAAGCATCCTAATCAGATCCTCAAACCACCTCAACTGGCTCCTTTTGGTGTGGAGGAGAAACAGCTCTGCTTTGAGTCCCTCCTGAATAACTAAACGCCTCACCCTATCTCTAAGAGAGAGCCCAGACAACCTTTGGAGGAAGCTCATTTCCACCTCTTGTACATATGATCTCCTTTTTTTGGTCACTACCCAGAGGCTATAACCATAGGTGAAGGTAGGAGCGTAGATCAACCAGTAAATTGACCATGCTGCTTTCATGCTCAGCTCTCAACTTACCACAACACATTGATACAGCATCCACATCACTGCTGACACTGCACAGTCTGTCAATCTTCCACTCCACTTGGGGCAGAAACTCTTCACCAACCCTGAGTAGGCACTCCACCCTTTTTCTGGCTGAGAACAGCTGCTCCATACTTGGCTGAAAAAGCCCCAGTGCAAACTGAAGGTCACCGCCTGATGTAGCAAATAATAATATATATAATTAAAAAAAAAAATTAATTACACATGACTCATGTATATAATTTATTTATTCACTTATTCCTTTATGCTCAACTAGCAAACCCCCACAAAATAGGGAACGTGCACAATCATTATAGTATGATGCTATGATACATTATAACATGGACAGAACCTGCATATTTGAAATCAATAAACACATCAGAAATGTGATGCTGCCCCTCCACAATCATTCACTCGATGTCAGTTGTCTGTGTTTCAGTAAGAATGTAAATATGCTGATGTGAAGAAAGCAGGAAATTGAGGGAGAAATAAAGAGAAAATAAAGAAAAGGGAGAACGAATGAATGATGAGTTTTAACTGGGAAGATGAGATGAGAGTGTTGAAGGCAAAAGACAGGGACAGAAGGCTGATGAACAAAGGAGGGGAGATGAGGAAATGAAGGAAGAGAAGACGACAGAGGACTTTTGGGATTTGAAATGTTAAAAGATGAGAGGAGAGAGCAGGTGATGTAAGAAGATGAGAGAAAGGGAAGATGAGAGAATAGAGAAAAAGAAAACACGAGGTCAAGGAGAGACGGGTATAGTCATGAGAATATGTTCCTGATGAAAGCAGCATTAAAAAATGTCTGACAATGATGCTTTTTTGTTTATTAAATTTAAATATAAACCTTTTTCTTCATCACAGAATAAAATGACTTTAAGCTCTGTGCTTTGCTCACTTTAATTTAAATGAGGACACACTGTTATCCTTCCATATCCTCATGATGAACTTGTAATGAAATAATAATTTTGTAATATGTTGAAATCCTTAAGCAACAGAAGCTGTCTCAGGTTAATGCAGCTAAAGCAGATTTTAGAAAAACAGAGAGATAATTTATTGCATTTTCTTCTTTAGTTAACTGAAAATGAGGTGTCATGGAAACTTACCCGACATGCCTACTATTTTTAGAATGCTCTGTGGAAGTCCTCAAATTCCAACTGCCTGCATTTGTCAGGACGCTGTGCTGTTGTTCCTGTGGTGGGCTCGCTCTCTCTTACTTTTCCAGGAGGCAGGCGTTTTGATGTTTTTCTGTCTCTCTCTGAGGCAGGACCGTAGGTCAGAGCTGGGCAGCCTTGCCCACCTGATTCTGGTAATGTGGCAAGCAACCCTGTATTTAAAGCCCAGTCGAATCCCCCTGGTCTTCCCCAGAGTGTCAGCAACCATGTGGTAAACGACCTCAAGCCATTTCATGACCAAGAAAATTTTTGTGCATTCGCTCATGTCTCTGGCTTTGTTTAGTGCCTATGCTACGAAGCTCAGCCTCGCTTTCACTCACCTGCATCTTCGGACCAGCTGGCTCGCCACGTTTCCCGGGAATCACTCACAACACACCTACACCTGCCTGCCCTCCTGGAAATCGTCTTAGCCCCCACAACAACCACACACCCCCTCTCAAGGACTGCCCAGCTTCCACTTACAAGCAAGACTCTTTGTAGCATTTTGGAATTGCCCACTTCTCCTGTGGAACAAACAATAACTCACCCACACCACCAGTGTTCTTCCCCTGTGCCAACTGCCAGTGAACTAGCATTTTGTGGGAAAGGACCCAGCTTCTAGTGTAGAATCTAAGCAATCCTGTGTTTTCAATAAACTGTATATCGCTCCTGTCTCCTTGTCTGAGTTTGCACTTGGGTCCACTTCGTAGCTTCCGCTGTAGCTCTGACAGAATTTGCAAGTCTGTAAAGTGGAAGTTTTCACTGGAAGTGTCCACATTACCTAAGCCTGAAGGTGGCATGTCAGGTCAAGACCATAACAAAGAGTATGCAATTTTTCTCCAAAATCACTATTCCTGCTGCATGTCCAAAATCAAGCTATAGTTTAAGGATTGCCATTTTGACACACTGGAGGAGATCCATTGGAGAGAGACAACTGCAATTAGACCGGATTGGACTTCCACAGTTATCTAGCAATAGCAGAAGTGCTGGGAGTGGCTCAGAAGTGCACAAGGAGATGATTCAGAGGGGATATACAGTCAGATTTAGATGAAACTTGAGATTGAAGACTTTTTCTTCTTTGGTACATCAAGAGTATTGTGCAAGATATTTAAAAATAAAGAAAACATAAAAACCCCTCCCAATCGCCACCTTATTGTGGTGGAGGGGTTTGTATCACTGCATGAAAAGTGGGGTTTTCGACAGTTTCTTGTATGTAATATTGCCGCGCGCCTTGAGATTTCAGGCTCTCAGCAGGAGGCTTTGGCCAGAACAGTGAACTGTAGGGAAACTGCCGTGGACTCTCTGTGTCAGTGCTCCCTCAGCTCCCCCCCTCTCCTCAGGTCTAGGGCTGGCTCTCATATGTAAAGGAGGTTTCTGTGAGTCATACAAATGCAAATTAAGTACTCACCAGTGGTCACCAGTACTCACCAGTGGTCTACCCCTCCCAACAGTTGTAACCAACATATTTTTATTTTGAGATATATATAATCAAATTTACATTATCATCTTTTAAGCCTTTTTCCATTACAATGTGACTACACATAAATTACACAATGTAACAATTTAAAAAAAAAATTGTTCCCAGTTGTTAAGTGTGTTTCTCTAATTGTTTGTGCCTTAAATGAATAGAAAAAAAGTTATTATTCCCTGTAAACATTGCTTTTGTGGTCAGCACAATGATATTTTGAAATGTATCTATTTTTAAGGATATTCGCGATATTTCAAGAGACTTCAAGAAGTTTCTGGAATTGTGAGAACTATCAAGAAGTTTCTAGAACTGTCCAGAATTATGCAGAACTTTCTGGGACTGTACAGAATTGTACGTACACTTGTACGTACACTTCACCCCACATCCATTACAGGAGGAACTTAGGAAGGACCACTACTTTCAAATGTATATATTGGGTGTTATTCTAGTACCGGGTGATCAGTCTTGCGCCGCTGAATCCTCAGTACACTCTTGTACTTTGATACTGCATGGAATAAAGATAAACCATTTTTTATCAAGTTTGGAGAGACATCCTTTTTCCTTACAGTACACAGCAACTCAGTCAATTTAGATGGCATCAAGAGGTTGCATACATCCAGCAGACGCATTTCTCTACGTATGTGGCCAATTTATAAAGACAAGAGCGAAAAAGTACTCTGTGAAAGCAACTGCTTCAGGAGAAAGCAGCAGGTCAGACACTGAGGAAGACGTTGAAGATCTCGATTTCTCTTCATATGCAGCTGAGGAGCGGAAGCCATACTACCCTAACCAAAAAGAGCTCAACGATCTGATCAGAGACCTTGGGCTCACCAAGTCCAATGCTGAGCTTCTGACATCAAGACTCAAGCAATGGAACTTATTAGATGAAAGCGTCCAAGTCACAGATCAGAGGAAGCATCACCAAGTTTTTTCCAGCTTCTTCAGTCATCAAGATGGACTGTGCTTCTGCAACAATGTGGCCGGTCTATTCGAGACTATAGGTATCACCTGTAACCTGAAGGAGTGGCGCCTCTTCATAGACAGTTCATGCAAGAGCCTCAAAGCTGTGCTGCTTCACAATGGGAACAAGTATCCATCTCTTCATGTAGCGTACTCGGTGCACCTGAAAGAGGAATACACCAGTGTCAAGATGTTGCTAGGTGCCTTGTAGTATGAGTATGGCTGGGAAGTTATCGGAGATTTCAAAATGATGTCATTCCTGATGGGCCTCCAAGGTGGTTTTACAAAGTATCCTTGCTTTATTTGCCTTTGGGACAGCCGGGATACTGAAGCGCACTACCACAGGCGGGACTGACCTCAGCGGACAGAGTTCTCTGTGGGGAAGAACAACATAAAGTGGGAGCCACTGGTGGACCCACGCAAGGTGCTGATGCCACCACTACACATCAAGTTGGGACTCATAAAACAATTTTTCAGGGCTCTAGATAAGGAGTCGAGAGCTTTCAATTACCCCCAAGATCTTTTCCCTAAGCTGTCTGAAGCAAAGATCAAAGCTGGTGTCTTCATCAGACCACAAATCAAGAAGATCATAGAGTGCAGTGAATTTCCCAAGAAGCTGAATAGGAAGGAGAGAGCAGCTTGGAACAGTTTTGTCGCAGTGGTTTACGGCTTCCTAGGCAATCATAAAGATGAAAACTATGCACAACTGGTTCAGACTCTGATAAAGAACTATGCTGCAATGGGCTGCAGGATGTCACTCAAAATCCATATCCTTGATGCTTATCTTGATAAGTTCAAAGAGAACATGGGAGCTTATTCAGAGGAGCAAGGCGAGCACTTTCACCAGGACATTATGAACTTTGAACGCCGTTACCAAGGACAATATAACAAGAACATGATGGGCAACTATATTTGGGGATTGATTTGTGAAAGTAATTTGCAGTATAGTTGTAAATCTCGGAAAACCACACACTTCTGAACAGTTTTTGGTAATCTGTGTAAATTTGCAATGCATATAGTGTTCTTAGTCTGACTGTATGAATGAGAAGATGCAAAATCGACTGTTTCTATTGTGAAAATGCATATCTTTCGTTGCCGTGGTCACAGAAGCGAAGTTTATGATGAATGTAAGCAATTTTACATTTGTTTTAGACATAAGCAATTGGAATATAACACTAAAAGGCTGGGAACAAAACTTGTGTTACATTGTGTTATTATACAGCGAAACACATATAAACTTTTATTTTGCTATACATGGATGCACATAAGAGATATCAGCAAAACCTTCATGAGAAAAATGAAAGTAAAACAAAAAAACAGTAAAATGTAAAAAAAAAAAAAAAAAGTAAAAATTTTAATGCAACAGTCACCTTCTCAGTTGTCTTAAACTTAAACAGACAGTGGATGTGTGTCTTCCAGTTCATAGGGGGTCGTTTTGACCGTTGGGTTTTCTCTGTATTATTGTAGGGTTTACCCACAATACAAAGCGCCTTGAGGCGACTGTTTGTTGTGATTTGGCGCTATATAAATAAAATTGAATTGAATTGAAATGAAATGAATTGCATTCCGTGTGGCAGCTTCCTCGCCTGTGATTGGACAATACAGATTACGTACGAGATCACGCTGAAGGTCTCACAAGACCACAGGAAATCAGTGCGGTCGTTCTCTTCCGTTCAAACTGAATGGCGTTCTTTGTCTACGCTGCTTTCCTAATACGACAATGGAAGACGTCGTCTATATTTTCAACACCCCAGAAGCTCCTCGTGAAAGCGGGCCTCTCTACTGGCCAGCTTCAACCAGCCCCGCTGCAGACGAGAAGACACTGCTGGCTGCAATGAGTGGGTTATCTCCTCAGTTACTCAAGTTTCTACTAGCGCAACTGAAAGACAAGATGGCGTCTATTGTGTAGCGACTCGATGCTCTGGACTCAAACAAAGAAAAGACGGCAGCACAATCCGAAAACTGCGGTAAGACTTGGTCGTTTCTAAAACCAAAATACTAAGAGTGGCGGAATGGTCACAGTAAGCTGACAGACGTATTGTGATTTGGTTTGTTATTTTTATTTGGTTTCATCTTATAGGAAGCAGTTCGCGGCCTGCACAACTCCGAATCCAATAAAAGCCGGTATGATCCTCTGCAGAGGTAAGAATCAGAAACAAAGCACGCAGTATTCAATGTGTGGAGGAGAGAAGAACTTAAAATGTTTTTACTCTTATTTATTTTCACCTTTATTTTCCACAGACTGTGTCCACCTCACAATGCGAGTGTGAGTGTTCCTAATGCGTGGACCGTGATATAATTGTGTGTAAGTATTTATTGGTGTTGTTTGTGTGTTTTTTGCCTGGATAAGTTTATGTATGCACTGTGTTTACGCTCTTTATTTACAATGTACAAAAATGTTTTCCAGCTTCTTGCAAAACCTACGAGACGGTCCACCTCAACTTCCGCTACAGTCAGCCTCACGTTCCGGAAAAGGCGGCAGCCATTAAAACTCCTGCCCGGTGTCGTGCAAGAAGGAAGCCGGTAAGACGTGTTGGATTGTATTCTTGGTCTGCTGTATTTGTGCAGCTTGTAAATGCAGTTTTATTTTTGGAAAATATTACTTATTGGTTTTTTAACTTTATATAAAATCTGGCTTCTTTTGAACAACCCAAAATGTATATAAAAAGGTGATTCAGTGAAGGTGAAAATAATTAACACTGAATGTTTATAGTTTTAGCAGCTGTAACATTTTGGGACCTAAAAGATAAAAAAGTGTATAATCAGTTTAAAGGTGCCTCAAGGGTTAATGACCAAAATCACTGAAGTACTTTTATCAATGTTACATTTTTTCAAAGTACTTGTTCATTTGTCTTTTATTCACAGGATGCGAAGGAGTTGGTACTTTGTCACATAACCATTGTTTTTGATGACAAAGATCACTGCACGAAAAGAAGCATATTCGTCCCCGTATACTGACGCCGGCGCCGCTAGTAAACGGCAGCTTTCGTCAGCATGCGGGGATGCGTTTTGCTGATATCTCTTATGTACATCCATGTATAGCAAAATAAAAGTTTATATGTTTTATATGTTTATATGTTTTCTTATTACATCTGCCTTGGTAGTCTTTAATGTCATTAATGCATGTGAACATTCACTGAACGTTTATGGCAGTGTTCATGGGATGTTGTCTGAATGTTCAGTGCTAGCTGGGAAGCCACTGCACAGGAGAGGATGATGGTGTGACAGACTTTTTGTTACAGTGAATTAGACTGAAAACTGAGTATGTTTTTCAATTAAAATAATGCTTGTGGTGTCACCAAAATCAAGTTATTATAGCCTTTGTTTATCTCCCTCAGTCCACTAAAGTTCAGGGTTCACAAAAAACTCCATGACAAAGGCTCACAAGACAGAAGCTCACAGACAGAAGCTCACAGACAGAAGCTCACAGACTTATTGGAAAAAGGGACAAAAGCTCTAAACGTCCAAAAGTATATTTCCAACTAGATAATACTAATTTATAAATTAGAATGCTTTCTTGTGAGTTTAGTCTTGTTTGAATGTTTTGCTGTATAATAATTTATGTGTAGTCACATTGTAATGGAAAAAGGCTTAAAAGATGATAATGTGATTTGATTATATATATCTCAAAATAAAAATATGTTGGTTACAACTGTTTGCTGCTTCTTTTCGTGCAGTGTATGATGGGTGCAGTGTGAAGAGCGGACATGGGCCCACCCTCCTGTAGATCCACCACCCACAGGAGGTGTTACAGGGGTTGAACCCCTGCAATGTGTCGAACCCCAACTATCGAGGCTGTTGGGACATGAACGTCACCTCTCTGGTGTGGAAGGAGCCTGAGCTGTAAAATATAATCCTAGCACTTTAGCACAAGTAAAGTAAAAAATTTGCCTTTGGTTGATTATTTCTTTGTTGTAACAATGTTTTTGGCAATGAATCTTATACTGTTGGAAGGCCTGTTCATTTCCTCTGAAATGGTGCCACATTTGTGAGGAAAATGCATTTGTGGGTTGAGCAGCAGAGTTGAGTTGAGGCTGGACAACATTGCTAACACTGTGCCATGTTCATTTGCAACCTCTGAACCTCAGTCTGAACAAGCCTGATCTACAGAGGCCAGCCATGCAGGACCCAGAGATCCTTTACCAGTGTCCCAGTGCCAGACACCCTAGAACAGGTCCATACACATTTCAGCCCTGTTGTGGTTTGCAAGTGCATATTTTGTGTTGACATTGCCTCCCATTTCATCTTCCATCAAAATGTTACATCTTTTTTTTATCTTCACCTGCAAATTAAATGAACAAAAAAAAAAAAACCCAAAACAAACCAAAGCAAAAAACCGAAATAAAAAAAACAAGCCAAACTCTTCTGATGGATGTCCCTTTGTTGTTTAAAGATGGGGATAATCAATAATTCACATCCAATCATAGCATACTCACACAGACTATAATATCTACCACTGATCCTGTGCTCCTTTCGGAACGTTCTCCCGAGCGCTGTTTGTCCAGGTTTCAGCCACGGTTTGTGTGTTCATTGGATAATTTTGCAATGTGATATTATGCTGACCCCCCCACCCCCCGACCTCTTACACCCATACCTGTATATCTCTTTCCTGTCCCTCTTTTTCTGCCACCATTTCATTTTTCATCCCCGCAGTATTTCCTTCCTCACACCTTCCCCAATTATCCTGTCACATCTCCCACCAGGTGTGTGTGTGTGTGTGTGTGTGCTTCAGCTGCTTCACAGGTTCTCTGACATCTCTATCCTTACAGATAATTGGATGTTGGGTCATGACATCAAAAAGCTGCCAGGGGAGGACATGTATGGGGAGAGCAACAGAGAGAGAGAGGGGAAAAAATGGGAAGAGAGAGATGAAAAGAGTTATGGAATAACTTTGAATTTTATGCAATTTAATACAGCAACTCACAACAAGATTAACTAAAATAAACAGATCTGTAATACATATGGTCTGGAGCATAGTTTGACTTTTTAATCACTAGTTTTTTAAAATCATTATCACACCTACAGAAAGCAATTTTAGGGAAAGGAGTTGGCAGACATAGGACATACGCAGAGCATTTTATCTGAAAACTGTTATATTCAAACTAAAACGTAATGTAAGCATGGTGTGGAGGGTTTTAGCTGGTTTTGGAATTCTTGATGAAGATACTTCAATTTGGGTTTTTGTTCAAGTTTTATTGTTACTCCAACTGTTTGAAGTCTTCTTTTCTGTATTTGGTGGATTCTGGGTTCCCCTTTTTCATTTCTTTATTCCAGTTGATTGCAAGCTTTATTTCCTCTTCATGTCTCTCATTGATGCTTTACCGTATGGTTATTCTCCTGATGAGTTTCAGGCTTTCTGTGTTTCAGCTCATGTCTTGGTTTCCATTAGTAGTAGCTTGATTTCCCTCAGTTTTTGCCTCTCTGCTTCTCTCTCTGTTAGTATTCATGTCTGCGCCAGTCTTCTGTGGTTATTTCCTGTTTACTTTGTTCCATCATGTCCTGTGTTAGTTTGGGCTTGCTGTTTGTCTCCCCTGGTTGTCTTCACCTGAGTTTCACTCCTGTTCGTCATTCACCAATCAGCCCTCTGCCCATGGTATCTGTTGTGTTATTGCTTTTTGGATTATGTATTCACTTTATGAACTTTGTTATATCCTTTAGGTATTTATTTATTTTTGTCAGTGTGAGGAGATATCTTAGCCCTTTGGACACGTTACAGAATCCTGGATTTCCACCAATGCATCAACTGGCACGTGAGTGTGTGATGAGTAGAAAGTAGAAGTTATCTAAGAATATGTTGAACTCTAAATCATGCAACACTAGAGTCCAAGAATGAAAATATGTGTCTTGGAAATTAGCACAGTGGCTCACCTTTGACCTGAAGTAACATATCACTAGGGTGCTATGCTGTGTTACCTGGTCCTGTTTTAACACCTGGTACACATCTGACTGACTCAGCTGACCCACTGGGCTGAGGAAGGCTGTTCCAAAGGAGCTAAAATCTCAAAGCATGGTCACCTCAGTTAAAAGCAGTCAGCAGTCAGCCTCTGTAATCATCTGATCACAGAGGCTGACTGCTGTAATAAGTGCTCAGCTGGTCTGCTACATACACAGGAGCACAGACATGTAAGAATAGGAGTTATGCGTATGTGCTGGCTAGTTTTTGTTAGGTGCTGTGTGATTGAAGATGGGCTAGGGAGGGCTGATAGATGCATGTGAAAAGTAGGTCACAATAATGAAATGGGAGAAAATTAAAGTATAAACTCCAAATTATTGGGTGACAGGAAATGAGTGATTTCCCCCCCAATGTTTCTTAGATGCAAGTGTCAGTGTGGACCCAAAAAGCAGACTCATGGAACTGAACTTATAAACAAGGGCCAAACCTTTATTGTGGCAGGCAGAAGTCCATAAATATAAATAGAAGCCATGCTGGGGAAACTAAGAGGAACACAGTGGAAGGATACAGACATCACAACAAAGAGCAAGGAGAGCTGGGGCTATAAATGCACACAAGATCTTTAATGGGAATGGGGAACAGGTGAGTAAACAAACAGGTGCAATGAATCAAGGGGAACAAGATAAAGGAAGTAAAGCTAAACACAAAGCACAATAAACAAAAGACCGCCAAACTGAAACAAGAAGCAGCAAAAGAAACACAGCGCAGGGATGGAGACTTGACAGCAGCCACAGGGAGGCAGGAACACTGAGGGAATACAATAAATACAACAGTAACTGGAGCTAAATAGACAAGACTGAAAGCATAAAGGTGAAAATGTAAGCAGCAGGCAAATTAACAATCAAACAGCAAATATTTAATAATAAACAGAACTTTAAAGTCCCAAAACACAAAACACTGGGCTGACGACCCAGCACCATGACATTAAGAAGCAAGACCGGACGAGCTCACAGACATCCTTAATGAGGATAGCTCATTGTCACACTGCACAGCATCCCTACACGTGTACACACTGGAGAAGCAGTGATTTTACTTCTGTGTTTCAAGAAAGGCAAAACGTGACCACCATACATAAACTCTTTATTTGAAGCCCAGTTCTGTGTGCTGCACTTGAAAACCAGAAAGACTAGCAGAGGGAAAATGAGAAGGACAAAATGGCCTTGTCGTATAAGACTGAGTAATGTGATCAATGCAGAAGCACCTCAGAGCTGCTCTGACATGTTCCTAACCCCCACAGTAATGGGGTGCCGAAGAACAGCAAAGCTGAGCCAACACAGACATGGTTTTCCCATTAGGTCTCTAACCAACAGGCATGCTCCGCTTTGCACTGACACACACAGGTGGACGATGCTTAATGCAGTACACGGGACACGGTTCTGTAAAGGCAGGCGGCGTTTCATGATAGGTCATTCTAGGCCAGATTTTCAACATAAATAGATGCACATCAGGCTACTGATTCCACAGATTCAGTCCCAGTGGCTGAAAGCTACTTAATGCTGAATTATTGAAATAGTTCTTTTTCTCATGATGAACGGCATGAGACCATTGAAAGACTTTTTTTTTTCTTCCCACGGCTCTGATGTATCAGTGTCCTTCCCAGTTTTAAAAAGTAGAAGGGGATTTTTATAAACGTCGAGGGGCTCCTCAGATGGCAGCCGCAGGGAGACTCCAGATTGTTCTTTGATGATAGCTACGCCTTCTGTTCATCGGCCCTTTTGGTAGAAGAAGAAAGATGGTCAAGATAGAAGTTTGCAGCTTTTAAGACTGTGTGAACTGCATTTAAAGTGTAATGAAGCACATTAAGGACAAGGGTTTTTGCCAGGCTCCAATAATGTATGAACATTAATGACTGGAAGAAGAGTTTGCTGTCAAAATAAAAGCATGCTTTTTAATGCCCTGTGCAAGGGTAACTGAGACAACATGAAATACATTGAACTTTCTTAAATCCCAAGCAGCCACAGAAACACTTTGTTTACAAATTGTATGTTGCGTTTATTTCAAAACAGGTTCCTAAAAATGCAGGAGACAGAACAACAAACCTCAAAATCTCAAGAACTACAACCAAGATAACCTAACCACAGGAAACAAACCAAATGCTAATAGTACAGTCACTATAGGGTTGGCTGGAGACAGCCACAATAATTTTGGTTGGCAGCTGACTACCATTTGCAGCTTATACTACTTACATTCAACATCCATCCATCTCATAGACTTGAAACAGAAATTCCACTGCAAACTCCTTTAAACTGTCAAAGCATATGGAAAGCACTACAGGTGAACACAGGCGTGGGTGCTGGAAGTGGTGGCTCCTTTTGCAATTGACTGGCTCCAACTGAATGACAATCATCTATGGGCTGTATGCTGCCACTCACAGCCAGAAAACTGCACAATCTAATTAGCACATACTCTCACAAAAGGTACAACCCACAGTAATAAAAGCACACCAGGTAAATGTGCTTTATCTTCAAAAGAAGCAACCGCATCCTAATGGAAGTTTTGTTCTTTCATTAGATGAAGAAATACAGAAATAATCTTCTTTAATGATTGCAGGTGCTTATTGCACAACCTGATTTTACTTGTGATGCCCCAGATTGGTAGTGCATTATGTTCTCTTGATACCATAAGTACTAATACAAGGTTGTCATAAGATGTGAAGTGTAGGAGGACCTAAATTCAGGAATGTAATATAATAAAGAGGAGCTTTTGTAACTGAAGAAAAGTTCATAATAAGGTCCAAAATGGGTTGAAACACAGTCCAAAACCTCAAAGGGGAATTAAACAAGGCTGCACATGTAAAATAAACACTTTGACAAAGAACAAAGGAAAGACAGGACTACATATACACGGAGGACTAATTACTCAGGAAGGAAGAGGAGTAAGAATAAGGTAATTAACACAGGTAAGAACAATCAGAGACAGAGAGACACAGGAAGTAAAAATAACATGGGACACCAAGGAAACCTAACCTTCTAAGTAAAGCAGAAAACAGCCAAAAGACAAATAGTAAAACAGAGACAAAAATAATCACACAAAACAAGATGACAGAGACAAGGGTACACTGGAGGACAAAGACTTAAAAAGGCTAGATAGATATGGAGACATTGAGGGAAATAACACACAAGAAATACACTCAAAATAGGAACCGAGGCTTAATAAAAGCAAAGAGCTAACACCGAAACACTAATGCCATTTAAACAGGCACCCAAACCTCCTAGATAGAACATAAACAGGGACCAGGAGTCAAAAAATACAACAGAAATTTATGCTGAAATTACTAAAATGATAGTGAATTCAAAACCAGAGTTAAAAACTTGACCTTCAAAGCAATAAATTAATAGTAAAAACCAAACTCAAATACAGCCTATTGATAAAGAATTTAAAGCTCCAAATGCCAAAAAATGCAGTCAATTCAAATGGGCCCCAGGGCACAATCCAAACACAGTGCTGAAACAGCTCTTCAAAAGTAAATAACCTTGAAGAGGTTAACAGACAATTTTAAATCAGGTGCTTTATTTTTATTAGTATTGCAACAACTATAATGCACTTTTTAGCACTTATACAAGTCTATGAACAGAGGCTTTAGAGCTACTAAAACACTGCACTTATTCTTGCAGTCATTTAGGGCCAAGCAGCGAGTCTGCAGGCACCCGCAGTGATGGTAGGTTTTCTTCTTATTATTATTGTTGGTAACACTTTCTTTTAAGGCCTGCCCTTAGGCCGTAACCATCCTGTAAGTAAATTTTAGTTATGTGGAATTACGCCGTAATTATTTTTATTTACGCTGTAATTCTTTTTAATTACGCCGTAATTATTTTTAATAAGCCTGAAATGATTTCACTTGTAAATAAACTACATATGCATGTGCTGATATTGGAATGTTGAATTTATTTTGACTGTTTGAACTTAATGTAAATAAAAAAAGATTCGACTTAGCTCCAAATTATGATGGTATTGCAAGTAGACTGGAAATAAAACACATTGAATAGTAAAACATCTGCCATGAACCACGACATGATAAATACATGCTTACAATATAACATGGTAACATAGTTTTTCAACTATATTAAAATTAGAGGGTTTTCAGGTTAATAACTGTTAAATTATGTATAACTTAAATGTACTACAGGGTATATCCCTGTAAAATATTGACTGCCTTAGTCACATAATTAGGGCCCTATTCAAAATAGTACAGGCTTAGTCAAAATAATTACGGCGTAATAAAAAAGTAATTACGGCATAATAAAAAAATAATTACGGCATAATTAAAAATAATTCAGCCTTAGTAAAAATAATTAACGGCATAATTAAAAATAATTACGGCGTAATTCCACATAACTAAAATTTACTTACAGGATAGTTACGGCCTAAGGGCGGGCCTTAAAAGAAAGCCTTACCTTATTGTTTTACATCAATTTTTTTCCTCTCCAATGGGAGTCCATGGCAGCCTTCAGAACCGTCTGGTCAAAAGTTGTGAAATTTGCCACACTTCCTCAGGACAGTCTCACTGTCATTTTCCCCCAGGTATGTGCCACTACCTTGAGCACTGTAGCACCACCAATAGGGCAAAGTTGGACTTGCGTTTGGTACCATAACTTGTGACCCGTGTTGCCAACTTTGGAATCCTTGGATTTAGCCGAGTTCAATGCACCCTATTATATCATTACAAAAATTGACTCAGATCATCTTCAAGTCAAGCCTCACAGAAGTTTGGATGGATTTTTGATTTTCCAAAAAGTCCTTGCCCATCAGAGCCAGTCAAAATTAGTGGCAAAGTTGCCAAACAGGATCTGAGCTCATATCTCAGCAACACTTTAACCTATCAAAGCCAAACTTGGTACTTGGTAGTCTTGGGGCCCCTTCAGAAGGAAGCACAATGATTTTGGTGACATTTGACCTTTAGGAGGTGCTATAATTTGTAGAAAGTTTTTCACAGTTTGTGAATTTGACCTCACCCTGGTGACAGTAAACAGCCACAAGATGTAGATGACCATCTGCATAGCTGTATAACACCAGTGCACAATAATGCTGGTTTTCCTTTGGATGTGAAACTGGGAACCCAGAAAACTAAGCTTTGTGACAAAATAAACATAAATAAAATCATGTAAAAACAAATGGTAGAAGCAAGTAAGTGGCACCTGAATGTCCCAGATGAACCTCATCAATTTTCTACCACTCATCTGGTAGAAGATCAGGTTAATTATAGCGTTCCACAGGGTTCTGTGCTAGGACCAGTTTTGTTTACATTATACATGCTTTCCTTAGGCAGTATTATTAGAAAGAATTGCATAAAGTTTCATTGTTATGCAGATGATATCCAGCTTTATTTATTGATGAAGCCAGATGTGTCATGGTCCTGGGCCGTCTGCCCAGCGTTTTGTGTTTTTAGTTTATTTTCCCTGAGTGTTTAATTCCCAGTGTGTTTTGATGATCTTGTTCCCTTTGTCTCTGTCTCCCCTGCTCCATGGTCTTGTCTGTTTTGTCATGATGTCTTGTCCCTGACCTCCTGTGTTTTCATGTTGTTATTCCTAGTGTTGTGACTAGTCTGCGTCTCTGCCCCGTGTCTGTGTGCCAGTTCCCCGTATGTAGTCTGCGTGCACCTTGGTTAGTCACTTCCTGTATTATTTTGACAGTCTTGTGTTCCCTGTGCTTTGTGTCTAGTTTTGCTAACCCCTGTTATTAGTTTCATTTGCTTCACCTGTTGCTCCCTGCTGTTTCCTCTTGCCCTGATTACCTGCTGTGTATTTAAGCCCTCAGTGTTCATCTGCTCCTTGTTGCGTCGTCTTCAGTGTTCCCTCGTTGTGTATGTCTGTCCTCTGTAGCTACTTTAGTTTTGGCATCTGTCCAGCCCCTGCCTCGCTGTGTTCTAGTTCCTGTTAATTTTTCCAATAAATCCTGTTTTGTGAGTCTGCATCCTGGGGTCCAATCCTGCCTGCCACACACACGCCATGACAAGATGACACACCTCAATTAGTTAAATTGCAAAAATGTCTCAAAGACATTAAGGTCTGGATCACATCTAATTTCCTGCTTCTAAATTCAGATAAAACTGAAATTATTGTGCTCAGCCCCACAAACCTTAGAAACATGGTGTCTAACCAGATACTTACTCTGAGTGGCCTCCAGTAACACTGTAAGAAATCTTGGAGTCATTTTTGGTAACTAATTATTATCAGGCTGTCCTAAAAGCTCCCTGAAATGCCTTCAGCTGATCCAAAATGCTGCAGCTAGAGTACTGACAGGGACTAGAAAGCGAGACCTGTTCAGGATGTACCCTTCCTTTCGCCCTATGACAGCTGGGATAGGCTCCACCCCCCTGTGACCCTGAACAGGATAAGCGGAAGACGATGGATGAATTGAATCTGGGTGTAGGTGTTCCTGCGCCAGCTACTATCATATCAGTATCTCACCACTATGTGATGGTTTTACCAGCTTGGCTACTCAAACTAAATAGTTGAAAGTAAAGTGTGCAAAATAAAATGTTTCAGATTACGACAAAGAAAACATCTATTTCAGTTGTTGCAGCAGAAGTTTGTATAATGTGTCAGGAGTTTATGTTGTGAGGAACATGATATAATCACTGGATATCAGTTCAGGTTCAGGATTACTTATAGATTTGGTTCACTGTAGGCAGCTTTTCTATCCTCACATACACATTTTACAAATGACAGATGCAATACAGCATGGTACAAAAGTATTAAAGGAGCTGCATATCTAGAAAAAAAAATAAAAGTAAAAGCATCCAATTTGTTATCTGAGTGATGCTAAAACAGATTCTGATATTGTGTTTCTCCATGCTTTGGGACTTTAATCCTTTGTCTAGAAGAAACACTCTGGAACTCACTGTGGAGGCGGTGCGAGCTGTCGTGTAAAATCAGGTCATCTAACCGCCTGATAGAATATGGACAACCTATCAAAAGTGATGCTTTAAATCCGGAGCTTTCACCAAAGAATCAGAGAACAGTGAGGGCGCAGTTAGCCTGCAGTGGACCAGACATGGTCTGTTCCTCTAGGGGAGCAGGAAAAATGGAAAAACCAGAGGAAAGAAACTTATCAAAAGTGCCCTGGGCCTCTTCACTAAAGGCTAATCTCCCCACTGTGTAGCTCTGCACTCTTATCCCCTGCAGTGCAGCAGTAATCACTCACCTTGTGAACACAAACCACATCCTGATGTGTCATACCTTAACCTCCTTCAACAAAGAGCTCTTTAGAGAAGAGCTTCTGCATTCCTTTGGTACTTTAAAACCCTCATCAGTCACTCCCTGTGTGGTCCAGTCCTGTGGTGTATTCTAAGTCCCTTTAACTCCCTGTGGTCTCATATCTTATTCTCTCTGTGCCTTGCGCAGTAACACTCAAGCACATTGACAAGTCTCATTTCCACTTTAATTGATGGTAATTTTTTTGACAAACTGCCTCATTTCATTTCATTTTTTTTTTTCGGTCTGTGTGCATACAGAGTGAAATTACAGGGGAGCCCTTGAAAAAGACATGAGCTCTCCTGATCTCAAAGGTAAAATTCACACAGCAGCAGAATGCATCCCAGTGCAGGTTTTAACCTCACAAGACTCACCTTTTCTCCTTCACCCTGGAAAACAGCCTTGTGCACACAAAATGTGATGGACCTAAAAACCACCTATATTATTTATGCATATAACTTCAAATACACATGTAACAAATTTACAGCATGTTTCATCTACCAAAGAATTGTGACTGCAGGCATCGTTCCAGTCACAATGCTGGGAAAAGTAAAAACTCAAGATCTGTACAAACAGAGCTGTTAGGGGAGGGAGAGGGAATGGTGTGATATAGCATCATGTGTGAGGCTATATAGATGGACACAGCTTCTGTGCACTAAAAGTAAAGCAAATGTGGAACTGTCTTAAACCTGCATTCTTTCTAATTATCAGCAGGTGGCAAATCATTTCCGGCTGTACTGAAGTTAAAAAAAAACAACCCACTGACTCCCTTTGATTTATGACCTGAGTAAACACTTTCCTGATGAGCTTATGGCTCAGTTGCTACTTTCAGATCTTATTGACTACAACATGATGGCCACTTCGTAAGCTTAGTGTCAAAGGATGATGGAGCAGGGTATGCTTCTGGGCAGTCCAACGATGTGATTGACATCATATCATATGCAATGTTTCTCATGCTTTCTGAGTTCTAAATATATAGATGGCACCAGTCAAAATGCTCAGCTGAGGCTTCAAGCTGTGATATCATGGTGGCTACATCTATTTTTTTTATATACATAAATTTAGAACTGTACAGCATGAATCACCACTGTGAAATAGCACAGGAGGAAATTAAATTAGTATCACTCATTCTTTTCTGTTGTTTCAGCCTTTTGGGTCAAATCAAATCTTTAAGGTCTCATGACTGTTTGTCCTGCTCATCTGTCGTGTCTGCTCTTCGTCCATTTATTTTCATTGATGTTTGCATTCTGACGCACTGACACTGAAGAGCGTGCTCTCCTAACCTGTTTGTTTCAAATGGATTTGATTTGAGTGTGAGGAAACTGCATGTTAAAGTCTAATCACTGCGGTGCTGTTTAAACATGTATTTAATGCTCAGCATTCAAACTTATCACAGATTTGTAGGCTCTATACTATAATGTGAAAGCAAAGAATGTCTTCTTTAAACCTTGTGGCAACAGGAAGAGGGTAAAAAACACTGACATAACAGCTGTAAAGTTGATATATGACAAATAACATTAATATAAAGTCCATATTCATGCACACAGCTGTACACTTCTAAATGCTTCCCCTCCGCCTCCTCTTTCTCTCCTTGGACACTGCTTTACTGAATCATTGCTTAAGCTACATGACTGTAGCATTAAAGCTGTATTCTATTTACCACCCCAGTAATAAAGCTTATTAATTTCTAATTCCCAGTGAGACCGAGGTTTAACCAGGGATTTGGGTAAAGCCAGCAGCCTGCACACAGCAGCATCAGGAGTTTTGGGAGAAGATTAGCACAGTGTTATTTCAGCTCCAACCGAATTGCTGTGTAATGAGAAATTGATTTTGTCATTGTGTTATTTATGTTTGTCGCTCTTCTCCGTTTTCCGTTTGTCTGTCAGTATTGTGAAAAGCTTAAGATATCAGTACATTTAGTTCCTCTCTAAACTGTCTGAAAAGCCTTTTTCGCCCTCGGTTTTCTGGAAGTATGAGTAAGCTGTGTCCAGCTCTGAGTCGCAGGGAGGCAGCAGACGCGCCTGTCAAGGGAGAAGTCCAGTCAAGCTATTTAGTGTAAAAATATTTGACCGGGTTGGTGACAAATGAGAACTTTCTCTGCATTTAACAAATAACCTTGTGAAGCAGATAACCTACTTCAGGTAGGGTTCATGATCCTTTGCGTGTGCCTCTTTGTGAGTTTGGCATCGAGGCTCTGAGCTCACCACCTGCAAAGAATTCATATAGAAATTGGAAAATCATGTGCAAATTAAGTCTACAGGTGGATGGTGACCTGCTGGAGGTGTTGATGCAGCATGCCAGAGGGAATGTGTAAGCATTAAGGAGTCTTGAGCTCCTTAATACTTACAATATATACCAACCAGCCACAACTTTCAAATCTGTTACGGCATAGAAAACTCCTGACGATGTTAACCAGAAGTCCTGTATGTTTTGAGCTGGGTCAGCTCAGGTCACTATATGTCATGGGAGCCTATCCCAGCTGTCATAGGGTGAGAGGCAGGGTCACCAGTCTACCCAGGGCTAACACAGAGAGACATAACCATTCACGCTCACATTCACACCTATGGCCAATTTAGAATCACCAGTTAACCTAACCCATGCACGTTTTTGGACTGCGGGTACCCAGAGAAAACCCACAGATGCACAGCAAGAATATGCATACACCTGCATACCAGGAACTTCCCGCAGCACATGTAGTTTTAGAGCTTCCCAGTTGTGCTTCCATCAAGTTTCCCCCTATTAAAGTTTTGCAAGGCCAAACTGTAATGGTTAGATGACTGTCATAGCAGCATAAAACTAACCTTTGGAAAAAAAAATTATCATATCAGTTGCTCTGGGCAGTTACAGTCTTTTAAAGCCTCTAACTAAATGGATTGGTAGAGAGGCTTGAGATTATTTTCTTAGCCCTGTGGGAGATAAAATTCAGTTGTACAGACTCACCGTTCAAATCTGGAGCTTTCACATATTAATTTCTATCTTGAGGATTTTTTCAGAGTCAGGTCTCTTTCCTCTAAAGTCTCTGCTCATTTATTCCACCCATTGATGAGTTATTGTGGTATGATTTCATGGGGGAGATAACCCAAATGCACTGGAGGCAGGACAGTAAACATAAGGCAAGCTTTTAGCAGCTGATGTTCAACTTATTCATATACAAACAAAACAGAGGGAGCCAAAAGACAGGAAGTCAGAGACCTCAAAATAACTACAGACAGCAGCCAAAAGTCAGACACTTAACAAAGCTCCAACAATATGACAGCAGATTAGATAATATTTCTACATTAAATATTACAATCTGGATCGTAACACGTTCACACAGACCTGAAAATGTATTCGAGAGTGTTGTTGCATTTGAGATTTTCTTCCTTTGAGCGCTCTCTCTGCCTCCCTGTTTAGACAGATTGGTACTTTAAGGAGTCACCAGAGGACACACGGGGAGGTCCTGTGAGGCTCCTGTGAAGGTGAAATAACTATTCTCAAACAGGAAAGAAATGGAAGGCAGAAGAAAAATTGTATCTATACAAAAGGAGAACTGTGAGAAATAGAGCAGAATATGCAGGCTTCATGAGTTCTTTAATGGACCAAATGCTGCTGACTGACACATTTTGCTACTCTTTATACTGCACTGCAAGGAGTGATGTAAAAAGAGCAATAAAAGAGGCATAAAGACAGGAAATTTTATTTGCATTTTTCTTCTGCTAAAGATAGAATGATGAATGGACACTAATGTTGTAGTGCAACAGAAGCAGAACACAGCCATAAACAGACTGAATTATTTTATTGGGAGAAACAAACAGTAGCAAAAACAGATGAGCTCAGTGTTCAGGTATTTAAACAAGACTATATCAACTTTATGAAAGATTGACATATTATCAATTATATCATCACTCTGTCACTTCAAATCTAAGAAAGTTTTATCCCTTTCTATCCAGCAATTGCTTAACATGCATCCATCCTGAGGGCACTTTCAGCCTGTGCTTACTCTCCTTCCCACCTCACATGCAACACTGGCCTGACTTACTTACCTTACAACATGTACATGTGAATCAAAAAAACTAAAATAAAAATAAATAAATAAACAAAACTGTTTGCACAATATGAGGAAATGCTCCATGCCTCTCTTTTCCATCATCTTTCCTCTTAACTGCAACAGATGGCTGCTCCACCCCGAGTCTGGTTCTGATGGAGGTCTCTTCCTGTTTAAAAGGGTTTCTTCTCCTAATCATCACCATGGGCGTCCCCATGGAGGATCACTGCTGAGGTTTATTTCACTTTGTTCCTTTTTAAAGTTCCTGTTGGTAAAACCCCTACATTATAGCTGAGAAACCCAACAATCAGATGATTCTCTCCATTACTCTCTTTTAGTGTCTTAATATGACAAGAAAATTGAATTGAATTAGTAATAAAAAATAGGTCATTTTACCACAGCAGTCTGTGCTTTTAGTCCAAGCACACAATATAGCTTTGCATCAGCAGCACTGAAGTTTGCATTCTTATTTCTCCTACCAGCTCATCTGCTACCACTGGACCACAGCAGGGTCTGAACTGGCCAGTGAAGTTTGAATTCGGTTTCTACCTTGTTTCTTAAACTGTTTCAGTTGAGACAACCATCTGTCCTGCTAATTGCTGGAGCATGCCACTTCTGGGATGTTTTCTGAGTCACTTTCTACTTTTCAGATTTCATTTTGCTGCATTAAATGACAGCTAGATGGTTTAAGGTCCAGGTGTGAGGCTAAGGTGTCCCGAGTCATTACTCAGAGGGGGCTGTAGCTTGGAAGGTGGAGCAGGATCTACTAATCCTCCAGGTCATGAGCAAGATGCTGTACTTCAAGCTGCTTGTGATGAATCCATTTGTGTGTGTGTGTGTGTGTGTGTGTGTGTGTGTGTGTGTGTGTGTGTGTGTGTGTGTCTAATAAAAATAAAGTGCACAGAAAAAAGTTGTGTAATGGTGCTTTATAAAGTGACAGTCCATTTGCACAAAATGACTTAATGAAATTGGTCTTTTCATATTACATGAGTCATCTCACACAATATGCCTGGACTAATTTCAGTTCACATTCACAGTTTAATCCACAGATGTCACATCTAGTGTGTGGAGTGCAGGGTGAGGAACCAAATGCAGGACACAGGACTTAAACAACAAAAGGCAAGCTTTTTTTTTTTATTTGGCTGTAATCAAAAGGGACTGAACAGAGATTCAAAATGAGTGTCAGAAATCAGGGGACACTGAGCAAACCAGGGCAGCCAGGCAGCAAATTAAATTCTTAGTTACTTTTTCTTTGTGTTTCTTAGCTAATTAGCAGGTGACTATAAGCACCTTGAGCCAACTGTTTGATTTGGCATTATATAAAGAAAATTGAATTGATCCATCAATTTTCTTCCACTGATCCAATTCAGGGTTGGGGGGGGGGGGGGGGGGGGGGGGGGTATTTACACTCTAATTTATGGTTTTGATTTGGCAGAAACAAAAATACTATTTGTTTCTTATTCCTCTTGTGCCTGGTGATGGGAGACACAGAGACTTACTGCATTAAAATCCGGCCAAGCATCCAGCCAGCATTGTTCTGTTTGGCCTTACAGCTGCAGAACTCTCCCTCCCTGAATGTCTTGTCAGGTACTCATTGTTAAAAATGCCTGGGACTTAAAGAGTTAACACATGAGTAACTCTTCATTGTCATTACTAAGCTCTTACCTGCTGCTCCATTACACACGGGGTAAATGTTTCCTGTGAGCAGATTTGCTCTCGTCCCATCATTACTTTACAGTTAATTTAATATCCAGCATGCATCATTAGATGAGGTTCACTGAGCCTCAGTTTCCGGTCAGCGCTCTTTCTGTTCTGGCATGATGACGTCTACTTGCTGATGGTTGTCTTCCAACACTAACGTGATGATTACCTGCACAGGTTCAAGAACAATTACTGTAGGTCACTGTTTAAGCCATTAACAGTGTCTCCTAAAACTTTACTCAAAAACTTTTTTTTTTAAGTATTCACTATTTATTAAGTAGAATTTGTTGTGTTTACTTATTTTCCCACTTTGAAATCATATGCAGAGGCATAAGGACACAATAAATGCTTCTTTTGGGTCTTTTCTACATCCTTATCTACAGACAATAGCATTAAGCTGATACCAGGGATATGTCAGCTCTGAAAGACCACATGCACCTTCTTCCTTTTCAAAAACTGAACAAATAAAACACAGCAATGTGCTAAGTCCCCACCATCTGTTAAGCAACGTGTTTTCAAGTCAAACATTTAGCAGGAAGTCCATCTGTGTATATAGAGAGAAGTAAGAATTTGATCTGAACATAGGATGATGTTTTTAAGACTCTGAATATTCAGTTTTATTTTTATTCACTTTTTAGATTACAAAGTGTTTATGGACAGTGTAGAACCCTTTTAAGCTGGTAAGTCTGGTTAAAAAAGGACCCAAATGCAGTATGAGATCAAGGTAAGTAATAAAAAAGTGGCAGGGTCGACAGGCAGGTGACGAAGCCAGGAAAATTCAACAATATATATGCAAAGAATAATCTGGATTGAGGTCAGAAACACTAAAGAAAAGCAGAATTATTTGGGGTTCTTTTCTTTTCTTTGAAACTTGTCTTTGACCTCAGTGAAAAAAGGACCTTGAGGTCAAGAATAGATGTAGGACTTGTGGTGCTCACAGGATCTGACTGCACTTACATTCCTACTTATGAAGGAAAATGTTGTTGGGTCTGCCGTGTTTAAGCTACAGTTTATTTAAGAATAGCTACCAAAAACACATTTTAAAGATATCTCTTAAGACAAGCTGATCACAAAGGGCTTCACAACATAACAGCAGAGCATATGAAAAAGTTTTTAGACACCACCAAATCCATAGCTGTCAAGCTTGGAGGGAGAAAGTTCCAGAGTTGGCATGAACATCCAAAGTGAAGGCAGAGTCAAAAGTTACTCCAAGGTTTTTAATAAAAGGTTTAGCAAATGTGGCAAGGAGACCAAGAGTTTCCATTATCCTAGGTACAAACAAAAGCTGACAATGATTTTTAAGAGGGACAGCACGGCGGTGTGGTGGTTAGCACTGTTGCCTCACAGTAAGACAGTCTGGGTTTGAATCCACCTTGGCCTCTCTGTGTGGAGTTTGCATATTCTCTCTGTAACTGCATGGGTTTCCTCCCACAGTTCAAAGACAAGTGGTTATGGGGAATGTCTCTCTATGTTAGCTGGGATAAGCTCACAACCCTGAAGAGGATGGATGGATGGGTTTTTAAGAGTAATACCAAATATTGGCTGTAGCTGTGTCACTGACAGGTAAGTGGCAGAGGGCCCTCTGGAGGACAAACTACACAACATCAACACTTGTAACATGTTTGAAGGGTGTTTCTCCTGTCTCTTCTTTATAACTTGTCTGCTATAAATGCTGACACCAATAGACTCACAAGCAGCTGATAATATCTGCCCACCAATAAACTGCTCTGGCTCGAGAGGGTATGAGCAGTATCAGATGGCATTAGGAAAAAAAAAAAAAAAATCACCCAAAATCTTTTGAGTGAAGTTGAAGCTTTAAGACACAAGAGAAGAATTAATGCTGTAAACAAAAAAAGAGTCTTTGCTTGTGGTACTTGTATCACATGCAAATGATCAAAATGATGGTTTGTTTTCATGAATGACTGCCCAGTGTATCATCCGCTGAAGGAGGTATCAAAGGAAGCTTTGGAACATTTTTCCTTACTATTTAAAGAATTTCACCAGCTCTTTTTAAGGATGCATCGCAAATACTTCAGGTCACTACCAAAGCAAAACTGGCCATTCAGCTGTAGATGCTGAGAGAACAAAGGTGAAACTAATCTGGGCAGCAAAGCTGTCATAAAGGTGGGAAAAAGGACAAAGATGCCTATTAAAACAACAAAACATGCAACGACAGCACTTTCTGAAATGATACAGGAAGTGACACATAGAGAGCTACTCAGAAAAATAAACACTAACAAATGAGGGATGGGATGTGAGCATTAACCAAAAGTACTACAAAACCATGAAATATCTGAGAAAAATGAAAAGATTCACGAACTCTTCAAGCTGTTTTTCTTCTTTTTTGACTGCGACAAAAGGAAAGAAAGGAAATGTGGAGGGAGTAAAGTGACTCTTGGCTCACAGTTTTTCCACAAGGAAATTAAAAGGGGAGTTACTGTAGCCTGTTCCTTTTGTTGTTGTTCCTAAATAATTAAATAAATAATAATCCTAAATAATTGTCTATTTTTGATGAAAGTACTGAAACTATGCACATAGTGCAAAATGTGCTAAATATAATCACAGGAGTAGATTTTGCCCTTTTAAGGCAAATTCTAAAGTTACTGCAGATGCGACGCATCTTGGCAGATTTATGAAAGGTGAACAGATGTTACAGATTTTACAGATTTAAACAATGCAAAAAATTGCTGCAGTATTGCTAAAGTGTACAATGTGTGTTAACAGCTGTAAAAACCAAAGAAAAGCTATCTCATCAAATATGGGATATGTGAAGGTAAAAAAACAAAAAAAACTTTGTTACACTTTTCCTTTGCTGTCTGATTCTTATTCATTTGTTACACTTGGCTTCAAAAAAGGCAAATTGAGCTAAAATAGCAAAGAAGCAGCCCATTATTTTCCCTGACAAGGCTGTAGAGACATTTTATTATTATCCGATCTGCTGGATTCCTCGGCCGGTGTTCATGGAACTCCAGGAGAAAATATTCCCCTTCTGCAGGCAGCCAGCTGACGCTTCGGATTACTGTGGCATCCTCTGGAAGCTCATTGGTATTCTGCCACTTCACAACTGTGGAAGCAGGGACAAACATAATGAAACTTGTGGTTGTTTTCACGCATAATGAATGAAGCAGGGAGGGGAGGAAAATATGGAGGAGGATGGTGGAAGAAAAGGCAAAGAGGAAAGCTTGAGAGAGAGTTGGAGGAAACTGAGGAAATACGGGAAACAGAAGGTAAAGGTGGGGAAAAAATGACAAAGGAAAAGGGGAAGCAGTGAAAGTGAGGGAGCTTGAATGACAGGAAGTAAATACAGAAATTAGGAAGAGATAGAAAAATAATACCAATATGTGACAAACAAGGGGAATGTAGTGGAAAATAGGAAGGAGTAGACTTAAGGATGGAGAAGGGAATGGGGATGATGAAGAAGAAAAGGACAAAGAAAAGTAAGGGTAAAAGTGAAAAATTAGTGAAAAGAAAAATTAAATGGCAAAACTGGCAAATAAAATCCACCAAGGAAGAGAAAAGAATAAAAAAGAAACACTGAAAGGAGAGAAATGGGCTGTGTGTGGAGAAAGGCAAAATGAAAGATAAAACATGAACAATGAGAAAAGAAAAATGAAAAAAAAGACATGCAGGTGAAAAAGCGCAGAGAGCAGAGAGTGGAGGTGGAGAAGGAGGAGTCGGCCTTGGCTTACGTCCTCGCTTCCTTGTTTCTTTCCTGCGGCAAAATAATTAATGGCAGGTTTTAGCTTTCTATTACGTGCTGTGTGTACGCACACCCCCACATGGAAACACCAAACTGAAACAAACATACAAACAAAGGCAGCGAGCGAAATCTGACGCTGCCTTTATGTATGTACAGGCCTACACACACACGCGCACACACACACACACACACACACACACAGGCACACAGCTTTATAGCCACCAAACTGAACATGGGATGAGACATATTTTACACGCTTCATGTGGACCAGTCGTCGTCATATGTTTTAATTCCTAGTTAATCACCGTTAATCTCTTTAACACGCCGTCCATGACAGTACAACACACGGCTCCCAGTACTCCTACATCCTATCCTTCCACACACACATACCAAATCTTACATAAAGAGGGGGGGGGGGGGGGGGGGGGGGGGGGCTCCTAGCAGGCTCACTCACACACACACATATGCACTTTCCTGATGAATTTTTCACCCATATTAAATAAAACATTGAGTTAATTTAGTAAATTATGGTCATTCTAAGAATGAGAGAGGAGGATTATCTAGGACGTGCTCACTGACTAATGAACTGGGATTGACAAATGTTTTGGGAATAAGGGTGCAGCATTTTCACAGTTAGATGGAACCCCCATTCATCCAAGTCAAAACCACCAGTGAAAACACTCCTTCATAACATGACTTCACAAAGCAGTGGGTGACATCATGGTGACTCTGTGTTGTTCTTCAGACAGAAGATGCACTGAGGGGACTCACTGCTGGACACCCATGTGGTATGCAACCTTACACACATACCCCTTTTCCACCGCCGGGGTTCCGGTGCCCGTGCTGTTCCCAAAAGAACCGGCGAAAAGCTTAGGAACGGGCCCGCGTTTCCACTGCGCTTGTGAACCGCTCCTGTATATATGAGTGTGGGCGGGTCCTCGTCTGGACACGGAAGTCGAAGAGTGCAAACATGGGAGAACACGCTCCCCTGTCTTGTGCTGCAAACACATTTTACGGTCCAAACCAAACTACTGCAGCATCTGTGTGCAGCACAGAGGTAAACACAGACAGCGATTAGAGCAAGACGACAAGTACGCACTTTGCGCCCTTTTATCTGTGATATGAACTGATACAAAGCAGCAAGTTCAGCCTTAAGACCCAAACTAATTCACAGCTGTGAAAATCGCTTTGCTTTTCTCATGTAATACACATGTAATATGGTAGAAAAGTTTATGTTGAGACGGCAGAGTCACGCCCTTCTGCCGCTTTTGTCACGCGTTCTTGGTTTCAGACCAGCTAGTTTGCGGGGCCCGAGTTGAACCTGTTTTTCGGCCGAGCACCGAGTGTGTTCGTGGTGGAAAAACCGCTGAACGGTTCAAATAAAGGCACCGGAACCCTGTTGGTGGAAAAGCAGCTTCAGTGCTCAGGTTGCCAGGCTTTTAGCCTTTAGTTGGGCCACCTGAGATTTCCATCTTAAGACTTTGATAACTTCAGTCAGTTAACAGGTGCAGAACTGTGAGGGCAGTTTGAACAACCGCGTGTTAACGGTGGCGCGTTAACATGCAGCGGCCGCTCTGGGGTCGAAAACTGTGGTTTTTTTGTTGTTTTCAGGAAAAGTTTGTAAGTTTGTTTAGGACAGTTTTGTTTATAAACGTATGGAAACCACTTTCAACTTAGTTTACAACCGCCAGACACTGCTACAATTGAGAAAACAGTCAGAAACCAACCTGCGAGATGATCTGCGGCGAACTCTGCATGAACTCTGCTTACTTCGCGAACCAGGCCTGCGGTCTTCGGGTGACCGGGGGAGGGGAAGCCGCAAGCGGTGCTCGAGGAAGCAGAAGCGTGGAAAGCGAGCTGGGGTCTGTGCTAGGCTAAAAGCTAACCCAAGCCAGCCGGCTCTACCATCGTTATTCCTCGCAAATGCATGCTCTCTGGAGAATAAACTGGACTGTATCAGACTTCAGCGAACTACCCAATGTGAGTACAGGGACTGTTGTGTTTTAATTTTCACTTAAACATGGCTTAGTGACAACATTCTAGACAGTGCCATTCAGCTGGAAAGGCTAGCATCGTATCTCGCCGATAGAAATGCAGCTCAGTCCAGCAAAACACAGGGAGGAGGCGTTTGTGTTTAAATTAACACAGAATGGTGCAAGGACTCTGTGCTTGTTGTGGCGTATTGTTCTCCGATGGTGGAATTTGCTATTATTAGATGCAGACCTTTTTATTTACCACGGGAATTCACCAGCGTGCTTATTGTCGCGGTGTATCTTCCGCCCAGCGCGAACGCGAAGGAAGCTTTGAGCGAACTTTACAGAGCCATCAGCGAACTGCAGAACATTCATCCAGATGGACTGTTTATTATTGCTGGGGATTTCAATCATGCAAATCTCAAGTCTGTTCTTCCTAAATTCCATCAGCATGTGGACTTTGCTACGAGAGGAGCGAACACGCTGGATAATGTTTATACGAACATTGCCGTTGCGTACCGGGTGGAGCCCCGCCCCCACCTCGTATACTCAGACCACATCTCTGTAATGCTAATTCCAGCATACAGAGCACTCGTCAGGCGCTCCAGACCTGTACAGAAACAGGTGAAAACCTGGCCAGAAGGATCCATCTCTGCTCTTCAGGACTGTTTTGAGTGCACTGACTGGGACATGTTTAGAGAGGCTGCAACATACAGCAATTACACTGATCTAGAGGAGTACACGACTTCAGTGACCTGCTACATCAGCAAATGCATTGAGGACGTCACTACCACTAGAACCATCTACTTCCAGACCCAACCAGAAGCTGTGGATGACTCCAGAGGTGCATGCACTGCTGAGGGCCCGAGACTCTGCCTTTAAAGCAGGTGACCAGCTGGCTCTTAGAACAGCGAGAGCCAGACTGTCCCGGGCAATCCGAGAAGCAAAGCACGCACACTGCCAGAATATCCACAGCCACTTCCAGAACAGCGGTGACACACAGCGCTTGTGGCAGGGCATCTAGGCCATCACCAACCACAGGACGACTCCACCCATCTGTGACAGTGATGCCTCCCTTCCAGATGTGCTGAATGACTTCTACGCTCAGTTCGAGGCGCAGAACAACATGTTGGCGAGAAAGATGATCCCACCTCGTGACGACCAGGTGCTTCGTCTCACCACAGCAGACGTGAGGAGAACTCTGCACAGAGTCAACCCACGGAATGCTTCTGGACCAGACAACATTCCTGCTCGAGTGCTTAAAGGATGTGCAGACCAGCTGGCAGATGTATTCACTGACATCTTCAACATCTCCCTGAGTAGCGCCATTGTTCCAACGTGCCTCAAGGCGACCACCATCGTACCCGTGCCAAAGAATTCATCTGTGTCATGCTTCAACGACTATCGTCCCGTAGGACTCACGCCTATCATCATGAAGTGCTTCGAGAAACTAGTCATGAGGCATATTAAGACCCTACTGCCTCTCACCATGGACCCACTGCAGTTTGCGTACCGTCCAAACCGCTCAACGGACGACGCCATATCCACTACACTTCACCTGGCTTATACACACCTGGACAGAAAGAACACTTACGTCAGGATGCTGTTCATAGACTTTAGCTCAGCATTCAACACCATCATTCCTCAGCATCTAACTGGAAAGCTGAGCATGCTGGGCCTGAACACCTCTCTCTGCAATTGGATCCTGGATTTCTTGACTGAGAGACCTCAGTCCGTCCGGATAGGCAAGAACACCTCCAGCACCACCACACTGAGCACCGGCACTCCCCAAGGCTGTGTGCTCAGTCCACTGCTTTGCTTACGCACGACTGTACAGCAATGCACAGCTCGAATTCCATCGTTAAGTTTGCAGACGACACAACTGTGGTGGGACTCATCAGCAACAACGATGAGTCAGCGTACAGAGAGGAGGTACAACATCTAACGGACTGGTGCCAAGTCAACAACCTGTCTCTGAATGTGGATAAAACCAAAGAGATGGTCACTGACTTTAGAAAGACACTAAGGGACCACTCCCCACTGCACATCGGCGGCTCATCTGTTGAGATCATCAAGAGCACCAAATTTCTCGGTGTTCATCTGGAGGAGAATCTCACCTGGACCCTCAACACCAGTTCCATCACCAAGAAAGCCCAGGAGCATCTCTACTTTTTGAGAAGACTGAGGAGAGCTCATCTGCCACCCCCCCCATTCTCACCACGTTCTACAGAGGAACAATTGAGAGCATCCTGAGCGGCTGCATCACTGTCCGGTTTGGAAATTGTACTGCGTCGGACCGCAGGACTCTCCAGCGAGTAGTGAGGACAGCTGAAAAGATCATCGGGGTCGCTCTCCCATCTCTCAGGACATTTTTAACACCCGCTGCATCCGAAAAGCTCTCAGCATTGTGGACGACCCAACCCATCCATCACATGGACTTTTTACTTTGCTCCCATCTGGGAGACGATACCGTAGCATCCGGACTAACACAACCAGACTGTGTAACAGTTTTATCCCTCAAGCAATCAGACTCCTCAATTCAGCACTGTAACAATTTTTTCTATACTGACTGTATTTGACTATGTTATTTGCGTTTTTTGCACACCTGCTAGAACTGCACGTTTTCTTTTAATTTCTGCACCTTACCTGTATTTTTGCACCTTATTTACTTTTTAGGCACTTTATCCGCATTGCCAATTTTACGCTGCTAATGTACATGTCACTACCTCATGAACCATTGTACCATCTATTCACCATCATGTACTAACACTTGTCTTTAGTCCTGTCTTCTAATTACTTGTTTAGATTGGGGAAAATTAGGAATATCTGTTGTAGTTAGTTATTATAGATTTATTTATTTTTTTGTATTTATTGTTGTATCTATACTGTTTTTGTATTGTCTTGCACTTTTTGTACTGTTACACCGTGATCCTAGAGGAACGCTGTTTCGTTTCAATATGTACTTGTATGTAGTTGAAATGACAATAGAACTTCTCTGACTCTGAAACTCTGACTGACTCAACCTTCATGTCTATGGATAAGAGACAGCAGAATTCTCAATTACAGCGAGTCTCTTTGTCCCCATTAGCAAACCAGACTTCTTGTTTTGACTGCTCCCTTTAGGGGTCACTTCAATCGATCATATTCCTCTACTGATCCAGTATGGAATTATTTTGATCCACATATTTGATTTGGCATGCTAGATAACCTTCCTGACTCAACCCTCCCCATTTATCCTGGCTTGGGACTGGCTCCACTGGCCTGCCTCCCATTCATGGAGAGATTGACAGGCCAGACAGATATCAGAAAAACAACACTAACAAAAATGAATAATATTTGCTTCTATCTAAATAAAGCTCATTTTAATTTGTCAATGTCCTTTTTATGGTGTACTTCCCCAGCATTGTCTCTTTAGCCAGCTCAAACTCTTCTGTGAATACTTCCAGGAACATCTCAGGGAAACAGTTTTAGTGCTTCAATCGACAGACTGCCTGCTTTACTGATTACAGGTCTTGCAGCCAACAGATTCACCACTGTGATGAATGTTTTGCTTTGACACTCCCTGGATGACTGTAAACCTGTGTGTCTTTTTGTGGCAAATCCAGTACTGGGTGGTGTGTGGCAGCTCCTCATTCCCAGTGGAAATCACTCCTAACTCCTACTCCTATATAAAGTGAACAGTAGCTGATACTACCTCTCCTGACACACCCACACACAGCTGGCAGATGACAGTGCAGCTAGGCTTCACCTTAGAGAAACTGATTCATTACAGTGGACATCATGCTACAACTAAGATCCACAAACAAAGACCTGCTGGGGAACAAAGTAAATTTAATGAGCCTATTGTGGTATTTATGTCCTATTTTTATGTGTAGGTTTACTTTTATCTTTTCACCCATGATCACTTGTAAAAAATGTGCCTTATAAATAATTTATTGCTTTCACAAGATAACAATCAGTTTAGAAATTGAACAAACAGAGTTCAAGAAAATATCATTACACTGCAGATGTTCCACACTGTTTATTAGAGGCTGTATCTGATAAAGGGCATCAGTGGACTGATGTATTGGTCTATCAACCTCATTACCATTAACACAGAGAGAAAGATAAGTGAACAGAAATCATCTCTCATTCCAGGCTTAATTAATTATTTGGAACTAATTCTCATATCAGTTCAAAGTCTACTCTCTCCATTTAGTCATCATTAACCTCTCCATTGCTATTGCAGACTCAGTTTTCTCTTCAAAATCCTCCTCCTGCCTTTGCATAAAGAGTCTGAGTCTTCAGTAAGCGCTTCTTTTTAGCTCAGGACCTGAATGCCCAATGAGTGAGGCAAGTCAGCTGTGCTCACTCCTTTAAATGTATGAAACAAGATACACTATATTGCCAAAAGTATTTGCTCACTCATCCAAATCATTGAATTCAGGTGTTCCAGTCACTTCCATGGCCACAGGTGTATAAACCAAGCACCTAGGCATGCTGACTGCTTCTACAAACATTTGTGAAAGAATGGGTCGCTCTCAGGAGCTCAGTAAATTCCAGCGTGATAGGATGCCACCTGTGCAACAAATTTAGTCATGAAATTTCCTCACTACTAAATTTTCCACAGTCAACCGTTAGTGTTATTATAACAAAGTGGAAGCAATTGCAAATGACAGCAACTCAGCCATGAAGTGGTAGGCCACATAAAATCACAGAGTGGTGTCAGCAGATGCTGAGGCGCATAGTGTGCAGAGGTCACCAACTTTCTGCAGAGTCAATCGCTGCAGACCTCCAAACTTCATGTGGTAAATCACGCCACCACTGGACTCTAGAGCAGTGGAGACGTGATCTCTTAAATGATGAATTACACTTCTCCATACTTGTCTGACTGCATTGTGCCAAGTGTAAAGTTTGGTGGAGGGAGGATTATGTGGGGTTGTTTTTTGAGGAGTTGGGCTCGGCCCCTTAGTTCCAGTGAAAGGAACTCTTAATGCTTCAGCATACCAAGACATTTTGGACAATTTCATGCTCCCAATTCTGTGGGAACAGTTTGGGGATGGCCCCTTCCTGTTCCAACGTGACTGCACACCAGTGCACAAAGCAGATGCATAAAGACATGGATGAGCCAGTTTGGTGTGGAAGAACTTGACTGGCCTGCACAGAGTCCTGACCTCAAACTCATAGAACACCTTTGGGATGAATAAGAGCGGAGACTGTGAGCCAGGCCGTCTTGTCCAACACTGATGTCTGACCCGCTTCTGGAAGAATGGTCAAAGATTCCCATAAATACTCCCAAACCTTGTGCAAAACCTTCCCAGAAGAGTTGAAGCTGTTATAGCTGCAAATGGTGGGCTGACATCATATTAAACCTTGTGGATTAAGAATGGGATGTCACTCAAGTTCATATGTGTGAAGTCAAAGTGTTTATGGGAATTTTTGACCATTCAATGGACATGTTGATAGTTCAGAATCAGAATCAGAATCTGAATCTTTATTGTCATTGTACACAGAAGTTGCACAACGAAATTTAAAATGCATTCCTTTCTAGGTGCCTCAGACAATAAATAATAAAATAATAAAAATATGAGTGATAAAAATGATTACTAAAATACAGTGCACAATAGTAAATTAAGATGAATCTAGCCCCAATACACACCAACGCACGCACACAGTCAGCACTAGCACCCCACATCACTGTCCAAACCACACAGAGTTCAGTTCAATGATAGCCCTGGCATAAAAGCTGTTCCTCAGTCTGTTTGTTCTGGCCTTCATTGTCCTGAAACGTCTGCCTGATGGCAGTAGCTGAAACAAGGAGTGTCCAGGGTGTGAGGGGTCCTGGAGGATGTTCTGTGCCCTCCTCTGGCAGCGGGCATTGAACAGTTCCTGGAGGGAGGGCAGGGGACAGCCTATGATCTTTTGAGCCGTGTTGATGATTCGCTGGAGTGTTTTCCTGTCTGCTGCTGTGCAGCTGTTGAACCACACGCACAGACAGTAGGTCAGGATGCTCTCTACAGAGCAACGGTAGAAGGACACCAGCAGATTCTGGGTCAGATGGTTGCTCCTAAGAACCCTCAGGAAATGCAGTCTCTGTTGGGCCTTCCTGACAATGCTGGTCGTATTGATACTCCAGGTCAAATCATCCTGCAGATGTACTCCCAGGAACCTAAAATCTGAAACCAGCTCCACTTCATCCCCCTCGATGAACAGAGGTTGAATGACATGTGTTGTCCTCCTAAAGTCTACTACCATCTCCTTTGTCTTAGTGGTGTTCAGGATCAAGTTATTCTCACTGCACCACCTTGACAGCCGCTGCACCTCGTCCCGGTATGCTGACTCATCCCCGCCTGATATGAGCCCCACCACAGTGGTGTCATCCGCAAACTTAATGATGCAGTTACTGGCATGTATGGAGGTGCAGTCATGTGTGTAGAGGGTGAAGAGTAGGGGACTCAGCACACAGCCCTGTGGAGAGCCGGTGCTGAGGCTGATGGCTGAAGAGAGGTGGGGACCTACTCTTACCCTCTGGGAACGGTCTGTCAGGAAGTCCTTGATCCAAAGACAGGTGGAGCGTGGTATCCCCAGATCTGACAGTTTAGTCACCAGTCTGCCAGGAAGGATGGTGTTAAACGCCGAGCTGAAGTCCACAAAGAGCAGCCGAGCGTAGTTCCCCCCCTGCTCCAGGTGAGAGAAGGCAGAGTGGAGGGCCGTGGCAATGGCGTCCTCTGTGGACCGGTTGGCTCTGTAGGCAAACTGGTGGGGGTCTAGTCTGGGGGAGAGACTGGAGATGACGTGAGCCCGGACAAGCTTTTCAAAGCACTTCATAACAATTGGTGTGAGTGCTACTGGCCTGTAGTCATTCAAACCTCTGATAGTGTTCTTCTTGGGGATGGGGACGATAATGGAGGACTTCAGGCAGGAAGGGACAGCAGCCTGGCTCAGGGACTGGTTAAAAATGCTGGTAAAAATACCAGCCAGCTGAGCCGCACAGACCTTCAGTATCCGTCCAGAGACACCATCGGGCCCCACAGCTTTCCTGGGGTTCACAGTTTCCAGCATACGCCTCACCTCTTGCTCTTGCAGCCTGAGGATGCTGCTGCTGCCTGCTGATGGATGTTGGATGGCTGTCTCTGGTTGCTGTACCTCAAAGCGTGCAAAGAAGCTGTTCAGCTCCTCTGCCAGATTGATGTTACGCTGATCAACTAACAGGCTGGGTTTGTAGTTCAAAATATGCCGAACCCCTTGCCACACCTGCCTGAAGTCGTGGCTCTGGAAACAGTCCTCAATCCTCCTCTTATACACAGCCTTGGCCTCCCTGATGCCCCTCTTCAGGTTGGCTCTGGCAGCGCTGTAAAGCGCCCCATCACCAGCTCTGAAGGCGATGTTCCTCTCTCTGAGTAAGCTCTGCACCTTTCCATTCATCCATGGCTTTCTATTTGGAAAAACCCGGATATTCTTGTCCACAGTTACAGTGTCGGTGCAGAACTTGATGTAGTCCAGAACAGCCGAGGTGTACTGCTCCAGGTCCTGGTGCTTGAATACGTCCCAGTCAGTTGTTTCAAAGCAGTCCTGCAGCTGTTGAGAGGCACCTTCAGGCCAGGTCTGAACAGTCTTAGATGTAGAAAGAGCAGTTTTGCTGAGGGGGGTGTATGCTGGAATCATAAGCAGGGACAGATGGTCTGACTGGCCCAGATGTGGCAGTGGCACAGCCCTGAAACCCAGCTTGATGTTAGAGTAGACTTTATCCAGTGTGCTGTTCCCTCTTGTAGGGCATTTAACATGCTGATGGAACTTGGGTAGAACAGTCTTTAAATCGACATGGTTATCGACATGTGCAGTGTCACAGTCGGATACGTCTGTTGCTCTTCTCATAACACCAAGATAGCAATGGCGACAGCACTCAGTTTGAGGCTTCATAAGTGGACTTAAACCAGTGGGTGACATCACCGTGACTATGTTGAGCTTTATACTGTTCTGCTGTTCTCAACTAAGACCATCATGCATTGTGGCCTTTTAATCTGTTCTTAGGGGGAAAAAAAGTCAGATATGGAGATCTAGACTCAGAGCTTTAGACTACAAACCACATTTTAACCAGACACTCATACAGTGCTTTATTTTATACCCTCATCCATGGCCAGTTTTACATTCACCAAATTATCCTCACATGTATGTCTTTAGGAGGAAGCTGGAGTACATGGAGAAAGCACATGCAGGCACAGGAACAACATGCCAACTCTAAAGGCCCCAGTCAGGGTTTGAACCAGGAACCTTTTTGCTGTGAGGCTACAGCGCTAACCACTGGACAGACAGCAGAAGCTAACTGGCTCGATTGGAATCACTGAACTGGATTTCTCCACCATGTTTGTCTTGGAATGTTTGACTGGAATTATCTGGCAAATAAAGTGGCTTTCTGTAGGTACAGACGGACTTCTAGTATTTTGTTACTCAATATTAATGAACTAATTACCACTAACTGGCAGGTGTCTGTGCTCATACAGTTTATAAATGCAGATTGCTAACCAATCTAGCTATTGTTAGGTGACACTACCTTAGCAATTCACCCTCTCATCCAAATATGGTCACAGCTGGCTCCAAAAAAAACATGTGGTGGTGGCCTAAATGCTAATGTTGGGGTTTCAAAATGTGGAGTCCTAAAACAGTGGGTGATTTTATGGTGGTTACAGCCATCTTTTACACTGTCTGTGGTACTTGGCAATGTTGAGGTGTCTACCGCCTCAAATGTAATCAAATGTTTTGCATGGGTTTTAAAGCTAATGAGGAATATCAGCACATAATTTATGTAGCAGCAGTACATCCATGTAATGTCTGGAATGTCTGCTGTATTCACTAGTTCCCTAGTTAGTCTACTATTTAGCAAACACTGCATAGTGGGTGAGTGAACAAGTGGACGATTCAAATTTAGCTGCAGTGTTTATGTGAATAAATTAGGTTTTCAATCTGAACTGACACAAATTAGCCACCAAGCTGAGCGCTCTGTCTGGGGATGCTGCTGTATTTCCATCCGTGCACACAGGTGTGGATTTGAATTTCTGGAAACTCAACAGCTGAATGAAATGGCACATTAACACATGGACTATTATCAGCACACACTGATTTCTGAATTTGGTTTATTGGAACCAGAGTCCACAGGAGCTAAATCAAATAGAAAAAGAAACACGGAGGATAGCGGCCAAGGCAAAACGGCAACAGGACATCCTGAAAAGTGCTGCTGTTACCATGCTGGATATCTGTCCTCACATGGATGGAAAGACACACACACACACACACACACACACACACACACACACACACACACACACACAAAGGCGGCAATATGTGTAGGCACACACAAATTCAAATAACTGGCATTTCTTTATAAAAATGTAGACACACGTTCCCTGTTCAAAAATCTCCAGTGTTCATCTCCTTGGGGTTTCTTTGTCTCTCTGCCCTCATTAGTCGCGATGAGGCGGAGAGACACCACAATGGAACGATAATTAGCTGAACCTCACTGTATCAGGTGCATTGAACTGCTGGGATCTGAACCAGCAGATATTTCATTTTCAGAAATGGTGAGCGGACAGAAGGATGAGGAAAAATATGGAGACCAGTGAGTGGATATACTGTATGAAAGGGAGGAGAGCACAGAAAACACTGTAGGAGGTGAGGTAAAAGGGCAGGAAAGGAGGCGATTGGCATGTAACTGAAATGTGGGAAGAATAGCGAAAAAGAGCAGAGTAAGAAAAAACAAAGTGAGCTAAGGAGGGAAAAGAGAAAATCCAAGCAGCTGGAGAAGAAAAGTGATAAATGAGTCAACAAGGACAAATGTACAGAGGAAGAAGGGAAAAGAAAAAGTTCCGATGATCAAAGAAGACGCCGGCGGGATGAAATGGAAGAGAGCAGTGAAAAAAGTTACATTAAAATGCCATTTAGAAGAATTAGAGAGAGGGAGAGTAATAAGCATTAAGAGAGCAATTAAATACCTGAAGAGGAGAGGAACAGAACTCAACATTAAAATAGCACTCATATTTCATAAACAATGTGAGAGTTAGAGAGAAAGAAATGGCTATTGACATTCAAAGAACATTTTCAATCACAAGGCAAAAAGACGGGAGTGGGAAAACAATGAGACATACAAAGAGGAGAGGAAAAGAGGTGAGAGAGAGAGAACTAACAAATGCCTGCATTAAAAAACATTTAATAATTCAAACAGCAGTGAAAAAGAGGAGGACAGACAGAGGCAAGGAAAATGTTAAAATCAATAAAGGAAGCTTTATTTTAAACAGCTGATTTTTCTTAATGACTTTTGCTAATGATGACAGATTAGAAAAAAGCAGCAACAATAAAATGTGTTCAGCTTGATGCCTGATAAACATTCCTCACACAGTGCACGCTCCCAGCCCAGCCTGGTAACTAGCAAATGAATAACACACCTGAACCCTCTGAGGTCTCATTCATCATTGGCAGTAACTCCAGCCTTAAGCACATGAGTTGAAGGCAGCTGGGCTTCTTTTTTAAGGACATTTCACCTCTCAGACTGAGAAGCTGATGAGGAATTCCAGATATTTAACCCCCTGGTGGGGCTGTCATCTTGAGTGTGGTTCTGAGAGTTGCTAACCAATGTTATAGGTAGCTGGTAGATCACAGCCACCACTCTGTTCAGTGATGGTCATTTGAGGTCAACGTAGATGGCTTCTTTATTCCTCTCTCAAACCATGCATCTGTGTTCTCTGTCCAAGAAAACAAAAACAAAAAAAAGCAACAACAACAAAAAAAGTCCAGTTGCCTTCAACTCAAGCACATAAGACTACCAATCCTCTATATTTAGGGCAGTGGTTCTCAAATAGTGGGGCGCGCCCCCCTAAGGGGGCGCGTGTGACCCTGGGGAACAGGCTTTTTTTTTTGGGCCGTACTAGTATAAAGTGTAATTGCGCATCCACTACAGTAGGCGGCAGTGGTGCTGTCATTGTTACAACAGGTTTGCCTTGGTTAGCAGTGTTGAGTCAACAGAAAGCTCCGACTGCGTTCTGTCTATAGCCTCCGTTATTCAACATAACAACCCCCAACATGAAAAAGTTTTTAACAGGGATGAAAAGAAAAGTGGAGAGAGACAAAGATAATGAGACAAAAGAAAGTCACCCGAAAGCTAAGACGAGGAAATACGACGAAGCGTATTTAGCGCTTGGCTTTACTGTCACTACAGTTGGAGAAGAGGAAAGACCGGTGTGTTTGCTGTGTCTAAAAATGCTCGCAGCGGACAGCATGAAGCCAAATAAATTAGCGCGTCACTTAATTACGTTACACTCCAATCACGCCGGTAAGCCGCTAGAGTTTTTTCAGCGAAAACGTGCTGAATATTGCCAACAGTCATCCCGCTTTGTGAAGGCTACTTCAGTAAACCATCGAGCGCTGTTAGCATCATATAAGGTGGCGTACCAAATTGCGCAGTGCAAAAAGCCCCACACCATAGCAGAGGAGCTGATACTGCCTGCAGCATTAGACATGGTCTCTGTCATGCTGGACGACGCCAGTGCAGCAAAACTAAAAACTAGCCCTCTGTCCAATGACACTGTCGCCAGACGTATAGATGACATTGCTAACGATCTTCATGAACAGCTGGTAGATAAACTCAAAGACAAACGTTTTGCCTTACAATTTGATGAAGCAACTGACAGCAACAAAGACTGTCTGTTTATTGCTTATGTACGTTTTGAATTGTCAAACTCCCTGTGTGAGGATCTACTTTTTTGTAAATATGTCAGAGACAGAGCCACAGCTGAAGAGCTATTCAAAATTCTGGACTCCTTTTTGACTGAGAATGGGCTAAAGTGGGAGAACTGCATTGGTGTTTGCAGTGATGGTGCACAAACCATGGCAGGGAAGAGAAAAGGACTTAGGGCACTCATCAAGACAGCCTCACCTCATCCTGAGTGGACACACTGTATTATACACAGAGAAGCACTTGCATCCAGGCAACTTTCCCCTGAATTAAGTGAGGTTATGACTGATATCATAGGTGTAGTCAATTTTATAAAGACTAGACCACTAAAAACAAGAGTCTTCTCTGCCATCTGTGAGGAGATGGGAGCCGAACATCAAGCTGTGCTCTATCACAGTGAAGCAAGGTGGTTGTCACGAGGAAAAGTCTTGTCCCGAGTTTTTGAGCTCAGAGAGCAAATAAGAGTGTTTTTGGAGCAGGAGCACAAGTATGAAGTGGCAGAAAAATTTTGTGATGAGAACTTCCTGGGAAAACTGGCCTACCTGAGTGACATATTTGGAAAGCTAAATGAACTGAATCTACAGCTTCAAGGGAAAGATAAACACCTCCCTCAGGTCACAGACAAGATTAGCTCTTTCACCCGAAAGCTTGCAATGTGGGGCAGGCAACTTGATGAAGGAAACACCGATTCATTTGAGAACCTGCATGAATTTGTGGACACTAATGACTATGATGCTATCTCAGTGATTCCACACATTAAGCAGCATATTTCTTCACTGATTGGATTCTTTAAAAAGTACTTCCCTGAAAACAGTTCCCAGTATGACTTGGTGAGAGACCCTTTCAGTGCACCAGCTCCAACTGGTTTCAGCTCTGCAGAAGAGGAGCAGTTCATTGACATGACGTCTGACTCCACATTGAGACTGAGGTTCACATCACAGACACTCAGTGCATTCTGGCTGAGTGTAGAGAGGCAGTATCCACTCTTAGGGGAGAAAGCTACAAGCATTCTGCTTCCTTTTTCAACATCTTACCTTTGTGAGATTGGCTTCTCTGCTGTTGCTGCACTGAAGACCAAGTACAGGTCCCAGCTAAACATTGAGCAGGAGCTGAGAGTTGCACTATCATGCTTCGAACCTCGCTTCGAAAAGCTGTGCACTGCAAAACGTGCTCATTGTAGCCATTAAACCTGACTTCCTCCTCATTTTGATCAAAAAATGAGCACAAATTGTTTAATTAATTTTTGTTTTGTAGGTTCAAGTGTTTTATATATTGTGCTCCTGAGTTAATGTTGCTGAACTGAATATAAATTAGTTATTATTTTTTTAGTTTTTGTAGTTTATTAGTTATTATAATTATTAAATATTATTTATTGATTTGATTTAATTTTGCAATGGTGCAATTAGTTGGTAAAACATGTTTACAGTTTAAACAAGGATTTATTTATTTTTAATTTCAGGCAATGATGCACAAAATCTTTTCTGTTGCAGACTTAAAACACGATTTAATAAAGTTATTCTTTGTAAGTTTGACCATATGTCTTTCTTTTTTCTTTTCTTTAATGTTAATAAGGATACAATGTTATGCAGAGATGGATAGTCACGGTGGGGAGTGGGGGGCGCGAATAGTTTTCTTCTTGCTAGGGGGGGCGTAACAGAAAATAATTGAGAAGCACTGATTTAGGGGAAAGGCAAAATGGACTTTTGTGGAAAACAATATATTTAATCTTTGATGTGCATTAGTTTGAATGATTATTTTCTTTATTCCCTGATTACCAAGACTTAGGAGAAGAAATGAAAGAAAATTAAATAACATATTCTGAATGCATAGGTTTCAGAGTCGGGGTTGTCACTGATGAAGACCTCAGAGGGTTAACCCAGCGGTGAGAGCATTCGTCCTCAGAGGGCCAGCAAAGGACCACACACTGAATAACTGAATGGAAACACGACATACGAACTGCTGAGATATGTTAAAAATACATGAATTTGATAGACGTGAGATTGATTTCAAGTGAGCCTGAAAAATATAATATACGTATACAGTATATTAGAATATATTCAATGCATTAACAACATATAAACATTGACAGATACAAAATTAAATAGATGACCATATTCATGAATATGAACTCAAATCCTTTTCTATTGTGACCTTTGAACCTGCTTGAGACAGTTACTAGTGTTGAGTTACTCCGTTTTTAACACCACCACAGCACAGAGCTGCATCACAGAATGATGAAAGGCTCAGCGAATATTTACAATTTATGAGCACATTTGTATATATGCATTGTTTCTGCATACACTGTAAACCCGGATAAGTTGAATCTACTTAAAAAAAAACCAAGAAAACTCGTTGCCTTAAATTTTTTTAAGTAATGAGCATCAGTTGAATAAGTGCAGTGGACTATGTTCAATGTACTTGAGGCCCTTTTGGAATGGAATGAAAGATTTAAGTTGAATGCACTAATGTCAGAGTTTCAGTAACTGAAGATACTTAGTTTAAGCAATCATTCACCACCCATTTATTTAACTCAGCGTGTTAAGTAAGCACTACTCCATTACCAACTGAACTAAATTGTATGTTCTAATTGACCAAACTTATGTTTTATAGTTTTGGACAAATTAAAATATGCACTTCAATCAATCATCAGATATATTTTTCCATCTATCCAACCTCATCACCTATCCTTTTTTTGGGGGGGGGGGGGGGGCTTATGTCATCCCAGCTGACATAAGGCAAGACACAGGGTACACCCCATACAGGTTGCTAGTCTGATGCAGGGCTAACACAGAGAGAGACAATCAACCATTCACTCCTGTGGGCAATTTAGAGAGACCAATTAACCTAACTACATGTCTTCAGATCCATGTAGACATGGGGAGAACTCTACACAGCAAGAGGCCCAGGTGAAGGTGGAATTGAACCCAGATTATTCGATAGTTATTCTAGCTGTGAGGCAGCAGGGCTAACCACCACACCGCCGTGCTGCCTGTAGCAATGATATTTTTTATGATGTTGAACTGTGTCTGTTTAAATTTATAAATAAACAAACATGATAAAACTCAGCCCTGCTGAACACTGGTACATTAGACCATCAAAAAGTCTACAGTCTACTCAGCATTAATAAGTAACATTGCGAAATGTCAGATATTTAAGTAACAAACTCAGTTTATTTCAGTAGGAGCTGTTGATTGGACTTAAAAACACAATTACAGTAAAAAAAAAGGACATGAAACAGTAATGTTTACATACTAGGCAATTTTAAGTAATATGAGCTCAATATTTTTAAGTCCAATCAAAATCTGGGTTTACAGTGTACACAGACTTTACTCAGATGGATCACCCAAGGTCAAGTGGCTCTTAATTTGAAAGTTCAGTCATTGCTAACCGGTTAGTACCAGCCCTTCCTGTCTAATGTTTCCCTAACAGTAGGCTGAACAGGCTGCAGTTGTGGCTGACCCTAAACTTTCACCAAATTGGTTTGACAGACTTCAACTCCATCATCTAATATTAGTTTAGGGGAGAAACCTGAATCCAGCAGCCCACTGACTCAAAATGACTCAGGTGACTTTTATTTTGAAAAACTGCTCAGGGACGAAGCAAAACCTCTGAGATGGCGGCTCTTTTTTTTCAGCACTGGGTCTTTTTTTACTCCCAGAGTATGAATATGAATTAGACGCTCATACAACCACTGAATCTTTGTGACAAACATAATTATCCTGAACACACACAGACGCAGACTCACAAGGTGAAAACAACACCAGCTTCACTGTTGCAGCTGGAAACAAACTAACAACCTGATGACAGCAGATTGTTTGTACAAATTAACCAGTGTATGAGTTCTTTAGGGAATATCAGTTGATTTAACTTGTTTTTCCCCATATTGTTTTACAAACTCATGTCATCAGTGCATACATTGCAAAAATCATGCATCACCTTAAACATGTCTAATAAACTGTTCCATACATGAGATTTCCAGAGATAATTGCCAGATGCATACTTCCATGGATTACATGGGGAAGTCTCCATGGAACTAAGGCTATTTAAGATTGTTTTACAAAATAATGTGGAGTTGTTTAAAATATTATATTCATTCATTTATTTTTTATCATGTGTTTTTGCAGCCAGGGCAGCACAGTGGTGCGGTGGTTAGCACTGTTGCCTCACAGCAAGACGGTCCTCAGTTTGAAGCAACTATCTGACCAGCACTGCCGAGTCAGGTGGGTTGCCCCGAGTTCTGGCCGGCATTCCGGGATTCTGGGGTGCCCACGGCTGGATATCTTGGCGGTTGTGGCCTGGGGTGACTCTGGCCTCTTTGGCGTGAGGGGGGCTCTGCTGGGTGTTGGAAAGCTAGCGGGCGCCTGGGGCCTCATTCTCCACTTGTGTGGGGGGTGCCAGCCTATGGGGGCCCTTTGACCGTGGGGGCTCCGTCTAGGGTCTCCCTCCTTCCCCCTCTGGGGTGTGTGCACGGTTGCCATCGGGATGTGTGGCCTCCTGTCTTCTGAGCTTCTAGTGGGCCGTGGATAGGCCAGGTCCCCTGGGTCCTTCCCTGTTTGCCTCTGGATCACGGGGGGCGTGGTTGCAGTTCCTTGCCCTCATTAGTGAATACATGCCATGACAGAGGCACATACACACATTATTGCAAGCCACAGCAATAATTTGTTTGGCTTCGCCACTTCCTCTCTACACGTTTGTCTTCTTTGTATGTTTTATAAGTGTTATTGGTGCCTCTCTGCGGACCTATGATCGCCCTTCACTATTGGCAATCAAATTTGCCATGGACAAATTCCAGTTTCATCAAAATGGTCATGTTTTCCCACCACCATTTGAACGGGGCACTGATTCCAGGGCACCACCATTGTTGCCCGGTAGGAGCCCGACCCTGTTTTCTAACTCAAGACGGAGGAAGCGTGGCAAGAGAGCTGGCTTTTTCGTGAAACTTCGTCGGATTCACAAGGATCTGCGAGGTGCGGACTTACCGGAGCTTCGTTCTTGGGCCGCGATCAGACAGTTTTATCGGACTCAGAGGGACCGGAGAAATGTGGATTTACCAGCATTATATTCTTGGAGTGCCATCAGACAGCTTCGCCTGAGTTTTGCTGGAGAAGGACTGGTCTCCGTGTTTCCCTCCACTTCCCACTTAGGGTATTATTTGAGGATGTGGAAAACCAAAGAACAACGCAGCAGAAACCTATCTTTGCTGCGCACTTTATCTCCATCGTCGGGATTGGCCCTGGACCTGACTTCCCCACCTATTCCTTTGGAATTTTCCACCAAAATGATGGTAATTAATGCTCGTTCAATTTCCAACAAGTCATTCATTTTAAATGACTTATTTTGTAGAGAGAGATGCTGGATTTTATGTTTATTTCGGAGAAAATGAAGTCTGTCATCTCTTAGAACTTTGTCCTACAGACTGTTCTTTTTTATGCTCTCCTCGGACTTCTGGCCGTGGAGGTGGGACTGCTGTTATTTTTAAAAAAACATTTTTATGTCACTCGATTCCTGCATACTCCTCTAGCTCTTTTGAGATGATCATGACTAAAATTGGTCGGGAAAATCCCCTGTACAGTATCTACCAGGTACTGTTAATACCTGGTAGATACTGTACAGGTCCTGGTATTACCGACTACCAGGACCTGCTTCGTCTTTTCTCTCTGAGAAAAGACGAAGCAGGTCCTGGTAGTCGGTAATACCAATCCTGAAAATCTCTCTGATTTTCAGGATTTTTTATCCTCTACCATTAAATTGGGGAGAATGATTATTGTCGGGGACTTTAACATTCATATTGATGACTCTTCAGATAGTATTGCTAAAGAATTTCTGAGCATCCTGGACTCATTTAACGTTATTCAATATGTATCTGGACCTACTCATACTGCAGGATATACTTTAGACCTGGTCCTCTGTTATGGTGTAACCTTAGATAATCTAATCATAGATGATGTCGGTTTTAGTGATCACAAAACTATTTCTTTTAACGTTTCTTTTACATTAGATTCTTTTTTGAGATTCGGTACTATGCGTAGGCGTTTCATAGATGACTCCATTATTGCCAAGTTTTCTTCTCTTTTTAACTTTTCATCTACTGGGGAGGAAAACGCTGAACACCTTGTAAATTCTTTAAATGAGCATTTTTTAGCCATCCTGGATCAGGTTGCTCCTTGTAAAATTAGCCATCGGATCGGTGTTCCCCACTCACCTTGGCTAAATAACCAGACTCGCGGTCTTCGACTTTCCTGTCGGAAAGCAGAGCGACTCTGGAAGGCCACGGGTTTGATTGTTCACAAAGAATTTCTTCTTATTTCAATCACCTTATTAAATCCAGTAATAATAACCCTAGGGTATTATTTGATACTATTAATAGCATTGTTTCCCCCCCACCTCAACATGCATTAATAGCCTCCAATGATGATTGTGATGTGTTTCTAAAGTATTTTGTAAACAAGGTATTGGGCTTAAAATCTGTCTTTTCTACTAGCCCTTCCTCTTTCGATGATGACTTTCAATGCCCCCTGTCATTTACCTCCTTTTCTTCAATTACGCTGAATGACCTATCTAGTATAGTGGGTAAGATGAAACCGTCATCTCCTTCATTAGAAATTGTACCACCTACAGTTCTTATTGGTTCGTTTGCAAGTATTGGTCCTTCACTTGTATCTATCATTAACAATTCATTGAGGCCTGGTTGTGTTCCCTCTTATTTTAAACACGCAGAAGTGACTCCTCTACTTAAAAAACCTAACCTTGATTCCAGTTCTCCCAGTAATTATCGACCTATCTCAAAATTACCCTTTATGAGTAAACTTTTAGAAAAGGTTGTTGAGAATCAATTAAGACCTTACTTATGTACATTAAAGTTTTTTGATCCTCTTCAATCTGGTTTTCAGAAACAGCATTCTACTGAGACTGCTCTTTTGAAGGTCTATAATGATCTCCTGATGGCATCTGATGCAGGATTTTGTTCTGTCCTTGTGTTACTTGACCTTAGTGCTGCTTTCAATACCGTTGACCATCATATTCTTATAAATAGGCTAAAAACCTAGGCTGGTATCATTGGCACAGCATTAGATTGGTTCTCCTCTTATTTGCTTGGAAGAACGTTTACCGTTAAGGCGGGTACATTCAGCTCTAGTGCGGCATTCCCTACCTTGTGGAGTTCCTCAAGGCTCCATATTGGGTCCTTTACTGTTTTCAATATATAGCAAGTATCATTCAGTCCTTCTCTGGGATCTCTTATCATTTTTATGCTGATGACATCCAACTGTACTTGTCTTTTAAACCTCACCAGTTAGATAGGTTATCTATCCTGGTTGACTGTTTATCCCAGATCAGTGTTTGGCTCTCTAGTAACTCTCTTGTATTAAATCCCAATAAGACCGAGACTTTGATCATAGCTCCTCCTGATATTTACCCTAGTATCACCCAGGCGATTGCTTCCTCGTGTTCACCTGCAAAGACTGCAGTTCAAAATCTCGGAGTATTATTTGAGTCCTCCTTGGGATTTGACTCACATGTAAGATCTATTGCGCGCTCTTGTTTTTTTCATCTTCGTAATATTTCTAAACTGAGAGCACTAGTTTCCCCTCCTGATCTGGAAACAATTGTCCATGCATTTGTGTCATCACGCTTAGACTACTGTAATGCCCTCTTTACCAGCTTAAATAAATCATCTGTTTCCAGGCTTCAAACTGCAGCTGCTAGACTTCTAACTCGTTCTAGCAAATGAACACACATTACTCCTATTCTGTCCTCTTTACATTGGCTTCCGGTTAATTTTAGAATTCAATTTAAGATCCTTCTGCTGACATATAGAGCTTTAAATGGTCAAGCCCCTGACTATTTATCCCAGGTACTGGTTAAATACGTCCCTATGCGGTCCCTTTGATCAGTAGATCAAAACCTCTTAGTTCCCCCATGTACAAGATTAAGGACTAGAGGCGACAGATCTTTTCAAGCTGTAGCTTCCAAGCTCTGGAACAACTTGCCTCTCGAACTTCACCTAGCTGACTCTGTCATTGCTTTTAAAAAACAGTTGAAAACTTTTTTATTCCATCAAGCTTTTCATCAAAAATTTCATCATAAATTTCTAATCTGTTTTCTTTTTTTTAATCTGTTCATCAATTACTCTCATTGTAATTTTTTAATCTGTTGTCTTACTCTTTGGTTTTGTTTTCTCTTTTAATGCAAAGGTGTAATTCGTTTTTTATATCGACTGTTCAGCGCTTTGTGACTTTTCTTGTCTGTGAAAGGCGCTCTATAAATAAACTTTACCTTACAGCAAGATTGTGTGCATGTGTGTATATGTATATACATGTGTACAGATGTGTATGTGTGTATGTATGTGTATATGTATGTATGTGTGTGTGTACTGTATGTATGTATGTGTGTATATCATTCGATTCTTTTTTTCTCCCCTTTGTTGTTTTTTTTTTTTTTTGGGTTTCTTTTCTCTTTCTCACTCTTCTTCTTACCCCTTCCTTTCTACCTGTCAGGGCTGGCATAAATAAATAAAATTAATTAAAAAAACAAAAAAACAAAAAACAACCTATCTGGCCAGGACCCCAGGACCTTCTTGCTGTGTGGAGTTTGTATGTTCTCCCCGTGTCTGTGTGGGTACACCAGCTTCCTCCCACAGTTCAAAGACATGCAGTTACTGGGTTAGATTAACTGGTGATTCTCAATTGCCCATAGGTGTGTATGTGAGTGCAAATGGTTGTTTGTCTCTGTGTTAGTCCTCCCGCAACCCTGAATTGGATAAGTGGAAGAAGATGGATGGATGTTATAGCAGCCATTAAAATTTATATTCAGACACTACAAAAGTCTTTATAAAAGTCTACAGTGCCATATATTACATGTTCTAGTGTAGAGGAAAGGTTAAAACATTAACCAGCATTAGCCAGATGCATATCAATGAATAAAACACTCATGGGTCAGTGGTCTACCTAAATGTTTTCTTTTTCACATAGACTGTATAGAAAAGATGGAAAGGATGCACAAACACAGATTCCACCTAATTAGAGCTTAAAAAATACAAAACTGAAGCACAATCTTGGACAGGCTGTATCTCAGCAAGCCATGCTATTTCTTAGGCAGTTCCATTAAAATGTTCAAGTGCTCCAGTTCACTAACTCCAGTTAGTGGAGTTGAAGCCTAGCAGGTGTAGCGTCTGTGTTGGCACAGGTGTCAATCAAAGCAGCCAAGCCTCCTAATTTTATGCCTTAACAGCATCCAAATGAATGATTTTTTTTTTAATTACCCCAAAAAGTTTTTTGTAGCAGGCTCATAAATATGTTTATTTCTGCAGTAAAGTTGAGCATTTTAATACTGGAGTCTATGGGGACTGACTCAGTTTTGGAGCTATTACTGCTGTCAGATGTCAGAAATATGTGGACTAGAAGAAACAAAAGTATTGTGAGACAAGCAACTTTAAAAATATATATGTTTAACCCCCTTCATTGACTCAGTAATACCACTAATTGTCAGGTTTTGGCTGTGGCAAGCGAGGCAGAGGACCCCAATGCAGGACTTAAACCCCAATGCATAACTTAAATCTTTTATCCAAAATACTGGAACATAGCATAAACATGAACACGACATAACATAAAGCACACAGCAGGGGAAAAAACAACAATTAACTGATGACGCAAGCAGGAACTAAACAACACAGAGACCTTAAATACACAAAGGGATAACGAGGGAAAAGGAAACAGGTGACAACACAGGTGAACGAACTACACTAACGAGACAAGGGGAAGTAAACCTAAACACAAAGCACAAGGAACACAAGATTGTCAAAATAAAACAGGAAGTGAGTAAACATGACACGTATGTAAACTTAACACAGAGGGAACCTAAATACAAATACAAGGAAACAATGGGAAGATAACTAAACACAGAGAAGGGCCAAGAAAGACACAGGAACACTAACCAGACAAGAGGATACGGGAAACAAAACATAACACAGACAACTCAACAGAAAAAAATAATAAACTAAGATCCTATTTCATAACACAAGTCAAAGAACATAAGGGCCAGGATCATGACACTAATGATGTTTAAAATCAGTGGTGATCAGCCCATGCAGAGATTAGGTTCTAACAAAATTAGAACAATAAAGTAAAACAAATGAGGAGGGAGTGCTGAGCAGTGTGGAGTGTTTAATAGTCTCTTTGCAAGGTATTGTGCAACATTCACATTATCAGCAGAAATGAGAATCATTACACACCTGCTGGCATGAACTGCTTCTAGAATCACTCATCTAAATTCAGCTGAACCCACAAAGCTGCCACAACACTTCAGCGCTTCACAAATATAAACACAGGTATTATTAATATTTCAGTGAGTAAAATAAAATTGAATCCAAACCGATAAGTGTGAGCCCTGATGTAAGACAACAGGTAAATCCATCCTGTTGGGTTTTGTGTTTTCATATTGAGCTAATGCATCCTCAGCAGGAAATTCTTCATTCTGTGAAGGCAACAAACACAATAAATGCTGAATATTACAGTTATTGAAAACATCAGAGAGTTTACACAAGGAAGGAGAAACTGACAGCAGCATTTTCCCCTGGCATCTCACAAACTTTAAAATTTCTCCTAAAGAAGAACGAAGTCCTGATACAGCAAAAATGCATCCCAGCAGGGGTATTTTAAGAAGCTGCTGTACATTACGGTGCCGTGCCAGTGCTGTCAGGCTGAATTCTGGTCGCCGTGAGCTCCTCTGAGCCCTGCTGTGGTTTAAAGCCAGATCTGAGTCCTTAATGCAGACTGGATGGTATAAAGAGTCTGTCGTGAGTCTAAAGCTGCTTCAAAACTTCCTTCTTTCTGAAGTCATCCCAGAATGTCCCTGTATTGTCAGGCTGCATTTATCCATCTCAAAGGCTCTCGGCACACAGAACTTTTAAGTATTTGAAAAAGTGTCCCATTTCTCTTTAGTTCACACCCAGAACGGTGGTTAAACAGAAAGCTTTTTATCACTGTCTCATTCCCTTTGACACACATTGGTAGGCCATGTGCATGTGAAAGTTTTTCAGCCTCAAAAATAGCAAAATAAAAGCTTAGTGTGACCTCCACAGTCTGAATTTGGTCAGTTTTATATGTAAAGCATCTCTTTTAATTGGATTTTTCAGTTCTGGTCAAATGTACAAGTTTTGTGAGCAATATTAATTATTTTTCTGTTTCCATATTTTTTTCTGTTCTTTTTTTGTCTGTTGTGTTTTAGTTACAGCGACGAGTCTAAGTGCTTCAGCAATAACATCCCAGATTTTAGATGCTCTGACAGAAGACCTAGTCCCACCTGGTCTGCAGGCTGGTAGGGAGAAATACTTCTGAAATATTTTGTGAAACCTTTGATCAATAGAGTACAAAACTATTTTTACACCAGACTGTAAATAAGCTTTATAGTGCAGTAAAGTCTATGGGGATTGGAGCTATGCACAAGTGGATATTACTTCCACATTGGCTCCATTTTTAAGCTCCAGTAGTTGCCAGATATTGTGAACTCACAATATCCTTAATGATCAACATCAGCACTCATGCACTATTGAAAAGCCTTTTGTAGAGCTAAATGAGGTCCGTGATGTTCTGCGTTTTGTGACTTAATTGTGGAAGCTGTGGCACACCTCTCACATCTTATAGATTTATTAGTCAATTAAAGTGGACTGGAGTTCCAATGCTGATAATGATCATGCTACATGAATACAGTGGCTGAGTCCAACTAAATCAGGGCTCAGGCACAGGGCATGGTTCAGGCTCTTACATGGAACCCTGAACAGAAGAGAAAGAAAGGCTGGCCAAGAAATGCCTGGTGGTCCAGAGACCTCCAGGTAGACATCAAGGGCATAGACCTTACTTGGAGCCAGCTGAGGCAGGAGTGCTGGACAGAGGGAAATGAAAGTCTCTTGTTGCCAGCCTATATTCCAGAGTCAGCTTTGGGGAGGGAATGGTTAACCACGCCTGGACACGCAGTGATCACTCTTAAACATGAGGTGCAGTACAGATTGCCTAGTGAGTATGCCCTAGAAGTAATAATCAATAATAGCCTAAAATCAGCGGTAAAACATATCACAAGTGATATACTGTATCATGCAGTGATCTCTCATTGCTGTTTTCAAGTCACGATGAGGTGATGGTTAACAAATCGACTGCATATTTAAAACAGTGCTAATTAATCTGAACCCAAGTATATGTTTAGTGGTTCAATAACAGAAGTTATAGTTCAACAGCAAAACATTTCCTGACCCTCTGTCCTTAATGTGGCAGTAAATGCTTGATGTCCACCATCTCCTGTGAAACATGTCTGGCTTTTTAGCTGCTTGATGTGCTGCCTCCTTCACCAGCTAGTCTCTAACAATGTCTGTAATGGGCTTATCAGCACTAGTGAGCTGAAAACGGCTGCCTGCTGATGCTGGAAACACCAAGACACTGAACCAGACTGTAAGTGAGCCATAAAACTGACACTGTGAACTAAGAGAGGTTTTAAAAAAGCCATAACTGAGCTGCAAAGTTGGTAAAAATTCTCTGTTGGTTCAATACAAGTGAACTCTTTCACCTTGCAAACATTTAATTGGTTGTAAGGATAATGTAACCAAATATTGAATCACTTACAAATAAGTGGTGATCTCACTACTTATTTATAAAAGGGGCAGTGACATTTGGATATGTTGCCACATACAATTAATTACTTTAACCAGATATATGAATAACAAAAATCAAGTGTAGTCATATCTGGTATAATTGTACTTTGTATTTTTATTAGATTTTTAATTGTTGCTCAAAATGTTCCTCTCTGAGAAATTCTAATCAATCCATTCACACTGAAAGGCTAAATCTGTAGCCTACAGTAACAATACCACAGCTGTATGCTTTGTGTAATGACAGTGTTCAATCTCTTTACATAGCGATTACGCTGATGGATTTTGTTATTAAAGCATATTTTGTAAAGCCCTAATGAGATTTGTAATCAAATGAGCACTGGCCTTATTTAACAGGCTCCACATCAATAATTTATCACAGCATCTGAACATCAAACAGCTCTTTGAGCCAGTGTTGGTAATTCAATCCTCCTCCTCTCTCACACTCCTTCCCTTCTCATTTTAGCCATGCCATGATGAGTTACACATTTTCTTCCCAAAAGAGGAGAAATAATATCAGCAATATTTTTCAAGGCTGTGATCAACAGCAACCTTCTGGAAAGTTTTTCAACCCCGGTGTTTTTCTCTTTTTCATGGGCTAAAGTGTTTACCTGTTTGAGAGCTCATAATGAATCCATTAAGAAGCATAAGGTCCACTGAATTCACACCACCGGGATGCTTCTGATGGGTCTGATTCCCCCCTCTATCATATTCCACATATCCAGACAGCATTATTATTTGGAGAGAAAGACGAAGAACAGCAACAGCAGTATTTCTTGTTTGTTGTAGGCGGTAATAATCATGACACACAAAACACACTTCAATTTAATTACATTTTCAATTTCAATTAAATTTTATTTATATGGCACCAAATCACAACAAACAGTTGCCTCAAGTCACTTGATAATTGATAATCCTACAATAATTACAGAGAAAACCCAACAGTCAAAATGACCCCCGTATGAGCAGCACTTGGTGACAGTGGGAAGGAAAAACTCCCTTTTAAAAGGAAGAAATCTCCAGCAGAACCAGGCTCAGGGAGGGGCAGTCATCTGCCGAGACCGGTTAGGCTGAGGGGTGGGAGACAGGACAACAGACATGATGTGGAAGAGAGACAGAGATGAATCATAACTAATGATTAAATACAGAGTGAAGTATAAACAGAGTAAAAAGAGGTGAATGAAAAGAAACACTCAGTGCATCATGGAAACCCCCCAGCGCCCTACATCTATTGCAGCATAACTAAGGGATGGTTCAGGGTCACATGATTCAGCCCTAACTATAAGCTTTAGGGCTTGGCAATATATTGAGTTTTTAAGAAATATCAATATATTTTTCATGCGAGACATAAGATGAGACAATATTGCTTATATCAATATAGTCCATGTCGCGTTACAATCATACTTGTAGATCCACCAGTTCACCTCTCTCTTCTCCTAATTTGTCTCTGCACAGCTTCACACTACCCCGTCTCTCTCCCTCACAGCTTCACCCGTAAATCACGCAGGAAGCGACAGCATGTCAATGATGCCAACTTAGTGACTCTGTTGCTTGATTTAGTGGCTTTTCAGACCCCCCAAGCTACTTTTTTCCAAAAAGTGACTAGGGACAATTTTAGCAACTTTTTCCGGTGATGTCAGCGACTTTTGGACAGTGTTGGAAACCTGAAATCCTCCTCTGTTGCAGTGTTTTGTGTACATACAGCCTTCATATTGCGTCCTTTCATACGCTTTGGCATCACCCGGACCCCCAAGAGCACCTGGCTGCAGGCAAGAGGGCGCCACCATACCACAACTCCATAGCGGAAGTTGGTGTGTACCATAAGTCACGTGACCTTAATAGCAGAAGTGGGTCCTTTTTTGTGTGCTCGTGATAGATGCCGCATTGAGTGGGTGGGTTCATTGCTGTGTTACGTCAGCGCATATGTCTGTGGATTTACTGAATTGGCTAGCACCCTGCTGACTGAAGGGGGGAATTTTGCTCATTCATTCTGTTTACATGTTTTGTTATTTGCACAGAGTCCTAGATGTACAGGAGCACACACAGGAGGAAGCACTTTGGTAAAGTAGACTTCACCAGACTGGCTTTTTAAAGAATAAGTGAGCTTTTTGCTATTTTTGCTCTCTATCTTTTCTGTTTACATTTTAATAGCACAGCTGTGAGTCTTTTGTTGTGGAGGAAAAAAAGCATTAATTTATTTGAGGAGCATTATTATTTAAATATGCCAATAGTTTCTTTTTGAGCAATTTCTCATGCACATCTACAGCTGGATATTAATAAAAGTGCCTGTGTGACATTTGGGACATGTAGCTTTGACTCAGAAGTGCCGTTTTATTTATACCTTTTGGGAAGAAAACATATTGAGACATATATTGTATATCGCCATTCAGCTAAAAAATATCAAGATATTCGGTCCATATCACCCAGCCCTAAGAACCTTCATCAAAAAGGAAAGTTTTAAGCCTAATCTTAAAAATAGAGAGGGTGTCTGTCTCCCTAATCCAAGCTGGGAGCTGGTTCCACAGAAGAGGGGCCTGAAAGCTGAAGGCTCTGCCTCCCATTCTACTCTTAAGTATCCTAGGAACTACAAGTCTGAGATCAAAGTGCTCTATTGGGGTGATACGGTACTATGAGGTCTTTAAGGTAAGATTGGGCCTGATTATTCAAGACCTTATATGTACTGTAAGAAGAAGAATTTTAAATTCCATTCTGGATTTAACAGGGAGCCAATGAAGAGAAGCCAATATGGGAGAAATCTGCTCTCTCTTTCTAGTCCCTGTAGGTACTCTAGCTGCAACATTTTGGATCAGCTGAAGGCTTTTCAGGGAGCTTTTAGGACATCCTGATAATAATGAATCACAATAGTCCAGCCTAGAAGTAATAAATGCATGAATTAGCTTTTCAGCATCACTCTGAGACAGGACATTTCTAGACCTAATGTTTAATAATCCGCATTTAATTTTCCTACTCTTTGGTGCAGTTGATGATGCTATATTTTTTCGTTTTGAATTTTTATGCTTAAGTTGCTTTTTGCTGGCTTTTGGTTAGCTTTTTGGTGGTCTGGGAGCAGACACCATCTCTATGGGGATGGGGTTTTGGGGGGATGGCAGGAGGAGAGAAGCTGCAGAGGCATGTGAGACTTCAACTCTGCTTCCTGGTCTCAATCCTGGAAAGTTATGTTTTGGGGGGGGTTTAATAAATTCATCCAGATTTATAGAAATGAGAGATGCTCCATCTAAAGTGGGATGGATGCCGTCTCTCCTAACATGATCAGGTTTTCCCCACCAAGTTTCCCAGTTATCTATGAAGCCCACTCAGACAGCCAGCGATTCGAGAAGAACATGCGGCTAAACATGTCGCTCCTGGTCTGATTGTCTACAACAAAAATGGAAAGTGCATGTAGGATGTCATTAATGGGAAATACAAGCTGCAATAAACAGGGATTATTCTCAATGCAACATAACCAAGATATTTAATATTATATGTTAAAGCAATCACAGCTCACCACCTTTGCATGATGTTTGTATGTAATGAGATACAAGGTGACACAGACCAACTTTGCTGTTCCAGCAGATGGCACGAGCATGGGAGAGAATCTGGGTGCATGTTTGCTTCCCTGCACTGCCACAGCTCTCTCAGGTGCATGTTTAATTTTATTATCAGCAGACCTGAAATACAGAAAAGTGCACAAATAGATTTTAGATATCCAGGGGAGTTTGTTTCATAGACAGTAGAAAAGATGTTTAAATGGACAAGCACAAATATAAACTGTGTATATGTGAAGTGGAACTGCAGCATTTTTCTTTTGTTGTGCAGCGTATGGCAATTGGCAGGAAACATTTGCTAAATATCACTGACTTCATGGAGCAATGTTCTGAATCACTTGTCTGTGAAAATGTGACCCTCAATGGGAAGTCCTCTCATTTGTACTGGCAGAGGTAAGTCAATGTACGTACACAAGACATTCTTCTGTGCATTAGTTCTACAAGTGGATAATGAAACCTCTTTATGCTCAGAGATTGTTTTAATGTGCAAACCAAAATAAACGTTCCTTTAGAAAATGCCAATCCTGTTCACAGAAAACAATCCAGAGCATGATTAAGAAAAAACATAATTAATTTCTTTTCAGAGAGTGGTGAAAATAACCATCAGGCGCCTGCAGCTGGGCTCTACTGGTCAGTGAAGACTTTGTGTAGTCAGCTGAATCAGTTCAGCTGTGCTTGATCTAAATGAACTCAGAAGTGCCTTTTAGCAAAACCATAGTGCTCCTTTGTTAGCACAGATGTTTTGGGGAGAAACGTGTACGTTACTTAAGCTTGTAATAAATGATTAATGTCTTTGTAAACAGCAGTGTAATAAAGCAGCTAATGTCCAGACAGCAGGTCATTACAGCAAAATCAACCCCTTCAGGCCTCATGTTGGGTACTGAATCAAACTGTCAGGCCTAATTTAGCCATAATGACCAATGAACTGCACAGTTCCCTCTGCATATATAAATGAGACAGAAACTGTATACGTGCCTGACTTCACTGCCAAACAGTAAAAAGACCAACAGCATCATATATTGGTTTTAACATTTTTGTATTGAATTGATGATTGACAGTAGAACGGTTATAAGTCATTGCTTTGATAACACATAAAAACCTCATAGCATGTCCAGCGTGGTATAAAGCCAATCCTCGAAGGGGGAATGTGTTAACCTACCAAAAACTCAAGACCACATTTCCCGGCCGACATGGGAATACACCGCTGTTCCTGCGACCCAGACCGAGATAAGCGGTAGAAAATGGATGTATGGGTGGATGGATGGCTGTAGTAACTGAAATTTAGCAACTTATGGAGCAAATTGCTGTTTTTACTGATAAAAATTCAGGCAAGGGAAATAGAAAATTGGTGAGATGACGTGTTTACCTACAATGCCACCAACACCTATTATATTTAAAGAGGCTGTATTATGTTCATTTACAGAATCATAATTTTATTTTGGGGGTGTACTAGTTAACATCCTAATCTAATAATCCAACCTTTCGCAACCTGCTGTCTGAAAGGTTCCACTTTGGGTTTTATAAAACACCCTTCCAGAAAACACCAGTTGGTTCCAGCTGGTCAGCTGCAACTGACAAAATTACTCGCATAATGACTATTTATTTTTCTCTTGTGGACTGTCAGGAGATGTTAAAGCCAGCATAGTTTATACAGTATTGCACAAAAGCTGACATGAAAACTGTATAACTCGGAGCCAGTTGTTTCTTATTGCACTACCTGCTGGCTATGTTATTGTATCTTTCCCGTTAGTGTTCTCTCCTATTCAGGCAACTGATGAGGTAAGTATTTGAAAGGGTCTATTTGAACCCAAACTGAACCTTTTCTTAATCCTATCCTAGTAGGTTTGACACCTAAATCCATCCAAACAGCAACAGAAGGGAAACCTCTAATATGACAGTAAAAGGAAAGTTTTAAAATAAAGGTGCCTCATGGTTCAAACCCCAGCATTCAGCTCAACTGCTAACACACATTATTCCACTGAATGTGAACTCATGCATGTTTCTTGATGTCATCTTAAAAGACCTCTGGAGTACTGCCAGCTTTCTGGGTTCTCCTAGACACACTGTAGTTACATGGAAACACAACTTTTAGGAGACAAGCTTGCACTGAACCATGAAACGTATTTATATGTGTGCATCACATGGTGTCAGCAGCATAATCATCAGTGTATCAGTCAAGAGAATGGTTCATGGCTTTATGTGCTAAGATATTAGAAAGAATGTTAGTCCAAGGGTAGGGTGCTCATTTGCATATACTAAATGCAAAGAAGCAGCAAAAAAAAAAATACTGGTATGCTAATTTTTGACAAATTATTTAAAAATACACATAAACATTACAGGCCTGTAGTGGCAGCAGTGCAGTGCAGAGTTTAATTATTGAGCCTGACAATAATAAATAACATTGGGGGGGGGGGGACTTTAGTAAGGAGGAAGCCTCGTGGGAGCTTTTACACTCATCACAGACCGTTTCATCGCCTCTGCTTTATAGACTCAGAGAGCTGGCTTTTAACCACAGCAGGGTTTAGAGACGAACGCAGGAACCAGAATTCAGCCTGACAGCACTGGGACGGCCCAGTAATGTACAGCAGCAGTTATTCCAAACTCTCCAGCTGTGATGCACTTTGCTGCATCAGGAGTTTCTTGAAACAGGAAGAAAAAAATCTTGCACGTTTAATCACACCAGAGTTGGTTCTACTTACATTTGATTTTTCTTCTGAAGGGTAAAAATAAACCATAATTTTATTCTTACTTTTTTTTTCATTTGGATTACCCATTAACTTAACTCAGGATTGTCTTTGCTTTTATTGTTGATGTTAATCTGTCATAAAAAAAACTCTTCACTTACTGCACAAGGGTTTAATCCTCCTGTTACTGGCTGGTTTTTCATTTGAACCTGGACAGTGAACACCATCCTGTGTATATTTCTTACATATATATGGAAGCAAGTGCACATGTGCTGAAAAAGCTGAAACTGTATAATTACACACTGTCATGATCCGTCATTATTGTAGCCCTCTTTAATTTTAGGCTGCCAGTCTGAAATTAAAGGGGTAATTAATCTGCTTTGATCAACTTGTGTGGCAGAGTAGGAACAAGTTCCCCTTGAAACACAGACGTGTACTTGGACATTCTTGCAATCTAAAAACATGTCACTGACTGTCACCAGAGCAACAGAAAAAGGACTGTTGTTAATGCTAGCAATATTGTTATTAATAGCAATAGTATTCAAATGACTGAAATAGCATTATATATCATTTTATATAATCATTTTGGATGAGAAAATGTGAAAGGGTCACTGTCACGAGTAAATCCATGTCTGCGACATAAGTGTTATTATAGAAAGCGACTTTCGGCTGCTCCTTTGCCACAGGAGGTTCTTACAGCGGGTAGCTCCACATATCTGATTAGGCTGAGTTTGCACACTGGATTCCCTTCCTGACATAACCTCAAAGGGGACTTGTGTCTGGAACTGAACCAGCAACCACTGACAACACAAGTGAGACTGACACACAGATTGGGGCTGCGGCTGCAGTGATGCGGATGCACCGGTCCTTTGTGGTGAAGAGAGAGGTGAGTGTAAAAGCCAAGCTGTCAATTTACTGGTTGATCTACATCCCCACACTCAACTATGGTCACAAGCCTTAGGTAGTGATCTAAAGAACAAGATTCCAGATACAAGCAGCAGAAATGAGCTTCCTCCACAGGATGACTGGTCTCTCCCTGAGTGCAGTCATTCAAGAAGGGCTCAGAGTAGAGCCACTACTCCTGCACATTGAAAAGACCCAGTTGAGGTGGTTCGGGTGTAACCGGGCTTCATTACACTGTGCTGTAATTGGCTGGTCCAAAAAAACAACAACCCTCAAATCTGTGTTGTGTAGTAAATGATGGACAAAGGCTTATTTATCTTTTAGTGCTGCCTTTATTATCTGTATAAGATCAGAATATGTTCTGGTGAGGCAGGTTGGCTCATTAGTGGTCGCTCAAACACAGCACACAACAGAATAGCATGCTATAGTAGTTCAAGAGCTTGTTAGCTTGCCAGTGTACAGTGCTATTATATAACTGTTTTAGCACTTCACAATTGCACCAATCCACTTAAAGTCTTCTTATTAACTGTTAAATAATTTACAGTGGCCATATGCTTCATTTAGTGGCCACAAAGATGTCAGTACCTAATAATCATATACAGTACTGTGCTCTACAACCCACCTCAGACTTGTCTCTCATGATCTGGCAACATTTTAACACTACCAGCAGCATCCATCCAGTGCCTCTGAGCGAGGGCACCACTGAGCCAGTGAACCTCCACAGACGCATAGATAAGTACATTGTGGTTATTATGGCAAATGGAATCACATACAACATAAACACTAATAAACGGGCACCTGATTATAATGCTTCCTGGGCATCTCTTAGGTGAGGTGTTCTGGACGTGTCCTACCGGGAGCAGGACCTTGGGCAGGCCCAGGACATGCTGGAGAGATTATATCTCTTGGCTGGGCTTGGGAATGCCTTTGTGTTCCCCCAGATAAACTGTAGGAGGTGGCTGGGGAGAGGGAGGTCTGGATTTCTCTGCTTAGGCTGGCATTGTTACCCGGCCCCAGATAAGCAAGAAAATGGATGGATAGATGGGAAAAAAATCTGTAAAACTACAGTGCAATGTGCCATTTAAAAATATACATTTTTTATGGTTGGTTTATTTTTGAGCCAAGCATTGACCAAGCATTTTATGATTTACAGAAATGCCCATAAACACCTGTTAAAAATGGATAATATACTGACAGAAAATTACATGGTCATTTTCTGCTGTTTTATCGAAATATTATTTATTTAGTTAGCTGGTTAGTTGTTTTTGCAGTGCTCTGTGCACCATCCATAACAACTTCCACACTGTTAGAATGGCCAGAAGCAGCTGGATTGAAGCAGGAGGCTTGAGGCAGAGATGAGGTGCAGAACAACCACCAGTTTTCTTCCCCAACATTGAAGACTACACAGAACAAACCAAAGCAGTGCTGATCACAGGTGCTTTGTGGTTTCAGCAGCAGCCCCTAATGTTAGCTGGCATCCCTTGAAACAAAAGTCATACAATTATATAGTGTAATCTTAACAACTAAAGAACCTACGGGTTATAGATTAAACCTTTTAAAGTTAGATGAGTACTCTAAAAAAGAAATATTTTTATTGAAAGTATTTCTTTTTTTCAATTTGTGCCTCTTTGTCTCCTCCCATCCTCCTACGGTTACCCAGAAATCAATCTCAGTATGACATGATGAAGATTGGATTATTTCCTAAAATGCATCTTAAAGACAGAGGAAGCTGTAGGAGGATAGTCGAGGATGCACAGGTGGATCCTTTGCATGAGAGTTTCACCTTCAGTGTATGAGTGAGTTTTGGCACACAACTAGACTGTACAAACCCCAATCAATAAAATATGATAAATCTCCGTATGAGTGTATTCAACATGCACCTGTGTTGGAGAAATTACCCATGTGCAGACATATGTTGTTTTGTGTATTGAAGAGGACCTTCACTACACACATCTTAAATTTGTCATGAAATAATGAAGCCATTAAACTGTTTGACAGCTGTTTGTCCGGCTACTTTTGAACCTGTGAAAATGAAGCGACAGTGTGAAATTACCTAATTTCAAAAGCACTGTTTTGCTGTACAAAGGTGTGCTAAGAATTATGTCACAGCCCACTAATGAACCTGAGTGAAAGTATTCACCCACTCAGCAGTTACTACTGTAATATTTTTCAAAATCAAAACAAAGAACCTCTATAAGTGTTGCGAGTCCTTCGGGCCTCATGTTGGGTACTGAATCACTCAGTCGTTGAATCACTGAAATCTTTTATTGAGCACCAGTCAAGCACCAGTGTGAGAATTAGTGCACTTTTATTTAGCAACTCAGTGGTCTGCGTGGTCGACTTTAATGCAGTAACATTTTATGCATTTGCAAAGGTAGATTTTTATTTAGAAACTTCTACCTGAACTGGAGACATGATTGTGAGAGCAAAGAGGAGTGTGATGATATCTGTGACAAGGAGCAACAGCCTCTTTGCCTTCAATGTCCTAGCAACAAGAAGAAGAGCTCAGAAGATGACCCCTCAGTCTCAAACTCCGGACTGCACTTCCTAACTGCAGGAAGAAGAGATGTTACGCTGCTGTAACAAAAACCACTGACACTGGAGTACTGGAAAACTAAATCAGTGTTCGATTTGCCTATAAAAAGCCTTTTGTTGTTCTAGAAGGAGCCACATTTCTCCCGATGAGCCCACAGAGATTATTGAGTCTTGTGTTTGCTGTTTATTACTAATTGAAATAAAATATATACAGTCTGTAAATAACCTGGGCCCTGGAGCCCACAGGAACCCTTCACCCCAGGATTTTTTAGAAAGTAAACAGTATTGTTGTTTTTAAAATACTGATGCAGAGCAATTTTTTGAGATGTGATATGATTATAAATGTGTTTTAATAACATGTCACAACAATGCAGGCTATAAGTTAAACTAGAGCCCCCCCCCCTCCAACTGCAAAAAAGAAAGAAAAATTCCCTTCACCACAAACTCTGTGACAATGCAGAGATTAATAAACCTCAGGTTATTAATTTCATGCAGCACAATCAGGAGCTCCACATTAGCCTCCTCACCCTGCTTGGAGGTTTCTGTGTGTAGAAGTGTGCCTCTGTGTGCCCTCCTGTTTTACTGAATTCAAATACATATTTGAGATATGCACATATTTATGTTAATGCATGCATTTGTGGGGAATGTGTCCCTTATTTATAGCTCTAGTTTTCATAACTGCTGATAAGCAGAATAACTTCAACGCATCAGTAAACATTTGTGTGTTACGTGCATGTGTGTCCTTTTGTATGCGTGTTATACTAATCATTTTAATAAATTTTGCAGCTCCTGATATACAGAGGGAGAAAAAAAACAGTTTCATTTCATTTCATTTCACTTTTGTGTGTCCTTCCTACAATAGTTCTTACTTTCATTGCCCATGATAAGCATAATAAAATGTCAACTTATCCATAAATCCTGCTTGCGTTTCCTGTGTGGCTGCTGAGATAGCAACAAAGCACACATGGGAAATACGTGCAGTAAACAAAGTGGAGAGGCTGAGGTTCAGATTAACGTGCTTTTTCTGCAGTGATCATGATGTTAACTTGCATTAATTGCAAGTTTGCAATTAATGCAAGTTGTATACAACTTACTCAAAGAGGAGAATATGAAACATGAAATTTTCTCTTTTTCTGTATGATTGATTTCATGATAAAGATTAACATGTCAGATTGTTTTTGCCTGCTCTTGCCTAGTTTGCCTGAGATGCCAGAAGTCTCTTTGTCCTGTCCAATTACCTTTTGAGAACATGGAGATTATAAAGGATGGTTCATTGGTCACTGTTCATGGTGAAGTTCTGTGAGCCTGATCCTGAAGACCAAAGTCCACAACACATCCAGACGTAATGGATTTAAGGACATCTGACAAGGAAACAAACTTTGTGAACTGTCAGGGATATTTACCCTTGAACTTGAACCCAAGCGAACCCTCTTATACACACACACACACACACACACACACACACACACACACGGAAAGTATGACAGCATGCTAGTGTCAACTTTGGTTAAGGGTCACATGAATTATGGGATTGGCACTGGACTGTCATGTTGAAGTGAGGGGCAGCGTTCCCTTGACCTTCACAGGGAATCGAGAAAATCAAAGTTTTAGTCCTCACCTGTGGTAATGAGATTTGAAATTAGGAAGTTGATGGAAGTTTCCAAAATTAATTCCTTTTACAGTACGGCTTTCATTAGCCTTCTTCCCAGACTAAAACTACTGTTAGCACTGAACGGAGCCAGCTGTGACACTGCAGAATGTGGAGTTATTCCAGGCACATCAGAGTGAGGAGACCCTGATCAATCCAGTCACAACAAGCATTCCCAGGGGCCCACTGGAACATGTGACTAATGAGAAGGATGTTAGGTTACTCAGTTTTACTTCGCTGCCGTTAATGTGAATTAACAGCAGAAAATGAGTAGATGGGTGGAAAATAAAACTTTGATTAAAACAGGCATTTTTAAGTTAAATAATCTCACTGACAGTCCAGCCAAACATGTGTTTGTCCAGTCAGCTGTGGAGAGGGTTTATTTGGATGGAAGCGAAGGAGAGAAATAGCTTTCATCTGTTGTGTAGCCTTCTTGAAATGATGCCTTCTCTCGGCTCATGCCTCTGAAGCCTTGTCAAATCGCAACGAGAGTAGTGAAAATTGAAAGGTAATCTTCTCAAAGTTGCCCAAAATCTGCCGTCTGTCTCACTTGCCTCTTAGACCACGCGCATTTAGATTTCTTCATGCTCGCTAATCCTGATTAGGCTGCCGTGAAGAAACACTGAAATGCACACGTCTCCTTCTGAGTTTAAAAGACACACATTAAAACTTGCTTTAGTCTTTCCAATCATACTTACTTTTTCATGATTTAGCAGTCCATTTATACCATGTTATGTCTTCCTTAACGTGCCTCCTCTTTCTGTTGCCATGAATGTTTCTTCCTCATTTTTCCCCATTCTCCATGTTTACTCTTTACACGGTTTCTCTATACTTCTGTCTCTTGGGTCTAGTCCGCTGTGTCGGCCTGCTGTGGATCTCTCTGTTTCGTGTCAAACTTCAGGATGTTGTGAATGTTGTTCTGGGATTTGAGACCATATTATTCATGTTTCTGCTTCAGAACACACATGGAACGTGTGAGGGAATATCACAGGCACCCGTGAAACCTTCTGACTTTACAATGCATGAAATATTAAAAGTATCATACACAGGTGATTTTCTCCATATGTGACCATATTTTTAGAGCCATTTTTTTTCTTTTGGAAGCAGCATAGAAAACAAAAGAGCAGTGACATTTTAAATAAAGACCTCTGCAAATCACCCAGTGCTCATATAAAATATTAAAAGATATAATTAGAAAAATAAATTAGCAAAGAAACATTGTGAGGTCATACAGCACAGGGTGACCAGAGCACAACAAATACAGCGTGGGGCAGAGTGCATATTTGTGTGGGACACATTATGAAAGCTTCATAAATCAGACCTCAAATGCTGGTTTCCCCAGCTTACTCACTAAGTAAATATAATAAGCATAAATCTAATGATCTGATGGTGGACAGATGGCTAACTGTTAAAGGTTGTTCCAGCTGGTTATCTTTGGGATTCAGTAGGAATCTACACCCAGATTTTTTTGTTCCACGTTCCATTTGCTTCAAACAGCCATAAGTATTTTCACAGTCTGAATTGTTTCCTTTTCTTTGTAGCAGTTTGACTTTTTGTGAGTCACTGTACTGTGAAACCTGCACACGACCCGTCATAACAACATTCTGGGCTTTCTTCATTAAAAAAGTGTCTATCCTGCAAAGCTGACTTCCCAAAACCAGAGCCAATCAAATGTGGAATACAGTCTTAATATGTGGTATGAGGGATAAAAGAGAACCAAGTACCAAGAATAAAGCTGGCTAAAGGGAGGGTGGCCTTAAATAACACTGATATTGAACCTGTGTGAGGCTGTATAAGCTAAATAAGGATAATTTTGAACTGTGAATGATGCAAAGCCCCTTTAGTAGAGTCCAGGAGTAAAAATGTAGAGCTGGAAATGAGCATGTCTCCTTTAAAACAGTACGCTGTAAACGGATGCTCTTCTGTTATATTTCTTACAAAGTAACTGCTACAGTATTTAATCCCAACCACTGTTACCATGGTAACTGCAGGTGTAATAAAATCAAACAGATGTAATGTCTGAAAGATTAAAGATTTATTAAAGAAAAAAGTCTCATTTAATGTGTTTTATGTCCATTTACTGAACTGCTAAACCAATAGGAGCTTAACTCCAGCCTGAGATCCTGTGGTAGGGTATTTTTCCACTCTGGAAGGATCTCTGAGAGAAGATTAAAGAGGCTAATCATTTTGTTTTTCTATTACTCTGCCCTGCAAACATGATTTCCTATTGTTCTTAACATTAGTGTTATTAAGTCTAGCTTTGTGTGTGGACAGTCGAGACCTATGGTGTGGCTGTTAAGGTGGAGCTGGTAGCTACAGCACAGATGGTATGGCAGCCACAATGCTGTTGGAACTCATTAAAAAAGCACAACAAAGCTGTTGTGTGGCAAACAAAACCCCTTTTCAAAAATCGTAACCAGCATCACAGTTAATTTTCCAGGCTGGTGCTATTTTAAGTAGAAGAAAGGGCTGGCTGAGCAGTGAGAGAGGGGCTGGCTGTGTGCTGCTGCACAGCTCAGTTGCCCGCCAGTTTGCTGTATCTTTGTGTAGTGCATATTAACAGCACCAGATTATCTCACAGAGAAGGTGCATATAAAGATAAGTGACAAGTGTTGTTTCTGAAAACTTTCTCAGCCCATGAAGAAGAGGAGGAGGGCATGACTAACAATACACTTAGCAGCCTAGAGATCAAAAGTTGCGTTGCGTATCTGTGAAGTCTTACATCACTGACAGTGTAAACAACCCAAAGAGGACAGAGGGAGGACTCAGCACAGAGCAAGAACAGATGAAAGAATGATGTGTGCAGCAGACATCAATACTACACCAAAAACAGAGCTCAGTGGAAGCTATTCTCACACACGCGCGCACACACACACACACACACACAGGATGACAGTGTCTGTGTGTGAAGCAGTGTGTCTTTGTTGAGCAGTCAGGCTGCGAAGCTCTACCTGACCTCACCTCAAATGTTCTGTTGTCCGCTGAGTCACATCTTTACTGCTGAGCAAAGACAAGCGCAGGCAGCCGGAGGGGGTTTACTTCATCCTCAGCCAATAGACACCCCCCCCCCCCCCCCCCCCCCCACACACACACACACACACACACACACATACACACACATGCACTCAACAATGTGTCACACATATTGTTTGTGCCTTTCTGCAGTCCAACACTAGATCAGAAATAGATGTTTTGCAGTATAGCAGTGGTTCTTAGACTTTTAGGAGTGCGACTAGCTGTTGAGGATAAAAACACTATGTTGGATAAATGCTAGTGTTGTCCTAATTACCTGTGTATTCTGCTGTGTGTATAGATAACAGATGTTGTTACTGTCAATCATCCAAATCCATTACATTGAGTTCTCTGCTGTGTGCGTGGGACAGTATTAGTCTGAAGACATGAGTCCCATCTGTAACAGCTACTTTTACACTTTCATTCTACCTTTGTTTAGGAAACGACCATGGTTTGGGTAAAAATACTTGTTTTGACAAAAATGCACCATGTAATAAACCATACCCCGCCCCCCCCATCTGCTCAAAGCCTTTCCACCATTTCCATTGTTCACATGAGTCCTGCAACAGTGTTTGCAGCCATATGACATCTATTTCAGACTTATGGATCTTCTATTCCAAACTAACAGACTACTGCACACAAGCCCAAAGGGGTACAACTACATCAATCCCTTTTCTATCGCTCAAAGAAGGGCATCGTGATTCCATTCACTTAAGGCTTCACTTTTCAGACTTGCAAGGTTCATCCATTTTTATGCAGTCTGAGTGTATAAATCTAATATATTTCATTCAGCAGACTGAAATAAGAGCTTAATAACTAGAAACTAACCTAACATGACTCCAAGAATTTCTGACTGAAGGCCAGTGTCACGTCCACTGACTTTTGGACGTTATTTTGGCCTTAAAGACCCTAACATTGCTTTGTTTCCTGTCATATTCTCTCTGTTCCAGTGGTAATGATCCATTTAAGTTAAACTTAAATAGATCATTGTAAATAAATTATGTTTAATTTTACAGTCATCTTGCCCAGAGGCTCAGTTTGTGTTTTGGTCTGCAGGTTTGTCGTGTTACTCTCCCTGCGTCTCCTAGACTCTGCCGGTAGAGGGGTTGTAGCTGTCAGTATGTGACAAGTTGTTAATAAGAACAGTCTGATGTAGCTGAGTCTCTGCTTTTCACAGTAATATGCAAACAACACATTTGAGAGGTTGTGTTGGTGCAAACAATATATGGTATTTGTAGTAAAGAACTGACTTTGTTTGGGAGACGTGTCATAACAATGACAAGTAATGTAACAATGAAGCCATTTTCTAAGAGGTAGGTCAGGAAAGGGCTCGACATTCAGAATGTACAACCCCAATTTCATAAAGACTGGGATGCTGTGTAAAATGTAAACAAAAAACAGAATGCAAACATTTGCAAATTTCATAAACCCATATTTTATTCACAATAGAACATAGAAAACATCAAATCTTTAAACAGACATTTTACCATTTCATGAAAAATATTAGCTCACTTTCAATTTGATGGCAGCAACACAGTTGTACTAAAAAACATCTGGTGGAACATCTGGTTACTAATTCAACCTAATTAGCTGAAAAATGTTTCAAATTGGTAACAGGTCAGTAATATGATTGGGTATAAAAAGAGCATCTTATAGAGGCAGAGTTTCGTAGAGGTTCAGAGGTTCTTTTCTGGGCCAAAGCTCATTTAAAAGGCAAAGTGGAAAACTGTTCTGTGGTCAGAAATATTGAAATTCTTGGAAAACATTGACAGATCATCTTAGGGACCATCTAGCTTGTTATCAGTGCTCAGTTCAAAAGCCTGCATCTCTGATGTTATGGACATGCATTAGTGTCTATGGAACTGGCAGCTTGCACATCTGGAAAGGCAGCATCAAAACTGACAGGTAAAATAGTAACAGAACAACACCCAGACTGTTTATCCCCCAGGGAAGGCCTTGCATATTTCAGCAAAACAATGCTAAGCCACATGCTGCATTTATTTCAGCAGCATGATTTCATACCAGAAGAGTCTGGGTGTTGAACTGGCCGGTCTGGAGTCCAGTTTCAGCAACTGAAAACATTTGGAGCATCATGAAATGGGATGACCCAGACTATTAAGCAGCCAGAATCCTCTATCAGACAGGAATGGGGCAATATTCCTCTCCCAGAAGTCCAGCCACTGGCCTCCTCCATCATGGTTTCTGGACTGGTTAGAAAATTTGTCTACTTTTGTGTATTTTTCAATTCACCTGTTGATTCCCGAAGGGTTAGGACAGGCCCAGACTAGCCCCACCTATAGGTGGAGTTTCCAGTTCCCATGCTTCAACCTACACACCTGTCATTCATCTACTCATCAACCTGACAGTGTATAACAGCTCCAGCCACTACTCTTTATTAGATTGTTGTCAGTGGTTGTGATAATTATGCTCTTAAATATTTGCTGTGTGTTCCAAAAGATTCCCTGTTTTATCATTCCTGTCTCTCTAGCGAAGCTAGTGATGAGCAAAGTGAGGTTTTGTGAAACACTGAAACATCTGAAGCAATTGTGCCGGAATTGTATCGAGGCTTTGAAACAATCTGACACCATCTTGATGATGGCATTGTGTGAAACAATGAGAGACAAGCATTGCACAATTCTAAACAAAGCTACTTATTACACCAGACTATCAATAATTATGATTACATGATACAGAGCGCTTCAGCACTATTTGCCTCTGTGATAGATTTGATCATTACACTGATTATTAGTCAAAGTTCAGTAAGAATTAATATATACGGTCAAAGTGAATTCCTTCATTTGAAAAAAGTGTAAGTTTATAAATAAGGTTAAAAGCTTCATTGAAACTGATAACATGCAACAGAGGCCAAAACAATTAAAAGGGTTCATCAACATATCCAGAAAGATGTGAGAATACAACCTGTCATGATTTAATCTATGATCTATTTATTGAGCCTTTCTGAGAAATGATGGGAAATGATTAATTATGCCTTCAGCTGCTGGAAGGTGGCGCTCTGGTCACAATGCCTCATTCTCAATGAAACTGCTGAAAGAGGAGCATCATATCCCAGCACCTTTATTGATTTAATATCTTTTCAGATATGGAATGAGTATTTATGCTCTTGAACTGTGGGAATTTAAATGCTTTGTTGTTCTGTGTTTACAAACAGATGGAATATTTGGATATTTGGAGCTTTATTTCATTGTTAGCATGCTGTTAGACAGCTAGCTGAGCTTAGCGCTCTTTGTTTTATGGCTGGCACAGAGCACCATGCTGCTAAAGTATGTACAGCACAAACTGCAATGAGGATGTGTGTGAGATTTGTTTATGGTAAGAAACTATTGTAAAGAAATAATAAACAGAACAGTGTCTACTGATGTTTTATATAAGTGTTTTATTTTCTGCACATTTACTGGCCATTTTCATAGATTCCTACCATTTATATTTGAGTTCACCTGCAAGAGGATATGAAATATTTCTAAATATAATCATTCTCAATGAAGCTGCTGAAAGGGAAGCATGGTGTCCGAACACCTTCATTGATTTATCTCCTTTTCAGGGTGTAACATTTCCTGTTAACAAACATGAGGCTGTTTCAGTTTAGCAATTCAGTGCAATCAACAACAAACCAATTTACTGTATAAAATAAAATATTTGAGAAAAGATGCTATACTATGTTTATTAACCACAGAGGTTTTCACCTTTTTGTGAGTTCAGTCGGCCTCGTTTGTTGCCAGCCTTGGAAAAAAAACAAAAAAACCCCCAAAAAACTGTCAAACAGGTTTTTAATTTTACTTCTATTTAAAAGATTTAATGAATTGAAAGATATTTGTCATGAGAATTGGCAAGAGTTTTTTCTTGCTTTTTTAAGAGTATGAATACCTCAGTTTCTGGGTGTGCAGAATGCAGTTAGAGTGAGGATGAAATCACTTCATGCAGCAAATAAATGCTGAAAGAATAAAAGGAAGAAAAAAAAAGAGCTCAGGAATTAGAGCTGAAGTTTTCAGCCTGATTTATTTTCTCACTGAAAGCATTTCTATTGAGATAATTTGCGCTCTTTGCTTACAGTGTGGCTCACCCAACAGTCTCTCTCATCTATATGGCAGAAATCATTTGACTATGACATTTAATTACACTTTGGATCTTGGAGTTTAAGTGAATGGATAGCCTGTCTGCACAATCCACAGCAAAAATAATGAGAAATAAATAGAAGAGTAGTTTCGAAAACGTTAATTACAAGACTCAACCCAAATGATTCTGGTTCATAACAAAAATGGAAACGCTCTCTGGAAAAAGCTGTATGATTCACCTGGATAACTCACCTGCCTGTCCACAATCAGTAGCTCCCCCAGCGGCCATCATCCTGGCTCTCTCAAGTAAGTGCAGAAACCAGTTCACATTAAAGTCCTCACTTTCTAAAAACACTCAGACTAATCTCTCTTCTCTCTGGCAGATCAGTCCTCCTGAGTTGCAAACCTGAGCTCCAGGGTTGCATTGGCCATAAGTTCCTGTTGTCCTCACTCCTGAGCACACTTGTTAATCTTAAATCTGTAACACTGTCAGTCTCTGAGCTTTAGAGTCCAGAAAACTGAGCTGCCTTGGTTGGCTGTGACACCCTCAGCTCCCAGATGTTTACAGACTGTTAAAAGAAGAGAGGATGCTGCACAGTGAGAAACATGGCCCCATCCCAACTTTTCTCAGACATGTTGCTGCCACCAAATTCAAAGTGAAATACAATTTTTATTAAAATAGTAAATTTTCTCAGTTCAAACATTTAGCTTTCTATGTTATATTGTGAATAAAATGAGATTTGCAAATCATGGCATTCTGCTTTCATCTACATTCATCTTCATCTAAACAGCGTCCAGCGTAACAGCGTATTATTTTTTTCAAACTGGGATTGTAATTATTAAATAATGCATCTCAAATAAGTATAAGCTATCACACACACATGTGTTAAATAACAGAATCTGACAATCCAAAACACAAAACCCTGCATCACAGACCCAGGATCATGACAAGGCATTGCTTTGGAAGTTACCAGTTACTTCAAATTGGAAGAAACTGAATTTGCATAAGTTTGGTCAAGTAAAATTAGACAAGGGGAAAATAATAGCTGAACTTAAAGTAAATATACAACGTCATATAAATGCAACAATGTAAAATGTGAACAAAATACAGCACTGTGCAAAAGTCTTGAGTCACTCCCCATTTCTTTATACAAGGCTCAAAAAAAAAATTAACACTACATAACTGACCAGATCAACATCCCAGAAGTTTAAATTGATGCTAAACTCTGATCAAAAGTGTTCCTTTAATTCTATGTGAGCAGTGTATTTTGCTTCCAAGGAGCAAAATACACTACACTGTAATTTCTTAATGTGGTCCTGAACAGCAGTTCTCCAGTTTTTCTGGAGAACGTCTTTCATAGTCTCTCTTTGGTCACTTAATGCTGACCTATGAATCAATCAATTTTTCCTTATATATGCTATTTCCATGAATGCATATATATATATATATATTTCACAAAAACAACGAAACAAAACAAAAACAGAAATGGAGCCAGAAGGTGAAGCTTTCCAGTTTACCAGCTGATCTACATTCCTGCTCTCACCCATGGTCATGGATACAGAACAAAAACAATAAAAAAAGATTTGTTATGGCCCCAATTATTTTTTCCTTCAAAAGTTAACTACACAAAACAATTGAACTCCTACAAAATATAGATGTAACTTCACATATTTTATTGCTTTGCAACAATGCAGATGGTGCAGGTGGGGTAAGGCCTACTGTTTGAACAAGGAAGTTTTCACCAAACCTTATCATCCTGAAAGATAAGCTGGTGATAGGAATCTGATGGACCAAATAATCACATGACTGGAAAAGAGAAGGACACAAACACAGTGACATTTAAAGAATGGGCTCTGAGGACTGGTGGTGTTAGGAACATGAGGAGAAATATCACTGGTCAGACACGACTTCAGAAATTAAATGAGGGATTTGGGGGACAGAATAAGTGATGGGATAGGTGGAAGTGGAGAATCGAGAGAATAAATTCCCAGAGGAATGAGTGAGAGATCATTCATTGTTGCACACTGTAGAGGCTCATATGATTTCAGTACCATGTAATTTTCAAGGATGCGCAAAACTAAGTTTCTTTTTCAGGAATAAATCTTGTTTCTATGGAAGCTCGTTTCCGCCACTAAAAAAAAAAAAATCGCCATCCGTAACGCAAAATTTTGAGTTATTAACTCGAAATTTCGAGAAAATAACTCGAAATTTCAAGTTATTAACTCGAAATTTCGAGTTACAGATGGCGATATTAACTTGAAATTTCGAGTTAGCACAGCCAATCAGGATGCAGGAACGGATGCAGGAACGTCATTTCCTTGTTACCGGAAGCACAGGGCACAGCCGCACTCGGGTAGAGACTGTGCTGCATTGTCGCCAGGGTTTTCAGGTAGAGATGTAGTCTAACGAGTGGTAACTATCTAAAAGGTATGTAATCAGTGCAGATTTTTTCCGTTATGCCTCACTTATATGAAATATTTTAACACCACACGCTAAGATCGGTCTGGGGGTCGATGTTGAAGTGGCGGCATGACGGCACTATGTGCACAGCTTGGCTTGGCTAGTCGCCGTGCTAACGTAGCTGCTAACGTTTCCTCGTTCCGCTGTGAAAATAAATCAGATGTTCAACGTATGTTCCGCATGACTTTTCTCCCAGGTCATTTGCATCCCACCTGTCATGACATTTCGCCCCACAATTTGAGAACCACTGATTAGTGTTTAATTGCAGGGAAGGTATATTACCCAGGAAGTTATATTACAAGCTTCTCAACTACATTAAGTACACTAGACACCGAGACTTGATGATCATATGGTGGATTCATAAGTGATCATTTGTACATACTTGTTTACAGCATGGAAGACCTGACTGACTTCTTGAGACGAAGAGAAGTCTCTGAGGAAATAATACAAACCCTGGAGAATGAGAAGGTACATAATTCTAATTTTTTTTTCTTTTAAATACTGCTTTTTTCATTCAATATATAATTGTATTTTCAAATATATATATGTGTGTGTGTGTGTGTGTGTGTGAAAGTGAATTATTTTTCCCTCTGTAGATCGATGCCAGTGTTATAAATCTGATGTCAGATGAGGAGCTGAAGACTTATCTACCATCATATGGTGATCGCCTTGCAGTATTTGGATTTTGCAGACGGCAGGGCAACAGCCGAAAGTCGACGCTTTTTGAACGTCTGAAAACCAAATTGTCCAAAAGAAAAACATCTGAAGATGGCAGCAGCACAGCGCAAGAACATTCAAAACCAACCCATAAAAGAAATGCTCTGAAGACAAAGAGAAAAATAGAAATAGGATGGATGCATTATGATGAAGATGCTGATGTTTTCAAGCAGGTTAGAGCTAGACGAGGAGGAGGGACAAGAAAAATGGTAATTTGCAAGGACGCTAAGAAAAGTGACATATTACAGGTTGCAAAAGATCTGTTCTTTCCAAATGGAGGAAATGTTCGGGGGCCCTTAACAGATTTTGAATGTGATCTAAAGGATTATCAAGAGATGACAGTTGATGGTGGATTAACAGTTGGAGAAATGTACAATGTTACAAAACTAAATATCCTTAGGTTTTACCTGACCACAAAAAAAACCCAAAGCAGCCCAGGTTTGCAATCATCTTCTCAAGACCAAAACTCCTCTTCTTTTACTGTTGCTACAGTTTCTTCATTTGCTCCTTTTGAACAAGTCAGCCCTGATGTGACACAAACTGTAGACACTACAGACAATAACCTTTCACTCTCTTCCATGCAGGCTGTAAGTGATAACTCTTCTTACAGCAGTGACATTGTTTTTGTTGGACCTGTCTCTGACAGTGAGTCAATAAATTTGGACGACACCCTGGTTTTAACTCCACAACCTGGCCCAACCAGTGAGAGAATGAAAAGAGTACTAGTCGTTCACAGAGGGCAGGTAATGCCAGAGCTCATTTCACATTTTAGTGCTAATGATCTCGAAGATGTTGACATTAAAATCCAGCTTGTACTGCCTGATGGAACACCTGAAAAAGCTTATGATCATGGAGGAGTTGTAAGAGACTGTCTTTCAGAATTCTGGAAGGAATTCTATGACCAGTGCACCACTGGAACTGCTTACAAAGTGCCCTTCTTAAGGCATGATTTTGGGCAGCAGGAGTGGGAGAGTGTGGGCAGAATCATTGCATTTGGATGGGCCACAGAGAAATATCTCCCTGTGAAAATTGCCCCTGCCATTCTGGAACAAGCTGCCTTTGGATATGTGAAGAGTGATACTGTGGAGAATTTTCTCAAGTTCATGCCTGAATCTGAGCGTACAGTGTTAGAGGCGTGGCAGTCAGATTTTAGCAGTGTGGACCAAGAAGAACTTGTAGACATACTTGATAACCAGAGCTGCAGAAGGATGCCAACAGCCTGCAATGCTACCGAAGTCCTAATGGAGCTTGCACACAAAACACTTGTCCAAGAGCCTGCCTATGTCATCGAACAGTGGGCGAAAACACTCAGCACTGCAGGTGAAAGCCTTTGTGATCTGTCTTCAGTATATGAAGCCCTCCAACCAAATGTGAGAAAGGTTCTCGGGTGTTTCACTTTTCCTGAAACAATGACGACCCATCAGAAGGTTATTCAGAAATACCTAACTACATATGTGAAGAATGTTGAGAAGCAACATTTGTGCTTGTTCCTTAGGTTTTGCACAGGTTCAGACTTATATCTTGGAAAGAACATCATTGTTGCATTTAACGAACTTGAAGGTTTCCAGAGGCGACCTGTGGCACACACATGTGGATGTGTACTGGAGCTGTCAATAAATTATGACAGCTATCCTGATTTTAGTTCTGAGATGAACAGAGTGTTGGAATCCAATGTGTGGGTCATGGACATTATCTAATACTTTAATTCACAAACACTGGATCTGGACCCACAGATTTGTACAAGAGATTGTATTTGAGTTGTGCACTAAAACAGAACTGTTACAATGTGAATCACATGTTTCAAAACTGATTCCTGAGAAAGTTATTGGTGAAACACTAATTGAATTCAACTTGAGGTACAAAATTAGAGACTTGAATTTGTTTGTGTGTGTTCTTATTACACGGCAATATGTTTTGAAAACACTTGATTAATGCACTTCTGCAGAGGTGTCAAAGTGGCAGCCTGGAGGCCTTTTTATAAAAATTCCTATTGCCTCATTCAGCATCTGCGCATACCAAGTTAAAAATCAAAGTGTCTTTACACATTTATAAATTTTTTCTATAATTTCATTAGCCATACTCAATCCAAAAAAAGAAGGAAAAACTTAATTTAAATCTGACAGTTTAGTTATCTAATGTTATAAAGTGAGATTATAGTGGCTCCTCAGAAGTTACAGTTTGAGACCCCTGCAGTAATATAGTTAATATATCTAACATGTTCTATTATAATGCACAAGTTTTAATGTTTACAAGTTCAGTTTTATATTATATGCCAGTAATTCAATAGTTATTTTTTGTGCACCTCTATTCAGCCATCTGGGTTATGGTGACTATGTTGCTAAAATGAGTGGCCATAAAGCATAATTGATATATTTTTATTTTGGACTTAAGTGAAATCAACAAGTGCTCAGCTGGGGGTTGTTTCTTGATGTATCAGGAGGGATAAAAGTCTTGTTTCTCCCTTCTTTCATTGCACTGCATGACTGATTTTTCTTATTAACTTTTTTCCCCAATATTTTTTCAGCTTTAAACCTTAATGTTTTTGGTTCATAGAATTTTAGGCCACTATGTTCTTATTTCAGAAAGTTTAGAACATCTTTGTAAAATCTTGCCATTTTACCTGTTCTTATCTTAAATTCTTTGATATTTTACAAGTTTTGCACATTTTTGATTTGTGTAGTCACTTTTTTTTTTAACTTACTGCTCTGGATTAAATGTTAATTGCTAAGTGTCCCTGTTTTTGAGATTTGTGTATTATAATAAAGTATTCAAGGAGACTACAATGACAGAGCTTAGTTCATTTTTATATATATTTTTGGACAGACAATCACCTTGCTTAGTTAAGCTCATCTATAAGCCTGATTCTCTATATAAAAAAAATCTAGACAACCAAATTAGTAATTTAACATTATCAGAAAAAAATAAAATTAAGAGACATCAAAAATGAGATACAAGTGAACAAGGATTAAAAAAATATCTTCAGAAAGCTAAAATCATAAATCCACCATGAGACATATCACTTTACCTTAATGATCTCCAAATACCAGGTTTGACAGGCAGCATGTGTAAGATTTAAGCCTTTGTACATGAAAAAACTGGGATGTTCTCTTTGTGCAGACAACAATTACTGTAGAAATAACAACAAAAAAAAAGACTAGATTAAGATTAAGATAGTGTTTATTTGTCACATGCACAGTTATACACAGTACAATGCACAGTGAAATGTATTTTGTACCTGCAACCATATATACACACACATAAATAACAACAATAAAAAAAAAAAAAAAAAAAGTAATTCACACTATACACTATACTCTATATACTATACAGTGTGAATTACTTTTTTTTTTTAATTTTTATTCTTCTAAGCCAGAGGACTAACTGTTCCTAAGGAAGCACAAAGGTTAAAGGACATGTGCTTTCAACAGCTCTGTCAAATGCATAAATAGGTATAACCTTTAAGGCAATGTCTCCAACTGAGCAAGCATGAGCTGCCTTAGTTGTACATACAGATCCACTGTATCAAACACATCATTTGTGAAGCCCAGAGCATGTTCAGCCATCAGTTCTAAACAGAGATGAAAGACATCCTCATCACATGGAAAGTCTTTGAACACACATTCTTCAAGGCAGGCTTCAACTTTCTCCATATTGACATGCTGGAGACAGTCTCTCGCTCCATAGATGTCTGGGAGGGCATACATAAAAGACGGTCGACCATGAGGACTGCGGGAGTTGTGGACTGGGCGTATTCTGTGGTCGTTCCAAGCCAAAGCAACTTCGTTTAATTCCTCCTTGATGACAAAAATACACACAAGTAACATTTTTAATTTAAACATGTACAAAAAACAACTAACTTCTGCATAAATTATGTTAGATTACGTGACACCATTATTGTACCTTTGTAATGCAAACTTTGTTCTAATTTCACTATTTTTAAGATTAAGATTAAGATAGTGTTTATTTGTCACATGCACAGTTATACACAGTACAATGCACAACATGTTAATGTATATACATAGGCACAGTTGTGGCTTAGATCATGATGTATGCATTTTAATTTATTTTTAGCTAAAACTGTATATGTATAATATGGGGATTTGAATTCTTATTTATTTATTAGTTTTGGCCCACTATAAATGATCAATTTCAGAGACACATATAAACCCACATAATGAATTTGTAATATGTGTACCTTGATATTCATTTTAATATATTTATCTGAAAAAAAAGAGATCAGATTTAAAACTATAATTTTCATGTGTACTTTAATGTATACAGTATTTCAGCAATATGCCAAAGGCCATGTATGCTGCTAAAACAGTCAGTTACAACAGATATCAGTAGGTAAACTCACCTGTATAATGTGAAGAAAGCAGAACTGGACCAATGATTTGTCCAAGAACGAGTCTGAGAAGTGTCCATCCTCTCTTAGTTTGTCAAACAGGTCGATCCAGTACTGGACACACTGACTTCGTAAGATTAGCCACCATCTTTCAACACGCTGATTTCCTGTACTTGCTCCAAAAGTGACATGATCAGTTTCTGAATCACTGTCTGAAAAATGTAAAAACCTTTGCATCTGGGCCACATGGACGTTTTCTGTTCCTAAATCTAATCTCACTCGATCAGGGCATCCATGTAGTAACCAGCAATCACTCTGGGGTCATTATTTGTCTTGTAAGCTTCAAGCCATATAACGCTCCTTGAGAAGCCGTCAATACATCCACTTATTGCAATTCCAAATGGCTTAAGCTTATCGTATCCGTCGATGTGCCACACATAGTTGGGGCCTCTGCTATGATACACTCGCCTCCGCAGTCGTCTACGGGACCTTAAATCCACACCTTCACCGTTGAGTAAACGGAGCAGAAGACGAACTGTTTCTCTGTCAGTCACAATTCCATTCATCCAACACTTCTGGTGCATCCAGCGATATCCATGTGACTGACCTGAGTTTTCCAGTTGCGCTTGTATAAAAGCCGCCACCTCTTCCACCTCAGTTTTGTTCTTTCTGCGCCAAAGTCTGTTCTTGTGTAAGATCCTTTCGAGGGTGCGTTTGCTGATAATGATGCCATGTGATTCAGCTAATAACGCAAGGATTTCATCGTTTGTAAATCCTCGCTGAAAGTACTTAGCAATTTGCTCATTCATGATCGGATCTGTACTGGTAGCTTAGCTGTAGCATTGATAACTGGTGTCTTCCGGGTTTTATTTCCGTAACAAGGAAATGACGTACCATCACCACGCATCTTGATTGGCTTTGCTAACTCGAAATTTCGAGTTATTTTCTTGAAATTTCGAGTTATTAACTCAAAATTTCGAGTTAATAACTCAAAATTTTGAGTTATTTTCTTGAAATTTCGAGTTATTAACTCAAAATTTTGAGTTAATAACTCAAAATTTTGAGTTATGGATGGCGATTTTTTTTTTTTTAGTGGCGGAAACGAGCTTCCATATGTTTCTCTTGTAAAGTGAGGAATTTCCACACCTTTTTTTTTTTTTTTTTCCTTTTTAACCTTTACTGGATTATGGTAATTGGCTTTTTAATGAATGCACCTGGCCAGTACCTAATCTAGAAATCGGATGCTGTTTATGCTTGTGCTTTACCTGTTTATTACTGGCTGTGGAAATCATGTTCATCACTGTTCTCTGTATGCTGCTGCTAAATGGCCATCTCTGTACACCCGCAGACTTTCTCTATGGTTAGTTTTAATCTAATGTCTACTTGGGCTGGTTTCTTCTTACTGTATGTGTGTCTGTATGTGTAAGAGTCATAACCAGTGCAGATTTCACTCTCATAATGTTATACAAATGCTTGTCCCCAGAGTCAGAAGAAGGAAAAAATGCTTTCAAATATGCTGCTCCTGTTTTCAGGAATAATTTACAGAAGGAGTTAAAATCATTAGAACTGTTATGATTGGGGGGGGGTTAAGTCCATTTTAAGTGAACGTGAAAATAGGTCATGGTCAATGTGACTGCTTTTAATGTTGCTTTTGAAATGATCTGTGATTGCATTTGATTTGCATAGGTGTATGTGTGTAGTTTTTTTTGCTACTCTCTTGGAAAAGAGATTTTAATCTCAATGAGTCTTTTACCTGGTTAAATAAAGGATAAATAAATATAGCTGAAAGCAGGAAGACTTAGAAAATCGTATTGTCATGCTGTCTCTTTACATTTCATCTCTTTTCTAGGGGTAAGTTTCAGTGATACAATCACACGTCATTTGGTTCAAGTCTTGATTTCCTCCCTCAGGTCATACATGTGGAAAGAAAGCTAAAAAACAAACAAGGAATACTAGAAAGGCCTGTATTACTACATAGGGCACAAGACAATCTGACAAGCGGCAAATGAACATCTAGAGCAATATATACTGGAGAGGACTATAGGTTAATTGAACACAGGTGTGAAGGACAGCACAGGTTAGACTAATCAGGGTGGGGCATATGGGGGGGGAGACTAACAAAGACAGGAAGTAAAACTGACAGGATTAACCAAAGGCCAAAAATAATTAAATAAAATAGTACTTGACAGAACCCCAACATCATGAAGCCAAACCCTGAGACCATGAGGCACAGCGGCCATCTTTAATATACAGTCTATAGTTTTTGCCTCGTGTGTGTCTGTTTGTCCTGCACACTGAAAAGCTTTGCCAGTTCAATCTAACATCTGACTACAAAATTTCAAACTCAGGTTTTACCTTTTGCACAAAAAACACACACAGAACACATACTCTCATTAAATAAACACAATTAAAACTTTCTGCTTTCTTTTAAACACAAGGATAAAATCACACAAGCCTGCATCTTCATGTTCCACATTTCTCCTCACAGCCTCCTTTTCTTTTACATTTGCACACCAAAACACAACACCCATTTCACAGTAACCAGGAACCGCTGGCACATTTTCCCATTCTGAGCATTTCAGCCTTTTGGAGGCATCAGTGGTCTGTAAGCCTTTCCTGCGAGGAAGGTTTCATCAGGCAGGATGAAGAAAGTGCTTTTTAATGCAGAAACAAATATAAACAAAATGAAAATCCTGTCTCTTAAGTGGGTCTCTTATCCACCACCTCAGAAAGCTTAATCTCATTTCCACACTTGATAGCATACATTGCTAAATAGTCTCCACTGTTTCCTGTTGTTCAACCACTGAGGAGTCTATAGAGAGGCAAAAAAGAAGGTTTTATCTGCCCTGTATAGCTTTCCTAATAACAAACATGATTCCATTCCCCCAAAGCTCTTCTTAGTTATTTCAGTTTGTGATTTGTTTTTAGGTAAACGCTGTGGTCAGCAGCTATAAATGAGCCACAGATGATTGAGAGACGGTGACATCTCACATTAATTAGTGCGCAGATTATGATGTGGTATTCTACAAATGCACCTGCAATAAAGAAGTGTGGTACTGGCAGCAGTAATGCAGGCTTTGTACCAGACGAAGCTGAGACAGAATGTCAAGCTTTCGATTTAACAGTTCTAGCACTGACCTTTGGTCCTGAAGTCTGGGTATTGGGGGGGGGTCTCTTTTATAGAGTGGCTGGGCTCAACCTTAGAGATGAAGTAAGGCTCTTGCACCTTCATTCCCATGCTCTCACAGCCTCAAAGCCAGCACTTCATCTTAAAAAAGCTTACTATGAACACCTTTTTTAGTTTAACATCAGGCATCAACACAAGTCCATAAAACATCTGAGAACTCAAAATACAGTTTGTACTTGATTTGCCTGAGGCGCACAGACCTGTCTGTAAGAGGTAATAACAGGATCAGTGGAGGTAGCCCAATCCTGGTCTGGCAAAACACAACAAAACTGAAGCTGTGTTTGTTGCTTCAAGCTGTTGGAGTTCAATACCTCATAAAAATCTCTGGGTGTCTCTCCAAAGTGAGACAGCTGTATCCATTCACACATGTGACACAACAACAATCATTACAATCATTATTCCCAAAACAAAATCAATCAGAACGGTAAACGGTAATCTACTTTTTATTATTTAAGGTTCAATTTCAAGTAAGTAATAATAGAAGTAGCAGTAATATAATTTAATGCCAGCGTTGTTCACATGGACAGCTATCACAACTTTTCATTGGTACTGAAATTAGCTCTTTAAGTTTGAATAACATCACTGACAAATTATAAATGACAATAAGGCTGATGTGTCATAAGCTGATAATGATGAATGAATGGCTATTTAAAGGTCCAATTCACCCCCCACTCACCTTACTGCTCATTGCTTCACTCACTGTGTCACTGCAACCCTGATGACACTTCAACATTTTTTTTAGTGTGTGTGTGTGTGTGTGTGTGTGTGTGTGTGTGTGTGTGTGTGTGTGTGTGTGTGTGTGTGTGTGTGTGTGTGTGTTGCCCTGATATTTAACAATTGCTTTTTAGTATTCATTGCTTCAGCGGCTTGTTGATGAAAATATCCAAATAAAAATTTGAATACTTTACATGCAAGCTGCCATGTTCCTGCTGCACTTTGATGCAGAGTGACCTTTACACTCGTTAATAATGCAACGTCCGCAATACCACAAGCAGATGCTGTTTTAGATGCATTATTTATTTTGTGTTATTGTTGTTATGGTGTGCTAATGCTACTGGAAATATTGTGCTTCGGTTTTTCCACCAAACACAACCCCCCCCACACACACACACACACACACACACACACATATGGAGACACATGCATGCACTCATACATACACACTGTTCAGCTGAGTTGACTGTAATCCCAACATTCAAATAAACAATCACATACAAGGTAATGCTCTAAAAAGCAGGCATAAAAGTAATTATGATAAATAAAAATATTAACAAATATCTGACTTGAATCAGATATTTGTTTTCTTTAGGCAGAGTTCTCATACAAGGATGCAGCATAAAGAAAGCACTCCTTCATGTTTGTGAGACACTAACAAACAGACACTGTGTTAGACACTTATTAGAAATAGAAGTTTCTCTGATAACTTGTCTTTACCTGCCAGTCTGGATGTTTGGCAAACCTGCCAGCAGTTCTATCATGAGCTGATAGATCCAGAAAAAAAGTTACATTTTTAATGCCATAGAGTCTAAAGCAGATCCAGCAAATTTAATTTCATTAAACTCAGCTCGTTCTCAATCCATCAAATAATGCTATTCTGTTGAAAGTCACGAATGTGTCCCAGTCAAAGTGTCCTTTGGTAGTGAAGTATTACACACCCAGTTATTACATTCAAATATAGCTGCATGTAAACTAAGCTATAGCTATAGAATAGAACATATAATATATTTAATACATACAAACCACATGCAGGTTTCTACATGAATGTTTAACCATATAATTAAAGTTACATAAAGAATTTAATTCTTTGAAATTGTAATGGCATGCATTTCAAAAATAAAATGTGCAATACAAAAACCTCAGAACAATATAATCCAGTCAAAGGTCAAAGGGCCTTTTATAGCTCCTGAAAGTTGCCAATTTAAAGCAAGTGAAGAGAGATGAAGTCGTTTGTACAGGAACTATAAACAGCAGCAGTTGATGAACAAAGGCCAATGACAGAGCAGCTCTATGTTCAGACTCAAGGTAATTGAAAAACCTGTCTGACAATGGTGGAGGAGTCTAACGATCAATAGACTAATGTAGAGGATTTAAAATGATCAGTAGGACATCAACAAAGAGAAACATTTGAACCACAGAGGCAATGACAGAGGTGGCTAAAAATAACAGCGTCAGTTACGCATGCACAAGCACACACACGCACACACGTTACCCCAATCCTGCCTTTCTAACTAAAACTACTCTTAATTCTTAACGGAGGAGCTCACTGAAACCTGTGAAACTGGGCCTCACAAAGATAGAAATGCACTGAACAGATGCAAAGACACACACCCGTGAGGCCTTTCTCTGCCAAAGCAGCAGTATGAAAATTAACAGCTCAATCATTTTTATTTGTTTATTTGTGGGAATATTTGCCACAAGACAAAAAAAGGTGAATGAAATTTAATTTGTGGTGCTCAAATTCAGCATGTATTTCCAGAAATAAAATGTACCTCAGGGGAGCAATTTCCAGTGTTTCCCCCTTCAGTAAAACACACACAAGCAGGCACAAGTAGTTTACTAAGGCGTGCTGCCCTTCCAACTGCCAGAAGGAAATAACCTGTCACCTTTTAAATTATGTTCGCTAAAAAAAAAAAATAAAAAAAAAGTAACAGCTGGAATAACACATTCCCTCACTTTAAAAAGACCCCAAACAATCAACAATAACAGTTGGGAGAGTTTGACACAGACCCTGGGGATTTCTACAGAATTTACAGTGGTTTGTGGACTGCCCAGAACAGTTTCACCTTATTTTTTTGAGGCCAAATAACTGTAATGTCAGAAGGCGGACACAAAGCACACACTTATCCATTTGTAAAATCTCAAACTCTGCAGACAGAAAACACTGACAAGTGTTTATTCTGAGGAGCGAGATGGGATGGACATCTGACACTGGAAAAATGACAAGTTAGGGAGAAAAACAAGTAGAGCCCTCCAGACTACCCATGTTTTATCTTGACACTGCTCACATCTGGCGCTGTGGACAGGCTGTGAATATAAAAAGAAACAGGAGCATGAAGCCAGTGAGGCACAGGTGAGATGAGACCTGCCTCACAAAAACTCTTTGTAAACATGCTGAAAAGATGACTTCTGCAGACATCTAACAATGTTGAAACTTGGCTGATAGGTGACAGCATACAAGGACTATCAGCTGAAATGATTTACATGCCATTTCTATGCCGAGTCATGTTTCAGCCCAAGCATTATTATATAATTATATTATAGTCTATTTGTATCAACAAAGCATTTAGAAAGACGTGTACAATAGAAAATATGAATATAAATATTCTGGGCTAGATGTTGGCTAGGCATAGAAGCAATATGTTGAGATAACATAACCCATGGTTGAGCACTTCATTTGCTAATTATTAAGTATAGTTGCTTTTCTTTGTGTGCTGCTACAATATTTGACATTTTTGTGATCAGATGGCCGTCGAACGTCCACTCCATGTACAAATACTTAAACCCATTTTTTTCTTAAAACACTTTTATGCCATTTATGTATATCCATTTGTAAATTATATGACAGTTCCATTGTGTTTTGCATGGTGAGCTCATTTATAAGGCATTTGAACTGTATCTCTCAATTTCATCACAAAACTACAGGACAGTTTACTTTAGAATAACAGGGTGTTATCAGCTGAGCAGGTTTGGTGTTGGGTTGGTAATGTAGAGGTCACAGATGTGTTTGTATCTCACTGCTCCTGTTGCATTTACAAATGTGTGCTTGTTTAATGATATTGTCACTAACCGGGCAGAGGAAGGACTCACTTGCAGAACCTTTTTATTGTGGGGCAGATGCGAATTGGGAAAAAACAAAGATGGCTTCCCTCCGGGGTCTCCACTGGTATGGGGTTGGGGAATCTGTGGGCGCACCCACACCTAAATGCTAAAACTTCCTTTACTTCAGGCATCTACTGAAACGGGCTGGGTCTGCATGGAGACAATGATTAGAGCAGGGAATCAGAACTGAGTTGAACTCACAGCATAAGAACCTAAGTACTGCACCTTGCGGATACAACAATCCGGTGGTGACTGAGGAGCTTCTCCCGTCATAAATAGTCCACTCCTGACGGGCCTTCATCTGCGGTAGGTGTGCCAATTAGGTGATCTCCCACAGGTGAAAAGCCAGCCAAAGGGAGGACACCTTCCACAGCTGCATGTAAACAAAACATGCCCACAAACACAGAATGGGGAGGGGAGCAGGATAATAAAGAAAAAACAAAAGAAACTGGTGGCCAGCCAGAGAGAGCTCTGGGGACCATGACAGATGTAGCTTTTAGAAGAACATCAACCACATTTTCAACTTTAAACCAAAATCAATACAGTTTTAGCCCAAATAGTTGTACATTTAAATGCCTTTTAGACTTCTAATTGGGGTTTATGCATAATGAGAAGCCTTTCTGATTACTGAAAGTTTTCTTTTCATCTTCTTCATAACAGGGTTTTACTAAGTGAGATTTGGTCCTATTTTCATGGCCATTTTAGGGCTACATGTGATCCCAAAAAGATACCAATTTTGAACTAAATTTGGACCGAATGAATTAAACAGTTTATAAGCTAATTAAAAGCCATGACTGTCTGAATAGATTCAGCCCATAAAGCAAAATACAAAGATAAGCATTGCTTGATGAGGTGAAGGTGGCGGAAGAGCAATCTCCTGTTACTTTATCCAATGGTGTAAATTTCAGTGGAGCAGCTGGGGTAGTGCCCCAAGGCCCATAAGGTAGAAGGGGCCCAGTTCAGATGGCATTCACATTAACTTAGCACAGAAAGTAAGGAAATTTGTGTCTGGTTGATTGTTTCTTTGTTGTAACAATGTTTCTTGACAATAAGTCTCATACCGTTGGAAAGCCTGTTTATTTCCTCTTAAATGGGGCCGCATTTGTAAAGAAAATGCATTTGTAGGTTGAACAGCAGAGTTGAGTATGTGGGTTGTGTCCATAAAAAACTTGCAAAATCTTCTCTGCCAATGCCAAACAGCTTATTTTGATACATACTTTTGTTTGGTTTCGTTCACTGGATTGGATGACTGAAGTCTAAAGAAATATTAATAAGACATATTGGCAATTTAACAATTTATTCATGTAAAAAACAGAGGCTTCACCAGCATGTGGAGAAACCATACACAGGCACAACAGCCTGGAACCTCCTCCTCATGCTGGTCAGCAGCTTGGTCACACAATGCTGTGGGATGACGTCCCATGTCACAAGTTGACTAAACACAAAATTCTTTTTACTTTTTTAGGCAAAGTTTATTTGCTGCAAGAAATTAAAGTCAAACAGATTATGAGTTCCATTATATGTTTAAGTCATGATTCTGTCTCGTGAACCAAACCATAAATTTGTTTATTTTGTATACATTTTTCATATGAATTTACCTGCAAATATTTAATCATATTTAATTAGTCATTTTAGACTCTACTGATTAAAAATAGTTGCCTTTTCTAAAAGTTTGAGTAAATCTGTTGAATATGAAACAATTAATTTATCAGCAAGTGTCTAATAGGGCTGTTTGTCAGTGCAGCAGCATTAGAAATTATGTTTAACAAGCCAAAGCAAAAACTTTCTCTTTTGTTCCTTGCTTATAAACATCACAGTTATGTTGTTGTGTTATGGACATTACAGTTGTTGTGTTTGAAGATGAATCTATTTCGGGCCTGTGGTAGCCTGGGTGAATAAGATGGTGTGAGTTTATAGCATAAGCTTAAATAAATGTGTCAGTTCTCCCAACTGCTGACTGCAGTTGCTGTCCATGGTGCTGATCAAAGGCTGGAATGATGCTACTGATATTGATTACTGCTATATGATATATAATTTTTGTACTTACACTGTGTGAGCGAGTGAGTGAGTGAGTGAGTGAGTTGGGATAGAGAAAGTGAGCCTGTGACAACTCTGTGACATGCAACTGATTAAACCATTAAAATAAGACTAATTCCAAGGTACATGGCTAATTCAAATAAGTCTATACATATTTGCAGATTTTGGTTAGCTTTTGTATGATCATTATATCATTTTAACAATAAAAAAAAGCAGAGGAGCTGAGGAGTGCAATAGGCAGATTAATCACCAAAAGAGCTGCTGGAAGGGTGCAGAAAAGGAGAAAATGTCAGTTAGACATATAAAACAGAGCTTGTCACATTTCCAAAGAAGCAAAAGCTATGAGATCAGCGATGGTAACTTCTGAAACCTGAACAAAGTATTGTGGCTATTTGATCATTTTATTTTCTATTTTTTCCCTATGGTCCTACTGCAGGAAGTAGAAGAAAGAATAAATTTAGTGGCCTCATTTAGTAATATGTGCATTGAAATGTTGTTAATACAGTCAGATTACAGACATATGCACACTGGCCAATTTTGTTCTTAACACCATGCATATGTTACTTAGCAATCTGCATATTGTCTGGAAATATGACTGTAATCTGAAAGCATTATTTTACTTGACTAAATGTTGTGATGGCTAGACAACTTTTAATGTTGAGTTTTTGTTGAAACTTTGTTGATGATATTTTAATGAAACTTCAGACAGCATGAACTACAGTGATGATGAAGAATGCTGTTCATTTTTTTTTTAAATACCCCACATTCCTGTTACATGAGAACAAGGCTGAACTGGATCCGTCTGTTGTGTGAAGTGACTGGAAGACATCAGTAGCCAATAACATTATTCTGAGCACCAGCCTCAGCTAGATATTTAAAGCTGTTTTCTCCCTGGCACTAACAAACACTAAGTGCTTAATTAAGAAAATACTAAATGTTAATCCTCATCAGTCTTGAATGTATAATATGGGTTTTACAGCTGTTTATTTAGAGATATGAGATCCTCACAGGACAGTCACACTACAAATAATAAATACAGAATAAATACTTATACTTATATATTATGTAAAGTGAGGTGTTTTCATAGTGTGGTGTTGCTACTTTTATTGAACAAAACCACCCAGGGCTGGTCATTGTCAGCTCATAGTAAATACTTTGATGATAAGTATAGATGTAGTAATATTTACAATTCTTTAGCCAAGAATGACTGCAGAAAAGTGAAGATGTCCATGCAGAGTGCAGCAAAATGCCTGTCTTTTATTAAAGAATAAAAGACAGGGAAGACAAAACACCAACATGGCCAAGGCCACCGATGGTGAGACTTCAAAATGACAGAAACCAATGAGTGAGATCATGGTGGCTGCATCCAACTTTACATACAGTCTGTGGTTTTTACATGGAGCTAAGGTCCATCATAGGTTCTCCTACATATTTGGAAATTGAGGGTTAAAGGATGCATAGTCAGTTGGTTGCAGTGTGCAGTCCCGTCACTCTATGCTCTTAAATCCTACACATGGTTTATCTTACCCAACTGTTTTCTAAACCTTACAGCAGATTAAGTCTGGATGCACGTTCAGGTCCCTCTTGTGAGCACCGTGGTCTTTGGCATGCTCACCAGCCATATACATCTATTCTGATTGACTTTCCATCCAAAAAGTTGCCTCTGAGTGTACCGTGTGCTGTCGGCCATCAGTAAAAGGGGATGAGCACACTCTCTGCTTTATCAGCTGAGATCCTACAACATGTGCAGAGAGATGTTGAAGCTATTCTAATAATTTGTTGTGGGCAGTGCAAAGTGTTTTGCTGTACTCTGCTGAGGGAGCATCGCAATCCTGACTCCCCGCACCACTTAGTGGACAAGCAGTGGACTACTTTTTTTAACAGGCTGATTCAGCCCCACCAACACAAGGACAGATGCAGGAAATTATTTCAACCTCATCCAATAACTCTTGACAACTCAGTACTTCTGTCAGAGAAGCCTTGACACTCTCAGCTCTTTAGTTTGTTTCAAATTCTGCACTATTTACTAAACTTTGCACTCTTTGTACAGTATGCTGCACACACAGAACAATTTTATTTTACTGACACATTTTACTTATTGGGTTATTTGTTATACTTGTTTTTTTGTTTTGTTTTTTACTTTTACACCCCTTTTATTAACCTTTTATTGGTATTATTATGATTGATTTAGCTTTTTATTTTATTCTACTGATACTGATAATATAGGACCATTCCAAAATATACTGATAAATAAAGTATTTCTTTTGATCAATGGATCGAAGGCAGTAGTGGAAAGTGGCAGACAGGCTGAGGTGAAGACTGATGGAAGCTTTGAGCATGTTCAGTGGTGCAGAGCTGGGCTGGATGGTAGTGATTCTGGAATGCACAGGACAGGATTATGACTAGGTCAGGGGTCGGCAACCTGTAATCCAGAAAGAGCCACTTGAACCCGGTTTCCACGGAAAACAAAACAGTGAGAGCTGCAAATACTAGCGGAAGCCGGTAGCGGCTACCGCGAGTGACGCATATATTGAGAAACGAAAATAAATAAATAGATAAATAAAATGATTTTATTTTAATATTTCAAGATCACAATAATGTTCCAATTTAAAACTACAACAAAAACCAAACTGACAAAAATAAAATGCACTTCAATTGGATACTTATAATTTACTTCCGCGAGCCGCACAGAGCCGCAGATTAAGCCTGAATGAGCCACGGGTTGCCGACCCCTGGACTAGGTGAAGAGTAGAGACTCTACCTTTAGGCCAAATATTGTCTTATCCATAGCTAGCCTGAGTACATGTGTTACACTGCAGAGCTTGATTGTGAATGGGTGTCAGGCGTGTAGGCTGACAGCACAGCAGATGATCAGATACACAAACAGACATGCACAAGACAAAATGGGGACCACAAGAGACATAAGCCCTCTCCCAGCAGAGATGTGAATGGAAGAAGTGAAGCAAAAGACATTTAACAAAATAAAACGTCCTTGCTCAGGCATCTCATTTTTAAAGCAATGTTAATATTTGACACAGCTGCATCATAAACTGTATTTCATGATGTTAACAGATTTTAGCTGTGTTGATGGAAATTTTTATATTTAGGACCCCTTTAAATTAAATTTACAACATGGCACAGTGTGACAAGATATCATCCTTTTTTTAAATCCCACACAGAAACAGTGATGGTCAAACAACACATGAATAAAAAGAACCAGCTGGTCGAAGAGTCCCCGTTCTTCCATGGTTTGTATAATCCAGCTATGAATGATGCCTCATTTATAGATTGAAGATAAAATTCCTCTGCAAAGGATACACCTGTACATCACTGACCACAGCTTCTCTTGCAAGCCTCCTCTTTCACCTGTCCACATACATTTTAAAATTGAGACATCTGTCAGGATGGTGTGCTGGGGTTGATTTCTGGCTCACAGACAGCACTATTTAACTATTTAACTATAACTATATTTTTCTGTTTTATTTTGGAACTCAGTATCTGCAGATGGTTATTTACTCACTGGAAGGATTGAAAATGACTCAAATAGTGAAAATGCAAATTAACAACACTATAAAGCTCATCCTACTGTTTTTGCTCTGAATAAAATTCCTAAAATTTGAATGTATAAGAGCCCCAAAGTCCCTCTCTAAAGCAACACAGCAACTTATCTGTGCTCATGGAAGGCACAGTGACTTATAAAATAAACATTAGTTACAGCCTGGGTACATGAAGATATACTGGCCTACATACAATGTATGATGAATGCACTTTCCTCCAAGTCATGAAAATTTAGTCCTTTTAAAAGTTTTGAAAGCACGCTGGAGGGCTTGTACTCATACACACATATATTTATTCACTTTTGTCTTCATAGCCCCATCGCTTCGAACATTTTCTTCATATCCTGCAAAGTATTGTTGAAATTATTTTCCCTGTAGTTTCCATCTACAGGTCTGTTTCATAATTTACTCCTCGGGGTTAGGATATAAATCATACATTCTCAGATTCCAGCAAACGAGCCCAGAGATTTCAGAGAATGAAGCCCACTCTCATATAGTTGGTAAGCCTGTTCCCCAGTGAGCTGTGCTTGATTTTTAGCTCTCTTTTGCTGCAGAGCTGCAGCACACTGTGGTGCTTCACTCCAAATGGCCAACTTAAAATGCTTCCCCTCTGAAACTGTAAATCAAACACATTCAAAACTGGGAGATGAAGTGGAAGCGAAACCCAAGGACGTCATTTTAAAACAGCGTGAACCTGAACCTTCCACCTCTGCCTGCTCTAGCAAAGCAGCCCTGACATGAGAAAGCGGCTGTCTACTGGTTTAATGATCAGACAAATCAGAATTGAATGATCAGACAGATTATGTGCTAATGAGTGCTTCTGATTATAATGAAAGAGGACTCTTTAGAGGTGAGGTGAAGTTATTATTATATTCTGAAGTTTGGGATACCTCATCACAAAAAAGGGTGGATTTTTTTTTTCATGCTGCCCTCGAAGTCTCTCTGAACTTCTCATCTCTCAAGAGCAGATTCTTCAGTCAGCCAAGAAAAATAATATATGTTGACAAAGTTTCAAGGTGAAGAATGCAAAAAAAAGAAAAAATGTAAAAATTAACAACCAGACTTCTAAGTTTTTTAAAATAAAAATTGTCTCCATTATCTTTAGAACTTTAGAATGTCTCCTTGTCTAACTTGCACCTCACTGGTAACTGGTAAACACACCGTTTTGCTTTGGATTTCATTTACTAGCACCTAGTCACATTATTCCATACTACTTTACTAATCACTGTACACATAGCTATTTAATAACACCTATTTTTTCTGCTTCAACTTATTAGTGTCCTTACCTCTGCCAATAAGGTTATGTTTTTGGTAACATTTGCGTGTGTGTGTGTGTGTGTGTGTGTGTGTATATCATTCTGTCTGCAAACACAACAGCTCAAAAAGATTTGAATGAATTCTGATAAAATTTTGTAGGGTTGTAGAGCGGGGTCATGTTCACAATCCATTAAAGTTTGACTTACATCCACAAAGGTCTCCAAGGTCAGCTTAATGATTTATTGGTCAAAAATTGACAAAAAGCCTTATACCTTAGAAGCTATGATTCTTACAAGTGTGTGTGTGTGTGTGTGCGTGTGTATACTGTCAACAAATAGAAAGTACAGATAAAGATTTTAAAGGTCACATTTGACCTCTGACCTCTCCTTTGAGGTCAATTGATTGATCTTTCTGGGGTGGCTGTGGCTCAGGAGGTAGAGGAAGGTCATCTTCTAAAGGGAAGGTTGGTGGTTCAATCCCTGGCTGCTCCAGTCTGTGTACCAAAGTATCCTTGGGCAAGATACTGAACCACGAGTTGCACCTGAGGGGTTCATTGGAGTGTGACTGTGTGTGTGAATGTTAGATAGAAAGCACTTAGACACAGAAAGTGCTTGTATGAATATGTGTTTGAATGGGTGAATGAGACATGCTGCTTAAAGTGCTTTGAATGCTCATGTAGAGTAGAAAAGTGCTGTATAAGAACCAGTGCATTTACCATCTGAAGGTCAAAGTGACGTATAGAGCTATTTAAAACTGTTTCTTTCTGCCATTGTTTATGCTGACAGCATATAGGCATATATGGAATGATATATGGGGATTCTAAATATTGTGTTACTTTGGACCTTTGACCTCTGACCTCTTCTTCATGGTCAAGTAAGGTCAAACTTTCATACAATGTCTTTGATCTTTAAAACTATGCTACAAATTCTGCTGCCTTTGCCTGCAATTGCACCATTTATGAAACGACACTGGTTTATGGGGACTCTAAATATCACATTATAGTTTGATTCTGAATACCATATCAAATTTGACCTCTGACCTCACTTTTGCCTTTCTTTCAAGTTGACCCCAAATGCGTTCTTTACAGAAAGTATTGTCAAAAGAAAGATAATGAGTCCACATAAATAAAAAATAATTAAAAAATAATTATACTTAAAATTTTGTGTGATATATTAACATACGATACCATACATGGATTTCAACAAATAACAAAACCCTGCACTTTGCACTTGTTTTTACTGAACAACAACTTCTTAAAGTGTGTTTAAAAAGAACAAAGAAAACAAAATGAATATATACAAAATGTAGTAGTATTCCCTTTAAAGGAAAGACGTTTGCGATCTCAGACTGCTTCTTGTTAAGTGGTGTTAAGTAATAATTTGAACAGTGCTTTGAAGTCTAAACTCTGTTTTGAAAAGGTTGAAAGTACACAAACTTAAAAGTAAAAATCCTATTTGGGAATACTCCATTTTTCTCTAGCGACTAGTGGTTACCATAATGTCACCAGTGTCTAGGCATGTGTGACTGAAATCTAAAAGTCTCATACAGCTGATTTTAAGTGGCCATTCGAGGAACTGCAGTTTTTACAAGTTCTGCATTGGTGTCATTTTCAGTGACATGGTCTGGTTATTTTCTGTTTTTCTCTTTTCTTTTTCCGATGTTTTTTTCTAATCACCTCCAAGTTCCAGGTCCAGTGATGGGCTCCACCTTGGGCGAAACTTGATCACTGGCATTCCTTCTCGCACTTGTCCCACATCTCATCATGTGGTAGCAGTAGCTGAAGGCTGAATGGGCAGCAGATCTTCCCCAGATTGTCTTTGCCCTCATGGTGGTAATCAAACTGTTCATTTTAGTTTGTTTAATTATAGAAACACCTTCACCCCCCGAGTCAGACTGTTCACACTCTTCATCCCATGATCATCTTTATTCAGCTGCCCTACTCATCCCTATTTAACTGTCTCTCCTCATGTTTACAGAGCTCCCAGCCACTCATGTGGTTATCGTTTCCCTCCGTGTTTTTGAGTTGTTTGGTCTTTCAATAAAGCTTTAACTGTCTGTCAGCATGTTGCGAATCTGAATTCAAAGTCCAAATTATTAGCAATCACAATATTCAGCTCTGAAGGCAGCCGCTTCTTCCGTCTTTTAACTCTCATCTGTTGTAAGTGGTGCATTTTCATTCACCATCTGACAGCCTCACCCATTTTGTGTGGCAAATCTGTGTTGTCTGAATCAGGGATCCAATATGTGGCAACTGTCATTTGTAATAATGAGTAAATATAGACCCTACTGAACATTTATTTAAATACAACTATTGGTAAAGAGAAAAAAAGCAAAAACAAAACAAACTGGACAAGAACACGTGATTTTGAACAACAGCAAATATGACTAAAGAACAATGAAACTCCTGTTTAATTATGCCTGGTTTTATCTCTTGCTGTCACAACTAAAAGCTTTATTTAATGCTTGAATACAACATGTGTGGGCAGAAAATTGTGACAGAGAGGAAGAAAATGAATTGTAATACATAACACCCTTAGATAAACAGATAATGAATTAATGAAGTCTGCTGTGACATCAGCTGGTGTAAAATTAGGTCAGTAATATTCTAAAAGTAATTTGTCTCTTAGCAGTTTATTGCTGATGAACTTCCATCACTATCAGCAAACTGTTTGCCTGGGAGCTGGCATCTGGGCTCCACAATGCCCCCACCCTCTCGTCTCCGTCTGCGTCCCCTCCTGACCCTGACCCTACCCACCATACTGCTATCCCGGCTTTATATGTGCAATATGCTTTTTGCTGAGGTGTTTTTTGGAACCTCGTAAGGTGTTCTTTATGAACACAGTATGAGATGATTTTTTTGAACCTAACTATCCCAATGTATCTCTTTCTGTCTCTCTGCTAAAGGTAGCGCCGTTGTGAAACGGTTGCATGACCTCAGACATCTGTCCCCCCCTGTCTGTGTTATGTTTTTGTTTTGGATGGATGTTCTGTTAACTGCAATTTCCCCATTTGTGGGACTAATAAAGGCATTCTTGATTGATTCTTGATTCTTGATTTCATGTTTGTTCTGTTGCATATTTGTTGTTACATTAACACATACAGTAACAAAAACAGTCCACTCTGGTTTCAGGACATCCGGCACACAAACTGTCTTCACTGGATTGAATGACAGCAGAAATTTAAGAAATAAATCCCTTTATTAGTCCCACGATGGGGAAATTTAGCAGCTGTTTCCACATCCCATATTTCCTTTCACTTATTATGTCATGTTTCAGTTTGTTTGCTGTCAGTCTGTCAGTACACAAAAGTGCCCGTGCAGATTTCATCAACTTCAAGGCCAAAGGACAAGCCCATTAAATTTTTGTGCAAATTGGATCTCTTTCTTTAAAACTAAAAGACTGGACTGAGAGACTTAGTCCTTAGCAGAGGTCTACTCTCTGTGAGTGCCCTTCTAGTTTAAATATTAATTTATTAAACTGATGTTGTTCACCCACTAAAAAGCATGAGAGGAACCTGTCAGGGCTGACGGTGATACTAGGAACCATATCAGACACTATGGATACTATGAAGCAGGAGATTTGCTCACTTTAAACAGCTGTCTGTAAAGACTATATCTTACCAACAAAGCAACCAAAACACACCTGAACCATTGTGGATGGATGTCTGCTTCATTGTTACAATCACTTCAAAAAAGCTTTCACACGACTCTCTGCAGGTGTGTTAAAAATAAGTATATTCCATGGTGGTGTGTAGAACCATCTTTAGCAACAGTAAGTAATAATTTTCTGTATATCTTTCAGTCTCTTACATCGCTGTGGAGGAACGCTGGCCCACTCTTCTTTATTACATTGCTTAAGTTCATTGAGGTTTGTGGATCCTGGTTTATGCACAGTGCTCTTGAATTCTTGCCCCAGCATTTTAGTCAGGTTGCAGTCTGGACTTTGTCAGCCGGTTTCCCAGTCATAGATTAAGCATGGTCCTAGGCTAAAAGTTAAAAGTCAATGAAGACCAAAATAGGAAAAAGTATTTAGTCCAGGATTAGACATAATGCCAGTATGGGAAACTGGGCCTGAATGACATGTTCATTTCAGAGAACTAAGCCTTTCTCCTGGTTCAAACAAGCCACACTTGTTCAGTCTTTTTTATAATTGGCACTGGACAAAAACGGCCTGTATCCGGAACGATCCAGCAGTATACAACTTTAAGGATATGCCACATATCCATAATATTTCCAGAGAGAATACAAGAAGATCTGATCTGTCACAGATGTTTAAATGGATATTATCCAGATACGAATATCATAAGATATCTTGAAGAATGCAAGATAGGTATATCACAAAAATGGAAGATCTGGCAAAATATCTAATATTTTTCCAGAAACTGAGTATAAAGTGGAAAAGTATGGTATTATTTTCACTTTTCTCCAATACTGAATCAGACGCAGATCCTTCCATGAAGAGCTTTCTTGCCAGAGATGTAACTTACTGTAGTTTATGCCTGTAAATTCAGCCCAACCCCGAAATCCTATTTGACAAAGAATCCTGTATAACCCCAAAAGGATCCAGTAGTACTGTACACTGTGTTTTTGTTTCTTGTTTTATTATTATTATTATTTTTTTTTTTTTTATAAACTTCTGGCACACATAATACCTAATACGATAATACCATCAGAGACATCCTGGAATTCCCAGTCAAGTAGCGTAAGGATGTGTATCTGGAAAGATCCAAAAGTATACAAATTCATGGATCTGTCACGTATGCATAATGTTTACGGAGCGAATACGGGAAGATCTGATCTGTCACAGATGTCCAAATGGATATTATATGAATATCGTAAGATACCTTGAAGAATACAAGATACGTATATCACAAAGATCAAAGATCTGGCAAAATATCAGCCAATATATTAGCGGAAACTAAGTATACAGTGACAGAAACTCTGGTATTATTTTCACTTTTCTTGGTGGGCCCCCATCTAAAAATATCAAGGGTCACACAGATCGTTCAATGAAGTGATTTCATGTTTGTTAGAGATGCTAACTTATCTTAACTGATAGTTTATACATGTAAAATCAGCCCACTCCCAAATCTTACTTGGCAAAGAAGCCTATAAAATCCACAAATCATGCAGATCCGGAAAGATCCAAAAGTATACAAGTCAATGGATCTGTCAAGAATCCATGATATCCACAGAGAGAATACAGATTCTGATGTACGACAGATAGTATATGATACAATATGATTACTCTACCATATCCATTAGCATTAGTATTAGTAAGACTTGTACATTACAAAGATGATTTATCTGGCAACATGGTATGAAAGAATTTTCAGTAAATTGTATATAGATAAATGTAGAAAGATAAAAATATGATTCCACTTTACTATTTTCACTGAGCTGAAAAACCAATTTGGAAAGCCAAAAAAATCTATCCATAGGATTATTTCTTCCATGAAATATTATATATAGATCTGACCAGTTCCATAACCATGACACAATCAAAGTAGTCATAAATAAAATGTGTATCAAAATGTTTTACAGGTAAATCACAATTAATTTTGCTGACAGTGTTAGGAATAAAATATTACAAAAGCAAATTCTATTCATATGATTTGCATATCAAACTGGGAAAAAACAATGAGTCAGAGGCTATTATATAATCAATATTTCATGACAAGAGCACATTTGATGCTTCAAAACAAGTTATTAATCAGCACCTTAACAGTACAGGAGAATGGTACTGTGTCTCACACATTTTATTGTTTATGTTTCACCCCAAACAAGATGCAAGATTGCAATTTACATAAGACAGAACAAATATGTACATGCAGTTCCACAGTTCAACTGCAATATGTCCTACATATTGCAGTTTTTAGAACATTTACTTAAAAAAATAATCATGCTCAGCAAAACTTAATACTTCTCAAATTGCAACCAACACTAACTTAAAGTGAAAGTGTGTTTTCTGTATCCACACCATGGAAAATGTGAAAATCCCAGTTTATTACATAATAAATGTGTTATCAAATATTTTTTTCTGATAATTCTGACATAAAACATTGCTTTCAAATAAACTCTGTAATTTTCCAGGTTATCTACATGGTATTGTGTGGGCCACAACACAACGTTGTACCTAAATGCATCTTATTGATGACACTGGCACAGCAACGCTTACAATTTCCTCCCTGGTTCTTGAAAAGCAAACCTTAGCTTTGGTATAGGCACAATTACCAGTGATTCTTTTCAGTGGAAGGTATGTTGCATAAGAAAATGGCTCGAAGTTCTGTCCCACAGAACTTTTATAGTCATTCTGACTATAAAAGTATCTGTCTCCCATGTTGTTTAAACCAATTAACCTCTGCTACAGTATGTTTGACTTTAACTTTTTTTACCATCTTTTTCCTAAAAGACAGTAACCTTCAGCATTCTGGATATTAGTGCTGATTGAACATCAGCTCTCAGATCGAGAACGGGTTCTCCAGTTTCTGCATTATTATGGAACCACTTTGTACTTATACATGAGTTGGCATCAGCTCTATAGTCTGCTGATGAAAATAATTTGCCACCTAGAATATACCTGTTGAACTGTATGCAGTGGTAGGACACTCTAAAAATGCAGTCATTTTCATACAAAAACCTAAACATCAAAAGCAATGCTTGGCTTTCATCATCAGAAATACTACCATATTTTAGAGGTGGAAGCAGTGTCTCTAATGCACTATCATATCGGAAATCATGCTGGAAATGATCACTTTCTGACAGCATTTCAAGCCTGTTCAACTGGTCCATATGTAATATGTATTTCTGTTGTGATGGCTTCCTTTCAAAGAAGAATAGAAGAAAAATGTTCTGTAAGCTGCAGTGGTTACACTCTTATTTTTCGAGAAACCTGCCAGTCTAGCAACCATTTGCGCATTATGATAACTTCAGTATGTCGGTTATTTGTATGGTAGTTACCTAAAGTCCCATTGGCCCGTTCAAAAGAAAAGCTCCAAAATCCATGAACAGGACCATAGTCAGTGATACAAGTTTTCAGGTGCAAATGCAGATCCATGTTCATGGTACACCATTTTCTTCCATATTTGTGTTCAAAAGCATTACAGAAAATTTTGAGACACCTATCTGCATCATCCAACTGACTTTTTGTTATGACTCTGGAACAGAGTATTTGTCATGGATGGCCGCTGCGCAGGTAGGAAGGAGGACCCCAGTATGCAGACTCGGGAGTAGTACTCTCACACACGTTTATTTACAAATTTTGACAAAGTCACAACCATAAGTTCTCCCCGGAAAAACACCGGATGGGGGAGAAACACGAAACAGACCAGACTTCAGACATGAACAAGACTTGGCACAGAACAGCGGACAACAACCATCAACAATGACGCGACGAGGACAAAGTGAAAACACAGACAATATATACACAGCAGGTAATGGGCGAATGGGAAACAGCTGGGAGGGAAACACAGGAAGCACAACAAAACCCAAAGCGCACCGACAAACGATCCACCAAAATAAAACCTGAAAGAACCTAACACAGTACACAGAGCTTAACACCTAGGAACACAGACACCGAAGGACAACCAGCACAACGGAACACAGGGGAACCGAAACAGTGAAACCATAATAAAACAGAACTATATCACAGGAACATAGAATACTGGGCAGCAGAAACAAAGCACTTCCAGATATTTTAATCTGTTTCATTCAAAGACCTTTAAGGGCATACAAGGAATAAGTACATACCCATATCTTCCATAACTGGGATACAATGAAACCCTCAAATGATGACTCAATTTTTCCAGGAATCCTAGGCTCAAGATCACTTGGGACCTTCGGGGAATCTACTCTAGACTGCAGAATTTGAAATGACTGACTGTCTAGAACACCAGTTTCTTTCCACATCTGTATCACTCTTTTGGCTGTAACTTCTAAGATATTGTGCATGGGATCTATAACATGCATTTGAACTGCATCAAAATAAGGCAATTCATGAAGTACACTATACCTTGCTCCATAAACTCCTCTAATCTTGTCTGCTCTGCCTTAGATTTATCTCTTCTTGCCTTCCTGGCATGGAATACATGGTTTTCTTTTGACTGAGAGACCCACTGATCACACTGAAAACCTGAATAGTCAACTTTGTTATCAGATGTTCATGGAAATTCCTTTGAGCATCCCATTTTTGCCATGTGGCCTAGAAATCCTCCAGTCTTGCGAGATGCTGGAATGTCACTAGACAAAGTAAAGCAACTCTATATAGTTGCTTTCCTAAAGGAGAAGAATTTGAAAGGTAAAACCCTTTCCATAGGTCATTTAGGTCATTAACAAGAGGTTTAAGGTAGGGATTAATATGCCCTTTAGGCTCACGTGGGCCAGGAATGATCCCTGCTACAATAATATTTTCCTCTTTAAATCTCTCCCCGCGAATGAAGTAAGCTAACCATGAGAACTCAACTTCCTCACTGCTGTCATCATACTGTACTTATCACTTGTCTCTTCATTTGCCACTCTTTGCACCATGTCTCCCTCCATCTCCTCTAGTCCAGTGTCCTTATTGTCTTTCACTGCCTCCGCTGTCATCACTGCATCCAATGTTCTCTTCACTACAGTCACTATGTCTACTGTCCCCATCACTGCATCCGGTGATCTCTTCACTCTCCTCATCACTGCATCCAGTATCCTTGTCACTGCTTTCACTACCTCCGATGTCCTCTTCACTGACGTCCAGTATACTTTTCAGTCCTTCCAGCTCTAGGTGCATCACATTGCAGCTCGTCATTGGTATTCCAGTTGACAGTTATCTATACCCTGAGAAACATAATTAAAATGTAACCTCTGACAAATGTTTCCAACATTGTTCGTCTAACTTGGAAATATCATTGTCACCTAAAAAGCATTAAAGTTCAAGATTACAGATAAAATAAGAGAAATTGAAAACTGCTAATTTTATCATTTGCCACACTTTTTAATAAACTGCCTGAATCAAGCATTTGCCTAAAATGCAATCCATCTATGCATAAGATAATTTCCTCATTACATCACTAGAGTAAAAAGCACAAAGTTTGTTTGACATGACTCATATTTTGTGAACTGCTGTTCACAAACACTCTCCATCTAATCTGACTGAGCTTGAGCTGTTTTGCAAAGAAGAATGGGCAAAATTTTCAGTCACTAGATGTGCAAAGCTGGTGGAGACATACCCTAAAAGACTTGCAGCTGTAATTTCAGCAAAAGGTGGTTCCACAAAGTATTGACTCAGGGGGGCTGAATACTTTTGCACACCACACTTTTCAGTTTTTTATTTGTAAAAAATATTTTGAATCATGTATAATTTTTGTTCCACTTCACAATTGTATAACACTTTGTGTTGGTCTTTCACATTAAATTCCAATGAAATATATTTATGTTTGTGGTTGTAATGTAACAAAATATTGGAAAGTTCAAGGGGTATGAATACTTTCGCAATCCACTGTATGCACAGAGATAAGATATGAGATCTCTTGCAGATTTTAAATTGGGATATTGCCCGGATATTTACCGGATGCGTATCCGGAGTTCGTATTTTTCAGGGTCCAATATTGTCCGTTTACGGAGAAATCTCCACAATGTATCCTTTTTTCAGGATATTGTCCGTATCTGTGAATGATACGGCGGTATCACACTGGAATAAAAGCCCTAAAATAAAAGCCCTAAAATATGGAATAGTTATATTTCAGTATCTTTCACAGATAAAGACAATATCCTGTAGAGTGGGCACCGATCTGTGACAGATCCATTGTGTCATGGTTAGGCACTGGTCATAGGATATTTCATGGAAGAAATAATCCTATGGATAGATTTTTTTGGTTTTCCAAATTGGCATTTCAGCTCAGTGAAAACAGTACAGTGAATCATATTTTTATCTTTCTATATTTAACTATATACAATTTACTGAAAATTCTTTCATACCATGTTGCCAGATAAATCATCTTTGTAATGTACAAGTCTTACTAATACTAATGCTAATGGATATGGTAGAGTAATCATATTGTATCATATACCATCTGTCGTACATCAGAATCTGTATTCTCTCTGTGAATATCATGTTTTCCTGACAGATCCATTGACTTGAATACTTTTGGATCTTTCCGGATGTGCATGATTTGTGGATTTTATAGGCTTCTTTGCCAAGTAAGATTTGGGAGTGGGCTAATTTTACATGTATAAACTATCAGTTAAGTTAAGTTAGCATCTCTAACAAACATGAAATCACTTCATTGAATGATCTGTGTGACCCTTGATATTTTTAGGCCCACCAAGTCCGTATTGAAGAAAAGTGAACAAAATCATACTTTCTTTTACTCTAGACCACGTGTCAGACTCAAGGCTCGCGGGCCACATCCGGCCTGTGAGATGATTTCATATAGCTATTATTAACAGCCCATGGTAAATAGCGCTCCCATCACTTACACTACCAATCCCACAATGCACTGCAACAGCTGCCGCTCAGGCCAAAACTTGTGTGCTATATGACATATTGATCAGTGATCAGCGGATAAAAACATAAAAAAATAAAATAATAATAAAACAAAAACACTGTGTACTACTGGATCCTTTTGGGGTTATACAGGATTCTTTGTCAAATAGGATTTCTGAGTTTAAAGTAAGTTTAAAGTAAGTTACATCTCTGGCAAGAAATCACTTCACGGAAGGATCTGCGTCTGATTCAGTATTGGAGAAAAGTGAAAGCTATACCACACTTTTTTTTTCCCCTTTATACTCAGTTTCCGGAAAATATTAGATGATATTTTGCCAGATCTTCGAGCTTTGTGATATATGTATCTTGCATTCTTCAAGATATCTTACAATATTCGTATCTGGATAATATCCATTTAAACATCTGTGACAGATCAGATCTTCCCGTATTCTCTCCGGAAATATTATGGATACGTGGCAGATCCTTAAAGTTGTATGCTGCTGGATCGTTCCCGATACAGGCCGTTTTTGTCCATCGTCACTACATCGGATTGTACCGTATTTTAGAACTTTTATTCCAGTGTGGACTGCCATGATTTTTAACATTTAATATTGAGTTGTTTTGCACTGTCACTGCACTCGGATGTCCGCACCTGGGAAGAATGGCAACTGCATTTAATGTTTCCCACTTGTGTTGAATCTTTCTCTCTGTAGAATATTTGACTTCAGATTGTTAAAACCCTGATGGGCAACAGTAATTGCTTCTTCAATATAATTGCTGAAGGCTTTCCTTCTTGGCATTGTGTTAACACACACCTGAATGCTCCAGACCAGCAAACTGCCAAAACATCTGCTTTTATTGAGGCGGTCAAGTGCATTTTATTAGCAGCACCTGGCTGTTACTTACCCTCTTAAGTCTTATGGAAAAAGTGAGTTGTTCACAGGACTACAGAGATTCCTGTGAAAACTTCTTTTTTCACATGACTATATTTAGAAAGGTGTCTTATTTTGTTGCCATTCTCAAAGTTAGAAAAACACTGTTTGGCAAAGTAACATCATGTGAAAAGTGCCGTCTTATTCCTATTCATACCATTTGGAGCCTCTATTAATTTGTATCTTTGAGCCCTACTGTCACGACACACACTGGTTATGGCTCTTGCAGCATTTAAAAGTGAACAGCCTGCTACCCACTAAAAGAGATGTATTTGTTTTTCCATTCAGATATTTGATGTAAGAATCAGCTGAAGTTCCTGACCTTTAGTGCAGATTTTCATTGCACTGTTGCCACTTGATTGGCTGAGTGGATAATGGCATGTTTGAGAAAATATGCAAATGTAGCTAATGGAGTGATTGGTGAGTGTATAATTTCCTCAGTGAATCCAGTTAGCATTTCAAAACTCTGCTTGGTTGAAGAAAACAACTTTCTGTACTTTGTCATTAGCTAGCATTAGCATTAGTATACTTCTGTACACTGCAGAGCAGCAAATGAAAAGCAATGATATTTAGTCCACATCACTTGATAATATTTTAGTTTTTTGTTCTTTTCTATTTTCAGGTTATCTTATCCACTGGCAGGAATTTGTGGGACAATGAAAATAACTCTTCCTAAAGGGATTAATAAAGTTTTAATCTAATCTATAAAAGTTTGTAGAAAAATAGATCTTCAGTGGCCTCTTTCTTTCTTTCTTTCTTTCTTTGAATGTTTTGCTGTTGAAATTAACGCACATTCAAAGTGAAAGACAGAAGATGAAGAAGAGACAGAAAGGAGCTCACTCAGGCTTTCAGAGAAAGGCAGCCAGCTGTTTCCGCTCAGCAGCTGCAACAATACTCAGTTAATGAAATCAGTTAGTGTCTTTCTGTGTGATAATAGGGGGGAAAACGAGAAGACACAAAGGATTACTGAGATTGAGAACTTTCATCAAAAGTCAGTTAGCATGTTAAAATCTCCTGTGGTGCAGATTGTTTGGATTTACTGAAGAATGACACATTTTTTAATGAAGCTGTCAGTAAGTGGCATATTAAGTTTGTGTTGTAAGTGCACAATATCAGTAAGAATCCCCTACATAAATATATAATACATTTTTATTTTCATACCCTGTTGTGGTTTTTTTGGTTGGAAAGGATGCATCAGAAGGTAAACTCTAATAAGTGTCTAAAAATACATTATATTTAATACTGTAATCTACCAATCTTTGTGAATACAGTTGAGCACTGTGAATGTTGATGCACCGATGATGTAAAAATGACATGTTGTACATTACTTGTACATTTAAATGTATTTTTGTTTTATTTTGTGGGAGGGGAAGTGCAAGTACTCAAGTTAATGTTTCAGGTCAAATAATGCATTTCAAGTGTTCTGATGGTTATTTTTATGCATCCGTGTTTTGACTGAAATACCTGTTAGTAAGTTTGTCAAATGCCTGTAAATTGGTTGTTAAATTGTTGAATATGGCATTTTTCTTCAGACCTTGCAGTGAGCTTAGCAGGGAAGGAGCACCAAAAGCTTCTCGAGAAGGACGAGAAACTGAGATCCGTGCACAAAGGTAATGCTGTTGTAGTTTACAGTAATAAACTGACAGTATAAAAGTTTATATCAAATACAGCACACAGCTATTTTTACAGTAAGAATCTGCTATCATAGATGTCAGTGGGCACATTATGATTACATTATAAAAAACTGCTCTTTGTGGGTTTTTTCCAGGCTTGCAGCACTTTCCCTTTTTGCTCATGCATGGTTAATTAATTTGTTATCTTTGTTGTACCACTGTATACAGTCAAATAACAAAAACCTTGATGTTTACAAGTAATGATCAACAGAATCATAAATTAATATATATAAGCATGTGGGGACAAACTACTGAGTACCATTTTGGGTTGCTAAAATTTTGGCAAAATATTCTAGCCTGCTGCTTCATTTTTTCACTTTGAGTTTCAGTGTCTTTGAATTCAGCCCTCTGTAAGTTGATAATTTTCATTTCATCAAACAATGTGGCATCCTTTCATTCCTAACACATTACTCAGCTCAAGCATTAGCAATAAAAAATAAAATTTAGTTTTATGTGCTGTAGGGTTTGCGCAGTCCTTATGGCCATCAAAAAGGTCTTCAGGTTTACTGGAATGAATTGTCATCTGTTAAACTATATGTCTATGATATTTAAGGACTTTATTTGTAAATCTTAATTCTGTATGTACTGGTGACTCAAACAAAATTCTGTCGTGGATACAGATTTTTTTATGACTGTTTAGTTATGTATGGGTGACATACGTTGAATGTGAAACATGAAACAAACACAAATGGAGAGCCCAACAATGCATTTGCAGGATAATGATGAAATGAATGATGTTTGTGCAAAGTTTTGTTCATATTGGCCCACCTGTTAAGGAGGAGTTAGGGTACATACATGCGCTGCTATCATTATAGTAAGGTAAAATAATAGTTAAAAGCTGAAAAATCTGCTAGCATCATTTAAACGTTCTTATAGTACAATTATCACTCATAAAATAGGGAAGAATTATTTGTAATACTAAGTTCTTAGATCCTAAATGTAGATAAGTAGTTTTTGTCCTGAGGCCTAACCAAGTGTTGGTGCTAAAACTAATCAAACCATGATCTAAAAGGGAAAAAAAAGCAAAACAAAAAATGCAAAACACAAAGCTTTTAAACAGGAAACAAACTGCAGTCACCTTGTAGACGGTGTCGTAATGCCCGTCAATTCCACATTTCCTGGCATCCTATGATTGTTGTCACTCTAAAACAGGATTGTTTGTTCTGAGGCCCCAACTTCAAACTCTGTAGAGCCACTGCTTCTGACAAAAAGCAGTACTTCATGATCTTTGCCACACAGCACACATCCATAAACAGAATGATAAACATATGCCTGCGCACACACACACACACACGCGTGTGCGGACACAAACACACACTGTCTTTGAACTTTAGGAGAGTTGTGAAGGGTAGAAACTTGAAAGCATTCACTGAAGATGGACAGCTGGCTGGAAGGACAATGCAACCTTATAGTTCATACGCCTCAAGACAATTTCATCCAAACAAATTATATTAAGACGTCGCAGCTGTGTCCAACAGAGTTGAAAAGAAACCTGTTAATAGCCCGTGTGTTTCATAGGCTGTGTGCAGAAATAGAAACCCACATAGCCCTTTCCCTATAGTGTACACTTACATAAAAGCTAAAAGAAAGATTGTTGTGCATTACTTTTAAGAAAAGTAATGAGTAATATGTAATACATTACTTTTTCTGAGTAACGACCCCAACACAGTCTTTCTAAAAGTGCTGTAACTAAGTTTGAGGATATAATTCCTCCATTTTTTATCTTCTGCAACGCTGTGTGAAAACACAGTGCAGAGCAACTATATAAACTGTACTCCCACCAGGGTTATAATAGTTTTGGATTTTACATTATCGTTTAGTTTTAGTTAGTTTTTACTTTTTTTCTCTAATTCAGTTAGTTTTATTTAGTTTTCAGAGCGGTTTCACTTGTTTATATTAGTTTGTATTTTTGGTTTAATGCTTAGTTTTAGTTTCGTTTCGTTACTTTCAGTATTAGTTTTAGTTTTTCATACTTCATCAGGTGCAAGATTCAAAGTACAAGAGTGACTACTGTGTAATAAAAAGTCAACAAAAGATACCGTTTAAAGAAATATACTGAACAACCAACTGTTCACAAGACAGCAGCATTGTGTGCTAAATGTGTGTAATATTAAGGACACACATGAACAAAAACAGGGAGAAACAAAGAAAAATATGAACTCCAAAAATCAATAAATTCTACAATAAACTCCCAATAAAGTTCAGCATCAGTGCAGCAGATTAAAAAATCAAAGCTCAAATCCAGCTGCATCCTGATGTTATCACCACCTGATGCTGCTTCTGTTCTGTTTTGCTTGCTGATTAAACTTGCAGGGTCTTTGCTGCCTCTGTACACAACTTACGGAAGTGGCCGACCTCATGTCCGCATTTCTGCTTGTGTAGCTGGATTGTGTGTGTTAATTACCTTGTGGTCGTGTGCTGGTGTTTTATATGCGGTGCCGGCTGAGACTTTTTTTGGTCCTCGCTCTTTGTGCTCAGTTTTTTGGCTGCAAACATATTTGTTCCTGTTTTTTCATTTTCTTCATTCCCTCACGTCCATTCCCATAGTTTCAGCAGTCTCCCTCCAGGAATTTGCTGACATTGAGTCCTTATATTGATGCTTTGATTATTATTCCTGATTATTGTTCTCTGACTGATAAAGCAGACAGAAACGCACAAGGACGGAACAGGTTAATCTAGGGCTGCAACGATTCATCGATTAACTCGATTAAATCGATTCTAAAAATTTATTGACACAAATTTACTGTGTCGATGCTTCGTTTGAACTCTGCCGCGCTCAGCTGTCTCGGTGTAAGCGGCGCTCCTCACTAGCATTAGCAGCATTAGTGCTGACATTTTTTTTGTGGGTTTATTGGGGGCTGGCAAACCAACATAGAACTGCATTACCGCCACCTACTGGACTGGAGTGTGAATCACTCACGTATACACAAGCACACATTCTAAAAAGCTCTCCGTCGCTGCGATGGATTTCATTTAACACAGAGTGGATCATCACTAGAGTTGCCACCTCTCTCGTAAAATACAGAACCCCGTATGTTACGGGACTCCGTGGAATACGGCTCCGTAACATGCCGTGTTCCGTACTTTACGGGACGGGTGGCAACTGTCGCTGACATGCATTTCCACGCCTCCACTGCTCTCTGTGTGTCTGTGTGTGTTGTGCTCGCTGAGAATTTCAGCTGCTATTTTTGTCTTTACTTCAGCTGTAGCTACCAGAACTGGTTTGCTAGCGAGCGCGGGCCATTAGCACTAGCGATGGTTCGTTACCGGAAGGCCCGCCCCCCAGGACCGAGGGGCTCCTTCAAAATATTTTTTATACTTTAATCCCTTATTAGTGACTAAATATAGACCTGCAGTAGAAACGTATTTTCGAGAATGGTTGTGAATACAAAGCATTACACCATTACTCACACATGCACCATGGCTCCCGCAGCCACTAGTTTTTCAAAACACTCATAGCAGGCAGCGGTTTTAACTGCGCAAGCGCAAAGAGGCGAAGCTGTGACGGTGAGCTCAAGCAGTGAAAAAGGAAACGTTTTTCCAGCGTCCAAAACAGCAGCTTTTTCTTTTAGTAACCACCATTAAATCTGTGAAACAGCTGGAGGTCCTTCATCAAGCACCTGATCAGGTGTTAAGGTGAAGAAAAGAGAACTTTGTAGCTGCTCCATTCACCGCTGTTTGTTCACATGGCGAGAAACTGCATTACGGAAGTTAAAATATGCAGATAAACTGTTAATAAAAAAAAGTATTTCTTATCCGATTACTCGATTAATCGCTGGAATAATCGATAGAATACTCGATTACTAAAATAATCGTTTTATGCAGCCCTAGGTTAATCTCAACATTGTGGCTGCGTTGACCCGACAAATAGTCACATTTCTCCACAGGTGAACATCAGGTCGGTTCAGAGCGACTCTGCTGCTTTCTCGTGCACACGCACGCCCGACGGCTGTGTGTGCACACACACAGCCGTCGGGCAGCTTAAACTCGGAAAAATGATAAATCCACAAGGCTTTCAAATAAAATGACAAACAAGAAAAAAAAGGTAACTTTATCTATAATTTTAGTTAGTTTTTTAAACTCACAATACAGTTTTAGTTAGTTATCGTTTTTTCTTTTTAATTTTAGTTTTTATTTATTTCAGTTAACGACAAGGTTTTTTCAATTTCAGTTTTCGTTATTTCGTTCGTTTTTGTTAACTATAATAACCCTGACTCCCACAGAGGTAGATTATCTCGTCAGTAGTTCTACATCCTCACTGCATATGACTGGATACTGTGGCTCCTTGCCAAGTGCTTGCTCATAGGGGGACATTTTGATTGTTGGGTTTTCTCTGTAATTATTGTAGGGTCTTTACCTTACAATATAAAGCGCCTTTAGGTGACAGTTTATTGTGATTTGCCGCTTTATAAATAAAATTGAATTGAATTGCATAACTCACAAATGTGCAGCTTAAAGCAGATAACCCAGAAGCTGGAGAGCAAATTGTGTCTCTCTAATTTAGAAGATCTTCATTTAGCCTGGAAAAAGTGAGGTATGTTGCTAGTACATTGCTCTATAATAAAGCCCTCCGTAAAGCTAGGTCATCTTACTATTCATCACTGACTGAAGAAAATAAGAACCCCAAGTTTCTTTTCAGCACTGTAACCAGGCTGACAAAGAGTCAGAGCTCTGCAGAGGCGAGTATTCCCTTCACTTTAACTAGTAGTGACTTCATGAGCATCTTCAAATAAAACAACAAAAAAATGTAACCATCAGAGAAAAAAAAAGATTCATAATCATATCATTACATAAAGCTACTTTCAATACTACTGATATTTATTTAGACTCTTTCTCTCCAATTGATCTTTCTTAGTTGACATTATTAACTCTGTTAGACCTCATTTCTACAAGAGTGCACAAAGAAGTCTGAAGGAATTTAAATAATAAGAGTGTGTGCTGCTTAAGCCTTTAGTTTTCTGCGTGTTCGTTTATCGAATAGGAATGACGCAAACAATGGAGTTTGCGTCATTCCTTTGCAAACAAAGGAGTCCAATTATTAAATTTAATAAACCGTTTCAAACAGTTTACAGATTAATCTGGGTCAGACTGCATGCCATGCCGTGTGAGATGGCATGAAGTGCTGGCACATTCTAATTCAGCTTACAGTTTCATATAGTCACAGCTTATCTATCTTGGTTACATCATTTACAAAACAGAATGTGGAAAACAGAGAATTTCAACAACAGGGTGACCTCGAAGTCTCCATTTCTATCATTGTGTAGTCTTCATCAGTGTGATTCGTTGTACAGTCAGAACACAAAGTTCATGATGACACGGAACATTATAAGCTTCTGCATTTTTAATCAGTTATGTTATTCTTCCAATCAAAAACAAATTCCTCAGGGAAGTAAATGTACATAAGATATATATAAGTGGCAAATAGCATGAATATCCCAACAATTCCCCCTTTTGAGCTCGGACATTTCTGAGCTCAACTTCACCAGCCTGACCTCGGGTGGTCAGCCAGGACTGCATTGATGTTAAAAGCCAGAAGAGGATTTTTGTGAAAACTAATCTTATACTATTGCGATTGTGAATTTAGCAAAAAATTAGACAGAGTTTAATAATATCATACTTATAATGGATGTACCTACTTTCTATACTTTCTTATGGCCTGAAAAACAAAAACAAGCATTAGTCTTTCATATGTGAATGTTGTTTAGTGAAGTGGATTAGCATTTAAATTTAATCAGTCCAAAGTAAATTCTGCATATAAATTGGCCCACATGACAAACAGTAACATGAAACAGTCACTATCTAATAATTTTCCTCAAATTCATTAAAAAATGTGGATTGCATCCCTTCAGGGTAAAATCCAGTTCCAGTCGTTGAAAATCTTACTGCAAACATAAAGAAATGATCACTGATCAGTGCACAGGTAATAGTTATATATGCAGCCTTCTTTCAGCCTTCAGTATAGCCTGCTCATATTCACCAAAGCCATGGATGTTCAAACCACAGTAGTCAGCTCTCGTCCCTGGAGATGCATTCCTGCACCTCTTTAGACATCAGCTATTCACATATGGCCGTCATCCTGGTTAGTTTCCTGTGAAAGGCGCATAATGTCTCAGGTGTGATCTCAGGTACCTGTGGAAAAAGTCCAGTAAAGAAAGTTCCAATTTTTCCCTGTCAATTAAACAAAATACCATGCACTTAGGTATTGTGGGTCAATAATTAAATTTACACAAACTAAGACAGGACATCAAAATGCCCATAAATGTTCTAAGGATGTATTTATTCAATGGCTTTTAGTTATAAATCATTTATTTTATTAATCAGCCTGAGAAAAATGAGCTTGCAGTTGTAATATACCACTAATTTACTAAGTAGATACACCAAAAGTGAACTTGATTTAATGCACCTAGAGTTAAATGTCAGAATAAGCAAAAACTAATATGAGCTTCTGTCTGTCTATGAGTGGGTGAGTGAGTGAGTGAGTGGGTGAGTGAGTGAATGAATGAGTGAGTGAGTGAGTGGGTGAGTGAGTGAGTGAGTGAGTGAGTGAGTGAGTGAGTGAGTGAGTGAGTGTGTGAGTGAGTGAGTGTGTGTAAGCTGCTTCTTCATTGCAAGTGTTTGTGTGTTTTTTTTGTTTTGTTTTTTTGTTTTGTTTTTTACAAGGTCAGTGTCAGCTGTCTCATTTTTCATCCAATTGTAAACTTTTGCATTTTGGTCTCAAACTCATCAGAAAATTTAAAACACCAATGAATCTGACACACCTTCTATGTAAGCTAGAGTGGAACAAAAAGAGCACAAGAACAAAATAAAAAAATAAAAAACAAAAAATAAAACATGGGATGAATCTCAAAATATCTAAAAATAATCATTTTGAAGTTCTCTAATTTGAAATAGCTCTTGAATAAGTTTATCTGTACCTGTAAAATTACTGTTTAAATCTGACTCCTTTGGCATGAAAATCTGGGGAAATTAAATATCTTAGAAAGATTAACACTCAAAATCATTTCAAAGGATTATACTGGACTCAAAATTATATTTATTCTGTAAGGGTCTGTACCCAAAAAAAAGCATAATTATGGCAGACAAAATATGGCTTCATAAACCTCAAGTTACTACATTGTGAAGGGGAAAAATGCATAACCCTGACCTAAAACAACATCAGCATTTGTTACTAGTGAAATAGAGGCTTTTACTATTTCATTTCTTTTTTTTTTTCATTTTGTGTAATTCTATGCTTTTAAATCTAAACTCCTGCAGTGGGATTTTCACCACAGAACAAATAAAAATAAAAATGTTATGGACAGTCTTTAGTCAAAACGTAGATACTTTTAGGATCAGGGGTCATACTCACAACACCATTGTTTGTTGACCTTGCATGCAGTATCTAACTGAAATCAGGGAGTGTCCCCCTTAGGCCTCATAGGGAATTTATAAGAGAAAACAATAATTAGTGTTGGAGGAAGCATTAAAAAAATGTTACTCTTGAAACCATAAAATTCTGGCCCCCTGTAGGGGTCACACTACTGAATATAGCATAACTGAAATTAAAACATCGAAATCATTTGCTTTCTGCCTGGGAGTTCTTTGACCTTTGACCCTCTAATATGCTCTGGTTCTTCACTGAGACCCTGTGACTGGTCGCACCTGTTGTTATCAACACCCACGTCAAAGAGGTCTCCTATTGATGACCCTCCTTCTGGGCTCAGACTTGTACACAAAGATCATCGGTCAAGAACTCTCAGGTCACCTGTTTGTGAGATGGTTGGCCTCCTCCTTCTTGTAGAAGCAGGAGCCTTTTTTTATGAGTCTGTGGAGCTGTCAGTCTGTTCAGGAGATCTTGGCATGAGCTCGAACACCTTGTATCGCACTAGAGTTTCTTTGTTGGTAGCTGATCAGTCCAGTCTCAGTCATGTTGAGGCTTCCTGTTAGAATAAAACAGAGATTTTCATTAGTTAAAGCTTTAATTTTCTGCTGGTCTATCTCCCTCCTTCTGAGACATAACTCTGTTTGTCTCAATAATTTACCTTAATTTAGCTTATTTATCTAAAGGGCATACTGATTTTTATATTATTAGCTTCTGGGATTTTTCCTTTAATGCTCAATCTAATATCAAATTGTTTAAACATTCAAAATTCAAATGTTCTCTGTTTTTCTCTAATAATCTTAACTTTAAACAAATCTACTAATAAACCTATTTGTTTGCCCATGCAGGATAGTTTTTTAGTTCTCTATGTTTTGCTTTGTAACAGAGGCTCAAGGTTTGGCACTTTGTTTTGGGTCTCAGATTCGGCTGTTTCACAAAGTATTTACATGCATTGTTTTTTTTTTCTAACATTTCTTTTGAAGTTTTACTAAAACTGAGCTTCTCACGTAGACCTTTCTTGAAATTTAACAACAATCTTCTGGAAAAATGACCTCTAATAATTTGCTAAAAATACTTCAACCTGGGATTTTCAAGGCATCTATTTTACTGGCTTTGTTTATTTATTATTTATTTTTAAAGCAATAAACTCCTGACTCCCTTTTTTTGTGATTTTTCTTTTTTTTTTTTTGTCCATCTATGATTGGCTTATCTCTCCTACCAGTCCTACCATTAATTAATGCTTAAATATGATTAATCTATTTTTATTAGTTGGCTATGTACCACAGGCTTTTAACCCTATCACGCCAAACGTGTCGTCGGGGACACAGCATACTTCAAATGTCCCGCTGGCAACAATTATTGTAATAACCCTATATTGGGTGTGAAGTGCAATTTCTCAGCTTTCAGAAACCATTTGAATTTTTCCGATAGGAAAAATAGTAATTATGGTAATTCCAAGTGTGTTTGATCAGATGTCTTAGCGGTGATACGCTCAGTGTGAACCAGCTGTTCACGACAGGTAAGGGCAGGTCACCGGTGTATCGGTGATGATCGCCTGGTGTTAAAGGATTAAGGTGGTAGTAATCACACCATTACTTTAAAAGCCATCACTTGACCCAGCTGTATTAGCTAATTATAGGCCAATCTCCAACCTTCCTTTTCTCTTAACGATTCTTGAAAGAGTAGTTGTAAAACAGCTAACTGATCATCTGCAGAGGAACGGTTTATTTGAAGGATTCAGAATTCATCACAGTACAGAAACAGCATTAGTGAAGGTTACAAATGATCTTCTTACAGCCTCTGACAGTGGACTCATCTCTGTGCTCGTCCTGCTAGACCTTAGCATTCTATACTGTTTACCATGAAATTTTATTACAGAGATTAGAGCATGCCATAGGTATTAAAGGTACTGTGCTGCTGTGCTCGGAATCACATCTGTATAATAAAATCTAGTTTGTACAAGTAAATGGGGAATCTTCTTCATACACCAAGGTTAATTATGGAGTTCCACAGGGTTCTGTGCTAAAACCAACTCTATTTACACTGTAAATGCTTCCTTTAGGCAGCATTATTAGAATGTATTAAATATATTTTCATTGCTATGCAGATGATACCCAGCTTTATCTCTCCATGAAGCTAGATGATGCACACCAATTAGTGAAACTGCAGGAATGTCTTAAAGACATAAAGGCCTGGATGACCTCTAATTTCTTGCTTCTAAATTCAGATAAAACTGAAATTTTTGCACTTGGCTCCACAAATCTTAGAAACACAGTGTCTAACCAGATACTTACTCTGGATGGCATTACCTTGGCCTCCAGTAACACTGTGAGGAATCTTGGAGTCATTTTTGAGCATTATATGTCCTTCAGTGCACATATTAAATAAATATGTGGGACTGCTTCCTTGCATTTGAACAATATCTCTAAAAATAGAAAGATTCTATCTGAGAATGATGCTGGACTATTGTGATTCATTACTATCAGGATGCCCTAAAATCTCCCTGAAAAGCCTTCAGCTGATCCAAAATGCTGCAGCTAGATTATTAACAGGGACTAGACAGAGAGAGCATATTTCTCCCATATTGGTTTCTCTTTATTGCCTCTCTGTTAAATCCAGAATTAAATTTACAATTCTTCTTTTTACATACAAGGTTGTGAATAATCAGGCCCCATCTTATCTTAAAGAGAATCACTGCAATAGATTAAATCGCTCTCAGACTGCTGGCTTACTTGTGTTTCCTAAGGTAATTAAAAGTAGAATGGGAGGCAGAGCCTTCAGCTTTCAGGCCCCTGTTCATTGGAACCACCAGGAGACAGACACCCTCTCTGTTTTTAAGATTAGTCTTAGACTGTTATTGTGATTTGGTGATATATAAATAAACTTAAACAAGGATTTTTCAATTCAATTCATCTTATATGGGACCACTGATTTCATTATCTGTATGAGACAACAACTTTCAAGTCTCTTCCCCTCCCATTAAGCCAACTTTTTACAACCAGACTTGTGTGCCTGAGATGACCATATTAGAGATACCTGCTGTCACTGACACAATGCAGAGCCAAGGGTAGAAAAAATGTCTACAAAAAGATCATTTTAACAATCTGAAACCTCAGCTTTTGCATCACAGGCACTACTTGTACATATGCTGACCTCATTTTTTCAAACTTTGGAAATGTGAGAACACTGATATAAAGAGAACGGAAAAATATGGTAAAGCACAGTAGTCAGTGTTAATACCTTTTATAATACCTTATGCATGTAATTTTTTGAACAATCTTTGATTTATTTTGTTTTGCTATCTGCAGCTGTATAAAAATGCATTTTTCTTGTGTACAAAATCCGTATTAGTTGTAATGATTGCTTTGACAGAGTAGGCATACTAAAAAACCCTTTTCAACAGATGTACTTCCATCATTGTTTATCACGTTGCTTCTTTTAATGGCAAAAAATGCTTCTTTGTAAGACTTTGTAAGTTTTTCTCACGGCCTTGAAATTTGCCATTTGCCCTCCACTTTCTTGAATTCGCCACAGTGTAATTGGCAAAAAATTGCTTGGGTAGAACCCAAACAACAGATAGAAACTCAGAAAGAAAAGGAGTGATAACTTTAAAAGTGAAGAGAGGGGAAAGTGAGGGGAATTTGAAGCATTTGAGAGTTGGGCCGGCTAATTAATTTCCCAGTAGTGCAGCAAATTTGCTGGAGGCCATGTAAACATTCTCCTCCCCTCTGTAGTATGGCTTTTAAAGGGATCAGCTGTCTATTTAGATACAGATTATCGCTCTGTGGGTTTATCTTCTATCTTGAGAGCAGAGGAGAAGGAAGACAAAGACAATGGGACAGAGAGAAAAAGGAAGGTAAGATAAAGGTAGAAATGGAGCACAACGTGGAAATGTGAAGAAGAAGGAAAAAAGTACAAGAAATAAGAGAATGGAAAATCCATCTATCTGTACAGACATACATCCGGGAAGGGAGGGGATCAGACTGTGGAAAAGCAGAAGTAAAAGATCAGACGAGTAGTCACCAGGGAGGAAAATGGAAAAACAGGAAAGACAAATGGAGGAAGGCACAGTCAAACTCCATCTAGAAAGAAAAGTACTGGCAAGATGAAACTTTGTTAGTAAAATTTATAGACAGGGGTACACGTTAACAACCAACAGATTGCTTTAAAGCCCCTCTCACTAGCAATGATTTGTAATGCAGCTTTCGCCTCCAACTAACTGGGAGCCTGAGAGACATGAGCTTTATTTGTCATCCTTGGCCTCAATCTGTTGTCATCATTCTCATCCAATAACCTGTTTGCCTGCCTTCTCCTAGCCAGTCAGACTCCTTTCCACATCCTAAAAATTGAGTGCTGCTCTGTCACTCTACCTTTCAGACCATTTTTCATTCCGCCTGTCTCCTCCTCATCTTCTCCTCATCCTGGACATCAGGGTTAAGGTTAGTATCCATCTGCCATCTGCCCTACCACCACCAGCTCCATCATCCTATGGTGGTGTACGGTTGCATTACAGAAAAAGTGTTTTTCTTCCCTCTTGACAAGTTGGCCATTGTTTTGTTGCAGGGTGAGGACAGTGGCAGATTTTTTTTTCTTTTTATAGCTCTCCACCTGTAAGTCTGTCACCCAAAGGCTGTGGGTAGATGAATGAAACTCACTCCTCAATCTGTCTTTTCCCTGTTTTTCCTCTGAAATCTGTTCACCCTCGTATTGACCAGATGAGCCTGCCTCACATTGTGTTGTGCTCTGGTTTTGGCTTTGTTGTGGTTCATATGGTCACTAAATATATTGAACTGCCTATTATAGGTCAATTTTAAAAACTCTCTGAGAGCTTTTTGTTTAAGTTTAGTTTTAGTTGCTGATTAAAAAAAGATTAAATTTATCATCATGAATTTATTGTTGACTGACAATGAACACAGAATTTGATATAAATTTTAAACAAGTGCATTTTAAACTTGCAAACCTTAATTACCTCTGTCTCCATATTTTAAACATGTAAAACTGGGTGACAGAGAAAGAGGTTAGATGGGTTATTCAGAGGTTAATAAAAAGACTGAAGACAGTCATGAAGAAACAGCACGAGGGAGAAAAAGTGGGGACGGGGCTCTGGCTGGAGCAGATGTGCTGCTTTTTCATCATAGCCTCGCAGTACAACGGGAAATGAAAGACAACAAGACTGAACAAATACACAGGAGATAAACAAACAAAGTGGTGCAAAAACACACACAGCAGGGAGCCTCTCATCCATGGTAGGATAGCTGGCATCCCTCCATCTGTGACTCCACTCCTCGATTTACTGCAATCTATCAGCTACATCTATACCTCCATCTCAGTCCATCATTTGCAGTTTGGCTCAGAGTTTTTCATTAAACAGAAATTAGAATAGAACTTACAAGCACTAATTTAGTCATAATAACTGCAGTACTGTTTTGTACCATTACCCCCTTAACAGTCTTTTTAACACAATGGGTCATCTGATGTCATTATCCATGTCCAAATACTCCTTCAATCTCCAGAAGAAAACGGACACCGATGGACCACTGACAGATCAAAATGGTCCAAATTCTTTCTGCTCCAGTAAAGTGATGAGTGTAGCTCTTGCTCCAGGTGTTACAAGCAAGTACTGTGAAATCCAGGCATTCATAAAAAAAGAGGATTTATGAGGTTGAAGCAAGCTACCTAGCTGCCTGACATCTAACAATTATGACATTTTATAGAGCTTCAAAGTTAATTAGCATTTTTTAAAAAAGGTAAAGAATGCTAATAAAAAAATTAAGTTCTAAGAGCCAATCTTTTTAAGTACATCCACACAGCAAAAAATAATCTTATCTTTACTGCATTTAATTCAGTATTTCAAAACACCAAATACTACCCATAAGCCATCAGTGTTACCAAGCACCAACGGACCAGTGGTGATTTGAAGTAGAAGTGATTTTGAGCTAGCAGAAGTCATTAAGGTGAGTAGAAAAAGTTTTTTCAAAGAGTCTGTTAGAAACTACATGACTTTATTTTCTAAAAGTTTTAGAAGCAATAAAGTTCACCGGTGGCTTATCGTGGTATTAGTAAGTGCATTTGGTGACCGGGAAGGTAACGGTCATTTGACTCGAACTGAAAAATATAGCTAGAACAAGAGGATAAACCGAAACTGAGAAGTCCAGACGCAACACCGTGCTGTTACACGCCTGGTTGCCAGCGTCGATCCTTTGGTGGGCTTTGTTATTATCTGGTCATTGCTGCACTTGTAGCTAGCTTGTTTTCGGCACGTCGGGGTCCGAAGCTTAAATAACGCTGTTGACAGTCACTGCTCGCTGATGTTCGCCGAAGTCCACATTTTTCATGGTAGGATGCATTTTGGCGGTTTTCTCAGACTTCACGTTTTGAAACTGCATGTAGCTTAAAAGTGGATCTGTGGTTTAAATGTCCTCTTATAACACTATTCTTGTTTGGCCTCTAACCTCACTGGGAGGCACTAAGTACCAAAAACCTGACATGTTGACTAAAAAGTATTATTAGCTGCCAGATATGTCAACAGAACTGGTAACTTACAGTCCCACATTTTTATCGGTTTTATGAAAATGATCATCGAAATATGGAAATAGGGTGCTAAGTGTGTTAATTTACAACTTCCACTTAATGAAAATACTTTTTTCATATTTTAAGCATCTTGAAGTTCATCTTAAAAAAAAAAAAAACTGTGACCTGTGTGCTTAGAGAGTGTTGTTTTTCCACAAATGTTTATGGGACTTTTGCGTCACACAGATCCCGACAACAGTGTGACGCAAATTTTCGGGCACATATTATACAAAAGTATTATACAAAAGTATGTGAATCAGTCAAACATTACAGATGATATAGCTAAAGCACATAGTTCTGAGGTATACGAATATTCAGGCGAGTTTGAAGCTGAAGAATTAAAAGAGGAAGAAGTTGAATTTAAATTAGGTCACCTTTTATTAAAATTGGAGAGTATTTATAATGTGCCAAGCAAGTGCATTACTGAAGTCGTCTCGGAGCTTCTGTTTATATCCACTGCAGTGTCAGGTCCTGGCATAAGAAATATTTTAAACTCGTGTTTGAGGAAACATGACAGTGTGCTTCAAGATAAAGTTGTCTCAGAATTAATCAAACAGTTGAGTGACTCAAGCCCCATTAGCATAGCTTTGAGAGCTGACAGCCCTCTTTCCACATCCTATAAAAGATGAGAGTTTTTTAAGAAGACATTCAACGTGATTGAGCCTGTTGACTACATTCTGGACAAGAAGGAAGTTCAAACTTCACAGTATGTTCCTATTCTTCAGCTATTGTCACATTTATTGGGCCTGAAAGACATACGGGAGAAAGCTTTCAACACGTCATTCACTACTCACAAGGGACAGTATGAATCATTTCAGGATGGAACTTATTGTAAAGAAAATGCACTTTTGTCCACTGGAGACCTAACTCTGCCCTTCCTACTCTACAGTGATGATTTAGAGGTTTGCAACCCACTTGGAACATCCCGGAAAAAACGCAAGATTAGATTAGATTAAATTCTACTTTATTATAATTGTACACAAGTATACAATGAAAAGTACATTCCAGAACACCCATCCAAGAACAAAGACAAACAATCGACAAACATAGGAGATAAGTGTTCCGTGGCCTTGCTGCCATCACAGGCACTGCCATTTAAGAGATAAGAAGGAAACAAAGCGAAACAATAGGGCAGGTGAGGAAAAAAAATCATCTCATAATTTGCCCCATAATGGGGGCACAGCATGAGGTTGAAAAAACCACTGCATAGTAAGCACATATGGCATATAGCATGGAAGCAGTAGGGTGGGGAGGGGCAGGGATAGAAGGGAGCCATCGAAGGTAAGAGGGGTGTCGGGCTGCTGTGGGGCTGAGTCAAACTCCCCTCCTCGGCTAACAGTTCTGATAAGAGGTGGAAAAATGTTCATCAGCAGCTAGGTCAAGGGAGATCAGTCCAACACAGGTCAGAAGAAGACAGGACGGCGGGGGCGTAGAGCATCTGTTTACAAAACATCCAGGAGAACACTGAGATAAGCGGCAGTCCAAGGCCACCAGGGAGCCAAATTTCTGATTCTGCGACTTGTTTTGGTTCAGACTATACTGAGTAATTTGTTGACAGCCTTTAGTCTTTCTGGTACCTCTCAGTGGCAAAAAAAGAAAAATCCAATCCAATCATCCGAAACCTCTTGTTCAATCCTTCGCCGTGCAGAAACAGGTACCTCTCCAAGATCTAATCCCTCCAATCAGCTCCAGATATACTGAGTCTGAGTTTGAGTCTGTACCTTTCTGAATAACCCGTCATAAGCAGCCTTACCATGGCCCAACAGCTGCCCAGACTTCCTGAATTGTAAAGACAAGCCAGTGTCTCCAGGTCCAATTCGCAGAAATCCTAGTGTCAATAAGCCGAATGTGTATGTCTTCCATCGACAGTACGACCAGGCATGTCATCTTCCATCCACACAGGAATCCATAATGTAGCCAGCCGGGGATATCAATTGGATAAGAGGGAACAGGGTTCTCCTTTCCCCAATCTCCTCATGGTGAAAAATTTATCAAAATAATGGCGTTGAGAGACCAGCTGACCAGATCCATAATTATAAATTCTAGTTCGGAAGCCTTGTGAAGAGAGGCTCTAAACAGCAAAGCAGGATAAAAAACGAAGGGCTGGGGAGAGAAGAAAAGTGTATCCGTCTCTGCTGAGGAGCTGAAGAAATAAGATAAGATCACAGCAGTTTGCTGGGTATTCCCAACACAATTTCGCTCCATACTGAAGTCAATTTAGCTGTGCTGTGCAAGGCTGTAGATGTAAAAAAAAGTATGGCTATGAGGCAGTGTTAGAGCCACTATTAAAAGATCTTGTTCAGTTGGAAGAGGAGGGGCTGTTCCTGGTTTTGGAAAGAAAATCAAAGGCAACATACTTAGCGTAATAGCAGACAATTTGGGTGCCCATTCAGCTGGCGGCTTCTTGGAAAGCTTTTCTGGGTCTTATGTCTGTAGATTTTGTTTAGGAGGAGTGTCAGAGTTTCAGGATAAGGAAGTCAGAACTGGGTCCTTCCAAGCAAGAACAAAGCAGGAACATTGTCTTCATGTACAAGCAGCATTGGAGAGTCCCACTGGCACTCACTGCTTCGGTGTGAAAAGGCAGTGTGCCTTAACTAATAAACGGAAATATTTTCATGTTTTGTCTGGATATCCACCAGACTTGCTCTATGACCTGTTTGAGGGAGTAGTACCTCTTGAGCCATCAATGTTATCATAAAGAAAAAGTACTTTACTTTGTCTCAATTCAATGTCCTAATCAGAGAGTTCCCCTTCAAGTGGACTGACAAAACTGACAGCCCACAGCCAATCCCACTGAATATTTCCAGCAAAAAAAAGTGTTGGTGGCAACGCTCACGAAAACTGGAGCTTATTGTGTCTTCTTCCTTTCATCATTGGATTTAAAGTGCCAGAAAGGGAACCAGCATGGCATCTTCTGATGGATCTCAAAGGCATTGTTGAAGTGGTAGTTTATCCATGTCACACTAATGACACAATTAGATACCTTGACATCAAGATTTCAGAACACAGGCATAGATATATGGAGGTTTCCCCTCAAGCAAAACTTCTACCAAAGCACCATTTCCTTGAGCATTATCCACATCTAATCAAGGCTTTTGGACCACTTGTAGCTCTTTGGACAATGCGCTTCGAGGCAAAACATAAATTTTTCAAGAGAGTCGTTCGACATACCAGCTGTTTTCACAACATTTTTCTGTCTCTTGCTGTTAAAGCAGCAGTTAATGCTTGCTTACCACCTGCATGGTACAGACATACTGAAACCTGCACTGAGTGTCTCAAATCTTTCCAAAGTTCCTATAGATGTCCAAAGGAAAACCTACAGGAAGCAGTACAAAGGAAGTTTCCAGGGGAGACATGTATTGAGGTGGCCAATACTGTGACCTCCTATGGCACCAGTTACTCAGTGGGAATGATTTTGCTCTATGGATCCACTGGAGGGCTTCCAGATTGTGTTGAAATGAGTTTGATCTTCATATTTGCTGTCAAGTGTCTAGGGTCATGGTACAGTGAGCATCTTCGATCTTTTGAACTGGTATCCACAAGACACACGACAGTACTCCAGCTACAAGACTTAACAGACTCCAGCACACACACACACACACACACACACACACACACACACAGCATATACAGCATATACTGTCGAGGGAAAGCGATATGTCACCTTGAAGTGTCATATTCCTATTCAAAAATAGGTAGTTAAGTAAATACAGTATATATATTGATGTCTACAGCTGTTCATTTTTTCTCTATTCACTGTCATAGGTTACTGTTTCTGATTATTGTAAAAATTCCCAAGATCTAAAAAAAGGAAATAACACCACATCTAAATGTTAACCAATTGTCTCCCTGAAAAGTGACCTATATGTGGTTCCTTTTTTAAAACATGAAGTTTCAGTTCTTGGCAGTCTTGTTAAATTTAATAGTTAATGACATTGCAATGCATCAAAGTTAACAGAAGTAGTTCTGCAATACTTAATTCATTAATGGTCAGTTCATTATGCTGTGTTTAACATTAAAAATCTTGAAATAGTTATTTTTTTTGCAATATGTCACAGTAACTTGATTTCTTCTCTTTCGCTCTCTTATACAGACTCAATACGTCTACTAGACTTCGTGTCATACTGAAAGAAAACATTCGTAAACTTTGCTTGCCATCTGGAATTCCCCAGACTGTGGATGAATTAAAGACCAGAGCTAAATGTAAACTGTCTTTAGAGAAAATCAAGTGCAGATAAAACTCCAGCAAAAAACCTAAAGATGGCAAAGAAATCTGAGGACAGCTACCGCCCACCTCATCCTCAAGATGAAACTGACACAACCCTTGAAAAAGAGAGAGTGGAGCTTCTTTATGAGCACAAGAAGAGCAATAACAACAAGTTAATCAATGAGAAGATGGCAAAAACATTCTCAATACATTGAAGTGATGTGATCCTCAATAAACCACTGGTGACTGACATCAACATGTGATGGCCTGCCCTCTTTGAGCCTTCCCAAGTATGTATATTTTAATATTGTCTTGAATGTTTTCAGATGGAGTATTTAATGGATTTTGACATTCTTATTTTCAGTTTTAACTTCATTCATTTGACAGAATTTTGACAGAATTCCTTGTACTGCCTTTACTGCTGTTTTTTTTTTTTTGGTTAATTAATACCAGTCTTGGTTTTCTGTTTTTCTGGAGTGATTCTTGATCTAGTGATGTTTTTTCTCTCTCTGTCTTGGTCTCTCAGATTGAGGCGGATTTTCGGAGAATCACGCTGAAGCCATTGCAGTCCACATTCCTGGGGAAGTGGGGAATTCTCACCTAAACTGTTGAGCCTGTACAGGAGGAAGGGAGGCACTGTGGGGAAGAAACTTGATATGACCCTTGATATGTTAGATGGGGTATGTACTTATAACTATTTACAAATGAGTTTATATTGTAGCTCTATGATGTTTGGACATAACATTCTTTCATATCTAATTTATTGTAGGACAACAGCATTGAGTCTCAAAGAGAAGCTGTAATCAGAGGTCTTATTTTCTACCTTGGAGAAAAGATTGAGGATTTAATCAAGGACTACCAGGTGGATAAAATATATCTCTGCCAATCTGCCTCTTATTGTTAAAGCTGAAGATTTGGTTCTCTTTGCTGTATTTCACAGATACAGTGGCTTGTCACATTGAAGTGGAATGAAAATTATATCTGTGTAGATTCTCAGTTATCCAGGTCATAGTAGTCTCTGGAGCTTGAAAAAGGCGACTGGACTTCTTTTTGTTTCTTGAAGACGTTTCACCTCTCATCCGAAAGGCTTCTTCAGTTCTCAACCAAATGGTGGAGAGACCCAGGTATTTAAACCCCTGTGGGCGTAGTCCCCTGGAGGTGGTTATGACCCTCTATTGAACATGTGCTTGAACACATGTGCCCAGGTGTGAAGGGGGCGTGGGTCATATTTAATCAGTGGTTTCAGTTGAAACCAACTTAGGACTCCGCTCCATTGTTTCCTGTGGCCTATTGAGGTCACTGGAACAAAGGTGTGAATGGGGGTTGAGACGTCTGGGAAGGGAGCTCAGGACAGCACTGTAAGCGGGGGAAAGTTGGTGACGTAATCCACCTCCTCTGTTCAATGATGGTTGTTCACAGTGGACATAGATGGCTTCTTTCACTCCTCTTTCAAACCATCTGTTTTCCCTGTCCAAAATGTGGACATTGGCATCCTCAAAAGAGTGCCCTTTTTCCTTCAGATGCAGATGTACTGCTGAATCTTGTCCTGTCGAAGTGGCTCTTCTATGTTGTGCCATTCGTTTGTGAAGAGGCTGTTTGGTTTCACCAATGTAGAGGTCCGAGCACTCTTCACTGCACTGAACAGCATACACTACATCGCTGATCTTGTGTTTGGCGGGTTTGTCCTTGGGATGAACCAGTTTTTGTCTTAGGGTGTGACTTGGTTTGAAGTATACTGAGATGTCATGCTTGGAGAAAATTCTTCTGAGTTTCTCTGACAAGCCCGACACATATGGGATGACAATGTTGTTCCTCTTGTCCTTCCCATTCTCTGTAGTTTGTGTTTGGCCTTCATTCCTGTGCATCTTAGCTGATTTGATGAAGGCCCAGTTGGGGTAACCGCATGTTTTGAGGGCTTTCTTAATGTGTGTGTGTTCCTTATGCTTCCCTTCTGCCTTAGAGGGAACACTTTCCGCACGGTGTTGTAGGGTCCTGATCACCCCAAGTTTGTGTTCCAGAGGGTGGTGGGAGTCAAAGAGGAGATACTGGTCTGTGTGTGTGGGCTTCCGGTAAACTTCAATGTTGAGGCTTCCATCTTCCTCGATAAGCACCGCACAGTCCAGGAATGGTAACTTGTTATCTCTGGTGTCCTCCCTGGTAAAACGTATGTATTTATCCACTGAGTTAATGTGACGAGTGAAGGCTTCTACTTCTCGGGTTTTGATTTTGACCCAGGTGTCATCTACATATCTGTACCAGTGGCTAGGTGCCGTCCCTTTGAAAGAACCAAGAGCTTTACTTTCCACTTCCTCCATGTAAAGGTTGGCTACAATGGGAGACACTGGGGAGCCCATGGCACATCCATGCTTCTGTCTGTAGAATCCATCATTGTATTTAAAATATGTTGTGGTAAGGCAGAGATCTAAAAGTGCACAAATCTGATCTGGGGTGAAGCTGGTTCTGTTCAGTAAGGAATCGTCTTCCTGTAGTCGTCTTCTGACGGTCTCCACTGCCTCAGTTGTAGGTATGCAAGTGAAAAGTGAAACCACATCAAAGGACACCATGGTTTCATCTGGATCCAGTACAAGATTCTGGACCTTGTTAGTAAAATCTGTAGAGTTTTCAATGTGGTGGGGTGTGATGCCAACAAGCGGTGATAAGATGGTGGCGAGGTGTTTGGAAATGTTGTAGGTGACCGAGTTTATACTGCTGATAATGGGTCGAAGTGGGACTCCTTCTTTGTGGATCTTTGGGAGTCCATAAATGCATGGAGTGGCGTCTCCAGGGTACAGGCGGTAGTAAGTGGGGCGGTCAATGGCTTTTTCCTTTTCAAGTTGTTGCAGGCAGCAAACAACTTTTTTCTTGTAGTTGCTTGTGGGATCACGTCTCAAGACCTCATAAGTATTGTTGTCACTGAGGAGTGTAGTAATTTTGTTGTGGTAATCCGATGAATTCAGCACAACCGTGCACCTCCCCTTGTCGGCTGGCAGTATGGTGATGTTTGGATCCTTGCTTAGGGCTGTGATGGCCTTCTTCTCCTGAATGGTGAGGTTGGATGGAGGAAGTCTTGCACTGGCGAGAGTGGCTGAAACTTTCATCCTGATCTGTTCTGCTACAGGATGAGAAAGTTTGTTATTTCTTATAGCGGTTTCTGTTGCTGTGATGAGGTCTACTATAGGAAGCTGTTGTGGGGCTATGGCAAAGTTGAGTCCTTTGGCTAGCACATTTTCTTCTGGTTTGGTGAGGACCCTGTCTGATAGGTTCTTCACCCACTTTCCTTGGTTTCCATTGCTTATCGTGTCGTCCTGTTTGTTAACAGATGAATGGTATGCCTTGGGTTGCAGAGTTTGAAATTTACGTAGTTGTCTTTCCTTGCCTTTGATGTGTTGTGCGAGCTGGGCTTTGTCCACAAATGTAGAAACTTCTTCTGCGATGGTGTGAGGTAAGAGTGATGAGAGTTTCTGCTGAGTCTGGTGGATTTTGTTCTGGAGTGCATCTATGGTGAAATGGACCTGTCTTATCCTTTCACTTAAAAGGTGGTTCTGTGCTCTCCATAGAATTTGGTCAGCTCTATGTCCTTTTACTGTGGACCCAAGGTGCAAACTCTTGGGAACCAGTCTGGACTGTCTGCATCTCAAGTTGAAACGAAGGTGGTTCCTGTAGTCCGCTAGCTTTCTTGAGTCCCTTTCATACTCCCGCACCAATTGAAGGGTGTTCCTCCCAAAGTGCAAGGCAATATGTCTGTGTAGATTCTCAGTTATCCAGGTCATAGTAGTCTCTGGAGCTTGAAAAAGGCGACTGGACTTCTTTTGTTTCTTGAAGACGTTTCACCTCTCATCCGAAAGGCTTCTTCAGTTCTCAACCAAATGGTGGAGAGACCCAGGTATTTAAACCCCTGTGGGCGTAGTCCCCTGGAGGTGGTTATGACCCTCTATTGAACATGTGCTTGAACACATGTGCCCAGGTGGGAAGGGGGCGTGGGTCATATTTAATCAGTGGTTTCAGTTGAAACCAACTTAGGACTCCGCTCCATTGTTTCCTGTGGCCTATTGAGGTCACTGGAACAAAGGTGTGAATGGGGGTTGAGACGTCTGGGAAGGGAGCTCAGGACAGCACTGTAAGCGGGGGAAAGTTGGTGACGTAATCCACCTCCTCTGTTCAATGATGGTTGTTCACAGTGGACATAGATGGCTTCTTTCACTCCTCTTTCAAACCATCTGTTTTCCCTGTCCAAAATGTGGACATTGGCATCCTCAAAAGAGTGCCCTTTTTCCTTCAGATGCAGATGTACTGCTGAATCTTGTCCTGTCGAAGTGGCTCTTCTAGGTTGTGCCATTCGTTTGTGAAGAGGCTGTTTGGTTTCACCAATGTAGAGGTCCGAGCACTCTTCACTGCACTGAACAGCATACACTACATCGCTGATCTTGTGTTTGGCGGGTTTGTCCTTGGGATGAACCAGTTTTTGTCTTAGGGTGTGACTTGGTTTGAAGTATACTGAGATGTCATGCTTGGAGAAAATTCTTCTGAGTTTCTCTGACAAGCCCGACACATATGGGATGACAATGTTGTTCCTCTTGTCCTTCCCATTCTCTGTAGTTTGTGTTTGGCCTTCATTCCTGTGCATCTTAGCTGATTTGATGAAGGCCCAGTTGGGGTAACCGCATGTTTTGAGGGCTTTCTTAATGTGTGTGTGTTCCTTATGCTTCCCTTCTGCCTTAGAGGGAACACTTTCCGCACGGTGTTGTAGGGTCCTGATCACCCCAAGTTTGTGTTCCAGAGGGTGGTGGGAGTCAAAGAGGAGATACTGGTCTGTGTGTGTGGGCTTCCGGTAAACTTCAATGTTGAGGCTTCCATCTTCCTCGATAAGCACCGCACAGTCCAGGAATGGTAACTTGTTATCTCTGGTGTCCTCCCTGGTAAAACGTATGTATTTATCCACTGAGTTAATGTGACGAGTGAAGGCTTCTACTTCTCGGGTTTTGATTTTGACCCAGGTGTCATCTACATATCTGTACCAGTGGCTAGGTGCCGTCCCTTTGAAAGAACCAAGAGCTTTACTTTCCACTTCCTCCATGTAAAGGTTGGCTACAATGGGAGACACTGGGGAGCCCATGGCACATCCATGCTTCTGTCTGTAGAATCCATCATTGTATTTAAAATATGTTGTGGTAAGGCAGAGATCTAAAAGTGCACAAATCTGATCTGGGGTGAAGCTGGTTCTGTTCAGTAAGGAATCGTCTTCCTGTAGTCGTCTTCTGACGGTCTCCACTGCCTCAGTTGTAGGTATGCAAGTGAAAAGTGAAACCACATCAAAGGACACCATGGTTTCATCTGGATCCAGTACAAGATTCTGGACCTTGTTAGTAAAATCTGTAGAGTTTTCAATGTGGTGGGGTGTGATGCCAACAAGCGGTGATAAGATGGTGGCGAGGTGTTTGGAAATGTTGTAGGTGACCGAGTTTATACTGCTGATAATGGGTCGAAGTGGGACTCCTTCTTTGTGGATCTTTGGGAGTCCATAAATGCATGGAGTGGCTTCTCCAGGGTACAGGCGGTAGTAAGTGGGGCGGTCAATGGCTTTTTCCTTTTCAAGTTGTTGCAGGCAGCAAACAACTTTTTTCTTGTAGTTGCTTGTGGGATCACGTCTCAAGACCTCATAAGTATTGTTGTCACTGAGGAGTGTAGTAATTTTGTTGTGGTAATCCGATGAATTCAGCACAACCGTGCACCTCCCCTTGTCGGCTGGCAGTATGGTGATGTTTGGATCCTTGCTTAGGGCTGTGATGGCCTTCTTCTCCTGAATGGTGAGGTTGGATGGAGGAAGTCTTGCACTGGCGAGAGTGGCTGAAACTTTCATCCTGATCTGTTCTGCTACAGGATGAGAAAGTTTGTTATTTCTTATAGCGGTTTCTGTTGCTGTGATGAGGGCTACTATAGGAAGCTGTTGTGGGGCTATGGCAAAGTTGAGTCCTTTGGCTAGCACATTTTCTTCTGGTTTGGTGAGGACCCTGTCTGATAGGTTCTTCACCCACTTTCCTTGGTTTCCATTGCTTATCGTGTCGTCCTGTTTGTTAACAGATGAATGGTATGCCTTGGTTTGCAGAGTTTGAAATTTACGTAGTTGTCTTTCCTTGCCTTTGATGTGTTGTGCGAGCTGGGCTTTGTCCACAAATGTAGAAACTTCTTCTGCGATGGTGTGAGGTAAGAGTGATGAGAGTTTCTGCTGAGTCTGGTGGATTTTGTTCTGGAGTGCATCTATGGTGAAATGGACCTGTCTTATCCTTTCACTTAAAAGGTGGTTCTGTGCTCTCCATAGAATTTGGTCAGCTCTATGTCCTTTTACTGTGGACCCAAGGTGCAAACTCTTGGGAACCAGTCTGGACTGTCTGCATCTCAAGTTGAAACGAAGGTGGTTCCTGTAGTCCGCTAGCTTTCTTGAGTCCCTTTCATACTCCCGCACCAATTGAAGGGTGTTCCTCCCAAAGTGCAAGGCAATATGTCTGTGTAGATTCTCAGTTATCCAGGTCATAGTAGTCTCTGGAGCTTGAAAAAGGCGACTGGACTTCTTTTTGTTTCTTGAAGACGTTTCACCTCTCATCCGAAAGGCTTCTTCAGTTCTCAACCAAATGGTGGAGAGACCCAGGTATTTAAACCCCTGTGGGCGTAGTCCCCTGGAGGTGGTTATGACCCTCTATTGAACATGTGCTTGAACACATGTGCCCAGGTGTGAAGGGGGCGTGGGTCATATTTAATCAGTGGTTTCAGTTGAAACCAACTTAGGACTCCGCTCCATTGTTTCCTGTGGCCTATTGAGGTCACTGGAACAAAGGGGTGAATGGGGGTTGAGACGTCTGGGAAGGGAGCTCAGGACAGCACTGTAAGCGGGGGAAAGTTGGTGACGTAATCCACCTCCTCTGTTCAATGATGGTTGTTCACAGTGGACATAGATGGCTTCTTTCACTCCTCTTTCAAACCATCTGTTTTCCCTGTCCAAAATGTGGACATTGGCATCCTCAAAAGAGTGCCCTTTTTCCTTCAGATGCAGATGTACTGCTGAATCTTGTCCTGTCGAAGTGGCTCTTCTATGTTGTGCCATTCGTTTGTGAAGAGGCTGTTTGGTTTCACCAATGTAGAGGTCCGAGCACTCTTCACTGCACTGAACAGCATACACTACATCGCTGATCTTGTGTTTGGCGGGTTTGTCCTTGGGATGAACCAGTTTTTGTCTTAGGGTGTGACTTGGTTTGAAGTATACTGAGATGTCATGCTTGGAGAAAATTCTTCTGAGTTTCTCTGACAAGCCCGACACATATGGGATGACAATGTTGTTCCTCTTGTCCTTCCCATTCTCTGTAGTTTGTGTTTGGCCTTCATTCCTGTGCATCTTAGCTGATTTGATGAAGGCCCAGTTGGGGTAACCGCATGTTTTGAGGGCTTTCTTAATGTGTGTGTGTTCCTTATGCTTCCCTTCTGCCTTAGAGGGAACACTTTCCGCACGGTGTTGTAGGGTCCTGATCACCCCAAGTTTGTGTTCCAGAGGGTGGTGGGAGTCAAAGAGGAGATACTGGTCTGTGTGTGTGGGCTTCCGGTAAACTTCAATGTTGAGGCTTCCATCTTCCTCGATAAGCACCGCACAGTCCAGGAATGGTAACTTGTTATCTCTGGTGTCCTCCCTGGTAAAACGTATGTATTTATCCACTGAGTTAATGTGACGAGTGAAGGCTTCTACTTCTCGGGTTTTGATTTTGACCCAGGTGTCATCTACATATCTGTACCAGTGGCTAGGTGCCGTCCCTTTGAAAGAACCAAGAGCTTTACTTTCCACTTCCTCCCTGTAAAGGTTGGCTACAATGGGAGACACTGGGGAGCCCATGGCACATCCATGCTTCTGTCTGTAGAATCCATCATTGTATTTAAAATATGTTGTGGTAAGGCAGAGATCTAAAAGTGCACAAATCTGATCTGGGGTGAAGCTGGTTCTGTTCAGTAAGGAATCGTCTTCCTGTAGTCGTCTTCTGACGGTCTCCACTGCCTCAGTTGTAGGTATGCAAGTGAAAAGTGAAACCACATCAAAGGACACCATGGTTTCATCTGGATCCAGTACAAGATTCTGGACCTTGTTAGTAAAATCTGTAGAGTTTTCAATGTGGTGGGGTGTGATGCCAACAAGCGGTGATAAGATGGTGGCGAGGTGTTTGGAAATGTTGTAGGTGACCGAGTTTATACTGCTGATAATGGGTCGAAGTGGGACTCCTTCTTTGTGGATCTTTGGGAGTCCATAAATGCATGGAGTGGCTTCTCCAGGGTACAGGCGGTAGTAAGTGGGGCGGTCAATGGCTTTTTCCTTTTCAAGTTGTTGCAGGCAGCAAACAACTTTTTTCTTGTAGTTGCTTGTGGGATCACGTCTCAAGACCTCATAAGTATTGTTGTCACTGAGGAGTGTAGTAATTTTGTTGTGGTAATCCGATGAATTCAGCACAACCGTGCACCTCCCCTTGTCGGCTGGCAGTATGGTGATGTTTGGATCCTTGCTTAGGGCTGTGATGGCCTTCTTCTCCTGAATGGTGAGGTTGGATGGAGGAAGTCTTGCACTGGCGAGAGTGGCTGAAACTTTCATCCTGATCTGTTCTGCTACAGGATGAGAAAGACAACTACGTAAATTTCAAACTCTGCAAACCAAGGCATACCATTCATCTGTTAACAAACAGGACGACACGATAAGCAATGGAAACCAAGGAAAGTGGGTGAAGAACCTATCAGACAGGGTCCTCACCAAACCAGAAGAAAATGTGCTAGCCAAAGGACTCAACTTTGCCATAGCCCCACAACAGCTTCCTATAGTAGACCTCATCACAGCAACAGAAACCGCTATAAGAAATAACAAACTTTCTCATCCTGTAGCAGAACAGATCGGATTACCACAACAAAATTACTACACTCCTCAGTGACAACAATACTTATGAGGTCTTGAGACGTGATCCCACAAGCAACTACAAGAAAAAAGTTGTTTGCTGCCTGCAACAACTTGAAAAGGAAAAAGCCATTGACCGCCCCACTTACTACCGCCTGTACCCTGGAGAAGCCACTCCATGCATTTATGGACTCCCAAAGATCCACAAAGAAGGAGTCCCACTTCGACCCATTATCAGCAGTATAAACTCGGTCACCTACAACATTTCCAAACACCTCGCCACCATCTTATCACCGCTTGTTGGCATCACACCCCACCACATTGAAAACTCTACAGATTTTACTAACAAGGTCCAGAATCTTGTACTGGATCCAGATGAAACCATGGTGTCCTTTGATGTGGTTTCACTTTTCACTTGCATACCTACAACTGAGGCAGTGGAGACCATCAGAAGACGACTACAGGAAGACGATTCCTTACTGAACAGAACCAGCTTCACCCCAGATCAGATTTGTGCACTTTTAGATCTCTGCCTTACCACAACATATTTTAAATACAATGATGGATTCTACAGACAGAAGCATGGATGTGCCATGGGCTCCCCAGTGTCTCCCATTGTAGCCAACCTTTACATGGAGGAAGTGGAAAGTAAAGCTCTTGGTTCTTTCAAAGGGACGGCACCTAGCCACTGGTACAGATATGTAGATGACACCTGGGTCAAAATCAAAACCCGAGAAGTAGAAGCCTTCACTCGTCACATTAACTCAGTGGATAAATACATACGTTTTACCAGGGAGGACACCAGAGATAACAAGTTACCATTCCTGGACTGTGCGGTGCTTATCGAGGAAGATGGAAGCCTCAACATTGAAGTTTACCGGAAGCCCACACACACAGACCAGTATCTCCTCTTTGACTCCCACCACCCTCTGGAACACAAACTTGGGGTGATCAGGACCCTACAACACCGTGCGGAAAGTGTTCCCTCTAAGGCAGAAGGGAAGCATAAGGAACACACACACATTAAGAAAGCCCTCAAAACATGCGGTTACCCCAACTGGGCCTTCATCAAATCAGCTAAGATGCACAGGAATGAAGGCCAAACACAAACTACAGAGAATGGGAAGGACAAGAGGAACAACATTGTCATCCCATATGTGTCGGGCTTGTCAGAGAAACTCAGAAGAATTTTCTCCAAGCATGACATCTCAGTATACTTCAAACCAAGTCACACCCTAAGACAAAAACTGGTTCATCCCAAGGACAAACCCGCCAAACACAAGATCAGCGATGTAGTGTATGCTGTTCAGTGCAGTGAAGAGTGCTCGGACCTCTACATTGGTGAAACCAAACAGCCTCTTCACAAACGAATGGCACAACATAGAAGAGCCACTTCGACAGGACAAGATTCAGCAGTACATCTGCATCTGAAGGAAAAAGGGCACTCTTTTGAGGATGCCAATGTCCACATTTTGGACAGGGAAAACAGATGGTTTGAAAGAGGAGTGAAAGAAGCCATCTATGTCCACTGTGAACAACCATCATTGAACAGAGGAGGTGGATTACGTCACCAACTTTCCCCCGCTTACAGTGCTGTCCTGAGCTCCCTTCCCAGACGTCTCAACCCCCATTCACACCTTTGTTCCAGTGACCTCAATAGGCCACAGGAAACAATGGAGCGGAGTCCTAAGTTGGTTTCAACTGAAACCACTGATTAAATATGACCCACGCCCCCTTCACACCTGGGCACATGTGTTCAAGCACATGTTCAATAGAGGGTCATAACCACCTCCAGGGGACTACGCCCACAGGGGTTTAAATACCTGGGTCTCTCCACCATTTGGTTGAGAACTGAAGAAGCCTTTCGGATGAGAGGTGAAACGTCTTCAAGAAACAAAAAGTCCAGTCGCCTTTTTCAAGCTCCAGAGACTACTATGACCTGGATAACTGAGAATCTACACAGACATATTGCCTTGCACTTTGGGAGGAACACCCTTCAATTGGTGCGGGAGTATGAAAGGGACTCAAGAAAGCTAGCGGACTACAGGAACCACCTTCGTTTCAACTTGAGATGCAGACAGTCCAGACTGGTTCCCAAGAGTTTGCACCTTGGGTCCACAGTAAAAGGACATAGAGCTGACCAAATTCTATGGAGAGCACAGAACCACCTTTTAAGTGAAAGGATAAGACAGGTCCATTTCACCATAGATGCACTCCAGAACAAAATCCACCAGACTCAGCAGAAACTCTCATCACTCTTACCTCACACCATCGCAGAAGAAGTTTCTACATTTGTGGACAAAGCCCAGCTCGCACAACACATCAAAGGCAAGGAAAGACAACTACGTAAATTTCAAACTCTGCAAACCAAGGCATACCATTCATCTGTTAACAAACAGGACGACACGATAAGCAATGGAAACCAAGGAAAGTGGGTGAAGAACCTATCAGACAGGGTCCTCACCAAACCAGAAGAAAATGTGCTAGCCAAAGGACTCAACTTTGCCATAGCCCCACAACAGCTTCCTATAGTAGACCTCATCACAGCAACAGAAACCGCTATAAGAAATAACAAACTTTCTCATCCTGTAGCAGAACAGATCAGGATGAAAGTTTCAGCCACTCTCGCCAGTGCAAGACTTCCTCCATCCAACCTCACCATTCAGGAGAAGAAGGCCATCACAGCCCTAAGCAAGGATCCAAACATCACCATACTGCCAGCCGACAAGGGGAGGTGCACGGTTGTGCTGAATTCATCGGATTACCACAACAAAATTACTACACTCCTCAGTGACAACAATACTTATGAGGTCTTGAGACGTGATCCCACAAGCAACTACAAGAAAAAAGTTGTTTGCTGCCTGCAACAACTTGAAAAGGAAAAAGCCATTGACCGCCCCACTTACTACCGCCTGTACCCTGGAGAAGCCACTCCATGCATTTATGGACTCCCAAAGATCCACAAAGAAGGAGTCCCACTTCGACCCATTATCAGCAGTATAAACTCGGTCACCTACAACATTTCCAAACACCTCGCCACCATCTTATCACCGCTTGTTGGCATCACACCCCACCACATTGAAAACTCTACAGATTTTACTAACAAGGTCCAGAATCTTGTACTGGATCCAGATGAAACCATGGTGTCCTTTGATGTGGTTTCACTTTTCACTTGCATACCTACAACTGAGGCAGTGGAGACCGTCAGAAGACGACTACAGGAAGACGATTCCTTACTGAACAGAACCAGCTTCACCCCAGATCAGATTTGTGCACTTTTAGATCTCTGCCTTACCACAACATATTTTAAATACAATGATGGATTCTACAGACAGAAGCATGGATGTGCCATGGGCTCCCCAGTGTCTCCCATTGTAGCCAACCTTTACATGGAGGAAGTGGAAAGTAAAGCTCTTGGTTCTTTCAAAGGGACGGCACCTAGCCACTGGTACAGATATGTAGATGACACCTGGGTCAAAATCAAAACCCGAGAAGTAGAAGCCTTCACTCGTCACATTAACTCAGTGGATAAATACATACGTTTTACCAGGGAGGACACCAGAGATAACAAGTTACCATTCCTGGACTGTGCGGTGCTTATCGAGGAAGATGGAAGCCTCAACATTGAAGTTTACCGGAAGCCCACACACACAGACCAGTATCTCCTCTTTGACTCCCACCACCCTCTGGAACACAAACTTGGGGTGATCAGGACCCTACAACACCGTGCGGAAAGTGTTCCCTCTAAGGCAGAAGGGAAGCATAAGGAACACACACACATTAAGAAAGCCCTCAAAACATGCGGTTACCCCAACTGGGCCTTCATCAAATCAGCTAAGATGCACAGGAATGAAGGCCAAACACAAACTACAGAGAATGGGAAGGACAAGAGGAACAACATTGTCATCCCATATGTGTCGGGCTTGTCAGAGAAACTCAGAAGAATTTTCTCCAAGCATGACATCTCAGTATACTTCAAACCAAGTCACACCCTAAGACAAAAACTGGTTCATCCCAAGGACAAACCCGCCAAACACAAGATCAGCGATGTAGTGTATGCTGTTCAGTGCAGTGAAGAGTGCTCGGACCTCTACATTGGTGAAACCAAACAGCCTCTTCACAAACGAATGGCACAACATAGAAGAGCCACTTCGACAGGACAAGATTCAGCAGTACATCTGCATCTGAAGGAAAAAGGGCACTCTTTTGAGGATGCCAATGTCCACATTTTGGACAGGGAAAACAGATGGTTTGAAAGAGGAGTGAAAGAAGCCATCTATGTCCACTGTGAACAACCATCATTGAACAGAGGAGGTGGATTACGTCACCAACTTTCCCCCGCTTACAGTGCTGTCCTGAGCTCCCTTCCCAGACGTCTCAACCCCCATTCACACCTTTGTTCCAGTGACCTCAATAGGCCACAGGAAACAATGGAGCGGAGTCCTAAGTTGGTTTCAACTGAAACCACTGATTAAATATGACCCACGCCCCCTTCACACCTGGGCACATGTGTTCAAGCACGTGTTCAATAGAGGGTCATAACCACCTCCAGGGGACTACGCCCACAGGGGTTTAAATACCTGGGTCTCTCCACCATTTGGTTGAGAACTGAAGAAGCCTTTCGGATGAGAGGTGAAACGTCTTCAAGAAACAAAAAGAAGTCCAGTCGCCTTTTTCAAGCTCCAGAGACAATGAAAATTATACATGATTCAAAACATTTTTTACAAATAAAAAACTGAGAAGTGTGGTGTGCAAAAGTATTGAGCCCCCCTGAGTCAATACTTTGTGGAACCACCCTTTGCTGCAGTTACAGCTGCAGGTCTTTTAGGGTATGTCTCCACCAGCTTTGCACATCTAGTGACTGAAATTTTTGCCCATTCTTTTTTGCAAAACAGCTCAAGCTCAGTCAGATTAGATGGAGAGTGTTTGTGAACAGCAGTTTTCAGATCTTGCCAGAAATTCTCAATTGGGTTTAGGTCTGGACTTTGACTGGGCCATTCTAACACATCAATATATTTTGTTTTAAACCATTCCATTGTAGCCCTGGCTTTATGTTTAGGGTCATTGTCCTGCTGGAAGGTGAACCTCCGCCCCAGTCTCAAGTCTTTTGCAGACTCCAACAGGTTTTCCTCCAAGATTGCCCTGTATTTGGCTCCATCCATCTTCCCATCAACTCTGACCAACTTCCCTGTCCTTGCTGAAGAGAAGCAGCCGCAGAGCATGATGCTGCCACCACCATATTTGACAGTGGGGATGGTGTGTTCAGACTGATGTGCAGTGTTAATTCTCCGCCACACATAGCATTTTGCATTTTTGCCAAAAAGTTCAATTTTGGTCTCATCTGACCAAAGCACCTTGTTCCACATGTTTGCTGTGTCCCCAACATGGCTTCTGGCAAACTGCAGATGTAACCCAGCTGTATTTTGTTTGTTCTGTTTCGTTTGCACTTCTGTATTGTTTTGGTTTCATGAGTATTAAGAGCGAAGCATGACATCACTTTACGGCAGCATTACGACTGCAGTTACTAGGGGAACTCCCGGGCTTCAGAGGCAGTGTTGCCAACTTAAGGACTTTGTTGCTAGATTTAGCAGTTTTTCAGACCCCCCTAGCGAGTTTTTTTCCAAAAAGTGACTAGCGACAAATTTAGCGAGTTTTCCCGGTGATGTTGGCGACTTTTGAAGAGTTTTTTGTTAAACCTGAAACCCTCCGGTATCGCTGTGTTTTGTGTACATACAGCCTTCGTACTGCGTCCAATAAGATGCTTTGGCATCGCCCGGACCCCCAAGAGTACCTGGCTGTTGGTATATACTGTGAGTCACGTGACTTTAATAGCTGAAGTGGGTCTGTTCATGTCCTTGTGATGCAGCCGGTGGATAGGACGCTGCATTGAGCGGGTTGGCCCGTTGCTGTGATATGGATGTACTGAGCTGGCTCAAATCCTGCTGACTGAAGAGTGGAAGTTTGTTCATTCAGTCTGTTTACGTGTTTTGTTATCTTACAGAGGAGGAAGCACTTTGCTGAAGTCCACTTCACTGCAGACTGGCTTTTTAAAGAATCAGTCAGCCTTTTGCCATTTTATATATTTCTGTATCTTTTCTCTTTACATTTTAATAGCATGGCTGCAAGCCTTTTGTTATGGAGAAAAAAAGCATTAATTTATTTGAGGAGCATTATTATTTAAATGTGCGGTAACGCTTTCTTTTACGCCCCACCCTTAGGCCGTAACTACGCGTAATTTACAAGGATTTATCCTGTAAGTAAATTTATGTATAATTAGGCTGTACTATTTTTAATTAGGCTGTAATTACTTTTAATAAGGCTGAATTATTTTTAATAAGGCCGAAATTATTGTTACTAAGGCTGAATTAGTGGGCTTTTACCGACGCCACCTAGTGGACGTGGGAGACGTTCGGCAGCCGAACGCTGTGAGGTACGGGTAGCCTGCTGGGCTGACAGCATCAAGGTGAGCCCACGAATCTCCCGTCAGCGACAGCCTCCGAGCACGGCACGGCTCAAATGCACCATGGGTCAATGCGCCGGGTCCAAGGGCCTGATCATCACCGCTTGCAGCTTTAATTTCTTTTTTTAATATTTTTATTTAATATTAATTGTACAGAACTGAACATAATGTCATCAACACGACTCAGGGGATTAAATCAAAACACAAAGCACAAGAGATGGCATATCATAATAAAACAGGAAGTGAGAAGAGGGATACACAAATGCAAATTTATTAAAAATAATTACGGCCTAATTAAAAATAGTACAGCCTAATTACACATAACTTAAATTTACTTACAGGATAAATCTCTGTAAATTACGCGTAGTTACGGCCTAAGGGCGGGCCGTAAAAGAAAGCGTTACGTAATTCAGCCTTATTAATACTCTGTGAAGTATCCCAAATAGTACAGTTTTTGTTGTTTGCAGATGATACAAACATTTTTTGTTCTGGAAATAATTTGACAGACATTAGCTTAAGTATAAGCTCAGAAATGGTTAAAAATTAAGAAGTGGTTTGATGAAAATAAATTAAGTTTAAATTGGGAAAAAACAAAATATATGATTTTTGGTAATTGTAAAAAGAATGAAAATTTAATAATAGCCATTGAAGGTACTGATATTGAAAAACTAAATAAAATAAGATTTTTAGGTGTTATTTTAGACAACAAATTAAACTGGAAAGCTCATATAAATTACATTAGGAGTAAGTTTGTAAAAGTATTGGGGTCTTGTATAAAGTTAAGGATGTTTTAGATTATTCTTCTTTACATATGTTGCACAATTCCCTAATACTTCCATATTTTGGATACTGGGGTAATATATATCCCAGTAACATAAAACCTCTGTTTTTGTTGCAAAAAAAAGCTTTAAGGATTATTAACAAGAAAGGATAGAGAGAACACTCTAATGGTTTGTTTGTCAAGTCTGGACTGTTCAAATTTAAAGATTTAGTTGACTTAAATATTTTGATTTTTATGTGGAAATTTAAACAGAAAATACTACCTATAGCTGTACAAAATATATTTATGTTTGTATCCGAGGAAGATGGCCATAGAAGGCAAATTTGTTTTAAAACTGCTTTTGCACGCACCACACTAAAACATATGTCTGTATATGGAGTAAAGCTGTGGAACACCTTGGATTTTAAATTTAAGTGTTGTTCCAGTGTTTGGAAATTTAAGAAAATGTATAAGGAAAAAATTTTGGAATACTATACAACAAATAATGCTAAATACATTTAAAAATATGTAAAGCTGGATATTATTATTTATTTTTTTATTTTCAGTATATTTTATATTTTGTGATTGGTAGGGTAGGACTGGGATTGATTACTCATAAAGCAGTTGGATTTTTTTGTATGTTTGTATGTTTGAAAAGGGACAAGTATTATAAGATGTTCTCTTCTTCTTGTTCCTTTTTTTGTTCATGAAAAAACCGCATACTTAATTTGTCTTTTCTTTTTTTCTTTTTTTTTTTCTCCTTTCTCTTAAGGGGAAGGAGAGGTATAAGAAATGGACAAACTGCTGTATCATATTATGACATGAACAAAATAAATAAATAAATAATTCAACCTTATTAAAAAGAATTCAGCCTTATTAAAAAATAATTCTGCCTTATTAAAAATAATGAGACAAAATTTCTGTTTTTTTGTTATGTTGTTCACATGATATTTGCATATTCAACATAAAACAAGTGGTACAAATAAGTGATCATGAGAAATGCTTTTTTTCCCCAATATCACTTCTTTGCTTATGAAGTTTTTGTCATTACCAGGCATGCAATTCAGATAAGACTGAATACATTTTCAAAATAAAATGCTACTTTAAAATAACAATGTTAGGAATAATAGTGAATAGAACCAGTATTTATGCTCCATCTGTTATAAATTCAATAAATTTCACTTTCAGAAATAATTGTAAATATCTAAAAAAAAATAAAAATACGTGTACATGAAAAATTAAGTTAATTCTACTTTTAAAAAAATCATTAAATACATTTAAAAAAATTAAGTAATTTATACAAAGTTAATTTTTAGCTACATCATAAAACCAAGTTGTTTATAATTGCTAATTTCATTTACTTCATTGAAAAAAATAAGTAATTTATACAAAGGTTTGTTGTTTGCTCTACATAATGAAATGAAGTTGCTTTTACTTGCAAATTTCATTTACTCCATTAAAAAAGTTGAGTAATTTATACAACTTTTAGCTTTGCTTAATCTACTTGACAAAATTAAGTTCCGTTTACTTGGATTTTATTTTTCATGTAAATAAATAAGTAATTACTTTAAACAAAGAAAGTCTTACTTGATCAACATAAATAAATTATGCAAATAGTTGCTTTAATTTTTTTTAAGTAAATAGAGCAGAATAATTTTATTAGTGTAGCTGGAAAAATTGTAGTCTATCTGACAATAATATTTTATTCAGCATATGACGTGGTGTGCTGTATGGCAGCATAAAGTCTTATTTTCAGACAATTTATTCCTGTTTTAATTGCAGTACTGGATAAAGTTTTTGTGTGTGTGTGTATCTGAAAAATTCCCCAACACGCCGGGTCCAACACTGACTGTTCCTTTTAACTGTGGCAGAGCTGCTTCTTTGTCCACAATATGCCAGAAGAAGAAACACTTGGTAATTTATCAGCAGTGCTGTGAAACCACAGAGTAAGGATTGTAAATGGCTCTTCAGCTAATGCTTTTCATTAAAAATCTGCAAAATGTCCCATTTAAATTTATGAATCTGGCTTTGTTATTCAGCCACAGAGAATAAGGTAAAGACGCAGAGCAGTGCACACCCAACCAAATGTTTGTTTTTTCAGCCCTTTTTCTTTTTCATTTCTCCTCTGATGATTTCCTTCCATCTGTGGCTCCATTTCCATTGGCCTTTAAACCTATGGTAGGGTTGTCCATCATGGTGCAAACTGGGGATTAACCTGAACTACAAATGCACAATAACACATTGAATGGTTTTCTATCTCTCTCCAGAAAAGGAAATACAAACTCTGGTGTTTACTGTAGATAACAGCCTGCAAGAAGTGTGTGTGTGTGTGTGTGTGTGTGTGTGTGTGTGTGTGTGTGTGTGTGTGTGTGTGTGTGTAAAACTGATGCTCCCTTGGTGCTTTTTTCATTCCTGTACTTTTGTGTGACAGACATCCTCCATGTGAAGTTCTGTTGATGTTGCAGGAAGATATTTAACCCCAGAACTCCACACCATGATAGGATTACTGCATCAGAGACAGATTAGCCCCATCCTGCTTTACCTAAACTTAGTCCTACTGTTTGGGTGTAAAATGAATAAACATTCAAAGGCCCCTAAATCATATTTCTTTGAATTTATTTTTAAATAAACTAAATCAGTAACTGCATTAATTTTATACACCGATTGACACTAAGACTTTTTGCCCTAGTTGTTGAGAAGATGGATGGATGAGTCCTTTTATATGCACATACATTAAGTATTTTATATTATAATAGGTACAGTCATGAAAAAAGGTTTTTCACAGAGCCTCATGAAAACTAAGCACATCGTTTCTGTTCCATAGGAATTAGGAGGGTAAGTAGCAGCTAAGTACTGCTATTCAAATGCACTTGATTCACTGATCGTCATGAAGTACGACTACCTCTATAAAAGCAAAGGTTTTTGCAGGTCTGGGCATTCAGGTGTGTGTTAACACAATGCTACAATCTTCCCAAGAGTAGATGTCTCAGCAAATTCACCCCAAGGTCAGATCATGCATTGCTCACAGAAACTGCAAAAAGCCCACTAGCACCATCCCAGACTCTACAGGCCTCAGTTAGCATGTTAAAGGTTAAAGTTCATGGCAGTTTAATTAGAAACAGACTAAACAAGTATGGCTTGTTTGGAAGGGTTGGCAGGAGAAAGCTTTTTCTCTTTAAAAAGAACATAGCAGCAATGTGCAATTTGCTTATTGCAAAAATGGCAGATATCTGCAGACTTTTGCTTTTTGGACTAATCAACATAATAATTAAGAAAACACTTTAAAAGAAGGATTACTTTTTCATGTGTTTGAAAAAGATCAATGTCAAAAAAATTAACAGCTCTGATGTTCAATGGGTGATGCGCCGGCTCACAGCTGGAACACTGAAGGTTAATCACACACACATATGGACAGAGAGCCAAACACTCACACAAATCCGTCAGAACATCATCAAAGTCTTATACAGTAACCCTGAAACACCTTTTTATGCTTACACACTGTACAAAATCCAATCACACCTGGGGATTTGTAGAGTGGACACACTGCAGCTTAGAGAATATTAATACAAAACATTTTGACTTAACCCTAATCTAATAATCTAATCTAATCTTATCTAATCTAAACATAAACTAGAGAAACAAACAACCAATAAATAAATTTAAAAAAAAGATTTACACAATGGGGATTTCCATCTTGTCCTCAAGAGGGAGGTGAGTCCCTGCAGAGTTAGGGTGTAAACAGATTTATGCATAGATGAACTGCACAGTCCTGCCATCTGAGAATTTCCAGTATATTCTGCATATATTCATATTAGGAGGTATGTAAACGTGCGCACACATGCTGGGTAAATCTCACAGGGTTTTCTCCACTCACTGCAAAAGTGAGTTTCTTTGACTTGTTTGAATTAAGAGCAACTGTGCGCATACAAAATACTTAATTTCATGTTTTCTACATTCTGTGCATGTCTCCATCCTCCAAATCTACATTTTGTTTAACTATAAATGTCCTAAATATCAAATAAATCCCCAGGTGATGATATCATGTGGCTATACTAACAAAATAGTGTAGGAAAGCATATAAAGGTATGCAGCTTTATTCACAAATACACACAAAACACAAAAAAGTTATCTGTTTTGACCCTGGAGGTTCCTGCAGCAGACACGGAGAAGCTGAAAATACAACCCACACCCATTTTGAGGAATTTGCCCAACAGTTCCACCTGCTTTTATTGATTGAAATAACTGTAGTATGGCAAACACACACACACACACACACACACACACACACAACGGCAACTTTTAATTCTTGTTTCCCATGAATATGTACACCTAATTAAACAATTGGCAAACAGCAATCTGACACGTGGGTGTCTGGGTATTTTTCTGTGTACCAAACTTCTTGACAAATAAAATGTCTAATAAACTCATATTTACGCACTCAGGGAAAAAATAAATAAAAAAATAACTCAAACCTTTAATAAATAGGCTCAAAACCCATCAACTCTGCAGCTGAGAGACTCTGTAGTATATAAAACATACTGTAGCTTCTCAGAAACAAGGAAACCCACACTCACACATTTAAGCCCTGGCAGAGTAACTTTGGCTTTGACTCTGGGTTAACTCATGCTGCAGACCTAACCTGCTCTGGAGCAGGTTACACTCGAGTAAGAGATCAACACCGCTGTATTTACTGGAAAATAGCTCCAACATTCCTGGAAGATCCTACAGACGTCAGTACTCGGAAAGTGGGAGGGCCTGTAGTACAGAGACAGTCTAAAGTCTCTGTCTTTCCCCGACAACCATTAATGAGAAATATAGATCCTCAGAAGCATCTTTATTGCTGTTTTTCTCCTTCAGGCTGCAAGACATTTTATTGCTGAAACAAGGCACCTCAGCCATGTAAGCTTTTACCTTTCAAAAAAAGTGCAAGTAAGCAAGTAAGTTGTTGCTTTATTATTATTAATTATTACTTGGTCTCAGATAATGTCGGGTTGCAACTGAAACAATATGTCTGCACCCGTCTTACCCACCATCAGAACACTTCCAAGCAACACAAACACAATATTGTAATTACACTTAGAGAAATGAAAAGCTCATGCTGGAAAGATGATGAGTTGATGTGGAAAGTGTGTGTTTTTAGTTTAATATTGTCTGGTTTTTGATGCAGCAGTTTCCTGATGCAAGCTGATATCCTCCTGTGGAAGATAATAAATTAACCTTTACCTTACTGATGTGTCTGTTCATGCACAGAGTCAGTACTTTGGCCAGTTTTCCTCTAGGCCTTTATATACACTTTGTTAAGAGAGTGCCTTCAAAGTTACCTTGAAAATTATGTTACACATAAAAAGGTGTTTTTTTTTTTAATAATATCAGAAGATTCAGTAGCTTATATTGTCCCATGCTTTTCTAATATCACTTTTATCTTTCTTTTTCACAACACAATAAATAACAATAAACAGGTAACTATAATAACTCTACTGTCCATGTTTCTGACTGGTCAAATGCTGCAAAATGTCATGGCTGCTGTGGCAGGTAGGAAGGGCAGACCCCAAAAGCAGGACTCAAAAAAAGGTGAAAAATGAACTTAAAGGACTTTGACAACAAGGACTGTATAAACAAATCAACTGGGCTGGTCTGAGGCTAGAACTAAAACTAAGGGCTACAGGGAACAGAGAAGCACACAGCTGGGACATATATGACAACACGACAAAGAACAGAAGAAAACTGAGGGCTTAAATACACATTAGGTAATCAGGGCAAGAGGAAACAGCAGGTGAAGCAAATTAAACTAATAACAGGGGAAGCAAAAGTAAACACAAAGCACAGGGAACACAAGACTGTCAAAATAAAACAGGAAGTGACTAAATAAGGAACACGGCACAGGGAAACAGAGACAGACATGGGACTAGTCACAACGCTGGGAATAAAACTCAATATGGAAACATAGAAGGTCAGGGGTAAGACAAAAGGACAGACACCACAACACAGACGCCAGGGAGACAGGGATGAAGGAACAAGAAAACCATAAATGATAAAGCCAGAACTAAGAACAATGAAAACCAAAACAAACTAGGAAAACACAGGGAAAATAAAATTAAACACAAAACGCTGGGCAGACAGCCCACGACCCAGCCTGTCCTCAAAGTGAAAACGTAGGTATTGGTCGTTTCTGCAGGCACGAATTACGACCAATATTTACATTTTGGAAGGGGACATCTAGTGGTCATAGACGAAAGTGCGTTTAAATAATGTGTTCGGTTTTGTCCGGCAGACCCCAAAAGTAGACGTAGGTATCGATCTCGTCACATTCGTTATTCATGTACGGAAGTCATTATCTTGCCGTGGGATAGTTTGACATGACAGCCTGGGAGCGAACCATCAACCTTCTGATTGATAAAGTACTATTCTATCCTCCGAGCCACGGAAACATTACCCAAGGACATGTCCATACGACACGCGAAGCCGGAGGTAGGCGTGGTCTTTGGAAACGTAAATATAGGTCGTATTTCGGGGCCCTGCAGAAACGACGGATGCTTACGTTTTGATTGGAGGGCATGTTGCCAGGACCATGTCAGCAACTCTGCCTCTTTCACGTGAATGTGCTCCTAGCTTGACTGGAAGAGCCAGGTTCGACTTACTGAGTTGATAACTACCTTCAAGTTAGCCTGACATCATCAATTAGGCCAAGTGATGTCAGAGAAGGGAAAAATATCCTGTGTGCTGTATTTGCTTCATTGTACAGGCCCCTGAAAATAATCACATTTCACAGACACACAGACACAAACTTGGAAAACTTTCTGGCAAACTGATCCAGTTACAAACACAAAAAAGTTGTAAAGCACTGGAGTGCGCAAATTCGTGATTAAATCTAAAAACGCTGCTAATTATTCGGAGAGATTAAGGGGGAATTAGACTGTGATGACACACAAACACTCCTTCAGGGGTTTATGGGCCTCAGTGATGAAGATGATGTGGCTTTGCTGGCATTCCTCTCCAGAGAACAGCTCCGCTTTTTTCTGTGAATATTTGTAGTAAAACCAAGGAAGGTGCTGACTCTGTGATATTCAGAACTCATTACAGCTCCAACTTTAAGAGTTTTCATCTTAACATTTCTTTCCTTTTTTCAAAGAATTTCCAAGTTGTTCTGATTGGCCGCTTCTTTCTTTTCTTTCCTTCAGTTCACGCCACACACAGCCCTTTATACCATTTCACACAACCACTGGTTCTCTCTTACCACAGACATAAACTATTACAGAACCAAGCAGGTATTGTCATTTATCAAGCTGATTTTGGGATCTGTAAAGTATAGCTCTTATCTCTGTGTGACTTCAGCCTGCAGCAATCTCCAACAGCAGACTGAGACAATTCCACTTAAACCATTTTAAATTAGCTTAAGGCCAGTTAAGCTCAGCGTTATTTTCTTCAATAATTGACCGTTTTATCTACAAGCCAAGACTGCTTTAATCTTCCACATTAATTCAAGGCTTCAAAGTTTTAGAACATTTAACAAAAGTCATCCAGAGAGCAGTGCACAAAATTATTCTATCTGCTCTGCTAAAAAGCAGAGCTGAGGGTGTGTGTAGCTGTGAGACCAAATGCAGTTCTTCTCTTGAGTAGAACAGAAACTGAATTCCCACCTGTTCTCTCTCTCTCTTTCTCTCTCTCTCACACACACACACACACACACACACACACACACACACACACACACACACAGAGTGCAAGCTGTTCTGGATAAAAGTGAAGCATAAAAGCATTAAATAGAGCAAAGCAAAACAAAGCAGTTCTACCCCCAAACTATAAAAATCCTATAAAACTGCTCTGTTATGTTTATGCATTAAATACATTTGGGAGATGTTTTTCTTCTTCAACTTCTTCCTCTGTGGAAGCAAAACCCTTTGCATGAGTCATCAAAAACTTGTGTGGGTTAATTTGGGCTTCCTAAAATCTTTAGGGCTAATTCCAAACAGCATTTGGAGCAACATTACAGAGGAAGCATTTTTCAGTCGTCCAGCTGATGGAACAGATACATGTTAATTATGGCCTGTAGTGTCGTATTTCATACTTAAAGTCCTCTGCTGGGTATCGCAGTAGGGGGGAAAGGATTAAGGGTCTCAGTGATGGGAGGGGTTCCTTGCAAGCCAGGAATGAAATGTTCATTTTCATTTGTAATGTTTTAAAATTCTAAGTAATTAATCTTGTAATTAAATTGGCTGAATAAATCGGCGTGATTGAACTTTGATTCCACTTCCAGCCCTTACAAATGACATGAAATGGTTTAGCCCACCTCAGGTCTCTCCTTTACAGCACAGCAAATTGATTCTATCTAGGTGACTGCTAATGCACACCATGAATTATGTCTTTCCCCAGGAAAGCAAATTTGGGGTATCAAGAAAGAAAGCAAGAAAAGAGAAGGCAAGCTTGAAGAAGTCAAAGGCTAGGTGAGCAGAGTACAACTAACAGGTTACGAATGGTTTGGCTATCAGCAACAGTTCCACACAGTCAGTCTGTAGCAGATGTGACAATATATAGTATCTATCTACATGGCACAACTTCACACCATGAACCAGAGAGCGCCACAGAGTGAAGCAGCAGCAGGTCCCTCTCCAAATGCTGTCACACGAGGTGAGCTCATAAAGTGGCAACTAAAAGTTATTCCAAGCAATCATTTAAGTCGATAACAGTTTCAAATGAAAAGCTAGCAGCAGTAACATCAAGCAGCATTAAACTTTATTGTATGCTGCCCCTTGAGGTGAGCGGGACATTTAGAGAAGCTCAGTGCACTTCGGGCTGTTGAAATAGCATTTTCAAATATCACAATGAGGAAAAAAGAGGAAGAAAACCCCAAAAACAAAACAAAAAAAACCTTTGCAGGTACTCACTCATATGGTGATGTTTAGCTTTTGTTGGTTCTAATGAAACACCATCTGGCAGCACACCAACATCAAAGGAACACTAACAGAAAATGGCTGTTCATCATATCATTGCACATATCAGCCCTAATTTATGGAATGCATGTTAACATTAGGCGTGTGCAACCACGGTGCTTGAATTACAGTGTCACAGTTTTACAAACACAAAGAAGTGGAGACACGTTCACAATTAAAGATAACAACACTGTTTACAATTATTCTGGTGTGCCTTGGTGATCTGGTTTGACTTCTGGTGTGCCAAACAGGTTAAAAACATTATTAAGCTGCAAACAGGTTAAGAGGCTAATAATAATATCCTGTAGGCTTCATTCTTGCAGAGGTCTGTCTGTGTGGCAGGTAGTGAGCGAGCAGATGTGACAGACGATGGAAGTGAAGAGGGAGAGGAAAATGAAGGCTGCCCTGAGGGTGATGGGGAAGAATGAGGAGAGGGCAGAGCGTGTTAGAACAGTGTTACAAAACTAAAATGGCATTTTTATGCTTTTCTTATACCACGGGAACCAAAATGTATTTAACCAGAAGGTAATTGTACACTACAGCATGATGAAAAGGGTGAACTGTACAGACTTATTGACATATCATAAATTTTTTAAAGGTGATATATGAACAGTTCATTATTAGCTACCCTAATGACCAATACAGATTGCTGTACAGTTGGCAGCTCAATTATTTGTTAATAAAAACTGTAAAAGATGCATGAGAGATATGAGTCAACAAATCAAAGGGGCCTGCAGACACTGCTTATATACAGGGCCAAGAGTTCTGTGTTATAGCACTGTGTTGTGCTCTGAGAGCTGCCAAAAAGTAACGTATAAGTCAATAATGTGCTTGAAAGCATCCTGCACACACAATACTGAATATTGATTACCTCTCTCTTTTTTTTTTTTTTTAAAGACAGAGTTTTGTTTTTCGGCCACAGCGGCTTTATTAACAGTGGAGGGTGAGAGGAAATTGAGAGGAGAGATACGGCGGAGGACACGCAGGGGATATTGACAGGCCGGGACTCGAGCCTGTGCCGCCCGCATTGCTATGCGGCATATGTATGTGGTTGCCTGTTCAACCTCTGAGCCACCCCGGCGCCCCGCGATTATCTCTCTTTTAATGCGACAAAATACCAAGTCTTTCCAACAGCCGTCAAAACATTTGTTTAGGCAAGTCTGAAAAGGAAAGCTCTTCAGTAGAACTTGGTTTTCTTTGTTCATATTAGCTGTTAAAGCATCAGAGTGTGCAAACAAAACTAGTGTTAAATATAGATTGTATATGAATGATGGTTGTACAAAGCTAATATAACATCATCCATACTTAATGAAGCCTGAAACTGAGTGCTTTGCTTTGCTGTTTTGAAATTGGTGAAGACCTGTGAGGGGCCGCTCTGACTGAGAAGCACAGGGATATAGATTGTGTCCAAATTCTGGGACTGCATCCTTTGAAGGCAGGAAGAGTGTCTGTGAAACTGGATGGTTTAGCCTTCATATCTGCATCACCAGCTATTCCTACACTCAACTGCAGCAGTTGTACCATCATCCCCGGTACATCAAGGAACAAAGATGAGCAAATGATTCACTTCCAAATATACTGACAGCTCTTCAGTAAGACATTAAAGTTAAATCAAGCTATCCAGTTATGAAGTTTAACTTTAATCTCAGCCAAACTGATTTGCTCAGGAACAAATGAAGCACTGAAATAAACCAAACAGCAACACAGATGTCATTTGAGTGAATTATATGTGTTTAACTTCCACTCAGTGGTGAAAGCTAGCAGCGGGTTTAAAAAGGATGTCCTGCATGACAGCTGGTGAGGCGAGGCTGTTAGACCAGCGGGAACGAACATCTCCGAAAACATCAGAGCACTTATGCAACTACACAATATGTTAAAAAAATGAGCAGATATTCTAACCCGGGCAACAGGAGGACGCATTTGGAGGAGCCTTCAAATTTGGACAGCCTTCGTCACCTCGCTGTGACGCAATTGGCCTTCAAAGGATGCACCCCTGAATTTGGACACACCTATAGAGTGCTCATAGGCTAGCAACCTGTCATGTCATGTTAATTTGAAACTAGGGACTGAGCCCATACTCCCATCAGGTAAGTGCTGGCTGAGGTCATACACTGATAAAAATGATTCTGTGGTGAAGTAAATCTAACACAACTGAATCTGTGAAATCAACAATAAAAAATCAAGTTAGAATCTTTACACAAATATACATAGTACTGCAGTCAAATACATTTGTTCAAGATACAAGACATTGTACGTTTTTTCAGAAAATGAATTGTTTAAGTGTAAGAGCTAATCTTTTTAAGTTCATCCAAACAACAAAAAATAATCTTGTTATCTTTACTGCTTTTTATCTGCATTGTTCATTTGGTATCCACGGGTTTCTGGAAGAGCGTACGTAGGCTGCCATGACAGACTGCTACTTCCGCTGTACAGTTTTATACTTCCGGTTACCCAAAGTTAGAGCCAGAGTTAATGACAAAATTCGGTTACTTTGTGCTGTAACGGGCGGCTTTATTATTTGGAACATGAGCTCGGATTCAACTTGTGCTGTTGTCGGTTATCACTACATCAGTCTGTACATTTTGTCAAACTATTTTATTCTATAAATTTGTTCTTTTTCCCCAAAATTATACTACCCAGTTGTGCATCTTATTACCGTATTTTTTCCTTATGTTTCAAGTTTTCCTTTAATGTACAGCCTCTTTTTTTTTTTACATTATTTTATTTATACTGTGACACAACAGCATACAGCCTACACAGTGCTTAAACAATGCCTGCCTTCATGTAAACACGTAGCAGTTAGCAAGATGACAGCTGCATGTCTCCCCGATCACAGCCTTCGGCCAGTCCAGTGTTTCTGTTTCAGTGATCTGAACACTGATATCCAGATCAGTGATATACCTTCCACATAATAGCTGCAGCATCACTACATGATTTCCCTAATCAGCAATACAGGAACAGCTGACTGTCTCCACCACTCCACTTTCCCTTAGCATGACCCACGCTAAGTGCTTAGCTTGGCTGATGCGCTGGCTCGGCTCTACAGCTGCTTTAAGGAAAATAACGTTGCCTTGTTTGTTCAGCATTACTTTATCGATTTTATTGCTTTGAAGGTAATCTGGTGCTCTTATAATTACGTGATTCCTCGCCATCAACACCTTCGGAAAAAACAAGGTAACTGATAATGTCGATGTAGCTGACTTCGGGCCATAATTTCATGTCATTTACACAAGTGACGGGTGAGGCACTGTTACCTCGCTGCTTTTTAAAACATCCTTGCAATGTATCCACCTCCGATGTGGTACCATTAGGCCAGGTAAAAGAAACTGCAGTGTCAAAATGTTTCAATGAACGGCAAGTGTGTAAGCCCGCAACCGTAAACAACAGCGCAAACGGAAGTAAAGTACCGGCTTCTGCTATGAATTATGGGTAATGGCGCGAAGTCAGGAATACCATGGATAGACCCTTTTCACATGACGTCACACAACTTCCGTTTGGCCTTGATGCTGGGGATCTTTACTTCCGGTGGATGGAGTTTACGCAGTCTAATACATTTGCTACAAATACGGTGGTGTGTGAAATTCTGTTCCCCCATGAAAATCTGTTCCCCCTGTGTCAGGAGCACGAACTGCAGCCAGAGAGGCGGATCCGAGTGTCTTCACGGCGCTTCTGATCGATTTCTCTGTAAAACTACACTGTAAAAGACTTGCTGGTAAATTAATTTGTTCCCATGTCATGGGGGAACACAATATTTTGGATGGCTGAACACACACGGGGGAACAGATTTTCACGGGGGAACAGAGTTTTGCACAACACCGGCGTCTTTATTACTGTCCACCTGCTACTGCACCGCATCCTAAGAAGTTAAATTCTTGCAAAGGTACAGACGTGAGTAGGAAGATGCTCATCTCAGGCTGAACAGCTTTAGCGAGGATGAAAGGGACACAGTAAGCCGTCTGATGTCAGGAGATAAACACTGCAGGCAAATGAGGACCTAGAAGACCCAGGTATCAGTCACATTTATTCATCCCCCAATCATCTAAATGGCTATTTGAAGAACAAGTTATGCTAATAGATTAACAGTAAATAAATAAATATTCTCAAAAAACTATATATATATACCGTATTTTTCGGACTATACGTCGCTCCGGAGTATAGGTCGCACCAGCCAAAAAATGCATAATAAAGAAGAAAAAACATATATAGGTCGCACTGGACTATAAGTCGCACTTTTGGGGGGGGGGGGGGGGTTTGATAGAATCCGAGACTCAGAGCAGAAATTCCATCTTGAACGGCAATTTAAAATAATAATGGATTAAAGAACAGGACGAACACGGTTACACCTACGTTATGCTAACGTAGCACATTTAGCTACATGACGCACAACGAACACGTGTTCGGTATTGTAACGTTGTAAACACACTTCCAAAGTCGGCGATATTCACAACAAAGGTCGTCTTTATTAACAGAAAAACGGCTGCTGTAGGCCACAGCCACGCCAACCACAACTACAACAGCGGAACAGCAACACACACACAGGCAAGCTCTCGGTCTTTTTCTCTCTCTCCATGCTGCCTTCACGAACCTCCCGAACAGTCCGAAATCCCACAACATCAACACGCTCTCTAACTAAGAGAATCGCTACAGTATGTTAACGTAACATTAAGTTATTCAGATAACCATAGCATAAAGAACATACTAACAAGTTAACCAAACCATCAATCCATTGAATTCTTCATCCTCGGTGTCACTTCTAAACAATTCCGTACACTCCGTAGACGAAGCGCCGCTTCCTCTTCTGTGTCGCGTTAGTCAGACTCGTCGTCAGCTGCAGTTCCAATTATTCCAGCCTTTCTGAATCCCAACAGGATGGTTTGTCACTGAAGCCCATGTTTTCTTGATCCATCCAATGACTTCCAGGAAAGTTGGGTGGCGCATTCTCCCAGTTGCCGTTAAGCTGTGCTCTCCATCCACCATCCACTGCGCCCACAGGTTACGCAAGACTGCCTTAAAGCTGCAGTTCACGGAGATGTCAAGTGGCTGGAGTATTTTGGTTCATGTGTTATAAATGTCACATATACGTCGCTCCGGAGTATAGGTCGCACCCCCAGCCAAACTATGAAAAAAAGTGCGACTTATACTCCGGAAAATACGGTATATATTATATATATATATATATATATATATATATATATATATATATATATATATATATATATATGAGCCCCCAGCTGTTTAAAGACGGTAATGCATTTCTAAGATAAACATAAGAGTGAATAGTATGTATTGCTTTTCATATATGCCTTGTATATTATCTTTGCCAATTTATAATAAAATTTTACTATTAAATTTTGCAGCAGCTTAAACTAACTATTAAAAGAGTTATTTTGCATTACAAACATGTACAAGGAGGTGATAAGTGTGACTGTCATAGTTTGCAATTTCACATGACATAATGAAATCTATGTTAAAATTGACATATCTCACTTTGCAGGTCCTCTTCCAGATCCTCACATCATGGCCAGCAGGGAGAAACTGAAAGACACACGTCCACAACCAGGGATTTGCAAGTTGCTGCATGGACTTGAAGGGGATGAAGAGCTTATCCTCTCAATGAGACAGAGGCTCGATCATTTCTATCATGACATCTACATGGATGTCTTCCTAAGTTGGAAACCCTGAGGAATTTAGTTTAATGTTGAAATGCAATTGATAAGCCTTTCTCTGCCAATGCAAAATGGACTTAAATTGTTTATGTACTTCACACACCCACCCACACACACATATATTTTTTCTTTTTTTTTTAACAATCATTGCTCCATGTACAGCGTTTAATAGAATTATTAAATGCTTGCAAGAAACTGCCACAAACCTTGTTTCTGCTCACAGTAATTTTTGAGCCTGATTGATTGTATTTTATGTTTCCTCTGTTCTACCCGTGGAAACCACTTTAATCTCAGTGCTTTTATTTAGTTTATTTTGTATAGTAGCTTGAGCTAGCTATTTGTTTCATGGAACTCATGTTGAAGCCGGGGAGCAGAACTGAACACACGAGTCAATGTTTCTAGAACAGTCAGATGATTCGTTTTCCTTTGATAGGAGAAAGTTTGGGGGAAAAAAGCATTTCTTTTTTTAATACGTGCTGATTTGATCTGCTGTAGTATGTGTTTCTAATCTGATATTTAAAAAAAAAAACCTGATGGCTTGGAAGCCTTTCCTCTTTTTGCTTTCATACTAAATACATACTAAATCAGCTTTGTCAATCGGTCTGGCACTTCTAGGAGAGACAAAATTTCTGTTTTTTTTGGTGTGTTGTTCACATGATATTTGCATATTCAAAATAAAACAAGTGGCACAAAAAAGTGATCATTTCTGACATGAGAAATGCTTTTTTCCCCCAATATCACTCATTTGCTTATGAAGTTTTTGTCATTATCAGGCATGCAATTCAGATAAGATTGAATACGTGTTCAATATGAAATGCTACTTTAAAATAACTTTAAAATAAATTTTAAGTTAGGAATAGTAAAATGGTGACTAGAATCGGTATTTGTGCTCAATCTGTTAAATTCAATAAATTTCACTTTCAGAAATAATTGTAGATATCTAAAAAAAAAATATATATGAATACAAATGTAGTGGCTGTAGCTCAGGTGGTAGAGCAGGTCACCTACTGATCGGAAGGTCAGCTGCTCGATTCCTGGCTGTGCCGGGCTCAGTGGTGGCCAAAGTACTGACATTCTATACTTAAGTACAAGTACTTGTGTTAAAAACTACTCTGGTAAAAGTTGAAGTACTGGTTCAACTTCTGTGCTCAAAATCTACTCAAAGTAAAAGTAGTTCCTTGGAGGACGTTTCTACCTCTTTCTCCATCTGAGTGAAGTTATCTCATTCTTTGCTCTCTCTTAAAATACAGCAGCTGTTCTTTTAGCTAGCAGACACACCGTGTGACAAACTGCACACACTTTTTTTTGTCCTTTACGTTTTCTGTCATTTATTTTCCTCACCGTTCCGGCGTGCAACCTCTATATAAAGCGCAACTTCCTCTGGCTCTTTCCGGTCTCCAAGCAAGCGTTGCCTCTCCCTCTCCCTCTACCGTGTGGGGTGTCTGTTCCCTCCTTCCCATCCTGTTGTTGCGACTTCCAAGAAAAAACCGCTTACAATCAAAAGCCGGCTCCCGCACTGACCGGAAATGCAAACGTTTCTCAGATGCATTAAACCTAAAGTAACGAGCTTGTTTTGGAAATGTAAGAAGTAGAAAGTACAGGTACTTGTGTAAAAATGTAGTGAGTGAAAGTAAAAAGTTGTCAGAAAAATAAATACTCAAGTAAAGAACAGATACCTGAAAAATCTACTTCAATTCAATTTTAATTTTTATTCAATTCAATTTTATTTATATAGCGCCAAATCACAACAAACTGTCGCCTCAAGGCGCTTTGTATTGTGGGTAAAGACCCTACAATAATACAGAGAAAACCCAACAGTCAAAACGACCCCCTATGAGCAGCACTTGGCGACAGTGGAAAGGAAAAACTCCCTTTTAACAGGAAGAAACCTCCAGCAGAACCAGGTTCAGGAAGGGGCAGTCATCTGCCGCGACCAGTTGGGCTGAGGGGAGAGAAAGACATGCTGTGGAAGAGAGCCAGAGATTAATATCAATTAATGATTAAATGCAGAGTGGAGTATAAACAAAGTAAATAAGGTGAATGAGAAGAAACAGTGCATTATGTGAACCCCCCAGCAGACTAGGCCTATAGCAGCATAACTAAGGGATGGTTCAGGCTCTCCTGATCCAGCCCTAACTATAAGCTTGATCATAAAGGAAAGTTTTAAGCCTAATCTTAAAAATAGAGAGGGTGTCTGTCTCCCGAATCCAAGCTGGAAGCTGGTTCCACAGAAGAGGCGCCTGAAAACTGAAGGCTCTGCCTCCCATTCTACTCTTAAGTATCCTAGGAACCACAAGTAAGCCAGCAGTCTGAGAGCGAAGTGCTCTATTGGGGTGATATGGTACTATGAGGTCTTTGAGATAAGATGGTCCTGATTATTCAAGACCTTGTATGTGAGTAGAAGAATTTTAAATTCTATTCTAGATTTAACAGGGAGCCAATGAAGAGAAGCCAATATGGGAGAAATATGCTCTCTCTTTCTAGTCCCTGTCAGTACTCTAGCTGCAGCATTTTGGATCAGCTGAAGGCTTTTCAGGGAGCTTTTAGGACAGCCTGATAATAATGAATTACAATAGTCCAGCCTAGAAGTAATAAATGCATGAATTAGCTTTTCAGCATCACTCTGAGAAAGGATGTTTCTAATTTTAGAAATATTGCGCAAATGCAAAAAAGTGGTCCTACATATTTGTTTAATATGTGCATTGAAGGACATATCCTGGTCAAAAATGACTCCAAGATTTCTCACAGTGTTACTGGAGGCCAAAGTAATGCCATCCAGAGTAAGTATCTGGTTTGACACCATGTTTCTAAGATTTGTGGGGCCGAGAACAAGAATTTCAGTTTTATCTGAATTTAGAAGCAGGAAATTAGAGGTCATCCAGGCCTTAATATCTTTAAGACATTCCTGCAGTTTAACTAATTGATGTGTGTCATCTGGCTTCATTGATAGATAAAGCTGAGTATCATCTGCATAACAATGAAAATTGATGCAGTGCTTTCTAATAATACTGCCTAAGGGAAGCATGTATAATGCAAATAAAATTGGTCCTAGCACAGAACCCTGTGGAACTCCATAATTAACCTTAGTGTGTGAAGAAGACTCCCCATTTACATGAACAAATTGGAGTCTATGAGATAAATATGATTCAAACCACTGCAGGACTTAAGTACAGAAACGAAGTATTTGTACTTCGTTACTGTCCACCGCTGGCCGGGCTGCATGCCAAAGTATCCTTGGGCAAGATACTGAACCCCAAGTTGCTCTCCAACACAAGCGTCAGAGTATGAATGTGAGTGAATATTAGACAATAAAAGCACTTAGCTTAGTTACTCATGGAAGTGCTTGTGTGAATGGGTAAATGTAAATGTGTTGTATGAATGATCAGACAGAGTAGAAAAGCACTATATAAGAACTAGTCCATTTGCCAAATAGTTATGCTTTACATGTACATTCAAAAATCAAGTTAATTCTACTTAAGAAAAATCATTAAATACTGTAACGTTCCATTATGTCACCCAAGCACCAGGCAGAGGTTTCGTTACTAACACCATTTAATCAGGCCGGACACACACAGAACAGCTCTCGCCGGATACAGCCAACTCTAACTCTCACAAGAAAAAAAAGAGACCTCCCTCCCAAGAGCGACCCCCCACATCTCCTTCCGGTTCAACCCCAAAACAACCTAACTTAAAGAGAACAATAACTGTGACACACATTTAGCAATAACGTCCATCATGGATCATTACACTGCTCCCCCAACAAAAAGTTCCTCGTCCTCGAGGGAAAAACACAGTCTCTGAGGCGGGGAGGCAGTTGACGTCGCCTCCTTGGCTTCCGAGGGGTGGCATGAACTACAGGAAACTGAGGGGGAGAACAAGGGGATGGGGAGGGAGCCATGTCCAGCTGGGAGTCCAGCTGAGCTGGAGTGTGGGGGATTTGCACGCATCCCTCAGAGAAAGGGGAAGGAGAACGACCCTTATAAGGGGCCATCCTGTCTCTGTGCAGGACCACTTTCCTGCCTCTAGGTGGTAACTGTACTCTATAAACCACTTCCCTAACTCGTTCCAGGACACTGCAGGGTCCAACCCAGTTGCTGTCCAGTTTAGGACACCGTCCTTTTTTTCTCTTCGGGCTGTAGACCCACACCAGCTCTCCAGCACGGAAGTGCCTCCCTTTAGTAGTCAGGTCGTAGTTTCTCTTTTGCCGCAGTCCCGCCTTTGCCAGCTGGTCCCGAGCATAGGAATGCGCCGACTCCAGTCGGTCCTGCAGCTTCCTGGCATAGCTTTGACCCGGTGGCGCATCCGGAGCATCAGGAGGTTTCCCAAAAGCCAGTTCAGCAGGGGTCCTTAGTTCTCTCCCTAACATGAGCAGGGCGGGTGTGCACTGGGTGGAGTCCTGGACGGCCGACCTGTAGGCCATTAGGATGAGTGGGAGGTGAGTGTCCCAGTCACGCTGGTGTTCTGACGTGATGATGGCTAACTGCTGGGCCAGTGTCCTATTAAACCTTTCCACCAGGCCATCACTCTGGGGGTGGAGTGGCGTGGTGCGGGTCTTCTGAATTCCAAGGCGTTCGCACATGGCAGCAAACACCCTGGACTCAAAGTTACGGCCTTGGTCACTGTGAAGAACCCCTGCCGTTCCAAATCTGCTGAGCATTCCCTCCACTAATGTGTCAGCCACTGTCTCCGCCTCCTGGTCCGGGATGGCGTATGCTTCCGGCCATTTGGTAAAATAGTCCATAGCAGCAACCACATAGCGGTTTCCCCTATCAGTCCGGGTAAATGGCCCCATGATGTCCACAGCCACTCGCTCCATCGGTGCTCCTGCTGGTTGCTGTTGAAGTTGAGCACGGGACTGGTCCAGCGGACCTTTGTGGGCGGCACAGGAGTCACAGCTTCGGCAGAAGCCCTCCACATCTCTAAGCTGCTGGCCCCAATAGTAACCCTGGCGCAGGCGGCGAAGGGTCTTTGACACGCCAAAGTGGCCAGCGCCTCTACTCCCATGGCAGGCTTCCAGCACCGCTGGCCTTAGCGACTTGGGTACCACAACTTGCCACCTTTCCTCACCTGTAGCAGGATCTTTCCAGCCGCGCTGCAGCACTCCCTTTTCCAACCTTAGAGCATTGAACTTGGCCCACAGCCCTTTGGTGGCGATAGAGAGCCCGGTAACCTCATCCCAGTTAGGTCGCTGCTCGTTCTCAAGCCATCGTAGTACTGGTAGCAGGTCTGTGTCTTGCTCCTGCTGGGCCCTCCATTCTGCCATGTCCACCACTAGGAGTGCCCTGCAGGAGAGCTGTGCAGGATTATCTGTTGCTGTGAGTTCCCTCTCCTTCTCCTCCCGCTTCCCACAATAGCGGCAGCCTGTCGCGGCACATGGGCGGCGGGATAGTGCATCTGCATTGGAGTGGTGTGCCCCTGCTCTGTGCTCCACAGTGAAATTAAAGGCCTGGAGCTCCTCCAGCCAACGAGCCACCTGCCCCTCTGGTTCTCTGAAAGACATAAGCCACTGGAGGGTGGCATGATCAGTCCTGATGATAAAAGGCGTGCCACATAGGTAGTACTTAAAGTGTCTCACCGCCATCACCACAGCCAGGAGCTCTCGCCGTGTGACACAATAGCGTCGCTCACTCTTATTCAGGACCCGGCTGAAGTATGCCACCACCTTCTCACCTTCAGGTCCGACCTGCGACAGCACGGCTCCCAGTCCCACACTACTTGCATCTGTGTCCAGGACAAATGGTAGTGCGGGGTCAGGTGGGGCAAGGATCGGAGACTCCGTCAGGGATCTGCGCAGGGTGTCGAATGCCTGCTGACAGTCTTGGGTCCAGCTGAAGTCGTGATCCTTCTGCAGCAGGCGAAAGAGTGGTGCAGCTATGGAGGAGAAGCCTTTCACAAACCTCCTGTAATATGACGCCAGTCCCAGGAAGCTTTTTAGTTGCACCTGGTCTGCGGGAGTGGGCCAGTCCCTAATGGTCTGCACTTTTTCCTCCAAAGTGCTGATGCCCTCCCGACCCAACTTGTGACCAAGGAACTCCACCTCCCTCCTCATGAAGTGACACTTGTCCGGGTGCAGCTTAAGGCCTGCGGCCCTTACTCTCTCCATTACCTGTCTCAGGGTATCCATGGTGGTTTCAAAAGAGGTCCCATGCACCAGGAGGTCGTCCAGGTAGACCAGACACTGCTGTCTTGGGACACCAGCCAGCACACCGTCCATAAGTCTCTCAAAGGTGGCTGGGGCGTTGCACAGGCCAAAGCTCAGGACTCTGAACTGCCACAGTCCCCTGTTCGTGCAAAAGGCCGTCTTTGGTCTAGAATCTGGGGACCGAGGCACCTGCCAGTAACCACTTCGCAGGTCCAGGGTGGAGAACCAAGAAGACCCTGCCACCAGGTCGAGAGACTCATCGATTCTGGGAAGGGGATAAGAGTCCTTTTTAGTAACTTTATTAAGTGGCCTGTAGTCCACGCAGAAGCGCATTCGTGGACTGTTCTTCTTGGGCACCATCACCACAGCAGATGCCCAGGGACTTTCAGATGGCTCTATGATGCCCATCTTTAGCATCTCACGCAGTTCTTGGTCAGCCGCCTCCTGATGAGCCAGAGGAAGGCGACGAGGATGCATTTTAACAGGACGAGCATCCCCAGTGTCAATAACGTGTTCCACCAAGTGTGTCAGGCCTACATCACACTCTGAGGGCAAAAATGTCTTTAAAGTCCAAGAGCACCTGCCATAGACTTCCTTGCTGCTGCTGAGTCAGGCCCTCACAGTTCCTGGACCAGACGTTTCTCACTGCTGACAGCCTCTCCTCTTCATCAGTTCGCTGTTCAACTAGTGGTAATACAGGGGACTCCGAGGTGCAAGCCGCTATTACAGCAGGGGATGGGTTTAAAGGTGGGGGTTTAAGCTGCACCCTCTCTCCTCCCGGGAGTAACAGACAGCCTTCCCCGAGGTCCAGCACACCATCAATGGCTCGTAAAAAGTCCAGCCCCAGGATGCAGGCATCCTGGACGTCAGCCACCCAGGCAGCAAAAGGCATGGTTAGGTCTCCAACCTTAAACTGAAACATCCCCCTCCCTTTTATGGGGGCCAGGTCACCAGTCACTGTCTTAAGCTGCACATTGGTTGTTTGCATGGCAGTCCCAGCTGGAATGATGTCAGGTCGGACCAGTGTTGTGTTGGACCCTGTGTCGAGGAGTGCTGTGCAGGATACCCCATCAACCATCACCGGAATGTGGCAAAAGTCACCAACTTGGGTCCAGCCTACAGTAATGACCATGCCAGGTGACAATGTGGGTGGTGTGGGGGTGTTGGTCACGACGGCCCGTGTACTCCCACCTACACGGGCCCCTGACCGTTTCCCTGCGCCGCTGCAAACCTGGGGCACTGCCTGATGAGATGTCCAGCTTGTCCACATCCCCAGCAGCTTTGTGGTCGGCGGCGTGTGCCAGCACGGGGAGGTGACTGAAGAGCAGCCGCCTGGGTCATGCTGTGTGGTCCCCCCTGCCTCTCCATCCGCTCAGCAGGTGCAGATGTTGCTCTGACCACTGGTGAATCCTCAGCCCCTCCAGGAGGTCCTGTCAGCATCTCCCTCTCCAACGCCAACTCCAGAGCTGCACTGAGTGTGGTTGGACGAGCAAGCTGTGTCTGAATACGGAGCTCTTTGGGACTGAGGGCCTGTAGGAACTGATCACGGGCGAGCTCTGTCTGCACTGCAAGGGGCATGTTGTCATAGGCCCGCCTGCAGAGGCACTCAATGTCATGGGCCAGGATACGCAGCGGTTCTCCAGGCAGTCTCCGTCTGTTGTGAAACTCTGACCTCAGTAGCACAGGCTGGTTATACTGCCCAAACCGTCTCTGGAGTGCCCCAACTAGAGCAGTATAGTCTCCCCTCTCTCTTTCACTCAGCAGCAGCAGGCATGCTGCTGCATCCTCACACAGGCACAGAGCTAATTGCAATGCTTTATGTTCGACAGACCAGCCAGCTGCAGCAGCTAATAGTTCAAACTGAGCAATAAACACTTCCCACGGCGTCTTACCGCTGAACTTGGGTGTCTTTATGTTTACCGTAGCCGGCTGTGCATGGGCGCTGCCATCATTGTTTACATCACATGACCTCCGCTCCGTCCCGCCGAAATGGCGATCATGGCGCGAACGGCCCTCCAGCCGAGACAAACCTGGGGAGAACCCAGCCTCAGCAGCCAGCCGGAGCGCCGCTTCCCTCACGCTGCGAGCGGGTCGGATATCCATCTCCTGCTCCTCCTTCTTAACAGTATTCCTCCGCATAATCGGGAGTTGTGTCCCTGAGCCGTGAGCAGAGCCGCTGGCAATAGATCCAGGCGTGGTAGTTCGTAGTTTAAGCTTCTGACACCAGTGTAACGTTCCGTTATGTCACCCAAGCACCAGGCAGAGGTTTCGTTACTAACACCATTTAATCAGGCCGGACACACACAGAACAGCTCTCGCCGGATACAGCCAACTCTAACTCTCACAAGAAAAAAAGAGACCTCCCTCCCAAGAGCGACCCCCCACATCTCCTTCCGGTTCAACCCCAAAACAACCTAACTTAAAGAGAACAATAACTGTGACACACATTTAGCAATAACGTCCATCATGGATCATTACAATACATTTAACAAAATTAAGTAATTTATACAAAGGTTTTTTGTTTGATCTAATGAAATGAAGTTGCTTTTACTTGCTAATTTCATTTACTACATTGAAAAAGTTGAGTGATTTATTTATAAGTTTATAAGTGCTTTATACAAAGTTTAGTTTTGCTTAAATTCCATGTTAAAGTTTCACGGAGCTTAGCCAGCAACGTGTCCCGCTCGTGAATTTGAGCAACAGACGAAGCAGAGGAAAACACGCCCTCGGCGTATCCTCACTGCCGCTATAAGGAGCAATGTAAGTGTAAAAAAGGCTGTTCCGGGGGAGATTCAGCACGGGAAGTATCAGGAGACCTGGCTCGCTCTCTTCCTGCTGACGGCGGAGGGATTGAGAGCCGCCTGCGCATGAGCTACCGGCTACGAGCGGAACGGGTGAAGAATATCGACTGTCAACCCAGAGGGAGATTGGTGCAGCGGCCAGTGGACTGTGTGCGTCTATTTCAAGTAAGGACTGGGGTTGGGAGTAATAGCTTAAGATGGTGGAGCATCTACGCCCTGGACTGCCGTGATGTTGCTAACTGCTAGCCCAAGGAGCGTGTTATTTCCGGCGCAGCATGTTAGGGTTGTATTGTATTATATTGTGTTGTATAGTATTGTTATCTGTTAGACTGGGCTGGTGGCTGGTTTAGAGGGGTAATTATACGGAGATTCCCTACGTTTTATGTGATCGCGGGACGCACCCGTGCCGCGCATTAATCAGAGTAATTAGCAGAGTGAATGCCGCTCCGAGTGCGACTGTAAGCGGTCATGTTTGTGTTCGCTTCAGAGACTAGCAGAGGGTGCCACTGGATCGTTGTAAAGAGTATACCTACTAGTTATGTGCATTATATGTTAAGTCTGGGGAGTAAGGTTATTTACTGAGCTATGGTTGCTGTGTTATGGTTAAACCTGTTACATATGTGATTTGTTATGTTTAGATTGTAAGGCTGCGGGGTGTACTCACATGTGCATTTGTTATGATGTAATTTTCATATAGTTAAACCTGTTTTGGTGGTTCTTGTTGCAGACCACACAAATACCCACACACCTGCACCCCCGCAGACCCATACTACTGACCCTATGCGACCACAACCTGGTGGAGCTAGGAACAGCTGTAACTGCCTTGGTGGTGGAAATAAAGCAAAATAAAGCGAGCAAGACATCCGTGTGGTTCTGACCGATCACCTGCTGTGGGTCCCAATTCAGTAATCTGGCATTAGTAGTGTAGAGGAGGCAGACTGCCCCTACAGTAAGATATTTACAAACTGCCAAATAACACTTATGTACACATTTAACAACAAAATTATTATGCTAATGAAAATTAATATTTTATCAAAAAGAAAAAAAAAAAAAAATCAACCGTAGGTGGAAAAAAAAAAATGCAGAAAAAAGATGTATTTTTTCTGCATTTTTTTTTGTGGCTGCGAGGCATATCCGGTTAAAGTGAGGAGCCAATCAAATGTGTCCCGCTTTTGTGTTTTGAATCGGAGGGCGTTTTAACCGACGCAGCTTACGGTGAGGAGAAACACGGACTTGTGCGCGGATTTTTGTTCAAAAAGCGAAATAAACATTCACACACCAACATGGATTTGGACTCCATGAAATATGCAGAATTGCGATGTCTCGCTAAGGAGCTCGGGCTCAAGGCGAACATGAAGGTAAGAGCGCGGTACTTTTTAAAATAACTTCTCCTTTGTGTTTCCATAACGTTAAGTAGCTGTTGTCTTAGTTCAACGTGCGTTGGGCAGACTACATTCAAACGCATTTTTTTTCCCCTCAACATTAGGCCGACAAACTTCTGAAAGCCATAAAGCAGCATTATCAGCAAGAAAAAAAAGAATCGGAGGAGCAGGTAACTTACTGCTGTTTTTTAATGTATTGGCTTTGTTGACAGTATGTCATGTGTACAGCGCTAATCAGTGAATGGCTCTTCCAGAGGCGAGACATTGATAATGCCCTAAAAAATGAAAATGAAGCTCAGGAGAAATCTGAGGATGGTCAGGATTCATCTTGCAAAGAAGACGTTTCCAACACTGCTGGCTTTGTGAACACACGTCGAGGGAAAAGAAACGGTACCAAGAGAAAGATCTCTGATACTGCAACACTGACTAAGGGTGATGCCGAGATACCTCCTAATGCTGCAAAGGTATTATATATTACACCGCACTCAACACAAATGCACCACAAATTACTGCTATGTCTGTGTACAGGGTTGCTTTGTTGCAGTGTCAGTTCTTTGCATTCTGGAGGTTTAGACTTAAGTGCTTGTTTTTCCTTTTAAGGGTGACACTGAAATAGGTGCATCTAGTGCACCCTGCAGTGCTAGGGGTTCTAAGAAGAGAAAGGTGTCCTCTGCCAAAGATACAGACAAAACAGCAGAGGAACCTCCAAAAAAACTCCAGACCACTAACATTAAGGATGAAGCACCTGTGGCTGCTGAAGCAGGTCAGTAATAAAAGTTGATACACACTTATAACTTCTTTAATCTACTTGACAAAATTAAGTTCACTTTACTTGGATTTTATATTTCATGTAAAGAAATAAGAAATGAGTAAGTACTTTAAACACAGAACAGTCTTGCTTGATCAACATAAATAAATTATGCAAATAGTTGCCTTAATTTTATTATGTAGATAGGGCAGGATATTTTTATCAGTGTAGAGCATGGGAGCCAAGGGCTGTTTTTCTGAAAACTCCCATACAACAGCACATCTTTTTTTTACAACCAGAGGAGTCGCTGCTGATGGCCAGTCAGCAGAATGCAGGCCCAAAGAGCCTTCACAGTGGCTCAACCCAGAAACTACATCCATCTTTGCTCTGCAGCCTCCATCCACAGGGCAGCAGTGCTCTAAAGCTGGAAATATGTAAATGGATACCCTTTCACTTTGTCAGCATCTTGTTTAACCCTCTGCTATGAATTTTTTTTTTTTTTTTTACAGTTGTCTGCACACGTCTTGGCAAATATAACCATTCTGACACGTATCAAAAACCATTTCCTGTTTTTAGGGTTAAGATTGGGATTATCGCTCATGATGACCTCACAGGGCTAAATGAGATGTTGCTTTTGTATATAAGAGATTTTGGCTTCAAAATATGCTAAACTCTGAGATTAATCAAAATGTAATGCTGTAATGATGCTGTAATGAGATGCTGTAATGAGTAGAAGCAGAGTTGAGATATTTAATTGGGTTTGCCCTTTTAAGTGGACATCAGGTAGTAAAAGGGACCTGTATTCAGAACTCTTGTGGTCAACAAAAGGCGCTGCAGTGGAAGGAAAAAAGTGAAATAACTGAAGTCCAAAATACGTGAAGAAACCAAGGAATGAAGACAGAGAGAAGACTTCCATGCTAACTACACACCAATGAGAAAGATAAGAGACGGGAAGTGAAAGCAGGAAATAAAAACACAGTAAGATGCATGAGAAAACTAACCTTCAAAACAACTAATCTTAAAGAAGGACAATATGCAGTTAAGAAGCATTTCAGGGGGAGGACAAAAGAGAACCTGCCTGACTGCATCAGGGAACATCATCTTAAATAATGGTTCTTAAAATATCTCCAGACTGCTGACATTTCTCCTCCTCCACCATTCATATGTACCAGAAATGTCTGCAATGCCAGTGACAGCGAATGCAGGTCTGAGCTCAACTTTCTGTTGCTCCTCCCTTCTGTGTAATTCACTTGATTGTGAGGCTGGAGCCAGCCTTTCACTTCTTGCATCACCATGTGTCCACTGAGCTGCGCAGTGGCTTCAGTCCATTTAAGTTGAGTGGGTGGGTTTCTGACAGCTAGAAAAACTCATAGTGGCATCAGATAAACTGCTGGGAAAAATGGCCACAACTTTGAAGAGCTTAATTTGAACATCCCACAGATGTAAAGATGAGGTTGCTATACTCTGTGTGGTTAAGTTGTTAAAGTGCTCATAAGCTGTCATCTATTATCACTTCAAATGCTTTTTGTCTGGGAACCTCTGTGTTAATCAAGGATCAATATAATAAAGTACAGTGTGAACTAGTGGAGTTGTGGAGGTGATTTAAAAGCATCTACATGCTTCAGGCAGACAGAGCTCTTTTGACAGTTCACAAGCAACACGGGAGGAAGATACTGTAAAGAGCATCAGTGTGAAGCATCTCATGACATGCTCAGTTTTGCCAGTGTACAATTGTGCATTGAAATGAAATCAAAAGGGAAACTCTGTTTATAAAACGAATCTCATCCCACAGCAGATTCTCACTGAGCAGAACCTGCAGCGTTCTGGTTGGTAAGCTTCTGCTCTCACCTCAGCTGAGCACTGACCTGATTTGTAAACCTAATAAATTGAAATTTCAGAACCCTGGGTACACTGCAGCAAAGCACGACTGATTTATTGCCATATTTATGAGATACGAGAGCATAATTCTAAACAAAATTCACTGGGTGTTGCATTAAACCTGGTCTGCCCCTCAAAAGAGCAAAAGCTTGGAAACGTGGGTGTAAAAATCCTGCCTGACTCAGGGATGCTGGCAGCCGGAGAGACTCTCTCAGACTGGATTTGGTCGTTCATTTGTTTTTTTTTTTAGACACTGAATTGTTAATTTCAGCTACGGGGAACAAACAGGAGGAAGAATGAAGGATCTCACTCAGCCAACATGTCTTATTCCCTTTAAATAATGCAGAAATGTTATCCCTTTTCAAAGATGCATCAAATCAAACCATGGAATAATCTGCTCTGGTATATCTTGGAATACAGAATATGTTAAAAATATATGCTACTATCATCTGTTTATGGTTTTCACATTAAACTGGGATCACTGGGGACATGTCAGTGTCAGTTTACACAGCATGTAAATACCACTTTATTCTTCTGAAGGAGGTTTATCAGACTTGGGAATTATAACCATGATGATGTCATAGAAGTTATCTTGGCACATATTTAAAATCCAAGACTTGTTACAAACCCGAGGGCAGAGAAATTCCTCACAGAAATATGCCATCTGGAAACTGTGGGAATCAGGCTTTTGAGGACTGTGGCTTATAACACCAGGGACTAATTTGATGTCTCGGCCTTAGCTGTCTGAAGTTTAAAATATATATTTTAATCCCCACTCTGTCCACCTGCCTGTTCTGATTTGCTGTCTTTTCCAGGTAGTTGGTAGGCATAGTTGTGATGCTTGTTTGCATCATCTGTCATGCAAAGTGCAATACAGGCATTTTAAGCCGTCTCACTCTCTCTCTGTCCCTCTAATGAACTCTTTTAGGTTTTTTGGTTTGCTTCAGTACAAGATCGCCCCAAACACCACAGTCCTCATTATTCTGTCCTGTTTAGGCACATTTTTACAGTAGCTACATTTAACTGTTTAAGTAAATTACTGTTTTCTCAGTTCTTTGTGCAGCACAGCTGGCACAAAATATGGTCTAGTGGTCTGATTCTCGCAGAGGTTGCCACAGGTCATGGGCTCACATATAGGACAAGCAGCACATTTGTTACTACCTTGTTTGAGGCACACACATAATTAAGGTAATGCATTCAACCCAAGGGACAAAGAGGAATGCCTGAAAAGGTAAAAAGAAAAAAAAAAAAAGGAAGCCCGATGTTTAAGTCTACTGAATCCAAACTGGGAGCTTGTTCCACAGGGGTGGAGGGCCTGATAGCTGAAGGCTCTGCTCTTTAGAACTGATTTTAAAATAAATGGATCTGGATGTAACAAGGAGTCAGTGTGAGAAGCTAATATGGGAGAAAGCTTGCTTTCTGGAGAGATTATATTGCATCAGTGCAACAAGCAGGTGCACAACAGAGATGCACTGGGGACAGATGCAGCTCTGTACTCATTATTGCAATAAAAAAGGAGGTAAGTGTGGTTTTAAGAAAACAGTTTTCTTGGTTTGCCATTTCCATAATGTGAGTCACCATTTGTTCAGCGCTCTGGTAGGATGAGTCGAGATGCTGTTCGTGTCATTCAGGAGTGAAGGTGTGCGATGTCGTGAAGCTGTATGCACACACTGTACAAGCATAACTTACAAGGGGAAAAAAGTGTATTAAACCTTATTTTGGGTCAAAGTCGGCAAACTACTGATGCACTGGGTTTGACTGCCAATTCAGTAACCACTGAAAACCACTAAAAATTACAGCTCCTCATTCATTTTGACAGGAGTTTGCTTCTATTTGCTTCTAGAAGGACTTTGAGGTAAGGTGAGTCCTCATTATTTTTTGTTAGACAACACTAATAGATTACAAGGACTGTAATGAAGCTGGTGGACAAACCACTCCACACGACTCTGTGCAAATGACACCTCCTAATATATTCTGTAAGCCTGCGTCTGTCCCCAGACTGCTGCTCTAGATAAGTGTGTTCTGTTCCAGCTTGCCTTATTAAATCCGCTTAAAAATAAAGCAAGATCTCAGTTCCATAACACTGTGCAGGCCGCGACACACAGGCGTGTGATTGACTAGTCGAGGTGGAAGCCCAGGTATCTCCTGAGCATTAATATATTGTACTGTCTCACAAACACATGCACAGAAGGCATATTAAGCTCTCTCTGTGTTATTTAGAGAAACCACTAAATATTCAGTGTAAGCTCTACCCTTGCCACAGGCTGCACACACAAACACACACACAGACACATCGATGTAAGAAAACACACACACATCCACAGCAACTGACAAAAAAGCTGTGACAGACTCAAGAGGTGAAAGATAAAATTGTTGTTTTTTTTTAATGTCAGACAAATCTCAGGAGAAACCCCGCTCTGAATCCTTCCCTCGCTCTTTATTCTTCCCTTTTCACCTCTCGGGAGGTTTAGAGTTTTGCTCAAGGACACCTCAGCATCAGGAGTGGTCGCCTACGGCAGCACGCATCAGGGTGAGTCAAGAACAGGAAATTCAGCTGAACCTCCCTCACACACCTGTCAAATGTTCATTGCATTAACTCTTCCCACTCTGAGAAATCATCTGTCAGTGCTTTTCTGTCTGTGGGTGACGATCACAGTGGGTGCTTCATTTTTGGTTTTTTGCACCAAAACTTGTGAGTTTCACTTGATCATGTTGGTGTGTGTTTGCGCAGATTCAGTAACATCAGTGTTCAGGCTGTTACTCTCTGATTTATAGTTTTGATTTGGTAGAATTAGCCAGGAAGTGTTGACTCGTAGTAGTTGGCTGAATTTGCAGAGATTATGTAAAACCTGTTGATCACAGAGATTTATCACATGAGCTTCCATTTTGGTAAGTGAAGCAGTGTCTTAGTCTCTGTAAGATGTCTAGATGTTTCCTGGGCCACAGTTTCAGGGCCAAACCACACATGACTCGCTTTGATGCCTTGAGATATCAACTCTGGGAATTTGGGGGCTAACTTTGATTGGCTATTAGATTGGTGCAGTCACACAAAACCTGGAAACCCTGTTTCACTGATTCTCTCTGGATGCCGTTCAATTCAGCTTTATTTATGTAGCTGTTACAGCACCAATTCACTTCAGCAATCGTCTTATGGAGACCCTGTTTAAAGTCTCCCTCCATATTTGCTCTGCCTCACAAAATGAGTATGAACACTTTTGGGAGGATGTCATCTTTCTCTCTCTGCCCCCCCTCCTGTTTGCATGTCAGGATGCAGCACATGAATCATGGATAGACTACTAGGACTCATACCTGCTGTCCCACTGAGTGGCACGAGAACACAAACGCACACTCGCATGCACACTTTCACCTCGCCTCTGCTGTATAAATTATTCAGTGTGATATCAGAGAAAGGTCTTCTTTAGAGTGTGAGGCTGCATTTACACCTCGGCTGCTCTGACTTCAACATGTGATTCTCAGGCTGTTTATGTGTGTCTCAGTGTGTGTGTATTTTTCCTGTGTGTCTCACCAGAAATATGACTCTTGCTTCCTGTGTGTGTCTGCACACATTATTGTGTGTGTATGGCAAATATTTGGAATACAAAGGAATGCAGGTTTGTGTAAATGAGTATTCTTCATTTGCATTCCTACTGTGCCCGTGTGTGCATGAGAGGCGCAGTCATTGTGCATACAGAGAGGAGGCAGGTGCAGCCTTAGGTTGACATTACCAATGACATGGCCGGGGAGGAAACGGGCGAGGAAGGGCAAAAACGCAGGACTCCAGAGGTAAACATAACTTAAAAGGGCGTTTATTCAGGTAAGGGGGGAACACAAATACCAAAAAAAACCTCGGAAGGGAGACGGAGGGCAGGCACAGGGAACACAGGAACACACGGGCACACAACGTCAACGACGCGACAAGGAACACATGGAAACTGAGGGCTTAAATACACACTGGGTAATCAGGGCAAGAGGAAACAGCAGGGAACAACAGGTGAGGCAAATGAAACTAATTACACAGGGGAAGCAAAGCTGAACACAAAGCACAGGAAAACCAGACTGTCAAAATAAACAGGAAGTGACAAACCAAGGAACATACTGACTAAACACGGGGAACAGGCACAGACTCAGGACAGAGACGCAGACATATCACAACACTAGGAAACACAAGACATCAACCTACTGGGAGGACACACTCAGGAAATAAACTAACACAAAACGCTGGGCCAACGGCCCAGGACATGACAACCAATGACATACTTTGAGGCTAACAGTCACCAGCAGCAGCAACATCATGTAACATATACAGGCTGCATCATGTTTCCGTGAAATACAGCTGCACAAATATATTTGACAACATTAAAATTAATGTGGGGTTTGCCAAATGAGGGCAGTTGTGTTATTTTGATGAATGTATTGTTTTCCTCTGTAGGGAATGTCGACAGTAGCCACAGAGAGAGTGAAAGATGGACATGACCACTGGTTTAGTCTCTGTATTTTGAAGATTTGCGCATAGCATTTTGGCCGCCACCATGTTGGAGCTTTGGAGGCAGAAATGACCATATCTGAACAAAAGGATGTGCCAAGTTATCAGCTAATAGTAGCTAGCTTGGTTAGCAAGCTCCGTTTATAACTGCACAGACACAAATATCTGCTAAATAACTAAATAAAGCATTGTGATTTCCCTCACTAAAACTGAAGCACAAACTCCTTGGATGGCCTACACCACATACCAAGCCATAATTCTAACCAGATAATCCATAAATAATCCTGCAATAGGCACCAACAGTGCACAGTGAAGAGGCCTGTTTCAGTGACTCTCAGTAGCAGAGATTAGGACTAGTAGATGCTGATTGGCTCCAGCATCCAGAAGAATGAGTCAATAAAAAATTTAGAGTCGTTATAAAGCGGAAACGTTCCATGGAGGCCAACCACAGGCGGTGAATATGCTTTAGAGTCAGCTCCCATCAACAACCATGTTAAAAAGCCCAACTTTACAGCAGACTTCAACATACTTACAGCTTTCACTGTATAGCAAATTGACAGCTTCATAACAAATGCTTAACGTCCCTGTTTAAATGTTAAAGGCTTCAAGTTAAGGGCATAGTTGCTTTGACTGACCAGAGCTGCTAGCTATCTGCTGGACTTCACCTCAGTTAATGTCAATCATGACTGGACCTCACTGCTGTGTTCGTGCTGTTGTACTGGGATTTTAATTAATCTCTTTAGACTAATTAAATAATGCAACTTGTTTTAATAGCACATCCAAAAAGTTTGTGCTCCAGTTTTGGTAAGTGAAATTCTAGTATTTTATTTGAATGTTATTTTGCACTAATTAGCAGATAATGCACTCATATAGCCTGTGGATGCACCTTATTAACAAAGCTCACTTGCCTTGGCTAAGAACTATAAATATGGTCACTCCTGACTCCCCCCAAAAAACGTTTTTTCTTAGATTCAGGTTATGGTTTAATTGCTTGAACCGGGTTTAAAACAAAACAAACAAATAAACAAAATCTGCTCCAGTGACAGCACATTACTGTATCACATAAGTAGTAAAGCAATGAATTCAGAGCAACATGTTAATACAAATGTAGCCTCTCAGATGGCGGGAGCACAAATGTTTGCCATGAACGCAGCCACATGATGTCTTAGGTCCCTGTTGCAGGGCCTTGATTAGTATGCGGGTCAAGACTTATCCCATGTGACCGATCCAGTTTAACATTGTAGTATCTGCTCTTTTTTGTTAGCAGATCTTTTTAGTAGCATGGCAACGCAGCTTATCCTGATAAGGGCTGGTCATTAGAGATGCATCTGTCCATACATTTCCAAACCCACTCCCTCCCACCCTTTCATCCATCGCTCCACAACCAGTATACGTATTCATGTATTCCCAGCTCTCGAGGTGCCAGGACTGCTGTCTGTTTGATCTCCTCTGTGGCAGCCAAAGGTCCCTGAGCTCCCCTCTTTGTTGTCTGCTTCCTCTAACTGAGATCGCCCTCAAACTACAAAACCTCGCTTAGCAGGCGTCAGCATTGGTGCTGGACAACATGTTGGGTTTAGTGTTATTATTCCAATCTCTCTACAAGGCAGAATGGCTATATGAATAATGAGCATGAATGTGATGGAATTCAGGTGAGAGGCTGTGAAAAAAGTATCTGCACTTCCCTGTAACAGATTTAGCCACCAGCTACTCTCCAGCTGCATTCCCTGGATATACTACACAGTCTAGTCTGGTTTAAACACATTTTATCACTCAAACGGGTGAAATTCGTCTCATATGAAGAATTTACAGATGAGTACAGACTTTGAGAAAGAGCTTAGAGGAGAACCTTCATGTTCAAAGGAGACAGATGAAGCGGTTCAACATCTGATTGGGTTTTCCTCCCTGTGTTAGCTGGAAGATGATCCAAAAAATGTTGAAGGATGAGTTCAAGGATGTGGCAGAGAAGAAAATAGGACTAAAGGTCTTAGATCTGAAGAAAAGAATATGAATTTGAGTTCCTGTTTGATTACTTTAATTCTACCTTTTGTCATTCAAGTAGTACAGATAGAATAGTGTATCCTTTAAATAGTCTGGCAAGCTTGCCCTTGGATTTGTCACCAAAGTTTAGGTTTATGTGTGCAATGCTCTGATCTCCTATCGGTCCTCATGCAGAAAGTACCTGACTTTTTGAATCTCAGTGTCTTTAAATTCAAAGTCCTTTCACAAGCCTGATGTTTAGTGGATACGGTGTTAAAGCTTTCATGTTTAATCATTATTATGTTAAACTAGTTGGTATCAGAGTAGAGAAAACAGGGAAAAATGTCATGATTATTACTGTAAAATGATTTAACTTTAACAGACAGGCCTATTGTGCTCTGCTTCCTTGCCTGCAGTTATTTGTGAGAGATGGCAGGATATTTTTCTAAAGGTTGACACTTTTACAGCTCAGTTCTGAAATGAAACGAGCACAGGAGGCAGGATAGTGGGTAAAAAGAACTTCCTGTGTGCAGCACATCTCAGTGTCAGTCATGTACCTGCCGAGTGTCTTTGAGCAACACTAACAAAAAAAACAACACAAAACTCCTGATTCCTAATTCACAATGAGGCTCTGCATAAAATGTTGCTGAAAATTGTAACTTCTAATTTCCAGACTGACGCACTGTTGAAGGGGTAGAACTCTGCTTAACTTGTATTAATCTTTACACCTCGTGCCTCTGTCGAAGGTTTTTTTGTAGTATAGAAAACCAGGCTTCCTGAGGTTGACACGCTGATCCTGAAACTAAATTGGACAACAGAGCTAAACATGAACACAGTGAGAGCACTGTGCGCTGTAGGATGTTGCTTGGTGTAGTTCTGCTGCTGAAGTGAAATCATTTGAAACTGATGAGCTGTTATTTACCTTTAGTTTCTCAAATGAGGAAATACATTTAAGCTAAGATTTTTTTAAAGTCAAGCAAAGTTTCCCACTTGCCTTGAATGTAAATCAAATTAAAACACTGCCATAAACTGGAGGAAACCCAGCACACACACAAAGCGGAAAGAGGATAAATGGACTTCCAGGGAGTGATATTAATAAAAAAATCAAAAATAAAACAGTAGCCAAGCATATCTGAAACATTTTGACACATTATATTTAGTACAGTTAAACAAATTGTTTTTCTTTATGAAATGCCTAATACCAAGCTCTGCATTAGAAAGCAAGAGGGATGAAATTGGCACAAATGCAACCATCTACTGAACAGATGACTGGAGTTCAACTCCTATCTAAAATAACACAAATGCTTCACTCGGTTTGGCTTGGTTTGGAAACAACAAACAAATTGGTTGTGATCGGTAAAGATCATAATTTGGATTAAATTACAAATCTCCATTATGCCTGTTTTTAGGATGCCAGTTTCTCACCACTTTAAAGGAGAATATAACTAACAGCCGACACACAAGACCTGTCTGGTTGTTATCTGCTGAAGGACAGTCTTGAGCTTTATTATTTATTAAATTTTTGGACAATGGCAGTTGAATATTGTTGCAAAGGTTTAAAGGCCTAATTTTGCCAAACTAAAAATTTTAGTCTTTCCCACCTGGCACAGTGGATGATGCCGTGTGACTCTCACTGAAGACAGAATGATGAGACTGAGCTCTTATTTTAGCTCAGCACTACCTTTCACTCTCACCTATCGCCCTTATTTTAATTCATATATTAATTCTAACATGATGTCTTCCTGTTGGACCACCCTTCCTTATTCTTCTGGTTTTTCCTGTTTTCTAATATCCTTGTTACTGTCACGGCACGAGGAAGGAGAGGACACACAGGCAGTTGCTGATGAGAAAAGGTGTAAGTTTATTTACAGTGAACTGTGAGAAACGTGAGCGCAGGAATGTCCAGGGAATGAGGGGGGAGCGGCAGCTGAGAGCGGGAGGTGAGGTCCGAGGTGCTGGAAGGAATCCAGAGAGAGGAGGGCAGGAAGGGCAGGTGAGTGAGCGAACAGGTGAGTTCCAACTGCCGCAGCAGGCACGGTGTGGGAGGCAGTGACAGGACCAGAAGGCTTCCGAGCAAGCGGGCTGGAACGGACACGAGGATCTGGGAGAGACAACGCAGAGCAGGTAAGTCACGAGAATCACACATGAAAGCAAGTCACAGGATTGAGGCCGACACTAACTGAAAAGTTGTCAATGATCCAGCGATGAGTCGAGGTCTGCTGTCATCTTAAGAAGGCTGTGCTGATTGCCTCAATGGAGAACAGGTGTGGAGCAGCTCCATGGAGGGACCGCCCTCACATACCAGAACCCACAGGGCATGACAGTTACCTTCTGAACTGATTACCACCTTCATCTCTCTATATTCTTTTATCTTCTGCTTCTTGTTCTGCCACGCTCCCTCTGTTCTCTGATTTGCAGTATTTGAAACCACCACAGCAATGAATGCCGTTATTGTAGAGCATCAATTCTAATGTGCTACGTTTGGCGCTATGGCAAACGGTGATAAGATTTACACAGACGCAGACATGTTGGCTCTGTTCTAGCCAGCGGTTGGCACGGCTATAAAGAATGCTGAGTATCATATCAGTACTAATATGTAAAGCTTAGCCCTTGTGGTAAACACTCAGTGACATATTTGCATACACATAGAGGAGCTGGCAGTGTTATTGAACTGATTGGCTGAGCTATAAAGAAATTTGAGGAAGCAGGTTAGATTTGCGCGGGTGAAATTTTGCTTCCTGTGAAAATGCTTCCCTTTAGTGAGCCTCTGACTCTGCAGCCTATGTTAAGAAAAGAAAGCACTAAAAGACATTAACCACATGTTACATTTTGTACTTGGAAATGAGCATAAGCGCAACAGTTTCACACTGTTGATATATACACAAAAGCTCATTATGGCTGTTGGTTGATAGAGACCATGAATGTATTGGCTTTTATCTTCCACGGTTATGAAACAAAGGATGACTTTGTGTTGAAAGTCTAAAGAAACTTCATCAGGGCAGCTGCTTATTGTCCCTGGAGCTTGTGGGTAAATAGTGAGGTTTCTAATAAATGCCATCAATATGATTGAACATATGAGCCAGAGATTTACTGATGGGTATGACTGTGGCAGTGTTGTACTTGCCACCCTACCTAATAGTGATGTGAGTGGTGGAGAAAGGCATTTTGTGTGTGGTCTACATTGTCTTATTCACTTGAGTGTCCATGGTACATGGATGGTACATGCTCTAAATAGGAAGAGGGGAAGAGAACTTCCACCGGCTTCATTACAGACAGATTTAGACAAGTCACCTGGTGAAGAAAAAATTATGTTTAGAAGACAGACTCCTGCCAGCGATGCAGCTGATTGGTGCAAAATTAGTGACATTCACCAGTCAGGGAGTAGGTCAGTCAAAACACTAGCTAAAAAAAAACATCACACTTGAGCAGTTTATATTGTGACAGATTAATTTCAGTGAATGTGTGCAAAGTTTTTGCTTAATGCTTGACTATAAATATAATCCTTTGAGCCAACTCTGTGTTTCACTCTCTTTTTAATGTAGGTTCTGTCACAGACACAAAGGGCAAGAAGCTGGAGGCAGAGCTTTCAACCAAAGGCAAGCATTTAATGCTGATTGAAAGTCCAAGAAATAACAGAAGTTCACAACAGCAAGGGAAACGGAGTCCAGAAAGATAACAAGGAATAAAGAAAATAAATCTGATACACAGGGTGACATAAGGGAACTACACAGATGACTCAACAAACAACAATAATCAGGGGGAGTTGAGACAGCTGGGTGATGAGGGACAGGTGAGACTAATCTTAGATAATTAGACAAAGAAAGTAAAACTAAGGATAAAGTACAAGAGAAAAAAGGCTACCAAAATAATACAGGAATTAACTAAACACAGAGACAAACACACTAAAACATGACATAGAGGAACATGCAGGGAAGCTAGGAAAATGACATAAGCAACTATACTAAAAAAGAAAAAAACTCAAACCCTGACCAGAATACAAATGGAAATAAACTGAAACTAAAAACTAAAAGCTCAAGATATGATGAAGGAATATAGAAATCAAAAGAAACAATAACCAACTAGGAACCAAATAGAACAGTAAATAACAAAACTTCAATCAAAAAACCTACGACCCAGAGCCCGGGACCATGGCAGGCTAACTTATGTCTCAACTCGTACATTTGTATGTATTGTGATTTTGTATTCCTGAGTTTCTGCAGGTGCACCAATCACCATACCTTAAAAACACTTTTTGGTTTAAAAAAAGAAAAATTATGATCCAAAAATGGCTTTGCAAAAGTAAGTACAGTAAAAGTACTTTTTCAAATCAACCTTGAGTGACTGGACATGGATATTTTAAGCCATAATTTTTCCTTTTTTTTTTTTTTTTTTGCCACTGTTCCCCTCCATGAGTGCTGGTGGTTTGAGGGACACCAGTAGCGCTCTTCTTACTTTTGTTTAGGCTTTTAGGTTTGTTGGTCAGTCACTTGGTTTTGTTTTGTTTTTTGTAGTTTGGAGAACTTTCTTCCCAGATGAATATTCTGGTGTGGCATCTGCTACATCACCATATAGTATTAACCTACAGAGTTGACTTGTCTGATGTTATGTGTGAACCTGTGTGAATGTCCTGGGATTTAGTGATGTTCCAAGTCTGAATCACCGGCTCAGTTTGCTTCTTAGGGACATCGTAAGGGTCTTGGCATATATCTGTGCCTTGCTGCACAAGAAACAGAAGTTACTCCTCAAAGGAGCTTTTCAACCCATGGTGTAAATCTGTAGAAGAGCCAGCAACAAAACAAGTAATCCCCTGTGTCGCCCTCACTTGAAGTTATTCATCTACATACAACATTGCTCTCCTACATCTCTTTTATGTTACTCAATAAAGGACACGTGTTTAAGAATAAACTGGCCTTGCTGTTTTGTATTTAAAAAAATGAATATAGTAATTTTAACACTCTTTAATTAAAAGCATCAATAATTTGTTATGAGTACCTCTGGCTTCCACATACAGACATTGCAGCAATTCTTAGTTGTAGGAAAACTGTGGGTCAAGGGGCAACTGAAGGCAAGGCCTAAACATTACACAAGATCAGGAGGAGAAGTGTAGTCATGATTTTACTTGTGGTTCACAAGGGGCAAAGGGCAAGGGGCAGCAAATCAGACAATAGTTGGATGAAAGAGTTATTTTGAACAATGCATCATGTAAGGCCATTCCAGAAGAGTCCAAGAATGAAAATATGGAGTTTGGAAATGAGCATAATAAGTCAGCCTTAAAAGTGACCTTTAACCCAGTGTGCCTTAATAAAGCACACTGGCAGTTTATCAAGTAATAGAAACTCAAAATGTAACAAAATCAAAATTTTTGAGTTATATTTCAACTCAAACCAAGACTGTGTTGCTCTGAAAAGAAAAAAAAATCCTGTATGAGTTTAGGAGTTGAACTAAAGAGAAAGAAAAATGAAGTTGAGTTGCAGAATAAGAGTGAGTGCCGTCCAATCCACTGATTTCCCCTGAGAGTGAACCAACATAAAATATGGTGGTGTCTTAATTATTCATAGAACTTAACAGGCTGAGATCTTACCACTCACTGATGTATGTGTGTTTCTCTGCAGTAGGAGTGCTGACTCACTTTTTGTGCATTTATGAGATGCAAATCAGAGTAAAGCCTAAAGTTGAACTGCAAGTTGTAGAGAGAATGAGCCTGAGAGGGAGTCAGAAACAAAGAGAAATAAAGTGAGTCAGAGACATAAACAAGAACACTGCTGACCTAATGCTTCATGCATTTCCTACTTCATCACAGGAAGCTTCACTGTCTCAAAATTTTTCTTATTTTATCAAAACCTCATTTAAAAAATATAAAAGAATGAGGGGAGAATCTGTCAGAGCTGTAATTACACACCAGCAGTGCCTCAACCTGAGTGTGATGACCTTAGGCTAGTTAGAGAATAATGTCAGAACTGCAAAGCTTCTCAAATGAAAGTCATTTTAAAGTCAGCTCTTAAATTATATTATAGTATCATCAGAAAAAAATTATGGCAATGACATTTTTTTTCAACTCCATTGATACAAGAGGCTGGACAGCTTTTGTTTTCTTCATAAGCAAATGAGGACAACAGCTGAGCTTTTGTTGTGTGATAAAAGATGGTTGTAAATGGGGCTCACTGGGATCCCATCACTGTTCAGAAATGTTAGAATTTAAATGGCCTGCTTGATCATTTGTTAATAATAATTTGATGTCTGTGATATACATGTGTAACAGTACAGTTAGGGGGTAACTATTGTATGTCTTGCGGCAATGTCAGGGAATTTCTCCCCTAGGAAATATAAAGATTGAATATTTAAACAACTACACAAGTTCAAAAATACACCCTGGTAAGAGAGATAGTTTCAATGATTAAAAAAAAAAAAACACTATTGAAAATAAATACTATGGGATAAAAGGTTAAAACTCAGAACACAATTAAAAATAGACTGGAGCTGTGTATTGGCCTAATGGTATTCTGGAATCAATATCAAGAAAAAAAAATGTCAAAGAGGCTGGGATGGACTTACCAGTAGCCAGGGGCCTAACGAAGGGGTATTAAAGAAACACACTACAGATCAGCTTCACATCCCAAATGCTGTACAATAAAGGCAATATGGAAGGGGGTGGGGCACCAACAGGGAAGCCTCACTGCTACTACAGTAGCTCATCCTCCCGTAGCCAAATCCAGCAACTAAAAGGGATCAAACAAAACAATAAGTATTTCACACGAGCTGGACTTTATAGTTATGAACACCTGGCTCAAGAACAAGTGCTTAGCAGTCTTACCTCAAATGAAAACTAAAATTTGTTCAAAAGCTTACATACTCACTTGTGTGTATTTTGTAAGGTGTTTTTTGTCCTCCAAGCTTGCAAAATCTGATCCAAATTACTTGGGCTATCTCAACAAGTTGCTGCCAGCCAGATATCACATGGTGGGGAAGACAAAGGAGAGGCGTGAGAGGCAAAGCCCGAGTGACTTCATGCTAAGGGAGACGCTGTCCCACAGTTAAATTGCAGGTGTGCCTCCCCTCAGCACAGCACAACAATGTGGGGGGTGTAGAAATAGAGTGGGGAGAGTAACCTGCCTGGCTACCTGAGAAATGTTTAATATTTAACAACAATACTTTGTGTTTGGTCTACACTCTTTGATTAAAAAGGCAGTTCACTGATTAGTTAAGGGGCAGTTTTATTAATGTTGAGAGTCCTCCAATTATTAAAAGCACACAAGAGTTCCAGGTGCCAGACTCAGTGGATTAGTCTCAGTGCTGAGTAACACTCTTTGTTCTTACAGTCACTGATTAAAGGGCTATTGCTGGACTTCCTGGCATGACTGTTTGATTTAAATGCATTTTTAATGAATAAGAAGTTCTAGTCAGTCATATGCAAAAATCATAGAGTTCCTAAATGTGACTCCTCCTGTGGCTGTTACAGCTTTGTTTACAAAACACTTGTTTCCAAACCATCAGTACGTCTATTAGACCCCATTCCTACAAGACTGCTCAAAAAAAGTCTGATCATAATTTAATTCTTTAATCTTAAATATGATCAGTAGATCTCTATTAATGGGCTACATACCATATGCCTTAGAGGTGGCAGTAATTAAACCATTACTGAAAAAGTCATCATTTGATCCAATTATAGGCCAATCTCCAACCTTCCTTTTCTCTCAAAGATTCTTGAAAGAGTAGCTGTAAAACAGCTAACTGATCATCTGCAGAGGAACGGTTTATTTGAAGAGTTTCAGTCAGGTTTCAGAATTCATCACAGTACAGAAACAGCATTAGTGAAGGTTACACATGGTCTTCTCATGGCCTCTGAGAGTGGACTCATCTCTGTGCTTGTCCTGTTAGACCTCAGTGCAGTGTTCAATACAGTTGACCATAATATTTTATTACAGAGATTAGAGCATGCCATAGGTATTAAAGGTACTGTGCTGCAGTGGCTTGAATCATATATCTAGTACACTCAGATTTGTTCATGTAAATGGGGAGTCATCTTCAGACACTAAGGTTAATTATGGAGTTCCACATGGTTCTGTGCTAGGACCAATTTATTTATATTATGCATACTTCCTGTTTGATAGCAATGAATTCTAGGTTCAGACTGTACAGGTAAGGATTCTGATACTAATATCCCCCTCGGGGGTGCTGGTAAGGAGCACAGACAGGATGCTCGAAGATCTTTTAGGTTCTTTAATTAGGAACAGATGACATGCAGCAGCCTTTTGCTGTAAGTACATTGGTATGTTGAGCAGGTGTGGGTGTGTGTGGTGTTTTGTCAGCTATGCACACAACTTGAGCTGCTTACACTGCTAACATGGCTGGCTCCGTGTCAGACTAATCGAAGTGTTGTGCAGTTCTGACCTAAAAAACGCAGTTCCCCATGTTTGCCACTAGATGTGTCTCGACACCTTAATACCTCTAAATGTCTCTCAGTGCTACAACTCACTGCCTTTCCAACACTTCCCTTAGGCAGTATTCTTAGAAAGCATTGCATACATTTTCATTGCTATGCAGATGATACCCAGCTTTATCTATCCATGAAGCCAGATGGTGCACACCAATTAGTTAAACTGCAGGAATGTCTTAAAGACATAAAGGCTTGGATGACCTCTAATTTCCTGCTTCTAAATTCAGATAAAACTGAAGTTACTGGGGTACTCCCTACAAATCTTAGAAACATGGTGTCTAACCAGATACTTATACTGGATGGCATTACCTTGGCCTCTAGTAACACTGTGAGGAATCTTGGAGTCATTTTTCAACAGGATATGTCGTTCAATGCACATATTAAACAAATATGTAGGACCGCTTTCTTGCATTTGCACAACATCTCTAAAATTAGAAACATCCTGTCTCAGAGTAATCCTGAAAAACTGTTTCATGCATTTATTACTTGGCTGGACTATTGTAATTTATTGCTATCAGGCTGTCCTAACAGCTCCCTGAAAAGTCTTAAACTGATCCACAATGCTGCAGCAAGAGTACTGACAGGGACTAGGAGGAGAGAGCACATTTCTCCCATCTTGGCTTCACTTCACTGGCTCCCTGTTAAATCCAGAATAGAATTAAAAATTCTTCTTCTCACATACAAGGCCTTGAAAAATATTCTTATCTAAAAGACCTCATATTACCATATCATCACAATAGTGCACTTCACTATCAGGGTGCTGGCTTACTTGTGGTTCCTAATGTATTTACAGGTAGAATGGGAGGCAGAGCCTTCAGCTTTCAGGCCTCTCCTCAGTGGAACCTCCTCCCAGTTTGGATTAGGGACACAGACACCCTCTCTATTTTTAAGATTAAGCTTAAAACTTTCCTTTTTGATCACACTTATAGTTAGAGCTGGATCAGGTGACCCTGAACAATTTCTTAGTTATGCTGCAATAGGTTGCTGGGGTGTTCCCATGATACACTGTGTATTTTTTCTTCATTCACCTTTTTTCACTCTCTGCATTTATACACCACTCTGAATTCAATTATTAGTTATTATTAATCTCTGGCTCTCTTCCACATCACATTTTTTGTCCTGTTTCCCTCCTGCCCCCAACCGGTCATCACAGATGACTGCGCCTCCCTGAGCCTGGTCCTGCTGGAGGTTTCTTGCTGTTAAAAGGGAGTTTTTCCTTCCCACAGTTGCCAAGTTCTAGCTCATAGGGTGTTGTCTTATTGTTGGGGTTTTCGCTGTATTATTCTATGGTCTTTGCCTTACAATATAAAGTACCTTGCGGCAACTGCTGTTGTGATTTGGGGCTAATTAAATTGAATTGAACTGAACTGAAGTGAACTGAATTGAATTGAAAATCTAAACTGAAAATGCATTTTGAGTAAGCTCTGTCTGGTAAAAATGTTTTCAGCTGTCGTGGTATTGGCCAAATAGTTTGATCGCCCAGATTGGTTGGGAAAGGCAAGAAAGCTGAATGATTATGTAGAACACTTTCAGTTTCTTCAACCTTAGTCAGTTTTTAATTTAAACCTTTATTTAACCAGGCAGACAGATTAAGAACATGTTCTTATTTACAACTGTGGTCTGGGGGCTGTTCTTTGGGCAGAGCGTGTCCTCATTCAAAGACTGTTGAACAGTTCCTGCTTTCCCTGACAGCGGGAACTGTTCAACAGTCTTTGAATGAGTGTGTCCTCATTCAAAGACTGTTGAACAGTCTGAAGCCTATCCCAGCTATCATAGGGTGTGAGGCAGGGTACAACCACTTCTAGAACATTTAAAATGTATGTGCAACATGTTTAGATAAACAAAAGAGGAACCTTCACCTAAATTACTTGTGTGTGCTTTTCATTTGCATTCTGTGAGCTCCACCTCCTCTCCTCTGGCTGTGCTGAAAGGAAATGACTCATTATGGGGAGCAGAGAGAAGATTCATCTCTGAGATATGCCACGTGTCAGAAAAATCACTGTAAGTCGAAAAGGAACTTGAACATTCATATGTTCAAACAGTTACATCTCATTATTGAAGAAGGGGCAGTCCACCTCTTTCATTGCTGCCTCTCTTACAATCTGACATTCTTCCTTTGAGACTGGAATAGCAATAGGAAGAATATCAGGGCACGTAGTGTAGAAATATAATATCCCAGAGTTAACTTTGTTCTGCAGTATGAAGCCTAACATGAAATACTAATAAGCTCAGAGACATACTGAGGTGGCACTAGTGGACTATGTTTACTACCACTTAAGGAGAAATACATGATGAGATGAGATGATCTGTTGATCCACAGCTCCATAATGTTCCCTAACCTGCACACACAGTCCTCATTTACAAGTCAAAAGTGAAAATGACTTAGAGTTCTGAAAATGAAAGTTTTCACAAGACTCTGTGCAGTTTAAGTACAATCTATGATTGATTAGCTTGTAGAATAATAATAATAATAATTTTATTTATATAGCACTTTTTAAAACACAGAGTTACAAAGTGCTTCATAGCTTGAGTAAGAGCCATACATAAGTATGCATGTAATGAACAAACTGTCACAGCTGGTGCAGGCAAGGCAGGGAGGACCCCAATGCAGGACGCAAGGCGAGAGCTTTAATTGGACTTAGCTTTTATTGAAAAGTGCTTAAACTCAAAACTGGCTGGTCAGGAGCCAGCTACACCAAGAACTCGAAAACTGAAAACACGAAGACTCGAAACTTGAAAACACAAAACACACAGCTGACGTCAACCTAGGTGTACAAACGACGAGGACCCGAACAAAGAACTAAACAACACTGAGACTGGGAATAAGGGGTGAGTGGTAACATCTGGGCACAACAGGTGAAATGAATGAAGTTAATAACACAGGAAGTAAAACTCAACACAAAACACTGGGAAGATGGGACTGCCAAAATAAAACAGGAAGTGACCAAACATAACAGATGCAGACATAACACAGAAAACTGGTAAACACAAGAAACTAGAAAATCAAAACATAGCCAACCTCACAACACAAGAAAATCCCCAAAAATAAAGCCAAAGCAAAACACACAGGGTCAAACGAACCCCGGACCATGACACAAACAGTCACATAACAAAACACACAATCAATCAGACGATCTAACATTCTTTCCACATACACAATTCCATACCCGCCTATAGAGGTAGACAATGGCCTGGAATTAAAGAGAAAAAATTAAGAGAAATATAAAATGTGTTTTCAGTACACGTGTGAAGCAAATCACAGACTCAGCTGCCCTGATTGGCTATGAAAGGCCGATCCTTAATCTGGGCACAATAACCTCAATATCACGATTGCCTCTGGTTTAAAATGAGAGTGTGTCAGGATGTGGTGGTGTTGTTGCTGTGGTGCTCTCCCTCTTTTCCTTTTCCTCCAGGAGGCAGGCAGCATGGAGTCCCTCCGCCCCTCGAGGGCGGGACTGGTGGTCAGGGCAGTCACACCTGTTTCTCATTTGGTGGCCATCAATGCTGTACTTAAGGCTCTGCCTGATGCCCCAGTCTTTGCCAGAGTGTCTGCAATTGTGGGGTAGGAACTCCAGGCCTTCTTATGGATTTTGCGCTTTCGCTCATGCCTCTGTGTTTGTCCCGCACTTATATTACTAGGTTCAACTCTGCTTCCATTTGCCAGTACTTTGGATATTCCCACCTGCCTTACCTACCTTTTGCCTGCCTGCCCTCCTGGACAACCTCAAGGCTTTCACAGCAACTACATTTCCCTTCCACGGATTTCACAAACCGGCGCACAAGTAAGACCCTCTACATCTTCCTGGAATAATCTGTATAACACTACTTCTCGCTGCCAAACATTTACTTCTCCTTCTCTCAATCCAGAGAGGCACCCTCTCTCCACCGGTGTGCTCCCTCCACGCTTGGTGGAAGGAGCCCTGGACCTCCCCTGGGATTTTCCCCACCTAACATTTTGATTTGATTTTCTGTCATTGTAAATAAACTTTGTGCACTTACGTCCAGCTGTCTTGTCCTGGTTTGCATTTGGGTCCTCCTTTTGCCTGTGGCTGTTAGCCATGACAGAGAATAGGACAGTTAGGAGATCCTGGTTAGAGGATTGGAGAGGCTGGGTGCAGTGATAAGGTGAATCTATGCAGTCCTGTGAAAAACTAAGTACACCCTTATTCCACAGGAATTAAGAGGTTAAGTAGAAGCCAGGTGCTGCTAATCAAATGCACTTGATTAAGGATTCAGATGTGTTTTAACACAATGCCAAGGAGGAAAGACATCAGCAATGATGTCAGAGAAGCAAATGTCGTTGCCCATCAATCTGGGAAGGATTATAAGGCCATTTCCACAAAATTTGGAGTCCATCATTCTGCAGTAAGAAAGGTAATGAGATTATGAAGAATAGACAAGTCAGCTGCCAATTTTCCCAGAAGTGGACATCCTCAAAAATTCGCACCAAGGTCAGACTGTGCAATGCTCAGTGAAATTGCAGAAAACCCCAGAGCTCCACCTCAGACTCTACACACTTCATTTAGCATGTTAAACACCAAAGATCATTAAAGCACAATAAGAAAAAACTGAATCACAATCATTGCGGGTTGCGTTGACACATAGTTACATTTCTTGGGAGGTGCAGGTCAGGTTACAATGTAAATTTCCCACATGATAATTAATGGTAATTAACAGATAATGAACCTGCACAAGCCTAAATGCCGGCAATGTTGCTGGCCACTTATGTAGGTTACGTTGTAAGCCCTGCAAAGACTCAATGCTGCAGAATATATCAGGGCTAAGAGTATACTTGCAGAGTGTAATGTGACAAGATAATTTTAATAATAATTTTTTTGTTGATTACACTGTTTTTGTGATAATTTGGCACCAAAATCGAAATCAAAATTTGACTAATTACACAGCCCTATGTTTATCCACAGTTCTCATGGTTGGCACTTCTATGGTCCAATGTGTGGCGTTGCTTTCTGCTATCCTGGTGCCTGTGTGAAGAACATGACTTCAACCACTCTGCAGCTGTTGAAAACCCACCACAAAGCCTCTGCAATAGTTGTCCATGTCAGCACTAACTACTTAAATAATCAACAGTCAGAGACCCTCAAACAAGATTTTGTACACCTCTTGTACAGTCTGCTGGACACCGGAAAGCAGTGCTTCATCTCCGGTCCCTGTCACCCCCCATGAAATATAAACCAAACAGAATGCTCAATGGCCCCTGAGATATCATGAACAAACAACTGGAAGCTGGATGCCATATTGGATCGCTCCCACTGCAGTGTGAATAACCACCAGTCGCAGCAGATGACTGCCCCTCCCTGAGCCTGGTTCTGCTGGAGGTTTCTTCCTGTTAAAAGGGAGTTTTTCTTCCCACTATCGCCAAGTGCTGCTCATAGGGGGTCGTTTTGACTGTTGGGTTTTCTCTGTATTATTGTAGGGTCTTTATCCGCAATACAAAGTGCCTTGAGGCAACTGTTTGTTGTGATTTGGCGCTATATAAATAAAACTGAATTGAATTGAATAAATGAAAACCTGCAAAAACATGCACAAATCTGTCTCAGGGAATAACTAATCTCTTTCAAATAGAGTTCTCTTTTACACAGCCGAGTCAGAAAGTGGATCACTTACTCTTTATGTTTTCATTGTGCATAGAAGCTGGTTGCATTCAGAGTCAGTGAGTACAGTTAGCTAACTCATCAATGACCCAATGGGCAGTTCCTGAGTTTGCATCATCACTCATAGTAACCTAATCATCAATTAGTTTACTAGAATTAAGAATCTTTTGAGTACAGAATTATAATATTACTATGTGAATCATGAATGTCACAATCATGACAATGTCACTAATGATTCAGGGCCTGTTTACATGAGGATGTTTTCAGGTGAAAATGGTAAACTTAAGTTGCATTTCGCCATTCTTTTACAGGATAACCCGCAATGTTTTCAAAGTCTTGGGGTTCTGTGTGAACGACGATCATTTTTAAAATGTTGCAGTCAACAAGCGTTGTTTTCAAAAACAAAAACGGAAAAAATATACCGTTTTATATACCGAAGTAACCGTTCTCACGTAAACAGTACCTCGGGTGTGTACTTACATGTCCTTGTCTTTCTCTGGGTGAGGAAAGCAAGGGACATTTAAGCACTTAGCTATAGAAAGAAGTGCTTGTACGAATGGGTGTGAATGGGTGAATGAGGCATGTTGTATAAAGTGCTTTGATTGCTCAAAGTAGAGTATATAAGAATTAGACCATTTACCATTTACAATGGTCAGAACAAGTCATTGCTCTGGAAGCAATAATAAAAGTCTCATGACTTTTGACATAAATATAATTCCACATTTCACCCAGTTCTGTTCTCCGAATTCAAAATAATTTTCATGTCAGATCTCCTTGATATTGTTTCACATATGCGCACTTCTTCCTGCCCGACAATGATCCCTCCTAAGGGATCATTCACAATTATCAACATTTTCCAAAGCGTACAAACCATACAACAGGGGGGAGGGGGTTAACAGCTAATGTACACTTTTGAAATAGTTAGAAAATGTCGGTCAGAACGACGTAATTTGAGCACTGTCGCCTGACCGTCAATGCCTGAGGCATCTACTCTTGTTCACTTGTACACCACTGCACCATTGCATGGTCTGCAGCAATATGGCCTCCGGTCTGGTGAACTAGTTCAAAGGCCTCTTTGAATTCTCTAAAATAGGCCATCAATTCACAGAATGACTTTACTGACGATAATAGACAGGAACAAGCTATGAGTGCCGCGCAGCAGGTGTTGAAAGCAGCCAAAGCCTCCAGAGATAAATTCAACATAGAAGTGGAAGGATTGTTCCAAAAATGGAAACCGTAAGCAGTAAACTGCAGAAAACAATGATAGTTGTCCGGGGAAGGGGTCCCCCTTGGTTCTGAAAGGTGATACGGGCAATGACATAGCATACAAAGGGATGCAGTATGAGCGCTGTATGTACACAAAACACGGCGACAGCGGGATTTTCAGGTTTCCGGTGTTGTGCCAAAAAGTGATTTCCATTTTTTTTTAAATGTATGATCTTTGCTTATATCTGTAAATAGACTGTGGTACACAGGATTTATGAAGGGCTTCTATAGAAAAAGAAGAAATGACTTGTTTTGCAAATATATTCATGACTCTGCATTATTGTATCTACATTATAATCAATCCAGTCCTTTTTGACTACTCTTTATAGAACTGTAATGTTATATTTGTCACAATTTCTGCAGCCCTCTTGGCCAGATCTCTCAGGAAAAAAGACATTTTTAATGTCAATGATAGTTTTTACCCTCATTAATAAAGAATATATGAAAGTCACTGCCAAGAAGTGATTGCAGCTTCTAACTTCTAACAGGAGTGTTGTTTCTTGCTCAAAGTGACCTAATATTGTTTATGAGAGATGTTTAACACGTTTCACAGATTGTAGGCCAAAAATTAATCTACAGCAATTTAAATACAACCAAGGACTTTTTTTTCAGCAAATTCAATTCAATTCAGTTTAATTTTATTTATACAGCAGCAAATCACAACAAACAGTTGCCTCAAGGCACTTTATATTGTAAGGTAAAGACCTGACAATAATTACAGAAAAGACCCAACAGTCAAAACAACCCCCTATGAGCAAGCACTTGGTGACAGTAGGAAGGAACATCTCCCTTTTAACAGGAAGAAACCTCCGGCAGAACCAGGCTCAAGGAGGGGCAGTCATCTGCCGTGAACAGTTGGGGCTGAGTCCCACAGACCAATGTCTGGCCACCCAACACAATCAACAGCGAAGCCGGTCCTGAGCTATGCACATAATTGTTGTATACAGTAGCTGTCCTGTGTCGGCTATGTGGCAGGTGAATGGGATCTAACTAATGAGACAAGGGGAAGAAAAACTGAACACAGTGCACAAGAGACAAAATAAAACAGAACTAACTAAACACCAGAGACAGAGACTTGACAAGGCACTATACTATAACCAAAAGCAGCAGAACCTGGATAACCAAAACTGAGCAAGCCTCAGAATATAAAGAGAAAACCAAATCATAACCAAGAACTGGAATAAAAACTCAGATCCCAAAACACTAAAGAAGTTCAAAATGCTGGGTCAATCACACATTTAAATTTTGATTATTGTATGAGTTTCAACAAGAAATAAGAGAATAGCAAGTGTTCCAGTTTTTTTTTTTTTTTTATTAATTGAGGTCTAAAATACAATAAAATATTAATTGTACATGCACATGTTTCCTGCATGCTAGTCATGCCTGCATAAGTAAATGATAATACTGAGTGGCTAAAAACTGCTTGCCGATAGTAACTGGCCCCATGGGAGGAATAAGATAGTGACTGTTCTACCCTAGTGTAAGTAATGGTCTCATGCTGGGCACCCCTAAAAAACAAATAAAAAAACAAAAAAAACAAAAAACAAGTAAATAAATATGGCTCTGCTACTAATCTGTATGTGTTGAAAAATGGCAGATTTACTTGGTGTTATGTTTGACTTAGTTCCAGCTACTTGGTGGTCAGTCAGGCACACATTCTTTTCCATTATATCTGCAATAAATGGAAGAAAGTGGAGCATTTCTGACTTTCACATAGCATAGGCTGTATTTTAAAACCAGAAGCCCAGGCTGGTGGAACACAGGCAATGCATACATATTCTTTAGAAACCTGTCATTTCAGGTAAGGAAGAGATAAACTCCCAAATGCTGAAACTCAGAGCTGCTGATTTCACCTCAGAAACAAAAAAGAATGACAGATGCTAAATAACCACTGATGCCAAGACAATTACCCCTGTAACTTGCACCCTACGTCTGTTTACCAAGGCTACAAAATGTAAGTGATATAATTGTGAGTGTGGTAAAACCCACCATGCAGTTCTCCTGTTAATTTAGAACACTAAATAAAAAACAAAAAACAAAACAAACAATAATCTGCTGAGCCTTCTGGGCCTTGTTCCATTACGAAAGAGTGGTCATGCTTTCTTCCTGCATTACGTTCCAAACTTTAATCCACAACTATTTCATTACAGCCATTTCCAGGCATTTTAATAACCATAAACCAAGACGACAACATTAGCAGCCTTGCTGGCTCTGTCCCTGAAGCCCTTTAACTGAACTGTGACGAGTCAAAATCAGCATGTGGGTTTATTTGTGTGTGTTTGATTGTTTGTTGTCGCTAGATGTAGGTGTGTTTGCGTGTATTTGCATCATGACTTTTGTGTGTGTGTGTGTGTGTGTGTGTGTGTGTGTGTGTACGCTGGTCAATCAAGGCAGCTCTAGCATCCTCTGCATGTTAATTCAGCCTTTTCCTGAAAACTCATTATAGAAACCATCGCTCCAGCTATTAGCCACCAGTGTGTAATGTAATTGAACTCTGTGTGTGCGTGTGTATGTGTGTGTGTTTGTGTGTGTGTGTGTGCGTGCGTGCATGTGCGAGAGAGAGAGAGAGAGACAGAGAGAGTGATACAAAGTCTTTCTAGGTCTAAGAATTCTGACCCTGGCTGATATTATTAGTGTTTTTTGTGTGTTCTCCCTCTTACCACCTAGGGGGTGTTATGTGTGTGATCCTCAAGCTCAGGTCCTGTACCAGAGACCTGGAAGTTTCAAGATTCTGCATAGCTGTTCCTAGGACTGCACTCTTCTGGACAGAGGCCTTTGATTGTGCCTGGAATCTGCTGGAGCCACTCTTCCAGTTTGGGGATTACAGCTCCTATTACTACTGGGACTGCTTTGAACTTTGTTCCACATGTGCTCCAGTTGTTCCTTGGTCCCTTTTTTTTGTGTGCTCCTTTCTGATGTAGCTGTGTGCTGGGGTTGACAAACCCTAGCACACAGCAGTATCTGTTACAGTATCTGTTACAACTGCGGTCTTCTGCTCTATGTCAGCCACCACTATGTCTGGTTGGTTGGCCAGCAGCTGTCTGTTTGTTTGGAACTCAAAATCCCACAGGGCCATAGCCCTGTTGTTTTCAACTACCTTTGGTGGTGTCTCCCATCTAGACTTTGAGAATTCTAGTCCATGTGCAGCACAGATATTTCTGTACACTATCCCAGCCACTTGGTTGTGTCTTTCACAATACACGGTCCCAGCTTGCATCTTACATCCTTCTACTATGTGGTGGATAGCTTCTGAGGTACCTTAGCACACTGTGCAACATGGGTCCTGTTGGCTGTCGTAGACTCCAGCCTCTATGGATGTGGTGCTTGGGGCCTGTTCTTGTGCTACCATTGTCAGAGCTTCTGTGCTGTCCTTTAAGCCACTGGTAGGATTTCTGATGTCAGCCAGTTCCGACAGACAGAATATACTATTTATAGATGTAAAAATGCCAGCTCACCCTGAGAGCAGTCTTTGTTCTCCAAGCGTGGGTCCTCTACCAGAGGCCTGGGAGCTTGAGGGTCCTGCGCGGTATCTTAGCTGTTCCAATGACTGTGCTTTTTTGGACAGTGATCTTGGATGTCATTCCTGGAATCTGCTGGAGCCACTCTCCCAGTTTTGGGGGCCACTGCCCCGAGTGTTCCAATTACCACTGGGGCCACTGTTACCTTCACCTTCCACATCCTCTCTAGCTCTTCTCTGAGCTTTTGGTATTTCTCAAACTTCTAGTGTTCCTCCTTTTTGCTGTTGCCATCACTTGCAATGTCTATCACTATGGCTTTCTTCCTCTCTTTGTCCACAATTACTATTACCAGTTGGTCGGTCTGTATCTGGAAGTCCCACAGGATCTTAGCTCTGTCATTCTCAATCAACCATAGGGGCGTATCCCATTTTGACTTGGGGACTTCCAGGTCATACTCGGCACAGATGTTCCTGTATACTATGTCAGCAACTTGGTTATGGCGTTCCATTTATGCCCTGCCTGCTAGCATCTTGCTCCCTGCTGTTATGTGCTGGATTGTCTCAGGGGCATCCCCAACCTGTATGAATCTTGTGCTGCCAAGATTAGTGCCTCTGTGCTGTCTTTCAGGCCAGGTTTATCCGGCCTTTATCCAAATTTTTTGATATCATCCACTTTTTTTATCTGCTGGTGGTCCATGCAGTGCAGGGGCCTGTCCTCCCATGATGGTTCTTCTTCTTTCTCCTTTTCTTTCTCAAGTTTCTGCTGCCTGAGGTATTTACTAAGCCCATGATCATTTGTGGAAATTTTCCTGATGTATTCATGGATCTTTGTTGTTTCATCCAGGGTAGTGGTTGGGACACTCACTAGTCCTCGGCCTCCTTCTGCTTAGCGTGCAACTGCATGGTAAGGAGCTTTCTTGTATTGATGTAGTGGCTTATATCTCGTCCTTTGGCCAGCTTATTATCACAGCAGGTTATCTGACAAGTGGCAGGGCATATGTGTTGATTGCATGGATCTTGTTCTTCCCATTCAGCTGACTCCTCAGGACTTGCCTCACTCTCTGCAGGTACTTGGCAGTTGCAGCTTTCCTTGCAGCCTCTTCGAAGTTCCCATTTTCCTGTGGGATTCCAAGGTACTTGTAGCTGTCATCAGTGTCTGCAGTGTTGGACGGGGGACCAGTTGATAGCTGGTTGACTTCCCTCTTTTTTGGCTTCACAGTCTTTGGAACAATAGGTCAGGGGTTTGAATCCTGGCCCGGGCACGCATCCAGTAATGGTCCCTAGGCAAGACCTCCCAATGCTACCCAAGACTACTTTGGAATATGAGGAAGAGAGATATAGCTGAACCCATACCACCTTAGACATTGACCGGATTAACAAGGTCTATGTAAGGTGCTGAGGAACCAGGGCATACTGATTATAAGTGGGCTATTGGAACAAGAATACAGCATATAGTGCGTTTGTTTTCATCAGATCTTAAGAGATAAATAACATGAGTGTGTGCTTTCACAATGTGAATCTGTGAATAAGCATACTTGTATTAATATGTGCATGTGTGTGTCTGTGAGCATTCAGGTCAGTAATGATTCAGAAGCAGATTCTATCTTTTGATTAGAGGGGAAATTACAGCGAGACCTTGAATATTAATAACTCCATTCTTTCATCCACTTGGTAACAGCCCAGACTATTTATAGATCTTGTTAGAAGTGTGTGTGTGTGTGTGTGTGTGTGTGTGTGTGTGTCTTCTGGTACTTCATCTGTGATGATTACTGGCTTACATTAAAAAGTGGTAGCTGGGAAATAGGTAATGGTGAAATGTATATGTATATTTTTTGTGTTTAGCTCATTGTATTTAACAACAAATATATGATCATTTTTGGCTTAAAAAAATAAACAGAAACCACAACCACATGTGACAGAACTGCATTAACACAAATCCATGAGGTGAAGGTCAATACATTGGTTGAATTTTCAGTGAGTTTTTGGTTCTCCTCTTCATATTTCTATTTTTACCTAGTCTTTTTTATTGCCTGACCAAAAAAACAAAAAACAAAAACTGAACAGATATTTTTAGATGATTTCAAGTGACAAAAATGTAAGTGAAAGATTGCTGAATTTCATAGGGTTTGAAACAGCAACTTGATGCTAACCACAGAAGTAGGGCAAGAAATAGTTGCAAACAACATCTCTGAATGAGTGCTGTACACACATTCTCTCCCTCAGTTCAGAGTGATTTAGCTCTGCTGGGATGTAAGACTGGCAAAGGTTCATTCATAAACACCATCTTGGACCAGTGCAGAGTTCAACCTGAGGTGACAGAGCCATTCTCTGAAGCTGAATGAGTCTAAATGCACAGCTGAGGACAACTCTGTTAATGGTTTCTGCTCTCAGCTATAAAGCGTTAATGTGACAAAACCAAAATAATTTGAAATTTTGTTGTTAGATTCAAGACCCTGCAAGCTAATGTAGACATTATCAAAAAGGCAAAAATCACTGACTGAAAACAAAGAGGAAAAAGAAGAATACAATGTACAAAAAAAAAAAAAGCAGCAATTGAAATTTTTTGCTTTTCACATGTGCCTCACACCATGTAGTCACCATGGTACTGACTTTTTGTTACTTAAGCCGCGTTTCCATACGGAACGACTCGGCGTGAGTCGACTCACTCAACACAACTCGGGACGTTCGTGTTGTGTTTCCATTGCAATTGAGAACTACCACAGTGTGGGTGGAGTCAATATAGCAGCACGGGCAGTAGTCTCATGACGTAATTCGTATGCGGCTCAAAACTCAACACAACAATAGATGAGATAGAGGCAAGCTAACAGCTAATGCCAGTTTAATATCATCATCATGCATAAGTCCCCGTACAATGTGTTAATGGATGAAGGTTATCATTGGTAAGTATAACGCTATACTCCCGAACATAATCGGCTCAGTGTACTTCAAAAGAGCCGCCATTCGCGGACTTACGGCAACAGTTACCGTAATAACACCACAGTAATACCCTGTGTTCATTATGAAGTGCAGTTTCTCAGCTTTCAGAAACTGAATTTCTTTCGAAAGGACAAATGGTCGCGTTATTACGGTAATTCAAAGTTCCTTTGATCACCCCTCCGGCTCTGTGCTAATCAACTGTTCAGCTAGTAGGGGCAGGTAATGGTGCTTCAGCGACAATTGCCTGGCAGTATAGGGTTATAATATGTATGCTGTGTGAGCGTTTCAGATGGCTCTCATGTTGCAAAACTACTGCTGCAAACTGTCGGTCTGGGGATTCAACCGGTGCTTTGCGCCTCCAGTTTCTTGCTGTCGGGTTTTAAAAATGGCAGGCTTGATTTTGGTGAAGGAGTGGCTCTAATGACTCTGCTAGTGATCACACTTCCTGACCAATCAGTGGCATGCTGTCCTCTGCGTCACATTTTTGTATCGCCTCTTATCGCTCAGAACCTCGGGTGAGTGGGTATGAAAAAGTACCTGCACCAGTTGTACCAGTTACTAATGGAAACGCCATCGAACTGCGGCGAGTCGAAGCGACCTGCGCTGAGTAGTCCTGTATGGAAACGCGGCTTTACTGTGCAGAGATAAACCTGCCCCTCATTATAATCACCTCACCATTTGACTTCAAAGTTTCTGATGTAGACATATCAAGCAAAATGACTTTGATATGCTGTTTATATGTGGCCATTTAAGCCATTTTAGATAAAATGTATCAAGCTTTGGATACACAGGTCTTAAGTTTTATTAGTATTCTCTCTTGGGTTTGTTTTATCTAGTAGCTCCTTCTTTCCAAAATATTTTGAGAGTTGTCATGACTGTGAGGCCTTCATGTGACTTCAGTCCAATTTAATACTGGATGTCAGTAATGGTCAGTTGTTCGGCTGAGCTACAGTAACATAATTTGATAAGTGATGCATGAGCTGCCATGAAATTTGTATCAGTTTGTTGGATCTCTTCGATGCATTTTGACTGTTGACTCTTAGTTTTTTTTGCATTTTTGTGAGAAATTAGACTTCTGGACTGCTGTAAGGCCTGAACACATGTTTCTAAAAATGCATCAGTCCGACACCCCCCAGGTTGCCATAAAAGTGTTTGATATATACTGAGGCATAAACACTCTCACCGGGGTCTTCTGGTTTTCTCAAGCCAGCTTAAAGCCTGACACCTACGTTGGGACACAACCCAGCCACAGGAGTGGCACAAGCCAGGGCTGGTCACAAGCCTGGATAAATGTGAAGGGTTGGTTCAGGAAGGGCGGCATAAAATCTTTGCCAACTCAAACGTGAATCATCAAGTATGAAATTTCCATACCAGATTGGTCAGTGCTTAGTTTAACAATGCCTGCCTACCGTGCTGTTGCCCAACAGAGTGCTGATGGAAACTGTGATACTGTTGGTCAAAAACAAAGAAGAAGGAGAAGGCATTTTAACAGGCAGTGAGAGAGAAGGAAAGGTGGGAGTGTGGAGGTGAGAGCAGGCATTTTAAATGTATGGACTACTGGTAAAGGGAAAGAGCTAGCTGATATGGTGGAGAAAAGAAAGGTAGATGTACTGTTTGTGCAGGAGACCAGGTAGAAGAGAAGCAACATCAGGAGCATTGGAGGTGGATTCAAACTGTTCTATCTGTCATGGTCTGCTGCCTGTCAGCCTCCCTGTCACCCTGGTTGAGTGGATCTCCACCCTTCTGGGCGGAGCCTGGATTCTTCCACTCAGCTGAGCACCTGTACCATATTAAGTCTCATAAGCTGTGGTATTTCAGGACCAACTCAACCATCCAGTCTCTGCCAGATTATCTGCCTCCTTAGAGTGGTAACTAGGTTCAGTTCGGCATGCCTTCCATGCAGTCTGTATTAGTGTACTAACACCTTGCTTCTTGTTCTCTTAGACTGCATTCTTCAACATGCTGCAAGAAGTGGACTGCCTGCTCACCCTACTCAGCACATCTTTCCAGCTCAAGGGACTGGCAATTAATCTGGACCTCAGACTTCCCCCAGACCACTCATCTCAGAACCAAGTAAGGTCTCTGTTACCATCTTCTCCGTCAAGGACGGACAGCCCTTCTCATTAAGAACATTCCTGAGACCAAAACTTTCCTCTCCTCTCTTCTCAGAATATTCCACTTGGACCTGAAAAGTCTGGCTAACCTACCTTTGGATCAGACCACGAGCTCTTTTGTCATGAAATAAAGATTTGTGATTACTGTTACTACTTTTGTTGTTTCTTGATTGGGTTCTGCATTTGAGTTTGCTGCCTTTGATTCAGTCAGTTCACGACACTATCATGGTGTAGATGGAGTATGGGTAATCTTGAAGGAAAAGTATGTGAATAGTGTTGTGGAGGGTGAAACATGTCAGACAGGATCATGAGTTTGAAGCTGGAAATTGAAGGGGTGATGTTGAATGTTATCAGTGAATGGGTGATTGTTGTCAGAAGGTGGATATCATTTAAGAGAGGAATTCTGGATGGATGTAATGGTATGGGGGGATAGTGGTGATCAGAGCAGATTTAAATGGATACGTAGGCGAAGGGAACAGAGGTAATGAAGAGATGTTAGGTAAGTGTGCTGTTGAGAAGAGATATGTGGAAAGACAGATGGTGTTAGATTTTATGAAAAGGATGGAAATGGCTAAAGTGGCCACTTGTGCGCAATTAGTGAATTAGATGACTAATCGTTGCTGTTGTTACTAGACGGTACCACTATGCATGAAAGGGTTAAACTAATTAAGATTTTAATTGATGCCAAACTTGGGTAAATTATTATGCATCAATCTACCATCAGATGGAGCTGCAGCATTTTTCAGACATTGTTACAGAAAAATGCCATAATTCTGTTAATCTAGGCTTGAAATTTTTAATAGACCTCATATTGTTAGTTATTTTGAAGGCGAATAAGATCGTGGATTTAAGTGGCAGAAATGAGCTTTCTCTGAAGGGTGGCAGGGCTCTGCCTTAGAAACAGGGTGAGGAGTTCGGTGATTCGGGGGAGGCTCAGAGTAGAGACATTACTTCTCCGCACCGAAAGGAACCAGTTGAGGTGGCTCCCTCCTGGATAAGGTGTTCTGGGCATGACCTGCCAGGAGGAGGCCCCGGGGCCGACCCAGGATATGCTGGAGAGATTATGTGTCTCATCTGGCCTGGGAAAGCCTCGGTGTCTCCTCGGATAAGCTGGTGGACATAGCAAGCGAGACTGAGGTCTGGGTTTCTCTGGTTAGGTTGCTTCTCCCACGACCCAGCCCCAGCTAAGCGGAAGAAAATGAAAGGATGGATGGATGAGTGTTTGTATTGTATATATTATATATATATTTAGAATTTTAGCTTTTAACTTTTATTGAAATGGGTCTCATGAATTATAGAAGAATGTGCATCGGTCATAATGCATGGCACATTGCGCCACACTTTTCAGTTGCATTTCATTTGTTTTTTGGATGCTAATTATCATTTTTTAATAATACATGAACATCTTTTGGAACAACGTGTTTTCATATCATATTTAACATCAGTTAACATTTTTTTTCTTGCTTGTTTTCAGTATAATATGCAATATACATAATTCATAATGCAAGGTGCCACAAAGTTAGGCAGCATTTAAAGTATGGTTCATTATTGAAGACTGTGATTAATGGTTCCAAATGCCTTTGTTTGGAAAATTTTTGAGATTGTCCGTTAAACAGTCCTCAAATTTAACTTGAGTGTTTCTTAATTTTAGACTAATACGTTAGTCTAAAATATATTTCAAGAAATGGGAGGAGCATAGGGTGATATATTAGTGGAGGAAGGTACATGCACATCTTATTGCAGAAGGTGCAATCTTCAAAAGATAGGAGACTGAAAGGTGGCTTGAGGGGAGAACGTAGCTAGGCAGTTTTTGATGGTGCTCTGTCAGATGACTTTGAAAATCAAGACGAGGAAGTAAGCGAAGGCAGAGGCAAAGATGAAAGGGTGGAAGTTGAAGAAGGAAGAATGTTGTGCAGAGTTTAGGCAGGAGTTGAGACAGGCTCTCAGTGGTAGGGAATAGTTACCAAATGACTGAGAAAGTGTAGCTGAAATGGTGAGGGAAACTGCCAAGAAGGTGTTTGGTGTATCCTCTGGACAAAAGAAAGAGGACAAGGAGACTTGCTGGTGGGACAAGGAAGTACATGGAAGTAGTCAAAGGAAGAGGTTAGCAAAGAAAACGTGGGATACACACGGAGATGAAGAAAGTAGACAGGAATACTGGGAGCCTAGGTGTACAACAAAGAGAGGTGTCAAAGTAAAAGGCTTAGAGTGAGTTATTAGAATGAGTTACTTTCTCCTTCTCATTAGGGAAGGAGAAAAGGACTTGTACTGATTGGCTAAACAGAAGATTGAGCTGGAAAGGATGTGTGAGACAGAGAAGGATGGATGGAAGAAAGTTAGTGAACCAGGAGGTGCATAGGATTAGTAAGGAGGAAGTGAGAGCAGCTGTGAAGAGGATGAAGAGTGGAAAGGTAGTTTTTCCAGATGACATGGAGATGTCTAGGAGAGAGGGCAGTGGACCTTTTGACCAGATTGTTTAATAGATTCTTGGAGAGTGAGAAGATTACTGCGGAATGGAGAAGAAGTGTACTGGTACTGATTTTCAAGGGCAAGGGTGATGTGCAGAACTGTAGTAACCACAGAGGGATAAAGTTGATGAGCCATACCATGAAGATATGGGAAAGAATTCTTGAAGTTAGGTTTAGAAGAGAGGTGACGATCAGTGAGCAGCAGTATGGCTTCAAGTTGAGAACGAGCACTACAGATGTGGTGTTTGCTAGAGAAGTGCTGATAGAAATGTATAGAGAAGATCAGAATGAGGTGCCAAGAGAGCAACTGCGGTACTGCATGAGAAAGTCAGAAGTAGCAGAGAAGTATCTGAGGGTGGTGCAGGATATGCATGAGGACAGGAAGACAGTGGTGAGGTGTAGGAATGACAGATGGGTTCGAGGTGGGAGTAGGATAACATCAGGGGTCAGCTCTCAGGCCCCTCTTGTTTGCGATGGTGATGGACAGCTTGACAGATGAGTTCAGGCAGGAATCTGTGGACTGTGATGTTTGCAGATGACATTGTGATCTGTAGTGAGAGTAGGTATGTTTGGATTGGCAGCGCTAACAAAAAGACAGGAGGCCAAGCTGGAGGTGGTAGAGCTGAAGATGCTTTGATTTTCACTAGGAGTGATCAGGATGGACAAGATTAGAAACGAGTACATCAGAGGGACAGCTCAGGTTGAGCATTTTGGAGACAAAGTTAGAGAGACAAGATGAGAGGGTTTGGACATGTGCAGAGGAGGGATAGTGGATATATTGGACAAAGCATGCTAAATTTGGAGCTGTCAAGCAGGAAGAAAACAGTAAAACCACAGAGAAGTTTCTTCCACATTGGCTTTTTTCAGCCCTCAAGGTTGCCACTTGATCAAGCCATGATTTAACCAGAAAATACTATCCTATAACATGTTAATGTGGAAGCAACTTTCAGAATATGCAGTAGTTTTCAGAAACAGACAGATCAGTTATTATACAGGTATGTAGAGAAGAGCTGCTCTCTTGAGATGAGTGTGGCCATGAATTAATTAAACAGTGATAAGTGGTAACATCTGAAACCAAACCCTCTTTATTTGCATCAGTATATCGTGATCTTAGCAATCCAGTCAAATGATCTTATCCATTCTGTACTGACTTTGAATGTTCAGACACTTCACTTGAACATCCTGCTGTACTGCTTGGCTGTCAGTTTCCTCTCTTTTCCCTGTCTTCTTCTAACACAAATGCACACACTTACCAGCAGCAGCCTAATGAACCCATGTAGAGTTTGCTGAAGCACCTCATTTATGATTCATTTGGATGCATTACTGATGCTGTTGAAGGGTCTGAGAGGCACAAAGAAAAAGAGGAGAGAGAAAGAGAGAATTATGGGATGCTGTCAGTTGTTTTGATGTCCCTCCGCTATGTCACACAGCCCGAAGCACAATAATTTGACACACAAAAAAAAAAAGTGATAGAAACTTGAACTTCATGCCATCAACTTGTCATCTCCTGCAGAGTGGATAATCCGATTAACATGTGGAACTCCTGCTGTATAACCGTGTATGTTAATGTGGAAACTAATTATTTTGTTGCAAACACATTGCAAATTCTACAAATTAATACAGATAACTGAGAAAATGATCTTGATGAAGCTACATTTTCAATTACGGGCTTAACTACCCTGATGATTTGCCCAATAAGCTGAACTGTTCTGTTTCATACTGATATTTGGAATGCTGATATTAGATGAATATATTTAGATTTGATTTATGTTCATGTTTTTTTTTTTTTTTTGCCTTTCAAAGCACCAAATATTCTGCGGCTGAATATGAGAGATATTTTGTGAATCCACATCATTCTGCCTCTGCAAGTTAACAAAAGGTTGTAAAAATCAGTGCCAGGTGACAGATAAAATATAGTTGTTGCATATGTAGATCTATAATAAAATATAACGTATTTAAGGCGCTCACACTGTGTTCCTTTGCTGTTTCAAGTGTGAACCTGAACTTTAAAGATAATTTTTTGTCCATTCTCAATGACAGAATAGAATGAAACAAGATTGTGCAATGTGACAATACACAAATTGTAGAAATGTTTATATGAAGACAGGAGGTCTGTGTAAATGAATAATCAGTACCACAGCACAGAAATGATCACTGACAGGGTTAGGAGAAATTAGGTCATGTAATAAAAATAAATAAAATAGAGCGATTCGAAGGAAAGGTGCTCCAATGTTCCCTTTATTACCAGGTTTAGCAGAAGATACAGTGGCTCATCCTTTATGAGAAGGAAAACAATTTCACAATTCATACAGTAGCAGTGGCCCATTCACAAAAACAATCAACATAATGGACACAGTGGCACCAATTATGATTATTCTAATCCTCAAGCAGAGTTATGATTTTGGAACTTTAGGGCTCCTCATTAGCCCATCAGTGGTTAAAAAACATTATTTTTAAAAAAAATTTTGATTATATCTAAATGTCGACAGAAGGAAGTAAATGAAATGTGTAATTTCTGGGAGAACGGGGATTTTCTTGTCTACTTTCTGATTTACAAGCTCAGTTTCTGAAAGCTCATAATTCTCCTGCTGGGAGATGAGAGATTGACAGGTTCACCAATTAGCCGGCGTGACTTAAAATGATGGAGATGGGCAACTTCTGCAGAGCAATATGTGGTGCGAAGATAAGAAATACCCATGTGGTTGGTAACACTTCCAAGAGAGAGTGCACAAACGTGTTTGCCTGCATTATGCTTTTCAGTCATAACCTGGTCAACAAAACTGCCATACTGCAGCACAAAAATGTTTGTTTTATTAGCTTTTTGTAAAGTTACTATTCACTGCTGACCGTTCCATATTTCTGTTTCTAACTACAGTCTCTGGTGAGGGTCTAGTCTTTGCTTTAATTTTTGAATACGCATATCACTAAAACTGTGCAGTCCTCATACCACTCACAATATAAAAATGCGACTCATTCATGAGATGAAATTAGCTTTAATGGCTCCCCATCAACCTCAGAGTCCACTTTAAGATTCTGGTTTTGACTTTTAGAGCTCTGCATTGGCAAGCACTCTGTGTACGTCCCTGAACTTTTGCATCCATACATCCCCGGCAGATCCCTAAGGTTCTGTGAGCAGGGCCTGCTGGCAGTGCATCATACAAAGCTGACAACCTAAAGGAGACAGAGCTTTGGCCACAGTGGCCGTCAGATTCTGTAAATTTCTCTTGAGCTTGAGATCTGTAGACTGGTTTCTTTTAAAATGCAGCTAAAAACTCATCTTTTTAAACCTGTTTTTGGTTAACTTTTTCTTATTATTTTTTTATTATTTAGCACTTTGTGATATTTATGTTGAAAGGTGCTGCATAATAAAATTTTACTTACTTTTTACTTTAGTTATGTCAGGGGCAAGAGTATTAATGCTTCTGAAAAGATAAGTTACTGGACCAAGTTTCAGATGAACGTCTTGGTTGTAAAATAATTTAAACCATGTCTGGTGGTTTTGGCATGCAGGGCTCAGTAGCGCCTACCAGAGGGGGGCAGTCTGAACAGTTTGCATGGGGGGTGTGAGGGGTCTGAAGTGATGCTGCCCACCTATTTTCTGACTCTTCCTAAAGTCCAGTGGTCATCTCTATAGTCTAATTAATGGTGTTATCTCAGACAGTCTCTTGGCTGTAGTTTTATGTTTGCCTACATGATGGTCTCTGCCCATTAGGCACGTGCAAAGGTTTCACAGTTTGACCTTCAACATGATAAAAATTTTTTTTAAAAAGCATGCTTGTGCGACCTGAAAGGGAAAGAATTGGATATTAATTGGATAGAATTTAGCTTCACTGTTTTACTTGATTTCTGGTTTGCTAATCTTGGGCCCTAATAAGTTTGATAAAACTGAGCACATTCAGGCTTCTTGACTACAAACCATTTATATTAAAGTGTTCAGCTTAAACTCAGGGTATCTAATCAACTAATAAATAGCTGCACAGGAATTTGGCTTAGCAGAGTTGTATTTCTCAGAATAAATCCTTCAGATTGTGGTTTAAGAACAACTTTTACATATGTAACTCTGCTACACTTAAAGAATAGGTAAGTCATCAGCATATTGTTTTGTTTCTTTCAGTGGCTCTAATTAAGCCAGCAGCCTTGTACATGTTTTTCAAATACAGCATCTGTGGAGATACGCACTGCTTTGGGGAAATTGCCTTCTCTGCTGAGATCATTTAGTAACACTACAAAGTGCTTGCTGGTGATACCATTTTTTTTTATGTAATCCTTGTTCTGAGCCCTTCTCTGTTGGGCAAACTATCATCATTATGCTGAACAACACAGACACCAAGATACCCCTCGGCGGCTTTACCGCATTTGTTCACTCTGCATCTTTGTCTGACTGCACACACATGTATTGTTAGCCTGTGGATAACATTTGGCTTTGCAGGGGCACTTAGCAAATGACACACTGACCAGTCCTTACCTTTTCTCCATGTTTTTGCTATGCAGACGTGCATATGTGTGTGCATAAACTATAATGTATTTTCTGTGCCTGTATGCAGCCTTTTATGGTGACTGGTTATAATTTGGTCCTGTGCATGACTATGCTGATTTCTGCCTGCAGCTATCTGACTGATTGACAGCGCTGTATTCCCAGGATATACCCTGAGGTGGCACCTAAATGTTGAATAATACATACTGTCAGCATCTGCCATAAACTGGAATGGTGTGTGTCACAGGTTTTAGTTACCAGTCAACACTCAGGCATTTTGTAGACATATAAACAATACATTATTTTGATAAGCTGTATTTTGGTCCCATTGTGATGAAGTTTCTTCCATATCTTAACAGCAAATTCTGGTGCTAGTGCAGGATTTCTGTGCTTGAGTTTCTCCACCAGTATAAACATTTCAAAACTGAAGCGCCTCATAAAGTTCCTGTCAGTGATCAACATACCTACGAAAGCCTTACAGCTCAGAGTCTCTTGGTTTGATTTCATCAGTTAGGATTGTGTCCAGGGTGGAATGTACAAAATCAATGTGTTTAAAATGAAGCGTGAAATGTCAGAAATAAATGTGTCTATGGAAAAAAGAAGCCTATATGTATGGTGTGACGGATACACAGTCATATTAAATATGTACTTAGAGTAATTCTGATAATATTTTTACTTACAAGCATCATTTTTTTTTCAGTTCCTCTGGATGTCTGGCTCCGCTCAGGTTGAGCTGAGCTATGCAGACAGTCACCATACATAGTAATAAAAATGGAAGTGTTCCATTTGATCATGCAAACATAACTTTTTTCTTTTTCTACATTCAGAAACACTGTGGATGTGGATATGAGGAAAAAGGTATTTTGAAACACATTTGACTGCTGCCTGTGTCCATGCTGTGCAGCTGCAGACAAGTTGGCCAAAGCACTCTCTCCTGTTAAAACCACAATGCTGTGCTAAGGCTAAGGTGTAACCTGAGCTTATTTCTTCCTTTGTACTTTTGACTGGTACTGTATATTATGCTGAAATTCAAATTAGCATGATGTCATGATGCAGTTTCACTAGAGAATTCAATAAATGCACACTTGGACAAGTAAAGCTGCCTATTTGCACCTACACAGTTGCAAGTACAAGTAAACAATCCAAAAGAGAAAACTGCCGTTCCTCCATCTTTCACTCCCTTTGAGTTAGATAAAAATGCCAGATAAGCTTAAAACATGAATAGTGGCAACCTAATACAAACTTAAATGTTGGTCTAATGAGGGTAATTTGTTTCCTTCCTGGGCACAATCAAAACCATTCATTGTGTTGTTATGTCTGCTCTGCAGCACAGTATCAGACATTACGACTTTAGTGTGATAGAGGACCAAATAGCTTCTTTTATGGTGTCTATCAGCCTGTAGTCAAAATTTATTGCAGCCTGAATGGCCTCATTAACCTTGGCCTGCCCAGGCACTCTGTATTAACACAGAGATTTAATGAACTGTCAAACATTTATGGGAGGATACATCTCAACTTCACTGAGAATGTGTGTGTGAGAGAGATATATGCATGTATATGCATCACTGAGCTTGTTAAGATAAGGTACTGAATTTACACCTGCATGCAGCTACCTGTGGTCTCTGTGTGCAGCATGTGCAGTGTATTATGGTACGTCAATGAGCTGATATCAAGAGGATGAACATCATTCCATAAAACAATCACTCAGGAGCAGACCCTCCTCAGTTCCTCTTCTCTTCTGTTTCTTCCTGTCTTTGTTCCTTTACTATTTTCATAAATCCACAGCTTTTTTTATTTGTTTTCTTGTATCCACTCCTGTCTTACGATAGTGATGTGCGTTTTAAAATTGCTTCTGCAGAACAAACTACCTCATTCACATCAGGACCTCTCCAACATTAGACGCTTTCAAAACCTGTTTGAAAACCTACTTTTATTCTTTGGGTTTAAATGAGTTCTGAGTATTTTTATTTCTGTTGTTTGTACTCAGGTTTTCTCCCTTTATGTTTCCTTTTTTTACATATATAAATGCTGTCATTTTCTCTTGTGTTTTTATGTTATTTGGTTGTTTTAGATGTACCACACTTTGCTCAACAGCTGTTGTTTTTAAATATGCTATAGAAATAAACTTGACAATTTGAAATCTTCTTTCTCCTCACATATACACATAAGACCTTCAGGTCTTGATTAATCAGGCCCCATCTTATCTTAAAGACCTCATAGTACCGTATCAGCACAGTCGAGCACTTTGCTCTAGGGCTGCTGGCTTACTTGTGGTTCCAAGGGTGGGTTTAAAAGTAGAATGGGAGGCAGAGGCTTCAGCTTTCAGGTCCCTCTTCTGTGGAATCAGCTCCCAGTTTGGATTCAGGAAACTCTATTTTTAAGATTAAGCTTAAAACTTAAAACTTTCCTTTACGTATGATAAAGCTTATAGTTAAGGCTGGATCAGATGACCCTGAACCACCTCTTAGTTATGCTGCAATAGACCTAGGCTGCTGGGGGGTTCCCATGCTGCACTGAGTGCGTCTTCTTCACTCACCTCTTCTCATTCTCTCTGTATTTATAAACCACGGCATTTAATTATTAGTTATTATTAATCTCTGGCTCTCCCCCACAGCATGTCTTTTGTCCTGTCTCTCTCCCCTCAGCCCCAGCTGGTCACAGTAGATGGCTGCCCCTCCCTGAGCCTGGTTCTGCCGGAGGTTTCTTCCTGTTGAAAGGGAGTTTTTCCTTCCCACTGTCCAAAGTGCTTACTCATAGGGGGTCGCTTTGATTGTTGGAGTTTCTCTGTAATTATTGTAGGGTCTTTATGTTACAATATAAAGCACTTAGAGGCGACTGTTGTGATTTGGCACCATTGTATGAATAAAATTGAACTGAAAAAAAAATGAAAAATTGAATCTTTGCTATTGCAAATGGTTGAATCACATTTCACAAAATCATTTGGTGAGAGTTTATTTTAAGAGAGGCCAGCATACAACTTATTAACATGTGTAGACTACAACACTTTCAAGCTGTACAAACTACACCAAATTATTTCTAAATGCCAGTTTTTCTTTGATTGGTTTTGCTGAAGGCTCAAGCCTTCAGTGCTGCTTTGTAATGTTTATGCTACTTATTTTAGACATTCTGAGCCTTGTGTTAAGAAATGTAGAAATAGTTTATTATGCATTTAGATCTACTACTAAAAAGAAGGAATAGCAGAAGCTACTGTTAGTATGAAAGTGAGGTGCTGCAACAGGAATTGGCTAATGGTCCATTGGACACAGTCAGTTTGTTGAATTGGGAGTAACGAGAGGCATCTTGTTATTGGACTTTGGCCACTGGCATTCTCCACCACTGGAAAGAGAGACTAATGCTACCCTGCTGCATATTTAAGTCAGGGCTGCCCCAGGGATACTATCTACTGTTAAATTCACAACCCAACCTGAGCCATATACTGCAGAATTTAACCGCCTTATTATGCTCTGCCTTTACATGTCATCTTTGCAAAATGATCATCTCTTAGATTTACCAATATTTACAATGTTTTTACCCTCAGGAGGAGGTTTTGTATTGGAAGTTGTGTCTCTGAAAGTCTCACCCCAGTTAATGCAGCAGACTCTAGAGTTATCACTTCATACCAGACTGGGTCCAGTTCTACTTGGTAATGTGCCTTCTAATGCTTTGTGCTTTGTAGAGCTGTAACTAAAATTATCTATAAAGACTGCATGCTTTGCTTACATGCCTGCACAAGGGAAGACAGTGTGAGTTGAAATGCTGTTCAGGGGCCTGTACTACGAATCAGATACTACTGCAGGCAGGAAAGTGACATTTTTACAAGGAAAGAGCAAACTAGAAAGAAAAATAACAGAAAAATATGAACATGTTAAACACCAAAAGGCCACAGTAACATGTGTGTGCTTTAAATGCTGCTGGTCAGTGAGAATGGAAAAGCACCAAATTAGGTTAATTTAAAGCCAGGAAGGAAGGCTAACTGAAACTGCTTACTGATTTATCAGTATCACTGCCTCGTCACTGACATATGTTAAGATCTGGCTATGGTAATACCTGTGCATTCCTTCAAATTAATGCGTCAATATTTTGTGGCTTTAATTTAATTTTAAGCACACACACACAGACACACAGACACACACGCACACACACACACACACACACACACACACACACACACACACGCACACAAAACATAACCCAAACCAGTATATGGCCTGACTTGCAAATTTTATATAAGGTTATAAAATATAAGGCTTAGGTTCCCTGTTTAAAGATCATATATCAAGCTTTATAGAACAATAATGTTGCCTGCTCCCAACAGAAAAAATGCATAAAGATGCTGCAGAGTATCTGGATTTCTTATTGGTATTATTGGTTTCATGAGGGAAAAAATAAAGATGTCCTCTATAACTTTAGATCTTCTGACCATCTTCACACTGAGGTCTGAAGGCTCTTCCAAGAACTGGTGACACTATTTTCCAGAGACTAGATTGGTCACTAAGCTGTGTGCGTACAGCCGTGTGTGTGTGTGCGGCCGTGTGTGTGTGTGTGTGTGTGTGTGTGTGTGTGTGTGTGTGTGTGTGTGTGTGTGTCTGTCTGTCTGTCTGTTTCCTCGTGTAAATGTTTAGGCTCAAAGAGAGCCTGTAACATTATTTACAGGTATAAGGAGGTTTTACACTAGAGAGTTGTGTCACATCAGATGTGTGTATAGCCAGTAGCATTTAAGAGGACATTCATAGGTTTTCTGTATCAATATTATAATCAGTAAGAATTAAAATACTTGTATAGAATTTAATTTGGCCTTGTTATCACAGGCCAGTGACTGTTACTAAGCTCAAATAAAAATGTAATGGATTATATAATTTTGCCAATTGAATAAGCTCAGTGTGGCCAGGAAAATTAACAGCTTCTTTAAATATTAGATGCACGCATGTATTCAACATGTATTTTATGACATTACAAGAAGAAATATTTTTATTATGGTTTATTTATGTGTTATTTTGTTTTTTCAAGAAAAGTGCTAAACAGTACAGAGAAAAGACAATGCAGGTGACTGCTCAGCTTTCAAACTAAAATGTAACCAGTTATCTCAAATGGAGAATGCAGAGTGCAATTAGGTTTTACTGAGTCTCTTCACTGCTTCATGCACTAACATTATTTTCTGCAAAGCTTTGGACCTGATAAATTGAATTTTAATGCCTAAATAAACTTTTCTAGGACATGAGGTCATGGCTATTAACCTGCTCTCTGGACCCCCATTCTACCATTGATAGGACAGGGAAGTGGTGGCAGCTGTGCGACAGAGGAGAATTAAGGATGGATTATGTTGCATATAGAAATGTCTTTTGCATTCTTGCAAAAATAGCTTAACTGCAGAGATGACCAGGTTAAATGTCAGTTTGCTTATTATTTATGCATTTGCTTGTATTCAAGTCATGCACATACACAGATTCTGTCTCTAATTCTACCCTTTTCATGTCCCACTGCTTAAAATATGCTATTTCCCTTTTCTTGCTGTCTCATGTGGTCCCCATTTAGTCCTGTATGTGTGTCCTATATGTGGTCTCCTCACCGAGTCACAGATATCAGGTTCCTTTGGTCAGAACAAGACAGAACTATTTTTCAGTTGATATACAGTTCACACAAAAGCACTAATTTCTCACTGAAAGTCTATTTAAACACTTGGATACTTAATGATTTTTAAGACAATAAACTTTTAATGCAATTCACTATATATATTAAACAATAATAGTCTTTTTTCCTCTACCATTTTTTCACCTCTATGTCCTGAGGCTTGTCTCAGTATTTTTAACCTGAGTTAACCTAACAAGGGAAAAGCCTGGTGATGGTGACTCATTGTGTGTGTGTGTGTGTGTGTGTGTGTGTGTGTGTGTGTGTGTGTGTGTGTGTGTGTGTGTGTGTGTGTGTGCTTTCTGTAGGTGTGTGGGGTGTGTGTGGGCAATATCACAGGAATTTCTCTCAGTGAATTAGTGCAGGGACAAATTAACACATGAATGTCTGAGCCAGAGGAAAAGAGGATGCTTACCCACTCACAGTCCTCCACAGCCAGAAACAGGGGGGTTTCCACGATGACCAACTGGTTCTTGGCCAACAGGGGAAACACTACACAGAACACTTGCTATTATGAGATTACTATTACTGTATTATTTCTCTTTAGTTTTTGGATTATAGTCCGAAATCTTTACAAAAATGGTTTCCCTAAGTTTGAATTGTTTCATGGAGACAGTCACAGAACCAAAATCATGTAACTCCAATGTCAACTACCCAAAGGTAAACCGTTAGCACAAAGCTTCAGGAAAAAGTTGCCAAATCTCAATTTAACTGGTTTATTCTGTCCACATTAAAAACAAAACATGCTAATATTTTGGTCTTTTGGCCATTAAATCAATTGTAATTAAACTCATGGTTACAAATAGTAGGTGCCATACTGTTCTAACAGTCTTGAAGGTGTGTTATCCATGTCAGTCATTTAGTAACCAAGAGCACCGTCGCAGTTATGTGTTCACATGCACTTCCTGACAAACTGCCACAGCCTGGAGTGATTCAAAGAACAAGTCAGCATGATATTACATTGCTCAGAAGGCAAGTGGGAAAAGAGGCCCCTTCTGGAGCCAGACCCAGAAGGTTAGTGTCCAGTGGCCAGGCCTAGATTCTTGGGAGTTGGCTGGGCACAGCCTGAAGAAATAACAAGGATCCGCCACCCTGTGAGCACACCACCTGTGGGGAAAAGCATTAGGGAGTGCATTGTGGAATGGGCAGCGAACAAAGACAGGAGCCTGAGCATGTGTACAGCACCTGCAGGCCCACACTTTGGGAACCACTGCCCTATAGTATCCTTGACTTGTGGCAATATTACAGATGACTCACCGTTGTCTGCGACAACTCACTCATACTCATACTCATACAAACACAAACTGCACTCTTATTTTTTGTTAGTGTTTGTCTCTCCCTGGTCCTCATCATCACCGGAGACGCCCACACAGTTAAGTAATCAAAGTGTCTTTTTCTGCATTTTGTTGTTTATTAGGGAGAAAACAGATTTCAGAAAGTGCAAACTGAACCACTGGGTCATTTCGAGCTGTGGGACACTGAATTTATTGATGATATTTCAAACATAACTTTTACTGCAAAAGGACATGTTAGCACTATGTAAGAATTTGTCATTTTTGTCCACAATCCACACATCTTTTACAAACTAAGTGCAATTTTACTTTGCTGTTAATATTTCAGTATTATGCTATTAATCAGGGTTTTTTTTTTTTTAAATATTATCCTCTTTACCTGACACACTGTAGACAGATTTTTATTTCTTGCTATTACAGGACATGTAGGTCAAGTACTCCTAATAAAGCTGTTCAGCTCTGCTGGGACCTATTGAGCTTGGGGATAAGAAAGTGATGATTAAAAGCTGTAGCAGGTTTAATCCTTTTATTGGAGGTTTGACCATGTGGATGAGATCCACATGATTCTCAAAGGACCAATAATCACTGAATAAATAACTCCTTGGGGGCCTTTAAAGAGATCAATGTTGATAGATAAATCTCAGCTGATTGGAAGACTAGTCTATCAGTCTGACTGAGCTCATCTGAGGTCAATAATTTACAGATTTTCTCACAACCTCTAAGACCACAACAGTCAGCAGTACTCAAAGCTTTTATAGCAAAAGGAATAAACTGTTGGAATTCAGAATATAACCAGTCAATACTGAAAGTATTCAGTTTCTATTATATATTGTTAGAGTTTGTTGAAGGATGGATTTTCTTTGTCCTCTTTGGAAAAAAATCAAAGAATACCATAAATATAAATACACAACATTGCGAAAAGTATTCAGTCACCCATCCAAATAATTGAATTTGAGTGTTAGAATCACTTCCATGGTATATAAAACCAAGCACCTAGGCATGCAGACTACATCTATAAATATTTGTGAAAGAATGGTCCAGTACAAGTTCAGATGTTAAATTTCCTTGTTACTAGATATTCCACGGTCATCTATAATTGGTATTATAACAAAGTGGAAGTGATTGGGAATGACAGCAACTCAGCCATGAAATGGTAGGCCCTGTAAAATAACAGAGCTGGGTCAGCAGATGCTGAGGTGCATAGTGTACAGAGGTCACCAACTTGCACTACAGACCTTCAAACTTCATGTAACCTTCAGATTAGCTCAAGAACAGTGTGTAGAGAGCTTCATGGAATGGGTTTCCATGGGCGAGCAGCTGCATCCAAGCTTTACATCACCGAGCGCAATGCAAAGCGTCAGATGCAGTGGTGTAAAGCAAGCTGCTACTGGACTCTATAGTATAAAGTGTGGTGGAGGGAGGTTTATGGTGAGGGGTTGTTTTTCAGGAGTTGGGCTCGGCCCCTTAGTTCCAGTGGAAGGAACTCTTATTGCTTCAGCATACACTTTGGACAAATTCATGCTCCCAACTTTGTGGGAACAGTTTGGGGATGGCCCCTTCCTATTATAACATGACTGCACACCAGTGCAAAAAGCAGGTCCATAAAGACATGGATGAGTGAGTTTGGTGTGGAAGAACTTGACTGGCCTGCACAGAGTCCTGACCTCAACCCGACAAAACACCTTTGGGATGAATTAGAGTGGAAGCCTTCTCATCCAACATCCGTGTCTGACCTCACAAGTGTACTTCTGGAAAAATGGTCAAAAGTTTCCTTAAACACACTCTTAAACCTCGTGGAATACCTTCCAAGAAATGTTGAAGCTGTTACAGGTGAAAAGGGTGGGCCAAAATCATAATAAACCCGATATTTTAAGAATTGGATTCACTCAATTTCATATGTGTGTGAAGACAGATGAGTAAATACTTTTGGTAATAAAACGCACATACTGAAATGCAAAAAATAGACCAACTTTGAAGACAAAGTGCATTATAAATGGCAGATAACTTGGGCTGACAGATGAATAGAGGTTGACCACCACATTGCTAATCCTTGAGTCTGTTGCAGGGCTTTTCTCATGTCTTATTCTTGCCTCCAAGTCCTTCATCTTTCTGAATGTGACCCAAAAATTTATATCCGTGTACCATCATGAAAAACACCTCAATTTTTAAAACACATTTAGATGAGCTAGAACAAGTGTATCCTTTGTGGAAGTCTTTTCACCTGTGACATAAGAGCTGTGACACATATGAACCCTGATAGAGGACTCTACAAATGCAAGTTTCTACCTGTTTGCTTCAGCTGCATTTCTTTTTGACAATTTAACTAATTTAGTTTCCACAATCATGGCATGTTTACAAGTGCAAACAGTCAAGGTTAAATTATATTCATGATACTGCCTAACATTCAGCAGTAATTTGCTGTATTTCATATTGTCATGTAGTAATTTTACTCTGTTTATACCCCACTCTGCACTTACTCAATAGTTATTAATCTTTGGCTCTCTTCCACAGCATGTCTTTTGGCCTGTCTCCCTCCCCTCAGCCCCAACCGGTCACAGCAGATGACTGCTCCTCCCTGAGCCTGGTTCTGCTGGAGGTTTCTTCCTGTTAAAAGGGAGTTTTTCTTTCCCACCATCACCAAGTGCTTGGTCATAGGGGGTTGTTATGACTGTTGGGTTTGGGTAATTATTGTAGGGTCTTTATCTTACAGTATAAAGAGCCTTGAGGCAACTGTTTGTTGTGATTTGGTGCTATATAAATAAAAATGAATTCAATTCAATTCAATTTCATTTATATAGCACCAGTCACAAAATGTTACATCCTATTTTACAGCCTTTGCTGGACTAAGGATTTTGCCATTGGTTGACACACCTCTGCAACATCGCATGGAGCTGTGGGGCGGTCACTCTGGAGTGACAGACTGGGGTGGTGGTTCTCACCTTCAAGATGGTGGATCGGAGGGTGTGCTCCAGCTATTGAGGGATCACACTCCTCAGCCTCCCTGGGAAGGTCTTTGCCAGGGTGCTGGAAAGAAGAGTTTGTTAGTTTGAAGAAGAAGCAGCAATCATAAAATTTTTGTTGCAAGTGATTTGGATGGACAGAGTCAGAGGTTAGTACATTAGAGAGACAGTTCAGGATATCTCTTTTTGCAGTATTTTTATTGGTCTTTTGTGTTTCTCATGTCTCCCTAGCTTTGATTTAAACAGTAGTTGTAGATAGTTTATTTCTCTTGTTTCACTGGTGGTTGTGTCTTCCCTTTGTGATTATACACTGCTCAAAAAAAATAAAGGGAACACTTAAACAACACAATATAACTCCAAGTAAATCAAACTTCTGTGAAATCAAACTGTCCACTTAGGAAGCAACACTGATGGACAATCAATTTCACATGTTGTTGTGCAAATGGAATAGACAACAGGTGGAAATTATTGGCAATTAGCAAGACACACTCAATAAAGGAGTGGTTCTGCAGGTGGGGACCACAGACCACTTCTCAGTACCTATGCTTTCTGGCTGATGTTTTGGTCACTTTTGAATGTTGGTGGTGCTTTCACACTCGTGGTAACACGAGATGGACTCTACAGTCCACACAAGTGGTTCAGGTAGTGCAGCTCATCCAGGATGGCACATCAATGCGAGCTGTGGCAAGGTTTTCTGTGTCTGTCAGCGTAGTGTCCAGAGGCTGGAGGCGCTACCAGGAGACAGGCCAGTACACCAGGAGATGTGGAGGAGGCCGTAGGAGGGCAACAACCCAGCAGCAGGACCGCTACCTCCACCTTTGTGGAAGGACGAACAGGAGGAGCACTCCCAGAGCCCTGCAAAATGACCTCCAGCAGGCCACAAATGTGCATGTGTCTGCACAAACGGTTAGAAATTGACTCCATGAGGATCGTATGATGGCCCGACGTCCACAGATGGGGGTTGTGCTCACAGCCCAACACCGTGCAGGACGCTTGGCATTTGCCAGAGAACACCAGGATTGGCAAATTCGCCACTGAAGAAGAAGAAGAAGAAACAGCCTTTATTGTCCCACAGAGGGGAAATTTGGGTGTAACAGCAGCCGCAGTTATTATAAATATAAATAAAGATATAATAATTCACACTATTAAGAAAAGAATATATATAAAATCAACAAACAAGATTAACCTTAATACTACTAATAATAACACTATATACAATGTACATGATGTGCCTGTGTGTTGAACCTTAACAGGCCGGACTATTTACAGTATATTATATATTATCCTACATTGTGTAGGCTATTGTGGTTTTTGTTGGGAGCAGTGATGGTTATAAAGTCTTACAGCTGCTGGGAGGAAGGATCTACGGTAACGCTCCTTTGTGCATTTAGGATGCAGCAGTCTGTCACTGAAGGAGCTCTCCAGCTCAGCAACAGTTTCATGCATGGGATGGGAGACCTTGTCCATCAGTGATGTTATTTTGGTCAGAGTCCTTCTGTCTCCCACCACCTGCACTGAGTCGAGAGGACATCCTAGGACAGAGCTGGCTTTCCTGATGAGCTTGTCTATCCTCTTCCTCTCAGCTGTAGACAAGCTGCTGCTCCAACATACTGCTGCATAGAAGATGGCTGATGCCACCACAGAGTCATAGAAGGTCTTCAGGAGTGTCCCCTGCACTCCAAAAGACCTCAGCCTTCTCAGCAGGTAGAAGGCGCCCTGTGCTCTTCACAGATGAAAGCAGGTTCACACTGAGCACATGTGACAGTCTCTGGAGACACCGTAGAGAGCGATCTGCTGCCTGCAACATCCTTCAGCATGACCGGTTTGGCAGTGGGTCAGTAATGGTGTGGGGTGGCATTTCTTTGGAGGGCCGCACAGCTCTCCATGTGCTCGCCAGAGGTAGCATGACTGCCATTAGGTATCGAGATGAGATCCTCAGACCCCTTGTGAGACCATATGCTGGTGCGGTTGGCCCTGGGTTGCTCCTAATGCAGGACAATGCTAGACCTCATGTGGCTGGAGTGTGTCAGCAGTTCCTGCAAGATGAAGGCATTGAAGCTATAGACTGGCCTGCCCGTTCCCCAGACCTGAATCCGATTGAGCACATCTGGGTCATCATGTCCCACTCCATCCACCAACGTCACGTTGCACCACAGACTGTCCCGGAGTTGGCGGATGCTTTTGTCCAAGTCTGGTAGGAGATCCCTCAGGAGACCATCCGCCACCTCATCAGGAGCATGCCCAGGCGTTGTAGGGATGTCATACAGGCACATGGAGGCCACACACAATACTGAGCCTCATTTTGACTTGTTTTAAGGACATTACATCAAAGTTGGATCAGCCTGAGGTGTTTTTCCACTTTAATTTTGTGTGTGACTCCAAATCCAGGCCTCCATTGGTTAATAAATTTGATTTCCGTTGATGAGTTTTGTGTGATTTTGTTGTCAGCACATTCAAGTTTGTACAGAACAAAGTATTCAATGAGAATATTTCATTCATTCAGATCAAGGATGTGTTATTTGAGTGTTCCCTTTATTTTTTTGTGCAGTGTATGATCCTCCCTTATTACTGTATCTTCACCTGTATCTTGTTACCTTTTTAAATCACTGCATATCAGTACTTAGTTTTCCTTGGATTTGTGCTTTTTTATTAGTTTACAGGATCTAACATTGTTGGACTTGTGTATTTCCACCTACAGCTTTTGTTGTTGCAAATTTCCCTCACAGCTTGTGTTAGCACCTCCTGCAGGGTTATAAAGTTATCATGCTGTGTCTTAAGCTGCTCATGTGTCCTTTGATTGGGTGACCTCTTTGAGTCCCATTACATATCACAGCACTGACATGACAGAGCATTCTAGGTGTGGCAGCAAAGGAGGAAGGAAGGAGACCAAGAGGAGAACAATGTGGATATCAACAAAGCTGTTCACTTAGGCTACGTTCACACTGCAGCCTGAAGTGACCCAATTCCGATTTTTTGTGAAATCCGATTTTTTTTTTTTGCATGGTTGTTCACATTTCCAAATACATGTGACTTGTATGTGATCTGTGGGTGAACTGCAAGCAAACCGGAAATGTCCCGCATGCGCAGCAGAGGATGCAAAAATGTCCTCAGTGTTTGCAGAAGTAAGTTTGTTTTTCTTCCCACTTCCACGTAGCAAGACGCAGAATAGTGACGTTTGTAGAGTATCACTGATGTCGGATGAATGCGACCTGGCCGTGCAGACACAGATCACATTTGAAAAGGATTTAGGACCACATATCCAAGTGGCCTGCATTGCAATTAAAAAAAATCGGATCTGTGTTGCTCAGACTGTCATGAAAAGATCAGATACAGGTCACATAAGAGCAAAAAAATAGCAATTGGGTCACTTCGGGCTGCAGTGTGAACGTAGCCAAAACTGTGTTCATTCCGTAACCTTAAACATGTAGTTATTGTCAGGTAACTACATAGATGGATGAAAATCTCCCAGTCCTAATAGTGTGATTTTATAACCAAACAAAATTGTTTTCCAAAGTATAACACAGTACTTTTTACATATTTTTAAAACCATAATCTTTTCTTTAAACAGCTTCTTGTGACTAAATCTAATGAAAGATCAGAGAATACCTTATTACTGGCAGACAGTATTGATAGGTTCCACAAGTCTGTTTTCACCTGTTTTCTAGTTATTCCACATCATCTTTCTATTTAGTATTCCTCGTCTTCTTTCCAATTTTGTATTTTCTTTTGTTTTCCTTGTGTTCCTAGTCTTCTTCCCTTGTGTATGACCTTCTTGGACTTTGCTGTTTAACTGGTATTTTTCCATGTATGATCTCAGCCTGTTTTATTAAAAGATTTTGGATTTTTGTCCCCCATTTGGTCCTGTTCTCCTGTGAACTATTACAACACTCAGAAGCAAACCTTTGACCAAAGATGTGTTTGCATTACAGTACAGACTGTTAGACTGTTACAGTTAGACTGGAGTCCTAAGTGATGAGTGTACTCAGCATACACGGTCAAAAACATACAAAGAAAACTACAGCATTAATCCTTAGAGGTTGTAAATGCAATAATGGACGGCAAGGTTTAGTCTGAAATGATATATTTCCAGGCTGTGACAGAAGTTGAGCAGTGATTCTAATTCTGAGGCCCAAACCGAGGAGAGTCTTGACTAAACTACATCTCAAAGTGTCGGTCAAACACTTATCAGAAAACAAACAAACAAAAACCAGTACAGCATTAACACAATGCCTGATTACAAGTGACTGAATGTGATGAGTGGAATTTCTGGGGCAACATCACCCACACACATAACTGCAGCTAAATTCTGTTTAAATTAGGATGGCTGCTTCACTCACATTCAAGAGAAATTAAAACCACTGATTAAGTTTTCACCACAGAAGAAGGTCTAAGTGCTGCTCTTTGTCTTTTAAATGGCTGGCTTACATTCTTGGACAAAACCCTTCAAAACTCACTTTGTCTGTGTGTCATGCATGAACAGAAGAATGCCAGGTAGAGAAAGGAGGCAGTGTATGTGCAACAACAGCAGCGTTTCTTGGCTCGCCTTTCATGAAAGCTCTTGATCCTCTTTTCAGCGGTAGGCCGGGGAGCTTTAGAAGGTTGCTCTATTTTAGCAATGACAGACAAAGTGTTGGAAGTGCAGCCAAACATCCCCCAGCTGTCACATCGATGTGCAGATTATGGCCTTGTTTTCGTGCTCCCACGTGGTTCACAGAAAGCTGACACATGCTCGTCTCTTCCCGTCGTTTCTTTTCTCGCCCCTCTCGTCGTCTTCTCCTGTATTCTTCTTGCATCCTTTCATGTCACTTCACTCCTCTTAGCTTTGAGACAAAAAGTAAGGAAAGGATGAAAAGCTACACATGTGGTGCCAATACATCTTTATTTTTTAAGTTTGAATGACAATTTACATAAGCAAGCAGTGATACCCTCTCTTAGTGTCTCTGTAGGCTACTAAATATGCACAAGATGACCATAGGTCTCATTGTCACTGAATTGTCTCATTACTCCTTGAAACAGCTTTGCAGTCCAGTGACACGACAACCTGTTAATGAATCTTTGCCTAAAGGATAAAGATGCTTTCTGGTTGTGATTAACTGTTAACCCTTAAATACATAGAAACTCCAACTCTTAGTGAACACTTGAATCAAAACTGATTCTGGACAAAAGGTGACTTAATTTTGTTCATCACATCACCAGCACCCCATTCTCATGGGTATGTGTGCATGCTGAGAGTTGAATAAAACCTTTAAGGGGCCTTGTGTTTCTAAATAAGGGGACTCTCTGAATGCTACTTCATAACTGTCTGATAAGTAAATGTATCTGATTTCTTTCTTTATTTTAGTAAGACTAAATCACCTGAATGCAATCTTTTAGAGACTTTCACACATAATTTATAGAAACTCTGCTGCTCTTGGAGGAGTACAGCCTCCAGTTAGTTAAAAAGTATTCAACAGTTCAACAGTTCTAAAACAAAAGTCTTAACACTACCACAGTTAGAAAAATGAGGATATATAGCAGTTATAAACAGCCACATTTTTTTTTTGTTAATGGAAAACTAAACCAGAGGTAAAGGAGTGTGAATGTTGGACCTCATTTATTAGGTGGCTCATTCATGATAGTGCAGTGTGTCTTCTCAGAAACTCATTATGTTTGGTTATGTGAACAAATAATTAAAACTTGCAAAGTGACATGGACAAAGCAACTTCAACCACTTCAGTGCTGCAGTTACAGATTAAGTTTAAATCAAACTCAGGCAGTTAGCTCAGATAAATCACTGCTTTGTAGCATCTGAAGACTGAAGCTGAGCCGAGGCCAAAGGAGTTCAGATTCACCACAGACCAGGATTTCCTGTTAAAATTCAAGCCGGAAGCTCTGTGTTGAAAAGCTTTTATTACAAGAGCTTTAAGCTACTGCTGTCACCACTACACACTGTGAACACAGTGGGAGAAAGGCTGCATGAACACTGGATCCATCTTTAAAGCAGCGAATGCTTTTTCATGTTTTTCTTTAAAGTATGAAGTGTGTATGTACACATTCCCAGCTTCATTCATGTTTTATGGCTCCAAACAGCAACGCCACACATGCTCATCCTTATTTGTTTTGAAGGATATTTAACAGTAAAGAGGTTATACAGTACCAGTCAAAAGTTTGAACACTTACGTCCAAACTTTTGACTGGTACTGTATGTCATCATAAGCAAGTGTGCAACAAGCCTCTTTTTAAACTTTAACTCAAAAAAATCAACCATATTAGTATCTGCATATTAATTAAAGTTTAAATGCTGAATTTTTTGAATAATGCTTCCTCTGCACAATGTTTAAAAGGTGCATCTTGACCTTTTGCCTAATTTCATGCTTTGTGAGGCTGCAGCTGTTGCCATCTTTAGTGTGTGCAGTTACTAACCAGCAAACATGAACAACCATCGGCTGGCAGTTTGGTTTTTTTCCTCAGTGTCTAGTCATGTTTGAAGAATAGTTCCAGGATTAAAAATGAACTGACAGTGTAGACATTACCGCAATGTCATTTCAAGGTACTTCTTGAAAGTCCCTTTGACATACCAAGGGAAAGTTTCCCTTCGAGAATTTGGTTTCTACTATTTCTTTATTGATTAGAATAAAAAAATTAAACAAAACGTGCTCAGTAAAAAACAAAACAAAATATACAGCAGTGGTGACTTGAACTCATAAACTCATGCTTCCAAGTCTCTGTTTCATCATACTGAGCGATCTGCTGCCACACTCAGGTAGCTGACAGTGGGACTAGAGAGGCAATGGCTGTAACTTTACCATGCAACAAATGAGACATGATTTAGATGTACATAAATATATGTGGCTTAAATATTTTTTAAGTTAAAGAAAAAATAAACAGGCTACAGTAATACTAGTTTGTGTACATGGAGATGATGTGCAGCCATCTGTTCACAACCATGCACTAAACAGAACAAACCAATACACAAAAACAATGCATGCATTTAATTCCCTCACTGCAACAATGTTTCTCACTTTATAAGAGACGGTCTGATTAGACCTGTGTTCTATGTGGGAACAAAGTCAACATCTGTGTGTCTACAATTCACTTTTTGTTGTCATACTGTGAACGGTTTGACCCTGGAGATTATGTCAGGGTTTCGACCATGTTTGCTGGCTGGTGTTACAGGTGTTGTTCTAGTCTGGCACAAGGACAGGAACATACAAGATGGATTACAGCAGAAGCTGTTTTGAAATTCCATAAGTGCAGTTCATTTTCCCTCAAATTATTTTAAATGAAGGTGCTGCCAAAAGACTCTGGGTAAAATTTATGTCCATGGAAAGTGAAGCCAGTTCTGAAGCACATTAAACCAGCATTCTTTCAAATTGCTAGCAGGTTTCACAAGCAGATTTAACCAATCAGTGGATAATGTCACAGTGTCTATGGCCTTCTTGTATTTATAGTTTACAGGAGTGGTTCCCCAAGTCAAGTGTGCTGCAGCCCACTTAAAAACCATAAAGTCCCATGGGGATTCCTATGTAAAGTGCTAATGCCAGTATCTGACCTGCTTGCCACTAGGACACAAACTTCAATACAAGAGCATTAAATCTAGGTAAAGTGTAGGCTGCTAAGGTACTGCAGGTTGGCCACAGTAATCACAGAAATTCAGTTTGAAATTACACACAAGTACGCATAGTTACATAGTTATATAAATGTATTTATTTATATAAAATGTTCTTTAAGATATGATAGTGTTAGCAACAGAATTGTATCAATAAAACACCTGGATTACAATGTTGTTGTTGTGTATGCTTTTTCTGCAAGCCCGTTGGTGCTCTGGGACACGATGAATGCATGATATGTGGGTGTAACTCTTCTGGTTTTTATGCAAAACGAATTATTGATGTAACTGTTCACCATCACTCAATTAGGAAGCGAGCGTTTAACATTAGCGTTTAACATTAGCGTTTAACATTAGCAAGCTAATTAGCATTAGCTAATTAGAGAGCAAAGACAAACTTCTAGCCAGGAAAATTTCACAGGCCTGACCACTGCTGTCTGTGCCATCCGCAAACCTCACAATATGACAGCCTGGGTGTTTTGCTGAGCAGTCATAATAAGAAGGCCCCAATTTTGAAAGAAAAGAGGAAAAAAAAAGCCTCACATGCATTTTGACAAGTTACAATAATTCTACAAGAGAGTGCTCTGAAGAAAAATGAGAAGGAAAAGAAACACTATCCTCATTGTGACACAGAAAGAGGTTCACTTGTGTTAATGGGAGTTCTCTGCCGCATCTGGCAATGGATGCAGGACCCAATTAGAAGGATGAGATAGATAAGGTATTCTTAAGGGAGCTGTGTATCAGTTAAAGCATGACTCCTCCAAAAGGATGATGGTACAAACCGTATATATCAAGGAGCACCAAGTGTGACTGAGAAGAAAACAGAATGTTTTCAGGTTCGTAATTTTAATCTAAAATGTAACAGGAACCACTCTATTAAATGTAGAATAGAGAACTGTGGCTTGCATCATGTTCAAAGCATTTTAGAGAAAATTGTGTTGCTTTTAAAGATGGTCCTTTCAGCATAAAACATGCACGGATGAATCTCCAGGACAGAAAACAAGTTAAGGTCTGAGTCATTAGACATCTGCTCTGCTGTAATTGGCTGGTATGTTCAGTGTCAGAAGTTTTATTTTCTTCAAATTGTTAACGATTTATAAGAACCAAAAGTTCTTTTGCAAATGTGAACTATAATTTTAATTGGGAATACTTCTGTCAGGGAGAATCATACATCACTTACTGGGCTCCATTAAGCTAGAAATGAAAATAATCTCAGCAAGTTTGAGTGGGGTGATGATGGGGTCACATGATAATGGCTTTAAATGTAATTACACAATTTTATTTCATTCTGTCTTCATTTTTACATAATTCATTTGCTTTAGTGCCATCTCTGCACCCTTAGAAAGTTTTGAAGTTGCTCCTGTCACGATGAGAGGCTGTGTGCGGAGGGAAAGGACCCAAGTGCAGGACTGATGCAGATGTAAACTAAAAACGACTTTATTTCAAAAATACAAAAAATACAAAACTCTAAATCTCCACCAGGGCAGGAACAAACTAGAAACCTGGGAGAAACCAAAAACCAAAACACACAGCTAGGAAGGGAACACTAGGGGGGAAACAATGACGACGACGCAACAATGAACAAAGGAAGACTCAGGGCTTAAATACACACAAGGGAATTAGGGCAAGTGGAAACAACAGGGGATGACAGGTGAACCAAATGAGACTAATGACAAAGGGGAAGCAAAACTAAACACAAAGCACAAGGATCACAAGACTGTCAAAATAAAACAGGAACTGACCTAACCAAAAACAGACTGACAAAGGGAGTGAGAACATGACCAACTAAACCAGACCTGGGACAAAGGAGAGACACTAAGAAACACAGAACTAAACCAAAGGGAACCTAAATACAAGAGGGTCATGACTTACACACACACGGGAGTATAGGGAAAAACAGAACATGAGAAACCAAAACAGAAAACAAAGAAACTAAGACTCAAATACTAAACTATAACCAAAACTAGAAATAGAACAGAACTTCACAATTAGAAACCAAAACACTGGGCCACCGGCCCAGGACCATGACAGCTCCTGGGTGTGGATGTGCATGTCTGCTCTCATTCGTGGCAGGGCGTCTCCAATTCTTTTTATGACATGAAAACAATGCTGTGATTTTCTGTATTTCAGGGACTGGCAGACAGTAACACACAAAAAGAGATAACTAATATTGAAATACATGAAAGGAAAATTGAAAGAATACACCCTCCTCTGTGAAAATGCTGTACAAAACAGTCTGATGGTGTGTGACATTGTGGGTATGAGAACTTGCTGTCCTGCATATTAAAGGACAACAAGTGAAGAGAAATGACTCATGTTCTAATTGTTAAATTGTAGGAATATGGCAATATTAGTCAGAATGAAAGAGCCAGTTTGTTTTATTTCAACATTTATTTGTTCCCACATTCATAGAAATGAATTGCAGCCAGATATTATAAAGCCAGACAAAAATAGAATGGGAGGCACAGCCTTCAGCTTTCTGGACCCCCTTATGTGGAACCAGTTCCCAGTTCGGATTCAGGAGACCGATACCCTCTCTACTTTCTTAATGTTTCTTTTTCACTCTCCTCTTTTCACTCTTTTGGATCAGCTGAAGACTTTTCAGTGAGCTGTTAGATTAGAAATATTGTGCAAATGCAAGGAAGCGATCCTACATTTTTGTTTAATATGTGCATTGAAGGACATATCCTGGTCAAAAATGACTCCAAGATTACTCACAGTGTTACTGGAGGCCAAAGTAATGCCATCCATAGTAAGTATCTGGTTAGACACCATGTTTCTAGGTTTCTAGGGCCAAGTACAATAACCTCAGTTTTATCAGAATTTAGAAGCAGGAAATTAGAGGTCATCCAGGCCTTTATGTCTTTTAAGACATTCCTGCAGTTTAACTAATTGGTGTGTGTCATCTAGCTTCATGGATAAATAAAGCTGGGTATCATCTGCATAGCAATGAAAATGCATTTATTACCTTCTAATAATGCTGCCTAAAGGAAGTATATATTGTGTAGATAGAGTTGGTTCTAGCACAGAACCCTGTGGAACTCCATAATTAACCTTGGTGTATGAAGAAGACTCCCCATTTACATGAACAAACTGGATTTTATTACACAGATGTGATTCAGAGCACTGCAGCACAGTACCTTTAATACCTATAGCATGGGCGCCAGGGTGGCTTGGTGGTGAAGCCGGCGACCACATACATATGCCGCGTTGTGGCGCGGGTTTGCGTCCCGGCCCGTTGCCATTTTGCCCACGTGTCTTCCCCTGTATCCCCCATTTCCTGTCTCTCTCCACTGTTGATGAAAGCCGCTGTGACCAAAAATGCAAAAAAAAAAAATATATACCTATATATGTATGCTCTAATCTCTGTAATAAAATGTTATGGTCAACAGTATCAAACGCTGCACTGAGGTCTAGCAGGACAAGCACAGAGATGAGTCCACTGTCAGAGGCCATAAGATCATTTGTAACTTTCACTGATGCTGTTTCTGTACTATGATGAATTCTGAAACCTGAAATAAACCGTTCCTCTGCAGATGATCAGTTAGCTGTTTTACAACTACTCTTTCAAGAACCTTTTTTTAGATAAAAGGATGGAAGGAGATTGGCCTATAATTAGCTAAGACAGCTGGGTCGAGTGATGGCTTTTTAAGTAACAGTTTAATTACTACCATCTTGAAGACCTGTGGCACATATCCCATTAATAGAGAGAGACTGATCATATTCAAGATCAAAGCATTAATTAATGGTAGGACTTCTTTGAGCAGTCTTGTAGGAATGGGGTCTAATAGACACATTGATGGTTTGGAAGAAGTAACTACTGAAGTTAACTCGGAAAGATCAATCAGTGAGAAAAGGTGTAAATAAATATCCCCAGTACTGAAAGTAGCTGCACATAATGATATGTCTGTGAAATGGTTATGAATATTTTTTTCTAATGTAGAATTTTTATTTGTGGAGAAATTCATGAAGTCACTACTAGTGAAAGTGAAAGGAATACTCGGCTCAACACAGCTCTGACTCTTTGTCAGCCTGGCTACAGTGCTGAAAAGAAACCTGGGGTTGTTCTTATTTTCTTCTATTAATGATGAGTAGTAAGATGTCCTAGCTTTATGGAGGGCATTTTTATATAGCAACAAGTGCTTTTTCCAGGCTACATGAAGATCATTGCTGTGGCACCAGGTGTCACTACCTTTCTCAATTCAAACTGTTTATTGTATATTGTTTATATTTATTCAGTTATGTATATGTGTATGGATGGGATATATGTATATGTGTGTGTGTGTTGTGTATATACATGTATGTGTGTGTGTGTATATTTATATTTTTATTTCATATTATTATTACTTTTTATTTATATTTATTCTTCTTTAACGGCAACACTGGGACCTGAGAACAGAAATTTTGTTCCATAGCTGTACACAGGGAGGATGTAACACTATTAATGAGATAATCGACTTCTGTCAGAGCAGAGTTTAGGTAGCTGCTCTGCATTGTATTGGCACATGGCACTGAAGGGGATAATAGTGGAGGAGTTATATCCTTAAACTTATTTACTGTACTTTCAGAAAGATATTATAATGAAATTTATTCCCCACTAGTGTAATCCATTATTGCAAATTTAAATGATCAGACAGGAGGGGGCTTTCAGGAAATACTGTTAAGTGTTCAGTTTCTATGCCATATGTCAGAACAAGATACAGAGTATGACTAAGGTGGTGGGTGGGCTCATTTACATTTTGAGAGAAGCCAATTGAGTCTAATAATAGATTAAATGCAGTATTGAGGCTGTCATTTTCAGCATCTACATGGATGTTAAAATAACCCACTATTATTATTTTATCTGAACTGAGCACTAAATCAGATAAAGAGTCTGAGAAATCAGACAGAAACTCTGAGTAAGGACCAGGTGGACGATAGATAACTGGAGTTTTCCAGTTAGGGTGGACAAGGCTAAGAGACAGGCTTTCAAATGAATTAAAACCTTGTCTGGAGTTGGAGTGGACGATTGCTGCTACTCCTCCTCCTTGGCCTGTACTTCAAAGATTCTGCCAGTTAGTGTGACTCGGGGGTGTTGATTCATTGAAACAAACATCTGTATCCTGTTGTAATCATGTCTCTGTAAGGCAGACTAAATCAATCTGTTGATCAATTATTATTACTAAGAGGATCACCAATAAGTAATTAGATTACTTAGAGTTAGAGCCCTAATGTTTATTAATTCACATTTAGCTGTTTTAATCTTTGATGCAGCTGAGGATGCTATGTTGTTCTTTGTAAATTTTTATGCTTAAATTGTTTTTTGCTGATTTTCGGTTTGTTTTTTGGTAGTCTGGGAGCAGGCACTGTCTCTATGGGGAGAGAGTTTTGGGGGGGTGACAGGAGGACAGAAGCTTCAGAGAAGCATGTAAGACTGCAACTCTCATAGTGTTTCATTTAACCTGTTAACTTTCAGCACCAAAATCACCTGAAAAAAATACATAATGCCTTCTGGTTATTATTGGCTTTGAACAATCCATTTCATAGACTATTAACTGGTCACATCTCATCCGCAGGACGTATGAAGTGCGTTTTATATGGCAGGCTAGATCCTCCCATTTTGATTGACACCTCATTTGTCTTTTATATGCTACTTTTTGATATATTTTTTTTTGTCTTGTTAGAGTTTGCACATTGGAGCTTGGGAAACACAATCTCATTCAGCTGTGCACTCCCAGCTGTATAGTCTGAATGACAATAAAGTTCACTTTGACTTTGACTTGGACTTTGATTTGGCCTGATGAATGATGTATTCAGGCTTTTACACAATATATGCTGCCATGCAAACTACATCTTTTTTTCAGGGAAAGCCAAACCACATAGAAGCATGCATTACAACAGCATGCTTCTGTCCCAAAATGGGTGCTAAACTGCCGTCCCTTGTTTGAAACCATCCAGCACATCATGAAATAAAAAAAAAAAAAAAAAAAAAGTTCAGCAGCTAAAATCCTTTCTCAAGCAAGACTAGGGGAAAATATTTTGCTCTCAAAACTGGTCTCCCTTGGACAACAGGTCTCAATTTCCAAATTCTTAGTGTTGTTAAAAGAAGACGGTATTCAGGAAGTATTGCTGTTGTCAAATGTAATATTTTTTCTTCATGCAATATTGTTAAAAATATTTAAAAATCTTTTTTTCTTCATTGATGTTTGCATGAAGAATGAAGTTTCTTCAAAAACTTCATTCTGTTTTTATTTACATATTCCATAACTTTTTCCTCAAAACTGGCTTCTAATTAAAATGCCTGCTTGTGATCTTGTGATCTCTTTACTAAATGTCATTATGTTATTACCAATTTATGAAATTTAGACAGGAAGAAATTGTAAAATAACTGTTTGCCTCAAAAGTCTTCTAAGTTGCAGCGAGTTGGTTCTAAAATAGACTGTGCCTGACAGATAATTGTTATACCCATATCTAAATCTAAATAGAATGGCAAACTTTAAAGCAGAAACACTTTTTCTCTCTTGGTTTCGATAAAGTTCAACAAGCAAACTACGATATCTAAACCTGGAGGGAGTCTCAGCTTTAAAAACATGATCAGACAAGTGCCTGCTTTGATTTGGTTTAAACAGAACTGCCATAGAATATTGTCTATATTTAAAGCTTTGCTGCAGAAAGTGACAGGAACAATCACACAGAGGGTTGGTGACATATGTGAGATGACATGAATCTGTTATGAGGCAGATTCTGCCTGCAAAGCCAGGATACAGTTTGTGTTGTGAGGGCTGGAGTAGATGTAGAATCCTCTGGGTGGTTCTTCTGTATTTCAGAACTTTTCAAACTTGTATTTTTCTCTCCCTGGTTCTCTTTCAGGGACCATGTTGAGATGGTACTGGCACTTGAAGTGCCTGAAAATTTTAATATATTTGTATTGTGAATGAAAGCCCCTTTAAGGCTCTTCAATTGAATCCTCTTTTGGAGGGTGTTAGTGTAGTCTTAAAAGGTGAAGGATTTGACATTTTACACAGCAGAATGACAGGAACGATGGATATAAGGAAATGGCACAAATGCTGTCTGACGGATACAAATGTACAACGTCTCGTTTGTTTAATATAAACTCCACTGAGTCCCCAGAACGCCTTTGGTTTGTTCAACTCTTTTAGCTTCACTGGCTTTTTCTTATTTCCATACTTGCAAACACAGACAAATAATCCTGAAAATAACATTAATAATACTGTAATTAAAAAAAACCCAAAACAAAACAAAAAACACATTTTTCTTTTGGTAAAATTCCTCAGTAGCATTGTATGATAAGTTTTAGTGAATTTGACACTTGCAAATACTGACAAAAATTAGCAACATCTATCACTTTCATCTCTTCTGCTTTTTAATGCTACTGTGTCACAGTCAGTGATTTGGACTCAACAAATCAGCTGTTTACCAGTAAAATCTACTATTTCAGAATCTTAGAAAGCAATGTCCTCAGTTCTCAGTCAAATTCTACAGGCTTACTATGCTTACACTCTATGACCACTGACCACCGTCTTGAAAACATGTACAAATTAATTTAATATATGAAGTCTCTGTGGAATTTGACATTCTGATTTTTAAAGTTGAAATTTTATGATCAACACACTCCATCACGCACTGACGCTAAGCCAGGTACCCCCTTACCTCCATTTTCCAGCAGCAGACAGACCTCATTAGCATCAATCTCCAATGTGAGGAAGCTTAAAAACCTAAACCAAACCACAAGTGGGTGAAGAGGTGACAGATGGCGCATAAACTCCAATAAAAAAAAAAAAAAAAACAAAAAAACATCCAAATCATGTCTGTGATGTTTCCAGACTTTTGTTTTTCTTTTATACTTAAATAGAATTGAAGAATTCATACTTTACTAGTTTTCTTTGAGCAATTCCAAATATTTTGAGTGGAGCTCAGAAAAAAAAAAATCTAGATCTTTGCTCACTTCTAAAGAGCAACACTGATTTGATGCTTGTACTGTCAGATGATTGAAAACTATGTAAAAGCAGAGGAAAAGATGAGCATGACTGAAGAAGGTTAAGGGTGAGAGAGAAGAGGAAAAACAGTAGTTGTGATTTGCTTTTGCTTGCAATAAATTGGCATGTCTAGGTTTTTCTGTAGCATGGCAAATGCTTATGAGTCGACCTATTTCATCTTTTGGTATTTATAAAGAGCTACTTGGCATTCACTAAAGGAGAAGCATCTGTGTAAAAAATGTTATACCAGAACTCTCTGAAAGGAAAGATCAGCTGTCAGATGAATGAGGAGGAGAAAAAAAAAGCCTTGCGCGACACCCAAAGTGGATGTGAACTTTGAGAGCAGCAGCTCCTCCTCAGCTGAGGGGAAAACAGAGTCTCTTCTTCTGGTGTGATGACACATTGTCATCCTTCTGTCATTTCTGAGGCGAGATTGACGCCGTCAGTTTGTCAACTGAAATTTAGGATGACTCTCCTTGGTTTGACACAGATGCTTTGGTTCAGAAAAGTGATGCATAGGTGATCACAGGTTCACAACTGCACAACTACAGTCCAGAGCTGAACCACTCACTTAATAAGTCACATGATTTTACAGGCTGTCCTAATGTAAATGCTCAATTTTGTGCTGTAGTGATTGTTTTTAATCAAGGGACAACCTCTGTGCCTAAAGAATGTGACTAATAAAGTAAGGCTTTATTAGTCACTAATTCAGCACATCTGAGAAAACTGACTGGGTTGTCATATTGACTATGTATCATTTTATTGGAACATCCAGGAGTACTGATGGTGAGGTTCTTGTTATGATAAATATGGAAAAGGACTCTTTGTGTCATTTGTGACTGGTGTGTCAAACAATGTTTGGTTACTTGACAGCCATAGTGGTTATCTGCAGATATTATAGAATAAAAATATTTAATTAAAGCCTGTCACAGGCCCCATGTTCTGCTTCCTGCCTTTCTACCTTAAGGGTGTGCTGCCTCCTGCATTGGCCCTGGTGGTTGATACTGGCTATAAATTATGTAATGAAGATTTGTCCAATATGAATGTAATAGGAAAACTAAGCTGCAGGGACTGATGGTCCTTGTGTGGGACAAACAAGTACATTTCAGGTAAACAATGCAATACACCAGGCTGCTGACGTCTCTTTGTAGCAAAGTAGTTATTGAAAAAAGTCTAACACATAGAGATGGCAAAAATAGTCTGGAAGCTGTCTTCAGAACCAAAAAAAAAAAACAAATTAACTGAACAACAACTATTTTATGTTGAAATTGCAGAGATGAAGATGATAAATGGCCAAAAAAAAATGTGTTTTTAAAATGCAGGAGAGGACAGTGACATTGATTATTCAGAGGTTTTTCTCCCTCTCTCTGGGGAAGCATGAGATGGAGAGGAGGATAAAACAAGAGACGGACAGAGAAATGAACTGTCGACCTCTATAATCCAAAGGACTGAGTGACAATTGTAAATGTCAATGCTTTCTAGGAGGGACAAGCTAACAAATAAAGATAGTGGAAATCAATCTGATTATGCATAAGCAGGGCTTTTAGACTATTGCAAGGAAGAAACAAAGAAAGAGGATAAAATGCTTTGGGACACATTCAAGGACAGTCAGACATACAGCCTTTGAGAAATATTTAGAGAAGAAGTCTGTCACCAGATCTTAGTTCTGATGACGTGTTGTGGGACCGGTCAGATGTCATGTGAAGGAGGCACTGAAATGAATATGAATGAAAATGGAGTGTTAACACTGGCACAGCTGATTCAGCACCTCTGACAGATATTTAATCATGAAGCTGACCAGGGTGTGACTGTGAAAAAGAAAATCTACAAACCTGTGACTAGTTAAATGTCACAAATGTTTCTTTATCCTAGAAAGAAATATTTCTGTCCTAATGGGAGTGGTTTCTTCTAGGATGACAGTGCCCCGATCCAAAGACTGTTTGAATGATTTGATGTGTATGAAAATTTTATGACTCATAATTTATCATGTCTGCCCTGGTCACCAGGTCTCAACCATTTGAACAGTTATGGGGTGAAATATGTTTTGGAAGAATAGTGTTCGAGTCTACTCTTCTGAAGGAATGAAGGATCCGTACCAGGAAGTGCTAAAGGCATTTGTCACGTACTACTGACTTTTCATTTCATTTACAGCCAGAAAGCATATAAAAATTAAGCACCACTGTTTATTTAGCATGACTTAATGCACTGTTTTTCCTCATTGGACATGCACAAAAATGATCTATATTCAAGCAGTAGATTAGAAAATAAAATCAAATCTTAATAAATAAATTCAGGAAACAGAGAGAAAGAAATGGGAGTGTAATTGTTGTTCCTGCTCTGTTACATCACCCATGTATTCCTATTTATAGGCTGACATTTTACCATCTAAAGAACAAGTCCAAACAACGCGGTGATGGATAGATTGTGTGTGTGTGCGTGTGCGTGTGTGTAAATTCCCAAAGAGCAGAGTGATGGATAGTGGGTGTTTGTGCATTTCACAGTTCAACACACCTTCATTGCAAACCGTGTGTGTGTGTGTGTGTGTGTGTGTGCGTGTGTGTGTGTGTGTGTGCGTGTGTGTGTTTGTGAGTGTGGATAAAGGTCAGTGAGGTGTAGCTCTTGTTGTTGATCCACTCTATTTAGCTGCACATTAAGCCACCATGCAGGAGTCGACCTGGAATACATGGTCCTAAAGGACCATGGCACTACATCCATTTTCATATGCACATAATGTGAATCAAGCTGACTCTTCACATCTGAACATTTAACCTTTATAAACAGCTCAAACTGTTGTGTGTGTGTGGCAACACATATTCAAAGTCCCTGTACGTGCATGAAGCTGCGGATCTTTTTGAGAATGAATCAGTATAGCTCACTGTGCTTTTAATAGATTATTCAGTCAAGTCAGTGGTTTTGTTTAGGGGAGCACAGTGATTAGCAATGTCACCTCATAGCAAGAGGGTCCTGGGTTCAAATCAACTGAACAGCTGAAGTTTGAGTGTGAAGTTTGCATGCTCTCCTGTGTTCTCCTGGGCTCAAATGGATTCTCAAAGAAAGGCATGTTTGATTAACTGGTGACTCTAAATTGGCCATGGGTGTGACTGTCTCCTTGTGTTAGCTCTGTGATTGACTGGTGACCAAGGTGACCCCGCCTCTCACCCTATGACAGCAGGGATAAGCTCCAACCCCCTGTGACCCTGAACTGGATAACTGGTCAAGAAAAGAGATGAATGGAGATTCTCATTCTTCTTATTTATATTTTTCTTGTGATGTTTCTTTCCAGCAGTCAGATTGGTAGAACAAACCTTACAACCCATTTTAGCAGACTATGCAATGAGATTAAAGTGGCCGCTACATCTCACTTATATATAACATCACCGTACATTGTACCTACCTTTCAAATTTCCTTTTTTTTCAGTTTAATCTTCATGGTGCCAATTCATAATGGCCTTAGAATATTAGAGCGAGAACCCCAACAATCAGATTATTCCCTATGCACAGCACTTGATGACGTTGAGGAGGAAGAACTCCCTTTTAACATGAAGAGACCTCCAACAGAACCAAGCTTAGGGAGAATAAAAAAAAAGTTTAAAGCAGGGATACTCAACTTGATCTAGCCGAGGGCCACATTTGGAAAATGAGAAGTGGCCGAGGGCCAGCCATTAAACTACATTCATATAAAATGAGCAAACTTTAAAAAAGACTGATAGCTTGTGCTCATATTTTGATGCATTTTATTAGCTCCACTGCAATTCAGCAAGATATATTTTGAACCATCTTGAACAGCATAGCTGGAACGTTTCCTATTATGCAGGCAAATATTGGACAAATTCAAAAATAAAAATGATTATTAACAGTTCTTAGGCATAGAATGAACATATTTCAGCTCTTTTGGTGTGAAAGCTGTTTATAAAATATATTAAACACATAACTGCACAGTGCAAGCCACCAAATGTTGGAATAGTTCAGAAATACAATTTAAAAAAAAAAAAAAAACTGCTTTACTATATTTCAGTTATTTTAAAATTTGGAACAGACAGCACAGGTATGTAATCAGATGTTTATGTTTTAACCTCTTCATGCATCACATACTATTAGTTACTGACTACATGCTTAATGTGAGGTAACACATCTCATTTCCTTTGAGAGCTTACTGAAGTTTGGTTTCTGAGAGGTCAAGGCAATATGCAAGCACTGGTTGAGATGTGAGTCGGTGAGTCTATTGCTCTTTTTGTCCTTAATTAGATTCATCACTGAAAACCCCGACTCGCATATGTAAGTGGATCCGAACATTGTCAAAATGTATATAGCGAGTCTTTTAGAGTTCGGATACTGATGAACAGAGTGTGCCCAAAATTCACACAGTCTCTCCTCTCTGAACTTGGCTTTTAGGACATCATTAGCCTGCATCTGGACCAGTTCCAGCTGGAAAGCGCCCTCACTGATAGCAGGCACAGCGTTTTTTGCCTCTGCTGGGCAGCTCCCGGTGACAGCAACGGCGAACGGGTTGCGCACAAACAGTAGCAGTTGCTGTGGGATTTTGAAGTTGTGAAACCGCGATCTGAAGTTCTCTGACAGATTTTTTAACAGTGCTACCATTCGTGACAGCACAATCCCATTTGTAGGAACATCACGCAGGGTAGGGAAGTGAAGTTTTTTCCCCTCTATGTCCGTCACGAATACGCCCAAGGTTGTCTGAAAAGCGCTCACTTTTTCAAAGAGCTCTCCCACATTCGAATCCCCACCTTGGAGCTGCAGGTTAAGATGGTTCAAGTGATTAGTGATATCACACAGAAATGCAACCAGAGCCACAGATTCCTGATCTTGCATAAACTGAGAGAACTCATCTGCTTTCTTTGTTTTTTGACCGGAAAGAAATTCTGTGATTTCTTTGCGCAGTGCAAAGAAGCGCTGTAGGACTCGCCCCCTGCTCAGCCATCTGACATCATTGTGCTGTAGTAGGTCTGAATATTGAGCTTCTTGCTCCTGTAGTAGCATTTTGAAAAGCCGGTGCTGTAAACTTGAAGTTGAGCGAATGTGATTTACAATTTTGATCACTGTGTCCATCACTCCTTTCATTTCACCAGACAGTTTGGCACACAACACCGTCTGGTGAATGATGCAGTGTAGTGAACTAACTGTGGGGTGGTCCGCTATGAGACGTGATGCTAAGCCCCTCTCTCATCCTATCATAGATGGCCCACCGTCAGTTACAAGGAGGTTGATTTTATCCAGCTCCAGAGAATTCTTATCAAAGAAACTTTTCACAGAATTGTACATGGCCTCACCTGTTGCATTGCTCTTGATGGGCAAAAGGCACAGCAGCTCCTCTTTGAAAAGCTCCCCGTTAAAATATCTCACAAACACGGACAGCTGTGCAGTGTCTGTTGCATCTGTAGACTCGTCCATAGCTATTGACATGTAATCCACACACTTCAGTTCAGCAAGTAAAGTAGAAAAACTGTCCTCATACAAAGTTTCTAGTCTCCGTGCCGCCGTTGAATCCTGTACCTGCTTCACGCGGTTAACAATGTCATCTTTGTGTTTGTCACCGGCAAACAACTCCTCCACGATTCCCAAAGTGCACACTTTCACAAGCTCAGCGTCCACAAATGGCTTGCCCTTTTTAGCCAGCTCCCAGGTTACACGCAGTGAAGCAGCGGTGGCTTTTTCAGCAGCAGTAGTGGAAGTCGTCAAGATTGTTGATGTGGTAGCATAAGACAACTTTAAGGCCTCAGTCTTGTCTTTTCGTGCAATGCTACCAACCGGGAAAGCTGCACTGAAGCTAGCATGTTTTGACTCGTAATGCCGCTTAATGTTAGCAACTTTGCATACAGCAACTGTCTTTTGGAAAATTAAACACAACGGTTTTGCGTTGGCATGAGGTGGCAAAATGAATGCAAAATCATCTGTCCATTTGTTATTAAACTGTCTGTTTTCGACGTCAACTTTTCTCCGCTTACTAACCTCACTCATTTTTTGCCAAGATATTCATTTAAGGACACGTCTTTTCCTCGCAGATCAGCAGTGATTCTTGACCTGCGCAAACTGTTCACTACCTTAAAGGCCCAAATCATTAGGACCTAAAGGGCCGTGTACAAACTAATGATTCTGTCTTACAGACAGTTCACTTTGTGAACACAAGGGGGAATTATTCAGCATTTGTTGCACAATAAAAGGGAAAATTATTTTAATTTTGAGCAATTACAAGAAATGGCCGCGGGCCGGTCACCAGCCAATCACGGGCCGGATTTGGCCCGCGGGCCGTGAGATGAGTATGACTGGTTTAAAGCCTTATCTTAAAAGTAGACAGGGTTTCTGTCAGCCCAAACAAGTCTGTCCACTCAAAAAGAATGTGCACTTGACTTGAAGTTCTGAATTTACTTTTGCTCCTGGAAATTCTAAAAAACCAAGCATGCACTTAATAAATAGGTGATTACTGAGAAAAAGAATAATCAGATCAGAATCCAGGATTTTTGTGGCTTCCTGCAGTTTTTTTTTTATTTTATTTTTTTTGCAAAGGTTTACTCTCTTGTCAAACCTGGAAGAAGAGGTATCTACGTCAACCTCATATACTCCAAACTCCTTGCACCCCCCTTACACCGAAAGCCATCTGAGAACAGATCAGTGTGGCACACTGTGCTTCTAAGGGACAATTTAATCAAGTGAGAGATTTTGTCTCACTTGTATGTCCTATTGGTTCTCATTTTCATTCTTCTATTCTATATTTGTTTGTAGGTTTTTCCACACAGCAACCAGATGGGTAGATGCACTGTTTGAGATTTAGAAATTCCAGCCTACTTGCCAAGTACATTATGACCAGAGTAATAAAAGAGAAACTTTAGAGCTTAGGTGCTTCAAATGGTGTAAATATAATACAGCGTTGGAACTTACTGCGGAAAACTGTTACCTGACCTATACCACAGCAGCAGTGATCCTTGAGATGCTTGGCTATAAGATCAATAACAGCCACAAGTTGCAGTAGCCTCCATGAAGAAGGAGATCGGAGCCAAGATCAAGACAGCACAGAGGGAAATTAGCCAACTATCAGAGCTGCAGAAAGGTGTGATGGAGACTTGGTACCCAGTCTCGGAAAGGTGTGATGAAGAAAGGGGTGCCTGTAAATGACCTTCAAATGGTTAGACGTGTTTAAGCAGTGTTTTCATTTATTCCTTTGGTAAATGTTTATGAAGTTTTTTTTTTTTGCCTGTCATGTCTGGCAGATCTTGCAAACAGAACTGTGATCTGAATGCATTGTTGTGCCAAACATATTTGCTATTTCAAGATGAGCTCTATAGGTTCTCTATAGGCTCCTCTTGTTACTGTGTAACCCTTTATTTTATTTGAATTATTTTTAACATGTTATTTATCAAATTGTGCCAGAAATGACAGGCTTAAGAAATAGAAAAGAGAAAAGAAAGAAAAGAGAAAGGGAAAGAGGAAGAAGAAGAAAGGGGAAAAAAAAGGAGAGAAAATAGAAAAAAGAAACAGGAAAGAGTGCAAGTAAGTAAACCAAATAGTTAGCCACTTGTTAAACTTAAGATATTGACAATATCTGCAAAATTAAAGATTGTGTGGGGAAAAAAAAAAAAATAAATGAATAAAAATAAAAGAAGAATAGTTATACAAACCAACCATTTTGTGTTATTATGTGGGTGTATGTGTTTGTTTATGAAGTTTAATGTATGGGTGAATCTGGGATTTTGTTTTGAAGTTTATGCTTTTATTTTGAAAGATGAACTACGCCGAAACAGGAAAAAGGACTTGGTAGTAACGTCGGCTGTACCATAGTAAAAGTATGCCTGTATCAAAGAAATATAAATGGTATCAAGGGTAATAAGCATCTGGCTGACAGTGGCACAAGGTTTGTTAATGTTTATTTCATGCAATAAGTTCTGTGCGCTCATATTGTTACTTGATCACGTCCGTATATGGAGTAATGAGTAGCTGTAAGCTAGCGATCGTAATGTGTTACAGTGAATGGGATGCTGTAGTTTTGTTATCATTGTATGTTAATTTACCAGTAAGGGTATCAGCAGCTCAAATTTGATGTACAAATTATAGTTTATGTGTAAGTAAGATGTATGTTACATAAGTATTTTCAGTTTAAGATAGTAATCTTTGATTCATTTGTTTCCTAGTTCTTACGGTGTGTTCACAAATGGTTTAAAAGATTCAAGTCTTCAATAAAGTTTCTGTGAACCATCAGTATAAGAGACCATCATTCAGTCAGGGATGCTACAGTGCCTAAGAAGTACAACAAGCTGTCTATACCCGAGGCCTTAGAAACTGCCAAGCTAACTGTCTGAAGCAAGGAGAAATCAGATATTGTCCACTGAACTGTCCAAGGTGTACTCTCAGTGGCAGGAGAACAATATGACTGTCCGGTATAGATAATGTTGATTCAAAATTATTGAAACTGGCTGCAAACATAATTGTGGTTCCTGTTACTTACATTATAAATTTAAGTTTTCAGCATGGTGTTTATCCACAGGCTTGGAAATTGGCTAAAATTGTGCCATTACCAAAGAATGCATCTGCACCATTCTGTGGAGTTGCCAGTAGACCAATTAGTCTTTTACCTGGTCTAAGCAAAATTACTGAGGAAATTGTTTCTGAGCAAATTCAAAAATATTTCTTGATAATAACTTGTATACAGATTTTCAACATGCATATAGAGGAGGTCATTCGATGGCTACAGCTATGGCCCAGATGACAAATGATTGGCTGAAGGCATTGGATAACAAAAGGCTAGCAGGAGCTGTATTGCTAGATTTCAGCTCTGCTTTTGATCTTATTGATCACAACATTCTGCTTAGAAAAATACAGTGTTATGGGTTCAGTCCAGCAGCATTACTCTGGTTTAAGAGTTATCTTGAAAACAGGAGATAAACTGTCTTTTTTAATAGAACCCTTTCAGAGGAGAAAACTGTTGTTTTCAGCTTCCCTGTGGTGTACCACAGGGAAGCTGTTTAGGACCACTCCTGTTTTCTGTATATACAAATGACTTGCTATTGGTGTTGAAAAAGGCTAAAATAACAATGTATGCTGATGATATAACTATTTATTCATCACATAGTATGGTTCAAGAACTTGAAATTGTTTTAGATGAAGAATTAAAATGTATATTTAAATGGGTCATGAATAACAAGTTATTATTAAATGTTGGCAAGACAAAAAGTATTTTTTTGGAACCAAACATGCTACGGAATAAACTCAAGCTGAATCTTACTGTCAATGACATATGTGTTGACCAGGTGAAGGAGACCAAATTACTTGGGATTGAAGTTGACGCAGAACTATCATGGTCTAAGCATATTAGCACAGTAGTGCGCAGGATGGGCAGAGGTCTCTCAATGGTTAGAAGATGTTCCCATATGTTATCTTGGAATACTACTGCTGATGTAATAAAAAGACTTGTTCTGTCACATCTGGGCTATTGCTCTGAGATTTGGTCATCCGCTGCTACAGCTCATACAAAGAATTTACAGATGGTCCAAAACAGAGCAGCTAGATGTATACTTCGATGTCCTCTTAGGACCAGTGTGAACTGGATATATAATATATTGTCTTGGCTTACAGTGGAAAACAGATTTACAGCCTCATTGATGAAATTAACTAGAAATATTGTTATAACAAAATTTCCAAAAGTTCTTTATACTGAGTTAATTTTCAGTTCTGAGGAACATGACCATAAAACTAGACATGCTACAGAGGGCAGATTCAAACTTCCAAGTGTAAAGACAAATAAAGGAAGAAGTGCTGTAAGGTACAGAGCAATGTTTGGCTGGAATAATTTGCCAAGTTACACTATTAATGCAACCAGTAAGTACCAGTTTAAAGACTTTTTGAAATGTTATCTTCTTAGAAATTAACTTTTGTGTTAAATGACATGTTTGTGAAATGATGGTTGATTGATTTTAAGGGATACAATGGTTTGTTTTGGTGGATTAGTTTATTTTATTTTGTAATAATCATATTGAAATTATACTTACATTGAGCTATGGGTTTCTAGGTTTGTGAATATTTGTGTAATTGTGTGTGTGTGTGTGTGTGAGGGTGGGAGGAGGGGGGTTATTTATTTTTTGTTAAAATTATGTCACTGTGTTGGTGACACAGTGACAGCTGGTGTTTTAGTAGCACTATGTTTGACTGACTCCAGGAAGAGTAGTTGTACTTTTTTACAGCTAATGGAAATCAAAATAAATACATAAAATAAATAAAAATATGAGAACACTACACAGGGGACCACTGTTGCCTTCACCTTCCACATCCTCTCTACATTTCTCTTAGTCCGTGGTATTTCTTGAGCTTCTTGTATTCCTTCTTCATTATGTTGCTATCACTTGGTATTGTTACATCTATCACTACGGCTTTTTTCCTCTGCTTGTCCACCACTACTGTGTCCGGTTGGTAAGCCATCACCAGTTTGTCCATCTGTATCTGGAAGTCCTACTGGATCCTTCCTTACACTTTGAGAATTGCTGTTGCCAGCCTTGATGGGGCTGTCCTCATATTGTTCCCCTGCCACTGAGAGTACACCTTGAATGGTTCAGTGTAGAACATTTGTTTGCTTGGCAGTTTCTAAGGCCTCAGGTACTGACAGCTTTTTATACTTCTTAGGCACCCCTTTCTTCAGCTCTGATTCTTGGCTAACTTCCCTCTGTGCTGCCTTGATCTTGGCCTCTAGTCTCCTCCCCCATGGAGGGTACTGTTCCGTTTGTGCGTTCATCTTCTATCCAAGTATCTCAATTATCACTGTTGCTGTTGTATAGATCATCTGTTTGGTTTCAGTGATGGTCGCAGTTGGGATTGTTCATAATGCTGCTTTCACGTCTTCTAGTAGACTTTCCGAGGATACTGGCTACACAATTTAAAAGTGTTTAAAAAAGTGGGCTTTACCCAAGACTAGAGGTGACAAAAGCTTAACATTTTAGTGAAATACTCCAGTTCGCCTTTTTCAACAGCATTCTCGAGCTGAGTACTATTTGTGGATGGTTTTAATTTATGCATGTTGGAGGAGGTTGCAAGATGTCTTTCTGCCAAATTAATATTTATGACAACAGCAGTGCACTCATTAAAATATATAGTGATACCTAAAACATCGGAGTCTAATTCTGTAAATGCACAGAAAGAAAACAACAAAACATCTTACCTTTGCTACATTATTTTGTACAAGTGGACATAGAAATAGAATCACTTATTGGCACAGCAGAAACAACACAAAATTGGCAAACTGAAACTGGCAAAAGCTGGTATAGACAAGGTTACAAACCAGTGAGTGCCAGAAAAATGCAGTCACTACAAAGCAGGACAAGCCCCCTTTTTGAAAATCTGATCTATTTAAAAATTTGTATTTTTCACTATTCTAGAGGATAATATTTGAACATTTTGACACTTTTTTAAAGATGTAAGAATGAGCTGCAGTTTTTAATAAGATAAACCTTTGAACTAAAAATAATAATGGTAAGACATGACTTTTAGTTACAACAAATTGTGTCAAAATGACTAAAGCTTGAGGTTTGAATATGGAGATTAAAACCACGAATGTGATAGCATACCATTAAAATTGTCTCAGTACATGACAGAGGCCTGTTCTAAAAGCGACCCTGTCGTTTACATGCTTACATAACCCTCTATTTTATCTAATTCGGGTCTAGTTGTTGATCTGAAATGATATGATGTGTGCTAATTTTATGATAGCAACCATTTTCTTCGGAGTGGCACTTCTTGTGCAGGTCAAGTGTCTTTGGAAGTTTTTATATATCCCTGCTTGTTGTGCTCAGTCACAAAATGCGTTCAGACTGAAGAGTGCTATACAGCAGCACTGCAGCTGTGACTCATTCAGGACAAGTGCCAGGCAAGTTAAACACTCATATCAAACTGAATATTTAATCAACCTGTCGACTCGCTGAAGGGACCATTTGCAAATCCCCATTCTTTCTCTGCTCTAATATCAACCCCTGGACCCCTTTCATCACCCTCTGATGGGATTTTGAAGCATTTTGAAACTTTTGTTCCCTCTTCTGAAACAATATCAAAAGATGGCTCGTTCCTGATGAGTTTTTCCTCTTTCAGTTTCTGCCGTGTTTTAATCCTCTTGAAACATAATGCTGCAGTTTATATTCTGCTGACATAAAACAAGACAGCTTAAAGAAGGCAGTATACTGTATGAATGTCACTCAGTGTTTTTGGTTTCATGATAAATGTTTCCTATAACAGTGTACATTTTCAAAAAATACTTTTATACATAATACAGCAGCGCATTAGTGCCTGCGTTTTACTGTTTGATGTTAGGATTGAGGTTTGACAACATTTTATTTAATCTTATTCTGATCATACCTTTTGGTCAGGGTCCAACACTGCTAATGGACACACAGTTCTCCCTTCCAAATCCTCTGCACCAGTGGTAAATGGACACCAAAAATAATACTTTGCACAAAGAGAACTCAATCTTTTCTCAGCTTATTAGAAATTCACTTGGAATGAGACCCAGAAAAGTGTACTAAGAAGTACATTTGACATAACCTAAGGTTATGTATATAACCACAGTTCTCTGAGTAGCGTGAGTGAGTGTCTCACTATGGAGAACGCCTCCTGCGTGACCTCATCAGAAGCTCAAATGTCATTATACCAGCTCTTACATGCTGGCTCACTGACGCCCATGTCAGGGAGGGGCTAGGGCCTCCCTATATAATAGGCTTACATAGCGCCAGATTTCATTCAAAAGAAGACCACCTCTTCCTCACTTCCATCGCAAGGAGGGTGGTCTGAAAATAAGGGACTCCTGTCATGGCTTCTCAGGGCCAAGACCAACATGGCCCAAGTCACCCAACTCACATTTTATATTGTGTTTGTTTGTAAAGGGGTGATCAAGAAAGCAATTAGTCATACATAAAATTAAATACTTTTTTAGCAGTGAAGACTTTATTGTGAAAGACTGCTGCATATAAAGTGCTGTTAAATAAGGCTACATTACATGCAAGGCTACATTACATTCAAATATATAACAAAGTGCAATGAAACACAACTTGCGCACAAGTTATTGCACAATTAACCAAGTAAATGATATACTGTATGATCTACCACATGACAGTAGCACTAGCACCTAATCTGATCTGTTTGTGTAGCGTGTGCAATAATGAACTAAATAAGCTGAGAACTTATTGTAACTCTTAAAGCTGCAGTATGTAACTTTTATAAAAATATGTTTTTACATATTTGTTAAAATCCTCCTGTAGGCCCACCACCCGCAGGAGGTGTCGTAGGGGTCGGGTGCAGTGTGTGTCGGGCGGTGGCCGAGGGCAGAGGCCCTGGCGGACTGATCCCCGGCTATCGAAACTGGCTATTGGGACATGGAATGTCACCTCTCTGGTGGGGAAGGAGCCTGAGCTAGTGCGTGAGGTTGAGAGATACCAGCTAGATATACCGTATTTTTCGGACTATAAGCCGCTACTTTTTTCCCACGTTTTGAACCATGCGGCTTATAGCCCGGTGCGGCGTTTCTGTGGATTTTTCTTTAACCACCAGGGGGCTCTTTAGCAGGATATGAATCATGGGACGTCAAAGTTGGAAATCAAAGAAGAAAGCGCCAACAAGTGCTAGCAGCAGGCACAAAAGAGATTTTTTTCAAACTCCCTCATCATGGAAACCACAAAAAGAACTTCCTATGATGCCGCTTTTAAGTTGAGGGCTATCGACCTGGCACTACAGGAGGGAAATAGAGCCGCTGCACGTAAGCTCGGCGTGAACGAATCAATGGTGAATTGACTTGTTATAACTCAAATTTGGGGTTGTCTGTCCCCCTCTGCTGAGTGCCGAGTAATTGTGGAAAACCGAGAGCGGCGGAGATACCAGCGGCTTATAGCCCGGTGCGGCTTATATATGTACGTTTCCAGTTTTTTCCAAAAAATTTGTAGGTGCGGCTTATAGTATGGTGCGCTCTATAGTCCGGAAAATACGGTAGTTGGGCTCACCTCAACGCATGGCCTGGGCTCTGGAACCAGTCTCCTGGAGAAGGGCTGGACTCTGTTCCAGTCTGGAGTTGCCCTCGGTGAGAGGCGGTGAGCTGGGGTGGGTATTCTTGTATCCCCCCGGCTTGCTGCCTGTACGTCGGAGTTTTCACCAGTGGACGAGAGGGTAGTTTCCCTGCGCCTTCGGGCTGGGGAACGGGTCCTGACTGTTGTTTGCGTTTATGCGCCGAATGACAGTTCAGGGTACCCACCCTTTTTGGAGTTGCTGGGCGGGGTGCTGGAGAGTGCTCCATCTGGTGACTCCATAGTCTTGCTGGGAGACTTCAACGCTCACGTGGGCAATGACAGTGAGACCTGGAGGGGCGTGATTGGGAGGAACGGCCTGCCTGATCTGAACCCGAATGGTGTTTTGTTATTGGACTTCTGTGCAAACCACAGTTTGTCCATAACAAACACCGTGTTCGAACACAAGGATGTCCATAAGTGCACATGGCACCACGACACCCTAGGTCGCAGGTCGATGATCGATTTTGTAATCGTATCATCAGATCTGCGGCCGTATGTTCTGGACACTCGGGTGAAGAGAGGAGCTGAGCTGTCAACTGATCACCACCTGGTGGTGAGTTGGATCAGGTGGCGTGGGAAGATGCTGGACAGACCTGGCACACCTAAACGTATTGTGAGGGTGCACTGGGAACGCCTGGCAGAAGCCCCAGTCCGGGAGATCTTCAACTCCCACCTCCGGCAGAACTTCGACAGCATTCCGAGGGAGGCTGAGGACATTGAGTCCGAATGGACCATGTTCCGCACCTCCATTGTTGAGGCTGCTGCTCAGAGCTGTGGCTGCAAGGTGGTTGGTGCCTGTCGTGGTGGTAACCCCCGAACCAGATGGTGGTCACCGGAGGTGAAGGGAGCCATCAAGCTGAAGAAAGAGTCCTATCGGGCTTGGTTAGCCTGTGGGACTCCGGAGGCAGCTGACAGGTATCGACAGGCCAAGCGGAATGCAGCTCGGGTAGTGGCCAAAGCAAAAACTCGGGTGTGGGAGGAGTTCGGTGAGGCTATGGAAAAAGACTTTCGGACGGCATCGAAGCGATTCTGGCAAACCGTCAGGCGACTCAGGAGGGGAAAGCAGTGCTTCACTCACACTGTTTATAGTGCGGGGGGGGGGGGGGGGTGCTGCTGACTTCAACTGAGGCTATAGTCGGACGGTGGAAGGAATACTTCGAGGACCTTCTGAATCCCACTGACACGCCTTCTGTAGTGGAAACAGAGTCTGGGGATGAGGGGGATGACTTGACCATCACTGGGGGTGAGGTCACTGAGGTAGTTAAACAACTCCTTGGTGGCAGAGCCCCTGGGGTGGACGAGATTCGCCCTGAGTTCCTGAAGGCTCTTGATGTTGTAGGGCTGTTTTGGTTGACACGCCTCTGCAACATCGCGTGGAGATCTGGGGCAGTGCCATTGGATTGGCAGACCGGGGTGGTGGTCCCCATCTTTAAGAAGGGAGACCGGAGGGTGTGCTCCAACTTTCGGGGGATCACACTACTCAGCCTCCCCGGTAAGGTCTATGCCAGGGTGCTGGAAAGGAGGGTGCGTCCGTTAGTCGAACCTCGGATTCAGGAGGAACAATGCGGTTTTCGTCCTGGTCGTGGAACTCTGGACCAGCTCTTTATCCTCTCAATGATATTCGAGTGTGCGTGGGAGTTTGCCCAACCAGTCTACATGTGCTTTGTGGACTTGGAGAAGGCATTCGACCACGTCCCTCGGGGTGTCCTTTGGGAGGTTCTGCGGGAGTATGGGGTGTCTGGCCCATTGTTGCGGGCCATTCAGTCCTTGTACAACCACAGTGAGAGCTTGGTCCGTATAGCCGGTAATAAGTCGGATTCGTTTCCTGTGGGTGTTGGACTCCGTTAGGGCTGCCCTTTGTCACCGATTCTGTTCATAATTTTTATGGACAGAATTTCTAGGCGTAGCCAGGTGGCGGAAGGCTTCTTCCTTGGTGGCCTCAGAGTCTCATCTCTGCTTTTTGCAGATGATGCGGTTCTGTTGGCTTCATCAGGGGGGGGCCTCCAGCTCGCAGTGGAACGGTTCGCAGCCGAGTGTGAAGCGGCTGGCATGAGAATCAGCACCTCTAAGTCTGAGGCCAGAAAAGGGTGGAGTGCCATCTCCGGCTCAGGAACGAGTTCTTGCCTCAAGTGGAGGAGTTTAAGTATCTCGGGGTCTTGTTCACGAGTGATGGGAGAAGGGAACGAGAGATCGACAGGCGGATTGGGGCTGCTTCTGCAGTGATGCGGACGTTGCACCGGTCCGTCGTGGTGAAGAGGGAGCTTAGCGTAAAAGCGAAGCTCTCGATTTACCGGTCGATCTACGTTCCTACCCTCACCTATGGTCACGAGCTTTGGGTAGTGACCGAAAGAATAAGATTGCGAATACAAGCGGCAGAAATGAGTTTCCTTCGAAGGGTGGCTGGCCTCTCCCTTAGAGATAGGGTGAGGAGTGCGGCCATCCAGGAGGGGCTCAGAGTAGAGCCGCTGCTCCTCCACATCGAAAGGAGCCAGTTGAGGTGGCTCGGGCATCTGATTAGGATGCCTCCTGGCCGCCTCCTGGGTGAGGTGTTCCGGGCATGTCCCACCGGGAAGAGGCCCCGTGGTAGACCCAGGACACGCTGGAGAGATTATGTATCTCGGCTGGCCTGGGAACGCCTTGGGGTCCCTCCGGATGAGCTGGAGGAGGTGGCTGGGGAGAGGGAAGCCTGGGCTTCTGTGCTTAGGCTTCTGCCCCTGCGACCCAGCCCCAGATAAGCGGAAGAAAATGGATGGATGGATATTTGTTAAAATTGTCACCATGTCGTGACCCGAAAGCAGCAGCTTTAAAGAGAATAACTGTTCTTGCTGTAGGGACTCTCTTTGTGAACCCTGGGGATGTTTTTACCTAAAGAGAAAAAAACCCCCAAAAACCCCAGAAATGTAACTAATGATGGAGTTGCCTGATTTTATTGCTTTTTTTAAAAATAAAAATCTGTTGACAAAAACTTGGGACAAACTTTAAGTGACCACAAATTTATAGTAAATGTTGCTAAAACCTTCAAGCTTTTAGCTTGACTTGGACTTTTCATTTTTTCTCTTTCATCTTTCCGAGATATTTCATATTTTCATCAAATCAAATTGATAGACACTTGTCTTGGGACAAATGATTTTGTGGGTGCCCGTATATCATAAAATCAGATAAATCACTAAATAAAAATCATATTGGTGCCAAAATCTCTCAGAGAATTAATAACCCTAGTAATGTTTTGTGAACTTTTACAATTAATGTGCAATGGAATTAGCACTTTTTTGGTGGGACTTGATTTGATCAAGAATCAGAGGTTCACTGTTAATGTATTGGCATAATTTGTTCTTTCAATGGCCATATACATGTATGTTAATACTACTATATATTCAATTAATGATCATTCAGACTCAACAACCTAAACAATCAATCAAACCACAATGGTCTACTAAAGCACAACAGGAAACTGAATCAATAATAAGATAATGTTCTGTACCATATCAGTGTCCGGAGATGACTGCGGTATGAAGAACTGCGACACTGATGCCTGGCTTTTCTGAACTCTTATGTTTCTGCAATGTTGCTCTCCTGATCCACGCTGCCTTATATCAGACAGCCTGCCGTGCGCACTCAACATACTCGCTGACAAATGTTACAATTTGCCTTAAACTTATCCCCACTGATGCTGTTCAGCCATGGATGTGTGTCTTCCCACTCACATATATATCTTTGCATACTACTACATCTGGTGGAGTGTCAGATGTAGTAGTGGACATTTGTAAAAAGATGTGGGTGTGTGACATCTGTCACTAGGAACCCGTGACGGCAGTGCCATCTGGCAACACCAGTCCATAGCAGACCGGGGGGTCCTAAGAGGATCCACGACAATTTAGCTGGCCTTAGTATTTCCTGTATTTTATTCTGTGCTTAATTGTTACATTTAGTGTTGATTTATGTGTGACAGAGATGAGTATTGGACATTTTTGAAAATATGGAACAAATCGCATCCCGTATCGGTTCAATATGGGACACAACATTTAACTGCCAAATAAAGAACGATTCCATATTCTACGGGATGGGTGGCAACCCTAGACCAAATGCGCCAGGCTAGGCGCTGTAACATCTAGCTTGTAAAACCTAGCAAATGTGTGAGGTGAAGCCCAGCACGCAGCGACACACAGCTCCTGAATGGAAACCCCCTTAAAGAGAGCCCATGAGATTGCCAGACCCCTGGTGGAGTGTGCCCACAACCCAGCAGGAGCCTGAAGATCCCTGCTAGCATAGGCCAGGACAATTGCTCCTACTATTCAATGGGAAAGGTGCTGTTTAGACACTGGCTTTCCCATATGTGGTTTACCCCAGGACACAAACAGTTGGTCACTCTGCCTTAAGTCCTGGGTCCTGTTCATATAAATCTGCAGAGCATGGACTGGACACAGGATATGCAGCCGCCCTTGCTCCTCAGAGGTGAAAGGTGGTGGATAAAAGGCAAGCAGTTCTATAGGGGAACACGTGCCCATAACCTTTGTGAACCACTGTGGGTTTCCTTGGGGGGGGGGCAACTCTTATAGCCCCTTTCTTTTTCAATTTGGAAAATTCCTCCAAGAGAAAACAGGCAGATTCGCCCTGGGCATGAGTAATTATGAGTAATTATTACCCAAGTAAATCATCACAACCATGGGAATACGAATCTCCACAGGTTGTGTTATGGCAGACATTACTGATCTGTTTTTCAGCAAGTTTATTTTTATTATTTTTTCTAAGTGTTTTACAACACCTGACAGCACCTTCGGCAAACTGCTTGGATGCACATGTCAGGGCTTTTTTAATACAGAATGCATGAGAGAAGTGTTTGTGAAACAACATTGTAAACTTTGACTCTGTTTCTCCTCAGTGAGAGGAACGCCAACCTGAATACTGCACTCTGTGTGGAACATGTCCCATTGAACTTCCTCTGGAATGGAGCTGTATGGGGGCAGAGTGGCCCAAGGGGACAAGCTGGGCTCACTCTGCCCTAGAGGAGAGGCTGTCAGGCCAGCTGCTTCTTTTTCCTTCCAGTCGCAACAGTAAGGAGATGAGGAGGAGGAGCTACTTGAGGTCTGGCCTGAGGAGACTGCTTCCTAGCCCCTTAGTCGTCAGGTTACCGGAGATATGCAAAGAGATCCGATATGAGATCTCTTGCGGATTTTAAATTGAGATATTACCCAGATATTTAATGGATGTGTTTGCGGAGTTTTAGTATTTTTCAGGGTCCAATCTTGTCAGTTTACGGAGAAATCTCCAGAATGTATCCATCACAGATCCGGTGCACATTCTTCACGATACTGTCTGTATCTGTGAAAGATAGGGAGGTATCACACTGGAATAAACTTCGTAAAATACGGAACAATCCGAGTTATACCTCTGTATCTTTCACAGATAAGGACAATATCCTGAAGAGTGGGCACCAATCTATGACAGATGCGCTGTGTCATGGTTAGGCACTGGTCAGATCTATATATAATATTAATGGAAGAAATAATCCTATGGATAGATTTTTTTTGGCTTTCCAAATTGGTATTTCAGCTCAGTGAAAATAGTACAGTGAATCATATTTTTATCTTTGTAATGTACAAGTCTTACTAATACTAATACTAATGGATATGTTAAAGTAATCATATTGTATCACACACCATTTGTCGTACATCAGAATCTGTATTCTCTTTGTGATATCATGGATTCTTGAGAGATCCATTAACTTGTATAGTTTTGGATCTTTCCGGATACTACTGCATGATTTGTGGATTTTATAGGCTTCTTTGCCAAGTAAGATTTGAGTAATCATTTCAAGGGAGGATGGTATATCAAAATTAACAGCATTTTTATTAGGACTATTCACTTAATGTACATTTGAATTTTTTATGTGCACTGAATACATTTGTCTTTATAAAACACAAGGCTGACCTTAAAGCTGAGACTAATTAAAACAAAGAGAACTTTAAATGAATGGCTCACCTTGTGTTGTTGATGGTGTCATCTCAGGCACCCTCTTGGCAATGATCTTGTCTCCTTTGGATGCGTTCGCACTCTTCCACATACATTCCACATCGGTGTGAGACACATTTTTCCCCAACCAAATCAATAACCCCACCATATGATGGCACTTGTCTTGGCCAATCGGGCACTCACAGGAGCTGTACTTCACTGTCTGACCCTCAACATGCACCCTCAACATCCCTCAACATGCAGTCCTGGCAGTGTTGCTGCCAGTACCTCTGTAGTTAGCCACAGAGAAGACAGATAATGTCAGCTAGGCTTAACTAGCTCTCCAAAACATCTCTTTTATTTATTTTATTTATTTATTTTCCATCTCCGTTTGCATACACTGTTATAGCTGTGCTGTACGTGCATGCATTTTAAGAAATACGTCAGCCAGTACAGGTTTTTCATCTTTAAATGTCAGCTAACTAGCTTACACCTAACTCACCTCAACCTTGTAAATCTAATTTTTCATGGATGTCTGGACACTATCCTTAATGACACCACCTGGGAGAACAGACACACTGACCACTTTATTGGAGTTAAAAGAATTAAGGCCCTTTTTAACCCTTATCGGTGTCTTGCTAAATAAAGATGTCATAGTGAACAAAGTCACTGGTTCTGCCATTGCTGTTTATTTAGGCGCATTTGGACCCAGAAATGACAGAAACATCACCGGTGACGTCTGATTTAAAGACCGGATTATATAGGGATATGGCAGGCTGTTTTAACATAAAATCTTTGTCTGACTATCCGTAATTACACTTAAGATATTTAAAACTGCATTTTGACTGGACAAAACTACATTTTGACTATCCAGAATGGTACTTTACGATATCTGCAATTACATTCTGACTAGTAAGAGTAATAATTCAAGATATCTTCAATTACATTTTGACGAGTCAAAATTCCATTCAAGATATCAAGTAAGTAAGATACTTGATAAGATATTCAAGACGTCACCGGATTCGTCATTTGATGGGTCACACATCCCTAATTACAATTTAAGGTATCTCAAATGTAATTATTACAATTCAAAATTACTTTTTTAGATATCTGAATTAAGCGATTGTGTGTAAGCCCCCATGTGCTGTACTGAGCTGTCCAAACAATTGCCTGTGTAGAATTTCAGGTGGCTGCAATGGCGCTGGCCGTTGTGGGCAAAATTATAAGAAAATGCAACAATATAGAAAGAGCTCTTCAATATGGGATATGTGGACAACGTGAAAATCGTGTACTTGAAGACTACTTCAGAAATCTGCAAAGAATCTCTGATTTTATGGCAGGCCGTTTTAACAAACTGCCTTATAAACTTTCCGCCAAAATGCTCTGTAAATCTGTGATGTTTTGACTAGACAGAATAGTAATTCAAGATATCAGTAATGTCATTCCTACTAGTCAGAATGTTAATTTAAGATATCTTAAATATAAAAGCCACCTAATTCAAGATATCTGTAATTCATTTGGAGATATCTTAAATGGAATTTTGACTAGTCAAAATTACAGTTCTAGATATCTCTAATTTAGTTTTGCCTAGTCATTATTTGCTTTTAAGATATCTAGAATTTAATTTGCACTAGTCAAAAATATTTATCACCTATCTAAAAATACATTTAAGATATATTTAATTACTGTGTCATTCAAGATATCTTTAATTAGAATTATGACTAGTCAGAATAACAAAAATCCGATTCACCACACTTACATTCCAGATATCTCAAATTAACTTTCTGACTAGTCACAATTCAAATGTAGATATCTGAAATAGGTGTTTCAGATAGTAAGTCATTGAAGATATCTTGAATTGAAGCCTCCATTCAACTCAATGGTAAATCTGACATCATTTCGACTAGTCAGAATATAATTAGAGATATTTCAAATAGGTATTTTGTCTAGTCAAAATATAATTTGAGATATTTTAATTTACTGATACGTCTAGTCATAAATCAATTTCAGATATCTGGAATGTAAGTGTGGTGAATCGGATTTTAGGAACAGCCTGCCATAATAGGGAGGACCTAGGCCCTCCCTGACATGGGCATCACTGAGCCAGCCTGTAAGGGCTGATGTTATGACATTTGAGCTTCTGATGAGGTCACCCAGGAGGCGTTCCCCATAGTCAGAACAAAATGAATGCTATGAAAGAGAATAAGGTTTTCTTTTCATTAGATGGCTTGATAAAATATAAAACCTTAGTCAGAGATAATGGGTATCAAAACAGACTTTATCAACCTTGTTTGTTGACTCAGGCTTGCTGTCTGGGCTCTATGCATATTCAAACATCTCATGACCTGATCAATTGCCGCCTACTTTGGTCTGAGACATCAGAGTAATGGTTGATAAAAAGCTGCAATGAACATAAAAAAATAAAAGCATAAAAATCAAAACAACTGTGGCAAATAAGGCAACGAGGAATGCAGCAGAAGGCCAAATTTTGTGAATTCATAAGTTAATATACACATATTGCATTCTGTACACTAGTGGTGTGCGATACTACAAATTTCGTTATTGATCCAATACCAAATAAATATGGGGCCAGCATTGCCAATACCAATACTGATACTTTTTAATTGTAAAGGCAGCATATGTAGGGGAGAGCAGTGTGTCATGATTTATGAGCTGAATCATCATCAATTTGCAAATCCTGAACACATTTTAATGACCACTAAATCACTGTGATTTTTATTTTCCACAATAATTAGTTAAAACAATAAAACACACCTTTCAGACTTATATTTTCAAACTGGGTTTTTTTTGGAGACCTGGAATGTGAATGTGCCTGTCTTTAAAGCACTTTGGGTCAGCTTCTGTTTTAAATGTGCTATATAAATAAAATACACTTCACAATCAGCACAAAGCATTATTATATTCAAATGTTTTTCATAATTCATGTTCAAGTCATATTTTTTCAGTTCTGATAAAATACTTTAATACAATTCAGTGGGCTGAATATATGATTTGAATGTTGAATAAAGTCTGTCTGTAGGCAGTCTGCAAAAGTAATAGCTATGATGACCACTAACACTTTAACATTAACTGATGCTGAAGAACCAACATCAGTCATGACTGACACTTTATGACACCACTATATAAGCTACCTGATTATTTGTTACCTCTCTGTCACAGTGACCTCTGACTTCTGTGCTGGGGGTCTGGGTATGTCTGTGGGATTTCCTTCCTCCTCTCTTCATTTATTTTGCTCCACAAACAATGAATACAACTCAGAGTGCAGTTCTGCAGGTGTATGCTGCCGATTTGTCACTTTACTGGCTGAATGAAATTTTCGCTGACCCTTCAGCTGTCATGTCTACAGCAAGCAGAAAAAGAAAGGTTGATCATGAAGGCTGCCACTTCCAGGAAAGGTCGAAATTACAATATATTTTCACTTAAAACAGCTGTGTCTGCCTGATTTGCTATGAGACTATTGCCTGAGGGACTGTGCTGAAAAGCGAAGCAGCAGGAATTAACCAATTACATGCGTCTTCCACAAAAAAAAAAAAAAACAAAAAATAAAAAAAAAAACAAGCTCCCATCATTCACTTCAAAGAGCTGGCTCTTAGAGCCAGAACATTTGCGACTGACCCTGTCATGGTCCTGGGCCGTCTGCCCAGCGTTTTGTGTTTTTTAGTTTATTTTCCCTGAGTGTTTAATTCCCAGTGTGTTTTGATGATCTTGTTCCCTTTGTCTCTGTCTCCCCTGCTCCATGGTCTTGTCTGTTTTGTCCTGATGTCTTGTCCCTGACCTCCTGTGTTTTCATGTTGTTATTCCTAGTGTTGTGACTAGTCTGCGTCTCTGCCCCGTGTCTGTGTGCCAGTTCCCCGTATATAGTCTGCGTGCACCTTGGTTAGTCACTTCCTGTATTATTTTGACAGTCTTGTGTTCCTTGTGCTTTGTGTCTAGTTTTGCTAACCCCTGTTATTAGTTTCATTTGCTTCACCTGTTGCTCCCTGCTGTTTCCTCTTGCCCTGATTACCTGCTGTGTATTTAAGCCCTCAGTGTTCATGTGTTTCTTGTTGTGTCGTCTTCAGTATTCCCTCGCTGTGTGTCTCCCTGCTCCTCCTCGGGTTTTGGTTTAGCTTCTTCCCAGTATAGGTTTGTTTTGTATTCTGTTATTTTCCAATAAATCCTGTTTTGTGAGTCTGCATCCTGGGGTCCAATTCTGCCTGCCACACACACGCCATGACAGAACGACGCGACCATTATAAAGACCCCGCGGACTCAGATCTGTGGGAACGGCAGCAAGTGGTACAAGCTTACCTGCAGGAAGAAGCGAGGTGGAAGCCGTGGCTCACCCCAGAGCGCGAGTCACGGTTCCAGGGCACTCGTCTCGCCCTGGGGGGTCCTGGCTGGGGAAAGGAACCCCAGCGTCAGCGCTCGCCCACTCTCCTCCCCTGCAGCCTCAGCTCCGCCCGCTAGCCTCGCCACAGCAGCTGTGCGATGCGACAGCAGCACAGCAGCCACCCGAGCCTTGGGGGATTCGGCTCGGTGGCTTTTCGACATCACCAGACCCACCACCTTCTGCTGCGTCTCTTGCCAGCTCCGCTCCCCATTCCAAACCCGCAGTGGGGGCGCGAAGGCGGAGCTCTCGGCGCCATAAACACCGAGCAGAGCCAACAGCCGGTGTTAAAATTACGACGGCTTCTTCTCCTCTGCAGTCGTCAGCCACATTGGACTCCACCCCTGAATCTGTCCCTCCTTTCCCCGGCTCATCAAACACGGCTAACCACACTGCTCCACCGTCCTTGACAGCAAGGTCAGACATTTGTGACAAGGTTTCCAAGCTCTGTATCCTGTGGTTTCGGCTACCCGGTGAGGAACTGGGGCACACCATCGCTAACAGAATACAGGACATGTTTGCTGAATACCCCTGGCTTAGGGACTCCTTGCCCCCGTTAACCCAGAGTTATGCCAAGGAGATACTTCATTCTGCAGCCCTCACTTTCCCCTCTGTGCCTCATGCTCCGGCACCTGTTTCTGTTCCGCGGGTGGGAGCACCTCAGCCTCAGCAGTCCACGCCACCTGCAGCAGAGCCTCCTCAACCACGGTCTCAGTCAGCTGTAGCTCCAGCTCCTCCCCAGTCATTCCTGTCTCAGACAGCCCCCATAGCTCCAGCCCCTGTTCAGTCAGCAGCAGCTCTAGCCCCCATAGCTCCAGCCCCTGTTCAGTCAGCAGCAGCTCTAGCCCCCATAGCTCCAGCCCCTGTTCAGCCAGCAGCAGCTCTAGCCCCCATAGCTCCAGCCCCTGTTCAGCCAGCAGCAGCTCTAGCCCCCATAGCTCCAGCCCCTGTTCAGCCAGCAGCAGCTCTAGCCCCCATAGCTCCAGCCCCTGTTCAGCCAGCAGCAGCTCTAGCCCCCATAGCTCCAGCCCCTGTTCAGCCAGCAGCAGCTCTAGCCCCCATAGCTCCAGCCCCTGTTCAGCCAGCAGCAGCTCTAGCCCCCATAGCTCCAGCCCCTGTTCAGCCAGCAGCAGCTCTAGCCCCCATAGCTCCAGCCCCTGTTCAGCCAGCAGCAGCTTCAGCCCCCATAGCTCCAGCCCCTGTTCAGCCAGCAGCAGCTTCAGCCCCCGAGCTTCAGCCTTTACCTGCTGCAGCAGCCACCCCTCAGATTGAGCCCCCAGTATTAGCCACAGCTGCTCCTCAGTCACTCCCGTCAGCGGCCCCGGTCCCTGCAGTCAGTTTAGTCACACCTTCAGTCCCCTCATCCTCCTCAGCTTCAGCCCCCTCGTCCTCAGTCACCTCAGTCCCCTCATCCTCCTCAGCTTCAGCCCCCTCGTCCTCAGTCACTTCAGTCCCTCAGGTCCCCGTAGTCTCTTACTCTACTCCCACTTCTGGTCCCTCAGTCCCTTCGGTCTCTGTCCCTTCAGCTCTCCCTAGCACCCGGCCTGCTTCCACGCAGCCGGCTCTCCCTAGCGCCCGGCCTGCTTCCACGCAGCCGGCTCTCCCTAGCGCCCGGCCTGCTTCCACGCGGCCCCTAGTGCCAGCTCCCTTAGCTTCAGTCCCTTCAGTTTTGGTCCCCTTAGTCTCTCAGGTCCCCTTAGTCTCCTTAGTTCCCTCCTGTGCTTCCATTCCTGGTCCCTCGTTCCCCCTAGTTCCCTCAGCCTCCCTGCAGTCAGAGTCCATAGCGTCAGCTCCCTCGCCCTCCATAGCGTCAGCTCCCTCGCCCTCCATAGCGTCAGCTCCCTCGCCCTCCATAGTGTCAGCTTCCACGCACCCACCATTACATGCACCTGGTCCATCCCCCAAGCAGCCCCAGCTGCTCAGTGAAGCAGCTGTGTGCCCTACACCGCAGACCCAGCCTGCACATTCGGAGCCTCACCTTGTAGGCCCCGTTCAGCCCAAGGGTCCGGCTCAGTCGGAGCCGTGTTTAAAGCCCGAGGGTCACGCTCAGTTGGAGCGTCTGGCTCAGTTCGAGCCTCCTGCCTCGTCTCGCCGCGGTCGGCCCCCAGTCTGGTCTCCTTGTCGCCGCCGCCGCCTGGAGCGCGGTCGGCCCTCAGTCTCGTCTCGCCGCCGCCGCCTGGAGCGTGGTCGGCCCTCAGTCTCGTCTCGCCGCCGCCGCCTGGAGCGTGGTCGGCCCTCAGTCTCGTCTCGCCGCCGCCGCCGCCTGGAGCGCGGTCGGCCCCCAGTCTCGTCTCGCCGCCGCCTGGAGCGCGGTCGGCCCCCAGTCTCGTCTCGCCGCCGCCGCCTGGAGCGCGGTCGGCCCCCAGTCTCGTCTCGCCGCCGCCGCCTGGAGCGCGGTCGGCCCCCAGTCTCGTCTCGCCGCCGCCGCCTGGAGCGCGGTCGGCCCCCAGTCTCCTCTCGCCGCCGCCGCCGCTCGAGCCGCGGTCGGCCCCCAGTCTCGACTCCTCGCCGCCGCCGCTGGTGCCGCGGTCGGCCCCCTGCCACGATTCCTCGCCGCCGCCGCTGGTGCCGCGGTCGGCCCCCTGCCACGATTCCTCGCCGCCACCGCGGTCGGCCCCCTGCCACGATTCCTCGCCGCCACCGCGGTCGGCCCCCTGCCACGATTCCTCGCCGCCGCCGCTGGAGCCGCGGTCGGCCCCCTGCCACGATTCCTCGCCGCCGCCGCTGGAGCCGCGGTCGGCCGCCTGAGAGGTTTGGACTCTGCTTTTTGGCCCCTTGGCCTGGGCGGCCCCCTGAACTATGGACTGTTTGTTCCCCCTGGCCGTTGCTCTTTTTGTTTCTGTTTTTGTCATAGCTCCTGAACTGTTTCTTGTTTTGACCCCCTGTTTTGGACATTGGAGCTCTCCGGCCTTGTGCCGTCGCTTTTTGTTTCATCCAGTTTTTTTTCTCATCCCTGTGTTTTGTTCCTGTTTTTGGACTTTGTCCCGGCCTTGTGCCCCTGCTGTTTTTGTTCTGACCTTGTGATTTTTGATGTTTTGCTCCCTGCCTGGTTTTGTTTTTGTTCCGGTCCCTCCGTCCTGGTCCCCCGCCTCCCTCCCTGGTCTAGTTTTGTTTCCTGTTTTGGCCGTCGGGTGCCGGCCTTTGAGGGGGGGGTGCTGTCATGGTCCTGGGCCGTCTGCCCAGCGTTTTGTGTTTTTTAGTTTATTTTCCCTGAGTGTTTAATTCCCAGTGTGTTTTGATGATCTTGTTCCCTTTGTCTCTGTCTCCCCTGCTCCATGGTCTTGTCTGTTTTGTCCTGATGTCTTGTCCCTGACCTCCTGTGTTTTCATGTTGAGTTATTCCTAGTGTTGTGACTAGTCTGCGTCTCTGCCCCGTGTCTGTGTGCCAGTTCCCCGTATATAGTCTGCGTGCACCTTGGTTAGTCACTTCCTGTATTATTTTGACAGTCTTGTGTTCCTTGTGCTTTGTGTCTAGTTTTGCTAACCCCTGTTATTAGTTTCATTTGCTTCACCTGTTGCTCCCTGCTGTTTCCTCTTGCCCTGATTACCTGCTGTGTATTTAAGCCCTCAGTGTTCATCTGTTTCTTGTCGCGTCGTCTTCAGTATTCCCTCGCTGTGTGTCTCCCTGCTCCTCCTCGGGTTTTGGTTTAGCTTCTTCCCAGTATAGGTTTGTTTTGTATTCTGTTATTTTCCAATAAATCCTGTTTTGTGAGTCTGCATCCTGGGGTCCAATTCTGCCTGCCACACACACGCCATGACAGACCCATCATTAGATGGCATCATCTTGGCCCCCAGTAACACTGTGAGGAATCTTGGAGCAATTTTTGGCCATGATATGTCCTTCAATGCACGTATTAAAGAAATATGTTGGGCTGCTTTTTTGCATTTGCACAATATTTCTAGAAACAGCCCGTCTCAGCATGATACTGAAAAACTGTTGCATGCATTTATTACTTCTAGGCTGGATTATTGTAATTCATTATTATAAGGCAGTCCTAAAAGCTCCCTGAAAATGTCATGGTCCTGGATCTAGATCCCAGTTTTTGTTTGTTGTTTTGAACATTCAGATTCAGAGAGAATTACAGACAGAATAACCCAATCCTCACCCTAAGACTCCATATTGCCAAATCTGTTGATATGTCAGATTTGCACAGGATATCTGGAAAACTTTGGATGTTGAAATATTGGACACTTGTGTATGGGGTACCACAGGGCTCGGTTCTAGGTCCATTCCTCTTTTCTTTTTATCTATTACCGCTGGGCCATATACTTAGCAAATATGGTATCTCTTTCCACTGCTATGCAGACGACAGACAGATATATGTGCCTATTAAAAGGAAAGACTCCTAAGCATTTAAGTAATTGTGCCACTGAGTAGGTGACATTAAGGCATGGTTGGCTCTAAATTTCCAAAGTTTCAAAGAGAAAAAAAGAGGTGATGATTTTTGGTAACAACTCTGTTACCCCTCTGGTAGATCTGAGCTCTCTGGCACAGTATCTCAAACCAACAATCGCAAAATAGATCCTGACAAGAAACTTGATAGCCACATAAATGCTGTAGTCAAGTCAAGCGTTTTTCACCTGAGGCAAAAATAAAACCCATTCTCCAAAGGCAAGACTTTGAAACAGTAATCCACGTCTTTGTTACCACTCGGCTGGATTACTGTAATGCACTTTATATGGGGCTTAGAGGGTCTGTTATTGCTCTCCTTAAACAAGTGCAGAAAGCTGCTGGGCGGCTTTTAACTGGTGCCTCCAAACATGAGCACATTTCACCTGTTGTAGTTTTACTTCACCGGCTGCCCGTTCGTTTTAGGATCCATTTTAAAATTATTTTATTTGCTTTTAAATCTCTAAATGGTCTTGCCCACCTTATCTCTCTGAGCTTCTACACTCTTACATTCCCACCCGGTCACTCAGGTCGGCAGACCATCTGCTTCTGACGGTGCCTAAAACCAGGTTTAAGCTCAGAGGGGACCGGGCTTTTGCCATGGCAGCACCAAATCTCTGGAACAATCTGCCACTGCATATTAGACCTGCCTTATCACTCACACACTTTAAATCACGTTTAAAAACTCACCTTTTTTCTTTGGCTTTTAACACTAAGTGAACACTGAGTCTGTGAGCTGTGTTATTGTAATTTTTATGTATTTCTCAGGTATTTTAATGCATTTTATTGAGTTGTTTTATGTATATTATTGTTCTATTGTACAGCACTTTGGACTTTGTGGGTGATTTTAAAATGCTTTATAAATAAAGCTGGATTAGATTGGATTGGATTGGACATTGAAAACAAGTCATATTTGAAAGAGGAACGAAGTCCACATGAAAAGAGATGGTGAATGGCATAAATTCAGCCAGGAGACTATGGTTCACATTTGGTCACATTCAGGCACCCAAAGTATTTTGTTTTAAGTAAAGCCAGGTAGGCTGAGAGTATTCCTGAATTATGATTTGGGAATGAGGCTCGTGTGCATTGAATAACAGAGCTGTGTCACACATGTCACAAATTTGTGTTTGCCCTAATTATATTTTAGTATTTTTTTTATAATTTACTTCCCATGAAAACATGCAGAGCTTGTTACAGATGATATCTTACAGCTGGAGAGATGGCCATCCTCCATTAGGTCCTTCAGTGGAGTGACATGCTGGAATGAAAATGAAAATGAAACCAAACAGTCATCTCACTGGCACATCGACAGACAGCTAAAATGAGCCTGTCATCTTTTAATTTGCTTCAGTTCTACACCTTCCTGAGCGCCCATCTCTGTCCTTCTGTTTCTCTCGCTGTCATTCATTTTTCCTTTATCTGTCATTCAGACAGATGGTCGGTCTGTCGCTTCCCTGTTACACAGTCATCATACCTTTCTTTTCTCTCCATTTGTAGCTCTACTTTTTGGTGTTTTTCTGTGTGTTCATGTGCCTTTACATTCTAATTTTTTCTCTCCCATACAGATCAGAACCCTCTTTCAAAACAACAAATATACAACATTATTTCAATGTTCTCATGTTCTCCCCGTGCTTGCATGGGTTTCCTCCGGGTACTCCGGTTTCCTCCCACATTCCAAAGACATGCACTTACTGGGGTTAGGTTAATTGGCTAATCTAAATTGCCCATAGGTGTGACTGAGTGTGTGAATGGGAGTGTGAAAGGTTGTCTGTAACTCTGTGTTGGCCCTGCAACAGGCTGGCGACCTGTTCAGGGTGTACCCTGCCTCTCGCCCTATGACAGCTGGGATAGGCTCCAGCCCCCCTGCGACCCTGAACAGGATGTGCGGAAGCGAATGGATGGATGGACAAGTCTATGAAGCAGCTGAGTGCATTTCATTAAGAAATAACAGACCAAGTTTCTTTTCATAGATTATAACCATAACAATCTCAACAATTCTGTGTTTTATTGTAACCATGATGTTTAAGGTTCTCATTAAACCTTACACATTTTGTTGTCTTTTGTATGTTTTGTGTAATCACTTGATTTTGGAAGACTACATTGCTGGAATGTCACTAAATACATTTTTCCTTTCTTTTGAAAGTTTTCAGTTTGCCATTGTTATTCTTGAAGTTTAAGTTGATTGCTATTCTGTGCTGTTTCATTACATTTTTCCTAGGATGTCTTGCACTCTGAGTTCTGTTAGTGTTATTCTGTTTCAAATTCATTCATTCATTCTGGACTAGTCTCATTAGTGTTTTCCTATTGTCAACTCGCTGGCTCTGTGTAAGATGTTTCCTTGTTAAGGGATCATTCACAATTATCGACATTTTCCAAAGCGTACAAACTGTACGACAGGGGTTAACACCCAACGTACACTTTTCAAATAGTTAGAAAATGTAGGTCAGAACTATGTAATTCGAGCACTGCCGGAGGCATCCACTTTCGTTCACTTGTACACCACTGCACCATTGCGTGGTCTGCAGCGATATGGTGCCATAGCGTACGATAGGACGCAGTATGAGCACTGTATGTACACAAAACATGGTGAAATTGGCGTTTTCAGGTTTCTGGTGTTGTGCCAAAAAAGTGATTTCTGATTTTTTATCTTTGTTTATATTGGTAAATAGATTGTGGTGCACAGAAGAAATGACTTGTTTTGGAAACATATTTATGAATCTGCATTATTGTACTTTATAATCAATCCAGTCCTTTTTGACTACTCTTTATAGAACTGTAATATTATATTTGTTGCAATTTCTGCAGCCCTCTTGGCCAGATCTCTTGGGGAAAAAAGATGAAAAATAAAATAAATTGACATTTAATTGACATAACTGAATAAAATCATTGACATTAAAATATTTTTAATGTCAATATTCTTTATATTAATAAAGAATATTTGAAAGTCACTTTGCCAAGAAGTGATTGCAGCTTCTAACTTGTGACAGGAGTGTTGTTTCTCGCTCAAAATGATGTGATATTATTTATGAGAGATATGATTGACACATTTCACAGATTTTAGGCCAAAAATTAATCTACAGCAATTTAAATACAACCAATCATTTTTTGGCAAATTCAGTGCAGTTCAGTTTTATTTATATAGCACCAAATAACAACAGTCGCCTCAAAGCACTTTATATTGTAAGATAGAGACCCTTCAAACCCAACAGTCAAAACGACCCAGCCCTCCCGGGACCCTGAAAAGGATAAGCAGAAGAGAATGGATGGATGGATTTTTATTAGTGCAGCAATACAATGTTTTAATAGTTTGGAAAGAGTACTTTTGATACCAAGATTTACAGAATTTTTAAACACCAGGATGTGTTTTTAATACTTACTATTACATTAAAATTCCCAAGAACCAGGTGAAATTAAATATCATGAAAAAAGATCAACATTTTCTTTCTACTCTTTTGGGGGGGAGGAGGTCTGAAAAAGAGTACGCTTTGTACAGTTTGGACAATGTTGAAATTTGTGAATGACCCCATTTTCTGTTTTATTTCATCTGTATTAGTTCAAATTGATTCGTCTCATGTGCCTCATATTTAGTTTTATTTCCTTGCCTTGTTGTTTTAATTAGTTTCAGGTGTGCCTCATGACCGTCCTATTTTCACTTTACCTCACGTGGGAGTAATTAAACCCTGGCTTTCCTTTAAGTTATGTCAGAGTATCTGTTAATTCTCCTTGTGAGTTACCTGGCTACAGTATGTTTTGGATTCAGTTTTACATCACTTGTGTTCCCAGGTTTTGTTTTGGATTATTTAGATTGAAGTTGCATTGTAGACTTTTTATTTATGGACTCTTCTACAATCTTAGAATTAAAGGTATGTTTTTGAATTCATTCAAGCCTGTGTTTTGAATCTACATTTGGGTCCAAATTCCACTTTCCCATGACAATCTTTTTTTTGTTAACCTGTGCACCTAAATGCACATGTGCACACACTGAAGCCCTCGATCTCTGAGGACCGAATCCAGAGGCAGAGATAGCAAAAGCCAAAAATCTTAAAACTATAATCATACACACGGAGGTGGTCAGATATGTGAGTAAAAGTAGTAAGGCCAAAACATGAAGGTAAAAATCCTGACTGACTAGAAAGACTGGTGGAAATATTGACAAGACTTAAACAACTTAAGCAATGCTTGGCATATATCCAAGGTGAACTCGGTAACTGAACACAAGTTGTACAAAAAAGGTGGGGAAGTGGCAGGTAAGTAAATAAATAAATGGGGAAACAAGTAAACCAGAATTCCAAAATGAGTGTTTCTTTCTTCCCCTATTAGAGTTATGACTGTGTTAACTGTATTTGCAAAACCCCAAGACAAACTATGGTGACAGAGAGAATGCTGTATCAATTAGCCTTATCCATGACTTCACACTTGCTGCCAAGATGAGGAAAGATCAATCAACAAAATGGATTTGCAGCCACATCAACTGCCACCTATTTATCACAGCGTTTGCAACCAAGGTGTGAGAGAGTGATGAGGAGAGAAAGAGGTGGACAGAAAGAAAGCTAATGATCTTTAACTGTACGGCACCTTTTAAATGAACAATTACACAGCAATTTACATCAATAATAAATGCATGAATAGCAGTAAACAAGTATCATCAGCAATAAAAATCATAGATGTTAAATCTAATTACATCAGGTCATGGCTAAAGGAGGGGTCTGAGTCTAGTCCTTAGGAAAATGTGGAGAACCATAGCCAGCACTGTCTCCTAGAATATAAAAATTTAGAATGAAATGGAATGCGGTGGTGAGTGCGGTCACTCAACAGCAAGAAGGTCTTGTTCAAATCCACTGGTTGGCTGGGGCCTTTATGTGTCGAGTTTGGATGTTCTCTCTGAGCTTGTGTGGGTTCTCTCCAGGTTGTCCTGCTTCCTCCCACAGTCCAAAGACATGCATGTCAGGCTAACAAGTGATCCTAAATTGGCCGTAAGTGTGAATGTCTTTCTCTACGTGTTAGCACAGCAATAGACAGGCAACCTTTCCAGGGTGCACTTAAAATGCATTCACAAAAATGATGTGACCAAGGAAGGTTTTGTGACTGATGAAAAATTGTAAATATGACATGTGGTCATAAAGTTCAGAGATTCTAATATTTCACTCTGCTGTATTCTTGTGCACCTCTGGGCCATTTTCAGTGTGTTCAACCTTTCAAATTGAATTAGATTTTGGTAATCTCAGGGAGTCAGATTTGGCTAGTGGAATACTGGTGAGCAAAGACTTGTTTGGTGTGACCATATACTATGTCTTCATCCACCAACTGTGCTGTGTGCCAGGTTAGTTCTATCAAACCTTCTCCCTCTGATGGCTCAAGATGTTTCATTATAACTCTACACTGATAACTTGACCACATGGGTTGAATTCACAATGCAGACCCTGTGAATGTGAAAACAAACAAACAAAATAATAATATATATATGACTGGACTTGTTGCAGAGGTGGAATCGTATCATAGCAACATACTGGAGTTCTCTGAGCTCCTGAGAGTGACCCATTCTTTCACAAATGTTTGTAGAAGCAGTCTGCATGCCTAGGTGCTTGGTTTTATACACCTGTGGCCGTGGAAGTGACTGGAACACTTGGATTCAATGATTTGGAGGAGTGAGTGAATGCTTTTGGCAATATGGTGCATCTGTAAATAGCAGCAGTGCTGGAAATAAACCAGAAAATTTAATTTGCATTTAGGATTTGTTTTTTTATAAGACCTCACCCTTATGAGACCAACCTATGATATAGAAAGATAACATTAACTTTGACCAAGCTAATGAGACGGCTTAAGTTAATTTTCATTGCTCTGTGTCTGTGTCAACTCTTAAAAGATTAAGAAATCAGATTGGAGCCTCTGCTACTTGAAATAATTTAGGCATCTGATTGAAATGTTTGCTGGACCTCTAGATTCTGGCTTATTTGTAAAAAAAAAAAAATTCTGGTCATTTTAAACTGATAGGAGACCCTGGGGCTGATCCACATTATGTTGGACAGATTTTGCTTTCCATCTGGCCTGGATTACCTCAAATTGGGCTGAATTTGGACGGACAGGGCTGAGGCGAAAAGGGCTTGGCATTCTCTTGAAGTGTGCAACCGTTCCAACTAGAACATATTTAAATGGTTTTAAATTAAAGTGGAAATTATATCGTATAACCAGCGAAATACTCTGCAGCTTCAATTTATCTCTGGTAACACTGACCTAAGATGATTTTTGTTTTTTGGAATTAAGCTTGAAGGAAGAGTTTTCCTATATTATTATAGGGTTTGACTGATCTCAGTATAGTACATACATAGAAATGTAAGAAAAAATTTGATACATAAACCCAGTTTTCATATTATGTATATATATTTCCCTGTACAGAATAGATAATTTAAAAAAAAAACATATATGAACTGTAGGAATAATTATTATGTGCATAAAATTTAGATGGGACACATAAAAAAGCCTGATAGACAATAACACAAACAAACTTTAAAATACAGAAATAACTATTTTGATACAACCTCTGTAGCCATTCCTAGAAAAATAACACAAAACAATGCTGAAGCACACTTGACTGTAAGTTTATCTGCTGTCTTAAAGTTTCAATAATGAATGCAAAGAAAACACCTAAAGCCTGCCAAGACAAGAAAACACCCAGGAAGACGGCACACTAGTTTCTGGCAGCGAATGACTTTGAATAAAGCTCCCCAGTAAAAAAGACACCACAGTGAAACTAGTCTTTCTGACCTTAAAAATCTGCTGCGTGTTTTGACTGACTGGACTACAGAGGAGATACCCAGATCAGCTCTGGTTGAGTTGTAACACTTGCAGGCTGTTAGAGTGGACCCTGTGGATATGTGCCCTGTTTTTACTGCAATGTGAAAATGTGACAAAATCTCTGGGTCTGGACTGCAAAAGGGAAAATGTAAGGAACTGGGATTGATCGTTTGGCAATATGTGCTCTGGCTTGGCTACAGACTCTGTTTTCACTTTCCCATTTGCTTTGAAGAGCTCACTCTGCAATGTTGGCAAAAATGACTGGACACACCATGATTTGACAAGGAGACATTTCCAAGATGGCACAATTCATTTGCACTGGTATTCTGTGTGCAGCAAGGGTTCAAACAAGTTTTAATGACAGAGCGCCAATTTTGAAACCTAAGATAAGATGTGTTTGAAGTCCACACAAGAGAAATGCACGAGTGTGGCCTGTTACGTGGATACTAGTTGATGTTGGTAATGAGAACAACCCAAAATGACAGTTAGCAAGGGAAATGTTAGTTCAGTAAACCCACAAATTAATGTATTTGACCAGGAAAGCCTTCTGGACGTCTAGAAACTTGGGACGCCCTGTCTATGGTATGAAGCTACAGTAGTGTAGCTTGGTGCCTCTGCTGCAAGCCCCCTTTCTTAGAACAAAAAGGTTTTACATAAAAGACCAAAAGTTTGCAGATAAGGCAAATTGAACAAACCGTATAAATGTCATGTCTCATTAAGGACCAAGCTAAACTAATAGGTTTAACTACGTGTTGGAAACCAAAGTTTACTAAACTAGCAGCAAGCCAGAAAATGCTGCATCAGCAAACTTCCTGCACCACATGGTGTTTATGGAAGAGTACATTTCACTCGCCCTTGCCTCCTATGTAAACTAGAACAGCAGAAATCACCATTTAACAGGTCTCAACTGCCTGTAGAGCAAATTAAGTCATTTTGCAGCATCAGCTAAAGAGTTGTAGTTCAGTAATCCATAAGCCAGTCAACAGTGCAGATAATTATAATAAAATGTGTCCTCCTTTATAATAAATTCTATATTCCATTTGCTCGTTAGATTAAAATTAGAGGATGGAGTATTCAGAATCAGTTCCAAAGTGAAAAAGAAAAGAAATCTTGCAATAGTTTTAATGGGCTAGTATTTGTTTCCAGGTTAATTACAACCCAACTGGTACTCTGAATTTAGAAGTTTTATTGGTCACTCAGGACAACCATACGGCTTCAGAGCAAAGAGAAGGAAAATAAAGGCATTCACACTGAAGGCTGACTGCTTCCTTATTTGTACAACAGTGACACTTCAATCCATTTTCCAAAATGGTACTGTCATGTGTTTGCTGGCTTGCTGCACACTAAGCCCCAGAGGTAAATGAGCTACATAATCTAAACAAATGGTGGCATTAAGTCCAGAGAGCCAACAGTGAAGAAAACCATCTAAACTTCCTCCAAAGTTCAGTTGAAATTGAGGTGGTGAGTCGATGAGGCAGGAGGCTGTGGCATTCAGAGCCGATGCAGAGATTTGTCAATACAGCAATCACATTAACTGAATAGCAAGGCTTTGTCCAACCCAGCTGTGTGTGTGTGTGTGTGTACATTTGTGTGTGTAAGTATTTTTTACTAACTGGTAGAATCTAAATGTCCTTTTAAGAACTGGATCTTCAGTGATGGTGAGCCTGCAGACCTTGCTACTGTAGAAATTGTGTGTCTGTGTGCTCGCTTGTTTGTGCACACTGTAATCTTTGTAAGGGCTTTGTAAGTGTGAACAATTTTTCCAAAGTAAACGAATTTTTGAAAAAGTATGATATATCTAAATGGTATATTCACTATATTGCCAAAAGTATTTGCTCCTCTGCCTTCACATGCATATGAAATTGAGTGACATCCCCTTCTTAATACATAGGGTTTAATACAATGTCGGTGAGTGGATTTATGGGAGTTTTTGACCATTCTTCCAGAAGCACATTTGTGAGGTCGGAAACTTGATCTTGGATGAGAAGGCCTTGCTTAGTCTTCACTCTAATTAATCCCAAAGGTGTTCTATCAGGTTGAGGTCAGGACTCTGTGCAGGCCTAGACACCAGTGAAGGATCAATACTTGCAAGAGAACCAAACGGGACAGGAGATATGATCTCTAATGAGGATGATAAGGGTTTCATCTTATCCATTACACTAGTCAAGTCATTTAATGTAATTGGTAAAAAGAAAGTAAATGATGAGGAGCACTGAAGGTCATCTTAAAAAGGGGAAGAACCAATGGAGAGTTTGGATTTTAAGCCCCTCACCTTATTTACAAAATGATTTAAAAATACATTGCAGTCATCATCAGAGGCTATCAATGCATGCTGAGGTGGGGGAGAAACAACACTATTAATGGTGTCAAAGGATTATTTTTATTACAGTTTATGAGACTGCTAAAATAAGAACACCATGCCTCTTTCACTGCTTCATTGTAAGAGTAGAGCAGTTCTTTAAAATGTTCTTTACGGACAATCCAGCCCGTGGTCTTCCATCATTGCTCTGCTTTTCGACATGAACATCGAAGACTACAAGTCTGATTATTTAACCAAGGTGAGTAGGAAACAACAGAGCGATGACTAATTTTGTAAGGAGTAACCTGATCCATAACAACTAAGCAATGTTCATTACAAGAGTTCGCAAAGTGCTCAACATTATCATCACAAGAGGAAGAAAAATTAAAAAGAGAAGAAAACTTAGCAATAATGGGGTCATGAATAAAGCGCCTGCATTTAGTACAAACTCCAGAAAAAGACTCTTAAGTAAAGGGGACATTAAAAGACACAGATTTATGGTCACTGAAGCCAACTTCACCTATACTCAAATTGTCTGAGGTAACACCATAGCTGAGGACCAGGTCTAAAGTATGCCTTGCAGTATGAGTAGGCCTCAAATACGTGTTGAGTATTGTTGAATGAGTCCAAGATGCTCAGGAATTCCTTAGCAGTACTGTCAGATGAATCACCAGCATGAATGTTGAAGTCCCCAATGATGACGATCCTCCCCAATTTAATAGTAGAGGATAAAAGGTCTTGAAAGTCTGAGAGAAAGGATGTAGCGGATCCTGGTGGCCGATATATTAAGATACTGTATGTAAAAAAGGCCCTCTTGTGGTTGCCCTGCACCTAAGGCAGTGTTTTTCAACCAGTGTGCCGCGGCACACTAGTGTGCCGTGGGAGATCGTCAGGTGTGCCCTGGGAAATTATCTAGTTTCACGTAATATGCCATGAGTGTCTGTGCTGTAGTAGTGACTGGAGCATAATCATGTAATACTCTTCCATAATCACTAGACTAGACAGCAGCAGGTAGCGAATTGCATTGTACATAGAGACCAGAGAATTGAGCCGCGTTTCCATACGGAACGACTCTCCGCGGGTTGACTCGACTCCCCGCGATTTGACGGCATCTCCATTAGAATCAGGTACACTTTGCCGGTCCTTTTTCCTTACTCACTCACCCAAGGTTCTAAGCGATCCGAGGCGATACACTCTACTTTCCCACTGCCGAGGAACCAGTTCGCGTGGCAGTGCTTGTGCTGTTCCCAATGAACTGGCGAAACGCTTAAGAACGGGCCCGCGTTCCCACCGAGTTTCTGTGAACTGCTCCTTTACGTATGAGTGTGGGCGGGTCCTCGTGTGGACACGGAAGCTGAAGCGCACAAACGTGGGAAAACGCGCTCCCCTTTTTTGTGCTGCAAAGACGTTTTACGGTCCAAACCAGTGGTGGACAGTAACGAAGTATTTGTACTTAAGTAGATTTTTCAGGTATCTGTACTTTACTTGAGTATTTATTTTTCTGACAACTTTTTACTTTTACTCACTACATTTTTACACAAGTATCTGTACTTTCTACTTCTTACATTTTCAAAACAAGCTCATTACTTTAGGTTTAATGCGTCTGAGAAACATTTGCATTTCCAGTCAGTGCGGGAGCCGGCTTTTTCTTGGAAGTCGGAACAAGAGGGTGGGGGGGAGGGAACAGACACCCCACACGGTGGAGGGAGAGGCTCCTGCAAAGGTCGCTCGGAGACCGGAAAGAGCCAGAGGAAGTTGCGCTTTACATAGAGGCTGCACACCGGAACGGTGAGGAAAATAAATGACAGAAAATGTAGAGGACAAAAAAATTGTCTGCAGTTTGTCACACAGTGTGTCTGCTAGCTAAAAGAACAGCTGCTGTATTTTAAGGGACAGCAAAGAATGAGCGATAACTTCACTCCGATGGAGAAGGATGTAGAAATGTCCTCCAAGGAGCTACTTTTACTTTCTTACTTTGAGTAGATTTCAGAGCCTGTACTTATTTACTTTTACTTGAGTACAGAAGTTGAACCAGTACTTCAACTTTTACCAGTGTAGTTTTTAACACAAGTACTTGTACTTCTACTTAAGTACAGAATGTCAGTACTTTGGCCACCACTGGTCCAAACCAAACGACTGCAGCATCTGTGTGCAGCACAGAGGTAAACACAGACAGTGATTAGTGCAAGACGACAAGTACGCACTTTGTGTCCTTTTATCTGTGATATGAACTGATACAAAGCAGCAAGTTCAGCCTTAGAGCCCAACCTAATTCACAGCCGTGTAAATCACTTCACTTTTCTCATGTAATACACATGTAATATGGTAGAAAACTTGATGTTGAGACGGCAGAGTCACGCCCTTCTGCCGCTTTCGTCACACGTTCGTGGTTCGAGACCAGCTAGCTTGCGGGGCCGGAATTGAACCCGTTTTTCGGCCGAGCACCGAGTGTTTCGGCGGTGGAAAACCTGCCTAACGGTTCAAATTACGGCACGGGCTCCGGAACCCTGTTGGTGGGAAAGAGGTCACAATGTGACGCGGAGGACAGCATGCCACTGATTGGCCAGGGAGTGTCATCTCTAGTGGAGTCATGAGAGCAACTCCTTTACCAGAATCATTTTTAAAACCCCACAGCAAGAAACTGGAGGCATGCAAAGCACCGGTTGAATGCCCAGACCGACAGTTTGCAGCGGTAGTTCTGCAACATGAGAGCCATCTGAAACGCACACGCAGCATACATATTATAACCCTATACTGCCGGGCGATCACCGCTACTAGCCGAACAGCTGGTTAGCACAGAGCCTGAGGCGGCTGATCAAAGGAACTTTGAGTTACCGTAATAACGCGACTGTTTGTCCTATCAGAAACATTGAAACAGTTTCTGAAAGCTGAGAAACTGCACTTCACAACCAACATAGGGTATTATTACAGTTTTATTACGGTAATTGTTGCCGTAACTCCGCGAACGGCGGCACTTTTGAAGTACACTGAGCCGATTATGACATGTTCGGTGGTATAGGGTTATAGTTAACAATGATAACCTTCATCCATTAAAACATTGTACGGGGACTTATGCATGATGATGATATTAAACTGTCATTAGCTGTGAGCTTGCCTCCATCTCATGTATTGTTGTCTTGTGTTATTCCTGGTAATAGAATGCTTTTGGACAGAATTAGAGTTTGCAAAACGCAAGTTTTCTACTATAAGCAGTTCTTTTTTGTGTTTATTTGTTTCCTATTCAAGACACTTTGATAAGAATGACTATATTGTTAATATAGGCTACAGAGTATCATTTTTTTTAACATTTTTGGCTGGTGGTGTGCCTCGTGATTTTTTCAATGAAATGTTCCTCGGCTCAAAAAAGGTTGAAAACACTGACCTAAGGTATTGCCTAACTCACCTCCCCTCACTCCACCCGGACTGTTATGCAATCAGGAGTCGCTCTGTGCGCACGTGACACACTGCACCGGAGCCTCTCAGAGTCTGCTACTCACAGCACGGACTATATCATTGCAGCTGTTATTGGCCTGTGTGGGTCTATTGCAAGTAAGAACTGCATTTGTGTTAGCGCTAACTAATTGCAAAGCTTACCTGTTCTTGACTGCTTTATCTTGCTAAACTGTTAGCCCTAGGTTTTTCTGCCATGTTCACACTAGTTATGTTAGCTCCAGTTCGGTGCTCTCTGTACCCTATGTAAACATCAGGCGCGCAGGTTCGCGCATTAATTAAGGTAATTAGTCGTGTGGACGTAACTCCCCGCGCGGCTTGTAAGCAGCCATGTTTGTCTTTTCCTTATAGACCAGCAGAGGGTGCTGTTTTCTTCCTGTGGGAAATGTGTACACTGTTCACTGTGAATACTGGTATTAAGTCTATGGAGTTGTGTTTTTTCTTTGAAGCAGTGTTAATACAGATTCACGTGTGACAGTTATGTTTAGATTATAAGATTTTAAGAAGTAGTAATGTGTGTTTTGTTTTCCATGTAACTTTTAGATGTTTCAATATGTTTTTCGGTTTCTTGTTTCAGAACCACACCCACACAAACCCACATACCAGTGTAAAGAGAGATACAGCTGTAACTGCACCAGCAGTGGAAAATAAAGTCCAAACTAAAATCCAGTAACGACCTCCATGTGATTCTGATCGATCACCTGCTGCGGGCTCTATCTTTGTGATCCAGCACAATTACTATAACCAGGAAGCACACCCTTCCTCACACTGTACAAAGGCTGATCTCGTCCAGTTTTAGTCATAATCCTCTCAAAAGAGCAGTAAGAGCTTGCAGAGATCGCGTGGCATAAAAAAAGTCTTTTTAAAAATAACAGCAGTTCCATCTCCTCAGCCAGAAATCTGAGAAGAATGTAAAAATGAAAAGTCTCCAGGACAAAGTTCTAAAAGATGAGAGACTTTGTTCTCACGCTGCCATATCTCAGAGATAAACATAAAATCCAGCATCTCACTACTAAACAAGTCATTTAAAATAAAGGACTTGTTAGCAATTGAGTGTGCATTAATTACCATTATTTTAGAGGAGAAATCCACAGGAGCAAGTGGAGAAACCAGGTTCAGGACCGAGTTCAAAGACGGGAGTAAGCTGCGCAGTAATTCTGGGTTCCTGCCACGATGAGCTGTAGCTTTCCACACCTTCAGATGACAACCCGAGAGGGAAGCGGAGGGAAACATAGAAACCAGTCCAACTCCAGCAAATCTCAGACAAACCTGCCTTGCGGCGGCCCAAGAGCAAGGCTCCAACAAATCCACGCCTCGAAAATCCCTCCAAAGCTGATCAAGCAGTACGAAAAAGCCAGCTCTCTTGCCCTGCTTCCTCCATCGTGAATTAAAAAATTAAATCGGGTTCCTGACTGGCAGCAATGGAGGCATGCCAGGGGCTGAGCCATGCTCAAGCTGTGGTGGAAAAACAAATCCACTTTGGCGAGTCTGGAAACTATCCATGGCAAATCTGATTGCCAATAGCGAATGGCGATCATATGTCTGTCAAGTTGTAACGATAAAACTGATAAAACGTGAAATAAACAAACATACACAGAGAGGAAGAGGCAAAGCCAAACAAAGGCACCATCTTCTCAGCCTCCGCATCACATGCATTTGATAGGTGCTTGGTTTTATACACGTGGCCATCAAATTGATTGGAACACCTGAATTCAATTATTTGGATGGATGACTGTCAACTTTTGGCTATATAGTGTACATAACACTGTATCCAAAAGGCTCCCAGGAGGCCCAAATCACCTCAACTGGCTCCTTTTGATGGGGAGGAGTAGTGACTCTACTTTGAGCCAGTCCCCAATGACTGCACTCTTCACCCTATCTCTAAGGGAGAGGCCAGCCACCCTTGGGAGAAAGCTCATTTCCACTGCTTGTATCTGAAGTCTCGTTCTTTCAGTCACTACCCAAAGCTTATGACCATAGGTGAAGGTAGGGAAGTAGATTGACCAGTAAATCATCAGCTTCATTTTTATGCTCAACTTACTCCTCACCTCGAACTGTTGCAGCATCCACTGTCACTGCAACTGCTGCCCCAATCCATCTGTCAATCTCCCGTCACTTCACACTTGGCTGTGAACCGGTCCAGTGTGAGCTCAAGGCCACCACCTGATGAAGACAAAAAGAACCACATCATCCAGCAAAAACCAGACATGAGATTCTGAGGCCACCAATGTCAAAGCCTTCCACCACTTGGCTACACCTAGAAATTCTGTCCATACAAATTATTAATAGAATCGGTGAAAATGGGCAGCCCTGGCAGATTCCAACTTATTGTGGACCAAGCTCTCACAGCAGTTGTACAGGAACTGAATGGCCTGTAACAATGGGCCAGACACCCCATACTCCTGTATCACCTCCCACAGGATACCTGGAGGGAGACAGTCAAATGCATTCCATAAAAGTCCATAAACACACAAGTAGCCTGGATGGGGAAACTCCTATGCACACTCAAATATCCTTGAGAGGATAAAGAGCTGGTCCAGCATTCTGTGACCAGGATGAAAACCACATTGTTCCTCCTGAATCTGAGGTTTGGCTAAAGATCTAACTCTCCTTTTCAGCACACTGGCATAGATGCTCCTGGGGAAGCTGAGGATTGTGATTCCCCCTGTAGACAGCCCTACAATATCCAGAGTCTTCAGGAACTCAGGGAGAACCTCATCTACTCCAGGGGCCCTTCCACCAAGGAATTGATTAGCTGCCTCATTGACCTTCCAGTGATGGATGAGTCATCCCTTTTGTCCTTAGACTCTGCTTACTACACAGAAGAAGTGTGAGTGAGATCAAAAAGGTCCTCAAAATATTCCTTCAACTGCCTGACTATATCCTCAGTTGAAGTCAGCAGCACCTCACCCACACTATACACTGTGTGAGTAGAAGTTGCCTGATGGTTTACCAGCATTGCTTCAAGGCAGACCAAGTCTTTTTCCATGGCCTCACAGAACTTCTTCCACACCCAAATTTTTGCTTCAGCCACCACCCGAGCCACGTTCCACTTGGCTTGCCGGTACCCATCAGGTGCAGGGATTACCACCACAACAGGCAACTATCATTCATGGATTGGCCTCCCCAGAACCTAGACCTCAGCATTACTGCAGCAGTGTCGTACCATCATGACGTAGAACAGAACAAAAAAAAGCAACCAACATCCAAAGAAGAGCTTTGAATGTTCTTTCAGAAGCCTGGAGAACAAACCACCTTTGTAGCTCGATGCAGTAGCCTCAACAATGGAGGCGTGGAACAAGGACCATTCAGACTCAATGTCCGCAGCCTCCCTTGGAATGCTGTAGAAGTTCTGCTGGGGGGGAGTTAAGATCTCAGCAAATAGTTTTTTTTAGTGCATCTATCCAGGAAAAGACAAATAGAGGAGATTTACCTATTACTGTCTTTACAGTATAAGCAAAATATGTAGTAGCTACTTCCACAATGCACAGTGAACAGCGTCATGATCTGGGACAGTATTTCCTGTGACCTATTTCCACGTCACACTCCTAAAAATAGCTGTGATATTCCAGCCTCGTTTTCTCCCAGCTTTAAACAGATTGCAATTAGCAGCAAGCAGTTTGAAAGTTGAAATTCTGACCATTTCAATGGTGTTTTTCCCGGAAAAATCTGATACTTTTCACAGATTTTAAGTGAGTACTGAAAAAAATGTGTGATTGTCCAACCCCCACCATCACAAACTCTACCTCCATGGCAAAAAAAAATGTTTTAGATGTGTTTATCAGGTTCCCATCTGCAAGAAAAATGCCACGTGCAGCAGTTCTACACATGCGCAAGCAGGTCTCAGTGTGTCGCAAAGTTGATAGGTGACTCTACACGTGCCGTGAATTTTCCACAAAATTTAAATGCACGTGAGTGGGTGTTAAAACCCTCTGTTTATTCATTTTAGTGACCTTTTTTTGAAGCTTTTTCATGCACTTTTCTTCTTTTGATAAACTTTTAGTCATAATAACAAAGAAAATTCTCTTTGCTTTATCTGGATTCTGTTTATTTTGTAAAATATTTCAAAAGCTGACAAAAGCAGATTATGGTACCCTTTTCAAGGTCAATGTCTCTTTAATCAATTGATCACTGCCAATTAATTAGGCCTATGCAGTGCTTAAACTTGAAGAATAATGTATCAATTCAATAATGGAAATAAATCGATCACTTTTTATCAGAAAAAATATTTGAATTCATAGATCACCTCCATGATTGGTGATCATAGATCTCCATGATTGTTGTAAAGATTTTTTGACTGGTACCATGAATGAATAAGAATACTGGTATAATTCTTTCATGTTTTTGTATTAAATTGGGGCTCTGCTTTCCAGTTGAAACCCTGCATGCAAAACCAGATAGGCTTACATTATAGTATTTTTCTTTATTTCAGACTGGCTTGGTCCATTGTTTTCACCATGCCGGGTGCAAGTGTGACTCCTTTAGTTACCATCACTGCCGAAGAGCTGAAGACATTCATCGGTTCCTTTATGTTGAACAATTCACGGTATGCTCCTCTATCCAAATGGCTGATTTTAGCTGTTGTTGAAGATTGCCATAAGGATTACCAAGTTGTCTTTCAAGAAATTCAATTGCTGGTCACTGCAAAAAGGCCTAACTTTGGAGGAGTGTAGCTGTGATGGTCTTCGACAAAGAATTAGGGGGATCCAGTGTACGCTGAAAAAGTTGACAGAAGAATCTCAAGACAGGTTCTACATACATTAAAGAATTACCAGCACGTGAAGCAACTCAATAATTGACTAAAGGGGAGGGATTGGATTATTAAGGAACAAAGACACTAACTGAAAAAACGGAATGAAAACACTTTGATCACACAAAACCAGACACATAAGAACAGAGTGAAAAAACCTGGAACAGAACCTTAGGTTAAATTGTTGTGATGCTGATGCAAAGGTTGTTAAATTAAAGTTGGAGGTGTGTAAATTGAAGGACAGGGTTTATCAGCTTCAGGTGGACAATGATGATTTGGGGAAACTGATCTGAAGAAAGATCAGTGCCAGTATGGAGCCCAGATTAGGAAGTGTATATATTTTGCAATGCAACACCAGTGTCCTGTTGAACATGTCGCAGACATTGTGAAATTCAAAACTGAGGAATTCACAGGGAAAAAAGTGAGAGAAGCCCAGCTGTTCCACTGTTGCCATAATGGCCCTAGAACCCCGTGTCATCAGTGACTTGCAGTGTGGTGAAATTCTGACCTCCACAGAAAATGCCACCCTAAGTTGGGATGCAACTGACATTGATGGAAAGCACATCAGTGAAGTTCATGCAAGTATTCTGACTGCTAATGATAAGCAACAGTATCTTTTACTTGGGGTTGGTGAATTGACAGGTGGAAAAACTGGCGATTACACGCAACATATATCAGAAACATTGAATGATATTAGTACAAGCTTTTTCAGAGTATGCAGGAGAAGAGAAAGACACTATATTGCAAAAAACACATGACAGCATATCAAATACTTTAGGTGATCATGTAGTTGTAAATCGTTGTGTTGTTCAGGATTTAGAAAAAGCTCTGGGAAAGAAACTGAATGAACTTAACTGCAACATTCACCCATTAGATAGTCTTGCATCAAAGGCAGAGTGCCATACAGAAGTACTCTGAGGCAAAAGGCACAACTTTCGGTACAGAGTGTGTAGCAGTGTGGGTTATTCGTGGGCTAGGAAAACTCAGTTACAAACAGGGTAAAGGCAAGTCCAAACATTTCAAAGCATTCTTCAAGTCACATGATGTCCCCCTAAAGATGTTTCCAAGATATGTGGGAAATCGGTTACATGTGATGTTTCACTTAGCTGGTGTATACATCAGTCTGCATAAACTGGTTGTGGAATTTTTGGAGAAATTCTGTACTGAGACTGGTGGCTTTCAGCTTTACTGAAAGATGTACAAAATCCATGTGTGAGGGATTTACGAATATTTGGACTGTTTGGGAAGTTACTGACGGGGCCATGGATGGCAAAGTTGGTTACCTGGACAACAGCAATCAGTCAACTTCTTGGCTTCACTGATTGTCAATCCAGATTTGCTTATCACATCACAGATAGATGTCTTTGGTGATTATGTTAGAAGCGGATGATGCTGTCCTTCAGAGCTTGCACCAGGACCTTGAAGCTTCAAGGCAGCTGATTTTCATGGTGGCGGAGGACTTGAAAGCTGTCCTGACAGCTCGTTCTGACAGCCCCTGGCGGCAAGTGTTGCTGTTGTTGTTGGTGACAGGTCTTCCCACACAGGTCCAGGGTGCAAGACCCGCTGTCCGTTTCTTGAGAATGCAATCCCCACGAAATGCTTTTGCCGCAGATTCCCAGCCAGAAAAGGCCTCTGATGCAACGAACCAGGAGTGCTAGTCATTTTCCTGAGGTGTTGGTCAGAGGTCGTATCCTAAACAGACACACTAGGGAGCATGTCCCCCCGCCACGATGCAAGGTCCAAATGTTCAGTATGAAAAGATTATTGTTCCCCAGAGTGAAGGTTAGGTCTGACATTCTCTTCTTCAGCAGAAAGGTTGGCAGAAGCAGCAGGTCAAGGATGCAGGCATCTGCCAGCTTTTGTGATGGTCGGGTTTCAGGTCCCATGGGTTGCCCAGGCCTGCCAGATATGCAGGGTCCTCAACAGACCCAGACAAGATAAAACAAAAGACAAATGCCTAACCCTCAACACACGTCCTCAACAGAAGGTTAGCGGACGTGTGCGATCTCCATCCTGGACAGAGGGGGTTCTTCCAGTCCCCTGGCTTTTTGGAGAATCTGGCCATGCTGGATTACACAATGAGAAGCAGTAAGAAGTGGTTGTGCCCATTGGCGGTAGTCTTTACCAAAGTGTTTGACTCTGTATCCCACCAACACATCGTGGAGGTACTGGAAAGAAGGGGAATCGATAAACTGGTTCATATGAAGGGTGCCGCACAAGGATCTGAACTCAGAGCAGTGACTTGCTTCCAATACACCTGAGGGTAGGAGTCAAAAAAAGGTGAGTTATCAGATATGATGGTGCTTAGAGTGAACCCAGCTAAATGTTGCAGCTTTATGATAAAGCGGGGAGATGGTTCATCATTAATGAATGTGACAATTGGGTGTTCAAAGGGAGCTCCAGCCACCTGGTTGGGTCTCAGGAAACTGACTTATCTTGGTGTCCATATAAGTCCACTGAAAGGTATACTCAAGCCCCTGATCAGAGAAATGGTGGTCCAAATTGTGAAGAGGATCTCTGAGGCGCCATTCAAACTGCCTCAGCATCTACAGATGCTAACGACATTTGCCTACCACGATTCACATACATTGCCAACCATGGTCTGGTGGACCAGAGGTTGGGGAACTTGCATAGGCAGGTGGGCAGGGGTTTCCCACGGTAGATCTAGCCTGAGCCAGCGGAACCAACGGCATTCTCCCCCAGGCACTGGTTTTGTGTGCAACTTGGGTATCTTTAAACTAAGCAGTCAGCACATGGTTAGTTGTGACATGAACAAACAGGAAATAGACAAATAATACATGTTATTTAAGCCAACACTGATTTTAAGAGACTGGTCTGCCTCCCCTTTCAAGTAGGTCCATGGTCCAGAGTCAGAGTGAGGTCTGTAGTGACTGGTGAAGCATACAAACCTGCAGTTGCTAGACAATCACAACTACTGTATATATATCGGGGATGAAGCCAGAGTAAAATAGACATGCAGCGAGGATACTTGGTCATTTTTGTTTGTTTTTTTCATTGAAATTATACAAGCTCATAGCAAACACTCAAAGTTCTATAGAAAGAAAGACCAAGTTCACTGAGCTTAAAAAAGCAGAACATTCCTTATCTTTTTCATTTACTTCTATTGGATTTGTACTCATCTTTGAAAGTGTTTCCCAAATGTGCTTCTGTCTGTAAATACTGGGCCCCCCACTGCTTTATGTTAGAGATTTGACCTTGGAAAATGAGGTGTATTGCAGCTGAAAACGCTGCAGGGAGTCTGTTGTCCTCATTAGAAAACTGGTAGGCAGCTGCTAGAATGAACATTAAAAGCACTTGTATAGCCAAGCTGGGCAATATTCATCTACAAACTACTTTTTAGAAAGTAGGTTTGAAAGAGTGTTACTTTCAGAACACCACAAGATGTATATTTAATTACATATTTAAAAAAACCTTTCAGCTTAATATTCACATTCAAGTAACAAATAAGGGTCAAAGTCAGAAGAGAAAACATCAAACTGATGCTTTAGTCATACAAATCTTTCTTGATCTGACCTAGGGCTGGATATTCCCAGGCCTCCAAAATCTTTTTAAGTGTGTTTATTTATTTGTTATCTTATATATGTCATGGGACAAAATTGATTAAGTTAATTCAATTCAATTTTATTCAATTAAATTTCATTTGTATAACACCAAATCACAAGAATTGCCTCAAGATGCTTTATATTGTAAGGTAAAGAGCCTACAATAATTACAGAGAAAATCCAACAATCACAACGACCCCCAGTGAGGAAGCACTTGGTAACAGCGGGAAGGAAAAACTCCCTTTTAACAGGAAGAAACCTCCAGTACAACCAGGCTCAGGGAGGGCCTGTCATCTGCTGTTACCGGTTGGGGGTGAGAAACCGGACAAAAGACATGCTGTGGAAGAGAGCCAGAGATTAATAATAACTAATGATTAAATTTGGAGTGGTGCATAAACAGAGTAAAAAGTCATGAATGAAAAAAACCCGCAGAAGTCTATACCTATTGCAGCATAACTAAGGGAGGGTTCAGGGTCACCTGTACCAGAGCGAAGTGCTTTATTGGGGTGATACGGTATTATAAGGTCTTTGAGATAAGATGGCATGTGATTTGCTCCCTCTTTCTAGTCTCTGTCAGTCTTCTTGCTGCAGCATTTTGATCCTTGATGGTCAACTAATAAAGAGAGATTGATCATACATAAGGCTGAAGCATCAATTAATGGAAGGACTTCTTTGAGCAGTCTTGTAGGAATGGGGTCTAATAGGTTGATGGTTTGGTGGAAATAGCTATCGAAGTTAACTCTAAAAGATCAGTTAAAAAATGTAGCTGTATGGAATTATACATTTGTGAGATAATTCTTTAACGGTTAAAATTGTATTTGTGAAGAAATTCGTGAAGTCATTATTAGTTAAGGTTAAAGGAATACTCGGCTCAACAGAGCTCTGACTCTTTGTCAGCCTGGCTACAGTGCTGAAATGAAACCTGGAGTTGTTCTTATTTTCTTCAATTAATGATTAATAGTAAGATGTCTTAGCTTTATAGACGGCTTTAGAGAAACAAACTCTTTTCCAGGCTAAATGAGCATCTTCCAAATTAGAGAGACACCATTTCTTCTCCAGCTTACAGGTTATCTGCTTTAAGCTGTGCATTTGAGAGTTATACCAGGGAGTCAAGCACTTCTGATTTGAGTTTCCTTTACAGAGGAGCCATGGTATCCAGAGTCTTACATGGTGAGAATGTAAAACTACTGATTATTAACCTCAGCTCTGCATTGAAGAAAATAATAATGTACGAATTATATCCTTAAACCTAGTAACAGCACTTTCAGAAAGACTTATACTGTAATAATATTTATTTGCAACTGCTGTAAAATCCATTATTGTGAATTTAAACATTATTAAGAAGTGATCAGACAGAAGAAGGTCTTCAGGATGTCAGAACAAGATCCAGTGTGATGAAAGTTGTGGGTAGGCTCATTTACATTTTGAGAAAAGCCAACAGAGTCTTTTCAGCAATCAGCGAATCTACAAGCAATCTACATGGATGCTAAAATCACCCACTATAATTATTGTATCTGAACTGAGCAGAAATTAGACAAACTCTGAGTAAGGGCCAGGTGGACGACAGATAATAACAAATAAAACAGGTTTTTGAATCTTCCAGTTAGGGTGGACAAGGCTAAGAGTCAGGCTTTCAAATGAATAAAAATTCTGTTTCGATCTTTGATTAATTAATAAACTGGAGTGAAAGATTGCTGCTGCTGCTATTGCAACTCTGCTTTAATACTTTAAAATAAAATAAAAATAAAAAATTTTCTTCTGCAAAAGGTAAATGATAAGAACTTAAATGAACACATAAATATCTTGTATGCACTGAATAAAATATTACTTTTATGCTACAGTCATGTGGAAAAACAGCAGTTGGAGTCTGCGGTGCAGCCAAAATTATTACGACCATGTGCAATGAACTCGCAATCTCATTGCCTTTGAAATGGTTGCTTCAAAGACTGTGACCACTTGCAGTCAGTTGCAGTCTTCAAAGGCGGCGATAAAATGCCAGTAAGATTTACTTTACATTTTTTCTACAACAGACTTTGCTGCAGCTCTTTACTGTTGATATGGCTGCTATGTTGAAAGTATGTGGGCAGTAACATTGCCAGCACATAGCCATAGCTCTATAAAAGTGTATCCTGACAGGATGATGTAGCTACTCTAATCTGACATGAACCTATGAAGGTGCTGTAGTGATAAGGAAAGGCATCATAGTTAACACTGCATGGACCTGGCTTTCCATTCATTTTATGGGATTGCAAAAACTGGATTTTGAAAGCTCTTATACTAAAATGTGGGCTTGTTGAGATCCCTGTTGGAATGCAGTTCACAGGGGCTGTTGCTATGTTCTGGAAACTTTACTTCTCACAAGCTCACAAGAGAAAAGACCTATGTCTTCCACAGATTACCCACAGAAACGCTTTTCGACCAGTAATAATAGCTTAAACTGACTAGAAAAAAAGCCTGCATTATCTTTGTACCAGTTTTGTAACCCTGGTCAAGTAAAGATTGTCATCCCCAGGTCTGAAATTGCAAAATTTGAATTATATTCCAAGGAAGGACTACCTAAACCCTATGCAAAACAAGATAAAACAACAGACAAATGCCTAACCCTAACTCCTTAATGCAACGAACAAGAGAAAACTGTACAAAAGTAAAAAAGCAGTTCACCCTTTCTCCCTGTGATATTTACAGTGGTTAAGCTATTAACAAAGCAGAGTTCCTCTCAGGAAAACACACAGAGCTAGCACAAGGTTTGGAGGTAGTGGACAGGACTTGTATATATTCTGCTGCTGTCCTTCCTTCCTTGAAGGGAGGCAACTGCAGAAGACAGGGTTTTTGAAATGTCAAGTTGGTAATGAAGACCAATCAGCAGCTGACACGGCGAAGCCAGCTCAAAATGGTTCAACCAGTCAGAAGAGGGACCTGCAGAAACGGCCAGTTCCTTAAAGGAAAGAACACTCACACAAAAGAACAGTTCACAAACACACTGGTTTATGATGAAAAAGAGCCACGGCCAAAACATTATACAATCAAAAGAATAAACACAAAGTTTTAATTTTTCACTTGTAACTAATATGATGGCTTTTGAAACATCAGTTTCATTTCACATTCACAAGGTTAATGAAGCAGAAATCAGAGAAATTATTTAGATTATTTAAAATGACCAGATTATAAGGCAAAATATATACTGCATATGGTTTGGACACTTGTTTCATTAAAAACTATAGGAATTTATTGATAAAACCATTGACACATCTTGTAAATTTATCAATGAGAAATAGTAGATTTCTAAATTATTGTTGAAAATAATGCAGTAGTTACTCCAGTTTTTAAAGGAGGGGAGCTTGATTTGATATACAAGTTAATGTTCATTTAACCATCTAGAGACCAATCAACTCCTATATTCAATGCAGTTTGGTTTTAGGTTTAATTGTTCCACATAAACTGCAAACTGTTATTTTGTTAAAAATGTTAAATGCCTTTTGGATGTTGCCATTGTTGTGGGGGCAATGTTTCTTGACCTAAAGAAGACAATTGATGCTGTTATCCCTGACATGCTCCTCTCTAAACTGTTTAAATTTGATTTTGAGTTGATAGATTTGAATCCCATCTAGTAGTGTGTCAAGGTTGACCAAGAAAAATCATCCTTTTTGGTAAATAGAATGGGTATTCCCCAAGAATCAGTCCTTGGCCCATTGCTATTTAGTTTATTACTGACCTGCCTGCCCGTTGCCTGAAACCTAAAGCGGATAACTTTGGGAAGATGATGTAGTTATATATGTACCAGCTAAGTCACCTGGTGAGGCAGCAGAAACTTAAACAGTATAATTGAATAGTGGCTGGAACACAGTCATCTTGTACTGAATTTGAAAATTCAATTTGAATGAAACTGAATTTGAATTTGTTTAGTTACTCCTCGACCTCCTTTAGCAGTAACGATACATGAAATGAATGCAGCCTGTTTGTAGGTTTGGAGGCCATGCTCAGTGAATTGGAGACTTGGCTCTGGACCCTGTAAAATGTAGCTAGCCAGGTCCCTGTAATTGTTTTTTGGACACCACTCAGTCAGCCAGCAATTCAAGGAGAACACGCAACTAAACATGTCACTCCCGGTCCAATTGGAGAGGGGCCCAGAGAAAACTACAGACTCCAACATTGTTTCATTGTTGCCAGCCTGCTTCCCCAGCAGATCCTGAACAGCTGGGAAAGCAGGGCAGCTGGGTGACTGTAGTCCTAAACAGAAGCCCCAGGTACACCACCAACCCATTCACATCTCTAACCGTTTTTCCCCACTTGGCGACACACCCACCGAGGAATAAACTCTGGTTATTGGCAACTCTGTTTTGTGAAATGTGAAGCTAGTGACACCAGCAACCATAGTCGAATGTCTTCCAGGGGCCAGAGCAGGCAACATTCAAGGAAATTTGAAACTGCTGGCTAAGGCTAAATGTAAATTTGGTAAAATCACAATTCACGTCGGCAGTACTGACACCCAGTTCTGCCAATCGGAGGTCACTGAAGTTAATATTGAATCGGTGTGTAACTTTGCAAAAACAATGTCGAACTCTTTAGTTTTCTCTGGGCCCCTCCCCAGTTGGACCAGGAGTGGCATGTTTAGTTGCGTGTTCTGCTTGAATTACTGGCTGTCTGAGTGGTGTCCAAAAAACAATGTGGGCTTTTTAGATAATTTGGAACATTTCTGGGGAAAACCTGGTCTTGTTAGGAGAGACGGCATCCATCCCACTTTTGATGGAACAGCTCTCATTTCTAGAAATCTGGCCATATTTATTAACCTCCCCCAAAACTTGACTACCCAGCTTCTCTCCTCCTGCCCTGCCATCCCCCAAAATCCCATCCCCATAGAGATCCCCATCTAGTTTGTATGTTCTCCTCGTGTCTGCGTTGGTTTTCTCCGGGTACTCTGGTTTCTTCCCGCAGTACAAAGACATGCAGTTACTGGGGTTAGATTAATTGGTGACTCTAAATTGTGCATAGTTGTGAATGTGAATGTGTCTGTCTCTGTGTTAGCCCTGCGACAGGCTGGCGACCTGTACAGGGTGTACCCTGCCTCTCGCCCTATGACACATGGGATAGACTCCAGCGCCCCCCCGCGACCCTGAACAGGATAAGCGGAAGAGAATGGATAGATGGATGAACTTGTCATGGTCCCTGGCTGTTTTGTAGTGTTTTTCTTTTGCTCTCTCTGGTGTGTGGGTGTGTGTGTGTACTGTATGTTGGTGGGCGCGTCTCTCCAGAGCTGTGGTTGTGAGTCTCCTCCCTCCTGGGCCGGCCTTCATAGAAGCTGTTTCCACACCTGTTTCTGATCAGCTCGTCATCCTGCTCTTCTTAAGCTGGCGGTAGGATTTCACCCATCGCTGGATCGTTGACTGAGTGCCGACTCGGTACTGTGGTGGGATTTAAAACCAGACTGGAAGTCTTCTAGGGTGTCATGCTTATCTAAAAATGAACTGAGCTGGCAGTAAACAATCTTCTCTAGAATTTTTGAAATAAAAAGGAGTTTAGAAATCGGCCTAAAATTGGAAAGTTGAGAGGAGTCTAGGCCAGGTTTTTTAATGAGTGGGGTCACCACTGCCTTCTTAATACAATCAGGGACTATACCCTTTGTAAGCTCCCATTGATAATACTAAGCACGTAAGATGCCAAAGTGGGTTAAACCTCCTTGAAAAGGTGAGGTGTCAAGCGGTCATTTGGAGACCCAGCAGGCTTCATATGACCAATGATTTCCCAACAGAGTGACAGGCTCAAACTGGTCAAAAACAGCCGGGCAAGTGACAGGGATAGAGGGGTCATAGGAGGAAGAACTAATGACGGCCCTAATCAGAATCAGAATCAGAATCAGAATCAGAATCAGAAGGTTTTTATTGCCATATGGGTGAACAGGTTCACAGCATTAGGAAATTGCTGCGGTACTTCGTGCTTACAGAAAAAAACAAATAAGTATAAAAACTATAAGACAATATACAAGTATACAAATTGCAAATATACAGAGATATTAGAGCTATAACTATAGCACAATATTACAAAATTACAAAATATACAGTGCAGAGACTAATTAAAAGATAAAAGAATGTAGACTATATTCCACTAATATGTACATCAGTGCAGTCAGACAGGTGCATAGACATAGGGTCATCAGCGTTTGTGGAGGGTGGTGGTAGCAGTCTTAGGGTAATTGTTCATGAGTCCAACAGCAGAGGGGAAGAAACTGTTCTTATGGCGGGAGGTTCTGGTCCGTATGGACCGTAGCCTCCTGCCTGAGGGGAGAGGGTCAAAAAGTCTGTGCCCAGGGTGAGAGTGGTCGGCTGTGATCCGACCTGCACGCCCCAGTGTCCTGGAGGTGTACAGGTCCTGGAGAGATGGGAGGTTACAGCCAATCACCTTCTCAGCAGAGTGCACAACGCGCTGTAGTCTCTGTTTGTCCCTAGTGGTGGCTCCAGCGTACCACACAGTGATGGAGGAGGTGAGGATGGACTCAATGATGGCAGTATAGAACTGCACCATGGTCCTTGCTGGCAAGTTGAATTTCTTCAACTGCCGCAGGAAGTACATCCTCTGCTGGGCCTTTTTGATGACAGAGGTGATGGTGGGCTCCCACTTGAGGTCCTGGGTGATGGTAGTTCCCAGGAAGCGAGAAGAGTCCACTGTGGTGATGGGGGTGTCAGTCAGGATGATGGAGGGTAGAGGGGCTGTGTGCTTCCTAAAGTCCACTATAATCTCCACTGTCTTCTGGGCGTTCAGTACCAGGTTATTGTGGCTGCACCAGGACGCCAGACGTTTGACCTCCATCCTGTAGGCCGACTCGTCCCCGTCTGAGATGAGTCCGATGAGAGTCATGTCGTCTGCAAACTTAATAAGCTTGACAGACTGGTGGTCAGAGGTGCAGCAGTTGGTATACAGGGAGAAGAGCAGAGGAGAGAGGACACAGCCCTGAGGAGTGCCAGTGCTGATGGTCCGGGAGTCCGAGACATTCTTCCCCAGCCTCACGTGCTGCTTCCTGTTCGTCAGGAAGTCAGTGATCCACCTGCAGATGGGATCAGGCACGTTCATCTGGGACAGCTTTTCTTGGAGGAGATCAGGGATGATGGTGTTGAAGGCAGAGCTGAAGTCCACAAACAGGATCCTGGCGTAGGTTCCCTGGGAGTCCAGATGCTGTAGGATGAAGTGCAGAGTCAGGTTGATGGCGTCGTCCACAGACCTGTTGGCTCTGTAGGCAAACTGCAGGGGGTCCAGAAGGGGGGCTGTGAGGGACTTGAGGTGGGACAGCACCAGACGCTCAAATGACTTCATGACCACAGAAGTCAGTGCCACAGGTCTGTAGTCATTTAGTCCAGTGATCCTTGGCTTCTTGGGGACAGGAACAATGGTAGCGGTTTTAAAGCAGACAGGCACGTGGCAAGCCTCCAGTGAGGAGTTGAAGATGTTCGTGAACAATGGGGCAAGCTCGTTAGCACAGTGTCTCAGTGTGGCAGGTGAGACACCATCTGGACCTGGAGCTTTGCGAGCTTTGACACTCCTGAACTGCTTTAGCACCTGGTCCTCCTGAATACAAAAGACTGTGGGGGTGGGGGATGAGGGGGACTCTGGGGTGGGAGTCCTTGATGATGTGGGCTTCTCTGAGGTGTGGGGAGTGGGGGAGGTTGGGGGGTGAATATTTGTGTTGGCTGTATTGTAGTTGGGACTGGTGGAGGTGTGAAGGCTGCTGAACTGACCATCAAAACGACAATAGAACTCGTTCAGTCTATTTGCAGTTTGTAGGTCGTCTGTGGAGTGGGGGGTTTTAGGCTTGTAGTTGGTAATCTGCCTAAAACCTTTCCATACAGAGGCCGCGTCGTTCTCTGAGATCTGCTGCTGTATATTCTCAGAGTGATGTGATCTAGCAGTGGCCACTTCCTTGCTAAACCTGTACTTGGCCTCTTTGTAGCAGTCTTTGTCCCCACTTTTAAAAGCCTCCCTCTTCTCTATCCACAGCTGCTTCAGTTTGGGAGTAAACCAGGGTTTGTCACTGTTATAACACACCCTGGTGCGTGATGGCACAATGCTGTCCTCGCAGAAGTGGATATACGAGGTTACAGTGTCCGTGTAGTCATCCAGACTGTCACAGGCAGCCCTCATTGAGTCCCAGTCTGTAGTTTCGAAGCATGTGCGGAGCTCCTCCACAGCCTCACGGGTCCACTGCTTTGTTGTCCTCACCACAGGTTTTGAGAGCTTCAGCCTCTGTCTGTACGCGGGGATCAGGTGGATCATGTCGTGGTCAGAGAGGCCGAGTGCAGCGCGGGGCACTGCGTGATAAGCCCCGCTTATCGTGCTGTAGCAGTGGTCTAATGTCTTCTCCTCTCTGGTCGGACATGTGATATATTGTTTATATTTGGGAAGTTCCTTATGCTAGCAACCTTATCAATAAACAACTTCATGAAGTTCTCACACAGTTCAAAGGAGTTCTCCAGGTAATCAGATTGAGGTGCACTCAGAACAGAATTTACAATTTTAAAAAGAACATAAGGATTGTGACAATTAGAGGTGATGATATCAGAAAAATACTTAGATTTAACAGCCTTCACAGTTTTCTGATAAAACTGCCAACTATCCCGTAGTAACTGGAGGGACACCTGTAACTTGTCCTTTTTCCACTTACACTCAGCTCTCCTGCGCTCGCACCTGGCAGCGAGCGTTCGATCGTTCATTCAAGTCTCAGATCGAGGTTTGGAAGGTCTCGTTTTCAGCGGAGCTACAGTATCTAATACAGTCAGGCAGGTCGAGTTAAATTGAGAGGTGAGTACCTCGACATCTGAATTAAGGCCGAGACACTCAGAAGAGCTGATTACAGTGTTAAAGGCTGAGGAGAACTGAGCAGCAGTGGAGGAATTAAAGGCACAACAGCGCTGTGTAGGAATGACAGATTTCACCATATGACAATAAAGAGGCATGTCAAAGACAACGGGCATATGGTCAGAGAAAACAGCATCACAAACCTCTAAGTTAAAAACACTAAAACCACAAGTTAAAACAAGATCAAGAGTGTGCCCACATTCCTGCGTTGGACTTGACACAGATTGCACAAAATTAAAAGAATCGATAAGACGTAGAAAATCATTGGCCAACAGCTTCAAAGGACAGCATACATGAATATTAAAATCACCAACTATTAAAATCTGATCATAGTTTGGCATTATTCCTGCCAGGAAATTATCAAAGTCACTAATAAAATCCTTGTTATAATTAGGTGGTATGTAAAGAATGGCGCACAGCACTGGAGGAGCTGAGCAAAGTTCAAATAAATTTACTTCAAAGCTGGAATAAAATGTTGACAGCTGGACTTGTTTACATTTACATCGTTCTTTGGAAACCGTGGCAATGCCTCCGCCACATCCTGACATTCTTGGAGAGTTAAAGTAAGAGCAGTCAGGTGGCAACAGTTCACAGAAAACACTTGACTCACCAACAGTCATCCAAGTCTCAGTGATACACAGAAAATCCAGACCAATCCAGAGAAAAAGTTATTCCATCACAAAGACGTATGTTCATGTTCAGCTGCTTTCAGCACTGCTGGTATTTGTTTAGACTGTCTCACTCCAATTGATCTTTCAGTGTTAACTTCAATAGTTACTTCCTCCAAACCATCAACATGTTTAGTAGACCCCATTCCTACTAGAATGCTCAATGAAGTCCTTCCATTAATTGATGCTAGTTGGCTATGTACCACAGGCTTTTAAGGTGGCTGTAATTAAACCCTTACTTAAAAAGCCATCACTTGACCCAGCTGCCTAATTATAGGCCAATCTCCAACCTTCCTTTTCTCTCAAAGATTCTTGAAAGAGTAGTTGTAAAACAGCTAACTGATCCTCTGCAGAGGAACGGTTTAGTTGAAGAGTTTCAGTCAGGTTTCAGAATTCATCACCAGAGGTGGCAAAAGTACTGACATTCTGTACTTAAGTAGAAGTACAAGTACTTATGTTAAAAAATACTTTAGTAAAAGTCGAAGTACTGGTTCAACTTCTCTACTTAAGTAAAAGTAAAAAAGTACAGGCTCTGAAATGTACTCAAAGTAAGAAAGTAAAAGTAGTTCTTTGGAGGATGTTTCTACAAGCTATTTTTGTGTAAAACTAACCGAACCTCATTACATATTATTGTAATAATATAAAATAATATTACATGAGAATACAAACGTTATTCCAATCTAAATTTTAATTCTAATGAATGCACTCAGCTTGAAACTGTTATGTAGGACACAAACTGTGAAAGGGAATTTAAACACAGCTCTGTTCTCTGTGTCCTCCATAGTAGAGGGTGACTGTGTCTCCACCTAAACACCAACATGAGGATACTCAGGGGTTACAGTGGGATTCAGAAGGTGGAGGAACCCTAAGATCAGCTGTAGTGTCTCTGCATGGGGAGAAGAATCACAACTTTCTATTGTGAGCTGCAGTAAATGATGTTGGTGTGCAGGCTGTGATCAGCTGACCTGCTGCTGCTGCTCTGAGGTTTACTGCTCTGTGTGGATGAAGTGAACTCACAAAGATGTAACCCAGTATTTCACAGCTCTTTGAGCTGATCTCCATCCCCTACACTGACAGCATACAGGCTGTAGAAATGTTGGATTCAGTGAATGAATCTCAGCATCAGCAGCTTTGATTCAAACTCATCTCTGCTGCACTGATGTAACCTGTAACTCTGACCATGAACACAGTCTCTGTGCACCAACACAGAGCTTTACTGTAAACACAGTACAACAAGCTAACCTAAACTGTAGTATTTTCATAGAATCTTTGAATTACACAAAGTCAGCATACTTCAGTTTATTTTCCAGTCCTTACCTTTAATTCTAACCTCTCTTCTTCCTCTCCTGTCCTCTTTCTCCATCTCTGAGTGAACTTCTCTCTCTTTGCTCTCCCTGAAATACAGCAGCTCTTCTTTTAGCTAGCTGTGTAACAAACTGCACACACTTTGTGTGTTTGCTGATATTTGTTGAGCATTTAGAAACGTTGCATTTACCTGCCACACGTTACTCCCTTCATGCTCGCTCCTCTTCAGTAGCGCTAGCTAAGCTGTTTATGTGCCGCAGCGCAACTTACGGACTCGGTCCGGCCCGCTGTAACCCCTGATTATAGCGCTATAAATGATACATTAATTATATGGGTTTGCGTATTTAATCCCTTTGTACGAGATAAGCCCCGATGATGGAGGATACGCCAGTACGATTGTCTCTAATGTGTTATTATTCCTCCGTTTAGGCTCAGATCGTTTGATGTTTGACGGCGCACTGACCGGAAATGCAAACTTCTTCTGACGTGTTAAAAAGTAACGAGTCTGTTTGAAAATGTAAGAAGTAGAAAGTACAGATACTTGTGTAAAAATGTAGGGAGTAAAAGTAAAAAGTAGTCAGAAAAATAAATACTTAAGTAAAGTACAGATACCTGAAAAATCTACTTAAGTACAGTAACGAAGTATTTGTACTTCGTTACTTCCCACCTCTGTTCATCACAGTACAGAAACAGCATTAGTGAAGGTTACAAATGATCTTCTCACAGCCTCTGACAGTGATTAACCTTGGTGCTTGTCCTTTTAGACAGTATCATTGATACTGTGGACCATAACATTTTATTAAAGAGATTAGTGCATGCCATAGGCATTAAAGGTACTGCACTGCAGTGGTTTAAATCATATTTATCTAACAGACTCCAATTTGTTCATGAAAATGGGGAGCCTTCTTCACACACGCAGGTTAATTATGGAGTTCCACAGGGTTTTGTGCTAGGGTCCGATGATGCACTGAGCATTTCTTTTCATTCACCTCTTTTTACTCTGTTTATACCCCACTCTGCATTTCATCATTAGGTATTATTAATCTCTGGCTCTCTTCCACAGCATGTCTTTGTCCTGTCTCTCTCCCCTCAGCCCAACCGGGCGTGGCAGATGACCGCCCCTCCCTGAGCCTGGTTCTGCTGGAGGTTTCTTCCTGTTAAAAGGGAGTTTTTCCTTCCCACTGTCACCAAGTGCTTGTTCTTTAGGGGTCATTTTGACTGTTGGGTTTTCACTGTAATTATTGTAGGGTCTTTACCTTACAATATAAAGTGCCTTGAGGTGACTGTTTGTTGTGATTTGGGGCTATATAAATAAAATTGTATTGAAAGATACCTGTTTCTATGAGAGGACACTGAAGATTTTAAGTTATTAGGAATAATGTTAGATATCAAAATTATATCAATTATTTTTTACTGTTTTAAGTTCATTCAACACTATATATCCATTTCAGCAGCTGAGTTATTTATACATTCCATGATATTTTCTCGTTTTTAATTTTGTTTGGGCTCAAGCATCATCATCCAGCCAGGTCATGTTTGTAAATCAGAAGTGGTTCTCAAACATTTTACCTGGTAAAATAAAGGTTTTAAAAAAATCTCTAATTAAGAATTTGACATCTTTATATAATCAACCTCTGAAAATTTTTTAAAAATGCCAGTTTGATGGCATCGTCACATTTTAGTGAAATATAATTTACTTGGTCTTGAGAGTTTTATTTATTTGTTTTCTTTAATTACTTTTTAAATGTATAAATTGTTTGTCTTACTGGATACATTCAGAGACAAGACAGAAAAACAAGGAGCACAGTAAATGGCGATTGTAAAATACTATTTTGTACACCTAAATTTGGGCAATCAGCATTCTCCATGAAGGCTTGATGAGCTCTCTTAGATATATTTACACCTGAAATAAAATGATTTCTTTAGTGTTTGGTAAAAAACAAAACAAACAAAAAAAAAAACATATAATCTTCAATCTTCATGAATGTTTATAATTCTAATACCTGAATTATCACATGTATTAGCTTTGTCACATAAACATATGTAAAGAATCATCATATTTCTCTGTTCGGTGACATACTGGCTTCCCTGAATTCTGAGACATTCAGCTTATCCATCTAAAGGACACTTTGGCCCAGCATCTTACATGCTCAAGGCACTTTATATTGTAATGTAAAGACCCTACAATTTTGTTAGGTTTCTTATGTTTCTGGCTAACTTGTTTACTTTTTTTGAACGTTAACCTGTTATAGTGCCCAGAGGAAGCTTGTATCGGAGAGGTGCCTTTTTGTTTTGGCAGTCACCTTTTTCTCCTGTTTTCCTCTGTTAACATCTTGGCAATAAAGCTTTTCAAACCAACCCAGAAAGCCTCCTCATGGTCTTCCATCCAGCGTTATGTTACTCCCCTCACCCCTGGACCTTGTTGTACACAATAAAATCAAGTAAATTCAAAGGACTTTTTTCAGTGTAGAACAATGAATTTGTAGATCTGTGCAGCCAACAATTTGACTCATTCTACAACAGCAGCAGCAAAGAAGTTGTTTCTTGATTAAGTTATAATTAGAAATTAGTAAACAAGGTTTGACAAAATAAGCATTTAAGATTCAATTTTTTATTAGTTTTACAAATGATTTAGAGCATTCCTGACAGATCATAAAAATATAAAATATATCTTAGAATCCATCGATAAATAATGGGTGCAAATGAATTTTGGGTTGTGCGGTGTTTTGCTAAAATAAAGAAGGTATAAAAAAACAGACTGCTCACTGTTACAAACAGACAATCAAGGCCTGCATTTTAAAACTAGCTTCACAGCTGGCTACAAAAAAATATGAAACACATTTTAATAAATACATTTTTATACATGTTGAATGAAAAAAGTTCTTCATTTTGTTCCGCTTCACAGGACCTTCAGCATCTCTCTCATCCACACTGCTTTTCCCACCAGAGCAATCCTCAGCTCTGCTCCTCGGGCCTGAAACGGGTACAATTCAGCTGCTCTGCTCCAGATTTCACTCTTTATTTAATCAAATTAGTTTTCCACACTCTAGCCTCTCTGCTCAGTTCAGCTAAGGTTCCCCCACTGCTCTGCACAACCAGCAACTCGCCCAGTTCTCCAGGTGTCACGCTCTGCCCCAGCTCAAAATCCCATCTGTGACACGCTCGGCCCTGCAGTAATTATTCATCTTTTATCTAACTACAGTCCCCTTATACTTATTTATCAGTGACATCTAGCTAGCTCAGGGTCATGTTATAGTACCCTTTATATTAAAATGTATATAAATAATGTTTTGTAGGCAACCATACATGCTGCAAATGTTGAGTACAGCATTTTAGGTACATTGATTTCTGTGGGTCAAAATGATTCTACTGCAGTATAAATGGCCATAACTTTAAAAAAAAAAAAGTTTATCCTACACATCCCAAAATTCACAATGATGAATGAACCCATTCAGGAGAAATGTAGGTGTTTTAACAGCGTTAAATAACTTTTTTAAATGGCGGTTCTAGCGTTAAGCGCTCCATATGAGGTGATGCAACATATTGTTACGATATATTTCTTCTACTTCTTCTTATAGGTAAAGATTCATATTGTTGAATTTGTTGAAAATTTTTTAACTAGAAAACAAAACAAAAAAACAGAGACAGATATGCATAACATGCACAACCATTTCAACATCTGATAAAAGGTGTTTGTTAAAGAACATATGGACACATATATTGTATGTAAAATAAATTTAAAACTTGCATTTATCTGTGTTTAAAAAAAAGAAAACATAAGGCCATCAAAAGGGAGTTCTTGTAAGAGACAAACTGAAATCAGGCCTTTGGCAAAGGAGAAAAAACATAAACAAACCAAGAAAAACAAAACCTTCACAGTATCTTATTTTCTTTTTTTAAAAGATTTTCTTCTCTTTCTTATTCTTTTGAGACGGGCAACAGCTTAAATAAAGCCATTTATGTTAAAAGAGTAGAAACCAAGCTGCTCTGCAGGGCTGTTGAGTCTGCCACGAAAAAAAAAAGAAGTGCCTATTCCTATTTCACGTTATAAAAAATTATTAAACAAATATAGCGGTGGAGATGTGGTTAAGGTGGCCATTTTTATGGTTACAGTGTAGAGTTGGAGGTTTATACGCATCAAGAAGAAAAGAGAAATGCACATAAACCCATGAGTCAGATTCAAAGTCATATTAAAAAGTCAAACATGACATTCTGATTCGTAATACTTACTGGGGGTTAATTTCCATCAGAAGCTTGGTATAAAAATATGATCTTTAAGCTGAAGCTAAAAGGAGCCAGATCATTTTGACTTAACTTGAATCGTTTGACTTAAAGCTGCTTCAGACCTGCTATAACTAAATAAATGATTATATATTTGTACTGATATGTCATCATGAGACTAATGCTAATTATATCTATTGTATAAAATATTTGTATGCAAGTCTATAAAGTCATATTGATGTACTATTTAAAACTACTCAGAGTTAAAGAATTGCACAAAAATTCCATTCAAATTCACAGAGAGATGATAGAAAAACATGCCGTTCTATTTGTGCTTTACTGTCATTGTAAAATGAGGATGTAATTTTACATTAAAGTAAAGATAAAAGATCAGTGCAAAACTTATTTACTAGGTGTAATAAGGAAGCTCCGGAAAATATTACAAAGGTGTTTGTGTTGTCTTATATTCAAAAGGTTTCTACGCTGTATTTTCTCCTGATTATGTGTTTTACCCATCCAGCTGCATGTTTATCTTTCTGAGCTATCTAGCAGCCATACATTGAGAAGAAATCATCCTCTCTGCCTCACACCCAGCAGTCTATTGTTATGCCATATGGTGTGAATAAACAGAAAGCTCTGTAGATGATAAATGGTGCGTGACACAGGGAAAAGAAGCTGGAGTGAGTAATCAGCCCAAGTGTTGGTCTCATGTACTCATCTGTTGAGTTAACAAAACAGTGTCAGGCGTGCCTAAGTGGTGTTAATGGACAGGTCTCCACTTTGCGACTGACACTAAAGTAAGGTAAAGAAAGACAAGACAAAGAATTGAAGGTTGTGCTTCAGTTTGTGGTTTCAGAAACTGAATTAAAAGACGGTTGCTTACTCACAGGTAAGACTGATGGAACAGTCATTAGCTTATCATTAACTTGGAGTTGAGTTTTCCTGGTCCAGTATTCACTCATTTTTATCTCTGCTTTTGGTCCTTACCAAATGCTAACAAAGAAAAATGTTTTGCTTTTTAGACGGAAGCTGTCCATTACATTTACTGACAAGTATTTGTTTCTAGTTGCTGCTTAGCTTAGTTAGTGCACAGGTGCTTTACATTAGTTCTTGTTTATCTTTTATGGGTTATTCTCAGTGAGCTGAAAACCACCATAAAGCGGCAGACTCAGGAGATATGGGTTTATCACTCTGAGTGACCCCTTTGACATATCTCAAATCAAATTCTTTGGGTCAGTAGAAAAGTCTGCTGAGAATAGCAAGTGGAGGTTGGAAATAGCTTTTGCTAACTCCAGGTGATTGTAGCATTTTTGATGGTTTACTCTTCTGTCTGTTTTATTTTATTTTATTTTTTTGGAACATTTCCCTCCATATTCTCACTTTTCTGCAGGTTGATCCATGAACATAGCATAAAGTTCTGCTTCCATTTTGAAATCCCAGGTTTGATCCAAGTACAGTTGGGGGTTTCTTCATGTCCTGATGATCTGCAAGTGTTTTCTTTACGTTTTCTGAAAATTGACTCATGTTTTGTCCAACTGTAGTAGAATGATATGTCTTTCTTGTATATTTTCATCACTACAGATAAGGTAGATTATTTTCCCACTGCTGATTGTCCCTCATTTGTTTGCATCCTCCACACCTGCACGCCTGTTCACCTGTCACAGCTGTAACTGATTATCTCATTAGACTTTGTTTGCGTTAAGCCTTAGTTCATCTTGACTGATGTGTTTGGCATCACAGTAAACGTGCAATCACGACTGCACTTGAGTGAAGAACCATTTGATAATGTTTAGATTCAGATCAGAAGAGACAAAAACTTGTAAACTTTTTTATATATTTATTTTATCTAATTATACCTGCAGTACTGCGTAAATCTCCTGTTAAAATAAACCAGTCAGTGCTGCAAACTGGGTCACAATTAGGTGTAATTTGTATTTTTGTGTGTTCAGCAAGTGAACCCCCCACACTCAAGCGTATATACACACACACACACACACACACACACACACACACACACACACACACACAGTCATGGGGAGCACCAGTAACATGATTATATCACAATTATATACTCATGTACACGTGTGTTTGTGTGCTTATACACCACTCCGCATTTCATCATGAGTTACTATCAATCTCTCTTCCAGAGCATGTATTTTGTCCTGTCTCTCTCACCTCAGATCTAACCGGTCACAGCAGATGACTGCCCCTCCCTGAGCCTGGTTCTGCTGGAGGTTTCTTCCTGTTAAAAGGGAGTTTTTCCTTCCCACTGTCACCAAGTGCTGCTCATAGGGGGGTCGTTTTGACTGTTGTCAACAGTTGGAAACTGTTTTATAGATTTGTCCCTGTACACCACGGCAGTAGTTTTAAAGTAAAAAATTAACATGTGATTGAAGTGCAGACTTTCAGCTTTAATTCAGGATGTTGCAAAAAAAAAATTTGCATTAACTGTTTAAAAACTGCAGCCATTTGTATACATAACTAAAGAACTACAAAAATTCAAGTTGAAAAGCTACCTATTGCCTCAACAGTTTGTTCTGTACACTGTTGTGAAATTTGCATTTAATTTTATTCTCCAAGAGTTCAAAATGTTGTTGTGTATTTAGTCTGGCTGATTACTGCTGACCAGAGATGGCCCTTTATTTCCTGTCTTCTACCGTACAGTAGTGAACATACTAAATCATATGTAAATAACTGTTACATGTGGGCCCACGTAGACATTTTATGTTTTAATACATCAACTTTAAATTACAGCTGCTCCTACAATACCTGCCAAAGCGCAGACTCAGACCCAGATTCGCTCATGAGACACAAAGGCAAAGGTTCAACAGGTTTATTGCAGAGTTGGAGATTAGCAGGGACTTTTGCAGAATTGAGCTGGCAGAGGGGCAGGCAGGATATCCACAGAATTCTCTCCACAGGGAAAGACCACAGAAGGCTCATTACAGATTTCTCTCTGTCAGGTTATCTCAGGACAGGAAGTGTCTGTACAAAGAGAACAGAATTAATCCAGGGAAGCAGAAATCCAAACTAACAGAGCAAGCACAAACCATGGGAGCCAAACAACACTCTCACAGTAAGTGCAACAATCTGGTATCATCAGAGGGATTTCTTCATGTCATGGTCCTGGGCTGTTGCCCAGCATTTGTTTTTTTTTTTTGTTCTTTAATATTCTGTTTGGATTCCTGGGTTTTGGCTTATCTTTTTAATTGTGGGTATTTGAATCTCAGGTTGAGCAGATGTGTGTTTAATGTTTACCCTCTGTCCTTGTGTCAAGTTCTTGTGTCTTAGTTCTGGCCTGTGTTTCCACTTCCTGTTTTATTTTGGTATGTATTGGTCCTTGTGCTTTGGGTTTAGTTTTGCTTCCTGTGTTTCCCTCCGTGCTGTTTCCGATTATCTCATTACCTAGTGTGTATATATTGTCTGTGTTCTTGTCAGTTCCTTGTTAGGTTGTTGTTGTTCTTTCCATGTCTAGTGGTGTGTCCGTTTGTTCCACGGCTTGCCACATAGTTTCTATGTTCTGGATTCTAAGCCTTGTTTGCCAGGAAGGATTATGCCCTTTTGTTTTTTTGGTCAACAAATAAAGATATTTTAATTAACGTCTCTTTTTGGAGTCCTGCTTTGGGGTCCTATTCTGCCTGTCACACCACTCGATTTGACGCTTCAGCCTTAAATAGGAGGAAGGTGATGACCAATTGCCAGAAGTGGCAAAAGTACAGATATTCTTTACTTTAGTAGAAGTACAGTGTTAAAACGTAGTTTTGTAAAAGTTGAAGTACTGAATCAACTTCTAAAAGGGAAAAATTACAGGCTCTGAAATATATTCAAAGTAAGAAAGTCAAAATAGCTCTTTGGAGGATGTTTATATTTTTGTGCAAAGCTAACCAAATTTTATGTTATATTAATATAATAATATATTATTACATGGGAATACAAACATATCATAAATTCTAATGAATGTGCTCAGCTTGAATCTGTCATGTAGTAGTGAAAGGGAAAAATGAGCATAATCAGGGGTTAAAGTGGGACTTGGCAGGTGAGGAAACCCTAAGATCAGCTGTAGTGGCTCCATGTGAGGAAAAATTTCTATTGTGAGCTCCAGTAGAGACAGCAGCTGGACCTTTAGCTAGTAGACATGCTGTGTGACAAACTGCACACAAACAGTTCATCAGTTCATCTGATAGAAACATTGCCACACATTACCCCATTAATATCAGCGCCTCTTTAGTAGTGCTAACTAGATGTTGAAGTACCGCGACCACAAATTACTATAGTTGTAATAAATGATGCATTAATTATATGGTTTTGCATTTTTCACCTCTTCGCATGTGATAAGCCCCGGAGATGGAGGATGCACTGATACAGTTGTCTTTGTGTGTGTTTATTGTTCCTCCATTTAGGCTCAGTGATGGGAAATAAAAACTTCCCTCAGATGCGTTAAACTTAAAGTAACGAGCCTGTGCTGAAAATGTGAGGGGTATAAAGTACAAATATTTGTGTAAAAATGTAGAGAGTAAAAATAAAAAGTAGTCAGAAAAATAAATACTCAAGTAAAGTACAGACACCTCAAAAATTCTACTTAAGTACAGTAATGAAGTATTTGTACTTGATTACTTGCCACCTCTTCCAATTGCACACAGGTGAGTTTAATACTAACAGATCCCAGGAGGAACCTCGCCTCTGAAACAAGCTGGCAGAGAAAGAGTGAGACAGAAAGAAAACAGAGGAGAGACTGACAGAAAATGGGGGACCATGACAGTAATAAAGTACACACACACACACACACACACACTTGGTAGCAAACGTTTCTGAACACCAGTGCTACACATGGGTTCTGGAAAGAGAAAAGCTCGACCAGGAGCAGCACACCGCCTTCAACTCCAGCTTCTCTTTTTAGTTCATCGCATGCTCAGTCCATGCTGTCATGTTGGTAACTCAACTCAAAGATTCTGAGTCAAAGCCCTGACAACTGCAGGGAAGCCTTAGTTATAATTAAACAAATTCCCATTAGTTCTGGAAGAAGTGGCACAGCAATTGATGGCAATACATTTAGTTTTCTTTAATCTCCTACCCACTCCTATGTGTTCCCAAAGATAGCTCGTTTGTATTTAAATATTTAAATTTCCAGAATTTAAGCTCTCCTCTTACAGGGCCCACTCAACTCAAATTAGTTTTAACAACATGCAATAAATAATGTCTCAGGGTTTTATGGAAAGAGGGTATAAGTAATGTCAAAGATCTGAGGAGTATGAAACATCAAGTAAATTTATTTATTTGATCAAAAGAGAATGTAATTAATTACATGTGAATTTATTTCAGTTATAATGTAAAATCTGGCAAAACAAAGTAAAAGCCCTGGCATAATTAGATGAAGGGTTGATCCCCTGGGAACTCTGCATATTGGATTTTGATATTTTCATAATTCAAAACTTAATTTCCCTTTTCTCACATTAAAGTCCATCAAACTGCTGAACATACTGATCAAACAAAAAACAGTTCTTGCTGTTGGTGTAACCGTTTACCCCCTCGTATATGTCAATATTATTTTATTCAATAACATATCTTTAAGAAAGTGAGCCGGCGTATTTCCACTTCAAATCTTTGACGTGCATCAGATGATGTTTTCTGGCCATTAAAAAAAAATGTACATCTTTAATGTGCTGATTTTCATTGTAAGGGCTTTCTGTTTTATATTTTATTATTCCTCTCTCACTAGTTTCCTTCTGTGTATCACTCTGTTTTTCAGTTTTTGTTTTGAGTTGTGGTTTTGGGACACACAGCCCAGTAATTCCATGTTTGTATACTGAATTTGCATATTCTAATAATACTGCTTCCAAAAGTGTTTTTGGACCATTTCTTTCTCTGATGGGAAAGCTTGATGTATGTTTTCCAAGAGTGATTTCTTTTGATTAGAGGTAGGTTTTAGCAAGTAAACAGTATCTTAAAAGTGTCATAAAATTCATCCATTAACTAAATGGACATTTTCAGAATTTATTCATGAAAGTAAGCAGTGATGTTTAAGTCACTACAGTTTCACAAAGCTGAGTGTGTTAATGTTTGAAAATGCACTAACATTATCACCTTTGTGTCTGTCAATCCAATTAGATGGAATTACCCAAAGTTCAGTTTGATTTTCCCAACAAATTCCTGTGATGTGGGTTTTGGCTGGGCCACTCAAGCATCGTCAAAGACTGGAAACTGCTTCAGTGCTTCTTTGTCATCACTCTAGAGCAGGCTTTCTGTATATATCTGCATGTATTTATATTTGTCGACACCCCCTTTAGCATGATATTGCAACCACCATGCACAACTGTGGGGATGGTATTATTGTAGCAACCTGTCAAAGACAAAGTTGTTCTTAATCATCATCAAAGTTGTTCTTAATCACTCTTAATCTTCTCCTTTGTCTGTTTTGCCCTTAACTGGACCATAATTTACAAATGAGCATAACGTTGTGTTCATTAAGATTTGAAACTAGAGACCAGGAGAATAAGCCCATCAGGAAAATGTTTACTCAGGTCAAAAATCAATTGAGAATATGGCCATAATCACATCACTGACAGCTGGACCTTGGTAATAAAAACAAACAAAAAAAAAGACATTGGAAATTGTCATAAATCAATGTTGGGTGCTTTAGATGGCTTTTACTGTACTTTGAAAAGACTCCAAAGAAACTGGAGGGGAAGGAGGTAAGTGATGAAAAGGAGGGGCCCCAGGACAGAACCCTGCACAGTGCCTCCAACTGGGTTTTGTTTAAGGGGCCAGGCTGACACGTGACTCATGAATGATAATTGGCTGGTTTAGGCACCAGGTGTCACGATGAGGGGCTGTGTGCGGAGGGAAAGGACCCAAGTGCAGGACTGACGCAGATGTAAACTAAAAACGACTTTATTTCAAAAATACAAAAAATACAAAACTCTAAATCTCCACCAGGGCAGGAACAAACTAGAAGCCTGGGAGAAACCAAAAACCAAAACACACAGCTAGGAGGGGAACACTAGGGGGAAACAATGACGACGACGCAACAATGAACAAAGGAAGACTCAGGGCTTAAATACACACCAGGGAATTAGGGCAAGTGGAAACAACAGGGGATGACAGGTGAACCAAATGAGATTAATGACAAAGGGGAAGCAAAACTAAACACAAAGCACAAGGAACACAAGACTGTCAAAATAAAACAGGAACTGACCTAACCAAAAACATGCTGACTTAACAGACTGACAAACTAAACCAGACCTGGGACAAAGGAGAGACACTAAGAAACACAGAACTAAACCAAAGGGAACCTAAATACAAGAGGGTCATGACTTACACACACACGGGAGTATAGGGAAAACCAGAACATGAAAAACCAAAACAGAAAACAAAGAAACTAAGATTCAAATACTAAACTATAACCAAAACTAGAAATAGAACAGAACTTCACAATTAGAAACCAAAACACAGGACCATGACACCAGGAGTGAAAAGCAAAGGAACAACAGGACCAGACACACTGTGTAAGTAATTTTTTTCTTTTGTACTATTTTAATTTCAAGTGGAGGAATAATTCTGTATTTTGTTATTTCATTGTTTTATATGCCCATTTCCCATATTTCTACATATGGAGTCGCTCCTGCAAAAGAGGGAAGCTGGCTCAGGCTGGTCAGCAGGGCAAAGTAGGCGATACACACACACACACACACACACACACACACACACACACACACACACACACACACACACACACACACACACACACACACACATATCCAGGGTTCAAAAAAGTCCAAGAATCGAGGCAGCTTGTATTTGCACAAAAATGAGAATGAATTCCACACAAAGAAAGTGTTTCACAAAGGTTAACAAAGAAAGCTGTCAGTGATACCTTACTGATGCAACACTCCAGCGATGACTGATGATTGTTTCTCAGCTTAAATACCCACTTAACGAGAGCACGTGAGGAACGGGTGAGTGATGAGCGATTCCTAACAGGTGTGAAAGCAGCCGCAGGAGCGTCAGGGATCAGCGGGTGGGAGGGCCAGGAAGATGCACACAACACATCCACACCAAACACACATGTTAAAGTAAAGAGTTCAGTTTTTGCATCACTGTGTGAGATTATTCCCCCACTCCTGTGCTGACAGTCTTTAAAATGCTCTTTACTGAGAGTGGCTTACTCATAATTCTGCTGAGACGGTCATCCTTTGGTCAGGTTCTCCAGTCTCTGCAAAGGAATTTGCAGAATTAAATGAAATTGTACTGACCATTAGTTTGCTTGATTATGTGCCTAATGAAGGCCTTTTCTGTTTGATGCTGGGTTTCACCAGATAGCCAGCTCTATCAAGACTCTCATTAGAAACTGCTTCCCACACTCCCAGTTTTATCCCATACACATCTGGAAAGACGCTTGTCTTTCTAACCTCTGTCCAGATGGCCACACACAGAGTTCAGTTACGTTCCAGGTACAAGGTTCTCAAGAATCAGTGAAACAAAAGACTTTTACCTGACCATGATTTGGAGAGCTTCAGCAATCTGAATACAGTGGTCCCTCGCTATATCGCGGTTCACTTGTTGAGGCTTCACTGTATCGTGGATTTTTAAAAAAAATTATTACTAATTCTGTTTTGCGGAGTTTTCACTATATTGGGGGATTTTGCGGTATATAGGTATTTAGCACCTCGTAACTATGTTCATCACTTGGACGAAGAGATCAGTCACGCCTACACCTTTAGCGGAAATAGAAGTTACGGCCAAGGGTGAAAATACTGCACCACCTTCATCGCCATCAGTACTGCACAGCTGCATAATTCATCATCTTCATCATTCAAGTTGTAGTAAGAGAGTGGGATAGGTTTATAGGAGTCTGAGAAGGGTTTATGAAGCCTTAAAACATATATAAATAGTAAAATAAATATAAGGCCACTACTTGGCAGATTTTCACCTATCGCGGGGGTCTCTGGAACGTAACGCCACGATAGGTGAGAGATCACTGTACTTTATTTATTTGACAGTTTTGAACATTTTTCTTTGATTTTTTATTTGTTACCTTAAAAACCTTTAACTGTAGTTGTTGGGAAACATTATTTTGAATTTATTTTCTACTAACACCTTTCTTAATAGTTTTCATTAGTTAAATTAAGGTTGACCTCAAGCAGTACTTAATATTTTCTAATTTCTTCATGGTAGTCCACAGTTAAAGAAGATGCTGTTTTATTCATGGCAACAAGAAAGCTGTCCCCTGGTATCAAGATTTCATGAGCATAGCTTAACCTGAATTAAAGCTCAGCTAGTATATGAATGGTAGCTGAATTAATCTGTCGAGTGGCATTATCCACTCTGTTATCCACTTGTTTATTCTTTTTTGCTTTGTTATTTTTATGACAGGAAAAGTCTTGCAATGCTTTCTGGGAACAAATACATATGTGTGTCTGTCTTCTGCATTTTGAAGTTTTATTTTGTCAGCAGGATGTTTATGTATTGATGTGTTTATTTTGAGTTTAATAACATGTTCTCTCCTGTGTCCTCATTAGTAGTTATCACAGCACCGTTGTGTCAAGTAGTGACAGCTTCCAGCCTAGAAAACTCCCACTGGCTCTGGATGCCCGTGCAGCATACAGACACACAGAAAGACACACAGTCAAATACATACATACATGCAGATGCATTTAGTTATCTTTCACTGGCCTCAATATGCATCCAGTCAATGAATTATCATTTCAGGACATCATATAATGGCAAGTACTGACTAGATTTCACTATTATGCACAAACTAAGCTTTTTAAAATATATTTAACTTTGTAAAAGGGTGTATTTTAATCCAAACCGTGAACTTTTCCATATCAAACCAAGTAGATTTGGACCCTCTACTATGAAAAAAGTTCAACATACACAAGATATGTTTCCATTACCTCGGTTCACTTACCTTTACACAGGCAATCAGGATAAGCAGTAACAGGAAGCTGTTTATTAACTTGCTGAATTAACTCATAGTTTCCTGATTTAGCTATGAGCACACTCACAGGAAAGGTGTGGTGCTGGCAGCATCTGATCAGTCACATGGGTCAGTGTACTGGCAGCAGTGTTTCTTTTACAAAGGAAGAGAAAATTATAATATTTGAAAACTATGCAGAGATTAAACATGTAATGCAGAATGAAAGTGACACAGTTGCTGCAGATAAATCAGCAGTGTGAGAGGAAAAGCACTATACAGTAATTAAATATTAAGAACGATGACTGAATAAAAAACATTTTGGTCAGTAAGATGACGCGATTATTTTACTGAAGTTCAGCCTATTTGACGGCAGGAAGGAAAACTGGCAAAAATGATAACTGCATGAGTTAACAGACTTGTGACTATCAAAGCTCTATCATTAACACACAGAAGGATTTGATGGATTATAATCTCAAAAGTCAAAGTCAAAGTGAACTTTGTCATTCAGACTATACAGCTGGAAGTGCACAGCTGAATGAAACTGCATTTCCCAAGCTCCAATGTGCAAAATCTAACAAGACAAAAAAATAGCAAAAAGTAGCATATAAAAGACAAAATATACATTAAGTAAAAGGACATGTTATGTAAGTAGACAAATATATACACACTAATTGAAAATATTGCACATAATTAGCAGTGATGAAGTACCGGTAATAATAAATATGTGCAAAATTGTTAGCATTTTAAGTTACTGCACATAAAAAAAAAAAAGTATCAGCACAGAGTATAATGAATAGTCGTTATTGCACAAAATATAATAGAAAAACAAGTAGCAGCACAGTGTATTTAAATCTTAATAACTATGTGTATGTGTGTTTGAGAGTCTGTAAGTAGAGAATCTGTAAGTGTGGGCAGGTATGTTGTGCGTGTTAGTATATTAAGTTAAGTTGAGTAGTCTAATGGCTTGTGGAAAAAAGCTTTTGCTGAGTCTGGCAGTCCTGCGTCGCATGCTGCGGTAGCGTTTGTCAGTGTGGGTGTGTGGGGTCACTGATTATCTTGGTGGCTCTTCTGAGGCAGCGTGACTGGTAGAGTTCTTGTATTGAAGGGAGTGAGGTTCTGATGATCTTTTCTGCCGTCCTCACGACTCTCTGAAGGGGTTTCTGGTCTGAGACTGAACAATTTCCATAGCAGACTGGAAGACTGTAGGTTTGAATGTTCTCTGTAGCACCTTTGTAGAAAGTTGTGAGGATCGGAGAGGGAAGGTTTGCTCTTCTCATCCGTCGCAGGAAGTGGAGACGTTGATGTGGCCGCTTGACAAGGGAGGTGGTGTGTGTAGTTGCTTCTGAGTGACTCCACAACGTTTCCATGGATTGTAAGCAGAGCATGTATCGTGTGTTTCCTCCTGAAGACAACAGTGATTTCCTTTGTTTTGTTGACATTCAGTGACAGGTTGTTATTTTCACACCAGACAAAGAGCTGGTTAACTTCCTCTCTATAGACGGAGTCATCATCATTGCATCATTTGTCATCCGCAAAATTGATGATATGGTTCGAATTAAATTTGGCACAGCATAGGACTCAAGACACAGTCCTGAGGAACCCCAGTGCTCATGATGATAGTCTGGGAGGTATTTTTTCCAACTTTTACTATCTGGGGTCTCAAGGTGAGGAAGTCCAACAGTCCAATAGTATTTGATTAAATTAATGTTTAAGACAGTTTTAGTTTTTGTTCTTTCAGCTTCAGCTCCGGTGGTGTTTAGTGATCTGAGAGGAAGAAAAGAATAAATATCAAAAACAAAAAACCCCACACACTTAGGCTTAAACTAGTACACAAGTACAAATAAGTATCCTGGTTTAGAATCATATACACTATACTGCCAGAAGTATTCACTCACCCATCCAGATCACTGAATTCAGGTGTTCCAGTCACTTCCATGGCCACAGGTGTATAAAACCAAGCACCTGGGCATGCAGACTGCTTCTACAAACATTAGTGAAAGTATGGGTCGCTCTCAGGAGCTCAGTGAATTACAGCGTGGTACCTTGATAGGATGCCACAAGTCCAGTCATGAAATTTCCTCGCTACTAAATATTCCACAGTCATCTGTTAGCGTTATTATAACAAAGTGGAAGTGATTGGGAATGACAGCAAATCAGCCACTAAGTTGTAGGCCAGATAAAATGGTAGAGCAGTGTCAGCAGATGCTGAGGTGCATAGTGTGCAGAGACTGCCAACTTTCTTCAGAGTCAATTGCTACAGACCTCCAAACTTCACGTGGCCTTCAGATTAGCTCAAATGTGTGAATGGGTTTCCACGGCTGAGCAGCTGCATCCAAGCCAATTCAAAGTGTTGGCTGCAGTGGTGTAAAGCATGCCGCCACTGGAGACGTGGAGACGTGTTCTCTGGAGTGATAAATCACACTTCTCTGTCTGGCAATCTGATGGATGAGTCTGGGTTTGGTGGTTGCCAGAAGAACGGTACTTGTGTCTGACTGCATTGTGCCAAGTGTAAAGTTTGGTGGAGGGGGGATTATGGTGTGGGGTTGTTTTGCAGGAGTTAGGCTCCAGTGAAGGGAACTCTTAATGCTTCAGCATATTGAGACATTTTGGACAATTTCATGCTCCCAACTTTGTGGGAACAGTTTGGGGATGGCCCCTTCCTGTTTCAACATGACTGCACACCAGTGCACAAAGCAGGTCCATAAAGACATGGATGAGCCAGTTTGGTGAGGAAGAACTTGACTGCCCTGCACAGACTCCTGACCTCAACCTCATAAAACACCTTTGGGATGAATTAGAGCGGAGACTGTGAGCCAGGCCTTCTCGTCCAACATCAGTGTCTGACCTCACAAATGTGCTTCTGAAAGAATGCTTGAAAATTCCCATAAACACTCCTAAACCTTCTGGAAAGTGTCCCCAAAAGCAATGAAGCTGTTATAGTTGACATCATGTTAAACCCTATGAATTAAGCCTGGGATGTCACCCAAAGTTTCTATGTATGTGAAAGCAGAAGAGTGAATACTTTTGGCAGTATGCTGTTTTATAGAACAATAAAATTGCTATACAATTGTTTGCAGCCAACAGGAAAAAAATTCAAGGAATGAAGTAGCAAATAAGAACCTATACTTATTACTGATGCTCATCACGGAAACACAAAAACCTTAGTGTCTATTAAAAAAAATTCAGGGCATCATACAATACCATTCGCACTACTGTATGCGCTCACAGCAGTCTGAGGGATCTACCAGGAACAGTGATGCTATTTTCTGGAGTTCTGATTGATCAGTAGGTGATGATTTCATACCTGGAATTTAACTTTCTTCAAGGTATGTTCATTCACAGCATACTGTAAGTTACTGTGGTGATGTACTCTGGTAAGAAGTGAACCACCTTCAAAGTACAGAAAGCGCAAAGTTAACCCTGACGTTACCTGGAAAAGACAAACCCTGCTTTGTAGCACTGGCCTCAGGTGCATAAACCTAACCAAAAGGCAAGTGAAGGTGAAACTTAAATGAACAACCCAATTTTCAATCAGGAGATTGCATTTTGACTTTTTCCTGCAGCCTTTGTCTCATTTCAGAAAGCCCAGTGAATATACACATTGGAATACACACATACACTTTTTGCAGTGTTTATGGAACAGGATTTGAACATTTCTGAGATAAGAATAATTAAATAAGATTCATTATATGACTTAGACTTCTCCTTAAAACATTGGCTTTAACTGATTTTTAGTTCCAATTTATCCATCTGGCAGACATTAAGAGGATCATGGTGGAAATTACAGTTTGTCGTTAGTGCTCAAGACACAGCAGTCCCTTGTGAAAATCTGCCAACCTTATGCATAATTAGCACCAGAAAAGGGAAATAAATGTTCTGTTTTGAAAAAAGGATAAAATACTGCTTGAAGAAAAATTAGCCTGTAAGAGAAAAAAGAAAACAATTAGACTTTTCGATTTTATCTAATCATAGAAAAAATGTTAAATTGGTAGAAATATTTTGTGCTGTAATGAGTATTTACAGCAGCTACATCAGACTTTGAATACAAGGACAGTACTTGTTAGACTGCATGAGGAAAAATAGTCCAGTCATTTGTCACTCTCATATCTAATGACAAATTAAGCGGATGCCAAATCTGAATTCTCATCACGCACACCTTACAGTCTAATCTCTATTAAAACATTCTCCATATGTATATGCAGCCCCTGCTCCATCAGAACAAGGCTGACTGGCCCAGCTTCAGCTCTCGTGTTGGCTTTAAACAAAAGAAGAAAAGACAAATAAAGAAATAAAAACAAGCCACTCACATCTTCTTGGTCAACATTATGCCCAGGATGGAAAATTGTGCATTTCTTTATTGTGCAACTTTATCGCTCTGTCTAAAGATGGAAAATTTCATTTAAAAACAAACAAACAAAAACAAAAACAGTAAAAGATGCATGTTAGCTCTATGATTTTCAGTGTGTAGGCTGCTAGCTTGGATGTTGCGGTTGTTTCCTGAGGCAAAGGGGATTTTGAAAACAGTAACGCACAATAGCTGAAAGGGAGGACGGTGGAGGCTCATACCCACACTCTACAACCAGTGAGTCAGACTCTGAGCTCTCTTATCTGATGCAGTCTTCCTTTTTTGCTTTGTTGTTTTTGTGATAAGAAAAATTGGTAAAAATGTTTTCTGGGAAACAGATGAAAGCACAAACTCAGTCATGCATGAATGTGAGAACAAACAACACCTTCAGTGTACGAGGCACAATATCTGTACATGGTGTCGCACACAGGCTTATTGCCTGTGTGTTGCACCTGGACTTTTTATGCCCGTGCATCATGGCAACCTTAAGTGACCAGGAAGGTGCTACAAATACTGTATATTAATGAGATGAAAGAAAAGATGTAGAAAAAATAAGACTATTATCTAAGTTACCTATTTAAAATATATATTTGCTCCAGTGTCCTCACAAATGTCTGCTTTTCCTTAGTTTTCAGTGTCCTGTGTCTGGCACCTTAGCAGTTGATCCTTTAAGTCAGGGATCCTCACATCCAGGCCTCGAGAGCCCCTGTCCTGCAGGTTTTAGATGTGTCTCTGCTTCAACACACCTGAGTCAAACATAGAAGTCATTAGCAGGACTCTGGAAAACTTGCATACTGAGGAGGTAATCCAGCCATTTGATTCAGGTGTGTTGGATCAGGGACACATCTAAAACTTGCAGGACACCGGCTCTTGAGGCCTGGATGTGAGGATCCCTGCTTTTAATGATATAGGGTGGATAACAGTACCTCCTTGGATCAAGCCTGTTCCAGCACATCCGATGATCAAAGGGATTGGGGCCGGGTCAACACCTCGGCCTCTGTAGTGTTTCTCACTCACACATTATCCTGTTAAGTGAAACTATTGCCAGACATGCCAAAATCATTTAGGTGGGTGGTGTGTAACAAAACAACATCCCAAGGATTCCCATTTTAATGTTGAGTCTATCGTGGCTGTAGTGACGATCCAAGTGCAGGAACGAGAAAACAAACGTAATCATAGACAGACTGATAAACCCTGAATGAATTTATTGAGTTGATCATATCTTTGCATGGTCGCTTTGCCTGAATGGCAAGTGAAGCTACATAATGGAAAGATATCTTGGGTGTATTAAACTTGCTTTGTAGTGCAGGGCCCTGGAGGCACATTGGGAAAGAGAGACATCTTGAGACAAGACTACAAATACATACCAGTACATACACACTGAGAGCTGACTGGAGATGGCAAGTTAATTCACAAAAGCAGTTATACACAGAAAAATGGCAGCTGAGAGCCTTTAACCTCAAATACTGATTGTACTGATGTATTTGGCATCAGTGCCTGGTGTCTGTACATGCCTGGGGCCTGGCCATCAGATTCAAAATGACCTAAAGTTTTTATCATTTTGAACGTTTGATGTTTTCTGTGCTCTGTTGTGAATGAAATATGGGTTTCTGAGATTTGCAAATCATTGCATTATGTTTTTGCTTACTATTCCCTTTGAAAATGATTCTGTTTAATTATTAGGAACAACCTTAATGATAAAGAAAATAAGAAGTCTTAACACTGCACGAAAACCTTACATACACACTGCACTTCTACTGCCAAGTTCCCAAAAAATCATAACAAAATTTAATCTCACTCATGAATTCCATGAAATCCATCAAACTGTGGTACCAAGAAAATGCTTGCAAATATATGATGTCTAAAAAAAGCTGGATGTCAAGTGTCATCTGTAGCTGTGTACAGTCAAAGTTCTCTGATGTGCTTCTGACACTCATTTTGTGAACTCCATTTTTTTGTGAAAATGAGGGAAGAAAAGTGTGTATGCATCACATCAGAGAAATGCATTGTTTTTGTGTTTTTTTAAAATGTGTATTCTAACTAATACTAATTGTACTTTATAGCAGGCACACCTCATACTCAGAGATTTTGGATGGTGTGGAGCTGCAGCAGAACTACAGAGAAAAAAAAAAAAGGACTTGTCAGAACAAATTGTTGAAAAAACGAGACAGCGAGAAAGAGAAAGACAAAGATCAGTATCAGCTTCTGCTGGCCAAAAATACTATTTGACGTATGTGATATGTGTATGAACAAGAGTGGGGAAAAGCTCGCGGGAGACAAACGTTGAGTCAAACACACATTTACAGCAAGTGACAGAAAGGGTGCAAAGATACCTGCCCAGTGTGGTTATTTGCACCTTTTTTTTGTCAAGAATGTCTTACACACAAGCACACTTCTTTTACACAGAGAGCAGCAGAGAAAGAAACACCTGTCTCCTGTTGTTAGCAATACTTACATCTAACACATGGTTTGCTGTGTCCAGAGCAGCAAAACCTGCGCACTGTTTCTGGCACTTGGGTCTGTTTGGGTCGACATTTTGGTGCGTGTGTGTGTGTCAAAGTGCGAATTAAAAAGGGTAGCTGTCCACAGGAGTTGGCAGCGCTGTCACCTGATGTGTTTGTGTGAATGAGAGTGGAGAGAAAGTGAGTAGGAGTTTAAAAGGGCCACCTGTCCACTGCAGTTAGAAATGATTTTACTGGATGTGAATGTGAGAGCAAAACAATCCAAGTGTGTATGTGCAGGTATGCTTGTCACACAGATTTGAGGACACACACATTTCACGTCCCCTCTTTTCTTACAGCTTCTAGTCATCAGCTGCTGCACGATCACACAAACACACCTATGTGTCATAAACCACAGGTAAAAACTACCAGTCTATGTTTGTGTGTATGGAGTGCCGCATATCTGTTCTGAGAACAAAGTAAAGAAGATATATCATTATTTATAGTTACTGAAAGCCACATAATTGGAGTAATGCTTCACTCTAATTATTGTCCATAATGGGATTATTATGTGCATGTTAATGTGAGCAGTGATTAGAAGTCGCAAAACAGACATTTAATAATGACAACGAAATATGTGGCATGTCAGCGCGTGACTCACAGGTCTGTCTTTATGCAGCAGAGAAAAATGTGATATTCTTTTATTTTGACCCGTTACAACTAAGAAATGGGAACAGATGGTGATGTGGATAAATGTTACATAATCTCTGTAATTGCTGTTTGATAAGATTATAATTGTATGTCTAAATTTTAAGTTCCTTCCTGTTGAATATGCAGGGAGTGTGCTGAAAGGCGACCCTTTCTCTGGGACGTTTATCAGTGCTTCTGACAAGTGTATTAAATTTGGGTTTCATATATTGGGAGAGTGCAGAGATGGACTTTTATTACTTTATGAGGTTCAGTCACAGGAGACAGTTTTTATTACCCACTAAATCTCCCTGATAGTTTATTGTAGATTAGGACAGTCCAGAATTAGACCTGCCATTTTTACAAATATTGCCATTTGTACCAATTTCCAGAGCAGTTATCAGCTGTATTATTGCTTCTGTAAAGAGTTTGTGAAATGGCATTTCTATTAAATGAAGGAAGCAAATGGTGATGAAGTTAGTGAGCCAGAAACATAAGAGGCTGTTTTATTTTCTGAGACATTTTTATGTTTGTATCTTATTAATAGAATTCATAACTAATTTTCAAAAGAGTTAAAGGCCTGCTTAACTCCTGGCTTATGATCAGGGAAAACCATGGGCGTGGCAAGCACATTACTCATGTCAGGGAAGAAAATGATAATTAACGCTTCTTCCTGTCCACTATTATCAATAAATTCATATTAGTTTGCTTATCAACATTAGCAATTTATGTGACAATTTTATTTCTATTCAACTACTATTAATGTTAGAATCACTGAGGGGATCGTTTTGATCTCTTGGCATTTTAAAAGTCATGTAACTGTTAAAATTTTATATGTCATGACTTTTCCTAAAATGGGTTTATTCACCTTATTGTGAATTTTGGGGTGTATGGAATAACAAATAAATAAATAAATTACAACTTCTTATACCAGAACCAGCAACAGAGTCATTTTCACCCCACAGAAATCAGAGTAAAGTCAGCATTCACAGTATGCCTGGTTGCTTAGCAACACGTATTGTTTACACACATTTTGGTATAAAGGCGGGTGAGGTATGTGCTCTACTCGATGCCCTTTTGGTTTTGCATTTGGCTAGGGTCAGTGTTGCTACTGGTAGCATGAGGTGATATCTGGACCCTACAGAGGTTGCACAGGTCGTCCAACTCCTCCAGGATGGCACATCAGTACGTGTCACTGCCAGAAGGTTTGCTGTGCCTCCCAGCACAGCCTCAGAGCATGGAGGAGATTCCAGGAGACAGGCAGTTACTCTAGGCAGTTACAGTGGCGCCGTAGAAGGGCCTTAACCCACGAGCAGGACCGATATCTGCTCCTTTGTGTACATGGAGTGGAAGCGCCGATGAGCCTTTTAGTTAACAGACAACCTGCAGCTCCAGTGTCAACAACTGCAGTTCCTCATTTTTCATAAAATATTTATTAATGAACTGTGGATCCATACATAAACTAGGTTCACACATGCTTGATATGATCTGTCAAGAGAAACAAAACAAAACATACGTTTATCATCCTGACCATATGGCAATCCAGCTTAGTTGCCTGTTACTAATGAAACAGTTGCCATGAAAATGAATTGGTGTTTACATTATTTCTAACATTCTACTCTGACACTACTTTAATTAACTGATTAATGACAATTTTTGGTTTAGAGCTATTGCTAAATGTATTCAACATACAATAAATTATTAAAGCAGTTACTGTTTATGCTGGGTTGCCTTTGCAGAGCAATAATCTCCTGAAATGCAGCTTTAACTCTTTAACACTGAATTGAAAAATAATAATAAATAACAATTGGTTTCTTCAGTCAAACTGTACAAAATGGAGGGGGGGCTAATGTAGCCATAACCCCCATGTTCAGTTCATGATTCTAATATTTCCAATCAGCTTAACCAGATCCATTTTTCTGGGCTTTGGTTTAGAATTTTAGAAAATACAATTAAAAGTAGTAGAAATAATTAGTTTGACATTTTCAAGCTTTGATTCAAAGTATTGTTCAGAAACTACCACAACTGCTTCCAGGTATGAATTATACACTGTATTGCCAAAAGTATTGAACTTGAATGATATTCATTTTTAATCCATAGGGTTTAATATGATGTCAGCCCACCTTTTGCATCTATAACAGCTTCAACTCTTCTGGGGAGACTTTCCACAAAGTTTAGGAGTGTTTACGGGAATTTTTGAGCATTCTTCCAGAAGCACATTTGTGAGGTCAGACACTGATGTTGGATGAGAAGGCCTGGCTCACAGTCTCTGCTCTAATTCATCCCAAAGGTGTTCTATCGAGCTGAGGTCAAGACTCTGTACAGCCAGTCAAGTTCTTCCACATCAAACTTACTCATCCATGTCTTTGTGGACCTGCTTTGTGCACTTGTGTGCAGTCATGTTGGAACAGGAAGGGGCCATCCCCAGACTGTGCTGTCTTCCCATTCGCTTCCACTTTGTTATAATACCACTAACAGCTGCCTGTGGAATATTTAGTAGCGAGGAAATTCCAGTCACTTCCATGGCCACAGGTGTATAAACCAAGCACCTGGGCATGCAGACTGTTTCTACAAACATTAGTGAAAGAATGGGTCGCTCTCAGGAGCTCAGTGAATTCCAGCGTGGTACCGTGATAGGATGCCACCTGTGCAACATGTAGTACCGCACTCATCTCACCATAATTTTATTTTCAGAATACTAGCCCTTTCATGCATGGATGACACTACAGTGTACAGCTGATTAAAAGTTGTTTATCTCTTCAAATGTATAAAATCTTGGGCACTGTTCCACATAGTCAACTGCAGGTGGTGCTATTTCACCCTTTCATACAAAAAAAAAAACATTGAAAATCCTCTGAGAGGGCTACAGGTGTCACTGATTCCAAGATGGCTGATGGAGACGAAAAGAGATCAGGCACCTTCGCTATCCCAGCGTCTACCTTCTATAAAAAGAATCCACTTAAGGTAAAAAAAATAAAATAAGACTAATGAGCATCTTAGGTAACATAATGTCCAAGAAATACCTCAATTTTGATTTTACATTTGGAGAAAATACTAATTTTCCATGTGTACACTGTAGTGACCATTATGCACTGGCCATGTCTACATGGCCATGTGCATGTGCTATTTCCACTGTGTTCTAGCTAGTCATCACTGAATGTTTGCACTTTCAATGCATATTTTATGCATTGAAAATGTTTTGTTTCTTTATATTTTATAGAGCTTCAAGAGACAGGAGTACATAGTTATAGAGGAGTTTCCTGAATCAAGTGAGGAAGAGTGTGGTGACAGTAGCAGTGATGAGGATTGGATTCCAGAACAGAAAGGTGCAAGCAGAGTAGCCAGATCCAGCAGTGACAGCGATGAGAGAGATGAGGCACAGGAGGAAGAATATGAGGGTCAGGGAGAAGAAAGTGAGGCACATGCGGCAGAAGATGAGAGTCAGGAGGAAGATGAGGCTGAGGAAGCTGAGAATTCACCACCGCCCAGAGCTCAGGGAAAGAAAGCAAAAGGAAAAGGTGTCAGAAATATATGGAAAGTTATGGATAATGAGTTTGGAGGAGATCTACCCACTTTCTTAGGAGAGAGCCAGATGAATGTAGAGGGAAGGGATCCAATAGACTTCTTCTCACATCTTTTCACACAGGAGATGATAGACAACATTGTCTTCAATACCAACCTGTATGCTTTCCAAAAAGTACATGAGAATCTGGGACTGACCTCTGAAGAGTTCAAAACATTCCTGGGAATGAACATGGTAATGTCCTACATAAGGTACCCAAGAGCAAGGATGTACTGGTCCTCAGAGCAAGGACTTCACCTTGATTTGGTTGCCAATGCCATGACAATCAACAGGTTTGAGAAGATCATGAGATATGTTCACTTTGTGGACAATTACTCCATTGACCCCGAGAATGCAGACAGGTTTGTGAAAATCAGATCATTCCTGAATGCTCTCCAGGGCACATTCAGTGCATCGCTTGATCCAGAGGAGTATCAGTCTGTGGACGAGATGATGATACCCTTCAAAGGATGTCTGTCCATAAAGCAATATGTCCCCAAAAAGCCGAAGCCCTGGGGAGTGAAGGTTTGGGTGAGAGCTGGGTCCTCTGGCTACATGTATAGCTTCGAACCATACCAGGGTCCCTCTGGAGGACGAGGAGAAATAAGCCAACTTGGAATGGCTGGAGATGTTGTGATGCGCCTCTGTGAGGACCTGCAGGACCGAAACCACAAGGTGTTTTTCGATAACTTCTTTTGTACCATTCCCCTCCTCCAGGCTTTGAAGCATCAAGGCATCTTCGGCACTGGCACGTGCCGGAAGAACAGGCTCCATGGAGCACAGGAAAAGCTAAAAACAGAAAAGCAGCTGAAGAAAGAGGGAAGAGGGTCTGTCTCGGTTGTGACGAGTACCCAAAACATAACTGTCACACGCTGGATGGACAGTTCAGTTATCCATATGGCCTCTTCCTGCAGTGGTGTGTCTCCAACTGATGAAGCAGAAAGATGGAGCAAGAAAGAGAAGAAGATGCTGAAGGTCCAAAGACCATTTGCTGTAAAGCTCTATAATCAGCACATGGGAGGAGTCGACCAGATGGATCAGATGGTGGCAGCGTATCCCCACAGACGACGAAACAAGAGGTGGTACATCAGAGTCTTCTTTCACTTGGTGGACATCGCAGTTGTGAATGCCTGGTTCCTGTACAGAATGTCTGGGAATGAAGCAAAAGACCTCCTGCACTTCAAGGCATCAACAGCTCGTGCTCTGATCAATGCAGGTTCTGTGACGATTCGCTCCCGAGGCAGACCCAGCGCCATTCCACCACCGTTGAAGCGAAGAGCTGTGGTCAAGGTTCCTCCTGAGGTCCGGTATGCAGCTGGAAACCATTGGCCCAAGCTCAACGTGACAAATGCCATGAGGTGCAGTGATGAGAGCTGTCGCCGGAGAACCAAGTACATCTGCTTGCAGTGTGTTGTGTTTGTGTGCCCTGATTGCTTCGCCAACTTTCATTTCAGGAGATAATTGAAAGAAGAGATGCCACTTTCCATCCTTTCATCCATTCATCAATCAATCCATCTCTTCTCCATACCCTGATTTATCCCCTCCACCAGTCCATTACTCCTGTTACTTTGGTTGAGAGTACGTTCAGTGACTGTTTACAGGGTGAGAGGATGTGACTACAGAATGAGAGTTCTGTAACCTCTTACTGGGTGAGAGTATGAGTTCAGTGACTATTTACATGGTCATAAGGGATGTGTGTGTGTGTGTGTGTGTGTGTGTGTTTCTAAAGTGATATGAATTGACAATAAAGTGATTTGAAATAAATTGAGTCGTTCGAGTGAATAGTATAAAGTATGTAGTGCACCCTTTGCCAGGCAGAATAAGGTATACTACAGGCAGGAAAGACTAGTAATGAATGTGGTGTGATTATACAGGTATACTGGGATATTATTTCAAGATTTGCACAGTATTTCAACAAATTACCCTATAATTCTTTAAGGAAAGCGCACAGAGTACACTGTAGTGTACAAAAATATATCTCCTTAGGGGATGGAGATAGAAAAAAAAAAATTTCTCAGTATGTTTTTGTACCCTTATGGAACCCTAAAATCACTGGATAAAAAAATCTGTAATCAAAATTTAATAATTCATGCATGAGAGGGCTAGACATATGTTATCTTGTATAAATTTCAGTGTAATATTACTCAATTAAAACCATGCCCAGTGCCAAGCTATTACTTGGTTATTACCTTAGTAGTTAAATATTAATTACATGATAATGCATGATTATTACCCTCTTTATTGCCACATTACTGCCACCCTACTACTATCATAATTATCAAACAGCTGTAATATAAAGTGATACTGATGCTGTTTTCAATAACAATAGTCAACCTCGTGGATTAGTAGCTGTACCTGGCTACCTTATGAACTTCAGTTTTTTGTGGATACGTTTGGCATTTTTCAGTATTTTTTTATTGACAGAACAATCCCAAATAAATGGTGTGCTAGTTTATGGGAGTCTAAATAAACCTCAGTGAAAGTACTCATGCAATGAAAGAGCATGTCACCCAGTGCAGCAGTGTAACTCACTGATGTTTCTTTTCAACAGACTGTAATAAGCTTTAACAGGCTATAGATGCATACCTTTAGCAGTGTTCTTTATTTGTTGTTGTTTGTTTGTTTGTTTTTTATTATTGGTTTGAATATACAGGTAGGATTTTAGAGAATGTCAAACTTCTGTTTGAACGAATGACCACAGCTGCCTTTGTTTTCTCCGCTGACTTAGTCTTTAATCTTCGTTAACGAAGCTGACAGATTAACAAAGAGCTGCAAACCTGTGATTAAATGGTTAAGGTGTTCTCTCAGGTCATCGTTTGTGGAGTGCGTTCATTTAGGGATTCTGCAAAGACTAAAATTGTCCAACACAGTGGACAGCAAGAAATTGCCAGTGTTCGCTCAGCAACTTTGAAATGGCTGCTTGACTCGTACAGACAGCCCACCCCCACTACAGAGATACTGAAGCACCGAGTGGGTGGTTTACACAGGGCAACTGCTCTGGCAACATTTGTATTGTTCACATGTTAAAGTCTTTTTCTTTTTTCCAGCTTTTATGAACTTAAAATGAATACAAAAAATATTTTTGGGAAAATTCAAAACCAAAAATAAAACAAAACAAAAGCCTTCATGTAACACCAGCACTCCCTTAGACCAGCATACAGAACGCTGTCTTCATTTGTCTTCTGTGACTCACATGGAAAATACTGGGTATTATTTTTTCTCTTGGCTTTGTGTTGGTGTGCCTAAAGGTAGCGGTGGAACTATGGCTACGTTCACACTGCAGCCTGAAGTGACCCAAATCCGTTTTTTTTTGCCCTTATGCAACCTGTATCTGATCTTTTCATGACAGTCTGAACAACACAGATCTGATTTTTACAAATGCGACCCAGGCCACTTGAATATGTGGTCCTAAATCTGATACGTATCTGATCTTTTCAAATGTGACCTGTGTCTGTACGGCCAGGTCGCATTCATCCGACCTGCACATCAGTGATACTGGACAAACGTCACTGTTCTGCATCCTGATCCATGTTTACTTTCTCAAACACTGAACACGTTCGCTACGTGTGAGGTTATTGTGTCCTCTGCTGCACATGGGGGACACTTTTAGGTTGTTTCCAGTTCACACAGGAGATTACATACAAGTCGCATATATTTGGAAATGTGAATGACCGCGCAGTAAAAATCGGATTTCACAAAAAATCGGAATTGAACATTACGGCCTGCAGTGTGAACGTAGCCTGTGTTGTGCAGATTGCTGACCTACACTATGAGACTCATGTTTTAAATGCCCAGAGGGTGCAGTTCTTTTTATGGAAAAAAGAAATTAATCTGAATTACACAGGATAAAGTGAATAAGCAGACAGAGGATATAAATTAGAAAAAAATAAGATAGTAGATAAGAATCACAGTTTAAACTGCAAAGACTTTGGCCTCAGGTGGCACCCAGAAATGCAAAAATGATACGTTTGTGCTCAGATGGTGAAACTGAGCGGAGGATCTAATGTTAGTAATTACTGAAGTAAGCCATGTCTTGCTGGAGATGGCACAGACGAGATGATATGTTTATACCTTTTGGATAAAAATGAATGGAGGATTAAGGCTGTGTTTCATTATTCTTGTGTGAGGTGTGCTGAGAAAAAAAAAATATTTTTATGTTTTTTAGCTCACAGATGGCTGGCTGGAGGGTACTCACTAGATTGAAATGGCTCTTAAGATGGTCGATCTGAGAAAGCAAGTTGTGTTTTGATATGTTTGGCATTAGATGCTGCATCCAGAAGGCCCATATTGGAGTGTGATGACTTTGGCCACGGATGTGCAGCTGGGAGGAACACGCTGGAGCGGGATGACTTTGGCACCACGTGGTGCAGCTGGGAGGTAGTTTCTGGATGGAGATGCAGCAGCCTGTGGTCTATAGCTGCACAATCTAAAGCCAAGACACTTCACCATCTTTGCACACAGGGTTAACTTAGTCATGCATACGAAATACGTACTGGATGGCCTCCAAACTCATGTGTATGTCATTCAATCTTCTCCTCAATCTTCTCCAGTTTACTGGGCCAGCTTCCACCTCCAGGGCTGCATTCTGACACTCCTCTATTATCTACACCCATGGTGAGAAAACTTCTCTCGTCCACATGGCTGTAAGGCCAACAACTGATTAAGATGTTGGTTTAATTTAGGGGTAACAGATTTCTGTTAGTTAGTCCAAATGTTTTGGCTTGTTCCAAGAGCATATTGCAATGTTTGGAAATACTTTAAAAAGTTATGCATGTACATGTTCCTTTCTTGTAGTTTTCAACACGTTCACATCCTCTGCTGTACCAATAGGTGACATCACCACAGTGATGTCACCTATTGGTTAATGAAGTTGGATGTGACACTTGAAGCGGAGAATTGTCTTTTTTTTTTTTGCCCTCGTGTTGGTTTTAAACTGGATCTGATGAGTGATTGATCTGACTGTGAAGCTGCTCAGTGGATAATCATTTATTATTAACAAATCATTAACCAATAATAACCAAAGGCAAACTGATGTTGTAATACCTGAAACTAGTAATTGAGTCCTGAAAATCAGAGGAAAGCCTTTAGTGAGGCCTGAGGGAGGGGGATTTGTTCCTGTAGATTTCTATACAACTGGAAGTTTTGTTTGTTTGTTTGTTTGTTTGTTTGTTTTTGGGGGGGGGTTGCTTGGTTTTTTCTTTGTTTTGTTTTGTTACAGTCAGAGGAGTCAGACGCTACAAGGTTCAAAGGCACTGCAACACTGACTTCACTGTTCAGACAGAAGCCAGCTAAAAGAGTTAGAACAACTTATACACGTGAGCCATGGCAGTAGATTTGACAGGCATTCGCTAATTTACTATATTCATTTATTTTTTCCATCAAAGTAAGTACAGCTGGATAAATAAATAATATGAGCTGCCTGCTTCAATTTGGATTTAAATTACCTGCAGTTTAGTGAAATAATCATTTGAAAGAAAACTAAAAAGGAACAGAACAAAGAAAATGAACAACCAAAAAGCTCATTATGTTTTTATGCTCCTGGAAGACTTATTACTAAAACTGATCCAGACATTTGTGTTCAGGTTGCCAATCATGGCGCGTCCATTGAAAAGGTGTCACAGTAGTGTCACGTAGTGGTAAAAAGAGATGCGCATCAGATTTAGTACTGTGAAACATTTTTAGAGCATTTTTAGCAACAAGAGGTTTATTGACCCAATGTTACACTTACTTTAATCAACAGTTTTGATCAGGCCAAACTAAAAATGTGTCATTTTTCATATTTCATTCTACAGACAGGAAGACCTATTGTCCATCCATCCATCCATTCTCTTCCGCTTAATCCTGTTCAGGGTTGCAGGGGGGGGGGGGGGGGGGGGGGGGGGGGGGGCTTGAGCCTATCCAAGCTGACATAGGGCGAGAGACAGGGTACACCCTGTACAGGTCGCCAGAGAGAGAGAGACAGACAACCATTCACACTCACACCTATGGGTAATTTAGAGTGACCAATTAACCTAACCCCAGTAACTGTAAATGTCTTTGGACTGTGGGAGGACATCCACACAGACATGGGGAAAACATGCAAACTCCCCACAGAGAATCCGGGTGGAATCGAACCCAGACCTTCTAGATGTCATTCTAGCTGTGAGGTAGCAGTGCTAACCACCACGCCACCGTGCTGGAAGACCAATTATATTTCAGTTTATTCACAAGTTTTTCATTCCATACCATGACAGGATTGAACAAAGGGTAACCTCAAATACAGGAATCAGTGAACCCAGGATAAAAGTCTGTGAAACTTTTTTTTGTATTTTTTTTAAGTGGAAAGCAGGAGTCACACTAGATAGATAGTTCATGGAGCAAATAAGAGACCAGAGGAGCAGGCACAAAACTCCAGCAATCCAAAGCAGGGATTAGGCAAAAGCAGTGATTTTATATATATATATATATATATATATATATATATATATATATATATATATATATATATATATATATATATATATATATATATATATATATATATATATATATATAAATTTTTTTTTTTTTTTTTTTTTTTAGATAGATGGTTTAAATTTGGCAACTGTTTTAAGGAGAAACTTGGCTGGGTCTAAACTAATTGAAGAAGATCAGACCCAGCTTGAGGAAAAACCTTTAGCAACTGTCCAGACACAGTAAGGACAAATGTTGGCAAACGTGAATGGTCAACTAGGATCTCACACTGAGGATGGATGATATCTATAGGGAGGCAAAACAAAAGAAAACGAGAGAATTCCTGGGAATAGTTTTATTTGAGGGATTAGTGGAGTTTAGTGAAAATGAAGTTCAGGCAGTGAGAGACTTCATGTTCTGCTCTGTTGTACTTTAACACAATTACTCATGGTGAATTATGAGAAAAAGAAAAAGAAGATACAGCAGTTTTAAATATCAGATGATTTTGGTCTTCAAACTGTGAAGGCAATGTGGAGAAGGAAAAAATGACTCACAAGAGGAGAGTGGCAAGGATTGGAAAAGTCTGTTACAAACAGAAAAGGGAGGAAAATGGCATGATTATGGAGGACTGAAAGGATCGGTCACAGTTTGGAGAAGAAGTAAAGGGGGAGACTGAAAATGTTTAAAAGGAGGAGAAGGTTGTATAAGGGTACAATGCAATAAAGAGGGCAAGACTGTAAAGTAACCTCAGTGGATTTGTGGCTGCTGTGGGTGTGTAAGCTGATAATGACGGACCTGTGGGGTAAATGGAGCAGACAGGAAAAAGCAGTGTGGCAGTAAAAACAGCACTGACCATCTTCATCACCAGTGCCTCTAAAACAACTTCACACTACCTGCTGTCTGTCTGAGTCCATTTACACAGGAGCATCACACCCTTTACAGAGTGCCATTAAGCACCAGTGAAACCAAAAGAAGTCTGACATGCATCACAGTTTCTTCTCTCCCAGGATAGAAACACCATAACTAATATCTTGGACCGGCTGTGAGCAGCATGGTGGTTCAGTGGTTAACCACAAAAAAATCATGCTTAACTGGCTTTCTACGTGGAGGTTGCCTGAGTGGGTTTCGTCCTTTCACAGTACAACACCAGGCAATTAGGTTGTATGGGGCTGTATTTGGACAACTTTTTTTTTCTTTTTCACAGTGGATTTTAAAAGAAACAAACAGAAATTGAAGTGCAGACTTTCAAGTCTAATTCAACAGTTTTTTTTTTTTTTCAAACATATTGCTATTTAAGAATTTTTATATGTAACTTCCATTTTCACAGGCTCGAAAGTAAATTGAAAGCAGGTTCGTGGCAGGTGTGGCCTGTTCTATGGCAAATTAAGCACTTAAAAGCTCTGGAGTTGATTCCATGTGTTGAACTTGTATTTGGTAGCTGTTCAGTGGAGCTTTATATATGAGATCCAAAGAGATATCAGTGCAAATGAAGGAGGTCATCATCAGGGTAAACAAACAAACAACAAACCCCACCAAAATAAATGCATCAGAGAGAGCAAAAACTGTTGAAGTGGCCAAAAGAACAATCTGATACATTCTTAAAAGGAATGAATGCACTGACACCACAAACCCTGGAAGACTGTTGATGACAGCTAAATTATTCCATTAAGAGAAGCAACTTCACAACATCTAACCAAGTCGAGAACACGCTCAAGGAGGTAGGTGCATCATTGTCAACATCTGTAAGCAAGAGACACCTTCATGAATGTAAATACAGAGTTTACAACAAGGTGCAAACCACTGCTTATGCTCAAGAACAGGAAGATTGGACTTTACCAGCAAATATCTAGATGAGCCTGCAGTCTGAAAAAAACGAAACAAAAAAACATTCTTTGGAATGTTGGTTGGTTTGTGAAACCAAAATAAATTGTCCTAAAATGTTGTGAAAAGAAAAATATGGCAAAGGAGCAGTTGTACAACATGGTGGAGGCAATGTTATTCCATGGACATGTACAGGTGTCTATGGAACAGGGTCACCGGTGTTTACTGATGATGTGACTGCTAGTAGAAGCAGCAGGATAAATGTGTGTGCAGGGCTATACTCTGCGCAGATTCAGCCAAATCCCACAGAACTGATTGGACAGTGCGCCACACTACAAAACATAATCTTAACCCAATAAAACATGTTTTTCTGTCATTAAATACAAAACTGAATGCCGGAAGATGCACAAACAAGCAGTAACTGAAGGTGGCTGCAGTAAATGCCTAACAGTGTATCTCAAGGGAGGAAACATTTGGTGATGTCCATGGGCTCTAATCTTGAGGCAGATATCCAAGGATTAAATATAATCCTTACATTTAAAACAATGTTAGTTTGTACAGTGAGCCTCTTAAAATGGGGGGCTGTAATTCCAAACCAGTTTGTCCTTATTGATTTGCAACTTTTGTAATGGCTGTATTTAAGGACATCTGCTCTGGCACTGCTGGAAAACCTTGCCAGTGCATTCACAATCCAGTCATTTCTTTCTTTGTAGCACTTTCTATTACAGCTCTGTAATATTTTGGTAAAGATGGTAACAAAAAGGTAATGATATGAAAATTGCACATTATTACCACTTAATTACCACTCTAAAATTCAAGTAATACCAGAGTTATTATTTTTTTAACAGTGGTTATACATGAATAATACTGGATTGAAATTTATGTAATTAGGTAAATACTGGCCAGATGCCTACAAGGCATATACAGTATTAAATGTATAAAATGGGCTCATCTTGGATTAGAAGTTTTATATGTTGGCTTGTGGTAGTAACCTCATAATTGTCCATTACACAAAGACTACCACACGTTTCCATGAAATCATCATGCTTCTTGAAGTTTGCTTATTAGGCTATTAATAGGTATTCTTGTGTCCCCTCCCAGTGTGTGGGACTCTGTACACAGCTGACAGGTGCCAGTAGGCCAAGCGACTCTGGCAGCAACTAAAATAAAAGCTAGGGTGTGGGAGGAGTTTGGTTAGGCCGTGGAACGAGACTTTTGGTTAAGTTTTCGGTTACCATTTCATGTGCTCATCAGCACTTATCAGCCTCCCTGGGAAGGTCTATGGCAAGGTACTGGCAAGGAGAGTCCATCTGTTAGGTGAACCTTGTATTCAGAAGGAACAATGTGGTTTTTGTCCAGGTCATGGAATGCAGGACGAGCTCTTTATCCTTTTGAAGATATTTTGTGCCTGTACAGTCTCAGCAAGGACTTGGTCTGCATTGCAGGCAATAAGTCAGACCCTTTCCCGGTGGGTGTTGGACTTTGCCAGGTCTGCCCTTTGTTATCAATTCTGTTCATAATTTTTATGGACAGAATTTATAAGTGTAGCAAAGTAGCATAAGGCTACCACTTTGGTATCCTTAGGCTCTCGACTCTGCTTTTTGCAGTTGATGTGGTTTTGTTGGCTTCATCAGGTGGTGGCTTCCAGCTCCCACCGGAGCAGTTCACAGCCGAAGCGGTGGCAATGAGCACCTCCAAGTATGAGGCGATGGTAATCAGCTGGAAAAGGATGGAGTGTCCACTCTGGGCCAGAGACGAGTTGGTTCCCCAAGTGGAGGATTTTAAGCATCTCAGAGTCTTATTCAGGAGTAAGGGGAGACTGACGGACTGGTGCCACGTCTGCAGTGATGCCTCTATAGTGGTAAAGAGAGAAATGAGTGTGGTTATATATATATCCACACCCTCACTTACAGTTACAAGCTCTGGATAGTGACCAAAAGAATGAGTTCACTGAGCATGGCTGGCTTCTCCTGTAGAGACAGAGTAAGAAGTTCATTCATTTGAGAGGGGCTCAGAGTAGAGTCAGTACTCCTTATTATTGAAAGGAGACTGTTGAGGTTTGGGCATCTGACTAGGATGCCTCCTGGGTGCCACTTGACGAGGTGTTCCAAGCATGTCCTACAGGGTGGAAGCCCTGGAGTACTCTGCTTAAGCTGCTGACCCTGAGACTCAGCCCCAGATGAGTAGCAGAAAATGGATGGATGGATGGATGGACGGATGGATGGATGGATGGATGCTATAATTATTGAACTAGACAGCAACAGGTAATTTTGCACTTTGCAGGCTTGATTCGAGGTTATTACACAGAAGCCACAATATTAAAAATAAAATTTAGACAGATACCTTTAAATAAAGATGAGCACATAAGGGAAGATTAATGCCTACATGATAATATGGTAATAGTAAACTAATATTAAAAGTGTCAATCAGCTGGGGGTGGCAGAGTTGAAGATGTCATGATTTTCACTGGGAGTGACCAGAAAGGACAAGATCAGAAACAAGTACATTAGTGGGACAGCTCGATTTGAGTGGTTTGAAGACAAAGTTAGAGATGCAAGGCTGACATGGTTTTAGGGCATGCACAGAGGAGGGATAGTGGACACATTGGACAAAGGAAGTTGAAGGAGCTGCTGGGCAGGATGAAAAGAGGAAGACCTCAGACAAGATTGATGGATGCAGTGAAGGAGGGCATGCAGAGGGTGTGGTGACCCCTAAAGGGAGAAGCTGAAAGAAGAAGGCGAAAAACTGGCTATATCTGTATTATTACCTCCTTGTTTCCACCTTATTATTCCATTGTTACTAGATTATTAAAAGCTGTAAGAAGAAAGTGAAAGTTTCTTTTTCAAAATTGGAATGAAATGAAAGTGTATCCACATTTCTGACTCAGTGCACAAAGTTTTATTCATGAATCTAAAGTGTTTCATGTATAAATGTGTGGTACTAATAATGTGTGGTCTTGACTTACTATAAATCTGTTTTTACCATGTAATTTAATGCATTGTCATTATAAAATATTGATATCCAACACTGATTTATAAAAAAATGTTGTGGTCTTTGTGTATCAACTGATTCAACACTATCATCTCTGTGACAATGAAAGATAACAGGATGTAACCTCCACATCATGGCTTTTGGACTTGACTAGACTCAAATAATTTGATCTGTAAAAATCTAATCATACCTGGTTTTGACTTTAGTTTTTATCATTATATTAATTACTGAAGTTCAGGCAGGTGAGGAGACAGAAGGACACACGTGAAAGTCGCCAGATTGTCAGTTTAAAGTTTTTATTGAGAGAAGAGGGGGTGAGAGATGAGGATCAGCTACAGTTGAAAAACCAGATGCAAGGACATTATCAAACACCCAGAGGGATGAGGTGGAGTTCATTACGAGTTCAGGGTCACAGCACAGTCAGAGCTCCGGCTGGGACTCAACGTCATTTTTATGTCTGTGCAAGACAGAGTAGAGGAGTAGCACATCCCTGTGGCCATGTAGACTTCTCCAAACAGTAAATAAATGATCACAAATGGAGTTGCTTGAATATGAATATGTTTTCCTTACTTTGTGTCCCACTGGCAAAAGGGTCTCAGGATGGAAATACAGAAATCATACTTTGACAGTTAATAGAAAAACTTGGTGGTAATGATTTTGTGACCTAGACTGAAGGATTCAGGGTTTCCTCTTAAATCAATATAATGCAGTGCAAGTTTTTGTATAATATGAGCATCTCAAGCTGCTCTTGAGATGTTGTTTTGACTGAGTTTATTTTTAATTCAAACATGCCTGAGTGACAGCACACATATTCTCTTTGGTGATGCTTGTTGAGCTTTATCTCACATTTCATTTCCTGATTCTTTTTTTTTCTTCTTTTTTTTGAGGGGGGGGGGGGGGGGGGGGGGGGCTCACCTGTGGCCACAAACTCTGGGGGGTCTTTTTTTCAGCAGCATCTTGCTTCAAATAAACATAGCCAAACATTCACACCTGCTGCAGCATTGTTGGCCACTGACAGTTTACTATAATCAGAATATGATTGGCTCCTCTGCAGCCCAGTACTTACAAGTACAGGATTCAATTTGTAAGGTATTACTGGAGTTAAAATGTTAAAGATTTAAATACTGATATTACAAAATGACCCACAAAGGAGCGTGGACATCCCTCATAAACAGATGGTTGCGTAATGGGAAGATGGCAAACCTTGTCTCTGTTGAATAGATGTTTATTTTCAGTAAATTGATATTTTTCTCCAACACCGATGAGCACCACTTTCCAACCAGGTGTACACATATTGCCGATATTGTCTGTTTCTAGTGTTCCACAATAAATCTTTGGTATTGCAAACAGGCAACAGTCCTGTCAATGTCCAGTTTGTGTAAAGTGCTGGCTGTTAAAAGAAATAACTTCAGATATGGTAGTGATACAGTTACACTGAAAGTTATATATAGATATGCCTATGGTCATTTTCCTGAGTTTGAGTTTTTGTAGTAATATTTGGATCCCTGTGTTTATGGTGTTATGACTTATTTTTTAGGTTTTCTATTCTCTTTGTGTAGCAGATATTTGTTTGGTTTGTTTATGATTATTTTTTCAGTTTATTTATTTATTTTTTTGGGGGGGGTGGGGCAGTTTTAGTATCGCTACGTTTTGCAGTCTAGTTTCCGTAGTTTACTTTTAATTCATTGAGTTTTAGTTTATCCTGCCTCCCCTGTGTCTCCTTGTATCTTGTTGATAAGTATAGTATAGTTAGGTGTTCCCCTGTTATCTTACTTCCTGTTACTTCTCTGGGATTTGGAACTTGGCTGGTTTTTCTGAGGATGAAAAATCAAATCATGCTTCCAGTGATCCAGCGATGCTTTAAATGCCTTCTGGACTAATGCACTGCACATACATGTATAATGGTGTGTTTTATTCACCAAATCAACTTTAAAAAAAAGATTTGTTTTAAAATAATGATTGCCTGATTAACTGATTACCTCTCTTCAAATCGCCGCCTTGTTATGGTGGACAGTGAGACCTGGAGGGGCGTGACTGGGAGGAACGGCATATTTGATCTGAACCTGAGTGGTGTTCTCTTCGCACATAAGGATATCGATAAGTCCATCATCTGTAAGAGAATCCCGAACAAGACACCACCTTATCTGTCAACACTTCTTCACTTTACCCATAATAAATATCATAAAAGGTCAAGCTCATCATCTCCAACATCTCTGCTCTCACTCTGCAGCAGCAAATGACGAGAACACTTTACAACTTTAACACTTCTTACCACTTTCAAGCTTAAACTGAACAGATTATACTTGACTGTTGCTCTTGCTAATCACACTAACATACATTTGCACACACACACTTTCTCCTATAATTTATACACACTTATGCGTATACGTTCATATACATGTACAATCACACACACATTCTTTTCCCCTCTCTCCCTTTAATGGTAACTGATCTATTCATCTGCTTACTTCTGCTTCTTATTCTGTTCTCATGATTTACATGCTTGCTCCACGTTAAGCTGTGATTTGTACTTTATCTTTGGTATGTTTATGTGTTTATGTGTATTTATGTGTTGTGTACCTATTCCTATTGGCACACCTTGGTTAGGTCATGTTTGCAAATGAGAAATGGTTCTCAAACATTTTACCCGGTAAAATAAAGATTGAAAAGAAGAAATAAAAATGAATGCACATGACTCCAGGACACCCTAGGTTGCATTTAAATGATCGATTTTGTAATTTTAACATCAGATCTGCGGCCGTGTAATCTGGACCTTCAGGTGAAGAGAGGAGCTGAGCAGTCAAATGATCCCCGCCTGGTGGTGAGTTGGATCAGGTGGCGGTGGAGGATGCTGGACAGACCTGGCACACCTTAATGTACATTGAGGGTGCGCTGGGAATGCCTGGCAGACGCCCCACTCTTCGAGAGCTTCAATTCCTTCCTCTGGAAGAAATTCAACAGCATTCTGAGGGAGGCTGAGGACATTGAGTCTGAATGGACCATATTCCGCACCTCCATTGTTGAGGCTGCTGCTTAGAGCTGTGGATGCAAGGCTGTTGATGTCTGTCGTGGTGGCAATTCCCAAACCAGATGGTGGATACCAGAGGTGTAGAGAGCCATTAACGGATGGATAGAAAATAATGATTATTTTAGATCTACCCACTGACTGTACCATTTTGTGAATGTATGACTATTATTGCAAACTGGGAATTTGTGGAGTTGTGTGAAGTGCCACATTTTTGTACCCTTGCTACACACAGTTGTACACACCCACTCATTGTTCCAATATATTTGGAGGTAAGTGTATATATTTGAGTGCTTGGCAGCAGTAGCTTATGATGATCTATATAAAATTGTACTGAATACAGTGAAAGACTGAGATAATACAGACTACAGCAGATGCAGTATAGCTGTGAGTGTCAACAGTGCAGAAGGAAAATATTTCACTGCAGTTAAGGTGTTTCTTTGCAGAGAAGAACTGTCTGCACTACAACAATTCTTTTTATTATCCACTCAAAAACTTTTTTTTTGTTCAGAATAAAGAATTAAAATAGATTTTTGCATCCTGTGCTGACTTGAATTTTTAAGGCTACACATAGATGTAATGCATATGATTAAATCAGGCTAAAACAAAACTTGAATGTAAAATACACACTTGTGACCCTGTCTGCAGATAACTTGGCAAAACAATCAGGGACTCATGTTTCATGAGGACCAGCAATTTTATCCAAATAAGATTACTCCACTACCAAAAAGTAAGTTAACGTTGACCCTAATAAACAGTTTATGTTACATAAAAGTATCAAAATTAATAGTCTGTGTAATGGTGCCAACAGCCTAGAAGCCCCGAGGATGGAAATGTCTGGGCAGCACAGCATGTTTCTGAATCTTTCCTCTACTTTAAAGTATTTATTTCTGTTCTGCTGTAACGCTTTAATCCCAGGATATTTATATGTGAAAGTGGGGCCACTGACTTTTTATTTCATTGTTTTCCTACCCAAAGTGAAAGCACAGCAAATGTTGATCGGGGTCAGTTGTGGATACTTATATCCAATAAGAATAAGGATTCATATAATAAGGTCAGCTTATGTTCAAGTAGTCCTTGTGAGCCAAAAGCTCAGACTTCATTTCATTTTTTATGATGTTGTACAAAGAAAGTGTCCTCAAGGTGATCATTTCAGACACACATCCACCAACTGAGCCTACCTTTTGTTTGTGAGGGACAGCCAATCAGTTGGTTAAACAGATGGGGGGTTGGAGCTAGAAAACTTTGGTGCAGACAGAAGATGAACTGCACCAAGGAACAGTATAAGATAAATCATGCAAAGCTACTCTAATGGAGTAGAGTAAGAATGAAAACATGGACTGGAAATGAGAATAATAATTCCCCTTTAACATGAAAGTGAGTCAGTGGCAGTGTATTATATAAATTCTATTCAGATCACTCATTAGTGTTCAGGAATTTTTAAAAAGACAAGCTCTTTCATTAGACAAATGTGTGAAGTATTAAAGTATATATCTATTTATAATGCAAATGCTTCTTCAAGGAGAAGAAAGATGACAGCAGGTATAATAATCTCATTCCTTCCAAGGGGGAATTTTCTTTACACTGCCTTGTATGATTGCCTCTGAAATGGGAAGGCACTATTCCAAACAGGCAGCCAGGATGCTCTTTAGCTGCCCACAGATGCAAAACACAAGTTGTAAAACAGAAGATGATCAGATCACTGTGCTCCAAGAAAGGTTCGGCAATCCTGACCTCCTCACCCCTGGAGCAATCCCAACCTTCTAATTTTCTCTTTATGAACTATTTATTGCAGAAATTTAATTGGAAATAGCCCCGTACTCTGGAAATTTCTAGATGCTGAGTTGCATTATTAGATGCTGAACTTTTTGTACCAGGAACCAAACAGCATACTGTAGTGACTCTTCTATTATTGAGGAGATTTTTCATGTCTAGTATCAACAGCGTTGGTGTTGGGCTCAGGATTGGGAGAGAGGTGGTGAGTTCATCTTGGGTGAGACTTGTGCCTGTGCGGAAGAGACAATTGTGGGAACACAAACAGCATTTTCATAACAGTGCTTCAAATAGCTCCAGGGCTCTGGGACAAAGAAGGAAAAGAACATTAACTGAAACAGCTGGAGACTAACTTTGTAAGAGGCAGCAGATTAACACTAGAACCTCCAAACCCCCTTATCCTGGGGTGGAGGGGTCATCCTGACGCCGTCCTGTAACAGCAGCACAACAGCAAAGAAGCCATTTCTTGAAGATGTTGTGAATTGTCATTTTTTCTAAATATGAGTAAAGTCTGACAAAATAACTATTTTAAAAATGTGGGGCGTCTCTTTGCCCACTGATTGTAGAGCTATTGTTGTTGACATTTAGTGTCATGCAAAGAACTCTTTCAAAAATAATGCAACAAAAATGTAATTAAAAACTTTATACAAATTAACTAAATCTAATACCAGTTGGCACCAGTTAACTGTGATCTGAGGATCAACTTATGAGTGAAAGGTGTGTCAGATGCCCAAAGTGAGAGAGTGTGTAGTTACATATGTAAACCTACCAAGTGAATGAATATACAGAGAGAATAATAATAAAAAAATGGGTGGATGTCCCACTCCATGTGGGGGCACTTGATCTATGTTCCTACCCTCACCTATGGCCACAAACTCTGGGTAGTGACTGAAAGAATAAGATCACAAATACAAGCAACTGAAATGAGCTTTCTTTGTAGGGTGTCTGAGCTCTCCATTGCACACAGTGTGAGGAGAAGCTCAGCCAATCGGCAGGACTTCAGACTAGAGCCCCTGCTCCTCCACATCAGTGGACTCAGCTAAGATGGTCTGAACTTATAGGAGGTGAGATGTTTTGGGCATGTCCCATCAGGAGGAGACCACAGCAGTAATGACAGTGCAACTCTGAAGCCTCGAGACGTGTTTCAAACCCTGAACTTACAATTCCATGGAACCACAGCTTCCAAGCTTGCTTTGTGGTGGAAAGAAATCATGTATTATGTGACGTCTGAATCAGCAACTGCTTCATTCCCCAAATAAATCACTTGACAGCTTCCTGGTCCAATCAGGTGATTCACTGACACCACCAAATCTCATCATGAGCAAAAAAAAAAAAAAAGAGAAATGGGCTCAATCCAAAAATAGCTGAAAAAGTCATGTACCTCAGTAAAAGTCATTCCCCATCCCAGAAAATCACCCCCTGCCATAGTTACACAAGCACACCAAATTTATACCATGTTTTCCCAACACTCTCTCCTCAATAACACAACACACAAATTCATCAATCTCTATTTCAAGATTTATTTTATCTTGGAGAACATTCTTCTCTAGATCTGTTATTTCTTTTTTTTTTTTTTTAGCCTGTCATGTCTGGCAGATCTTGCGAACAGAACTGTGATCTGAATGCGTTGTTGTGCCAAAGATATTTGCTATTTCAAGGTGAGCTCTGTAGGTTCTCTATAGGCTTCTCTTGTTAGTGTGTGACCCTTTATTTTATTTGAGTTATTTTTAGCATACTGTGTGACAAATTTTGCCAGAGCTGACAGGCTTAGGAAAAAGAAAAGAAGAAAAGAAAAAGGGAGAGAGAAAGAGAGAGAGTGGAAAAAAGAGAATAGAGAGAAAAAAAACAGGAAAGAGCACAAGTAAATAAACCAAATAATTAGTCACTTGTTAAACATAAAAGATACTGACAATACTTACAAAATTAAAATTTGTGTGGGGAAAACAAAAATTGCTTGGTTACACAAACCAACCATTTTGTATTATGATTACGTGAGTGTTTGTGTCTGTGTCATGAAATGTACTTACCAATGAGGGCAGAACGCCGCAGCTCTGCCCATCAGAAGCTAGAGGCAGGCAAAGAGAGCCCCAGGAAGCCCAGGCCACCAGCAACCCATCAAGACCTTCGAAGACCCGCGGCCACTCATTCCAAAGACAACCGTACACCCACCCCAGAAGACGGGGGAGGGAGGTCTCAGACGGAGTCCCCCCAGTCAAGGAGCAAGGGCACCAGAGAATCCGAGGCAACGAGAAGCCAGCCCCCCCCCCAAGCGGCCAGCTCCCTGTACGGGCCGGCACTCGAGGACCACCCGAGCCCCCACAGAGCCCCCTCCCATGCCGAAGAAGCCAATGCAGCCCCACGCCGCAGCCCCCAGGGGAGCAGGTCACCACCCACGTCAGAACATCCAGCCCCACCCAGGAACCCGGAGGTACCCACACCCCAGGGGGGCAGGGGGGAGGAGGCAACCAGCAAGGAGCGGCCAGGAGGCAAGCCACAGGCCCAGACCCAGGTCCAGCCAAACATACAACCACACGCACACTCGCAAGCACACCCGTGTACACATTTATGCACAAATACATATACATGCACATACACACTCACCCACACACATATAAACATAGATATACCATACGTACACATCCACTCACCCACCCATACTCACGAAGACTGTGACAAATACAAAGACACACATTCATCCATAGCTGAATGTATCCGTTATTTCTCAGGCTCTTCTGTTGCTTCATGTAATCCCCAACAGACAACATGATCTGGAGGTTGGGGCTCTGTGGGGGGTCCATAGCATCTGTTGCAGGTCCTCTTCAGGACTTGCTCTTATTGCTAAAAATAGTTATGTATGACTCTCATTTTGATTGGCAAACTAGCTGTTGTCATGCAGCAGAATTCATTTTTAGGGTTGATTAGATGCTTCCCAGATGGACAGATGAACGGCCCTGCATGCAAAAAGAGAGATGTTGGTACTGGATACATTCATGAAGGAGGAAAAAAAAAAGCAAAAAAGATTTTAATAAAGCTACTTTAAATGTTGCAAAGAACACTGACAGTGAAAATCATCCAGAGTGACATCTGTGGATCATTAAAACGAGTAAAATAGAATTTTTAGAAAACCAAATTAAACCTTGATCTGAGGGTTCAGATGGAAAAGAAAGAAGGCAGTAAAAGAAAAATGGAAAGATGGAGCTTCAGAGTTTGCAGGTTGTGTAATTCGTGGTTTGGCCATGTTAGATCCAGTACTTTGTGTTTGTTTTAAAAACTTTGATGCTTTTGTATGTCTTTGTTGGCTTCATGAATAATGTGTTCGATGCAAACCTTTCATGGTCCTTTTGTCTTGACAGACTTCTCTCAAATCATCTCTCAGGCAAAACTTGTTTGAAGGACACAGAGCTACGGATGATTAGACCCAATCCATAATGTAGCTGATCCAAAGACATTCAAATAGGAAGACAGCATTGGGCATTAATATTGATACTTTGAGCACTTAGTTTCATTGTGGTGTTGACTTATATGTATTTTTTAAAAAGTGTCAGCAAGGCATCTGTTGTGAGGATAGAATGAAATACAGGAAAAAGGAGAGTGTGTTTGAACAGCAGAGAGACTTGAGGGCAAAGTGGAGGCTGAGTGAGGGAAGAAAGGGCCGAGCTTTGACACAAGCTGTCAGGTTTGATGATGTGATGAGCTGCAAAGCAGAGGGAGAGGTGAGCCGGCAGTTCGATTCCCTGTCAGAAGTCAGGGACTCTGCTAGGGAAAGATAAGTACAAACACGCACGCACCCTCAGTTGCTATAAAAATGGGAAAAAAATTCTGTTTTGTTAACAACACACACACAAGTATAATTCTCCCACGGGGATCAATAAAGTGTCATCTTATCGTACACACACTTAAAACTTGCTTTATCTTGAGCATGACGGAAATCTGAGCCAGAATGTATTTACCTTTTAGAGAACGAGTGATCTTATAAAACCTAATATTAACTCTGTGATGTATAAGAGGGCAGCTGGTTGTTGCAGTCAGCAAGCTTGAGTCAGGAGTCATGAGCATTTACTGTCAGTGGGCTGATTGATGTTGCTCCATCTTACAGGACCTAAAGGCTCTGCTGCTGACATCTTGGTGCCAGATACTAAAGGGCTCTTTCAGAGGTCTGTGGAGTCCATGTCTTAGAGGTCAGGAGCTGGTTTAGCAGCACGAGAACGACCACATTAAGGGATATTAAAGATGTTAAGAGAAAAAGAAAACTTTATTAATTTCCACACATTCATTGGTCTTTGTGGTAATACATTCTTCTGTGCATCCATTTCAATAAGCTCACTCCTCTATTGCTACATTAAAGATTTAAATAAAATAAAGGAACAGTTTACAGTAACATGTTACTGTTAAAATGGTGCGTGTTCATATAAGGCACGGCCAAAGTTTCAAATAACGAGGTCAGTGAGACCTCATCATTTGAAGATGATGGCGTGCAGCAGCTTCTCTGGTTCTGGGTATTAGCAGCTAAATGGATCTAAGACTGAGACAAAGGCACTGAGAGATGAGGAACCGGAAACTTGGCTAAATACCGCCCTGCCTGACTCTGTGTTTCAACTCAGCTGACTCCCTCTATTCCAAGCAGACCAGAATTATCACACTGCACCATGTTCACACAAACAGGAAAGGAGCATACTGGGCTGCTCCCAACCTGCGCCTCTGACCACATTTCCACCATGATGGTTCCCGCCGTTCTTAAGTCCAGGAAGCTACTGCAAAAACACACACACACACACACACACACACACACACACACACACACACACACACACACACACACACACACACACACACAAACACAGTGTGTGGCCTGCAGGTGTAGACACTATGCTTCAGGACTGTTGAATGAACTGACTGGCTGATGTTCATATCCAGCCACAGTGAATGGGGATGTGGATCTGGAGGAGGACACATCATCAGTCACGAGCTACATGTGTCGAGGATTTTACTGTCCACCCCACCCAGAGGGGCAGAAAGAAGGCTAAAATAACTATGGTCATAAAATCAAGGGTCACTTCACCACTGATGACCCCTGGGGCATGTGGATGGGCCTCAAGACCATCACAGACTACAACAAGAGAGCGGCAGAGTGCCCTGGGGACCTGTCTTTACCAGATGCCATTAACAGCTGCTATGCCTGGTTTGAGGACTCTACAGCTTCTGCAGATGTGTTATGAAAAAAATCTCCTGTATCACAATGTGGCATAGTAGCTGCTTGGCTGCAGATAAAAAGGCACTTCCCCACCACCAGTGACATCTACCCTCGCAGGTGCACAAAGGAAACATCCTACATCCTGAGAGATGCCACATACCGAGCACATGGCCTGTTTGTCCCATTAGGTAGAAGGCTGCACAGCATCCAGGCAAGACCCACTGCACTCTGTCACACATTTTTTTCCAGATGCTTTGAGACTGCTAAACTGTAAACCACAAACCTTACTGCACTATACATACAGGACATTAAACATGCACCTTACTTATTGGGCTGTGCACCTTGCTCTAATGCTGTCCACACTCCTGCTACTGTACATCTATTTTATTACTTTATTACCTTACCTTATTTTTTTTTATTTTATTATCTATTTATTGTTATTGTTGTTATTTCACTAGTATTATATAGTACTGTGCCTCATCCCAGTGTGTCTTATATATGGAAATGCCAATGAAGAACCTTTAATACTGTTATCGCAGGCACACAGCTCTGCCTGTGAACACAGACCCACTAACCTGCTGGTCAACTCTCTTTGTTCTGAGGGACAGCCAGTTAGAAGGGAGGTGGTGTAGAGTGGACAAACTGCAGGGCTGCACCTGGTGTGATGTAAGTATGGACTATTTTTAGCTGCGCAAACGCTACAAGATACTCTAGTCCAAGAGTCCAAGATTAAAAATCGCCCACAAACGTAACCCCCAAAACAGAAGAAGACACCTACAAATGTATGGTCACAATTATAGTTTGTTTCAAGGATTTCTTGTTGAAAAAGGTCTCGTTTACTGTATTATTGCACTGGGTTTTACATACATTTTATTTTGTCACTAATGTAGCTCCTGGACCCACCTCTTTTATCCTAAAGGTTACTGAAGGTTTTCACAGTTGATTAATTTGATTTCTACATGATCTAGCACTCACTATGTTTCTGTGCTGTAAACAGAGTGTGGTGGATTTAAATTTTCAGAGATGGTGGAATACGTTTATCCTTGTTGTTTTCTGGTGAGGTAATAATAAACTGGCTAATTGTGTGTCAATGCTACTGCACAGATATACTTTTGAATCTGGACAGCACCAGACTTTATTTGCCAGTTACAGTGTATATAAAAGGGATTCTGTGATGTAGGATAGTTACTTAGCCTTATATGACAGTCTCCTCACATACAAGGTCTTGAATAATCAGGCTCAGTATAAAAGACCTCATAGTACCATATCACCCCAAGAGAGCACTTTGCTCTCAGACTGCTGGATTACTTGTGGTTCCTAGAGGCCCCTCTTCTGTGGAACCAGCTCTTGGTTTGGATTCGAGAGACAGACACCCTCTCTGTTTTTAAGATTAAGCTTAAAGCTTTCCTTTTTGATAAACCTTATAGCTGGGGCTGTATCAGGTGATCCTGAACCTTCGCATAGTTACATTGCAATAGGCCTAGGCTGCTGGGGGCTTCCTATGATGCACTGAGTATCTCTTCTTTACTGTCCTCTTTTCACTCTCTATGCATTTATATGGCACTCTGCATTTAATCATTAGTTATTATTAATCTCTGGTTCTCTTCCACAGCATGTCTTTTGTCCTGTCTCCCTCCCCTCAGCCCCAACCGGTCGTGGCAGATGACTGCCCCTCCCTGAGCCTGGTTCTGCTGCAGGTTTCTTCCTGTTAAAAGGGAGTTTTTCCTTCCCACTGTCACCAAGTGCTGCACATAGGGGGTTGTTTGATTGCTGATTTTTAGTTGGAGTTATGGAGATGTAATTATGTGGCTTTGCCACAATGGGGGAGTAGTACTGGGTGTAGTAGGCTGCTGCAAGTGTTCCGTACCTCAGATGAGGACGAGCCTGCAGTCCAAACACAACTCGTCTCTCATCTCTACTTTCTCTGTATGAAACATGGTCTGCTGAAGGCCTGTAACAATGGTGTGTCCAAAAGTGCTGAGGAATTTTACACCTTGGTTTTGAATCACCAGTCACATAATTTGCCTTTCAGCCATCGGGAGACCCACCCGTGTTTTCAGCGTTGTCATGTTGGTGGGGAAAGGTTGCAGCTGCTGACTTTATATGATCTGCAGATTATTCCTGCCATTGGTCCAAAAAGTCTTGCCCACAGTATACAACCCTGAGCTTACTGAGCTGAGAAGGAATCAGGGAATAGTTGGAACAGAAGATTCAAGTATTTTCTGTTAAAATGGAAGAAGAGAAAGTTTATTATGTAAGTGTCACGGCCGGCGCAGAGACGGGCGGAGATGGGCCAAAACGGAGGACTCCCGAAAACAGCATCACTTAAAAAGGTGTTTATTTAAGGTTCGGGGAATGAATACAAAATCCTTCTGAGGATAGGTGAAGGGGGAAAAAAACACAGCGAGCACAGGGAACACTGGGACACGCAATAACATCAACGACACAACAAAAAACACATGGAAACTGAGGGCTTAAATACACAATGGGTAATCAGGGGAAGAGGAAACAGCAGGGCACAGCAGGTGAGGCAAATGAAACTAATAACACAGGGGAAGCAAAACTAAACACAAAGCACAGGGAAAACCAGACTGTCAAAATAAACAGGAACATGCAGACTTAACACGGGGAACAGGCACACAGACTCAGGACAGAGACGCAGACTAGTCACAACACTAGGAGACACAAGGAACCAGAAATAGCTGAGGGCAAAATACAAAAGACAACAAAACATGACTCGAGAAACAGAAACAATACCAAGAAAACATAAAACACTTGCTTCACCTGAATGTTTCACAGATAAAGACTATTTTGCTAAAAATATATTTTTCAAGGAGGGTGACCTGGTTTCTGTCATGTCTTTGAAAACATTATATGAAAGGTCCATTATCAATAGTTTTTTTTTTCTTATCATTTCTTTGCTGTTGATTTTTATGTGATATGGCAATTTACCGTTATTCCCTTTTCACCTGGTGTAACTGCAATTCTACAGGAGCAGGAGAGCACAGAAAGCTGATAGAGATTCAACTAGAATAGAAACAGTCGATGATAAACTGCTGCATATATAATCAAATATATGATCAGTAGTGTTGGTTTTCTGTGTGGCAGTCTTCTTCTTTGTCAATGTCATATTTAAGTTTTTATGCTTTCTATTTTGCACCATAGAAATATCTATTATTTACTAAATAAAGAGTCAAACTGTTATAAGACTTCATGATGATTTTAAGTAGAGTTTCCTGGAAATACTGTGAACAGCGTTGCTGTGTAGCTGGGCACAGACTCTGCTCGTTAGAATCCATTTCCACATTAATGAATTAGTCAGTGGTGTTCTCTGTGTAATGAGGCTAACCAGCTCATTTGGCAAATAAAGGCATTCCCTTCCTGTTTTGAGGTTTGTGTATTATCTAGACACCCCTTTCTCTTAGTTTTTCTCTTTTCTGTGGTTAATTTATTTATTTCTTCTATGCCTTTCTTCCCTCTGTTGCCATCGCAACATGTTCACCAAGAGGCATCATCAGCTCAGTCAGAGGACTCTTAATCTGTGTTTAAATGGAGGCTCAGAGTTAACAAAATTAACAGCATTATCCAGAGGGCAGCTAATAGCTGAGATATTCTGTCCACTTGAATATGTTTCTTGTGGTACTTGATGGGCAGAGCACTTTAGTGAATTGGGTAAATGAAGCTAATAAACAGAAGTGTGAAAATGTAAAATTAATCTTCAGACACAAGCTGTGAATTCTCACTCTACATCCTGTTTTCATATGCAAATGAATTCCAGTCATAGTCTCAGTGTACGATCACTTTCCCGCAGGGGGGACTGGCAGCAAAAAGGCAGCAAAAAGCAGTCTGGGAATTTGGTTCAAGCAGTGTCAGTTTAATACACAAAATTTAAACTGACATGACATGTCTGTCAACCAATGAACTGCTAGTGATAAAATACAATTTAAAAAAATAAAAATCAAAAAGTCTGTACGGTTTAATAATTTGCATTGTTTGTGCCCAATGAAAGTAAATTTTCACCATTTTCTTGTAGATTGCACATAAAAGATGCATGTCACCACGGCGACCCATTTGATAGTAAAGGCTCATTGAGAAAACATTCAGACGGTGACGATAAGTGAACATCTGACTGAGGCACTGCATGTCCCAAAGTCAACCTGCCTTATGCTCCTTTTTGATACTAACAGCAGCACTAATTCACAAAATGTACCTCTGCACCTGCATTAAATATCATTTGTAACTAGTGAATGAGACCATAAACCCACGAGGGAAGTGTTTACATATATCATACATCAAATGAGCAGAGGGAGAGCTTTTCACAGACTTCTATCTGGATTTCTTTTTACAACCAGATGAGGCACCTCCTGCTGGCCATCAGAAATAAGATAAGTTTAAGGCGCTTGTGTCATGGTCCTGGGCCGGTGGCCCAGTGTTTTTGGTTCTAGTTGTATAGTTCTGCTTTATTATGGTTTCTGTGTTTCTGTCTCCTCGTGTTTATGTGTTGTTCCTAGGTGTATAGTCTCTGTGTACAATGTTAGGTTTCTTCCTGTTTTATTTTGATAAGTCAAAAAAAGTTCTGTCTGTCATGTCCTGTTTTGCTTCCTCTTGTCTCGTCTGTGTAATGTGATTCACCTGTGTTCCCACTCCTCTCGTTGTGTATTTAAGTTCAGTGGTGTCTTTGCCTGGTGTCGCGTCACTGGTTGTTGTCTGCCGTTCCTCACTTATGTCAAGTCAAGTTAAGTCAGGTTTTTTCTCGTCTCCCTGTTCGAGGTTTGTTTTTGAGGAGTTTTTTTTTGTTTGCTGTTTGTAACTAAACTGAGTATACTAACACTGTCCTGGAGTCTGCAATTTGGGGTCCTCCTTCCTGCCTGCACAGCGGCCAGCCATGACAGCTTGGGCATTGGCTCCATTTTTCACCTCTAAAACCTTACTTTATAGACACTCTATGGGTTTTCCAACCCATTTTTTTTGTGTAAAAAAGCAGAAATATAAAGCTGAATTAATGTAATGATCACCTGTCTGACATGAACTTCAAATATTGTTGTATTCATCAAATTCAAGATTAATAATCCAACCTTGAGACAGGCAGGCACATGACCAACTCATCATTTAATTTCTTGCAATACAGCAATAAATGAATTGATCAAGTATTATGCTAATGTGGTCTAAACTTCACAGTCATGTACATGTGCACACTGTTGGAATAGAGCAGAGCAGTTTGATGTATGCATACAAAACTGACGTTTATAAAGTCAACACTTTTCCAAATGTCAGCCAACTGTAGGTATGATCCTTGAGGGTCTTCAGACCTGAGTGGAGAGCAGTCTAGGGATACCAGATAGGAATACTGATATAAAGCCATGATGCCAAGTAATTTTACTTTTACATTTCTGCAATGCAAAGTCACATCTTTTAATAGATACATTACAGATTTACACCTTTCTTTGCCACCTTTTTTTAGACATTTGTTCACACTTGTCACAAATTACGTTACAGCCTCACAAAAGCAGTGGATAATGGGGTCTGTATGAATATAATATGTAGAGCAGATGAAACCAGAAACCAGCAAAAATGTGAAAGGCACTTCTATTTAAGTGAAGACACTACAGGTGGAAACAGCTTTCACCATGAAATATTGAATGAAATAAATATCCAGTGGACAAAGAGCCATAAAATAACTAAATATATATTTTAGACATTGTCTTTCTAGTCATATGAAAGAAGACATTAAATGTTATGGAAGCAAAATAACCCAAACTTTTAGATTTTTGTGTTGCCAAAACTGTAAAACTACCTGTACTCTTGCCTCTTCCACTCTTTTCTCCCTTGTTCCTTTCTTCAACAAGCAGGAGTTGTGTTACAATATTTCTGAACTGCTAACTCACATTTCCTGAGTCCACCACCCATTTTCCTAAAACCTTAAACAAAAATCCAAAAACTCAAGCCAATTCCCCAAAATACAATACTTTCCCATCAAAATCAAATAATCACTGCAAAAAACAGTTACCTGTGTGCAAAACCAAACACTGTGGTCAAGTCACACACACAGCAAGTAATCAATCTATTCACAGAGACCATCTCTTACACACTACATCAAATAATTTAAGACACAGCAGTCAGGGCATGTAGTCAACAGAAAATGATTATTTCAAGCGTGAACACAAAACACTGCCATAGTCAGAGTGACATGACAGTGCTGAATGTAGAAAAAAAAAGAAAGAAAAATAACAAACAAATGGACACAGGACACAGATTCAGTCTGCACCATCATGTCTGTGTGTGTGTGGGGTCCATCCAGAGGACCTCATCCACGTCACAGGCTCCAATGTGCTCCCATGCCAAGCAACGGGGGGAAAACCCCTTTGTGTGCCGAATCCAGCCTTGACAGGACTCTACAGTAGCATCGTCACATGCGTGTTCTATGGCCTCCAATATACCTGTATTCTCCCTGCTGTAGGGCTGGCGGTCAAACACCTTCCACCTCCACGCAGAGAAAAACCCCTCTATTGGATTGAGGAAGGGGCTGTAAGGTGGATAGAACACGGTGATGTAGTGCTGGTTGTTTGCAAACCACTCGCGCATCTGAACAACACGATGAAAGTTCACAGTGTCCAAAACTATGATGTATACAGGAGGCACTGCTTGCTGATCCAGCTGTTCACATGCAGCCATGCGGTCCTGTAGACCGCCCAGGAATGTGAGGAGATGTCTGGTGTTGTATGGCCCCAGGTTAGCATGATGGTGGAAGACCCCCCAGTTACTAATGGCTGCACAGAGTGTGACATTGCCACCCCACTGGCCAGGGACTCCCACATGTTGTGTGAAAAGGGCGCTCCTGCCACCCGCATGTGGTTGTTGTTCAATTCTGGGAATGGGGGAGTGCATTTATGAATGTATATTGCCAGTGGACATTGCATTGTAATGAACGTCACAGTACTTGCAGTGTGGTGTACTGTATGCCAAATGTTGTACAGCATGGAACAGTTAATGTCCTGATGATGCTGCCACAGAGAATCTGCTCAGATTGGATTGGACCCTTTGTCCTGCTTCCCTCATTGTTATCCCGTGGATCAGGACGTTTTTTTTTTGGTCACAGCGGCTTTTGTTGAAAGTAGAGAGAAACAGGAAAGAGACGTGGGCAAACCAGCGACAAGCTGGGACCCGAACCTGAATCCGAACCGCAACACAGCACACACATGCGGTCGGCTGCTCAACCACTGAGCCACCCGGGCGCCCCATAGTTTGTTTTTTCAGTGGTCCTTGTCCTCTTCTTCCTCGTCTGCCACCTTGCACGCGCGCTCTTCCTCCTCTGCCTATCTGTGCATGTCTGTCCATTGTAGATGCACATGTGCCACCTGCACACTAAACTGCCCAGTTGGTCTGGTCACATCATTGGACAAATGTGTGTTCAATAGTGAGTCGTTGAGTGTAACAGATGACAGTGGTGTTGGAGATGTGTTCACATTCTGCTGCCAGTGTTTACGGTTTTGCAACAATGTGTTCAGTGACTGTGTTTAAGGTGCAGCAACATACGTGTGAAGTGTGTTTAGTGACTGAGAATGTGTTTGCTGTTACGAGAAAAAGAGTGATTGAGTTGCACCGGATGTAGCTAAGTGCCAGAACTGTGTTCATGTTTTAGCCAGAAGAGTGTGTGATTCAAGAAGTTCATTTAGGCCACTGTGGGTCTGATTTAGGGAATGGGGTTTAATGTTTCAGCGACTGAAATACTGTAAGACAGCAGTATCTACGTTGACTCAGATGTTTTTGTTTTGTTTTGTTTTGGACTTGTTGTCCTTTAAAACTTAATGGAAATCAAAGCCTGCAGTGTGCCTCAGTGTATTTTAAAAGTTAATGTTCAAAAAGTACACTCTTTATCAGACAGATAAGTTCCTTACCACAATTTGTAATCAGCAATGTCTTTAATATCCATAAAGCGAAGACTTGACAAAAAAATTTGAAATATCCACAGTATTCCTGACTTTGCACCATTACCCATAATTCATAGCGGAAGCTGGTAGTTTACTTCCGTTTTCGCTGTTGTTCATGGTTGCGGGCTTACACACTTGCCGTTCATTGAAACATTTTGACACTGCAGTTTCTTTTACCTGGCCTAAATGGTACCACATCAGGGGTGGATACATTGCAAGGATGTTTTTAAAAGCAGCGAGGTAACAGTGCCTCACCCGTCACTTGTCTAAATGATATGAAATTATGGCCCGAAGTCAGCTACATCGACATTATCAGTTACCTTGTTTTTTCTGAAGGTGTTGATGGTGAGGAATCACGTAATTATAACAGCACCAAAGCAATAAAATCAATAAAGTAATGCTGAACAAACAGAGCCTTATTTCCAGGGTAAGGTTCTGTAATATATCCTCATAGCCTAACTGTGAAAAAGAGATTTCCCTTTGGTTTTTATACCTACTGTAGTGCTGCTGTTTCATAAGAATGATGATTTAAAAGGTGTCTGGAATGCATTTTTGATGTGTCCTAAAACTGACCTGCTACTTCTCACCCCTCTTTGGACAGTAGCTACTGATGCAGGTGTCATGTCATGCAGTGTTTAAAAAAAGAGTTTTGTTTCTCTGCTTGTATGTTGGTTCGGTCTTCTGGTGATGAAGAGCACTCTGGTTAATCACTGATGTCACTGTCACTGGTATAATTGTGTTACCAGTGCTGTTTAAAATTCCTGTGTGACCCAGATCTCATCTGCTCATTGCTGGTGAAACATTGTAAGAGAGGCATCACATTAGGCTGAACATCAGATGCACTGTTGCTGTATTAATTTTGGCTATGAGAGAGTGGGAACGAGAGAGAGAGAAGGATTTTTTTTAATCCCATTGGCAAAGACTAATTCTGATTTGACATTTCCGATGCATTTGATTTTTTTAAATATGCACCAGTAAGATTTGCTACAACTGGTTTTAGGTTGAAACCTTAGTTTCTAACAGCCTGTTATGGTCCTGTTGAGTTTTAGTCTCTATTTTAAGTTCAATGCTGTTTGTGTGTGTGTGTGTGTGTGTGTGTGTGTGTGTGTGTGTGTGTGTGTGTGTGTGTGTGTGTGTGTGTGTGTGTGTGTGTGTATTGTCAGTTAGTTCCCTTGTCGTTCTTACTTCCAGTTCCTGTTTCATTGCAAGTGTCCTGTGCTTCAACTTCCCGTCTTCGTCTTCTCTCCTTTTTGTCTCCATCAGGGTTTGATTTTCCTCCTTTGTAACTGTCTGCCCAGCCCTCACTGCCCTGTGTATGTGTTGCCTCTCCATCTGTCAGTTGTCAGATTATCTATTTACCCACTCTTCATCTACAGTACCTATTGTTCCTCGTGGGTTTGTTTAACTTTGATCCAATAAAAGCTCACTTTTTGTTGACCATTCTGCCCACCACTCTGTACTACATTTTGGTTCCTCTCTCCAGCTCATAGAATCATTATGTCATTTTGATTAAATTAAGGTATGAAAGTTATAATCATGGTTAAATAGTTCTTTAATTGCACTCTGACTCCCTTTGATATAAATAAATGCTAATTAAATTGTCATTTCCCATTGGTTTAAACACACCCGAAGTCCCTCGACTGGTTTGTTGTTGCAGAAAGAGAAATAATAGAAATATGAGGGATGTATACACATAATAAAAGAATAAGTTCAAATATAAAGCAACTGAACAAAATCATTTCCCATAATAACTAAGATCTGAGATTCAAGAATCTCAACAGAGGGGCCCACACATCATCAGGAAACTTCGACAAAGTAATTAAATCAACATTAGCAGTAGGAATGATTTTAGCCTGTAAAGATTGAAGACACATTTTAAACCCAAACTGGTAAAATGAATTCAATAGCCTGAGGACACCAATAAAGGGCAGCAATGATGTGAGTGAGACATGACCTTTCCTAGGATTTGGTTTTAAACAAACTGTCCTACTGAGCACAAAATAAATTGAAGATAAAAACGAATTTGCTAATTTGTAACCTTTAAAACATCTAAAAGTTGATCTTTCATGGAGTCTTGGAGACAGAACACTGGTAATGTACCCAGGACTGAACATTAAGGAACTCCAGAAAAGCGAGTGGCACAAGATGGTACACGTTCCACAACGTGAAAATACTGTTGTCAGACTTCAGGGCTGATAAATGGAGCCAGTTCCTCGAATGACCACTTGAGGTTGGCTTCAAAAGCAAAGACTCTTTAAAATGTTCAAGGCTCAGCTTGAGTTACTAATTTAACTTTTTTAAATGATAACTGTACAGAGGTGATTTTTGTTATACAATTCATTTTTTGTTCATAATTCACATGATTTTTGTTAAGGCTTCAAACAAAAGGAAGCTCTTTGGAGTGACAGGTGTGCCAACCAGCTGCAGAATATGCTAGGCCTCAGCTGTGCTCATTTCAGTTACTGGTTGTATAAGTGCTTTGAGTGCTCTAATTGAGTAGAAAAGCGCTATATAAGAACTAGTCCATTTACCATCCATTTAAACTGTGGTGCTGGTTCATTCTGACCAATTGTTAATGCAGTTATATGTCAAATATCTTGGTGTCCTCTGAGGAACAGAGTAAAGTTTGCACTCCAGTGCTGGTGAGTGGAATTATGTAATTAAATAATCTGTTAGTATTTGTGTCTCTGTGGTGTCTCCGTACAGATTTTGGATGCAGCCTGCTGACCAAGCTTGCAAGTATTAGCTGACAACTCCTTCCTCATGTTATCATCGCCACTGAATCTAACAAAAATCTAACATGGCAGCAGCCCAAACTCTAATGTTAAGGAGTCCAGAACCCAATGGGTGATGTCACTGTGGCTACTTCCATGTTTTGTACAGTCTGTGGTCCAGAGACACATCAAGTTTACACCTTCAGATGCTGTGAGACTCAATTTTTGTTTCCCTGGAAAACAACAAAACAGCTTTGAGATTTTCCAAAAGTGCCACAATGATGATCCACAATGAAATGATTCGCATTGTTTGATTGTACCATCTGCCACTTTATACAACTCTTTTCCCTCTGTGGAGCTGAACCAGTGTCCTCCAGGATACATTCTACCAAAATCTGCTGTCAGGAAATTCCCTGTCTTATTCAGGCAAAGTAGTGATTTCATTTGGTTTAGCACCCCGCTCTATTTAAAATTCCTGTGTGACCTAATTTTCATCAATTCACTGCGGCTTCGGGACAGAAAGAGACATCATATCTGAGTCACATTTAGTTTGCACATCAGATGTTCCTGCATAAATTAAGTTAGAGTTTTGGCTGTCGGGGGAGGATGACTGTTCTACAGAACCAGTCCAACATTTGGACAAACCTACTCATTTAAAGGGGTTTTCTTCACTCTGACTATTTTCTACATTATATAGACACACAGATGACATAAAGCTTACTTTCTCAAAGGAATGTGCACACTATGAGCAACCTGAAAAATCTTGAATGTTTTTGTACTCAGTGGGTGTGCTTTTTATAAAGCAACAGTTGTGTTGTCCCATAATAGTTTATCGAGCAAACAGCCTTATTCAGTGGCTGTATAAATCCATATTACAAGACATGCTATTGTGTCCTTTGTTCCAGTGGAGCGTGCTCATATTAACCATGCCCAACATTTCAAATAATGCCGTAAGTTGTGTTAGTAATCCCTCTCTTTTTCCAGTCTTGGGTTTTGGTGTCATTGAAAAGGGATATCACTAATATGGTCATCTCAGATACACAGCTTTTAACTGAGGGCATAGAAGCCCAACCCAGCAGCTCTTCAAATTCTGTTTTTCTCTGAGCAACAGCCAATCAAAAAAAGGGGGAGCATAGCCTGAAAGAGAGAGCAATCACTACAACGAGGGATTTCTCCTTTTTTCAGAGAAGATAAATCTCTCTTAGATAGAGGATTTCTCTATCGAAGAGGAAGAAAGATTTTGCTGTGTAGCTTTGCACGATTCACATTTCAGAGACCAAGCATTAATATGCAGAGCTGGAAATGAGCATTATGCAGCCATATTTTTTATGTATACATTGATTAATTTAAAACACCAACAGATCAGAATACTGGTTGTTCATAAAGAAGTGAGAGATGCTTTTATGATTACAAAAAAAGAATAGAGGCGGCATGAAGTGATGACGGAGAGAGGACCCAAGCATAAGAAACATAGGCAGGGTTAAACGGCAGCAGCCGAGCCTTTATTAGCTTCAGAGTCCAAAAGGAAAAACTAACCAAAAATCCACAAAAATGGGGATGAGGAGCAACAGAATGCAAGACAGGAAAACAAACAAATAGACTAAAGGAAAGTGATGACTATCCCACTTTCATATTTCCAAGTCCTCTCTTCACATCTTAGATACTCACCAGAGATGTGAACAGAGGAAGCAATGAGGAGACATGAGGAAAGAAAGGACAAGAGATCGGTCAAATGTCAAATTGTTTTGTTGAATCCCATCTACATTATTATTTCATGATCTCAGATATAACCTGTCAATATTTTTATATTTAGGGCAAAATTTAATTGGATTTGGTCCTGTGGCTGATCATTTTAAACTGAAACAGCTCATGAACATAAAAGAATTATTTGCTGAAAGAGTTCTCGTGTCATGCTTTCTATTTTCCAGCTGTATGCCACACCTAGGAGGATAAAGAACAGGAATAGATAGATAGATAGATAGATAGATAGATAGATAGATAGATAGATAGATAGATAGATAGATAGATAGATAGATAGATAGAACTACATGAACATGTAGATCTATGTAGTCATGCTGAAAAGTCAATGTCTGTGTCCCTAAAACAACCGTGACTTGCTGTTGCATAAAAATAATAAACAGGCTTCAGGAGAGTTCACAGTGAAACACACTTTATCTAATAAATATGTACATTTCCACAGAGTTGCATTTTTTTTCCATCCATTTGCCATTGTTAATGCATGCTGTCATTGCAGCTAACTGAATGTTTATTATCTATAATTTGTAATTTATGTTTTGACAAGTACTTGTCTGTTATTGCATTAATGAACACATTTGAAATTGAAATTGATAAAGTGAAGAAGTCACAAATAGAAAGAAGTAGATACAAATGGTGTGTGTGTGTGTGTGTGTGTGTGTGTGTGTGGTTGAGCCTACAGGACAGGCAGTCCTATTAGTGCTGATCCGGTGTCACCCAGCGGGCCGCGCACACTGTGATTATTCAGATTAGGGTGTTTGTTAAGGCAGTTCACTGATCAGATGTGTCAGTCGCTGAGACTGCAACACTGGTAATACACTTGAGTTGGCAGTTTTACATCCAGTAACTGTGGGAACCAAATCTGGCTGAATAGTGTTGCATTCTTTCAGGCAGCATTTATGTGCTTGCCAAACAAGGCAGGGCCAAAAGTGTCCCAGTTCAATAACCTGACAGCAAGTTAAAACAAATACATATAATATTTACATCAAGGTGCCCTCAAGGAAGGTTCCTAAACCCAAATGTTCAGACTGTGGTTTTCACTGTGTAACTAATTGCATGGAATCAGTGTTTTCCTATTCAGTACAATTCAATTTTAGTCATATATATTGCACCAATTTACAACATCACTTCAACCATTCACCTGATTCACTTTTACCTTTAAACATTTGGAGTTTGGAGCCAAATGTTAAAAGTAGAGAGGGTGTCTGTCTCTGGAACCCAAACTGGGAGCTGTTTCCACAGGAGAGGGACCTGAGGCTGAGTGCTCTGCCTCCCATTCTACTTTTGGAAACTCAAGTCAGCCAGCAGTCTGAGAGAAAGGTGCTCTGGACTGACTTCAAATTGAAATCTGCATTAAACAGACTGCCAGTGAAGGAAGCTAATGTGAAAGAAATCTAATATGTCTTTCTAGTCCTTTTGATTTCCCTGATGGAACCCTCCCAAAGGGATTAATAAAGTTTAATCTAATCTAATCTAATCTAATCTTTTGATTAGAAATGAAATTCATGAAGTAATGACTTCATGAATTTCTTCACAAATAAAGTTGTAGCCTTTAGAGAAAAAATATTAATGACCATCTCACAGACATATCTTTATGTACAGCTACTTTCAGTTCTACTGATATTTATTTAGCCTCTTTCTGTCTTATTGATCTTTCTGAGAAAACTTCAGTAGTTACTTCCTCCAACCATCAACATGTCTATAAGACCCCATTCCTACAAGAAGTCCTACCATTAATTAATGCCTCAATTCTCTCTCTCTCTATCCACACTAGAACTCCCAGAATTTTAGAACTACTATGGTCATTTTGACCACCATACATTATTTGATTACATTTAAAATAAATCAATATCATATATATATAAATATAATTTAGAATCAATAAAAATATCGAAGCATACATGGATCTGTAATGTTACCAATCATCTAAAGATCTACAGATAAGATAAACCTTCACTGCAATATTCAGTTGGCCTGTGTGCAAAACCAAACGCTGTGGTCAGATCACACACACAGCAAGTAAAAATACAGTCGAGCAGACCATCTGTTACACACTACATCAAATAATTTAAGACACAGCATCCAGGGCATGTAGTCAACAGAAAATGTTTATTCCAAGTGTGTACAGTGAAACACTGCCATAGTCAGAGTGACATGACAGCGCTGAATGTGGATAAACAAACAATACATAAATAAATAAAAATAAATAAATAAATAACATACAACAGAAAGCACAGCACTGTAGGACATATTTGTTTTGCACCATCATGTCTCTGTGTGGGGTCCAGCCAGAGGACGTCATCCACGTCACATGCAATGTGTTCCCTTGTCAGGCAACGGGGGAACTTGTGTGCCAAATCCAGCCTTGACAGGACTCTACAGTAGCATCGTCACATGTGTGCTCCATTGCCTCCAATATATTCTCTCTGCTGTAGGGCTGGCGGTCAAACACCTTCCACCTCCACGCAGAGAAAAACCCCTCTATTGGATTGAGGAAGGGGCTGTAAGGTGGAACACATTCATGTAGTGCTGGTTCTTTGTGAACCACTTGCATATCTGGACGGCATGGTGAAAGTTCACAGTGTCCCAAACTATGACGTATACAGGAGGCACTGCTTGCTGATCCAACTGTTCATGCGCAGCCATGCGGCCCAGGAATGTGAGGAGATGTCTGGTGTTGTATGGCCCCAGGTTAGCATGATGGTGGAAGACCCCCCAGTTACTAATGGCTGCACAGAGGGTGACATTCCCACCCCGCTGGCCTGGGAATCCCACATGTTGTGTGAAAATGGCACTCCTGCCAACCACATGTAGTCGTTGTTCAATTCTGGGAAAGCGGGAGTGCACTTATGAATGTATATTGCCAGTGGATATTGCATTGTAATGAACGTCACAGTGCTTGCAATGTGGCATACTGTGTGTCAAATGTTGTACAGCATGGAACAGTGAATGTCCTGATGATGCTGCCACAAAGAATCTGCTCAGATTGGGTTGGACCCTTTGTCCTGCTTTCCTCATTGGTATCCCATGGACGAGGACATGGTGTACAATGGTTGCCCGTATCTCATCGTTGATGACTGGTCTCGGTCATCCTCGTGTCCTTCCTCCATGTATGCCACCTCTCACATGCACTCTTCCTTCTTTGACTTTCTGTATGTGTCTGTCCATTGTAGATGCACATGTGCCACCTGCACACTAAACTGACTTTTATCCTGTCCAGTTGGTCTGGTCACATCATTGGACAAATGTGTGTTCTATTGTGAGTTGCTGTGTGTAACAGATGACAGCGGTGTTGGAGATGTGTTCACATTCTGCTGCCAGTGTTTACGGTTTTGCAACACAGGTGTGAAATGACTGAGACTGTGTTTAAGGTTTAGCAACACACGTGTGAAGTGTGTTTAGTGACAGAACGTGTTTGCTGTTTTGCAAAAAAGAGTGATTGTGTTGCACCGGCTGTTTCTAAGTGCCTGAACTGTTTGTGGTTTGGCCAAAAGAGTGTGTGATTCAAGAAATTCATTTAGGCCACTGTGGATTTGGTTAAAGGAATGGCTTTTAGTGTTTTAGCAATTCAGAAATACTGTAAACCCTTGTGGGAGCTGTCCCCTTTGGAGGCGGTCACTCACCCATTAATATTCATGTGCTGTTGCATGTAAGCTAAGATGTAAAAAAGGTGTGGGTCACTACCACCAGGTTTTCAGGAGGAACGATTGCGTGAGGTCCGAGCACTCCTCGCTGCACTGCACAGCATACATTACTTGGTTAGCTTGTGTTTGATAGTTGGTGTCTGACTTTCTTTCCTGTGCATCTTCACTGATTTGATCAAGGCCCAGTTGGGATAACCACATGTCTTTTCAGGATGCCACTCTTCACATTTTGGATCGAGAACAAAAATGGTTTGAAAGAGGAGTAAAAGAGGTCATCTATGTCCACTGTGAACAGAGGTGGTGGCTTATATCTGTTGTCAGCTTCCTACAATACAGTCTAGAGCAGGGCTCTTCAACTCCAGGCCTCGAGAGCCCCTGTCCTGCAGGTTTTAGATGTGTCCCTGATCCAACACTATCTATCTGAAAGTAGTCACTCCTCAAATCCAGGACTGAAAACCATTTGCTTCCAGATATACGATCCAAAACTTCAGCAGTATGTGGGGTTATGTATTGATCAGGCACAGTACAGCTGCTGAGTGTGCAGTAATCGATGCACATTCTGACTTCTCCATTTTTCTTTCAAACAACGATGATTGGAGAGGCATAAGAACTCCTTAATGATGCCTGCTGCCAATGACCTCTGGACGTGATGACGCACATCGTCAATATCTGCTGGAGCAATGCATCTAGACAACTCACACAGAGGTTGTGGGTCAGACAAGGTAATGGTATGCTCTACACCTCTGGCTAACCCCAGATCCAGTTCATGAGAAGAGAATACGTCAGCCCTTTCAGACAACTTCTGACAGAGCCTAGCTTTCCACTCCCATGGAACAGGAGATGCGCCAAAGTCTATAAGATTGTCATTGAATCCTTAAGACACCAGCTGCTGTTTTGACACTGTTTTAACAACATCAGTCATGCACAGACAACCCAAGACTGTTCCAAATGGCATTGTTGTCTTTAAGTGACTCGTTGTGCAGAAGAACTGGTTAACATCCACAGTGTTTCTTGGGATTGGCATGGACTGCAGCAATACACCAGCGGGAAGAGGGTCAGCAGAAGAAGCTTCTACCATCAAGATCTCATGAGACAATGTTTTAGCTCAACTTTGCAGGTTACTTTACAACTGCACCCTGCAGGGCAATTGCTGTGTACCCTCAAGGGGTATTTCTGGTATCAATACTCAAAGATTATGCTAACTCTTGAGCCAAAGTGCATTACACAGGTGTCCATTCACTTTCAGTGGCTCTAAAGATGGTGGCTCAATCAGGTCTTCAGAGTTCCATGGGACTCTTCCTGACCATACCGGCCACCTCTTCTGGGGTGGCTTCACCTGTAGCCTGCTGGGGTTTCCCCATAGCGGTAACAAAAGTATTCCTCCAAATCAGACAACTACTTGGCTGATGGGTTCCCACCACCATGACAGTAGGAGAAGTGCCAGCCTTACGGGACAGCCGTGTACCTACTTTCTTTTGCAACTGTTTTACTTGTTTCTTTAGAGCAAACACTTCAAGGTCCACATTACTCTCTGAAGCTGGCTCTCTGCTATCTAACTGCTTTTTACCCTTCTCCAGTTATACAGGAGGATGGCTAGCAAATGCTGCAAACATGGCTTTTACTTCTTTGGGTTCTGCTTTTAGGTTTTGTATCTCTGACTGCCTGTTGTTAGCTTAGCGTTTAACTTGAACCAAGCACACCGATCGGGTCAGTTTAGCCCTGGAAGCATCATATTCTTTCTCAACGCAAATTTCTCGCAGTAGTTCAAGGAAAATTGGGGGTTTGGTCCTCTTCTCTCTAATACAGAGATTAATTAACATCAAGTCAGCATCTACTGCATCCTTAAATAGCTGGTCAACCCATGTAAAACTTGTCAAACAATGCTCTTACCTGTTGAAGAAATCAGACAACTTTTTCCCAGGCTGTTGCTGCAGCAGTCTAAAGGCAAAATACAAGTCATCTCTGGACTTTCTAAAGCCTCTAAACATCCTTCAGGGGTCACATCAGGATCAAATAAACACACTGCTTTTATCACGTCTAAAGCTGGCCACTCTTCATGACTCACCTCCTTTTTTTCTTTTGGGGAGCCACTCTCTTCGACCAGCAGGTATGCTTGCTGTAATCAGTGATCAAAGTGAGGATGTTACCTGAAAAAAATTCACAGGCGTCAGTATCCTGCATTCTCCATGGAAAGTTTAGCTGTTTTGTCCAGCAGGTCACCAACAGCACAAAGGATGGACTTGGTGGAAGAGACTGGCTGCGGTCCAGCCAATAAAGCTTGCACATCCTCCACAGACTTTCCTTCAGCTCCAACAGAGCTTTCAGTTTACTGGTAAAATCTTTCTCAGCCTCAGGACTTTCAGCCTCTACACAAAGTGGCCATGCTGTCAATCCATCAGGTGAGGGAACTTCCTCTGGGACAGTTGAATCAGTCACTTTTAAGCATTCAACATTTGTCCTCTGACTCTTACATGCCCAAGACACTAGAGAGTCTGCAGTGTATTTTCTATCTGAGTGATCTCCATGTGCTCTGGAACTGCAATTAGTAAAGCACGAATTTCATCTGTCTCTCCCCTACACCAGTTCTTCAATCTGGTTACTAGCTTAGTGTCAATGTCCTCTACAAACATTCCTTCATGTAACACAATTAGAAACTCAGCACACTTCTTTAACATCAAATATATCACATCCCAGCAGTGCCTTCATTTTATATAGCCCACATATTCCCTTATTGTATAAATGGGCCCTGAATTCTTATCCAACTCTAACAGATTACTTACCATTGAGTTCCTAACTTACAGTGTATTGCTTTGTATATTATCATATCACACACAATCAGACACCGTAATGTTTAAAATAAATTTCATTTGAAAAACACAAACTTAAACCAATATTTTATTCCTTCAGGTCTGTTAACAATTCAACATATATATAAAATAAAATATATATGTTGCAGGCCTGATTCGGAGCTCAGGTCCAGTGAGACCAAAAACTTAGCGGACGTTTCCCTCACTGGGAGAAAACAAATAAACAACTGCAACTTTCAGTCAATTAGCAATGCTAGGTACCACTTGAACCCTAGCCAGCAAGAACCCTGCAACTATCAAGTTCAGCCACTCTCAGGAAGAAATATTGCAACTTTTGGAAACCTTTCCTCCTTCCGATTGTCTTGCTGATATCTGACATGGAGTACAAGTTTAACCAACAAAAATAATAAGCTTTCACTTGACCAGCCACAGTTAAACACAAACTCTTGTGGGTCCCTTGTTACTCTTTACATGCCTTTTTCCTTCTCGCTCTCTCCTCTTTCTGTGCACACCCACACCTCCACCAATTAGATGTCAGTCCAGCAAAAAGCTAACTAAACAGAAATTTCCAGAACATATTACATTGACTTTCCTTTTACAACAAATGAAATGAAATATTTATGGCATTTTAAGATTCTATTTTTATTTGCAATTTTAACAGCCATTCACATATATGACCATAACCCACATTCAAACAGCTTATATTTGCACTTATCACTACTCATCTCTGGAGCTTGAAAAGAGGCGACTGGACTTCTTTTTGTTTCTTGAAGACGTTTCACCTCTCTTCCGAAAGGCTTCTTCAGTTCTCAACCAAATGGTGGAGAGACCCAGGTATTTAAACCCCTGTGGGCGTAGTCCCCTGGAGGTGGTTATGACCCTCTATTGTTCATGTGCGTAAACACATGTGCTAAGGAAGGAGTAGGGAACTCCAGGCCTCAAGAGCCGGTGTCCTGCAGGTTTTAGATGTGTCCCTGATCCAGCACACCTGAATCACATATAGAAGTCATTAGCAGGACTCTGGAGAACTTGACTGCAGACTGAGGAGGTAATTCAGTCATTTGAGTCAGGTGTGCTGGATCAGGGACACATCTAAAACCTGCAGGACACCGGCTCTCGAGGCCTGGAGTTCCCTACCCCTGTGCTAAGGTGTGAAAGGAGGAGTGAGTCATTTCAATCAGTGGTTTCAGTAGAAACCAATATAGGACTTTATTCCATTGTTTCATGTGGCCTATTGAGGTCACTGGAACAAAGGTGTGAATGGGGGCTGAGACGCCTGGGAAGGGAGTTCAGGACAGCACTGTAAGCGGGGGGAAAGTTGGTGACGTAATCCACCTCCTCTGTTCAATGATGGTTGTTAACAGTGGACATAGATGGCTGTCTCACCACCATTTGTTTGAGAACTGAAGAAGCCTTTCGGATGAGAGATGACACATAGTACTGAAACTGCTATGACCTGGATGACTGAGAATCTACACAGACTTCTCACTACTCATATTTATTTCTAAATATTTATCTATTTCTTACAGGGTTACATCATTATCAAAGGTTCCTTTTTGATCAAGCTTATAGTTAGGGTTGGGTGAGGTGACCCTGAAGCCTCCCTTAATTATGTTGCAGTAGGCCTAGTTGTCATGTTCCACTGCTGCAGGCAAGGCAGAGGACCCCAGTGCAAGACTCTTGAGGCTCAAACCAAGTTTTAACTTAAACTTTATTAACTTAAAGTAAAACACAAAACTGGATGGGAGCCAGCTACACAAAACAGGAAACTCAAAATACAAGGCTCACAGCAGGAAGTCGGCATACGTGGAACCAGAGCGACTATATTAACGAGGACGTGACAAAGGGCTAAGACAAAAGCAGACAATAAATACACCAAAGCTAATGAGGAGAGTGACAACACGTGGGATGACAGCTGAACATAATTACAGAGATGAGACAAGGGGAAGCAAAACTAAATACTAAGAACAGGTAGCACAAGACCATCAAAATAAAACAGGAAGTAACTTAACATGGTACATGCAGACTTGACACACAGGGAGACTGACACACAGAGGAAATCTAAACATATAGCTAAACAGAAACCTACTTGAACACACAGACTGACAACACAGGGAAGCAACAAAATGGGGAAGACAGACACAAGAGACTACACAACACTGGGAGGGACACTAAGGGAAAACACAGGGAGAACTAAACTCTAAAGCTATTAGGAACACAATAAAACTGAAACCTAAATACAACACTCAGGAAAACAACAGGAAGAGAAGCTAAACACAAAACATGGAACAAGGGCCAAGACACGGGAGACAGATACACAAAGGAAAACAAACACATGAACACAGACACGGGGAACACAAGAACTAAGGTTAAACCAGAATGAAATACAAATGACCGTAACCCCAAAACAGAATACAAAACTACAACAACTGAGAACCCAACAGTGAGAAAAACCAAGAAATACAACCTGAGAAATACAATAAAAACAGAACCACACAAAAAGGACTCAAAACACTGGGTCAATGGCCCAGGACCTTGACACTAGGCTGCTGGGGGCTCGCCTTGGTGCAGAGTATTTCTTTTTCACTCGCCTCTTTTACTCTGTTCATGCACCACTCTGCATTTAATCATTAATTATTATTAATCTCTGGCTCTCTTCCACAGTGTGTCTTTTGTCCTGTCTCCTTCCCCCCACCCCCAACCAGTCATGGCAGATGACTGCCCCTCCCTGAGCCTGGTTTTGCCAAAGGTTTCTTCATGTTAAAAGGTAGGTTTTCCTTCCCACTGTCACCAAGTGCTGCTCATAGGTGGTTGTTTTGATTGTTTTCTCTGTATTATTGAAGGGTCTTTACTTTACAATTACAAGCACCTTAAGGCGACTGTAGTCCAGCCTCAAAGCAACAAGTTTAGAAAATCAACCTTACACAACTCTAAATTAGTTAAAAACCACACCAAAAACATAATGACAAAACCGTTGGTCTAAAATTCAGTTGTGGTATTTTTGCCTTATTGGCAACATCTGTTTCATTCCCTCCTTTAGACCTTTGTGCACACCTTTACAGTAACAGTTGCTCATCAAAACACGATGAGTTTCCACTTGATTTCAGTGCTATAATTAGCCAGACCCAACAGATGTGGACTGTCAGTGTTTTGGCGCAGCACGTTTTTATTCCATATCGTTTGTTATTGTAAAAGACAACTGACACAACATCTGGAACAACTTGCAGTATATAATATTTCCTCGAACAGTGACCCAAAGAAGGCCATGTAGCTGTGAATGCAAACATGGAGCATTCAGATACAGCCTTTCAGGTTTGTTCTGGCAGATTATTAGGAGTCCAATGACTATCAACTATCGTGTAATATGAGGAAGTATAGAGAAATGATTAGAATAGAATAGACAGCAATTTAATATGGTAGAATATGGAAGATGTCATATCATAAGTAAATGATAAGAAAGACAAAACAATAAAATTAAGTTAAAAAAAAACCAAATGAGCCTTTGAATGTGCACTTTGAAGTCGTCTGGGTTATTAAAATATTCAGTTTCTAATTTGATTCATTAAGTTTGGATCATCCACCAAGTTTGAAGGTGATCAGATGGTTTTGAGACAGAAAAACAGATGGACCTAGAGAGATTTATTGATTCAGAGATTTCAAAAGAAATGCAAATAAAATCCCCCAGTGATGAAGACAAGTGTTAAACTATAAACACTGACAATGTTTAACACTAAAAATAAACACACACAGTGCAAAAATGATGGCTACAGAGCTTTAACACATACAATATGCACACATACAAACACACACACACTGGATCATTTGTTGTAACTTAACAAGGGTCACAGTGGGAAGCTGTAATATTATTTCCTCTTCACTCCGTCTGCAGCAGGTGGGCTGCAGAAGAGTCTGATTTTAACAAGGAGCATATGACTGCTGTCAACTTCACTCACATCATTTAGCAAGTGCACACATGCACAAACACACAAGACAAAACCTGATGATGCAAGTACAATATTTATACTTGCATGCCACTTTCACGTGCAAAAAACAAGACAGACACAAACACATTCAGGTGGATGAATAAGTAAGAATACACAAACATGTCACTATTGCAAACTAATAGTCATGTTTACTATTGAAAGCAATACTACTATATCAGCTCTATGCTATCAGTATCAAATACCATCTGCAGGTTTGAAAGGTTGCTTTTAGAATCCAGCTGTTATCGCCTTGTTTAAAGAAGCAAGATAAAAACTATCCTAAGTCACTGTAAAAAACAAATATTACCTATGCCTGGCCATATAGTTTGTCAAAATATGCTTCAACATTCTTGAAATTCTTTTTATACTATAGCCACTGATGTACTGAAGCAAATCCCGAAAGAAGACACAGACTTTGTCTAAATCTGTACACATATATTTTCAATCATTAGCTTGGTCAGAAGCTCTTGGTGTCAGTTTAACACACTTGGTAAGCCTGATATTCTGCTGTCAGTGTAGTGCTCAAAAACGTGGACCACATGTTAGAAGGCAACTCAATGAGTCGCTCTTTCATTTTCTGATTCCTACAACAGTGAAGGGTCTCACAATAGCACAGCAGTCTCATGTTCAATAGAAGACTTTAATTAAGGTCTGTCAGACTACCCAACTACTCAGTATGTTATGAAATTATGCCAAGGGGTCCTGATTCCACTGGGCAGTATAGCTGACTAAAATACAAATCCCTTGTTGTCCACCATGATAAAGCTGACAAGCTCATGTGGGACTTGTGCTAGGAAAAGGTGCTGCAGATGGGAGGGATTTGCCTTCTAATATGTGGTTGTTGCTGTTTTGTTTGGCTATTCTAATCTAGACAAGAATCTTTTCCTTAAACTAAGGAAACAGCAAATACAAGTCAAAAGTCAAAAACATAAGCAAAGCAAAAGTCTATAAATAGGGGTCCTATATCAAACTAGTATTTTGGGTCAAAGTCATTTGATTTTTGGACCCTCCTCACCCATCATGACTAAGCAAAAATGATTCCAATGCCAAGAAAAAAGGGTGAACCCTCCAAAGGAATGGTATGCCACGCATGTACAAAACAGCCAAAGAAAAAAAAAAAACAATTATAATTCTATTACATACAAAATGGTGAAAACATCTAACACCCTTTTGAATCCACTGCATATAATATAACCAGAAATAGCATTGTCTTCTTTAACAGAACTGTGCTTTTTTTGAGGTTGTCACATGATACTTATTAGCTACACAGAGAATGAAGGTCACTCTGTGAACGTCAAACAGTTGAGACCTGTCAAATCCAGTTTTGTCATTTTACATAAAATAAAAATTAAAAAAAGAATAAAAATGCTGTTTTTAAATTGCCATTTTTCCTTACAGTAGTTTTGTAGTTTGTGTATGGTTTTGGTTTTAGTGAAGAGTAGTAGGTCTTGATGAAAAAGCTGCTCACAGGTGTCAGTTCTCTCTGCACTGTTAAAAAAAAAAAATCCTTAAAAAAAAAACAGAAATAATACGGCTGATGAGGTGCCAGAGAAATAACATAATAAAAGGAAATTTTCTGTTCTGCATTTAAAAAAAGTAAAAGGCATCAAACTACCACCCTTTCAGTTAGTTGGTCACCTGCTCTACCTCCTGACACACAACCACCCCAAACAGTACCTGGTGTTCTCATGGTCCTCCATCAAATACTAACAAGGCCTGACCCTGCTTAGCTTCCAACATGGTTAGGGTGAGGAATGCAGTCATTCAGGAGGGCCGCTGCTCCGCAGTTGTGGTGGTTCGGACACCTGACTAGGATGCTTCCTGGGTGCCTTTCAGGCAAAGTGTTCTGGGCAAGTCTTGCGGGAGGAGGCCCAGGGGCAGATCCAGGGCACGTTGGAGAAAATATATCTCTCTGCTGGCCTGAGAATGCCTCAGTGTTCCCCCGGATAAGCTAAGGAGGTGGATAAAGCAGAAGAAAATGGATTGATGGATGGATGGCTGTCTCTGGACTGCAGTAGGTGGTCAGGGAAGATTATGAGCTCCTTAATGGAGGTAGTGCCAGGTTGGTGGAAATGTAGGAGACAAAAAACTCCACGTTATAGGTTGACAGTTATTACTGGCATTCATCAGATTACTTTCATTCAGGAAACCTGAGGCCAGGTCCTGTTATATTTGCATTTAGGTCCAAAAATATTATCAAACTAACTTTGGTTTTGTTACACAGGTCAGTTTGGTCTCATTCGCTGGCCAGATTTTGGTGGCACAACCTCTGGTTTTGTCCACTGATCATGCTTTAGGATAAAACGGATAATTCAGTTTGAAAGCTCCATTGCTTGGATTACCAGAGTGATGAGGACAACAGAGATTTCATATTTGCAATCACAAAACGTCACCTACATAATCTTGTATGACTCAACTCTGAGGGACAGACAACCGCGCACACTCACACCTAACCCAATTTAGAATCTGCAATTAACCTAACATTTCACCAGGTGCTCTGGTTTCCTCCCACAGCTGCAGAGAGAGAAAACCCACACAGGCACAGGGAGGAGGACATCACACAGAAACTTCATACAGAAAGCCCCAATCACTGTGCAGCTCATAAAAAATAATTTTCCATCCATTCATCAATTTTCTTCCACTTATATAACTTGACAGCTAAAGATGTTGAGGATCATATTTGTTTCTTTCCCCTCTTCTATGACCTGTTGAGAACGCCTTCAACCTTGTAAGACAAAAGCATGCAAAACATACTCGTTTGGATTTTATCACGTTGGAAAGAGATCAGTTACTCAACTGTCACATAATTGTGTTTTCTTGCGTGTCAAAACCCACCTCAGTGTGTATGTGTAGCCCAAAGGTGATCCATGATAACAGGAGAGCAATGAAGATGACCTAGAATTGTGATTATTATGCTCACTACACACTTAAAGAGCAACGGCCTGAACGTTCCTCATTGGTATAGGAACTCCCCGAGACTTCCTGCAGCTCCCTGGAGTGTAACAGAGCAGCGATATTTGGAGAGCCACTGGGGGTTGACAAGCTGGGAAACAGCAAGCTTAGCACATCCACCAAATAAACATTCCTGTAGTAATGAATTCAGGACAACAGTTTTATACTACCTCTTGTGTAACACTGCCCTCTTTGCTTTGCTGTTTAATAGAATACATTGAGCTACTGGTCGTGTAGATATGGAGTCCAATGGAAGAAAAAGGACACATCAAAACATCCAGAAACTTTTCCTGAAGGACACCTTCTAAGACAAATGAGCCTGCAGAGGAAAGACAGGGAACGCCTCTTCCCATTACTGCCTTAATTTATTCTTTGGATGTGCAGGAATGAAATAAGATACATGTGCCCGTCATGCGTAAGTGAGTTGTCACTTATCGAATAAAATCCCAAGCTCTGGTGTGTTCCAGTCTGCTCTGCTTCTTATCACAGTATTGAAAATGGTTTGGGCAGTCTGACTCTTCATGTCTTGGTTGCTTTAAGTGCATTAAAAATGTGGTTTCAGATCCTCTAAAACAATCACGACTAAAGTTTGATAAAACTATTAAAAGTCAAACGGCAATTAAAAAAAAAAAACCACCACCTAGTGCATTCAAATATTGCTTAGTCTCGACTGGTCTTGACTAGAAATATTAAGTTATATGCTACGAGTGTTAGATGCCCCCTGCAGGTTTGACATAACAGCCTTTTTCCTTCCTCCTTTGAGCTTGTCCAGGACGTTTACTGTGAAAATTACTGTGAAATTTTGAAAGCAACAGAAATTGCTGTATAAAATATAAAGATGTCATATTTTGTCATATTTGTCGCTCGTGAGGGCTTTTTAAAGCCACTACGTCAGCTACCATTCGTGTTCATTTACACACAAACACAAAGACACAAAATGTATGCACTGCATTCTCACTGGCTACTCATCACATACGGGTGCCTGGTCAGGACCCCTTGGTGTCACATTTTATCATTCACAGCCAGGCTTTGACCGCTAGCCGAAAAGAACTTTACTCTGTTTAACTTTAGTTCAGGTATCTCAAGAAAGATTTTAAGCCAAAATGTATAGTGTCTAACTCTATAGTGCACATTTCCTGCCTTGACCAAGAGGCAGCCTCTGTAGCTGAAACATGCACGACAGTAATTGCTGTTTCTCCAGTTGCTACTTGAGGATGATTCCAAAGGTAAGTCTTGCAGAGTTTTATGTTAAAATGTCTAACTTTACAGCATTAAAAAGCACATTTACACAGCGGCACTTCATAAAAACTCTGAGTGGGGTAAAAAAAAATATTCTACCTCATCCACCTGCATACTGGAGTTAGGGACATGGCTGTTTTGAGTGACAGCACAAGCAACTGGAGCTGATGAGTGTCTGCTAGGCCTCACTTCCACTGCTTCAAGTCATTAACCCTCATCCTACTGAGAGTTAATGAGGTATATTTTTGTCATATCTTGTAGGTGTTTTTTTATCGTCATGATTTTTTTATGACTTTGTCGATCAATTTGTTGCTAATGATGTCACATCATTGTTTTCTATTTCTGCTTTCTGCTTTGATTAGTGCTATTTAAAAATGCAAATGTTCTGTGGTCCCAGGGGACCCCAGTCAAAAGCACCCAATTCTGCCTGTGTAGTTTTAATAAATTGAACTATTTATTCAGTTAAGGTTTTCTAAATTAAAGTATCACACAGTATCAAGGGGGTAGGTGCATATTATTAGTCATTTTAAAAAGACTCAGATGCCATCGTTCCAGACTTGAAATTATAAGAATGTTGGAAATGCTGCTGGATCTAACTGAGACAGCTGGGTCCTTGCCTGGTTATGCCACACATGAAATGGAGAGTTGATACTGCTACATTGCAAGCCCCAATCCATGAGGAAAGTGAGGAAAGCGCCACCTGCTGATCAGAGTTATTATAGTCAACAAAAACAAATTAAATAACAAAAACTGAAATTGAAAAAACATCTGACCTACGACATCACCTGACGTGCACCTTTGGAGAAATGTCCACGCAGCCCACAACGTTGTGATTAACCTGTTCACACGACCACAAGGTAATTAACACACATAATCCAGCTACACAAGCATAAATGCAGACATGAGGTCAGCCACTCATGGAGGTTGTGTAGAGAGGCTGCAGAGACCCTGCAAGTCTAACTAGTGAGCATCTAACCAAGCTAGCTCTCTGAGCAGCTCCAAAACATGGTGGATAGCATCAGGATGCAGCTGGATTTGAGCTTTGATTCTTTCAATGAGTTCAGTTTGTTTTTGTCAAACATTTGCTGTGTTCTGATGTTATTCACCACATGTAGGTGTTGTTAATCCACTGCACTGATGCTGATCTTTATTGTAGAATTGAGTTTTGGAGTTTGTTTTTCCCTGTTGATGTTCATGTGTGTCCTTAATGTTACACACATTTAGCACATAGTGCTGCTGTCTTGTGAGCAGTTGGTTGTTGAATACAATTTTTTAAACTGTACCTTTTGTCGAGTTTTTATTACACAATAGTCACTCTTGCACCTTGAATCTTGCACCTGACAAAGTACGGAAAAACTAAAACTAAGCATTAAACCGAAAATAAAAACTAATAAAAATAAGCAAAACCACTCTGAAAACTAACTAAAACTAACTGAATTAGAGGGGAAAAAAAATAAAAATGAACTAAAACTAAACTATAATGTAAAAACCCAAACTATTATAACCCTGCTGCTGATGTGAGTGTTCAGTGCTTGGCCTTAATATCAAGGTGTTTCCTTTGCTCCTGAAACACAGACAGAAAGGTAGCAACTGATTTTTCGTCCTATCACATGTCTACATGCTGCGAGCAAAGCACGAGGCAAATTGTGTGCTACAGTATATCTGTCAACAGTGTGTGTTTAGCTTTAATTGTATTTAGTTGTTTCAGTTTACCAATTCCCATTTGTCTCCACCACAGCCATCCTTTGTCACTGATTATGTTTATAAAATTTATGGACAGAATTTACAGGCACATCCAGGGGGTGAAGGGTGTCAAGTTTGGTGATCTCAGTTTTTGCAGATGATGTGGTTCTGTTGGTTTCATTAACCCATAACCTCCAGCTGGCACTGGGGTGGTTTGCAGCACAGTGTGAAACGGGTGGGATGAGAATTATCACCTTTAAGTCTGAGGCCATGGTTCTCAGCCAGAAAAGGGTGAAATCCTCTCTAGGTTGGAAACAAGTTGCTGCCCCAATTGGAGAAGTTTAAGTATTTCTGGAAATTGCCCACAAGTGAAGAGAAACCAGAACAGAAGATTAACAGACAGATTCGGGCCACAGGTGCAGCAACTGGAATGCTGCACTGATCTGTTGTGGTGAAAAGAGAACTGAGTGTGAAAGTGAAGCTGTTGATTTACAGGTCACTCTGTGTTCCCATTCTCACTTATGCTCACAAGCTGTGGGTAGTAACCAAAAGAACAAGATTGCAGAAATGAGTGGCAGAAATGAGCTTCTTCCGAAGGGTGTCTGGGCTCAGCCTTATGCCTGATTTAGACTTCTGCATCAGGTCTTTGTGGGGCCTACATATGTAACTAGAAACTCCTCTGAACCCTACACCGTAACCTATGACATAACCTGATGTGCACCTCTTAAGAAATGTAATTACAGGTTGAGTTGAAGCAGCCTGCAAGGACTGTGATTGGGCTGTTCATTCGGGGGGGGCAGGCTGAAAGGAGCCAATTGAGGTGGTTTGGACATCTGACCAGGACGTCTCTTGGGCACCTCCTAGGTGAGGCATGTCCTACTGGAAGGAAGCCCAGGGACATACCCAGGACTCACTGGAGAGATTCCATCTCTGGGATGGCTGGTTGTGTGTTTATTTCAGTTAATTTATATCGGGGTCAAAAATACCTTGATTGATTTCATCGTATAATTATAAGACAAGGGTGAAAGAATGGTAACTAGGCTGTTAATTAATAATGTGGATTGTACTTGGGATAAAAGCTGAAAGCTGTAGTAAAGAACAGTACAGATTTTACTTTCACAAAATTAATTGTAACTTTGCAAAAATACAATAATTTATTTTCTTTAGATGGCATTAATTACATAACTAATAATGTTTGCTAGTGTATAACTTAGCACTCCACCTGTGCATGCATATAAGGTAACGTGGCTCCAAAACCCAACATGGCAGCAGCGCACTAATGTTGAAGCTTAAAAGTACGGAGTCCAAAACCAGGCTAAGATCACAGTTTGCTACGTCCATCTTTTATACTTTTTATGGCCTTGACACATCAAAACAGCTGTTGTAGAAAAGGTGCACAAAAACAATTTAAACCAAACCTTGATATAAACCTTGATCATGAGCCAAATGTCCACAGGAACCTAAGGACTCATTTTGCACATCTGCAGCTATTAAAGATGAACTTGAAAAATTAAAGTGAAAACAGTTTTGCATTTAGTTCAAATGAAAGAGCAGCTGTGTTTTCAGTCTTCCACGTAACATGACCGCATGACAATGACCACAACAAAAGTGTGTTAGATATTTAGATCGATCAAGTTTAAAAGTGATAGAAATGTCTTTGGTGACACATCATTTATATTTGGCTCAAGCAGCACCTTTGATCCAGGCACTTTGCAGTAATGATTTGTGGGCTCCCCTCTGCTGCTGACTGCATTGTTTAACAAGTGGCATTTGGCATCCAGAATGACTTGTATATTGATGGAGTGGTCTTGTTTTTGGCTGAACAAATGGAAATGGATCTGGGGGAGGAAACCTTGATGTGCAATCTGCTGCTCTGGTGACATTTAGAAACCAGCAACTGCAGGAAAATGACTGTTAATTTGCATTAGCTGTGCTAAAGTGTAGTTTATAGATGATGTGGCTTTATAGATAAAATTATAGAAAGCTCACAGATGTAGCTTGACTGTCTCTTTCTCTCTCTCTGTGAAACACTGCTACAACCTTCTTGCCCTTCTAAATGTTTCTCTAGCTGAAAATGGATTTAATGTCACAAAATACAGAGAATTTGACAGGTATGGCATGTCAACCATTCATCTCCCTCAAAAAATATCTTGGTAAGATAAATAAATAAATAAAAGTACACTTCACCATCACATCATCAGACGACAACAATGCTTGGAAGATGTGTGTTGTGTCAGTTTTCAAAACTTGGTTAAAGACCACTAAATAATTACTAAATTGCCTGTAGGTGTGAATGTGAGGCAGGTTTTCTTTCTCTACATGTTAGCCCTGTGACACAGGGTCTACCCTGCATCTCGCCCTATGACAAGGATAGGCTCCAGACTACCAAAACTCTTAATCGGATAAATGGACAAAGATGGATGGATGGATGTTTCAAACATCATTAAAAAGCTGTTAATACAACCTCAGATAGCTTGGTAGGTCATTGCTACCTCATATGAGGTGGTGCTGTGTTCCACTCCAACAAACAGGAGTCAACATCACAAGGTTGAGGTAGTGATGGTGGTATTCATTGATGATTTTCACTGAGGAAAAGTCCCGTGCAGATTGATGAGTTTTCACTTAGTTTCATATTATTTTTGGACTTAAGTTTCATTAAGACATGCTCTGGAGTCCTGTTTTGAGTTTTTTTGGTTAGGTGTAGGCAGCATAACAACCTGCTGAGGTTGATTTTTAAGATCATGTTTTGATTTTACAGTGAGCCAGCTCCATTTTCTTGGCAACCAGGGTGATCATACTGTGAAAGCGTACCTATGTAATCTGGGTTACTTTTACAAATTTATCATTGGTCAGAAATGATGACTCACTGGAAGTGCTTGTAATTGATTTGAATCAATACATACAAGTTTATAAAGAAAGAGGAAATCAGCCATGTCTTTGCTAAAGCTTTGCTGAGGGCCAGCAGACAGATGGATGAAAGATTTTTTTAATGAATTTGGACCACAACAGCACACTAACTGAGCAAAATGTTGTATTATTAAACAATCTTGTGGCTCAAACTTTTAGCAAGCCCTGTTTCCAAAATGCTACAGTTAAATTTAGGTGTCCCAACCCCCCCCCCCCCCCCCCAAAAAAAAAAAGAGTTTCTAACTAAGATAATTGACTTTACTGATGAATAAGACAGAGCCTACTGTCATAAAGAGGGGTAAGATGCTATGAATCATGAAAAATGGGGATAAGTCAAAGGCAGCCACAGTGATGATTGTTCACACAAAAAGGACAATTATCTGAGCAGTTCAAATCCTGCAGGTTAACATCTTTGTACCTGGCCACTGAGTCAGATCCATACAGGTGGGATAGAATATGTGATAGTGAGATGAGAGCACATCCACATGCTGCAGAGCAAGAAAAGGGTTTGAATTACGATTGCAATTCAGACCTTTTTAAGACCCAGACCATTGTCACATATGTCAGATAAATTTTCCAGTATGCCAGATGAACATGTGATGTATGCCTCATGTGTTTAATGATTTCCTCTCTCTTTATAAACTGGTATTATTAATTCAAATCAATTTCATGCACTTTGGGTTTTATGGGTTTTTTTTAATTGAAAGAGGGCAGTGTATTTGTTTTTCATTTCAACTAACATGCTGTGCTTAAGAATCAAATTTGGCATCATTAGAAAAAAAAAGTGCAATGATGCAAGAATGATTAATTTTTTGTCTCCTAACCATGTGAACAAACAACAATGGGAGAACAGGGTCATCCCACGCTGGTCTGCAGTTCAGTGTCAGAAAGATTTAAGCACGGACTCACGATAAGAGGAAGTGACTATACAGAATTATATCTAGGATTTCAGAAGGTAGGTGGGCAGTGGGATGTAAAGTTAAACATCTCCAGAGGGCTCAACAAAAAGTTCTTGCATCACCTCCATCCACCTCCACATCACAGTAGAATAAAAGAAAACAGAGTGGGCATCTCTGGATGTGTTGAGTTAATCAGGACCCTTCTCATCAATGACACTCTGATTCTATGCCTTCCTGGAGAGAAGGATGTTTCTTCTGTGGCCAGGAGGTTTGCTGGTTGTAATTTGATGCCAGCGCTTTTTTCTGCCTCTCTTTTAAATGACACAGCATTCATTTTATTGAGGATATGTTTAGTCCTGTTTTCTGAAAGATGCTCCTTTATGATCTCAGTCTAGAACTTTTGAATGTTGTTTTTTTTCCAGGCCGTTAAAATGAAGCTTAGGCGTAAGTTCAATAAGGAAGATCTGAAATCATTGATCTGCCTACTTTCCCTGGCTGCTTCTCTAGTTTACATCATGTCCACTTTTCCATGCTGTCAAACTTAATGCTGACATCATCACTTCTAGTCCAATCATCTTTCTGCCTGCCTTCATTGAGCCAATCAGCTTCCATCCAGCATACTTTACATATCACTGCTCATCTGTCATTCTTCCTTTTAGACTGATTCTTGCAACCCACCTCCTCCCCATCTCCACCAGCCAAGTCTCTCAGAGCCTCCATCTGTGTCTTCACCACCACCAGTGCCTAGACCCTGGGGGGTCCTGCCCTGATGCTACAATGGGCCATCAGCATCTAATCGCCAAATAGCTAATTGTATTACTTACCAATAAATCATGTTTAATTCCTCCTAATAATCTCTCCTAATTAAAATGGCAAATCAGTTGATTTCTATCAACAATATAAGAATGCATAATTTATTTGAACAACATGCAATTTCATAAATGAACCTCTTATTCATTCAAATGTGTAAGCTTGTCCTTTTTCATCTGACTGATGTTTTATTATGCAGACGTAAAGTTGCTCACTAAGTAAATTATTGCATAAACAGCTCTATTCAACACTGGCTCTTTTGGGGAGCTTGGGATCTATTATCCCAGTGCAGATTACATTTAAGTGCCTAAAACGACTTCCCTATCAATGAAATTGCAATGAACATTGCTGAGTGATTGGTGAGCAGTTTGGTGAGCAAAGGACTGGAACATCATAACCACCTGTATATTAAAAATATACACTTGTATTGTAATAATTGTTTGGTACATCTAGAAGCTGGTTAATTGGAAATGATTTTTGAATGAGGAATTCTATAAATGACTGTGCTTGTTTGGTACGGTGATCCAGTCAGTCTGTGAGGACTTGTGATTAATGGGCTTCTCTTGCCTAAAGGTTAAAAAATGCTAGTTGAAGAAGATGGTTGAGTTTATCACATAAACTAAAATTGATGTCTCTGCTCTGCTCCTCTCACCTCTGATTGTGGTTGCTGTCCATGGTGCTGGTCAAAAACAGGAATGATGCTATTGATATTAATGATTATTGCTATATATTATTTTTGCACTTACACAGTCTCTCTCTCTGTGTGTGTGTGTGTGTGTGTGTGTGTGTGTGTGTGTGTGTGTGTGTGTGTGTGTGTGTGTGTGTGTGTGTGTGTGTGTGTGTGTGTGTGTGTGTGTGTGTGTGTCTTTGTGAAGGTACCTCACTGTCTACTGGAGTCCATTTTATATCCTAATGAGTTCACAGATCAATACATTAAGCAGACTGCAAAGCAGGGTCATAATGCTGCTGACAGTGAGGGGCAGAAAAGCAATGACTGACACCATTCACACAATTTACACATAGATATATATAAATGACATAAACCTGTACTTTATATTAAAAAAGAAAAAAATGAACATCTGGCAAAGGTGGCCCGTGTATGGAGTGGGAGTTGTGCAGTTGTCTGTTTCACAGGGATTTAGTAGAAAATTAGTTGTCATTCAAATGTTGTTTTAAAAAAATATATATACATTTTCTTTCTTTATACCAATATTTCTTGCTATGTCTCAACTTAGGACAAATCTAATTTGAGTGGACCAAATTATTCTAAAGTTCAGGAATACAGCCAGGCTGAGCTCGACACTATTTGGTGTTACTTACAGGCTCACAATGAAGGCCTTTACTAAATTTGATTTACTGTGATTTCCATCAAAATCACAAATTCATACCTTTTAAGTCATTTGTAGCAGAAAATGTTATAAGATGCAACATAGCGGCAACATAACATGAAAGCCCACACATACAGATAAGTGGCTGCTGTGCTGCTCAGGAGGCAGAGCGGGGCTGTGTAATCAGGAGGTCAGTAGTAAGTGGTTTGTGTTAAAGTGTCCATGGGCAAGATGCTGAACTCCAAATTGTTGGGTAGATTAAAAAATGCTTAAAGGTATAAAATAAAGTGTTTTACAAATGTGTGTAAGTATGGGTGAATGAATGCTGTGAGCAGAAAAGTGCTGTATAAGGGCCAGGCCATGAAAAAGTACAGGCATGAAAAAATAAAGTGATCACTGAATTCTGAACAGATGTAGTGATTGGTGGCTAGCATACCTGCAGTCAAATAATTGGGCAGCAGCTGTTAGTTTCATTAGTGCATTAACAGTCAATCAACAAAAGCTCATGTCTGAGCTCTCCTGGGCAGCCCCCCCCCCCGCCCCCCCCCCCCGCCCCCATCATCACATCCTTAGTTCAGTGTTAGTTTTCGGTAAGTTTTGTGATTATATTTTGTGTGTGTGTGTGTGTGTGTGTGTGTGTGTGCGTGCGTGTGTGTGTGTGTGTGTGTGTGTGTGTGTGTGTGTGTGTGTGTGTGTGTGTGTGTGTGTGTGTGTGCACTGGGCAGTCTCCTGACAAAACTTGTCATTTGGACATGTTGACTTCACATCTGTCTCTTGGCTGATGTTTTTTAAACACTGGACATTGATTATATTGATTAGAGAGAAACTATGACTATCAGTATATGTCATACATAACTAACCAGTCAAACATGTTTTAGGAGACTGATGGAAGGGAATCTAACCCCTCATTCCTGGCAGCAGGAATGAGGGGTTAGATCTCACCATACAGACTGAACTCCAGTCTGTATGGTGAGAATGAACTGAAGGCTGTATTATAAAAGAAATCAAGAAATATATACATTCACTCACACACACACACACACGCACACACACACACACACACACACACACACACACACACACACACACACACTCCTGATGGTTCCTATAGGGACTGTGTGCTCTCTTCAGTAAATAATGTTTCTCACAAATACAAAGATTATGGGTATCTATAAATCTGCACATAAAATTGTTTCCACAGAAGGGAAGATCTCTGCATGGGAACTGCAGTCACATGGCCTCACACAGACTCATACACACCTTCACTGGGATGCACATACACAAAATGGGAAACTAATTTCACACAAACACACACACACACACACAGCATCAGGTCTCTCTGAATTCCCATTTGTTTGGATTCATTTGTGTTAGCACCCTGCAGCATCTGTTTACTTTGTGCTGAAAGTGACTGAAAGTGCATCAAATAAAAATGTATAATTCATTGTATTTGTAAAAAGCATTTGACAGAAATTCTATGGCGCCCCTCCGAGTCCTGAGGTCAGTGATTCAGAGCTGCTGCTACAGATCAGTGCTTCTTAAACAGCACCCTTTCCCTTTGTGCCATATGTGGGCTTCTGATTGCATCTCTGCCCTCTCCCTGTCTTCCAGTTCAGTTATACCACCACTGGCATAAGTAATATTTGGAAATACACATACAGTATTTTAAGGGAAAAACCATTAGGTTTAACTTTATTCTCAGAATATCCCGATAAAGATGATTACTAACTTTTAGAAAGGAACATTTAAAATTTCTTGTGTCAGTATTCACTATAAGTAATCATAGCAAACAAATTCAACAACAGAATATATCTACTTGTCACTATCACTCCAAGCTTCCAGCACACACAGTCCTAAAGATATTTCACTCATGATTTATTTGGTGTCAGGTGTTTAACTAAAACAGGTAGCTTTGTTTTATAGGAAAACAAATCTACACTGCCACACACCTGACCTGAGATGATTTATTCTGCTGTTTTAATAAGAAAATCAATAATTCAGACAAGGAATGAGAGAAAAGTCATGTTTTTAGCTTTTTTTTTCTGCGGTACATCAAAAATAGTCAGCATGTTTGATGCTGCTGCATTAATACATTAATAATACAACTATGATATGCCTTTTGTGAACATAAAGCATCTCTTCAAGCTTAAATCAAAGTGTTAAAATGAGTAATATGCCTTTAAAGCTCAGAAGATTTTTTCCCTCTAATATCTCAGTAAGTTAGTGAGATGTAAATGACTGAGGCTTTCTGTTTCTGGGCATATTCTGGGTAGAATATCAAATACTGTTAGAACCATCAGAACTGCCGAATAAAAAATCTTCTGCTTACTACTTTCTTCAACCTTTTTCTAAGCTACATTTACTGTATGTGCAGAGGCTTTCTGCTGAGCATGCAGCATCACTGTGCCTCACCTTTACACAGCTTTGCATTTACACACCTGCTGCACAGACAGGGAGGAAGGTAAGAGGAGGAGGATGATGAAGTGCTTTGGAAAGGGTTACCCTTGCAGTGAAGGAGATGAAGCTGCCATTTAACCAGCCTCCCTAAAAAAACCAACAGCCTCCTATTTATTGCACAATGTGTGTGTGTGTGTGTGTGTGTGTGTGTAGTATTTCTGGAAAAGGACCACATTTTGGAAACAAGGCCTCCTAAAAGATTGAGCCACAAGATTGTTTAATAATACAACATTTTGCTCAGTTACTAGTGTGCTGTTGTGGTCCAAATTCATTAAAAACTTTCATCCACCTGTCTACTGGCCTTCAGCAAGGCTTTAATAATAAATCGCTTTAATAATAATAATTCTTATTTTTCTAGCACGTTTTAAAAAAATACAGTTACAAAGTGCTTCCCAGTTCCAAACATACAAACACACACTCAAACATGCAGTCTTTCAATCTTTCCTGCATACTCTCTTCCATACAAGAGCCAGTGATCTATGAATGAATGAATCTGGTATGATCTGGAATTATTATCATTGTTCATTTACATTTTTCTAATAATCCACTTGTTTTTCAAATTGTTCATTTATTCCTAGAAGCAGAAGAATATCTTCATCTCATTAGGAATCGCAATTCCTAGACTAACAGTTTTGATATACATGCCTTTAAAAGGGCCACCGTGGTTATGTGAAATATTTCAACTTCAGTACTATGAACTGTAGAAGTGATTTTGTTTCTTAATGAAGTACTGTACTGCAAGTCATACAAAAAAACAACAACAACAAAAGAATCTCTGGTTTCTCTACTGCACCGTTCTGCATCACACTTGGTGTGGGTATTTTGAGGATCCAAGGAGGTGAAATGTCAAGCTGGAAGTTATTGGGGTGAGTCGCTCTCATAATTTAGCTTTTTTATTTCTCTTAACACTGACTCCCCTTGGTAGCTTATCGTGCAGGGAATTATATAACACAAATGGCAAAATAGGCATGCACACGCAGCAACTGTCTATATGGAGCCTAAAATTCTGATTGTAATCAAGTTAAAGGGCCAAGCAGAAGAAATATTCCACATTCAGAATCTGAATAAAGAGATATGTATTTCAAAGGGATTAACATTTCGATGAATCAAACTGATCACGTGATGGCGATGCTATTTCTGTGCTAGCCTGCCATTTTGACCTCAGTGTGTCAGGAATAGGCTTCTACCCTTTTAAGAAATGGCAGATTCCTTGGGCTGGTCCTCTCTGGAAAATTTGCTTTTAATACAAACTCTTGAGGAATTTGTCAACTGCTGTGCTGAACAGTAAAGACATCGTTCTTCTAGGTGCTGAAAAAAAAAATGCGTACCAGAGATAACATCTCCAGGAAGACAAATCCAGGACATATTCATTACTTTTCCACACTGTTCTGCTCAGTGCATTAAATTACAGTACATGTAAACAGCTGACCCCACATTTTTAAACAGAATGGGAAAACAGCAGCAAGTGAGATTTACCGATCAAAAAAATAGGCGTACATAATTTTGGTAAAGGACAGAAATACAATTTTTTATTTTCATGTGTTGGGAGTGAGCTGCAATAAATGGCGTCAGTCACTGACATTGTTTGGATGAGCACTTCTTGAGAAACCTGCAATTTGCCTGGTCTGCACAACTACATTTAGAAGAGAAACTGCGCTAGTTATGCTGATTGTGATCACATGAACATGTGCTGTACTTGGTCCAATTCATTTTATACTCTTTAGGACAAATGTGTTCAAGTTACAGAGCAGAGCATTGTTTTTTTTAACTGTATCAAATCATCATATTTAATTCAGTACTTTTTCTAATAGTATTCTCTTGGGTCATTAAATCTCTCCTAGTTAGCTAAGTAGCTGTGCTGCTGCTGCAGATCATTGGGCTTAAGAGCCTCATTTCCTCTGTGTGAAACATGATTTTAGTATTTAGGTCAATGCTACCTCCATCTCACTATCAAAACAAACCTCTTCATCTCACTCCATGAATTCTGTTCTTCACATACAGTCATGCAAATGCGTTCAGGAGCCCGTGCACGTGTATAACAGCATGCACATTGTGCACAAGCTGTACCACATATACTGTATACCAAAATACACACATGAATGCACACAAACACACATAGAGTACATTCTGTTCTGTTCTCCATCCTCTCTGTCACCCAAGCAGCTGCAGACACAAAACACCCTTTCCCTCCTACTCTCTCTCTTTTCTTGCTCTCTTTCCTCCCTCTCTCATGCGCCATCTCATCGCTTCTCCTTCTGTCTCCCTCTGTCCTCCTCTCCTTGCTTTCTTCCTCTCCTGCCTGTCAGCTGAGCAGCAACGTGAAGCAGCAATCGACACCCACGCTTCCATCTTTTTTATTGCTTTGCAGAGTGGAGGGAGAGAGCAGAGGCATCACAGATAATTCGGAGTGAGGGAGAGAGGATGAGATAGAAGAAGAGCAAGAATATCACCAGCAGGCACTAATTACACAGACAAGATTTGACAGCCAACACAATCCATACAACAGCCACATACAAAAGATAGATCCATAGACAGATATACAAGACTACATGTCTGTTCACATATGTTTGTGTTCTTTGTGTTCCAATTAAAGAATGTATTCAGTCTTTCTAAAACATGTGTTTCTGATACCCTGTGGACGGTATGTTGAGTGCATGTAGTTTGGGAGTCTTTTGTTACCTGCCATTTTTTTCCCCTCAAAATATGTAAGGTCATTTATGTACTTTGTCTAAAATTTTCCAATAGATGTAAAAGCAAACTATTTTTCTTACAGACTAACATCCTGTTTGACTTATAAATGTTCCAAACCGCTACATAAAAGCTGAAGTTATACAATAAGAGGCTGCTACCATAAAATAATTAATTGTCATCAAAATTGTGTAACTAATCTTCTGTTGATTAATGAACTGACCACTTTATTCAGCAGTAAAATGTTACATAGCTGAATGGTAAAACAAATTTGGTTTACCTGACTCAGTAGGAGCTTTTCACTAGTCTCAAACCAATCCAACACTTTTGTAATCAACTGGAATTCTGCTCTCAGTGTTGGAGGGAGTCTGCAATGCCCCCATGACTGAAATCCCAGCAGATATGTTCCAAAATCTAACTGAAAGACTGAAACCAGAAGAGCGGAGGCTGTGATAGCTGCATATTCATGGCCACGTGACATTCTCACAAGTCGGGTAGTATGGTGATACAGCTGCCTTAAAGCAAGAAGGTTCCAGATTCAAGCCTGTTGATAAGTGGGGACTGAATTAGATAAACCATTAAGTGGATGGATGGATGGATGGATGGATGGTCAACTGGAGCCTGCATAGATGTAGGTGTTTCTGCATCTTTCCTGTCAAGACTGGCAGCCAGTCCAGGGTGTACCTCACCTTTCACCCAATCTTAGCCATCACAGGTATCAGTCCCCTGAGTCAACCAACCCCAAAAGCACTCTCACCCCATGAAGATGTAATCAGTGGACAGACTCCTTCACAGTAATGAATCACAGTTTGGTTTAAACTGTGAAAAAAGAAAAGAAATACATTTATATTTAGGCTACTTCTAAACTGCAATCTACTGGATGATATTGGACTTCCCTGGCCTTCTTGGGCCCTAACTGGAGCCTATCTGAGCTGTCATAAGATGAGAGTATACCCTGATCGGCAGGTCATCAGGCTGTCACAAGGCTGACATGGAGAGGCAGACAACCATTCACACCTAATGGCCAAATTGGAATCACCAATTAACCTAGCATGCATGTCTTTGGATTGTGGAAGGAAGACAGAAATCCAGAGAGCACCTTTGCAAGCACAGGGAGAACAAGCAGACTCCACCCAGAAATAGCCCAAGCCAGGTGGTGGAGTCGAACCCAGGACCTTATTGTTGTAAGGCAAAAGGTTTTGAACCCAGTTTCATCATAGAATGTTTTTAAGTGTTGAATTCATAAATACCTTTAAAACAACATGTATTTGGTTTGTGCAAATGTATTTCTTTATAGAAATGTGTTACCTAAACAAGGAACCGGGGCTGAACATTTTTTTTCTAAAGTATTATAGTGTTTTGGTGTATTTTTTTAGTCATTTGGGGAAATGTAAAAGATTGGAGACACAACATTCAGATGCCATTGTGTTATAGTTTTTTAAGATGATAACATCCTCCATGCTTTCTGCAAAAGACTTCTATTTCTGAGAGATTTTTAGGCCATTTTGCATCCACTCGATCAGTCCATACAGTTTTTGCTGGATGTTTGGTCAGGGCACTGTGAGGGCAATGGCAAACCTTTCAGTCTGTCTACTCAAGACAATCCATTGTGAGTTTTACAGTGAGTTTAACTTTTATTACTTTGTATGTACAAACAGAGGCACAGAGACCTGAAGATCTAGTGTGTGCTATTTGGTTTCATGAAGCTTCCATCTCTAGATTAAATGTTCCACTGAAGGATGTACTGTAAAATAAGTCAGAGAGACAGACTATATATAGGTCTATCAAATACCATGTGGATAACAACAAAAATGAGAGATAGTGAGACAGAGGTAGTAGCCTCACCCTGACCTGCCCACTGGGACATCAAACCAGGGGCAGCATTGCTGATCTGAATCCCAAAGTAAGCACTAAAAGGTTCAGAGGCTTTCAGTGTGTGAAAGTAAAACATACTGCTATCACATATAGAGCATACAGTGCACTGGCAACATATTCCATGTCCAGTGACTGGGAGATGAAACAAGCAAACAAGCATTTTAAAAAAGAAACATGTTGGGGGGAAACACATCAATGAACTATATATACACCTATGTCATGTCATCCATCCAATCACATCTCTGCTGAGTGTCCACACAGTTCTCATTTTCTGTGCTTGTCCGTTTTATTTTAAAGGCTTTACAACACACAAAAAAGTGTGTTCCTGTGACTATATATAGCTTGTAATTAAAATGGTTTTAGAGATAAACATCAGTAGGTCTGTGAAGCCACTGATGTATCATGAAATGCTCGACTGACCTGGTGAAAAGTGAACAGTGACCACAGGACTGCATCTCTTCTTTTTGCAGATGATGGTCTGATGTCTTGATCACACTATCATGTTCACTGGGATGATTTGGGACTACATGTGAAAAAATATGGATGAAGGCCTGTGCCTCCACGTATGAGGACGTCCTACTCTGCCAAAACATGAAGTAATCCTTTTTGGGTTGAGAGCGAATGACTGCTCTAAGTGAAGCAGTTAAAGTATCCTTTTGAAAGGAGTTTGGACAGACCTGCTACTCCCTTGTATTATAAGGCATCATTTGACCAAGTTATATTGTAAAGAATCAGAAGGAATCAGGACTGCTTTCCTGTGGAATTATTCTGAATATATTCAAATGGAAGGGAACTTTCTGGGGGAATTAATCAACATATCCAGTATGGCCTGGGATAAACTGAAGAACATAAAAGAAGTCCTCTTTTCATGTTGCAGTCTGCTTGCACGGCATGACCATAGCTGTAAGCACAGAGGCCTCTCCCACCTGCAGTATTCTTTGGATTGGCTATTCCTCATAAACAGAAGGTTTAAAGGGAAGGTGGCCTACAAAACAACTTGTCTTAGACAGAAAGTTTAACTGAGGTGCTACACCAAGGATCATCATAAGAATCATGTAAGGCAACTAGAAAAAATGTGGCGCTCGAAATGATCATAAGAGGTCCCTTTTAAGTGAATCCATTCTTCCCTTTACTGTTGAAAAGCTCCCTCTGCCACTGGCTGCAGCTGTGCAGTATTACAGTTTGCAGCTCTGTGTGAAGTAGCGAGAATCAGCACTTTCATGTATGAGGATATGTTAGTCTGCATGAACATGAAGAAATTTCTTTGGGCTAAGAATAAATCACTGCTTCTCTAAGTCTCATCTTCTATGTGGAATAAGCGCTGTTAGAGGACATGTACGGCCATCTTTTGTAGCTTGAAGCCACTATAGTGGATAATTATGCTGGCAGACACCACCTCAGGTGTTCAGTAACTCAATACTTAAAGTATCAGAGTCATAGATTAAAGTTGAATGTGCTCTTAAATGACAAAATGTAGTGTTTTATAAAACTGGTACAGCACAGTAAACAACAACTGACTACTTGTGCTGGTGGTGAACTTTGTATTTAGGCCAACTCAAACTTTGATTCACCTCCAAACACTAAAAACATCATAGCCTTGAAATGCATCATGTCAGTCAAAAGGTTGGAGTAAATAAAACCTTAAATTATGTCTACAAACATTTTCCAGGCAGTCTTAGTTGAAGGTGAAGGCTCAAATAACAAAAGGAGCTCTGGATCCTTGCTGACTCCCAAAATCCTCTGGATGTTCATGTGGTAGCTGTTTAACTAAACTATCATACTTTAATAACATGTGGAAAACGGTAACCATGCAAAACCAAAACAAAGACCAGGACCAACAGGTAATAAGGAAGACCACAGTAAGAAATGCTGGAAAAACACTGTGAGAAGATTGGCAGCACGGAACAATACAGAGAGACGCTAAACAATGAAGGAAAGAAGTGTTATTAGCAGGAGCTGATCAACATGAACACAAAGAATGTGTTCACACTGATTTATTTTTAGGAGCTACCAGTGCTCACGTTCCCCAGCATTTTCTCAGAACCTATTTGTGGTGAGCACCTACACATCAGACAAGTGAAGAATTATAAATAACTTCAGGCCTGTGGGACTCAGTCAACCATGGCTCTGGGATACATGCAAGCAAACAGTTTAGCATCTCTTGCCCGCAAAGACACTTTGTATAAAGTTAATATAATACTATAATAATACTGCACTGTAAAATTTTCCGTCTTTGGATACACCCACTTACACGCAGGCATTTTGGTGAACGTAGCTTTTTCTAAGTGTTTTGGTCTTCTGTCCACATCTAAACAGCATTTTGGATCACGGAAAAATGAGCTTTTCAAAAAAAGGGTGAACATTTTTGGACTGACAAGAAAAACAGAGATTTTGTCTCACAACATCAAAGGTGTGCGCCTTTTTGATGTCTATTGTGTACCTTGTTATTGTTTGTTTGCTTTTGATTGGCCAACATTTCTTCACAGTTGGGATGATATCACAGCCTGTTGCTTTGGCATGCTCTTGACAAGCGCTTGAGATAATTTTTGTTTTCCTGTTTTCAACACATACTTGGAAAAAGTCCCTGTTTTAAAAAATACCCGTGTATGTGTGGATGTAGCCTTTTTCAATTATGTATTTGGTTTATATTTTTACATGTTATGCCACTGTATACAAACTTATAAACCATAAAGTTACTTGGTATTTAATACTGAACTGTGGTAATATCCTTGAATGTTCTACTTTGTAGAACACTAAACTTTGCAGTGAATCTTAAAAATAGATGTCATTCACAAGGAACATGAAGTCATTTTATGTCATTTATGATGTTTCATTACAACACTTTGTGTTCTAGAGCAGCAGCAGGTGCAGGAGCTTGCAGTGTCTGTGTGTCTGAGGTGTAACGACGGTACCAAGTCAGGATCACACTGTTGCATTTCGTGCCTAAAATAAAAGCAGAAAGGTTTTGTTTGTGTTATAAGAAAATCTTTATGATTTCGCTTTTTTTAAAAAAACAAACAAAAAAACAGCTTCTGAAATGTGACAGTGTTATCCTGGCTGGGTACCATTGTTACACTTTTTGTTATGCTGTTGAAGGTGATGTTTTTCCTTCCTAAACTTGCTACCCAGGCCATGTGATGTTGGTCCTGTGACCTCAGCTCTTTGTTGCTGCTTCCAACCTGAAAAGCACAAAAATCTGACTTCCACTGCTGTCATATGCAGGGTTGTATCATTTTAGAACAAAGTAGCTCAACATTCTGATGAGCTTCTAATGTCCACAACAGCAGCATCTATTCCCATATATTCTATTATTAACTTGGACCTGTGTGACCAATACTCCCATAATGCATTGTGTTGGTGACGTCACAAACCTCTGAGTCTCTGAAGTAAGAAAATATTGTCTTCAGCAATGCTCATTTTCAGTTTTTCAGCCACATATAAAAGAGTGATGACACACATCTGGAATACACAAACCATGGAGCAGGACTCTACAAATAAGTTTTTTTACTTTTTCATTTATAAGCTGTATTACCTATTAAAGATAATAATCTAAAGTAAATAAAAAAAAGTACAAATGTATGACATCTGTACATCTATTTTCTTCGTACACTGTGCTGGTAATTTATAGCAGTGATAAATTCAGCAGCTGGCTCTAACAAAATAATGAACATATGTTGAATCTGTACCGCATGTCTTGTTTAATTGACAATGCCTTAAAATGACAGCTCTGAAACAAATATGTCACATTTCATTAAATGCCTGATGCCCCGACTCCTCTCCCCTAGTATCTCTTCCACTTCCATCTCAGGTTGGGAGTTTTAAGATACATCCTCTCTGGACGCCAGGTTTCAAAACTTTGCAGATAGTTATGAGCTAAATTAAGGACTCAGTGATACTAAAACACAAGGATGTGTAGCTCAATTGTCAAAACTTTTCAAAAGGCTCAATGCCATCGTCATCCTCCATTTTGTCTCTCTGTGTCATTATCTATGACAAGGCCATCTGAACTGTCTTCTTCCACCTAAAGTGATACTTAGAGTATCCTTTCAAGCATGGTCAGTGTTGTGATCGCTGTCATTGGCCATGTGGCAGGGGTTGTTAAAACTCCCCTGTCTGATTCAAAAGCTTGTTGATGGAGTTGGTTATCGAGTTGGTGTAGAAAATATTAAAACAGGAAAACACTTCCCTCATGACAGTAACAAAAAAACAAATTGTTCATTTACATATTTTAATTATTTGACCAATTGTTGACAAATATTTCAGCTAAAGCAACAACATGCACCAAGCAGGCATAACTGTCATGGTCCTGGGCCGGTGGCCCAGTATTCTATGTTCTTGTTATATAGTTCTGTTTTATTATGGTTTCACTGTTTCTGTTCCCCTGTGTTCTGTTGTGCTGGTGTCAGTTATCCCTCTGTCATATCGTCAGGTGTCAAGTCAGTGTGTACTATATAAGTTACTTCCTGTTTTATGTTGATAGTCATCCTGTCTCTGTGTGTTGTGTTCAGTTTTGCTTCCCCTGGTCCTGTCCTTGTAGTTAACGTCACCTGTGTTCCCGGCTGTTTCCACTTCCCTCGTTATCCTCCTCTGTATTTAGGTCCCGTGTTTTCAGTGCCTGTTGTTGTCTTATCCCCGTCTTACTCTTTGTTTCCCCGTGCTGTGTACCTCTGTCTGTTTTCCCTGCGTTTTGGAGTTGGATTTTGTTTGTGCCTGTGACGGAGCGCCACCGTGGTCACTGATTACGGGCAGCGGACATGAAAGCGTCTCCACCAGCATGCCCACATTTCAGGGGTTATTTACATCGGCAGTGGGAAACAGCATTATCTTCATAGGAGACAGGTAAAACCGCAACCACCGCACAGCGCTGCCGAAAGCCGGTAGTGAGTAGTTTTATGGTTTTGTTTACTTACGGGTCCTCAGGATGGGGTGCGTAGTCTGCCGGGTGCCCGCTATTAGGGGAGTCGGAAGCGCAAGACGAGCCACAGCGCTTCCGGTGGTTAAATGGGAGGTTTGCGCGCACATTTGGGGTCACGTGAACTGCATTATTTTGTTTGTTTGGTTATTTTTCCTTTTTTTTTGTTTTCTTCCCCAATGGACCTACCTGTTTAAGTTACCAGTAAATAGTTATGTCAATGTGTTTCCCTTGTTTAATTCATTTACAGCATAAATGTGAAGACATACTGCCTAGAGGGGAAAAATATCCGAATTAATGCCTAGTGGGAGGGGCAACTGGTTTAAAAGAGGGCTCAGTAAAGCAAAGAGTCAGTCTGCTGATGGTTGCAGTGAAGGTAGCATGTTGATTGTAGCACCATAGAGTTGGGGAGAAGTGGAGTTCCCAGTAATGTGTAAAATACTTTATTTTTTTTCCGTATTGTTTTTTTGTATTGTTCCTGCTTGGTGTTACTGTAAATAGTTTTGTGCACTTTGGGAGGCCGGCTAAATAAAAATCCAGTCAGAACTTTCCGACTACACCATCAATTTTTTTTGTGAGGAGTTTTTTCTGGAAAGAACCCCGTGACAGATGGTGTCAGGAGTGGGATGGGTAGTCGGAAAACAAAAACCCGCCATCCCGTGAAGCGCACAGGCCTGCGCTCTCAGCGGGGAGGTCTCCATGAGGAGAAGCCCTCCGTGAAGGACGAGTCAGCGTGGGAGACAGCCCCCACATCGGCTTCATCCGCAGAGGATGATGACGTAGAACCAGGCGTGTCAGGGCTGGCAGCACCTAGGCCGTCGTCCATGCCAGGTGAAACTGATGGAGAACTGCTGGCCATGATGAGGGATTTCCTGGCAGGTCAGCAGAGGAGGGAGGAGGTTCTTTTGGCTGAACTCCGAGGACTGAGAACCTCTGTCCGCCCAACTGGGCAGGGGCAAGGAAGTCCTGCTCACCCACAACCCGGGGAGGACCGGGCCGCTGAAATGGCAACCCCGACTACAGTGACGGCAAGCAGTCCCCGACTGGTCCTGCCTACACCTGCACGCCAGTGGCCACCCCGAGATCCTGCAGAGGAGGCCCCCTCTCGTCAATCCCAAGAACTGAGCAACCAACTGGACCAACCAACATCAGAGGGTAGGCACTATGCAGGCCCAAAGATTCCCCCCTACCAGACAGGGGAGGACATTGAGAACTATTTGCTACGTTTTGAACGTATGGCCAGAACCTGGAGATGGCCAGAGAGTGAGTGGGCTTGTCGACTGGTTCCATTGCTTTCTGGGAAGGCGCTGGAGGCCTACACTGCCATGGATGAAGAAAGAGCTCATTGCTATAATGACTTAAAAGGGGCACTGCTAACAAAGTTTGACATTTCACCTGAGACCTACCGACAGAGATTCCGGGCCCACCAGATCCCACCTGGTGAGAACCCCACGGAGACGTACTACCGCCTTAAGGGACTCTACAGGCGCTGGATGCGGCCGGAGCAGCACACCAAGGAGGAGATTGGAGAGGCGATCATCTTGGAGCAGCTACTTCGAGTGCTTCCAGGAGAGTTGAGGACCTGGGTGAAGGAGCATGAGCCAGCGGATGGACTAACGGCTGCTAAGTTGGCACTGCAGTACCTCAACGCGCATAAAGGAGTTCCAGCGGCACGTTCCATGGGGGCAGCACCTCGAGCATTGCACCAGATGGCCCAGCCAGGCCCGACCAGGAGAGAGAGTAACCCGAACCCGTCCGAACACACCAGACCAGCCCCAAACCTGCGAGCTTCTGGTAAGGATATTGTTTGTTATTACTGCCAGCAGACAGGCCATAAAGCTTCTGTGTGCCCCATACGCAAAGCTAAAGTCACCGGGGCTTGCTATTCACCTCGACTAGAGATGGAGCCCACCGGGGAACAGAGATCGGGACGGCAGCGCTATAAAACTGTAACTGTCAATGGTCAGCAAGTAGCTGCTTTGTTGGACTCTGGTAGCTTCATGTCCTTGGTCAAGCAAAGTCTGGTACCAGTGAGCAGTGTAGACTATGGTAGACAAGAGACCATCTTGTGTGTTCATGGTGATAAGCATGTGTACCCCAAAGCTGAGTTAACAGTGACTATTGATGAACAACCCTACATTTTGTCAGTTGGTGTAGTTCAGAACTTGCCAGTAGATGTCATCCTGGGAATGGACTTGCCTGTACTCCCAGACTTGCTGCGAGAACAGGAACAGCAAAAAGAAACTGATTTGGGGAAAGGGGAGAATGATGGAGTGACTGTCTCTGGTCCAGTGATGACTCGAGCCCAGACAAAAGCCTGTGGTCAGCCCCTTCCAGATCTCGACAGTAGTCTGTGTGAGGGTGGCACCAAGTGGCCAAGAAAGTCCCGTCGCCAACGCCGCTTTGAAAAGCAGCTATGGATGACGGGACCAGACAGGACAAGTTCCACGTGGGAGGTACCTAATAATATTGCCGTGTTACAAAGGGAGGATGATGCGTTGAAAAACCTGTTTGCTAAGGTTAATGATGGGGGAGTGGGAGGTGTCCTGGGAAATGAAAGGTTCATTGTTGACAAAGATGTGTTGTATGCAGTTGACGGTGACCACCAACGCCTCGTGATCCCAACTAGCTGTAGAAACCTCATCATGCACGTAGCTCACACACTCCCCTGGGCCGGGCACCTCGGCCGGCAAAAAACCTACATGCGGGTTAGCTCACATTTTTTTTGGCCATCTATGTACACAGACGTACAGAAGTATTGTAGTACCTGTCCAACATGTCAGAAAACATGCCCTGCCCGTAAGTCAGACCGTGGCCTTCTGCAACCACTCCCCGTCATCTCCACTCCATTCCGTTGGATAGCTATGGACATTGTGGGACCTCTGGTGAAGAGCAGCCGGGGTCATCAGTACATCTTGGTGGTGTGTGACTATGCAACGCGCTTCCCCGAAGCTTTCCCACTGCGGACCATCACTGCACCTAATGTTCTGCGTGCGCTGATACAGTTGTTCTCCAGGGTGGGAATACCGGATGAGATTCTCACAGACCAAGGAACAAACTTTACCTCCAAGTTGATGCAGCTCTTCCATAACCAACTAGGTATCTCGGCAATCAAGACGACACCTTACCACCCCCAGACAGATGGCTTGGTGGAAAGGTTCAACCAGACTCTGAAGAGGATGTTGCAGAAATTTGTAGCAGACACAGGGAAAGACTGGGATCGGTGGCTGCCCTTTCTGCTGTTTGCCTACAGAGAAGTTCCTCAAGCCTCCACTGGCTTCTCTCCTTTTGAGTTACTCTATGGCTGGGATGTACAGGGGCCTTTGGATCTGCTCCGGAGACGCTGGGAGACTCCGTCCCCCTCCCCCGCCAGTCAAGGAGTTGTGCAGTTTGTTCTCGAGATGAGGGATCGACTGGCGAAATACCTTGGGGAGGCTGAGGTTAACCTGCGTGAGGCTCAGAAAAACCAGAAGACCTGGTATGACCAGCAGGCTCGACATCGTGAGTTGCAACCAGGCCAAAAGGTCCTGTTGCTACTCCCTTCGGCCAACAACAAACTGCTGGCGAAATGGCAAGGGCCATACACAGTTATCCGCAGGATGGGGCCAGTGACCTACGAGATCCATCACCCCGAAAAAAAGAAGCCGAAGCAGACCTATCACGTGAACCTGCTTAAAGAGTGGAAGGAGAGTCCAAGCCCAACTAGTGAAGCCTTACTAGTAAAGGAGGTGACCCTCAAGCCTGAAGTGGATCCAGGGAGGGAAACACCCCAGCTACTCCCTGTGCTGGCACATCTGGCGCCACAACAGGCGGCCCAGCTATTCCGGGTGTTCCAGGAGGTTCCCTCATTGTTCTCTGCCAACCCTGGCCGAACCACCCTCGTTGAACACGTCATACGCCTAAAAGATGGACGACCCATACGCCAACGTCCTTACCGGGTTCCACAACAGCTGGTGGGGAAGCTGCGACAGGAAGTGGAGAAGATGTTGGAGCTTGGGGTGATTGAGCCGTCCTGCTCGGAGTGGTGTAGTCCAGTGGTCATCATCTTCAAGAAGGATGGTTCCCTGCGCATCTGCATCGATTTCCGGAAACTCAATTTCATTTCCGAGTTTGACGCTTACCCCATGCCACGAATCGAGGATCTGTTGGAGAAGATTGGAGCTGCCCGGTACATCACCACCCTGGATATGTGTAAAGGATACTGGCAGGTACCCCTGGAGAAGTCCTCTCGACCCTACACGGCCTTCCGAACACCTGCGGGACTGTTTCAGTTCACAGTGATGCCCTTTGGGCTACATGGGGCACCAGCTACCTTCCAGAGGCTGATGGACCGAGTATTGCAGGAGTGTGACCATTGCAGCGCCGCCTACCTGGATGATGTGGTGATCTTTAGCAACACCTGGGAAGAGCACCTGCAACACTTGACCGATGTCCTTGGAAGGATCCAAAAAGCCGGATTGACACTCAACCCCTCTAAATGTGAGTGGGCACGTCAGGAGGCACGCTACCTTGGCTACCAAATCGGACAAGGGGAGGTCCGACCCCAGGTGGACAAGATTGAGGCTATCCAGAAGTGCCCTCAGCCTCACACCAAGAAGGAGGTTCGATCCTTCCTAGGACTGGTCGGCTGTTACAGAAGATTTGTGCCACAGTTTGCAACCATTGCCGCTCCTCTTACCGCACTAACCAATAAAGACCAAAGAAACCCGGTAACCTGGATGGAAGAATGTGAAAAGGCCTTCTCCACCCTGAAAGCTTGCCTCTGCACTTCTCCAGTGCTGAAGAGCCCTGACTTCAGCAAGAAATTCCTGGTTCAAGTGGATGCCTCCGCGGTCGGCCTTGGAGCAGTGCTGTCTCAGGGAGACCCTGGAGAGGAGCATCCCGTTCTATACCTAAGTCGTAAGTTGCTGCCACGGGAAACCAGATACTCCACCGTAGAGAAGGAAGCCTTAGCTATCAAGTGGGCCCTGGAGAAGCTACGGTATTATTTGCTGGGACAAGAGTTTGACCTGGAGACTGATCACCGAGCACTCACGTGGATCAATTCCATGAAGGATCACAACAGTCGCCTGACCCGGTGGTACCTTTCGCTGCAGCCTTTCCGCTTTACCATCCGACATCGGCCGGGGAAGTCTAACGTGGTGGCCGATTACCTTTCCAGGTTGCCGCACCTCGTCAACCTCCGGGTGGAAGGGGATGATGTGACGGAGCGCCACCGTGGTCACTGATTACGGGCAGCGGACATGAAAGCGTCTCCACCAGCATGCCCACATTTCAGGGGTTATTTACATCGGCAGTGGGAAACAGCATTATCTTCATAGGAGACAGGTAAAACCGCAACCACCGCACAGCGCTGCCGAAAGCCGGTAGTGAGTAGTTTTATGGTTTTGTTTACTTACGGGTCCTCAGGATGGGGTGCGTAGTCTGCCGGGTGCCCGCTATTAGGGGAGTCGGAAGCGCAAGACGAGCCACAGCGCTTCCGGTGGTTAAATGGGAGGTTTGCGCGCACATTTGGGGTCACGTGAACTGCATTATTTTGTTTGTTTGGTTATTTTTCCTTTTTTTTTGTTTTCTTCCCCAATGGACCTACCTGTTTAAGTTACCAGTAAATAGTTATGTCAATGTGTTTCCCTTGTTTAATTCATTTATAGCATAAATGTGAAGACATACTGCCTAGAGGGGAAAAATATCCGAATTAATGCCTAGTGGGAGGGGCAACTGGTTTAAAAGAGGGCTCAGTAAAGCAAAGAGTCAGTCTGCTGATGGTTGCAGTGAAGGTAGCATGTTGATTGTAGCACCATAGAGTTGGGGAGAAGTGGAGTTCCCAGTAATGTGTAAAATACTTTATTTTTTTTCCGTATTGTTTTTTTGTATTGTTCCTGCTTGGTGTTACTGTAAATAGTTTTGTGCACTTTGGGAGGCCGGCTGAATAAAAATCCAGTCAGAACTTTCCGACTACACCATCAATTTTTTTTGTGAGGAGTTTTTTCTGGAAAGAACCCCGTGACAGTGCCTTTGTTAGCCCTGCCTAATAAAGCTGAGTTGTTTCCTGCCTGTCTGGCGTATCCTGCGTTGGGGTCCTCCTTCCTGCCTGCCACACAGCTGATCCATGACAATAAGATTATGACCACCTGTCTAATATTGTGCTGATCCCTGGAGCTTGAAAAAGGCGACTGGACTTCTTTTTGTTTCTTGAAGACGTTTCACCTCTCATCCGAAAGGCTTCTTCAGTTCTCAACCAAAAGGTGGCATCACACCCCACCACATTGAAAACTCTACAGATTTTACTAACAAGGTCCAGAATCTTGTACTGGATCCAGATGAAACCATGGTGTCCTTTGATGTGGTTTCACTTTTCACTTGCATACCCACAACTGAGGCAGTGGAGACCGTCAGAAGACGACTACAGGAAGACGATTCCTTACTGAACAGAACCAGCCTCACCCCAGATCAGATGTGTGCACTTTTAGATCTCTGCCTTACCACAACATATTTTAAATACAATGATGGATTCTACAGACAGAAGCATGGATGTGCCATGGGCTCCCCAGTGTCTCCCATTGTAGCCAACCTTTACATGGAGGAAGTGGAAAGTAAAGCTCTTGGTTCTTTCAAAGGGATGGCACCTAGCCACTGGTACAGATATGTAGATGACACCTGGGTCAAAATCAAAACCCAAGAAGTAGAAGCCTTCACTCGTCACATTAACTCAGTGGATAAATACATACGTTTTACCAGGGAGGACACCAGAGATAACAAGTTACCATTCCTGGACTGTGCGGTGTTTATCGAGGAAGATGGAAGCCTCAACATTGAAGTTTACCGGAAGCCCACACACATAGACCAGTATCTCCTCTTTGACTCCCACCACCCTCTGGAACACAAACTTGGGGTGATCAGGACCCTACAACACCGTGCGGAAAGTGTTCCCTCTAAGGCAGAAGGGAAGCATAAGGAACACACACACATTGAGAAAGCCCTCAAAACATGCGGTTACCCCAACTGGGCCTTCATCAAATCAGCTAAGATGCACAGGAATGAAGGCCAAACACAAACTACAGAGAATAGGAAGGACAAGAGGAACAACATTGTCATCCCATATGTGTCAGGCTTGTCAGAGAAACTCAGAAGAATTTTCTCCAAGCATGACATCTCAGTATACTTCAAACCAAGTCACACCCTAAGACAAAAACTGGTTCATCCCAAGGACAAACCCGCCAAACACAAGATCAGCGATGTAGTGTATGCTGTTCAGTGCAGTGAAGAGTGCTCGGACCTCTACATTGGTGAAACCAAACAGCCTCTTCACAAACGAATGGCACAACATAGAAGAGCCACCACGACAGGACAAGATTCAGCAGTACATCTGCATCTGAAGGAAAAAGGGCACTCTTTTGAGGATGCCAATGTTCACATTTTGGACAGGGAGAACAGATGGTTTGAAAGAGGAGTGAAAGAAGCCATCTATGTCCACTGTGAACAACCATCATTGAACAGAGGAGGTGGATTACGTCACCAACTTTCCCCCGCTTACAGTGCCGTCCTGAGCTCCCTTCCCAGACGTCTCAACCCCCATTCACACCTTTGTTCCAGTGACCTCAATAGGCCACAGGAAACAATGGAGTGGAGTCCTAAATTGGTTTCAACTGAAACCACTGATTAAATATGACCCACGCCCCCTTCACACCTGGGCACATGTGTTCACGCACATGATCCATAGAGGGTCATAACCACCTCCAGGGGACTACGCCCACAGGGGTTTAAATACCTGGGTCTCTCCACCTTTTGGTTGAGAACTGAAGAAGCCTTTCGGATGAGAGGTGAAACGTCTTCAAGAAACAAAAAGAAGTCCAGTCGCCTTTTTCAAGCTCCAGAGACTACTATGACCTGGATGACTGAGAATCTACACAGACATATTGTGCTGATCCCCCTTTGGCTGCCAAAACAGCCCTGACCCATCGAGGCATGGATTCCAATAGACCCCTGAAGGAGTGCTGTGGTATCTGGCAACAAGATGTTAGCAACAGATCTTTTAAGTCCTGTAAGCTGCAAGGTGGGGCCTCCATGGATCAGACTTGTTTTTCCAGCACATCCCACAGATGCTCAATTGGATTGAGATCTGAGGAATATGGAGGTCAAGTCAACACTGCAAACTTGTTGCTGTACTCCTCAAATTCCTGAACCAGTTTTGCTTTGTGGCAGGATGCATTATCCTGCTGAAAGAGCAAGAGTTGCCTCAAGGCTCTTTATATTGTAAGGTAAAGACCCTACAATAATTACAGAGAAAATCCAACACTCAAAACAACCCCATATGAGCAGCAATTGGTGACAATGGGAGGGGGAAAAACTTCCTTTTAACAGGAAGAAACCTCCGAGAGAACCAGGGTCGGGGAGGGGCCGACATGCTGTGGAAGACAGAGATTAATAATAACTAATGCTAATGATTTAATGCAGACTGGTGCACACAGAGAGAGTGAAAAGAGGTGAATGAAAAAGAAATACTCAGTCCGTCATGGTAACCCATTCCCCAGCAGCCTGGACCTATACTGTAGCACAGGGCTCTTCAACTCCAGGCCTCGAGAGCCGGTGTCCTGCAGGTTTTAGATGTGTCCCTGATCCAACTCCTAGAAGAGCCCTGCTGTAGCAGCATAACTAAGGGATGGTTCAGGATCACCTGAGCCCTCATAACTATAAGCTTAATCAAAGAGGAAAGTTCTCTGCCTAATCTTAAAAATAGAGAGAAGAGGGGCCTGGAAGCTGAAGGCTCTGCCTCCCATTCTACTTTTAAATACCCCAGACCTGCAGTCTGAGAGTAAAGTGCTCTATTGGGGTGATACAGTCCTACGTTTGAGGTCTTTAAGATGAGATGGGGCCTGGTTATTCAAGCCCTTGTATGTAAGAAGAAGGAATTTAACTCAACTCTGGATTTAACAGGGAGCCAATGAAGAGAAGCCAATATGGGAGAAATCTGCTCTCTCTTTCCAGTCCCTGTCAGTACTCTAGCTGCAGCATTTTGGATCAGCTGAAGGCTTTTCAGGGAGCTTTTAGGACAGCCTGATAGTAATGAATCACAATAGTCCAGCCTAGAAGTAATAAATGCATGAATTAGCTTTTCAGCATCACTCTGAGGCAGGATGTTTCTTATTTTAGAGATTTTGCACAAATGCAAGAAAGCAGTCGTACATATTTTTTATACTGTTTCCATGAAAGAGTGTACATGGTCTCCCACAATGCTTAGGTAGGTTGTATGTGTTAAAGCAATATCCATACTGATGGCATTACTCAAGGTTTCCCAGCAGAATATTGCCCAAAGCATCACACTGCTTCCACTGGCTTGTCTTATTCCCATCATGCACCTGCCAGGTGTTCCCCAGTTAAGCGACACACATGCACCTAGCCACCCATGTGATGTAAAAGACAATGTGATTCTTCAGAACATTGCTCTGTAGTTCAGTTCTGATGCTCACATGCCCATAGTTGGTATTTCTGGTGATGGACAGAGGGGAGCATGGGTACCCTGACTGGTCAGCCTTGGCTGCCATGGTCCTGTCGCTTGTTCGCTGTTCTTTTCTTGGATCACTTTTGGTAGATATTGACCACTGCAACACTACTACACACAACATGTAATTCTATCATTATTTATATCAAGTGTCAGAAGAAGTAGCACTGAAGATAGGAAAAAAAATAGACACACATACATTTTTTTATTTAAAAAATATTATTATTATTATTGTTGATGTTGTTGTTTTGCTCTTGTCCAGATCAGAAGGTTGGGGTTACTTGTCGTCACTGATGATGACTTAGACACCATGTGAGTTTAAACATTAACTGTATGACCTGATGTGCCATTCATTTGTGGTTCAGACTGTGGAACATTTGTCTCTGATGTAATGGTGGGAAGTCCTTCCTGGCCTACTGCTGTCTATTTATAGCCTTACATTTATGACACACAGAACTGCTTGGGTGGTTCTGAATTTCTCTCCTAGAACCAGAGTTTTCACCACACTGCTCTTCCTGTACTTGTCCTTTGCTCTCACCTCTCTGCTATTCGTCAAATGCATGAAGTTACCTGCTACTCATTTAGACATTAATACTAATTGGTCTTAATGATCCTAATAATTCCCCTTTTACTAATGCACTAATGGACATCTGTTTCTTTGTGAAATGACCAGGTCTCATTATTTACATAAAATGGAGGTCAGCTCATTTGTACTGCAGGAGATTTTTATCCAGGAGTCTGTTTTTCTCTCTCTCTGTTTTTAATGTTGGATAATTGTTGCTACACCACGTACTGATGTTTCAAGTGTGAGCCAGAGTGTGTTAATCTGTTTATGCCAGACATGTGAAGACAGATCAAGTGCCGTGCATGTATGTGTGTATTTTGTGTTATTTATGTTTGCAGGCCACATTTCAGAAGAAAAATGATCATACACAGCAACACATATTTTCTCTTTTAACAGTGACATGTCAGTGCAGCTGCAACTGCCTGCAGGATTTCATTAGCACTCATTAATTGGATAACTAACGCTAATTAAGCTATTAATCATTAGCTCATGTAGACATGCTGCCCACCTCTTCCAATTACCTTCCCTGCACTCTCTCACTTTCTCCATCCCTTCATCAAGAACTATGCCTTCTTACACTTTGTGAATTGACAAAGGTTCATGCACAAGACTTTCCACAAAAATGTTACCCTATTTTTCAAGACAAGAGCACAAATCCAAATACTGTACATGCCACATACAACTGGGACTGTATGTATTTGGAAAATGGCATAGCTCTTTCATTTTCCCTCTGTATATCACAGCTATTGAGTTCATTTAATTTGTAAATGTTACATGACGTAAAAGAGGCTGAACCCAACATAAAAAAATGTTTCATTAAGAACTGGCTTTGTGGCTTTGTCACTCTAGTACAGGGGTATTCAAATAAAATTTAAAGAGGTCCAGTCAGACAAAATTTCATGAGGCCAAGGTCCGGAAGTCCAACTATTTAATCTGATATATATATATATCTCACTCTCACTGATAAATTCAAACATTGCAGCAAAAAGTAGAGAGAAACGCACAAGGACTGAACAGGTTAATCACAACCTTGTGGGCTGTGTGGACCCGACATGTAGTTCGATTTCTCCGGAGGTGCAGGTCAGGTTACCTTGAAGGATCAGTGCGGTTTCTCGGCAGACCGCTGCCATTACTTTGCGGACCGATGTGGTGAGCAGGCACACGCACGCACACAGTTGCCCGATGGCGCTCCCAGCTTAAACTGTTAGAGCGGAAAAAAAATGATTTCATATGAATCCACAAGGGTTTTAAATAAAATTACAAAAACAAAGGTCATTTTATCTATAATTTCTGTTAGTTTTGTAAACTCACAAAACTGTTTTTTGCTTTTAATTATAGATTTTATTTATTTCAGTTAATGAAAATGTTTTTTCAGTTTCAGTTTTCAGTATTTAGTTCATTTTCGTTAACTATAATAACCCTGTTTGTTACAGAGTTTACCAGCTGGCAGGAACCAGCTTGGTGGTATCACGTGGTATAGCCAAACTCGCATGCAATTGGTCAGTGAGTTTCCTTGGACGCTTCACTACTACCGTAAGGACTGTAAAAGCTGCGCCGGTAAACCAGAAAGCGTTCAACAAGATTTTTATTAAGTGGTTATTTCTGTCTTGGTATTAGGTTCGGGTCCGCTTGAGACATCATTTCGGTCCGGATCCGGACCGAGGTCCGCCTATTGGTGATGGCGAACTAGTATGTTGGGTTAAGTTTATTATGTATTTATTTTTAAAAACAAAACCTTAACCCAATCCTGGTGTAGGCCTCAGGAAAAGAGGGGGGAAAAAAAACAGAAAATAATAATCAAACCACATAAATAGGCTCAGGTGTTTTCCTTTACTCTGCTCATTGGCCACTGAACCAGGAATCTAAATCCAGCATACAAACATCAGAAATTGGCTCGTTAAAAAAAACCTTTGACTCTCTGTTGTGCTGATAAATAATGGGCAGGAGGCTCAATTTCTGTTTTCTGTGCTTCTGTTTATTTTCTGGACTGGAGCAGGGTGGTCCAACAAGACGGCCTTCAACTGGCCCATTACCATAAAATTCTTCATTACAAATAGAAAACAAATAAATAGAAATAGTATGATTAAATGAAAATCACAGATTAGCTTCACCTGAATCCCCTGAACTGTAGATGAGACACGTTTCATTTCTTCTTCTCCAACACTCCGCCTGCAGCAGCCACATCGTTACCTTTGGGTTGGACTGGCTAAACATTAAGGGCACTGCCTCCTACTCAGATGTGATCAGACAGTGTAATTTCCATGTCTTCAATGAACCCCGGTTTGATGAACCCCCTTAAAGCAGTTCATCAGGTGAGGATGGACATACAGGGCATCTTTGGACTGTGAAAAGCTCTGCAGTGCATAGTTGGACAGGAAGAAAGATCTTGGGAAACAGATTCTGAGGCCTTTTTGAATGTTACCCAAGTGCACATTGGGCCACAGCATGTTGGGCTGACCACCATCACACACATATCAGATATTTTTCAGCAGTGACATGCTCACATCTGGTTTGACATCAAAGCTCACAATGCTGCTAATCTTCTCCGAGTGGCCTTTGATGCTGGGGTTGCAGATGGTTGACAGGGTTGGCAGGTGCTCAGTGAACAGGTCTGTGTTGCTCATGAAGCTTTTGGCCTTACAACAAGACCCAAAAGTGAAAGACACGATCGTGTATGTTGATGCTTCCAATGATGCCCAGTAAACACAGACAGAAACAGAATCAGCATGAAGTCAAACAGGCTGCAGTTTGTGACTTCCCTTCCCATCTGCCTGCTGCTTGCATGGTGGGTTTGGATTGGGTGAATGCACAAATTATTGGAGGACATCAGGATTTGCATATGCTTAGGTTTCAGCTGAAGTCTACGAATTTCCCAGAAGGTTTCTTCTCTCATTTTACCACAAGACTCCACCAGGATATCTGGTTATGGTGTGTGTGTGTGTGTGTGTGTGTGTGTGTGTGTGTGTGTGTGTGTGTGTGTGTGTGTTTTACTTTAAAATTGTGATAAATTTAACTTTTATTTATGTCTGACTCCCTCCAAGTGAGTCCAGCTGAGCTTAGTTACAGGAGTTCACTATTTGTTGATTGTGTATATATACACATTTTCAGCTGCATATTTTAGTAACTTTCACAGTAGTTCAGTTAAGCTGACTGTCTTTTCCCACTGGCTGAACCTTGCAAAGGTTTTGAACAGCAGGTGGGTGGGGCATCTGTGCTTGCAACCAGAATTCTCTCTCTATCATACAGAGCCAAACTCTGGTCATGTTTAATACGAGCAGCCATCACTGAAATATGTATGACAGAACATAAGGAAAATCATACATACATTGTGGGTCTGTAGCTACAAGTCTGTATTTACATTACAGTGTACAACTTTGAATGGCTTCTGTTAAACATGAAAAAGCAGCTAAGGGGTCATTCACAATTGTCAACATTTTCCAAAGTGTACAAAGAGTACTCTTTTTCAGACCCCCCTCCCCAAAAGTGTACAAAGAAAATGTTGATCTTTTTTCATGACATTTAATTGGTCATTTAACTGGTTCTTTAGTATTTTGATGTAATAGGAAGTATTAAAAACACATCCTGGTGTTGAAATCTTGGTATCAAATATACTCTTTCCTATCTATTAAAACACTGTATTGTTGCACATCCATTGCAATAAACTGATTTGAATGTGTACTGCACTGCATGTACACGCCACCACACTGTACACAGTGGCAGTGGCGCAATTTGTCATCTGAACAGCCGGTCTTGTGCCAAAAAGGGATTTCTGGTGTTTGCCAAAAAATTATTGCTGGTATTTATATTGTTGTAAATGACTTGTTGACCTATAATCTGTCAAGCATATCTGTCAAGCATTGGTAACTTTGTCACAAGGCCTTTTCAGACCCCCTAGCAACTTTTAAAAAAAACAAAAACAACTAGCAACAAATTTAACAACTTTTTCCAGTGACATCAGTGACTTTTGGAGAGTTTTGGAGCTATGCTGGTCTTGTGCCAAAAAGTGATCATCTGCCAAAAAAGTGATTTCCAGTATTGGGAAAAAAAAAAAGAAAAAAAAGATTGGTTGTATTTAAATTACTGTAGATTAATTTTGGGCCCACAATCAGTGAAAGGTGTCAAACATATCTCTCATGAATGATATTATGTCATTTTGAGTGAGAAACAACACTCCTGTCACAAGGTAGACGTTTGGCACTTCTTGACAACGTGACTTTAATATATTCTCAATTAATGAGGATAAAAACTATCATTGACATATAAAATGTCTTTTTTTCCAGAGAGATCTGCCAAGAGGGTTGCAGAAATTGCAAGAAATATAACATTACAGTTCTATAAAGAGTAGCCAAAAAGGACTGGATTGATTATAATGTAGATACAATAATGCAGAGTCCCTTCATACTCTATGGCATCGCTCGGACCTTGCTTCAGCACCAAGGGTTACACCCCACCCCCCGGACCTTGATTTGTGCTTTAGCAACTTTTGAGACAGCCGACAGTGAGTTGTTTTACACTAAAGTTGGCAACAGTGCCGACCGCCAATCACCAGATTACGCTCAAATATACAGGCCAGCATAGATGAAAACAGGCCAGGAACACATAAAATTAATGTACATAGCTTCTGAATAAAATCCACCACAGTTTTCTGCGGTTTATTGCGTACGGTTTCCATTTTTGGAACAATGCTTCCACTTCCTTGTTGAATTTATCTCCTGCAGCTTTGGCTGCTTTCTACACCTGCTGCGCCGCAGTCATAGCTTGTTCCTGTCTAATATCATTAGTAGAGTATTTCTGTGAATCGATGATGGCCTATTTAGAGAATTCAATGAGGCCTTTGTACTAATCCACCAGACCGGAGGCCATATAGGCGCGGACCACGCAGTAGTGCAGTGGTGTACAAGTGAACGAGAGCGGATGCCTCAGGCATTGGTGGTCAGGCTGCGGTGCTCAATTTACATAGTTCTGACCGACATTTTCTAACTGTTTGAAAAGTGTATGTTGGGTGTTAACCCCCTCCCCCCTGATGCACAGTTTGTATGCTGTGGAAAATTTTGATAATTGTGAATGATCCCTAAGATGATATGACACCAATGTTTTCAGTTTTCTTCTACAATTCCAATGCAGCTGTTTCAAATGGGCATGGAGTAATAATACTTTGAATTAAATAATCCATACATTGTATGTCTTCATCAGAGTATGTACTATGTTTGGGCAGGAAGGCAATAGGTGCTTCATATTGGAAATTTACATACACAAATGATTAAATCAATTGAAAGGTTTTTTTATTCCTTCCATGACACCTCCCCAGCTCCATTCTGCTCAGCAGGTCAGAGGACTTTAACCACAGCTGTGTATTGGGTTTTCTATTCTCTGAACTCATCTCAGGTGTGCTGTGGTTCTTTATTCTTCATTACCTCTTCAATCAAGCGCAAAAAAGATTTCTTCCCTTCTGAGAGCAAAGGTGGGAGGGGATTGGTCTTGGATGGTGAAACTTTGCAGCACTTTCTCTGTTAACGCTCCTCTCTCCACGGTAAACAATGATAAAAGGAAGGCAGCAGTTTAAGAGGACATTCCCAGTGGACACACAGCCTGACTTATCACAGCCAGCTCTCCTTTGAAAGAGCTCCTTAATCTCGGTTGGGCCCACTGGCTGAATAAGTAAGTAAATGTCATTTCTGTTATCAGCCCCCCCCCCCCCCCCCTTCACTCCTCTGATTCACAAAATATTTGTGATTTACATCTTCACATTTCTTCAAATCCATTGTTACCTCTCATTTTTTATCCTATTCTTATCGTCTTAATGTGTTTTTGTGTGCAGTCATATGAATCCAACAAAAATATTCCCCACATCAGAGCAACATTGAAGTGTTCCTTAAGTTGACACAGAAGTCAAGGCCAAAATAGATTTTAGATTTTACAGGAGTGAGAAAATGGTTGTGGAAAACTCTGCTTTTTTTACACATGACAGCATGTACAACGATAGTTTGTGTGACAGGCAGTAACTCTGTCTACCATGGAGCTACAGCTGTGACACTCACACATTTTTAAATTACTCTTTGGATGCTTCTTTTAATGTTTGAAAGTGTTTATAGTTGCATCAGTAAGATTCTTTTAAGAAAGGCATCGAGAATTTTGAGGGGGGGGGGTGTTTTTTGTAAATGTGTTTTACTATTAAAAGAACAAAATGGTTACAGACAGACTGATTATTCAAGTTTATCCATCCATCCATTTTCTTCCACTTGTCCATTTTAAGGTTACAAGCTGTAAGCTGTCCCAGCTGTCATAGGGTGAGGGGCAAGGTACACCCTGGACAGGTGAGCTGTCTATCACAGAGAGACAGGCAAGCTTTCACAGCTATGGCCAATTTAGAGTCACCAGTTAACCTAACATGCATGTCTTTGGACTGCGGGAAGAAGCCAGAGTACATTCTTTCAACCTGCCCAAGTGTAGCACCTATTTCTGTTGTCCGACTTTAATTTGATTTCCGTGACAGATCTCTTGATATAGTTGTACACACATGCATTTCTTCCAGCCCAACTGACATTATCCCACCTAAATTCATTAAAGAGGTTTTACCTGTCATATCCCCCTGGCTTCTCTGCATCATAAACAAATCCCTTTCATCTGGCTCCATTCCAGATTACTTCAAAACAGTGTCTTCCTTCTGCTAAAAAAAAAAAAAAACTCCCTAGACTTTAGAGAATTACAGGCTGATTAACAAGCTGTCATTCATTTCAAAAATTCTTGAAAAAGGAAAAAGCATCTTTAATGAATTCAAATCTGCTTACCGATTAAAAACACAGCACTGAAACTCTATTACTAAATATTACTAATGATATTCTTATGCAATGAGATAAAGGTTCCATTTTAGTCTTCTTAGACGTATTTGCTGCCTTTGATAACATTCTTAATAACAGATTACAGAACTGCGTTGGCATCATTGGCACGGCTCTCAAATGGTTTTCATTATACTTATCTGACTGAAAATGTATGTCATCTGCACTCGTTGTATGTGGAGTCACCAAGGGCTCCGTCCTTGGTCCAATTCCATTTTCTTTACATATGTTACACCTAGGTCATCTACTTGTCAATTTCAAAGGTGTTTCTAACCATTGCTATGCTTATGATACACAGTGATACCTTTCGGTCAAGCCTAACAACCTCAATAGCCTCTCCTACCTCAGTGAGTGCTTCATTGCCTGGCTTCTGCAGGAGTCAGACTCTCCAATCATCTAATCAGGGTGTTCTGACTGTTCCATGCTCTTATTTTAATAGCATGGAACTGTTTGCTATTAACAGTGTTCATTTCTAGTTATTCCTTGTTGCTTAGTATTCCAGGATTTTTTTTTTCATTCTTTTGTATTAATAAAGACGAGTGAGATCCCCCACCTCACTACCATGTACATTATATTGCCAAAAATATTTGCTGGTCTGCCTTCACACACATATGAACTTGAGTGACATCCCATTCTTAATACATAGGGTTTAATATGATGTCAGCCCACCCTTTGCAGCTGTAACAGCTTCAACTCTTCTGGGAAGGCTTTCCACAAGGTTTAGGAGTGTTTTGCGGAATTTTCAAGCATTCTTCCAGAAGCACATTTTTGAGGTCAGACACTGATGTTGGAGGAGAAGGCCTGGCTCACAGTCTCCGCTCTAATTCATCCCAAAGGTGTTCTATGAGGTTGAGATCAGGACTCTGTGCAGGCCAGTCAAGTTCTTCCACACCAAACTCGGTCATCCATGTCTTTATGGATCTGCTTTGTGCACTGGTGTGCAGTCATGTTGGAACAGGAAGGGGCCATCCCCAAACTGTTCCCACAGAGTTGGGAGCATCAAATTGTCCAAAGTGTCTCAGTATGCTGAAGCATTAAGAGTTCCTTTCACTGGAACTAAGGGGCCAAGGCCAACTCCTGAAAAACAGCCCCACACCATAATCCCCCCTCCACCAAGCTTTACACTTGGCACAATGCAGTCAGAAAGTACCGTTCTCCTGGCAACCTCCAAACTCAGACTCATCCATTGGATTGCTAGATGGAGAACCATGATTCATCACATTTCCACTCCTCTACAGTCTAGTGACAGTGTGCGCTACAACACTGCATCTGACACTTTGCATTGCACTTGGTGATGTAAGGCTTAGATGCAGCTGCTCAGCCATGGAAACCCATTCCATGAAGATCTCTACACACTGTTCTTGAGCTAATCTGAAGGCCACATGAAGTTTGAAGGTCTTTAGTGACTGACTCTGCAGACCCCTGCACACTATGCACCTCGGTATCTGCAGACCCCGCTCTGTTATTTTATGTGGACTAAACAATAACTTGAGTTGTTTTTTGTTTTAGTTTTTTTTTATTGACCGATTAAGAGTTTAGCATAGGTTGTTAATATTTCTTGTTCTTCTTTCGGATGTTTCCTTTAGGGGCCCCAAGAGTGGATCATCTGTCTCCATCTCACCATTTCACTAACATCCTCCTCTGTTACAACAACCTTCTGCATGTCCTCTTTCACTCCATGAACTTCCTCTGAGACCTTTCTATTTTGCTCCTGCCTGGCAGCTCCATATTCAACATCCTTTGTCCAATTCTTTTAAAACATACCATCCAGTATTTTTTTTTGTTTGTTTTGTGCTGTTATTGTCTGTTCACTAGCTTCACACTGTGAAATTGGTTACAAGCTTGAAACCGGGAAACAGGTTGTCTGTTTTAAAACGGTGTGTGTGCATTTATGTTTGCCAGCTGTAGAGTGGTATTGCACTTAAGAAATTTTTACATCTATATATTTTGGAATTTATTAAGCTTTTATTTAAAAGTTTCATATTTTTCACAAACTCAAAAAAAAGAAAAAAGATTAAATCACTTCTTTGAAGGTCAGTAACACAGTCTCCAAAACACTGATGCTTGTACTGGAAATGATTAGATAGATAGTGACATGTGATTTTGACATGTTGGCAGATATATTTAGAGGTGTCCAGAGCTTCCACTGCACGTCCATTGTGGTGCTGTAGGGGACAGATGGAATATGCCTGAAATCAGAGCACATGTTCTTTGTTTATGACACTTTTAGCTGTAGGAACACCTTGTCACATCAGTCGCTGTCACCCGCAACAGGACCTTGACAAATTCCATTTGTGTCTAAATGACTGACAACGAATTCTTCACTCAAAACACAACTTGTCTTATGGCAATAGTGCATTCTAATCTATTCAGGATATGTTTGACCATTCTTAACAATCCAAGACAGTTTTTCCCCTTTTGACAAAACTGATGAAGTCAAAATAATTTTCAAAAGTTTTTTGGCCAGAATAAAACAAATCAAACCATTGAACCATGGCCAACTCAACATGTATACAGTCACTTAAAAAGCACGATGTATTCTGTAATTGTCTGTTGGACTGGAAGCTATCTACAGGTCTCCACACAGATGTTCACTGGTCTGGCTTCTGGCTGGATAACTCTAGGAGAGTCATTATGTTGGCTGTTTACTTTGGGTCACTTTGATGCTGATAGGTTAACCATGGCCCATGTCACTATAATTCACAGTAAAGACTGTTTAAGCCAGATAATGAGCAGTGTATTGCTATGGTATTTGTCAGACACAATACTTAGTTTAGTGCAAATACCTAAATTTTTGCTTCATAAGATCAAAGAATCTTTTCCATCCTGCTGTGACTTTTATCTTAACAACCTGTCTGAAGTGCTGCTGAGACCACTGTTATGACAGGTTCTCCGTCTTGACAAAGCATGTCTGTAGTTCTATTACAGATATCAATACGTGCCTTTCTAAAATATATTTGAATCCATTCCTTTCATCATAGCTGGACTGCTTTGAAGTTTCAAACACATCTCAAGGATTATTAAAGCAAACAAGATTCATCTAAACAGTAACAACTGTGAATACTTTTGAAAATAAAACATTTTTAATTCTAATTTTTAAAAATCTTTTTTAAATAAAATTGTTAATCTGTGACATTCAGGGTTTTTTTTTTTTTTTTAAATGTATATTAATGAGAAACAAATGTCTTCTTTACATAAACATTTATTCCCAGTAGATTATGTTACATTTAGAACTGTATTTCAGATCAGGACAATATCAGAGCCTTGACTGTAAAGCTGGCTCAAATCTTTTTATCCTTTCTTGGTTACTTTTACAGGCAGTAAACCACTTTAAAATTGAAAGGAGTATTATGCTGCCGCCTCTAACGCACCATCAAAACCACAAAAGCAACGGGGTTCTCATTGAAGTCTGAAACATGTACATTCAACACTCACAGCAGATGACTCCTTATGCTTTCAGTACTGATGTCAGTAAAAGGAATAAACAGCTGCTAAAAGTTGTGTATGAATGACACTTTATTCAAATCTAAACATTCAGATTTCCTTGGTGTTCAAAACGAGGAAGGATTCAGTCTTTGCTCGTTTCAGGCAGGCTTATCAGAATCAGAATCAGAATCAGAAGGTTTTTATTGCCATATGGGTGAACAGGTTCACAGCATTAGGAAATTGCTGCGGTACTTCGTGCTTACAGAAAAAAACAAATAAGTATAAAAACTATAAGACAATATACAAGTATACAAATTGCAAATATACAGAGATACTAGAGCTATAACTATAACACAATATTACAAAATTACAAAATATACAGTGCAGAGACTAATTAAAAGATAAAAGAATGTAAGCTATATTCCACTAATATGTACATCAGTGCAATCAGACAGGTGCATAGACATAGGGTCATCAGCGTTTGTGGAGGGTGGTGGTAACAGTCTTAGGGTAATTGTTCATGAGTCCAACAGCAGAGGGGAAGAAACTGTTCTTATGGCGGGAGGTTCTGGTCCGTATGGACCGTAGCCTCCTGCCTGAGGGGAGAGGGTCAAAAAGTCTGTGCCCAGGGTGAGAGTGGTCGGCTGTGATCCGACCTGCACGCCCCAGTGTCCTGGAGGTGTACAGGTCCTGGAGAGATGGGAGTTTACAGCCAATCACCTTCTCAGCAGAGTGCACAACGCGCTGTAGTCTCTGTTTGTCCCTAGTGGTGGCTCCAGCGTACCACACAGTGATGGAGGAGGTAAGGATGGACTCAATGATGGCAGTATAGAACTGCACCATGGTCCTTGCTGGCAAGTTGAATTTCTTCAACTGCCGCAGGAAGTACATCCTCTGCTGGGCCTTTTTGACGACAGAGGTGATGGTGGGCTCCCACTTGAGGTCCTGGGTGATGGTAGTTCCCAGGAAGCGAAAAGAGTCCACTGTGGTGATGGGGGTGTCAGTCAGGATGATGGAGGGTAGAGGGGCTGTGTGCTTCCTAAAGTCCACTATAATCTCCACTGTCTTCTGGGCGTTCAGTACCAGGTTATTGTGGCTGCACCAGGACACCAGACGTTTGACCTCCATCCTGTAGGCCGACTCGTCCCCGTCTGAGATGAGTCCGATGAGAGTCATGTCGTCTGCAAACTTAATAAGCTTGACAGACTGGTGGGCAGAGGTGCAGCAGTTGGTATACAGGGAGAAGAGCAGAGGAGAGAGGACACAGCCCTGAGGAGTGCCAGTGCTGATGGTCCGGGAGTCCGAGACATTCTTCCCCAGCCTCACGTGCTGCTTCCTGTTCATCAGGAAGTCAATGATCCACCTGCAGATGGGATCTGGCACGTTCATCTGGGACAGCTTGTCTTGGAGGAGATCAGGGATGATGGTGTTGAAGGCAGAGCTGAAGTCCACAAACAGGATCCTGGCGTAGGTTCCCTGGGAGTCCAGATGCTGTAGGATGAAGTGCAGAGTCAGGTTGATGGCGTCGTCCACAGACCTGTTGGCTCTGTAGGCAAACTGCAGGGGGTCCAGAAGGGGGGCTGGGAGGGACTTGAGGTGGGACAGCACCAGACGCTCAAATGACTTCATGACCACAGAAGTCAGTGCCACAGGTCTGTAGTCATTTAGTCCAGTGATCCTTGGCTTCTTGGGGACAGGAACAATGGTAGCGGTTTTAAAGCAGACAGGCACGTGGCAAGCCTCCAGTGAGGAGTTGAAGATGTTCGTGAACAATGGGGCAAGCTCGTTAGCACAGTGTCTCAGTGTGGCAGGTGAGACACCATCTGGACCTGGAGCTTTGCGAGCTTTGACACTCCTGAACTGCTTTAGCACCTGGTCCTCCTGAATACAAAAGACTGTGGGGGTGGGGGAGGAGGGGGACTCTGGGGTGGGAGTCCTTGATGATGTGGGCTTCTCTGAGGTGTGGGGAGTGGGGGAGGTTGGGGGGTGAATATTTGTGTTGGCTGTATTGTAGTTGGGACTGGTGGAGGTGTGAAGGCTGCTGAACTGACCATCAAAACGACAATAGAACTCGTTCAGTCTATTTGCAGTTTGTAGGTCGTCTGTGGAGTGGGGGGTTTTAGGCTTGTAGTTGGTAATCTGCCTAAAACCTTTCCATACAGGAAATATTGTGCTCTACTCATTATCCTTCCAATAACTTTGCGGGATAGGCCTAGCGGAGCATTTGTACACAAATCAGCCACAAGTCAGCTTCTATTTGCTTGAGACATTGAAAGAAAACTCTTTGATTGTATGTTGTGTGTGTATGTGCTTGCTTCTACCTATGTGAAGACACTGAGACCTATATGAGTGAGATATTGTAAAGTGAGGGCATTTCAGAGGATCCATACTTCATTTGCGTTTTGAGTAAGGAAATTTTGCTCAGTTCACAATTATTTTGGTAGCAAATACATTTTGCTTAATCCATTTGCCTCATCCATATTTCAACAAATGATGTTTATCCATTTTTATTATCACATGGTAACTGGAAAAGTAAGATGGCTTGGCCAAATGACATTGTTTCAGTGACTGAATTTTGCTGAGAATATTTTGCGCAGTTCTGAACATAATGTTTTAGAAAGTGTGAGTGTTTTGACCACTTCCCATCTCTTCATATAGTATATCTTTAAGCACGTTTACCTCACACTAATTTCTGTTTGAAAATGGTTAACACCTCACTTTCCAAAGGATCCTCTTTTTCTTTTTGGAATATGGGTGCGTTGCCAAATCTGTCACATTTTGATGAGGCTTCATGGCCAGTCATGACCTTTTTACAAATATGTATAGTATAGTATATTGTAGCTTGTCCAAATGTATTTATTTTTCTTTTAGTTTCTGAATGTTTTGAAAGACTTTCTCAAATCCACACGTCTTGAGTCCTGTTTTAAAGGCAAAAAATTGAGATCTCATTTAAATTTACTGAGTGAGAACACATATCGGTGTCCCATGATTTCATCTTCATTGATCAAGTGACAACATTTGGGTCTTTAAATTGTACGTGCAGATTTTGAGTGATCTGCATTATTTGTTTTTAATTGTCTTTGTAAGATTTCTTGACCTGACCAGGTGTGCCAGATAGCTTCATACATGCACTATCTACCATCAGACTAATGGTCCATAGATGGTGGAAGAGGGAAAAAAAAACTAGCAGCAGTCTGACTTTTGAAAGCCAGCAATCTGCTGATATAGCTAGTATGTACAGTGCTTTGAACAAGTATTTCCCCCATCCATTTTTTTTTTTTTTTTGCATATTTGTCACACGTTCAGATCATCAAACAAGCTTTAATATTAGACAAAGATAATCTGAGTGAATACAAAATGCATTTATGAAGGGAAAAAAGTTATTCAAACCTACCCAGCCCTATGTGGAAAAAAGTAATTGCCCCCTAAACCTAATCACTGGTTGTGCCATCCTTGGCAGCAAAGACTGTAATAAAGCATTTCCAAAAACTGGCAGTGAGTCTTTCATATTGCTGTGCTGTTCTTTGCAGAATTGTTTTAACTCAGCCACACTGAAGGGTTTCTGAGCATGAACAGCCTGTTTAAGGTCATGCCACAGCATCTCAATCGGATTTATATCTGGACGTTGACTGGCCACTTGAGAAACTTTTTTTTTTTTTTCTTGGCTGGTGTGTTTCAGATCATTGCCCTGCTACACAACCCAAGTGTGCTTGAGCTATCTGGCCATCAGTTCAGGGCACAAACTGATGGCTATTCTCCTTCAGGATTTTCTAGTAGAGAGCAGAATTCATGGTTCTATCAATTATGGCAAGGTGGCAGGGGAGAGCTGGGCAGCATCAGATGGTAGTTTGTAGGATGACTTTGCACATCATGAAGAGGATGCGAGTGAGAGCAAAAGTAAAGATTCAGTGGTGGAAGTTGAAGAAGAAGAATGTTGCTCAGAGGTCAAGGAGTTGAGACAGACTCTGGATAGTAGGGAAGAGTTATCAGATGACTGCTGTAGTGCTGAGGGAAACTGGCAAGAAGGTGTATCCTATGGAGAGAGGAAAGAGGACACAGGGAGAGTTGGTGGTGGAACAAGAAAGTACAGTAAATTATTCAAAGGAAGAGGTTATGAAAGAGAAAGTGGAATAGTCAAGGAGATGAAGACAGTAGTCAGGAATACTGGGAGGCTAGGCATATGGTAAAGAAAGTGGTGGCAAGGAAAAGCCTTATAGTGAGTTGTACAGTGGTATGCAAAAGTTTGGGCACCCTGATAATTTTCAGGATTTTCTTTATAAATCATTTGTTGTTCGGATCAGTGGTTTCAGTTAAATATATCATATAGCAAATGAACACAGTGATATTTGAGAAGTGAAGTGAAGTTTATAAGATTTACAGAAATTGTTCAATAATTATTTAAACAAAATTAGGCAGGTATATATATATATTTAACTGAAATTGCTGATCCGAACAACCAATGATTTATGAAGGAAAATAGTGAAAATTATCAGGGTGCCCAAACTTTTGCATACCACTGTATGTGAGCCTGGATCCTAAGGAAGGAGAAAAGAACTGTGACTAGAAACAGAGATCAAGCTGGAAAAGATATGCAGCAGGTTAGACTGGGTTAGGAACAGAAATGGAAATGTGCTAATGTTACGGCTGTGTGCTGTGTTGTCATTGTCATTGTCTCTCTCTCTCTCTCTCTCTCTCTCTCTCTCTCCACAGCCAGGGCATCTCCCATCATAATTAAGGACACCGGATATAAAGAGACGCTGGAGGAGAGAGAGGCCAGTTCAAGCAGTGGTGCTCGTGTGGATGTCGTGTTACTCCCGTTGTGCAGGGCGTATGGTCTGTTGGCCGACAACAGATGTGCCCCGGGACTCCGGAGGTGTGAGTTGTCTATAGGGCTTGTGCTGTGTTTGACAGTTCCGGTTAGCGGTATCCCTTCTTTTCTTTTCTCCCCTTGCAGGACATTTGAAGATTGTCAGATACACACTTACACACACACAAGAAAGGCCACAAGACAAACCGGTCTGAGTTTGGGACAAGCTACTCCCAACCCTCCCATGGTATCCCACAACTGGGGACAGCCACTCCCTCACCTGATGGCCCCGCCATCCCAGGGGACCAGCGGGTTGGCCTTTTTCTTGTAAATAAATATTAATTACTTTACCAACGATTTTGTTTTCTTTGTTTGATTTCCTGACTGTATGTTGCTCCCTTGTCCCCTAGGCCAGCAGGACATAACAAGTGAACAACAAGTGAAGAGAGTGTTTTGGAGAAGATGAAAAGAGTACTTTGAGGGTTTGATGAATGCAGAAAATGAGAGGGAGAGGAGGACAGATGGAGGACAGTGAATTGAGAAGTGCAGTAAGGAAGAAGTGCGGACAGCTATGAAGATGATGAAGAGTGGAAAGGCAGTTGGTCCAGATGACATAGGTATGGAGATGTCTGGGAGAGATGGCAGTGGACTTTTTGAACAGACTATTTAACACAATCAGAGTGGGAGGATGCCTGAATGGAGAGGAAGAGTACATGTACCAGTTTTCAAAAGTGATGTGCAGAACTACAGTAACTACAGGGAATAAAGTTTTTGAGTTGATGATAGTAGTTGCTGAAGCTAGGTTAAAGAGAGAGGTGACCATTTGTGAGCAACAGTATGGCCTCATGCCAAAAAAAGAGCACTACAGATGTGCTCTGTTTGATTTGAGTGTTGATGGAGAAGTATAGAGAAGGTCAGAAGGAGTTGCGCTGCATCTTTGTGGAGCTGGAGAAAGCATACGATAGGGTGCTAAGAGAGGAAATGTGGTACTGAATGAGGAAGTCAAGAGTGGCAGAGAAGTATGTGAGGGTGATGCCAGACGTGTATGAGGACAGTGAAGCAGTGGTGAGGTGTGTGGTATGAGTGAAAGATGGGTTCAAGGTGGGGGTGGGATTACATCAGGGATCGTCTTTGAGCCCCTTCTTGTTTGTTATGGTGATGGACAGGTTGACAAATGAGGTCAGGCAGGAGTCTCCATGATATATGATGTTTGCAGATGATACTGTGGTCTGTACTGAGAGTGGGGAGCAGGTGGAAGAAAGTCTGGAGAGGTGGAGGTGTGCACTGGAGAGAAGAGGAATGAACGTCAATAGAAATGAGAAATGCGTGAATAAGAGGGAGACAGGTGGAAAGGTGAACATCCATGTAGTACCAGGACTCAACCATCCAAAGCATTAGAAATGAAAACATCAGAGGGACAGCTCAGGTTAAACAGTTTGGAGACAACGATAGCGAAAAGAGGAAGACCCCAGAGGAGGTTCCTAGATATAGTGAAGGAGGACATGCAGAGGGTTGGTGTGACAGAAGAAGATGCAAAGGATAGGATGAGATGGCGGCGACTCCTAAAGGGAGCGGCCGAAAGAAGAAGTACTCCAGGTTGTGAAGCAATGCAGCCCGAGAACGGCCATCACACTATAACCACGTTTGACTCTCGGGATAATGTTTCTTTTATTAACTGCTGTGTTAGTTTATGCTAGATATAACGGGACTCAAAGCTTCCAAAAAGATCACCTTTTGTCTCGTTAGTGCACACAGAATATTTCCCCAGAAGTCATGGAGATCATCAAGATGTTTTTGCAATTCCCTCCCCAACATCTATTTAAAAAAAATAAAATAAAAATACAGATACAGCCAGAGAATTGTTGCACTGTATGGCACTTTCGATAAAAGCATCTTGAAATGGCAGGTGGTATTTCACAGGGCGATGGGCTTGTGTGTGTGGGTGGTGTTGTGGTGATTCAGTGTATTTTGAGGAAATGTTGAGAGAGCTCACAATGCCCTGCAAATGATAATTATTATAGAACAAAAATGCACACACAGTGACCTTCAAGCCTTCTTTGATATTTTATACATCTCCATTGCCATTGTTAATAAGTTTATACTACTTCTATAACTTTGAACAACATTTAGTCCTTTCAAAGGTCAGTTATAGGTTGTGTTATAGTCCCAGGTGAGTTACTGTTATGTTGTATTTGACATTTTGTAGATGGGATTTAAAAAAAAAACCTAAAAAATCCTTATTTACGCTCTCCAAAAAGAAATAGAGGGCACAAACAGAATAGGACGAGAAAGAAAACTGCAGTGCTTAAGAGAAATATTATCATAGATTCAGTCCTTCTCTGGGTAAATCCCTCCCAAACATAGAGAGGGGAGATGCAGCTCTAATCTGTTATGTTGCCAAGATGTATAGCCTGAAGCTGCTGCAATGATGATAAATAACTTGAGACTCTCATTGTAAAGTGTGCAGAGTGTGTTTTATTTACACAATCAACCAAACTGGGCGGCTCTAGGCTCTGAAGTAATCTTTATTGTTAGGGACTCATGTTGGATGTTCACCCACATTTCCTCTTTGGGTCTAGTTTATTTTCATTCATTCTTCTATAAGTAATGCATATGTTTTGAGTTATTAATAAGAAACGCTGTAGTGAAGAGTTTTCAAGCTAATTGAGTGAGCAATGACATGCTCTGACAAGACAAGTGTGTTAAACACTTCTTTTTATAGTGAATGTGTGAATGCATTGTAATGCACCTTTAAAAGTGAGACCTTCTACTCACCCTCTTACAGCTTGCACAGTAATGCAAAGAAATTTTAAGTCTGCACAGTCCTTTGGAAAGTTTTTCATTGCTATGTAATAACAAAAATGTGCTTGTACAGTTTGACGGTTACATTCAAAGTAATGAAATAAATTCAATTTACAGCTCAAATCAGAAGCAAATCCTGCTCAGATAATTCTATAGAAAGGCCAAATCATTTTAAAAACTGGAATCATCATCATCTATATATTGTAAAATGTGTTTTTGTTTTGTTGTTGATTGTAAGAGTGACAACATTTTGAGACGAGCAGGAGACACAAATCCTCAGGATTTCACAAACTAGTATTCTCCTAATGCCAGTCGCAAGGCTGGATAAATGGGAGGATTCTGTCCGGAAGGACCTTCAGACGAGCGTTTGTTGTGACTTGGCACCATTTAAATAAAACTGAATTGAACTGAATTGAATTTAATTGAATTGAAGGTTATTCAGGGTAAAAAACCTCTGACAAATCAAATATCTGGATCCATCCACTGTGGTTACTCCTTGAGAAATTAGATAACAGTCAAAAGCATCTTGCAGTAAGAGTATCAGCATTTCTTGAATAACTTCCTGTGAGTATGTCTTAATGGAATATTTTTCTGTTATTTTTGGGGTCAAATAATGAATTAACAACCTTTAAATGAGTCATTGGTCTTGTTTTAGGTCTAATTTTAATGAAGGTGTTCTTTTCTCTGAATGAATTTCTAGTGAAGCATTTAGTTATCCTAAGATAACAAAATCCATAAAGAAAATTATTGGAATCTTTACACCTTCCTTTTTGTTCACACCTGTTGTTTATGAGGGGCAGCCTACCAGAAAAAAGTTTACTTATAGGGATGGAGGGGGAAGGGAACTACAGTGTCTTGTTCCAGACAGATGATGAGCTGAAATGCTGCACAAAGCCCAATACGACATAAATAAGGTAATATTTATTCTTTTAAACTGAATTATGCAAAGCTATGTTAGCAGAGTCTAAGAATAAAAATATGGAGCATTAAATGAGCAGTAGGTCCCATTTAACTCTCAGTTAGCATTTGTCTGCATTGCCTACGTCAGTATCTGCCCCTCAGGAACCTTCAGTCCAATTCCTGTCTGCAACTCAAGGTGAGCCTCATGTTGGTTAATGGCGTTGATCTAGAAAGGTTAGAGCCTCGCAGGTAAATAAGAATGAGTAATTTCATATTTCAATTTTTGATTAAATGCATGACCACATTTACAAAAAAAAAAAAATGCAACCTGCAGCAGCAGTGGCCTCTGAGGCTGCTACAGAATTTTACTTTCTTTCCTACAAACTGCTGCATGGTAAACAACTCAGTATGGAGATAATATCACACCCTAATCGCTGTGCATCATTACGGTGTCCCTTAACCAAGGCCAGGGAATGAAATCTCTCATCTTCCTGAGAGCAGCAGAATCAATAAAACACAGGGTTTATCAAAAGAAAACATGACAAAGTTTTTATATCTGCCTCCTGTGGGACGGTAGTGAATCACTAAAAAACACACCTCAGCTTTAATCTTCTCACAGACACAGGCAACTGCTTCAGTTGACTCAATCTTAAAAGCCACACTATTTTTTTCTGTGAAAGTGGGGACAAACACAATAAAGAGGCATCACGGTATACCCTATGGAAAAGCAACACTTCTCCAGTTATTCACTCAAACACAATACAGGCCCGTTCTGTGGGCACCTAAGACCATGCATGACTAAAAATAAGGAAATATAGCAAAAAGCAAACAGAACTAATTTATGTTGTTACATGCTGTGTCTTGTGTTCCCAGCAGCCAGTGGTGCGAATGTCTCTGACCAAACAATCAGAAACAGACTTCATGAGGGTGGCCTGAGGCCATGACATCCTCCAGTGAGCCATGTGCTCACCGCCCAGCACCACGGAGCCTGATTTGTATTTGCCATAAAATACCAGAATAGGTAAGTCCACCACTGGCACCCTGTGCTTTTCACAGATGAGAGCAGGTTCACCCTGAGCACACGTGACAGATGTGAAAAGGTCTGGAGAACATTATGCTGCCTGTAACTTTGTTCAGCGTGACCGCTTTGGTGGTAGGTCAGTAATGGTCTTGGAGGCATACCCATGGAGGGATGCACAGACCCCTACAGGCTTAACTCCAATATACAGATTACAGTTTTATAAAAGGAATAGTCTTTTGTCACATTTGTAGCCAGCTACAACATCCAGTGCAGATCAATTTGTTTTCATTTTAAAAATTATTATCTATTAAAATACAGTAAACATATTTTCTGTTTCTCCTGGGGGATTTTTGCCCAAAGTTTTATGTAAACAACCTAATACGCCTCCACAAATGAGTGGATTTATTAGTCAAATCTAATTATTTACCTAATGCACACATCAACAACTAGATTAATACATGTTAAATAAATAGTAGGTTTATTAATTTAACAATTAACCTGCATCCATGTAAATTGTTGTCAACAGGAAGAGTGCGGAACATGTGAATGCAGGTTTGTGTGTTTATGCCCGTGTCTTTCAGAGGCAGGTCGCACTGAAAGGCTCTCCTACCAGTTCCTGGTGAATCAAAGCAGAACCAGGAAGGCCACTGGACTGCATGATGGCACTTATCCTCAAGAAGCCATTGTGTTATGGGAGGAACCAGTTAGAAGCAATTTCTAGTGATGGATTAACAGCAGTTAACCAGAAGACACAGCAGATGGCATTCAGGTGAAGTCGGGGAAGAAATATTTGAGGCCATGTACTGAAATTTTTTAGTCATCATGAGATGTTTGGAATGACAGTTGCTGCATCTCAGTCTTTGATTGTGCTTAAGTACTGCTTACAATCTAAGGAGTCTGATATTTGACACAAAGAGAAAATATACTGAATTTATTTACAGTTACAAATGAAAAAAATGTGACTTTAAACAGCTTTTAGAAGTTAAATATTCTGATCATCACACTATATATTCAATTCAATTCAATTTTATTTATATAGAACCAAATCAAAAACCAAAAATAGTCACCTCAAGGTGCTTTATATTGTAATATAAAGTCTCTTCAGTAATTACAAAGAAAACCCAACGATCAAAATGACATATGAGCAGCACTTGGTGACAGTGGGAAGGAAAAACTCCCTTTTAACAGGAAGAAACCTCCAGCGGAACCAGGCTCAGGGAGTGGGGATCATCTGCTGTGACCGGTTGGGGCTGAGGGGAGAGAAAAAAAGACATGCTGTGGAAGAGAGCCAGAGATTAATAACAATTAATGATTAAATGCAGAGTGGTGCGTGAACAGAATAAAAAGAGGTGAATGAAAAATAAATGCTCAGTGCATCATGGGAACCCCCCCAGCAGCCTAGGCCTATTGCAGCATAACTAATGGATGGTTCAGGGTCACCTGATCCAGCCCTAATTATAAGCTTTATCATAAAGCTCTGCCTCCCATTCTACTCTTAAGTATCCTAGGAACCACAAGTAAGCCAGCAGTCTGAGAGCAAAGTGCTCTGTTGGGGTGATATGGTACTATGAGGTCTCTGAGATAAGATGGGGCCTAATTATTTGTATGTGAGGAGAAGAATTTTAAGTTCTATTCTGGATTTAACAGGGAGCCAATGAAGAAAAGTCAATATGGGAGAAAGATATAAATGAGGTGGTGGGATATAATTTCAATGGTTTCTATGGCCCGATGAGCCATTTACAATAAACAGTGATAGTATAATTATAACCTATCTGTAATTAAGATGCCAGATTTGCAAGAGATTTTTTCATTGTGTTGTCTGTACTCTGTACTTCAGGTTCACAGCAGATGGAAGAAAATTCCTGAGGAAGAGCCACTAATGTAGCCATATGCTGACCGCAAACCAACGTATCTTTCTTGTCACCCACTGCTTCAGGTCTGGCTGACACTGTATCAGCAGTGATGTTATTTATCCATGAACCTTATATAACCTTGTTTAACCTATTCAGGAAGAACCACTGAGATTAATAACCTTATTTTCAAGGGTTATGTGGCGATAAAAACAACAAAAACAAGTAATTGTAAACAATAAAATACAACATTAAGAACACATTTTGGAACAGAAACATAAAGTAACACATTTAAAAGGAATTCAAATCCACTGGGACGCTGAGAAAACTGCCAAATACAACTTACACTACAAAGAATCATCACCCAAACCTTAATTTTTTAACTAAAAATATTTAGTGATGAAAGTTAAATAAATTTAAGCCTTTCACTTTAGGTCTAAGGTTCAAATTCCAATCAGAAACTGCAGAACACAGTCTTACATATCCTACTGTAATACTGTGTACAGTGTTGACTCGCATAAATGTTGAGGAGTTTGGTAGATAGTGAAATTACATTAGGCTGTTTGGACTACTTATTACTTGAGCCAAAGCCATGTATGTGTAGAGGGTTGAAATGATCTCACTTCTGAGATTAAGTATCAAACGGTGATAAAGATAAAAACAGTCACCCCTAAAGTTTTTTTGTTTTGTTACATTTGTAAATTTGACTGTCATTTAAGCACTGTTGTGAGTCCTGTGCAGTTTCACGTATTATGGTGCCATCCCACAGCAAGACGCTAGAGGGCGTATCGCGCTCGGGGTATGGAGTAGCTTTGGGGCACCGAGGAAGAATAAAACTTCCTGTTATGAAGCTACGATAGCTCAACGTGTGTGCCTTTTGCTATTCTCTACCACAGGTCAGTAAAAACACCTTACAATGACTGTGCAATACAGACCATATGAGGTTGTTATGAGAGACTTGTACAGGCCGGCAAAAGAAGCCGTTTGTGAAGCGATTGGTGTGTAAATCGTGGCTTATTGATGTCTGCTAAGCGATGCTAATGCTAGCGGACTTGGCTAATGTGGAGTAGAGTGGGGAAGCTAACCAAAACTAAATGAGAAACTGCTGGACTCACATGTGAACTTTTACTCATGTGCACTCTATGAACAGTCATATGTTATTCTTCTGGTTATGATGTTTAGTTAAAGTACAGTTTTGGTGGTTTAATACCGAAACCAGTAATGTAATTTGGTAAGGTGACTTAGTGAGTAATGGCGACTGTCGATGAATGACTCTTGATGAGAGAGAAGCGCCATGAAAGGAGCATTGCATTTTATATAGCTGATAGTTTGCATTATAGCATTAGATGTGTTTGTTTTATGAACAAAGCTAATTAATTGTGTAAACAAAATGGAACAACAGCTAAAGGTATGTAAAAGTACAGTTCATTCAGGCACTTAATGCTGTAATAGGTGTTTCAATGGTTAAAAGCAAATGTGTTACTGTCTGTTACACATGTAGTTAAAAGGATCGAGTTCAGAACAGCAGTATGAGTGTGTTTATGTGTTTATCTTTAAAATGAATGAGTTCTTGTTGTACATTGTGATTATAATTTGTTGATGGACTCAAAGAGACTCTACTGAATAGTTTTATGAAGTTGTGGAAATGTTTTGTGATTCATATTGTCTTGACTCAGGAGCACGATGGCCATGTTTTGTAAAAGAGACTAAAGTGAAAGGCCATTGGTTTATATTCAGTTTAGTAACACTTGAGGTATGTTTATAGATTTTCTGGTGAAGAATAAAACTTCCTGTTATGAAGCTACGATAGCTCAACGTGTGTGCCTTTTGCTATTCTCTACCACAGCACCACACGTTGGCACAGGAAGCCAGTTGCCCCTCAGACGACAAACCTATGGAGGCAACAAATTTGGGGGCTCGTCCGGGATTAGCGCCCCCTGGTGGACGGGTGCTAATCAGCCAAGAACTGTGGGAGTCACATCCCTCTGACTAACAGAGCTAGCAACCAAAGCAACTGACTCCAGCAATCCACCAATGGCGACTCTACACGACCTACGGTGGGAGATCCAGCAGCAACTTCACCAGCTGACCAGTGCTGCCAACAGAGACTTGCTCTGTCAACTTGCAGTTTCCTGCAAAGAAGAAGTGGGTGACGATTTTCCTGGTGATGATGCCACGGAGGTGGAGTTCTTTGATTTCATCACTGACTCTTGAGAAGCAAACGACTAAAGAATCTCGAGGATCAGGGGATGTCTCGTCTGCTGGTGTTTCGTGACCTCATTGATGAACTGCAAGCGGCACAGGTAACTGTTGAACACAACCAAGCGTCGGATGAAGAGGATGCTGCTTCGGTATCAGAGACTGAACCACCTGTAGTAGCATCAGTAGTGAGTAAGAAAGTATCAAAATCAGTATTTGCTGATCCAGCGACTGGTTTAATAAAACTGACTGATGTAGCTGCATTGTTACCACATAGAGACTTTAAGATGCATGGTGGTCACATCTCAGATTTGGACTCTGACTTGAGTTTTAACAGTATGTGTAAGCAAATAGATGAAGGGCTGGCCGAGGGTTTCTCAGAGGCTGAAATTTTAAGGACCGTGCTTAAGATAATTAAGCCTGGTACCTTAAAAGACATGCTTATGACCAAAGATAGCCTGACCCTGGCTGAGCTAAAGCGTTTCCTCAAAGCACACCTTAGGGATAAAAGCAGTACTGAATTATTCCAGGAATTGAGTAACGCAAAACAACATGACAGAGAGAGCCCACAACAGTTTATGTACAGACTGATGGGGGTGAAACAACGTATTATGTTTGCTTCTAAACAAGGTACAGACTTTCAATATGACAGCAAACTGGTGCAGGGAGTGTTTCTTCATTCACTCTACCAGGGAGTGAATGAAAAATGCTCATACATCAGACGAGACCTTCAACCCCATATCTCAGACATGGGTGTGACTGATGACTTTATTCTCGAAGTGATTACGAGGTCACTGAGAGAAGACACAGAGAGGAAAACTAGGTTGGGCCAGGCCTATAAACAAAAGACAATCAGTGTCAACACCGCCCAGCAGGATAGCGATAGACAAAATGCAGGTCAGATGCAAGCCGAGGTACAGGCTAATCGCACTGCTATACAGGAGCTGACTGCACAAGTGTCATCTTTGGCCAGGAGCTTAGAGAAAGCCCTCACACCTGTTGTGAATGTGGCAACAGAAAACACTTATCTGCCTCCGCCACGTCCAAAACAGCCAGCCAAGCCGGAAGTTAAAGGCAAATGCCACCAGTGTACATCCCAAGGAAATGACACTTGCTCACACTGTTTCCGGTGTGGAAAAGAGGGACACAGGGCTATTGGCTGCTTACAGAAGGGTAATCTGTCGGGAAACCGGGTGAGGTCACTGGGGGGGGACCACCAGTGACCGCAGATAATGCAGAGTCCCCCATTACAGAGAGGCTGCACCCTAAAGAGGAAATCTCATCTACCAAGTCCACCAAACCACACCAAGTGTCCAGAAGGGAGCGTGTGGCCCAGCTGATTGGTGGTAGGTGCATGGTAACATGCTGCTTGGATGGGGTCAAACTCCAGATGCTATTGGACAGTGGGGCCCAGGTAAGCATAGTGGATAAGTCTTGGGTGCAGAAAGCTTTACCCAATGTACCAATTCAACCACTAGAAAGCCTACTGCAAGACCACCCCCTCAAAGTCACTGCAGCTAATGGAACAGATGTACCTTTCGATGGGTGGATAGAAGTCCTTCTTGAAATCACAAGTAGCAAACATGGCTCAGTTGCTCTTCATGTCCCGATGCTAGTGAGCCAAGTGGGTGTGAGCAGCCCATTACTAGGTTTCAACGTAATCCAAGAGATTATTGCAGGAAACAGTGATCAGACTGCTAAGGCCAATTTAGTGGATCTATTGTCAGAGGCTATGAAAATTAAGAAAAATAGCATTGAAACTCTTGTCTCTGTTGTTCACACAATGCCACACCAGGAAGAGTCAGAACGCTCAACAGTGAGAGTGGGAAAGAAAGGACTCACCATCCACAGCAGTCGGGTCTGCGAGGTGAGATGTCGAATTAGAGCTTTTGCTGCAGGTGGAGTCATGTTGTTTGAGCCAGATATAGAGTGTAGCTTGCCAGATGGGTTGGAGTTGTTTCCTGCTCTTGTTGATGTACCGGCTGGTGCCTCTAAGATTGTAAGAATCCCAATCCAAAATCCCACAAAGCATGATGTTTTCTTGCCTCCGAAAGCAGTCTTGGGATTCATCGAGGAAATTGTTGGAAGTACACCGGTGAACATTCATCCAGTTACCCAGAAGTCAACAGAGCCACTCAGTGACCCTCTCCTCTGCACTACTCAAGTAAGTTCAAACCATGATGGATGGAGTGTGGGAAGAGGAAATTACAGGACTGCCCAGGGTGAAGAAAAATGGCACCCTGATGTCAGTTTAGACCATCTGTCTGAGTCTGACCAAAGCAAGGTACGGCAATTGCTTTATGAGGAATCAGATGTGTTTGCTCGTGATGAAGGACACATTGGATGCATCCCTGGCTTACAACTAAAAATCAACACAACCGACAATACTCCAGTCCAGAAGAGCTACAATTCCATCCCACGACCACTGTATAAAGAGGTAAAGGACTACATCCAAAACCTCTTAAACAGGGGGTGGATCAGGAAATCTGTGTCGGCCTATTCCTCGCCAGTGGTGTGTGTGCGGAAGAAGGACAACAGTCTGCGCCTTTGTGTTGACTTCCGGGAGCTCAACCGTAAGACCATCCCAGACCGTCATCCACTACCGAGGATCCAAGATCTGTTGGACAGCCTGGGGGGCAACTCATGGTTCTCCATCCTGGATCAAGGGAGTGCATACCATCAAGGTTTTGTGAGTGAGGAGTCAAGACACTTAACAGCCTTTAGCACCCCGTGGGGACTCTACGAATGGGTGCGAATACCCTTCGGATTGACAAACGCTCCAGCCGCATTTCAGAGGTGCATGGAGGGAGTCTTAGAGGGCATCAGAGATGAGTGCTGTGTGCCTTATTTGGATGATGTCCTTTGTTATTCAAAAACCTTCGATGAACATGTGAACCATCTGAGACAAGTATTTCACCAAATGCGACAACATGGTATCAAGCTTCGGCCCACCAAATGTGAACTCTTCAAGAAACAGATCCGATACATCGGTCGAATGGTTTCAGGAGAAGGGATTCAGATCGACCCGAAGGATTTGGAAGCAGTCTTGGCCCTGAAAGATAAGAAACCCCGCACTGTCGGAGAGATCCGGACATTGCTTGGATTTCTGAGTTATTACCGGTCCTTTATCCAAGACTTCTCACGATTGGCAAGACCCTTGTTTGAACTTCTCCAGAGCCCAACTGAGACAAGCAGTGCCGTCCGACCTCAGTCTGGTAAGGGAAAGGGTCAAGTAATTAAAGGGAACAAGGGACAACTCCCCTCCCGTACACCTGTAACTTGGACTAATGAACATCAAACTGTGGTATCAAGGTTGGTGGAGATGCTGACAAACCCTCCCATCTTAGCCTATCCAGACTTTGATCTTCCATTTGTGCTACACACAGACGCGTCAAATGAAGGACTAGGAGCTGTGTTATACCAACACCAAAACAACAAACTGCGCGTCATTGGGTACGGGTCTAGAACCTTAACACCTGCCGAGAGGAATTACCACCTACACTCTGGCAAACTTGAGTTCCTGGCCCTTAAATGGGCTATTTGCGACAAGTTCCGGGATTACCTGTATTATGCACCAACCTTCACAGTCTATACAGACAATAATCCCTTGACCTACATCCTGAATTCAGCAAGACTAAACGCTGTGGGTCACAGGTGGGTTGGGGAATTGGCCGACTTCCATTTTGATATCAAGTATAGGCCCGGAAAGAAGAATGCGGACGCTGACATGTTGTCCAGGTACCCAGTGAACCTTCAGCAGCAGATGGAGGATCATACAGAAACGATGTCACCAGAGGTGGTCTCTGCAGTGTGGCAGGGAACCAAAATGGCACAAAATGATGAGGTCCCCTGGGTTGCTGCATTGCAATTAAACGTTGATGGTGGAAACACTGTGCCTTCAAACGGTGTCTCAAGCATCATACCCAAAGATATCAGAGCAGCACAACAAGAAGATCCAGCTATTAGAGAGGTTGTGTCTCTGAAGCAGAGAGCATGGACTCCGAATGAAAAAGAGAAGAGAGCAATGTGTAAACAGACAAGGAGACTACTCTATGAGTGGAACAAGCTAGAGGTAGAAAATGGACTACTCTATCGGAAAACACATCAAAACGTACAACTGGTCCTCCCGGAAAAGCTCAAATTGGAGGTACTGAAGAGCTTGCATGACGACATGGGGCATGTAGGTTCAGACAAGGTTATCCACCTTGCCCGAGAACGGTTCTACTGGCCGTACATGCAACAGGATATTGAGGACTATGTGACAAAAAAATGCCCTTGCATAAAACAGAAACATCCCAGTGTCCCACAAAGAGCTCCAATGGCATCCCTCACCAGCAGTGCACCATTTGAGCTAGTTTCCATTGACTACTTGCACCTGGAGCCAAGCAAAGGAGGGTATGAGTACATCCTTGTCCTTGTCGACCACTTTACGCGCTTTGCACAGGCATACCCAACAAGGAACAAATCGGGAAAGACAGCTGCTGAAACGTTATTTCAGGACTTTATTCCTCGGTTTGGGTATCCAGAAAAGTTGCATCACGATCAAGGACGTGAGTTCGAGAACAGCCTGTTCCAAAGACTACAACAACTGTCAGGAATTGCACATTCACGAACCACCCCTTACCATCCTCAATGCAATCCAGTGGAACGACTAAATCGGACACTTCTCCAAATGCTGCGTACCCTACGAGAAGAGAAAAAGAGTGAATGGAAAGATCATTTGCCTCAGATTGTGCACGCATATAATTGCACAAGACATGAAGCAACAGGATACTCTCCATTTTTCCTCTTGTATGGCAGGGCTCCACGGTTGCCAGTCGATTTGCTGTTTAGCCAAAGGAAAGAGACTGAGGCACGTAACCACCAAACCTTTGTACAAAAATGGGCCGAGAGGATGCGAGTGGCTTATCAAATAGCTGCAGACAACAGCCTTAAGTCCTCAGCCAAAGGCAAGAAACAGTACGATAGACGTGTAAAAGGGGTCACTCTCCAGCCAGGTGATAGGGTATTGGTGAAAAATCTGTCAGAGAGAGGAGGGCCAGGGAAATTGCGTGCCTATTGGGAGAAGGTCGTACATCGCGTGGTGGAGAGAGTGAGAGATGGGCCAGTCTATAAGGTGCAGCCAGAGAGAGGAAGTAAGACCATGCGCATTCTGCATAGAAATCTACTGCTGCCAGTAAATGACCTACCTCTTGAAGAAGAACTTCCCGTGGACGAAAAGACCAGATGGAAGGGACAAAAACAACCTGAAAAATATGTTGACCAAACAGCAACAAGTAGCTCTGATGAGGAAGATGAGTATACTTACCATCGTGACCTCCGGAGCAGGATCCCATGCTACAGACTCGCAGACCCTTGCCAGCAAGATCCTGTTATTCTACAGGAGCGTCCTCAGCAACGGGAAACTGTCATGGCACAGCGGAAATCGCTAACTCAGCGCAAGTTAAATGCAACAGCCAGAGAGTTCTGTCCTACTAACAGGCAGGAATCTGAGGGCGAGCAGGACATTGTGGAGACTGAGGAGTTGGTCAAAACAAGGTCTGACCAAGTGGATGAAATGGATGGAGGAAACATAGGAGAAAACGACAAGGTAAGGAGGTCACAGAGGAGAGGGCGACCAGCAGAAAAACTCACATATGACACTCTGGGTCAGCCATCATACCGCCATTGGAGAACGGACATGAACGCCCTCTCAGCCAGCCAACCCTACGTGTCCAATCCCGGCTTTCCATCCTCCTTTTACCCCATCCATCCCCAACCATACTACCACAACTGGTACACTCTCATACACTGACGGGTCCACACAAATAGAAACAAATGTCAGGAGACATTCTTTGAGTGGGAGAGAGTGTAGAGGGTTGAAATGATCTCACTTCTGAGATTAAGTATCAAACGGTGATAAAGATAAAAACAGTCACCCCTAAAGTTTTTTGTTTTGTTACATTTGTAAATTTGACTGTCATTTAAGCACTGTTGTGAGTCCTGTGCAGTTTCACGTATTATGGTGCCATCCCACAGCAAGACGCTAGAGGGCGTATCGCGCTCGGGGTATGGAGTAGCTTTGGGGCACCGAGGAAGAATAAAACTTCCTGTTATGAAGCTACGATAGCTCAACGTGTGTGCCTTTTGCTATTCTCTACCACAGGTCAGTAAAAACACCTTACAATGACTGTGCAATACAGACCATATGAGGTTGTTATGAGAGACTTGTACAGGCCGGCAAAAGAAGCCGTTTGTGAAGCGATTGGTGTGTAAATCGTGGCTTATTGATGTCTGCTAAGCGATGCTAATGCTAGCGGACTTGGCTAATGTGGAGTAGAGTGGGGAAGCTAACCAAAACTAAATGAGAAACTGCTGGACTCACATGTGAACTTTTACTCATGTGCACTCTATGAACAGTCATATGTTATTCTTCTGGTTATGATGTTTAGTTAAAGTACAGTTTTGGTGGTTTAATACCGAAACCAGTAATGTAATTTGGTAAGGTGACTTAGTGAGTAATGGCGACTGTCGATGAATGACTCTTGATGAGAGAGAAGCGCCATGAAAGGAGCATTGCATTTTATATAGCTGATAGTTTGCATTATAGCATTAGATGTGTTTGTTTTATGAACAAAGCTAATTAATTGTGTAAACAAAATGGAACAACAGCTAAAGGTATGTAAAAGTACAGTTCATTCAGGCACTTAATGCTGTAATAGGTGTTTCAATGGTTAAAAGCAAATGTGTTACTGTCTGTTACACATGTAGTTAAAAGGATCGAGTTCAGAACAGCAGTATGAGTGTGTTTATGTGTTTATCTTTAAAATGAATGAGTTCTTGTTGTACATTGTGATTATAATTTGTTGATGGACTCAAAGAGACTCTACTGAATAGTTTTATGAAGTTGTGGAAATGTTTTGTGATTCATATTGTCTTGACTCAGGAGCACGATGGCCATGTTTTGTAAAAGAGACTAAAGTGAAAGGCCATTGGTTTATATTCAGTTTAGTAACACTTGAGGTATGTTTATAGATTTTCTGGTGAAGAATAAAACTTCCTGTTATGAAGCTACGATAGCTCAACGTGTGTGCCTTTTGCTATTCTCTACCACAGCACCACACGTTGGCACAGGAAGCCAGTTGCCCCTCAGACGACAAACCTAGGGAGGCAACATATGTATATATGTACAGTATCAGCAAATGTTTGGACACACTTACTGGGGTTAGGTTAATTGGAAACTCTAAATTGCCCATAGGTGTGAATGAGAGCATGAATGTGAGTGTGAATGTTGTCTGTCTCTCTGTGTTAGCCCTGCAACAGGCTGGCGAGCTGTACAGGGTGTACCCTGCCTCTCGCCCTGTGTCAGCTGGGATAGGCTCCAGCCCCCCCACAACCCTAAAACAGGATATATATATATATATATATATATATATAATCCTACCTTATGTGACGTAAGTAATTGTGTTTTATTTTGTTTATTTTGTTTTTTTCCCTAGAGAAACTTGCTAAGCCTGACAGGGGATAGGTACGGCATAACCCCAAATACAGCCCAGCCACAAAGCGAACCAAATATTTCAAATAACAACAGAGGACCAAATGCACCTCCTTCTAAACTAACCAGCGTGCACCAACCTGACTTCTCTCCTCCCTACATTAAATAGATGGAAGTTAAATGGCTACAGACATAAAAACCACTACTGTAGCTCCCAAACAGGACACAGTGAGCGTTACTTGTAGTGAGCTGGTAACACTGCATTGAATTACTATATAGATCGTAATTATTTCATCTGACTGGCTTCACCACAGATAATCTTTTTCCTTTTGCTACATCAAAGCAGCTCGTGCTGTTTCTGCCACTTCCATTTTGATGTCAAGAAGAGGAAGAAGGCTTCAAAGAAGTGGCGTTCGTGCTGTCAGTGCACAGGCTGCCAATCATGCTCATGTGGTTTTAAAGCAACGTGTCTTCACCTTGAAATATGTATTGTTGTTTAGAGAAGTGCATTAGTGTATGCTAAGGTTTGTTATTAAAATTATTGAGTTCTGTTTTCTATTTTGATGACCACCTACACCCTTACAGTCCTGGGTCATCATCTTTGCTGCTATACATTTCCCTCATAGAGAAATTTTTTTCATATTTCTGCCTCTGGCTCTTGCTAAGGCTCTGTCTTATCTCTGATACAGATCCTTAAAAATCTTTTAAAATCTATAAAGTGCAGATTAATTTTATATTCAAATTAGATTGTCATGATTATTATCTTTTCATTTATTATTTTTTAATACTCACACTGCCAAGTGTACATTAGAGACACTGAGTTACCTAATTATGAGATCTGGCTGCTTAACTATGATTTGGAAGTTTAGCTCATAGAGCAGTGCTGTAGTTTTTTTGTTTTTGTTTTGTTTTGTTAGTTTTTTTGTTTTAATAGGACTTTTAATTAGGATAGAGTGAAACATCTCCACAGAGGTATCTGTTTTTGACTATGAACAGATTAAGCTGTTTCAGCCTGTACCCACTGTTTTTGCTGAGATTTGTCTGAAGGTTGATAAGCTACGATTATCATAATATTTTATCCCAACTGTCACAGAGCAGAGGACTGAAACCTTTTTTTTTTAAATCATACTGTGTGATTACAGACACAATGTGAAGTTCATTATTCTCTTAAATAAAACTTTAATGACAAAGGTGAACAGCTGTGCTTCTTTCCTGACTCAGGAGGTAGAGCAGGTCATCTACTAATCAGAAGGTTGGTGGTTTGATTCCTGGCTGCTCCAGTCTACATGCCAAAGTATCCTTGGGCAAGATACTGAACCCCAAGTTGCTCTCTGATGCAACTGTCGGCGTATGAATGTTAGATAGAAAGCACTTTGATATAAAAATCAGTGCTTGTATGAATGTGTGAATGGGTAAATGCAAACTTGCTGTGTAAGCACTCTGAGTGCTCAGCTAGAGCAGAAAAGCACTATATAAGAACTAGTCCACTTACCATTTCTAAGACATGACAGTATTTGTCTTAATAAAGGTGGGCTGATGATTTATGTTAGTGTATGTTAATATTTATTACAGCGCAGGCTGAAAGTGTAACGGTGAACCTGAGAGAAAGTAAACATATATTACAACAACATTCAGGTGATGCCTTTACCCTGTGAAATGTGTGGAGACTGCGCACACACATTCACACAAAGCTACGTAATGGACTCTGTCGCTATGGTTACATCGTATCGTACATTAGTAAACAAGTTCCAAAGATACCGCCACAGCCCTGCGCCTCCTTTCAAATCGTTACATATCTTTGTTTGTTACAAAGACTGAAGATGTTTCTAAAAAGTATCGCCAGGCCGTTGCTATGGTGGTTGCTATGGATGCCTGAGTGGCGCGTCCGGTTCCTGCTGTCAGCTGTCTGCTGCAGGAGGGCTGCCTTCCGTTTCACAGCGCCGCCGCTCTGCTGTAACTCCAGTTCAAACGCCTCTTTGAGCCCTTACCTCACCATCATAATTCAATTTCATTAAAACCTCTAAGTATCTGGTATAAAAAGGGAAATGAAGCGGGCAGAGATTTGATGATGAAGACTGAGGGGTCTGCCGCTGACGTTTTACAGTCCTGAATGACTCCCTGTGCATTCACATAATTCATGAAAGCAGAGCTTAGACTGCACATTAATTCACTCTTACTGTTTCATTTTTGATCTTGGTGCCTTTGCATATGTCATGAATGAGTCTGACCTGCTGGAGGTTTAATAGGGCAGGTGGAGGGTACAGACATGAATGTTCACATCCATCTTTTCCTTTTCATGCAAGAAGCCTGGTTTGATTTTAGTTTGCTTTTATATTTTTGACCTAAATGTTGAATATGACTATGATGGACTGGAGACCTGCCCAGGGTGCACCCTGACTTCACCCAAGTATCCCAGGATAGAGCCAAGACCCTGGGATGGATAATAAGTGTCATGGTCCTGGGCTGGTGACCCGGTGTGTTTAGTTCCTTTTTGTGTAGTTAAGTTTTTTGTTTGATTTCTGGTTGTGTTTACTGGTTTTTCTTATAGTTTAGCTTCTCGGTTTGTTATGGTTTTGTATTCTATTTTTGGTTTAGTTTTTTGTATTTCATTCTGGTTTTCCCTTTGTCCTTGTCATCCTGTGTCTCTGTGTTCCTGTGTCTGCTTTTCTCAGTGTGTCTGTCTCCCTGTGTTTTAGCCCTTTTGTATTTAGTTTCCTTGTGTGGCGTTTAGGTTCCCCTTTCCTTTGTGTTTTGGTGTCTCTTGTGTCTGTTCCCCAGTAGATGTTATTCCTCGTGTTCTGTTACGTCTGCGTGTGCGTCATGGTTGGCCACTTCCTGTTTTAGTTTGACAGTCTTGTGTTCCCTGTGCTTTGTGTTTGATTTTGCTTCCTTTGTGTTATTAGTTCATTTGATTCACCTGTTGCTCCCTGCTGTGTCCACGCATCCTAATTACCTTGTGTGTATTTAAGCCCTCAGTTTTCTTCTGTTCATGGTTGCATTGTAGTCTGTGATATCTACTTCAGTTTGTAGTGAAAGGGACACAACTAAAAGTCAGCTCTGTCTCATGTGACCTGCTATTGGGTCCACCCCTGCTAGGCACACAGCCTCACCGTGACAATAAGTGGTTATGAAATGAAGACTGATATTGAATGTAAATGTTAAATAAAAATCCACTTAGTATGTAATTCCCTAGGTATTTGTAAGATTCAACAAGAATAATATGGATGACATTTACAGTGTGAATTACTAACCCTAACTGTAACCTGAGCTCCAACAGTAATGCCCAAGATTTATGGATATTTTATTAATATCATATTGTGTCAGCCCTACTGCAAATATGACTCTTCATAGCTCCTGCTTTATACAGTCACTTTGTATGAAACTTGACCCCATGTGTGTTAGAAAGGTAATAATTCAGTGATAAAAAAGGTATCCTTTAAATATAGTCAGGATAATTATGACTATAATCACTGTTTAAAAATGAATTTCCTTTCCCAAATGTGCTGTAAATAACTGCTGCTCACAACAGCTGAAAACATGAGCACAGCTCACTGAGTTATTGAATAAAAACATCTGTAACTGCAACGCTCAAAGGAAGAAGACCCAATGCAGGACCCACAGAGACTGGGTAACAGTGAGAAACCCAAAGCTTTAGTTACAAACAGGGTCACACATACAGAGATCACAATGCAGTAAAATATAACTGCAGTCTGTAGAGACAGAGAGAGACTGATGCTGTGAAGTTTCATCTTTAGCTCTACTTTCATAATGTGCACTATGAAAAAAGTCAGCCTTCCCTTTTTCCTTGCTGTGTATTCTGTAGGTGGAGGTTATTGTGGTGCCCTCCGCTCCTCTCAGCTCCTCCCCTCACACTGCGCCTGCACTGTCGGCACTCCTCGGAGCATCATTAACACAGAGCAAAGTTTCTTGCAGGTAAGAAGTTCTGAAAAAAATAAAAATAAATCGTCGCTATATGTAACACGTGTAATGATATTTTTCCAAGACAGAAAAATAGAAAGACAAGCATTTCAAGTGGTCAGTTTATGATTTGTATCTTTTTTAAGCGATAACTTGTTACATCATTTAGACATTTTAGAACATGTTTTTGTTGTTGTTGTTTCGTGTCAGTTTTTGAGTTGAAGCTTTTGAGTTTGAGTCAAAAGTTTAAGGTTTAGGGTTTAATCTGAGAACCACTTAAACCCGAGAGCTTCATCTTTAAAAATGTGACCCTCCGCCGTTTTCAGTAAAAACGCGTGTCCCCGGTGGTTAAGTTGAGGTGAGGGTAACTTAAGACAATAGGTGTATGGGCTGCCTGCTTGTTATACGGGGAGGTGGTTGTGATGGTGGCTTGCTAATTGTTACTAGCAAACAGTTCCGGTTAGGAAGCCATTCTGTTACGACAATAGCTTCCCCAATGACTCTTAAAAACAAGCTATCAGGCCACAGCCAGCACCTTCACAAATGTGATGACTAGATAATGACAAATGTTTTCAATGACTGACCCCTGCTGTGCATTATTTTACATACCTTCTAATCGATCCAGTCCTTTTTTTTTTTTTTCTTCAATATCTGCTGCCCTCTTAGCCAGATCTGGGAAAAAAAAGACATTTTAATGTCATTCAACATTAATTTGGACAAAAAAAGTTGAAAATTAGATTTGAGATATTTAGCTGAGAATCTGTTTTTTAATTGCATAGAAACCAATTTTTTTCATGAACTGGTAATTAAATGTTGATTGTAGCATTTTTTAAATTTCATAAATTATAATAAATTAAACAAAAGGCATAAATCCAAAAAAAAGGGGACAGCTGTAAAATAGCTGGAGTATTTATTTATTTTTTTGTTGAAATCTTCCATTCAGTAATAGGTAAAGCTGTATCTTGCATATACTAACAAAGCATATTACTTTCCATTAGTTTCTGATAGTATGTCGAAGTGGACAAAAGTGTCCTGAATTTCAAGACAGCAAAGTAAGGCATAATTTTAGATCCAGTCATATGCGGCCTTGAGATCAATAAAGGCTATGAAAAGTGGGTTTCTTGATTTTCTCGAGAGTTCCAGTGTCTGGTGTAGAGTAAATGTGGCAGCACTTGTTGATCTATTTTGCTCGAAACCAAATTGAGTAGACAAAAGAAGTTGTCCATATGCTTCTCTGAACCTGGCTGTAATGACCCCAGATACTTTGGAAATCGTTGCAATTATGCTGAGACCTTTATAGTTTTCAGCAGAGGTTTTACTCCTCTCTTGTGGTGACAGGCAATGGATGAGCACTAGAAGCACAATAGAGTTGATCCTCTGATCTTGTGTATTTCAGCTGTTCTGAGTACACTTTGCCTCAGCCTTCACATCTGCCGGTATTCAGCCTTTTGATACTAGTTTCCTCTTAACAATACGAGACATGGTCAAGTGTCTTTTCATGTAAGGAGTGATTCCTTGATTTGCAAATATGGAGAATCACTATATGCAAAACACAGTCAAGTTGAAGTCAAGGCACCAGTACATCGCACAAAGGACAAGGAAGCTTAGCTGATTAATGTTGACTGCAAAAAATGGACAAGACAGTCAGAAATCTTCAAGATTTGTGTACCCCATCACAATTTAAATTTATTGACGTTGCCAAGTGTGAGAGTTTAGTCCAGGCAAAAATGCATATGGGAAACCCACAACAGCAGTGAAACTTGGGTTTTGCCTTAAAGGAGCAGTCAAGGTCCTGATTGCTACCTGGATATTTAAGGTGTGCGATTGTGCACCATAACACGCCTAAACCTTTGTTGACAAGAGTGAGAAATTTTGCACGCAGATCACTGTGTACAGCGGACCTGGCAGTAACCTTTATGAATGGGAAATCCCCACCAGCAATCAGCTGATCATGCCAAATGAGCATGTGAATTTATGTCCCTAGAGGAAAGTTGTTGTGTTTAAAGATTTGGCCATGTGCTCTGGTGTAGTAGCACGCTTTGTAAAAGGTGATGCGTGATTGGCTGTTCTGTGACATAGTTTCCTGGTTGAACCATTCAGTCCCAGCCTATCGCACAATCTGGCATTTAAATGACAATTTAAAATGGATCCTGTGGATAAGCGGGTGAAACATGATACAGCCAGGTGCGACACATTTTTGACCTGGAAGGTGGACAACAGTCAGCTCTCAAAGCATGAGAGCATGAAAGAGCTTGCTACCGAGGTGAGTAGTCAGCCTCAGCCTAGGCAGCCGCCAGCCCCTCAGCCTTCACCACGTGTTACACACCTGGATGCTGGGAAAATTCACACTCCTCACCTAAAGCTCAAGAATTTTCACACACCTGTAAAAATCCAGGACTATGATTGGACAAACTCTTATGAAGACTGCGGGGCAGAGAAGAAGGCAATGAAATTCTTTGGAGTAAAAATGTCGGAAGGGGAAGCGTTGTAAAGGGGAAGCATCATGTTTGACTTTTGAGACCTATAAGAATGCAAGCAGAAATCCCATCAATGGGGACATTTATGACTCCTTGTCACCATTGGAAAAGTAGCTATGCAAGTTATTAACCCATATAGAAATCAGGGGGAACAGAGGCAGAAAAGTACCAGTTTGTTTTTATTTTTTGACAGAATGAAGGTGTCAGTTGACTTGTTTGGTGAAAAGGCTTTTGTATCTGCTGAAAATTCTTACCATTTTGCATTTTTGGGTGGAATAAACGATACGCAGTTGTGGCTCTCAACAAAAAATATGTAGATGAAAGCAAAACAGAAAACCCTGAGTTTCTGTGGGCAGTTAAATTTAAGAAAACAGGTTGCCACACCACGTTGCCAACTTCTGGACCTTAGTAAACAAGAGCTGGAGCAAGTTGCAAGGTTCATGTGGCATGGCATCAGAGTTCACCAGGACTTTAACAGACAGACAAAACATTTCAGACTGACAAGATAGGCAGGCTGCTGTTTGCAATAAAGCAGGGCACCGGTACCTTAAAGGAGAAGAACCTCAACACCACTGATCGTTCTGTCGCTGATATGCATGTATCATCATGTGTCTTCTATTTGTTCTATCCTGTTTTACAGACTGTGCAATGATATTGTGTGCCATTCATTTTTACATGTGACTAGTGCTTGCAAGTGCCACTGTTTTTTTTTTTTTTGGGGGGGGGGGGGGGGGGGGGGTATGCAAAGTCTACTGTAGCTGTAATGTTGTTCAGATAGTGGTTAACACTCTTCCGTCTCTGCACAAAGGTGTGAAGCCTCACTGTGTGGGTTTCCTCCCACCTCTCCTGCAAAATCAGCTGAGAGAGGCTGCTTTGACTTTTGGACTACCAAGCACTAATATGATTATATTTTATAGCTGACCTCCTATCAAGGTGTCAGCATGTACCAGAGAGCCAGAACATTCAAGGCACTAACGCTGATGAAATTGTTTCGATATAAAAAGAAAGTTGTTGAAAGTTAACTTTTTTTGCAGCCCTAGTCTGCATACCTGTACAATCTACTGATGTCCAATACCAGAGTCATGCCATAACATCTACAATTCAATTTTTGCATTTTTTTTTTATTAGAAATGGCCAGAAATTCATCAGCTCACTTCAGATTTATAACCGAGGCCAGAACAAAAATTCTCTTATTTTTCCTTCTGTACAGTACAACAATGGGACAACGGTCTTTTTGATTAAAAAATTAAACAAAAAATGTTTTCATGCACATAGTTTTATTACACCTTTAATGTGTGACATCATCATCACAAGCAGTATATCATGGTATATGACTGAGCAAAAATAATTTGGACTGAAAGCCAGGATCATATCAGTGCTAGAAGACCTTAAAACAGGATCCAGACTACATCCAGTTTTCATAACTTTAAATGGAAACTGATTTCAAAATAAGATCAGTCTCCCAGTCAAGATGTGCTTGTTTTTCTGGTGCATTGTTAGTATTGTTAGTGTATTTAAAAGGTTCCTCTTGAAGGATAACCACATTTCCAATGTACTGCTTTGCATAAATGTATTGTAAATCACTCCTAGAAACAAACAAAGAAAGCATGGACACTGCGCAGATCAGTGATGCTTCGGACCTTTCTCACAAAAATTCTCAAAGTGAAAGTCACTCACGAGTCAGTTGATTTAACGGACGATGAACTAGAAAATCGCGAAGCTCCATCTGCCTCCTTCACCACCGTTCTCTCTCCTCCCTCATCTTCACCTCATCCTCTTCCCCGTCACCTCAAGTCTCATCTCCTGAACTGAAGTCAGGGCTCTGACATGCCAAAACATGCATAAAGATACTTATGTATTCCAGATATTGTTGCAGTTACTGATTTTCAGCAGATCAGACATGCAACCCTGCCGTCTATGGACAGCTGACAAGAACTGGCTAAACAACAACAGCTGGTTGTAAGCTAACGGTACACCAGATAATGTTAGGCTCAAGTGTCCTAAAAAAAAAATCACACTTTCCCTCTGATAAACAGCTTGATTACGTTCTCACATCATATGAGAGTCTGACAACATTAGACAAATTTCAGAAAGTTTCAGCGACACCAGCTAACAGTGGCCAAAACAGCAGTGCCTACTATAATGCATGTAAAAGTTCAGCATGTCCCCAACAGCACACTTCGGTATCACTGTCATTGGACAGAAATGAGCTTCACTGACTCATCGACTCATTGCACTCCTTTCACAAAGTGTTACAGCCTCCTCCACTGTTAAGTTATATAAAAATTCATTCAGGTGCTCGAGCATGTGATCATTTTTTGTGTTATTAGTTTATAGTTTGGCTGGACTGTATGAGGTTGAAGGCCTTAGACCTTAGGCCTAGGCAGAGGAGGAGGGAGTTTCTTTGTCTAGTCCTCATGGCAGAAACAGGAGAGAGCTTCAATGTTTCAATGTTCTAGGAGACCCAGAGATGCCACTGGTTTCAACCTACTCCATTATCTTCCTTTAATTGTTGAAACACATTTTTGGAATGAATAAAGAAAGTGTAGGCAAGCTGAGTTGGTCAGCATCCTCTCAGCAATCCAGATTTATGGCTGGCACTGAAGCAGGAAAAAATAGTTTAAAAAACTTAGCATTAAATAGTTGGATGCTTCACACCTGGCACTATGAGGTAAACAGTTATCTGACAGCCTGCATTCACTAGATAAATACCGGCCAGAGTGTTTGACAGGACTGATGAGTGAAAATATCGCCAAATAATTCACACTTTTTACTATTCCTGATTTATTGCTAAGTGTTTATTATTACAAAAATGTTGAAATGCAGTGTGTACAAAGATGTTTTTATACACAAACAGAATTTGAAACACGCTGGTCGGCCGTGGCCATTATGAGGTAGCCCTTAAGATCCACTTATCTTTTTTCTGTTTCTCTTGGCTGCTGTACTTCTTATTTTAGGCGTGGAGCTGACTTGCTGGCTCTGGAGAGTTAATGTCCCATGCACCATTATTTTTTGGCATCTGTTCCGGGTTTGTACGAGCTTTTTCAACCAGCCTTCAGCGAGTGGTTTTGTAGCAGCCTCCAGGTTTCTTGCATGTAAATATTGTATGTGCTGCGGGTTTGATACTGAAGGCGCATCAAAATGTGGAGTGCAAAACCTTGAAATTCCTGGCTTATACATAAAATCATCCCGGGCACGTTTCACTTGGGTCGCACCAAATCTGACGTCACTCCGGTGACCCATCTGGATTTGGGAACTCAAATATTCCAATATTCTCCTTTAACTTGGATTGATTGCAGTTCCAATCGGCACAACAGGTCCACCTGTCTTTCTTTGGTCACTTGAACATCTTCCAGCAAAAAAAAAAAAAATACAGGAAACTTCGAACACTGACAAATGCTTAAAATGTACACAAACAACACTGAACAAGATGGCGGCTTCTGTCGGAGATGCATGGTGATACATCAACATGCAGTGGGATTTTTATATTTTTGTGGCACACGACTGATCAGAGAAACAAAATTGCTTGTAAAAAAATATAAAATGAGACAAGCATGGCTAAAATAAACTTTAAAGAGCTTTATCGAAATAGTTCACAATCTGATCAAGTCTAAAGCCAGGACAAATCCATGGCATTCTCATCCTTAAAGGAAAGGGCTTGGAAATTAGGTTATCAATTCTTAAGTGGCATTTCATGCTACAAACTTGTCTCTTTCAAAAATAAAACAAAATTGCTTTTAGAGCCCTGTTAGAGTTTAGTGCTCTGTAATCCTCACATGGCATCATGCACGCTTACTCTGCCTTTGGCACTGTTTAGTACAGTTGAAATGAAAACAAGGGCAACAAGAACATGAAATTGGAAAAAGTACATCTCAGAGGCTGTGTAAAAGTACCCAATTAGTGTCAAAGGTCACAGAATAAGCTGTGTAATAGCATGATCTTGAAGAATCATAGTGGGCATTTGGGTGATTGTATAGTTTCATCTACAGTTAGCTGTGAATGAGGTTACTCCTTCAGAAATATAGTTTTACATGGTGAAGTTGAAAAAATTTCTATAGTCTACTGTAGGCTTAATTTTTTTGTCAGTATTTAACAGTATTGTTTACATTTAAATTTTTATTTTATTCATTTTTTTTTTGGACTGATCACTAATAATTCAGAACTGGTATGAGTTGTAGGTGAAAGAGCCAATGTCGAGTACTCAGACTGTCCCACCGAGAGATGAGAAACAAGAAATGGATGAAGGCAAGTTTTGAAAACAAAGATGCTTATAAATTTTTTTTTTATTTTATAAATTCTGTGTTATTAGAAACATTTTCAGAGTGTAGTTCATTACAAAAACTCAAATGAGTTAGAACAATGTCACTTGTCGTCTCCCCCTACCCCCAGATGGAGCTTCTGGACTCAATGACTGCAGTCAGCAGGAGAGTTCTGATGCAGATGGTGAGTTTTAGTGTTTCTCACACGAAGGCCTGATTTAGACTTCTTTGAATTTCTGTAGAGCTTCAACATAACCTACAGAAGTGGTCAGTGTTGTTGCCAGTATTTATGCTTGTGCTGGTGCATTATGTGTTAATTACTGTGTTGTATATGCGGTGCCAGCTGATGGAAGCAAATGAAATGCTGGGACTTTTTGTCCCTCATTGGTCCTTGCTCTTTGTTATGGTCCAGCTTTTATCAGGGGCAAACTGATTTTTCCACTTCTTTGTACATTCTCTCACATCAAGTCCAATAATTAAGTAATCTCTCTGCTTTATCTCAGCAAAATCTGATCTGTACAGTAACAGCTACTAATGTTTGTCACTTGCTGTTTCAGAAAAGAGCAAGGGACCAAGACTGGCTAAGAAGAAAAGAGGAAAAGCCAAAGCAAAGGGTAAGATATTTTAAGCTTTTAAACTATTTGGTGCTTTCAGAAAACACTAGTTTGAAGTCCATATGTTGCACGGTTACTGAGATACTGAAAACGTGATGGACAAAAGGGAAAGTGTCCGCTAAGTGTCTCCCTGTCCCTCGACAGGTGACACAATAAAACTGTTAATATTGATCATGAATTATTTTGTTCATTAGATATGCATTAATTGAATGTAATCTATATATTGCTTCATATTCATTGTTACTATTTATGATTTGTGGGTAAAAGGGCTAGTATAACCTGTACAAGTTCACAATCTGCAAGAACACTACCAGAATACTGATGGTAGGGTTCTGCTGGACATTAAATATTGTGAAATTAACATGAAGGAAAATGTGGTCTCTAAATGCCTTACGTATTTTAAAATCTGTGTGTATTAAAGGTCCCATGATTTACCACTTAGAGACCATCATTTTTAGAGTTAGTGGGCTTAAAAAATAGGACGGAAATCGAAATGCACATTTCAGTTTCTGTAAAGCTTTAAATTTAACTCTGACAACCTCTGCCCCCTCCTCTTCAAGTGAGGATTGGCCAATAGAAGCAGCACAACTCAACACACTGCAACACGTCAACACACTGCAACACCTTCTCTTCTTGTACATAAAAACAAAGCAGTTGGTTGCTAATTCACTTTTTCTTGTTCACAATAATTGTGGGACACAAATATTTTGAAACAAAATACCACTGTTTCTCTTGGTATTCCATAAAAATTCCCAAAATTATCCACTCAGTCCTGTATTATTCACAGTGTGCTTAGAACTCAAGCCGTGCTGCTCCACTGTGTTCCAACTGTGACTGGCGACTCTCGTTAAGCCCATTAATCATTATTTATTGACAGTGGCCTGTAGGGACATGAATGTAAGTCTGTGTTTCCAACAAGAGTTAAAGTAGAAAGTAGAACAAAAAAAAATCTTTGTAAACAATATGTATCAGTATATATAATATATGTATAATGGAGGACAGTATGACAAATTATGTTATAATCCACAGTATGGTTGTTTATCAAACTAATGCATAATTTTGAATAGGCCTGCTTGAATATGGAAAAATCATAATCAGGATTATTTTAATGAATATTGAAATCTTGATTGTTTCACACGATTACTCACAGATTTTGTAAACAAAGGATTTTTTGCACTTAAATAGTGAATACTTTGAAATCTAGTGCATTTCTACAATCGCTTGAAAATAAATACTAAATTTAAAATAAAATACAGAATATATGAATAAAATATAAAAATGAATACAATATAAAATATATAAATAAATACATTATAAATTAAACAAATAACAAATAAGTAGAAAGGTAATGGCAGTTATCACGACTAATAATATTAGTAAGAAATAGGACCAAGTTATTTAGATTAAATAAATTTGCTCATATTTTAGTGTCACAACATGCTGACAGAACCTGTACATGGATTCAGAAGGTTTGGTATTAACATCGGCAGGGACATGAGTACAATTGCTTGCCGGGGGGTGGGACAATTACACCCGCGGAGCGAATATTAGTAGGGACATCTCCCTGCCGTTCGTTGCTAATCATGCCCTGTGATTGGTAGGGACATAATGGACGTTATTTGGTATTTTTCGGAAGGTCCAGGTCAGGTTATGGCGTAGATTTCCCACTTGATAATCAACAAATAATGCACCTGCATGAGCGTATGTGCCAACAATGTTGCTGGCAACTTATGTAGGTTATGTTGTAGGGCCCGCAAAGACACAAGGCTGCAGAATAAATCAAGGCTAGGAGTATACAGAGCATAATGTGACAAAATAATTTCAATGATAATCGTTTTTTTTTTGTCAGTTACACTGTTGTTGTGATCGTTTACAGCCAAAATCGAAACTGAAATCAAATTTAGATTAATTGCACAGCCCCAATTTTGACAGTTTTCAAACTTTTATTTTCTAAAGCCTTAAACTGTGTTCAAAAGCATTTTCAGATTTTGAAAATCTCAGAAACACTGAGATGGTTATGGTGTAGATTTGCTTTGGTATGTTTCAGTATGTTCAACTCACATTCTATCCCAGCAAATTCTGGTCTGTACAGTAACAGCTACTAATGTTTGTCTCTTTCTGTTGCAGAAAAGAGCAAGAGAGCAAAACTGGCCAAGAAGAAAAAAGGAAAAGGCAAAGTAAAGGGTAAGATATTTCAGACAGCATTACTGTATTTCTAAATAATTTTTATTGGAAACATTGTGCTATCTGTGGCAAACTATACACATGCACAAATACAGGCGTGTTCCAAAGAACATGTGTCACCTGCTCAAAGATTTATCAGAAACTATATTCACTTCTATTTTCTAAAGCCTTAAATTGTGTTCAAAAGCATCTTTAGATTTTGAAAATCTCTGAAACACTAGACGGTGTAGATTTACTTTGGTATGTTTCAAATCAATTCAGTTCATCCATCCATCCATCCATCTTCTTCCGCTTATCCGGGGCCAGGCCACGGGGCAGCAGCCTAGGCAGAGAAGCCCAGAACCCCCTCTCCCCAGCCACCACCTCTAGCTCATCTGGGGGGACCCCAAGGTATTCCCAGGCCAGCCCAGAGATGTAATCTCTCCAGCGTGTCCTGGGTCTGCCCCGGAGCCTGTTCCCAGTAGGACATGCCCGGAACACTTTCACCCAAGAGGCACCCTGGAGGCGTCCTAGTCAAATGCGTGAGCCACCTCAACTGGCTCCTCTCGATGTGGAGAAGTGGCTCTACTCTGAGCCCCTCCCGAATGGCCGCATTTCTTACCCTATCTCTAAGGGAGAGACTGTCCACCAGCTTGTATTCACAATCTCATTCTTTCGGTCACTACCCAAAGCTCATGACCATAAGTGAGGGTAGGGCCGTAGATCGACCGGTAAATTGAAAGCTTCGCTTTCATGCTCAGCTCCCTCTTCACGGCGACAGACCGGTGCAGTGTCCGCATCACTGCAGACGCAGCCCCGATTTGTCCGTCGGTCTTCCATTCCATTCCAGTCTGACTATTGCCACAGTTGAAGTCAGCAGTGCCCCACCCACCCTATAGACCGTGTGAGCAGAGCACTGCTTTCCCCTCCTGAGCCGCCTGTATAGTAACAGCTACTAATGTTTGTCTCTTTCTGTTTCAGAAAAGAGCAAGGGAGCAAGACTGGCTAAGAAGAAAAGAAGAAAAGCCAAAGAGGTCAAAGGAAAGGGTAAGATATTTTAAGCTTTTAAACTACAGTAGAAACTGCCTAAGTCAAAGTCAGACAAATTGGATTTTTGCTCTAGTTTGATGGCTTCCGCAGGTCCCGATTGTTCCTAACATTGATTCCAATAAAAATCATCACCTAAATCAGATCATACAAGACAGAATTTGCCTACCTCGGATGAAAAATCTGACCCCATCGTAGCGCATTTACAATTAAATGTGATCGCAGAAGTCGGATGAGTTTAACGCTAAAGCCCTCCTCAACTCCTGCCATGCCTACACACACTAACAATTCCTGGAGATTGCTTGAGTGTCTGTACAGTCATGTGATGTCTGGATTGGCTGCACTGGGCAAATCAGTTCATTTCACCGGAGACAATCATGGCAAATGCAGGGGTCAAGCATAAGCTACAAACTCGCACTTAGGAGCAACAATACGAGATTATAAAATTTGCGTGAGCAAATCCAGCACTGAAGCAGAAAGCCATTGCTGCAGAATTTGATATTACACCCCAAACTGCCTGATATTTTGAAGAATTCTGAAAAATGGGATTTTATCTGACTTGAATATAGATTTTATTTATTTATTTATTTTTTTACAAGTTGGGTAAAATTCCATGGGCCATTTGAATCCTACTTAGGCAATTTCTGCTGTATTTGGCACTTTCAGACAACACTATTGTATTTCTAACTAATTTTTATAGGTGAAATTGGGCCATCTGTGGCAAACTACTGTATACACATGCACAAATACAAGAGTGTTCCAAAGAACATGTGTCACCTGCTCAAAGACTTATAAGAAAGTGATTAAGTGATTAAGTGTTGAGCTCAGCAGTTAATATTTACAAATAGATTTTTACAGTAAATGTTTTTCATTGGGTACTGCATAGAACTGCCTATATTTTACACATAAACTTTATTTCATTCAAGTATGAGCCCATATGTTGAGATACTGAAAGTGTGACGGATGACGGGAAAGTGATCCCTAAGTGTCTCCATGTTTCTCAGCAGGCGACACAAAACTGTTTCTATTGATCATGAATTATTTTGTTCATTAGATATGCATTAATTGAATGTAATCTATATATTGCTTCATATTCATTGTTACTATTTATGATTTGTGGGTAAAGGGCTAGGATAACCTGCGGTGTAGTACAAGTTCACAATCCGCAAGAACACTACCACAATACTGATGGTAGGGTTCTGCTGGACATTAAAATTTTTGAAATTAACATGAAGTAAAATGTGGTCTCTAAACGCCTTACGTATTTTAAAATCATCATTATTAGCGTTAGTGGGCTGAAAATGAGGACGGAAATTGAAATGCACATTTCAGTCTCTGTAAAGTTTTAAATTTAATTATAACAACCTCTGCCCCCTCCTCTTCAAGAAGAGATATGAGTGACAGTGAGGAATGCAACACAACTCAACACACTGCACAGCTACAGTGCAATAGGTGTATCTTGCATAGTAATGTTACTGTTTTCACTAGAGTGTGGTCTTTTCATGTGACCAAGAGTGGCTTCAGTTTCTCATCATGAAGAGCTGTCTGTCAGCTGCATAAATCCAGGAAACACTAAATACAGGTCACAGTAAAACTGGACTTTGTAGACTTTGTGAGACTTAAGATTTTCACAGCTCATACCTTAGATGTCAAAGTTGATAAAAATCTTCTAATGCTATAAATCAAGGATCCTCAAATCCAGGCCTTGAGAGCCAGTGTCCTGCAGGTTTTAGATGTGTCCCTGATCCAACACACCTGAATCAAATGACTGAATGACCTCCTCAGTATGCAGTCAAGTTCTCCAGAGTCCTGCTAATCACTTCTATATTTGACTCAGGTGTGTTGAATCAGAGACACATCTAAAACCTGCAGGATGCTGGACCTTGAAGCCTGGATTTGAGGAACCATGCTATAAATATTTAAGTGGACACATGATTATATTCCACATGATGCACACCTTCGCTTCTTGTACATAAAAACAAAACAGTTGGTTGCTAATCCACTTTTTCTTGTTCACAATAATTGTGGGACACAAATATTTTGAAACAAAATACCACTGTTTCTCTTGGTATTCCATAAAAATTCCCAAAATTATCCACTCAGTCCTGTATTATTCACGCTGTGCTTAGAACTCAAGCCGTGCTGCTCCACTGTGTTCCAGCTGTGACTGGCGACTCTCGTTAAGCCCATTAATCATTATTTATTGACAGTGGCCTGTAGGGACATGAATGTAAGTCTGTGTTTCCAGCAAAAGTTCTGATTGTAGAGTAGCAAAATAATTTTTTTTTTAAAATGATAAGAAATCCCTTTATTAGTTCCACAATGGGGAAAATTTAGTATAACAGAGCAGCAGAGGTGTAGTACAGAGCATAAACAATAACTAAGATACAATAAAAATAAAAATAGAAAGTATAGGAGTTAAGGTGGAATGATAGAAAATCTTTATAAACAATATCTATCAGTATAAATAGTATGTGTCTGTATATATAATATGTACATTATATGGCAGATTATATTATGATCCACAGTATGGTTTTTATCAAATTAATGCATAATTTTGACAGTATTCAAACTTATTTTCTATTATTTTCTAAAGCATTTTCAGATTTTGAAAATCTCACACACTGACATGCTTATGGTGTAGAATTACTTTGGTATGTTTCAGTGTGTTCAACTCACATTCTAACCCAGCAAAATCTGGTCTGTACAGTAACAGCTACTAATGTTTGTCTCTTTCTGTTTCAGAAAAGAGCAAGAGAGCAAAACTGGCCAAGAAGAAAAGAGGAAAAGGCAAAGTTGTCAAAGCAAAGGGTAACATACAGTGGGGAAAAATAAGTGTTTGATACACTGCCGATTTTGCAAGTTGTATTTATTATTCATCCATCCACTTATCCTGTTTAGGGTCGCGGGGGGGCTGGAGCCTATCCCAGCTGACATAGGGCGAGAGGCAGGGTACATCCTGTACAGGTCGCCAGCCTGTCATAGGGCCAACACAGAGAGACAGACAACATCCACACTTACATTCACACTTATGGGCAATTTAGAGTTTCCAATTAACCTAACCCCAGTAAGTGCATGTCTTTGGACTGTGGGAGGAAACCGGAGTACCCGGAGGAAACCCACGCAGGCACGGGGAGAACATGCAAACTTTATACAAAAAAGCCCCAGCTGACCAGAAGTTGCAGACTAGGAACTTTCTTGCTGTGAGGTAATAGCATCACAATACTGCCTAAATTATGAGTGTATTTAAGTCCCGTGTTTTCTCTGCCTGTTGGCGCGTCGTCGTCATTCGCTCCCCTGCTGTGTCCCTTCTGTTTCTCTGTAGTTCTTGGATTTCAGTTCTGGTTATCTTCCTGTTTTGCTGCATTTGCCCCTGTTTCTGTTGTGCACTCACCCAAAAAAGACCTAATCTTCATCTTACCTCGTCTGCGTTGGGGTCCATTTCCTGCCTGACACACAGCCGTTCCATGACATGTACAAATACAAGAGTGTTTCAAAGAACATGTCACCTGCTCAAAGACTTATCAGAAACTATATTCATATTTATGAAAGTAAGTAATTAAGTGTTGAGCTTAGCAGTTAATATTTACAAATAGATTTTTACTGTAAATAATTATTCTTTAGCAATACTTTGTAGAACTTTATTTCAGTTTATTTCATTCAAGTTTGAAGTCCATATGTTGTACAGTTACTGAAATACTGAAAGTGTGACCGATGATGATCCCTAAGTGTCTTCCTGTCTCTCAGCAGGCGACACAATAAAACTGTTTATATTTATCATAAATTATTTCATTCATTAGATATGCATTAATTGAATTGAATTGATGTCAGTATAAATAATATGGTAATATGTTAATGACAATATATTATGACAGATTATGTTTTCAGCTCCAAAAGTAAAATCAGGTTTCTAATAATAGTTTAATAAGGTATATGAGGTAGGATAAGTTAAAGATGTGTCTAAACTGTTAAATACAAAGAGAGATTCTGTCTGTAAAGAATAATTGCACTGTTCAAATATTTGTTTAGTTAATGTGTTTATAAACTTAAATGCATCATTTTGACAGTATTCTAACTTTAATTTTTTAAAGCCTTAAATTGTGCTCAAAAGCATTTTTAGAATTTGAAAATCTCAGAAACACTGAAATGGTAATTTGAAAATGCTGTAACATGGTGCACATGACATTGTTTTTGTACTAATTTCTGTTGTATGAAAAACCTCTTCAGAGTGTAGTTCATTAGAAAAATGTAAATGAATTAGGGAGCTGAGGTGTCATTTGAAATTGGTCTTGTTTTGCAGATGGAAGTTCTGGCCTAGAGAGACTTGAGGACTCCAGAGAGGATGGTGAGTTTTAGTGTTTCTACTAAATTTATTGTCCTGTGGATCTTTTGCTGGCACACAAATCAGAGTGACGATCAAACATGTTTGAAGTGTCGCTAATGGTTACCGATTTTTGTCTGGTGCTGTTTTAGAAGAGCGCAATGCAGCAAGTCTGGCTAAGAAGAAAAGGGGCAAAAGCAAAGTTGTGAAAAAAGGGGGTAGGTTCTCTGTTTTTTGGGTTTTTTGCCAGAAAATAACTAAATAAATAAGTAATTACATTTGTAATGTCACTTTTACAAGAAACAAACAGCGTGCAATGTAATGAGCTAAAAAAAATCAATAAAAGGAAGCTACACCAGTTTGGCCAGGGACCCATGGAGTGTGGTGCTCACCTGCCTATTCAATGTTGACAGCAGTTACTAATGGAGACAAAGCTAGCACTGCTTCGTACCAGTACAAAGATCAGTGTACAATTGGCTGATTGGTTAAACTGACAAGCTGTCAGCTGTCACAAGTGTTAACCCACAATTCATTGGTAGGATGGAACTCGGTGCTTCTGTATTTATTTTGTGAGCCAGTGGGGAAACCTAAACACAGCACAGCAACAAAAAAGGTTTGTTTTTACCCCGTCAGTATTGTTGTCATCCTGCCCGGCAGATGGCCAACTTACAACTTTGTCAATGCAATAACTCGAATGATGTGACCTAAGTTAATTAAATTCACACCTTAGATGCATCTACCAAAAATCTTGGACAAGTTTAAATCTCAGCTTGACCTCAAAGTAAAGGTCAAAGGTCAAGTTTTCTGAAACTCTTGTGAACACAATAACTGGAGAAAGATGTCACCTAGAATATTCATATTGAGGCTCATACTGTATTAACCCAACTGAGATCTACTGAGACCTGGTGATTATGTGTTCTTCTGCCAGGAGGCTGAGGGGGAGCGCTGGTAGATCTGAATCAGCAGTTGGCTTAAGCAGTTGCAGCTAGTTGACTTGTTGCATCATCACAGAAATTGACGACCATATTTAAGAATAAAAATTGATATGTGAGACAAGTGGTGTAAAACAGTCTACAGTGATTTTTATTGCTGCTCTTTCCAGTCACTGACAGACTTTCAGTAACTGCTGCAGCATCAGCCCATTAGCACAACTAAATTATGTGACTACTGCTAAAAGTATTCAATTTGTCTGCAGTCTCTCACATGGAGGGATTCATTTCCCACATTAAACTTGCCAAGTTGGGTGAATCCATCATAGGGCCAAGAGTCAACAGACCTTGCTTCTTAGCTAAGGCTGTTAAAATGTGTTACATTGTGACTAAATTGCATAGTCTACAGTTAAGCACTTACTAGAACTATAAGCACGAAGAACTAAGTTCAAGACTCTACAGTTATGTCTGTTTTAAAGAGTCCACTTTGTCTTCTGTGTTTGTAGAGACACCCTGTGTGGAGGTTGAGAGACGCTGGAATAAACTGGAGAAAGCAGCGGTGCAAAGGCAATTCGGAAGTTTTGTCACACAATGCAAAATTCCGAGGAAAGAGCACTGCATTAAGTGCGTAAGAGAGGAAAAAAACCTGAGTGATTGTTCATGGAAAGATGTTAGGAACTTAGTGCACAAAGCAATCATTGTGCTGAATCACAGCTCTGCTGCTAGAAAACTTAGTTTCACGACCAAAGACTCAGACCTCTGTTAGTTTAGTATTAGTTCAGTTTGACAGTGTAGACAGTATTTTATATTGAAATGTTTATTCTGTCTTCTCTTATTTCATATTAGATTTTTTCAATTATTGGCTGCTGATTTTTTTCTGATTATTTCAACTGATTATTTGCCAAATTAGAGATTGAAGGAATCCGTTTTTGTTCGTTTTACTCTTGAATAAGTACAGACTGCATTTAGTCAATCAGTTCCTCAGCACCTTCACTTTTCACCTTTTCAGCTGGAAAATTATGCTGTTTTTTCTTTCTTTTTTTGTTTGACACATTTTAGACTAAGCCTTATTTTTAAAAGCCATTCTCTGGCTGTTTCCTTATCTTTCCCTTTGACTTTAAAGTCTCTTTACCAGGGTCTGTGACCTTGAACAGTGCCAGTAACAACCCTTTGAAACTAAAACTGGAAAGATCACACATTCCTGGCATCACTCTCTCATCCTGTGCCTCCCTCTCTTTATGCCCCTACTGCTGCACCAACACTCCCCTTTCATTGGCTCAGCTGTCAGTCAGCAACCAAAGAGGCAGCTGCCTTCAGCTTCACTACATTTATAGATCTGCTGCTCACACATGCACAGTCTTGCAAAGTGTCTCAAGTTGTGTGACATTTGACAAAGAATTGTGACCTTCACTTCAAGACAAAAACCTTTTGTAGTTACTGCTCAGAGCTGTGTGTTAGGTTGTTGAGTCAATGCAAAATTCATCAGCAAGCAAGAATCCTCAGGTATGAGAGACTGTGACCTTAAAATCTATTCATGGTTTACAGACTTGGAAAAGCTGCAAACTGGTCAGAACAAGTTAGTCAGTGTTGTGCTGCGTTAAACCCAGGAATGTGTTGTTGTGGCTTAGATGGTTAACCTTAAAGTATTAAAGTCTGAAAAGATTACTTCCATCAATCACTGTGTATTAAAGATGGATGTACTCACCATGATGCTGTCTATTGTTTTGTTTGTTTGTTTGTTTGAGTTCTATCATCTTAAGCTGAACATTTTGGTTTTTAAATTATGTGACATGAGTAAGGGGTGCAGTAAGACTGGAGCCTCATATAGTAGCTGCATGTCAGTCACAAGTTTGGCCTGTCCTAAAGCACGCACTGCTGTTGACTATATGAATCCAAATGGAACTATAATTTGAAAAATGAATATCATGATGTATTCTGTAATGCTTGAAATTAATGACTGAGACCACAAACCATAAACTAAATGCTCACTAAGGTCAGAGATCAGCTAAGACGTTGGCCTGTTTCCCTGTAGACTTCTATACAACCAGACTTTTCTTTCCAACCAGAATTTCTTTTTCATGCTGGCCATGCAAAAGAAAGCAAATTCAAAGTACTTCCTTCTCCTTCTTTCTGTGTTTTGTAGTGACACAAACAAGGTTCCTTAAAACAACAGGAAACCAGCACAGTTTTCAGAAGTGACAGACAGCATGAAATGGTCCATTACAGAGGAGCTACTGTCCACTACTGGGAATGCTCTGTTTGGCTCAGACACGGGAGCTTCCAGGGTTAACTATGCAGAAGACGGCACAGGTTACACCAGTTCACTAGCAGAAAAAGCAGCAGACAGTTGCAGAAAAGTTTTTTTTTCTTTTTTGCACATCGGCACAATCTGAAAACAACACAAACTTAGTACCAGCAGGTCAGAGATCAGCTAATGGCCGATCCAACTGTATCTGACTTCCGTTCTCACATGCACCTCTGTCAGGTAAATTCGAGAAAGATTGGTAGTGCATGTGTGAACGTCGCCTCTTGCTTTGACAAATACAAATCATGTAAAATAACCATAATGGCTCATACTTTGGCAGACAATATTGTCTCTTTTGTAGATTGCCTTTGTTTATATAAGAAGGCTGAGTGAGAAATCATCTTCATATCCTTGGATAAACTGTAAAAAGCCGTATTGTTTTGGATTGCTTTGATCATCAATCCCTTGTTCGTGGCTGTGCCATATTATCTGTTTGCTCAGTTTTCTTTTGATGCCGTTTTATTATTTGTGGTTAACACTGTTTAGTCTTTTGAACCATGACGTTCTGTTACTGCTGCCTGTGTTCATAGTTTTCCAACAAAGAAATGTTCATTTCACATTAATTAGCTACAGGTTAGGAGTCTTCACCAGCATCATAGCAAGTAAAGATAGAAAGAAACCGAACAGATTTTTAAAAAATATAAATAGAAGCACTTTTCTCACAGTCTTTTATCCTTTTTATCAGTCATGGTTGCAGAGCCATGTTCTTCCATCTGTCAGTTCACAGAGCTGCTGTGCAGTTCCAGTAAACTTTAAGTCATTCTCTACTCACAGAACAGTTACAAGTGAATGAATATCTTCTGGACTAGACTATGCTGTCAGAGCAGAAACACAGAAGCAGGAAAACCTTCTGCTGCTTTAATAGTGGAGTTATCTAAGAGTTCAAGTTTATGTCAGGTTTATCAGTCACATAGGTTTTTCCACACATCCTGCTCAGAAGATGAAGATTCAATTTGTCAGTGTATGTATTCATGTTACAGGATGGATTAAGTGAGAATAGAGTAACCGTGGTGCCATGTCTCAGACCTGCCACGTCAATTTTTAAAAAGGGTGGTTAACACTGAGAAAAAATAAAAGAATATGAAAAAGTCGGGCACAATCCTGAGGCTTCTCTGTGGTGTAAAGGCTCAGTTCAGTCATTTTTAAGGTTTTCATTCCGTACAGTTTGTGAGTTGCTGTGCTTTGATGTTGCTGTTGTTGTGGTTTCATAACACTTCCTCGAGGTCCGACCAACTTTGACTCCCTTCAGCTAATGGGACTAAACTTTGTGAAGATGACTCAGCGTACTCTTTCATTTATAACAGCAGCCATCTGAGTCGGTCAAGTTCTTTAGCAGTTTGCTCCCTCATGCTGCAAACCACTTCAGGAAACACCACCTGTGTAACTGTGAGACCTGCTGCTCAGTGCTGCTCTGTTGATACTTGCACTTTTAATTGATTTTACTTCATCATACATGCGTCACATCAATGCCCCGAACCTTCCCTGCAGCAGCTCTGTTTGCATCAATCCTTTTGTTCTATTTTAAAGCATTTTTAATTCTAATGTTTGAATGTTTAAGGGTCACAATGGATCAGCATTAAAAAAAAAAAAACTCAGGCAACTTGATTCCTTGTAACTGGGGCCTATGATACAATACAATACAAATTAAGTAATAACATCATTTGTCATTAAAGCAGAGACTCTATTAGCTCCTTCATGCAGCATCATACTGTGGCAGATCTAATCTTTTACAGGAAAAAGTATGTGAATTTCCAGATTTAAAGGTGAATTTGGAATCATTGATTTACAGTCAATAAGACTGGGCAGTTTATTAGTATTTACAGAAAATATGTCTGTTAAAGTCCCATTTTTGAGAGGGTCAATCATGGCACAAACAAATGACATTTGAGGATTTCAGAGAAAAGAGTTTTTGATCATACTGGACAACTACAGCTGAAAAAATTGACAACCATAATAGTGTGGCATAGAATCATCTGGGAGACCAAAAATGAAGCCTTAAACTTAAAATCCAGTGTCAAAGTGGTTAATGGTCATATTCATCTTCTGTTAAAGCAATGTCTTATAGAGGGATGAAAAAAAATGGAGCTTTTTGGTGTAAATGAGATGCATTTGGTTCTGCATTTGAGGATGAGACATTTACTCCATTAGTGAAACATGGTGGACCAGGATGGCTTGCCATCACTGATGAATTGATGAATTCTGATTTGTACCAGTAACTGTTGATTGATGTCCTGACAAACAGGTTCTACCAATGTTTCTGATATTTTACAATGGCCCAGTTACATCTTAACCACTGATGACCCATCTAGGGTTAGGGTTGGGTTTTGCTTTAGCCACATGCAGATTACAGTTGTGGTCAGAAGTTTAGAGATGCTGATCATGGGCATGAATGTTATAATAATTTTGGGCTTTTAATGATTTCTTTGATTTTTTTTCCTCCAGTGTGGAATGATTGTACAGCATGCATCCTTTAAAAAACAAAAACTTTGAATTTACTTTGGATTTTCTCTAATCTTTGGGGCTTTGGGGAGGCCATTCCAGAGGCTTAACCATAGTCTGCTTTATCCATTCCGAAACCATTTTTGATGTGTGTTTTGGATCATTGTTCTGTTGGAACACCTAATTGTGTCCAAGCTTCAACCATTTAGCTGCTGATTTGAGGTTAAGCTGAAGAATTTGGCAGATAGTCCTCCTTCTTCATTATTCTCTTTATTATACAATGTACCACTGGCAGCAAAGCAGCCAGAGAGCATGATGCCACCACCACACCATGCTTGACAAAACCAAAACCCAGGCCTTAAATGTCTCCAGTGAAGTTGTTTGAAATTTCTCCAAGCTGGTGGGCAAGAGTGATCAATGTTTACTTGAAATGTGATGGCTGCACAAGGACATCACACCAGATGCTAAAAGCAAACATTCACATACTTAACAGATACATAATATTGGATCATTTTCTTCAAGAAGTAAGTGACCGAGTCTGATATGTGTTTTGTTTATTTTGTTTTTCTACTTTTATGATCTTAGTAATATTCTGATGTAAACATCAGACTGTGGTCCATGGGACTGTGTGAGGTTGTATCATTGTGATCACCACAATTTATGTAATGAAAGCAGGGACACTGTGCATTACGTGTCATGTGGCTGTAAGTGTAGGCATTCATTTTAAACATTTATTTATTATAATTTAGTTTAATGGCTACATATTATTTAGCATATTATTAAGCTGGATTGCAGTTTTGTTCATTCAACCTGCAGTAATGTGACTTCTCTTCCTATAAACGCTACATTGACTACAGCCTTTGAACACAATAGTCACAGTGGTCCTAAAAGGATTTAGTTTCAGCAGACATGTTGCATCATTTCACCGGCACCTGCACATTTCTGACAGACTGCTGGCATGTTAGGCAATTTGTTATGCTAAATATTGAAAATCAAATCAACATAGTCTTTTTTTTTTTTTTTTTTGAAAAGGGGAGACAGCCCTTCATTTTTTAGTGTGACTGCATTATGATAAGGGAAATATTAATCCCCAAGGGCAGAGTTTCATGACTGGAGCATGCAGTGGATTTATATAAAGGGCTGAATGTTGCAGAGCAATAGCAGCAGAAAGGCAATAAACAACTGAAGCTGAGATAAACTTAGCAGCTTATTTACTGCTAATTTATTCAGCGTTATGAAAGGAATACATTTCTGCTTTTAACTGACAGACTTTTGACCTTCTCCTACAAACCCATCACTCCAGCATGTATGAAGGTCAAATATTATTGGCATCAGAATTAATTCTTAAATGAAATTGCCTTGATTGGTGGATTTTCATTCACCAGTGAGGTGAAGACAAAATACCAACCATTTCAAAAGGTAATCATCTGTTGGTCAGTAAAATAAATTGGAGCAAGTAGAATGTGTTGTAAAGCCTTGTTCACGCTTTAATTTTTGACAATATCAAGAGAGTCAGGGTGAGACACCCTTGCCCCTGCTCACATGTAACCCACAGGGTAGCTCTCAAGATGTCAAGTCACATCAGGTTTATTTCTATAGCACATTTAAAATAACAGCAGTTGACCAAAGTGTTGTACATCTAAAATAATCAAATAACATAAAATATAAGATAAAATGACATTTAAGACATGAAATATAAAATAATAAAACCCTGAGTAAAAACAGCACAAAAAATTTACCCGGAACTCAGTCTGATTTAACTGCCAAAGAATAAAAATTGGTTTTCAAACGGGTTTTCAAAGTGTCTACTGTTGGAGCGGTTCAGAGGTGAAGCCGCAGTTTGTTCTCCAGTTTCGGAGCAACAACTGCAATGGCCCGATCTCCTCTGTGCTTGCTTTAATCTGGACCTCGGGACGCTTAGGACCATTTGCTCAGCAGGCCTCAGTGATCTAGTGGGAATGTGAAAACTTAAAAGATCAGAGAGTTAAGAAGGCACTAACTCATGCAATGCACTAAAAACAAGTAATAAATCCTTGAAGTCAATTCAAAAACTGATTAGCAGCCAGTCTAGGGATGCTAATATGAGGGATATGTGGTCTCACTTACGAGTGCAAGTTAGTAACCGTGCTGTAGCTTTTTGGACCAGCTGCAGTCAGCAAAGTAACGACAGACTGACACCTGAATAAAGACTATTGCAGTAGTCTCATCAAGACGAAATGAAGGCATGGACAGCCCTCTCAAAGTCTCTGAAACAGAGAAATGGTTTCACCTTTGTGAGTAGCTGGAGATGAAAGAAACTAGATTTAATGACAGCATTAACATTCTGGCAGCAGGTTGTGGTTTGGGGCATGGCTGCAGACTGTGGGTGAAATGGGGTAGTGTGTGTCTTTTCAGTTCAATTCAATTTGGGATGTGGCACCATGCAGGGGCATGAGGCACGACAGGGCCTCCTGGAGCGTGCATCTGCATTTTGGTATCACACTCCACCAGCTTCTCTAACCAGCGGGCCAGCTGGCCCTCTGGCTCCCTTAGCCTGGTTAACCAGCGGAGGCTGCTATGGTCAGTACAAACGGTGAAAGGCCTACCCAGCAAATAATGTCTGAAATGGGAACTGAATTCCACAACTGCAAGGAGCTCTCGTCTGGCTGTGCGGTAGTTCTGTTCAGTAGCTTATAGCCACTTGCTCCCATAAGTCAGAACCCACTCCTTGCCTCCTTGTACTGCTCCGATTCCACAGTTGCTGGCATCAGTATCAAGGAAAAACTTGTCCTGGTCCGAGATGGCTTACAGGTGCTGCTGTAAGCCATCCTTTTAATTCTGCAATGATGTCACCGAGGAATACCAGGCACATTTCCCACTGTAGCCCAACCAGGACTCAATGCATTAATCTCTGGAATGTGGCTGGTGCATTGCAGAGTCCAAAAGGCATCACATTCCACTCAAATAGTCCCTTCTTGGTACAAAAGGCAGCTGCTTTACGGGCTCTGGGGGTCATTTCTACTTGCCAGTATCCTGATGTCAAGTCTAGCGTACTGAAGTACTTGGCAGTGGACAGCGTCTCCAGGGTGTCATGGATGCGTGGCAGGGGATGAGTGTCTTTAATGATGCGCTCATTTAGGGGCCAATAATCCACACACAGTTGTGGACTCTGGTCCTTCTTTCTCACCATCACAATTGGTGCAGCCCAACTGCTGTTGCTAGGCTGAGCTAACCCAGTCTCCAGAGTCTGTTGTACCTGTTGGTCAGCCGCTGTCTGCTTGTCCCCTGCCAGCCTGCATGGTGGGTGCTTCACAGGTGGCCCTGGTGCGGTCAGGATGTCATGCTGTACAATGTTGGTGCGGCCAAGGTTGTTGAGACCAGTCAAAATGACATCACCGCAGGACTGCAGCAGGCCTGCCAGCCTCCGGCAGGCATCCTGCGTCAAGCTGGAGCAGCTCTCGGCATACAGGGCCTGCAGATGGCTTGGCACAGAAACAGGGTTAGAGCTACTAAATTTAGGGGCTGCTGGGAGACTTAGCAGATGAGGCTCCATCCCTCCCAAGACACTCGCCAACTGGAGAACCCCAGCCACAGCACCCTTCTTAAGGTAACAGGCGCAGCCCCGGGGTTGAAGACTCAGACAGGGATGCTGGAGGATTTCCGAGGCTGCACAACTGCATGGGCCACCAGTGCCCGGTGCTTTGCCACAAAGCCCTTAGTGGGGCTTTGTGGCATCAGGTCTCCATGAGCGATGTGATGACAATGGGAAAACCCCGGGACCACATATTCACAGCCCGGCGCCAACACTGTGGTGCTTGCCATCCCGACAACATGTACCTGGGTTCAGTGGTGTGAGTTAAAGAGAGGCACTTTTTCGTCAAAGAGGGTTACCTCACTGTGGTCATAATCATGCTTGTTGCAGGAAAGGGTGCCACTGAATAACTTCCATGCTCTCAGCCATGTCAGCCAGGATGAAATTCACATTTGTAACCCTGCACCCGACATGCACAGGCCACATCAGCTGTGTGACTGTCCTGGCAGCGCTCTTGGTTGTCTCAAATCAGTGGGCAATTCTGTATGCTCTTGGCAGGGTGCGTGGCTATTCCTCCAGTAATTTCTGGACCATTTCAGCATCTGCCAAAGCAGTGATAAAAAATTCCACACCAATGCAGTCCTGCTCCTTCTCAGAACGATCAGCATACACAATAGAAACTTTTTCGTATGTCATCTCTGAGGATGTGCAAAGTTTCCCAGGTTTCCTGATTCTCCTGAGTCTTAATTTGATGCCAATGGCTGCTGCATGTTCTGAACATGGCTCATAGGCAACCTCTACTCCCTCCACAATCCTCTTGTAGTTCCAACAAGTGGTTTTGGGGTTTTTGTGGATTATGGCACCAACCATGCCCATCAAGCTGAATCTGAGTTGGACAGCCATGGTCCTCTATATCCAGCAATTAGCCTTTGGACAAGTTTCAAACTGATAAAGAACGTCTTTCCATGAACCTGATCCATCAAAGTGACCTGGATGCAGTACAGGGATTTTCTCTTTGCCTCTGTAATGTTCATTATCGCTACTGTCTACAGAGTCACTATCATGTGCTGCACTAGAAAGGTAGTAATGTGGCACTGGCCTGACTGGCTTTGGGCTGTGTTGGCCATGTTTACAAAGTCCATGCTCCCCAACAGGTGCCAATGCTGCAACATGAGGTGTGGGGGTGCAACAGCCCTGAGCTAGCACTTTAACCCTTTAATACTGAACCTGTCGCCAGTGACAGAATGTGCTTCAAAAGTGCCGCTGTTCGCGGACTTTTGGTAAAAATTATCATAATAACCCTATGTTGTATGCAAGGCACAATTTCTCAGCTTTTAGAAACTGAATTTTTCTGATAGGCAAAACGGTCGCGTAATTACGGTAACTCAAACTAAGTTTGATCTGACATCTCAGTGGTGATGCGCTCTGTGTTGACCAGCTGTTCGCAGCAAGTAAGGGCAGGTAACGCGTGCTTCAGCGGCGATCGCCCGGTGTTAGAGGGTTAAGTCCAAATTGAGCAGGCTAGGATGTACGTGGCATGATACATGGATCTGCAGGTTCAGTGAACTGGGCTTGTACAGGAGCAGAACAGTTTGGGGGGTCTAGCCTGGGGGCCCTTACTGGATGCACATCTTGGCTGGGATTTGAACCCCTGACCTCAACTGGGCTCAGTCCTTGGACCTGGTTGTTCAGTTTAATTTTTTAGGGGTTGCTGTGGCTCGGTTGGTAGAGCAGGTCACCTACTAATTGGAAGGTTGGTGGTTCAATTCCCGGCTGCTCCAAGCTGGGTGCCAAAGTGTCCTTGGGCAAGATACTGAACCCCAAGTTGCTCTCTGACACAAGCGTTGGAGCATGAATGTGTGTGAATGCTAGATAATAATCACTTAGCTTAGTTACATATGGAAGTGCTTGTATGAATGGCTGAATGCAAAACATGTTGTATAAGCGCTTTGAGTGCTCAATTAGAGTAGAAAAGCGCTATATAAGAACTAGTCCGTTTACCATTAATTTTTCTGTTGTCCCTTGGCCATGCAATCCATCAAGTGTAAATCCTACGAAATGTTTAATACTATACAATTTCTATTAAATAAAAAAAGAACTCAGCTAGTTGATGTAAGCATATGGCTTTAATATGTCAAGTGGGTGTGGGTGCCTATGGGTCCCGGGGTGCATGGCCGGATGTCTCGGCGTGGTTTTTGACCTGCTCGCTTGGCGGCTGTGGCCTGGGGGTGGCTTGGGCCTCTTTGGCGTGTGGGGGGGCTCTGCCGGGTGTCGGGCTGCTCTTGGGCGCTTGGGGCCTCGGGGGCCACTTGCTCGACTCGTGCTGGGGGTGCCGGCCTGCCGGGGGAGGGGGGCTCTCTGGACTTTTGCCCTTTGACCGTGGAGGCTCCGTCTGTGGTCTCCCTCCTTCCTCCTTGCCCTCATTATTGAGTACATTGCATGACAGAAACGCATACACACACATTACTGCAAACAATAAAATTGTGTGTGTGTGTGTGTGTGTGTGTGTGTGTGTGTGTGTGTGTGTGTGTGTGTGTGTGTGTGTGTGCATGTGTGTGTGTATGGATGTATGAGTGTGTGTGTGTGTGTGTGTATCTACTTCAATTTTTTTTTCTTTTTTTTCCTTTCTTCTTTTTGCCCCCCCCCCCCCCCCCCCCCCCCCCCCCACACACACACACACACCTCTTGTTCTTGCCCCTTCCTTGTTGCCTGTCAGACTTGGCATAAACAACCAAATAAAAAGATAAATAAATAAAAATACAAACATTAACAAGAATAGCCTATAGAAAACTTATAGATCTGTTCTTGTGAAAGCAAATATGTTTGGTACAACAGTGCGTTTGGATCATCATTGCGATTGTGAAAAATGCCAGACATGACAGGCTTTTTTTTTTTTTTTTTTAAAGAGTCAAGTGACCCAATGCTTGTCAAACTTTGTCTAAACCTGTGTTTGATTCAAATACATTATTTGCTGCTGGTGAGGTAAATAAAAGCCCTGGCCACTTTTTGAGGGAGCAGAGTAATTACAGCAATCTCTTCTCATTTTAAGCCTCATTATTATTATTATAGGAGGCTTTGATATATTTATAGTCCATTTCAATGTTATACATACTTAAAAATCCATCCTTCAATTTCCTCAACTGCTTAATTTAGGGTTGTAGAGGGGGCTGGAGGCTATCCCAGCTGTCACAGGGCAAGAGGCACTTAAATATCCTTCCATTAAAGATGCACAAAATGTCATGCACTTTATAGCAATAACATGTATTGTAATTCTGCAAGTTTGCTGTATTTTGTGAGATAACTCCTGTAGTTTTACAGTATTTTTATGGGATGCACAGCTACTGAAATATTAGTTTTCAAAATATATTTTTTTTCCTTTTTACAATGTAGAAGGTTAATATGATGATTTGTCAGAGCATGCCTGCTGTTAAGTGTATGTCACAGAGAAACAATCACATGTTGTGTGTTTGTCTCTGTATTATCGTGTGTGTGTGTGTGTGTGTGTGTGTGTGTGTGTGTGTGTGTGTGTGTGTGTGTGTGTGTGTGTGTGTGTGTGTGTGTGTGTGTGTGTGAACTGTCATAGACATTTCTAAGTGTGTTGCAGATATGCAGGAATTTATGTGATAATAAGGACAGCTCTTGAGAAGCTTGTTTTAGACTAACAAGAGCTGCAGTCACTATGACTTCAAATCAGCTTTTTATCCTGGCAGGATGGAGCCTCATCAAACTGCTTTAAAGCGGTAATTCAAAACCACTGTCAGCCACCATATCATGAAAAGATGCTCCCAGACGTGCTGATGAAGGCTTCACACAAGTCCCACTTTTACGTTCCTGGATTGTATGCTTCAGTACATAAAGACTGCCAAAACATAAGCTGTTTGTGGAAACCTTCCAAGCTCCCTGCAGTATACACTTCCAGCATGTGCAGCCCATGTAAGACCTTAATCTGCAAGCTTTCATTTTCTGTTCTGTTTTGTCTTCACGTGCTTTATAGTTTCTGCAAGTTAGCATGAGTTAAGCACCGTGGGTGGCAGCTGACTGATGTTATCTTCTGAACGATGTTTGAAATTCTGTAGGTGTCACTCTTTGTGGTTTGGTCTCTCATCATATTGACTGCTCGGTTCTTCTTCAGAGATGTGAGCATGCCCTTAATAAGCGTGCATCACAGGGTTCATTTTTCTTTATTCAAATATTCAATCAAATACAGGGTTCAGAAATCTCTTGTGGACACAAAGAAAAAAAAATTAATTTAGAAAGTTCAGGCAAAGCATTAGCATCAGTTGTTTCACTCATGCTCCCAAACTTCAAAAGCTGGCTCTTTATTCTGCTATTAGATGATGGAGATATATATATATATATATATATATATATATATATATATATATATATATATATATATATATATATATATATATATATATATACACACACACACACACAAATTTTTTTTTTTGGACCTTCCTCAGAAAGCTACAGTGCTTTGCTGTCACTAAATTTAACCGTATATTTACATGGCTTTTTGCTTGCTTCTTTTGAAGTCTCCACTTTAGCTGTATGAACCATTGCTTTTTTGATTCATAGAGGCACAAGTGACCATATTTGAACATGAGGCGACAGGATGCATCCACAGACTGTTTCAGTGCATCTCACAGAAAATCGTATTCGTTTCTCTGATAACTGCATTCCAAATCTGAAAAAGCAGCATCACCAGAAACATGGCTGAGAGGTCTGCAGACGAGCCCGGATGCCTGTCATTCAGAGTCACAATGGTCATGACTATTCTCAGTCAGAAACTAGCTGTTCATATAAAATATTGTTTGTTTTTTCCCCTCTACTTTTCAGTTGCCTTTTAATGAGAAACACACAAACCCAGGTGTGGATAAGCTGCTTCAGACTTTGTGATTAATGGTGGAGAAAAGGAACATGTTACCATGGTTACCAAATTTCATGCAAGATGGATTGCACATACAGATTGCTTCTTTGACAGTTTACATGATCATCAGATGTGTGAATTATTAGCTTGTCATTTGAATTCATGTTAACATCATTTATCTGCTATCTCCAAACCCTGCAGCTAATCTGTTTGCTTTCACAGTGCAAATGAATCCACACGAGATCTGATCAGAACTGGTGTAAAAGCCACTTTTTAAAGGGATTTTTTCAATTAATTACTTAGCTTGTACAAGAATTTGAAAGCGGGACAGGATGGACATATTGTCTGTTTTTGCTGCCCAGTTGCTGCCCAGCCAGAGCACATAATTTAATGACAAAAAAATTGGGTCAGCAAATATATTGTTTCCACTCTCAAATACTGAGAAGCAAGCACAGAGAAACTCTGACCCAGGCTAGGGTCTATGCCTTTGTAACGTTTACAGTTTGAATTTGAATTTCTCTCTTTCCTCATGCATTCACAAATCTTTAAGCCACATCTAAGCTGCATTTGCTGCATGTGCAATTCCTTCTGCGGAGCAACTGCTGGCAATAGGCAGTGTGTGATTTTAACTATGGAATATCTGAAATGTTTCCAATGGTTTTTTGGGGTTTTTTTTTTTTTTTTTTAACCATTTATCTGGAAAATGAAAAATCCCCCCACAGCTCGATGAGAAGGGTTATCTAAACAACATCAAAAGTCAAGCAAGCTGTCTTTTGTTGTTTATTTTGTCGTGACTGTGTATAATGTTCTTGTTCTTTGCAGTTTATTAATCGCTTATCTTCAGGCCAGTGTCTCCTAACTGGCCAGATAAATAAAGCAAACTGGCCTGAACACACTGCAGACTATTCATCCATAGCAGCAGAAGTTGTGACCTTTTCTGTTGAGTCTCTCCTCACAGTGCTGGGGCCCTGGCTCTTTAAGCTGGGTAATGATCCATAGAGGAGCCCTGTGGCTCAACCTCTGTAATTATACTCTCTTTCCCCCTCTCCCTGTTTTTCAAGCCCACCCTATCACTCTCTGTCAGCCTTTGCTTTTCATGCCTCTTTTCTCATTTTCTTATTACTCTCTCTGATCCAGTACTTTCTTTTATTCATCTGTTTGTCTTTGTTTTCCACATTTTCACCCTATTTTCCTCTTTCCCTCTCTCCATTTCCCTTCAATCCTCATCCCTCTGTCTCCAACAGATTAATTACGCTCTAATATATGCACAGCTCTCCTCCCAGGGAACCCTCCTCCACAGCTACCACCCCTACTCTTGGGCCGAACAATGGAGCCGCTCCAATCTCAGCATGGGGCAGCCCACATGGGTGGAGCAGCAGTGTCAAAGGATGCCTGCAAGAATAGATGACACTCTGTCAAGTTGGGGATTTGGACACAGAATTTTAATTTTATTATTTTTCCTCTTTTGGCAGAAATAAAACTGTCCTCTTTTTGTTGCTTGTGTAACACATAAGACAACACAGCACCAGAAGTGATTGTGAATCATTACCATGTTTATCTGGAGGAAATGCCACAGCATTGCTACAGAACACAAAATAATCATTGCAACTTCTGCAAATTTGCCCCTAATGTGTCCTAATATGCGTTCACTGGCAACTTTATTGGATGCAAGTTGCTACTACCAGGCTGGACCCCAAATCTTTGCCAGACCCCCATTCTGGCAGAGATGCCCAGTGGTGGTAGGAAGGGACCAAAGTGTACGAGGAAAATATCCTGTCTATGCTTTCATGTTGTTTATGTCAAATTCTGACCATCCCATCCGAATGCTCATCAGACCAGATGTTTGTCCAGTCTTCTATTGTCACTTGTCAATTGACAGCTTTGACAATCGTGTGATTTGTAGCTTCAGTTTCCTGTTCTTAGCTGTCAGGAGTGGCATCTGATGTGGTCCTCTGCTACTGTACCTTGGTTGTAATGAGCTCAAAGCAGTCTGGCCATTCTCCTCTGACCTCTGGCAGCAACAAGACATTTTGAGCCAACGACCTACAGCTCACTGGATTGTTTTCCTTTTTCGAACCAGCTATCGAGATGATTGTGTGGGGAAAATCCCAGTAGATCAGCAGTTTCTGAAATATTTAGCCCATCTGGCACCAACAAACACGCCGCATTCAAAGTTGCTTAAATCAAGTTTCTTCTGAACAGGTGTACCTAACATAGTGGCTACATTATATTGTGTCTCAGTTGTCAAATGATGGTCCAGCTGAAAAAAATTATGTAATTAACACACTCGGAGGACATTCAGCACTGATATGACACAAACTATTTTCTTTACATACCTTCAACACAAACAGCAACACAACACTACAAAACATAACATTTAAATATTATAGTTAAAGCAATTTGTAGTTGAAGTGTTGCTCGGTGAAAGGCATATGCGCTTACCACATACAATACCACAGCCATGTTTGGTAGTTGGCAGTCATGTAATCACCTCTTTTGTCTATCTGTATCAACCTATATACAAGCTCACGTAGCACACCTGTTACATGTGTGTTAACAGTAGTGAAGAAAACATCCCTTACATAATAACAAAACCATAGACTATATAAGCTGTCTTTTGAAAAAAGGGGTTTCTACAGAAATTTAGTTTTCATGAACGTGTTTAAAGTTCTTTTTGTGTTACCTCTAAACACATGAGACCGAGGATCAGACAGACAGCAGCTTCAAAGCTGAGAATGCAAATCACACATTATTATTCACCTGTCTGGATTTCTTTCTTATTCTGTTCTGAACAAGGTTTGTGCCCTCAACTGAACTGCATACCAACACCTGCCCCCACACCCCCACACCCCACACCACACACACACTCCCTTCAGCACCTATAGCATCTCCACCTGCACCCAAAGGTGTAACCGTGCTTCTTTGTGCCAAACACCATCAGTAATGGCAGCCTAAGCCAGGGCCTGTTTTTAATGACAGCCAGACACCTTGTTGCTCCCTGCTTTCACAGTTTTCCTTCTCCACGTGTTATTTAAAGAGGTAGTACACTGGGATTTGAATTTGTACATAGCAGTTACATTGTCTTAAGTTTTTTTGTGTGATTACTGCTACTACTAATAATTATTATGCCTGATTACATGCGAGGACTGTAAAGGACAGATTTTGGCATTTTCTTCACTCATCATTTCTACCTTTTGTTTCTCTGTTTCCCTGATTGAGCTCTCATTGCCACATAAAATCTGTGCTCAATACTGAAGTATTAGAGCTTAGAGGGTGTTTTTAAGAGCAAAAATTCACCTGAATTTTCAAAAACAATTAGTTGTCTATAAATATTTCCCATGATTAGACAAATGGAGACATGTGTCCAAAACCCAAGTATTAAAACAACAAAAGCAAGTATAATCAATTGGCCACGGCTAATGCTGGACTTGGGCCTAACTCCGTGTTGGTTCTTCTAAAATGCAGGAGCCACTCACACATCTTTTGCCAGATTTGACTCCCTGAATCCTCAACCTTCAGCACTGACCTCAAACTGGGAAATCTCTTGATTGTACGCTTTGACAATGAGACGCTTTCAACACTTGGAATCAACTGTTCATCTTTTATCTGTTTTATTTGTCGTGGAATAATGAGGAGACAGGGCTCTTAAAATGGGGGACTATATAAAAATATTTCTTATTCCTAAACAGTTAATGCAATAATTTTTAAACCACTTGAATTCAAGCTGACAGTCTTCACATCTCATCACTTTGATTTAAAATCCACTGTGGGCAGAGGCAAAATGAATATAATTGTCACTGTATGCATCAGTTTTGTTTTGTGCGAGCTTTCTCGCAGACGTACCAGTTTTCTAGCCAAAAGACATATTTTCAGTAAATGTATTAAATATGCACATGTAAATCAAGATTATTTTATATGTACTGCTGTGATTTAAATCATTTTGGAGATAAGCCGATTTAGTTAGCACATGTACTGATGTAAACATTTCCAGTGCTTCTGTTTTTTTTATGTTATTACCATCTGAAAAGGAATAAATAGCTGCTGAGCTAGCTACTGAAGTGTAATAGCTTGAATGTGTCTCCAAACTCTTCCCCTGTGTAAATATCTGTGGTGGCAATCCATCTCTTTTCAGTGATTATAAGCTTACACACCTACGATTTGCTAGACATGTCATTTTTTACAGTGTGCACACCGCCGCCGCCGCCGCCATGGAAATGAGCTGAGGGCAAAGACAAACAACTGGCAGAGCCAAGTTAGTGTTGTGTTCGCCTGTTTTGCTGATGAAGTTGGACAAGTGCTGATTTATGCTCAGCTGAGAATTCAATGTGTCTGCTAGTGCCTGGAGCACTTAAGGGAGGGGCTGTGTAATATATCCCACATGCAGTTTATCTGAGAGGAAGAAGTTACATGGAGAGACAAACTTAATGATAACCCTATTATAATTTATTTTACACTGTCTTTTTTTAAACAGCATCTCGTTCATTTTTGCTTCTTATTGTTCACCTAAATGGAATATATGCCTTTCATAATTTAAGACTTGGTTCTGGCAGTGGCTGTAGTTTGTATCTTAACTATTGTGCTAATATCTAGAATTATTTAAAGCACTTGAAAGCATATGTGAATTATATATGCTAAAAAGAAGCTCTCTGTTGCTGAGAGAAACCTTTATTGTATGCAGAAAATGAGGCACTCTTCTGATTGTGATCAATGATCTGTGATGTGCTTGGAGAGAAAAAAGAACTTGTATTATAGATCGAGTGATTTCATGGCTGTTTCTCTGATCTTTTCTGGACTGGATTGTCTTGTTTTGTATTGGAAATGTCTGCATACATAAACTACTGAATGTAAATGTATGGGCATTACCTAAGCGCACAAAGACACAAGACTATAAGGCACAATTTTTGATTACAATTTTGGTTGTTGATGATTTGGTGTGAGGATATTTGAAGGGGATATTGGATTGCTTGTCACAGCTACACATCCATAAAGTCAAAGCTATTTAGGAGCAGGTTTATTCAGTGTAAACACGATTAGATTACAGACCTGATTAGTGTTGCCAAAGCATTGCTGTGGCATTTGTGTGTGAGGAAGCGACTGTAAATGATGCACTGATGTTAAGAGCATTTCAAGTGGAAAAAATATTGCAATACAGTATTAACAAGCTAGTAGATGCATTGACTCTGATTAGCACCCATATCAGGGGAAAAAATGTGGGATTTTTACCACTGTCCATAAATAATTTTGAACAAAATGCATTGGAGCTATTTTGATGTGTGCAGTGAGCTTTAGGAGAAATAATGTATAATTTTTACGTTTAGTGCTTAATGTGTGGAGATAGTGTGTAGGCACGGTCTCTGTTCTTTCTGTTATTAATTCCCAAATCACTTACTTCCACACGTGCTATTTTAAATAAGTGCAGTCGTACTAACGTGTACCTGGATGGTGTAGGGTTAGTGATCAAAATGTTGAGTGTTGACCGGCAATGAAAACGTTAGCAGCAGTGGCAGTTTTGTCTCTTTTTTGGAAGGGTCTTGTGCAATTCCAGTCCGGCCCCTACACTCTGGCCCCACCACACTTTCATTCCCTTTCAATAGTCACGTGGAAGCTCCACCATGTGAAGTGCTGCTCCAGACCAAAAAGCCTGAACTGTCAGATTTAGAGTTTGTGCTGCTGCAGGAATCTCAGAAACAACCAAAGTGAAATGGATTTTGTACATTTTTGAAAGTCAGTCTTTATTTTTGCAGTTGCCAATAACAAAGAACAAGAAAGAAGAAAAGATTAACAAGTGCAAGCATTTTGAAAATGTCTTGAACACCTGAAAGAAACTGAAGTAGAATAAATACATTTTGCAATATGTGATGGACATGAGTTGATCGTTGACAGATCTGCCCTGCTGCAGTGACTCTTCATGGTATTACATGCGTCAGTTACCGTCTATTTAGTACAATCAGAAGCTCTGCAAGTTGGAAATGTTAAATAAATAAATAAAACGTCTGCTAGAGCAGAAATTGCAGTCAATTAGTACTTCTGCTAAATGCATAACTTGCCTTGTTCAATTTGAGACAGCACCTGGTAAAATGTGATTAGTGTTACAAACTGTTTACTGCATGAAAGTATTTGAATCGAGGCAGGCTGTAACTCTTCTGTTCTTTCAGACTCCACTATTTTCCCACGATCCGCTCACCTACGTCCTCTTTCCCAAGGAGTCAGTTTCAGTCCCAGTTCTCCACTCAGACTCTGCCAGAAAGTAATATTATTTCAAGTCAGTGCATTACTTTTAGACTTTTATTCATAATTTATGGTACCACAAATGTAATCATTTCTGTATGGATTTCCATAAGAAGAACAATGGAAAGGGTAATCACCCATTGTAACTGTGCTTCTGTGCACTAACAGCACAACAGGACAAGCAAGAGTAACCCACATACTGGTTGTTTTTTTTGTATGTCTTGCGTCTGAGTCCTCTAAACCAAAACCTTTTTACACATAGAACTAGAGTGTGCAGGTTGAGCGAACCGCAGTTGTAATACTTATTTTGTGATCCCCATGTAACTGAATTAAGAAGATGGATCTCTGCACACGTTGTATTCCTCATATCGAGACGTTCCATATAATAGGGGAAAAAACCCTCTTGAGATTGCATTTTCATGTGTGGGTTTTATTACAGATTGGATACACTAACATTAGTGCATGCAGTAATCATGTTATGTAAATGTGTATGTAGAATGAAGCAAGTGCAGCTGTAAGTCATGTGGTAAAACGCACACACACAACACACAACGCACAGTTATTATGTTACAGGATATGGTTCTGTATTTTTGTGAAGGTGAGGAGGCATCCACCAGACAGTATGCCCACACACAGACACAAGCACACACTGCAGCAGACTATACTTTTTAACGAGGTTAAAGGTGTGTGTGTGTGTGTGTGTGTGTGCGCGCGTGTGAGAGTGAGAGAGAGCAAGAGAGAGAGCGAGAGAGAGATTATTGAGCTGAGACACTTCACACTAAACTGAAACTGAGCCACAACAAACAGGTAGCACACACACATTTATCAAACAGCACTATGACACTGTCTCTGTCAGACGCGCACACACACACACAGAGATGCAGTGTAACCTGCTTATGGAAGTGAGCGTGACTGTTGAGGTGGGAGAAAGGGCTGGCCAGCTTCTCTCAAACTTTATTACTCTGCTTTTTCATTCACACTCTATGAGAGGGAGAGGAAAGGAGGAAAGAAACAGATACAAAAAGGAGAGTGAGGAGAGGAGGAGGTGCAGTAAACTGAATAGAAATCCAGCAGAGATAAAGTAAACGGTTTACACAAAAGAAAAGGAAGTGAACAGATGGAAAGAGAGATCTATAAGTAAGAAATTGGAGATAAAAGGCACAAAAAGGAGATGAAAGACTGGAAGTGAAATAGATACAGGCAAGCTTTTTATTATTATTATCTTTTACTACAGCACTTGAGTAAGTGACATCTGAGTATGTTGTCAGATTGTGTGTGTACTGTGGGGCCTCTGTGGATTGGGCCTGCCCTGTGGAGTTTGGCAGCCCAGGTAAAAGGCTTCAACTCTTTGCTGTGTTACTGAAATCCAGACACATTGTATTTCTTCACAGCTTTTGAGGAATGCCATGGCCTAGGTAACTGGATGCTTAGTCTGCAGCATTTTTTAGGTGGGCGGTATGTCATAGTGTCCCCCCCGCCCCCCAGCACCCAAACAACAAAAACTGGATTTTGGTGCAAAACCAGTAAGTGGGGGAGAGCTGAAGACGTTGGTCGGACAGTATGTAGCAGAGGAAATGCTGCCCTTAAACACGGTTGCCTCGCCCTCGTTTCATGGTTGTCATTTTTATGTTGAGGCAGCGGGGGGTGCTGCCGGTGTTGTGCTAAAAAGCAATTTTTGGTGTTTGCCAGAAAGTGATCGCCTGTATTTAAACGTCTGTAAATGACTTGTTGACCTATAATCTGCGAAACACGTGTCAAACAGATCTCTGAATGATATCAGATCATTTTGAGTGAGAAACAGCATTTCGATCACACGATAGAAGCCGCAATCAGTTTTTGGCAAAGTGACTTTTATATATTTGTTTTTTATCAAGGTAAAAACTGTCTGACATTAAAAATGTCTTTTTATATAATGAAGGAACAATAACACAGACTCCTAAAGATTCTTGAAAAACAGGTTATTTCTTCATTTTATATATAAGCCTTTCATAAATCATGCTGACTGCACTCTATTTACCAATATAAGCAAAGACATTACACAGAAAAACACACAGAAACATTTATGGCAGATGATCATGTTTTGGGACAACACTGGCAGCTGCTGAAAGTAACTAATAAAGTAAGTTGTAATCTAACTTCATTACTTCTAAAAGTAAGTAATCAGTAAAGTAACTAAGTTAATTTTTAAATGAGTAATCAGTAATCGGATTACTTTTTCAAGGTAACTATACCATCACTGTTGGTGACGACCCCAAGCCGACCCTAACCTCATACAATCAGTGATGTTTTGGGTTTTTTTTGGCACTTGATGTAATTGCAATGTCTTTGAATCATCATTAGTTTAACTCTACTTGTTACTAAAATCTATTTATCTCAAATGAAATCACCATTCATCTTCTTATGATATGATCCATTCTTAATAAAATGCTGCTTCCTGGAATAAAACAAACTGAAAAATCTCAAATTTATGTGCTCCTGTTTTGCAATTGTTGCACTCTGAAGAGTTATCCTGTGGGCCAGATTGGACCCTTTGGCAGGCTGCTTCCAGCCCCCAGGCATGCCTGCATTCTTGCTGCAGACTCTTGGCCATTTTAGAAATGTCTTACAAACAGTGGGGTTCATTACTGTGAATGCTGTTAAGCATTCACAGTATTGTTCTTGTACTCCAAAAACCTTCGGTCGCTAAAAACTCAAGCAGCGTTTGGGCTACAGACACTGTTCTGGTATCAAAACGTTCAGCCTGTTCTGGAGATTTATGCTATTACTTTTCTTTTTTGTAACCTTTATACTTTTTAAGATATTGAACTTTTTATAATCTTCATTTTTGCCACTCAAAATGAATGGGAAAGTTTCAAATCCTTTTCAAATCCTTTCAGGCTTTAAAAGAATAGAATAGAATAGAATAGAATAGAATAGAATAGAATAGAATGCCTTTTATTGTCATTATACAGGATGTACAATGAGATAGGAGGGCCACTCCTGTTCAGTGCCATGCAATAGAAAATCAAATTCTCTAAAATAAAAAACAAAAATATTATAGTCTAGTATAATCAAGAAATATACAGAAAATAAACAATGTATAAAATATACAAAAAATAGAATGTATAAAAATATATACATACATTGGTGCATCTGTACATTGTAAGAAAAGTAAATAAGTGCATACATATAAAAATGAAGATGATGAATATTGCACTAGTGAATGAATACTGGATATTACACAATATAGGAGTGATAGATATTGTTCAGTATGAATAATCTAATATTGCACAGAGATGTGGGTGTTGCACAGTTACGGTGGGTGAGTGTGTGAGTTCAGGGTGGTGATTGCTCTGGCGAAGAAACTGTTCTTGAGTCTGTTTGTTCTGGCTTTGATGCACCTGTAGTGCCTGCCAGAGGGCAGCAGGTCAAACAGGTCAAAGCCAGGGTGTGAGCTGTCCTTGATGATGTTCCTGGCTCTGCTGATGCAGCGGGAGGTGTAGATGTCCATCAGGGAGGGGAGAGGGCAGCCAACGATTCTTTGTGCTGTCTTGACTACCCTCTGAAGCCTGACCCTGTCTGCCTCAGTGCAGCTGCCGTACCATACTGTGATACAGTACGTCAGCAGGCTCTCAATGGATGAGCGGTAGAAGGTCAGCAGCAGGTTTGAGTCCAAGTTGTTCTTCCTGAGGACTCTCAGGAAGTGAAGTCGCTGCTGAGCCTTCTTGATAACAGCTGTGATGTTATCTGACCAAGAAAGATCAGCAGAGATGAGGACACCAAGAAACCTGAAGGTGTGGACCCTCTCCACACGCTCTTGTGCTTCCTGAAGTCGATGATGATCTCTTTGGTTTTCATAGTGTTCAGTACCAGGTTGTTCTCTGAACACCAGGCTACAAGCTAATAACTTCAGCATACTTTCAGCTAGAAAAACCATTTAAGCTTTCAAATGAAGCCAAGCCTTTCAGCTATTCAGCTATTACTTGGTGTTTCAAAATCTTTTACGGTTTAAGCACAGTGAGCGTTTAGGTTTAAGGTGTTTTTTCAGCCGTTTCAGAGTTTATATTGGTTGTGTATTGCGTTTGCTAGAGTGGGAGCCTGATTAGTAGAGTGGGAGACTTCAAAACTTTCAGGTGTAAAATTTATTTTTAAACTGCCACTGCGTCCACACTCTTTGTGCTACAGCCATCAGTTTATGCTCAAAATGTAGAGCTGCTTCTCTACTTTCAAACAGTGTGTCTCTAAACCCTGTCAAATGTACACCTTTTAAACTGTAAGCATTCAAACAGAGGGAGTACCTTCCAACTCCTTCATTAACCTCCATAGTAATTTCAGAGGTGATTTTCTCCAAAGCAGAAATGAGCACCTTTTTTAAACTGCTCCCACGGCCACACTTTTGAGCCCAGGAAAATATAAATTACACCACTGTTTAGAGCAGGTCCTTGTGACGCTCAGTTCAAAAATGATTTTGATAGGAGCTACGGTTTTTGACTTGGCGCACTTGTCAAATAACTGCTTCTGAGTCAAATTTGACAGAGTGCATGCATCCCAGCAAGTAAGCAGTGCACATGCCAGGTGTTTCCAGTTAGTGCATTTACAAGCATTCAGCTTGGCAGAGCTCTCCAATATGTATGCTTGCAAACCTCAGTCGTGTGGCTGTCCTGTTGGCTGAGTGGTAGAAAACAGGACCATGAGTGCACAAGAAACAGACAGAGCAGGTTCAAGTCCCACTTTACTCCAAACTTTTCCATTGAGCATTCATTCACCAGCTTAAACTCTTTCAGCCGGATTTAAGCTCTTTGAAGCATTTCCTGGCATTTCAGCTAGAGACACCATTTGATGATGATGATGATACTTTATTGATCCCACAATGGGGAAATTACAGTTAACAGAACACCCATCCAAGAGACAAACAGAACAAATATGGGGAGATAGGTGAACTGTGGCCATGCTGCCCCCCCTTCTGGAGGCGCTGCCATTAAAAAGACAGAAACAATAGTGAAAACATATAGGGATGAGTGAGGAAAAAAATCATCATTTAGACTTTAAAATAAAGCCAGTCCAGCTGTTCAGCAGTCCAGCTGTTCAGCTGTGCTTTGAAATGTAATAACTTCAGCATACCTTCAGCTAGAGACACCATTTAAGCTTTAAAATAAAGCCAAGAGTGCATGCACCTTAGCAGTTAAGCAGTGCACCTGGCAGGTGTTTTCAGTTGGCGCATTTACAAGCATTTAGCTTGGCAGAGCTCTCCAATATGTATGCATACAAACCTGTTTGTGTGAGACTCCTGTTGGCTCAGTGGTAGAAACAGGGACCATGAATGCAGACAGAGCAGGTTCAAGTCCTGCTTTTCTCCAGACTTAAAAGATTTTCCATTGAGTTTTGAACTTTAAATCTTTTCATATTCAATGATATTAAACTCATTCTTTCCACAGTTTTCTGCACCTTCTTTCTCCTTCATGTTTAGGACAAAGTTTCAGTGGGTGTTTATTTCTTCAAGCCATTTTTGACCCTTTAAAACTTTTTATATTGACACTTCAGCAAACTTCAGTTGAATAAGAAAAAAATCTTCTTGCTTTTTTTGCTGATACTGCGCTCACCCTAGTGGTTAACCAGAGAAGCAGCAACTTTAATGACACAATGTCAGAACAGCATGCTCAGGAAAAATGGCCCAAGGTCATCTACTGCCATAGCCACTTGACTCATGGTGGTGCCCTTTCAATATCTTTTCTGGTTTTTGTTCAGCTGCAGTTTTAATTTCTTCAGAAATTCCTTTTTTTTTTTTTTTTACAACACTTTATACTGAGTGGTAATTAAACAAACTTGACTTGAAAAAGAAAGAGCTCTTCTTACTCTTTGCCATCCCTGTGCTCACCTACAGGTTGAACATAGGAGCTGCAGTTCAGTTACACAAGCTTAAACAGGAAAAATGGCCCAAGGTCATCAGCTGCCATGGCCATCTCACTCATGGTGGCCCATTTCACCCATTTCAATGTTTTTTTTATGGTTTTTCTTCAGCTACAGCTAAAATTTCTTCAGGCTGTTTTTCTTCCCTTTAAGCATATCAAGTTTAGTTTAGTCTACTTTATTGACAGTTTTGGCTATTTTATATTTCAAATTCATTTTCAGCATTTTTCAGCTGCCTTAACTCTTTGAGCCAATCAGAATTTGGCTCTGAAGCGTTTCCTTGCATTTCAGGTCCAATCATTCAGCTTGCAGCATTCACAGTGCATTTTCTTCAGGAAATGCTTTTTCTAGTTATACCATGCTTTCTTTTCTGTATTCCTGGGCACAGATCTTAAAGGTTCACGTGTATTCTGGCTTTCTGCTTTGTCCTCAACATGTAATCAGCACATAGGTTAACTCAGCGCAGGTGGTAATTTGATAGATGTTGAAGCTTTAGCTATGACCTTTACATCCAAACCTATTGTGGGATCTTAATTTGATTTATTTAATTAATCTCAGAGCACTCGACAAGATAGGCATGTCATTAGCCGTAGACAATGACTAATGATTGTGGTGTCTACTTCTCTCTTTCTCTCTCCACTTGTCTTTGTGTTTCATCATCTGCTGTCTCTCTCCTCCATCATACTTTATCTCTGTTTGTCTGTCTTGTCTTCTGCCTTTTATCTTTCTGTCCATCAGAATAATCAGATGACCATATCACCTCATTTCTTGTGTCAATATTTTATCTCAAGCACCCACTTTGCATACTCACAGCCACATCGCTGAAATACGGCAGCTGCGGGTGTCTCTGTGTGTGTTTGCACAGAACTGTATTCACAGCTGTAAAAGCCAGCAGTAGGCTTGTTCATTGACCTCCTCCGGTGTCTGTGTGCGTTGTTATTAGCTAGTGATCGCTGTTTCAAGGGCAGATAAGACCATCGACCGTCTCGGTGTGTTTGTGAGTGACTGTGTTAGTGAATGTGTTACCTTTCATTAATTTTAGTTTCATCTTTCCCTTTAACTTCAATGTGATACAGTGTTTCACATACAGCTGCTACATGAGAAACATTTAAATAAATAAATAGGAACAGGATGCTATTGTTATGCTTATATGGACAGATTTTTATGTAACTTGAGAGAGAGGCTGGTGAGAGCAAAGAAAATACCTTAAAAATGAACAATGCTCACAGAATCATAAAACCTGGTTCATGTTTTACGTTTGGGATAAATCTAAAACAACAAATCAACACTACACAATAGTTTGTAATATTCTGATGTGCAGTGATTACTAAGGCAACAAGACAATGAGGTGTACAGTAGGAATAAAATATCATTAAATCCATGTTTGCATGTGTTTGATTGGCCAGCATATTGACATCTTATCACATTCGAGCAAAAGCTGAGCTTTGAGTTGACCCTACTTTGGCGTACATGTGTCCACGCCTTTTACGTTAAATAACACATTTAAAAAACAACCTAAAACAAAACAAAGCAAAAAACAGCAACCCTAAATATCTTTCTTTTAGCCTGAAATTTGATTAATTTTCTTAAAATATAAACAAGAGCCTTCCAAAGAACACGTGTGTCACCTGCTCGTATGTTGTTACTGAGATACTGAAAGCGTGACGGACAGACAGACGGATGACGGAAAAGTGATCCATAACTGTCTCCCTGCCTCTCGGCAGACAGCACAACAGTGAAAATGTTTAAACATTTTATACTGTACAGGTGCTACAGTTTGTACACTGATGCTGTTCCTGGTCAGATTTGACCTGTTATCCATTGGGATGGATTTTAAATCCACCACTGTGGGTAAAATCAAAGAAAATGATGACCTTAGGGAATCTTGAAACTGTACATGCCATGTCTGTGCATTTTTAATGGACAGTGGTGACAAAGTTCAAGTGGGACCTTGACACCGTCACAACAACCGTCTGTGTTCCCACCACATTTGCCTAGGTTTCCACAGAGACGGGCGCCTTCTGGTAGGATCGTGAAACAGTGAAATATTAAAACAGCATACAATGCTACAATGGCCTCTCTGTGCTCTGAAACCCGTTAGGTCCTATGGCTTGTGCCATGCAGGAACGCTTTGCTACTGCACTGAGCAAAGAATAATGCTGTCTGGGCAGCACTCACATGTGCCACCTCCATGGTGCACTGTGACATACATGTGAACAACCAATAGAAATGAAGAATTACACTGAGTGGGCACATATAGTACACATGTATCGTGAGCAGCACAAAAAAACAACATGGTGCTGATAGTGCAGCAGCCAGCACAACACATACAGTAGTTTGGGCCACTCAGTCAACCATGTATGCAGCACATACTACCTTCTATGTTGTTGGGGATGTTTATCCCCTTTATACTGATATATATACTGGCACTGTTTATATATATGTAATTAAAAAAAAGCATAATAGTCACACACACTGAGTTAATGCGCACTGTATGATTTTAGATTACTTGGTTATGGGAAAGCCCTGTTATATCTAGCTCTCGTATGCTTTTGTGGCCTTGTTGAGACGCAGGCCTTATCTGCTTCACATGACTTTTGTAACCCCATTACTGTATTTCAGTACAAGTTGGGGGGGGGGGGGGGGGGGGGGGGGGGGGGGCTGCTGGCTGTGTGGGATGGTACTAGGGGTGCTATCTCAGCAGATGCTTAAGGGAAAGAAGACTCATCATTGTGACACCTGTTTAAATTGTCATAAACCAAGAGTTACCCATGTAATGTGTGCGCCTTAAACATGTGACTTTAGAATAGGTGTAATATAGCCAAAAGATGATTGATTGGGTTCAAGTTTCATGGGCTGAGACTTTATGCAAATTTCCCATCCTCCTGTCCTTCCTGTCCTTTACAGTCACTTTATTATGTCACTTTAGCATTCACCTGCTGGTTAATGCTCTGCACTAAATGATTATAACTTATCGTAGTTAATCTCTGTACTGTATATTTTGTATTATTGTGTTATAGTGTTTATACTTTATTTTTATGTAAGCACCAAGTACCACAGCAATTTCCTAATGTTGTGAACCTGTTCACCCATATGGCAATAAAACCTTCTGAATCTGAATCTCTTTTTTCCTTTCCTGTTTCTGCATCTTTCTCTGTCTCTGTGTTTCTCTCTTCTCTTCTCTTCTCTTCTCTTCTCTTCTCTTCTCTTCTCTTCTCTTCTCTTCTCTTCTCTCTCTTCTCTTCTCTTCTCTTCTCTTCTCTTCTCTTCTCTTCTCTTCTCTTCTCTCTTCTTCTCTCTGTCTCTGTGTGTCTTAGTCTTAACTATGTTACTGTCTGTGCTTGGGTCTTTGTCTGTGTTGTGTGTAACTAACAATCAATAGTTTGAATCTTTGGCCAAAAGGAACATGGAGACCCTAAAAAAATGTCACAGACGATGTCACAGGTTCATAAGAGTGATGATAAGAGTGTTAATTAATGTTGAGTTATTACTGTTTATTATTCTTTTTTGTTCATGTAAAATAGGAGATGATATTGTGAGCTAGCAGAAGTTTTCTCCAAAAACCTGAAAAAAAACCACTCTTCCTGCTCTCTGAAACATTTATTAAGGATTAATCATCCATGTATTAATGTTATATAGGCTATCAATATATTCTAAGTAGATATGTAGTTCAAAATTCAGTGTAGACACTTATTATCCTTGGCCCAGGTCAACTTTAACTTGGATCATACTGTGAAGGCATGAAAAATGAACAGTATGTAAGGGTTAAGGGTCAAAACAGTTTACAGTTGAGTGTAGATGTGAAAAAAGAAAAAAGTTTGGGATTCCCATATATGTTAGGTATGAAGGCCTTATGGATAAACTTAGAGGCAGATTTCAGGGAAAGTCGTTGAATTTAATACACTGCCATGACAATATCAAAGTCAATTTTGTACCATACAGAGTCACCAGTGTCAGTTATCAGTTTCATGCTTTTTCATAAATCATGTATCTCTTCATTCATGTACGGTCTAAAAAGCCCGAGTGTACTTAATAAAATGCCAGAGTCATTGTGTGTCTGCTGTTCTGTGCAAGACATTCTAAAGAGATAAGAAAACTGACACAGCCGTTAGGATAAGTCATGCGATCACAGCCATGTAAGAAAATGCTGCTGGAAGAAAATAGTTGAATTCACTAAATTATGAGTCTATCTTAGAACATCTGAAACTGCTTTTTGTCCATGTTCCTCTCTGTGCTTATGCACCTAATGGTTCAGGTTCAAGCTGCAAACTCTGTAAGTTGACCCAAACGAGATTGGCATAACCAGATTACAGGAATCAAAGACTGTCCAAACATCCACGTCTGAAACATGTGAAGGTTTTAATGATGATTAACATATAATTGAGGATCAAAGGCAAACAGTAAGAATACTGTTAAATATGCCAAGATATTCTGTACATTCCTGTATTTTTCTAAGAAAAAAACTTTTCTTAGTATTTTCATTCTTCACAATAAAGTTTTCAACTTGGAACATACTATAATATCATATCTTTGCCATTAAAGTGACTCAGATTCTGATGAATATCTCTAAATATACATGCACATATTCATGTGTACAGGAAGAAACTACAGGATTATATAAAATGCCTTCATTTCTCCTTTTATAGCCTGTCTTTTTTCTGCCCTGTTGTACTGTTGTCTGTCAGCCCCCTCATTTTTACTCTAAGCCCCCCCCCCCCCCCCCCCCTCGCTGGGTTCCCTCCTGTTTTCTGTCCCCCTTTCTTTCATTTATTTAGCCAGCTCTCTCTCCTCATTTTCTTTCCAGCTTCATCCCTTCCTGTCACTCTCATCTTCCCTGATGACTCCTTCTTTCCCTTTATCTCTCTATCTGTCCATCCAGCACCTGTTCACTGAGCCCGTTTCTCCACCTCCCTCCCCCAGGTCTGATATTTCCATCTCTTTCCCATTTCTCCATCCTGTAATTTTCTCCTTTTTCAGTTGTTTACTCTTTTTCTTTTTATTCCTCTTTTTTTTTTCTATTTTTCCCCCTTGCCTTTAATCTCTTCTACATCTTTGTCTATTTTGTTGCCCCTCAGTAGATCTCAGACTTTCTTGTTGTTGTCTTTCATGAAGATGTATATCACAAAATTGCCACTTGCTTCCACAATCTTTAACAGCTTCCAACCATTTACATTAGGCGTTTACATGCAATCTGCTACTCGTTATCTTCTGTATAAAAGCTCAGAGTGTCCACAGAGGAAAATGGGATCAAATCTGTCAGGAAAAAAAACTGGAGGACAATCAGATCTCAGCCAGTGTCAACCAGGTGGAAATACAACTCACATAGTGTGAATAAATGGGGAAATATTCACCCAAGTGGAAGAGACATCATCAGCACCAAGCCACAGCCAGAGACTGCTTTTTGGAGCTGGTCTGATAACCTGCCAAAAGATGACGGGCCCAGTATTATACACCAGAAAAAAAAAAAATTCTCAGCCATATGCCATCATGTACGTATGTGTTTTCTACATTCCCATAATTAAAAAAGCATTTTCTAAAATTGGCATTAGAACCAATTGTTGTTTTCTATAATCTCGAGACAGTCCTGCTTAGAAACTGACTAAATTGTAACACATGTATTTGTCACTGTTGATGCCAATTTGAGTGTAACAGGACTGTGTTTATCAGATCTAGTAATCATTGTGCCAAATATTTGTTTACACCTTACATATAACCATAAATGTCAGCTGTGTCATTTCCCTCCAGTTTCTCCTTCATCCTTTTGTCTCCAAATATTTATGGTGTTAATTTGTGTGCCTCATAGAAGAGTTCAGAGTTAAATTCTTGAGTGTTTGAGTATTTTTAGAGGGGAAAAACTATGACTTAATATTGCAAATAGAATTTTGCATACCAAGGTCTTATGGTGCATTCGCAGCAAAGGCAAAGCGAAGTTTTCATGTGATATGATTACAGTTATGTCTGTAATTTGCTGGCCTTTAATCCAAGTGGTTTATTGCAATAACTGCTTAGGAATTGCAGCCATTTTTATATCCATTTTTCTGAGGCTCAAAACTAATTGGAAAAACTAACAATTTTAAATATATAAATATAGTTTTTAATCCTTTGCAGTCAATGGCTGCATGGAGAATGCATGGACATCACTAAATGCTGTGTTTCCTCCTTTGAGAACACTCTGCCAAGCCTTTACTGCAGCCACCTTCATTTACTGCTTATGTGTGTTTTTCTGCATTGATTTTTGTATTTCATACCTGAAAAGCATGTTGAGATCAAATGACTGACTTGGTCATTCGTATTGAAATATATCCCATTTCTTCACCTGCAGAAAGTCTTGCAGTCGATATCAATCTGCACTGTGAAGCACTATTACTATTGGCTGTATTGGCAACCATACACGACTGTGCCATAACACTGCCCGCACCATGTTAGACAGGTAATGCGGCATGCTTCAGGTCATAAGCTGTTTCTCCTTCTCCATGCTTTTCTCTTCCAGGCGTAGTGGTACAACTCAATCTTGGTTGCATCTGTTGTAAGAATTTTCTGAAGAACCCTGCCAGCCCTTATAGATGTTTTCCATCTAATCTGCCCTTCTTGTTGCTGAGTGTAACCAGTGGTTTGCACCTTGTTGTAAAATCTCTGTATTCCTATTCATGAAGGTGTGTCTCGTCTAGTCTAGTCTTTAAAGTAGAGGGGGTGTTTGTCTTCTGAATCCAAACTGGGAGCTGGTTCCACAGAGGAGGGGCCTGAAAGCTGAAGGCTCTGTCTCCCATTCTACTCTTAAACACCCTAAAAACCACAAGACTGAGAGCAAAGTGCTCTATTGGGGTGATACGGTATTATGAGGTCTTCAAGATGAGATGGGGCCTGATAATTCAAGACCTAGAATGTGAGAAGGATTTTAAATTCAGTTTTGTATTTAACAGGAAGCCAATGAAAAGAAGCCAATATGGGAGAAATCTGCTCTCTCTTTCTAGTCCCTGTCAGTACTCTAGCTGCAGCATTTTGGATCAGCTGAAGGCTTTTCAGGAAGCTTTTAGGACAGCCTGATAGTAGAAGGAATAAATGCAGGAATTAGCTTTTCAGCATCACTCTGTGATAAGGTGTTTCTAATTTTAGAAATATTGCACCAATGCAAGAATGCAGTCCTACATATTTGTTTAATCCACCACCACCACCACTGAAGGACATATCCTGGTCAAAAATGACTCTGAGATTTCTCACAGTGTTAGAGAGTATCTGGTTTGACACGTTTCTAAGATTTGTAGGGCCGAGTACAAGAAGCAGGAAATTAGAGGTCATCCAGGCTTTTATGTCTTTATGAAAGACAGCATTGTGTGCACAGTGTGAGGATTACAGTAGCATCTCTCCAGATTTTGCTTTTAAGTAGTTATATTTCTCTTACGGCTCAACTTTTTTTTTTACCCCAAACTGCCAATCAAGCATTTCATACAGCTGACGGGCACTGCTTGATGTTGGTGTGAACTGCATAAACAGTTTATTTAATGACCTTTAACTTCCCGGGGAAATCTAAAAGAAGGCCATGGACTCCTGAATGGCAGGAGTCCAGTGCAGACGCTGGGATCACAAACAAAAGCGAGAAAAGCGGGGCGGGCTGTGGGCTAAACGAAAATTAAATCCACACTGCAGGTGGAGCCTATTCCATAGGGCAAGAGGCAGGGTACATCCCGTACAGGTTGCAGGGCTACCACAGATAGACAGACAACCATTCACATTCATACCTATGGCCAATTTAGAATCACCAATTACCGTATTTTCCGGAGTATAAGTCGCACTTTTTTTCATAGTTTGGCTGGGGGTGCGACCTATACTCCGGAGCGACGTATATGTGACATTTATAACACATGAACCAAAATACTCCAGCCACTTGACATCTCCGTGAACTGCAGCTTTAAGGCAGTCTTGCGTAACCTGTGGGCGCAGTGGATGATGGATGGAGAGCACAGCTTAACGGCAACTGGGAGAATGCGCCACCCAACTTTCCTGGAAGTCATTGGATGGATCAAGAAAACATGGGCTTCAGTGACAACCAAACCATCCTGTTGGGATTCAGAAAGGCTGGAATAATTGGAACTGCAGCTGACGATGAGTCTGACTAACGCGACACAGAAGAGGAAGCGGCGCTTCGTCTACGGAGTGTATAGAATTGTTTAGAAGTGACACCGAGGATGAAGAATTCAATGGATTGATGGTTTGGTTAACTCGTTAGTATGTTCTTTATGCTATGGTTATCTGAATAACTTAATGTTACGTTAACATACCGAACACGTGTTCGTTGTGCGTCATGTAGCTGAATGTGCTACGTTTGCATAACGTAGGCGTAACCGTGTTCGTCCTGTTCTTTAATCTAGGGCTGCAACGATTCATCGATTAACTCGATTAAATCGATTCTAAAAATTTATCGACACAAATTTACTGTCGATGCTTCGTTTAAACTCTGCAGCGCTCAGCTGTCTCGGTGTAAGCGGCGCTCCTCACTAGCATTAGCAGCATTTGTGCTGACGTTTTTTTGTGGGTTTATTGGGGGCTGGCAAACCAACATAGAACTGCATTACCGCCACCTACTGGACTGGAGTGTGAATCACTCACGTATACACAAGCACACATTCTAAAAAGCTCTCCGTCGCTGCGATTGATTTCCTTTCACACAGAGTGGATCATCACTAGAGTTGCCACCTGTCTCGTAAAATACAGAACCCCGTATGTTACGGGACTCCGTGGAATACGGCTCCGTAACATGCCGTGTTCCGTACTTTACGGGACGGGTGGCAACTGTCGCTGACATGCATTTCCACGCCTCCACTGCTCTCTGTGTGTCTGTGTGTGTTGTGCTCGCTGAGAATTTCAGCTGCTATTTTTGTCTTTACTTCAGCTGTAGCTACCAGAACTGGTTTGCTAGCGAGCGCGGGCCATTAGCACTAGCGATGGTTCGGTACCGGAAGGCCCGCCCCCCAGGACCGAGGGGCTCCTTCAAAATATTTTTTATACTTTAATCCCTTATTAGTGACTAAATATAGACCTGCAGTAGAAACGTATTTTCGAGAATGCTTGTGAATACAAAGCATTACACCATTACTCACACATGCGCCATGGCTCCCGCAGCCACTAGTTTTTCAAAACACTCATAGCAGGCAGCGGTTTTAACTGCGCAAGCGCAAAGAGGCGAAGCTGTGACGGTGAGCTCAATTAGTGAAAAAGGAAACGTTTTTCCAGCGTCCAAAACAGCAGCTTTTTCTTTTAGTAACAGTCATTAAATCTGTGAAACAGCTGGAGGTCCTTCATCAAGCACCTGATCAGCAAGTGTTAAGGTGAAGAAAAGAGAACTTTGTAGCTGCTCCATTCACCGCTGTTTGTTCACAGGCGAAAAACTGCAGTACGGAAGTTAAAATATGCAGATAAACTGTTAATAAAAAAAAGTATTTCTTATCCGATTACTCGATTAATCGCTGGAATAATCGATAGAATACTCGATTATTAAAATAATCGTTTTATGCAGCCCTACTTTAATCCATTATTATTTTAAATTGCTGTTCAAGATGGAATTTCTGCTCTGGGTCTCGGATTCTATCAACCCCCCCCCCCAAAAAAAAGTGCGACTTATAGTCCAGTGCGACCTATATATGTTTTTTTCTTCTTTATTATGCATTTTTTGGCTGGTGCGACCTATACTCCGGAGCGACGTATAGTCCGAAAAATACGGTAACCTGACCCCACTAAAGGCATGTCTTTGAACCTTGGGAGGAAACCCATGGAGACACAGAGAGAACATGCAAACTCCACACAGGCCCGGGCCAGCGTGGATTCAAACCCAGACATTGTTGCTGTGAAGCAACCACCATGCCACCGTTCTGCCCTGCTGCCCTAATATGCCATAAACTTTTACTGTAAACTTCACTGCAACACTATCAACTAACTACCTTCACCTGCACTAAGTTGCCTAGTGTTTTCATGCAACCGTTGAATAGCATGAAGTTAGTACATTTCAATTTATTCTGCTGGATGTTTCACCATAGAAAAAAACAAAACCAACCAAACAAACAGAAACATAACTTCAGCAACGCAGCATGCACAGATCCAATATCTGTTCAAAAAAACTCAAAAACAAATACAAACATTACATGTAAGGCTTTAAATTTTCAGTTTATTGGATGTCATTGAGCAGCCCTTGCCTTTAAATATAACCTCCCTTCTTCCTCTCTCCTCTGTCCTCTTTCTTATATTTTTTCCATCTCTGAGTAAACTTTTCTGTCATTCTTTTCTCTTCCTGTGAAATATATCAGCTGCACTTTTAGCTGGCATATTGTGTGAGAAACTGCACAGAAAAAGTGTGTCTTTGCTGATATTTGTGGAGTTGTTAGAAATGCTACATTTGAAATGACCTGCCCCTTTAAAATATTACCCATTTTATGCTTGCTCCTCTTCTGTAGCAGTAATGTTGATGTAGTGCTTATGTACAACTTATGGACATTTGCTGTTCTGGATTGTTCTGACCCACTTTAATCCATGAGTATAATCTATAAATGATAACATTAAATTTTATGTTTTTTACCTTCTTCATATTGTTGTGAGCTATAAGCCCCAGTGATGGATGCACCAATAGGATTATCTTGAATGTGTTATTATTCTATCTTTTTAGGTTCAAATTGGTTTAATGATTTGTGCAGTGATGGGAAATAATAACTGCCCTCACATGTCTTAAACACAGAGTAATGAGTCTGTTTTAAAAATGTAACAAGGGCCTGCAAACTGGGCTGTCAGTTAACACTCCATGTGGCCACAACATAATCACATTTTAACATTCTCAAATAAAAATTCAGAATTCAGAACAATTACCTCAGAGGAAAGTAATTGTTTTATTCCTATTATGAAGACACTGAGACAAAATTTTGATAGTGATTTCAGAATTCATCACTTTTTCAATAAAGTATGTTAGAGGCTGAAGAAAATCTCAACACATAAATTGTGTCATTTTTTAGAGCGTAGCAGCACGGGCCAGAAAATATTCTAATCTGTGGCACTCAAACCTGGTGTTGATCTAACTCATTACCATCATTATTACCCAGCCTGGGGCCAGAGAGCTGGCACTTCTCCTGTCTTCTCCACCTCTACTTATCCTCCATACTTCCCTTGGTATCCTGTCTTCCTCCCCCACTTCTCACCAGTGTCCCTCTTGGACAATTGGCACCATCATCCTTCTTTTTCTTCCCTCCTGCACACACTCACTATCTTCTCACCATTCCCTCCTAAGTTTCTAGGGAGGGATGGAAAGGTAAGACGAGAGAGCAAATGACTTAGAAGGATGCAAAAAAAAGTGATGCAGAGAAAAAGAGGAAAATAGAGATGTAGCAGATGTCTCTATTCCATTAAGAGTGTAATGAGCAGAGCTAGAAGAAGCCTCAATGCCCACACTAACACACATACACACACACATGGCAGGGATGTGCTGGAGGGTCCAGTTCTACAGAGCAAAGAAACAGCAACATCTGTCTATTTTTCTGTACTACATCACAAATTACTTCTCCCCCTGCTCTCCTTTGATGTCCTCTGCGATTCCCTTCACTTCTTTATTCAGGTTGTTCATCCTTTTTTCCTCATTTGTTCTGATCTGGAGTTTTCTCTCCTCCTCTTTTGAGAAGCAATGTTGATTATTTTTCCTGTTCCATTATTCACATATTTTGCACAGCCTGATGATTACTAAATCAAAACAAAGACAATTCTTAAGAGATGTGAATTGGAATTTTTCCACACACACAAAAAAAAAAGAGGCTCCATAACCTCATCACTCCTTGTTTTAGCATCTTCACCATAGTGCATACTGTGTGGTACCTGCTGAATACAGGTTTTTCTGTCTTTGTACAGCCCTGTTAAGTTCAAATCTGGTAGCTTCTTAAGTCTTCAGAAAACTGTACATTGTCACTATGTGGCTATGGTTAAAGGATAATTAGTTTTAGTACTTATTTCCTTGAATTTGAGCTTTTTTTTTTAAGACGCAGTAACACGCAATGATATCCTCATAATCATCATCATCAAGCTTTATTTATCAAGCACTTTAAAAAGCCACAGCAAATACAAAGTACTGTACACCAAATAAATAAAAATATTAAGAGAAGAAAACAAACAATTAAAAATAAATAATTAAATAATTTAAAAAAAAAAAAGTAAAACATTAAAATAGATAAGATCAATGTCTCATGCTGGGTTGAAGGCCAGAGAGTATAAATAAGTTTTAAGATGAGTTTTAAAAATAGACAGTCACCCTGACCCTAGACTGCATAGAAAAGTGGACTCTGCTTCAACTGGAGTGCTAGTTTTTGAAGCCAAAAGTGACCATACTTGGAAGACAGCGTGCTAAATCTCCAGCTAACATTAGCAAGCATGTTTAGCAAGTTGCATCCATGCATATGGATATACCTCCTAATTTGTGCTAACAGACTAATAAAACACTTTAATTACAGTCATGAAAACTGGAAAACAAATTTCTTGGCTTCTCCTCATATTGAGAAACGGTGTTTGTGAGCCATTTTCATAAAAATGTTCCAAACAATAGAAAAAACATGGTCAAGTACGGTAGTCCCTTTGGGGGACTCAAAAAATAAAACAATAAAAAAATGTCCAATGCTGCAAAAGACATTTTTTTGTGCCAAGTTGTAAACATTGCTTTTTAATACAGTGGGGCTGTCATAGTGGATGGTAAAGCTGAGGACCCAAAATGTAATTTTTTTTTAACTGAATTGAATAAACTTTATTGTCCCACAAGGTGAATCTGTCTTGGATTGCAGATGCAGAAAACGGACTAATTCCAACAAAGGTGAGAGTTTTATTGGGCTGTTTGCAGAGAATCAAAAGGCAAAACTATAAACTGATCCCCATGTCACACACACACACACACACAAATATGACAAATATACAATATCCAAACAACACAGAAAGGCACAAAGGCAAGACTAAGAAAATGACAAGAGATGAAACAGAATAAACCCTAAGCCAGAAACTGATGGCAAAAACAATAACTGAAATATAGAACTAAAGAACCAGAAAAAACAAACAAAAAAACAGGGAGCACGGGGGCCCCACAAGGCTGTGTTCTGGGCCAATTTCTGTACTCTCTACACAGCCTCCCACAGAAATAAAAACATCATCATTAAGTTTGCAGATGACACAACAGTCCTAGGGCTCATTACTGAAGGAGATGAGGGAGGGTACAGACAGAAAGTACAGAAAACAGCCTGCTCTTAAGCAAACATGACAAGAGAACTGATCATTGACTCCAAGAAGAGGTAGGACCATCTCCCTCTGCAGATAAATAATCAAAAAGTGCATGACCTCCATTCCTGTTAATTCCTTGGCACACCAATCACACCAGACCTCTCGTGAACATTGGTCAACTGGACAAGAAGGCATGCCAGTGTCTCTACTTCCTGTGAAGCCTCAGGAAGGTCAACTTGTCACAGCAGATACTTGTGTCTTTTTACCACTTCTCCGTAGAAAGCTTCTTGACACACAGCATCCCAATGTGGTTTGGGAACAGAAGTTGCTGGTGGCTACTTGGCAGGGCGTGCAGTCTCCTTGGGCTCAGCTGGCTCTGGGAGTTCCATAGGACTCTGGATGCTCAGGTGGCCTGGCTCAGGATAATCAGGGAGCACAGGATACACAGATGACTCGGCTGGGCTGCACAGGGTTGGAAATCCTCCGCTGTCGCCGTGGTTTGTGTACATACAGCCTTCGTACTGCATCCGTTCATATGCTTTGGCATTGCCCGGACCCCCAAGGGTACCTGGCTGCAGGCAAGAAGGTGCCACCATACCTCAACTCCATAGTGGAAGCTGGTTTGTACCGTAAGTCACTTGACCTTCATAGCGGAAGTGAGTCTTCTTCGTGTGCTTATTCCTCGTGATGCAGCCGGCGAATAGACGCCACATTGAGTGGGTGGGCCAGTTGCTATGATACGTCAGTGCATATGTCTATGGATTTATTGAGCCCCCCCCACCCTCCTCTCCAGACCTCACTTTGACACAGAGGGTATAAAGATAAAGGAGGAGGGTTGAATATAGAGCTAGAGCTAGCAATCGCACCCCACACAAGTGTTTTTGTTAAATTTGATATTCTAACACTAAATAATATGAGGCAAAATTGATTTATGTAATGTGGGTCTAGCCAAAGCATTAAAGTCATGAAGTTGTTTCATAAAGTTCATTTGTAGTTCTAAACATATTCACTGTTTTTTCTTCACTCTTTGTCTCTCCAAAGATGTTATTCCTCTCTCCTACAGCCTCTATTACAATGACATGCAAATGAACAATTATGCAAATTAGGTGAAGGCATTATACAGCAACTTCTAGCGACTTTTAGGACAGCCAATAGCTTCTTTCCTTACTGAGGAGTTGGCAACAGTGACAAAGACTACCAAAGTAAAACAGAAGGTAACTAAACAGAGACAACAGACAACTTGACACAGAAGTGCACAAGGAGAAGACTAAAATAGAGACAAGACAGAATAAACCCTAAGCATGATATTAATGGCAAAAACAACAATTGAAACAAAGAACTACAGTAAGGCTCAGGATACTAAGGGGGTGATCAACAAGTATTAAAAATAACAAACTAAGAATCAAATAGAACATTTAAATAATAAACAAAAATTCAAAGTCCACGAACTGAAAACTCTGCACCCCAAACCCACGACCATGACAGGGGCTCTATGGGGAGTGGCGTGTTTTTGGAACCATCCTGAGGTTTTTGGTTTGCATCCTTTTTCAGCGCCTAAGTTGTGTCTATTAATGTTACAGTAGTATTCATTGCACTCCAGTAAGACCCCACTGAGTCTAACTGTTTTAAAAACTGTGACACTAGCAATACAATTACCAAAACCAGAACAAAAAAGTACCGAGGTCTGAGTCTAGTGATTAAGTATGTGAAAAGAAGGAAGCCTGTGTGTGGTAATAGGTGTAAGAGAAAAACCAGACAGCCATATTGGGCTTCAAGCACCTGCAAGAAGGTGAGAATTAAGGCATGCTTGTATCTCTCTCTCTCTCTCTCTCTCTCTCTCTCTCTCTCTCTCTCTCTCTCTCTCTCTCTCTCTCTCTCTCTCACACACACACTGTTACTGTGTGTGTGTGTGTGTGTGTGTGTGTGTGTGTGTGTGTGTGTGTGTGTGTGTGTGTGTGTGTGTGTGTGTGCTTGTCTGTGAAATATGATTGTACAATCCCAGGTGATTCACCCTCTTTACAATTTATGAATTTCAGCCACAGCCTTGGTTACGATCCTCCCAGATGACAGACACTATCCTATCCAGCCAAATAATCCAATTACTTACACACACACCCTCTCACACACACACACACACACACACACACACACACACACACACACACACACATCAGACACAACAGGACACCATGGGGGGGCATCTAAATCCTTCAGAAATGGAGTGAGCTGCAAAATAGATTCTCCCCAGCCAGGAGATAATACACATAAAAAATGCTCAAAGATGCACACGCACAGCTTTATGTACACAAGTGCACACTGCAGCCATGTAAGCACAAAGTCCTTCACATCCAAACACTTTCTGTTTCTTGTAGCCTACACACACACACACGCACGCTATTCTACCTGTGCACCAATCACTCTCCTCACTGCCCCATCACATTGTCTCTGAAAACGATGCCTCAAACACCTGACACACTGTCAGGAAAACGTTTCCTACACTACTCATAGTGTCAGTGAAGCTGTTCCTATTTTAGGGCTGCCACCTATGAAGGTTAAGGTATGTAAAATGGAGGTGTATGACATCCACACAGAACAAACTGTCAAATTCCTCTGTCAAGAGACAATATCCCTCATGCCCAAGTAGTCTCTGTGCAAAAAGTGAGCTCATCTCTGAGCCCTTGGTATTTCTCGAGCTTCTCGTGTTCTTTCTTCTCGATGTTGCCGTCACTTGGTATTGTAACGTCTTTCACTACGACCTTCTGCCTCTGTTTGTCCACCACTATGATGTCTGGTTGGTTAGCCATCACAAGTTTGTCTGTCTGTATCTGGAAGTCCCACAGAATCTTAGCTCTTTTGTTCTCAACCACCCTTGGGAGCATATCCCATTTTGACCTCGGGACTTCCAGGTCATATTTGGCACAGATGTTCCTGTATACTATGCTGGCCACTTGGTTATGGCGTTGCATGTATGCCCTGCCTGCTAGCATCTTGCACCCTGCTGTTATGTGCTGGATTGTCTCAGGGGCATCTTTGCACAGCCTGCACCTGGGGTAGTGCCTTGTGTGGTAGACCCCAGCCTCTATCGATTTTGTGCTTAGAACTTGTTCATGTGCTGTCATGATTAGTGCCTCTGCACTGTCTCTCAGTCCAGCTTTGTCCAGCCATTGGTAGGATTTTTCTGTCAGCCACCTCTTCAGTCTGCCGGTGGTACATGCCATGCAGAGGCCTGTCCATACATGATGGTTCCTGTTCCTGCTCCTCTTCTTTCTTGGGTATCTGCTGCCTGCGGTACTCACTAAGCACATGATCCTTTGTGGCCATCTTCCTGATGTATTCATGGATCTTCATTGTTTCATCTAGGATAGTGGTTCTGAGACTCACTAGTCCTCGGCCTCCTTCCTTTCGTTCAGCGTACAGTCTCAGGGTGCTGGATTTGGGTTGAAACCCTCTATGCATGGTAAAGAGCTTTCTTGTCTTGACATCAGTGGCTTCTAAGGCTTCCTTTGGCCAGTTTATTATACCAACAGGGTATTTGACAACTGGCAGGGCATACGTGTTGATAGCCGGATCTTGTTCTTCCTGACTCCATAGGACTTGCCTTACTCTTTGCAGAATAAAGAGGTTGCAGCTTTCCTAGCAGCCTCTTCATGGTTCCCATTTGCCTGTGGGATTCCAAGGTACTTGTAGCTGTCCTCAATGTCTGCAGTGTTGCCTTCTGGTAGTGCAATCCCCTCAGTTCTGACTACCTTTCTTCTTTTTGTTAACATTTGACTACACTTCTCCAGTCCGAATGACATTCCAGTATCATTGCGGTAGATTCTAGTGGTGTGGATCAGTGAATCTATATCTTGTTCACTTCTGGCATACAGCTTCATGTCATCCATATACAGGAGGTGGCTGATGGTTGTGCCATTTCATAGACGTATTCGTAGTAAGTCTTGTCAGTGATCTGGCTGGGGGATTCAGGCCTATGGAGAACAGCAGCAGGGACAGAGTATCTCCTTGGTAAATCCCGCACTTGATGTTGACTTGTGTGATTGGCTTGAAGTTAGCCTCTAGTGTTGTTCTCCACATTTCCATTGAGTATAAGCAGTTAGCTCGTGCTCATGCTAGCCGTGCAGTTAGCTTCTTTAGCTAGCAGGTGTGTATCATGTCAGGGGCTGGTGCTGTCCAGCTCTTCATATGTGAGACTCTTTCCTGGATGTCTGCCACTGTGATGGTTACTGGATCCTGTTCAGGGAGGTTGCTGTGGTCTGCTCTTAGATCCACTAGCCACTGAGCTGAGATGTTGTGTGTTTTATTTTTCTCCCATATGTCCTTCTAGTATTGCTCCATTTCCAGCCTTGGTGGAGGTGCTGTTCTCATATTGTTCCCCTGCCACTGAGAGTATACCTTGCATGGTTCGGTGGAGAACATCTGGTTTATTCTCCTTGCTTCCATCTGTCTGGTATACTGCTTCAGGCGGTTAGCCAAAGTTGTGAGTCGTTGATTGGCAGCCTCTAAGGCCTCAGGTATGGACAGCCTGTTGAACTTCTTAGGCACTGCTTTCTTCATCACACCTTTCTGCAACTCTGAGAGCTGGCTAACTTCCCTCCATTCTGCCTTGATCTTTGCCTCTAGTCATTGTTCCATGGAGGGTACTGCTCCTTATTGCTGTTCATCTTATAGCCAAGCATTTCAAGGATCACTGCTGCCGTGGTATACATCAACTGATTGGTTTCAGTGATAGTTGTGGTAGGGATTGTCCATAGTGCTGCATTCACATCCTCTAGTAGACTTTCAGAGGGTACTTCACGTAGTTTTGGTAGTCAGTATTGAGGGGTCCAGTTCTCCTTCTTAGCCATGATCTTATCTTTCAGGTCAGCTGTTCTGGTATTCAGTGTACTGTTTGTTAGTACTGGGGCATGGTACCCAATATCAGAGTGTGGGGATAATGAAATCTCCCCCCCGACCTGTCGTCCTGGCTCCCCCTTGCTGTAGCATTTGTGTTGCACCTCATCAATCTCTAGTTGGGATAGCAGTTGCTTCTTTCAAATGTTGGAACACTGAGCTAGAAGTTGTTTCGTTGTCAGTTTGGATGTTGGGCTTCAAAGACGCCATAGGTCCCACATTCTCTTCATGTAACCACTTTTGCTGGGATTACATGTGTAGTAGCATTCCAACAGTTCTCATCTCGTGTCCATTTATGCCGTATCCTTCTAGTTCCAGTAGCCCACTTATCGTCAGTATGCCCTGGTTCCTCAACACCTGACGTGGACCTTGTTAATCTGGGTGATGTCCAAGTCGTTATGGCTTCAGTCATGTATTTCTCACTCATATTCCGAGGTAGGCTTGGTTAGCATGGGAGGGTCTAGCCTGGAGACTTTTCCTGGATGTCTGCCCTGGCCGGGAGGTTTGTAGGACTGAGAACAATAATACACACGCACCGTGACAGTCTTCCTCTTTGTCAGTTTGTCATTTGTGCCCCACTGAGTTATCACACGTCTTCCATACCTCTTCAGATTTCTGCTTATTGTGCCTTTTGTCCTTGTTTAGCATTTTTAATCATTCAATAAATGGCTTGCTTTTTGTTCATCTTCCCTCATGTACAGATTTTCATCACACCTTGACAGTTTTGTCTTTATATCAAGACATTTTCAATAAATTGCAGTGAATGAATGGTTAAAATGAGCACTTTTTACATGCAGATGCAGTCAATTTACCCTTTGTACATGGTTATGCAGAACAGTTTGCTAATTTACTGGTATTTATTCAACACTACTTTCCTTTTTGACTGTGATGGCCAAACCTATGGCCACACTCCAGCAAAGTCAGTAACTCCCTTATGCACTATTCATACAAATACCATTATTTTAGTTTGCAATAAATTGGTTGGTTTAAATGCATTTGTTCTGTTTGTAAGCGTGCACATTTAGTTCACTTATATTTTTCTCAACCCATGGTTCATTTTTGTTTATGCTCATAATTAGTTTTATTTCTTTACCGGTACTTACCTGCTGTGATCCTTGGGAGTTGCCTGACAAAGATGTTGGCCAGGGCTGACCACACCTGAACACACTGGACAAATTGGACTGCACCACCAGTTTCTGTAGAGGGTAGGGACTTACTTTCTTTAGTTAAATAAAGCTTTTCCATTTAAGTGAATATTTGTATTTGGAAGCTTTAAGATTTTGGGTTTTTTTGGGGTTTTTTGGTGTTTAGTTTACAAACTTAGCTGTATTGTGGTGTTTAGTGTAGTTGGTGTATTCTGTTTAGTTACCCCTATTGTGTGTCAATGGTCTGATCAGCCAGCATATATACCCCTGTGTGTCATTTCTTAGGTGGGTCAGTTATGTTTTGTTTGTGCAGTGAGTTTGTTTGTGCACATTTGTTTGTTTCTTTGACCTCTTTCATGAGCTCAGTATTTTGTATTTTTGATTTTTTGGGTTAAAATAAAAAACCCTATTTTTCTAATATTGACTCGGTCCCCCACATTGACCAAGCTTATAGTTAGGGCTGGACCAGGTGACCCTGAACCACCCCTTAGTTATGCTGCTATAGGCCTAGGCTGCTGGGTCTTCCCATAATGCACAGTTTCTTTTCATTCACTCATTATTTACTTTGTTTATACTCCACTCTGCATTTAATCATTAATCGTTATTAATCTCTGGCTCTCTTCCACAGCATGTCTTTTCTCTCCCCTCAGCCCAAACGGGTCGTGGCAGATGACTGCCCCTCCCTGAGCCTGGTTCTGCTGGAGGTTTCTTCCTGTTAAAAGGGAGTTTTTCCTTCCCACTGTTGCCAAGTGCTGCTCATAGGGCGTCGTTTTGACTGTTGGGTTTTCTCTGTATTATTGTAGGGTCTTTACCCACAAAACAAAGCGCCTTGAGGCGACTGTTTGTTGTGATTTGGTGCTATATAAATAAAATTGAATTGAATTGAATTGAATTGAATAATAGACAGCTGGGAAGTTAAGAAAATCACAACTTCTAAAGTATATTTTTCCAAAAGAGTTATTTACACACATTAGTCAGACCATATACACTTGTTATAAATGTCAGCCACCCTTTGCTTTAATGCCAGATCAGTACAGCACCCCACATTCTTCAGCTAGATGCTCCTGAAAGTGATCAGCAGGGTCCAGAATGATGGTTGTCATGATGTTCAAAGCGGAGAAATCTGATGTTAATCTACTACCTCCGCTGATCAAAGTGATGGTGCAGAGGAAGGCCATTTTGGTACTTGATGAGGGAATGCTAGCAACCCTAATGCACATTAGAGGGAATAAGTCTCACTTGTGTGAGTTTACTTTGAGCAAAAATTGCATGGACTAAAAACAATTAATGTAATGCACCGATTTCACCTTATACTTCTTTAAAGAGTCCATCCATCCATCCATTTTCTTCTGCATATCTCGGTCTGTGGGGGCAGCAGCCTAAGCACAGAAACCCAGACATCCCTCTCCCCAGCGACCTCTTCTAGCTTATCTGGGGGAATGCCAAGGCATTCCCAGTCCAGCCAAGAGATATAATCTCTCCAGCGTATCCTGGGTGTGTCCTGGTGCCCCAACCTGGTTGGACATCCCTGGAACACCTCACCCAGGAGTCACCCAGGAGGCATCTTAGTCAGATGGTCAAACCACTTCAAACTGGCTACTTTCACTGTGGAGGTGTAGCAATTCTATTCTGAGTCCCTCTCGAATGACTGCATTCCTCATCCTATTTCTAAGGGAGAAATCTCAATGCACAGACTGTGCATTGAGGTGAGCTGACTATATCTAGCTGGTATCTCTCAACCTCACGAACTAGCTTAAGCACCTTCCCCTACATGCCTCGATAGCCAGGGATCGGTCTGCCAGGGCCTCTGTCTGACACACATTGCACCCAACCCTATGTCCTCTTCAGGCTGCACCTGGTTGGGCCCATGGGCTGAGCACCCTTGCAAGGCCTGGCTCCAGGGTGGCACCCCGTTAACCCTATCCAGAGGTCTAATTTATGAGGAAAAAGATTAAGATGAATATTTGCTTTGCTTTCCTTCTGAACTCACGTTTGTTATTCACATACTGCATGATGCATAATATCAAAAACTGTTGCATCCAGTTAAAAATATCATATCTTTATCATGTATCTTACTATATTAATGTGTGTTTAAAAAGCATGGAATGACACCGAGCAAAGCCAAGTACAGAGTTCTATGGAGTCAAATTAAATTAGGGATAGCACCAAATGCACCCATTATGTAAGTTATTCTTACAGCCCTAGCTGACCTACTCTGTTTTTTTTCTTTGTTGTGCTGCTCTCATTCTCTCTGTAATAAAGTTTATTTATATACCACTTTTCTTAATAAAATTGCAAAGTATTATATGATAAAATAATGAAAATACAAACATGCATGAGAATATTGCAACGTATCAAACATTTGTGGTATGAGCTCCCAAACTGAATTCAAAACTTGAAAATTCATGGTTAGAAACACAAATCAATAGAAGCCATGACTATATCATGAACTTTTGCAAGACTGTGCTGGTTTACAAGATGTATTGTTACCATACTGTGGACAGAGTTTTACTAAAGCAATCTAAAGGCAGGCAGTACCCTTAATAAAATAAAATATCTTCAGAATGCAGAATATAACTGAAAAAATTAAACCTATTTATTTATTATATAACTCCATTACTGTAAAATAACTTCATATGAAACTTGCAGCTTAGCAATAAAGTTTTAATGGGCCTATTAATTCAAAAATGTATGAGAGGGGAGGTATCAGACTGTCTGCAACCACTGAAGTGTCTGTGCTCATTTACGTACATTGATAAATGTGTATGTATATAATATTTCCTTTCAACACGTTCCAGGATTAACTACAGTACTGAAAGAGATGTTCTTCATCACTACAACACACACTCAAATCCTCCTTAATCATCAGAGCGGACACCGCCTCAGCTCATATGAGTTTCCTTCATATTTATCTTCAAAGTAAATAGCTCTGGAAGAGCTTTTAAAAAAAAAAAAAAAAATTAAAAAATAAATAAACAGAGGCACAGCCAAGACTAAATCCATTTTTAGAAAGCATGCCTTGGGACAAATTACCATAAGTTAGACTTTAAATGTTTTCAATTGCAAATACAGTTGTGTAGTCAGTCCACATTGTTTGGACAGTTTTACTGTCAGAAGCATTTACATAAATTCTGCTGTGTTATGTCCACTGTCTCTGTTAAGTTTCTCCAGATCTGTTTTATTCACAACTTCAGAGTTGCAGATGCATATTGATGAGAACCTGAAACAAAAACAGCCAATTGGAAGATCAATAAAGTAAACAGTAAAATAAATAATCAAAACAGGTATTTATAAATGGAAATGGATTTATGAAATCTCAAGGACACAGCTTTGTTTATGTTGCCAACAGGGGAAAAAAATCAGCACTGACAGGTTTTTGTTATCAGATGAAATTAATCCCCCAAATAAAATGTTTTCAAAGATGTGAATCAGAGGGAAAACTGCTCTGATTTACCTGAAGAGAAAACAAGATTAGATTCCAGGCAGTGATCATGAGGTGGACAATCGCTGCAGGTGGACAACCATCCAATGAGATTTCAGAAGTACAGTCTGAGTGGTTTTGGTCAGGGTTTTGGATTAAAGATACTGATAACACACACACCATCATTTAGAGAGCCGAATATTTATTTAATGAGCAATTTTTCAATTATTAATTTTCATTTGCAAATTTATGACTGTCTTGCTGTTCAAAGAGAAGCAGAACAGTTTGGCATCACTTTACTCTTTCTTGTTTCATGCTGCAAATAAAAATAAACTGCATGTCAGTTAAGGTCACTTCCGTTTTAGTCGTATAGCGCCAGTTCAATGCAACAGTCATCTCAAGGTGTAAACACCATATTAGAGAGCGAACCCCAAAGTTCAGATAATCTCCTATGAGCAGCTTTTCGATAATGTGATTATAATAGGAAAATGGGGACTTAAGTGGACGTGCACTCCAGTTATTGTATTTTTGTAAACCTGCATTTTAATGCTGTAACGTTGTGCCTTTTAACTTGGAACTCTGTGGGCATCGACTCCCTTTTAGACCCAGCATCAAGTGGACATTAGAGGAACTGCAGTTTTTGTCGCTATTCTGTGTGCTTCATTTTTTAGCACCTGTTGAATAACAGTCATCAGTGTTATCGAGTTGTCTAGTTATGAAGATAACTTACCATTACAAAGATTCATAGTTCAGTTCTGTCTGTCTGTGTATAGAGAGAGAGAGAGAGGTATTTTAATGGAGTTCCCAGTGTAATTATCACCTGCTCTATGATACAATAATACAGCAAATGTGAAGTTCAGAAAACAAACAAAAAAAACCCCCACAATTCGATTCATCCATCCATCTATTCACTTCCATTTACCCTGTTCAGGGTCATGGGGGGGCTGGAGCCTATCCTAGCTGAGATTGGGCGAGAGGCAGGGTACACCCTGTACAACCCTGTACAGGTCGCCAGCCTGTCGCAGGGCCAAAAAGGAAAGACAGACAACCGTCCACACTCACATTCATACCTATGGGCAATTTAGAATAGCCAGTTAACCTAACCCCAGTAAGTGCATGTCTTTAGACTGTGGGAGGAAACCCACACAGACATGGGGAGAACATGCAAACTCCACACAGTGAGAGAGGGGCCCGGGCCAAGGTGGAATGGAACCCAGGCCTTCTAGATGGTATTCTAACTGTGAAGCAGCAGTGCTAAGCACCACATCACCATCCATCCATCCATCCATCCATTTTCTTCCGCTTATCCGGGGCCGGGTCGCGGGGGCAGAAGCCTAAGCAGAGAAGCCCAAGCTTCCCTCTCCCCAGCCACCTCCTCCAGCTCATCCGGAGGGACCCCAAGGCGTTCCCAGGCCAGCCGAGATGCATAATCTCTCCAGCGTGTCCTGGGTCTACCACGGGGCCTCTTCCCGGTGGGACATGCCCGGAACACCTCACCCAGGAGGCGGCCAGGAGGCATCCTAATCAGATGCCCGAGCCACCTCAACTGGCTCCTTTCGATGTGGAGGAGCAGCGGCTCTACTCTGAGCCCCTCCCGGATGGCCGCACTCCTCACCTTATCTCTAAGGGAGAGGCCAGCCACCCTTCGAAGGAAACTCATTTCTGCTGCTTGTATTCGCGATCTTATTCTTTCGGTCACTACCCAAAGCTCGTGACCATAGGTGAGGGTAGGAACGTAGATCGACCGGTAAATCGAGAGCTTCGCTTTTACGCTAAGCTCCCTCTTCACCACGACGGACTGGTGCAGCGTCCGCATCACTGCAGAAGCAGCCCCGATCCGCCTGTCGATCTCCCGTTCCCTTCGCCCATCACTCGTGAACAAGACCCCGAGATACTTAAACTCCTCCACTTGAGGCAAGAACTCGTTCCTGAGCCGGAGATGGCACTCCACCCTTTTCCGGCTGAGGACCATGGCCTCAGACTTAGAGGTGCTGATTCTCATGCCAGCCGCTTCACACTCGGCTGCGAACCGTTCCACTGCGAGCTGGAGGCCCCCCCCTGATGAAGCCAACAGAACCGCATCATCTGCAAAAAGCAGAGATGAGACTCTGAGGCCACCAAGGAAGAAGCCTTCCGCCACCTGGCTACGCCTAGAAATTCTGTCCATAAAAATTATGAACAGAATCGGTGACAAAGGGCAGCCCTGACGGAGTCCAACACCCACAGGAAACAAATCCGACTTATTACCGGCTATACGGACCAAGCTCTCACTGTGGTTGTACAAGGACTGAATGGCCCGCAACAATGGGCCCGACACCCCATACTCCCGCAGAACCTCCCAAAGAACACCCCGAGGAACACGGTCGAATGCCTTCTCCAAGTCCACAAAGCACATGTAGACTGGTTGGGCAAACTCCCACGCACACTCGAATATCCTTGAGAGGATAAAGAGCTGGTCCAGCGTTCCACGACCAGGACGAAAACCGCATTGTTCCTCCTGAATCCGAGGTTCGACTAACGGACGCACCCTCCTTTCCAGCACCCTGGCATAGACCTTACCGGGGAGGCTGAGGAGTGTGATCCCCCGAAAGTTGGAGCACACCCTCCGGTCTCCCTTCTTAAAGATGGGGACCACCACCCCGGTCTGCCAATCCAATGGCACTGCCCCAGATCTCCACGCGATGTTGCAGAGGCGTGTCAACCAAGACAGCCCTACAACATCCAGAGCCTTCAGGAACTCAGGGCGAATCTCGTCCACCCCAGGGGCTCTGCCACCAAGGAGTTGTTTAACTACCTCAGTGACCTCACCCCCAGTGATGGTCAAGTCATCCCCCTCATCCCCAGACTCTGTTTCCACTACAGAAGGCGTGTCAGTGGGATTCAGAAGGTCCTCGAAGTATTCCTTCCACCGTCCGACTATAGCCTCAGTTGAAGTCAGCAGCACCCCCCCCGCACTATACACTATATAACAGTGTGAGTGAAGCACTGCTTTCCCCTCCTGAGTCGCCTGACGGTTTGCCAGAATCGCTTCGATGCCGTCCGAAAGTCTTTTTCCATAGCCTCACCAAACTCCTCCCACACCCGAGTTTTTGCTTTGGCCACTACCCGAGCTGCATTCCGCTTGGCCTGTCGATACCTGTCAGCTGCCTCCGGAGTCCCACAGGCTAACCAAGCCCGATAGGACTCCGCACCTCCATTGTTGAGGCCACATCACCATGCTGCCCCAATTCAAGTCAATTCAGTTTTATTTATATAGCACCAAATCACTAAAATCTAGGCCTATTGCAGCATAACTAAGGGATGGTTCAGAGTCCCCTGATCCAGCCCTGACTATAAGCTTTATCAAAAAGGTGAGTTTTAAGCCTAATCTTAAAAATAGAGAGGGTGTCTGTCTCCTGAATCCAAACTGGGAGCTGGTGCCACAGAAGAGGGCTGCAGGCTCTGTCTCCCATTCTACTTTTAAATACTCTAGAACCTGTAAGTAAGCCTGCAGTCTGAGAGAAAAGTGCTCTATTTGGGTCATATGGTACTGTGACGTATTTAAGATAAGATGCGGCCTGATTATTAAAGACATAGTTATCAATTATAATGCTGAAGCAGTCCAGTACTAATGTCAGATATCAAGACGGCTGTATAATTTTTTTTTTTTTTGTGCTACCTGTGCTCACATTTTGAATGCTACTGTAAGTACTCTGATACATGCAGATTTGCACAAAAACTATGTAACTTATAGCTTATAGGTGTCTTTGTAACTGCTACATAGATAATTTAAGATCTGCATCCTGGAGGTTTACTGGAGAAATGAGCATAGAAACCCCACTTTTAAAAGAACGTGAAATACAGATGTATTAATAGGGCTGGATAAGTTAGAGGCACTCAGACTTGCTCCTAGTCATTTTTTTTCATGTATCAGGTGACTTTGGTTTCCACTTCTTCTAAGTACCTACAATATCTTGAAAGCAATTACATCAGTTAGGGAGAAGTGATGCATCTTCTTTACATATGGTCTATGAGTAAGGACTAAGGAGTAAGTAATTTAAGAAAGTTGCTTTGTGGCTTCCTTAAATGTTTCATAATATATAAACATATAAAACTTTAAGCTCCACTGATGATAACTCAGCATGTAGCTCCTTTAAGTATGGCCGACCATTGATTTAAAGTCAGAGGTGGGTGTGTGTGTTCATATGTGAGACAGCATGATTGAGCAGGTGGGGGTGTTCACTGCTTCCTTTCTCTTTCTTTTCTTTGATGGTATCCAGCATTGATGCATGATGTACACAGTCAACCTCATGTAGAAGGCGCAGCACGCTGAGCTGCCATTCAAATTACACCCAGACCAGACAAGTGTTTGCAGAGGAATTCCTGAAGGCGCATTCGTATTAATCATGAGCTGCCTCGTCCACAATTTACTGTTGATGACAGAAAAACCACATTGATGGGTAAAAAAAGCTCATGTTGTAAGGAACAAAATATATTTATCCTTGATCTCCTTCCCAGAACATTGTCACTTTGAAGTTTTTGCTTTCTATCTTCGATAAAGAATGTGAGGGTCTCTAACTTCTTTTTGAAAATCTATTTGATTTTACCACTGACAGCATGTTTCAAGTACAGTGCTACAGTGATTTTCTGTAGTGGAATGAATTGGGTAAAAACCCAGACCAGTGTCAGTGCAAAGTGGGTGAGTAAAAAAGCTGAATGTTGATCCTCAACAAAAAGTTGTATTAAACCAGCCTGCAGTGGATTGGTTGTTCAAACACTGCAGCGCAGGACCATTAATACCTATAGTATGCTCTAATCTCTGTAATAAAATGTTATGGTCAACAGAATCAAAGCTGCACTGAGGTCCAACAGGACAAGCACAGAGATGAGTCCACTGTCAGAGACTGTAAGAAGATCATTTGTAACCTTCACTAATGCTGTTTCTGTACTGTGATGAATTCTGAAACCTGACCGAAACTCTTCAAATAAACCGTTCCTCTGCAGATGATCAGTTAGTTTTACAACTACTCTTTCAAGAATTTTTTTAGATGAAAAGGAAGGTTGAAGATTGGCCTATAATAACTATATAAAACTATAATAATATATAACTAAGACAGCTGGGTCAAGTGATGGCTTTTTAAGTATGGGTTTAATTACAGCCACCTTGAAGGCCTGTGGTACATAGCCAACTAGTAAAAACAGATTGATCATTTTTAAGATAGAAGCATCAATAATTGGAAAGACTTCTTTGAACAGTCTAGTAGGAATGGGATCTAATGGCTGAGGTCAAAAGGAGGACCCAAATGCAAACTTGAACAAGACAGCAGGAGGTAATGTTTATTTACAACTTCAGAAAATGAAGTCACAATGCCAGGTGGGGAAAAATCCCAAGGGAGATTCTGGTAGGGCGTTCGTTCACTGGAAATGAGCATGGAGGGAAGACGCAGGTGGAGATGCAGGTGGAGAGAGGACGCCTCTCTGGATAGAGAGGTTATTGTTTGCCAGAAAGGAGTTAGTGGTTGAAAGATAAACCCAGGATAATTCAGAGGATCTTACCTGTCAACCGGTCTTGTGAAATCCGTGGAATGGATATGGAGTTACTGTGGGAGCCTTGAGGTTGTCCAGGAGGGCAGGCAGGCGAAGGGTAATGATGAGGTAGATCCAGAAGGTAAGGCAGGTGGGAATTAGTGATGGGTCAGTCACGAACGATCAGGCTCTAAGAGCCGGCTATTTGAAGTGAATGACGGGAGCCGACTCCTGATAGTGAGCCGTTTCTTTTTTCTTTTCATTCGTTTCTTTTTTTTTTTTTTTTTGTGGAAGCCGCACGTGATTGGTTAAGATGTGTGGCAGAATCTGTGTGTCTACACGGAGCAACAGGGTGGGGGCAGAGACACACCACACAGTGAGTCCACACAGATCAAACACCAGAAAGAGCAAGAGGAAGTTGTGGAGGAGGCCACGTGCAGGAACGGTGAGGAAAAGTAATTAATTTTACACATTTTTTAAACTACAATCTGAGGAGCCGTTTGGGAGCCGAAAGAGCCGGGTCTTCTTTGGGAGCTGAGCCAAAAGAGCCGGCTCTCTGAAAAGAGCCGAACTTCCCATCACTAGTGGGAATATCCAAAAACACTGGCGAGTGCAGACAGAGTTGAACCTAGTAGCATTGGTGCGAGACAAACACAGAGGCATGAGCAGAAGAGCACAATCCACAAGAAGGCCTGGAGTTCCTACCACACAATCGCAGACACTCTGGCAAAGACTTGGGAATCAGGCTAAGACAAGACTAAGAGGCAGGCTTTCAAAAGAATTAAACTTTGTCTGGGTCTTTGAATAATTAATAAGCTGGAGTGGCAGATTGCTGCTGCTACTCCTCCTCCTCGACCTGTACTTCGAGCATTCTGACAGTTACTGTGACTCGGGGGTGTTGATTCATTTAAACCAACATATTCATCCTGCTGTAACCAGGTTTCTGTAAGGCAGAATAAATCAATACGTTGATCAATTATTAAATAATTTACTAAAAGGGACTTGGAAGAGAGAGACCTAATGTTTAATAATCCACATTTAAGTGTTTTACTCTTTGGTGCCATTGTAGATACTATATTATTTTTTTCTTTTTGAGTTTTAATGCTTAAACAGTTTTTTTGACTGATTTTAGGTTTGCTTTTGGGTGGTCTGGGAGCAGGCACCATCTCTATAGGGATGGGGTTTTGGGGGATGGCTGGAGGAGAGAAGCTGCAGAGAGGCGTGTAAGACTGCAACTCTGCTTCCTGGTCTCAACCCTGGGCAGTCAAGTTTTAGGGGGTTTAATAAATTCAGCCAGATTTCTAGAAACCTAACCTTAATCACTCAGACAGCCAGCGATTAAAGGAGAACATGCAGCTAAAAATGTCACTCCCGGTCTGACTGGGGAGGGGCCCAGAGAAAACTACAGAGTCTGACATTGTTTTTGAAAAGTTACACATCGATTCAATATTAATTTTAGTGACTGGGTGTCATTACTGAATTATGATCTTACCAAATCTATGGTTATCCTTAGCCAGCAGTTTCAAATTTCCTTGAATGTCACCTGCTCTGGCCCCTGGAAGACATTTGGCTATGGTTGCTGGTGCCTTGAGCTTCATGTTACTTAAAACAGGTGTGTCGCAGAGTGGGGAAAAACAGATAGAGACATGAACAGTCTTGGTGGGCTTCTGTTTACATGAAGATTCCACTGAAAGATGTCATTATCCAGATAAATCAAGCTACACAGATTAAACAGCTAATAGATGCAGCAAAACACCACTGTGCTAAGGAACAGGAAGTGATACGATACAGCAGTGAGAGCCAACACCAAGTATAGGCCTATTGTTACACTTTGTTATATATTGTTCCACTTCAGAAATCATAAACTTCAATCTTAAGAATCTTTGCAAATACCCCATCTTCTCTCTGTGTGACTATGTCTAGGATTGATGCTGGCTGGTGCCAGTCAACCTGCCTCTGCACATGTGTGATCAAAAAAAAACTCCCCATATGTCCTGCTCTGAATTTTTGCACTCTGCACTTTGTGATTCAGCACAGACCTTAAACTGAAGCAGAGACCAAACCCTGCACTAAAACCCTTCCAGAGATACTCTGGCTTCTTGCCCTCTCTTCACCATTTCAGTGGATAAACCTTTGCAGTAAAAAGTTCTTAGGCCAGTTTTTTTTTCCTTGTTTGCTTAAATCTGCCTCTGACTTTTATGTCTTAGGATAACAACCCAGCCACTCTTGTGACCCCCTGCTGCTCCATCTCAGGCCAAGATCCATTCCAGAATTCAGCAGAGAAATCAATATTTTATATATTTTATAATTTGTGTCCTGCTTGTGGGTCCCTCAGTCAGTGTGACACAGTGCTTCCTTTATCGATGTGAATAAAGCACTGGAGTGGCTGCTGCTGTGCTCTGTGACTTTATCATCCTAAAGCATTAGTGTGCAGACTACATGAGGTGGAAAATCTTGTAATGCACAAAAAAGGAATAACCTGGAGACAAAAAGGAAAATCTTTTTATTAGTATTAAAGGGATGTTTATTTAAATTCTTTGATCCAAGAAAACTAATTTTAAAAATAACAAATTCTGTTAAGATTATTGTGCAACACAGCATGGAGTGCATTCTAGAGGCATTTTTGCGTACTTTTTGTGCTAATATAAGTTCTTGTAACAAATTATGACAAATTATGATTTACTGCTTGCTGCTGACTTTAGGGTCTGTTTTATTCAAATTCCTCTGGCTCTGAGCTGATACAACTGATTATGATATCCTTATAAACTGCCTTGAATGTTGTGTTGTTATTAAGGACTCTGCTCTTGCCTGGTTTCTTTATCAGACAGAACCTTTTCTGCAGTAATGGGCAAATTCTCCTCATCCTTAGCCTCTCTTTCATGTGGTGTTACCCAGGAGTCAATTCTTGGGTCTATGTTATTCTCTGTCTATGTCTATGCTTCCACTGGATGAGATAATCCAGAAATGCACTGACAATTTCCAGTGGTATTTCATATGTGACTATATGTTCACTAGGTTATATATCATGCCTTCTCTGTCATGTAAGTGAAAAATTAAATATTTAAAGTATCTAAAGCCCAATGAGGGATTTCTGTCATCAGTCACATACATAAATTAACAGTTTAACACATTCAAATGCAGGACACATCAAGAAACTCAGTGGTCTTTAATTCAAATTAAGCAGAATGTTTACACAACATAGTACACGTGAGTATGCAGTGAACACTGGCAAGTAGTTGTGCAACTGATACTTTGGCAGGTAAATATTTAACAGGTACAGTATGCAACTAGTACACCAAAAAAGTAATTGTACTGCAGGCACTGACATCAGGTATGTTATCAGTCTCTGATCTGGGCTCACAGCAGCTTAAGGTCAGTTTCCAGAGGATGCATATTTGACACTTCGTGAGGGGATTCACAGAAGTCTTTCTGTATCTCCTGTGAGAGTGAGCAAAACATGTAAGCAAGGGGGTCTGGCTTTCTAGAAAGGTCTCTGAACAGAGGAGAGGCAAGTAAATTCAACACAGAGTTAACTTGAACAAAGTGATGCATATCACAGGTCTGAGCAACACTACCAAATGAGCAGGTTAACATTCAGGCAAGGAGTAGTGGTGAAGGCCGAGGTTAAATACTGCACTTATTGCAGATGGATGACAGATGTGCCTGCCCAGGCCACGGCCACCACTGCAAGAGAGAGGTTAATAGCCATTCACACACACACACACACACACACACACACACACACACACACACACACACACACACACACACACACACACACACAGGGGACATAAACAGAGTGCAGCAAGAGGGAGAGAGAGAGCGAAAAGGCAGGTGCCACACCTGGAGGATAGGGTACCATGACACAGTTGATTCTGGATATTGGACAGTGAAAATAATAAATTACTAACCAAACCAAGAAAAACAAAACAATACCAATGCACTTCTGCAAAATTAATGATGGGAGTGAGCTTCAACCTTTAGTAAATGCTATTTTGCAGGATAGTACATAATTGATGCTGATCTCAGGGAGGATTTCTTTATGGTTCTTTAAGGTCCTGCAGCTCTGTCAGTCATTTTTATTTATCACTTAGTGCACAGTTGATAAATTCAGATATAGTTTGTATTGAGCAAATGCTAAAGAAAAGCTCCCATAAGCTGCTTTAAAAAGTGGTTCTGAGTGGTAAAGGACTACAGATTTCAAAAATAAAATGAAGTAAAAATAAAGTAAAATATTATAAATATTTGAAAAATTGCAAGATATTTGATAAATATTGATGAAAGTTCTTGCTACTGATCTCCTGGATCACTGTGGCTTTAAGATACATTATTTCTGTGTTTGTGTGTGAAATGTCCAGACGGTGTTACTGTGCCTCTAGGTCTCCTCGCTGACACCCCCCCCCCCCCCCACACACACACACACACACACACACACACACACACTGAACCAGCTGGACATAGACTGAAACTCCTCATGCATACATAGGTGTCCAGGTCTGTGGTTTAATTTGGTTGTTGTTGACAGCAGTGAGCAAGCTGAAGTCCATCTGTCTACATGCATGCCATTGTGTGTGTGTGTGTGTGTGTGTGTTTGTGAGACGGTGTCATAGTGCTGTTTGATAAATGTTATTTCTTACTTTTTTATTCCTGTGTGTGTGACGTAAGTGATGCAAGTGGGCGGCTAGACTGCTGTAAGTCCTGCACCCTGAGGACAGCTTAGATGAACTACAGTGCTTTACCTGCATACCCCCACACACACATGCAGAGACACACTCAGCCACACACAGAGAGAATCAAAATTATTCCATAATGACAATGGTGCATGTTGTTTTTATAGAGTCAAGAGTCAAAAAAAATGAAAGGAACACTTTTTAATCAGCGTATAGCATCAAGTCAGTTATGTAGCAGAGGAGGTTATTAATCAGTTTCAGCTGTTTTGGTGTTAATGAAATTAACAACAGGCGCACTAGAGGGGCAACAATAAGACAACCCCCAAAACAGGAATGGTTTTACAGGTGAAGGCCTCCTCATCTCCTCAGACTGTTTTTTCACTAGTTTTGCATTTGGCTAGGGTCAGTGTTACTACTGGTAGTGTGAGGAGATACCTGGACCCTATAGGTAGTCCAACTCCTCCAGGATGGCACATCAATGTGTACCATTGCCAGAATGTTTGCTGTGTCTCCCAGAACAGTCTCAAGAGTATCAAGGAGATTCCAGGACACATGCAGTTACTCTAGGAGAGCTAGACAGGGCAGTAGAAGGTCCTTAACCCATCAACAGGACTGGTATCTACTCCTTTGTGCAATGAGGAATGGGATGAGCACTGCCAGAGCCCTAAAAAGTGATGGTGTGAATGTCTCTGAACAAACAGTCAGAAACAGAGTTGTGTGCTCACTGCCCAGCACCATTTAGCTGGAGTGGCATTTGCCATAGAATACCAAAATTGCCAGGTCCACCACGGGTGTCCTGTGCTTTTCACAGATGAGAGCAGGTTCACCCTGAGTACATATGAAAAATGTGAAAGGGTCTGGAGAAGCTCTCTACATTATGCTGCCTGTAAAATCATTCAGCATGACCAGTTTGGCATATCCATGGAGGGACGCACCAACCTCTACAGCCTAGGCAATGGCACCCAAACTGCCATTAGGTATCAAGATGAAATCCTTGGACCCACTATCAGACCCTACACTGGTGCAGTGGGTCCTGGGTCCCTCCTGGTGCATGGCCTCAGGCGAGAATATGCCAGCAGTTCCTAGAGGATGAAGGAATCGATGCCATTGACTGGACGCTTGTGTGAAAGTGTCTCATAACGTGATGCAAATTATACTAGCAGAGCTTATTGCAAAGCAAAAAAAAAAAAAAAAAAATTAATTAATTAATTAAATAAGTGTCATGCAATACAGTTACAGAAAGAATATGTAATTACAGGTTATGTAAAGGCTATTTTCTGCACATATGAATATATTTGTCCCTTGAAATTGTGGCACAGAAAGTTTGAAAACTATTCCACACTTCTCATCACAAAGTCCTTTTTCACACATAATCTAAATACTTTGCTCAAACACTACAGACTACACACAGATATGTGAGCACGTGCGCGCACACACACACACAGACTGCTGCTGCTTCTGAGTCAAACACGTGACTTTTTCCTCCTGCAGGGGCGTCCTTATTTCTCACACTACTCTTTCGACTGTTACTTTATGTCAGAGGTCAAAGTCAACTAGCGAACTGTTAAAGATACAAAGCTGTCAGAAGCCAGAGCTATCAAAGAATGTGGCCACAAAGGGGCTTTCATAAGGATCTCGACTTTCTGCTCTATTGTGAAGGGCACCTGTCTGTTCTGAATCAAACTATGCATCATTTAAAATCACAAAACCACACAGTTCACACAGTGGTAACTATTTGAAGACTCCTATATCACAGTAACAATAGCTTCTATCTTTGCAATCAAAGTGGCCACACAGCAAAACCGTATATTAACAATATTTGTTGAATATTATATGCTTGAGGCTTTTTTTCACTGCCTGCGTCAATGCCAAATGCTGCCAAGATTTTCTAGTAAAAAAGCAAACAAACATCTGAACATATCAGCTGTTCATGAATGATTTTTCTGTTAAAATCATAGTGGCAATTTTACTTTGTTGGCATTTGTAAAAATTTAGGTATCCTTTGATCACAACACAAGTCTGAATGCGTGCCATCATCATCATCACAGATAAAAAACAGTGTGTCTTTCAACTGCCTCTTGAGGTGCCCAACAGACTAAGAGGCATATTTTTTTTATGGAGAATGAACAATAATAACATGAAAGAATTAAACCTTTGGCTTGAAACACCAGCTTGAAGCTTTTTTACAATGTCAAAATGTCCACACATTTTTCATGCAAGCCTCAAAGTCCTTTTATGGAATAAATCTAAAAAAAAGATTTGGCTGAACTCCATTTGAAGATCGCACAGCTACCACTCTCAGATTGCTCCAAAGTTGTCCCACTGTACTTCGGCTCCCTTCAACTTCATTTATTTTTCAGTAAAAAAACAAATCGAGTGAGTGGTCTGGTTAGTTGTGTTGGTGGTGTCAAAATACCTGCCGTGTTTTCAGTGTGCTCTATCGCCATCACACACCGGCGTTACAGCCAATTTCCACTGAATATTCTCTCTCAGGAGGTTACAGCAGAACTCTGCCTTGGCAGTCTTAATTGGTGGACATATTCATAGTGCAAAACCCCTTGAATATTGAGGAAACAAAAACAAACAAAAAAAAACATGTTCCTCTTGTTTCTCATTTGACTCATTCTTTCATCCACAGTAACAATCCTACATATAAAAATCCAGATTCATTAGGAACAAGTTGATGTTTAAATCCCATGAATGTCATAGTAATTTGGAGCTTTAATTATTTATTTGAACTGTTCTTTTTCCAGGCTGGAATAGTTGAACAGCATATGTTTGTAATACCTTTAAAAAACAAGAGTTGGGTGCAAAAGTTTACATTTATTTATTTCTCTGATCCTCATAGGGTCAAAAGTATACATACAGGCTCAAATACGCACATACACTCAGATCTTTTAATAAGTGATGGTGAATGTTCTACAGTGTCTTTTAAATTGACAAGGCCAAAACCTATTAACCTCTCTTTAGTGACCATGATTGACTACAACTGGTAGTTTCTTTTTGTCAGCATAGAAATGATTTGTTTAATATCACTCACTGGACTGAACACACTCACAACAGTAGGAAAGTCCATGGAAGATCTAAAAAAGGAAAATCTCCTCAGAAAACAGTCTTAATGTGAATGTTGATGAAGCCTCAAAATACCAGTGCGAAACTGGGTGACACAGGATTTTAAAGAAAAAGTACCAAATACTTCTTCAGTCCAACGTGCACACAGGGTGTTATGTGAAGGAGCTAGTTTGTGCTAAAATCTCCTCTACCTTAAGGGAAAATATGCATTCTAATTTTCATGTTTATTCACACTGAATCAAACAACTATTAATCAGAAAGCAGACATCTAGACCAAGGACAAATGATGACATTAAATAAATTGAACTAGAATTTTAATGGCTGGTATATGAATTTTCAAGGACAGTTTAATGGCAGTGTTAATAACTGTGGTACTGCATGGGGAGGTCAGGAGTGGCAGAGAAGTGTGTGAGGGTGGTACAGGACGAGTATGAGGACAGTGAGATAGTTGTGATTTGTGCGGTAGTGTGAAAGATGGGTTCAAGGTGGGGGTGGGATTACATCGGGGATCTGCTCTGAGCCCCTCCTTGTTGCAGTGGTGATGGACAGGCTGACAGATGAAGTCAGGCAGGCGTCTCTGTGGACTCTGATGTTTGCAGATGACACTGTGATCTGTAGTGAAAGTAGGGAGCTGGTGGAGAGAGTCTGGAGAGGTGAAGGTATGTTCTGGAGAGAAGAGGAATGAAATACAGTAGAAGCAAGACAGAATACATGTGTGTGAATGAGAAGGAGACAGATGGAACGGTGAACATGCAAATAGCAGAGGTAGTAAGGTGGATGACCTGCGGTCAGCCATCCAAAGCAACGGACAGTGTGCAAGAGAGGTGAAGAAGGGCATGCAGGCAGAGTGGAGTGGGTGGACATGAGTGTTAGAGTGATTTGTGACAGCAGGATTGCAGCAAAGTGAAAGGGAAAGTTTACAGGATGTTAGTGAGACTTGCCATGATGTGGCTCAGGTTGAGCAGTTTGGAAACAAAGTTAGAGAGGAAAGGCTGAGATGGCTTGTGTAGAGGATGGATAGTGGACATATTGGACAAAGAGTACTGAATATGGAGCTGCCAGGCAGGAGGAAAAGAGAAACACCATTGAAAAGATTCATGGATGTAGCGAAAGAGGACATGCAGAAGGTTGCTGTGACAGAAGAGGATGCTAGAGACAGGGTGAGATGATCCACTCTGGCAACCCTTAAAGGGAGCAACTGAAAAGAAAAAGAAGACGTTAAAGGCCAGTATGAATGATACATTTGCTCTTTAAGTGACCATAGTAAAAATCAAGGATAGCATTAATTCAGACCACAAATCAAGCTTATGTGCAATCCAACAAATTTATCTTCATATCAGTCAACATCAGCTGATACACTAATGTATCCAATTAACAAATCTCACATAGGGAGTGCTATTTAAGCATCGTCAACCTGCCTTCAGTTTCTGTGCATCTGCAAGCTGTTGTGAAACCCACTCCCCCAATAGCTCCTCTTTTTCTTGTTGTATTTGTCTCAATCACTGTCACATTTCTCTGTAAATATTGTAGGGTCTTTACCTTGCAATGTAATGCACCTTGAGACAACTGTTTGTTTGGCACTTTATGAATTAAATTTAACTGAACTGAATTTAATTCATTGTCATTCATACCTGCTTTGTTTTGTGTTGGGTCCAACTGCTGATCTCCCAGCCTGTCCACATATGGATATAGAAAGGTGACACATTCCATATATGTGTGCAGAATGGTGGAAAGGTCAAAGAACACAGCCAGTAATTTATATTCAGCGGCAATTCTAAATATAAATAACCAAAACGTGGCATTTATATTTAGATGGCCAAAAAGACAGAGTGAAAAGAAGTGAATGAGTGTTTCATGGGTACTCCCCAGCAGCCTTGTGACCTGATCCAGCCCTAACTGTAAGCTTGATCATAAAGGAAAGTTTAAAGCTTCATCTTAAAAATAGAGAGGGTGTCTGTCTCCTGAATCCAAACTGGGATTTGGTTCCACACAAGAGGGGCCTGAAAGCTGAAGGCTTTGCCACTCATTCTACTCTTAAGTATCCTAGGAACCACAAGTAAGCCAGCAGTCTGAGAGCGAAGTGTAATTCTGGTCTTAACAGGGAGCCAATGAAGAGAAGTCAATATGGGAGAAATCTGCTCTCTCTTTCTAGTCCCTGTCAGTACTCTAGCTGCGTCATTTTGGATCAGCTGAAGGCTTTTCAGGGAGCTTTTAGGACAGCCTGATAATAATGAATCACAATAGTCCAGCCTAGAAGTAATAAATTATGAATTAGCTTTTTAGCATCACTCTGAAACAGGATGTTTTTAATGTTAGGTATTGGACAAATGCAAAAAAAAAAGCAGGCATACATATTTGTTTAATATGTGCAATGAAGTACATATCCTGGTCAAACATGACTCCAAGAGTCCTCACAGTGTTGGTGGTGGCCCAGGTAATGTCATCCAGAGTAAATGTGTGGTTAGACACTGTGTTTATAAGATTTGTGGAATTAGAGGTCATCCAGGCCTTTATGTCTTTAAGACATTCCTGCAGTTTAACCAACTGATGTGTGTCATCTGGCTTGATGGCTAGATAAAGCTGGGTATCGTCTGCATAACCATGAAAATCTATGCATCTTCAGGTGAACTTCCTGCAACATCCACTCTTGGGAAAATTGTGGCATTGTGTTAATGCACACACGAATGCTTCAGACCTGCAAAATGTCAAAACTTCAGCTTTTATAGAAGTGGTCATACTAGTTGAGGATAGTTTAAGTGCATTTGATACACAGCACCCCACTGCTACTTGACCCCCTTAAGTTATACTTGTATGCACAGAACACAGTGAAAACTTTCTTTTTCTAATGTGAGATCTCTTTATGGCCAAATAAATGTGACATTTTTACCATGTGTTGGTGTTAATGAACAGGATGATTTTCATCTGACATTCAATTTAAATAAAACAGAATCAAAAGGCACTTTGTTCTGCTTTGTTCTTTTCGTTATTTAAACCATAGATGGTTCAGTAATATGAAAGGAAATGAAAGGCATGGAAATTATGCAAACGCTTCTGGTGTGGGTATTTGAACAATCCCAGGTCATTAGGGGAAAACGGTATCACTGCTTTGCTAGAAGCTGTTGTTGTTCATGTTTTATATTTTCTGTGTGTCATGTTATCCCAGTGAAATGGAAGCTTTCCATGAAGGAACATGAAAATAAACAAACAATTCAAATTCAATTTTGAAGTAACTTGATTGACAAAAAGGCTTGTGTACCAATTATTTCTCTTTTCCTACAGTCCTGAGATGTCACAACTCATCACAGTTCAGATAACATATTATATTTTGGGTCCAACAGCTTTGGGAAAGCAATGTTTGTGCCCTTTTCATCACCTCCAGCCCCTCCCTGTCTGGACTGCTCTCTGTCTTAAAAGCAAGAAAAGAAAAACAAATAAAAAAAAACAACAACAGCAAGGAAACAGAAGTTATGTTGTCCTTTGACACAGGGACCTCCTCTTGATAGATTTCAGTGTGATAATTTGTTATATTTTATGTTTTGTTTTTCCTGTTGGTTTTTGATTTTAATAGTGAAACATTATCATGAAAAAAAAACAGTCTGTAACAGTTACAAATTCATGAGCATTTTGATGAGGGAAATTAGTATTTGATAAGCAATTTGGGTCAAGCATACTATCCAACAAAAGTTTCACTGGCACCAACTTAACCCTTTTTAGTAGTGGTGGGCGGATTGATCCAAAATATCGATAGTATCGATACGACGCTGATATTGGTATCGAACAATATTAGCCTGATAGGATCGATACTTTAGTTTGTTTGTCTCCTGTAAGTTCAGTGCGTTGCTCCTGTTCATCAGGGAGTAGATATGTGTGTGCAAACACAGCTGCTCTCATGCAGGCACTCTTTGCTCCACCCCCTGCACTGCTGTGATTAGTTGTCTGCAGTCACGTGACTCAGCTGCACTGAGCAGTCAGAGTCGGAGACAGAGCCCACTGTCAGTCCTTTCAGAGAGGCTAAGAATTACCAGGTAGCTCATATACTGGTGAAACTGATATTTCAGTCATCACTCATGTCGGTTCTTCAGGATCATCTTAGCTGTTACTTCAGCAGACTGATTTCCTATAGACAATATTCAGGCAGTCAAATATATATTCAGCCCATTAAATTTGAAACTCTGTAACTCATAAACTCTGTTTGATTTAATTGTTTTTAGATTTTATTTTTACTCTCGATCAAGTCTGCAGCGATAGAATAAAAACTCAAACTGAGTTTCACTTTCTAATCAGCTGGAAGCGCCATAATTTCACAGTTTGTTTGTTTTATTTATTTATTTTTTTAAAGCACTTCTAAAGCGCAGTATAGATTCTCTGCTGGGGGAACATGTTTATATGTGCAGCTTGTTAATCCGTACCTACTAAAACCCTGAATGAAGCACAAACTGCGTGTTGTCTTGTCACGGGAATGTGTGTATTAATTTGGTGATTTAGCAAATTTATAAAATGTTGTTCTCCTTGATTCTGATCTGCTGCTGAGCCTGTTTGACACTGATGGAAACACAAACACACACCAAGAACAGCTGTTAATCACAGTAATGTCACTTTCATGACATTAATGATCTTACATTTTCTGTTTGCTATACTTCTGCCTCTCGTTCCTGAAAATTTCATTCAAATATTGATTTAAAGTCAGAGAAATATGCTAACTTTTCTTTAAGATCACAGTTTTCCATTGATTATAATGGTAAAGCAATGCATGCTAACATATTAACATAATAATGAAGTTAATCGGGTGTAACTTCATTATTATTTTTGCTATTGGTATGGTTTTGGTATCGAAACGTAATTTTTTCCATGCTCTTTCTATCTCCATAGGTTTCAGATGTCCCTGCAAAGAATGAAAATTTTTGTAACATACCTATAATTAGTTAATAATCACTTTATCACGGCTGCATTTTTACTGCGAGTGAAACGTAGTTTGTGTAATGGCGGACCTAGCTGCCCTTATAGCGGCATGTGAATATTTGTATGTTTGTCAGTACTCTTATTATAATTCCTGTGTGTCTTTGCTTGTTGTAATGTACAGGGATGACCTTGTTACATCTGTCACAGTTAAATGTATGGAGGCTAAAGATGTTAACTACACTCAAGCAACACTATGCTAACCATGACTAGGCTGGAATTGTGCTACAAGCTAAGTTTGCATGTGTGAGGTTCTGTCTTGTGTTGTGATGAGAACTTATACCAGTCTATGGCTAGTTACGTCTTGTATTTCTGTTTCTTTCAGAACCACACACTCATAAATAGATATATATACTCCACATTATCCCACTGTATCATTCTATCATTCCTACACTAAATCCTCAGTGACAAACCCTCTGGACTGTGCATTCTAATCAATGCCCCTCAGTGGCCACATCTACAGTTGAACTCAGTCAGTTAGTGAATGTCGAACAGAACAACTTTGCTGAATAGCACACCTGGGCCCCTAAACTGTTTACATATTCAACCTCACCGCCAAAGGTCAAAACCAAAGAGCTGTCTAAGAACATCAAGGACAAGATTGCTGACTTGAATGGGCTACAAGATTGTAAGCAAACAGTTTGGTAAGAAAATGTCAACTGTAGGTATGATTATTCACAAATGGAAGACGTAGCTTCACTGATCATAACAACAGTAAGGAATAACCCCAGAACTACATCGAAGGATCTTGTTAATAATTTCAAAGCAGCTGGGACCACAGCCGCCAAGAAAACCATTGGTAACACAGTACACTATTACATTTTGAAATCCTGCTGTGCCCGCAATGTAATGCTCAAGAAGGCCGATGTTCAGGCCTGTCTGATGAGACTTGGGAGAATGTGATTAGGTTAACTGTTAAGCTGTTTGGAATCAAAGAAACAACTTTGTGCATTGAGTGAAAAGAATGTTGATTATGGCTCCAAGAACACTATTCCTACTGTCAAACATGGTGAAGCACGACTTCATCGCATTGACGAAAAGATGGAAATATAGCAAATATTTGGATGAGAACTGCTTTCATTCTTTCAGGGTATTGCAAATGCATCACGGGTTGCTCTTCCAGCAAGGCAATGACCTGAAGCATAGGGTCAAGGCACACATTAAGATGGAGATGCATAGCCAGTCTGTGGACCTTAATCCGACAGAAAATCTATAGAAGGAGGTGAAATTTTGTGTATCCAAGCAGCAATCTAGAAACCTTAAGGATTTGGAGATTGTCTGCAAAGAGGAGTGGTCAGAGGTCACCACTGAGATGTGTACAAACCTGGTGACCAACAACAAGAAACATTAGACAGCTGTGCTTAGCAGCAAATATTACTCCACCAAGTGAAAAACCATATGTTCCAAAGGGATCAAATAGTAATTTCCCCCATTAAATTACACATTAATTTGTAATTCTTGCATAATGTGTATTTTTCTCTTGATTATTTTGTTGATAATTTATCTTCTACTATTAAAATAAAAATGTCATTGAAATTATAGACTACTCAATTCTTTGTAAGTGGCCAAAACTGTCAGTTGAACAGTGAGTGAAATATTCATTTCACCAACTGTATATCCCTTGGCTATCTCCTGCAGTTTCTTCACTTGCTGATTATTTTACTATTTTTCTAGAGGATTCCATTAAGGATGCTGTCCACAGTGCATTTGTTTTTTACTTGAGTCTATCTCAGAGGCACTCAAGTCATCATGTTTTGTCTGATCTGTAGTGAGCACCTACATAATAAGTGGAGAAAAATGAAATTCCTTCAAAAGTTCCTACTCCTCTTCCTCCATCTTTCATCTACCTAGTTTTTCTTTTTTCTTCCTCATGTTCTCCCTCCCATTAACGTCTATGCTTTCTATGCTCATCTCTTTTTCTTTTCATTTTTACTCTTCTTTCCATTGTTTTGCCTTTATTATCACTTCCCGCTTCCCTTTTCTTCTGTCCTGCTTTGGCTCATATTTTCTCACCTCTGGTGCTCATCCTGGGCACTTAACCCCATGCCCACCCCACCCCACCCCCACCCTACCTTAACTATTTACTTAACTATGTATTCATACAATTGAGAGTGGTTTCAAATCAAAATCAAATCAAAGTTTATTTGTCCCATGCATGGTCATACAGGGTACAACTAGCAGTGAAATGCTCTTACACTACAGCACAAGATGAAGATATAAATAGAATGATCAAAATGTGCATTGTGGTAATACTTTCTGTGTATCAGTTATCAGCATTGATGATTTTGCACCTACTGCACTGCTAGCTACAGGCGGCTTCCTACTAGCCACATACATGGTAGTGGGAATGGTGACTGATGAGAGCTGAGCAGATGATATTGGGCAGATAAAACTTAATGTACACTTCATCTGTAAAATATGTAAAACTTCATCTGTTATTCATCTCTTCTTTCATCTCCATTTTCCCCTTCCCCTCTTTCTTTTTCATTTTCTCTGTCTCTCCTTACATTTGATCTGTTCTCATGCCATTCATCGCATTTTGCTTGCACATCATCTTCTTCACCTTCTCCTACGTCTTCTTCACAGTTCACTTTATTTTCTGTGCAGCCATCTCTGTGTTTCTTCCTCTGTTCTCTTCATTATGTGTTTCCTCTTCTTCACCTGTAAAACCCTTTAATGTTTTTGAGGTTGTGTGTGTGTGTGTGTGTGTGTCTGTCTGTGTGTGTGTGTGTGTGTGTGTGTGTGTGTGTGTGTGTGTGTGTGTGTGTGTGTGTGTGTCTGTGTGTCCGTGTGTGTGTGTCTGTCTGTGTGTGTGCGTGCACGCATGGCAGACAGGGGCATGAATATTCACCACAGTGCTTCTCCAGCTTTGATAGCTTACCCCCCTCCTCTTGACTGCCCAGCGGAAGTACGACGTGTGTTTGTGTGTGTGTCAGCAGTAAGGCTCTCAGTCTGCATAGTGGGACATTAGTAGTCATCTGCCATCTTCCATTTCGTCCTTCCTTCTTTACTTTTTCCTCCTTCTCATTTTTTTTTACATTTTTTTCTCATTTTACTCTTAAACATGCAACAGCTCCCCTTTCTCTCTCTCTCTCTCTCTCTCTCTCTCTCACACACACACACACACACACACACACACACACACACCAGGCATCCTCTCACTTTCTGAGTTTCTATTTAAGGACTGAATTGTGTAATATCTCTATCTGCTGCAAATTATCCAATATTAAATGAAACAAGCTGCATAAAACTTTAAGGAGTTGATGCAATTTTCTCCTGTTCTTTAAAAAAATGAAAAAAAAAAAAACTTGAAGCAAAACTTTCTCTTCCAATAACGGATTTACACCAAATGAAAATATTGATTTTATTTATATGGTGCTAATTAATAACAACAGTCGCCTCAATGCGCATATGTAATAGACTTATAATGGGCCATGTAAACTGATTACTGACCTGTAAAACAAGTGAAATACTGCGCACAGGAAACATATTGCTGGTCATCTGGTTGGTCTTGCCAGAATTTGTTTAACAAACACAAGCCAGTGTCTTTCCTATTTCTTTCATTTTTTTAAATTATTAAAATCTCCATTTTCCATCAGATTCATTCAGCAAAAAAAGCACGTTTTAAAACATAAAAAATGCATTTAAAATAAATAAATAAATGAAAACAAAGTAAACTCATTTTTCTGTAAGCAAAAGAATCCACATTATCATGTTGCTAATGAAGGAAGAAACTTTTATCCATGTACACTGATTAGGCATAACATTATGGCCACTGACAGGTGACGTAAATAACACTGATTATCTCTTCAATATGGCACCTTTAATTGGGTCGGCTATATTAGGAAGCAAGTGATTTTGTCCTGTTGATCTGTTAGAGCCAGAAAAAATGGTCAGGTGTAAGGATTTGTGCAAGTTTGACAAGGGCCAAATTGTGATGGCTAGATCTCTTTTGAGGTGTTCCTGGTCTGCAGTGGTCTTCTTTCTTCAGCAGTCCATCGCTGTTGATAATGACTGTTATGCAGAGAGGATTAGGTCCTGCATGACTGCAGGTGGGTTGCAGGTGGGCCAGCACAAACACTGCATGCGTGTTCTGTTGTAGCAAGGGACTGTCTTCTTTTGTGCACTCGCTGATATTCTTACTGACCCTTGTCCTCAATGCTTATGATTGACCCCCATACAGATGCTCTCCAGGTATTTCTGTCAAAGGCAGCTTGCTCCCAAGTATTAGGGTTGATTCCTGTATCCTTCATATGTCTCTTCAGCACATCTTTGAAGCAAAGCTTCTGTCCTCCCAGCCTTCTCCATCCCTGAGTGAGTTCTCTATAGAAGACAGCTCTAGGGAGTCTGGAGTCAGGCAGGTATCAAACATGCCCAGCCTGATTTAGCTGTGAAGTAGTGATGAGTGCACTTGCTATTTTGGCTCTTCTCAGCATCTAATTATCATCTACGCTGTCTTGCCACCGGATCCCCAGAATTTGTCAGATGGTGGAGCTGTGTACTGGTGAGCTTCTTTATGTGCCTTTGACGTCCATCTGCACTCCTCACTGATGCCCAGGGCATTGCTTCTTGGCGTGTAGATGGCCTTCAGTCCACAGAATAGTCCATGCAACTCATTCTTGTCAGCCATCTCTTGCAGTTCTTCTACTTTCTTACTCCACCACTTCTCCTTCATCACTTTAATCTCTCTCTTCAGTTTGGCCTTGAAGCCTGTTTCTGTGGATGCCGAGTTCACTTGGAGATGGTTGCTGTATGCTTTCTGTCTCTCCACAAGTAGAGCCTTTATGGCTTCCTCATTATCTGGAAACCAGTATGGTGTTTTTCTTCTAGAGTGACCAACATTTTTTTTAGCTATAGGGTAGACAGGTTCTTTCTGCCTTTTCCATAGTTCTGCTGTTGACTTCATTTTTATACAGGACAGCTGTGATGGCTGAGGCCATTCTCACCTGTTGTTTTTGACTCTTGAGCTTGCTCATGTAAATTCTCTTGGTCGGTGCATTTGCTGGTTTCTTTTGTCTTAGAAAAAAAACTGCTTGAGTTTGAGTTGTGAGCGCACAATGTAGTGTTCAGTTGAACATTCTGGACCCCTAATGGCTGTTTTTGACAGGACTTCTGGCAAGCTGGTCTTGTGGGCAACAGAGTACTTAAGCAGGTGAGGGTGTCGGCATCTTGGGTGCTTCGATGTGAAGTAGTTCTTTTCTTGTTGGTAGAATAAAGTATTGGTGATATTCAGCACAAGTTGAGTGCTGAAGTTCAGCAGTAGTTCACACTGTTGTAGGGCTGCAACGATTCATCGATTAACTCGATTCTAAAAAATTATTGACACAAATTTACTGTGTCGATGCTTCGTTTAAACTCTGCAGTGCTCAGTTGTCTCCGTGTAAGCGGCACTCCTTAATAGCATTAGTAGCATTAGTGCTCCATCGTCTTTTTGTGAGTTTATTGGTGGCTGGCAAACCAACATAGAACTGCATTACCACCACCTACTGGACTGGAGTGTGTCCAGTCACGCACGCACGCCGCGCACACAGATTCTAAAAAGCTCTCCGTTGCTGCGATGGATTTCCTTTAACACAGAGTGGATCATCGTTAGAGTTGCCACCTGTCTCGTAAAATATGTTATGCGACTCCGTGGAATACGGCTCCGTAACATGCGGGGTTCTGTACTTTACGGGACTGGTGTCAACTATCGCTGACATGCATTTCCATGCCTCCACTGCTCTCTGTGTGTCTGTGTGTTGTGCTTGCTGAGAATTTCAGCTGCTATTTTTGTCTTTACTTCAGCTGTAGCTACAAGAACTGGTTTGCTAGCGAGCGTGGGCCATTAGCACTAGCGATGGTTCGTACCGGAAGGCCTGCTCCCCAGGACTTACTTGTTCTTGTAATTTAATATGACCGCTTTGGTGGGTACTTACACTAGATATTTGCTCTTACTGGTTGTTTCTATTATATTTCACTCTGCACATTAAGAGAATACATGTTAACCTGTCATCACCTGTCAGACATGCACAGGTTTACATGAGATGTGCAGGAAGATGAACTGCAGTGCAGCTAACACTGAGCTTCTGTTTCACCAGAGTGGCATCATCTGTAAATAAAGAAACTAACAGCCCAGAGGAGAGTTCAATTATCACTCACTGTCTGACATGGAGAGGAGGTGAGTGTGTCAGCTGTCTGTCTGGAGCCTGTCAAAACTCACCAACTCTGTGTGTATGTGTGTGTGTGTGTGTGTGTGTGTGTGTGTGTGTGTGTGTGTATGTGAGTGAGCTTGTAAATGCAGTTTCAGATTTCTCTTTGTGTATGGATGTAGTGTCTGCCGGTGTGCAGTTAAGTGTTCAATTATTTGTGCGCGTCTGCCGTTAGTGACCTCATATCTCAATATCAAAGGCTGCAGCCATCTCACTCTGAGCTGTCTGCCAGCATCAGCACTCTGCAGGCCTGACATCTCCTCCTTGTGTGTGTGTGTGAGGATGTGTGTGAGGATGTGTGTATCGATTCTGTTTGGCTTTTTCTGTGAAGGTTTTTCTGGCCTGATGTATGAAACCTTATAGTGCACATACACTAACAGAGAACTATCTGGTAATGTATTTTCTCTTTTTGTTCAACTTTCTATCTTAGTTTTTGGGTCATGACAGCTATTTGTTTCAGCTCTGCTTCAGAATGTGGAATGGCATGGCTCTAAAGCCTGGACAAAAAAGAAGGAATTGTAGGCTGAGGGGAAATAAACACCTAATTTACAGCATATTTTCCATCCATTCTTTTACACTTATACCAAGTTGGGTTGCAATTGCAGCAAACTAAGCAGGATACTGCAGACATCATTTTTTTTCAAAGTTTTCTAGTTCTTTCTAGAAAACCTCACTTTCTTTCACTCTCAGACCAGATGAGATATATAAGCTCACCAGGGAGTTCTGGGTCTACACTGGCATCTCCTCCTAGTTGAGCATTTCTGGAAAAGCTCCAGATTGCAATCCATAAAGCACATTGGCTTGGTGGTTAGCACTGCTGCCTCCCAACAAGCAGGGTCCTTGGCTCAAACATGGGCAGGCTCCTCTGTATTTGCTTTTGCTGAGAGCCCAAGAGTTTCATTTTTGTAGTTAAGTGAAAGTTAAATAATTGTGTACTAGTTATCTATAAGTGATCGGGGGACAAGCGGCGGCGACTCCCATGTTTGGCAGGTGACCGAGGAAGGAGGCGACGGAACACTCCTGGCTTGCCCTGAAGACTCAGGATGTGGCACTGAGGCTCAGGCTGATCTGGACCCCCTGGGAGCTCGGACTGAGCGGGACCTTCAGGCGCCGGGTGCTCAGATGGAGCAGGACCACCGGGACCCCCAGGCGCGGGGTGCTCAGATGGAGCGAGACCATTGGGACCCACAGGCGTTGGGCGCTCGGACTGAGCGGGACCACTGGGACCCTCTGTCTCTGGCTCGTGGTGCTTGGACTGAGCGGGACCACCGGGACCCTCTGGCTCTGGCTTGGGCCGCTTTGATGGAGTGGGACTCTCTGGCTCTGGATTCTGTGGAGGCTCAGGCTAAGCGGGACCTTTGTGACCACCAGAAGATAAAAACCCAGGGGACGCAACAGGTGGCGCAGAAGACGCTGCAGATGCTAAAGGCTGTTGTAGTGTTGCTGCTGGCTTTGACCATCGAAGAGACACTGGAGGATGTGCAGACTGAAGAGAGAGCTGGAGCCTGGCTGTCCTCACCCAAGGAACAGGAACAGGTGCAGAGGGAGCCCTGTCCTTGGCTGCCCCCACTGGCACAAACAGAATGGGTGCAGGAGTGAGCCTGTCCTTAGCCACTCCCACCCACGGAGCAGGTACAGGTGCAGAGGCGAACCCATTCGTGGTTGCCCCCATGGTGGAAAAGAAAATGGGTGTGGGCACTGGGTGCCTTGCAGGAGCATAGTTCACAGTCTCAATAGTGTCTGCAGTCTCTAAAAACAAAGTCTCTTCGCATGCTGATTCATTAGCAGCAGTAACAGTCTTCAAATTAACAGTCATCTAATGAGCTTTAGGGAAAAAGTCAGTTTCAGCACACTCTGTATCAGCATACTCGGTCTCTTTAGTGGCAAAGCCATTAGCAAACAACTCAGTCTTTGTTTCCACACTCTTTTCAGGAGTCTCTGAAGAAGAAACAGGTGCCTTAACGTGAGTTATTTCTATAACAAAGTCCTTAATTAAGGCAGGCAAAGAGTCCAGAAGCCCGGGATGATCTAACACCAGTCTCTGTAGCCGGTGTGCTATGCCATCCCTCAGCCCCTCGCATGGCTGTATAAGCCATAGATCACACAGCCTAATTGTTGTATCCCTAATGTCCTTAAGCTTTGAAGCAGAAACAAATGCCTTGCATGCAGTCTCAGACACCGTTCATGAGGCGTAATATCAACAGTCTTTGAAACAGAAATTTCAGTGGTCTCTTGAAGCAAACAGATTTTTGTGACGAGTCTGTCCTGCTCACCAGAGAAGCGAGATCCGGAAACTCAGAGTCCATAGACACGGGCTGACTGACTGTTTCAGAGAACAGTGGGGAGCACCAACAATGGGAGCTCCACTTCCTCCTTGAAGCAGAAGCAATAGCAGCTGCGGTGGCTAGCTGATCCTCCGCCTGAAATTCTGCTAACATGGAGGCTGGCAAGGAGCTGATTGGCTGCAGTGGCAAGGGGCCATAATATCCTAGGAACCGAGCAAAAGACTCCAGGCGTTAAACTGCAGGACTCCGTGGAAAACTCTCTCCACTGCCGCCGGGAGCTCTTCCTCCTCGGTCGTTGACTGCTGAGGAGAAGAGGGACTGGCAAGTGGAGAGGCAGGTGAGTGAGCGGCCGGAGTGAGGAAGAGTCCCCCCACTATGATCCCCCACAACTCAGGACATGCAGCTGACACGATGAAGCTCGGGCCGGCTGTCGTGGTAAGCGATGTCGCTAGGGACCATTCCACCAGGTGGGTCCCCCCCCCATGGCCAGGCAAGTGCCGCTATTGAGGTTGGAGTCTGTGGAGTCCATTTTATGGTTGCATTCTTCTGTCAAGGCTTCGCTGCGTGGCAGGCAGTGTTTGGACTCCAATGCAGGACTCAGAAACAGATCAAGGACAATCAAAAGCTTTATTGCTGGAATATACTCAAAAAATAATAACAAACTAAAGACAAATAATACACTGCACACGAACGACACACCATGAGGGAGAACACAACAGAGAATGGGAGGAGGATGCTGACACTAAATACACAGCCGGGGAGAACAGGTGAGCTGATACACACTAATGAGACTGAGGGAACAAGGAAAGAGGTGGCACCCCCCAAATAACTCACAAGGTGACAATCCTGGGTCCGAGACCCGGGGACCCTGACATCTATGCCCCCATATTATTATTGATACTGTTGTCTCTGAACTGTCCATCAGAACTGGGAGTTTAGATCTGGAACACCGTGGGATTTCCTTAAGAGTGGGCAGCAGTATGGAAAGAAAGGTCAGGTCACTGTTTTCACCTTTTCAGTCGCTGAAACATCAAAATCAAATGACCAGAGATTGATTTTATTACCAAGACAACCTTAATTTTTAGGAATTTTGCAAAAATATGACCCTTCCTGACTTGCCATGTTTGTGAAAAAAAAAATTGCTCGTGCATTCATTTCTAGCAGACTGGATTACTGAAATGCTTTCTTTGCTGAACTTTGAAAAAAGACCATCAGTATGCTGCAGCTCACTCAGAACTGTGCTGTAAGGCTTTTAACTAGACTGAATAACAAAGAGCACATCAGTCCAGCTTTAGCAGAGCTTCACTGGGAACCAGTACTTAGAAAACTGATTTTAAAATATTCTTGTAAATGAAAACTTAAATGTTCTTGGACCATCTTACATTTCTGACAGGCTGTCACATTACACCAGTTCACACGCTCAGATCTTCCACTGTCAGATGGTTAGACATGAAATACTCCTCATAGAGAAAAATTGCAGCTTTTGTTAATTATGTCCCCAAACTTTGGAACTGCCTACCTTAAAATATGAGCAAATCAAGGTATGTCAGTACTTTCAACAAACTCTTAAAAACACACTTTTTAAGACATCTGGCATTTAACTACTGTTTTCACCAATTATTATGACAGAATCTAATCTGAGAGAGAGCTGTGGTACTTTTCATGTCACCTCTGTACAGCTGTACACACACATTCAGTAAGCAGTTATGTACAGAGCAAGTGCTCAGTTTATTTAGATTGTCAGCCTTCTGCTGCTATCACTTCCAAGTTTGTTTTCTTTGTCTGTTTATCTCTATTTTAATATGTTAGTAACTTTAATAATTGATTTTCCTCTTTGCCTGTTTGATTTTCTTTGATTTTCCTCTTTGCCTGTGAAGTCCTTTGAACCTCTTTATTTTTTGCATAATGCAAAAAATAAAGAGAAGCACAGGATGAGCTCTAAATAAAAGTCTGCTTTATATGCTAACTTCTACAGATCAAGGTGAATAAACTTCAGGCTCAAACAAACAAAATGTAATGGTAAAATATCAGTGACCACAATTATCATTGAAAATATTAAACATGTCGCAAGTTTACCACAACCAGTGTCATTTGAGAGCTGTGCTGGTCTATCTTTAATAATAAAACAAAGTCAAAATTTCCAGTGGAAACTGAATGGTACTTTTATTTTCAACACCCGACCCTATCACGTGACCTATAAAGGTAAAATAAGGTGAGTAGGGGTTGTAACACCTGGAAAGGGATCTCAAAATAGCATTGTACTGTAGGTGGCTGAAAGCTGGTCTTGTAAGTCATCACCTCGGTTCAGCGATGTCGTTCAGAGCAGACCATCTGTCTTCCCAGTCCAGAATGAATATTGGCATCCTCAAAAGACTGTCCTTTGTCCATTAAGGTGCAGAAGTAGAGCTAACTCTTGTTGAGGCAGCTCTTTTATGCTGTGCCTCATGTTTGTGGAGTGGCAGTTTGGTTTCTCCAGGGTAGAGGTCAAAGCACTCACTGCACTGCAAACACTATGTTGCTTTGCTTGTGTTTGATAGTTTTGTCCTTGGAATGAAACAGTTTACATCTTACGGTGTGGCAGGGTCTGAAACACATGTAGGTTATGCTTGGAGAAAATTCTCCTGAGTTTTTCTGACAAACCTGTCACATACAGCAAGGATTGTCAATGTTGGTCCAATTGCCTTAGAGGGAAGGTTTTCTGCCCGGTGTTGCAGGGTCCTGGAAAAAACAGGAAATATATATTGTGATGTATGCTATTTGATGCTGACTGCACACAGACTTTTTTTCAGTTTTCTGTATCCAAAAATTATAAATCTAAGGATCATCTTAAATGGTGAAACTTTGAAGAGAGTAAGAAAAGCACAGGAAGTGCAAAGAATACATTTGACAGCATGACAGCGGTGCATTCACAGTTTTCTGTCTTTGAAAAATAATCTCTTCCTGAGAAAACATTTTCATCTTCCCACCTGAGTAGTTAAACCTGTTATCAGTCAGACTCCACTGAAAGAAAGAAACAAAGAAGCTCTGCTGTTCTCTTCACTATAGTGTGGCCGTCCTGCTAGGATGTAATCAGTGCTGTTGTCATGTGTGTGGGTGAATGAAGACCCACAGGTGGGCAGCTATCAAATAATAACAAACCTTTAAAGTAGGTGATGAAGAAGTACAAAAACACAAAGTACATGAAAATGCCACAGCAAAGTATCCACAAGAAAAATGATAACAACAAGGAGCACATGAGGATGATTAGACAAATAAATAAAAACTCGAAAACAGGCTGGGAATGCAACAGTAGACTATAGTATGACACAACAAAGAACCACACAGACCAACTAAGGGCTAATGGGGAATGAGACACAGCTGGGAACCCAAACACACATAAACTAAATCTGGGTAACAAGACAAGGGAACAAAAAAATAAACAAAATACACAAACAACAAATAGTACCAAAATAAAACAGGAAGTGAGGAGCAATAAGCGGGCCAGAACTAAACATAGGGGAACTGACACACAAGGAAAAGCCAGGATACACAGCGAATACACAAAGGTGAGCAATGAGCAAAATAACAATTAAACTGAAGATATTTAACCAAATTAATTTATTGTACCCTGCTCATATCAATAAAAACAAATAAAGGTGAAAAATGAGCAAAATAAAAAGACAATGAAAATTAAACATATTAATGCCAGTCATGGTGGTTGAGTGGTGAAGTTGTGTTACAGTGTACATGGGTGAGACATGACCTGCGGGCCCCTGGCTAGCCATCTTAATCCTCCTTAAAAGGACAATAAAAAAAAACCCAAAGATCAATAATTATGGGAGAAAAACTGTAGTCAGTTCCATTAGACAAGCGTGTGGAAGTGAACAAATGTTTTCTGTGATGCTACAGATGCTGAGTAATGGCGAAACATCTGTCCACTGTGTTGTGTATTTAAACATTGGGCAGACTTTGATCTTTTCAATTTGTTATTAATTATAAGACATTATTAAGTATTGTTATTAAGTATAAGACAGCTTGTTCATAGACAGTAGATTTTAGCCAAATCTTTTCTTCATTAATGGATGTAGGTCAATATAACAATCATAATCAAGTTACCAACATGAATGGAACAGAAAATGATCTGAATTATTTCACAGACAGAGAGAGACAGTGTGTCTTGTCCAGCATATAGTAGCAGGGACTAACCAGCTGGGACAATGTGCATAACCAACTGGCTGAGACAGTGTACTGGAACATCTGTGCTACATATGGATTAGAAGTCCCCAGGTACCGGTGAAAAGTGAATGAGAGCCACAGGGCTAAGGTGGGGATTATAACATACAGGTAGCCATTCCTGTTATAGTTCTTTGAAGTCTGCTGCAAGCTTGCCAAAAGGGTTAATGTGCAGTTGGTACATTGTAGTGCAGTCCACAGAGAAGTCTGTGAGGTCATAAAAAACTGGAACGCAGATGACTGCACTGAGTTTCACTCAAGGTCTAATAAGACATTTATGTCACCTGGACCCAGATGGACCCTAGAAGAGTTGTGGAAGCTGAAACTATAGCACACCTTCAAAATGTAGTGGTGGTTGATGAGGTAAAGAAGTCAGCAGTTCTGGCAGATGTGTCCAGTGATAACTGGAACACCCAAATTCTAAAAGCTGCAGTAGTAGAGTTCAGGCACAATATCCAAAATCTGGCTCCAGAAGAGTGCAGTCCTAGAGATACAGCACTAAGATACGACACAGAACCCTCAACAGAAGACACTGTTGTTGATGGAGGTTCATTTAAAAGTTTGTAAATCATTTAAGTGGACTGTTTTATGTAAATGTTGCTAATGGTAACCCCGTGTATCAGTAGGTTTTCACTTACATTATCTCAGTCAGCAAATAGATTGTGAGCATTTGTTGACCTTAATTAGCAAACATCCACGTGTGAACAGCTACATCAGCACTCTGCAACCTGCGGATTTGAAACCAAGACCTGTGCATCCCTAAAGAAGGTGAATTAACAGGCTAAAGCAGACCACATGGAAAGATCCTCTCTGATCAAAGAAACATATAGAAAATCCTCAGATATTGAACAGAATCAGAAATTTTAATGTTCTGCAAACAAATCTCCACACGTAGATCATTAAGACTGCTCGGCTCAGTTTTAATTAGAAGCAGTTTTCAAAAGCCTTTTACCAAAAGTTTCTTTTGGTGTTTTCATGTACTATAGAAGCCAGACAGCTCTGACACTGTTTGCTACATTGTAAATGCAAAGTGACGTTAAAAATGTCTAAAAATGAATATTTTTTGCTTCTGCTTTCACAGAACTCACATCTTTCTTTCAATCAACATGTATGAGTCTGACAGCTGAAGCATTTCCCCCTGAATTTATAATGGATCATCATCTTTAAATAGGAACTTTAGAGGAGGTAAGGCACACAAGTGTGTAGGCTTAATTGCCCCGAGTGTCCTTGATTGCACATTGCTGCTTTAATTGCCTTTTTGTGGACTTATTCCCAGAGCTGCTTTAAGTGCCCTTTGTCATTTTTAATGTCCTGTGCTGCCTAAAGTACTCTATGGAATAAGAATGGGCTTTTGTGAATCTCTGAGCAATATTGCATAATAGCAGGAACAGCTAGTGAGGATGTGTGTGTGTGTGTGTGTTAGAAGTGGGGAGGTAGGGGGGATGCAGGTGTCAAGCAATTTTAACTTTGGCTCTTCTGAGTACATCTGTAGACTGCCAGTGTACCCTTGAGCACTCGCTTTTAGTCTAAACTCCACTCAAACCTTTTTTCTCTAGGGTCAAAGAACTTTATAAGCTTGTTTGACTTTTACAGACTTTTAAGTTTTAATGGTATTTCAGGTCAAGAGTGGAGATCCTTGGGCAAATTATTCAACCGAAGAGGAAGAAAGAGTAGAAGAGACACGAACTGAGCCCAGAAGAAGACGAGTGAGCTCTCTCTTTTTTTTTTTTTTTAGATCGCCTGTGGAAAAGGTCATTCATGCCCGTTTAAACTGTGCTCGTGAATTTGCTACTAGTAAACATACTTTAAACTTATGTGTTATGGCACAAACATTGAGCTGGAGACACATTAAAGTATTTAGGTAAATCGGTTTGTTCTTTCACTCTTGAAAGAACCCTAACCCCCTAAATCTGACATTCACAATCTAAAATAAAAATTCAGAATAAAGGGAACAAAAATATATTTATATGCTCGTGAGAGTGAACATTACATTTAAATGAACAAGACCCTCTGCTTTTGCATCTATGAAGAAGACTACAATCCATGCTCTTATTTCTGTATACTCAACATGGCGGGACTAAAGCGAGCTCTCCGTGTGGCTTTTAAACGTTTTCTATCTGTCTGTGTGAGTTTTCTCCAGTTTCCATGGAGAGACTGATGGCATTCATGTTAGGTCAACCCGTGATTTAAACTTGGCCTTGAACGTAAACACTGTGACTAGCTTACCAACCAAGCTTATTAGCATTAGCTAATAACTTAGTACTCCACTTTGTCATCCAAATATGATCTCAAACATAGTAATGAAAAATCCACTGATATTCTGCCACTACAAAGTATTTGTTTACCTTCGTCTGTGTGCATCATCTTTCAGAGCGTTTTCTCTGTCCATCCTCCCCTCTACCTGCTCTGCTTCCTCTTATTAAGATTCATCCATCCATCCTTTATTACTACTTCCTGCTATATATATCTGTCGGTTTACTCCTGTCTGCTTTAGAAAACCTTGTCAATCACAAATGACAGGTGCACACATAAACACCCACCTGTGTCAGTCTCATCATTTGTCGGGTCACTTCCTTCTTCCTTTCTCTTTGTTTTTCCTCTCTCTGCAGGTCTTTGACTTTCGGCCTCACTGCTTCTCTTCTTTCTTCTTTAGGCTTCTTTCTCTCTTTTTCTTTCTGTCATTCTTGGGAAAAAGTCACCTTTCCCGTCAGGAGGCTCTCAGTGTGTGTGTGTGTGTGTGTGTGTGTGTGTGTGTGTGTGTGTGTGTGTGTGTGTGTGTGTGTGTGTGTTTGCAAGCGTGTGCTTGGCTGTGTGTGTGCAATAGCCACACTTCCGTGCTTTAACATTGTTATCAGACTAGTGACAGGTTTGCCCCCACACTCTCCCCCTCCACACACACACACACACACACACACACACACACACACACACACACACACACACACACACACCCCTGTTTCAACACAGAGAACACATCTACGAACTGAAGTGAGACTTGAGAACAATCCATTGCTGTCTCTTTCTATCAAGGCCTCTATCTCTGACTGGGTGGGCAGTAGAGTGTTTGTGTGTATAGATGTATATAAAGTGTGTGTGTGTGTTGTGTGTGTGTGTGTGTGTACGTGTGTGTGTGTGACGTGTGCATAGTTGTGTGTGTTTTCTTGTACAAAGCTTTTAAATTGCTATCTTAAAGGTGACCTCCCCTGCAGACAGGAGATGTAACACTCAGCTATAAACTTCTAACCGGACACGAGAGAATATGGTTGTGTGTGTGTATGTTTGTGTGTGCTTGTGTGAGTCAATGCTTTGCACTTACGATATTGTCAGTTGTGACATTTTTCCAATGGAAATACAATCAATTGTCCCCCAATAATCTGAAAAAAAAGATTTATTCTCTCCATTAAGAATTTTTTACAGATATGTATCCAGGTGAAAAAGCCTTTGAAATTGTTGAATTCATCTTTTCAGGTTTGCTCCACACAGTCTTGCCAGTGTGTTACTGATAACCTCATCCTTGGATCAGCAACACACAGTTGTACATCCAAGAGTAGCATTCATTATCATGCCAAGTCTTTGTTTCTGTTGAAATCTGCAGAAATGGTTTGAGAACTGAAACTCCAATCATGTCACACAATCCAGTTTTAGATTTTGTTTTTAGTTTCTCAGTTCTATTAAATATATCCAGTTTCTCTGGCATTTGCCACTGATGTACCGGACAGAAATAAAATAATCCTGTAATGTGAACAGTGGATGTCAGTTTAAAGTACAACATCATCCTTTTGACCTTTTGAGCAAAAATTAAAAAAGGAAAAAGAAGAACTAAAAAGGAACTGCTGCTGTCAGTTATAGTGCTTGTATGTTTACTTATGCACATTGTACTTTTATGTAAATGTCACATACATTTGTTTCCCAAGATTTACCAATAACAATGAATGTTTGTGACATTAAATTATTCACACAGTTTTGATCAAAGATTTGTGAATTGAATATAAATGTATGTGTGTTGTATTCATATTCCCAAGTGCAGGTCCCCATGAGAACAAATGCGACAAAGTGACTTTCCTATTTGCATATGTGCGAGTCTCTTTCTCTGGATACAAACTGATGCAGAAACACTAATTTTTTTTTCTCTAATCCCTGAGAGCTGCAGCAAAAATCCACAAGTGACAAATTTAACTGAAGTTTTCTTTAGCCAAGCAGGCCAAGATTCTTATCCTGTAACTTTTTAACACTGGCAATGAGAAACAGGAACCTTACTGACAACAATCAGTAATTAGTATTTATTTCCAAATTGACTTGTTCCACACATGCTGGTCCAGTAACTACAGCCAATGATGTAAAACGTGTATGCAGCTGCTCCCAGCACAGCATTTCAGCCCTCATTAGGGCAGTTTTATTCTAATCAGGAATTCATCTTGAAAGTGGAAATGCTTTGCACAGATGGGTGGGTCACCGATGGCATAGTGCTGTCCCAGTGTCATGCCTTGCGTTCAGTGGTGATCCAAATAGCACAAGACCTTGGAGATCACTTTGGTCACAGCCTCAACATCTACCTGGTTACCCAAGCAACCACAACCTGACTTGCTTTGGGTGATGATTAGTGTTTGAATGAGAAAGGGTCTTCACTTTGGGTTCTTGGTATCTCTCCAGAGACTAGAGCAATTTTAATAAAGACAGTAATAGACAGCTCATCACAGGTGTGTGGGTAAGAGAGAGTCAGAGAGAAAGGGAGAGAGAGAGGGAGAGAGTATTAGTTGTTGTCAGGTGTATTGTGTGAAGCCATGGTGATATCTCTTCTCTATTATCTTGTTTTTCTCTTGTCTTTGTCACCCAGCTGTCTGCTGCAGAGCCACTAAAACACTCAACACATATAATGCAGGGCAATCCTTTGATACTATTACACACAAATACACAGTTACACTCAGAGATGTATAGTAACGAAGTAGAACTACTTAAGTACTGTACTTAAGTACTAAAATGCAGTATCTGTACTTTATTGGAGTACATATTTTCCCCCCTACTTTCACTTTTACTCCACTATATATTTTTGATTAATTTAATACTTTTACTCCGATACATTTTTCACGTGCTGAATCATTACTTGTTACTATTATGAAAACGTTATTAATCATCCCCAAGTCATAGTATCAATGCCAGAGCGGTAGATGGCGCTGTCACGGTTTATGAAGCTGGCTCTGTCACGGCTGTGTGCGGGCAAGGCAGGGAGGACCCCAGTGCAGGACACGGCGAGAGCAGGTTCGGAGGGAGGCTTATTTGATAACTCAAACAATTACAAAACAGAAAACTCGAAAGCAGACACTAGGAACTTGAAGACAAAACACACAGGCACAAACTGAGGAGGACCCGAACAAGGAACTAAACAACACTGAGACTTAAATACACAAAGGAAACGAGGGGTGAGGGGAAACAACTGGGAACAACAGGTGAAATGAATGAGACTAATGACAAAGGGGAAGCAAAACTAAACACAAAGCACAAGGAACACGAGACTGTCAAAATAAAACAGGAACTGACTAAACATAACAAATACTAACCTAAACACAGAAAACTTAAGGCAGCATTACAAAACAAAACAACAAAGGAAACCAAACCGCACACTCAAATAACAAACAGAGAAACTAAAAGCAACACTAAGAAAACAACCTGAAAAGTACAACAAAAGAAAGCTACACAAAATAACTCAAAATGCTGGGCCACCGGCCCAGGATCATGACAGTCTCATCATTGGGCGATTTGAGCGATCAAGCCTATAAAAAAAACGCAGGCTTCGTCTCCGCCTTTTGTGCTGTTGCTTGCAAGTATTGAGGACAGAACGCGTCAGCTTACCGTCCGATATCGAGATGGACGACGTATGGCCTTGTATGGCCTTTTATCATTGTACTCCAGCTTCAGCCAAATACATTGTGCCTTTCAAATGTTTGAAATAATATAAACAATGATAATCAAACTTTTGACTGCCTTTCTTTAATATACACAGTACTTGTACTTTTACTTGTACTTGTACTTTCGGTACTTGAGTAGCAATTTTTGAAATACTTCTACTTGCAATACTTAAGTACCAAAAAAATTGAGTACTTCTGTACTTCCACTTGAGTATGGTGTTGAAAGAACACTTCAACTTTTACTCAAGTCAATTTTTTTATATAGTACTTGTACTTCTACTCCACTCCTCTACTCCAGTACTTTATACATCTCTGGTTACACTGCAGGAAGTAGTTTTAGTAGTAAGTAGTAGTAGCTTATTAGCTTCCTTTGTGTAATTGTGTTTCTCTGGGTTAAACTTGGATTTTTTTTCATGTATTTATTAGTAATTCTTCATTTATAATATGAATTAGTTTCTATTGTTATTTATAGTATAATTTTTGGCCTCTTTCCCATCTAGAGTTATCTAGCACTTCCAGCCTTTTATGAAGAAGTCAGTAATAGTCGCAGAAAAGCACGAGTGAAGATGTGACGAGTTTCATATGTTGCGTATTGTCAGAAGAGGTGAAAGAAAAACAATTGTGTATTTGGTAACATCAATGGCCACAAACGCAACAATAATAACCGTAATAGCAGTAATAGTGATATCACAACATAACAAGGTAAACTGTAAATGTTCAAAGTCTGCATTCTGCAGATAAAGAAGAAGAATTAAAAAATATTTCCATAAAAATAAAAGTAAAATAAAAAAGTGAGTAATTGATGTAAATAAATATACGGGATAATCCTAAGAAGGAGAGGAAGAGGGAAAAAAAGGTTCCACAACAAGCCATCAGAGCCAGTGCAGACATAGAACCAGGTCACACTGAAGGGTCCCAACGAAGGTAAGCAGAGTAAGGTTGGCGTGATCAACAGCATTTTTAACTTGTTAGTATTTTTCTTTCTTATTTTCCCCCTTTCTCTTCCCTTCTCCTCTTCCCACATAATCACATACACTTTAGTATTTATGCCCTTCTTCTGCTTTATTCAATGCAGGGTCCCTATCCCAGCTGCCATAGGGCAAGAGCTGTGGTACTATGGACAGATCGCCAGTCTGTTAAAGAGACTTTAATACAGAGTTAAAAGGCAAAATACAGAAATACTCCAAAAAGCAGAACTATGGCAAATGATCCAAAAACCAAGAAATTCCAGGCAAACATGGAACAGACTAACACACAACCAAGAGTGGACAACACGACAAGGAGCAGAGGAAAATGGAGGCAATATATACACACACCAGGTAATTAGGGAGATGGGGACCCCTTCTCAGATGATAAAACATAGGTATGATCCTTCATGTCTTGAGTCTGAAATTTGTCTCTCTTCTTCTACTTCTCCCCCGTCTTTACCATACTATGTATGAGGTTGATCTATAGCCACATACATAAACGCAATTAGATGGAATGGTGATGTCCGTGTCAGTCAGTGTATTCAAATATGGTGGAGCAACTTGGAAGCTCACTGGCGCCCATTCCTATGAATTCTTAATGGATTAATTAGGTTTTTAAGAATGCATTGGTTTTACACAATTACACACTAATCAGTTCAATCACACTATTTGAGTACAATATTCTGTTTTTTTACCTTAAATAAACCAAAAAAAACAAAACAAAACACTGATGATACCTTTAAAACTCAACTGATCATAATAACAGCCTGCACAAACAATGTAATTGTTTTCTGGGGGAGGACATTATTAATATTTGAGAATGATCATGAGGCATCAATCAAAAGATTGATTTGTTAAAATGTAGTGTACAAAATATATTTTGTCATTTCACTGTGTTGACCACTGGTGACAGTGTCAATGTGAACTTTTTAAAATTCTAAGTGTGAAGGTTTAAATCTTAGTCATGTCATGTGGGTAGCTGATCTTTTCCCACAGAAACAATTAAGGTGTGCCACTGCAGACATTGCTCAGTCCGTCATTGTAATTAGTCATTGATTAAATAATTGATCAGTGAGCTCCTCACTTGTCCATTTGTTGCAGTAATTAGGTTAATAGAAACGCTAATGGTGACAGTGTCTTAAGTGTTCTCAGACTAAACACAATGCATTTTCATACAAAGTCACGAGTGCTGTGGATGAGGTTTCTATTTGACAGAACACATCACAAATGAAATTCATATTGAAGACAAGCAGAAACATTATTATTATTATTAGTAGTAGTAGTAGTATGGATTGACTTAACCAGACATATTAAATATGTAAGTGAAGTGAAGAAAAAATTAAATAAATAAATAAAAATGACGCTTTCCCACAAGTGCATGCACACCAATGAATTTCCTCCAAAGGATTTCTGGGCTCAGCTTTGGAGATAGGGTGAGGCGCTCAGTCATTCAGGAGCTGCTAAGAGTACAATGGTTCAGGCATCAGCCTAGGATGCCTCCTGGCTGCCTTTTTGTTGAGGAGACCCAACAAGCATGTCCAACCAGGAGATGACCCCCATGGCACATGTAGGACATACTGAAGAGATTTCTCAGGTGGCTTGGCGAATACCTCTGTGTCCTCCTGGGAAAGCTGAAGAAGATGGCTGGGATAGGAAGGTCTGGGCATCTTATGCATCTGTGCCAAGTGAGCTGAGTCAAGCCGGAAATGTGACGCCAACAGACTGTGTGCCACTAATTGGCCAGGGAATGATATCACTAGACGAGTCATGAGAGTCCTTCACAAGACTCAAACTCACTGTTTTTGAAACCCGGTAATGAAGAAAATGTCAACACACTGACAGACATGGCAGACATGTGATTGTGATTGTGTTGCATATGAAGACTTTCGGGCCGAAGCAGAGTAAAATAAAATCCAGTCAAGTCGAGCCAAGTAGGTAGTAGTGGAAAAGAGGCAGTAGACTGCTGCCCCTGCAATCCCAGCCTTGATAAACCCTGTAAAAACAGGATGGATTGATGGCTGGATCAACAACAGATACAATTAATGGTCACTAGAGGCAGACTAAGCCAATAATCCAGGCTGGGAATTTGACTCAGTCCCATCTCTTCTCATGCAAACCACTAGACTGCAACTTTTCAAGTCTAATCCTGAGAGAGAGAGAGAGAGAGAGAGTCATAGCTGATGTGTGGGATGTAATGGGCAGAGTATCACATTAATAATTTCTATGTTCAGTGGTTGTTTATGGCTAAAAGCTGAGTTTGTGTCATTAAGACCAAAGTGTTATTGCGTTTAACCTTGTGTAATATAAGTTAAATGAAAATGTGCTTTGTTTTCAGTCCGAAGACACCGCTACTGCTCAACTGGTGAAAGAAAACGTGAAATTGGGTTAAAGACATTTATGTGAGTCCCCTATTCAGACAGAAGGAATCTCAGTGTGTATGAAATGTAAGTTAAGACCTGGAATAGCAGTGATGACAGAGGACTGCTGTGGCACGAGTGGAAAGAGACATTTTTATTTAAACCACTGATGATAATTCTCATTTTATCTGTAAGATTTGTCAGGCAGAGACAGAGAAGTATGAGAGTCTTTTTAGTCTTGCGGTCCATCCCTTGTTTGCATTTCAGTCTTCTCAAAATCTGAAGAAGGATGCAGCAGGGAAGCTTCTCACTAGAGAATCAGTGAGAATCCTCCTCGGGACTTTGCCTCTTTGATGGATCTGCTATACTTGATATTTTTTCTTCAACTGTATTGTGTTACGTTAACTGGTTTTACAGTTAAGTTGCAGTATGATTCTTAGCCTCAGTGCATGACCAAACAGTCCTAATAGGCAGCAGTCACTTCAAATATAAACCTGGGAATAAATCAGGAGCAGATGCATTAAGTTCTGGCTTAACATGACCAATGGAGCCGATCACACTCACTCCAGAAAATGCTGACGTTAAAGACCATGAAAAAGACCAGAGGTGGCAAAAGTACAGACATTCTTTTCTGAAGTAGAAGTACAGATGGACCTTGTGGTCAACAGTGACATAAAACCTTTGGATATTGCTCTTCCTTTCTCCCACACTCAGGCTCCACTCCAGCAAGAAAGGTTTCAATACTTGCTCCAATCTATAATAGGATATATAAATATTGAATAAACAAAAATCAAAATGACACAAATATAAATACTGATAACTAACCCACAAAGAGTTGTATAAGCAAGGTAAAACAATACTCATTTAAACCGAAGAGGCTAATTAAACTACAACATATGCTGTGTGACAACTGCACAAAATAAAACCAAATTTCAATATTACATCCTTGCAGATATCTCACAAGGGTGTTTACAGCTTGAAATGAGCTAATCTTTGCACTCTTCTTGTGCCCTTTTGGGGGTCCCAGTCTTGAGACAGTGCAAAAATAAACAAATATTTAGATAACTCAATATATTTAATAGTTTTTACTAAAGAACATGGCAAACTTACCAGATCCATCAAAGTTTTGTGCAGCCAAGAGCAATTCTGTGTGGTCATTAGTGTATAAGTTTTTACGGTCTGCCAGGATCCTGTGTTTGAAGTAAGTGGGCCACTCTGACACAAATCTGTCAGACACATCTTCTCCAAACATAATGACAGTCTTGTTCAGTCTAAAGGGAAATATAGATGTCAGTCTGGTTTACTTGTACAAATTGAGTGTACACATTAATTAACAGTTTATTATTCCCACACCAGTGAATGGTGAAACTGACATGTGACCTCATCTGTTCTTTGACAATCGATCCATCAGTTGAATGATTCATCAATGATACTGCTTCACAGCACTCTTCACCCAGTAGCTGGTGGTCAGTCACAAGAACCTTTCTGTTCCTCTTTGGACTGATTTCAAAGGCAGTGCTTGTTGAAGGCCTCTGGCTGGATGTAATAATAAAAATAATAATACATTTTATTTGCAAGTGCCTTTCAAAATGCCCAAGGACACTTTACAGAGATAAAAAAACAACAATCACATAAAAGCACAGAATAAAAAATTTAATTAAAATGACACAGGAGCTGAAGTGAGTAGGCTATCTTAAACAAGTGAGTTCTGAGTCGTGATTTGAAGACAGGGAGCGAGTCGATATTACGGATGTCAGGTGGGAGAGAGTTCCACAGCTGGGGAGCAGAGCGGGAAAAAGCTCTGTTCCCCATGGTGCTGAGGCGGGCAGGGGGGTGCAGTAAGGCAGATGGAAGAGGAAGAATGAAGGCAGCAGGAGGAGGAGGTGATGAGAAGATCAGATAGACAGGGAGGAGCCAGGTTATGAATGGCCTTGAATGTGTACAAAAGAATTTTGAATTGTATTTGGAATTTAACTGGGAGCCAGTGAAGTGAAGTGGGAGCTATAATGTGCTGACAGGTCTTTATTTGCCAGGACACGTGATCAGATCTACCCCATGAGTCACAGAAGTCTTCCTGTAAAATTCATAAGGAGAAAATGGAGAAACTGTTAACATGCAACTATAAGAAAATAGCAATAGAGACTTAATAATATTTACACATGCATTCTATGAGCATTGATCTCTGAGGCTTGTAAAAAGTGTTATGATGCCAAGAACATATTTGGTCCTCCTTTAAATGGCACAAATATTTGTGTATTAGCTATGCAATAGTAAGCATGGTACTGTTAACTGTTTATGATTCTGATTACAGTAAGCAAGCTGGCACTATAGGCAATCACAATATAGTGGCAGTTTCAAAATTATGATTGATATATTACAGCGATTCTCTGATTATTATATCAACTTCAGAAAATGTTTGACTTTCCATTTTTACCATAAAGGAACGGTAATGGGCCTAAGTCAGCTGTAACAGCAGGTCTGAGTAAGATCTGAATTAGGACTACACCAGGACTAAACCAGGTATAAACTGTGCCAAACCTGGACTAAGCAGTCCCCACAAGTTAAATTCAAGCCCTCTAACAGAGCAGGACTAAAACAAGAACAAAACAGGCTCTAAATTAAACTAGACTTAACTAGAATCAAGACTTGAAGTGCAAAGACTTCTGAAGATTTTGAAAATGTATTGTATCTGTAAAACTATACTATAAAAGCTGATGTCTTACCTTGGATCTCTTCATCTTTTAGTTGCCTGCAGTTGATTCAAAATGCAGCCGCGAGGCTACTTAATAGATCTCCTAAGTGATCTCATGTGACACCTATTTTGTCATCTTTGCACTTTCTCCCCATGAAGTTCAGACTTCAGCTTAAGATCTTGGTGATCATTTTCAGAGCTCTGCATGGTCAAATGTCTGCATACATTAGCGAGCTCTTACACAACGTACAGACCAAAATCTGTTGGTAGCTCCTCGCTCTAAACTGAAAACTAAAGAAGACTGTGCATTTGAGGCTGCAACAGCTAAACTTTGGAATGCACAACCATTATACCTGAGATCTGTGGACTCCACTGAAGCTTTTAAAGAGCAGCTCAAGACTTATTGGTAGCAGTTTGCTTTTAATTAGTGGTTTGTGTGTGTTTTACTGTGTATTACTGTTTTTCCTTTCATTGTTGTCAAGCACTTTGTGATTTTTATCTAGAAAGGTGCTGCTGTATATAAATATATTTTAGTTACTTACTTAACCATGTTCTTCAATGTTAGCCACAAGAAGGTTCACAATTTGTTTTAGTGTTCTATCATTTATTGTCTTTGATTTGTTGTAGTTATCAATGATGTTTTGTCCCCTTTGTTTGGACAGGAGAGCATCTGTCACCATCTAAAAAAAACCCAAAAAACTGCGATCTGTCTCTGACAAGGAATGAGTCATGTCAGTAATTCCTAAAAATGGGAATAGCTTAATATCCATTTTGCAGAGTCCCGTTCAGTGCCATTTCGTTTCCCTCCATTGCTCCTAATTATTACTGTGGTCTGACTCAGAAGAGACTAACAAATATGTGGATGATGTGTCTGGTGACCCAGTGATTGAAACGTCTGACTCAGCTAGATTTGGTGACAGGTTGAGTGCAACTGGAACACAATAAAGTGTATTTATTTCTCTACAGTATTTTGATATATACATATAAACTGGCCTAGGCTCACCCATTGATTTTTCAGTGACTACATTAACAGTAAGGTCACCTCTTTTCAAAATCTCCTCAAACACATCAGCATCCACTTCTGTCCAAATGCAGCTGAGTCTCAAGTGGAAGATCTAGCTTATGTATGACTGAAAAATATTAAGTTAAGATTTTAAGATTTTTCTTACCCACAATCCCAAAAAAAGTGGAAACCAAGTTTTCTGAATAAATGTGTTGAAGTCTTCGTAGCCACCTTCAGTTTTAGCCACAACAACAACATTTCTTGGCATCCCCAAATTTTACAGGTTTAACATCATGTACTGAAAAAATGTAAAACAAAGGGCAAAAAAAAGACACATATCCACAATATTAAACTGCCATTGTATTTTATGTTTATTGCATCAGTACAATATGCATACTGTTATAAGAAGAAATTGATAATATCTCCTAACATATGGCCATGTGTTTATTAAATAATTTATATTTGTTACCTGCGTATTTTGTATAAACATGTACAAAAGATAAGCATAGCTCAGATTATAATATTCAGAGCTACACTTACCTTTTATTTTAAATTGTCTTAGTTAAAATTTTATTATTTGTAGTTTTGGCAGGATGACTGTGAGTGTGGGACCTACTCTTAACAAAGCAAAGTCAGTCTGCCTCTGGGTACAAATACGTGCTCAACAGCTATCGCTAGCATACAAATCTCTCAGACATGCAGTATCACTTTGTCATCTAATATGGTTTTCTACATGTACGTCCAGCACTGCAAGAGGCAAAAGTGCGTGTATTTTGTTAAATCATTTATGATCCGACAAAACAGTGAATGCCTAAAATTAGCCTACAGCTAACGTTAGCCAACTCACCTAACACAAGGCTTACTTTGACATTGTTTCTATTTTTTTTTTTTTTTCAAATTTAGGATATTCAAATTAAATTATACTTTCATTATACAAAACACTATGAGCCAGCCTCGTTGGTGTTTGAATTTTACAGAATGTTATGGTCACCAAGCACATTGACCTAAAAGTCATTTATTCTGTGCTGGTAAACCAAGTAAAAAATACCTTTTACTGTAATTGTCTGCAGAAACTGACTAATATTACTAAGAAATACAGATAGAAATATATTATATCCAAAAGACACATGTACATCGCAGTTGTTTGCATCTCACTGGAGTCAATAGATTTACCTGCGACTGAGGCACGTCCCTCCCCCAGAGACATTGAATGGCTACACTTTAAAAGTGTTTCATTTAAAATTAACATGTTGTGGCCTAACACGGTTAACTAACACTAACTAATTTTAATGATTAACACTGACAGTTAAAATAAATCAAGGAAACATTGAAATATTTCTGGATTTTCTACACTGTGATTTTAACACTTTTGAGTTTGCTGTGAATAAATTCTAATTCTAATGAATGTACTAATATTTAACAAGCTATCTTAGTTTCCATTCCCTACACTGACAGTATGCTGTTTATTGTGTCTTTATACTGACAGAATACAGTTGGTATAAATGCTGAGATGAGAATCAGAAATACTTTATTGATCCCAGAGGGAAATTTCAGTTGTTACAGCTGCAACCATTTATCATATAAAAAGAATAAACACTCTGATAATTGCAAACCAAAAACACTCTAATAATATAAAAACCAAAAAGATAAATTTGTACTATATACACAGAAATTCTTATGAATACAATTAAGGCAGTGGCTGTGTGTGGCTGGTTATCTGATGTCACTGAGCAGTCCTTACCTTTAAATCTAACCTCTTCTTCTTCTTCCTCTCCTGTTCTCTTTCTTACATCTTTCCACATCTCTGAGTGAAGTTATCTCATACTTTTTTCTCTTCCTGGGAAACAGCAGCTGGACCTTTTAGCTAGGAGACACAGTGTGTGACAAACTGCACACAACCAGTTTGTATTTTTTGCTAATATTTAGAAACATACATCCCCCATCTTCTTCTGCTCATACTGTTCAGGGTGGCAGGGGGCTGGAGCCTTTCCTAGGTGTCAAAGGGTGAGAGGCAGGGTACTGCCTCAGACTGACAACCATAAAGCTAAATTAATGAGCCTGTTTTGAAAATGTGAGGAGTAGAAAGTACAGATGTTTGTGTTAAAATGTAGAGAGTAAAAGTAAAAAGTTGTCAGAAAAATAAATACTCAAGTAAAGTATAGATACCTGAAAACTCTACTGAAGTACAGTAACAAAGTATTTATACTTCGATGTTTCTTTTGCAGAGGTAGAAAGTAACAAATAGATTAGGAAGTACATACATAAAATGTGTCGATGCACATGGAAAAGAAAAAATGATTACATTTTGTGACTAACTTCTGAAAAGTACCAGGAGCATGTAACACACCAAAGGACAAAACAGTGTGAGGTGTTCATGCAAAAAGATGGAAATATTGGGTGGATGGATTAAGATTTGGCACCTAAAGTGAAATCATGTACTGCAGGTGAAAAACAGTGTGTGTACGACAGGTGCTGGTCTTCCTCCACCCTCACCTCTCTTTCTCTTTCTCCTCTCTCTGTGGGGTTTAGCTCTCTGATGGGTGACTTCCTGTTTGTGTCTCTGTAGTTTTCTCAACCTGCTGCTTTTGAATCCACAGGTCGCATCCCTCCACAGGGTGGATTACTCTGTAGAGGTGTGTATCTGCGCGTGCGTGCGTGTGTGCGTGCGTGTATGTGTGTGTATTCTTGCTTCTGACATCAAAGGGGCACCACACTGATCCTCCCAACATGACACTAATGCCTCCTTCCTATCTCTCTCTCTATTCTGCTGACTCCTCATTTCCTCTGCCTGCTTCCTCTCAGCTTCACTTCCTCCCTCTTCCTATTTTACTTCTCTCCCTCATCCTTTTCCTCCGTTGGCCTTGTTATGTATGTTTCATTCACTTTCCTTTTGGACTAACGTTTTTGATGTGTCTTTCTCTCAAGTCTCTTCTCATCTTCTCTGTCTTCCAGTTTCCCCTCTTCACATGACCAAAAATGTCTCTTCTTTCTGTCTTCCCCTCACCATACAGTACCATCCCCTTCTCTGTTCTCTCAGACAGAATATGCCGTTTTCTGGAAAAGTGGTGTATGATTCTGAGGACACAGTGGGAACATAATATTTGGAATTAAGAGCAGCTCAAAACCTGTTTCTCAGTGTTTGCCTCCCTTAAAAAGAAAAAAAAAAAAAACGGATACAGCAGGACAGGCAGAATGTGTGTGTCTGTTTACAAGCCTGGGCATGCTTCCTGTAATCCCACAACATCCTTACCACTGAGCTGGTTTGTCTCTGAAGGCAAAAATAAAAGGGATAAAGAATAACAAGTGAATGGTGTATTTAAAAAAAAAAAATCAGTGAATAATGCTCTTCGCTCCCGCATGAAGTCAAGTTGCCCTTGGTCAAATACATTATGCTGCATATTTTGTGATCAAGTGGTCCAATTTACTTTTTAAGTGGACCCACTTTAGGTCTGCATAAAATCAGTTATTGGTTTACTGCCTTTCTTTGGAAAATACCAAAAAGGAGGCATTATCTTATTTTACTGGCATTTGAATTATTGTGGCAATATAGATGGGGAAATCCACCACCTAATCAGGCAAAGTTATATTCAGGCTTTACTGAATTTCAAGCCAGTGGACTGTTGTTTTCTACAGTGACACCATATATGCACCAGAGCTGCTGATTCTAACGTGCTGCTCCTAGACTCTATATCAAAGATAGATGTAACCACCATAGCATTACCCACTGGTTAGTGAGGTCTCACTGTGAAACCTCAAGCTGATCACTGTTTTCTCTTCACTCTCGCCATCTTGGTGTTTTGAAACTGACTGTGACAAGTGAGGGGTGGATCTAGCCAAGAAATCTAGGAACACTTCGTGCTCATAGGCTAGCAACTTGCTAATCACAAATATCTTATACCCTGCTTTACAGTCTTATAATATATACTATATAGTCTACATGGGACGGTCATTTGATGAACTTCATGTTGTATTCAGGAAGTAGTGAGAGAATAAACTCATTAGGAAAGTGTTTACTGATATCAGAGATCAAGTGAGCTGGGAGCTTTCTTCCCATAGAATTCTATGCAATTAGACCTCTTTCTGCAAAAAACAATTCTCAAATGCAGCTCAAGCAAATTTGGTCTGAAAAAAATTAAACAAAGCATTATAAATGTACAAGGCTGTACGTCTGTTAAATATGCAATTTTCTGTGACCTTCAAAAAATTGCCCCAGGTTGCATTTTGATTGGGCCTGGGAATGGTAAGGGTACCTTCAGGGTGGAAAGGGTTTACGTCAAGGACTCAGTGAGCTCAGAGCATCTTATCAGAAGCACTTTTCTCCACTCTGCTATCTCTCTTTCCTCTGGTTTAATAATAATAATAATAAATTTTCTTTGTAAGCACTTTTCATGACACCCAAGAACACTTTAAAGGGGTTAAAACAAAACAAATCACATAAAGCACAAACAGAAACTAAAATGACCAAAGGAAATAAAGCAAGTATGCAATGTTGAACAGGTGATTTGAAAACAGGAAGAGATTCAACATTGCAAATGTCAGGTGGGAGAGAGTTCCACAGCTGAGGAGCAGAGTGGGAGAAAGCGCTGTTCCCCATGGTACTGAGGCAGGCAGAGGGCATAATAAGGCGGATAGAAGAGGAAGACCGGAGGGTGCGGGAGGAGGAGGTGATGTGAAGAAGTTCAGCTAGATAAGGAGGGGCGAGGTTGTGGATGGCCTTGAATGTGTACAGGAGGATTTTGAAATTAATTCTGAACTTAACTGTCAGCCAGTGGAATTGCTGTAGGACTGGGGTGATGTGGTGAAATGAGGGGGTTTTGGTGATAATGCGAGCGGCTGAGTTTTGAACTATTTGAAGCTTCTGGAGGGATTTGTGAGGGAGGCCAAATAAAAGAGAGTTACAGTAATCAATACTTGAGATAACAAGACTATGAACAAGGATGGAGGTGGTATGCAGGGAGAGGGAGGCGCGGATACGATGTCTGTTTTGCAGGTGGAAATATGCAGACTGGGTAATATTATTGATATGGGAGTGGAAGGATAGAGTGCCGTCAAGAATGACACCCAGACTCTTATCCTGAGGGGAGGGGTAAACTGAGGAGCTGCCGATGGTGAGGGAGAAACCGCCAACTTTGGATGAGGTGGATTTTGTTCTGACAAGGAGGAACTCAGTTTTGTCACTGTTTAATTTAAGGAAGTTTGAGGTGAACCAGGATTTGATTTCAGATAAGCAGGTGGTGAGGGAGGAGGGTGGGAGGGAAGAGTTAGGTTTGGTGGCTAAGTAGAGCTGGGTGTCATCCGCGAAGCAAAGGAAATGGATGCGGAATTTGCGTAAGATATTGCCAAGAGGAAGAAGGTAAGTTATGAAAAGGAGGGATCCCAAGACAGAGCCTTGAGGCACACCTGAAGTTATGGGGGGGCGTTAAAGACTTAAGCTAGATGAACTGAGTGCACCCTGTGAGATAAGAACTGAACGAGTCAAGAGGGGTGTGGCTGATGTCAATAGAAGATAGTCTATTGAGGAGGATGTTGTGGGAGACCGTGTCAAAGGCCGCACTCAGATCAAGGAGGATGAGGAGGGAGAGTAGTCTGGAATCAGCTGCCATAAGAAGGTCATTAGTGATTTTTAGTAGAGCAGTTTCTGTGCTATGGTGGGGGCGGAAACCAGACTGGAATTGTCCATACAAACAATTTTAGGTTAAATGGGTGTAAAGCTGAATAGCAACAGTTTTTTTTTTCAAGTATTTTGAAAACGAAAGGTAAATTAGAGATGGGATGAAGATTATTATAGTTGTTTGGATCACAACCAGGATTTTTCAGAATTGGGGTGACAGCTGCAGTTTTGAAGCGAGTGGGAACAATTCCAGTGGTAAGAGATGAGTGAATAATGGCAGATATAAAGAGGAGGAGAGAGGAGAGGCAGGATTTAACAGAACTGTGGGGAGAGGATCAAGTAGACATGTGGAGGGCTTGGATTTCTGGATGAGGTCAGTGATTTCAGGGAGAGTTGGTAGGTGAAAGCTGGAGAGCAGCTGACAGAGGTGGGGAAGTTCAGATGGGGGGAGGGAAGGAGAAACGGGACATAGGTGTTGGTGGATTTTGAAAAACAACATAAAGGAGTTACAGGTTACAATGGAGTAAAAATGAGAAGGAAAACAAGTCAGGGGGGTAGAGAATATTACTTAGCAGTGAAAACAGGGTCTTGGTGTTGTCTTCATTGGCGGAAGTAAGACCAGAGTAGCAGGCAGATTTAGTTTTGGTAATTGAGTCCTTATAATGCAATATGTGAGTTTTGTACATGTCTTTATGGATAGTGAGACCAGTTTTTTTATGGAGACGCTCTAATTGACGTCCTTTGGTTTTCAGTGACCGGAGTCCAGGGGTAAACCAGGGTGCAGGGTGACTGAAGGAAACAGACCTTGTTCTCACTGGGGTGAGAGAATTGAGAATTTCAGTTAAACAAGTGTTATATTGAGGAGCCAAAACATCTGGGGTGGAAGAATGGTCAGGAATCAGAGCTATAGGGTTAGCAGAGAAGACATCTACGTTGATGTCCCTGATGTTCCTGAATGTGATGGGCCGTGGTGTTTTAGTTAGGGAGAGACAGAGTGAAACACTGAATGAGAGCAATAAATGATCTGTAAAAGGAAGTTCATCAGTGCAGCAGTTGGAAGGGGTGAGGCCAGAGCAACAAATTAGGTCCAGAGTATGTCCTTTGGTGTGAGTAGGGAAATTGGTGAAACGATGAAATCCGAAACTTTCAAGGCAGGATGCAAAGTCTTTGGTGAGAAGAAGATTACTACTGTCAGTGTGAATATTGAAGTCCCCCAGTAATATTCCATTTGGTGACAGTGCAGACAGATGAGAGAGAAGAGCAACAAAAATCATCCAGGAAGTCACTGTGCGGCTTCGGGGTGGGGGGGCTGTGGCAAGGATGGTGGGAATGGATCCAGACACTTTACAGACAATACACTCAAATGAGCTGACGGTGGGTATTGACACAGGCAGGACTTTCCACTTCTCGCAATGAATTATCGGGAGACCACCTCTGCGACCTGAGCCACGGGGTTGACAGATGTAAACAAAGCCAGGTGGAGTGGAGTCATTAAGTTGTGAAAAGTCCATGGGTTGTTGCCAGGTTGCCGTCCACCCAACCGGAAGTCATGTGGATCATGTGGTTGGTCTCTTAACCACCTTGCCTAAACTTTTAGTATAGTCCAACACCTACAATGACTTGAAATACAACAAAGTTAGTAAAACTCCAACATAAAAATCCCAGAGTTTCATACATGCACTGGTCTCATATTTCAGTCCTTTCTTCCTCATGTAGTACCACAGTTCCTCTCTTGGTACCCTATCATATGCTTTGTCTAGACCAACAAAGACACAGTGAAGCTCCATCTGAGCTTTTCTATACTTCTCCAACAACACTCTCAAAGTAAACATCACATTGGTAGTGCTCTTTTTCAGCATGAAGCCATGCTGCTGCTCACTGGTTGTAACATCTCTCCTTAACCTAGCTTCAACAGCTATTTCCCATATCTTCATGGTATGGTTCATCAGCTTTATCCCTCTCTAGTTACTATGTATGTGATGCTTTCTAGTAATACTGCCCAAGGGAAGCATGTATAGTGTAAATAGAATTGGTCCTAGTGAAGAACCTTAGTGTATGAAGAAGACTCCCCATTTACATGAACAGATTGGAGTCTATTTACTGCAGCACAGTACCTTTAATACCTATGGCATGCTTTAATCTCCGTAATAAAATATTATGGTCAACAGTATTGAAAGCTACACTGAGGTCTAGCAGGACAAGCACAGATATGAGTCCAGTGTCAGAGGCCATAAGAAGATCATTTGTAACCTTCACTAATGCTGTTTCTGTACTGTGATGAATTCTGAATTCTGACTGAAACTCTTCTAATAAACCTTTCCTCTGCAGATGGTCTGTCAGCTGTTTCACAACTACTCTTTCAAGAATTTCTGCGATAAAAGGAAGGTTGGAGATTGGACTGTAATTAGCTAAAACAGCTGTCTTCTTGTCTAATGTCTTTACTCTTTGACTATCTCACTTTTTCTTTCCTAACCTCTTAGCTTGAATACTTTGCTGTAGTTCCCCATTCCACCACCAAGTCTCCTTGTCTTCTTTCCTCTGTCCAGAGAATACAACAAACACTTTCTTGACTACTTTCCCAGTCAACTTGTAACTCTCCCCTATGACCCAGAGCCTGTCGCAGCCTGTCTTCCTGAAATCTGTGCAGCGTTCTTCCTTCTTCAACTTCCACCTTTGAATCCTTCTCTGATTGCTAAAGTCATCCTACAGACTGCCATCCAGTGCTGCCTAGCTACGTTCTCCCCTAACACTTCCTTACACTCTCCTATCTCTTTCGAATTGCATCTTCTTTGACTCATATGTCACCCTGTGTTCCTCCCTCTTCTTGTATATGCTCACCAAATTCCGCAAAATCCACTACCATGTACACTGGAGATCAAAATTAGAGAATAAGGTATGAACACTTGATTTTTTTAAGAAATAATTTAATCTACATTGATCAACATTTGAAGGATTTTGTGTAAGGGGTACACCATGCCACTAGAACAGTATTTTTCTAAATAACCAAAGTATATCAACATAAAACCTTTATTTTGCAAAAAACATGATGATCATAATTAGAGAACAGCAATGACTGTAACACAGAGTAAGATTACAACTAAATTTTCTAAAGGTTACAACAGTCAGTAATTAGTAGGAAGTGTACAGGCCTTTGCTTTGAATGACTTCAGACATTCTTAAACGTCGAGACACTGTATGACGAGACAGATCCTTACACTGTTCGGTGCTGAACTGGCGAGTAATTCCAGCTGCAGTGTTGAACCGATTACCCATGGAGATTCTATGCATTATCCTGTTCTCATTTGCATTTGTCTTTCGTGGGTGACCAGCCTTCTTGGGGGACTTGGATGAGTTGTAAAGATGTAATATTCTAGAAATCGCAGACCTGGAACGACCAACTTCTCTTGCTATGGCTGATAGGGTCACCCCTTTTTCCTTCATCTGGACAACCTGCTGCAGGAGGGTTTCAGTCACTTTGGAATGGCTCACCTTTTTTGCAAAGTCAGTGAAAACTGGAAAGTTAGGCTGCCAGTTAAATAGGATTTGTCAGATAATTAAGGAAATTGGCACCAGGCGCCAGATTAACACCAATAACTTGCAGGTACCTGAAAGTGTTCCCCAATCTTGATCAGTGTTCTTTTCAATTATATCATTTGAGTTTTTTTATGCTGTGCTTTAGAATATATGCAATTTATGAAATAAGCTTAAAATACTGCTATTTCACTCCTGTTGGGATGATTTCACATAGGACTACACAATGACCTTGACATTTAGGAAATTGTGTGTTGTTTTCTAATTTTGATCTCCAGTGTACATCTGCATTTTCTCTTGAACACCATACTTACCCAACAGTTCATCCAACTTACTCCAGAGTTCCCCTTTCTCTTCTGACTGACATCCAACTTGTGGGGCATGCGCACTGAGGACATTCAGCATCACCCCGTCAGTTTCCAGCTTCAAACACATGATCTTGTCCGATACTCTCTTCACCTTCACAACACTATTCCAACGCTCTTCTTTCAAGATTAACTCTGCTCTATATTGCTTATTATCTACATGGTAGAACAGTCTTAATGCACCACCTGGTCTCTTGCACACACTAAATGTAGAGACTATGACTGGTAAAGGGAGAGAGCTGGTTAATAACCTCCACTCTCCTTGCCTTTCTTTGGGTCTCAATGCCTCTTAACATGCCTTCTTTCTCTCCTCTTTGTTTGTCTTCGGCTAACAGTAGCACACTTTCCACTGGCAACCTGTTAGCTAAAAGCATTAGAGGCACTTCTTGTTAACCCCAGCCCTGACCAAACTGGTATGACAGTTCCATTGTTGATGACCCGGATGTTTGATTTGGCAGATTTTATGTCCGATGCCCTTCCTGATGCAGCCATTCCCATTTATCCGGGCTTGGTACCAGTACTAGAAGTACAGAGAGAGGGGTCAAAATTGACATTTATTTGCCATTATTTAACTACAGCAGTATATAACAAAACCTGCCTAATTACAAGCCAAGGTATTAAAATAGAAAGTTCTCTGGTCTTTGCAGCAGTGGTGGTTTTATTTATTCTACACTAACTGCATAAGCAAAGCACAGCCAGCATTAGCACATAGTGTTTTTAAATATGACTCTTTTAAAAAATTGTATTTTTTGATTTTTAAAAAAAAAATTTTTCTGTCATGTGCTGTTAGCACATCTATGAAAACCTTATTGAAAGTTTCTGTTCTGTTGCTAATGTGTTGCTACCATGTTGCTAATGTGATGTAAGTGCTGAAAACTGCAAACTAGTGAAAAAACGTCCCTGAACAACCAACACTCGACTTTGCCACAAGGAAAAACTTTCTGGGTTAAATCCAGTCCCACTTTTCTCACCAACATTCTGCAAGTCAGAATGGGAGTCCCCAACCATTTCAGCAATTAGCCAACCCACACACTCACAAACGCAGAGACACACACATAAATGTCCATCATGCACAAAGCCACAAATGCATCAGCAGTAAATTGCTGTTGATTCACTCCTGTATACTCTGAGTCACAGCTCCCCCGGGCACCAGGCACGCTGTGATTGGCTAGGAGACTACAGCATTTGTGTGTGTGAGTGGCCTGAAGCACCCTAATAGGTCTTGATAAGAGTCAATCAGAATGGAGAGAGAATGAAAATAAAGACAGATTGACTGCAGAGGGACTGCAGGCGAGAGACAGTCACTGCATGAGGAGAGGCATAAATGTATCACAAGAGAGAGAGCGTGAAAAAGAAGGGCAAGAGACATAGTAAATGACCAGAGGAGAAAGTGAAAGAGGGTTAGAGGGTAAAATTACCGCCAGCTCAAACTCCCAAGAGGAAATAATGAGGAGTGTCCACATCAACAAGACCTGACACTTATTCTCACACACACTTAGAGAAATAGCTTAAAGGGCTACCTGAACACTCTCCTTCTGCTAGATGTGAGCAGTGACAGCAATGATGACTCTTATAGAATTATGAGCCACAACCATGTTCATTAATAATTCTGTTTGCTAAGATGGCTATTACTTGTGACAATAGCAGATCTACGGTGTGCATTTTGCTACCACTTTTCAGAATAATGAAGAGATAGAGGGGAGTGATTTATTTCACACATGAATGAAAACTTCACACACGTGAACTGAGGGTAATGCTTGTAGCAAAATTCAGTAAATTATTTTTAAATATATTTTAAGTTCATTGATGAGATGCCATCTCAAAGAATTTCTTTGGTTCAGGTTCTTAGAGTTTGATGCAGTAGGTCATTTTGTTGTGATTTTAGCAGTGAACATCCAAGATCACAACAAAAATGCTCCACTCCTCAGGAACTGCCTTACTCTTTGCAGGTACTTGGAGGTTGCAGCTTTCCTAGCTCGGAACAGTGACCCCCCAAACTGGGGGAGTGGCTCCAGTAGATTCTTAGAACGACATCCAAGATCTCTGTCCAGAAGAGTGCAATCCCATTTGCCTGTGGGATTCCATGGTACTTGTAGTTGTTCTCAGTGTCTGCAATGTTGCCTTCCGGTAGTACAATCCCCTCAGTTCTAACTACCTTTCCTCTCTTAGTTACCATCCGACTACACTTCTCCAGTCTGAATGACATTCCGATATCATCGCTGTAGAGTCGTGCGGTGTGGATCAGTGAATCGATATCTCATTCATTCTTGATGTCATCCATGTAGAGAAGGTGGCTGATGAGGGGATTCAGGCTTATGCAGAACAGCAGTGTGGACAGAGCATCTTCTTGGTAAATCCTACATTTGATGTTGACTTGTGCAATTGGGTTGAAGTTGGCCTCTAGTGTTGTTCTCCACATCCACATCCAGAGTTCTTGATGAAGGCTCTTAGGGTCCTGTTGATCTTGTATAGTTTTAAGTATTCCAGGATCCATGTTTGCAGCATCAAGTCATAGGCTTTCTTGTAATGAATCCAGGCAGTGCACAGGTTGGTCAGTCTGGTCTTGCAGTCTTTAGTGACTTCTCTATCTACCAGTAGTTGCTGTTTTGCTCCCCTGGTCTCTCTGGCAATTCCTTTCTGGGCCTTGCTCATGTATTGACCCACATGCCTGCTCATCTTAGCTGCTATGATGCCTGACAGGAGCTTCCATGTTGTACTGAGGCAGGTTATGGGCCGGTAGTTGGATAGGACTGGTCCCTTCTGGGGGTCCTTGGGGATCAGTACTGTTCAACCTTCAGTCAGCCATTCTGGGTGCTTCTTAGCCTCTAGCAGCTGGTTCATTTGTTAGCTTCTTTAGCCAGTAGGTGTGTATCATGTCAGGGCCTGGTGCTGTCCAGCTCTTCATATATGTGAGACTCTTTCCTGGATGTCTGCCACTGTGATGGTTACTGGATCCTATTCAGGGAGGTTGCTGTGGTCTGTTCTTAGATCCACTAGCCACTGAGCATTGGTATTGTGTGTTGCATCCTTCTCCCATATGCCCTTCCAGTACTGCGCCATCTCCAGCCTTGGTGGGGGTGCTGTTCTCATATTGTTCCCCTGCCACTGAGAGTATACCTTGGATTGTTCAGTGGAGAACATCTGGTTTATTCTCCTGGCTTCTGTCTCTCTGGTATAGCCAAGGCTGTGAGTCTTTGCTTGGCAGCCTCTAAGGCCTCAGGTATGGACAGCCTGTTGTACTTCTTAGGCACCTTTCTGCAACTCTGAGAACTGGCTAACTTCCCTCCATGCTGCCTTGAGCTTAGCCTCTAGACATCTTTTCCATGGAGGGTACTGCTACTCATTGCTGTTCATTATATAGCCAAGCATCTCAAGGATCACTTCTGCTGTGGTATACAACTGATTGGTTTAGCAATAGTCGTGGTAGGGATAGGGTACTTCACGAAGTCTTGGTAGTCAGTGTCGAGGGTTCCTGGAGCCAGTTCTCCTTCTTAGCCATGATCCTGTGATCCTGTCTTTCTGGTTGTTGTTACTGGGGCTTGGTACCCAATCTCGGAGTGTGGCAATGATGAAATCTCCCCCTGCCCTGTCGTCCTGGCTCCCCCGTGCCGTAGCATTTGTGTTGTACCTTGTCAATCTCTAGTTGCCTCTCTAGTTGACAGCTGGGATAGGATCCAGCCCTCCCCCCACCCTGAACAGGATAAGCGGAAGAAAATGGATGGATGGATGGACTTTGCTTGATAAAAAAAAATCAGGTTATAGAGATCGTACAAACTCGCTATTCTTACAGCTTGAATTACTGAAATTTGCAGACCTAGTAAAATTCCAAACAACACAAATTTTGTTCAGACCAAAAACTACCAGGAAATAGTCAAAGCATTTTTTTACAGAAGGAAGTTATAACCTAAGGGTTTTTTACAGCTTCAAAACTGTGAATGTGCGTACTACCATGAAAAGTTTTTGTGTTTCTGTGTTTGGAGCAAAACTGTGGAACAGTTTTAGTGTGGAATTGGAGTCCAAACATAAAGTATTTCAAAAAGAGGTATAAAGATATGATCTTAATGAGATACAAAGAAGAGGAAGATGTTTAATATCATTAAATGTCTGCTTAATAAGTTGCTACTCTATGCTTATTCAGATTTTTCAGTTAACATTGCAAAAAAGGAGGTACTGTACTTTGATGTGTGGAGGTAATGTTATGGATGTCATGGCCGGGGAGGAAACGGACGAGGAAGGACAAACATGCAGGACTCCGGAGATGGGCATAACTCAAAGGCATTTATTAATGCAGGGAAAAACAATACAAAAACCGTTCAGAAGGGAGACGAAGGGGAACCACAGGGAGCACGGGAACACACGGGCACACAACATCAACGACGCGACAACAGGCATAGAAAACGCAGGACTTAAATACACAGAAGGGCTGATGAGGGAAGAGGAAACAGGTGGGAACACAGGTGACACTGATAACTAAGACGAGACCAGAGGGAAGCAAAACTGAATACAACAGACAGGGGCTGGATGAATATCAAAATAAAACAGGAAGTATGACAAGGGAACAGAGACGCAAACCTGACACAGAATACAGAGAGACACGAGGGACTAGAAATAACTGAGGGCAACTCTAACAGATAACAAAACAACCTGAGAAAACGGAAACCATACCAAGAAAACATAAAACACTGGGCCACCGGCCCAGGACATGACAGTACCCCCCCCTCAAAGGCCGGCTCCTGACGGCCAAAACAAGAAAACAAAACCAGACCAGGGCGGGAGGCGGGGGACCAGGAAGGAGGGCCCGAAACAAAAAAACAAAAACCAGGCGGGGAGCAACAAGGAAGAAGGCCCAGGGACAAAACCAAAACACTGGGGAAGCACAGGGGCAAGACCTAGAACACGAGGGCAAAAAGACAATAAGCAAAAAGAACAGAATAAACAAAAGCAATGGCGCAAGGCTGGAGAGCTCCAAAATCCAATACAAGGGTCAAAGTCCATGAACAGAGCAGGAGCCAAAACAAAACAAAAAACAGCAAACTGCAGGGGAAAAACAGTCCATAGTTCAGGGGAGTGTAGGGGAAGGCCCAAAACAGAAAACACAGTGCAGGAGGCCGCAGAGGCCAAGGGGCCACCAAGCAGAGTCTGGATGAGGGAGGCCGACCGCGCTCCCAGCGGCGGCGGCGACGACGAGGAGGAGTCACTGGAGGCCGACCGCGCTCCCAGCGGCGGCGGCGACGAGGAAGAGTCACTGGAGGCCGACCGTGCTCCCAGTGGCGGCGGCGGCGATGAGGAGGAGTCACTGGAGGCCGACCGCGCTCCCAGCGGCGGCGGCGACAAGGAAGAGTCACTGGAGGCCGACCGTGCTCCCAGCGGCGGCGGCGGCGATGAGGAGGAGGAGGAGTCACTGGAGCCCGACCGCGCTCCCAGTGGCGGCGGCGGCGACGAGGAGGAGGAGGAGTCACTGGAGGCCGACCGCGCTCCCAGCGGCGGCGGCGACGAGGAGCAGGAGTCACTGGAGACCGACCGCGCTCCCAGCGGCGGCGGCGGCGACGAGGAGGAGGAGTGACTGGAGGCCGGCCACGCTCCCAGCGGCGGCGGCGACGAGGAGCAGGCACTGGAGGCCGGCCGCGGGGCATGCGGTGGCGGAGACGGGCGACCTCAGGCTCTGGCGTGGAACCCTCGGGCTCTGGCGCAGGACCCTCGGGACCCTCCGGACGCTCGTGCTGAGCGGAGACCCCCAACGGCTCGGACTGAGCGGAACCCCCTGGCTCCGGCGCAGGACCCTCTGGCTCGGGGCGCTCGGACTGAGCGGGACCCTCGGGCACGGAGTGCTCGGCCTGAGTGGAGACCCCCAACGTCTCGGACAGAGCGGAGACCCCCAACGGCTCGGACAGAGCGGAGACCCCCAACGGCTCGGACAGAGCGGAGACCCCCAACGGCTCGGACTGAGCGGGACCCCCTGGCTCCGGCGCGGGACCCCCTGGCTCCGGGCGCTCGGACCGAGCGGGACCCCCTGGCGGCTCCGACTGAGCGGGATCCTCCGGATGCTCGAACACTGGATGCGCAGGCTGGGGCTGCTTTGCAGGGCATAGGTTAGGTGAGTCTGATGGCGACAGGGGAGCTGACTGGGACTCTGACTCAGAGACCAGGGACTCTACAGCAGTCGACGGGAGAGACTGGGGCTGAGACAGAGACGCTGCTGAGACTGACTGGGTACCTGACTGGAAAGGAACTGGAATCGGGGAAGCTGACACTGGGGAAGCTAAGGGAACCAAAATTACAGAGGGAGCAGGAGCTGAGCGGACTGTAGAGGGCCATGGTGCCGGCTGAGTGGGCGTCATCCTGGGCAGCAGGGGCTGCTCAGGGAACAGTTTGGGTATGTCAGAAGACGGCTGCGTGGAAGCAGGCCGGGAGACGACTGGCTGCGTGGAAGCAGGCCGGGAGACGACTGGCTGCGTGGAAGCAGGCCGGGAGACGACTGGCTGCGTGGAAGCAGGCCGGGAGACGACTGGCTGCGTGGAAGCAGGCCGAGAGCTAGGGAGATCTGGCTGCGTGGAAGCAGGCCGAGAGCTAGGGAGATCTGGCTGCGTGGAAACAGAGAGGTGAGAGCTAGCTGACACTGGGGCCTGAGAGGGAGCTGACTGAGAGGGCACTGAAACAGCTGACACTGGGGACCGAGGGAGAGCGACTGGAGCTAGAGCTGACTGAAGGCGAGGGAGAGCGACTGGAGCTAGAGGTGACTGAAGGCGAGGGAGAGCGACTGGAGCTAGAGCTGACGGAAGGCGAGGGAGAGCGACTGGAGCTAGAGCTGACGGAAGGCGAGGGAGAGCGACTGGAGCTAGAGCTGACGGAAGGCGAGGGAGAGCGACTGGAGCTAGAGCTGACGGAAGGCGAGGGAGAGCGACTGGAGCTAGAGCTGACGGAAGGCGAGGGAGAGCGACTGGAGCTAGAGCTGACGGAAGGCGAGGGAGAGCGACTGGAGCTAGAGCTGACGGAAGGCGAGGGAGAGCGACTGGAGCTAGAGCTGACGGAAGGCGAGGGAGAGCGACTGGAGCTAGAGCTGACTGAAGGCGAGGGAGAGCGACTGGAGCTAGAGCTGACTGAAGGCGAGGGAGAGCGACTGGAGCTAGAGCTGACTGAAGGCGAGGGAGAGCGACTGGAGCTAGAGCTGACTGAAGGCGAGGGAGAGCGACTGAGGCTGACTGAGACCCTGCTGCTGCAGCTAACGCAGAAAACCGATGCGAAGGCTTGGACCTGGCTGCCCCCACCCGCGGAACAGGTACGGGTGCAGAGGTCAGCCCGTCCGTGGCTGCCCCCACCCGCGGAACAGGTACGGGTGCAGAGGTCAGCCCGTCCGTGGCTGCCCCCACCCGCGGAACAGGTACGGGTGCAGGGGAAGCTGGAGCTAAGGGAGCTGGAGCAGGGTGAGCAGAGGGAGCTGGAGCTAACTGAGGGGTCTGGGACTGCGACTGAGGGGGAGCTGGAGCTACAGCTGACTGAGAACACTGCGACTGAGGGGGAGCTGGAGCTACAGCTGACTGGGAACACTGCGACTGAGGGGGAGCTGGAGCTACAGCTGACTGGGAACACTGCGACTGAGGGGGAGCTGGAGCTACAGCTGACTGGGAATACTGGGAAGAAGCTAAGGGAACTGACAGGAGTGGCTGAGAGGCTGCAGCAGTGGTCTGTGGTGCTGGCTGTAGGTGAAGGGTGGTGATTACAAAGTCTTTCACTAACCCGTGCAAGGAGTCCAACAGCCAAGGGAAACTGGCAATCAGGTCTTGAAGCCTGGTGGTGATGACTTCCTGTTCCTCCTTACACGGGTCAGATAACAAGTCCAAGCATAATCGGTCCACTCTTCGAATCAGAATTTTCCTGCTCTCCTCTGAGAGGGAGGAAGCAGCAGAGTACATGACGGGCTGAAGTTGCTCTTTCTGCTGCTGAGAGCTAAACTTCCACGCCACGGAAGCAGGCTGTAGACTCGGCTGTGCAGACGGCTGGGATAGCCGCGGCGTTATACCACGCGGCGCCGGAAAAAACTCCTCCCGCAGCTGCCGGGAATCCCTCCCCCTCCCTTGCTGCTCCGTCTGTGAGAGGGAAGAGGGGCGAGCGAACGGAGAGGCAAGTGAGGGAGCGGCCGGCGCCAAAAACAGTCCGCCCACGCGGCCGACCTGCGGTTTAGGCGGGGGCGGTGAGCGGCGTCGCCGGGAACCGTTCAAAAAAGCTGGTCCCCCCAGCGCCAGGCGAGTGCCGTTGTAGCGGCCGGAGTTTGCAGGGTCTTTAGTATGGTCGCGTCGTTCTGTCATGGCCGGGGAGGAAACGGACGAGGAAGGACAAACATGCAGGACTCCGGAGATGGGCATAACTCAAAGGCATTTATTAATGCAGGGAAAAACAATACAAAAACCGTTCAGAAGGGAGACGAAGGGGAACCACAGGGAGCACGGGAACACACGGGCACACAACATCAACGACGCGACAACAGGCATAGAAAACGCAGGACTTAAATACACAGAAGGGCTGATGAGGGAAGAGGAAACAGGTGGGAACACAGGTGACACTGATAACTAAGACAAGACCAGAGGGAAGCAAAACTGAATACAACAGACAGGGGCTGGATGAATATCAAAATAAAACAGGAAGTATGACAAGGGAACAGAGACGCAAACCTGACACAGAATACAGAGAGACACGAGGGACTAGAAATAACTGAGGGCAACTCTAACAGATAACAAAACAACCTGAGAAAACGGAAACCATACCAAGAAAACATAAAACACTGGGCCACCGGCCCAGGACATGACAATGGAATTGTAAAATATGATGATAATAATGTATATTTGTGTAGTGTATAGATTTTAATAAAAAATTTTAAATATGTCCATTATTGTTATTGAGATTTATATCAATAAGGAAGCTGGATAAATATTATCATATCTATGGAGAAGGGGTGGGATTAAATAAGGGTATACTTCTTTCCACTCCGTTTTGATTTGTAAACTGAATGAGAATAGGGATCGATACTGGAACATATTTTGCTTTATTTAGTATTTTGGTAATTGTTTTTAAGGGAGCAAAGGTCAAAATCAAACTATTGCAGCTGCATGAGGGAAAATGGCTATTTATGCACTCTGTGTCTTAGTGAGTGTGTTTGTTTCCATGTCTTTTCTTGTTGCTCACTTGTGTCTCTGTGTTGACCCTATCTGACATTAGGATTGATAAAGCCATTTTCCTATCTTTCCCAAAGGCAAGCCAGCAAATCTTACATCCTCCACATGCATTTAATCAAACAGCCTTCATCTCCTCATCGCTACTATATGAAAGCTCCAGAGAGAGCAAAAAAAATCAGTCAAACATCACTAAATGAAACACAAGCAAAACTGGTTGGTGGTCCAAACAAATGTTTGGACAGAATTAAAGAACAACGGATGTAACACATCATGTTAAGATGGAATTAAAACAGAGATACATCAAGATGTGTATTTTTTTCTTCGAAAGATTTGGATGTGCTACTTGACAAAAAAAAGAAAGAAAAAAAGAAAAAAACAAATCTGTTACGAAGCAGATGCTCTGAGCATCTGGCACCAAGATATGAAAAAGTACATGGATAAGTGATTATAGTTATTCTATCTTCCATGAGAATGAAGGCATCACAGTTCCAACTGTGTCTCAATAATTGATAACATGTCATCACAGTCTTTAATGTGTGATGTTCTGTTCTTAAGGCAGCCCAATTTTCTATCTGATGATAGCACATAGGCCATGCAGCTTTCAAATCTCCTATTATTGCTGTGCTGATGACACATAGTCGTATCTCTTTTAATCTGAAAACTTTTTGAATTTGTTCACAATTCATAAGTACATAAGTAAGTGTAAAGAAGAAAAATCTTGGGATCAATAATGATAGCATTTAAAATTTTTAGATCCCAGAGAAATTGTTTGCCATAACCTACTTCTATAGTAATGTGTATAGTATAGTAATGTAATGGCTCTTTTATCCTATTAGTACTCTGGTACTTTCTTCATCCTCAAGCTGATCTGACAATTAATCGCTTAAATAAAGAAAAAAGAAAAAAAAAATCTTTGTTTATATGTCTATATTTAGAATTGTTTTTAAATGAAAATGAACTTCTTGAAAATGCAAAGTATTAAGTGGCCAGTCACCTTTGTATATTATATATGTATATTATTTCATATAATATAAACTATTGTCCTCTTTCACCTATGGTGAAATTCTCAAATTATCAGAACTTCTGATTTTAGAAAAAGTACAGATGATGTGTGGATGGTGTGTGTTCCCTGTTCCAGGATAGACTGCAGCAAAAGATCTGACAGGCCAAATTAGAGGATATCTTTAAAGACTGTCTTTAATTAATGTGTTGGTGTTTTCTCATAGATTTTCATATCTTTGCTTTGTCTTCTGCATTTTTTTCTTTCCCTTTACTCTTTTTACTTTATGTTGATTTCTACTAAAGTGGCAGCTGATTGTATACCATCTTTTCTGTTCTTTTCCCATCTGACCTGCAAGCCTATGAGATCCCCATGGAATAACTGATGGAGACTGCTGAAAATTTTAGGCACTCATTCACTGCAAAGATTCTACCTACAAAATAGTATTAATGACAACTTTGTTTTGCCTTTTGGCTTCTTTCTAGTTATTTATGAATGCTTGGTTTTATTTATGCACACAGATTCATAAGCGGGGAATCATGCAGGTAACAAGAACCACAGCGGGGAACAGAGGCTTATAATTATACTAACTAACAGATTTGGGAATGAGGGGTGATTGTGTCAGTGGGTGTGAGAGTCAGGTGTCAGCAGGTGATGGAAGAACACTTAGGTCAGCTTTGGGACAGGCGAGGAAGGACACGAGACATTAGTGAGAGGAAGCTGTGTTTTCCCTGCATTGGCTCAGGTTGGTCAGCATGTCTCCATAGTTGTTTTGATGAATTAATACTTGTTGGGAAACTTTGTTGCTGGCTAAGGAGTTGTCATCAACTTGTATATTCTATCCTCTACTATTGCACCTTGTGCTTTACTCCACTTTTCTCCTCTCACAAACACACAGTGTCAGGAGTTTAGAGAAATCTCTGGAGCTTGAAAAAAGGCGACTGGACTTCTTTTTATTTCTTGAAGACGTTTCACCTCGCATCCGAAAGGCTTCTTCAGTTCTCAACCAAATGGTGGAGAGACCCAGGTATTTAAACCCCTGTGGGCGTAGTCCCTTGGAGGTGGTTATGACCCTCTATTTTTCATGTGCGTAAACACATGTGCCAAGGTGTGAAGGGAGGCATGGGTCATTTCAATCAGTGGTTTCAGTTGAAACCAATATAGGACTTCACATTGTTTCATGTTCCATTCACACCTGGAACAAAGGTGTGAATGGGGGTTGAGACATCTGGGAAGGGAGCTCAGGACAGCACTGTAAGTGGGGGAAAGTTGGTGAAGTAATCCACCTCCTCTGTTCAATGATGGTTGTTCATAGTGGACATAGATAGCTGTCTTTCACTCCTCTTTCAAACCATCTGTCTTCCCTGTCCAAAATGTGAACATTGGCATCCTCAAAAGAGTGCCCTTTCTCCTTCAGATGCAGATGTACAGCTGAGTCTTGTCCTGTCGAGGTGGCTCTTCTATGTTGTGCCATTCGTTTGTGAAGAGGCTGTTTGGTTTCTCCAATGTAGAGGTCTGAGCACTCTTCACTGCACTGGACAGCAGACACTAAATTGCTGATCTTGTGTTTGGGGGGTTTGTCCTTGGGATGAACGAGTTTTTGCCTTAGGGTGACTTGGTTTGAAGTATACTGGGATGTCATGCTTGGAGAAAATTCTTCAGAGTTTCTCTGACAAGCCTGCCACATAAGGGATGACATTGTTCTTCCTCTTGTCCTTATTCTCTGTAGTTTGTGTTTGGCCTTCATTCCTGTGCATCTTGGCTGATTTGATGATAAATACCTGGGTCTCCACCATTTGGTTGAGAACTGAAGAAGCCTTTCGGATGCGAGGTGAAACGTCTTCAAGAAACAAAAAGAAGTCCAGTCGCGTTTTTTCAAGCTCCAGAGAATACTATAACCTGGATGACTGGGAATCTACAGAGACGAGTTTAGAGAAAGAAAAATATTATTATCCGTTTCTCTCATACTACTACTAATAATAATAATAGTAATAATAATAATAATAATAATAATAATTTTTATAGGTGTATTATTGTTATTATTATAATTATTGTTATTGTTATTATTATTGGCAGCACGGTGGCGCGGTGGTTAGCACTGCTGTCTCACAGTTAGAATACCATCTGGAAGGCATCTGGGTTCGATTCCACCTTGGCCCAGGCCCCTCCCTCTCTCTCTGTGTGGAGTTTGTATGTTCTTCCCGTGTCTGTGTGGTTTCTCCGGGTACTCCAGTTTCCTCCCACAGTCCAATGACATGCACTTACTGGGGTTAGGTTAGTGGGTGACTCTAAATTGCCCATATGTGTGAATGAGAGAATGAATGTGAGTGTGGATGTTGTCTGTCTCTCTGTGTTGGCCTTGTGACAGGCTGGCGACCTGTCCAGGGTGTACCCCACCTCTGTCAGCTGGGATAGGCTCCAGCCCCCCTGTGACCCTGAACAGGACAAGCAGAAGTGAATGAATGGATTATTATTATTATTACCCCCTTGGGCTTCTTCAGTGCCCCACAAACAAAAGTGGGGTTGAAGCATTACCCGAGGAATACAAAGAACACTAATGTGCCATGCCACATTTCTGATGCAGTTTTGCAGCTTGGTTATTTGCCATCCCTTTTTTGTAGGCTACTGATCTCCACATCTGCTCTGTGCTGCTTGACATACTTTTAGTCAAAAAATTACTTTTGCCAAGTGGAGAGCTGTTCCTGAAACCAAATTTCAAGGACGTGCATGCATTGTCTTGATTGGCCATGATTAGCTTTGCAGACATGTTGAAAAAGGAACACCAAGTACCACCCTAGTAGGATTCAGCCCTTAGATATAAAATAAATAAGAACCAAATGCACTGGTGGTGAAGGTACCAAGGACAGGATGAAATTCCTTCTATAGTTTGTAATACTTTGTCAAAGGAGTCTGATATGGGTCAATGAGTCATAGAAGCTCATTCTGACCAATGACAGTGATACTGAGGTGAGTTGAACTTTTCTGTCAGTAGTGCTGTTGTTTTTGCTGCTGTTAGCTACTGTTACCTGTGTTACCTTCTGTTGACTGCTTTTAGCTGACGTTAGTTAGACTGTCCTTGAAGTGGATGTATCTTTGTTAGCCTCTGATGCTTGGTGAATAAACTCTCAGAGGATGTAATAATATGATCAAACCATTTAGCAGAAGGAAAGTATGACTGTGACACATGAGCCTAACATTACCTGGCATAATGTTGGCTTTTAACTAGCTCTGGTTGTTCAGCTGGTTCTTTGTCAGCTGTCTGTAGATGGGAGGTTTCCATGTCTGATCTGCTGACAATAAATAATTATGGCAGTATCGAGACTAAATAAACATCTTTATGCACGTTTTCATGTGTTAGAGCCCTGACATCAGTTCAGGAGATAAGGCTTGAGGGGATGAGGAAGAGGATGACATTTTATTAAGATGCCTGTCATGCTGTCTCTTTCCTTTGTATTTTCATGTCTTTGATGAAGGAGACCCCTTCTCAGATGATAAAACATAGGTATGATTCTTCATATCTTGAGTCTGAAAGTGCAGGCATGAATGTAAATGTCCCTCTACAGCAGGTGAACGCCTGTGATTTCTATTCTCTTTCACCTTTGGCGTACTACGTATGTGGCCGGTATTATTTCTGAGATCGTTGCTGCGTAGATGTATTTGAAGGAATCCTCCGCCAACACAGTCTCTTTGAATAATATGATTTACCTTTTAGGGTTGGCTAAAGCCACTCACAGAGGAATGTGACATAGCCTTTGTACATTTATTCTTGCCATTCTAAAACTGGGCCTTTTGACCCTGGAAAGGGCCTTACATCTATTTTCTCTTCTATGGAATTTTAGGCCTCCTCCTCTGACCTTGACGCTCTCTCCTCAGAAAGTTCTTCATATCTCATGTCCCTTGTCAGGAGTTGTAAAAGTCATATGGAACTTCAGGAAATCTAGAACACCAGACACTACACCAGTCTCCAGCCACATGTGTAAAATGAGATTAGTCAGAAGTGAGATGTCCTTCCCAGCCTCTGTATTCAAATATGGTGTGGGGATATGGTGGCTCTCACCAAACCAGCACCAGCCTCTATGTATTCTTAATGGAATAATACTAAGTTCATGAGAATGATCAATTTGCTGGAAGACGTAATTACACACTAATCTGTGTATATCTATGATTCAAGAGTCTTTAAATGGTATTTCACCTGGATCAAAAACGTCACAGTTTGTTTAGTGCTCTTACAGCTTGTGGCAAGAAGCTGTTGAGAAATCTGCTTGACCTACAGCAGACACTCTGCAACCTTTACCCAGATGGTAGCTGGGAGAATATTCTGTGAGATGGGTGGTAAGGGTCTTTTAGGATGTCTGATGCCCTACGGATGCAGCGCATGCTGTGGATGTCCAACACCGTTGAGAGGGGGACAACTATAATCCTTCTGGCCTTTCTCACTAACCTATTCAGCTGATGTCTCTCATAGTTCTCACAGCTACCAAACCAAGAAATGAGACTATAGGTCATGATGCTGTCAATGATGTCCCTGTAGAAAAGGGATCCTCGCAGCCAGGCCTCGAGAGCCGGTGTCCTGCAGGTTTTAGATGTGTTCCTGATCCAACACACCTGAATCAAATGGCTGAATTACCTCCTCAGTATGCAGTCAAGTTCTCCAGAGTCCTGCTAATGACTTCTATATTTGACTCAGGTGTGTTGAAGCAGAGACACAGCTAAAACCTGCAGGACACCAGCTCTCGAGGCCTGGATGTGAGGATCCCTGCTGTAGAAGGTGGTCAGGTGAACAGTAGGTAGACCTGCCTCCCTGAGTCTCCCAAGTGGGTGGAGCTGCTGTTGGGCCTTCTTGACAATGGCTGCAGTATTGTGGTGAAGGCCAAGTCCTGTGTGAGGACCTCTGCTGAGGTGGCCCCACTTGTCTCTTCACTGTTGCATGTTCCTCAATTTTATTTAAACCTTAGACATTAAGGGCTTTTGGGGGAGGATATGGATGGGCACTGTTGATCAGTGCTCATGTTACTGTTATGCCCAGCCTGTTTAGGACATAACAAAGAATAGAGCCACGCAGCAGCAGTTTTAGCAAATCCATTTATTGATCATAACCTAAAGAAAAGGAGCAAAAGGAAACTAAGTGCTAACCTATAACCAACGTGTGTCTTAACTACAACAGCTACAACACAGAAAAACCACAGAACACCTAAGGTGGGTGCCTGCCCAACACCAGCTGCTAGGGGAGCACCACCATCATGGGAAGAAACCAGCTTACATAGGCTCCAAAACAGGTGACGCCACTTCCTAAAAAGATGGGAGGAGCTGTTAATTGGGACCTGAAAAGAAAGAAGAAAAATATGCCCAACTAAAAGTGACAAGACCAGGGCCATCACATCACACATGTCCCATCAATTTTAAAAGCACCGTAGATTTCAAACAGTTGCACACATCCTTTCCACATCAGACACTCACATACACCAGCACATACTTCCAACACATAATCTGGGTCACAACCCCCAAGAGAGTTGTGGCCCAGGGGTGGTCTCTTTAGTGTGGGGCCTGGCTCAGCTGGGTGTTGGGCGGGTCTCGAGTCTGGGTCTGTATTCTTGGCTCATTCTCGGGTGGCCAGCCTTTGGTGGGGTAGGCTGCATGTTGCCTCTGGTTCTCTGGGGCTCTTGCTCTTTGGCCGTGGGGGCTCCGTCTGGGGCACTCCTTTCTTTCTCTTCTGGGTGTGCATGCACTTGTCAGGATGTGGAGCCTCATGTCTTCTGAGCTCCTGGTGGGCTGAAAACAGTCTGGGTCCCTTGGGTCTTTCGCTGTCTGATCGCAGGGGGTAGCATTGTTGTGGCTTCTTGACCTCATTATTGAGAAGGCATGACATCCCACCATCAGCAGCTCTATGTCTAGTGTGCAGACCTTTGAAACCACCCCGGCATCAAGTATCTATATATCTATCTAGACAGCCTGATGCAATCCATTTTTCTATGAGCAGACATTAGCGTGGAGGTTTGTCAGAACTGCCATCTTGTGTAGGTTAGCCATTAGCCAAACGTGTAAGCCTCCGATGTAGCGATCGATGTAGTAGGCTGATCTCCTTCAGTTCACAGAGCATGTTTGGCTGGAGTGCTTCATAGCAACATTTTGTGTTGCACTTATTGTGGACATGTTAAGCACTTACACACTTAGCTTCAGTCGTCACACAGTTTAAACACAGTCACACATACATTCATGCACACACTGCTAAGTTCCTAGGAGAGGTTACTACAAGCACTAGTTGAGCCACCATGTTCCATATCAAGACCGTAAAATATCAGTACAATATAATTTTTCTATTAAATAACCTCAAAATTTACTCACTGTGACATTAAAGAATATATATAAAAATGGTAACACATAACATACTTTTCACGCAATATAGTTGTGAACATCTTTTAATTAAAGCTGAAAGTAAAGTAAAAGCAAAATTTTATTTATATAGCACCTCTCAAGACACAAATCACAAAGTTCTTCAATACAGTAGAACAAAAGTAGAGAGAGAAAAAAAAAAAAAACCGAATCAAACGCAAGCCTAAAAGAATTAGTTTTTAGCTGTTTTTTAAAAGACGCCACTGAATCCACAGCTCTCAAGCACAAAGGGAGAGAGTTCCAGAGTCGGGGAGCTACTGTAGCAAAAGCTCTGTCTCCTTTGGTTTTCAGCCTATTATGTAACTACTGTATAAGTTCAAAGTCAATACATTGAACTTATAGTTACTGTTTTTGATTCAAATGCAGTGTGCTGAAGTACAGAGACAATGATTCTGTGTCAAAAAACACAATGAAAATATTTCTGCCATCTGGTCTGGGCTTTAACAGCAGTTGTTCTAGGCAATCCAAACATATCTCTTTCACTGAGTGCTTACTGGCAGCATCTGTCAGCATGTACATTTATCAATAAAAATATCTTCAGAACTCTTTATTGTTTTTGTTTTTTCTCTCTCTTAACCTGTCCTGTATGGCAGCTTTTGCAATTAGAATCATTATCTGAATGCACTTTTGTGCCAAACACATTTGCTTTTTCAAGATGAGCTTCATTAACTTTCTCTAGGCTCCTCTTGTTAATGTTGTTTTTTCTTTTATTTATTCATTTTTAATTTTTATTTACAGGCATACATGTGCAATACAACAATACTAGAGCTGACAGGTAGGGGGAAAAGACATAAAGTAAGAAAATAAGAGAAAAGATAAATACTGTACATCAAATGGATAATCTCCAACCTTCCTTTTACTGTAAAAGTTCTTGAAAGAGTTACTGTAAATCATCTGATCATATGCAGAGGAACGGTTTATTTGAAGAGTTTCAGTCAGGTTTCAGAATTCATCACAGAACAGAAACAGCATTTTTCTTATGGCCTCTGACAGTGGACTCATCTCTGTGTTTGTCCTGCTAGACGTCAGTGCAGCATTTGATACTGTTGACCATAATATTTTATTACAGATGTTAGAGCATGCCGTAGGTATTAAAGGTACTGCACTGCAGTGGTTTGAATCATATCTATCTAATCTATCCATTTTTTTCACACACTAAGGTTAATTATGGAGTTCCACAGAGTTCTGTGCTAGGACCCATTCTGTTTAACTCATACATGCTTCATTATCCAGTATTATTAGAAGGCATAGCATACATTTCCATTGCTATACAGATGATACTCAGCTTTATCTATCCATAACACCAGATAACACACACCACGTAGTTAAACTGCAGGAATGTCTTAAAGACCTTGATGACCTCTAATTTCCTGCTTCTAAATTCAAATGAAACTGAAGTTACTGTACTCTGCCCCACAAATCTTAGAAACACAGTGTCTAACCAGATACTTACTCTGGATAGCATTGCCTTGGCCTGCAGTAACACTGTGAGGAATCATGGAGTCATTTTTGACCAGAATATGTCCTTCAATGCATGTATTAAACAAATATGTAGTACTGCTTTCTTGCATTTGTGGAATATTTCTAAAATTAAAAAAACACCTTTTCTCAGTGTGATGCTGAAAAGCTAGTTCCAGCATTTATTACTTCTACACTGGACACTGGACTATTGTAATTCATTAATATCAGGGGGCCTACAAATTCCTTAGTTACACTGCAATAGGCCTAGGCTCCTGGGGGTTGCCATGATGCACTTTCATTCTCTACTGTATGTGTTTCTACACCATTCTACATTTAATCATTAGTTATTATTAATCTCTGGTTCTCTTCCATGGTGTGTCTTTTGTCCTATCTCCCTCCCCTCACCCCCAACTGGTCATGGCAGATGGCTGCCCCTCCCTTCTGGAGGTTTCTTCCTGTAAAAAGGAAGGTTTTCCTTCCCACTGTTTCCACGTGTTTGTTCATAGGGTGTGTTTGGATTTTTGGATATTTCTGTATTATTGTAGGGTCTTTTGCTTAAAACATAAAGCACCTTAAGTTGACTATTTATTGTGATTTAGTGTTATATAAATAAAATTGAATTGAAGTGAATTGAATTGAATTGAATTTCTGGTTCGGTCTTCCCAGGTGTAGCAAGCACCTGTTTAAATCAATTCCTCAAAAAAAATAAAGGAAATAAAGGAACACTTTGAAAACAAATCAAATCTCCATCCATCCATCCATTTTCTTCCGCTTATCCGGGGCCGGGTCGCGGGGGCAGAAGCCTAAGCAGAGAAGCCCAAGCTTCCCTCTCCCCAGCCACCTCCTCCAGCCCATCCGGAGGGACCCCAAGGCGTTCCCAGGCCAGCCGAGATACACAATCTCTCCAGCGTGTCCTGGGTCTACCACGGGGCCTCCTCCCGGTGGGACATGCCCGGAACACCTCACCCAGGAGGCGGCCAGGAGGCATCCTAATCAGACGCCCGAGCCACCTCAACTGGCTCCTTTCGATGTGGAGGAGCAGCGGCTCTACTCCGAGCCCCTCCCGGATGGCCGCACTCCTCACCTTATCTCTAAGGGAGAGGCCAGCCACCCTTCGAAGGAAACTCATTTCTGCCGCTTGTATTCGCGATCTTATTCTTTCGGTCACTACCCAAAGCTCGTGACCATAGGTGAGGGTAGGAACGTAGATCGACCGGTAAATCAGGAGCCTCGCTTTTACGCTAAGCTCCCTCTTCACCACGACGGACCGGTGCAGCGTCCGCATCACTGCAGAAGCAGCCCCGATCCGCCTGTCGATCTCCCGTTCCCTTCTCCCATCACTCGTGAACAAGACCCCGAGATACTTAAACTCCTCCACTTGAGGCAAGAACTCGTTCCTGAGCCGGAGATGGCACTCCACCCTTTTCCGGCTGAGGACCATGGCCTCAGACTTAGAGGTGCTGATTCTCATGCCAGCCGCTTCACACTCGGCTGCGAACCGTTCCACTGCGAGCTGGAGGCCCCCCCGTGATGAAGCCAACAGAACCGCATCATCTGCAAAAAGCAGAGATGAGACTCTGAGGCCACCAAGGAAGAAGCCTTCCGCCACCTGGCTACGCCTAGAAATTCTGTCCATAAAATTTATGAACAGAATCGGTGACAAAGGGCAGCCCTGACGGAGTCCAACACCCACAGGAAACAAATCCGACTTATTACCGGCTATACGGACCAAGCTCTCACTGTGGTTGTACAAGGACTGAATGGCCCGCAACAATGGGCCAGACACCCCATACTCCCGCAGAACCTCCCAAAGAACACCCCGAGGAACACGGTCGAATGCCTTCTCCAAGTCCACAAAGCACATGTAGACTGGTTGGGCAAACTCCCACGCACACTCGAATATCCTTGAGAGGATAAAGAGCTGGTCCAGCGTTCCACGACCAGGACGAAAACCGCATTGTTCCTCCTGAATCCGAGGTTCGACTAACGGACGCACCCTCCTTTCCAGCACCCTGGCATAGACCTTACCGGGGAGGCTGAGGAGTGTGATCCCCCGAAAGTTGGAGCACACCCTCCGGTCTCCCTTCTTAAAGATGGGGACCACCACCCCGGTCTGCCAATCCAATGGCACTGCCCCAGATCTCCACGCGATGTTGCAGAGGCGTGTCAACCAAGACAGCCCTACAACATCCAGAGCCTTCAGGAACTCAGGGCGAATCTCGTCCACCCCAGGGGCTCTGCCACCAAGGAGTTGTTTAACTACCTCAGTGACCTCACCCCCAGTGATGGTCAAGTCATCCCCCTCATCCCCAGACTCTGCTTCCACTACAGAAGGCGTGTCAGTGGGATTCAGAAGGTCCTCGAAGTATTCCTTCCACCGTCCGACTATAGCCTCAGTTGAAGTCAGCAGCACCCCCCCCGCACTATAAACAGTGTGAGTGAAGCACTGCTTTCCCCTCCTGAGTCGCCTGACGGTTTGCCAGAATCGCTTCGATGCCGTCCGAAAGTCTTTTTCCATAGCCTCACCGAACTCCTCCCACACCCGAGTTTTTGCTTTGGCCACTACCCGAGCTGCATTCCGCTTGGCCTGTCGATACCTGTCAGCTGCCTCCGGACTCCCACAGGCTAACCAAGCCCGATAGGACTCTTTCTTCAGCTTGATGGCTCCCTTCACCTCCGGTGACCACCATCTGGTTTGGGGGTTACCACCACGACAGGCACCAACCACCTTGCAGCCACAGCTCTGAGCAGCCGCCTCAACAATGGAGGTGCGGAACATGGTCCATTTGGACTCAATGTCCTCAGCCTCCCTCGGAATGCTGTCGAAGTTCTGCCGGAGGTGGGAGTTGAAGATCTCCCGGACTGGGGCTTCTGCCAGGCGTTCCCAGCGCACCCTCACAATACGTTTAGGTGTGCCAGGTCTGTCCAGCATCTTCCCCCGCCACCTGATCCAACTCACCACCAGGTGGTGATCAGTTGACAGCTCAGCTCCTCTCTTCACCCGAGTGTCCAGAACATACGGCCGCAGATCTGATGATACGATTACAAAATCGATCATCGACCTGCGACCTAGGGTGTCCTGGTGCCATGTGCACTTATGGACATCCTTGTGTTCGAACACGGTGTTTGTTATGGACAAACTGTGGTTTGCACAGAAGTCCAATAACAAAACACCATTCGGGTTCAGATCGGGCAGGCCGTTCCTCCCAATCACGCCCCTCCAGGTCTCACTGTCATTGCCCACGTGAGCGTTGAAGTCTCCCAGCAAGACTATGGAGTCACCAGATGGAGCACTCTCCAGCACCCCACCCAGCAACTCCAAAAAGGGTGGGTACCCTGAACTGTCATTCGGCGCATAAGCGCAAACAACAGTCAGGACCCGTTCCCCAGCCCGAAGGCGCAGGGAAACTACCCTCTCGTCCACCGGTGAAAACTCCGACGTACAGGCAGCAAGCCGGGGGGATACAAGAATACCCACCCCAGCTCGCCGCCTCTCACCGAGGGCAACTCCAGACTGGAACAGAGTCCAGCCCTTCTCCAGGAGACTGGTTCCAGAGCCCAGGCCATGCGTTGAGGTGAGCCCAACTATGTCTAGCTGGTATCTCTCAACCTCACGCACTAGCTCAGGCTCCTTCCCCACCAGAGAGGTGACATTCCATGTCCCAACAGCCAGTTTCGATAGCCGGGGATCGGTCCGCCAGGGCCTCCGCCCTCGGCCACCGCCCGACACACATTGCACCCGAACCTTTACGACACCTCCTGCGGGTGGTGGGCCTGCAGGAGGGCGGGCCCATGTAACCTCTTCGGGCTGCGCCCGGCCAAGCACCACGGGCTAATGCCTGGCCACCAGACGCTCTCCCTCGAGCTCCCTCCCCAGGCCTGGCTCCAGGGTGGGGCCCCGGTAACCCTATCCCGGGCAGGGTAAACTGTTCCCTTGTTTTTTCCCTCATAAGGGTCTTCTGAACCGCTCTTTGTCTGGACCCTCACCCAGGACCAGTTTGCCATGGGAGACCCTGCCAGGGGGACAAGCCCCCAGACAACATAGCTCCTGGGATCACTGGGACACACAAACCCCTCCACCACGATAAGGTGGCGATTCACGGAGGAGCAAATCTCAATGGGGAAAAAAGCATGTTGGATATCCATACCAATATGGACTGGGTAATGTGTTAGGAACAAAAGGATATCACATCATTTGATGGAAATGAAAATTATCAACCTACAGAAACCCTGAAAATCCAATTGAAAGAATTATGGAGCAGACTAGTCCAACTCAAAATGGTACTCAGTAGTTTGTATGGGCCCCACATGCTTGTATGCATGCCTCACAATGTTGGAGCATGCTCTTAATGAGATGATGGATTGTGTCCTGGGGGATCTTCTCCCAGATCTGGACCAGGGCATCACTGAGCTCCTGGACAGTCTGCGGTGCAACCTGGTGGTGTCGGATGGAACGAAGCATAATGTCCCAGTGGTGTTCTGTTGGATTTAGGCAAGCGTGGAGGCCAGTCAATAATATCAATTCCTTTATCTGCCAGGAACTGACTGCATACTTTTGCCACATGAGGCCAGGCATTGTCATACACCAAAGGGAACCCAGGACCCAATGCACCAGCATAGGGTCTGACAATGTATCCAAGTATTTAATCCCAATACCTAATGGTAGTCAGGGTGCCGCTGAGGTCTTGTAGGCCTGTAGAAGTCTATGCATCCCTCCATGGATATAGGTCCAGAAACTATCACTGACCCAGTACCAAACCAGTCATGCTGAATGATGTTACAGGCAACATGATATTCTCCATGGCTTCTTCAGTTCTTTCACATCTGTCACAGGGTGAACCTGCTATCATATATGGAAAGCATAGGGCAGCAGTGGTGGACCTGCCAATTCTGGTATTTTATGGCAAATGCCAATTGGGGTCCTCAGTGCTGGGCAGTTTTGTTTTGTTTTTTTTTCAGGAGCTGGTAATAATTGAAGTAGAGCTAAAATAACAGCAAATAGTGAACTTCCCAAGTGAATGTAAATAGCAGCTCCAATGAAATAATCGTGTTATCATGTCTGCTTATGGAACACATCAGAGCTTTGTATGTCCTAGCTTTGCAATTATTTTGTCTGCCTTTATCCACAACTTGGTACACTAAGTGATCGAGGTACATACTACTGGTATAGAAGCCCACGTGAGCCAAATCATCTCCTAATAGCAATCAAGATCAAGAGAGATGGTTGGCTATAAACTATTTTAAATTATGCCATGCTGGAGAATGGGAGCAAGTACTCATAGTTATACACTGAGTCTTATCACCATAGATCTGATAACCTCATCCATATAGCCACCCATTGGTTCGCAAGTGCAGCAGTCTAAGCACCTTTTCCAGCTTGGGGAGAACACCAAGGCATTCCCTTGCCAGCCAAGACCTATAATCTCTTCAGCATATCCTGCTCAGCCCTGAGACCTCCTCCAGGTAGGACACCCCTCAAACACTTCACCTGACCAAGGAGGCATCCAAGAGGCATCCTAGTCAAATGGTCCAGGACTGCCTTGGCGTCCCCCAAAAAGAACTGTCAGATGCCCAAACTACCTCAATAGTCTCCTTTCAATATGGAGGATTAACAGCTCCCTCCTGGATGACCACGCTCCTCAGCCCATCTGTAAGGGGGAGTGCTCAGCCACCCTTTGAAGGAAGCTCTTGCTCTTGTCTACCACAAGGGCTACCACAGGAGATGTTTAACTACATCCGTGGCCTCACTCCCAGTAATGGTAGTGATACCTGCTACTTCCAAAAAGTAGTGCATACTCCACTTCTTTAATGCTGAAATGCCACAAACACAACTTTACATCTAAACCATGAATGCATAAGAGGGATGAGACGGAAAAAAGACAATGTGTAGGTAGTATCATATGGTGACTTAACTGGCTCTGTGGGTTCAGCTGAAATGACCACAACACTGAAATTACTACCAATCAGATTCAATTACTCATTAGAGCACCGCTTCTCCCTCTCAAGTCACCTGATGGTTTGCCAGAACTGTTTCAAGTCTTTTTCCGTGGTCTCACCAAACTCCTCCCACACCTGGGTTTTTGCTTCATCTACTGCAAGAGCTGCACTCCTCTGGAATTCCACAGGCTAGCCAAGCCCTATAGGACTTCTTCAGCTGCTTTCACCTCCAGGGTCCAACATCTGGTTCAGGGATTACTGCCATGACCATGCAGCTGCAGCTCCATACAGTCGCCTGAGCAATGGACAAGTCAGTTTTGGAAGGTGTGCATCAGACTGCCAGGGCCTCTGGCACCTAATCCACAAGGCACTGAAACTCTGTGACTCAAATAAGCAGAAGTGAAGCCTAGCAGACAGTTGAGGGCTACAGCCGCTGGCTACAGATGCCCATGTCAGCAAACGTCTCAATAAAATCAGCAATAGCCCTAACTTTAGATTTCAACAAAATCCAAAGTGGTGAGTTAAAAAAAAACAAAAGGAAACAAGAGTGTCCCAAAGAACACATTACCTGCTCAAAAGCATGTCAGAAAGTATATTCATGTAAATGAAATTAAGTGATTAAGTGCTGAGCTTAGCAGTTAATATTTATAGATTTTTTTTCAGTAAAAAATTGTTCTTCAATGGGAACTGCATTGAGCTGTCTATATTTTATGCATAAATTTTATTTCATTCAATATTGATAAAGATATCTGACATAGGAAATAAAAATAGGACAATAACTCCAGTCTGTTCTTCTCGGGATGGTTGTTTCGAACCTAATTTCGTTATATTGTGACGGAACGTCGTTATATAATTTGTTGTATAATGATTAATTTTGTTGTATGTATAATGACAAATAAAGTTCTATTCTATTCTATTCTATAAGTGCAGGCAGGGATACGGTTTGTGTGCTCTGCAGCTGCACTCTTCAATATGTATCTATCCTCCACGTTTGAAGTCAATATGTTGCACAGCGATGGAGATACTGAAAGCATGATGAACAGACAGATGAACAGACAGACAGACCAACAGAGAGACAGGCAGGTGGACAATGAAAAAGTGATCCCTAAGTGTCTCCCTACCTCGCGGTAGGCAACACAAAGAATCAGCCCCTGGTTTATGTGAAGAGACTAAAAGAGACTAAAACGTTTTGTTTTTGCGTTTTTTTGAACCAGGCTTTAAATATCATAATTCCATTGTGGATGTTGTACATTTTGCCATGGGATTCTGTGAAGATTGACTTACTTTTGGAGGTCAGCCACAAGTAACAAAGATTTGCAGTTTTTGGTTCTCCTCACTCACTTCTGTTTTCAGTAATGAAGGTTGCCACTCATTTCACCTCTCCATTCTCTGTGTTCTCTCAGCAGAGTATGGAGATTCTAGTAGTTGTAGTTCTGGATACCAATAATTAATTGTGCCTCATTTGATCAATACAGATGCTGGACTTCCTGCATACCTCTAATCTTGTATTCAAGAAGTTTATAATACGTCCAGTACAGCATTCTTCATTCACTGACAGTTTTATATATATATATATATATATATATATATATATGAATATATATATATATATATATATATATATATATATATATATATATATATATATATATATATATATATATTCATATATATATATATATATTCATATATATATACGCTGTATCACCCATGAAGGCATAACATATATTATGATGCACCCAACAAATTATTCTTAACCTGGTGGTGAAAGCATATTTTTGCTAAAGCTCTGAATTTTCTATTACAAGAGCTTTTTCAGCTGCTCCCTTATTCATAAGTGGTCACCACCGTAGACGTCTCTGTGGATATGATTTAACAGATTTTTTTTTTTTTTTTTTACACAGGATGCCCTTCCTGGTGCATCCCTCATGTTTGTCCTCATGGTCTTGAACCGGGGATCTTTGACATGTTAGCAAATGTCTAAACATTATGTCAAATGTTCAGAGGTACAGTAAATTACAAATATTACACTTATTTTCCCAATAGAGCACTTCACTCTCAGACTGCAGGCTTATTTGTGGAAGGCAGGGCCTTCAGCTATCAGACACTATGAAGCCACTGAATGAATTTTCTATTAGTATATTACAGAACTGAATGAATTGTGTTGGAGACTGACAAATGGATAATCAATTAAAATATGGTCCTTTCTCGGGCTTGGTACTTGGTGTTTTTAGGTTTCATCCCAACACAGGCACACATACACCAAAAAAGGGCACATCAACCTCAGTTACAAAACAGGTCACACCACTGAGCTGAAAGTGATACGTTCAGCCAGAAAATCACTGCAACCTGGTGCAAAACATTTTTACACCAAACGCCACCTGGGTGAAGTGCAGCGTAACCCTCAGAAGGAAGGGCACTGAAAAATGAACAGCCTAAGCTTTTTTTTTAAAAAAATACACAGCACCACACACACACACACACACACGTACGTAGCCTGATATCTGCAGGTGTGTGTCAACCTACATGTCTACAGGGACTACAGCAGCCTTCAGTGAGACAGGCAACCACACAGATGTATTAGGTCATCACAGTTCAGGATGACAGACACCCTCTCTACTTTAAGAATTATGTCAAATGTTCAGAGGTACAGTAAATTACTAGTACTACACTTATTTTCCCAATAGAGCACTTCACTCTCAGACTGCAGGCTTATTTGTGGGAGGCAGGGCCTTCAGCTATCAGGCTCCTCTCTTGTGGAAACAGGTGAGTTTTGGTTCAGAAGACAGACACTTTAAGATTAGGGTTCACTCCTTTCTGATAAAGCTTACGCCTAGGGCAAGACCAGGTGAGTTTGAACCATCCCTTACTTATGCTGTTACAGTATATACAGAGGCTGCTGGAGGATGTTCTTCTGCACTTTCTTCTTTTGACTCAACTTGTGCTTATGTTCCACTGCATTACATGAGTTTTTGTTCTGTCTTTGTGTTTTTAAGCTTGCACTTTTCTTCCTTTACTTTTCCCTCACCCCCAAACCAGTCACTGTAGATGGCTGCCCCTCCCTAAGCTTGGTTCTGAGGTCTCTTCCTATTAAAGGGACCTCTTCCTCCCTGCCATTGTGAAGTTCTTGTTCATACGGGATTGACTTTGTTGTCTTTCTCACACTCATACAGTTGTGATGTCTAATGCATTGAACTCTCCCAGAAAATTACTGCATAGCTCACCACCTACTGTTACTGGAGTTAAGAGACTTCTAGCAGTCCATTAATAAGTACACAAAAATGGGTTTTGTGCTGTGTTGACACCTGTTATGTAAACTATATGGATGTAGCCACCGTGGTGTCACCCATCAGATATTTAACTGCTGCTGTGAAGCCTCAAGGCTCGTCATCATCGGCATCGTGATATTTTGAAACCAGACGTGAGTGAGGACTTACTCTGAGAACTTGGGGAATGGTGTACATTAATAGGTCTAAAAGCATATGTTCATCATCCTTTTGGACACAAATGGGGACCACACTATAGGTCATAATAAACACCTTGCTGAATTTAATGAATTTAAAGACTTGAAATAAATTATGACTATAAACTTTTCAGGAAAGTGTTTATCGAATCATCTCTTCAAACTTATTTTCACTTCTTTTAAAGTATTATTTAAATTTACTTTACTTTCTGTGTCAAGCAAGAAATAAAAACTGCAATATATAGAATAATCAGTCAAATGTGAAAGGAAGGTACACATCTACCATCATCTTTACCTTGACCAAACAGGGCTCAACAGTGATGCCTGCTTTTCTGAGGACATTTCCTATTCATTCTCTGAACTGATAGTTCAGAAAATCCTTATATAAAGAGTTTTAAGCCTTGAGCAAAGCTAACCAACTATCAAGGTGAGTCATTACCATTTGATTGGGATAAAGAAAAGAAAAGAGAAAAAAAAAACAGGCAAAGGTACAACGCTGTGTACATCCATCCACTTTCTTCTGCTTATCTGTCTGCTGACAGGAGTCAGGAATATTTTGCTGACTCATTTTGGAAATAATTGTAATTTAAGAAGAATAAAAATAAGTAATTCACACTATACACACTATAAATAGAATAATAGAATATTTACATTGTGCAATAATAGTGCAGTTTAGGGCTCAGAGTTGAGCAGACGGATGGCTTGTGGGTAAAAACTCTTCTTCAACCTTTCAATCTTAGTCCTCAGGCAGCGATAACACCGGCCTGATGGGAGCAGGGAGGAGAGTGTGTCTGGGGTTTAAGGATCTTCATAGCCCTTAACCTGCACTGCTTGGTGTAAATGTCCTAAAGGTTGGGCAGGGTGGTTCTGATGGTCCGTTCAGCTGATCGAACCACCCTTTTAAGGGCCATGAAGTCCTGCTTAGTGCAGTTTCCCATCCAGGTGGTGATGCTCCCACGCATGATGCTCTTGATGGAGCTGTTGTAAAAGTTCCTGAGCACCTTGAGTGGGAGCTTGAAGTCTCTCAGCCGCCTGAGGAGGTACAGACGCTGTCTGGCCTTCTTCACAGTGATGTTAATGTGACGTGTTAATGTGTGAAACATGAGATGGTCACTCCCAGGTATTTGAAAGTATCCACTCTTTCCACCTCACGATGAGAGGTGGATGGTAGTCCCTCTGCTGCTTCCTGCTGAAGTCCACGATCAGTTCTTTTGTTTTTGTTTTCTCCCAGCACCAGTTCTCCAGGTGGGAGACCATCCTCCTGTAGGCTGTCCCTTCATTGTCAGAGATCAGTCCCACAACAGCCGTGTTGTCAGTGGGCTAGAAGTGGCCTCACAGTCGTGGGTGTACAGCGAGTACAGCAGAGCGCTGAACACACAGCCCTGGGGGGATCTGGTGTTGAGGGTGAGGGAGGATGAGGTGAGGTGACCCACTCGTACCACCTGTGGTCTGCTGGTCAGGAAACTGTAAACCCAGCTGCACAGGGATGAGCCCAAGCCAAGGTCCAGCAGGTTAGAGACCAGCCTGGAGGGGACTATAGTGTTTAATGCTGAGCTGTAATCTACAAAGAGCACTCTCACATAGTTCCCAGTGTCTACGTGGGAAAGAGTCTTATGGAGGAGGAAGGTTATGGCATCGTCTGTGGATCTGTCTGACTGGTATGTGAACTGTAGTGGGTCGAGGGTGGTGGGCAGTGAGGAGGTGATGAATGTCTTGATGAGTCTCTCAAAACATTTCATCACCAGAGAGGTGAGCGCTATAGGCCTAAAGTCACTGGGGCTGCTGGGGTGTGGTTTCTTTGGGATAGGGACTATTATGGACTTTTAAAAGCAAGTGGGAATCACACACAGTTTCAGTGAGGGGTTGAATATCACTGTAAACACAGGTGCCAGCTGGTCAGTGCAGGTCTTAAGGACAAGTCCACCAATACTGTCTGGTACAGCCGCTTTCCTGGTGTTTACTCTCCTAAACACCCTCCTCACATCACGCTCCGTCACATTGAGTGTCTCCGCCCCTCTGGCTGGGAGCGCACAGTGTTGCCAAGTTAGCGACTTTGTCACTAGATTTAGCAGCTTTTCAGTCCCTTGTAGCAACTTTTTTTCCAAAAAGCAACTAGCAACAAATTTAGTGACTTTTTTGGGGACATCTGTGACTTTTGGAGAGTTTTGGAGATAGACCAGAAACCTGAAATCCTCTGCTGTCGCCATGTTTTGTGTACATAAAGCCTTCGTATACCTTAGTACGCATTGACATCGCCCAGACCTCGTTTCGACCCCACCCTCCAATCCCCGGACCTCCCTTGAAAACCTAGCCCACCCACCCGCTCTTGCTGCGACACAGAGGGGGACCCAACTCCATCCTTGGACCTCGCTTCGGCCTTTATCAACATTGAGACAGTCGACAGCGAGTTTTCTTACACAAGTTGGCAACATTGCCCCGGATAAAGGAGAAGGGTTCAGTGTAGCTACTGTAGCAGTCGCACCCCACATAAGTGTTTTTGTCAAATTTGATATTTTAACATTAAATAATACGGGACAAAATTGATTTATGTAATGTTGGTCTAAGCAAAGCATTAACGTCATGAAGTTATTTTATAAAGTTCATTTGTAGTTCTAAACATATTTAGGGTGTTTTTTTTCTTCACTTTTTGTCTCTCCAAAGATGTTTTTCCTCTCTCCTACAGCCTTGATTGCAACTACATGCAAATGACACATCATGCAAAATAGGTGATGATGTTATATATCAACTTCTAGTGACTTTTAGGACAGCCTGTAGCTACTTTCCTTACTAAGGAGTTGGCAGCAGTGGGAGCGCAGCTAGCTGTCGGCTTCCTTAATCGAAGCGCACAATTAAGTTCATCAGCCAGAGAAGCATCGACACTCACTGGGGGTGTGTGGTGCTTTGTAGTCCGTGATGGACTACAAAGTCCATCATGGACTTTTACAGTTACATTTACTTTAAACTTTAAAGGGTTTCAGGCAGAATTATACTAGCCTCAGTTTCAACCTCAGAACTTTCTGATGGATGCTAACATGCTAATGTTAGCCTCTGTTAGCTAAATAGAATAGAATAGAATGCCTTTATTGTCATTATACAGGATGTACAATGAGATTGGAGGGCCATTCCTGTTCAGTGCCATGTAACAGAAAATCAAACTCTCTAAAATGAAAATAAAAATATTATAAAAATATTATAATCTAGTATAATCAATATGATCAAGACATATACAGAAAATAAACAATGTGTAAAATATACAAAAAATAGAATGTATAAAAATATATACATACATACCTACATTGGTGCATCTGTACATTGTAAGAAAGTAAATGCATGTATACATATAATAATGAAGATGATGAATATTGCACTTGGTGAATGAATATTGCACTAGTGAATGAATACTGAATATTACACAATATAGGAGTGATAGATATTGTTCAGTATGAATAATCTAATATTGCACAGAGATGTGGGTGTTGCACAGTTACGGTGGGTGAGTGTGTGAGTTCAGGGTGGTGATTGCTCTGGCGAAGAAACTGTTCCTGAGTCTGTTTGTTCTGGCTTTGATGCACCTGTAGCGCCTGCCAGAGGGCAGCAGGTCAAACAGGTCAAAGCCAGGGTGTGAGCTGTCCTTGATGATGTTCCTGGCTCTGCTGATGCAGCAGGAGGTGTAGATGTCCATCAGGGAGGGGAGAGGGCAGCCAACGATTCTTTGTGCTGTCTTGACTACCCTCTGAAGCCTGACCCTGTCTGCCTCAGTGCAGCTGCCGTACCATACTGTGATACAGTACGTCAGCAGGCTCTCAATGGATGAGCGGTAGAAGGTCAGCAGCAGGTTTGAGTCCAAGTTGTTCTTCCTGAGGACCCTCAGGAAGTGAAGTCGCTGCTGAGCCTTCTTGATAACAGCTGTGATGTTATCTGACCAAGAGAGATCAGCAGAGATGAGGACACCGAGAAACCTGAAGGTGTGGACCCTCTCCACACGCTCGCCGTTGATGTAGAGGGGATGTAGAAGACTGCTAATTAGCAGACCAGCATAAACCAGTTTGCTGCTTAAGTTCACCTTAGTGGTAAGTTAATTGAAATGTCAGTTTAATTAATGTTGTACTCAGCACTCTTATCATTATGTCTGTGTTGGAGAACATAAAAAGGTTTGGTTAATATTTGCAGACATACCTTTAGACTTTGTGTAACTGCGTCTGACTGTGGTTAAAAATGTGGTTTATGCAATGCTGACCAGGTCATTTCAAAGATGTGGCATATTTTTTGTGACATTGTTGAACTGCTGTGGTTAAATCATAAATATATTGTGATTACAGTATAAGCTCAGTGCTGGTGTGTAGGGACACTAACTTGAGCAGTTATGGGGACTCTGCTAACACATTATAAATAATAATGTCTATATCAAGCTTTTAGCCTAAAATTAAGCAGAGATATTTGTGTTTCCGCAACATTCAGTGGCAGTGGCGCAGTGGGTAGGCGTTCACCGTGTAGCTGGAGGGTTGATGGTTCGAGCCCCTGTCCCTGCGCTGCGTTGTGTCCTTGAGCAAGACACTTAAACCACATTGCCTAACGGTAGCCCTGGTCTCTGGCTTCATGACCGCAGATGCTCGTCTCTGGATGAATGATCTGGAACGATCATTGTCGTTGTGTGCCTTGTGCATTCAGATCCTTAGAGATTATTTGAAAAGTGGATTAACAGCTATCACCAAATGAAACAGTCTAAACCTGCACTGGAATCACACACTTTGGGTTTCCAGTGCAAACAAAGCTGCAGAGGAATGGCCCAGAAAAGGAAAAACGTCACTGACTGAAAGTGGATGAAGACAAAAGTTGGTTGTGATCCAGTGCAGCTGGTCTCAGGAGATGAAGAAAAAGCCTATTCACCTTTTCTACAAAAAACAAGTGAGTTTAATGTTATGATTGATTCAGTTTTTAAGATATATATTTTATTTTAGAGGCCGGCACAGTGGTGCAGTTGACGCACTCTTGCCTTACAGCAAGAAGGTCCTGGGTTCAAATCCAGCATCCAGTAGCAGTTCATGATATGGGTGACATAGGCGGCTTCTCATTTAGGGCGGCATGACAGCTATAACAACTGCATGTATTTAAGTGCTTGTTAAAGATCTTGGTTTGTAGGGGTCTTTTAGGCACATAAAACTCTACTAGGGATGTTCCCGGAGACTAATTTATTAGTTGACTAAACAAGGAAAAAAAATTAGACTAACCGACTAGTCTTAAAACTAAGAAACACTCAGATATCACATTAAATTATATGCCTGTTTAATGAACAATGTCAAAAACTGTCTAAACAAAGGCATCTGAAACCATTAATTGTGTTCTTATATAATAAATCGCACTTTAAATGCTGCTTAACTGTGCGGCACTGGGCATTATGAACACTGCACATTACACTTCAAACAATGAAAAAAAACTTAAAATCTACTGATGTTAAATATATGAAAACGAGTTACTGCAAACGATGTTCACGCATCATTAAATATGAGACAATAACATCCGAAAAAACAAATTGCGACTTAAAAGTGTGGCACATTGTGCCGCGCATTATGAACGATGCTCATTGCGCTACAATTCATGACGCGCATCAAAACAATACAATACAAACATCATCTATTTTCTTCCGCTTATCCAGAGCTGGGCCGCAGGGGTGGCATCCTGAACAGTGGAGCCCAAACCACTCTTTGGGCTCCACTGTTTTACGTGTGTTAATTACATTTTCAATTCATCTCGCACTTTAGTTTGCTCAATATTAAACTTTGGATTTTATTTTTTTCATTTTATTTCATTTGTAGCTTAAAATAAAACATACAAAAAACCCTTTAATTCTCTTTTCTTTTTTTTCTTGGAACAAATCCTGAATAGATACAAAGTCTGTGATGGAGGATCAAACAGCAACACATTCACCCAGACTGCTGAAGTTCCTGTATGAACTGAACTACTCTGAAAATCCAAAGAAAAGCTGAGTTTATTTTCTCCAAGGCTGAACATGCAAACTGAAGGCTGCTTTGTCACACTAGTACATGGAGAGAGGTACCGAGAACACACGTGTACACATCTTGAGCACAGCAGAGAAGAAGGTGAGCACTGAGAGGGGTTTTTGAACCAAGAACTTTAAGTGTTGCCATTGCTGAGGATTTTTAAAGAAAATGGACACAAAATCCCCAACCATGGACACAGATTCCCTCAGCTGCTCTTTCAAGTCTTCATCAGAACACACACTTCTCATCACACACATTGTTTGCTCCTCGTGGTCTTTAAAAAGCAAGAGTTAAAAAAACCAATCCAGTAAATACACTTTTATCTGTTTGTTACATCCCAGCACATTAAATGCTCTTCTGTCAGATGCTGCGGGTGTGTCAGATATGCATAAGATGTTCTTTGGTGTCAAAATCGTGTCAGCCTGAGAGGGCTGTGGATATCCATCTGTCCTGTTCTAATAAACCCAAATTTCAATAACACCTTTAGATCAGTTCATTTTTATTCATATAGCACCAGTTAACAGTCAACAAATCCTGTCTCAACGCAGTGTATATGTCATGGTCCGCTGGGGCTCTGGCTGTCCTGCCCTTTTGGTTATGTTTTCCTTTTCTGCACATATTTTGTGTTTGTGGTTGTGTCATGTGGAGTCGTGTCTGGTGCAGAGGTAGGCTGGCCTTAGGGACTCCACCTATGGGTCTGAGGCTCACCTGTGCCTGAGCTCACTCACCTGCACTTCATGTTCACTGATGGAGTGGAGTTATAAGCCAGTGGAAACTCTCAGTCAATGCCAGATGGTTGCCTCAGCCAGGTATCCAGGCTGGCTTATGTTTGGACTATTCTCTGAGTACTCTGGGATTAATTATTTCTCTTTCTGCACAGACCTTTTCTTTGGGAAATTGTCTTTGGAGTTAGTGAATTAATGCGGGTGTGAGACGCCCACGGGGACCTCACAGCATCAAGTGGCCGCAGACTCCCCGCAGCTCTCTGTGTTTTGTTTTTTACACACATTCTGGAACAAACTGTGTTCAGACTTGATTTCTGTGTCCGGTCCTCACCAGCGAGTCATGACAGTATACTGTAGGTTTAATATAGAACAAATGTTACTTCAGACTCATTGATGAAGTGAATGCAATTTGGTGGTCAAAGGTGAGGTTTTGACCATAACTCATTCTGCATGTATACTGTATTACTGTATTATTTGTCAGGTATCATGTTTGAAGAAAACACGTATGTGAACATATTTACATGAGGAAAAACTGATTTCAGGAAAATAAAAATGCAAATAAATTATAAAGATTGTGAGTTCCTTTATTCATGTATTATTTGTTTAGTCATTTGATTATGAGACAGTACATAAGTCTAGAGATGGATGATGTTATATAAATTCATACAGAATATGAGTTGAAGAAAATAAAGGGATGTTTAACATTAAATATACCAGTTATTAAGTGTACCAGTATTGTTTACTAAGTACAGATAATAACAAAGATGAAAAATGTTTGAACAAATGCTGGATGAGTTGTAATTATCTAGAAATGTATTTTTAAGGATATAAAAAGTACATTTAAATTAAGTTAAAGTGAAAGAAACTGAAATGGTAATATAAACAGTATTTTACATTTTATTATTAACGGGCGTATCTATTAATTTTACAGAAAGTATACTATAAATAAATGGAATTTTAGCATTGAAGGAAATGTCTGTAAAGAGTGCGGAGGATATACTGTAAATCTACAGAATTTTCCATTTTACCATTTTTGGAAAAGTCTGAGAACTTTCCATAGAAAAATGGAAAATGACAGAAAGTTACCAGAACATTTTCTGTTTTTTATGGATTTTTTTTTTTTTCTTCAAAGTTCAGCTTATCCAGTGGAACACTGAGGTGTTTCTAGGACAGCCAAGAGATATAATCTCTCCAGTGTGTCATTGGTCTGTCCTGGGCCTTCCTCCAGGTAGGACATGCCCGGCACACCTCGACCCAGAGGCGCCCAGGAGGCATGCTAGTCTGATGTCCGGACCACCTCCATTGGCTCCTTTTGATGTGTTGGTGTAGCGGTTCTACTCTGAGCCGCTCATGGATGGCTGCACTCCTCACCCTACCTCTAAGGGAGAGGCCTGCCACTCTTTAGAGGACCATCATTTCTGCTGCTTGTATCCACGATCTGGTTTTTCAGTCACTACAGGTGAAGGTAGGGACATAAATTGACCAGTAAATAGATAGTTTTGCTTTTATGCTCAGCTCTCTCTTTACCATGACAGACCAGTGCAGCCGCAGCCCCAATCTGTCTGTCAATATCCTGCTCCCTTCTCCCCTCTGTCATGAACAAGAACTCAGGATACTTAAACTTCTCCACAAGTTGAAGCACACCCTCTGATCCCCCTTCTTAAAGATCACCACCCCAGTCTACCAATCCAGAGGCATCGCCCCAGATCTCCACATGATGTTTTAGAGATGTGTCAACCAAGACAGCCCTACAGCATCCAGAGCCTTCAGGCTGTGTGCATAATTACTTTGAAAGGTGAAGGAACTAAACCCATGAATTTAAGCCTTTCATTATCAGTGTTTATATGGTTAGTAATAGTGTTGGTAACAATAGTTTCTCTTGTTTGTAGTAAAGTATAACCTGTTTATCAATATGGTACAGTGCTTTGTTCTCGACTGCCATCACTGCTCATGAAGTTTCTGAGGATAGTACAGTCGATGCAGTAGTTCTTTTGCCAGAATAAAACACATTTCCTTTAAAACAAGGTCGATATCATACAGACTTGATGTTTCTTCCATCATGTCACAATGTATTAAATGTTCTTGATGTCTGGAAACCAGAACCTACATACAGACCGAGACTGTATATCCGGTTTTTATGTATTTATAGACAGTCAATGGTTAACCAATCAGAAATAAACTGCAAGTGAAAACAAAATGTAAAACTGATCCCACAAAAGTCATGTATCTGTAAGACCCCACTAGCCTATCTAACTCCTAATGTCCTGGACTTTTCTTTTGTTACAAATTCTTCTTGTCTTTTCTTTATTCATTTTTATATTTATTTTTTGCTTAGTGTTTGTTGCGATCTACCATTTGTGAATACATGAAGCTTTTTTTTTTTCTTTCTTTTTGGAAAGCCTTTGTTGTCAGGAAATGTCCCAGCCTATTAAGTTTAAAATCACAGAGTAAATGGTGCCTTAGAGGCTAAAGTCAATCCACGAAGTATATTAACTGACAGCAAATTTTTAGAGGGCTGGAACTACGCTTACATATTATTATAATAATTTAATCGACCCCGTATTTGCTTGAAGTAAAGCAATATTTTTTTCCTTTTTTTCTGCTGGATGCTTTTTGTCATACACTTCTGGATTATCATAAAAATATCATGCCTTTTATTGCATCTTTAAATGTAGCTTTTCACAGATGTGTTTCATCTTCACTGCCTTGCACCCATGCTGCTAAACACTAATAATCATCGATGCAGCTTCCACTGAACTGCATCCTCCTTTCAGAATGCAACCCTTGCAGTGATGTTTGATCGTTTTGGGGCCAAGTGTTAATAGAAATATCAACCTTATAATGTGCTGAATGAACAAAGTTTCAATGCCAATAACGAGACAGGATGTTGCCTTCAGCTGGACGGAGAGAAAATCGATGTGGAAAGCAGTGTGGGCAGCAGTGATGGAAGAATAATCTTGGTCATAATTACAAAATGGAAGCACTTTGCAGAGCAGTGCATGGTGAACGTTTGCCAAAGAGTCAACTGTGTCTTTAACTGCAGCATTTAATGGTGTAAACAAGACTAAAAATATAGCTCAGCAGTGTGTAACAGCATGACTGCCTGTCATCGCTTTTTGTGATATCAGGGAGCGTAATGATCATCCACAGAAAGCCTCTGTGTGTGTTTTTGAATACATGTTCATGTGTGAGCCCTGTCAGCACAAAGTCACCTCTCACCTAAGATGACAGCTTCACAAAACGGGGGATAACAAGCAATTAGAGCCGTCTCTGCTCGTCCAATCAGGTCCTAATTAGCATGAAACACGATTACCAGCTAAAAACTGCAGATAAGGCCCAGATGACTCAAATGAGAAATGATTCAATGGTGTACATGTTTCACATAAATGAATCTTAAAGGTGGCGAACAGCAGTCAGAGCAATTCAGCCAGGCTTCTGGCAAGGCCTTGATTTGTGGGGACGATTTACACAGTAGGATTCGGGGCTGAAATGTTAAATGTGATGCAAATGGGGGGTTATTTTATTCATCTGCTCAGTGGGGAGATAAGACTATATTTTGAGCTTTTGTGTGGCAGACATACTGCACATATAGAGCTTGTATTGAGGAGACATCCAACTGTTGGAATTGTTGGTTTTTGTTATGGTGGCTTCACTGTGGAGTGATTGAAGAAACAAAACAGACAAAGAGAAAAGCTTCCAATCCAATCTGTCATGGTCTCAGGGATATTGAGTTTTGAATTCTTATTTTGTTGAGTTTTTGGTTACTGTTTTGACAATTATTGTAGTCAGTTTTAGTTTTATGCTATTATATTTTGGTTCCAACGCTGAGGCCATGGTTCTCAGTTGGAAAAGGGTGCTGTGCCCACTCTGGGTTGGCAATGAGTTGACCCCAAGATGCTTAAAGCAGAGGACTTAAAGCATCTTGGGGCCTTGTTCATTATTGAAGGAACGACAGGGTGGAAGATTGAGATTAAAAAAGGATTGGTGCAGTGTCTGTCTTAACGCTGTACTGTCTGTAGTGGTGAAGAGAGAACTGAGCTCAAAGAATGAGAACACAGATGCAACGAGTGAAAATTAGCTTCCAGATGGTGCACATGCCCGAAGCACCTCCACTGGCTCCTAGACCTTGGGATGCATCCTAGACTCCTACTAGGTAAGGTGTTTTGAGCATACCATACAGTGAGTCCCAGACAGACCCAGGACACACCGGATTGGGAATGTCCCAGTGTCCTACCGGTAGAGCCTGAGGAGGTGGTTAGAGTGTCTCTGTTTAGATTGATGATGATGGATCAAGTAATGATGTTTTTCTTAACTTAGTTGAGTAGTTCTTGCCATAATATGAATTAGAACATTACTCAAATAGGGCTATCCACTGTATACTAACTCTACCTCTTCACAACACAGCTGATGTTCTCAACCAGATTGAGAGGGCAGAAAATTCAAGAAATTAACTCTTGACAGGCACAGCTGTTAACTGAAAGCCATTCCAGGTGACTACCTCATAAAGCTGACTGAGAAAATGCCAAGATGTGCAAATCTGTCATCTAACCAAGAGGTGCCTACTTTGAAAAATCTAAAATCTAAAACATATTCTAGTTAGTTTAGCGCTATTAAGCTTACTACATGATTCCTTATGTGATGGAATCAAAGTGCACGTATGCACTTTGATTCCATCACATTTTAACATGCTGCCCAGAACTGGAACCATCCAGAGAATTTTTTCTGAGATTCTTCTCCAACTTTTCCTTATAATGACATAAGGCAATTGTGCACTGATGCACGTGCACAGCCGATCTATGTCTGACCCCAGGGGACTGTGGCAGGGACTGTGCAGGAGTCTAAGGACTATGTTGTCCGAGGGCTTTTGCCCCCTGGTAGAGACTCTCAAGGCAAATTGGTCCTGAGCAGTCCTGAGTTGGATCAGACGGTATGGGAGGATGCTGGACAGACCTGGGGTACCTAAAGGTATAGCGAGAGTGCACTGGGAGTGCCTAGCAGAAGCCTCAGTCCGCAAGATCTTCAACTCCCACCTCCAGTGGAACTTCGACAGCATTCCGAGGGAGGTTGAAGACCTTGAGTCCAAATATATCATGTTCTGCACCTCCATTGTTGAGAATGTTGCAAGGAGCTGCAGCTGCAAGGTGGTTGGTGCCTGTCGTGGTGGTAATCCCCAAACCACATGGTGGACACCAGAGATGAAGGGAGCCATTAAGCTGAAGAAGGAGTCCTCTCATGCTTAGTAAGCCTGTGGGACTTCGGAGGCAGCTGATGGGTACCATCTGATTGGTACGGAATGCAGCTCAGGTGATGGCTGACCCAAAAACTCGGGTGTGGAAGAAGTTCAGTGAGGCCATGGAAAAAGAATTTTGAACTGCCTTCTAGTAAACCGTCAGGTGCCTCAAGAGGGGAAAGAGGACACCTGGGTGGCCTCAGAATCTGTGGCAGGGACTACGCACCATCACGGACTACAAAGCACCACACACACACCCGGTGAGTGCCGACGCTTCTCTGGCTGATGAACTCAACATCTTCTTTGCGCGCTTTGAGTCGGGAAGCCGACAGCCCGCTGCGCTCCCGGCCGGAGGGGCGGAGACACTCACTGTGACGGAGCGCGACGTGAGGAGGGCGTTTAGACGTGTAAACACCAGGAAAGCGGCTGGACCAGACGGTATTAGTGGACGTGTCCTTAAGACCTGCGCTGACCAGCTGGCACCTGTGTTTACACTGATATTCAACCGCTCACTGAAACTGTGTGTGATTCCCACCTGCTTTAAAAAGTCCATTATAGTCCCTGTCCCAAAGAAACCACACCCCAGCAGCCCCAATGACTTCAGGCCCATAGCACTCACCTCTGTGGTGATGAAGTGTTTTGAGAGACTCATCAAGACATTCATCACCTCCTCACTGCCCACCACCCTCGACCCACTACAGTTTGCATACCGGCCAGACAGATCCACAGATGACGCCATATCCTTCCACCTCCACAAGACCCTTTCACACATAGACACTGGTAAGGGGAACTATGTGAGAGTGCTGTTTGTAGATTACAGCTCAGCATTCAACACCATAGTTCCCTCCAGGCTGGTCTCTAAGCTGCTGGACCTGGGCCTGGGCCCATCCCTGTGCAGGTGGGTTCACAGCTTCCTGACCAGCAGACCACAGGTGGTACGAGTGGGTCACCTCACCTCATCCTCCCTCACCCTCAACACTGGATCCCCCCAAGGCTGTGTGCTCAGCCCTCTGCTGTACTCACTGTACACCCATGACTGCGAGGCCACGTCAGAGTCCAACGTCATCATCAAGTTTGCTGACGACACTGCTGTTGTGGGACTAATCTCTCACAATGAGGAGACAGCCTACAGGAGAGAGGTCTCCCGCCTGGAGAACTGGTGCCAGGAGAACCACCTCCTGCTCCACGTCAGCAAAACAAAGGAACTGATCGTGGACTTCAGCAGGAAGCAGCAGAGGGACTACCATCCACTTGTCATCAGTGGTGCTGAGGTGGAAAGAGTGGACACTTTCAAATACCTGGGAGTGACCATCTCACAGGACCTGTCCTGGACTCATCACATAAACATCACTGTGAAGAAGGCCAGACAGCGTCTCTACCTCCTCAGGCAGCTGAGAGACTTCAAGCTCCCACTCAAGGTGCTCAGGAACTTTTACACCTGCACCATCGAGAGCATCATGCGTGGGAGCATCACCACCTGGATGGGAAACTGCACCAAGCAGGACTTCATGGCCCTAAAAAGGGTGGTTCGTTCAGCTGAACGGACCATCAGAACCACCCTCCCCAACCTGCAGGACATTTACACCAAGCAGTGCAGGCTGAGGGCCATGAAGATCCTAAAACAGCCCAGCCACCCCGGACACTCTCTCTTCTCCCTGCTCCCATCAGGCCGGCGTTACCGCTGCCTGAGGACTAAGACTGAAAGGTTGAAGAAGAGTTTTTACCCACAAGCCATCCGTCTGCTCAACTCTGAGCCCTAACTGGACCATTATTGCACAATGTAAATATTATAATTTAAAAAGTGTGTATAGTGTATAGTATATAGAGTATAGTGTATAGTGTGAATTACTTTTTTTTATTTTTATTCTTCTTATTTATATGTGTGTGTATAAATGGTTGCAGGTACAAAATACATTTCACTGTGCATTGTACTGTGTATAACTGTGCATGTGACAAATAAACACTATCTTACTTATCTTAAACACTATCTTATGTGGTAGCAGATATATCTACTGGCCATTTTTGCAAAGATATTTACTTATGGTTTTCCTGGCACTCTGTATCCATTACTTAAATTTAATGCGAACACACAGATGCATAATCAAAGTCTAACTTGTGGAAAAAAAATTTAGGGCTGTATTTCAAAAAAAATATTCATTGCAGTCCAAAGTAGTTACATGATGCAATTATGGGTGAAGTGCAAGCACAGACTGCCAGACATTGCCAAGGCTCGTGTTGCCAATGTTGTACTGTTTCATGCTCCACAATAGAAGATAATGTTTTGGATTTAGATTTCTTTTGGTTGGAATGCACTAAATTAAAGTAAATAATAATTAGAAGGTATCAGCAGAGTTGAAATGAAAATGACACACACTGCAGCATAAAAATTTTCTATCAACAGTCATGTCTGACACACTAAACTCAACTCATGGTAACATATACATTTATGAACACCAGTGAATCCAGACAAACGTGCAAAACCAACATTCATATCTTACACATTAGCATGAACCTCAGAGGATTTTTCTGATAATGTTAGCAATAAAAGTGTGTTTGTGTAAATAATTTGCATGGTTTCAAAGACTCAAGGCCAAGAGAGGCTCATTCCTAAAGCTGATAAATTCATGTAACCTCCAGAGGATGAATGCATTCACAACTTTGAAATCTCTGTGCTTTGGTACTTTATCTTTTTCTGGGCATTTAAAAAAAGAATGATTTTGTTTTTAATTTAAGACTTCCTTGGCCTGCTTGTATTATTTTATATTCAGGTCAAAATCTCCATCATGCAAAGGGCAGCTTTCAGTCATGAACATTTCACGTCTAATGCAACATAATCACACTTTTTGTTGTTCATTCCTTTGTCACTCAAGTCGAAGAGCACCTTGCTACTTGTTTTTTTTTTTTTTTCACATTCAAAACACCATTAGCAAAAAGCAGTTTCCATTCATCACTGGCATTTCTTTATTTATTTAATGTCTATGTTTCCTATTTTTTATATTCAGTAGTGATGGTTACTGCATTGGAGACTCCATTATCAAAGAGCACCTTCAAATCAGTAGAAAGACATTTTATTTTCTTAATTGGACATGAACAACTTGATGAGGTTCAGTTCAAGTTTGTTTGAAACCCCAAACATAGTCATCATTTTCTCATTTCACATACAAAAAACTTTATGGAGCAAACAAAGTTTTTAACTTTTCACTGGAGACATGGAGACAGGTTTTATGCAGATTCATTTCTTGTAAATTAGATGATTATCCAGGAAAAGATTTAAGACACCCAGTAAAAACTTGTGGAAAAGATGCTGAAAAGGCATTAAAAAAATTTTTCCAGACATCTAAATAACTTTAAGATTTGAGGTCAAAGTATCATAGTTAATAACCTTAACCCTATATTTTGGAGAAGATCAAAACTGACTTTTTTTTTAAAACAAAAGGGGGGGCGAAGGTGAGTCATCTGTTAAGATTATTGGGAAAAAAATTGTCTAGCGGAAGGCATTCTTCTATATCTCCAATTGTTTAAAAAAAGGTGAAAGGACACACTTTCTCCACAACTCCCACACACACCCATCCATTTAGTTATGTACCATTTCCACATCTGTTATGCTAATCAACAGAACATTGCTCACTGGGTGAATGTAAATTCATTGGTTGAATTAAATTCTTTGGAATTACATGAAAAAGGTAAATTTTCAACTTTCACTTCCAAACAAAACACAGCAATAAATGGCCTGTGGTGTCAACTCAGTATCTGTTTTTAATGAATGAAAAGCAGGATGAGTTTTCTTCATCACACACAAACATGTGACAGTAGAAAATGAGAAATTGAGGGAAATGTCACCAGAAAGAGAAAGGAGCTATAAAATTTAGCAGTGGTTGGAGACCATGCCATGACCAAAATATTGCAACCCTGTGAAAGGAAATTGTGATTTTATTACTTTTGAATGGTTGTTTTAAAGACGGGGACTAGGTATGTAATCATTGCGGTGGAGGAGTATTTGTATCCCTGTGAGTCTAAGGACTACGTTGTCCGAGGGCTTTTGCCCCCTGGTAGAGACTCTCAAGGCAAATTGGTCCTGAGCAGTCCTGAGTTGGATCAGACGGTATGGGAGGATGCTGGACAGACCTGGGGTACCTAAAGGTATAGCGAGAGTGCACTGGGAGTGCCTAGCAGAAGCCCCAGTCCGCAAGATCTTCAACTCCCACCTCCAGTGGAACTTCGACAGCATTCCGAGGGAGGTTGAAGACCTTGAGTCCAAATATATCATGTTCTGCACCTCCATTGTTGAGAATGTTGCAAGGAGCTGCAGCTGCAAGGTGGTTGGTGCCTGTCGTGGTGGTAATCCCCAAACCACATGGTGGACACCAGAGATGAAGGGAGCCATTAAGCTGAAGAAGGAGTCCTCTCATGCTTAGTAAGCCTGTGGGACTTCGGAGGCAGCTGATGGGTACCATCTGATTGGTACGGAATGCAGCTCAGGTGATGGCTGACCCAAAAACCCAAAAAAGAAGTTCAGTGAGGCCATGGAAAAAGAATTTTGAACTGCCTTCTGGTAAACCGTCAAGTGCCTCAAGAGGGGAAAGAGGACACCTGGGTGGCCTCAGAATCTCATCTCTGCTTTTTGCAGATGATGCCGTCCTGTTGAAATCATCAGGTGGAGGCCTCCAGCTCACACTGGAGCGGTTCGCAGCTGAGTATGAAGCGGCGGGTATTAGAATTAGCACTGGTAAGTCTGAGACCATGGACCTCAGCCAGAAAAAAGGTGGAGTGCCCACTCTGGGTCAGGGATGAGTTGCTGCCCCAGTTGGACTTTAAGTATCTTGGGGTCTTGTTCTTAAATAAGGGGAGAGGGGATCAGTAGATTGACAGAAAGACTGGGGCCGCAGCTACAGTGATGGGAACACTGCACTGGTCTGTCATGAAGAAGGAGGATGGTGAGGGAGCGTAAAAGCGAAGCTGTCAATTTACTAGTCGATCTACGTTCATACCTCACCTATGCATGAGCTTTGGATAGTGACCAAAAGACTAAGATCACAAATACAAGCGACAGAAATGAGCTTCCTCCAAAGAGTGGCTGGCCTCTCCCTTAGAGATAGGGTGAAGAGTGCAATCATATTCAGGTCAAAATGTCAGTTGAGGTGGATCGGGCATCTGACTAGGATGCCTCCTGGGCACCTCTTGGGGGAGGTGTTCCAGGAATGTGCTACTGGGAGAAGGCCAGGCGGTAGACACCTGGCCTGGGAATGCCCTGAATGAGATGGAGGAGGTGGCTGGGGAGATGGAGGTCTAGGCTTCTTTGCTTAGGATGGATGGATGGATGGATGGATGGAAAGTTCATGCAACCTGTTTGTGATAATTAACTCTGATGAACTGGTAAAAATCTCACATCTATTGCCATCTGTTGCAAATCTGCTACCGTCTACAAACACATAAATTCACATTAAGCTGAAATTCACATTAAGTACTTACATTGGGAGTTCAGTCAGAACCTCATCAGTTTGCAGCAGTATTCCTCCACAAATACTGACATAATTTCTGCACAATGGCGATTTAATTGCAAAATGAAATAGGTGCTCACTAACTTGCTTTTATATAGGAATACAAGCTGAATACAATGAGTCGGCAACCAGTTGGAGACAGGTCGCCTCTCACTAGACAACTTGAGCAAATGAATTGAGATCGGAGGTGATTACCCAGAGGTTGAGGGTGTTGCACACTCAGTCTCTGGGCAGCCTTGTCTTTGTTTATCACAGTGTTTTCCGTGTGATATTGTAGTGTTCAGTCAAAAGAAGGGGTTAACAGGCTCTAATCACTGTTTTGCACTATTTGCATAAAATATAGCATAACTAACTGTGTAATGAATTACAAACAAAATGGTTAAAAAAAGTCTGGTGTGATAATGATTATACCGTCTGCTTTGGTGCTTCCTTCCACAGCAAGATGCAAATATAGAATGCAACCTAAATTTAGAGTCTTGTGACAAAAACTGTGCAGGTGAATGAACCTGTCCACTGGTTCAACTTACCCCACTCTTCCCTACAGTCTGCAGTCTAAAACACATCACCATATGATATGTCATTTCATGCCTCAGGCACACACAAGCCACTCTTCAGAGCAACACATCAGCCTGCGGTGTTTGTTCAGAATATGAAGTGGCTGCCCTGAATTCAGGAGTCTTTTGTGTGTCATTTCACTTGATTTCTCACCTGGATGAGTCAACATCTTCTGCTCCCGGCTCCTCAGTCATGTTATTTCTAATATTACCCACAGAAAACAAAACTGTGGGTCACAGAGGTCTGGATTTTGTTAAACCTCAGCAATAAGTTTCCCCATGTCCACTGTGACAGTGACAGTACTTCAAGGGAAGGACAAGAGGAATTCTTTAGTTCAAGATGTGACATGGACCCAGAAAGACCTGTCCAATAAAGTGAAATGTTATGAAGTCCTGGTTTAGAAGACTAACAGTAGGTTTGATGAATGAGCTCCGCCTGCAGTTTGTTTTACAGAGGTGATTTTCAATTCCCTTGGCCAAAGGGTGGCAGTCTGTTCTGGCTGAGACATTGTGTAATTTGTTTGGCTGTACCTTGCTCACAGTCCATGGAGGCATACGGCTATACGGTCCCAGATGTACCATTCTATGACAAGAAAACAATCAAGTTTCAGTCACTGGGGAAGGTGATTTGTCGAAGCAAATCTGAATAAAATGGTGTTTGACTGGAGCATCAGTGCTGGAAAAATAGTACTAGGGAGTATTGTATAACACTTAGGACTCCAGTCTTCCCTCATATTAGAGAACTAAGCAATAGGCATTTTTGAGATGAGCTTCTCCACATCTGGAAAATGAGTGAAAGCAGAAGGCAGCAGTATTGGAGGCAGTTTTCACAGTTTTCATCAGCTAATTAAGGAATCACAGCAACATTCACTTCCTGTTAGATCTGACCTCACTTTGATAAAACATTATGAGGCCAGTCTACGAATGTGTATGCAGTCTCCAAGTCTAAATCATGACAGAGCAGCCTAATCAAACAACACATAGGCAAGATATTTATTATATCTGTTGATGGTTTAACATCCATTTTACATTCTCATAAGATGGAATTTTCAACCATATATCTGACCAGACCTCTCACTTTCCAAAAAACATAAATGAACTCAGAACATTAATATTTATACAGTGAGTCACAATCCTTCCATCTTGCTTATCACAAGCTGATTTAAAAAAAAGAAAAGGCTTCAAGAACAATGCGATCTCTTTAATATGTCCCTTTAAAATGTAGGCATCTGCTTTAAGCAGTAAACATCACTATCAATGACAAAACACAACTATAATTAACAAAAAAACAGCTCAAATTTATAAAATGGAATAAAACAAAACAAACATTTCTCAATAAAGCAACTTATTTTTGTCCCAAGTCTAAACCAATTAGCTCAGAACCAGATGTTGCACAGAACTCTAACCAGCTGCACTATGCCATCATCAGCATTGATCAATTCTGTGCATGCCTGGCTCATCTTAAACTCAAATCTAATGATATGACACTTTAGCTATTTTGGATTAATAGAGGGAGTACCACTGTAATGCAGTCTTCTGCAAAGAGTGCTGCATTCTGGGTTGTTTTTAGGCTTAATGCTGCTAGGCTAAGGAAAGCCCATTCTCTGTCAGAGCTGTGCAGACACAGAGGAAACAAACTTACAGCATCTCTTGGCATCATTAATGAAGAATGGAAGCAGAGAGAAAATCTGTCAAACAGCCAAGAATTATGGCTGTCACAGATGATGAGCTCAAAAAGACAGTCTGGAAAATGCTAACTGTCAGAGAAAATTATTTTGGCTGCTTCAGTGATCAAGAGAAGAGGGGGAGAGTCTGTCTGACTCAAATGTGAGCTTTAGTAGTTCATGTTCATTTATATAAGAGAAAAGGCTTCAAGGATGAGAACTTCATTCTCCTTGGCATGTCTGGGAAACTTTCCCAAAAGGTTTCCTATTGTCAAAGTGTTTCCTCAAAAACATATGTTGGAGAATGAATGGGATTTGTCACATAATGAGTTAAATCCAGAGGTGGAAAAGTACAGACATTGTGTACTTATGTAGAAGTACAAGTAATTGTGTTAAAAACTTCTTTACTCAAGTAAAAGTAAAAAGTACAGGCTCTGAAATGTACTCAAAGCAAGAAAGTAAAAGTATCTCTTTGGAGGATGTTTCTACCTGCTATTTTTGTGCCAAGCTAACTGAACCTTGTGCTATATTAATGTAATAATAAAACAAAATTATTACAGTTATTATTAATTATTAGAGTAATTCTAATAATGCACTCAGCTTGAACATTGTTATGTAAAACAGAGGTAGAGAAAAAGAAAAAAAAAATTAAAAAGCTCTATTTGCTGTTACCTGCATTATACAGTTGAACAGTAATTATACAGTGCAGTCAGGGGTCACAGTGGGATTCAGCAGGTTGGGGGAACCCCAAGATCGGTTGTAGTGGTTCAACGTGGGGAAAAGAATCACAGCTCACAATAATTTCTTTTGTGAGCTCCAGTAGATTTTCTTTGTGTGCAGGCTGTGATGAGCTGAGCTGTGTTTGCTGCTCTGTGTGGATTTACACAAGTGAATTCAACAAGTTATTTCACGACCTATCGTCCATCCCCTACACTGAGATTACAGACTTGGTATAAAATTCAGTGAATGAGCTTAAATTCAACCTCATGTCTGCTCTGCACCAGTCCAACACAGAGCTTTACTGTAAATTCACCACAGTACAGCAAGCTAACCTGTTTATCCTGCACTAAACTGCAGTATTTTCATGCTACTTTTGAATAACACAACTCTGTTTTGACTCAGATCAGTTTGATATTTGAAGGCACAGTGACTGTAAATTTATTGGTAATCATATAGTATTGAAATGTTCTGGTGCAGCAAAACCCATGGTTGCAGAATTTTATTTTGAACGGTACAGATTACCATTTGTTTTGTCAGTCTGTGTTTGTAAGAAGGCTGTGTGAGTGAGTTACAGATTTCTTGAAGATGCAAGTGTAGCTGTGTAGCTTCATTTATTGCAAGATTCATTGTAGATATGCACCATTTGCAGTTTTCTTGGCCAAGTATGAGTCTTTTGGTACTCTTTTTTTATGTTTCATGTACCTGCATGTTGGTAAGATGTTAGTATGGTCCTCACAGCTGTAGGAAAACCTGAGCACACACAACTCTACATTGTATTTACACACTGAACAGAAGTCTTTATGGAAAGGAAGGTGTTTCTACTCCAGTAGGTCTGAGAGAGTTTCATCTACATTTCCTCAAACACAAAGTTAGCAGAATTTAAGTAACTCAGATAGAGTGAGAGAGGCTGGACGGAGTGAGAGAAAAGAGAAGAGAACCAATTTCAAGTAGGGTTGAAGGGAATGTGAGGAGGAGATAAAGAGGACAGAAGGAGGGACGAGGTGACAGTTGAAGTGAAAGAGACAAGCAGGAAGGGAGAGGGCAGAGAAGAAGAAGAAGGAAAAAAAAGAGACTGGTCTTGTTAAGTGCATCACACTCTTTTTGTGGAGTTTAGCAACAACTGTTCCACCATCTGCACTCCTGATTCCCTCTTTCTGTTTCCCTGTCATCTTGTATTTTCTTCCTTGCCCCTCTCTGCTTCTTTCTGCTTTCCCCTTGCTGCTCTTGTCTTAACTCTCACCTAAGTCCCTGTCCTTTTTTTGTTTGTTTTCTCTCAGATCTCACCTTGTGTGCACTTGGATTAATGTGCATATTCAAAAATTTTAATTGTCTCTACTTTTCTTCATCACCATGACTCCAAAATATCCAGTCCCTCTCCTTTACACCCTTACAGTATCTCTGTCTCCATTAGTTACAGGAGTAATGATGAGAAGAAGAAAGTTTGAAGAGGCCAGCTGTATTTATTTCATACTTACACACACACTGTGACATGAGCTCTGGCTGAGTGACAGTGTCACTCAGCCAGCTCAGAATTTATATCTTGAGCAGTCAGGATGTCAGTGTTTATAACGGGCACATTTGGTATTCACACACTGGTGTTGGTAATTTACCCCAGCAGTGCAGGTTATTAAACCTTTCTCTGTCCAGGAGCCAAAAGTGTGCATTTATCCTGATCGTCCACTGGGACGAAAGCTCATTAAACCACACTTTAGTCAGGAGAAGAAATAAGGTAGGGACCTAGACCCAATTTACCCCTCGACCCAGGAGAACGAAAGGGTCCACTGGACTAGAGTTTAATATACAAGAGATTATACCAACTTGTGGGTGATTGGCATTTTCATGATTTTTGCAAATTAATAGATTTATTTATTTATTTATTTGTATCTACCTTGAGCAACATAGTTCTATGAGGCCATGGAAAGCTCAGTCAGTAATCCTGAAAGATCAGCTGATTTCACTGCTATCCCATAGCAGATGATAGATCAGCTGATACCCTTCTGTTCATCTTATTGACTGCTTCACCTGCATCTGCAAATTGCTCTGCAACCTACCTCCACCCCATTTTATGCTTTTCATGGTTTTTCTGCATTAATCAATATCACGCCCTTTGCCATTGCTGTCGGCTCTGTTTTGTGACAGGTTCTTGCTGCTGCTGCCCCTGGCTTTTCACTAGTGATCCTAGAACACAGTGCCATAATAAATTACTGTATGCTTCTTTGATTAACATGGTCCTGATAGAACTTCTCATCACACAACCAAAAGCACTACACAAACTGTGCAGTTCCCTTTGCAAATCATTTTAGCAACTTTCAGTTGCCTTTCATATTTATAGACCAGACCAAGACAACACGTGCGTCAAAATAAACTATTTCCAATAATACAAAGTCCTAAGTGTCCCAGGAACTTATATACAGAAAGGCACAAAGTCAAACACTATTTTTCAATAGCACCAGCAGAGCTGTGATAGGCCTTGTGACTGTTCCTGCCTACAATAAGACTAGAGGCACGTTACATGCCTCACACATGAAGGGATGCAGTTTCCACACAGCCTGCACTTACTGCACCCCCATGTGGCATTTCTTGGCCAGATGTCCCCCTTAACAGGAATGGGCAAGCAGAGAAAAATCTACTTTCCTGGAAAATTATGTCACTTCCTGTTGTCGCAACAAGTGGCACACATGAAAGCCACAGAATATTTCATGCTGCCAACGTGAAGATGTATATTCCACTGTAGGAAGTGCTATGAACAGCTGATCAGGTCGATAAAGCTCCTGCATGTGGATTATGATGTTTTTGTTGTGTACACTTTTTACCTGATTTGTGCAAAGCCATTAGTGGAAGGAAACAATGCTCTGGGACACGTTGAATGCGTGATATGTAATCAATCAAAATTTTATTTGTATGCATTTTACATACAATAAAGATGCAATTCAAAGTGCTGTACACATTAAAAACAGAAAATAAAGTAAATAAATAAATCATACACATGCATCCCTTCACTATATACCCTCCCATCACCCGTCTGTCCATACGTAAGTGTAACTCCTCCGGTTTTGTAAGCAAAAAGAATTATTGCTCTATTTTATGTGGTTGCAATTCTATCAGTATTTAAAATAAATGGGCGTATGAGTGCTCCCATTGGTCATAAAGGGTTAATGTTTTGGTTCACTGCTTATCAATCCTATGAAGAGCAGCAGCAGGCTGCTTTCAGCATAACAACTCTGATCGGGGAAGGGTTTTGGCATAGGCCAATTAGGCAGCTGCCCAGGGTGTCACCAGCTGGATGGGCACCAAAGAGGAGAAGGAAATATTTTGTAGTTTCTCCAGATCTAGTCTGACTGACATCCAATGTGACACATACTTGTTAAAATGCTGCTCACATGCAGCATACAACTCATACTGAGAGGAGACTGTCTGAGGAGACTCAACCTGACTTTTCTTTTTTTTTTTTTGGTCCAAAGCCACAATTCATAAGATAAGAAAAACTCTGAGTAGGCAACAGATGTTTGATACAAATATTAAAATATAATCCACAGCATGACGTGATATAATACAGATACTATGTGCACAAGTTTATACTCAACTTTAGTCATTTAGTACTGACTCTGCAGTACATTTAACAATATTATATTGATTTTTTTAGCCTTGACAGTTTATATGCTCAAATTGCCAAAAGAGTGCATCAGCCTTCCTGTAACATGTTGACAAATTTGTGTGCATTTAAGGGCCTGACCCAGGACCCAGGAGCCAGGACCCAAAGATAAAATCAGTAACAGATTAACAGTTATAGCCTCAATCATGATGCTGCTTTTGGTTGGTAATAAATGCCAAACAAACCAATGTAGCAAATAGCTTGTGAAGACGAAGGAATATTTTATAGCCAGATATTTCCTCAGTGACTCACCAGAATAATGCCCAGAAAGTTAAAAAGAGGGTAAACTTTGGGCTTGAATTTCCAACATCACTGGATAATATAAAATGTATAACTCATGCTATTTGACAGTTACACAACCTTTCACAGCTTATTAGACAGCTGACAGGTGGCAAGCAAAAAATAAATAATTAATGCTGCATCGATGTTTGGGAAGTATAACTATTATGGGAATTAAAGTAAAATGATTCATTTAGAAGAGGGGGGGGGGGGGTAATTAAATCACTTATTTTGAAAATCCTTTGTTTGTTTGTTTGTTTGTTTTTTTTTAACTCAGCATCCATCCTAGGATTTCTTGGAGCTATTTCATCGAGCAGGAAACTAAATGGAACCATAGTGAGAATTAAACATGCACCAAGTATGTCATAAAGTATTTTCAAAGGCTATTTCTTTTAACTCATGAGCAATGGTGAGACATTCATCATCCATCCATCCCTCCACCCATCCAAAATTCACAGAACTGGTCCCATTTTAGTGAAACTTGCACATAATAAATGGGTCTTCACCCAAAATGTGCTTAAGTACAAGATCACATTTGTGGTTTTACGGGCACTTTCCCATTTTCACAAGAATCATGATCCCTCCGAGACTTTTGGTCAGATTTTAGTGAAACAGGATGAGTTTCTCTGTGGCAATACAGCCACCCAGTGAAAACAAAACTCAGAATTTTCTTTCTGTAATTCACATATTACAATAACCGGTGAACTGTGATGGATTGTGGATAAAAAGAATAACTCCAGATGTTGCCCCTGAGCTAAAAATAGAGGATTTTACATTTGAAAGATAAGATTTTGAAATTGAAGAAACTTCATTTAACATAAGACTTGCAAAGACCCAGTTCAGCTGCACTCCTATTGTTTAATTCAGGTATCATAATTAAAGGGGAAATGTCTTTGGTAGCCATCAGCAGAGGTGAGTTGCATGTAGGCATGCAGTTTTTTTTTTTTTTAGGTTAATTTTATTCAATGACACGCTTCACCTTCACTTTTGGATCAAATAAAGTTGTGCAGTCTTTGTTTTCTTTGCATCCTTCAAAGCCAGAGAAAGAAGTCTGGTGTATGGGAAAGATTGTTGGGCCCTACAGGGGGAGCAGCCGATCAAAGGCTTTCCTGTCCATTGGCTGTACGCAGGAGAGAAGGAGACATTCGTGTCCTGGTGTCTGGACTCACCAGGATGACCCAGCAGGATGACTCGGCTCAAAGAAAATGGTACATTCAGCTTGTCAGCACTGTGGGTTGTCTTTGTGTTTGGGATTACTGGTTTGATCATGCAGTTTGCTGCTGGTTCTAATGGAAAATTCTACTCCATATTTCCACATTATATGTTGAAAGATATTTATTTATGCAGGCAGTCTGTAAGAAGGGACTGTGTTTGCCTTCTGTCATTATAGTTTATTCAAAGTCTTATTTTCTGGACAGATTTGAATATGTTACACAGACCAAAGGTTTATGACTTTTTTCTCAGTATTTCAGTCCTTTACACTTATGAGCAGCAGTATGTTCTTTGTTAGCATTGTATGGTTATTGTGTTGCATTGTGGGAAAATATCCATCAAAAATGGAAAACTTCTCAATTCCTTGCCAGTGTTGCTTCTGTTAGTTTGTTATTATTTTATTCAAGCTTCAATACGGACGCACTGGATTTCACAGTATTTCTACGATCTGGCAAAGAATAGTCACTTCACTGTGACTTTTATGTGTGTAGAACTTTCCAAAACTGAGTTTACAAAGTGCTTTGACAGACAAGCAAGATAATATTAAGAGGAGTAGGACCCTATAGGACCCTCAAGCTCCTCAGGCTTGGAGGAGAACAAAGACTGCCCACAGGGTGAGTTTGTTTATCCCCTTAACATTATCTATTTATGCCACCACATATCTTAAAATAGCACTTTTTGTCAAATTGTAACTTGTAGCAGTGGGGCCTCTCTACTATCTGGATTTACAGCTCAGAGGATTTTTATTTGCATGCCAAAGTCTCTCTTTAGTCTAGCGATGTGAACTTATCAAATGCCAGAAATTAAAATTCCACATCAGTTTCTGACACTTCACTTAAGTTTTCAATGCTGCCTCGAAATCCCCAGGGACACTCATGAATATGAACCTCCGTGATTTAGATTGCTGTTAATGACAAAAATCACACTTTTTATGCAGTGTAGGTGCCATTTTTAGACACATGTCTGATCATTTTGCTACATTGTCAGAAATGTTACTATTGAGGTCGACTTTTATTTGGAGGTGCTTTTTATCCACAGATGACTCAAGATGTCTCTATTGATACTCTGTCCTGCTTTTGTTATGAGTCTGAGTCCATACAATACACCTTAAAAGCAAAGCTGAGAATCACCCTTTTGCTCTTTCAATTTATGTCCAGTGTGGAGTACAGCGATAAAAGAATGGAAACTGATAGGGTTCACTGACTTTAAATGAGAAACAACATTATGTATAAGTATCACAATGTGCTCCTATAATGTTATGTATTACTGTAATGTGCCATATCAACAGTCTGCACTTCTGGCTGAGTGGCGCTCTGTTGGTGTGGACCATGTCAGTTTGTTACTTTGCTCCCTTAAATACACACAAACACACATGCACATACATGACCGCATAGGGCTTCATACAAACACTCACCTTCTCGGACAGACGCGTGCATGTGTACATGCACATACTCCCTACAGCTTCAATTTGTTCCCATTTGCACTCGGAGATGAGAAGGCGAGCCGAGTGATACGGATGGATGGACAGCGGCATGGACAGAGAGCAAAGATAACAAATGAAGAGAGGGAAGAAACGAGTTGACGGTTAAGTGTATACATTATTCATACAGGAATAAATGCTTGGTTTGTAACTGGTGACATCACCATCAATCAGCCTCACATGCCCTCCTCTTTCCTCTCCTCGCTGGGCTCTGGCACTGCTATGTATCAGTCTCGATCTGCTACTTTCCCACCGCCGAGGTTCCGGAGCCGGAGCAAGTTCCCGTGCCGATCCCAAGGAACCGGCAAAACGATTAAGAACGGTTGTGTATAAGTATGAGTGCTTGTTCTAATTTGGTTACATACATTTTTTTTATTATTTATTTCATTGGATTACTACCGTGACTGTCTTCTTGTTCTGACAAACCAGTGATTGTTACTATTAGGACAAACAAGCTGAACCTGATCATGACACAGGCTCCAAATATCAGATTATTTTTTTTCATTTGCATTGACCACTTTATCCATCACAAGATGACAACTGCTTTCTCTTCTTTCATTAAAAATGCTTTTGCTCTTCATTCGTGACCACTTACTTTTGCTTTCAATGCCACCAGTTTCACTCAACCAGATAACTGAACCGTAGGACAGATGTCCCCGCACCCCCTACACACAGGCTGAAAAATGATTAAATACATTTTTTGAACCTCATAAATCCTGAAAAGGCTTTACAAGGTTCATCATTGCAATTTTATTCCATAACATTTGGAACTATTTGGTTATGTTTAACAAACTATCATATTTGGCTTATTTGGCTTAAAATGCCTGTTCTGAACATTAAAACTTCAGATTGAAAAATGACCCAAAGGGTCCTAACCAAACATCCATATGAGTTGCGAGTGAGAGTGGACTCACTATTACACGCTGTATATACACACTGTGACTGGTGTGCGTTTTGCATGCCTCTGAAACAGCAATAGCTTTGAAGAAATGGCAGAATTTGAAGGGAATGAGACAGAGTTCCATCATCCATGGCTGAAGCTTGGAAAATATCCTGTATGCATAACTGACCAGCTTTCATTACCATTAATAAGGCTCAGTCTTGTATTCAGTTCTCCTTAATATATAATGCTATATATCCAAATTATGTATTTTGGACTTTCTTTCACCTTACTATCCACAGTACCACCTTTAAACACCATTTGTCACCACTCTGACAATCCAGCAATGTTTAATTTTGGTGGTTCTTTCCAGACTGCCTCACTTTTCTAAGCACATTTGTCTTAATAATAATGGTTATACATTTCATTTGTTGTCACCTTTCAAAGCACTCAAGGTCACCTTACAATACAAAATTAACAAGAACAGTATTAAAAGAGATTTGAAATCCAGGAATAATATGAATGTAAAACAAGTTGTTATAGTTGCTAAACTGATGAAAACATGCGTGTTTTAAGCTCTGATTTAAACTGTGCCAAAGAGTCTAGCTGACAAAGTTGAAGAGGTAATAAGTTCCATAGAAAATGTATAGCACAGCTAAAGGCTCTGGCACCCATGGTGTTAAGACTGAAGTGAGAAGAGGAGAGCAGCTGAAGCTGAGTAGAGGGCGTGGGAAGGGATGTAAGGATGACGGAGATCTGAAAGATATGGGAGTGCCAAGTCACTGAGAGCTTTGAAACTGAGAAATAAAATCTTGTATTGGAAACACTGAGGGATGGGGAGGCAGTAGTGAAGCTGGATGAGAATAGGTCTAATTTGGCCAGCAGGCTTGGTGCAGGTGATGACTGCAGAATTCTATACCATTTGCATACCATTAGGGGGCGGGGGGGTTTGCAGAACACTAGACCAGCTCAGGATATTTGAGTGTGCGTGGGAGTTTGCCCATTCAGTCGATGTGTGTTTTGTGGACTCGTTGAAAGCATTCAACTGCATCCTTCGTGTTATCCTGTGGGGGTGCTGCGGGAGTAGGGGGTGTCTGGCCCGTTGTTGCAGGCCTTTCAGTCCCTGTAATTTGGACCCATATTGCCTGCAATGAGTCACACTTGTTTCCTGTGAGTGTTGGACTCCACCAGGGCTGCCCTTTGTCACCAATTCTGTTCATAATTTTTATGGACAGAGTTTCTAGGCGTAGCCAAGTGACGGAAGGCTTCCACCTTGGTGGCCTCAGAATCTCATCGCTGCTTTTTGCGGATGATGCGTTCCTGTTGGCTTCATCAGGTGATTGCCTCCAGCTCGCAGTGGAATGGTTTGCAGCCAAGTGTGAGACTTGGCACCTCTAAGTCTGAGGCCATGGTCCTCAGCCAGAAATGGGTGGAGTGCTTACTCCGGTTCAAGGACAAGTTGCCGCCCCAAGTGGAGGAGTTTTAGCACGGAGGGCAGAGAGGACTATAGACAGATGGATTGGGGCTGCATTTGCAGTGATGCAGTTGCTACAATGGTCTATTGTGGGGAAGACGGAGCTGAGTGTGAAAGTGAAGCTGATGATTTACCGATCAATCTACGTCCCTACCCTCACCTATGGTCACGAGCTTTGGGTAGTGACCGAAACAACGAGATTGCGGGTACAAGCGGCAGAAATGAGCTTCCTCTAAAGGGTGAGGAGTGCAGCCATTCGGGAGGGGCTCAGAGTAGAGTTGCTGTTCCTCCACATCGAAAGGAGTCAGTTGAGGTGGTTCAGGCATCTGACTAGCATGCTTCCTGGGCGCCTGTTGGATGAGGTGTTCCAGGCAGAGGACACTCTGGAGAAGTTATATTTCTTAGCTGGCCTGGGAGGGAGGTCTGGGCTTCTCTGCTTAGGCTGCTGGCTCCTTGACCCCGACTCGGAAAAGCGGAAGACAATGGAATGGAAATGTAGTCCTTTGAGCTAGTAAGGATAACTTCACTTTTATTGCCACTGAGTTTTTTTCTTCAGGATCATTATGATTTTCAGTCTTCCTTCCAATTAGTATACAATGGCAAACACTCCCTCTTTTGATTCCTCAACATATTCCATCTGTTCTTCCACCAAGCCCTTGTAATTTTAATTAAAACTCTGCCATAATGGAGCTTTTTTTTGTTCGAACAACAAAGCTTTTCTCCTGCAATATAACTCACTCTCTCTCTCCATGTGTCATTCTTTCTTTTTGTTAATCCAATCATCACTTCGTCTCATATTTACAACTCTGTTTATCTAGATTTTTTTTAACTGTCTACATCTGCTCCAGCGTGTCGTCATCATATAACTGATAACATCCCAGCAACACCTCCATCCTTCCTCCCTTCTTCCTGACAACTTTCTTTCTCTCCATCTTCCCTCTCACACTAACACCCCTCCTGTATTGCTTCATATAGGATGAATGGCCGCAGCAGTTACCCACCATTTTCACCCACTGGCTGTGAAAGGACGGGTCTTTAATAAATGTTTCATGGCTGTGACATCGTCCGGCTCTACTTTATGGGTGTATTTTTTCCCTCCTCAGGCTATTTCACAGTGAAATGTTGCTCCTGTGTCGTATTGGCAGCAATATTTTCTCTGTATAGATCTTGTGGTATGTGGTGCAGTGTGTTGGAAGCATTGATTTTCTTTCCCAAACCTTCCTACATGTCTTTTTGTAGGGGATGTAACGATGCCTCTGGTTGCGTGGTCGTCGATGGATCACCTTTGAGAAGCACCTGGCTTTATATCCAAGAATATCTGTTCTCTTCGTGGATTATCCTTATCTCATGGTGTACTGTAAGTACTACAGTTTGTACTGGGGTGGGAGAATGAGTGTCTACCTCAAACAGTCAACAGGCAATCATCAATTACAGAGGCAAACTACAGATACAGGCACAGCAGGTTTCACACAGGCTGTGTTCGCTCTCTTCTTCAGAAACTTATGTTCTGTTCAATTCCCAGTTCATGATTCTTCACATCCTGCATCTACACCAAATCCTTCTTCCTTTACTGTAGCTATGAGTCTAGTGATAGATGTAAGTATAAAACATTAAGATGAAGGAAATTGCATGCTTCATTGCTGTGCTTTTGGCCTGTGTGGGTACCCAGACTTCACAGAAAAATCCTCAGATGTGGTCTTAGTCACTATAGTGGTGTACTGTGGGCTTTTCACAGAGCCAAGCACAGACAGTTACTGCATGTGTCTATGAAAAGCAGGTATTTACTCAAAGTCAATATTACTGCAATAAAAGAGGTGCACATCACACACGCATTAGATTTGTCAGTCATGAGCAAGTTTCAATAGCTATTTTATGAATGTAAATACAATTTCAAATTAAATCCATATCCTCAAAGGTGTGATCAAATTGTGGATCGAAATTTCACCACAGATTTCAAACTGGTGCAGAAAGCAAACATTAGTTTGTTTTTCAAACACCCCACTTTTCTTGTGGAAGCTCATTAGTGGAGAAGACAGCTGGGTCTCCAGCTATGACAAACTATTTTCAGCTGAAGAGATGACAGTTTCTAAGCCTGCGTCCAGGAGCATCCTCATGGTTTTTAATTAAACAGTCACGAGGTTGCGCACCAAGAATTCATTCCCATTCAGACTGCGCTGCAGCGCTGGTCTACTGTAACCTCCTGAGGCATCAGATTGGAAACAATCTGTGGAGAGGTGGCACATGCCATCATGAGCTGGCACAGATTCCAAACTTATTTTTCCCACACCAATACAATCTTTGCTCATCACCTTCCCCACTTGAAATTTGCCTCCATGTGAGTTTGTCCACATCCAGAATAACAGAAACTCAAGATGAAGCATTGTTGTTTTGGTACTGGAAGAGATCCAGCATGCATCCCAGATATACCAGATGAAAGTATACAAAATATAATTCTGAATGAATGATCTAAAAATAGCATCCACTTTCCATACATTCACAAGCAGATGATCTTACAGTGGTGACTGGCCAAAGTTAATGCTCAAAGTATTAGAGAAAAGTCTCAAATTCCTATAAATCTAATCTTCAAAATGGCTTAATTTTTTTAATTTGTGTGTAACAAAAGCAGATATTTGTTCAATGCTGCAAGAGAGGTGCACATCACATGATGCAATGAGATCTGACAGCCATGAGTAGTTTTGTAATGCAAGATATTTTTATTAAATCAAAATCTTCTAAAATTTTAATAAAAATTTATACAAGATTTAAAGTGACAAAAAGTAATTTAACAATTTTCTTTTTCTCAAATAGGTTTTGCATATTCAATCAAAATTATATTTTAAGAAGCATCTCAAAGTCCTATCTAACTAAACTTTAAAAGGAACTGAACATAAAGGAATTTTGACATTTAAGATTCAAATATTTTATTTGTTTACATATCTGCACTACTAAGCAGTCAATATCTTGAATTTGGCACGTTTCTAGATGGTTTTAGAAAACAGAGCCATCAGGTGTAGAGAGACTTTTTTGCTCCTGCAACTTTGACCTCACTAAGTTAACTGGGGAGCTCTCATAAACTGGTACAAAAGGGCCAAGAAACCCAGGTGGTCTCATTTAGCAGGATTAACCAGCCACCATTTGTGCCAAAAATATCGAACACTTTACTTGAAGATCAGCTGTGTGTTTGCACAACTACAACAAAAAGGCAACACTGAACCTAGAGGTAGTTAACTTATGGCAGCCTGGATAAAACATGTTTGTTTAAATAATATCCTGTCATTTAGCCCCTGCTATTCCTCACCTGTCCACCTGCTGTCCTCTGTGTGTTTCCTCCTGTAATCCATCATCTGATCAGTCGCTTGTCTACACACCAGTATCTCATTTGTCATTGGTCCCTGAAAATACCTTTACCAATAGCAACAAGCCACCTTCTTTCTAATGTTCTCATCTGGACCCTGTTCCAGGGAGCAGGTTTAACTCTGGGTTTGTTAAACCTAAAATGAGGAAACTGTTCCAGAAAGAGAGCTAAGTTCAGCTCTGAGTCAGTTACCGTGGTAATAGACTCTGTGACCCTAACCTGCTCGTTGGCAGGTTTTATCCAACAAACTCTGAGTGTCTCTCTGACTCCGCCCCTCCTGCTGCACCTGAACCACCTGTCTTACACTCTCATTCATTTCCTCCTTCATAAAGTGGCTGTCAGAGCTTCAGAGGAGCGAATTCATCTTCAGACGTTTATGTTTCTACAAGCACTGAAATCCCAGTTAGACGTTAGTTTGTTATTTTTGTACGTAACATGAAGCTTTTACAGTCGTTCACTCGTCAACAGGCTGTAAGGACGGAGACGGCGATGATGTCACGGATTTATAATGAGGCAGCTGCTGCTGTCAGACTGTCAGTCAGTTCCTCTGAAACATTTACTGTAGTTACTGTAGCATCACTGTTACATCACACTGATCTGGATGAAGCTTTACACACAGAACACACTGATCAGTGATCAATGATCGATCACTGGTCGTGCTGTAAAAGCTCACTGATGGAAAAATGTCTGGATCCTGGAGATGATGGGAATGTTTGAGTGAAGATGAGGCTGAAATGATTTTAAGTCTTGGAAACTGAACTAAATGGATTTAAAGTGACTTAAATGTTGCCAACATTTTGAAATTTATGGTGTCTGAAATTCAGAGTATGAATCTCGACATATTTTCCACTGAAGATCACCTAAATCAGTGATCACAGGCTCTATAATGGATCAGCAAAACGTGTCCGAGTCCACCTGCACAGCAAAAGGATCCAAACGGCCAAATTGTCCCATAATTTTTGGATTCTGACTGAAAAGACAAAAGTGGAGAAAAAAAAGAACAAGGACTAAATCTGCTGCTGTAAATGCCTAGAATATGACTCAGGTTTTAACAGCCTGACCTTCATCCAAAAGGATATTCTCTTATCTCCATTGTTATTGTCCACTGAGACTGAAGACCTACTGAATCAAGACCTTCATCCTACAGAATCCGTTTGAAATCCACTCTTTACTTTCTCTAGAGGCCCCAGTTCTCTGCGTTTCCTCCTGTACCTTTGTTCTTTTCAAGACACATTCTCTTATATAATCTCTACAAATGCAGGAACATTTTTAAGCCATTGTGGCTCTGACATTTTTACTCCTGAGTGTGACTTACAGGATGCTCTGACTTCAACAAAGCCCACACACATACCTAATTTCCATCCCACTCACCTATTGTATAGTTGTCCGTGAATAACTAGAGTACAATGGATGTGCTGAACAGCCCCAAATCTTCTTACACATGTAATGCAAAGCATAGCTATATTCATGCTGAAAATATAGCATCATACATCTGTCTAACATCAGCACCACACAATTGGCAATTCTTCAAAATTCTATTTAAAATGTAATTTCCTTTTTGTCACTGAAGTGATAGCATCTCTTAACACAGCTGACCCAGACTGCTGAGCAGAAGAAAAAAGAATGCTTCTTATCATTTTTTATCTCTCTAGTGTAAAGCTGAATGTTCACACTGATGTATATATATATATATATATATATATATATATATATATATATATATATATATATATATATATATATATATATATATATATATATATATATATACACACACACACAGTTCATACAAAGACAGTATACTGAATTGAATACAAATACTTTAAATATTTGAATGGGTGTTTAATTTGCAATGCGAAATTAACAGTAAATTGTCATCTACACATCATTTCAAAACCATTTTACATCGTTAGCAGATACCACAGACAGTATGATGTCAAGACATGGAAACCAAAGCATCCTGATTGGAAATCTGTGGATTTCCATAATGTCAAAGATGGCTGTTATCTATGGAGAGAAAATTGACTCAAAATATCTGTGTGTCTGTAATGCTGGATTTGTGCGTAACTTGCTGGATTTGTAATTTTTTGTAATACACGAATCACCTGATACACACAAACGAAACTAAAGTTACGCACGAATCTCCTGACACACACGCACAAAACGACGGTTACGAGTGCACAAAGTTTTTGAGACACATTTCACGCTTCTGGAGAGTTCCCAGATTCGTGTGTAACTTGGTGCGTTTAAATACCACTGAACTTATTTCACTCTATACTTGTGCCGAAGTGGCAAAGATGATTTTCTGTGGAAGATGGGATACCTCAGCACCCTTTAGTTATAACACATACACCTACATCTACTTTTTAATATTCTAAGACTATTGATATTTGTGAGCTGTGCAAATGTAATTACTTGGTTAAAAGAAACAACCACTAGGTGGTGCAATGCTTCTCTGGCTGGGAAAACAGCCAGTCAAACTCTGAGAGGCACGAAGGAAGAGTAGGAGATGGTTATGGCGGGTCATCACGGTGGTCTACCCTCAGAAGTCATTTAAAGTTCAAACCTGAACACTTTGCTATCCGATAATAAAAATAATCTAAAAATAGTATTTTTAGATTATTTCAGATTGCGTTTTATGTGTCAAGTAGTCTCTGGAGCTTGAAAAAGGCGACTGGACTTCTTTTTGTTTCTTGAAGACGTTTCACCTCTCATCCGAAAGGCTTCTTCAGTTCTCAACCAAATGGTGGAGAGACCCAGGTATTTAAACCCCTGTGGGCGTAGTCCCCTGGAGGTGGTTATGACCCTCTATTGATCATGTGCTTGAACACATGTGCCCAGGTGTGAAGGGGGCGTGGGTCATATTTAATCAGTGGTTTCAGTTGAAACCAATTTAGGACTCCGCTCCATTGTTTCCTGTGGCCTATTGAGGTCACTGGAACAAAGGTGTGAATGGGGGTTGAGACGTCTGGGAAGGGAGCTCAGGACAGCACTGTAAGCGGGGGAAAGTTGGTGACGTAATCCACCTCCTCTGTTCAATGATGGTTGTTCACAGTGGACATAGATGGCTTCTTTCACTCCTCTTTCAAACCATCTGTTTTCCCTGTCCAAAATGTGGACATTGGCATCCTCAAAAGAGTGCCCTTTTTCCTTCAGATGCAGATGTACTGCTGAATCTTGTCCTGTCGAGGTGGCTCTTCTATGTTGTGCCATTCGTTTGTGAAGAGGCTGTTTGGTTTCACCAACTTTCACCCGCTTACAGTGCTGTCCTGAGCTCCCTTCCCAGACGTCTCAACCCCCATTCACACCTTTGTTCCAGTGACCTCAATAGGCCACAGGAAACAATGGAGCGGAGTCCTAAATTGGTTTCAACTGAAACCACTGATTAAATATGACCCACGCCCCCTTCACACCTGGGCACATGTGTTCAAGCACATGATCAATAGAGGGTCATAACCACCTCCAGGGGACTACGCCCACAGGGGTTTAAATACCTGGGTCTCTCCACCATTTGGTTGAGAACTGAAGAAGCCTTTCGGATGAGAGGTGAAACGTCTTCAAGAAACAAAAAGAAGTCCAGTCGCCTTTTTCAAGCTCCAGAGACTACTATGACCTGGATGACTGAGAATCTACACAGACATATGTGTCAAGTAGTTTGATATAGTTCTCCATGCATTTCTCTGTTAGCTAGAACTCATCTTTATGTGAGCTAAGCTACTTTAGCTGTTGGTAGCTAATACAGTACATTCCAGATCTATGAAAGGTATCTCTAAATTTATCTCCAAGCTCGGATATTTTTATGATGTCGACCAGCATTTAGGCTTGAACCCCATTCACTGATCATTTTTAGGAATCCCCCCATATATATACTGTTAACAAATGTACATGAGGTATCCCATCTTCCACAGAAAATCGTCTTTGCCACTTCGGCACAAGTATAGAGTGAAATAAGTTAAGCGGAAAAAAACACTAGACCCCGAACAAAACTCAGATGACCCAGCTTTGCACCAGCATTTAAACGCACCAAGTTATGCACGAATCTGGGAGCTCTCCGGGAGCGTGAAATGTGTCTCAAAAACTTGCATTCGTAACCGTCGTTTTGTGCATGTGTATCAGGTGATTCGTGCTTAACTTTAGTTTTGTCCGTGTGTATCAGGTGATTCGTGTATTACAAAAAATTACAAATCCAGCAAGTCATGCACAAATCCTGCATTACAGACACACACATATTTTGAGTCAATTTTCTCTCCATAGTTATCCCACCCCTCACCCCAAAGAGCCAATCAGAAGTGGAACCTGGAAACATTGTTGCACTGATATGTGCACACACTTGGATTTCCTGAGTTTCAGCTGCGTGGTAGCAGACACACCTGCTCATTATTGTAGTAAAGATGTAGTTTGTTAACCCAGCTCGCAAAAGGCAAGATGCACTCTGCACAGGCTGCCACTCTATCACAGCACTAACACATAGAGATAGTCAGTCATTCACACACATATTCACACCTATGGCCACTTTAGAATTGCCAACAGAATGAACCCATGCTTGTCTTTGGAAGAAGTCAGAGCACCAGAACCCATGCAGGCATAGGGAAACATACTTACTCCTGGGCTCAAATCTAGTCAACCTGCGGATTCAAGCCCAGAACCTTCTAGCTGTGAGGCAGCAGTGTTAACCACTGTACCACCATGCTGCCTGTGTTTGCCCCCCAATTTATTTTGACCTGCAGAGTCCTGCAGGACTGAAGAAAACAATATTAACATAATTTTTTTTTTTTTTTCAAATTGAGTACAGTTGGGTACATGATTTGTAAAGTTTTGGGGCCTAGCTATGTTTTTTGGACCTGAATGTGACACTGTAAAGAAGACGTATTTCATTACTTGTTAAAAATATGAAATTACAGAGTGATTTGTATTTTGTTTTAGGTATTAGATTTCTGGGCATATTTGCAGTTTAGTTAGCACTCAGCACTTTTTGGCACATTAAGAAACATACATTCACATGAGAACTCCTAATATTTACTGATTATTTATTGAACATTTTAATTATTTGTGAGGTTCTGTTTTTAAGCCACTTGAGCAGCTACTCAGTGTATAGACCCTTTTACTGTTTGTAAACAATGATGACATACGTAGCGATGAGCACGCATTTTGGAAACGGAAGTACGGCGGAGTTCAATAGCGTTTCAATCTATGAGAAGGGATTATCAATGAAAGATCATGAAAACTACCTGCAAAAATTAATTTTGACCACCAGCAACCGACTCCGATCCCTGTGGTACGTTAGCATGTGGCCCAATATCCCTGGGCGGATATTTACGTGTATTTGGTGGAGAAACCCAGCTTATACACCGGAGAGAAGTTGCAGCACATGTAAGTCACTGGATGCTTACAATTATGTTGAGTTTTCCGGCTGCAGATATTATTGATTTACAATGAAAAAAATATATATATACAGTGAGACTGGCTCAACAATTCATATTTGAATCTGCTCAGACTTTTGACTGGCACTGCATTTTGTAATCTATAGTGCGATTAAATATTAATTTAAGAATCAGGACTCTCTGAGTCCAGCAATGCCTCACCTGTAAATAGCCACACTACAGTTTAAAAGCCAAATAGCCTACCAGCTAATGCTGTTTACTTTAGACACCTGACATCCCGGTATAAACAACAGAAGATGAATAACTTAAAATGGGCGCTTCAAACGTGAGCATTTCTGATCCTCTCCTCAGTCCTGATCGTGTCCTCAGTCCAATTTTTATCAATATATTTGATGGCTTGTAACCACAGACGGTACAACTTCAGCCCACTTTTGGTAGCGTACAAAGCCAAACGACATTTTGATCCTGATATTGCTTTTAAATCGTGTTTAAACCTGCACAGTCTCCTAATTCATATTGATTTGAATGGAGTAGCAGTTCACTTCCGTTGCCAAAATGCTCGCGCATCCTTTGATGACGTAGGCTGTAAAAGGGTCTATTGTGGTCAGATGCTGTAAGACAGAGATGGTGTTAGCCACAAATGTAATTCATTAAGATGGCACCTGTGTTTGGCCTTGCCGCTCTTGTCTCTCACTGGTGCAGTCGTACATTGCTGCTAGTCCTTGTTTGCAATGCTATTTTTTCATATATAATGTGTCTGCTGCTCGAATCTATGATTGAGGCACACTGCTATACATTAAGGATTCAACGGAGAGCTGTGACAGCTTCAGGAAAGTTTTTCCACCTCCCCTTAATTACTTTCCCACTGCCAAGGAGCCGGTGCTCGTGCTAAGAATGGGCCCGCGTTTCTGTGAACTGCTCCTTTACGTATGAGTGTGGGCGGGTCCTCGTCTGGACACGGAAGCCGAAGCACACAAACGTGGGAGAACATGCTCCCCTTTCTTGTGCTGCAAATACGTTTTACGGTCCAAACCAAACAACTGCAGCATCTGTGTGCAGCACAGAGGTAAACACAGACAGCGATTAGAGCAAGACGACAAGTACACACTTTGTGTCCTTTTATCTGTGATATGAACTGATACAAAGCAGCAAGTTCAGCCTTAGAGCCCAACCTAATTCACAGCCCTGAAAATGGCTTCGCTTTTCTCATGTAATATGGTAGAAAACTTGATGTTGAGATGGCAGAGTCACGCCCTTCTGCCGCTTTCATCACGCGTTCTTGGTTCAAGACCAGCTAGTTTGCAGGGCAGGTGTTGAACCCGTTTTTCAGCCAAGCACCGAGTGCTTCCGCGGTGGAAAACCCACCTAACGGTTTAAATAAAGGCAACCCTGTTGGTGGGAAAGAGGCTCTTGTGTGTTCCTCACCTGAGTTACCGCTACAGCGTACAACCCACGGGACTCTTAATCCCAAGAAGCGAAAAAGAGGAATCAGGGGTGGCATCCAGGTGAAACAGAGAAAATACCAGAGGCTAGCTTCTTGGCTGTGGAGAGACTCCCGGTACCTGTGACCAGTTCCTCTCTTGTCATTTGGCGTGGAACCTGCCCCGCCGTCTGTGGCCTGGGCTCTGTGGCTCGATGCAGGTCTCGCCTGGTTTGGGATTTACCACCCTGCACGGAGGGCGTACCGGTGTGCACAAAAAAAGAACGGGGAAGGGGGGGGGGTTACATTGATGCAAAAAACTTCATAAATGGTTGCCATTTAGTGTAGAATTTATTCAAATTTCCATTATTTGTATATCTAATTTTCTCCACTTTCAGAAAAGACATGACCTCATTAATCCACTTAGTGCTAGATGGTGCTGCAGCTGATTTCCAGTTGCAAAGGAGGTGATGTTTAGCGGTTACAGAGGTAAAGGCTATTACTTCCAACTCTCTCGCAGAGTATCGACTATATTGCTCCGGAAGACCAAAAATACCAATGTGAGCTGAGGTGTCAATGGTTCTCGCGAGTACAGCAGACCTGGTGTGAAAGTAAATTTGCCAAAAATCTGTCAGAGCGGAACAGGAGAAGAACATATGAGTAAGATTGCAGGGCGAACTTCCACATCGGTCGCAAACATCTACCGTATTTGGGAAGATATGTGCCAGCTTGGTTTTTGAGTAATGACATCTGAAAACTACTTTAAACTGAATCAAACTTAGGTAGGCACATATAGAGGTTTTATGAATGGTTTCAGGGCAGTTTACCACCAGTGTACATCAAAAACCAACCCTAATTCACGCTCCCAAGCTTTCTTGATATTTGTAGTTAAACAATCATCATATGACTGAATCAAGCTATAAATCCTTGATATTAGCGACCTTTGCGAGGGATTCAGTTGTAAAAGTTCGCCCCACGGTTGCTCAGTTGGTAGGTGAGGAAAATTAGGAAATAAGAACTTTGTACATGCCCTTGCCTGGAAGTATCTAAAAAGATGAAAAGGTGGAAGATTGAATTCAGAAGCCAGATCTGTGAAAGAGCAAAATAACCCTTCCTTATAAAGATCCTTAAAACATTTTAGTCCCTTACCATGCCATATGGAGAAAGTGGGGTCGTTAATGGAGGGTGTAAAAGTGGGGCTGTAAATTTAAACTGTTTCCTGAACTGGTACCATATTCTGAGAGTATCTGAAACTACACGGTTACTAGTTAGGCCAGAGGGGTTTTCAGAGGTTGGTCCTGTTAATAAAGCCAGAAGTGAGGCAGAAGCGCATGACTGTGCTTCTAGTTGACACCAAGGTATATTAATTGAATTAGACCAGAAAAGGATTTTAGTTATGTTGGCTGCCCAGTAGTAAAATTGAAAATTAGGTAATCAGAGACCACTGTAGAACTTGCTATTCTGAAGTATTTTCTGCCTAACTCTGAGTGTTTTGCCATTCCACAAAAAATGACAGATAGCTGAATCTAATGATTTGAATAAACTTTTTGGTGAAAAAAACAGGTAGACATTGAAACAGAAACAAAAATTTTGGCAAGATGTTCATCTTAACCGTGTGTATTCTTCCAATCAAGGAGAGAGGGAGGGAACCCCATTTTTGAAAGTCTTTTTTAATGTCAGCAAAAAGTGGGAGAAAGTTATTAGAGTAAAGAGACTTAAAAGATCTAGTTATGTTGACCCCAAGATACCTAAACCCCGAAGGGCACAGCTTAAAGGCAATATCATATTGGGATAGCTGCATAGCTAAGTGGTTAACAGGGTAACATTCGCTCTTGACAACATTATATCCTGAGAACTGGCCAAATCTGTCAAAAAATGAAACAATTGTGGGACAAGTTCCTACCGGATTTGAGACATACAGAAGTAGGTCATCTGCATACAAAGACAGCTTGAGTTCTGTATGAGTCCTGACAATCCCATTAAAAAATAGAAATTCTTAAAAAGATAGACAAAGGTTCTATAGCAAGTGCAAACAAGAGGGGGGACAGGGGACAGCCCTGCCTACAACCTCTATTTAATAAGAAGTATCCAGATTGATTGCTATTAGTTATAATATTGGCACAGGGGGATGTATAAAGAAGAATATGTATAAAGATATAAAATAGTTACCGAAACCAAATTTAGTTAAAACAGCAAACAAGTAGCTCCATTCAACCCGATCAAATGCCTTTTCAGCATGGACTAATATTACAACTTCAGGTGCAGCTGTTGTTTCTTTTGAGAAAATAACATTTAACAAGGTGCGAACATTTTAATAAAGATGGCGCCCTTTTATGAAGCCAGTCTGTTCCTTAGAAATAATTGTTGAGAGGGCTTGATCGAGTTGGTGAGCCAGGGCCTTAGCAAGAATCTTTGTATCTACGTTCATTAAAGAGATTGGTCTGTAGGAGGAACAGAGATCAGGATTCTTACCCTTCTTTAAGAAAACACTGATAGAGGCCTGTCTAAGTGAGGGGGGGGGGGCAAACTAACTGAGAGAGACTCAACATAAACAGAATGAAGTAATGGAATAAGTTTGGCTTGGAATGCTTTTAAAAATTCAACTGGGAACCCATCAGGTCCTGGAGCTTTGTTATTTTGCATACCTTGTAGGGCAGCATTTAACTCTTGGGCAGTTAGTACAGATTCTAATTGATTAGTCAATTCAGAGTTTAAGGAGGGAAACTGAAGTCCATCTAGAAACATATGCATGTCAGCTAAATCAGATGAGAGTTCAGACTTACACAAGGATTCGTAAAAAGATGAAAAAGATCTTCCTGCAGGGTCCCCAATCCATCTTTAATGCGAGGTATTAAACATGACGCTGCTTGACGACTTAACTGGTGAGCTAGTAATCTACTGGGCTTATCGCCATGTTCGTAATACCTAGCTCGCGAATGAAGTAATAGGTGCTCTGCCTCATAAGTTGTGATAATATCCAGCTCAGTTTGTAAGACCACGCGGTGCTTTAAAAGATCGTCAGATGGGGCAATTGCAAGCTGTTGGTCCACCAGATCTAACTCAGAAGAGAGCTTCTGAACGTTTGATATCCTCAATTTTGTCACATGTGTTGAATATGAAATGATCTGACCCCATAGATATGCTTTTAAAGAATCCCATAATAGCGCCCTGGAGATCGGTTCTGAATCAGTGTAATTAAAGGTAATGAAATCCTCTATTGCGTCTGTAATAAATTTGAGAAATTTACCATCCGACAGAAGTGAAGTATTAAATCGCCAATGAGAGGGGTAACGAGGTCCGGGTGAAATTTGAACATCAAGGGAGACAGGAGCATGTTCTGAGATAATAATTGGATGATATGAAACATTTGACACTTTTGAAATGAGTTTGGCATCTACAAAGAAATAGCATCACACTTGAGCATCACTCCAAACAGCTGGTTCGGAATTGGTTTTATCATTTAAAGAATATCTCAAAACTATATTCTTCATCCCGAGCTCTTAGATCATCAGGTCAAAGGTTACTGTTCGTCCCTCGCACTCATTTCAAAACTCGAGGGGATTGGGCTTTTGGGGCTGTGGCACCAAGGTTGTGGAATTCTCTTCCACTGTCTTTATGCTGTACAGACTCCACTGACTGTTTTAAAAAGCAGCTGAAGACATTTTTATACAGACAAGCTTTTAATTAACATGTTATACTGTATTCTGTTGTTTTATATTGTTATACTTTTATTTTTGTTTTTTGTTGTGAAGCACTTTGTGAGTTTTATCTGTGATAAGTGCTATATAAATAAATTTTACTTACTTACTATTATCACGGGGTTAAGAAAAATGTGGGTAATTAACTTATGAAGTTATTGTGAATATGGATGCTGATTTAGTGCATGTGGGTAGTGAATAGTGATGGCAGTCAGACACTGAAGCTTGGATATGTGCTTTGAACCTTGGGCTTACAACTCCATAGAAGCACTGCTTTGAAGCTTGCTTTGGGTTGAAAAAAAATCATCTGACATATGACGTCCGAACCAGCCACAGCTTCATTCCCTGAATGAGTCACCTACAGGTTCGCGGTCCAGGTGGGTGATTCACTGATCGCCACATCTCGTTACGAGCAACAAAGAAACCGAATCAATGCAGAAACAACTGAAAAAATAACATGGTGCAATAAAAATTGTTGAGTGTTCCCCATCCCACAAAATCACCCCCTGCCATAGTTACACATGCACACCTAATTTATGCTATGTTTTCCCAGCACACTCTGCTCAATAGCACAACAATTGCAACCATCCATCTTTATTTGTAAATAGAACATTATATCATGATATTATAACGTGTGTGCCTCAAAGAATGCAAAGCTGCTTCAGAACAAAAGGTATTTTCTGTAATTGAAGTTTCGAGTAATGAACCCAGTTTTGAAATAATTGGCTCAAGTGCTTCAGTGCTTCACAAAAGCTTCATTTGCCAATCACTACAGGTGGGTAGGGATGGGACGCTTGATACCTTTCAAGACTGTGTCAAGCTTTGGAAGCGCAGAGGTTACGAAACACTGCTCCAAAATGCGGTTCAAAACAGCCGCATCACGTGACCGACCCCTGCTGTTTCCAGGCGACCGAGGCGCCAGGATTCCCTTTTTTCGTTTTGTTTTGTTTTGTTTTGTTTTAATGAACCTGTCATTTTGGGCTACAATATAATTAGCTAAGACACCTGGGTCAAGTGATGGATTTTTAATTAATAGTTTAATTATTGCTACCTTAAAAGCATGTGGTACATAACCAACTAATAAAGACAGATCGATCGTATTTAAGATCAAAGCATTAATTAATGGTAGGACTTCTTTGAGCTCCTTTGAGATGGTTAGGAAATGTTTTTTTCTCTAACAGTTAAAATTTTATTTGTGAAGAAATTCATGAAGTCATTTCTAGTTAAATGAATACTCAGCTCAACAGAGCTCTGACTCTTTGTCAGCCAGGCTACAGTGCTGCAAAGAATGAGATGCCATTCCCTCTCCAGCTTACGGGTTATCTGCTTTAAGCTGTGTGTTTGTGAATTATACCACAGAGTCAGGCACTTCTGCTTTGAAGCTTTCCTTTTCAGGGGAGCCACAGTATCCAAAGTCCTTTCAGAAAGACTTCTACTGTAATAAAACCTATTCCCCACTGCTGTGTAATCCATTAAAGTAAATGTAAATGTTACTCAGAAATGATCAGACAGGAGGGGGCTTTCAGGGAATACTGGTAAGTCTTCAGTTTCTATACCATATGTCAGGACAAGATCCAGAGTATGATTGTGGTGGGTGGGCTCCTTTACATTTTGAGAGAAGCCAATTGAATCTAATAATAGATTAAATGCAGTGTTGAGGCTGTCATTTTCAGCATCTACATGGATGTTAAAATCACCCACTATAAATATTTTATCTGAACTGAGCACTAAATCGGATAAAAAGTCTGAGAAATCAGACAGAAACTCTGAGTAAGGACCAGGTGGACGATAGATAATAACAAATAAAACAGGTTTTTGAGTTTCCCAATTAGGATGGACAAGACTAAGAGTCAGGCTTTCAAAATAATTAAAACTTTGTCTGGGTCTCTGATTAATTAATAACCTGGAGTGGAAGATTGCTGCTACTCCTCCTCCTCGACCTGTGCTTCGAGCATTCTGACAGTTACTGTGACTCGGGGTGTTGATTCATTTAAACTAACATATTCATCCTGCTGTAACCAGGTTTCTGTAAGGCAGAAGAAATCAATACATTGATCAATTATTAAATCATTTACTAACAGGGACTTGGAAGAGAGAGACCTAATGTTTAATAATCCACATTTAATTGTTTTATTCTTTGGTGCAGTTGATGAAGCTATATTATTTATTGTTTTTGAATTTTTATGCTTAAATAGCTTTTTGCTGATTTGTTTTTTGGTGGTCTGGGAGCAGGCACCGACTCTATGGGGATGGGGTTTTGGGGGGATGGCAGGAGGAGAGAAGCTGCAGAGAGGCGTGTAAGACTGCAACTCTGCTTCCTGGTCTCAACCCTGGGTAGTCAGGTTTTAGGAGGGTTAATAAATTTGGCCAGATTTCTAGAAATGAGAGCTGCTCCATCCAAAGTGGGATGGATGCCGTCTCTCCTAACAAGACCAGGTTTTCCTCAGAAAAGTTCCCAATTATCTATGAAGCCCACATCATTTTTTGGACACCACTCAGACAGACAGCGATTCAAGGAGAACATGCGGCTAAACATGTCGCTCCTGGTCTGATTGGGGAGGGGCCCAGAGAAAACTACAGAGTCCGACATTGTTTTTGCAAAGTTACACACCGAGTCAATATTAATTTTAGTGACCTCCGATTGGCGTAACCAGATGTCATTACTGATGACGTTAATAACAATCTTACCAAATCTACGATTAGCCTTAGCCAGCAGTTTCAAATTTCCATGAATGTCGCCTGCTCTGGCCCCTGGAAGACATTTGACTATGGTCGCCCGTGTCTCAAGCTTCACGTTTCTCAAAACAGAGACATTATAAATCAATCTCATACATTCTGTATAATGGCATTCTATTCTATTCTAAAGGAGGCAAGCAAATAAAAAAGTATGTTCAAACTGAAACTAGCATATCAAACATTAACTTCATCATTTCTTTTGAATAAATTATACCATAAATAAGGGTAAGCTAATAAGGTGAAATCAGTCTACTTCATTTAAAATAAATGAATAAATTTGCTCTGAATCCAAAACTGAATACTGCTTTGAGGTGTTATTAGAACACCTCAAAGCGGTATTCTTTGAACATAAAGCTGTACATTATGTACAGCTTTGTTATGTTTGTCAAATACCTGGTGAAGCATAAACACATCCTTAAGCACTTAATGCCACATGTAGCATTGAAAAAAGCAGTCAGTTCAAAGTGCTATATATTTATACATTCAAAACAAACTGATAAAGCATAACACATTATGATATTACAAAAATAAATATTAAAATATAACGTGTTTAAAACCAATGGAAATTATGCCATAGTATTATACTGGTGCAGCATGTGTGATAATTTGTTTAGCAGAAATTTACATATTTATTTAAGAAGTGTAACATAAAAATGTTGTGTAGTCAAAGGGTGCAAGGCCTTCTGTTTGACTCAGCAGTAAAAATTACAGCCACACTCACACGTCTGTGTATGTTCTCATCATAATGGAAACAGACATTACATTCATCACAAAGTTCATATAGGGAGTGGAGACACGGCAATAGTGAGAACACTGAAATGAGGCTGAGAGAGGTTTGATGTCTCTGCTCTGAACTGAAGTGTGTCATTTATTCATCTAGAGGAGCCTGTACATCAACAACAAGCTATGGCTCATTCTTAGTGTACACAATGAGTCAGTGTGTGTGAGTGTGTCAAGGGGGATGAAGGGGAGCCCTGTGGGGCACTTCTTGCTGTTCAGTTTAACAAGGTGGCACTGGAGCTGAAAAATCTTATGCATCCTAAAAAAGCATTTTCCCCACAGAAGGTCATTAGACAAAGCATTCCTCTGTAACTGTTCATGAGACAGGTCCAGGAAATACCTTCCATATTAGCAACTTGTCATTTCTTCCTTTGAATTTGTCTTGAATTTTTTAAAGGTTCTAAATATTACTCTGTGCTGTCTCTAATATAATTTTTCATGTATGTGTGTGCATAGATCAATGATTTGTCAGGTATTATATGGCTTGCTTGCTTTCTGTGAACGGCTCCATGCCATCTAATGATAAATTCTCCTCAGATCCTAAAAAAATTATACTTTAAATAACATAATGCCACATATATTACACCTTTATAACAATGCTGAACTAATGTGCTCCATGCTCAGTATTTCATTCCCCATCCCCTCGTGTCCATTTGCTCCTGACTCCTCCTTTCTTTCTAAATCACTGGTTGAACTGGGTAATGTGTTAGGAATGAAAGGATGCCACATCATTTAATGGAAATGAAAGTTATTAACTTACAGAGGGGCTGAATTAAAAGACACCCCAAAAATAAAGTGAAAAAATGCTGCAGCAGGCTAGTCCATTTTGCCAAAATTTCATTGCAGCAATTTAAAATGGTATCTGATATGCTTGTATGCATGTCTGACAACTCTGATTTATGTACTCAGAATTGTCTCAGAGATGTTCTAAAACCACATGTCTTAGCCCAAAACCTGAGCCGTGATTGAATGATATTACTTATGCTGCCAGACAAGAATGCGGGAAAGCAGAACACAAATGGAAGAAGGATAAGCTACAGGTGTCTTATGATGTTGGCATAATTATCAAAGAGCTGTAAAAAGCTGTAAAGGCTGAAAAAACTAAGCATTTTACTGATATTATTTTGAATATTTCTCACAAACATCACGTTCTGTTGAATGTGAAGATGTGTTCTCCAGTACACAACTTCTAATGTTTCTTCAGCCGCTTGCAAAAAATTTCTCCACAATTTTGTGGTTAAGTGTACCACGATCCAAGCAAACGCTGGCCTCTTCTGTTTCAGTTACATGCTCTGCTGTCTTTATTAGATTTAAACCTCTGTCCTTCCTTTTTCTTAAGAAAATCGTTGCTAACCTGAAGCTGTTATCCTGTCCTACCGATATTGTCCCATGTTGCTTATTCAGGGAAGTTTGGGACGCTATCGGGCTCATATTCAATCTATCATAAACAGTAGCCTTGTCTCTGGTGTTGTTCCTTCATATTTTAAGCAAGGAGTGGTGCAGCCTTTGATTAAAAAACTAATTTTGACACCTCAGTCTTCTCCAGTTTTTGCCCAAGCTCTAAAATCCCCTTTTGTTTCAAAGATTTTAGAGAATGTGGTTGTTTTTCAGCTTCAACATTTTTTAGATATGCATGGGATTCTTGAGGTGTTCCAGTCTGGTTTTAAGGCATTTAACAGCACAGAATCGTCTCTCTTAAGAGTTTTTAATGATGTTTGATTAGCTACTGACTCTGGGGATTCTGCTATTTTAATGCTTTTAGATCTAACAGCTGCCTTTGACACTGTCAACCACAGTATTCTTATTTCTTGTCTCAAACACTGTGTGTGGGTAAAAGGAACAGTTTTGGAGTGGTTTAGCTCATACTTGTCAGAGAGAAGTTTTAGAGTCAGTTTTGGAGGCACAACTTCTTCCTCTGCACCGCTCCTATGTGGAGTTACACAGGGTTCTGTTCTGGGGCCAATTCTTTTCTCTTTGTAATTAGTGTTTGGTGGTATATAAGTGGTATATAGACAGCTGACACAATAACAACAGAAAACTCCTGTGGCAGGTAGAGTGGTCTGCATTTGACAGGTAGAAACTCTAGATCCGGTGTGCACTGACGATCTATAGTGGTGGCATTTGTGCACCAGCTGTTATTCACATAAATACAGAAGCCACCACCGAGGCGGTTTATTGGGATCTTTCTGATTTTGAAAAATGAAGCCATTGTCAACCAGGTGCTTTCCAGATGGTATTGCATGGTGGACCAAAATCTGATGGTACTTTTTTGCAGTCATAATTCCATCAATTTTGACAAGGTCTCCAACACCACAACCACTGGCTGAAATGCAGCCCTAAACCATGACAGAGCCTCAAACATGTTTTACCTCCTTTGTACATACTGAGTTATTTGAACCAAAAATTTCACATTTGGATTCATCACGCCATAAGACTCATAGCCACTGATTATCAGTCCAGTTCTTGTGTAATTTGGTATATATAATCCTTTTCTTAGTTTCCCTTTCTTAAGAATGGCTTCTTTACAGCCACCTTGGATAAGCAGAATGCCCAAATGCATCTCTCAGGTCCTGTGTTAGGTCGTTACAATTTTTTTTCCTGTTTCTTAAGAACATGATTTTGGGATATTGTTCATTTACTGTAGAGAGTTTTTTTTTTCCTTTTTTTTTAAGGTCTGACATTTCTTTCTTTGTCCTCCACTTGTCCAGTTTCATCAAGTTTTTAAGGACACACTACACACCAAGGTATGCCACGTTTTCAGTTAATAGTTCTTTGGGAATCACCTTGTTGGTGCAAAAATACCATTTTATGCCTCTCAAACTATCTTATCTTTGGCTTTTTTGTAGATTCAGCTAAAGAAATTGGAATAAATGTGGTTTTGCAGCAGGCTGCTCGCAACAATGTGCCTAAAGATGCAATTTAAAATTGGTGCTTTGCCGAGTTGTCTGTTGGGTGCAGGCACTATACTGGTTTATCCCTTGAGTTAGGTGCCTTTTATATGCTCAAATCATTCATAGGTCAGAGTTAAGTGGCTTAACAAAACATAAGATTCCTCTGAAAACGGTCAGGTACAAGGACTAAACTGAAACTATAAGCAGCCAATGCCCAAAGAAAACTTCGAGAGACCTCCAGAAAGCCTGGAGAACTATTGTGCAAGACCACTTTAATAAAACTGCATGAACGTCTGGCCCCTTGAAAGCAAAATATAAAGAAATGAGGGGTGGCTTGAGACTTTAGCACAGTACTGTAGTTTGAAAAATCAAGCAAAACATGAGGTTGAATAGAGTGTACACAGTATAAAAGTTGGACAACACATGGTCTACTATTCAATATTCTTATGAAAGACTTGATGAGGTCAGAGGCACCATGATCCAGTTTAATTTGCAATAAGTTTCTCAGTGCCTTGTAAAACCTGCTGATGTAATGATGAATTCTGGATAATGTTCTACCATTAAAAAAATCTATTAAGCCTTAATTATGAAATATTTACCTATATTTAAGTCCTAACGTTTACTGTAAAGCACTATCACTCCATAAACTCCACTTATTACCTCGCTTTTATGGGATTTTACATTATGTATATGATTATATAACCATTTGTTTAAAAATGATTGAATAAAGAGGACAAGAGCTAAGTGATGTAAAGTGAATAAAAATGTTTACAAAAGAGGAATGTCTGAAGCCATACAAAGGAGCAAATGAAGCCAGAATGAATTTAAAAGAAAACAGAGGGAGGGGTGGAAAAAAGATGATGATAACAGGGAGGAAGGAGGGGAGTGGCATGCATGAAGGGAAAAGGAGAAAAACGTGGAGGGTGGAGGAGAGAGCGAAAGGGATCAAAGTACACTGGGATGGAGGCAAGGACAGCAGAGAGACTGTTCTCATATGCATTACATCTTTTTTTCATTAGTTCCAAAAAGGTGTAGAGTGTGAGGTGATACGAGGTGGGGTGTGAGTATTGTTTTGAGGAGGATGGATACTGCAAGGAGAGGTAATGTGGAATGAGAGCGGCTGAAGTGGAGGTGTGTTTGTGTTGTTTTGAAAAAGATGAGTGGATGTGGATTGTAACAGGGCCACATGGAGTGTGTGCATGCATGTGTGTGTGTGTGTGTGTATCATCTAAAAAATCATTTTGCAGGTCTTAGCAACATATTTGTATGATACATGTATTTCTGGCTGTTGTGACCATTTGCAGTGTTTCAGGCTTTAGAAAACGTTCCTCCCCTCGATAGTTAGAATTTAGGAAAATAAGTGTAAACCTGCCATCATCTGTAATTACTTAATAATATATTATTGATCAGCCGCAATTATACGGCAGCAGTGCAACACATACAATCTTCACATACACGTTCAGAGCTTTATTAAGTGTTCACAACTAACTTGAAAATAGAGAAAACTGTGTTCTCAGAGACTTGATTGAGGTCTGATTGTTGGCAGCAGAAGGGCTGGTCTGAACATGTCTGAATCTGCTGATCTCCTGGATTTTTATCAAAACAGTCTGTAGTTTGCTGAGAATATTAAAAAACAACAATAACTCTCCAGTGAATGGCAGTGCTGTGGATGGAAATGCCTGGTTGATGATCGAAGTCAGAGCAGAATGAAACACAGTGCTCATCCAAAACAACCGAAAACCATGTTGAGTGTCTTACCTGTCGGCCAATAACAGAAACTTGAGGCTGCATTCAAAACAGGCTCATGAAAACCGGACAGACTGAAAAATGTAGCCTGGTCTGAATCTCCATTTCTGCTGATGCTTCAGGTGGTAGGTACAGAATTTGGCATTAACAACATGAAATTGTGGGACCTATTTTAAATAATCCAATGTAATGCTGTAGGTAATGTTTTTTTTTGTTGTTGTTTTTTGACAGTAAATTAAATTGAGGCAACACCTTTGAATCTTTCTCATTTTATTTCATGAAACAACTTAAAGAGGGACCCACTCGTATAACACTGCTCCATACAGCTACTACAGAACATAAACTTGGGAGTGGATCAGCATTCCTTTGTTATAACCTTGACAACAATAGTGTGAATTTTTCCTTAATTACACCATTAATGTGGTGGTATTTGTGTCCCTAATTATTTATGAAATCTATACGAAAAGTAAGCAACCAACGGCCCATATTGGTTTCTTTTTCTCTGTGTCTTCCTGTTGTTTGCATGGATTGTTCTTTGTGCAGCTTTAAGATAAGTTCTTGTTTTATTTTGAAGGCTAGTTACTCAGGTGTTCGGTGTTTTTGTTACCTTCCTTTTCCCTGCACTCATGAGTTCACCTGGGCCTGATAAGCCCTGTCCCTGAAGTGTGTTCTTTAGTCTGCACATTCCCCTTCAGTCTTTGTCAACACCTTTCTCTGCTGTTCCTGAGTCTCCCTTATTTTCCTTCTCCTCGCTCCCTGCCTTTGGTCGTTCCTATTGCTTTTTGGATTATTATTATTATTATTATTATTATTATTATTATTATTATTATTATTATTATTATTATTATTATATTTTCCTGGCACTCAGTAGAGCACATCTGTAAATTCTGGATTAACAGCTCTTCTTTATCTACCTGCCTGTATTTCTTGTGTCTGCACATTGGGTCCTCTGGTTAACCCTTGAATATTTCCAAGAACCGGTCTGCAGGATTTGCGTAATCTAGAGGCATGTGGGGTTCAGTCGATGCCTTAAACTGTTATGCAAAATGGTTGAAAGGTTTTAAATGTGTGACACGACTGAGCTCACCTCAGCTGTGTCGCAAGTTACATCTGAGCCCCATTTACATTTTGACAAATTGCCACCATGAAATGGATGCTAAATTGGTCTGTTATCATTCCTGTTTGCAGTACTGGAAAAACTAGCACTAGATTGCTCAGCAATCACAATAACCTCAGACAGTGTAAATCACATCAGACAGATCTGAAAAAGATTTCTCACACAAATTAATTGCCACACGCTACATCAGAACTAGTGCTGGAATTCAAACAAAGGGCAAATGGATCCTCAGTCTGAAACAACATGATTTAACTTCCTTCAGGACAACTGTCATCTGACTGTCTGCTTCTCCCAACTAGAAGCTCTGAACAACTGTTGAGCTGTGTGCCTGACATGACCAAACTTGGGATATTCACTCTCATTCATATCATACCGGCCCAAGGATAAAAAAAAAAAAAAAAAAAGACTGATTCTGAAGTTTAAACTTGCATGCACACTGACAGCACTTGTTTAAAATGAACATTAATAAGCAATTGTGTTATGTATAGAACATAACAGAACGCCAATAATCATAACCATAATCATAATCATAAGTAATGCAGACTGTCATGTAAGCACCCTTGTGTGACTAAACTATGTGTGCTCTCTGTATGAGCAGTAAGGTGGGCCTGTGGTCATGATCATTAATCCATCCAAGAAGTGTTAAACATTTTGTGGAGAATTCTTAATGACTTTTTCTTTTATCATAAAAATCTTACATCTTTTTGTGTCCTCATCCCTGCTCTGACTTGAATAAATATTTCAGGTATCCTAACTCTTAAGCATTCACACTGTAGAAAAAAGCCAAGTTTAAATGCAGCGGCTGGGAGATATCAAGTTTAAATGAGTGAATCCCTTCATGGCCCAAATTCTAATGACACTAGAAAGCGTACTGAACCATGATATTCAAATGTTGTGATTTCAGAAAAAAAAAAACAGCCAGTGTGTCGGTGACTTTATTGATTTGTCCACCAAAGACTTGTTTCAGAGAAGAAGAAATAGAGCCAGAGTTAAAGAATACTAGCTGAGAGAAACAGAGCTAGAGAGATGGATAAAGAGAGATTGTTTTTCATTTGTGTTATTGACAAACTAATCATGGTGCCTGGCCTAATCAGAGCATCATTTCAAAGCCTGTTTGTTCTTGCCAGTTAGAAATCGATAGCTCACACTCTGATCTTCTGCCTCTCTCTCTCTCTCTCTCTCTCACATCTATAATAGTGATAATCTAATAATGACTTAGTGTCAGACAGATATCATCATCTGCATTTTTTAATCAGTTGCAGGTTATTAGCTTCTTTTCTTGACCCGTCTTTTATGTCCACTCTGCTGCGGCCTTCTTATTTAGACATCTAACCAGATTAGCAGCATTAGTCCATGCACCACTTCAGTCCAAAGTATTAAAAAAAAAAATCGCCAACTTTTGGTTGGAAACTGTACCATGAAAATTAATAAAGATATTAATGTCCCTATGAGGGCAAATCACAATATATGGACAAAACTACTAGGCCACCTACAGTAAACATTACACCTACAGAAGCTGCTAGGCCATGAAACCCATGCTAAGACGCTCCCAGTGCATTCTTTTTGTGCTGATGTTAATGCCAGAGGAGGTTTGGAACTCTCCAATTATTGAGTCAGCAGAGTTCCAGCAACTGTCGTGCACTTGGCGGCCCTGCTCTGTAAGCTTACGCAGTCTGTGGCTGAATTGCTGTGGTTCCTAAATGCTTCCACTTTGCAATAAAACCAGTTACATTGGCAACTGACTTGTTGCAATGGTGGCATCCTATTACACACTACCAATGCGAAGGCAGACTCCATGGCTAGATGCTTGATTTTATACATCTATGGCAATGAGATTGATCCAAAGATTAAGAAGTGTGGCCCAATACATCTGTCTGTCTGTCTATCTGTCTATATATATATATATATATATATATATATATATATATATATATATATATATATATATATATATATATATATATATATATATATATATATGTGTGTGTGTATATATATATATATATATATATATATATATATATATATATATATATATATATATATATATATATATATATATATATATATATATATATATATATATATATATATATATATATATATATAATATACATAAAATAGTATATAATATAGTGTATAGTGTATATAGTGTATTTGAGATAGCTCTACCAACAAATATATCAAACACATATATCATCATATCAATCATCTATCATATATCTCAATTTCTTATCAATAAGGCATTTATAAATTCAGATACCTTGAAGAAGCAGACTCTTACTTCCATGAATTTAAACCACTCACCTTATTAAACTACTCTTAGTTTTGAAGAAATCTGTGGCTGGTTGATTGATTAATGCAACTGTGAATGATAAACCACCACAACAGATTAGAAATGACAGGAATCATTCATAGCGTAGACTCCCATGTAGGTTTCATTACAAGTGTTAAACATATTGCATTAACTCTTGAGGAATTACAACTATTTTTTATACAGTTCTCCTTTTTGATAGGTTAAAATATTATTGTAACAATTAATAAAATTATAAATAGATATTGTTCATTTGCAATTCTTGGTGAAATCCATGAGTTCCCAGCTTCAGGCAAAGAATGGGTTTTCATTAATGTGATGATTAGCCAGGCATTAAAACACCTGTCTTCAGCTTATTATTTATTTAGCAATAAATGTGTCTTCATCAAGTGAAATGAATGATTGAATTGGCTATTGCAGGATACACCAATTCTTTATCATCAAAACTGCTTACACAATAGGTTTGGGGTAATTATCCAGCTGCTCAGTGAAGTATTATCCCATCAACATTTAAGCACCAGTAACCTAACACCTTGTTTGCCAATAGATCATCAAAGGGTGACTGTAGCTCAGGAGGTAGAGCAGGTCACTATTACTAATTGGAAGGTTAGTGGTTCGATCCCTGGCTGCTCCAGTCTGCATGCCAAAGTGTCCTTGAGCAAGATACTGAACCCCAAGTTGCTCTCCGATGTGTTCATTGGAGTGTGAGTGTGTGTGAATGGTAAATAGAAAAAAAAGTGCTTGTATGAGTGGGTGAATGTGGCATGTTGTATAAAGTGCTTTGAGTGATCAAGAAAAGCACTATATACTGCAACAACCAGTCCATTTACCATAATACTGCCTCTGCATTACTCATATCATGTTTCTCATCACAGCTTCCAAACACAAAAGCCATACACTGAATCACCTCCAGAACTTTTAGCTGCTTAAATTATGAAGAGATATTGATAAAATAACCCACATCTCTCTATAAAATAGCTTTTAAGTGAAGTACTTAATTCCATAGGAAACCCTTATAATAGGCAACTGTGTCTTAAAATGCCTGTAATTCTTAAACAGTTAATACATTTTTTTGTTTAACCTTTTGAATTTAATTAAGCCTGAAAGTCTACTCATTTGCACCATAACTGTGTGCCACCGCAATGGATTTAAAATGAAACAGGGCAAACCTGTGATAATTGTGATCATCTGCTTCATATACTTAGTGATGTGTAATCTGTGGGAAAATTAGGGTTTGTGCTGTTTCAGGGCCTTATGGCAAAAATGAGCCAGCCTCATCATGGCTTCAAGTGTCATGATGCCTTGTAAATTGTCCTGATTGGCTGAAAATTTTATCCCTAATAAGCTTGAGCCAATCAATAGCCTGACTAAGTTAGCTTGAGCCAATAGTCTTGTTCTCGCCTACTTATCACCATGTCATTAATCACACACACACACGCAGCTGATTTGTTTTAATGAGACTTTCTTTATTAAATCAAATAATTCAATAAACGCTGGGGGTACTTGTTTGTTCTGGAAGAAGGAGAGCAAAATGTGCCTTAAAAATACAGCCCCATTTATCATCACGGGAGTGCCGCCTTAAAATTGAGAAACATCCATCAGCTTATCAGGAACTGTCTAATGAGCATCAGGCCACTTCATCAGCTTCAACAAAATCTGCCCTCTCATTCATCTCAGAGCAGGAGGCCTGTCTGTTAACGTTAGCTCTGATACAACACATCTGAACTCACACACACAAATGAGTGGTGGTGGACAAACTGTGCACAAACTTAAACTGGCACATATAAACACAAACTCATGGGCACACCCTCATCAGTGCTGGAGCTGTTCAAGAACTTCAGGAAGAATGTATTTAAGTGAAATCAGTCACTGCCAAAGCTTGAAAATCATGTACACATAAAAGTTTTTGGATATATTAAAATGCAGTGCAAAGAGCAATTATCTGTAACACTGCTGGTTTGGAACAGTAACATTAATCAATTCCTTTACTTGCAGCGAGCCACAACTAAACTATCACCAACTTTTTTGCATCTTTCAAGCATCGAGATGATGCAGCACTCTAAAAACTGTCCTTCACCTCCTGTTTATAGTCCACACAGCAGACACATGATAGCAGAATGGAAGGAGGAATTTTACCTATTGTCTTTTGAGCTAAAAAAAAATAAATCAAGTGATATTATAAAGAGTAGGAACCAATTTATGTTGGTTACTATGCTAACATCAGCTGACATTTCTGTAACATAAAGCACAAATGTTTTTGACACAAGAGAAACTGAAAGTTTATTGACAACTTTCTTGGGGAAATAATTTCATTTTCTCAAGCAAACATGTAACTTCCTCAAAGTTACATGTTTTCAAGTATTTTTCCTCTAAAATGTGGGTGCAAATAAAAGAACTGATAATTGGTCACTAGTGAACTGTCACAGTTGCTCCACTAACAGTACCATCTACTTCATGTAGCTAATGGAGAGATATGAATTGTAGACATATTGTAGACACATTTCATGGCCCCTCCTAGTCTCTTGTTGTGTGTCCCTTATTGATTGCAGTCTTCAGAAAAAACAAATGCTAGTTTTACAGTGTTCAGACAGTAACCAGCATGAAAATGTAACTTGTGATGATAAACCATTGGCAGTGGAACACAGGATCACAGGTCACCAGATGTAAAAATAATAATAATAATAATAATAATAATAAAAGTGTGAACAACAGCTGATTCACAAGAAAACCTCACAGATGAGCATCACTTTTATGGAAAATAAGGTTCCTTTTTTAGTTTAGCCACTGCACCAGGTGTTTGCTGAATCTGAAGACTCTGCAAATGAATCAGTGAAGCTATCAGTGAACAGGTTTCAGGAAACAAACAAGCAAACTATTACTTCCAAAGCATATGTTCTGTGTGTTGTTCAGGTTTGGATATCTCTCAGACAACAAGTCTCCTACAGTGTGCATACAACGTACAAAGACTCTTCATGGGCTGCAAGCACCCAATCTTAATGCACAAACGTTATGGTCCATATATATAGGATCAAATTATTAGCCCATTAATGATCTGAACTGACACACTTGCGATGTAAAGAATGGAATCAAGGACTGGGTACAACAAATCCTTATGCAGTCTTGTGTGTTTCAGTGGAAGACAGGCATGCTGCACAATTTGTAAAAAGAGCATGTCAGAAATGCCTGACTTTTCTTCATGAGTACGACAACGTCTGTGGCAAAGCCCGAAAAACAGAAAACTTTCAGAAAAAAAAAAAATGAATGTAACCAACAGATTTGTGTGTTTGTGATTCTATCATTTTACAGCTGTTTAATAGAATTCATAAATGGGAAAAAAAAAATCGAAATAACTTCACAGTTTAGCACAGTTCATTAGCACTGTTGGCCTGTCTGCCTTCTGTGCCAACTATTGGCAACAATATAAGAATCTATAAATGCCAGAATTGAACACAATGAACATGTTCAAGGCCAAAAGGTCCAAAGGACAAGTAGCTAAATTAGAATTTGAATACTTTATACTCCATCCCCCTCCTCAACAAGAAGTGTGTTTGGTGTGTGTGTTTACACTCACTCATTGCCTGTCCATCACAGGGGAGCCAGACTGAAGAAGTCATCCAGACCACTAAAGAGATTACTCCTCCTCACACCCTTCCTACCATTTCTCATCCCTTTTCCATCTCCACTTCAGCCTCTCAGTTTCTACTTTTTCAGTCTCTGTGTGTAACAGCGCCTCTCTCCTTTTGCTAACTCTCCTAATTATCCATTAACCGCCTCTGAGGGTCTTAAGGATGTTACAGAAGAGGAATTACCCTTGTTGCCAAGTTGCCTGCTAAATGTCATCTGGCATCTCTACTGCTCAGCTGTCCATTACAGATACATGCATGCGTGTCCCCCTGCCTCCCCCAAAGGAATCATTCTTAACAAGACCATCTGGATACTATGGTACCTTTGGGATTTATGGTGTTTGGTGCAGGATCGTAACCTGAGAAAATGATGCAGGAGGTAAAAAGAAAAAGTCTCTTGAACCATGTAAGCTAATAACTGTGTTGGTTTGCCGGCCTGTAATTTCCCTCTTCATTTCTTACCTTGAGGTTCATTGCTGTGAAAAACAAAAAGTTAAATCAAGAAATCACTTAAATAGAACCTGTCTGACAAAGTGAAGTAGGTTAAAAGATCTCAAAAAGCAACACATCATCCCATCATCTAAAGAACCATCCGAGAAACAAAGTCATTGCCGTCTATCAGTACGGAAAGGGTTACAAAGCCATCCCTAAGGCCCTGGGATTCCAGTGAACCACGGTGAGAACCATTATCCACAAATGACCTTAAACAGGCCGTTCATGCTTGAAAACCCTCCAGAGCAGCTGAATTAAAACTATTCTGCAAAGAACAGTGGGCCAAATATTCTCCACAGCAATGTGAAAATCTCATTGCCATTTATCACAAATGCTTGATTGCATTTATTGCAGCCAAGGGTGGCACAACCAGTTATTAGATTTAGGGGGCAAATACTTTTTCACATAGGGCCAGGTAGGTTTGGATGCCCCCCCCAATAATGAAATCATGTCAAAAACACTGTTTTGAATTTACTCAGGTTTTTACCTAATATAAAAATTTGATTAATGATCTGAAACATATTCGTGTGACAAAATGTGGGCCCAAAAGCCCCAAAAGTATTGAGAAAAAAATAAGCTGACTTATTTTCAACCCACCTGTTTATATTTTCAGGGCCTGTAACTACAAAAGAATCAGCTGATTCTAAGAGGGATTACAGGTAATCCCAATTACCCCAATCAAAAGCCTTTTCTGTGTCTAAACATATAAGTACCAATTGATTCTGTTCTTTTATATATAATCAATTAAATGCAGAGTTCAGTGGATACTATCTTGAATTTGCCTATACTTAATAAATCCCATCTGATCCAAGCTAATGACCTGAGTTAAAATGTTCTCAATTCTTTTAGCAATGATATATGTAAATATTTTATAATATTTATTAAACGCGCTGATGGGACAGAAATTCCCACAGTCGAGTTTATCCTTCCCCTCTTAAGCTATTAAAGAAATTATTGCCTCATCCCAAAAAGGTGGAATTTTTCCTGTTTTTAATACATAATTAAAAGTGGTCCTCATAATAGGTATAAGCAAATCTTTCATTTCCTTATACCATTCGGATGGAAACCTGTCTGGCCCTGGAGCTTTATTTGATTTACAATTTTCAATTGCTTTACCGATTTAGAGTTCTGTAATTTCGATTATCAGACATAAATTTAGATTTTCGTTCACTGTTAGCTCAATTACATCCATAGACGTAGGAACCGGGGGGGGACGGGTGGACACGTCCCCCCCAATATTGGAGACAGGTGCACTTGTCCCACCCAAAAATTACACTGCTGAGGAGAAAAATACTTGATTTTGAAATCTTTAACTTGCATGCTTTTATTTTGAAGGTGCAACATAGACATGTCACTGTGCTCCCCCCGCCCCCCTCTGAACAGAGTGTTTGGGAGGCAGGAGACAGCGGCAGGAGTCAGAAACTTTTTTGAATGAGGTAAAACGACCTGTCGGGAATGTTGTCATGAATGTGGCTTGTTTATAACGTCTTGTTGTCAGTTTACTTTCATATATAGGATAAACTTGACTTACTGGACAAGAAATCAATTTGTAAGCAGTTGGTGGCTGCAAATGAGAGGCAGAAAAACATTTTGGCTCTTTTGCCTAGGCCAGTGTTTTTTAACCTTTTGTGGCACCTGCTTGGCCAATTATTAAATGCAGGGCTGTAAAGTGCAACAGCACATTTTTTTCATCAGTGAGGCACACAGCTTGTCTATTAAATGTGAGAAGTATCACTTTTATTTATTTCTGTTGTTAGTATTATTTTTATTAATATTTATTTTTATTTATTTTTTGTTTTTGTTGTCCAAACAAACTGAGTTTCAAACTGCGTAGGCATATTTTAATAGCTGTTTTTTTTGTTTGTTTGTTTGTTTTTTAACTTTAGGTTGATATTAAAAGTGAATAATTTGTTCATTCATGTCAGAACGTTGTTTAATTAAAGAACCAGTTCTGTTGACAGTCAATCTACATAAATACGATTTTGAGCAGTATTAAATGTTTTCGACCAATGAAACATCAAACTTTGCACTTGTATGTGCTACTAAATGATTTTGTGCGACTGAAATATTTAGCTTGTTAATACCAGTGTGGCCACCTGATAAACTAGAATGACATGGTCATTATGCTTGATAAAAGACTCAAGACATTTTGTTTGGTGGTTTGCCCACGTATTAGGATTATAAAACATATACATATGTAAATTATACATGCAATAATATAGGTGTACACAACACTATATTTCCAAGAAACATTTGATAAAGAAGAAAGTAAAAGATCAAATAGCATTTTTTCTGCTTTGCTTAGAGTATTTACAGATCTGTCAGGTTTCCGATATGTTTCCGATATGTTTCTTTTCTTTTTTATACTGGAATCATATCCAGTGAGCTTTCCTCTTATTACAGCTTTCAGTGCATCCCATAAAATGTTGGAGAAACTTTACAAAGTTCTGAGTAAATTCGGATTTCATCTATTATTTATAAAAGTTATAAAAGCAATATATAAGCATCCTAGGGCAAGAATTAAAATTAACGGGGTTCTTTCACATACAACAGAGTTAAAGAGAGGGACTCGTCAGGGATGCCCATTGAGCCCTCTACTCTTTGCCATTTTTATGGTGACCTTGAGCCAGGGGGTGAAGCAGAAGAATGATATTAGAGGAGTGAAGTGGCTAGGGCAAGAACATAAGATTTCTCTCTTTGCATATGATTTTCTCCTTTTTATAACAAACCCAAATTCTTCTCTTCCCAATCTTTTAACATGTTTGGAATCTTTTGGTTTACTTTCTTAAGACCCAAATACTAAGCTTTAACTTCTCTCCCAGTCAAGATTTACAATTAAAAATACAGTTAAATTGGGATATGGTAATGATAAAATATCTGGGAATGTACATCCCGAAAGAGCTTTCAAAAATATATGAAGCAAACTTTAAGCCTTTATTTAAAGAGATATTAAAAGATGGAATTTGATTACAATTTTAAATTTTGAGGCTCGGCTAGAAATTGTTAAAATGAATATTTTGCCAAGGATGCTTTTTTTGTTCCAAATATTACCGATTGAAATACCGGATAAACAATTTCATGAATGGGATAAACTTCTCTCCAGATTGATTTGGCAAGGGAAAAGGCCCAGAACGAGGTACTAAAGGATAAAGGTGGCCTTGCCCTGCCTTACATGAAGGATTGTTATTTATCAGCAAATCTTAGGACCCCGGTGTGTTGGTGTGACACAGAGTATAAACCAAATAGATAGAAATAGAAAGGAACTAACTGAAGAATGTCCACTCCAGGCTATACTTGGAGATAAAAGACTCGTCAGAAAGCATTTAAAACAAGGCAATCAGTGGATTAATTTTCCATTTAAAATATGGCTTAATTTAATAAAAACCAATGACTGGAATCAAGAGGTAAAGAATTTAAGATTGGTCCTATATGATTTGGATTTTATTCCTAATAGCCTGGACGGTGGATTTAAAACATGGACTAAACAAGGCATAACTTCTTATTGTACCATGTTTCACGAACAGACTCTAAAAGATTTCAAATCATTGAAGAGTCACCAACAGCGTAAAAATAACAATTTTTTTTAGATACTTACAAATTAGGCATTATATACAAAGTTCTATATCAAAAGCTAAAAACATGTTGGAAATGCCTGTTTTGAGGATACTTATTAACGCATATAATTCAAAATCAAGTTTTAAAGTAATTTCACAAATTTATAGTGACCTTCAAGAGATTAAAACAATAAACACAAATTATATTGAAGAAAAATGGGAGAAAGAGGCAAGCTCTCTAATACCTAATGATATTTGGATAAAACAATGCGCATTTCAATGGAAAATAAGTTCAAATTCATGGAGATGTTTTGGATGGAAGTCTATGTCTAGATTTTTCATTACACCTAAACAAAGTATATATTATTCAGGTAACTCTGGTTGTTGGAGAAACTGTGGAACACAAGAAGTAAATCATTTTCATTAGTTTTGGGCTTGCACTGTTATTAATAAGTTCTGGAAGTCTGTGTATTCTGAGCTGGAGTCAATCTTTGGAAACCAAGTTTCACTTAATTGGAATTAACTTTTATTTGGTCTCTTGTATATAAATGATATCGATGAAGAGACTAAGCGCTTGTTTGGTATTTTGAGTTTATCAGCCAGAAAAGCTGTTGCAAAGCATAGTTTATGGAATTTTAAATATGTAGTGAATCAGTTTCTCTTGCAGATAGATAAATTTAATAGAGTCTGGGAAAGGTGAAAGAGCTATATATCAGTGAGAAGACCAGAGTTTTTATAATCTAGGGCACTATCTATATCACTGTTGGAATTCCCCTGAAATATTAATTTATTTATTTAATAATTTTTATTTTTTATCTGTTTTTAATTACTTTGATTTTTGGGGGGGGGTCGTTTTTTTTTTTTTTTTTTTTTTTTTTTTTTTTCTTTTTTCATCTCTGGTTAATGTTTATAAGTTTTCTAAAAATGGTAAATTGTTATGTTTGACAATGTAATTAAAAAAATAAATGGTTAAAAAAAAGAATATTGCTTTATAATATTTCATTTAACTTGTAGTACAGAAACGCCTACACTCAGTTTAAGTACAATAATTCTGTGGCATTAACAACATTTTCATATAAATTCCCAAACAGTCACAGCAGATGGCTGCCCTCCTTGACTCTGGGTCTGCTTGAGATTTCTTTCAGTAAAGCAGAAGTGTTTTCTCTTGTTAGTAATTTGCTTTCTCTTTGTAATATTGTAAATTCTTCATCTTACAATATAAAGTGCCTGTAAATGACTTATGTTGTGAACTGGAGTTGTATCAATAGATTTTATTGAATATATCCTATTGAATAAATATCTTCTGTACATACATGTATTATATGTATGCATGATACATACTTGTCTGATGTTTAGTTCTTACAAGATTCACAAGTACAAAATATTAGCAGAAACATCGTGTATTCAGTAATTCTTGTAGTGTCTGGAGCCGTTCCTTTCCCTTTTCACATAACTCCAATAATGTTCATCATTAATACGGGAAAACCTGGATACAGCATTAGAGATGAGACCTGGGGTGAGCAAAAGCCTGCGATACATGATAGTAACTCAAGTTGTATCAGTGCAGATCTTCTCCCATTTGGTTTTTGTTTGCTGGATGAAAGAAGTTTTAAAAATGTAAGCAGAAAAGGGTCGGGGGGGATGTGAACAGGATTTTGAAAGGAAAAAAATGGACATGTCCACCACATCACCAGTAGAAAATTAAATCCTTGTTGACATGATTTAAAACATCTTGTGGTTTGTCTTTTTGTATTTTGACTCATAAACCTCAAAATATGTGGTGGCTGCAGGACAGAGCTTTATTTATTTTTTATTATTGTTTTATAGTTCAAAAGCCCTGATCTCTGCATTAGTGAACCAACATAATAAATTACAGTAGCTCCACAGAGGCTTTTTAACAAAGATAAATGAACTCCCCTAAGGTAAAATGGTATTGTCAGACATGCCCTGCAGCCAGTAAAGTCTGGAGTCTAAACTGGAATCACTTGTGTTTAATTTTTCCGCCTTCCCCAGGGAATGTGCCCAGATGCAATCAAGTGCATGCGAATGATGATGTGTTTCATGGCTGCAGGTTTTTCAAGGCTCCTAAATTTAGCTCATAAGTGCAGCTCTCATAAAGCATCTGTTTCACAGCTGACCGCTAACTTACAGCAAATGATTACCAGCATTTTATAAGAATCAGAGCAGAGACTTTGGTGGGGCTTTATCAGTTTAGGAAGATCATTCATTAATTAGTTAGACTGCTCATTTTAAAAGCACGCCATGTGGGGCATGGGTAAATGGTCGGAACTTGACAAATGTTTTAGGTACTTTAGGTTCTTATCTATTGGGTTAATGCGACTTGCTGGTTTGATCAAAACCAGAGACAGAAATGCCCTCTGGGGTTGTGTCAGGAAGGGCATCTGGTGTAAAACTGAAAAAACAAATCAAACATGTGGATTTTCCTGTGGCGACCCCTTGTGGTAGGGAGTAACCAAAAGCAACTTATTTTTGTTGTACACCTACAGTCTCTGTTAGGAGATAAGAGGGGTGGGGTGGTTTTTCAACCAGAAGATCCTGGCTTGTGACCTGCTGGGGCCTTTGAGTTTTGAAGTTATTGGTTGCCTATTTTTTGTTTTGTTTTGTTTTGCTTTGCTTTGACTCTGACTTTCACTTTTGGTAAGGTTTAGGCACTGACAACTGCTTGGTGAGACTTAGGAAAAGACCATTTTTGGGGGGAGATTGCAACACACCCTTTCACAACAGTCACCCTGCTTATTGACAAGTGAAGAGTTGGGAGTGACAGATCCCCCTTTCTAATGCCATGACCTAATACATCAGAGCACAGACAGCAAAGGACACCTTGTGTGTAAATGAGCCACGTCAGCAGCTTTAACAAAAAGGCACTAACTGGTGCCCGGGCACGAGAACTGTTTTAATCATGGGAGTGAATTGAGTTCTTTGTTTTGCTATTCAGCTAAAACATTTGAAGTATTCAAAATAATAATAACTCAACTGTGCCTGTTGAAAGCATAACTTTTTAAAGCTGCTGCTTTCGTCATGTTGTGACTCACATTCTGTCTTCAAACAAGCAATTAATGTGAGGAGGTGATAACAGCGGAGACAGGGGAAGTGTGGGGGTATGAGAGACTCTCTGCTGCTAATGAGCTGTGACACACTGCAGTCATATGAGGAACTATCTGTGTGAGTGTGTGTCTTCATGTATGTGTCATGTTGTGTGCTGTTACAGTTGACCTATCCTATTTAAAGCCAAAGCAAAGGGACTCCAGATCTCCAGGAAGGACAACAGACCACACACACAGTGTGGCAGTTTGGCAACAGTACACAGAGGTTTGAGGATCAGTGTTTGATCCATGCTGACCTTTAGTTTGGCTCCAAGTAGCCTGTCCTCTCCTGCTAATCCCCCCAAAATCCTTCTCTTCTCTTCTCTTCTCTTCTCTTCTCTTCTCTTCTCTTCTCTTCTCTTCTCTTCTCTTCTCTTCTCTTCTCTTCTCTTCTCTTCTCTTCTCTTCTCTTCTCTTCTCTTCTCTTCTATTTAAGCATGTTTGGTTTTGCCATCTGTCAGGATTTGCCTTGTTGGGGAAGTTACCCTGAATCTTTACAGTTCATCTTTGACTGAGAGTTCTCACCAGTGAAGCTTTTGTTTGTAAAAGTGAAACGCTGAATTTATGCAGCTCGTCTGAATTATTTTAAGTGTATCTAGATCTTCATCCTCTTTGTCATGCTCACACACCCTCCTGTCAGGCTCTTGGAAGCACTTCACCCATTTTTTCCATCTATTTTCAGTTTTTATTCATCCACCTAAGTTTCCTTTCATGTTTGCCATTCTGTGCCTGACATTAGTCTGTCTCTGTTTGCCACCAGACCTTTGAACCTGCGTTGTTTTTTTCTCCCATCATCTCTCTGCTTTCTGCTTTGCTCTTTGCTGTCATAGAACACGATCTGTTGCAATTTTGCCTCTGAGGCTCAGAGTCTCCTGTTACTTTGATTGTGTCAACAATTTGATCCAATTTCAACATGAAAGTCACTCAGGTGTAGTTGCCCAGCTGGTCCATAAACACAAATCACAGGTCAGTGGAATCACTTCTGACTGATGTTTCTCCTTTAAGGTTTTGGTCATGCTTTACAACAGCCAGATTATTTTTTATTTAATTTTTTTAGCACCCTGCAAAGATGACCACATCCAAATGTGGTCTGGCTGATGCAACCACATGATGATCCTCTCCTGCAGGCATCTGCACTTTGTGTTTCCGTCTATGCAGAACGAGCTGTCAGTACACACATTGCGTGTTATATGGGAAACCTTTGTAGTGACAGCAATGCAGCAGTAGTTGTTTTGTTAAATGCTTCAGACAGCAGATGCATAATCCACCTGCATTTGACACGGGACACTGATCCAATGTTATCATTTACCTGTGTTCCAATCCAGGTTTGCGACAGCACTGCTTCATGTGATGTTAGCAAAAGCAGATGTTTGTATCAGCAGTTCATCACAGTTTAAGTGTTGTTGCCAGTTTGTTGTCCTCCTACTGAAAACACACACTAACAAAACAAACAAAATCATGTGAAACTTCAAACTCTGGTTGAGAAGGTTGTGAAAGACAGTCCCAAAAATTTTTTTTTAACTTGCCTCACTCGGTGTAACGGGGAAGAACTGTAAAATGTACTCTGTAGCTAGATATGAGAAAATATGCCCCTTTTTGCAATTTTTCCTACATATAAAATGTTCATCTTGAAATGTTTTTCAAAGGGAGTTTTTTTTTTTTATTTGTTAACATCTCTACTGAAAATGATAAAGGCACATTTGAATGAAAATTTTACCAAAATTGATTAATTGATTAACAAAATTGACTCTTTACCACTGCAACGTTGTAGAAAATTGGAAGATTTGCATCTTTTAATATCAATTTCATATGTATCAAATTGAAAACAAAAATAAAAAAGGGAAACATCATTTAGAGCTTAAGAAAATATCACAAACTAATCTAGATCCTGATTTCTTCAATAATCAGGGGACTTGGAGTGAATATGTAAATGATTAGCATGCTGATGTAAGGTTTTATAAGATCAAGACACCACTTTTTTAAAGCTTTTTAATACAAGTTGTCATGTAAATTATCTTTATCTTTAGAGTATAATTACCGCTCCACCTGATGTTTAATTAATCATGTAAAATCGATCTCCTTATTAGCATAAATTGTAAAAAGGGTCTGTATCACAGAGGGGAATGTCTTCAGCACAAACTGTACATTCTTTCTCTTTGTCATCTGCACGTTTCCTGACAGTGTGGGGAAATGTTTGCAGCCTCTTGGGGGCCTCAGTCTAAGGCCAGAGATCAGCCATCAGCCCCGTTTGTCACACTGCTGCCGGCTTCATCTAATCACTTGAACTCCACTGATTGAGAATCGCCCTGGGCCGTGCTGCATCATTCTGCTCCACTGTCACTGAATTAAGAAGGTTAACTGTGTGTGCATGTGTGTGTGTGTGTGTGTGTGTGTGGGGAGCTTTTGAGTTACTGTGTGTATACAGAAGGACACAATTTATGAAGATTCACCACTGTGGGTGAAGTTTATAGTAAACGGCTACATCATGCAATTTCAAACTGAAAACTTGATTTAAGATGAGGCTAACGTCAGGCTTCTGGTCACAGTAATGTCCTGAAGTAAAGCATCCATGACTGTGAATGTGCATGTTCAATGTTAATGTCATTAAGAGGCAGATAGAGCAACTATTGATTTAGATATCGAATCATCACAGACTTCATGTTGTGTGCTAATAAATGCTCGTTTCCTCACAGCAGCTGGGCTGCACACTACAGCAGCTACAGCAGCAGGACGCGCGGGGGGGCAAAAATTCTTGTGACAAAAGTCTTCATTTGCCTTAAATTCTATTCTTTTACTTGAAAATTGTTAATGCACCACTAACTGTGGTTGGGGGTTCATATTTATAAACTGGTCAGCAATCAAAAAGACTTCAGAATTGACTTGATATGTTAGGAAAAACAGATTAAGATCTTAGCAGCAGATTGGTTTGTGTGACATAAATGTGTTGGTGTGAAATGAAATTGAGACTTGGCATCCCTTCAATTATTTCCCCAGTGATCCACAACACAGAAAGACTGCAGTCTCCAGAATTATTTAAGGTCAATAATTTTAAGTTTGTTTAACTTGGTTTGGCGTGATAGAAGGCTCTAAATACTGCATCATATCAAGGAGAAGGCAGTCAGAGAATGAACAGCTGAATGAAACAGCTGCTGTAAATTCAAAATGCTTAATTGTTGCAGTTAAGAAACAAAACATGGCGCTGTTGTGAAATTTATCTAAACCAGAAAGTGAATTTATTTTCATGCAGATGGTTGTGTCTGAAAAGTATTTGTCACTTCCTCTTGTCATTAACTGAGTACAGCTCATGTTTTGGCATATTTTATCTCTTTCATTTAAAGTGAAAGCGTGGAGGTGGAAGGAAACGAAGGGAGCGATGACGAATGACAACCAGCACACGCTGGGCATGAACCACCAACATTATTAACTTTCAGCCTCTGACCAGTACTATAGGCTAACTTTCTGCTCATATTTTTATGTCTACATTTTTATATTGAATTCTGATCCTAAAATAATGTTGTTGATCTTGTATATTGAAAGTTGCTGCTCGTTGTTTGTGTCTGCAGCTGATTTTATGTAGATGTTAATGCACGGTACGTTCCAAAAACAACATCTACCCTTCAGCTCATCTCCTCTGAAGCAGTTACTGTTACATCCTGCTAAACTGTAACTTTTTAAGCTTTTGACATTCAGCAGGTTTCTAATGACGCGTCTTGGTTTTGGGGAAGGTTAACGTCAAACACTTGTGCCGGAGGATAATGATGAGTCTGAGTGCAAGTGTAATTTTTAAAAAAAAGTTAATTCTCCAGTTATCAAGGTTCATTTTGAATCTAGAACCCCTGCTAAGGACCCCAATGGTGTTTTCAGACCACCTGCTGAACATCCGAGCAGCAGGGAGATGAAGATTAAAGACCGTGGGAGAAGGGAGGAATAGGTGATATGGATGAAAAAGGAAAACAAATAGACTTGAAGACAGATTGACCCCCACCACCAACACCAGATAACCCCTTTTAGCTCAGTTTCGAAGAGGCCAGAGAAGCATGCACATATGTCTGGCCTTTGTCTCTGCCTCTCTTTCACTTTAACCACAAGATGCACAAACACGTACTTGCACACAGATACACAAACATGCATTTAGAAACACGCAGCAGCAGACCCATACACACCTGCATTAGTTCTCAGGGCCTCTGCTCTCTCCATCTGCTCTCAGAGGGTGATAGTTCCATTACAGGCTCATCACTGCAGTCTTGAAGCATATGGATAGTGAGCAGCCAGAGGCCATCCAGCACTCTGTGGTCTGAAAACAGAAAGTGTGGACAAAAAGGGTTATTCTTTGATATTTTTAATGCATCCAAATATAAATTCAAATATAATCTTAATCTGCTGTAGGAAGCTCTCCAGAATTTTTTCATCACTTATTTTCAGATGTTTATTCAAAACAAGTTGCTATAAATTGCACATTGTTTTTGAAGTTGGTATTAAAAAAAATGTAACTTAGCATTTCTCTTAAACAGGAAATAAGATAAAATGTGCACAGACGGACATCCTTCACAGTGGGAACTTTGAAAAGTTAAACAAACTTATAGCAATGTGATGCTTAATTTATTTATTTATCATCACAGGCAAGGCTTGATTACCAACTGGGCTAAGAGGACAGCTGCCCTGGGGGCTAATGCCACCAAAGCTAATTGGTTCTGGTAAATTAATTGGAAATTTTCCTTCCAAAAGTGCAATAAGTAACTGTGTCTTGCATTAGCTTGTGAAAAGCAGCCCTGTGTAAAGATTCAGACAAACTCATTAACACACAGAAAACCAAGTCCATCAGAAGAGGGACAGTTGGTCTCTGGGAGTGTAGGCAAATGACTCTGCTGTCTGCTGTGTGCACTGGATTAATGGAAACTTGAAGGCATGAGCATCACACCAAGCAGCGACCTCTGAGGCTGAAAATAAAGCACAAAAGTGCCAAAGACTGCAGTTCCTCAGATGGTCACTTGAGATTCCAGGAGTGAATCAGTCTTCATAAAAATGCCCAACTGTTCAGAAGATATAAATACGTTTAGGCCCTGGTATAAAAACTGGTTTTGGTATCTTCCTTCCTCCCTTATGACACCTTTATGGGGCTAAATTCTGTTACAACTCATCCATTTCAATTCTATTAAGGTTTACATTTCTACATTATTGACACCATGGATGCTTCAAGAGATGGCACCTGAGCCTCTAGCTCTCTTCTAGGCATCAATTCCTCGAGAACTGGACCTTTCAACTCTCAAATGCTATTTTTAGAGCATTTCTCTAAAATTATTTGACAAATATTTGGGATTATTGTGTGATTAATTGCAATTACAGGCATGAAATGTATTTACAGTTCATGCCCCAGTTTTGCTGACTGGACTTGTGACTTTTGATTTATGTGTGTGTGAATAGTAAGCTGCAGCTTACTATTCAAGCTTACTACTGTTTGTTGATTGCTTTGCACTCCACCCTCTCCTTCTCTCCATCAAATATGGCCACTTCTGGCTCTAAAGCAAAGGACGGACGAATATATATATATATATATATATATATATATATATATATATATATATATATATATATATATATATATATATATGTAGTCACGGCCTCCCTGAAATTTTTCCAGAAAATTATTGCAATCACACATCTTTTGTTATGCACGTGTTTATTTCCTTTTTGTGTATTGGAACAACACAAAAACAGAGGGAAAAAAAGCCAAAATTCATATAATTCTATGCAAAACTCCAAAAATGGGCTGGACAAAATGACTGGCACCCTCAACTTAATATTTGGTTGCACACCCTTTGTAAAAAAAAATAACTGAAATTGCTTCCTATAACCATCTAGAAGCTTCTTACACCTCTCAACTGGAATTTTGGACCACTCTTTAATAGAATAATAGCTAGGACGCCATGGTGGTTGTGATAAAAGAGGGACTGTGCAGGAGATCCTTGGCAGTGAAGGAGACAGGCACACGAGTACGCTCAGTAGCCAGTAACGATCCTTCTACAAGCATTTGCTCAATATCGTTATCTCATTTTTCTGGAGGTGGGGTTTAGCAACTTTTGCATCTGAACTCTTCATATATAAATATACATAAATAAATCACATAAGATGGTAGCTGTGGCTCAGGAGGAAGACTGGGTCATCTACCAATTGATGGTTTGATTCCCGGCTCCCCCAGTCTGCATGTCAAAGTGTCCTTGGGCAAGACATGAATCCTGAGTTGTCCCCAATGCATCCATTGGAATGTGAGTATGTGTATCAGTCCATTTACCGTTTGCATACAGTTCTGTGTGACTGGAGAGTTTAAACATCGATGAAATATCTCTTTTGCAGTGCTCTGTTTGTATTTTATGAGATGTATGTTTTTAATGTTATTTATGAGTTTAAATGTTATCATAACCACTGTGATAAAACACAGTTATTCAAGTATCAATTAGGGACAGACAACTCAAGGGCAGTGGCAGCAGAACAGAGAAGAAATCGATATGAAGGAGAGATGGAAAACAGAAGAGCTTTCCATCTCGCTGCCTCACTCAGTCTCACATATATATCAATAGTTTCTCTCTGAGGTCCCTGCTTTCTGGATGCGAGAGAAATAGGTCTTCACCTATTGACTGATGTCTTTTCAACAATAGAAATGACATGAATTATTGCAGAAAAGTGTCAGCCATCTAAGGTTTCTGGAAAGAAGGATGTTATGTTACAGAAATGGGAGTGTGAACAGCCACTGTAAAAACAAATCCTTTATACAAACAGCAGACTCTTGAGCCAACATCAGATGTATTTTTGTCATTATTAATCTTAAAAAAATTACATATCAGGGACAGCAGTAGGGTTGAAATCTCATGAACCACTGATACTGTAAGAATACTGTAGTGTATGACCTCAAATAGCTCATATTGAGCATTATCTTCTTATTAATTACTGGAAAAACAGTTTGTATATGCATTGATTATTATAACTAGCACAAAACGTATTTTTCTAACATTTACTCTGAAGATTCAAGTGATCTAATACTAGTGGAAATCAACCCAAAACTGAGACACCTTTGAGTTGAGACAAAGATACCCAAAATGATGTCTTTTTATTAGCCTCAGTAACCCTGCTGCACATGTTGAAAAAGATAATATGTCATTATTTCTCTATTACATTGTCAAGTTTTGTCATTGCCTTCAAATTCTCCCCTAAAAAAAAAAAAACAGTGTCAGCAAATGCCTGAAACAACAGGCAAAGCCCTCAAGTAGAAACAGTTGTACAGCTGCTGGTTCTGGTGAATCTGGTAATTTATCTGATAATATAAATATTATGATCTTACTCGAAAGCAATTCCCTCTAGGCCCCTTAGGGGCTACATTTGCTTCTAACAGACAGTGCTGGATCTGAACTTGGTTACGATTTAACTTTTTTAAATTATGAAATAAATGTCTCCTAAGCTTAACAGAGCAGCATGTTTAATCAATTTAAAACATGATCTCAGAAAAAAGAACACTTCTGAGCCATTCTGGAGTGCAATTACAAATGCCTTAATTTGATCATTTATTTACATCTGTTGGTCCCATTTGGTGGCCTCGGGTGGGCTGCAAGCAGACATGAGCAACCTCTCACGAAGATGGCCAATCACTTTCATTCACCTGCTAGAGAGCAGGTTCCCCAGTTGGTTATATCAAGCAAAAGGGCTGCAAAATCATGTCTGTCATGTTCATTTAGAGGCAACAAACCACAAGCAGAAAATATTTGTTGAATTTTAGTTACAGTTGCCTCTGCGGCACATTTAAGTGTGGGCCATGATTGGCTGGTCACATCATGGAGATGCAATGTTAAGGAAGAAAATTATTATTTTACAGCCTCGAGCAGCAGCGCAAATCAAACCAGCTGAGATTCATGAGACATACTTCAAACAGGACCCTGTGCTGCATTCAAGCAATACGTCTCTGCATGCAGGTTACTTCCTAACCAACCCAGAGGGGAAGCTGACAGGAACTGACCTACTGGTTTAACCAAGATGCATCTGAATGTAGTAACACATTGCCTTCAGGATTCAGTGGAATAAAACAGTGACATGTAAACAAAGAGAGAGGTTAGATTAAATGAACTTTTAATCTGTGTTGAGGGAAAACTACGTATAGTGAACATCTATAATACAGAGTTGCCTGTGGCAAAGACAAATAGATACAACAAGACAGAAAGAGCAAGTGATACAGAGGGGGAAGAATAACCTCTGCCTCTTCTGTCTCATCCACTTTACCCTTTTACATTAATCAGGCCTTGTTGGGAGGGGTGGGGTTCACTCTCAGCCCCAAGGCCTGGAGAAGTGGGCTTGTGATTGGAAGGTCACAGTTCAAAGCTCTGATATGGCAGGGGAAATCAGCCAAAGCTGCTCTGTCTCAGTAAATAGTGTTGAAGTGCCCCTGAGCAAGGTGCTTAACCTCTGTCTGCTCCAATGAAGCTGCTCGAAGAGGAGCTGAAAACTGGGGTTGTATGGGGTAGTGTTACCTTTACACCTCCCCCCTACACCTGTTGTATTATACCTGCCAGCCATTTAGTAGATATTGCTGCTCATGACGACTTTCTATGAGTATATTTAGAAAATTTATGACACCAGTGGTAAAATAACTAATGGAAGATTCCTGCAGAACATCAACACACAACTTTTAGCACAAAAGTTTTGCATTTTGATCACCTATTTCAAATTGTATCAGACCATTTAACAGCCATTATCAGTTGTAATCACTTCTATTGATAAAGCTAAAGGGTGCCCTCCTCCAGGTGTTTATGATTAGAGACATGAAAGAGAGCATATAGCAATCAGATAATTGTGAGCACAAATCTAAAGGTTGATTTTAGTAAGTTAAGATGGCTGCTCCCAGCCACCTCATCTCCTCATCTCTTGCAGTAGCCAGTGTTCAGGAAAGACAAATATTCAGGGCTGTATGACCTACAATTATGGCATCATAAAGGAAATGAGGAAAGCATCATTTTATCCAATCTCATTAGTATCCTGTCTCATTGTACATCCTGTATAATGACAATAAAGGCATTGTATTCTATTCTATACTGACTGACTCTTCAGGTAAGAAATCAAAGTTTAAGTAGTGGTGATGCATGTCATTGACCCTTTTGATTCATGATAGGAAAGTACTATCATGACACAGCACTGCAGATTTTTCAATATCAGAAGCTTCTTCTATCTGCCGGAGGTGCAGGGGTCTGTCCCATGATGGTTTCTGTTCTTGCTCCTTGTCTTTTTTGGGGTCTCTGCTGCTTAAGGTATTCACTAAGCACGTGATCAGTTTTTGCCATCTTCCTAATGTATTCATGGATTTTTGTTGTTTCATCTAGGATAGTTGTTCTGACACTCACTAGTCCTTGGCCTCCTTCCTTCCACTCTGCGTACAGTCTCAGGGTGCTGGATTTGGGGTGTCAGTGACTTCTATCACCTCCTTTGTTCAGCCAAAATTCCCAGTAGTGTATCTGATGACCAGTAGATGTTGATTGCCCGGATTTTGTTATTCCTGGTCAGCTGACTCCTCAGGACTTGCCTTAGGCCGTTTCGCAGTATTAGTGCTTATGTGAACTTGTGTACTGTTCCAATTCCAAAGTTTGCATAAAGGCAAGTTCGCTCAAAATGCCTGGATGTTTTCTTGCTCCGCCCCTTATATCAAGGATGCATCAGTGGTGACTTGTGTTGACTTGATGCAGCCAAGTATCCCAGAATGCATTTCAAACAAAACTCAAACCCAGCAATGGTGGAGGAGAGCGGCTAAAACTGAGTACATTTTTAAATATCACTGCTTCTGTGACACAAAACTTTTTCGATGTTTTCAGGCAAGAATGTCGATACGTAAACCTCAAATATCTGCTCAGTTTATCAATATATTGCTTAATTGCAAAAGTACTCGAGTGTTTTTGGAGATGTGCGTTGCCGCTGCTTTAACGGCCAGGCTGTCCGCTCGCTATAACTGGGAAGAACGCCTGACTTCCTCTGTGGAAGTTAAACCCAGATATAATTAATTTAGATGATTGCTAATTGCTGATGTTTGGTTTATTTCTGTGTTTCATTTTGTTATGTCGTGTTTTTTATTTGTGAAGAAAGGCATTTAATCACTTTATTTTAAAATGAAAACATTTAATATATTAAAGAATCAGAAGACATCACATGTACACGGGCACTCTCGGTTCAGGAAATCACAGGCCATCCAAGCAGCTGGCTGTGACTCCCCTCCCAAGAAGAGCAAAGATTCTAGGCTAAACATAACACTTCACACTACCATTATCTACAAGCACAACAGATACTGTGAGCTGCGAATTGGCCTTCATCATTGGTCTGTCCAGTGGCTGGCTCTCTTGGCTCAGATTTCTCCCATCAGCAAAAAAAGCTCTGTAAAAGAAGCACATGCCTTCCTGCTCTCACATGACATGGCAGTTTTATTCTACCTAGCAACAGGGTGCGGTGACCTTTATACACCCTCCTTAGACACAGACATACATGTTTTGGAAAATCCTTCAAGGATAAGATAAGCATATTTTTCTCTGAGACCGGGAAGGCCATAAATAAGACAAACATATCTCCCAAAGGCCGTGAAGGTGGCTACTGGTCCACTATCTGTCTGCTCTCTATCTAATGTATCTATTTAATTATCTATTATTTGCTTCAGTCACTTCTTATTAATTCCCTGCAGTTAACTTTTAAGCATTTGTCATTTTATTCATTGAGTAAAAAATAAAACCCAACAACTCTCACCTTTCACACCTTATCAGGTGTGAACCCAAAAGAAAAAAGAAAAGCTAATTGAATTTGTTCTGTCTTACATCAGCTACTTACAGTCTGCTTTCTATTTAATCTATTTATTTTACATTTTATGTAATACTATTGCTCTTGTTTTGAATATAGACACCGTGTAGTGCAGTGAAGCAACAAAATCAAAAGTAAAGTGAGACCGATGTGATTACTGTACTGTCACAGACCAAATCTTTAAAAAATATTGTGGTGAATTCTAGGGTCAGAGGTCAAACTCACACCATCGTCCCTTGTTGACCTTTTACGTACTTTTACTCAGCCCACTGCAGAATTGTTGTCTGTGGTCGTGTTGTTGAATTCATGGTGTTTCCCTTCTTGGACTTCATGCAACATTATCGGAAAAACAATAATTATTGTTACAAGAAACAAGAAGCACATTGTACCCCTGAGACCACAAAATCCTGGCCACCTGAACAGGTGCCATGGTTGTGGCCTATCCATGATAGATTATCAAAACAGATTATGAGTCAGGCTACTGAAAATACTAAGACTAGAATGGAACTATTGTAATCCGTTGTTTGTTTCTCTGAGAGTTCTTCAACCAATAATGTGTTCTTCACTGGTTTCCTGTGACTGGGCACACCTGTTGTCTATCACCCCCCACGTCGGGGGAGCACACCTGTTGTTGTCACTCCCCCTGGGGCCAGACTTTACACAGAGGTGATAGATTCAGGAACCCACAGTTCACCTGTTATTGCCAGATGTTGGACCTTCTTACAGAGCGTCAGGTGTAACCAGGAACCTTTTGTTGAACCTTTAGAGCTGTCAGCCTGGTCAGGAGAGTTTGGTGTGGCTCTTTTCACTGTGAACTGGACCAGATTTTCTTTATTGATAACTTTGATGAGAGTCCAGTCTCCTGGAGCTATCAGTGATGTTGTTTGATCACACTCCCATGTTGGAATTAGCAGATCTTTGTTAGTTAACAGTTTCATCTCTTAGGTCTTAAATTGCCTTGTGGATCATGTTAAATTTCTTCTATGATAAATCCCTCCTTTTGAGACATAACATTGTTTATGTCTCAATAATTCAGCGTATCTATGGAAAGGCAAACTGACTCTGTATTATTACGTCTCTTGATTTTTTTTTCAAAGTTTGATTTATTATAATAATCTTCAGTTTATTAAAAGTATTTTACTCTGGAAGGAACACGAGAGCCTTTTCACCGGGAACAGGAACATCGCAGCGGCATGTTGATGCTGTTCATGGAGATTGTGAAGACTGATGCCAAGCCTGCTCCAGAAATGATAAAATTATATGCTTTACATATTTATTTGACTCTAAAAATAACATCATTTTAACATCTGACCTGTTTTAGTTCAGTAAGTAGCTGAGCTGTGTATACATGTATAATGTTTTTATTCAGAGAGGAAGTTTTTAAAGCCAAGCAATCAGTAAATTTAAGCTGGAAGCTGATAGAAACACTGGAGCTGAGCTGTGATGTCATCAAGTCCGATGGTGTTCCAGTTGAAAACTAATCCCTCGTACTTGGGGAGTTCAAACTTGACAAGTTTGAATTTGTCAAGTACGCAAACTCGCTTAGTTGAGTATTGAGAAATGGCCTTAGTCTCTGCAGGTAGTTGGCAGATACAGCTTTCCTAGCAGTCCTCTTCATGGTTCCCATTTGCCTGCGGGATTCCAAGGTACTTGGAATGTCTGCAATGTTGCCTTCTGGTAGTGCAATCCCCTTCTGACTACCCTCCCTCTCTTTGTTACCATCCAACTACACTTCTCCAGTCGGAATGACATTCCAGTGTCATTGCTGTAGGTCCTAATGGTGTGGATCAGTGAATTGATGGCATACAGCTTGATGTCATCCATGCAGAGGAGGTGGCTGATGTTTGCTCCATTCTGTAGTTGGTATCTGTAGCCAGACTTGTTAAGGATCTAGATGAGGGGGGTCCATGCCCATGCAGAACAGCATTGGGGACAGAGCATCTCCTTGGTAAATCCTGCACTTGATGGTGACTGGCTTGAAGTTGGCCTCTAGTTTTGTTCTCCACTGAGTTCTTGATGAAGGCTCTTAGGGTCCATTTGATCTTGTATAGTTCTAAGGATTCCAGGATCTATGTGTGAGTCACTGAGTCATAGGCTTTCTTAAAATCAATCCAGGTGGTGCACAGGTTGGTCAGTCTGGTCTTACAGTCTTGAACGACTGCTCTATCTAACAGTAGCTAGTGTTTTGCCCCTCTGGTATTGCTGCCAATTCCTTTCTGGGCCCCGCTCATGTGCTTGCTCATCTTAGCTGCTTTAATGCCTGACAGGAGCTTCAATTTTGTATTGAGGTAGGTTACTCTTTCATATACATCCTCCTCCCAATAGTGTAAAAAAGTTTCATGAAAAAAAAAAAATCAAGTTAGTCCTTTGTGTTATCTTCACAGAAAATATTGAAACTGAGTTGAGTCATAATTTCATCATCCATGTTTAAAATTCAAAGAGCCATGTGAAATGAAAATACAGCCTTGTAAATTGTTTTTTGTCTATATGACAGCATCATGGTTGGTTGAATTTGGTTAAGCTCTGTGTCCAGGAGGAACGTCACAGCTATGGCTGCCTTTTCATATTTTTTTTGAAAGAAAATACCAGCATGTCATCCTTGACCCATGGGAAACACTATATTACAACATCCAAAGACAAATCCTGACTGAACTCAAGCTCAGGAACAGATAACGTGAACACTTGGAAAAAAAAGAACTGAACAAGAAAATTATTTTAGTTATACATTGCATTTTATCTTCTCTTGTAAAATAAAAGAGGCAGTTGGGTTCATGGTCACAGCACCTTCAACCAACAGACTTTAAAGCATCTGTGTTTGTTGTATAGTATTTACGACTTGTGAATGGAGCTTCTTTTATTTTATTTTATTTTTTTTTTTTAAAGGCAAGGATTGGAGAAATGTACCAAGAAAAATTAATATAGGCACTTTAATGTTAAGGGGACTGCAGGTGCATTACTTTCAGGGATCCACATCAAATGAAGAAGATAATGACTGAATGCAAATGAAATGTAGCTACAGTGGGAGTCCACATTTAGAGTTTGTTTTTCAGAGGAAGGAAAAATACTCTTGGGCTTGGGCTGACTAAGAAGACACAAGAGGTAGCATTTACTCAGGGAACAGGACTGGAATAAGAACTGGAGCCTGGTGGCAAACAGTGCATTAAAGAGTTTAATAACAAAACATGGTTATTTATTTAATATTGGTTAAAACCGTGAATGAATGAATTAATGAAAAACCATCAGGTCATGAGGAACACCTTAAATTTGCAGGGAAAGAAGCATGTACATCTTTAAATATGTGTATAAATGCTCAGTTTATGCTCTGTTTGATGTTGTATGCTATTTATAGGCCATGATATCACATCGGGTGCTAAACATACAGTTGATCCAGCATTAAAATGACCCGTGTGTTAGTGGGCTTCCACTTATTCATATCTTCAATAACATTTCTACAGATTTTCTCTGTGTTATTGTAGGCTCTTTACCTTACAATATAAAGCGCCGTGAGGCGACAGTTTGTTCTGATTTGGTGCTATATAAATAAAATTGAATTGAATTTAAAACCTGGTAATAATATGAGAATGCACAAAATTGAGGGTAATACGGAAAACCTACGCCCATATATGAATGATTTTTGTTGAGTAGATTTGTTGGATTTGTGACAGCATAACACTGCGTCTCAACTCAGAAACATGGAATCTAGCATACTTTTATGTTGTGCCGCATGTACACTTTGCAGTTACTTAGTTCATGCGCATTATTTCTACAATAATTGTCTGAAATCAACATGCTCATGAAACATGAAATGATGTTTGCAACATTTGTGATTATCATTACACCTGACGCTCTGTAAGAAGGTCCAACATCTGGCAATAACAGGTGAACTGTGGGTTAGCATTCTGTGAGCATTTGGAAGCTGGTGTGTCTGATATAGTGCTAAATAGTTCTGCAGTGAAGGTTACATTAAACACGCATAAACACTAAACAAGCAAAACATGCAATTTTTGTTTTTTATCGGCATTTCCTGAGAAAAAAAACAAAGGTCGTTGTTAGGTAGCTAGCATTTTCCTTCTGGCTGTACACGTCTTGGACTTTCTAGTGAAAAGAAAGGACAAGACGTGTACAACGTTTAACATTCAGCTTTTCAGTCATCATGATTAAGCCATCTGGATGCCCATATCAGATACCCACATTTAATAGTATAAATGCAGTTATGGACTCAAACTAGCAATTATAAGTTTATAAGCATGCAAACCCATGCACCTACATTTTTCACCTGTTATATCCACACATCAGTTACACTCTGTGAATACACATACTCCTGGCTCATCTGTTTCAGCCACACCTACAAACACCCCTCCACCTAACACCTAATGTTCTCACCACCTCATCCTGCTCTGATAGCATCTTTGTCTCCTGTAGAGGAAATGTCTCCCTCCACTGCTTCCTTATCACAGGAACAATGCGGTGAAATGCAGCAACACTGTCGCCTTATCAGCAGCACAATACACAAAACCCAACACAATGCCACACATCGGTGCACAAACTCGTAATACAGCTCATTCAGCTCCGGTGACTCAAACTGTTTCCACAATGTTGCCTTACAGGAATATATTGATGATTGTATCCAATTTTATTTTGTGTGCTTGTCAATGTGTCTGCCACAGAATGAGGCACTTAACCCTGCCGGTGGTAAACTATAAAGACAACAAAAGCTTTCGAGTGATTTGATTCTACATTCAGTTCTGCCTATTCAAAGTGATGTGTTTAGTGGTAACATTTGTTTTTCTCCCCTGTCTGTCAATGTGCTACTAAGTAAAGAACTTTTAGTCCAGGAGCAACCACAAGCAAAGTTACCCATCTAAAGCCTGCAGTGTGAAGCAGAGTTCAAAAGCTATAAAGACAAAACTCCATCATACAACCCGCAGTGTTAGCTGAAAGAAACACAGACAGGAAAAGAATAAAGTAAACCAACCAGAGTGAAACACAGTTACAAGGAAGGGACTATTTTAAACATTCAATATTCAAATAAAATACCTTCTGATCTTTTTGAGATCTTTCAGTATTTAAGAGAAAGTCTTTTGCATTAAGATAGCATTTATGGCTCGCTGTCATCCTAATGGTGTCTTTGAGCTATGACAAATAGGAGTGTGAAGAAAGGATAAGCTTGTTGTCAGCAAAGGTCATTCTCACTACCTATGAAGGGTTTCTATTACCTAGAGGCACTATCATCAGTGTGAGCAGTACTTCAACAGTTTTAGGCCTGCTACCAGGCACTGATTGCTGTGTAAGCACCAATTAAATAACTTCCTAATTGGTATGCACACAGTTCCCTTTCGAAGCCACAGGATATTAAAGTAGATCACTGAGGATTCTTCTATTGAAATCTGATGTTTAGTCTCTATGTCATTGCCAGAGATCCATCTTTCTTCACGGGTGATGGTCTTCAATATTAAAGTCGAGTGAGTTTGACAGAAGTTTGATGTCCATGTTGAACTGTAGCACTGTTGATATAAGGATTATATAAGGAAAATTTGAAGACTGTTATGGTTTTTGGCTTGTTGGTAGGAACTTGGTCTTCTACGATGGTGTGATGGTCTTCTACCACTGACAGAGGTTCAAATCTGGATGTTGGCTTGCAACCAGTGACAGTCTGGAGGAAAATTTTGACAGTGTCAGAAATTTAAGCTGAGCAGCTCACAGATTGCTGTTAACCAGGTAACAGGAATGCAGCATGATTCCACTGAAAGGTTTGGGATTCCAACAAAAGTGAAAATGTAGCTGAGCTGTGACAGTAGAAACCTTGTTTGTGTGATGTGTTCTCCAGCTGATGACTGCACCAAGGATGTAATGGAAGTGAAAATGGACTGGCATCTCTATAGCATTTTCTAGTTTGTTTCAAGACTATAAATATGCTTACCCATACAATAACATGGCACTTTATTCCATGCTTTTAAAGTACCTTAGCCACCTCCCATTCCATGGTTAATTCAGCATCATCAGTTAACTTAACATGCATGTCTTTGGACTATAGAAAAAGTCCCCAGAGGTATCACAACCTTGTTGTGAAGTTTGTAGGCACCTTAAGGTTATTTTCTTTTGCTTTTTTGTTCTTTTTTTCCACACGTGTGTGACAGCTGTTCCCAACCTAAAGGAAAAAAAAAATCAAAAGTTCTTTTCGTTGTTCTGGTCCATTTTAAGCTAAGTGTATTAAGTGACTGCTATGATACACTATATTGCCAGTATTCACTCACCCATCCAAATCATTGAATTCAGGTGTTCCGGTCACTTCCGTGGCCACAGGTGTATAAATCAAGCACCTTCAGACTGCTTCTACAAACATCTGTGAAAGAATGGGTCGCTCTCAGGAGCTCAGAGAATTGCAGCGTGGTACCGTGATAGGATGCCACCTGTGGAACAAGTCCAGTCATGAAATTTCCTCACTACTAAATATTCCACAGTCATCTGTTAGTGGTATTATAGCAAAGTGGAAGTGACTGGGAATTACAGCAACTCACCCACAAAGTGGTACGACATGTGAACTCATAGAGTGGGGGTTAGCTGATGCTGAGGCGCATAGTACGCAGAGGGTGCCAACTTTCTGCAGAGTCAAGTACTACCGACTTCCAAACTTCATGTGGCCTTCAGATCAGTTTAAGAACAGCTTCATGAAATGGGTTTCCATGGCCAAGCAGCTGCATCCAAGCCTTACATCACCAAACACAATGCAAAGCATCAGATGCAGTGGTGTGAAGCACACCGCCAGTGGACTCGAGAGCAGTGGAGACGTGTTCTCTAGAGTGACGAATCACATTCTCCATTTGGCAATCCAATGGACAAGTCTGGGTTTGGCAGACACCAGGAGAACGGTACTCATGTATTGTGCCAAGTATAAAGTTTGGTGTGTGTGTGTGGGGGGGGGGAGATTATGGTTTTTAGGAGTTGGGCTCAGCCCCTTAGTTCCAGTGAAAGGAACTCTTAATGCTCCCAACAAGAGGTTATCTGTGCTTGTCTTGCTAGACGTCAGTGCAGCATTCAATAATGTTGACCATAATATTTTATTACAGAAATTAGGTATTAAAGGTACAGTACTGCACTGCAGTGGTTTGAATCAAATTTATCTAACAGACTGTCATAGCGTGCTTGGTTGTTGATCCTCCTTCCTCCAAGCATATTGGATTGAGCAAGCCACCATGCCCCTTTGGGGTGGAGTACTTGACTTCAGTTCTTCAGCCAGGCCACCTATGTGTCATTAGCCTGTCACTGTATAAAGAGACCAACTCCTGCACCCACTCTCCACCAGATTGTCTGCCTCCCAAGCATGGTAATCAGGCTCACCCTTGGCTCCTTGTGGTAACTTTGATTCCCAGTGTTAATTGCTATTTCCTGTGTTCTCAGAAATACTTCATTGTCTGAAGAGCTCTTGGCCACTCTCACTAATCTCCGGTCCAGGTGGATCTCCATCTCCGGACCCTTGCTGGAAACCTTTGCATCTCTGCCGCTTGCCTGCTCACCCTCCAATGGTAAATCTCTCCTGGACACAACCTGTGCATTGCTACTTCTCCCCGGATGCCTTTCACTTACCTCTAATTTCCTGCTTCTAAATTCAGATAAAACTAAACTTATTGTACTCGGCCCCACAAATTTTAGAAACATGGTGCCTAACCAGATACTTACTTTGGATGGCATTACCTTGACCTCCAGTAACACTGTGAGAAATCTTGGAGTCCTTTTTGACCAGGATATGTCCTTCAATGCACAAATCATTTTTTCCATTCTAGCAATTTTAGCTGGGAGCGTCATACGGCACCTTACTGTGTGTGTGTGTGTGTGTGTGTGTGTGTGTGTGTGTGTGTGTGTGTGTGTGTGTGTGTGTGTGTGTGTGTGTGTGTGTGTGTGTGTGTGTGTTTGTCTGCTCACCACACCGGACTGCAAAATAATGGCAACAGCAAAGGTTGGGAGAAAGCAGCAGAGTCCCATATGGCATTTTTTTGAGTATGATAGAGAGACAGATAGAAGCAAGTGTCTTTTTATGGACAGTGACAAAGTATGTGAAACACTTCTCAAGGGGAAAAACCACCAACATCAATGTCCACTTGAGAAGAGCACTCTGAACCTATGCGATAACCTGACGCGCACCTCTGGAGAAATGTAATTATACATCAGGTCCACGCAACCTGGAACAATTGTGATTGTGCTGTTCAGAACTGTCCTCCCGTGTATTTTCATTTTTTGAGCATCAATATAAGGACTCATAAATGTCAGCAAATTCCTGGAGGGAGACTGCTGAAACTGCGGCGCAGGTTTGAGTCCTGGCCTGTCGCCGATTTGCCCGTGTATCTTCCCCCGTTTTTTCCCCCCATTTCCTGTCTCTACACTGTCAACAAAAAAGCCACTGTGGACAAAAACAAAACAAAACAAAAAAGACCTCATAGTACCATATCACCTCAACAGAGCACTTCGCTCTCAGACTGCTGGCTTACTTGTGGTTCCTAGGATACTTAAGAGTAGAATGGGAGGCAGAGCCTTTGGCTTTCAGGCCCCTCTTCTGTGGAACCAGCTCCCAGTTTGGATTCAGGAGACAGACACCCTCTCTATTTTTAAGATTAGGCTTAAAACTTTCCTTTATGATAAAGCTTATAGTTAGGGCTGGATCAGGTGACCCTGAACCCTGCCTCAGTTATGCTGCTATAGGCCTAGGCTGCTGGGGGGGTTCCCATGATGCACTGAGTGTTTCTTTTTCACTCACCTCTTTTCACTCTGTTTATACACCACTCTGCATTTAATCATTAGTTATTAATAATCTCTGGCTCTCTTCCACAGTGTGTCTTTTCTCCTGTCTCACTTCCCTCACCCCCAACAAGTCTCTGCAGATGACTGCCCCTCCCTGAGCCTGTTTCTGCCAGAGGTTCCTTCCTGGGAGTTTTTCTTTCCCACTGTCTCCAAGTGCTTGCTCATAGGGGGTCGTTTTGATTGTTGGGTTTTCTCTGTAATTGTTTGTTGCGATTTGACACTATATGAATAAATCTGAAATAAATAAAATAAAACTGAATTGAATTAATGCTTCAGCATACCAAGACATTTTGGACAATTTCGTGCCCCCAAATTTGTGGGAACAGTTTGGGGATGGCCCCTTCCTGTTCCAACATGACTGCACACCAGTTCACAAAGCAGGTCCGTAAAGACATGGATGAGTGAGTTTGGTGTGGAAGAACTTGACTGGCCTGCACAGAGTCCTGACCTCAACTCGACAGAACACCGTTGGGATAAATTAGAGCAGAGACTGTGAGCCAGGCCTTCTCTCCAACATCAGTGTCTGACCTCACAAATACATTTCTGGAAGAATGTTCAAAAATTCCCATAACCACTTCTAAACCTTGTGGAACATCTTCCCAGAAGAGTTCAAGCTGTAATAGGTGTAAAGGGTGGGCCGACATTATATTAAACCCTATGGATTAAGAATGGGATGTCACTCAAGTTCATATGTATGGAGAGAGACGAGCAAATACATTGAAATCACATAGCAAAATACTTTGACACGTCTGCATTGCTTCCATACTGAGCCAGACAGTTTTCACACTTCTCTAAACCACCTGCGTCACTTATGATTATGAATTCAATTCAGTTAAACTCATATGAACAACTGACTTGACCAGGATCAAACAGGTGAGATGTGAAAACAGCGCGTGGATAAATCCACTTCTGGGTCATTTCAAAATTGAAAATAGATTCACAAAAGCTAATGGAGCCTATTGATGTGTGAGAGTGTGTGTTTTGTGTTTCCTTCTGATCCCAAGGTTAAGCAGTGTATTCAGCTCTGCATTACACCTGATGCACCCCCTGAAATTTCTTCATTTCTGCACAACAGGCGTATGTATGTGCTTCATTCAGTGTGAATGTCTTGGGAGGAAGCTCATGAAAAGATCAATTTCCACTCCTCTGTAAGGGGTGTATGAGGTGACTCTTGCTCTTCCAGTTGTTCACTGCTCTCATTTTCCCTGGAGGAAGCCGTTAGAGCTGAGCAGCTGAAATCCCAGTCGATACCCTTCGCTCCAAACAAAGCCAGAAACTTAAGGGAGAAGATGAGACACAGTGAATGCAGCTCAGAGTGCAACACTTTAAAAACTGTAAACCAACACAAACTACAGACACACAGCAAAGCACATTCATCCATAAACTCTCCAGTACAGAAGAAATGCAGCAGAGCAAGCAACAGCTACTGTAGGATTGTGTGCTCGGATTGACCACAGACACACACACACACACAGACGCATATCTTGTGGGAGGCTACAGTCCATTTATGAAGTAATAAAAACAAGGCTGCCCAATGGTCAATTTATGCAGACAGCTCTGTATCGACAGAAATAAACACAAGCCAATGAAACTGCTGAGCTCTAGCCAAACACTTCAAATGTGCCTGAGTGTCTCGATGTGTGTGCGTGCTGATCCCAGCCTGCTGTTGCAGCAGTTTCAATGTGCAATTACCAGCTAAGATGCTTCTTTGACCGCTGCTGAAAAAAGCTTTTTGATGGTAAAGAAGTGTCGGTCCAGCCGTGAAAAGGTACACCCCATCAGATTGTGCGTTGTCTGTGCGTACTTGTGTGAGTGAGTATGTGTTGGAAGACAAAATTGATGTTTCTCAAGGTAATAGCAGTTTCTCCCTTCTGTGCGGACTTGGTAGAAGGCCAGCTGTGATTGGTTTTTCCTCTACATCCCTTCATCATAATAACAACTTGATTCTGGCGTCTCAAGCTCACACATCCTCTCTTCCTCCAGCCCTCGCTGGATTACTAACTCCTGTTTTATCACTCTTTAAATACACACACACACACACACACTATCCTGCTGCTTCACCACTTATCTGGTCTTTTTGCAATTTTTTCTAGCCCTCATTTTGTGATTTTAATTCCCTCTGTGTCTTCCTCTTCTCTAACTGTCCACATTTTTTCTTTATCTCCACCCATTCCTCTCCTTACTTTCCTTTTTTCTTTACACTTTTCCCCTTCTCTCATTCATTCCCTCTTCTTCTGTATTGTTCTCATCATTTGTTTCTGGTTATTTCTTCCTCTCATCGGCCCCACTTTACCTTTCTTCTCCTAGTTTTTTCTCATCCCTCTCCTCTCTGCTTAACTCCTACCTGAGGCCCTCTACCCCCTACTGATTCATTAAATATCAATACAAGTTATTAGCATATGTGTTCATATGAGCATTAAGGCTTGTTTCTGCTTACTTAAAACATTTGTCTAATGACTTTCTCTCTCCTTTTCATCTCAGTGTTATTTATTATGAGGCTTAATTTCCTCTCCTTTAAGCTCTTTTTGTCGTCATCCTTTACCCATTTTCTGTCTCTCCCACAGTTTACTCTTCTATTTCTAAATATTACTTTTTGTCTTCTTTCCTTCCCATCCTCCTAGTCCTCTCACTTCTTCACTCCCCCTGTGCTGCCTTTGTTTCCTGCAGGTCAAGCCTCCTGCTAGACCTCAAATCACTGTTTCATTGCAAAGTTATTCATTAAAGAGACAATTGTGGTATTAAAGATTGATTGTACTATTAAAGTTTTGTTTACAGTCCAGAGAGCCCCCCGAGAGCATTTATCCATTGACAGCTGCAGCAGTCTGGTAAAAACATAGATTACTTGTGTACAAGCTGGTCATCAGCTTCACTGATCAAAGCTGCCACATGCTCTGCGGGGTGGTGTTAAACGCATGCTTCTATATGTGAATATCCAGCTTGTACACAATTACAGTTTTAGTGTCTTGCCTCAAGGACGATCTGACAAGAGATATAATGCTCGTGATTTGTGATGACAAAAGCTGAATGTGCAAAAAAATAGTCACGATAATTACAGTGCAGTTCATACGTTTATGAACAATGGTATATTTTTTCTCTTTGATCACAGCTGAATCAGTTGCAGTTTTGCCTGCTCATAATTTTTCTACCTTCAGCCATCAGATGTGGGAGCCAGTGATTAGCGAAGCTGAGTCTGCATCCAGTGGCAGGAAATAAGTACAACAAACGCACTGAAATCTGTGAGCGCCTCACCTCTGCTGCAGGTATACACACGTAGATTAACTTTAACTCACTGCATCTTTGTTTTATGCAGGTGATTTAGTTCACTAACCTTCGCTGGCATGTGGCCACCAGCGTTAACTGGCTCTTATGGATGTTCTTACACGAGGCAATCCGTACTGCACCCAAGCACATTTCACCGCCAACATCTGATTAGCTTGACGAGTGCGATCGCTGTGTACCGTGCTGTGTCTGAGCATGGTAACAATGTACTGTGATTGCTAACTGTACTCAAGCATGGGACTAAGATATTTCCCTTGTGAAAAATCAGAGTGTTAGGAGGTAACAAGCTGCTCCAAAAATTGTTCCAATTAAACCACAAGATGCATAAAATTATGAAAATAATTGTGTTGTTCAAGGGCACTTTTTAAGCACTGCCCACTGCTGCCCAAAGCATGAGAAAGCATGTGTGTGAAAGAAAAGAGTTGAGATGCTGAGACAAATAGAAGCGTACGTTATTGGTGAACACAATCATGCTTGGGCACAGTAAGCAACCATGTGAGTTCAGGGTTTAACACCTATGTGTAAATGAATAGAATAAAGAGTAAAGTAATGCTGAAGAAGTCTGACGTTGAATCTTGAACAATCTATGTACTGTACGCACTAACTGAAAAATATTGCCGTGTGCTTTCTGTAATGACAAAACGAATGAAATCAAAGATAAAGCAGCTGCAGCGAGTTAGATTCTTATGCAGACAAGTGATTCTCTTGACTCCCATCACCTTGCAGTTGGGTCTGTTGGCTGTTTGGTGGCAGCTTTACAAAATGTATTTGCAATCAGCATTCAGCCCAGTCCAGTACTGTTACTTCATCTTTTAGGAGTGTGAGGTTTGTTTTTGTTTTTGTTTTTCTCTTTTTGCATGACTGCTGTTGTATTTTGGTAAGTGCGTTGTCTGCTTCCTTTGTAAAAATGTAACCAGTGAAGCAGGTGGTGTCTCCTTTTTTCTGTAATCCTGAAAACAAGTGTGTGTACACCTTGTTGTGGATATGTCAGTAATTGGCAGTTGTTAGAGTGACAGTGGCTGGTTTGGCGCAGCTTCTCAATGACTGCTGCTCCCTGGTGGACATTTCAATTGTGGAACAAACCATTTAATATATTTCGCAAACCATCACGAAATAGTCTTTTCATTCCTGGTCACTTCAATTTTCCTCAAAGTTAAGATTATTTTAGCTAAATACATATGAAAAAAATCTCTGTGACGTTGTCTTGTGTATTTTACTGTATATTTTAACCATTTCTACATACTGCAAATTATGCTTGTATTTGATTGATTCTGCATTTTTAGCAGTTTTTTTCTTATTTATTTTTCTATTTTTATTCTTCTACATGTGTTTATGAAGTCTGATTAAAATGTTATGAGCTGAGCATTTTTGCCATTGCCTCCTTATTGTTTTGAAGATTAATGTGACATAAGGAGTGGATCTGAGTGTGAACCTGGATGCTCAGAGACACTTGACACATGGCTGAAAATGACTAAACAGGCTTAATGTTTATTTAGCATTTCTGAGCAGATAAACTCATCCGGAAAGTGTTTACATTGCTAAGATGACCCACGCTGCGCTGCCAGCTTCAGAGATCTTTGCTTTGTGATGTCTGCTCGACAGAAGCTTTACAGAGGAGGCAACTAACACAAAAACATTCCATTATTACAGAACATTCATTACAGGTGGCAGTGGTCTAAATAATTAAAAAGCAGTCTCTTTCCTGACTAAAGCTGAGCAGTGGTTAAAAAGCATGCATAACAAAGAACAAAGAAGTAAAGAACTTGTTTTTTTAGACAAACTCAATAAATATAAATCACACAAAGCATCTATAAGGGATCCCATTATAAGGAAAACATGAATACAGAAAAAAAAGGGAAAGAGAGAGAGGTGCAGTGTTTAATTACTTCACAGGCTTTTTTTCCTTCTTGATGAAAGCAGATGGTCTGCACTTTGATTGGCAGTGAATTGTTGCACTCAGTGAACGATGGTCAAATTAAAAGGCAGAAATCAAAGGCAGAAATCAATGTGCAATCTGTTATACCCAGTGACGTGCAGTCAGGGGAGGCAGGTGAGGCACGGCCTCACCTGTCATCGTGGAAATATAAAATTAAAAAATAAATTAAATGGTTATATTCATTCAGTGATTTGTATTTTAAAGTTCTTTTCCATTTAACTACACCATTTTTAGATTAGTTTTTTCAAAATCGCTGAATTTTCGCATTTGCCGGTCAAATACTAAGAGACGAACGGTGAGGCACCAGCCCGGCGAGCTGCACCACGGATTGCGCAATCCGTGGTGCAGCTCAGTATAGTCATTGCCAATGACTACTAACTGTGCTGGCATGCTATGCAGTGAGACCGGATTACTTTCCCTTTGCATGTGGCTATTAAAATGTTCTAACACTTTTACTATATGAACTAAATTTCTATATTTTAGCTGGTGTATATAATGCACAGTTTTTTTTTTTTTGTTTTTTTCATTAACAACTGTATGTGTGTGTAATGCATTCTTGTGTTGAGCGATCATGAAACTGCTGCGAAGAGACACTGGGTGAGGCACGCAGTTCTCGTGCCTCATGGTAGGGGGCGCTGGTGATCCCAGGGACTCTACAACTCCTCGGCGGCAAGCTACCATAAACAGTTAGCAAGGCCAGTTAGTTTTTCCTGTTGCTTGGCCTTATGTTCAACATGGAAGATTACATAACTCAACTGAAAGAATTTTCTAAACTGGACTTTCAATCGAAGCAGAAGATAATAATTAAAGGAAGACCAACACCAGAGCTAAAAGGTTTGCTTCAGACTATGTTAATGTTAAACAAAACAACTGTTGCCAATCAAATGGTGAATAAGCTATATGTTTGTAAATCTGATGTGATGACGTCAGTGCCTCACCAGTCACGACCCTCACCGCACGTCACTGGTTATACCTTTATGTGTGCTTATATTTAGTGTAAAGTAAAATTTCAATTAGTTAGTTATGGAGTATTTTTTGAAGACCTAATCAGCAAACTCCAGCCATGTAAGATGGTATATTATGGTTTACTTTAGATAAGTCCAAGGAGGTAAAGCTCAGTCACTTGTCTTGCTTTTCTGTGGTGGTAGCATTTGACCTCATGTTAACAAACCTTATTCAGCTATATAAAAGTTGAGGCATCAGTGTCTAATTTAGGGTTAAATAATTAGTCATGATGCTGCTGGCTTTAAAGATCACAAAACTATTAACTGAATGTCCATTTTCTTGCATTGCCATTCTAAATTAAATTCAGCGTATTAAATCAAAGTAGGAAATTTAGCAATCTGCTCAGTCAAAAACTTTCTGGGCACACCACTGATTAACTGCAAATATGAGTTTCATTACTGACTCAAATGAAGGTTACAAGCCTCACTCTGATGGAGAAGGCCTTCTGCAGCACAGCTGAACAATAATCTGTGTGGCAGATGCACCAGAGAAACACGCAAGTCATAAAAAAATAAGGAATCTGCTAGAGGCCTTGTACTGAATCACTGCATGAAATGAGAAATTTATTAATAAACGAGAATTTGCTTGCTAGTGCATTCTGTGCAGATGAACTCAAATGAGATAAATGAGTGGCATCCTATACTTTCTTCAGTGTGCCCTTGGAGTATTATTACTTTGGTATTTAGCTGATAATGTCTTCATCCTGAGAGACTTGTAATGAAGTAACAAGAGAGTAATGAGTGTCTTGCTCAAGGACACTGACAGGCAAGGGTTCCTCAGCAGAAAAATGACAGGATTTGTAGTTTGTTCAAAGGGCTTAAAATGGTCTTTTTACAATAAGTCATCACAACTGAATTACATTATTTATCATCATGTGGTGGGCAACCTGTGGTGCCCAGCCAGGTGCAGCCCAAAGAAGAGACATGGGCCCGCACTCCTCTAGGCCCACCGCCTGTAGGGGTTGGGTGCAATGTTTGTCGGGCGGTGGCCAAGTGCAGAGGCCCTGACGGACCGATCCCCAACTATCGAGGCTGGCTATTGGGACTTGGAACGTCACCTCTCTGATGGGGAAGGAACCTGAGCTAGTGCATGAGGTTGAGTGATACCCGCTAGAATAAGTAGGGTTCACCTCAATGCAGAGCCTGGGCTCTGGAACCAGTCTCCTGGAGAGGGGCTGGACTCTGTTCCAGTCTGGAGATGCCCTCGGTGAGAGGCAGCGAGCTGGGGTGGGTATTCCTGTATCTCCTCGGCTTGCTGCCATGTTTTCACTGGTGGATGAGATCAAGTTGGATTTTTCACCGGTGGATGAGAGGGTTGCTTCCCTGCATCTTCAGTCCGGGGAACGGGTCCTGACTGTTATTTGTGCATATGCACCAAATGACAGTTTAGAGCAGGGCTCTTCAACTCCAGGCCTCAAGAGCCCCTGTCCTGCAGGTTTTAGATGTGTCTCTGCTTCAACACACCTGAGTCAAATATAGAAGTCATTAGCAGGAGAAGTTGACTGCATACTGAGGAGGTCATTCAGCCATTTGATTCAGGTGTTTTGGATCAGGGACACATCTAAAAACTGCAGGACAGGGGCTCTCGAGGCCTGGAGTTGAAGAGCCCTGGTTTAGAGTACCCAGCCTTCTTGGAGTTGCTTGGTGGGGTGCACAAGGGTGCTTCATCCAGTGACTCCATTGTCCTACTGGGAGACTTCAACGCTCATGTGGGCAATAACAGTGAGACCCGGAGTGGCGTGACTGGGAGTAAAAGCCTACCTGATCTGACCCCAAATGGTGTTTTGTTACTGGACTTCTGTGCAAGCCACAGTTTGTCCATAACGAACACCATGTTTGAACATAAGGATGTCCGTAAGTGCACGGGGCACCAGGACACCCAAGGTCGCAGGTCAATGATCGATTTTGTAATCTTATCATCAGATCTACGATCTTATGTTTTGGACACTCGGGTGAAGAGAGGAGCTGAGCCGTCTAATGATTACCACCTGATGGTGAGTTGGATCAGATGACGGGGGTGGATGCTGGGTATTTGAGGGTACGCTGGGAATGCCTGGCAGAGGCCTCACTGTAGCATTTTGGATCAGCTGAAGGCTTTTCAGGGAACTTTTAGTTCAGCCTAAAAGTATTAAACACATGAATTAGCTTTTCAGCATCACTCTGAGAAAGGATGTTTCTGATTTTAGAAATATTGCGCAAATACAAAAAAGCAGTCCTACATATTTGTTTGATATGTGCATTGAAAGACATATCGTGGTCAACAATGACTCCAAGATTTCTTACTGGAGGCCAAAGTAATGCCATCCAGAGTAGGTATCTGGTTAGACACCATGTTTCTAAGGTTTGTAGGGCCGAATACAAGAACCTCAGTTTTTTTCTGAATTTAGATGCAGAAAATTAGAGGTCATCAAGGCCTTAATGTCTTCAAGACAATCCTGCAGTTTAACTAATTGGTATGTGTCATCTGGCTTCATGGATAGATAAAGCTGGGTATCATCTGCATAACAATGAAAATGTGTGCTATGCCTTCTAATAATACTGCCTAAGGGAAGCATGCATAGTGTAAATAGAACTGGTCCTAGCACAGAACCCTGTGGAACTCCAAAATTAATCTTAGTATGTGAAGATGATTTACATGAACAAAATGGAGACTATTAAATAGATATGATTCAAACCTTTAATACCTACCTAATCTCTGTAGTAAATTACTGTGGTCAACAGTATCAAACACTGCAGTTCTTGAGTTTTGCAGGGAATAACTATTTTAGAGTAGTTTTATTGTTCTATAAGCATACAAACATATGACAATAAAACAGCACCCTAGACTCAAACTAAGGTTTTGTTTGATCATAGTTTTAATTATGCTCTTTGCTCGCTCCCTTAAACACTACTGCTGCTGCAGCTGAAATAAGAAAAACTAAAACTGTCTTGTAAACATTAATTTAACAAAGTTCTCTATTATAATCCATCAGATTATCCCATCTCTTAGTTACAGAGCTGTATGATTGATAAGTCTGTTAGTTTACACAGTCAGCATTTCGTTGCCTTTCTTTCCTGGCTTCAAATAAGCTAAACTTTATTAATAACTTTATTATTGTATCAGCTCTTTTCCAGTCTTACTGACCAAAACACTTAAAGTACAGTACTTTTAATGCTACACTACTCAACAGCACTTTTCCTCTCACAAGCACACACACACCACTACTTACAACTTGCTTCTCTGGCTGATGAACTCAACATCTTCTTTGCGCGCTTTGAGTCGGGAAGCCGACAGCCCGCTGCGCTCCCGGCCGGAGGGGCGGAGACACTCACTGTGACGGAGCGCGACGTGAGGAGGGCGTTTAGACGTGTAAACACCAGGAAAGCGGCTGGACCAGACGGTATTAGTGGACGTGTCCTTAAGACCTGCGCTGACCAGCTGGCACCTGTGTTTACACTGATATTCAACCTCTCACTGAAACTGTGTGTGATTCCCACCTGCTTTAAAAAGTCCATTATAGTCCCTGTCCCAAAGAAACCACACCCCAGCAGCCCCAATGACTTCAGGCCCATAGCACTCACCTCTGTGGTGATGAAGTGTTTTGAGAGACTCATCAAGACATTCATCACCTCCTCACTGCCCACCTCCCTCGACCCACTACAGTTTGCATACCGGCCAGACAGATCCACAGATGACGCCATATCCTTCCTCCTCCACAAGACCCTTTCACACATAGACACTGGTAAGGGGAACTATGTGAGAGTGCTGTTTGTAGATTACAGCTCAGCATTCAACACCATAGTTCCCTCCAGGCTGGTCTCTAAGCTGCTGGACCTGGGCCTGGGCCCATCCCTGTGCAGGTGGGTTCACAGCTTCCTGACCAGCAGACCACAGGTGGTACGAGTGGGTCACCTCACCTCATCCTCCCTCACCCTCAACACTGGATCCCCCCAAGGCTGTGTGCTCAGCCCTCTGCTGTACTCACTGTACACCCATGACTGCGAGGCCACGTCAGAGTCCAACGTCATCATCAAGTTTGCTGACGACACTGCTGTTGTGGGACTAATCTCTCACAATGAGGAGACAGCCTACAGGAGAGAGGTCTCCCGCCTGGAGAACTGGTGCCAGGAGAACCACCTCCTGCTCAACGTCAGCAAAACAAAGGAACTGATCGTGGACTTCAGCAGGAAGCAGCAGAGGGACTACCATCCACTTGTCATCAGTGGTGCTGAGGTGGAAAGAGTGGACACCTTCAAATACCTGGGAGTGACCATCTCACAGGACCTGTCCTGGACTCATCACATAAACATCACTGTGAAGAAGGCCAGACAGCGTCTCTACCTCCTCAGGCGGCTGAGAGACTTCAAGCTCCCACTCAAGGTGCTCAGGAACTTTTACACCTGCACCATCGAGAGCATCATGCGTGGGAGCATCACCACCTGGATGGGAAACTGCACCAAGCAGGACTTCATGGCCCTAAAAAGGGTGGTTCGTTCAGCTGAACGGACCATCAGAACCACCCTCCCCAACCTGCAGGACATTTACACCAAGCAGTGCAGGCTGAGGGCCATGAAGATCCTAAAACAGCCCAGCCACCCCGGACACTCTCTCTTCTCCCTGCTCCCATCAGGCTGGCGTTACCGCTGCCTGAGGACTAAGACTGAAAGGTTGAAGAAGAGTTTTTACCCACAAGCCATCCGTCTGCTCAACTCTGAGCCCTAACTGGACCATTATTGCACAATGTAAATATTATAATTTAAAAAGTGTGTATAGTGTATAGTATATAGAGTATAGTGTATAGTGTGAATTACTTTTTTTTATTTTTATTCTTCTTATTTATATGTGTGTGTATATATGGTTGCAGGTACAAAATACATTTCACTGTGCATTGTACTGTGTATAACTGTGCATGTGACAAATAAACACTATCTTATCTTATCTCTTATCTTATCTTATCTTATTGTGTGTTTAAGCTCTTCTTAGTTTTCTAATATTTTAGTTTGACGTTCCTTTGTAAAATCAGCTGTTCTTTTGTCAGTACACTCATCCATGACTGTAACCAGATGGACCCAGCACCACCCCCTTCATGTGAACAGAAGTGTGAAGCCATGGCTTAACTTAACAAGTTGATGACCAGCTCCGTGTGACCATTTATCCTGAAGCCAGACAATGGAAAGATGCCTGTGTATGTGAAACATGCACATTAGTACATTTGTTTTGTCAGTAAATATTATAGTTTGTTTAGCAAGCTGCGTCTATCTCCTGCATCGGTATCTTATCCTTACACAATGTGACAGTTTTCCACCCCAAACACAGAAAAAAGCTCCCTGTGTAATTCCCATACAGTTATTTGGGATGAAATTGTCTTGACTTCAAATATTAGTTTTTAAAAAGCAGTGCAATATTGTTCAAATTAAAAGCAAAGGAAAAAAAATCCTGTCTCTCAGTGGCATTACAGTTTTTCACCAAGTGGACAATTGTATGTAAATAAATTCTCTCTACATACATAGTCCTTAATGACCAAGTGCCATCATAGTTTAATGACTTCATGGTCTTGTATTTTCCTTATTCCCAGAGATCAGATTTACTTGTTGTTCTGAAACAGCGCCAAACTCAGGATAAAGAGGTGAGTGACTGCATGTGGTAAAACAGTATGATACTGTGTGAGCAATTCATGTTTGTGCATCCTGTCAATAATACAATGTCTGGTGCTGATTGCCTGGTCAAGAGCAATTGGTTTGGTGGTTGGAACATTTTGTGATTATTTCATAAACTGCTTATGTTAGAATGTTGGATGTGGCGGTGCATTAGCCTCTGAAAGGTTAAAAAAACAAGATCAAATAATGCATTCATTTCACATCAGAAGTGCCAGTGAGGGATGAGTACTAAAATTAATAAAATAATGGCAACAGCATTGAATCATAGGTCTTTTTGCAGAGTCCATACCACCCCACCCCACCCCGACTCCACCTCCCCACCCCCCTTCTGATTTGGTTCTTGAATAATTCATGACATTGACTGAAAATTTACTTTCCTCTCATTCCCCATCCATACATTGGTACAGTAGAAAAAGTTAAGCCTGAAAATTCTGTGCTGTTTGTTTTGTTTTGTTTGTTTATAATGTACTTGCTACCCCCTCATTTGCCAATCAACAGTGACCTTCACTCTCTTTGGTAGTTGCTTGAATCACTTACTGCAAAATTAAAAATAATAACAATAATAATAACTCCGGATCCATTCATTTTGCATCATCACCAGTTATTCTGCTGCTTGAAATCTCTTAACCTCGACACATGAATATGTTCAGAGTTCTGTATTATGTGTGTATGCAGACCTGTAGCCAGCAGTAAATATCTCCTTGTATTTGCACAGCAAATAATTCATGAATTAATGACGCAAGAAATTACCACTGAAAGGTATGATCTGCAGTTTAACAGATGATTACATGACACAGACGCAGGATGGCTCCCAAGTCATGAAAAGCAGGTCATTATCAAAATAAATTATAAGTTGATTATTATTGTTTTTTGGAAAGAAAACAGATAATGACATTTATAAAAATAAATAAATAAATATTGTTGAGAGACTGCTAAGATTCAAAGAGATGGGGGTTTTGTAGGTACATTTTATTCTAAATACTTTATCTGCTATTCTCATCTCCAGAAAGCAGCGGGGCAGCAGCAGCAGCACTCAGTGTTAGCATCAAAGTCGGATTTACTTTCTTCACCACTGTGAAGAAAGTAAATCAGCAGAATATGAAAATTCTCCCCTGAAATCCAATTATTTTTTGGATTTTTCATGTGCCTGCTGCATTGTACCTGTAGCAGACTCACTGATTACTGATGCTGCTTCCAGAGACAGCAGGGCAGAATCATTAGGAATAATTTATTCGTTTATGTCATCAGAAAAAACACACTGTACAAAGAACAGTTCACTGTCTGAGCTGATTGTTCTGACAGAAAGACAATGGGCCACCCTTTAGAAATGATTAGACCGCAGCAGCCGCTGAGTTCTGAGTCTGTGTTTCTGTGTGAGCGACAAAAAAGGAGCTCCATTGATTTTTTTTTTGTGCTATGAAGAAAGTGTAAACAAGCTATTTTCAGTCTCCACCTTCCAGATTATGCGTAAGAAACCATGCAAAAAGCCCAGCTGGAGGAAATGCCCTGTACCCCAGCACGACATTCTTTAACTGCTGAGCTGCTGATTTCAGTTGAGTGTTTGCCATTCTGATCATACTTACATACTATGAGTTGTACAGCAGCACTGAAAACTCCAGTCAAGGTTTTTCAGGTAGGTCATTTCACTATATGAAACGACCTGCAGAATAAACCGAGGTATACTAACTTTGTGCTCTTCAAAGGTTGCATGAAAATACTGAAGTGCAGTGCAGGATGAACAGGTTAGTTTGCTGTGCTGTGGGGAATTTACAGTAAAGCTCTGTGTTTGTGCACAGCAGCTGTGGTGTTCATGGTCAGTGTTAGGTTACATCAAGTGTAGCACAGACTAATTTAAATACAATACAGTGTCAGTGTAGGGGATGTGTAGTCAAGATATCTTGTGAAATACTGTGTTACATCTTGCTGAATTCAGTTCATCCACCAAGAGCGGCACCATCAGAGTCAGCCGATCACAGCACAAAGAAAATCTACTGGAGCTCACAATAGAAATTACTGTGATTCTTTTCCCCAGCAGAGCCACTACAACCGATCTTAGAGTTCCCCCACCTGCTGAATCCCATTTTAACCCCTGATTATACTAATGTTTGCCTTCATGTGTGGAGGCAGAGTCACCTTCTACAATTCAATTTCAGATTCAAGCTGAGTCCATTCATTAGAATTTAGGTTGGAATAATGTTTGCACTCTTGTGTAATACGATTTTATTATTACATTAAAATAGCAGGTTTGGTTAGTTTTACACAAAAACAGCTGGTAGAAACATCCTCCAACCTGCTACTTTTACTTTCTTACTTTGAGTACATTTGAGAGCCTGTACTTTTTGGACTTTTTACTTGAGTAAAGAACTTGAATCAGTACTTCAACTTTTATCAGAATTTTTTTAACACAAGTATCTGTACTTCTAAACCTCTGCTGATTACCTACCAAAGCCAGAAACTGAATTGCAGGATTTTCCCTGCAAAAGGCGTTTCTTGAACAGGTCACCAGTTTATCACAGAGCCAAAAGCAGCGGTTTGTTATTGAGCTGTAATTTTAATTAAAAAAAGGAAAAAGTACAATAGAGCTAAGAATAGTTCCCAGTTCTCCTCTTACACTGTCAGTGAAATTCAAATGCATTAAACACAGAAGACCATGCAGCTAAGATTTGTTGTATTTCCCTGCAGGATGTCCTGCTTATCGCTGCTGTCATACCACCGTATTATTGTTCATGCTCGGAGGCAGGAGACCAGAGGTGATGTTTCACACCATCTGCCTCTCAGTAAGGAGGCAAACTGGTTGATTAAAGGGCACAATTAACATAGAACAGGTTCGGCTAAGTCCCCCAGCAGGGATTAAAGGATGCACCCGGTCATTTATACACACTCGCATCAGGGAGCTGCCTCGTACAGTCTGACAGGAGGTCACACAAGCGACAGGTGAAAGATTTCATTTCCTGTAAGCCACAGAGTGAGGAAGACTGTTCAGGTTGACTGCTGTCCTGACTGAATTAGAGTTTTAGGTACTTTGTTCAAAAATGCAGAAACTGCTGAGAAGCATCTCCTGGTGTTGGTCTTACAAAATGCTTCAGGACCAAAAATGAATTAAGACATCGCTGTGTCATTACAACTGATCAGCTGTGTATAGGCCCCTAAATGGAGATTACCTAAATGGATCTGAACGCAGTCAATCATGATGAGCAAGCAAGTATGAGAGCTGCTTTTGTCAAGACTGTTCTGTTTTTTTTTGTTTGTTTTTTTTGTTGGAGGATTAAAAATAAATCCACTAATTCTCTAAATTAAATTACACTAAATTACTTCAAAACCAAGACTTCAGACCTGTGACAACAATCTTGTACAAAACCAAAAAAAAAAAAATACATACAGTGGAACTAAATCAGTCTTTTGCTGTCTTGAGACACTCACACATTAGCATTGGCTGCTGAGAAAGAACGGTCACATTTTAATCAAGTTAGAGACTGACGGGGTGGTGACATAAGATACAGGTTTGCCACTTTGCCTTATTTTGCACTCTCGTTTGCTTTTTTCAAAACTGCTGTTTTAATTGTATTCACCCACTTTTTTTATTTTTGGTATAGGGACAAAAAAAAACACTTGTTTAGGTTAAGAACAAGACTGTGAGTAGAATGCACCAATCCTGCATAGGAAAAAGTTATAAGTTGGAAGTGACAGACCCGTCTCACTAAGGACATAATCCACTGAGTCAAGCTGTGCCACCAAAGAACATCTTGTACAAAAATTGTGCCACACCAGCAGATTTGACAAAACTGCATCAGCTGATGCCTGAATGATAAAAGGCTCCTACTTTTAATTTTTGATCTTACCTGGAACTTGACTTTGAACCTCAGGATACAAGGCTTACTGGGGGGGTGGGGGGGGGGGGGGGGGGGGGGGGGGGGGGGGGGGGGGTCTTTGACACTCCTCTAGATGCAGTAATTTAAACTCAACTCGGGACTTTGTCTTCATTCCATATTTTCCACATTTTACTTTTCTTTTTAGTCAGAAGCAAACAGAATTTATATTTATAGTTTTGGTTTATCAAATTGTCAGAAATCCCAGGAATGTGCAGTGATATCAAATCAGAAAGGATTCACTGATTTCACTGCACATGGACCAGTCATGCTTACTTGAGCTGGGAAAAATCCTGCTTCCTGTCCTGACTCTTGTCTTTACCTTACCTAAACTTGTTCTATTTCTGATGTGTAACCTTTTGTCTTTCCTTCGGGCCATTTGTTCAACAAAGATTTAATGGCTTTTGTCATCAAAAACAAAGATGAAGGTTAAAAAAGACAAAAAAAAAAAAGAACACCTCCTCCTCCCATTAAATGTTTAACAGTCACATGTATATTATTATTTCTGTGTTCTTCTGGATTCATACTAAATAGAAATGGCTGTGAATCTGCTGTAATGGAATGTCTTTGGAAATAATTTTCCCATGACTCATAAAAAAGTTTTAACTTCTTACCTGACACAGTGAAACAGTGCTCCTCTGTACATATAGGATATGTTTGGCTATTTTTAATCCTGACTTGAGACCTTAGATATGATTCATAAACTGCTGCTCTGGTCCTAGAATTGCAAAGCCAATACTTTTGATTTGCTGTGCAATGATTCCTCTGTTTTACTTCACTTTAATAAATCAAAGATGCAGGTGTGTTAATGTAGCAAGACCTAAGAATAGATGCAGGCAGCATTCATTTGTCTGTTCACTGGCTGTGGCCAAGATGTGATTCTCCTGCTCTCTGATTAAAACACCAGCAGAACATCACAGAAACAAGATCTTTACTGGTTATTCTCTCAGGACGCGTTCAGTCAGTCCCACTGGTTGTTCAAAGACTGATTACTGACATTCTCATCGACTTTCTGTCTCTTTGGTTTCATCATCCACTCACCCACTTGTCTGCTTGACCAGTGTATCTAGCATCCTAGATCAAACAGTTTAACTTTGTGCACATGGAAAACGACAGAGAGAAAAGAGTAATCTCTCTCTGCTGTGCTTGTCTGCAACATTATAACATCATACTAGATGGCTAATTGCTCCCATAATTACCATTTCCACCATCTGCCTGGTTGGTGAGAGGATTCTGGAGAGGAAGGCACAGAGGGTACCCTGTGCATGTTCGAGCGCATGTGTGTATGTGAGCGTGTGTCTGGCCTTTGCAAGAGGAAACCATGGCAACATGGTTCATCGTACTCAGCTGCTTGTGTATGTGTGTGGTTTATAACTTTATCCGCTCTTGTTTCTAATAGCAGTGTGTGTGTGTGTGTGTGTGTGTTTATGTGTCACTGTCACTTGCACAGTCGGCTTGGGTGAGAGGTTCTGGTGTGTGTGTGGGTCATTGATAAACTAAACAAAGCCTGTCTCTGTCTTTGTCCTTACTCTTTTCACCTCTCCGTCTCTCTGAGAGCCAACAGAGACAACCTGGGCCTCTGTGATACTGATGCTCACACAAACACACTCTTTCTTTCCCTCTGTTGTCCTCTGTTCCTCCCTAGAACCCGCTTTGAGATAAAAATCCCCTCTTTCACTGCGCTTCACACTTCTTGTCCTCATTTTTTTATGGGGGGGGGGGGGGGGGGCACCACAACAGGAACCCCGACTGTTTTTGTTTATTTCAGATGTTTGTTTGTTTTTAATGTATGGTGAGATGTCTGACCTTGATTCATATTAAATTTGATTAACCTTATACAGTATACTCCACCAAGTATTGATTTGTGTGCTACATTTAAAGTTGTCCTTTTATGCTCATCCTTATTACACAGTGGTGGATGCTTGTATTCAACTTTAAAATAATGAGGTCAGGATGTGTATAATCCCTGTGTACCAAAAACTGGGTTTCAAACAGCTCTAGCTTCAGTTTTTTCTCACTTTGCTGTGTATGCCAAAGCAATAGGGGTTCTCCCTTATATGACTGTTCCAGACACACAGCTCCTGATGTGAGTACATAGGCCCCACCCACCTGCTGTTCAAACTTTGTGGGGGGGGCAAAAGAAGATGAACTGGTTCTGGCCTACTAGAAGATAAATAATAATTAATAATCATAGAAAACAGATCCTAATTTACAAAGTGTCTTCATGGTCAGATACATATGTGTTATTTATGTAAAATATGTTGCCAGTTGTTACAAAGGCAGGTTCAAACATCTATCCAAACATTCAAATTATTAAAAAGGGCTAAACCGTTTCTCCTGTAGATTTGCTGTTCTTTTGTTCTTTTTTAAAGCGATAGCCCTGTTGATTTTTCCTTCACTCAACACTTTGTTTTAAACATAGAGACATCTAATGTGTTCTGTTTGTTCAGGTCAGGTGTGGATTTAGTGGTTTGTAGGTGTTACACAGGGCTTTGCACAGCTACATGTTACAGCAGTGTCAAAAATTCATAAAACATTGTTAATTCATGTTTGTGCTGTGGTGGTCCTTTGACTTAATAACTGCAGTGAAGACAGGAGTCAAAATATGCAAAGAACATTTTTTTTTTTTTTTGCATTTTTTGACTAAAGCAGCTTTTATCAGCAGTGGAGAGAGACAGGAAATGGGGGAAAGATAAAGGGGAAGACACGCAGGTAAGTTGGCAACGGGCTGGGACTCGAACCCGCGCTGCTTGCACCGCAACATGTGGTCGCTGGCTTCACCACTAAGCCACCCGGGCACCACCAAAGAACATATTTGTAGGGGAGTGAAAGCGAATATTAGAATGAAAACTGTCCACTGACTTTTCTTTCTTTAAAGCCAACTTTAAAGGAACCGATCAGAAATCGATCTACACCTGGAGTCCTTCCAGTCAGGCTGTGTTGGCTTTTTTGGAGGAATTCACACTGTTGCCTCTACATGAGCTGAATTCCTGTAATCACTCTTTCAGCACAGCTAGAAATTTGAAGAGAAGTGCAGGAGTGCAAATCTGATATTACATGTTTTTTCCTGAAAAAAACAGGCCTCCATATTTGAAGGCAACTTTCATACTTTATGTGTTAAATTTTAGTTTAACCCTTTTAATGTCCGGGGGGTCATTTTTGACTCCAAATGAAATCTGTTGCCATCAAAATATGTTTTATATTCATCAAATAATCTAAAAATAATAGGGGTTGTTCAATACTATGCTCTTCATGAATAACATTAATTTGAAGTCATTTGATTGAATTATGGGTTTTTATGGAAATTTAATAACATCTGTTGTCCTATTGGGTCAAGAAGACAGTCAAACCATGCAGGGTCATTTTGACCACAGAGGACAAAAGGTGTCCAATCTGGAGGACATGACAAGGGTTCAAAACCTTTACTGACTCACTTTGTGCTGTGCTGTTCCAGTTGAGTTTGCGTAGTATTGTTTTCACTGGCCATGTTAATCAAACTAAAGAGTCACAGCTGCTGAGAGTCCACCTCTTCACTCCTACTCTCACCTTTGTCTTTCCACTCCTCTTCTTCAACTTTCATTATCTGCCCACTCTGCCTCTCTGCATCTCAATTTAAATTTGATTTCAGCTGAATACCTTCAAGTGTTTCAGGGTATCTCAGTGCACACAGCACACTACTTTAACAAATGAATATCCCGATTTTCACCTTTTTCAAGAATGCTATGTTTTGGGAATCAAAACATTAAATACTTATAATGTGATTTCATGTTAAGGAAATGTAAGCAGGCTCAATTCTGTCACTGCATTATGTTATACAGTTTGTGCGTGTGTGTGTGTGTGTGTGTGTGTGTGTGTGTGTGTGTGTGTGTGTGTGTGTGTGTGTGTGTGTGTGTGTGTGTGTGTGTGTGTGTGTGTCAATGATGTGCAGTATGTCTAATTGCAGCAATGAGCAACAGTACTGTGCCCATGTAGCATGTAGAAAATGAAACAAGTGCTTCCTATGCCTGTAGGTTCACATTCATATTCATTCACTCAGCTGAACCATATGGATGCACTCAGCTTCTCTCTATGACAGGAACTTTAAAATAAGAGGCAGAAAATGTTTTGGTGAGCACTAATGAATTTCTATGTCATTGTTTGCAGTTTTCTTGAAGATACTGAAGAGTATCAAAGATGACAGGCTGACACGTGTCAATCTGGTATTCAGAGATGTTGATTATTTGAAAAAAAGAACCTAAAGAATGTTGAAGTACTATGTTGAGTTCTTCTGCCTCTTTCCATGAGCATAAGTTGTGTGTTCAAGTTGTTCACTTAATCACTGCTCCACTGTATAAAGTTTGCTACATACAGTAGTACACTAACTAGGGATACATTTCTGACACCACTTGGATGTATTACTTCAATGTAATTATTCACCAGACACTAGTAATTATTAACTCAACATTGTTATTTTTGCACTATATGCTATAATTGACTTATATCTCCCAGCAATTTATTCAGATACAAAAAATTGTAACACATATCTGAATGTTGAATTTTTAATTGCAACCCTGGGTGTAGTGCTGGCAGAGTGCATCAGAATGGTGCTATAACAATTTTTTGGTTAAAAGTGAGGAAATAAAGTATTCACATTTAGTACAATCAAGCTGAAATGCAATGCTGTCATATTAATATTTAAAGTGTGCTAATTGATTCACAACTTTACTTTAAAAGTTGCTGCCAGCTGCCTCCAAGCACCACAGTGGATTCAGTATTATTTTCTCCTGTCTGTATGTTATAACCACCAGACCACCAAAAAACAAACCTAAAATCAGCAAAAAAAACTATTTAAGCATAAAAATTCAAATAGAAAAAATAATATAGCTTCCTCAACTGCACCAAAGAGTAAAACAATTAAATGTGGATTATTAAACATTAGGTCTCTCTCTTCCAAGTCCCTGCTAGTAAATGATTTAATAATTGATCAACATATTGATTTATTCTGCCTTACAGAAACCTGGTTACAGCAGGATGAATATGTTAGTTTAAATGAATCAACACCCCCGAGTCACAGTAACTGTCAGAATGCTCGAAGCACAGGTCGAGGAGGAGGAGTAGCAGCAATCTTCCACTCCAGCTTATTACTTAATCAAAGACCCAGACAAAGTTTTAATTCATTTGACACTCTGACTCTTAGTCTTGTCCACCATAAGTGGAAAATTCAAAAACCTGTTTTATTTGTTATTATCTATCGTCCACCTGGTCCTTACTCAGAGTTTCTGTCTGATTTCTCAGACTTTTTATCTGATTTAGTGCTCAGGTCAGATAAAATAATTATAGTGGGTGATTTTAACATCCATGTAGATGCTGAAAATGACAGCCTCAACACTGCATTTAATCTATTATTAGATTCAACTGGCTTCTCTCAAAGTGTAAAGGAGCCCACCCACCACTTTAATCATACTCTGGATCTTGTCCTGACATATGGTATAGAAACTGAAGACCTAACAGTATTCCCTGAAAGCCCACTCCTCTGTGATGACTTCTTAATAACATTTACATTTACTTGGATTACACAGCAGTGGGGAATAAGTTTTATTACAGCAGAAGTCTTTCTGAAAGTGCTGTAACTAAGTTTAAGGATCTAATTCCTCCATTATTATGCTCTTCAGTGCCATGTGCCAACACAGTGCAGAGCAGCTACCTAAACTCTGCTCCCAGTGATGTCGATTATTTCGTTAATAGTTTTACATCCTCACTGTGTACGACTTTGGATACTGTGGCTCCTCTGAAAAGGAAAGCTTCAAATCAGAAGTGCCTGACTCCGTGGTATAATTCGCAAATGTGCAGCTTAAAGCAGATAACCCGTATGATGGAGAGGGAATGACGTCTCACTAAATTAGAAGATGCTCATTTAGCCTGGAAAAAGAGTTTGTTGCTCTGTATAAAAGCCCTCCGTAAAGCTAGGACATCTTACTGTTTATCACTGATTGAAGAAAATAAGAACAACCTCAGGTTTAAGCTCTGTAGCCAGGCTGACAAAGAGTCAGAGCTCTGTAGATCTGATCATCTGCAGAGGAACAGTTTATTTGAAGAGTTTCAGTCAGGTTTCAGAATTCATCACAGTACAGAAACAGCATTAGTGAAGGTTACAAATGATCTTCTTATGGCCTCTGACAGTGGACTCATCTCTGTGCTTTCCTGTTACACCTTTATCTATCCATGAAGCCAGATGACACACACCAACTAGTTTAACTGCAGGAATGTCTTAAAGACATTAAGGCCTGGATGTCCTGCTTCTAAATTCACATAAACTGAAGTTCTTATTCTCAGCCCTAAAAATCTTGGAAACATGGTGTCAAGCCAGATACTTACTCTGGATGGCATTAACTTGGCCTCCAGCAACACTGTGAGAAATCTCAGAGTCATTTTTGACCAGGATATGTCCTTCAATGCACAAATTAAACAAATACGTAGGACTGCTTTTTTGCATTTGCGCAATATTTCTAAAATTAGAAACATCCTGTCTCAGAGTGATGCTAATTTGTGTATTTATTAATTCTAGGCTGGACTATTGTAATTCATTATTATCAGGCTGTCCTAAAAGCGCCCTGAAAAGCCTTCAGCTGATCCAAAATGCTGCAGCTAGAGTACTGACAGGGACTAGAAAGAGAGAGCAGATTTCTCCCATATTGGCTTCTCTTCATTGGCTCCCTGTTAAATCTAGAATAGAATTTAAAATACTTCTCCTCCATGAATGACTCAAGAAGGCTTTATTCACAACATGAAAACAAACACACAAATTGACTGCTGAGACTCAAAAAGGGGGGGCTGAATAGAAGAGCTCTGACAGGTCTTGTCACTCATCTAACACTCGATGCAGGGCAGAGGGTTCCGAGGTGAATCTAGGGAAGAGGAGAGGAGCGTTAACAGGTAGTTCCAGAGGCTGGTGATCTGCTACAGACGGGGAAAATGGAGAGCTTACTTGCCAATGCGTACAATTCCTTTCTGGGATGGGGAAGCGAGGCGGCGTGCTGGCGTGAATACAAAGTTCAGGATGACAGGCGGGCAGGCAGATGACAACTGAGAGGAATGAGATGATTCGGTCCTGTATAGAGGTGAGTTACACAAAAACGGGTTACCAGCCGAGAATCAGAAGCTCAATGCAGAAACACCAAAAATCCAAAAAGCACAAAGTGAACTCTAACGTTTGACCACGTTACGGTGAATGGGCAGCTGACTCTCAGGTGAGGAATGAAGGTCTCCCCTGGTCCTCAAATACTGGGTCCTTAATAAGCTGATGGATTCCAGGTGTGACAGAATGCTGTAAGAGAAGAGGCTCTGCCCCAGAGGGACGAGAACCAGACCAACCCTAACCCAGAGCCTCACACCAGCATGAGCCATGACACCCCATCTCATCTTAAAGACCTCATAGTACCATATCACCCCAATAGAGCATTTCACTCTCAGACATCCTGTTTAGAAGAGCATCCAACATAGCCATGTCTCTAAACCATCATATTGTGTCACCTTTTTAAAATCAGTCCCATTACTTGCTTTGCTCACTTGTCACATGAGAATATGATACGTTAATGTTGTTGTGAACTGTCAGTCTTGCTGATGTGGTTGATATCCTCAGATTGATTTGGCTTTGAAACATATACACCACAAATGTATCTTGAACAAAGTTGAGTCCATCCCATCATTTGGATCATTTTTAAGTATTCCCTTCAGTAAATGTAATAACAGGGTCATGAATTCATAATCAGCTTATTTCTTTAACATTTCTTTGCCAGTAAGTGCCACTATAAAATATTCAGGAAGGGGAAATCTTCAAAAGCTAAAATCATACCAGCTATGAGTCTCAGTCCTTTATCACGTCTGTCCATCTGGCACCGTCTAGTTGGAGAGCTAACATCTATATTTGAGTCTGGTATTCACACACTGCCTCCATATTTACTTCCCACATGATGATAATGATGATGATGAGAGTTGTGAAGTCTCCCGCAGGTGGTGAGAGATGTCCCACACTATCTTTGGAAAGCTCTTTTGCATTTAAGGACACCATCTTGGCTCTGCAGTTCACATCTTATTTCCTGTGGAATATATTTAGACAGTGGGGACCAAATGCTTCCACTCAGACAACTGCAGCAACTTTCGCAGATAAAACATAGACACAGGAGTGTGTTGTGTTATATATTGTAATGTTCACAAAGATCAAATCAACAGAAAATGATTAAAAACAAGGAATCGTAACATATCACTGCCACCCAATGTTCCTCACAGAACCGAAGGACCTAAGCATGAAAGATCGTCATTAAAGGTTAATTAGATAGATATCTGGGAACCCACTGGATAGTCTGCTGACTCAGACTCTCTGGGACACTGCCAATATTTGGGGGCTTCATGTCATGGTCCTTGGGTTTGTTTGCTTGGTTGTTTGTAGTTCGTGTTTCCTTTTGGTTTTGGAAATGGTTTATATTTGAGTTTTTCTAATCTTGGTTGGACTTCTTATTCTTTGTTGCCCTCCTTGAATCTGTTTAGTTGTGGTTTAAGTCGTAGTTGTTTCCTCTGGATTTCTGCATAAGTTAGCCAATTGGTCAGTTTTTAGTTTTCTATTAATTAAGTGGTTTTTGTTTTATTCCCTGGTTTTTACAAGTATTCTTTATCATATGTGTTGTTTATCATAGTATTGTGTAGTATTGTTTATCATGTGGTTTGCTTTTTAGCCTTGTAATTGAAGTCTTATGTTACTGGTTATTTTTGACTTTAAGCTGTGATTTACATTCTGTTCCTCTTTGTGTCTCCTCTCTGGTTGTCTTGGTCTTTCAGTGTTTCCTCATCTCCGTTGTCACGTGTAGTCTTCATGCCTAGTCTCCTGGTGTTGTGTTGCTCCTGTCTTTGTTGTGGTCCTGGGCCGTTTGCCCAGTGTTTTGTGTCTTTTTTGCTTGAGGTTCTGGTTTTTTGTCATATTTCTGCTGTAAGTTTGCTTACAGTTCAGATTCTTAGTTTGATATATTTTCTGAATCCTGTTATTACTCGTACTTATTGGTATTGAATTTCTGTTTCCTTTTGTTCTTCTTGTCTTCCCCGCATCTCTGTGTTCCAGTGTCTGTTTTGTCCCTCTGTGTCCTCGTCCCTTGTCTCATGTGCTCTATATTTAGTTGTATTTCTCATGTTCTCATATCAAAACATATCCTGTTTTATTTTGACAGTCTCCTGTTCCCTGTGTGTTCAGTTTTGCTTCCTGTCTTGTTAGTGTCATTCAGTCCACCTGTCCTCCCCAGCTGTTTCCTCTTGTCTCGTTACCTTGTGTGTGTATATATATCGTCTGTGTTTTCCCCTGTCCTCTGTTGTGTTGTCGTCTGTGTCTCCTTCAAGCTGTGTGTCTCTTTTTCTGAGTCCTCCCTTTTGTTAATCAAGGCTTTTGAATATGGGCTTTGTTCCTGTCTCAACTTGGGGATTTTGTACTGTTGTATATTTGAGTAACTTCAGTATTAAAAACTACATTTCAAGTTAATTTTGTTGCCACTGTGTCCTGCATGTGGGTCCAGCTCTGCCAGCCCATTCATGACAGTCTTCTTGTCTGTGTTTGCCTTCCTGAGTTACTTCCTGTCTTTGTCAGGTTCAGTTCTCCTTTACACTGTGAGTAGTTTTAATTCCTGTCACTGCTCTCCCTCATTATGTCCAGCTGAAAAAAGGTTGATTTCACAAGGCTTCATGTGCACACAAACCCCCCCTGCTGGTCAGACCTGAGATTGTGCTTCTGAATATTTGGGTGGTGGCTTCACCTTTTAGTAGACTCCATGACAACAAGCTCCTTGATGTCACAGGCAAATTGGCAAAACTGCAAAACAAACACTAATACATACATTTTGTGGGAATCCATTGAGTTTTACATATGTTCTTAAATCACACCAACACTTGAACCACTTCCTGAACCAGCGAGGCTTCAGATGTCATCAGTGACGTCACTCGCCCTTAAGCCTCAATACACGCTTCATTAAAAAACTCCCTGGATTTCTCGACAGATGCTCCGAAGCCTTGGCACAGTGAGTCCCATCACTACTAATCAGCATTAAATGCTCATTTTGAGTTTGCTTCCTGTCTCCTGCGTTGTCCATTTGGATTCACAATAAACTGCACACACCTGTATAGGACACCTCAAATGGAGCCAGGAAAGCAACTCATCATGTTCCTTCTGCAGGTAATTTTTTAAAACTGCAGATACATTAAAAAAACAAAACAAAAAAACAAAAAAAACAATAAAATGCCAAGTTGTGGTCTGGCGAGAGTCTGAGTCTGCTTCAAAGGGATCAACTACAACTGGACTACAAAGGAAAACCAGAAAGCTTCCAATTCCAAAAATATTGTCCCTTTAATTTATTAGCTATTTGAAGTTGTCTCTGCAGCTCAGTTATTTTTTATGATTTACATCATTTTATCATATGTCCATTTCAAAGAAATATTTACCTTCTATTATGATCTCTTTTCACTCACTGATTAGTTTAATTTTGATACACTGGTGAGGCTTTGTGGTGAGGTTTTGGCACCAAAGGGTACTTGGTATGGGACAATCTTAGGAGCAGAAAAATTGTGCCAGTGTAGAACTGGTAAAAACTGCACTTCCCTTAAATGATGCTTTTCTATTCCCCATAGACTCCAAGGTTAAAATGTAAATTTTACCAAAAAAAAAAAAAAAAAAAAGTTTTGGCCTGTAAAAATAGATTCCCCACATCATATCAGCTTTTCTTTTTCTTTCTTTCTTTCTTTCTTTCTTTATGATGATGATGATGATGATGATGATGATTCATCCACCTGGATAACTGAGTTAGGGTGGCTGCTTTCATTGCCAGGTTTCCCATATATCCATTAAACTGGATCTTTTTACTGTAAATGCTGCTGGTTTCTTGTGGAGCATGTATTATGGCTTTTGGAGATTATCTGTCTAATAACATGGCATGCTGTGTGATACAGACCATCCAAGAAGCTTATTCTTCAGTTTTGGTGCGTGAAATTCCAGCATTTTATTCAGTCCATTACTTGGCACTCACTAGTCAGTTGCTAACCAAGCTTCCTAGTGTTAGCTGATAACATAACACTCCACCAATTCATAAACGATCATTTCTGCCTCCAGTAAACAGCAGGGTAGTGGTCAAAATGCCAACATTGAAGCTAAAGTCAAAAACCAGTAGGTGATGTCATGGTAGCTACATTCATCTTTTATAATGTAGTTGTTCCTTAGCTGTAAGAAAAAGATTGGGATTTGGAATAGTTCACAACATTAACACTGATCAATGGGAAAATATCCTTAAAGCCAATTTGCGCACTGAGAAAAGACAGCAGAATATCAAGCATCTATATGTGACAGGTTGGAAGTGACAAGCATCTCATTAGCCGTAACCCAGTACATTTTGTGCACTGGAAAAGTCCGTGGATTTCACTGGCACTATGTGACGCCCTGGGATTCAGAATGGACTGGAATTTTATCCTCTATTTGACCTAGCAGGCTAACTACACACCCTACTAATTTTGCAAGTGCATACCTCAAAGTACATGGTTGGAGACTTTGGTCCAGTTTACTGGGTTTGAAACAGAGGAGCTCACTGGGAGAGATGCACAACCTGAACAGAGAAAATCTCTGATGCCTCAGTGTTGATTTCTAAGTGTGGAAATATTTTAAGATCTGGACAAAGCTTATTGTTTCAAAATGTGAGGACTGATTAAACGTGATGGCATCTGCCAGTAAAACTTACAACATTTGAAAGTGCAAAAAAAATGAAGTAGATGTTAAAGTGAAATAATCACAAACTGTAGATTCTGAGGAATTTTTTTTTTTGGTGAAATCCATTTTCACTCCATGAACAGCATGTTCCCACTGAGATCGCTGCAGCTTCGCTCACAGTTTGAAATTAAATGACAGCACTGCAGCCTGCGTGAAGGGCCAGCAGAGTTTATTCTTTTGCTTCAGCTCTTTCCCCATCTGTACTCTTGTACTCCATTTGAATGTATTAAGCAGGACTTAAAAGCACAGATACTGAGTAAATTAGAACAGAACAGGTTTAGAGTACTTTAACTGGAGTATTCCCTTTTTTATACTACGCAACAGACCTTCATCATTTTTATTCCATTACGTTCAGTCTGCAGGTCTAAAAAATAAATGTTTACTGAATAAAAATATATCATAGTAAGCAAGTAGCTACATTACTTTATGTGATCATTTATTGTTTGAAATATTATAACAAATGTGATTTAGATAAAACTTTTATTTCTAAATAATTTCTCACAGCATGCACTTTGTATGAACACTATTATCCATTGAAGAGTACTCTTCGTTTTGATTGTGATGCTAAGGATTTCCAGCTGTTGCTCATATTTTTTTTTTTTTTTACTGTGATTATGGGTTCGATTGTACTCATTATCATCATAAAAATGTCCTTACTGTGCATGTTAATTCATCTGCAAACACTTAAAAGATGGAGGGCTTTTGTCAATCCTTGTTTTTGACGAATTAGGAGCGAAATGTACCGACCTTCTGCTTCTCATTCTGTGCTCACCAGTGTGTGACATTTATACTTGACTGGCAAAAAAGCTCTCGCTCCTCGCCTTCTGCCTGTAAGTGAAACACTCGTCTCTTGAAGCAGTAGCTGGTTTCATCTATTCTATTGAACTCTCTGATGCACCGGCACTTTGTTAATCACAGAAGGAAGAAGCTTCTGTTGTATCTGAGGAAACCTCCAACTGCATCTGTGTTGGAAATGTGGGTATAAAATCATGGCTTGGCTAACCAGTTGAAATTATGTTGATGATGAGTTGTCAAATGTATTTATATCACTAGTGCGGTGTCCCTTCAGGAAGATTTTCTCTCTTTTTTTTGTAGCAACAGTTTACAGATGGCGCCCTGCACGAGTCACTTGCATGCTGTCATAAAATTACTGTGCAGAACTTCTCATCCAAACAACGTGAGTGAGCAACTGAAGTCATTAGTCACAGGAAACTATTTCCAAAACTAAATCATCAGAGTGATTATTTAAGTTGAGATTAAATTTAAGGTAAAGCTGAGGGATACATTAACATGTGACTGGTGCATGTGTGCCCCTCCCCCTATGTACAGAGTGGAGCAGGCAGCATTCACTGTAGGGGGAACACTGGAAAGAGAAAATCACTTTTTAGAACTGCTCATCAAAAATGCCTTTAAACGCAGCACTGCACTTTCATACTCGCATTCCTTGCAAAACATCCAGCAAGTTTCATGTGGGTAAAACAAACTGTTGTCAAAGTAGGTTAAGAGATGGACAGACAGGTGGAAATATCTTTAACTATTGGTCGGCATTTTGAAAATGACAAAAGTCCACAGGATATGTAAGAACAGGTTTAATTTATTTTACATTTCTTCCATTTAGTGCATGGAATTGTTAGCTGTCAGTTTCACATGTAATATTTCACATCTATTGGGATCCATCACTTTAAACCTTCCTCTTCGATAAAACTGATACTTATGGCTGGATAAGGTGACCCTGAAAACTCCTTTAGTTACACCTCAATAGGCCTACACTGCTGGGGAGCTTCCCATGATGCAATGATTGAGTGTTTCTTGTTCATTCACCTCTTTTCACTCTCCGTGTTTATACTCTGCATTTAATCATCAGTTATTATTAATGTCTGGCTTTCTTCCACAGTGTGTTTTCTGTCCTGTCTCCCTCCCCTCACCCCCAACTGGTTGCGGCAGATGGCTGCCCCTCCCTGAGCCTGCTTCTGCTCGAGGTTTCTTGCTGTTAAAGGAGTTTTTCCTTCCCACTGTTGCCAAGTGCTGCTCATATGGGGTCATCTGATTGCTGGGGTTTCTCTGTTTTATTGTGGGGTCTGTACCTTACAACATAAAATGTCTTGAGGCAACTTGTTGTGATCTGGTGCTAAATAAATAAAATTGAATTAAATTGAACTATGTTCTAGTTGACAAGTCTGTTTATGAAGGTATAATCAACTGTGTCACATACCTTTGACAAATCAAGAGAAAGAGCAGCACAGTATTTTTTGCAGTCCAATGCATCACTAATGGCATTTAGCACTTTAATAGCAGCAGTTATTGTGCTGTGACACTGTGACTGAGTGACTGTTGGGACAGAATTGAATTTTTGTCCAAATATTATTTTAGTTCACTATTAAGCTTTTTCAGGACTTTTACTAAAACACAATTTAGTTATGAGTCTGTATTTATTGACATGTGCAGGTTTCCATTTGACTGTGATGTTCAAGACAGTAACATTAAAAATAGCAGTTCTCATGTAAAATCTGTACCCAGCCTCAAAAAAATGAGGACCAGGTTGATCTGGACCTGCAGGTTTATTTGGATCCAACAGCTTTAAGGCCCTGCGGATGTCTACGACATTCAGAGGTGACGAGCTGAATGGTTGAAGCACAGCGTGACTGGTTACGGAGCCTTCTGGATGGAAACATTCAAATAAAGACCATGAAAAAAACAAAATGTTCATTAAAACATTGAAAATGTTGCATTTTTCAGTAGTACCCGAGTCTTTTACAATAAAGGGTGGCATCTCTTCAGAAGTAGATTTGTTTTTCCTAAACTTCTTTGGTGAGAGGTAGAACTCACATTTTTTTTTTGATTAAGGAGGTTGTCTGATTTTTGAGCTGTCTAAAAATCAGCCAGGCTGCCTCAGACTTTGCTTTTCTGGTCTGACCCCATGCAGCATCCTTTTCTTTGAGGAGACGGGACAAGTGAGGAGAAAACCAAGAACTGTTTCAGCCTTATACTCTAAATTTGTAGACGGAGGCGTGTTTATCTATAATTTTGATAAAAGCATCATAAAAGTGTTTTCACACTAGACACACAGAAATACTTAAAATCTCATTTAAAAACTATTTGTGGTCTTGATTTTGAGACGTTCAGTTGTCTGACTACAGCTACCCCACACTGCCCACTGATACACCAATTTGGTGTATTCATCCACAGTATTAGTTACAAATAAATCAATAAGTGATGACCTTTCTAGGCATTTAAAATTTGGGATGTGTGAGATTATATGAATCACACTTGAAACTGAGACTTGACACATAAAACTGTCTAAGACAGAAGATAACCAGTCCCATTTAACATCTCCAGCCAGGAAAATGTCATTAAAGTAGATAGTTTGTCACTCAGTGATATTAAAGTCTCACTGCTTGCTGAAGGGTGTCTGTAACAACCTACAATGGTGATAAATGAAGGTGAAGTTTAAGGACAAGAAATGCAAAATCTTTTACCAGCGCATACTGAGCAACACCACCAGCTGTTCTGGGGCGGTCATTTAGCATTATTGTCTACTTTCTCTTGAGATTCAGTTCACAAACTGATGTCTTGACATATTTGCTGTATGTCACTCCACAGGCGGTAACACGCCTTCCTGGCTGAGGTCCAAACCATGACACTGCCACCACCGTGTTTCACAGATGTGAATGCAGGATTTTCCTGCATTCACAAAGTCCTACTTTGGTCTCAACCTTCCATGTGACCTTTAGCAAACTGCAGATGGGCATCGGTGTTCTGCCTGTAAAGCAGAACACCACTGTTGTTCAGTATCACTATGATTGTGGACTCTTTTAACATGTGAGAGAGAACTTCAGATGCTTATAAGTTTACCTGGGTCTGCAGCCTCCCACACGAGGGCACTCCTTCTTCTTAGAGTGATCTATGTTGGTCAACCACATGCGAATTTCCTCCATTTGTACACTTTGATTGGTGAGTTAGGAGTCCGGACTCTTTGGGGATTGTTTTGTAACCTTTTCAAACCTGATGAACATCAATGCCCCCTTTCTGAGGTCCAGAGAAATTTCATTTGTTCGCACCATGATTCCTGATTCCTCAAATTATAAAGTAGAATACTGCGATTTAATTTCTTAAAGTTATGTAAAAAATTAGGTGCTGATTTAACTCATAGCAATGCAGAAATTTAGAATATCAAACTTTTTCCCTTGCACCTGGATTTCAATTACAAATAGCTAGTGTAGACACGTAGAAAATCTGGTCTTTTTATGAGCAGAGCAGTTAGTGGAGCAGCTGAATGTTGTACAGCAGGGGTCTGTGGCTGGCTGGTTGGACTGTGGCAGCTCTTAGGTGTGAATGTGTGGAGCTGTATGAATACAAAGCAGGGGACTGCTGGGAGAGAGCATGCATGCTCAGTCAGAGCTCCACAGATAAATAATGAAAATGCAGAGAGCTGGGAGCGCAGCTCCCTGTATTTGGGCCGTGCACACCAGCTGTTGTAGCTGAATGACCAGAGTGAAAATGTGGTTTTGGAGTCTGGGGAGAGAATGCATGATTTACTGCAGTCAGCATTTTAACTGCTGCAGCTCTTCTCACACTCACACACACAAATTCAACACACGGCAACAAACGCACCCAAGAACCAAAACTCACACATGCTGTGAGACACACTCACAACAACATGCACATGTATCTCTCTCTTACTTTATCTCTGTCACACACACACTCACGTATTTTTACCCCAAGACTTGTGACATATGAGGAAGTTCATAAACACCCAAAACCCTGCTTTGACTCAGAAGTGCGCCACAGCGCTCACTAAGGTTTATGCTGGGTTCTCTTCCAGCATCTGTAAATCCAGTTCATTCTGCTCATGTTTACCATATTCTTATTTTATAATAGAGCTCAAATTAATTTTTTGTTTCTGTCTCTAACATGCTGGGTTATTTTGCTTTCTTTTGATTGGCTGCCTATTACAAACAGAAGATTTGGGTGGATGGTGGGTGGGGCTTCTGTGCTCACAGCCACTTGTGTGTGCCTGAGGAGTCAATGAAAGCATATCTGCTGTCACTGACATCACAGTGGGGAGTGTTTAAAGCGAGCTAACGCCTGAGTTTTTCTTTTCATTGCACATCTGTTAGCCAAGTTATTTGAAGATGTTGCTCTTTTTAATCCAACATCCACCATTTCAACAACATATATACAGCTGTGGCCAAAAGTTTTGGCAGTCTTGGTATTGATTCATTTTTCTGTTTTTTACATGTTTCAAAGACATAGTGACAAAAAATCACAAGGATTTAAAGTTTCAAGTGTTTTTATTGGTAAATTAGTAGAAATTCAGTTTTAGCAGTGATGTCACTGCCAAACTTTGGGCCACGTCTGTCCTTAATTGACAGGTTAAGGACATGGGTGGGCATCTCTGGATCAGCCTTAGATTGGTTCCGCTCTTACCTCTCAGACAGAAGCTTCTCAGTGGCTGCTGATAGTTTTACATCCTCATCTGCTGCTCTGTCCTGTGGTGTGCCCCAAGGCTCTGTGTTGGGTCCTATCTTGTTCACTTTGTATTTACTACCTCTCAGAGACATTTTGGGCGCATTTAAAGAGGTCTCATATCATTGTTACGCTGATGATATTCAGCTGTATATCTCCTTTTCTCCACAGAATGTTAAAAAACTATCTATTCTTCAGAACTGTGTTGAGGCTGTAAGGAACTGGATGGCTGCTAACTACCTTTCACTTAATACCGGGAAAACTGAAGTTCTTGTCTGTGCACCCGATAGCTTTGTTCCCACTGTGATAAACAATCTTGGTTTTTTATCATCAATGGTTCAGTCAAATGTTCGAAACCTAGGAGTTACATTTGACCAAGCTCTTAGCTTTGAGAAACATGTTAATAGCCTTGTGCGATCCTGCTTTTTTCATTTGCGAAATATTGCCCGCCTCAGTCGAATGGTGTCCAAGCCGGAATTGGAAATTATTGTTCATGCTTTTGTCTCCTCTCGGTTGGACTACTGTAATTCTTTATACATTGGTCTCAGCAAATCGTCTTTGAATCGCCTCCAGTTGGTCCAAAATGCTGCTGCCAGGCTACTTAAAGGATCCTCTAAGTGGTCTCATGTGACACCTATCTTGTCATCTCTGCACTGGCTTCCCATAAAGTTCAGATCCCAGTTTAAGATCTTGGTGATGACTTTCAGAGCTCTGCATGGTCAAATGCCTGAATACATTAGTGAGCTCTTACACCCATACATAACGCACAGACTGCTGAGGTCTTCTGACCAAAATCTGTTGGTGGTTCCTCGCTCTAGGCTAAAAACTAAGGGAGACTGTGCTTTCGAGGTTGCAGCTCCTAAATTGTGGAATGCACTACCATCACACCTGAGATCTGTGGACTCTATTGAATCATTTAAAGAACAGCTCAAGACTCATTTGTACAGGCTTGCTTTTAACTAGTGGTTTGTGTGTGTTTTATTGTGTATTATTGTTTTCTTTTAAATGCTGTAAAGCACTTTGTGATTTTATCTAGAAAAGTGCTATATAAATAAAATTTTACTTTACTTTACTTTATAACAGAAAATATAACAGAGAAAAAGGAAAGATTAAAGAGTGTGAGCACACACACACACACACACACACACAGTTGCACTGGACCCCCGAGTCTTGATGACTTCTCTGGCAAATTTCACTTACAAACTGAGTGAGCATTCAGTCACACAGAAACATGTCATTTCACTTTCCAGCCATCCCCTGTCATTAAAACTTGCCCCGAGAGACACCAGAGGTGTGAACCGGCAGGAATAACTAGACAGCCCACAACCCAGAATCTCAATGAAATGATCGTGCTGCAAGTTTCCTCCATCAGATATTTGGTTGCAGCAGAAATTCATGGGTCATGGGGACTGGCAGCCAGTCCGCCCCGAGTGGCGCAGCTGGTCTATTACTAGTTTTGTTCACTGTGCGCTCCGTTATGCTGGCCACAGGCCCCTTTAGTAAAGTAATGATTTCAAATCTAAAAGTCATTAGATGTAAATGTGAGACTAAATAGCTGAGATTATTATTAGGTTTAAGGGTATTTGCTCAAACACTGAGAAAACGTAATTATTTTGATGGTCAAACTTAACAAAGCACCATTTTCTCTTGGGGTGAATCTCTGGACCTATTTTATGACCATCTGTTCAGCAGTTTTTGAGACCTTATGCAAAAGTTATTCTAGTAATGAGAGTGTTGGAAAAGTCAGGGGCACACCCTACTGAACATGCTTCATCCTCAGAGGACTAAGAATGCCTGACACATCCATACAGTAACGACGTCTGTGAACCAAAGTGTGAACCTTTAAAAATATAGATGCATTCTGTCCTGGTCTGTCATGAAGGCATGTTGTCTTGTTTGGGCTGGTTAAAAGTGCTTTTTCAGGCTGAGGTGAGTTGCTTGGTTCTCTTTCATATCAGATGTTTGATTCTTTGGCTGTTAGTCACTCAGAAACTCTACTTCTGATCAGACCACTCACTCACTTAATAGGTTTAACATTAATCTCCATCTTATCGGCAATTTAAACTGAACTAACAGGTAGCTGTCTCACAACCACAATCATAGAAACAACTGCAGGTTACGCACAGCTTCATAAAGATGAAGTCTCTGCAGTGCTGTTCACAAGCAACCAGTTTATATTATATTAAAATATAAAAAAGTCCTCCAACATCAGCAAAAAAAACCCAAAAAATGGAGATAGCCAGTGTGATGTCACTCATTGGTTTCTGGACTTCTGCAATTTTAAGCTTCACCCTAGCTTGATAGCATCTTGAAGCCAGAAATGACCTGATTTGGAGAGGGTGGAGGGCTAAATTACCAGCTAGGTTGGTCATCAGCACACTGTTGATGAGTTAAGGTATGTGTGGTGTGGTTTCAGACTTTTTAGGCTGCCTTTCAGTCTGAAACCATATTTCTACCACAAGCATGAGTACTGGTGGACTCCTTTTATCGGCAGTAAAATAAGTTTATTACCCGAGGCACAGATTCATTATGAGGGAATATTGACGACAGGCCCACAGTTGCTTTAGCAAAACTTAAATCTTATGGTACAGAAGACCAGCACACAAATAAACCAGTGCCAACCAAAAATGATGTTTATGAATACAAAATCTTAAAAGGAAGTGACATAAAAGATATTGTGTCTGAACCACAACCACACCGTGGCCTTCCCCTGGACCCTGCTAATGTTCGGTCATCTATTAGCAGCTGCTCTGCTCTGTATCATCCATGCTGGAGTCCTCACAGACACAGAAACTGTACAGGTATAACACACTGTGCAAAGCATTAAAAAACAGACTCATAAAATACCAGAAATTCACTCGCCCAAACTGAATCATTAAACTTTGTGGACAGCTTGCACCCAATTAGAGGAACTGCAGTTTTCCTGCAGTACATATTCAATTAAATTCATTTAAATTTTATTTTTATATAGCACCAAATTACAACAGTCATTTCAAGGTGCTTTATATTGTAAGACCTTAAAATAACACAGAGAAAACCCCAACAACTGGCTCTTTTGGACAGTGAGAAGGAAAATCTCCTTTTAGCAAGAAGAAACCACTGGCAGGTGTTTGTGTTTTGGATCCTTCTGTGTACCTGTTTCCCCGTGTTGTGTCAAGTCTGCATTTGTGTCACGTTTACCCACTTCCTGTCTTATTTTGACAGTCCCTTGTCTCGTGTGCTTTGTGTTCAGTTTTGCTTCCCTTGTGTCATTAGTCTCATTTGGTTCCCTGCTGTCCCCACTCTCCCTAATTACCTTGTGTGTATTTGAACCCTTAGTTTTCGTCATTCTGTTGTCGTGTCCTCATCTATGATGCCCTCAAGCTGTGTGTATCTGTTTTGTGATTTCCCCGTTTGTCTTCAAGGTGTTGAGTTTGCTGACTCCACCCCCACCTTGGCCTGGGGATTTTGTGTTTTGGAACCTTGTAAAAAGACTCAGCATTAAAGCTGCTTTTTGACTTCAGTTTGTTTTCCTCTGCGTTTTGTATTTACTCTGCCTGCCACACAGCCAGACCATGACATGATTTTATTTTTAAATAAAGCAACAAGTCCGTGTAAGAAGTTTGCAGGTGTGTTTGTGGCCCAAGGATTTTTTACAAAACACCTCAAATTAACAGAATCTTCATTGTTTTGTTTTGTCTTGTTTTTTGTTTTTTTTTTTTGGGGGGGGGGGGGGGGGGGGGGTGCAATTCATAAATACTGCTCATTAATGTGATTATTTTGCTCTCATGATTACTGTCATAAATTGATTTACATTTTACTTATACCTTTACTATAACAGAAATGTACATCAAGGTTATTTCACCAAACCGTCATCCTAACACTCACAGTAACACATAAATCTGCAGCGCCTGCAGTCTAAAAATTGAATTAAACGCACACAGTCAGTCCTTTTTCAATCACTGCACATATCATATCCTACGGCCCCCAAGAGAAAGAGAGAACGGGAAAGACTCGTGAAAAATAAAAGGAGGACGACGTAGATAATGAGAAACTCTGAGAGAAATGGAGAGACAGAAAGAATTAGAGATGAGGAGGGAGGAGAGGCCAGATTAGTGAAGTATATCTCCAGACCAACATAATTACCCATCATCCGCCTCTGTAATACTTCTCTTATCATCAGGCTCTTCAGAGAGAAAAGGTACAGAAACTCCAGAAACTGATTCATGTTCTTTATTTCTCTCTTCTCCACTGCCTGGCTCTTATTGCAGCAGGTCAGAGGAGATGGAAAAAAAAAATCACTGTAGCATTTAAGCAGGAAAAAGAAAGGAGAGGGAATGTGAGGAAGGGATAAAAGAGAGATGTTGGCAAGCAAGACATGACGGGATAATAGGGTAGATGAAATTGCAAGATTAAGGTTTGAATTTGGTCAGGTAAAAAGGTATTAGTCACAAGAAAGCAAGATAATTCTGCTGAAATGTAGTTTAGTGTTTCCAAATTTTAATGTGATCCACGAAGGGGGAAAAGCTGTAGAAGAGCCAAGTCATTAACAAACTCGCAGCAAAGTATAATTTTGGTGCAACGTTTAATCACATTTTGTGCTGTTTCTGGCGACAGCCTGCTGACCCAGGCTGACAGTGCATGATACCCCTGAGCTCTCTGATATTTTTGCCACTTTAATTGGCCTGACTTTGCTTGATCCCAGATTGTTTCTGCCTCACTTTCAGTCTTCCTGATTTCAATCATCAGACAGATCTAAATTAAAAGAAATAATTAGGAAAATGTTCCAAAAACAAAGTAAACATCAATATTATTTTCATAAAGGCCTCAAATTTCCTTGAATTAATGTAGTGTGATGGTGTTGGGTTCTAAGTACTTGAGTACAGATTTGTTTTTCACCATGTCATCTCTGTTTCCTGGTTTATTTTTCCCTCTATTTGTCTTTGTGTGCTCCTCGTGTCCCTACAGGCACTTCCTGCTTTAGTTTTTAATTTCTTATGCTTGTGCATCTTCTATTACATCACTTCCCGTCTTTGCTCATTTCCCACCCTTGTAATTTTTTGCTCTACCCTGATTGTTTTCACTTCATTAGCACAAGTCAAAATTTCTCAGTGTGTTCTCATCATTAGTGCATAATATAGAGGAGCCTTGTCAGATGACACCTATGTCTTATCATTTCCCATAAGGTGTCCTTTGGCATTGGTGCCTTGATTCAATTCAGTTTTATTTATAAAGCACCGGTTCACAACAGCAGTCGCATCAAGGTACTTTAATATTGCAACATCTTTACCTTATGATATATAAAGAGAATCCCAAGAATCAGACTATCCCCGCTGAGCAAGTTCTTGGTGATGGTGGAGAAAAAGAACTGACTTTTAACCAGCGGAGACCTCCAGCAGAACCAGGTTCAGACAGGGGCAAGTATCTGCCATCCCTGATTGTGGGGTGAGGTGAAAGAGAAGAGGAAAAACAGCACAGAAATGACACACAGGACAAAACACAAACTATGAGAGAGAAGAGAAACATTAATGGCATGCAGCAGTATCATCTGCCCAAAAACACAGGGTCACTGGGGAGAGGCAGCTGTCTGCAAAATGATCTGATAAAAACAACTTCGAATGCAAGTTTTTTTTTTTGCTGCAGTAAGTGGTGGAGGAAAATGGTGACACGGGCTACATTTTTAAAGTAGTTTTGCAATTTTTATTTATAATTAGCATTAGTGGTCATCATATCAGTTTTAAATTGCTGTTAAAAAAAATATCATTATCAGTGCAGAAAAGTATTTATTTTTTAGAGAAACTTTAGTGCATAATTAGCTGCTGCTTTGCATTTTCTTCCCATTTTCTGTGACCAGAAGCAAATTCCTGAGCTGTCCTCGCCTCAAGAGAATCTCGTATGCTGCTCAGCACCTTCCTGCAGCAGAAACATTACCTTTTGATATATGAAGTCATAAATTACAGGAGAAAAGCTGAAATTTATGAATTTGCTCCTTCTAGTGGGTCATTATTTTTGTCTAAAAATATATAAAACCTCAAAGAAATGGCTTTAATTTGCTTATGTAAATTATCAGAACAGCCAGAAATAATATCAATCCAGTCAGTGAATTATAATGGGACAATGCTGTTTTAGCATGGTACATCTTCCAAAAATGTATGTATTTTATTTACTCAGTGCTTCTGTACCAAGAAAAAAAATATTTGAGACTGCAAAGGCAAAATAAAAATGGTGAGACAAAAAAGAGAGAGATGTAGTGAGGCAGCAAGAAATGAGTGGGAGAAGGAAAGAAAGGCCCCACTTCCAGTTCGGACTCTACAGCCCTCTGCTCTGTGCTGAGTGTAACCCTGGGAAAACACAGAGTGCATGTCTGAGATATCATGCCTTTTCAAACAGCTCTGCATCGCGAGCATCTCAGAAGCATGGCATTTTGTCCACAGTGGTCTTTTATTCTGCCAATTCTATGTCTGTCGTTTGGCCGTCTTCATCTTTTCTGTGCAGTTGGTGCAGTTCCTGTTTTTAAAAAGGCCTATAATTAGCATGGCACAGTGATGTTACGATGCTTCTGAAATGTGCTGCATCTGATGAAAGAGCAAACATTGTCTAGAGTGGGTGCAATCAGCTCTGAGCTGGAACACAACCAAATCCCATCCAGTCTTACTTAGTATTAACTACGATGTGGAGTAAGACTTGTGGCTCATAAGGGATTTCTTAATTTTAGGAAACAGTGCGGAAATCAGGCAGCAAAATCTTTGGCTGATAAATGTGAGAAATGAGCCAAGAAATGATGCAAACATAGAAATGTCCAAAAACTGCAGTTCCTCTAACGGCAGTTTGAGGCCGGCTCCAAAAGTCAATCAGTTTCATAGACACCCATGTTACAATGTTCGGCTTCACAGCAGAAACACTCATTTATAGCTTGCTAGAAAACCTGATTTGGCTCTTGTGATTTCATCCTTTAATAACATTTTGTTTTTTATAACTCATCCATTAGCGTACTGGTAGGTCTTAAAGTCAGAGCCATGGTGACTTTAATTGACCAGTGCTGACCAGCTGTTGTCACTACCTGTTTTATAGGCTTCACCTCAGCTCATTCAAAGCACAACTCAATTCAAGTGACTGAGGAAGTTTTGTTGAGTGAAATTCTAATATTTTATTAGTCTGTTACATAACTGTAATGTGCCCATTACTTCGGGTGCCCAACACACACAGGATGCAGCATTTTGACTTGCAACCTTTTATTTTACTGTTTGTGGATTACGTCAGCTCCTCTCCTTTTGCCATGCACACCCAGTCCCAGCGCACTACTGCATAAAATGCCAGCTGTGCCAGCCAGCCTCCCCTGGTGCCACCCCCTGAGCCTACTGCGCCACCCCTCTCCTGCAGCTGAGCCGCAGACCACACCTCCCACCACAGTAACATTGATTAGCAGGTACACCTAATGGACAACATCACACGTCTCAAATTTTGTGTTCTTCTGGTGTTTTCAGTCTCATTGCCATAGCAAACTCAGATACCTAGAAATGCAGACTACTTTTACAAACATCTGTGAAAAAGGGTCGCCCTTAAGAACTGACTGAATTTGAGTATGGTACGTAATAGGACATTTGCAACAGGTCAATTTGTGGAATTTTTTTCCCCACTACATGTAGTGGGGACATGTAGTAGCTATTCCACGATTCCACAAAAAGTAACTGGGAAAAAAAGCTGCCAACACTCTGACTCAGTAACTGCAGAGTTCCATGGCATTAACATGAGCACAAAACCCTCTCATCCAAATATGGCCACTTCTGGCTTCAAAAATCAACATGGCGGTGGCCAAAACATTAACACTGAGGGTTTAAAACCAAGGGTCGAGTCACAGTGGCTACTTCCAACTTTTATATCATAGAAATACAGCAACAAACTTTGGGACATCCGCACCCTTTTCTGACAGGAGCTTCAAATCAGCATCTGTGGCCATACAGTGCCACACCGGATGGATGGTTTAAGATCACACCCATTACTTATTGGGAAATGCACATGTTCCATTTAAGTTTCATTCAGCAACAAAATCTTATATCTGTATGAGTTTCTTTTCCTCCATTTCAGTCACAAAACAGATTCCGGTGTGGTTAGTAAGCATGCACTGATGCAGTGTTGGAGGGCTTTATAACCCACAAACACTTTGTGGCAGTTGGTTTGAAACCTGACTTAATGTGGTGAAGTCAAGTGAAATTGGGCCATAGTGTATAGCAGGAGAGACAAATGGAAAGGTGGAGAAGTAAGAAGTGAGAACAGAAAATGCTGAAAAAAGACAGCACAAAAACACCAAGAAAGTGAAAGAGAGAGTGGCGACACTGATTGGAGTGTGGGGGGGTAACAACAGAAGAGTTTGGGGAAATTAAATCTTTCTTTAGCAAATAAGAGGCAAAATATGTGGTTTCTCTCCATCCAGCAATCAAATAGAAAAACAGAGGTGGGTAGCAGCATAAATGGAGGGAAGGTTTGCTGAGAATGAGAGGGCAGAGTGAGAGAAAGGGTTAGAACTGGAGGGGGAGGAGATGGACAAGAGGTGGGAAGAGAAATTAAGGGACGCGAGTGAAAACAGGAAAAGAAATGAAAAAAGAGAGAGGGAAGGAGTGTGATACAAAATGGATGAGGTTACAGTATTACAGCTGTAGCAGTTAGTGTTTTCCATTATTCATGCAGTGGCAGGGTTAGATTCAGATTTTTATTCTCTTCAAGTTGGTTTACAGTAAAATTAATTCCCTGAGCACACCCATTTGACAAAATTGAAGATTTTTTGATTCCAAAATAATGTGCATCCACCTTCTCTTACAGGCCACAGACACCACATTCTCTACCCTCACAGCAAAAGGATGCAGAGTTTATGTTTTACTTTTGCCAAAGATCATTTGAAATTGCCAGAGTGTATGGAAGCACCAAATGATGTGGTTTAAAATTCCAATGGTTTCCTTCTCTTCCATTATTTATGTCAGCAGCTGTTCTAGTGTGCAGCCCAAACTAACAGGAAAACCAGCGCAGCCTCATGTGGTGCCAGTGTTCATTTCCTGTTGCTTCAGTCTTTGGAATGTTTTATTTTCTTTCATCTCACAACACATCAGAAAGTTTTTGAGGATTTTTTTAATCTATGCATAGTCTTCATTCTTTACACATTTATAACTCAAAGACCACTTCTCATTTCTTTAGATTTTACCTCAGATTTTACGTTCTTGTCATTTTTAAAGTGGTGTTGAACAAAAAGTTCTTCAGCTTTCTGATGGTCTTTCAAAGTTTTTCTTTGGACGTTGGCTTTTTCTCATTTTAAATCCATTACATTTATTAGACCCTTTTCAGAGAAATCTTTTAAGCCATTTAACACTGATTCATTCAAGCATAAAGAGGCACCTAGGTCAATGCCAACTATACAGTTTGACAGACATAAAATAGTATTTCTAATGAACTAACTTGGCAGAAATGCCAAGTTAGTGCTAATATTAGAGCTAACTTGGCACAGGTCAGCATGGTGTGCAGTGTGTCCTTACAAACATTTGAGAAAATTGGACGAGTAGAGGACAAAATAAGAAGCAGGCAAAAATTAATCTATCTGAAAGTCGTGTCCTTGAGAAACAGAAAACAAAAGCAACAACAACAAAGATCTGACACATTATCTGAGCGATGTATCTGGCCCTTTATTTGATCCATGTACTGTTCAACAAAGCATCACCAGAAAAGGTCTCAGGGAAAGGGTGGCTGTAACTTGACTGAAAATCAGTGGCACCAGGTCTTACAGATGAATCCAAATTTAAAATCGTTTGGGTTTGCTCTGTAATCATTGTGTGGTCTTTACCTTACCATATAAAGCACCATGAGGTGACTGTTGTGATTTGGTGCAGCTCAGACCATTTGGAGGTGTAAATTTCTTGAACATGTCAGTGGGCTTCATTAGTTCTTCATCTGCAAGGCTTGGTGTTAAATACACGTGTTTTTTTATTTTCTTCAAAACCTGAAACTTTCTTTACTGCTTGGATAACTCTCTGAAAGTTAGCAGGTTTAACAGCCTCTTCTAGGTTACTGAGAAGTCTGTGCGCAGGCATAACAACAAACGCCCTACTTCCCAGAGCTTCTGTCACTCTGTAACTGAACAACAGAGAGGTCATTCTGTACAGCTCAGGCAACCTTATCCTGTTTCATGACAGTTGGGAGTTTCCACTTGAGATCTGCTGACAAATTGCAGAGTTCTGATGTACAGCCAAGCCCAGTACTTTGTGTCTCCCAGGTTCTTTACCCAAATTGTTGCTTTCTGGCTTACAGGGGCATCTGCATGTCTCCAAAGCTCCTTACAAATGTATATTGCTTGACAGAACATACAGTGAATACACTGCCGTTGGTACTTGTAGGCTTTGTTTTTCTCTTCATTTTCAGTCACTCCGTAAAACTGCTGTATTATGTCTGAAAATTTCCTTATTCCTCATTTTCCAGGGAGGGAAAATACATGTAAAATTTAAGCATGTGTCTTGTGTGTTTTCAAGTGGCAAGGAAGTTTACTTTGTGGTTTACCACAAACATAACAGTATTTTTTTTACTCATAGTCAGATGTATTAAATCTTGTTCATGAATCACATCTTCATCCTAGTGTTGTAGTCAAGACCACCTAAACCGAGACCGAGACCGAGACAAGACCAAGACCGATCTCGAGTACTACAACACTACTTCATCCTACTGACAGCAGTATCGGGAAAAATGTGATCTTCCAGATGTGGCCGGTCTTTCGATGTTCTGGGCACAGCTGTGATGCTTGTGTCTGACCCACAAGATATTCTAACATCAGGTATTACTGGTTTGACTTGAATGTGTGCACCTCATCCACAGGACATTCAGAAAACTGTTTCTCTTGAAATAATAAGTATGCAAATTACTTGGTGATGGACACTTTATAGATAGTTCAGATTCAACAGGCCTTAAGGAGATGCTCACTTGTGATGGGCATTGGAGGTCATCACTTGCAGTTTGTCTGGGGCAGGATTTATGCCAGACCCCTGAACAGACTGTAACATATTTTGAGCATATTAACACTACAGGTCTATTTAAATTGCTCATTAGTCATAGGACTAGTGTGATCTGGAATACACAGAACTGTTTGATTCAGTTTTATGTCAAGAGATTCTTAATGTCACGTTTTCACATCACATGATGAATTGAGTAAAACCTCAAGCATGACTATCATTGTCAGTGAGGCAAAATAAAACATTTTTAAGTCATCCTAACTATATGCCACAAAATGAGACAGCAGTGTTTAGTTTGATAAAAACATATTTTTACTCATTTTAAAACTCTCTAATTCTACATTAGACCACAGCACATACAGTATATCCACCTACTTCCTTTTTACACACTACCAGTTCACCAAGTAGCTTTTGTCTTCATTGATATCCAAGCCTGGTTCTCCTGGAGGTTTCTTCCTGTTAAAACAAAGTTTTTCCTTCCCACGGTCACCAAGTGCTTGTTCATAGGGGGTTGTTTTGGCTGTTGGGTTTGCTCTGTAATTATTGCATGTTCTTCACCTTGCAATATAAACCACCTTGAGGCCATTGTTATTCTGATTTGGTGCCATGTAGATTGAATTGAATTGAATAGAAATTAACTGAACTGCAAGTGTAATCAAGGAAAAAACTACTACATAAAAATAATGAAAAACTCAAAACACCATAACTAAAGAAATTCAAACTTGACTAAGAATAAAGCAAAGCCGGTAACTCACAATACTAAGGAGATAAGATGAAAATGTAAACAATAACCTGAGAGCCAACTAGAGAATATTTAAAGAAGGATTCAAAGTCCACAAATTGAAATCCCTGGGTACAAAACCCAGGACCATGACAGAAGCACTATCAGTCACAGTATTGAAGCAGTGTGGGATTATCTTTGGAATGTGCTTCAAGAAGCCTGGAAACCTATTTCTGAAGAGCACTTAAAAGCTACCTACGAGAATAAAAGTGGTCATATTGACTTTCAAGCTCATCCGAGTTGTACAAACTTTGTTTTTGCTTTAATACACCTAATTTTCATGTATTTTTGCATGTTTCAGTAAATTACTGCACCTATTTTCCTTTTTCCTAGCAAAATATGAAGAAATAAGGGGTTGCTCAATGCCTTTGGACTGCGTGCATGTATCTAGCACAAAAAGTAAGGAAATTTGAGTTCGGTCAGTTATTTCTTTTTTTAACAATGCTTCTTGGAAATAAATATATATTAGCCCATTAAGTGTGCTATTGATTCTTGTTTGGTGTTGTTTATTGAATTGGATGATTGATGTCTGAAGAAACAAGACATACTAGCAATATAACAATTTATTGATTTAACAAACGGGGCCTCAGTAGCATGTGGAAGAACCATACACAACAGCCTAGCACCTCCTCCTCATGCTGGTTGCTGGTCACCAGCTTGATCACACACTGCTCTGGGATGGCATCCCATTCTTCAACCAGCTTTTGTCACAAGTCAGCCGATGTGGTTGTGTTGGTCACTCTTGCACAAACAGCATGTCCAAGCTGATCCCATAAGTGTTCAATGGGGTTGAAGTCAGGACTGCTGGCAGGCCATTCCATCCTCTCCACTCCAAAATTTTGGAGGTAGTCCCTGATGAACCCCACTCTGTGGGGGCGAGCGTTGTAATCTCGGTGGATAGAGACTGTGGGGATATGGGATTGCCAGTGGTTGCAGAATCTTATCTTGATATCTTTCTGTATTGAGATTACCTCCAGTGATGACAAACATGATTGTCAGCACCTGGGGTACCAGAAGCTCTAAACAAGAGCCAACCCCAGAATAAACTGTTTGGCATAGACAGAGAAGATTTGGCAAATTTTTCATGGGCACATTCCACATACTCAACTCTGCTGCTCAACTCACAAATGCATTTTCCCTACAAATGTGGTACCATTTAAAGAGAAATAAACAGGCTTTCCAGCGGTATAACATTTATTGCCAAGAAGCATTGTTACAACAAAGGAATAATCAACCAAAAACAAAGTTTCTTAATTTTTGTGCTACACTTTTACTTTGCAAAGTGCTGGCTCAGAATACATTTGGATGTGCTGTTTTGAAAAACTGGCACTAGAATGAATGGACTGATGTTTATGTTTCCATATTGTCTGTGATCTTTTGGACCCATTTAGCAAGTGCTTGACAACAATTCTGCTATGCCTCATATGCTATTTAAAGATCAGCGATAAGGAAGTAAAACAGGATTTCTGTCAGTGAACCTGCAGAAGGATCGTTACTGGCTGCCGAGCGTACTACCCGGCCTGCACGGGGCTCCCATCACACAGTCTGCTCGTAGGGGGACCAGACGGGTAGGTGGCTCGGCACGTACCCACATGTGGTCACAGCCCAAGAATGCGTCCGTCTCTCAGTTGTTTCAAACCCTGTGGCCTACCTACTATTCTGTTATTGTTAAAATAAATGTGGCATTGTGGTTTTACTGTGTGAATCTATGTCGAAATCTCTTTATCATAGTCTGATATTTGCGACTTTTGCCTTCATTCACACTGGGCAGAGCGCGAACTGAAGATTTTGCTGGTTTTACCTCAAAATGTGTTAAAAAGGTAGGTAAATTACTATATTTACATTTTTGAAAAAAAAAAAAAACCATTGCCTGTTAAATTAAATCACTAAAATTTACCATAGGATCCAGATTTTTTTTTTAAAAATGCTCTTTTAAAAGAAAAGTGTCCAGGCAGGTTGAGAGGGTTTTTGCATCTGAACTCTCCATGTTTCTATATTCATTTAAAAAAAAAAAATGTACAACAAAAATGCCTTCTGAAAAGTAGATTGTGCAGAGACAAACTCGTTGCTCTCATGTAACATTTTATTGTTTCCATGCTCGTTATATCTATAATGAGAACAACTGCACAAAATTGCAGTGTCTCCATAACAACCATCAGCATATCAGAGAGGAACATGTATGTGCAAGACATGCACATCACATCATTAAAAATAGTATAAATTTGAAGGAAAATTGATACAAATTATAATATATTACTTAGGATACAATGTTAATTTTATTTTACTTTCCGAGGCCCTCATCTGGCCCTCAAACTGAGAAAAATTCTGGCCCTTGGACAAACGTAGTTAATAACCCCTGCCCTACAGGGTTGAAGCTTCATCCCACAATGGGTGTTATTTTAATTCCACATATGAGCTGCTAAAACCTTCACGATGCCAAAGAAGGTGTAGGATGATAGCAAAATAGTGGAGCAGTTGCAGTCTTGCATTGTATTCCACTTTTCAGGTATTACTGTATCGTCATACAGTCTACATGCATCCAACATGACAAACTATCCAAGTTTATTAGATCCAAGTTTCACATAACAAGATACATACCCAATGTCACTCATTATTCTGCAGTACTTGGGCCATTTTGTAAGTTGTAGAAAGTAATTTAATTCGGTTTACAAATAAATTTATCAATTATGACAAAGATAATAACCATTCTTACAAGAATGCACTGTATCATCCTTTATACAGCTTCAACTTAACAGATTGGAATTGCAAATGCCTCATGAATGTTAATGACTCATTATCTATCAGATATCGTGGATTCGATGCTAACTGAAGTGAAATGTCTGTATATGGCTCATCAATAAGCCGTGTTCATTATTGCTACTTTATGTTAATTGACATGCTTGAAATATGTGAAAAACAAAGCATATCTTGTTGTCTTCCTCAGATAAAGTGAATGGCTGAGTGATGGCTATCAGCAACAATGTAGTATTTCCCTGAACATCAGAATCATGTTGAATAGTTTATGCAGTTGGAGTTTAAACCAAAAACACAAACAAAAAATGTTATTGCATTTTATTTATATAGCACCAAATCACAATAACAGTTGCCTCAACATGCTTTATATTGTAAGTTAAAGACCCTACAATGATAGAAAGAAAACCCAACAATCAGCCGACCCTCTATGAGCAAGCACTGGGCAACAGTGGGAAAGAAAAATTCCCTTTTAACAGCAAGAAACCTCCAGCAACACCAGGCTGAGGGAGACAGGATAAAAGACACAGTGTGGAAGAGAGCCAGAGATTAATAATAACTGATTAAATCCAAAGTGGTGTATTAACACATAAAATGAATAGAAGTTGTAACAACCGGATGGCTGTCCCTTAAATTATTGTTTGTTTTTTACTCACCCACACACCCTCTGGATGCTGACCAATGGGATGACACAGATTTGGTGCTGTAGCGTCCAACGCCGCCCATACTACTTTACTTATGGGCCAGGGCTCAGTGTAGATGGGGGAGAGCATGGAAGACGGATGTGAGTTATCCGCGACCTCGGCCAAACACACGGCAAAGTTAGCCTTCGCTAAGTGGCACCGCGAGTAGCTTAGCCTCGCGACTGGACCTTATCGGTGAGGAACAGCAAAGACTTTGTCTTGTATATTGAACTAAACGAGTACCCGGTTGGAACTGAACTGAACTAAGAGATAAAACCCGGACTGGATTTGTTTTGTTTGGCTCTCTGTTGAAATGGACTGAAAGTCACTGTGGAACTGAAATATATAATGTATATATATATATATATATATATATGTGTGTGTGTGTGTGTGTGTGTGTTGTTTTGTTTCTTTTGAATAAGCTGTTTCCTTTGAATGAGCTAAAGAGCAATGCTGACCTGATTACCTGAACTGTGTTACCTGTGTCAAATGATTATTTTGTGTGGATTTTTCCTGTGCTGAATATATTCATTGTGTGCATAAGCTCCTGCAAATGGGTTTTGTTTTATTCAGTGTTAGAGGGTGTAAAGTCGCTGTGCTTGCATCCTTTGTGAGGGTTAAAGAAAATATCTAACATGTCAGGAGAGATACCTGGCTGGCACCCCTAGACAAATGAAAACCGTCACATAAAAAAGTGGCACCCCAGATGGGACCCTAATAATACTGACTAGCAGAAAACAGACTTTGAGGATAAAACCACATTCATTCTATACAAACACAGGATTCACAATGGCTGCCAACTGTGTGTCACTCCTGGGACTAGAGGAAGTATCAGAAAAATCTACCCCCGTACAGGACTTCCCTCACACAACATATCCTCTTTTGGACCTGGGGCCTACTGGTGTCGCTGACCTTGCTGCTCCACTACCCCCCCTGGAGTTCACAAAGTGAGTTCACAAAGTGAGTGAAGAAGAAACACTCAGTGCATCACAGGCAGCCCCCAAACAAAGAAAGGGAGGGTTCAGGATCACCTGATCCAGCCTTAACTATGAACTTGATTAAAAAGTTTTATAAAATATATATTTTAATATATACTGCCTCAAGTGGGCATTAGCGGAACTACAGTGTTTGTCAATTGGTGTTTGCTTTATTTTTCAGCTACAGAGGTTGCTCCCGTGTCCCACAGTTTTGTACTAGTGCTCCTCTTTAAACACTTTGGCCTGAACCAGTGATGACTCATGGGCTCTTTTTTGGCTGGTTGTTTGGTCATTTTGCAATGGGGAAGACAAGCTATCATTTGCTCCTCTGGCATTAGCCAGGTCATGCAGGGATTCAAATCAGGGGCCTTTCCATCACTGGCCCACCTCTGGCACATCTGGGCTGCTGTCTCACCACTGTCTGTGCCTGCAGAGGGATGACAGCAACATATCACAGCTGGTGGCTTCAAACAAAATTAGAATTCTCCTGTCAGGAAACATCAGATTTGTTCGAGAGTAATTTGGGGGGCTATTTACATATTTTGTCTGACTTTAAGGCATTTCTGCTTCATTAAATGGTTTACTGAAGAAAAGATATGAAAAAGAAAGGAGATGACAGGCTGCACAGATCATGAGTCCAATGAGACAAGATATCCTCTGTGTTGCTAATCAACCTGAGAGCTTGCATGACTAAGATAAAGCTGTTTTTAATTCATTATTAAACATCTTTAGCAATATATGCAAACTTTTTTACATTTATGCTTCCAGTCTGCTTGTAACAAGCAGCCTGAATGCAGTTTGATTATATTTCCATTCAGCTTCTCCTTTATATTCTCTAACCACAATTCTTGTTCTGTGTACTTCTCTAGCACACATAATAGTTTTTTTTGTTTGTTTGTTTCTTCCATAATTCATAAGTTGCTTGAATTACATTGAGGTTTTCATTCATTCTTGAATGAAGCATCTACTAAATTTTTCAGCCCACAGCTCTAACATGAATTATATCATCCTTGCTCTGTCAGCCACAATAAATAGAATTTTGTTCTCTTTTCATTTAATAACTTGACAGAAAATAGGTGCATTTTGGGGGGCTCTACCCATTGTTTTATAAAGAAGAATGGTCCAAAATAACTTCAACCAGAATCCAGACTCTCATTGCTATAGGAAGTATTTAGAGGCTGTTATTTCTGCAAAAGAAGGATCTACTAAATATTGATGGAACTTTTCTGTTGGGGTGTCCAAACTTATGCACCTGCTTAATTTTGTTCAAATAATTATTTTACACTTTCTGTAAATTCTATAAACTTCATTTCACTTCTCAAATATCCCTGTGTTCGTCTGCTATATGATATATTTAACTGAAAGTGCTGATCCGAACAACCAATGATTTATAAAGAAAATCATGAAAATTATCAGGGGTGCCCAAACTTTTGCATACCACTGTAAGGTATTAAACAAAAATCCCTGAACCTAGTGATGAGAGTGTGAAACTGAAACTTCGATACGTGCTTCGAACCCTGGGCTTACAACTCCATAAATCCACTGCTTCAAAGCTTGCTTTGGGGCGAAAAAAATCACGTGACATATGACATCCGAAGCAGTAACTGCTTCATTCCGGAAATGAATGACACCGCCTGATGTTGTTACGAGTAAAGAGTGAAGGAGTGAGAGCGAGACAGTCAGCCAGGTACATACTTGTACAGTGTCAGCATTGTTATGGCCAACAGTAACCGCTGAGTTATGAATTAAAGACAACCTTTGCTGGCAATCCCTTGCCCATCTGTTGTCCCTGGACAACAGATGGAAAAAATAGCCTTTTGGCTAATTCTGGTGCATTTACAGATTGTTCATTAATGTGCATTGTCCCTACCAAATAAATACATTCAAATTCAAATCCTTTCAACATGATGACGGATGCTGTCACATCAAGATTAATGTGGAAACTTATGGCTTTAAATTAAAAATGTTTCTTTTTTTTCTTCAAAATTTTCTTCTCCCCTGTCCCTTGTGGGTCTCTGTGAAAAACAGTTGAACTAAAAATGTACTTCACTGAAAATGCCCCCCCCCGCCATAGTTACACAAGCACACCCAGTTAATGCCATGTTTTCCCAGCACTCTGCTCAGTAACACAACACACATTCGTCCATCTATATTTGTAAACAGAATCTGATATCATGATATTCAGCCATAACATATGTGACAATGTGTCAAGACTGGCGGAGGCTTGGACACAAGCGTGGAGCACAGTGATATGGTTTGAACAAATGTGTATCCTAAAAAGAAGGCTGAGTACTGAGCCGTTTGTGGCATGTGGCACAGGTGTGTGATACGTAGGGTGTAGACCTCCAGCATGCTCCACCTCTGGAACACAACATCCACGCACTCGTCAACACACTGTGTGGACCACAGATTATGACTCAGTGCTCCATGCCATACCGCTAGGTCAATCAAGGTGTGGATGAAGGACCACCAGATCAGACCGGAACCCCACTGAAAACCTCTGGAATGTGAATGTAAGAGGAAGATGGATGACCACAAGCCATCAAACATAGTTGAGTTACTTGAATTTTTACGCCAGGAGTGGCATAAAGTCACCCAACAGCAATGTGAAAGATTGGAGAGCATATGCCAAGAGGCATGACAGTTGTGACTGAAAATCAGGGTTATTCCACCAAATACTGATTTCTGAACTCGAAGTTAAAATATTAGCATTGTGTTGTTTAAAAAAGAGGTCTGAAAACACGGCATCTTTTTTTATGCAACTGAATGCTCTAAATGACAATTTTTTTAATTTAGAATTTGAGAGAAATGTCACTACTTTATACAATAAAAATGTTAATTTTACTCAAACACATGCCTATAAATAGTAAAATCAGAGAAACTGATAATTTTGCAGTAGTCTCTTAATGGCACTTGGATTTGTTTAGTTTTTTGTTTTAGGGTGTTTTTTTTAGGGGGGGGGGTGTTGTATTGTGTTGTTTGTTTGTTTTTACATTTGTTGACTTTTCCAGTTGCTATTCTACAGATGTACAGCTGTGTTAAATCTGCTTTGGCATACTACAAGTGTAAAACTCAACTTTCGATCAAGGGATTAAAAAAAAAAATCCTCAAATGAGAAACTTTTTTCTGAAGTTGTGGCATCCATCTGGGATCTGGAAGGAGGCCTGCATGAGGTTTTTAATAAAGAAGGCAGAGAAACATTGTTTGGATTCAGATGGCATCAGTTTGAGATGATTTCTCAGAGGGCAGCTGGTGAGATGGAAGTTACTTTATCACTTGTTAGCGAAATTAAAAATTTGGTGAAGTGCGTAACTTTGTATTAAGAACTTTTGTAAAAGAAAATAACATTAACTTACTTCATTAGAAATCTGGAGAAAAAGTAATTAAATTATAGTCAATCAATTTTGTTTGCATTGCTTTGTGAATAGAGTTTTCCTGTGTTTGGTCCTCAGTCCAGCTGGATGTTTGGTTGATTTATTTTATGGCAATGATAATGAATATATTGTTATGTTTTTAAAAGGAAGCTTTGTGAATAGTTGAGATTCATTTTTAAGTTATGGACTGTGTTTGATTCCTGAGTCAGGAGAACTGATAAATGAAATTTATGTAATTCATCAACTTGTTTAATTTTAAGAAAATTCTTCACACATGGTAAAACTGTAAAATGAGCATTAAATTTATATCTAAATCACTACCCACATCTTTGTAAAGTGAAATGAGATTGGTAAGTCAGCTCGAAACCTTTATGGAAAATTACTTGTAACTCATATACTGCGCCACAATTAATTTAACACAAGTGTATGCACTTGCACCCCTCCACAAATTACCACTTTATCATGGTGGAGAAGTTTGTGTGTCCCAGTGATCCCGGGGGCTATGTTGTCTGGTACATTTTACCCCCTGTTAGGATCTCTCATGGCAAATTGGTCCTGGGTGAGGGGCCACGCAAAGTGCAATTCAGATGACTCTATGGAAGAATGATCAAGGGAACAGTTTACCCAGCCCAGGATAAGGTTAGTGGGGTCCCACCATGGAGGCAGGCCTGTGGGGCCCAGCTTGGCACAGTCTAAAGAGGAGACATGAGCCCGCCCTCCTGCAGGTAGGATCCAAGATGGCGGCGTGCACAGATGCAGCGGCTCACGGCTCTTCCTTTCGGTGCTCTTTTTTGTACTTTTTGTATTTCTTATTTGTTAGTTTTGGTGCATTTGTCTCCGCAAACAACTGCTACACACACCGGGATCTTGTGGACATTGGCTACCGGCGCAAGATATCAGTATCGAGTGATTTTCACTACACTCATAATATCCCAGACGACATAGCGAGACCGCTGGGTGCTCCATGGATTGTTATCGGGTCTGGAAGGCACCGCTGACGGCGGAGGGATAGGAAGCAGAAGCGGCCTTATGCTGAAGCTAAAATGCCAACCACACAGGCCTCCTCTGCCGAGCCTGTATCTCTCCAACGCCAGATCCATGATGAATAAAATGGACAACCTAGAGCAGGGGTCGGCCATTTCGGCCTGGTTTCAATGGAAAAGAAAACACTGAGAGCCGCAAATACTACCGGAAGCTAGCGGTCGCTACCAGCTTCCGCGAGTATTGAGAGATGAAAAATAAAAAAATAATAATAAAATAATTTTATTTTAATATTTCAAGGTCATAATTTAGAACTACAACAAAAACCAATCTAACAAAATGTGTCCCCGAGTGCTGTTTCCTTCCACTAATGGGTTTGCAGAAATCACGTAAAAAGCATACACACACAAAAAAACATAACTCAGATGTTTCATCAATCAGCTGCTAAAAGCATTTCCTGCATTCGAATATCAGCCACCTGTAGTTTTTTCTTGAAGGCCACTGGTGCTGAAAACTAATGTTTGACTATGGCTTTCTGAATACAAATAGGGCTGCAACTATTGATTATTTTACAATTGGGTATTCTACCAATTATTCTATTAATTAATCAGATAAAAAAGAATTTTTCGTATTAACAATTCATCTGCATTTTTTAACTTCCGTACTGCAGATTTCTCTGTGTGAAACAAGGTAGATGGAGAAGCTACAAAGTTTTCCTCTCTTCATATTGCTGATCAGGTGGTTGATGAAGGACCTCCAGCTGTTTCAGGGTTGCTCCACCTGACCTCACCATCTCAGTAAGGGCTCCGCCTCTTCGCGCTGCAGACATACAGTGAAACAGCTGCTGCTGTTTTTTTGTTGAAAAACTGGGGGCTGCATGAGCTTAACGCTGTAATGCTTTTTACTCACAAGCATTATCCTAAATACGTCTCTATTGCAGGTCAATTTTCATACCTGCCACTTTCATCAACTAATGAAAACGAGACGAAAATGCTTGGTGGGGATGACATCCAATCAGAACTTATTTAATTTTGTGAAAGGCAGGGACAAGTTAGGAAAACATCCAATCAAACGCACAGTTGCACAAACCCGGGAAGACCAAACTAGCCTGTGATTTGTCGTTCTTTCCGATAGAACTAAGTTATGTAAACAATGTCAGCAGGGAGAAAGAGAAGAGCTGATGTATGGACACATTTGTCTTTTGATGCCATGACAAACAAAACGATGTGTAAACCATGTGGGGCGACTATCTTGGGTAAAAACACAACAAATCTTAAATGACATCTGCAAACCAGTCACCCAGATATCCACGCAAAGCTCGTATTATCTCAGTAAAGTGGTGTTAATGATCAGGTGTGTGGGAAGCAGGTGAAATGCTAATGTTAATGTTATTAATAATATTCCATAACTTTTAATAAATGTTTCATTTTGTGTAAGCATGTATAATGACTAATTCAAGGGAACTGAAGAAAAAGCATTTACATTTTACACCTTTTATATTTTAGACTAAATTGACTGTAGATTTAGTCGACTACATTCTTATGATAATTCGTCGACAAAAACTAGACTAAAACTAAAACTATTCAGATATTATGACCAAAAACTAAATTACATTTTCGTCAAAAGACTATGACTAAAACTAAATCAAAATTTGCTGTCAAAATTAACACTGGTGGAGGCCCCAGGGCAGACCCAGGACATCATGGAGAGATAATACTGTATCTCTTGGCTGGCCTGGGAATGGCTCTGTGTTCCCCTTGATTAGCTGGAGGAAGTAGCTTGGGAGAGGGAAGTCTGGGTTTCTCTGCTTAGGTTGCTGCCACTGCAACCAGCCCTAGATAAGCAGAAGAAAATGGATGGATGGATGTTGTATGCAGATATGAAACTGCTACTAACTTTTGCTGTGTATACACTCTAATTTACGTATTGTTGCTATGGTATCATAGAATAATTAACATTTGAATGCAATCTGCTTTCAGATTTTTCATCTTTGACCAAATTCTCAGTAAGATGGGAATGTTTTGTCCGGAAGGGCATCCAATGTAAACTCCATGCTAAATTAAATATGTGGATCTAGCTGATTCAGTTCAATTCAATTCAATTTTATTTATATAGCGCCAAATCAGAACAAACAGTAGCCTCCAGGCGCTTTGAATTGTGGGTAAAGACCCAATAATACACAGAAAACCCAACAGTCAAAAACCCTTGGGAAATAAGGGATCAACTAAAAGGACCTATAATTAATATAGTCTAAAATTAAAAAAAAAAAAAAAGGTCTAGGTCTGTTTTCCTGAACTGACTGAAAGCTTTGTTTATAGAGATAATGGATCCTCACAGTACATCACTGATAAAATGTATGCTCCAAATAAGAACCAGTGCCCTGTCTTTCCATGTACTGAGTGACAAGACTGAGTGCAGCTTTTGATACTGTTTTATTACAGAGATTAGAGCTTGCTATAGGTATTAAAGGTACTGCACTGCAGTGGTTTGAATCATATTTATCTCATAGACTCCAATTTGTTCATGTAAATGGGGAGTCTTCTTCAAACACTAAGGTTAATTATGGAGTTCCACAGGGTTCTGTGCTAGGACCAATTTTATTTACATTATACATGCTTCCCTTAGGCAGTATTATTAGAAAGCACTGCATCAATTTTCATTGTTATGCAGATGATACTCAGCTTTACCTATCAATGAAGCCAGATGACACACATCAATTAGTTAAACTGCAGGAATGTCAGACATTAAGGCCTGGATGACCTCTAATTTCCTGCTTCTAAATTCAGATAAAACTGAAATTCCTGTACTCAGCCCCACAAATCTTAGAAACATGGTGTCTAACCAGATACTTACTCTGGATGGCATTACTTTGGCCTCCAGTAACACTGTGAGAAATCTTGGAGTCATTTTTGACCAGGATATGTCCTTCAATGCACATATTAAACAAATATGTAGGACCGCTTTTTTGCATTTGCGCAATATTTCTAAAATTAGAAACATCCTTTCTCAGAGTGATGCTGAAAAGCTCATTCATGCATTTATTACTTCTAGGGTGGACTATTGTAATTCATTATTATCAGGCTTTCCTAAAAGCTCCCTGAAAAGCCTTCAGCTGATCCAAAATGCTGCAGCTAGATTACTGACAGGGACTAGAAAGAGAGAGCAGATTTCTCCCATATTGGCTTCTCTTCATTGGCTCCCTGTTAAATCTAGAATAGAATTTAAAATTCTTCTCCTCACATACAAGGCCTTGAATAATCAGGCACCATCTTATCTCAAAGACCTCATAGTACCATATCACCCCAATAGAGCACTTCGCTCTCAGACTGCTGGCTTACTTGTGGTTCCTAGGATACTTAAGAGTAGAATGGGAGGCAGAGCCTTCAGTTTTCAGGCCCCTCTTCTGTGGAACCAGCTTCCAGCTTAGATTCGGGAGACAGACACCCTCTCTATTTTTAAGATTAGGCTTAAAACTTTCCTTTATGATAAAGCTTATAGTTTAGGGCTCGATCAGGTGACCCTGAACCATCCCTTAGTTATGCTGCTATAGGCCTAGTCTGCTGGGGGGTTCACATAATGCACTGTTTCTTCTCATTCACCTTATTTACTTTGTTTATACTCCACTCTGCATTTAATCATTAATTGATATTAATCTCTGGCTCTCTTCCACAGCATGTCTTTCTCTCCCCTCAGCCCAACCGGTCGCGGCAGATGACTGCCCCTCCCTGAGCCTGGTTCTGCTGGAGGTTTCTTCCTGTTAAAAGGGAGTTTTTCCTTTCCACTGTCGCCAAGTGCTGCTCATAGGGGGTCGTTTTGACTGTTGGGTTTTCTCTGTATTATTGTAGGGTCTTTACCCACAATACAAAGCGCCTTGAGGCGACAGTTTGTTGTGATTTGGCGCTATATAAATAAAATTGAATTGAATTGAAATGAATTGAATTGAATTGAATTGAATTGAAGAAATGCCAAAGGTTCTTAGTCAGTGGAATACAATTCAGCAAATTTGTAGTTGTTTGGATAGCATGACTTTTAAATTTACTAAGTATTGCATTATTCACATAAAATCGATCACCTTTGTCAAAATAGGGCCCCTTCACGACACAGCCACTGCTTTTTAATTACATTCAATAATACACTACAGTGAATGACTTTGACTCTGTTTAATAGATTCCACTTTAACTGAAAAATTGTCTCTCTTGTACCAGCAGCCTGTGGCTACAGATTATAGAGGTTTGTATCAGCGTGTACACCACAGTGGGTATTTTACCTGTTCAGTTGTTCATTTCATTAGTGTAACCAACTGCTTCAGTTTCTGCATTCTTCTGGGCTTCAGCTGTAAATTATTTCCAGAGGTCAAATGAAAACCAGAAATCTTCTTCTCATATGGGGTTTCCAGGGTTAAACTTTGTGTGTGTGTGTGTGTGTGTGTGTGTGTGTGTGTGTGTGTGTGTGTGTGTGTGTGTGTGTGTGTGTGTGTGTGTGTGTGTGTGTGTGTGTGTGGCATTAACATCCACCATCCTTTTCCTAATATTCTCCATCTTGAGGATTAATCTGCCATTTTAATCTATGCATTGCTGTAATGTGTGCATGTAGGTCAGAGATTATACTGTGTATACAGTTTTAAGAGAGTAAAGGAATGGGATTTGGCATCCCCCTCTCTTTTTGAGGGGGGGGGGGGGGGGGGGGGGGTATTTATTAAATATTGTCTAATCACTGGTTATCAGGATCTTTTAGTCTGTAAAACAACAAGTGAGGAAGGAATAGATATGATCTCTGTCAACCCATTCTTACTTAAAAGTTCACTTTTCTGACTTCTGTCTTAAGTCATCAGCAGTTTATGTGTACAGTATGTCTTTTTGCATGTGTGTGTCAGCGCTCATTCCCAACATTACGGTTTAAGTCACTATTCTTCCATCCTGACTCTTCATTTGTCTTCCAAGGCTGCCCGCCTCACGTTCCCTCAGGTTAACAGTATTGGCATTTACTAGAGATATGCAAAGCACGTTTCCACTTACACCGCGATACAATATTCTGCATTCAGTCCCCGTATAACACTCCCCAGATGCTGCTAATTCTAATTCACAGCCACACTACCAACAGCAGCCACTGCTCATGCCACCTAAACCATTTTTTCCCCACTCACGCTCGTCTTACTTTAGTATCCTTCTTCCGTTCTTTATTTGGTGCATCTGTAAGTCAGTCACAGTAAACAGGAGCAGGCACAGATGTTCTTCCTGGGACATCACTAAAAACAGCACATAATTTTCTGTTAATTGTCCTCCGTTAATTTTTTTTAAAAAGAGAAAGAAATTCAAGAAAAGAAAACAAGAAATCTGACAGCATTGTTTTTTTTTATGCAAAAGAAAAAAGCGTTATCAGCATTAACTGGAGATGATGGTGGAACAGTCTTAAAATCTGAAAGTAAAAAATTCTGTTAAAATGAATAAATAAATAAATCTGACTAAACTGGATAGTTGTGTTAAAATGTCTGTATATAAAAGATGGACGTAGAAACGATGATAATTCACTGACTGGTTTCTGAAGTCTGCATTTTGAATCTTCAGTGTTAGCCTTTTAGCTGCTTTTTTTTTTTTTTTGCCTTTTGCCTGTTACTGCTTGTTATGTATTTAGCAATAGAAATACATTGTTCAGTGGCACTATTTTGTGTTTAAGTAGAACAACACCAAGTGTGGTGTAGGTGCGCACTGATCTCCCTATGTTCTTCTGCAAATGGCTAATAAAAAAAAAGTCACGCTCCACTGAAGGTTCTGTGGTGTCTAAATAGTTATGCCATAAGTATAGGACATAACAAACTGGCGACGAGATTAAAACAGATCCCCGATGTGCATGAGACGACAGAGAGGGGGAAATCACTGTGGAAGTGATGGACAAGACAAGAAAAAGTGAAAAAAAAAGCTAACCCTCCGTGTGGATGCTAATACTCCTGCTAGCGAACTGCATAGACAGTGTGAGTAACATCTATTCTTAAGTGAAGGACACTGATAAAGACACAGAGAAAATGTCAGGAGGTGTTGGACAAATGGACATATTTGATAACGGCACAGAGGATTGGACAACACATGTAGAGTGAGTGGAACAATACTGTGTGGCTAATAAAGTAGAGAATGAGAGGAAAGTTGCTGTGTTACTGAGTGTGATGGGAGCATAAACGTCTAACTTGTTGCGCAGCCTCATCACACCGGCCAAACCAGCAGGCAGAAGATTCAAGGAGATCACGGAGCTGCTTCAAAAACATTTCCAACCGAAACCACTGGTCATAGCTGAGCGATTTCGATTCCATAAACGAAATCAGCTAAAAACATGGTCCACAATCGGAGTACATCGCAGAGCTCCGGCGGCTGTCGGAGCACTGTCAGTTTGGGGAGGGGCTTTCAGGTGCGCTGAGAGACCATTTCGTGTGCGGGCTGCACAACGAAAGCATACAGAAATGACTCCTCACAGAAGATAATCTCACGTTGAACCGTGCATTAGAGATTGCCATATCTATGGAGACAGCAGCAAAAGATGCAGGAGAGCTACAGGGAAAATACACAGAAACGCGTTCTGTACATAAAATGCGTACGCAGAGTAATGATAAGTCACAGACCTGCTACAGATGCGGAAAGAAGTCACATGATGCTGCTAATTGCTGGGTTAAGGATAAAGAATGCATGCAATGCAACAAAAAGTGGCATATACAGAAAATGTGCAAATCAAAGCAGTATGATAAAAAGAAAAACAAAATGCGGAAAAGAGACAGGAAGCTGCATGACGTAAATGAGACAGACTCCAATGATTCTCAAGAGGATTTGGCATGTCTTGAGCTGAACACAATACAGGGGAAAGATAATGATGCAATATGGCTCACACCAAAAATACAAGGTTAAGTTAAAGATGGAGCTGGATACTGGGTCAGCCCTCTCACTAATCTCATATGAAGATTACAGAGATAAATTTCCTAATCTGAAACCAAAACACACCTCAGTGAAACTAAAAACATACACAGGTGAAAGAATAATTCCTTGGGAAAACTGAAAGTGAAAGTGGAATACGAGAAAAATAAGTGCAACCTGGAACTTTATGTTCTGAAAAATGGAGGTGTGCCAAATTTTGGTTGTGACTGGTTGAAACACATCCACCTCAACTGGAAAGGAATAAAGTCCATGAGACTAGCACATGGTCTGAGCGCACATCCTGTGGATGAAAGACTGAAACAGATACTCGAGAAACATGCTCAGGTGTTCAAGGAAGGAATTAGCACTCTGAAAAATATTAAAGCACAGATCATACTGGAGGACAATGCAAAACCCAGATTTCACAAGGCACGTCCTGTACCATATGCTGTACGCCCCAAAGTCGAAGCAGAGCTCCAACGCTCGGAAGAGCAAGGAATGGTCAGACTGGGCTACACCAATAGTATCAGTGAGCAAGAAGGCAAGTGATGGTGTGCGAATCTGTGGTGATTTTAAGGTTTCAGTGAACCCAGTCCTCCGCATTGATCAGTACCCACTCCCACGAATAGAAGACATATTCACAGCAGTGGCAGGTGGCAAACACTTTTCAAAAATCGACTTTGCTCAAGCTTATCTTCAGATGGAAGTAGAAGAGACATCCAAGAAATATCTAGTGATAAACACACATAAAAGCCTATATCAGTACAACAGACAAGTCTTTGGCATTGCCAGTGCCCCAGCAGTATGGCAACGTGCTATGGATCAGGTTCTGCAGGGCATCCCAGGAACACAGTGTTTTCTGGATGACATAATCGTCACAGGTGTCGATGAGGAGACTCATTTGGTTAACCTAGCAGCAGTCCTGGACTGAGAGCAAACAAAAACAAATGTGAGTTCTTCCAGGATGCCATTGAATATTATGGCCATAAGATCTACAGACATGGACTCCACAAAACCAAAGACAAGGTTGAAACACTCCTGAAGGCACCAGAACCTAAAAATGTGAGTCAACCACACTTATTCTTGGGCTTAATTAATTATTATCACAAGTTTCTACCGAACCTGTCGACAGTTCTGCACCCCCCTGAACTCGCTGCTACAACAAAATGTCAAATGGAAATGTACAAAAGAATGTGAAGAGGCATTTAATGGTGCTAAGCAGCTCATTACATCAAAGGAGGTGCTGATGCATTTTGACCCAAACCTACCCCTTCGCCTTGCCTGTGATGCCTCCCCATATGGCATCGGTGCTGTGCTATCTCACAAAATGCCTGATGGATTGGAACGACCAATTGCTTTTGCCTCAAGGTCCCTAAATGCAGCAGAGCGAAACTATGCACAGATCGACAGAGAAGCGCTCAGTCTAGTGTGGGGAGTGAAGAAGTTTAATCAGTATCTATATGGAAGACACACACTGATTACAGACCACCGACCACTGGTGTCCATCTTTAACCCTCAGAATAGCATTCCAACCATGGCTGCAGCACGTTTGCAGCGGTGGGCCTTGTTCCTTGGTGCACACACTTACACCATTGAATTTAAAGGGACATGGGAATGCATGGGAATGCGGATGGACTTTCACGCCTTCCACAAATGTAAACCACTGATCCAGCAACTGTGTTTCACGTGGCAGAGATGGAACCTCTGCCTGTCACTAGTGCTCAGGTGAAAAGAGAAACAAGCCGAGACACAATCTTGTCCAAAGTGTATGATTTTACTGTGAATGGCTGGCCATCCTCCAGTGACACCCAATTATCTGCATACTCTACTCGCAAAGACCAGCTATCTGTTTGCCAAGGTTGTGTCTTGTGGGGAACCCGTGTCATTCTTCCACCCAAACTACGTACAAGGGTACTAGACTCAATACACAATGGACATCTGGGTGTGGTTAAGATGAAGAGTCTTGCTAGGAGCTATGTTTGGTGGCCAGGCATAGACTGTGAAATAGAGAACATGGCTAAATCCTGCACTGGTTGCCAGCAGATACTGCGCCAGCCCCAACCAGCATCTATACATACATGGGAGTGGCCATCCACTCCATGGCAACGTATTCATATAAACTATGCTGGACTATTTATGGACCAAATGTTCCTGATTGTGGTTGATGCTCACTCAAAGTGGTCAGAAAATTTTCCTGTGAAGCAAGCAACAGCTGCCAACACAGTCAGCATCCTTCGATCACTCTTTGCACACACAGGTCTGCCGCAACAGCTTGTAAGTGACAATGGCCCTCAGTTTACTGGAGAGGAGTTTCAGAGTTTTCTCAAGAACAACGGTGTACGACATATCACTTCAGCTCCTCATCATCCAGCAACAAATGGACAAGCTGAACGGTTCATCCAGTCCTTCCAGCGGTCAATGAAAGCCAGCCAATTGGAGGGAAAGCCCATGCAACACAAAATTGACAGCTTCTTATTGGGTTACAGAAACACCGCTCATGCAACTACTGGACACACACCTGCAATGCTTTTCATGGGACGAAATCTGAGATCACGTTTGGATCTGTTAAAACCAGACATCCGCAAGAATGTCCAGGACAAAGAGTCTTCCTTGGTGGAAACAACAAAGAACAAAACCAGATCATTTGACATTGGACAAAAAGTTCTTGCCAGAGACTACAGATCAGAAATGGCAGTCTGGCATGATTCTGTCACAGACTGGCCCTCTGACATACAACATAAATGTTGGAGACAACTTAGTCTGGCGTCGACATGTTGATCAGATTGTAGATGCAGAAACCCACATGGTTCCAAAGCAACCTGAGAGCACATCTACATCTCAGGATTCTGAAGAGTTTATCTTCACAACACCACCTGAGGTTCAGAGTTTAGGTGAAACCACCAATGCCCAAACAGACGAACCTTCCACACAGAGTACTATGGACTCTAGTCATACTGGCAGACGTTACCCTGAGAGAAATCGCAGAGCACCTCAGAGACTGAATTTATAGATTTCCAGATCATTTTATAAGGAAACAGTTAAAATGTTTAGAGTGAACAATCTGCCTCTATGTTGTAGATCTCTGAGTAGTGGTTATATTTCTGTTAAATTCTCTGGAGCCAATTTATTGGGTTACAGCATTTCCTAGAATATATTTTGTTGCTTGATGTTAATTGTGGTTCATCAAAGCTGGATGGGAGGAACTGTTATGTATTTAGCAATAGAAATACATTCTTCAGTGGCACTATTTTGTGTTTAAGTAGAACACCAAGTGTGGTGTAGGTGCGCATTGATCTCCCTTATGTTCTTCTGCAAATGGCTAATAAAAGCAAGTCATGCTCCACTGAAGGTTCCGTGGTGTCTAAATAGTTATGCCATAAATGTAGGACATAACACTGCTAATGCCAGGCAGGGTTGAGAATCCTCTGACAGGTGGGGGGGTTGTGAATTCTTTCTTCCTACCAAGGGTTAGGGTTAGGGTTAGGGTTCTTTCTTCCTACCAAGCTTTTGCACATCTGTTTGTTATTGTAAAACGTTAGATATGCAGACACTTCATCAAGTGAGGAAGCAGCATGGGACCAGGAAACCTATGAGCTGAGCTATTTTTTCCTCCAGTGCATTTGTTTATCAATCTCTGTGAATTTAAGGACCGGCTGAGGCTTCTACTCTTCGCCAGATCATTCCATCCAAAATGGTGATATACTGGTTCTCCTGGTTTGGTCTGTGAACTTGCTAGTGATGGGCAAAGTGAAGCTTTGTGAAACACAGAAATCGCTGAAGCGACTGTGCTGGAATTGTATCGAAGTTTTGAAACAAACTGACACATCTCCACAGTGACACCTATAATGCTATTCTGTGAAACAATGATGCAGACAAATGTTGCATAATTCTGAACAAGGGTACTTATTATAACAGACATTAATTATGAATAACAGGTTTTGGAGAAATCCAACGAAGAGAAGAATCCCAAACATGGAAAGAAAAACACTGAGACTGTTAAAGACAACAAACTGTAGTGAACACTGTGCTTCAGCAAATACTATTCTGTCCTTCTGTTAACATGTGTGTGGCTGTTTCAGTTGCTCAGTAATTCAGTGCACTACACAACAAACCGATTTATAAAATCAAATATACTGATAACAGAGTGCTATGTTTAGTGTGATAACCACATAGGTTCTCAGGTTTTGGACTCAGTCTGCATAATTTTTCTGCCTGCCTTACCCCCAGCCTTGGAAAAAATCCTTCAAATTTTGCATGTGTTTGATTTACTTTTAAGCTATCTGGGAGTTTGTGTCATCAGTTTGTTCTACACACTGGCAAGCAAAGCTAGAAACTGCTGTAATGCTAAGCTTTATTTTCAATTAATTCAAAAATAAGCAAATAGAGAAATGACTAAATGTCTTTTTTTTTTTTTAAAGTAACATTTATTATACTAATTCTGATCAGTGGCAACAGTCCATTTCACACTGACCAATTCATTTTTAAATCTGAGCAAACATGTCATCCTCCACTGAGCAACCTCTGAACCATGAAGACACTTTCCTTAAATTTATTTGTGACTTATCCTGCTATGGACGTCATATCTTGTGACACGGGCATGATGTTGTGCTCTGTCTGGACTTTTGGTTATAGTGAACCTGCATGCCTCTCTCCCGTTGTTTATTGGTTATTTACACCAGAAGCATCAATGGGGAAAAAAAAAAACCTCACTTGTCATGAGAACTGTTAAGAAACAGTTCGCCGTAAATTAATGGATGTGCTTTTTCTTGCTTTTTTTTTTTTTTTTAACAATATGACTACTTGTTATGGCTAAGCAGTGTGTGGGTAACAGGTTAGTGTGAGGATGAAATCACTTGATGCAGCAAATAACATTTCTAAACTACAGAATAGATGGGAGTTATTGAAAGCAGAGGTGATTTTTATTGAGATAATTTAATGAATTTGCAGCATAGTGGACCACTCTCTCTGCTGATATAAGTAAATGGAGCTCACCCAGCAGTCTCTTTCTTCCTTGCATCTATATGAGAGAAATCATTCAAATAAAACAATATTTATTTTAATTTGGATCTTGGTGTTTATTTCTCATTATCTATGCACTTAAAGTATTACTTTCATTAATACTTGTAATAAATAGAAGCGGTAGTATTAAAAACCTAAATTCAGTAATTACAAGGCCCAGTCTAAATGACTTTGGTTCATAAAAAAATAAAAATAAAAAATTAATCCTGGCACCTTGCCTGCCTACAAACAGTGCATAAACCATCTGTCCAAACTAGTATCAACAGCACCCAAACCTCAGTTAGCCACGGTCACGTGATGTGGGTGTTTTGAACCACACTTGGGAACAGCGTTCCAAAACGTTTGCACTTCCAAAGGTACACACAGTGTCAAAATGGCAGTATCGAGCGTCCCAAACCTAGCACTCATTATCCTGCACATAAAGGTTTCTCCTTGCCTGTTTTCCAGTTACATGTCTGAAACCTGTATCCAGGTCCTTGGAGTTCACTCTTGTGTTCCAGTAAGAAGTGTCTAGCTGTCTGGTGCAGCAAAAAGCTGGCACCTGCCAGTAAGAATGGGGATACTGGTGGGTGGTACACTTCCTGAGGGGAAAAAAAAAAAAATTCCCTGCAGGCAACTCCCTGTCATTGTTAGTTATGGTCATGAAAACAGCTCCCTGCAAGACTCCAGTGCAGAACAAAATCTGATAGGTGAACAATTCAGTCAACAACTGGGAACAATAGGAAATCCCTTTACTCCCCCTAAACAATGCTGTAGCAGTTTCAGCTCTAAATGGACAACCACTCCCTACCATAACCTGCCACACAGAACCAGCTCAGTTAATTCTCTCTGGTAACCCAGTGTTTTTCAACCTTTTTTGAGCCAAGGTATATTTTTTTTCATTGAAAAAATCACGAGGCACACCACCAGCCAAAAATGTAAAAAAAAAAATGATACTCTGTAGCTTATATTAATAATATAGTCAATCTTATCAAAGTGTCTTGGATAGGAATCAAATAAACACAAAAAAGAACTTTATCATATAATATATATCTTCTTTCAAATAAAAAGTGCACTTAACATGTTCACTTCAAAAACACAGCTTGAACATAACAAATGCCACAACAATGTGGACTTATAGTAGAAAACTTCAGTGTTTTGCAAACTCTAATTCTGTCCAAAAGCATTCTATTACCAGGAATACAGAAATTTATTCTTATAGAAGTAATAATATTTGGGAAAGATTTCACTGTTCCACACTGAGAAATATGAAGAGTTGCATGTACAAAATGTCAATCTGAGTGTATTTTACTCTCTCAATGTGAAACCTGTGTCTGTTTGGTTGAACACAGAGCTGATATCCTGGCAGGACTTGAAGACGGACACACACGAAGCTTTTCCTCAACAGCTCTCAGTGTCTCTCTGTTTTTAGCTATTACGGTAATTCAAAGTTCCTTCGATGAGCAGCCTCAGGCTCTGTGCTAACCAGCTGTTTGGCTAGTAGGGGCAGGTAACGGTGCTTCACCTGGCAGTATAGGGTTATAATATTTATGCTGTGTGTGTGTTTCAGATGGCTCTCATGTTGCAAAACTACCACTGTAAACTGTCGGTCTGGGCATTCAACCGGTGCTTTGCGTGCTTCCAGTTTCTTGCTGTCGGGTTTTTAAAATGGCACGCTTGATTGTGGTGAAGCAGTCGCTCTCGTGCCTCCGCTAGTGACGACACTCAGTGGCATGCTGTCCTCCGTGTCACATTTTTGTATCGCCTCACTTGGAACCTCAAGTGAGTGAGTACGAAAAACACCGGCAAAGTGTACCTGATTCTAATGGAGATGCCATCAAATCGCGGCGAGTCCTTCCGTATGGAAAAGCGGCTTAATTCTCTTGTCTCCATGTACAATGCAATTCGCTACCTGCTGCTATCTAGTCTGGTGATGTGGAAGAGTATTACATGGTTATGCTCCCAGTCACTACAGCACAGGCACTCATGGCATATTAGGTGAAACTGGATAATTTCCCACGGCACACCTGATGATCTCCCACGGCACACTAGTGTGCCGCGGCACAGTGGTTGAAAAACACTGTGGTAACCACAGCGAACTGTTGCAATGTTTTTGTTTTTCAATCTCCTCACTCAGCTGTGAACTGCTCCAGTGCAAGCTGGAGGCCAGGTCAAATTTGTAAATGAGAACCGGTTCTCAAATATTTTACCTGGTAAAATAAAGGTTGAATTGTTTTTTTTGTTTGTTTTGTTTTGGGGTTTTTGTTTTGTCTTGTTTTAATTAAAAGATTAAATCCAAAAGCAGGATTTAGATTCTGAGGCCACTAAGGTGGAAGCCTTCCACCACTTGATTATATCTAAAAATTCTGTCCATAAAAATTATGAACAGAATTGGTTACAAAGGGTGGCCCTGACAGTGTCCAAGACCCACTGGAAATGAGTCTGAGTTATTGCCAGCAATGTGGACCAAGCTCTCGCTGCTGTTGTGCAGGGACCAAATGTTCCACAGTAATTGCCCATACTCATGCAGCTCCCTCCACAGGATACCCCTAGGGACATAATCAAATGCCTTCTCCAAGTCCACAAAACACATGTAGACTGGATGGACAAACTCCCACGTACATTTGAACATCCTTGAGAGGATAAAGAGCTGGTCTACAGGTGCTGGTCATAAAATTAGAATATGATGAAAAAGTTGATTTATTTCAGCAATTCCATTCAAAAAGTGAAACTTGTATATTATATTAATTCATTACACACAGACTGATATATTTCAAATGTTTGTTTCTTTTAATTTTGATGATTATAACTGACAACTAATGAATGTTAGTTGAACCTCGGATCCAGGAGGAACAATGCGGTTTTCGTCCTGGTCGTGGAACGCTGGACCAACTCTTTATCCTCTCAAGGATATTCGAGTGTGCGTGGGAGTTTGCCCAACCAGTCTACATGTGCTTTGTGGACTTGGAGAAGGCATTCGACCGTGTCCCTCGGGATATCCTTTGGGAGGTCCTGCGGGAGTATGGGGGTGTCTGGCCCGTTGTTGTGGGCCATTCAGTCTCTGTACAACCACAGTGAGAGCTTGGTCCGTATAGCCGGTAATAAGACGGATTCGTTTCCTGTGGGTGTTGGACTCCGCCAGGGCTGCCCTTTGTCACCGATTCTGTTCAGAATTTTTATGAACAGAACTTCTAGGTGTAGCCAGGTGGCGAAAGGCTTCTTCCTTAGTGGCCTCAGAATCTCATCTCTGCTCTTTTTGGATGATGCGTTCCTGTTGGCTTCATCAGGGGGTGACCTCCAGCTCGCAGTGGAACGGTTCGCAGCCGAGTGTGAAGCGGCCGGTATGAGAATCAGCACTTCTAAGTCTGAGGCCTTGGTAATCAGCCGGAAAAGGGTGGAGTGCCCTCTCCGGCTCAGGGACGAGTTCCTGCCCCAAGTGGAGGAGTTCAAGTATCTCAGGGTCTTGTTCACGAGTGACGGGAGAAGGGAGCGGGAGATTGACAGACTGATCGGGGCTGATTCTGCAGTGACGTGGACGCTGCACCGGTCTGTCGTGGTGAAGATGGAGCTTAGTGTAAAAACAAAGCTGTCAATTTACCGGTCGATCTACGTTCCTACTAGGGATCCAATATTCAGTAACGGTTTGATCCTGGCCTAAATTACTAGATCGGATATCGGAAAGAAATAAAAAAATGCAATCCGATCTGACCGACATTAGCTGCATTAAAGTTTTCGGTCATCGTCGTCTTCTTGTGGGTCTGCGGTTGAACAAACCAGCTTAGAGCTGCATTACCGCCACCTACTGGAATGGATTATGGGAACAGGAGTTAGAATAAAACCCTCCTCAGATTCTATAAATTTTTCCGTTGCTGCAACGGATTCCCTTTGACACTGAGCGATCATCGCTGATATGTTTTTCCACGCCTCCACCGCTCTCTGTGTGTTTGTGTGTTGTGCTCGCTGTGCTGAGAATTTCAGCTGTTATTTTTTTCTCTACTTCAGCTCCCAGACATACTGCTAGCGAGCACAGCTATTACCACTGGTGACCGTCTGGTACCGGAAGGTGACCCCTTCACCGTCAAAATATTTTTGATACTTAAATCCCTGATTAGTGACTAAATATAGACCTACAGTAGAAATGTATTTAGGAGAATGCTTGTGAATATAAAGCATTACAAGATTATGCTCACGCAGCCCCCAGTTTTTCAACATAAACACTGATAACACAACAGCAGCAATCAGCTGTTTTACCTGCAGTCTGTCTGCACAAGCGCAAAAAGGCGGAGCCGGTGAGCTCAGATGGCGTGGATGAAATGTTTTTCTAGCGTCCAGATGAAGCTTTTCCCTCTGTAACCTCCATTAAACCTTTACTGGGAAACAGCTGGAGGTCCTTCATCAATCACCTCATCAGTAATTGAAGAAAAGAGATTTTTGTAGCTGCCTCATCCACCCTGTTTGTTTCACACAGGGAAAAACTGCAGTTAAACTATGCAGATGAACTGTTAATACGAAAAAAGTATTTCTTATCCAGTTACTTGGGTAATCGATGGAATAATCGGTAGAATACTCGATTGCTAAAATAATAAATAGTTGCAGCCCTAATGACATTTGCAACATACCATAAGCCAATCCATCACCTTCTCACATAAGAGCAACAGGATTCAGGTGAAAGAGCAATTGTTGTAAGTAAGTAAGTAAAGTTTATTTATATAGTGCTTTACACAGACAAAAAGGCACAAAGTGTTGTACAATAATTAAAACACTATCAAAAAACAAAAAACAGATAAAACACCATGTTAAAACATAACATTACCATATTAAAAGAAAAAGAATAAAAATAAAGTCAACAGAAAGTCTGGTTAAACAGAAAAGTTTTTAGCTGTTTTTTAAAAGATGCCACAGAGTCAGCTAAATGGAGATGGAGTGGTAAACAGTTCCAAAGCTTTGGTGCCACTGCCTGAAAAGCTCTGTCTCCCTGGTCCTTAGTCTTGTATGTGGGACAACTAAAAGATTTCAATTTTGTTGTGTGAGAGACTGTTGACTTATGTAAAATTGATCCAGGCATTTAAAAACAATTTTTAAAAATAATAATATAAAAAAGATCGGATTTGTATCGTATCGGCGATATCCAAATGTAAAATATCGGTATCGATATCGGACGTAAAAAAGTGGTATCGTGCCATCCCTAGTTCCTACCCTCACCTATGGTCACGATCTTTGGGTAGTGACCGAAAGAACAAGATCGCGAATAGAAGCGCAGAAATGAGTTTCCTTCGAAGGGTGGCTGGCCTCTCCCTTAGAGATAAGGTGAGGAGTGCGGCCATCCGGGAGGGGGTCAGAGTAGAGCCACTGCTCCTCATCACTTTCTTTCAGGCAAATCAAATTTATTATTAATATTGTACATCTATGTTGTGTTGAAGTTACAGCTCACACCTCACCACACACCCCCAGCAGCTTGAACCTTGTGTGTTTGTGAATTTTCCTGTTCTTTCTGCCCATTTGATATGCAGAAATTTATTTTATGCTTGAGTAAATACACCACCACTGTAAAAAAAAGTCTGGGTAAAAATATTGTTATGACAATTCCCAAAGATTTACATTCTTTTTGTGGGGTGGGTGGGATCTATATGGACATTACCCTATATAACTCCAAAACATGAATCTTCGACAGCCGGACTGGTTTCCTTAGTTTTGTTTATGTGAGTTGCAAATACTGATTTTGACCTTAATTATATAAAACTGATGTCTGAATGTCTTGAATTATGTTGTGAAAGTTAAAATACTTACAATAGATAAAAAAACTGTTTGTGGCACAGTTTATGAACATTTAATTTTTTGTCATTGTTGAGTATAAATTACACTGATGGACTGTAACAACACCACTTTTTTTAATAGAGGATTTCATTATTTCTGCTTTACTAGATAAAAAAATCCCTTATTAGATTTCCAGAAGAACAAAAAAAAAAAAAAAAAAAAAAAACAACCACTTTCCTTTAATGTTCCCAGTGTAAGTAAGCATTTATAATCTGATCTAATATCAGCCTTCACTGATAGATGATAACTCTCTGACAGCTATGGCAAATTCCTACTTTTATTCTTTCACATTTAACTATGCATGTTTCTACCACTATTTGTGCATAAAAAACATGTTTGTGCACACTACATTTTAACATATTTGAATAATATGGCTGTCAGTTCACTGTTTAACTCAGCTGTCAAACCACTGAGAAGCATCCACAACTCTTTACTCTGGAGGAGGCTGTAAAACTTTGTGGAAGGAGTCCAATATGAGTTGATAAACCAGAGAAGCTCACTTCTGACTCATGAGTGATACTGAGATGAGTTGTTGAGGATATCTTAAACTTTTTTAAGCATTGGTGTTTTTTGCCACTGTTTACATTAGTAAAATTGTCTTTAAAGTGGATCTATCATTCTTGAACTTCAACACTTAACGAATAAACTCTCGTACGATGTGAGAATGTAATCAAACTGTTTATCAGAGGGAATGTGTGATTTTTAGGATACACAAGCCTAACATTAGCTGGCACAATCTTAGCTTATAACCAGCTGCTGTTGTTGCTACAAGCCACATGAATGAGCCAAAAGGGATCAAGGCACTGGAGGTGGGAAATGACCAGATCTGATTCAAATCCGGTCCTGCTCCGTTCCAGATTCATGATCCTTATTCTGTTCTGCCATCCAAGTGGACTCGCCTGGTTTGCAGATCTGTTATGGAGCCTCTGATACATCCAGAGCAGAGCCAGTCCAGTCACTTTGCTATATGGGTCCAGGAATATTTGCTAAATGGGCAGGTTACAAACTGTTGTGTTGGCCCCAAAGTGTTTGTCTTTGACTCTGTTAGTACCTAGATTAATTGGCTAAATGAATTTGCTATTAGTACTGGCTGCTGTCTGTGCCACCTCTAAAAACAAGCCCCACAGCTCCTGTAACTTAAGGAAAATTAGAGCATTAATTCACAGTAAAAATTAATTCATATTAGTGATATGTCTCTTACCAAGCCTCTCATTGTTCTTGCTAATTGATCTCTGATCTAGAACTTTCTAGGAGTGGGTGGGTGAGGGAGAGGTAAAGTTGCTGAGCAGAAATTGAGGGTAGAGGTGGGAAAATTAAAACCTGTGCATTTGGTTTCTATCTGGATCAGGGTTATAATAGTTTTGGATTTTACATTATCGTTTAGTTTTAGTTAGTTTTTACTTTTTTTTCTCTAATTCAGTTAGTTTTAATTCGTTTTCAGAGTGGTTTTGCTCGTTTTTATTAGTTTTTATTTTTGGTTTATTGCTTAGTTTTAGTTTAGTTTCGTTAGTTTCAGTATTAGTTTTAGTTTTTTATACTTTGTCAGGTGCAGGATTCAAGGTACAAGAGTGACTATTGTGTAATTAAAAACTCAACAAAAGATACTATTTAAAGAAATATATTCAACAACCAAGTGTTCACAAGACAGCAGCACTGCGTGCTAAATGTGTGTAATATTAAGGACACACATGAACATCAACAGGGAGAAACAAAGAAAAACATGAACTCCCAAACTCAATAAATTCTACAATAAACTCCCAATAAAGCTCCGCGTCAGTGCAGCAGATTAACAGCTTCTGTTTTGGAGCTAGCTTGGTTATGTGGCCGACCTCATGTCGCATTTCTGCTTGTGTAGCTGGATTTTGTGTGTTCATTACCTTAAGGTTGTGTGCTGGTGTTTTATATGCGGCTGGGACTTCTTTTGGTCCTCGCTCTTTGTGCTCAGTTTTTTGGTTGCAAACATATTTGTCCCTGTTTTTTCACTTTCTTCTTTCCCTCATGTCCATTCCGACAGTTTTAGCAGCTCCCTCCAGGAATTTGCTGACATTTGGGAGTCCTTAGATTGTTATTCTCTCACTGATGAAGTGGCCAGAAACGCACAAAGACGGAACAGGTTCATCACAACGTTCTCCGGAGGTGAACACCAGATTCCGTCGGTTCAGAGCGGTTTCCTTGTGTGCGCTTCTCAGGTGGACTTTGATGTTGGTGTTTTTTCCTCACTGAGATGTGTTCCATACATGTTTCATCATTCACAGCAAGACGCTCTTATCTGTATCTATCTGTATTATCGGACTCAAAGAAACTCCATATGGGACTCTGCCGCTTTCTCGGCAGACTGCTGCCATTACTTTGCGGACCAGCACGGTGAGCACGCACGCGCACAGCTGCCCGACGGCGCTCCCAGCTTAAACTCGGAAAAATGATCAATCCATAAGGCTTTTAAATAAAATGACAAGAAAAGGAAGGTCATTTTATCTATAATTTTAGTCAGTTTTAGTTAGTTTCTTAAACTCACCATACAGTTTTAGTTAGTTATCGTTTTTTCCTTTTAATTTTAGTTTTTATTTATTTAGAAGAATAGAATAGAGTAGGACTTTATTTTAATTATACATACAACGAAATTAATCATTATACAACAAATTATATAACGACATTCCATCATAATATAACGAAATTGCGTTCGGAACAACCATCCAGAGAAGAACAGACAAGACTAACATAGGGGAGATGGGTGTCCGCAGCCACACTGGCGCCGCCACTACAATCAGTCCCCAGAAAAAGGAAACAACACACATCATGGGATAGTTAGGTTAAAAAAAAAAAGTCATCTGGTACGGTGCTCAAGATGAGCACCATACCGGGGTCCAAAAAAACCACCTTAGCAAAGCATATTTGCACATTTAAAGCCAGGATAGCAATATGGTGGGGGAGGAGGGGGGTAGGAGGGGATGCAGATGGAGACGAGAAGGTCAGGGCATTGTGGAGCCAGATGCCAGCTCCTAGCCAAAACAGTTCGCTGATAGTGATGGAAGTTTATCAGCGGCCGTGGTACACCAGATCCAACTTCACAAATCACAGAGAGGGCAGAGGGGAAGAGCGACCGTCACACATTGTCCCGGAGAGATATGATTGCCAACCCAAGGCCGGCTAGGGAGCCAAATTCTTGATAATGCAGATGTTGTTTTGGAACAGGCTGCATGTTTTTTTTCCAACAGCCTTCAGTCTCACTGGGGAACCCATTCAGTAATCCAATATTCCAAATTCATTTGTTACCGTGCTAACCGTGCAGAAACCGAACCTTATCTCCAGATCGAACCGCTCTCGCCTGCAAGCACGTTCTCAGCTGGACTACCTGTCTGCTTTACGGCTCAGGTCCAACAGGCTTTGAGTCTGAGTTTGTACGGCCCTGCACAGCCCATCCACCTGGGTTTGCAGCCTCGGCTGATGTCGAACTGCTGCCCAGATTTTCTTAATTTCCCGGTAAATCAGGTATCCTCCGAGCCCAAACAGAAGAGATACCGCTACCAAATAGCCGAATATGTAGAAGTCTTCAACGTCCTCAATCTCCAGAGCTGAGAGGCACACAGGTCTCCATGAACTCCCAAGAATTGATGACATATCCAACTGGGTCTGTTCTACTTGGACACGCAGGCTCCCCTTTCCTCGATCTCATAGTGGAGAAAATTCGATCAATGGTGTTTAGGGTCCAGTTTGCCAGATCCATGTTGCTCTCAATCTTATTCTTATTTGGACAGTGTGTAAGAGACGCTCTCAGCAAGCAGCAAGCAGGAGAGATAGGGAGGGCAGGGAGAGAGATAGAATGCGACCGTCTCCATCAGAGAGCAGTTAACGACAACGTTTTTTCAATTTCAGTTTTGTTATTTCGTTCGTTTTCGTTAACTATAATAACCCTGATCTGGATGAAAGTAAAACTAGCTAAGCTGAGCTCACTACCATATCTTTGGTGTATTAAAGAGCACAACATCAGTTACATACTGCGGCTTAAGCAAATTCAACCAACACTGGCATGTTACACCAGCTGTTTTTCTCAGAAAGTATACATCACTTACCTTCTATAACAGCCTTCTCTTAAATTGTTCTGAATTTAGGGTGTTTGACCTGCTTTTGGACATGTTGACTTTTTTTTCATCCAAAAGATGTATATTTTTGCATAACTATGCAAATGCACCTAATTACAGACTAGTGAATTATCCATTTGTAATATGTAAATAAGTATTATTCAGCATACAGAATTGCTGAGAATCAGTGGAATAATATTGTAAACAAATGGTCAGCAATTGGGCCCGGTGCTACAACAAGTGTCATATGTTATTACGCTGCTGTACCACAAAATGGCATGTTGGCAGTACCCCAAGAGCACAAAGGCATAAAAGTGAGGTCCACTAGTCTATCCATGCAACCTGACCACAGTGTGAAAACAACAAAACGCTGTCACCACGGGAACAGTGATTAAACCAGAAGGATTAAACCACCACAGCTCACAAATGCAGTTATGTCTGAACATGCATGCATGCATGAATAAAGTCAAGATTTGCCCAGCTAGCATGTCCTGCCCACTGAACCACTACCTGAGTGAGACAACATGACAAAAAAAACAACAAAAAAAAACAGGAGGAAACAGACAGTATATACACAAGAGATAATCAGGGAGAAGGACACACCAGGGAGCGGAGCTGAACAAGATCAGGGGAGTAAAACTGAATACAATGATACAAAGGACTGCCAAAGTAAAACAGGAAGTAGACATGAAAACAAATGCTGACTTGATCCAACACAGGGAAGCAGACACACTGAGGGACTACAAGCCCTACACTAGAGGAACATACCAGGTAACTAGACACAAGAGGAGGACTTAAACTACAGCACAAGAAACTGAGACCAGGACTAAATCCACTTAACAGGAGAGCAAACCAGAAACAATAAAACACCAAACAGAACCGGGTACATGGGAACCCAGAGAACTGAAACAGGATTAAACAGAAAGTGAACAACAGCCAAGAACGGAACTCAGAAACCTAAACTAAGAAGCCCGAGGACATAAACAATGAAACCATGGGTCATAAACCCAGGACCATGACAGTAAGATCCAAGCAAAACGTATATTAACTAGAAACACACTGAGGACGGTGACACAGGCTGACAAGTTGTTTTTCATAGAGATATAGCTGTCACTGTCGGGGCTATGTGCTGGAAAGGGTAGGACCCAAATGCAAGAACGCATGAACTGGAGTTTAACTCTAAACAGCTTTATTTGCTGGAGGCTCACAAATTATAAACAAACAAAACTCGAAGTACAACAAAATCTCAACCAAGGCTGTAAACACAAAACAAGCCTGGGAGAACAAGGGGGGAGATTAAAATGGGAGACATACAACTAGGGGGTAACACTAACGTTAACAATGACAACACCGCAACAATGAACCAAACAAGACTGAGACCTTAAATACCTTAGGGGATAATGAGGGAAAAGGAAACAGGTGAGAACACAGGTGACAACATAACACTAATGAACAGGGAAAGGCAAAACAGAACACAACACACAGAGACCAGAATACTATCAAAATAAAACAGGAAGTCGAACAAAGGAACAGAGATGCAGAACTTACACTGAACACCGGGAAACATAAGCAACTACAAAATCAAACACCAAAACAAAAGAAAAACCCTAAAACAGTCAAAATAAAGCCAAAACAAAACACAGGGTCCAACAGACCCCAGACCATGACAATAGCGACATGATAAATACCATACCTAGCCAGCTGGCGATAGCTAACTACGTTTGGAGCTGGTTACCAACTAAACATCTTGTATTTGCTCATGGAAACATACCGTGGTCTTTTTTCTTTCTCTGATCTTCTCCTTTTCCCTCCTCTCTGCCCCAGAGGGACAGGTCCTTTCTGTCACATTTCTGTTTTGTAGCTTCATCCACAAATGACCATAACTGACGGACCATCAGGTCACAACTGCTGATGCGGATGCCTGGCCAAACTACCTGAATGCATGCTGACACAGGAAGTCAGTGTAGCCTACTCATTAAATTAGTATTGTTACAAGTGTACAAATCTGGACAGTTGGAATAGTCTCTTGTTTCTTTTAGGACACTGGCATATGTAAAAAATAACAAACAAAAAAGTTTCATGACAAATGTGGGTGAGCTTGGGGGCCCCCTGGTGGTCAGGGGGCCCTATGCAGCAGCATATGTCGTCTATGCCTCGGGCCAGCTCTGTGGTGTCCAAGTGAACGAGAGTGGATGCCTCTGGCATTGGCGGTCAGGCGGCAGTGCTCAGTTTACATAGGCTGTGTCCAAATTTAGTGGCCACATCCACAAAAAACAAACACAAAAAGGAGCAAAAGTTCGTCTCCATTTTAACAGCTGCTTTTTCACAGCTGTGCTTTGTATTGTCACGGTTGCAGGGCGACATGAGCCATGCTGAAGTGAGGGCAGGTGATGCTGATATGAAGGTTAGGCCGTCCAATTTCACAGCCGCTCACTTCCGGCCTTTGCGGTCTTCATGGGCTGCGAAGGACCCGGTCTACGTAGGACGGGTCCTTCGAAGGATGCGGCCCCTGAATTTGGACACAGCCACAGTTCTGACTGACATTTTCTAACTATTTGAAAAGTGTACATTGGGTGTAGACCCCCTCCCCCTGGCATACACTTTGCATGCTTTGCAAAATGTTGATAATTGTGAATGATCCCTTAAATCAGTGGTTCTGAAACTTTTTCCATCATGCCCCACGTCAGTGGATAAAATCTTTTGATGCGAAGCGCGGTTCGGGTCCACAGCGTAGACAGCGGACGGTGGAGAGTTTTGCTAGTTGCTGTGCTAACGTACCTACTAACATTTCCTTGTTCCGCCATGAGAATTAATCTAATGTTCAACATTTGTTCCACATGACTTTTCTCCCAGGTCGTTCACGCCCAACCTGTCATGATGCCCCACAGTTTGAGAAACAGGGTCTTAACAGATGAACCAGATGTCTGGTTGTAGGTAAATATTTGACTCAACTTGAATTTATATGTTAATTCATTATCTATCTTGAAAGATTTTAAGAACACAGCATTACTTGTCTCAACGCATTCAGTTATAAAAAGTTAGGCAAACAGTAAGTAAACTACTAATTCAACATTGATCAAGTTGACGTTTTTACAGCGTAGCTGGCTGGATAATATTTTTTATCAGAGCTGACAGTAATTCTTGAGCAAGGTATGTGGTCCAATGAAAATCTTTTTGTTTTAACTTTTTTGTGAAAGTATTACCTTTGGGTCCACTCACCATTTTCAGCGGGCTTAGGTTGCTGACTTGTCAGAAAAATGTAAAATGCTTTACATTTACTTTTATACCTTACTCTATTTCCTTTTTTGTGCACTTTTACTTTAAGTACAGTGAGCATGTATTTTGTTTTCAAATACATTTTTAACATTTTCTAAACAGGTAACCCTTTTGAATTTGACTTAATAAAATATAATAAAACCACCAATAGCCAGTGTTTTTTTTTTTTTTGATCAAGGCTTTTAATTGATGTTGACTGTACATCATTCTTGAATGAGTGAAGAGGTCATACAGATATATTTAAGATCATGATGATAAAAAAACAACCCTTTAAGAATTTTTAAACCTGCCTTGTTGAACAGCATTAAGGTGGGAACCTTACCTTTAGTCATGAGCTGCAAAAATGCACATCTGTTCAATATAGCTGGTCTAGATAGATAGATAGATAGATAGATGGATGCTTTGTGGCTCTATGGGTGTGTCTTTTTGTTTGAGCAGCCTCTCGTGCCCCCCTCCCTCTGCCGTCAGTCATCCTCGCGCGCCTACAGCCGCCTCCGAAGGGCGGGAAGCACGCGCTGGCTTCTGTGGCTGATTTCAAACTTTAACGTCTCCTGAGGAATTAGCCGCAGCAGCAGCTGCCACTGAAGACGGGGTCCGACACAGACGGGGTGTCAGCGGAGGAAATCTGAGCCACAATGTGACGTTTCGGAGCCTGGACAAGGATTATCGCTGTCTCCAACCGTGGGCTGATTTTCCCTCAAAAGAAAAGCGACTTTCGGCACGCAGAGCCTGCTGCGGATCTGCGAGCCTCCACTAACGGGCATCCAGATCGTAGCTGGTTAAAAGTGCAGCTTTAGCTATTGATACAAGATTTCTCTGAAAGTGCATTTCCTCTCTAAAAATGCTTTCAGGGCATTGGATTGGATTATCATAATCAGCTGTGTGATTTATAATTGATAACGGAGGACGGAGCTGCCGGACACCGCCCGGACCGGGATTCCATCTTCTTTGGGGAAAAGAAAAGGACTGCCAGCTTCCAGCAGACAGGCGGAAACGCTCACAGCACCTGGGATGTTTGGAAAGTGAAATTGTTTTAGGTTATCTGTTTAAAAAAAAAAAAAAAAAAAGGCCCTTCCTGGAGGGATACCTGCATGATTCTGGGAGCAGTCCAACCATTCAGAGTCCCTAAAGCGGATGCTTGGATAAGTGAAACCCCGTTTTGTACTCAAGGACACCTTCACTGTCGGTGGGTGTAGTTTCTTACAGTCTGGCAGTATTTGGGTTTTGAAGCACAACCCGGAGTAGGATTTCTACAGGGACTTCAGATTATGGGGAATTAAAGCTGTTTAGCCTCCCAGCACCACTTTTCACTGCTGCGTCTCGCTTTGGGTCCATTTGAGGACTGTGCTCCCGTGAAACGGAACATCTACACGGATAGCTCTTCCGTGCCCATTACCTCTAAATGCGTTATTGGAGTAACGTTACTTGGGCTTTGTGATGCGAATAGGAGTTTTATCAACAGTCGTATGACCTCCCCCCTACCACCCACCCATCCTTCTCTTTCCAGGATCTACGTGTACATGCGTGTTTCTCGTGGCTGTGCACGATAAGACCAGCGGCACCTGTATTCCTGCTTCGCCCGTTTTCTCTTCTCTTCTGTCTGACCGCGCGCGTCTGTTCCGCTGCTTCTGCCGCTGCCCGGTTTCCCTCACACACTCACACTGTTTTATTCAGTTCCACAAAACCTACCGAGATAGCCTGTCTCCGTGTGTGGAGGGGAACGGAGTCGCGCAGGAGAGGAGACCGTGAGTTGGGATAAGGTGCTGAGCCCGACCGGCTGTTCTAAAGCATTTTATTGAAGCGGGAGTTCTCACTGTGATTTCCATTAGTGCACCGACCGGCAAAGAAAGAAAAGAAGGTTTTGGGGGAGAGAAAAGAGACACGTCAAAATGAGAGGAGTTGGTGATCGATGAAGGTAAGGCTAATTGATTGGCTGTTAATAATGCAGTGTGTGTGTGTGTGTGTGTGTGTGTGTGTGTGTGTGTGTGTGTGATGCTCGCAGAGGATGCTCGGTGGGACCGAGTTCTGCTATGCGGTTGATTTTTTTTTTTCTCTCCTGCCACGGGGATGCCTGGCTCATCTTAGTGCCAAACAATAGTTTTATTCTTAGTGCCCAGGAAATGAATCATCGCTGTAATCTGATTAGGCTCTTCCATAACCCCGCTCGATGTGTGACTTCTCTCTTTTACTTCGTGGGGGCACTGTTAGTGGACTCTGCCGTTCTCTCAGGCTACAGACAGTTTATTTAGAGCTCTCCAAAAGCTGCGCTCTCCGCTGGTTCGAAGACAAACAGCTATTTTGGCGCTATGGACATTTTTTGGCACTTGTATTTGTGAGCGGATGCACTGACCAGCCTGGCAGCCCCGCCGTGCCTGTGTATGGGAATGCGTGAGGCCGTGCACGTACGTTAGGTTTCGCGCGCGTGAATGAATGCGTCCGTTCGCGCGCGTGTACGTGCATGTGTGTGGGAGCGCAGTAATAGAAGAACCCATTTTGGGGGAGCTTTCTGCTTCTCTGTCTGTCTCACTCTCCGTTTCTAAAGCTGCCTCATCATGCCGTTCCAGTTGACTGCCGTTACAACCACATCTATAATGCAGGAGGCTAGGAGATGAGAACAAGAGTGGAAGAGAGGGGATGAGAGTGGGGAGGAGAAGGTGACACAGGAAGGGAGGAGGTGGTAAAAAGGATGAGAAGAGCAGAGGAGAAGGTGTACAGAGGGGCAGAGGGGCTGGATAATAATGGGAAAAACAAGAGATATTGTTCCCAGAATGTGTTGGATATAAATCAAAACATAATTATAGTTTTTATTGAGCTTTTAACTTATGTAGCTCCATGCTCAAAGAAGGAGGTGCTCTGGGAACCATCACACCTGGCCATTCATCGTGCAAGCAAAACATCCCAGGGAAACAAAGAACATAAAAACAATCAGGCCAAATGATGTTATATAAAAGCTGGACAATACAAAGAGGAGCACTGCAGAGCAGGGCACAACAGGGCAGGGATTTGGAAACAGAAGTAAAGGAGTCAGGGAGTGTTCAGGAAAAAGGGACAGTTCCACACTGAGAGAGCTTCTGTTCCAGAGAAAGATCTGAAAGGGCCAACCAAAAATATCTCCACATGCATAGCAGCAGTTAAGCTGCCATGTGGAGGATTCAGGACCATGAAGAGCTCCTCAGGGGCTGTCACTGCTGAGTTCTGACGCGTCAATAGCACCACGGAGGGGGCTGATTCCTACACAGGGCAGCAGTGAGCTTTGAAATACAGGTGTTTGGGTGCCCATGGTATGGTGCCAGCATCATGAAGACCTCCAGGGGCTTGTGGTTAGATTGTTAAAATGAATTCAGGACCACAGAGAACTGCTTAGTAGGTCTAAGTTGTTTTCAGCAAAATGGATGGAGCTGATGCAGTTTCAAAACTACTGATGGTTCCCAGGTTCCCAACTCTACCTCAGACAGGAGTTTAGAGCCTTCTTTTTTGGTGTTAGCACCTTGGACACATGGACACCTTCAACACAACTGCTTGTGCTTTGTGGTTAAACATGTGAATTCAGGACCACAGAAAGCTCCTTAGAGGGTCTCGCTGCTGAGGTCTAATACATTTCAGGTAGAACACAGAGAACTGATGTGGTCACAGCGTGGGTATACTGCAGCAGCAAGCTTGACATGCTGTAGTTTGGGTGCACCTTGTTTTTTAGGCTTAGCTTTTTATAGTTTGAATATGTTTAGTTTTAGTTCAGTTTTCACAGAGAAGTGATAGTGGGTATATTGGACAAAAGATGTTGATGATGCCAAGCATGAGGAAAAGAGGAAGATCACAGAGAAGATTCATGGATGTAATGAAGGATACGCAGAGGGTTGGTGTGACAAAGCTTGATTGCCAGGGATATGGTGAGATGGAGGTAAATGATTCTCTGCAGTGACTCCAAAAGGGAAGAACCAAAAATAAGAAGCAGTTCTGTTCTCATTATTTATTTATTTATTTTTTTTAGCATTTTTAAATATTATAATATTGAAGGTATTTTTCATGGGAAAGATTTAAGATGCATGATGCATGTGACCATACTGACAAAGACTAACTATACTTTTTTAAAAAACTATACTTTCATTTTATTTTATTTTTGTTTCCTAAGTACACAGTATTGTTTAGGTTTTCCTTTTTTCAAAAGTCTAGTTTTTATTTTACTTTCAGTTTTCAAAAATGTATCTTCACACCTAGTTTTAGCCTAAATTCAGTTTTTGTTCACTATAGCCTTAGTCAGCACCAAACACAGGTCCTGCACAGCTGCTTGTGCTTTGTAGATTAAATATGTTAATGTGAATTCAGGACAATGACCCCCCCCACCCCCCCAGTGTAGCAGAGGAATATGATGTAGAGCTATCAATGGTTTCAGAACCGTCGATAGCTCTAACATAGGCATAGGCATAGACCGAATTCAGTAACTTGGGTCACTGTGGTTTGGTTTAAGCACCATGGAGAATTCCAACACAGTTCCAAAACCCCTGCCTGCACTTTGTTTTTAGACTTAAACATGGAGACCATGGAGAGATCATCAGAAGTCATGAATAGTGCAGTAGATGCCAACATTTGATGGTATTCAATAGTCCTCAGTACAATGGAGTGAGCTAATCTGGGTTCAGAGTCACTGATACCTCTTTTCCACTAATGTGGCTCCATCGATGACTTTTGAGAGCCAGCCTACATTTTTAACAGGCTTGAGAAATGTTACTATTTAGTGTTACCAGCAGAAAATCACGGCATACAGAATGTGTGGATTGCATCTGCCAATCATTGGTGAATTTCTTACAGTAACCCTATCCATACCCACTAATGCCAAGGGTTACAACACTGGGTACAGCAGTTTTTGGTGCTGTGCTGGTCCAGCTTTCTGGACACCTGCACCATGCCTGTTTAGGTGGAAATGTGTTTAAGTGGTTCTAGATTGGTCATTGGCTCAAAGCCAGTGGAAAAGGGGTAAGAAAGTTCTTCCATACTCACAGTTCCACTGGGTTTGACTTTCACAAGAATGCAGAGCTGTCCCTAAGAGCTCCTACATAATTTCAGCTCCAAGGTAGCTGCATATAGTTACTGCATAGATTATGTTGCGGAAATTGAATGTTTACTATGTACCACTGAGACATAAACTTATCACACACATTAATAAAGTCATTGTAAAAGCAGATGAGCCCCTGAACTCCTCTGCCAGGTGGGCTTTTTGGGATCATATTTATGTTTCTTATCATCCACAGTATGAGTCTGTTTTAAGGGAACAGCTCTGAAGCTGCTCCTACGCTGTTTACTGCTACGTCTTTGTTTTGTCTCCATCTGTGCCCGGGGACTGCACAAGGTCATCCTGTGCAGCCATTATCAGATACATTTCATGTTTCTCTTGCTGTGGCCTAGACTCACTCCTGCTCTGGGCATTTCCATTCTCTTCTAACAATCTGAAGAGAAAAAAACACCATAAACAACAAGCTAGAGAAGCTGTTATTATACATACTCAAATTGTCCCATGAATTAAAATCTGAATTGTCACATGTAAATTTCTGACTAAGCTGCTTATAATTCAGCATTAGAATCAAACAAGTTGGAACTGAGGAGAAGTTATGATTAGCAGTATTCTGTAACAGAACCGGATCTCTGTGTATAGAGAGGAACGACACACTTCATGCAGATCCAACTCCAACACTTTGGACAGCAGCTGGTTACTGTAGTTCTTGTTCTGCTTCACAGCCTATATGAACTTGCCGTAGCAACACATGAACCAGTTCTCCACCTGCCGGAGGTTCTGGTTAAAGTGGCTCTCAAGCTCACAATATAGCTCCTGGGCAGAAAAAAATGGCATCTGCAGGAGGACATGCTTTCTGGAAAAGCCGCTCAATCGTATTGAGGACCACCGCAATAAAAACCTCACTAGTGGTAGGGAAATATGCCATACGAAGATTCTGGGCTATAAAATACTTAGAACATAAGACCGGGGATTGGCTACAAGTGAACTGATTGTAGATGGTGTTGTTTTCTCAGACCAATTAAAAAAATGCTAAAATGAAATGTACTCGGGTGGCCGTTAATACACATGGAAAGCCTGCCCAGGTTTACCCTGTCAGTACTATCACATGTGATGAAATGTACTTATAGAACATTAATGTTCTACAGGTTTAAACATGTCATGCTCTAAAATATAATCAAGGAATCCCTCCCACAATCAGTCAGTTTACTTAAGCTGGTCAGGCTTAGTATATATACCATCTATTACACATATCTAGATTTATGGATAGTTAATTTTTTAGAATTACCTTTGCATATATTACTGCATGCCTCATAATTTTATCCCAGCCTTTTAATCCCAACCTGTCTAACTCCCAACCTAAAGATATACTGTGATGTTTTCTGGAGACATTAAGAAAAAGGTAAACTACATGTGCAGATGTCAGCATTGGCATGAGATGGTTTCAGCACATTAGAGAGTGCACAAGACGTTGCAATCGTTTTAAGATTTTGGAAGGAGCCTGAAAAGCTGAGAAAGCTTCAAGGACAAAGTGAATAGAGTACACATATTGGGGGAAGTAGAGTGTTTTGGTCAGTGAAAAACACCAGCGTGCTAGAAGGAGACAGGTAGATAGACAGGCAAGCAGACTGTTTGGCTTGCAGACTCTTACTCATGCAGTGAGCAAGACACAGACTGGCTTAAAGCAGTAACATGCAAGCAGGTAGGCAGACAGAAGCCAGACATGCAAAAGAGCAGTTGAAGCAGGTGGCTGTGATAATAGACTGAAAAGTGTTAATGTGGCTGCAGTGATGCATTGTTTTGTGGTGACTGTTATCGTATGGAAAGCATTACAATAGGCTTCACATCCCATTAGCAAACAGTGAGAGAGAGCACATCCCCACCTCCACACTTACTCTCGGTACAGCACTTTGATGCGTTTCCCATTTTCTGCTACCTCTGACACATTTGTTGCTTCTTTTGTCAGATGGCACAAAAAAGATTTCTGAAAGCTCTGCAAACAGAAGGCTGAAAATGCGATTCACAACAAAGACTCTGGATGCTAAAGCTGGAGATTACGTCTGTTTGGGTTGCAACTAATGACTGTTTACATTTTGATGATTTTTCACGACCTGAAGTACTTTATGGTACCTTCAGTGGTACAGCAGTTCTAAACTGGGTACAGGGGGTACTTGTGCCTCTTGTTACTGTCTCTTGGTTTGCATCTTAAAATCCAAAAGAATCTGCAAATATGTATTGTTTACTGCTCGTGAACAAATACAGATTGTCTTTGGTCCTAGAGTTTGTGTACTAGATTATACCTGTATGGAGAGAAAATGACTAGTAAATCATATGTAAAGATAGAAATTTTAAACCTTGAATGCCAGCAGAATTTTTTCTTTTATTTAAAGCTACAAAGTCTGGTAGTTCAGTTGGCAGTCTGGCCATTACCTACTGTTTCTATGATTAGACCAATACTTGCTTGGCAGCTCAAAAAAAAAAAAAGTCTGGAACATTTCTAATTTCCTCTGAGGTTTCATTTATCGAAAAAAGTTGGAATTTTTTTTTCTACTTGTGAATTAAATAGTGTTTCTATCTCTAGCAGCTGTCATTTAGGCACCTGCTTTAGTTTTTGGAGGTGCTGTTTCTCATTGTTACCCACAAAGGATTGTTATGTAACAACACCCCCACTCCAGGGACAGATGAGCAGGTAAGAGGCAGTCACAAAAATCCAGATCATAAAGGTTGATTTACATTCCACCAGAAATTCTCCATCCTGCCTGGTTAAAGAATTAATCTGTGGCTTAATCTCCCAGTCTAGAGCTATACCCCCAATCCCTCCGTCTATTCACCCATCTGTTTCCTCGTCCATCTGCCCATCCAACCAGGCAGCCTGTTTTCCCCGCCTGAACTCACTTTGTATTCTTCCTTCCTGCTTTCTTTTCCTTGCTGCAGGTGCTCTGCAGGTGGACTGTTTTCTACTTAAGACATTACATTTAAATGAACAACACCCATCCATACTTCATTCTGCAGCCTGCAGGAGGTCTTTCTTATCAGCAAATTTAATTTCCTTTTCAGTCTCACTTGCTTTGGTGGTGCTTTGCTTTTTTTTTTTTTAAACTTATTCAGCCATGGTGTGCCAACACAGCAGCACTAACAGCACTACTGCTGCAGAAATAGCAACTTAAATTACTGTAATTTAGAGGCATATATTTATCGTAATTCTTCCCCATTTTAGATCTCTTGGTTCAATTATGGTAAAATATTACTGTAATGGGACAAATGCTGGATTCAAAACCAGCGTCAGATTGGCTGTTTCATTTTCTAGTTAATTTTTTTTTACCCAATGTTGGAATGTCCACACCCACACAAACACACCACAAATACTGTAATCATGGTGTTAATTTGTTTCTCCTCCTCCTCTTCTTCACCTCTCCTCCTCATGATTTGTCTCCAGTTTATTTTTGTACATTCTTTTTCTCAAAAGATTGTGTGATGATCTTTCTTTTTTTTTTTTTTTTTTTTTTTTTTCTAAATAGATGACAGAAGTGTGACCCACATTTCTACCTACATTGCTTTGCTTTGTCACACTATTGGAGAAATTAACAGTTGTGTAGAAGTGATTGCCTCTAACCGCACCCCAAACCCAAAGCACCTGTTTTTGTCAAGCTGTCAGTAGCTTAATATAGATGTTTCTAATTTGTCAGAAATGACAGTAACGATGCATGAATTCAGTTTTTTAAAAAAAAGCACACTGGCAATTGAAGCAGTATAACACTTGGGGCTAATGTGTCTGTTAAAAACTGTTGCTAAAAATTGTGTCTTCCTCACATTAAAGCAGTTAAACATTGAATAAATCCATTAAACTAGTTAAAGCCATACATTTAATTTGGAGTTTAACAGTTAAATGAATCAATGGCACAATACAAAGTGGGGTTGCTTCACTACATTTTATTTAAAGAACACACCACCTCGGAATGTGGGAATTGAAAAACATATCTTTCTTGTACCCCATCTGATGCAAAAAATGTCATTGTTTGAAATGACAAACCAGATTCCCTCACAGGACAGTAAAAACCCAGACTCAGTAGAATTAAAGGCTCAGAGCAGATAACTCTGAAGTGTAACAAGGGGGTTGTTTCAGTCCTCCGCCCCGCCACCGGAGTGAGTCTTCATGTGTTATCTGACATCCAAGGGATTAATGAGAAAATGGTAAAACGTGTCAAGTTTAAATTGAATATGAGCTGCTGCCGGTGCAGACCCCCAGAGGACTGTCAGCGTGAGGACACATAACAAGAACAACTCCACTGTAAATTCAATATGGATATCAGTGTGCTAATCTCAGCAGGAATGTGATCTAATGCTCATTACACTCTGTCTTTCTGTTTCCATACCAGTGTCAGTTGCTCCATCGCCCTCTTCCTGTCTTTCTTTGTCTCTCTTTTTCCCTTTATGGCCTTCGTTCTCTTATTTTCTTTATTTTCCTTCCCTTTTTCAAGTTGAAGGTCATATCTGACAGCATGCTGATGGATGATGCAGTACAATTTAGGACACATAAACAGAGTAACAGTGTTTGTGTTGTGGTGGACATGCTCACTAAAAAGAAACCATATTATAAATGGTGAGAAATGATGAATTTCTTTCTAAGAAATGTAGTCGTGACTTTCCTTAAGTGTAATTTCAATGTAAGTAAAAGAATAAAGTGTTGATCATCAATGAACTTGTAATCTGTGCAAATTACAGGCCCTTGTATCAGTCTCAAAGATACTGGAGAGTGAATTTCAGCATATCCCACTGTGGCTCTGTAATTACACCAGTCAGTGACAGTTAGCTGTGTTGCACTTCTTCAAATAATAAAAACTGCGCTGAGCAGATTGTCACAGAATTGGTGTTAATAAATGTTGAACAACAGTTTATTGAACTGAAATTATTGCAATTCAAAAATGAGAAAAAAAAAAACTATAGAACAGATAAAGTCAGATGAAGATCAACCTCTGGAGGTGAATATGAAATATGAATGCAGTTCCTCTAATGGCCTCTTGAGGCTGGCTACAAAAGCCAGTCTCATAGACTCCCATGTTAAAATGTTCAACTTTACAGTATTACAAAAGCAGTGTGGGAGAAAAAATTATTTTGGCCTCTATGGACAGTTTCCTGTAGGATCTCCTCCTAGTTGGACGTATCAAAAGCACACCTCACCTGGGAGGTGTCCAGAAGGCATCCTGCTCAGATGTTGAACCACATCAACTGGCACCTATTGATGTGGAGAAGCAGAAGCTCTACTCTGAGCTCGCTCTGAATGACCCAGCTTCTCATCCTTTCTCTGAGAAGCTCATTTCTGTCTGTTGTATCTGTAATCTCATTTTTTAGGTCTCTACCCACATTGCTTGTGGTCATAGGTGAAGGCAGGAATGGATAACTTTGCTTTATTAAGCAAAAATGTAAAATATTCTCTGCTTCCAGCTTCTCACATGGGAGGATTAAATCTTGGGGTGGTTTTGAAATGTGAAGATGTTTTGAAGCTATGCTTGGAGCTGGTTAGCTGAAGCTAATTAATGTCACACTCACATTTGACAATGAAAACTTGTTTCCAAAATATAGGTAATAATATCACTGTAGCATGTCCCTTATGATGGAGTGGACTGTCAGTGCAGGTCAGTACTGCAAAGCTTCATGTATCCCTATTTATCTGTCATACAGTGTTAAGGCTGTGCTGCTGCTGGCCTGCTTCTCCTCCTGAATCATGTGGCGCCTTTCAAAGGCCAAAGGGTGTCTTTGTGTGTCAGTCCTGTTTGAGATTAAAAGACTCGGGATTTTACAGGCAGAAATACATGACTGCTGTAGAGCTGTGTGTGACAGAGAGTGGGAGAAGCAGATGGAGGTTGCTGTAAGGTGAAGCCTCTGTAGATTTACCCTCCATTTCACTGTCTATCACACACAGTGTGAATGCACACACACACACACACACACACACACACACACACACACACACACACACACACACACACACACACACACACACACACACACACACACACACATATGCACATATATGGCAGGGAGGTAAATCATTACCCTTTGTTCTTGTGAGTCCTGATTGCTCCTGTCTGGTCCTCCTCTCCTCTTAACTCACTCGTATTGCTTTCTTCCCCATTCTCGTTGGAGTTCATATCAGGGATCTTCACGAGTTACAAATCACAGTCTGGATTAGGTGTCTAATTGTTCAGCATGTTAAACTCTAGAACATTTTCTTCTGAGAATTTGCAAAGCCCCTTAACCCTTTCCATCGGATAGGGCTCTGTACTGAGGCCAGGTTTTATATTCTTATTAAAAAAACAACCTATTTTTTGTGAAGGTTGCAGAGCATGACACATTCAGTGAAGAAGGCAGAAGAAGAAAATAGACCAAACACTTTTCTATTGCATTGAATTTTTGTGAAGATGACATTTTAGCTTCTGTTGCATCAGATTTTCAGAAGTTGCCATTTTTAGAACAGATTCAAAAACATTAGCACCTCCAACTCATTGTTGAGATTTTTCCCGTCTCTCTCTGAATTTGCGATGGGAAGAGAAAAGCTTGTGTCTAATGACTCAGGTCAGAATTAACAGCCTTGGCCTCTCTTGATAAGAAGTATTACAGTTATGGAGATGTTACCCACTGACTGGCTGACTCCATGTGTTTTTTATTCTTTGTGGTGGTGAAATTTTCCAGAAATAGCCTGGGGCTTAGGGGGTTAAAATACTTTTAAGAGACCTTGAATCTCAGGGTTTCCCTGTGGATTTTGTTTGGCTGAGGCAGTAAGATGCTGACAAATCTGAGATCAAAAATGATCTGTTTAGTCAGTCGTTATTACTACATGAAAATTAGCAGTTCTGCTGTCTTTAGCCAGGGGTGAAGTGTTCCTTTTTTATTCCTCATGATGTTAGCCATGGTCTCCATTTGAGCTGAGGCCGTACCCAGGTACTGGCATTTGAACCTACTTTGGGCCACTTTTGGCTCAATTATGGCACTATTATATTTTCTGTAGGCTATACATGGTCCAAAAGTCACAACACATCTGATATGTGTCTCACATAAAACCTGTGGCTGAGTTGAGGCAGGAGGACTCACACTGATTTAACAGTGTCAATCAAGGTTAAATGCGGCCCATAGAAAACTGCACATGTTGGACAAATATTGTTTTCCTTCTGGACCATCCTACAGTTTAAATACACAGGGAGACCTTTAACCTCTTTGCTCTGCTTTACATGGCTATGGGTCTTTACAGTTTTTAATCATTGCGTTACGTTAAGTATGGAGGATTTTTTTTTTTTCTGTTTTATCATTATGTCACTGATTTATTATAAGCACAGTAAAAAGCACATGTTCATATGACAATGGTGTTTGTCAAATGTCATTCTCTTAATCCATGAGATGCTGAATCCACCTCTTAACATTGTCTATCACAAATGCAAAAAGGACATGAACCACAAGACAGACACACACACACACACACACACACACACACACACACACACACACACACACACACACACACACACACACACACACACACAAATAATTTTTCTAAAAGTCAGCCTTTGTTTATATTTACTCTCAAACATTATTATTTTTTACATTTGGTTTCTTATAATGTTTAGAACCTGAGTTGACCAGATTCAGTAAATTATTTCTTAATCCTTTAGGTTCCATAAAAAGGCTTGATAATTGTTTTGGTTTTATAAAACTGAACTACTACTACTGAACTCCTTTCCTTTCCTTTCCTTTCCTTTCCTTTCCTTTCCTTTCCTTTCCTTTCCTTTCCTTTCCTTTCCTTTCCTTTCCTTTCCTGCAGAACCCAGCAGGTGTTAAATAACAAGCTTCACAGAAACCTAAAAATACCCCAGAGATCTTTCTGCCCGTCTCTGTCTGTCTACTTCTCTTTGTCTCTGTCTTTCTCCCAAGCACTTCTATCTCTCCGTCCTCCTTATTAGCCTCTCTTCCTCCTACGTCCACTCTTCCTCTCCAGTTCTTGCCTCTCTCCTCTCCTCTCTCTCTCTGGTTTCAGTGTAAACACAGCCTGTGATTCAGCACTGCTGCAGTTCAGCCCTCCTGCTGAGAAAGAAAATGGAAGCTTGGTTTTAGCATTGAACGCTCAACTCGCCAGGGTAACTACAAACTATAGGATGGAGGGGCATCAAAACAGGAATGAGGGAGGGAAGGAAAAGCAGAATTAAAGAGAGATAGACAGTGAAGGGCAGAGAGAGAGGATAGATCGCAGCCAATTACGTGGCTCAGCTTAGTGTGAACAGTGGGACTGGGTGCTGTCAGCAGTGCGATAAAAATAGACTATCTATTTGGATGTGTGTGTGTGTGTGTGTGTGTGTGCGTGTGTGGTGGGTTGGGTGGGTGGGTGGGGGGGGGGGGGGGGGGGGGTGCCTGGATATTTACATTCTTATATCTGTTTGTTTTGTGCATGTGCACAAGTGTTGCGTCTACTAGCATTTAGCTGTTGATTAATTAGGTATCCCATTTGAGCGTACATAACTGTGTGTGTGTGTGTGTGTGTAAGACAGCAAGAGAGAAAGAGAGAGAGAGAGGGGCAATACAGTGCAGAAGGGTGGCAAGGAGTAAACATCATTTGTTTAACTGACTGACTTCCCACTTCTTTTTTAGGAGTGGGAAACCTCCACACATATAAAGTTCAGTCTATAGTGGGTTAATCTTTTGTGTGTGTGTGTGTGTGTGTGTGTGTGTGAGACAGAGAGAGGGCGATATGGTCAGAACTACCATGCCCAATTATAAATTTACCTCTGAAGTAGAAAGAGAATTTGAGGATAGACCTGTGTGTGCTTGTTTGTGTGTGAACTCACACAGTCACACAGACACACACACTGTGTGCTGAATGTCATATTTGATGTAATGAGTTTCATGGGTGAGTGTCTCCATGTAAGGCAATGGTAATGGTGAGATGAGAGCTAATCTGTCACACACTGACAGCAGCGATAGACGAGGAGAGAGAGAGAAAGGAGGAGAAAGAGAGGAGGCCAAGAAGAGAAGGTAACATGAGAGGGAACAGGGTGAAAAGAAGGAGGGAAGATGCAGAGGCTGAGAGAGGTAAAGAAAGGAAAGGAAAGATTGTTTTTTCGCTCTCCTGCTCAAAGTATAAATACATCTGAGGAATCTATTTTCACAATTGCCTGACAAAATATTAAAATTCTGTGGATGAAGACATTTCTTGATGAGTAAAAATAGAGAAACAACTTACCTGCCAGCAGCTCAGACAATCTGACACATGAGATGTGGCAAAGAAATAGTGAGAGGAGATGTTCACCCAATAACTATGGATATCCATGGGAGTGGTTCTCACAGGAATTACGGTGCAGCAAATAAATAAATAGGTAATATTGCATGATAATACTTTTTAATAATATATAACAGTTTCTTGTTTGGTTAGCTCATCTCTGGAAGGACTTAAGGTCCAACATCTTGGACAACAGTTTGCGACAGTAGTCCCTGTTTGCTCTGCAGCCTTGGCAGCATTAATGTAGCGGCACCAGCTCTCCACCTGCTGTGTGTTCTGGTTAGAGCAGCCCTCCAGCTTGCAGTAGAGATCCAGGGCAGATCACAATTATATTGTCACCCACTGCAGTTAGAGACAGTGAAGCTGAATTCTGTCCAACAGCAAGACAAGAAACTCGAGACAGCTGAATGACAAAGATCAAAGACCTCCAGAATAAACTCTAGCCAAACTGGTGCCAAACTGTGGGGTGCAGATGACCTGGGGAGGAGCATGGAACAGGGTTCTAGCCAGCGGTTGATTGCCAAGCGCTGCACCACGCGGAAGTTGTCTTGGGCTGAGAATTTCACTGGTTCACTATTGGAACTCTACGGACTCCACCCTGTTGTTGATACCAGAATGATTCGTTTTCTCTCACTAGATCGTTGCACTACAATATTAATCTCACTGCAATTTGCCATCTACCACTGAGGACAGCCACTTTCATTCACAAAGTGCACGCGTGATCTTGCGACAGCCCTGTTCATGTTTGATTTCATGTGGCAACAGAAAGCAAAATGGCAACCAGCATTAAAGTGATGGGGTTGAAGTGGAAAAGAGGAGCACAAATGACATTTTATAGAACTGTTTTACACTGTCTGTGTAATATGTAATGAATACCAAATAAAAATAAATACCAAATATTAAATAAATATCAAATTGAATGGTTCATTTATAAAAGTCTTAGGGCTTAATAACAAATAAGATGATGCCAATATTTGTCTGTTGTGACACACATTTTGAACTGGCTTTAAAAAAAAAAAAAAGACTCTGAAACATTACTTTGTAAAATGCAAACAGTTCTTTTTTTTAGCACAAAAATAGAAATTCATAAGACATCAGCATCATCTTGTTATTTCAGGCACTGATTTCAGCCGCTGCTCAGGTTTTCACAGTAGGCGCATCCCTAATTAAAAGTATTAATTCATATTTTAGATAGCTTTTGGATTAATTTGCCAGTAATTTAAGCTTTAATCTTTTATAATATTTTATACCAGTCGAAAGTCCACAAAATTGGAAATACTGTATGGTTGTATCTTCACTTTGTAAATAGGGCTGCTCAGTTATGGATAAAATTATAATCACGATTATTTTTGGTCAATATTGAAATCACGATTATTTAACAAAATTACTCAATGACTTTGTAAACACACTGCATTTATTGCACATAAAAAACAGCAAAGACTGAATCTAGTGAATTTCTACAATCTCTTGAAAATAAACACTACGTTTAAAATGAAAAACACAATATATAAATAAAATATAAAAACATAAATACAATATAAAAAAATATAAATAAATTGCAATATAAATTAAACAAAGGCAAAGGCAAAGACTTAAGGCTGCAGAATAAATCAGGGCAAAATAATTTTCATAATACTCGTTTTTGTCAATTACACTGTTTTTTTGTGATTGTTTGGAGTCGAAATTGAAATCAAACTCTTGATTAATTTTGATTAAATGGCTTCAGTTGGTAAACTACTGTAAGTTAGAGTTCTCGTGTTAAAAGAAGTTATGTTTTTCATTTAAACGCCTTGCTTTACTCTGCAGGCATATGGCTCAGTATGCCACAATTTTCCTGCATATGTGGATTTTGATAGTTATGACAAAGGATTCCTTAATAGGCTAAGTGCATTTTCCTATTTTTTGGGGCTTAGTGAACCTCTAAAAACCTTTAAAAAAAAATACATTAACTTGAAAACTTGATCAGGCCTGTTTTCTTATTCCATTTTTTACATAGTTGGAGAAATGTGGTTTTCACTGGACAGCAATGACTATTTAGTGTGTGGAGGAAATTGAATCCTTTGTTCTGTGTATGCTGGAGCTCACTAGCTAAGAGATTACATTTCCACTGGTTCACTTCCCCCTGAAGGCCACCATAAAATGCATGCACTCAGAAGCTGTGAGGGGTTCCAGCTGTAAGCATCCATTGAACACTATGTGAATGCGCTCATATATTAGGTGCCATTACATTGTTTAAAAGAAGAGAGTTTGAGGTGTTTAAGGCTTATTTAGTCACACATTGTTGGCTAAATGACACATCACACGTCATTTGTAGCTGAATGGTGAATATCCCCATTTTTACTGCTGTTGGAAAATGGGCAGCTGTATTTGCATGACAGTGTGCCTTTACGGCTCCACTGAGGACCGGAGTAGAGAGTTTTAATAGCTCTCATCATAATGTCATATTTAATCATTCATGATTCACCTTTCTATATACATTACTGAATATTTTAAAGCCTCCTTTTATTGTCAGGAGACCTGGATCTGTGGAAAATGTGTGTGTGTTCAACTTTTTGAAACTTTTTGGAGTCAAGAAGTTTATAGTTTATGCAGTGCTGTATTCTCAGTGGCTCTTGGCCATACCACGTGATGGAGTCATGAGACGAGCATCTCCTATGTCATGCAAGATGTTGTTAAAAATATTCCATATTTGTTTGAATGAAACAGCTGAGCTGCAGACTGATATGGGTGTAATAATTCTACCAAAGCATGGTTCAGTTTTTCTTCTGAAGAAAGCAATAAATATAAATAACCTTATTACCTCAGACCTGACCACTTGATTGAATTGTGAACAAAAGGGTTCTAGCTAGCAGTTAATGTCATGCCGGGCTGAGAACTTTAGCTGTTTGCTATTGGAACAGATTGCTATCACCACAGTTTGCAAGCAAGCACAGCCATCAATCAGCGCTAGCAAGCGGTCAGTACTGAGGGGACCCACCCAAAAAATGACTGCCAAATTCTGAGTGCCAGGTATTTCAACGAAAAAAGACAAATCTGCACTAACTTTAGCAAGAACATTTTTCAAGTGAAAACAAAGTAGGTTACCAGCCTCTCACTGAAACTCTCAAAAATGGTATTCAGCACTCTCCTACCATTCCAAAAGAACCACTTTTTCATATTAAGGCTATTTAATTTTTGCATATTTTGTGATAAATGAGAAATAGGAGAAGAGTTGAAAAATAATCCCCCATTTAATGGCCTGTCTTATATTGAAATAAATGGGCTGGTTGGCTGTATAAAATAATTGTCTAGAATTAAAAAACAAAGCAAGACAACCCCCCCCCCCCAAAAAAAACAAAAAAACAAAAAAAAAAAACAACTATAAATTAAAAAGTTCGCTATGTCTAATAAATTGTTTGATGCATGTGATTTGTCTTTATCCTCTTTGTTCTGATATTTTTCTCAGGGAAAATATGCAACTTTCACCATTCTGTGCCCAAAAGGAAATAGAACCACTTATTTACCTTGATTGAAAATATGAATTACCCTGATGACAATCATAATTACTCAGGACTTTCTATGCCCTCACAAGGGGGTGTTGACTTTGCAGGCCAAAATGTAAAAAGCCTGTTGAGATGCTAGAATAAAAGGGCATTCAAAGGCAAAAACTCAAACAAAACAACAAAAATCATCTCTTCCTGTAGTTTTTGCGAGCGCAAATATTGGCATTTTGACCTTTGCTCTTGTTCACCTTTCTACACTGTGAAAACAAGGGAGGAAACACTTTTGTGGAGGCGCATTTGCTTATTAATAGCTTTTCAATTGGAGGTTCTTGATAAGAGATGCGTTTGGCCTGTCCACCTCGGCTGCACCCCTGTCTGTCCATACGAAACAGAAAACACTCAAAAAGACACTGATTCTCAAATCTGTTCCTGATCCGCATTCACTGTGCAATTTGGGTCTGTCCTAGACAAAAGCTGAGCAAAGAGAAAGAACTGTGGTGACATCTTTGGTGGTGGTTATACAACAGCAGTGCTACTGCACAGGCAGGGTTCTAGCCAGCGGTTAATTGCCCAGTACTGCACCAGGGACAACCCCCACCTCCACCCATCCGATCCTCCGATACCGCCAGGCTGTGAATTTTTTTTGGCTTGATCCCTGACAAAAATGTTATAACAATCGTTCAACCAATTTAATCTACTGGGTTAGTGTAAGGATTTAAAAACTGTTTGGTCAGGTTTACAACAAAGATCATGGTTTGAGTTAAAATCCAACAGTTACTTTTAAAGCTCAGTTTTCAGATCACATTTTGCTGACAGTGTCAGAAGTTTAGATGACAGTCTCTCAGTGTGACTGACCTGTGTTTAAATAATAGGAATACATCAGTAGTCAACTAACCTGGAAAGGAACCCAGATAGAGCTAAGGGAGGTAAAATATGTAAAGTAACAGAGAATAACATCTAGTGGATTTGTGTCAGCAGAACCTTGATTGTATGGTGATGTGTTTTCTATGACTGCATTACAGTGTGTATAAACCTTCCCAAATCTATTAGATTTATATTGCACAGTCTAACGTGAAATAAACCAGTAGTACAAATGATAAAATACGAGCCTGTAGGCGCCCTTGTCTCTTTTGTTTAGCTTGTTTGTAAAGGCTAAGGAAGCACTTTTGACATTTCTGTGTGGCTCTGATGAACCATTATTTCAATTTTTACATGTAGTCATAACCTGCATAACAGCTTTTGTTCTATGTTCAACCAGCCCTTTTTTTCCCTCTGACCTAATTACTCAGACTCTACCCATAGGGATAAATAAGTGATGTTTGTTTTTATCAAATCTGAACTTGATTTCTTTGTAAATAAATGGTTGGTTTCCTGCCAAAGTGACTATTTGAGCAGAAAATATGATCAACCACCCACAAAATTTACCTGGAGGTAATTTCACGTCTGACTTTAGTGAGGAGCAAACAGCTTTCAAATAAACATTCATTGGCATTTCTGCTTCATTAGTGTCTGCAGAGAAGACAGATTGAAGAGATGGTTTGTACAAACTGAAACACACTATTGATCTAAACTTGTTTCTGTATGTGGGGTTAAAGGAACAATATGTCAAAGCGGAAAAAACAAAAATAGATGATCATATTATACAGACAGTTGTATTCTCTTTATAACTGCTGTGCAAATTTTTGGAGTTTTTGAGCCAAGGCAGGCTGAAAACATCCAGTCTCACAATAAATGCTAAGCCCCTGGGAGCCTCACAGAGCCCTGTCTGAGCATTTTCTCTCACTATGTGGAGTGATCTGTTAGTGTAAAGTTTCAGCTGGTTCTCTAAAGCACTATAGTCCAAAAGACGGTCGGTAAAAAAAACCAAACATCTAAATTAAAACTGTATGACTCAGGTGTTTGGGTGCAACAATTTTACAACTTAATGTGACTCCCTTTCTTATATATTCAGATTCAGATGTAATGCTTGATTTCGTTGGCAAAAACAAAGAGTCATGTTGGTATTTTTATCATTTTATTGATGCCGGGAACATTAAAGCATATATCTAGAAGGCCCATCTGTTATCAAACGGCAGTATGCTGTTTAGCAATATGCAAATGCAAGCATTATTTTGCCTCGGTCAGTTACTTCTACTACACATACTTCTACTTCATATTTCAGACTTGGAGAAAAGGATTTAGAGATGTCTTCCATCCTCAAAGATGGTCCCTTAAGTGTGTGTCAGAATGAGGGAAGAGGTACGTCCCACGGTGATGATTCAAAGCTCTGTTCTATGAGATACCAGCATGCCTACAGCTGGAATCTGGGACATTCAGTAAAAGCAGCACAGGTTCTAACAATAATAATAACATTTTGAATGCTGGGATCAGAATACCTGTCAGCAGCCATGCAGCAATGCGAAATGTATGTTAGAAATCTGGCCAAACATAGATTACAATATTTTTCTGCTACTTTTGTTTTTGTTATTGGGATACAACTTTAAAGATTAGGCTTTAAATTTTCCTATTTGTTAAAGTTACAGTAAGTAGGGCTGGATCAGGTGACCTTTCCCTTTGTTATGCTGCCCTAGGCTGAGGCTGCTGGTGGACTTCCCACGATGCACCGAGCATTAGGGCTGCAACAATTCGTCCACATAATTGATGACATCGACTACAAAAATTGGACGTGGAATTTTAATGTTGACGCGTCATATTCTAAAACCATGCATGTGATTTTTGTAACTGCAGTACATTACAGGAAAATATAGGGGCAGTAATGTTTCCATTGTCTGCCAATAACACCAATACTAACAAAGAAGAAAGTAACATGAACAACATAATGATGGTGGAACAGAGGGTGGAGAAAATGAAAGAAAATTGAGAAAGCTGTCAAAGGTGTGGGAGCATTTATACCACTACCGAGTGTCGCTGACCTTTGTCTCCATTCTCATGTAGACTGTGTTTTGTCCTGGTCAAGTTTCATGGTCTCTTGGTGCTCTCCTTTCTGGTCTTCTTTTTCCTCTCACCCCCTCAACTGGTTGTGGTACAGGACACCATCTGATCCTCTGGTTTTCTCTCTAATATTGTATTGTAGGGTTTTTACCTTACAATATAAGGTGAGGTAAGGTGACTATTGTTATGAATTGGTGCCATATAAATAAAATTGAGTTGAAACATATCATGTTTCACCCTGTATGACCTTTTATAATGCTTTTATAACTCATTTTAAAAATTTAACCCCTCGAAAAGTGATGTGATACAGCAGATTATTTTTTACCCTCTGAGAGCCTCTATCAGTTAACAGACGTGATAATGACCAATACAGATATTTTATAAAGTCTGTGGATATCAGTTACATCAGTGGTGTAGGGTGTGCATGAGTGTCTCTTGTTTTGATTAAAGCAGTCCAAAGAACTATGGGCATGTCTAAACTGGGCAGTGAGCACAGGAGGGTGTTTAACACTCTGCCGTTACTCAACAGTCCAGGGAAAGAGTTTTGTGTCTTTCATTAAGCAGATGGGCGAGGGTAAGCCATGGTTGATTGTTTTTCATGGGTAAAATGTGATTTAATAACACCACAGCATGAAACGGCAAAGTCTCTCCACCCTGTAAAGCAGCTTGCTGATGCAAAACTGAGCAAGCATCGCGCAAACTTTGTACTTTTGGGTTCTTCCAATACAAGACCAGTGGAAATGGTGATGGGCTGAAGACCCTGTTACCCAAGCTTACATCAATGGAAACTCATTCATTGCACTGACTTTTTTTATGGCAGGGTTTGTTTACACATTGCTGCTGACAGGATAACACTTGTCTTTCAACCCAGAAACCGTCGCAAACATTGTGCACCGTTTTCAGGTTTGAAGGTGCACAACATGTGCAATAAGTCCAGGATTCATTTGGAAACAGGGTCTCTCATCCTCAAATCAGCATAGAAAGACACAAAAAGCTAAACACACCGTGAGATGCAAAGGACGTAAGACCTTTCAGGTTACAAATATACTGCACAGCTAATGCAAGATGTGTATTAATACTGTGGGGTCGATATATGTATAGCTCGTGATTAGATAACACCTATCACACGCCCAAGCAACGTGGGAAAACATACCTCAAACCCTGTTGAAGCTTGAAGTATGTGAATGACTATGGCTCACATGTTCAGCCTTGAAACGTTGAACGTGCCCCTGGTGTGTATTGCCCTTAACGCTCACCGGCTGTGTCACAGTGCATCACGTCATTTGACAGCTGTAGCACACATTAGAAGCAGAAAATGCATCTGACGGTGACATGTACAGATTTGGGGAGTGGATATGAAAATTAAAATGGCTAATACTATAGAGAAATTTCCAGCATAACTTCAGCAGCATTCAACATCATCAGAGTTTAATAAATTGGAATATATGAAAATACCTGTGTGAGTGAATTTGGAGCTTTAAAGCTGCCTTTTACAATAAACTCCCAATCTCACCAGGGTGACCCATGCAATACACTCTGTTCAAGTGCCTGCTGCCAGTCTGCCAACCCCTGACAGAACTATTAAAAGTCATCCATTAGCAATGCGACTTCAGTGTGAATCCGAGTAATCCCCAAACATCCTCGCCAAACGCACCAACCAATCCATCAACCCAGCTGTGCATTTCTGGGAGGCTTCCACCACAGGCCATTCAAGATGAGAAAGTAATGACCAAGTTTCTGATGCAAACTACTATACAAAGATCCTCTTAGAGGGAAGGATCTCTCCTGGGTTAATTCAAAGGAGAAAATTTGGATGAATTTAGCTCTCTTATATAGCGTGAGTGGAAAAAAAAATGAGAAATAGACTGAGAAATACCTTTGCACTACTACTAATGCATTGGGGAGAATTTTTAAAAATTAATTTTGCTTCATGTTTTCTTGCTGGTTTGGGTGATTTGTGGGCACTGTGTATAAAATTTGTATGGTGACTGGTTATAACTAAATGATATTCTCACTGTTAATGGGATTTGCCAGCAACCAGTACAAGCTTTGCATGATTCATAGGTTCAAAACACTTCTAATTTATTTTGGACTGGGTCTTAGTACCTCTACTCTTTCTGTGCATGAAAAAGTTGTTTTAGCTCCCTACCACCATTCTTTAACTTTCTTCTGATTGGCTGCCCTTCATAAACAAAAAGGACATGTGGGTGGGTCTTTTGCACTCACAGCCAGAAACATGTGCCTGAGACCCCTTCAATAATAAAAAAAAAAAAAAATGAGTGTTTAGAGCAGTCTGAATTCAGAGCTTTGGCTCACAGGGATTACTTGTTCATATTTTTCTTCTGAACAGAATTATAGGAAAAGATAAAAAAGCATCACAAAAAAAGAATGCAAAAGTTTAGTGATGTCAGTGGGACACAGGCTTGTTGCAGTTATTGCAAGCAAAGGATCTGCAACTAAATATTAAGTCTTATTCACTTTAATCTATTTTAAGTTTATCTGTTCAAGTAATTTTGGAGGAGAATGTACATTACCCTTATTAGAAACTTTGGCTATGTTTCAAATGAGTGTACTGCACTGGACCAGTACAGCAAAAAAAAAAAAAAAATGAAAGTCAGCTTCAATTGACCTTTAGAGTGGGGGCACTCTGTTTAAACTGGTTTCCATTGGTCTTGCTTTGATCAAATGAGCCATGAAATCAGATTCAGGCCAATAACTACACTGACCAAACATCAGGGAGCTCTTGTTGACATTCTAAGTGATGCATAAGTAAAGAAAGGACCCACAACCAGCAGATAATCCTGCAGCATCTGGTCACTCTCGCCAGCTGTTCCAAAGAGGCCCGGAAGCAAACAGGTTAAAGTGACTGAGGGCAGCAGGGTCAGTGTGCCAAGCCAGGCTCGACCAGGCCAAACCAGACAATTACCTTTCCAGCTTAGCTCCTGATCCAACTTTAATGAGCCATACTGGCCTGTTTATCTCTGCCTATCCCTCCATCCTGTCCTCTATCTGTGCTCCAGTTCTCAACATCCTTGCATCCCTCTCATCCTTGAATAAGTCTGCGTATTCCTTAGTTTGCCCTCCCATGCACCTGCTTGCTTGCCCCTCTTTTTTCTTTGTACCCTCTTTTTTTTCTCTTCTATCCATCCATCTTCTCTTCTTCAGCTATTTTTTTGTGCCTTTTTTCTGAGATTTCATTTTTCTTGCATTCTCTTGTAATTTGTTTGGTTTTCTTTGCTTTCCTTGTAATTCCTTTCTATGCTGCCTCACTGTTCTTCACATTACAGGGTTTGTGCAGGTGCTGGAAATCCTTGGATTTTAATATTGTCCTTATAAGGTTTGAAAAGTGCTTGAATTTTGGATATAGTGCTTGAAACTGTAACCTTTGTTTTTTTTAAAATAAAAAAACGACTATCTGATTGAATAGTTTGCTTATGAAATGAAAGAAAATGAGTTGGAAAGTCTAAATGAAAATTTCTCCACCTGGGCCTGGCCTGCACGACTGCATGTGACCTGTCAGTCTGCTTGTGACCCCGCCCCTCCCCCGAAGACCGAGAGTGGCTGTTTGAATGAGTGTTGGCTGGAAAACTGCAATTTCCAATTATGGTTAAGACTAGTATGAACGTATATTTGAGTCAAAAGTCACGCACGAGAAAAAACATAATCCGCGCAAGTAATGTCATTCCGCGGATTTCCAGCAACCGTATGAACCCTGATTTGTAATCTGGTGATCGGCGGCCGACACTGTTGCCAACTTTAGTGTAAGAAAACTTGCTGTCAGTGGTGACTTATGAAGGGCTTATATATAAAATAAAGAAATTACTTGTTTTGCAAATATATTTATGACTCTGCATTATTGTATTTACATTATAATCAATCCAGTCTTTTTTGGCTACTCTTTATAGAACTGTAATATTATATTTGTTGCAATTTCTGCAGCCCTCTTGGCAGATCTCTCAGGAAAAAAGACATTTTTAAAGTCACTAATAGTTTTAATAAAATGTTAAATAAGAATATGTGAAAAGTCACTTTTGATTTCAGCTTCTACCTTCTACTTCTACAAAGTCACTAAGTTGGCAACACTGGCTGCAGCTTCTACCATGTGACATAAATGTTTTTTTATGAGTCAAAATGAGTTGATATCATTCATAAGAGATAATATTTGAGATATGCTTGACAGGTTATAGGTCAAGAAGTAATTTACAACAATATGAATACCAGCAATATTTTTTTTTGGCAAATACTGGAAATCACTTTTTGGCACAAGACTGGCTGTTCAGATGACAAATTGCTCCACTGCCACTGTGTACAGTGTGGCAGCGTGTACATTTTGTGTACATGCAGTGCAGTAAATGTTTTAATGGATAGAAAAGAGTATATTTGATACCAAGATTTTCAGAATTGTTCAACACCAGCATGTGTTTTTAATACTTCCTAAAGAGCCAGGAGAAATTAAATGTTATAGAAAATGATCAACATTTTCTTTATACATTTTTGAAGAGCGGGGTCTGAAAAGAGTACTCTTTGTAACTTGAAACTAGACCTTGAAAGTGCTTCAAAAGTGCTTGAATTTGATCCTCGAAAAGGTGTACCAACCCTGACATTATTTAATTTAGCTCTCCTACTTCTTTCTCACCACCTCCAACTATTCTGCTGCTCTGGCCTAACCCTCCTCCAACCATTCATCACTCCTTCATGTCCACTGCCCTTCATGCAGCTAACCTCTTGACTCCTCGTGCAATTTCTTTTTCCTCCTCATTTGCTCTCCTCCATTCCTTTGCTCATTGATCTTAGCCTCCATCCCTCCCCCTATGCTTCATACCAGTGTCCTCCACCTCACGTTTACCCCTTAAACATCTCCTTCCCTTTCCTCTTTGTCTCACCCTGACCTCTCTATCACCTCCTCCCAGCACCATCTCCTCATCTGCTCTCAACCTGACCTCTTTAGTGTATCATTGCTGCCTCCTCCCTCTTTTCCTGTCCTCTTATCTCTACTTCACTACCATCATGATTGACATTATAGGAGAGGTTAAAGATCCAATCACCGCTGCAGATGTGGTCAGCAAACGTGCTGACACAACCACACACACAGAGAGAAAAACCACACATAAATGTGCTTTGCTTGCATCCTTTCTGTTTGAGTACGATGCTAGTTTCTGCAGGCAGCATTACCCAGAGTGATGTGAATAAGTTGTGTTCATTGACTGTGACTGACTCTGTGTGCTTGTGTTTGTACAAATCCATGTTGTGTTCTTCCGCGTGGTTCCGTGTGGTGGTTGATCCTGATGTAGTCTCAGCAATAATCCCTTACGTGTCGTGGTGTGGGCAGAAATAGCCCGGCTGTTTGGACTGATAGAGTCCACGGTGCTGTCTAGAAATAATTCTCAGATTGTGGAACGAGGTCAGAGGCAGATGACCCCATTAGGAAAAACCTTACAGTTCATCATGGAGGGGCCCACTGCTGATCGACAAGACATGCTCACCTCCGACCGCGTAACACCTCAGGACTGGCAGTCAGCCTGTGGTCCGAGCCGGACCAGCATGAAGACAAAGGGCAGGGCTGCTGAGGAACACAGTTTGGTGGTTTTGTCTTCACATATTCACTATGTTGTAATAAAATTACCACATTCCCACCTGTGTGTGTTTTTTACTGAGTCTGTTTGCAGAGATTTCCAGTTTGCTTTCAGGGTCAGTAATAATCCAGAAATGTACAATTTTTGCTTTGAATTAGAAATAACAGGATACTCTGACTTAGATGGGAAAGAGTAGTGCTTGCAACTACACTTTCATTTTTCACATTTTTATTCCTTTCTAGGATAGTGATAATGACACAGAGAGACAGGAAGATGGGGAGGGGGGGGCTGACATCAGCAAAGGGAGCAGGGTGGAATTAAACTTGTGCCACTGCGGTGAGGGCTTTACCCTGGATGCTCTTTAGTGACTGGCTCATTCACAGCTCATAGCATCCAGTTACATTATTTCACTTGTACTACTGTCATAACATGACACCACCACTGTCGTATTATGTAGTACGTGCTTATGTTTGCTGCTGCACCTCACTCCCCTCAGCCCCCCCCCCCCCCCCCCCCCTTTACTTCGTATTCTGTGTAGTCTTTTAACTGAGATTGAATTTATGCATTTATTTTGGTTGAGAAGTTCTCTTCCATTTCTTAAATACATTTAAATGTATTGAATATTTTTATTAGGTAGCATTGGAAGGTTGTTCAAACTCTTTAGTGACCTGTGGCCTGCTGTTTCTCATAGCCAGTAGGAGGGGTGGAAGTAGCCTGATTTTTCATCATTGTGAAACCTTGCGGGTTTCTCTGGACCTGCCTGTTTTGTTTTCAGCTATCATGACTTTTTGGTTACTTGCCAAAGTGGTTGTTAGAAGGGTGTAACTGGTCTTAATTTCACATTCTGTTTGCAACTCATCTGGGGCCTGTAGCTGCTCAACCATTCACCTCTAACTAATGACTCCCTGAGTAGTGCAGACATCAACGGCAGCTTAATCAAGAAAGGAAATGTTTAATGAGATAATTCAGGGACTCAGAGAGACAAATCTGTTTTAAATGTATTTAAAGTTAAGTTCTATTATCATATCAAGTATCATTATCATGAAATGTGGCTGCATGATTTTGTCTTTAAAGGAAGACTTATTGTAAAAATATTATATCTGTGAAAATGTTAGAGCTGCACATTTAACAACACGTTAAATGCACTACACTGACTACATTCTGGGAGTATTAAAAGTTTAAAATGGGTCCGAGGGTTGTCCAGGAAAACACTTGTCTCAGAGATTTCACCTTTAGAGCCCTAAATTATTACATTACAGCACAGTTTGACTTTATTGGTGCAGCTTGTTGAAAAACAGCAACTGCAATATAATTAAAAAGAAAGGAAGAGAAAAACAAAAAGCATTTGTCCAAAGTTCAACAAAGCCTCTGTAAACTTTTCTTTTTTCATGTGTAATTTTACAATCGCTCCTTTGATTGCAGAAGGACAATAAAATGTAATTTCTGCACTTAACATTTCTCCTTTTATCATTCATTAACATGCCTTTTGTGGAAATAACAGTGACTAATAATTTATAATTACAGTTTGTCCAGCATGCCTTGTTGTGATTGCTTTGTTGTGGTTTCGTGTTTTTACTGTCACTGTCTCATGTGTGTTGCTACAGTGTTCCATCACTTCTTGATGTAATGCATGCATGCGATAATCCATGTATTTTTTTGTTCCCTATTTTTTTCTGGTGATATCAGTGTTTCCCACAGAGGCAAGGCACACACATTTGTGTCTGGACTCTTGCTTTCTTGAATGAGATAACAATATCAAATATATTTTATGATAATAAATAATGGATCACTGATGGACATTTCAAAACAAGAGCAAGTAGTAAATTGATTGCCTGTTTGTATGAGACAAAACATAAACTTCAGGCTGTTTGGGTACGAGTAATGTCAGTGTGTGGGAGACAATATAGTTACTTGAAACCTGGATTTAATTTCATGGAGGAAAACCAGGCAGACATCCATATCAGCTGATAAGAGGTCAAGTCAACAACATTTTCACTCGGGAACTCTCAGAGGTCTGTGTGGGCACTAACAAATCTGTTAACCTTTCTAAACTTCCTGTCACGATCTCTTAAAGTTTTATGTGTTTTTAAACAAATTAAATTTGAATCTTATTTTGAGACGTGATGTGTTTGGAGAAATTAACCTGATGAAATGTAATACATTTCATTCAGTCGGTTCTAATTTTAGCTAGAAGATGCAGAATATTCAGTTTTCTGGAAAATGTATTTTAGTAATGCTCAGCAATAACAGTGGGTCCAGTATGAATATTATATCAAATTACAACAAAATCCTGACTGTCAGACACATGAACACATGGCCATTCACACTCTCAGTGAACTCAAATGTGTAAAAGGAAAATAGGCCTTGTGAAATTTTCACAATCTTTAGCACCATCATCATTAGTTTTTGTGAATATTTAATTTTAAAGTTATTTTGCATTTTAAAGCACCAGCAAATGCATCACTCCTAATATAGCACAACAATAGTGTACACTATGATGATGTACGCTCATCACTGGGCTGTTGATATCACCTGACTGACTCCATCACCACACATTACTCGAATGGGGGCCCTGAATTCTCCATGCTGAAATACAGAGCGAACATCAGTTGGTTGTATTTCCATCCAGGGAGAGTGTTATTGAAGCCGGACGCCTTAACGAGCGTAATATAAGCCAATGTCAGAAATCACGATGACATTTGTGTACTGTGGCTGCACCATAAAAATGCTAATGTTGTTTTTGCTGTCAGTGGAGGAGGCTGCTGGAGGATTAGACAGAGTGCTGCTGACCTTATTAGATAAAACACTGTCATTACACTCATTGGTTGGTAGCTGCAGTGATATGCAGGATTTGCTCATAAAAACACTGGGTTTGGGTTAGCGTTGACAGAATTATGATAACTATGGCCCAAAGTTTGCGGGGGAAATAAGCCATTTTGAAGGTGTTGCTGTTCTGTAGCCGTCTTTAAAGCAGGAAATACAACATTTAGATGCTAACCCTAAGAGTGACTTTTGGGTAATGATGTTTTTTGGTGTTTTTCTTCACAGAAGAGCAGTAAAGTATGTCTTAAAGGCTGCTTTGCTGGAAAAAAAAAGGTTTTATGCAGCTCAAAAGTCCTGGGTGTTTGTGGATTAGAAATGCCTTGTTAATCTTATTAGATTAAGTCCACCACGGTTTAATTCACTTTATACAATCTAGTCAATAAGTGGATAAGGATTTTCTTTAATGTGCTGGAAACCGGATCTTTAGGAAAATCAAGTTTTTATGAATAAATGATTATAAAACAAACTGAACTAGAGACCTAAATACATTTTTTTCTTCCAGCAGGGAAGAATAGTTCTTTTCTTTTTATTAGGAGCACGTGCTCATGTTAAACCAGTAAGTATATTTTCTGTTTTATTGTAACTTTGTAAAAAGGTAAAGAGGAAAAAAAAACAAAACATTTTTCTAGAAAAAAATTTAATAATTTTTTTTAATGTGTCAGTTACAGTGATATTGTCTGTGTTACCTGACTGCCAAGAGTTGGCAGAACAATTTGGGAGGTCAATTGAGATAGCATAGGGTTAGGATTGGGATTGACTGCCTCTCCATGCACTTTCTTATCCTGTGGACAGACTCCAACTCCACTGTCTTCGACTGCAGATGGTAGTCCTTGTTCTTCTCTGCAGCTTCGTCAAGCTCGGCATAGAGCAGAAGAGGGACTTCTGTCACCAGTTTCAGTCCAAGACAGTGAATGATATCGAGGAGCACCACAGCAGTGACCTGGGTAGCCTGTTGGAAGGGAAAATAAACACAGCCAAGGCCGAGGCTACTGTAGGGTGGTTAGTTACTTAACCTTCAAAAGAAGAGCAGGGGGATTATCCATGCGTGGAAACAGAGAATACTAAAATGTGCTGCAAACTACCCAAGTAAAATGTGTGCGTGCATGTGTGTGTGTGTGTGTCTTAACTGCCTTAACCTATTCAAGTAGTTTTTAACCAAGTTCTGCTTCTTAATTAATAGCATACTAGAAAAGAATCCAAATCTGGAGTCTCTGGTGTGAGCGGTGAAACGTGGGATAACAGCAGCAGCTGTTGTGCTTTTGGCCTCAGTGACAAACTTGCATGTTTTGTTGTTTTTTTGTGGCTACTGGATAAAAGACAGTCACTGCCTCATCTCTAGCTTTGAGGGTTTTTTTTCCTTTAGTGATTAAAAGATGATTTTTAAGGTCTAAATAAAGGTCCTGATTCATTCCAGCTCCCCAGATCCGCATTGTGACAGATGAACAGTTGAGTAACAGATGAGCAGCTGAAGCCACTCACCAACAACAACCCCCCTGTTATAGTGGACTTAATACTGAGGTCGTAGCGGAAGAGATTATGATGGTGTTATCATGGGATGTTTGGCATCGTTATACAGAACATTGTTTTACTATAGACAGTGTCTGAAAAGAGTCACAAATGTCACAGTGAGACAGTTAAAGTGAAAGCAACACATACTAATACTTCATACACACTCCTACACTTTCTACACACACAGTTGTTAAAGGCATGACCTTCGCAGCAGGAACACAGAAACACCTACACAGGATCAGAAACTTAAAGCACACATCTTTTTTTACTTAAGTAAACATACTGTACATGCTGAGAGCCCGCCCACACACTCTCTTGATCCCTGTCACCCCCTCCTCTGCCTTGGTTTCCTCTCACTCTGTCTCATGTCTGTCTGTCGTTCCCTCTGTTTTCTTTCCTCTCATCTTCAGTCCCTCTCTCACACAGTGAAGCTGGTTAGTGAAGTGAGAGGAGGAGAAGCTGATAATAAGAGCCCTGCCTCAACTCGGCACTCTTCAAGAGGCCCGGCAGCTTTGACACACTCAATTTTTATTTTTCTATATTCATCTGTCTTCCACTCCGTGTGTGTGTTTGGGAACACAAATCTGCACTATAGTGGCTTCGGAAGTCACCGGGATGTACTGAATTGTGATGTGGGGAGAGGAAGTGATGGTGGTATCTGTGTGCGTGCGACAGCAGCCTACTTACCTCCAATTCAGGTGACTAATGGTATGTTAACCAGCACTGTTGCCTGCTCTACTTTTCCAGTTAGTTAAGTAAGTTTATCCATATTCCATCTACATGTTTTACATCAGCAATAATAGCAAGGAGAAAACTAAAGGAGGAACATGTGGTTACTTCCTTTATATTTTACAGAAATAAAGAAACCTAAAAAAAAAACATGGTTCTAAAACCACAGGGAGGTTCCTAAAATAGTTAAAAGAAATTAGTATTTCAATGGCTTTCAGAGAGTAATAAATGTCTAGAAATACTAGGTCCAAGCAATCTTAATAACTGAGGTCTGTGTTTTAAAATTAAAACTAGCATTTTGACTGACCTTTGTAACAGTAACTGTGATATTTTGCCTGTCCTAAATTTAAACGCACTGGCTGGTTTGTATTTTTATCCTCAGTAAATCATTTCATTGGATTTCACTGGTGCCATTTCTCTGCTTGGGGCATCTGAACGCTTTGCAGCACAACTCTATTTGCTTTTAAATGTTGTCTGCTCCACAGGAGCCTTAAATCTCATATCACCGCTCTTCAATAAATCGCACTGGCAACAGTCAAACCACCTACACTGCACAAAATGACACACTGTTCACTTTATTTAAGACATATGAAATATCTCACCCTTCATATAAATTAATTTGTGACAGACAGCCTTATTAGATTTACAACTATTCACTTGAAAATGGTTCCAGAGAGCTAAAATGAAGTGAAAACACCTAAAATCTAGCTTTAAATTCCATATTTGTATAATACAGCTGTTTGATAATAGTCATTTATATAAAACTTCACTCTCAAGCACTACTCATGCATTAAAATTACAGATTTAATGCTTTACCAATACTGATTTCCTATATTTTAACACATCTTAAACAAAGACATATTTACAATGTGACCTCACAGATCGTAGGTCAAACCTAAGTGTGTTGGATTTTTGCAGTGTAGTCTCTAAAAGCATAGAAGAAACCCTAGGGACAGATTTGGAGGACTTAGAAAACCCGAACAGTATGTGATTTATCGCATAATGCCCCAGTCCCCCGAGCCTCCTCATTACAGAGTAATTATGCCATGAAGCCAGTAGCAAAGTACTTCACTGATTTACTTAAAGAGGAAGGAAGTTTTTTTAAAAACCGTGTTTGTTGACTTTCAGGTCAGATTTTGTAACTCATGTCAGATGTCTGAAGCTTACCTCAACTCATATTAGATGCTTACAAGATGTGCCTGTATAATGAGTTCATCATCCTCCAACCATGCCTCCAAGAAACTGCATTTAAATGGTACAAATTAATTTTTCTAATTACACTGTGATGGGAAATGAAATCGCTGCCGGGGAATGTGTTCACAGGCAATATTTAGTCTCGTGCAGAAAGTGTTACATGTGTATATGTACTGCAGTTCATATCCTGAGACTTGTGTGATGATGCTTTGACAGCAGGAACATTGTGGCCTGAAAAGAGATAATAGGTGCTTATAAAAGTCCTGCACCTTAAAGAAGATAACCCTTAAGCTCACTACTTTCGATGACCTTTGTTTAGGTTGGGTTTAGAGTTTGCTGCTCTATAAATAAGCCCTCTGTAAAGCTAGGACATCTTACTATTTATCACTGATTCAAGAAAACAAGAACAACCCCAGGTTTCTTTTCAGCACCATAGCCAGTCTGACAAAGAGTCAGAGCTCTGTTGAGCCGAGTATTCCTTTAACCTTAACTAGTAATGACTTCATGAATTTCTTCACAAATAAAATTTTAGCAATTAGAGAAAAAATATTCACAGCTGCCCCACAGACGTACCATTATGTATTTTTAAACTTTTAAATCTGTTGATATTTATTTAGACTCTCTCTCTCTCTCTCTCTCCACTTGATCTTTCTGAGGTAACTTCAATAGTTACTTCCTCCAAGCCATCAACATGTCTATTAGACCCCATTCCTTCTAGATTGCTCAACGAAGTCCTTCAATCTGAAATGTGATCAATTTATCTTTATCAATGGACTACAAACCACAGGCTTTCAAACTGTCAGTAATTAAACCATTACTTAAAAAGCCACTTACCACAAATAAAATAAAGGGAAATATGATCCAGGGCTGGACAGTTAGTCATATTTTAACTTCAATTAGATTTTTGTCTTTGAGTGATTATGAAAGCAGTTATCTGGATAAAACAGTTACTTTTAGCACTAAGTTTTGCTATGGAGCTTCTCCCTGAAAGCTCAAACTCACTCATCTCATAATTTACTTTAGCTCAAACCACATGATGATGATGATCATCATGATGATGATGATCATCATCATCATCATGATAATAGCCTTTGGTCAACAAATCTATCTATAAGGACCAAGTTTTAAAGGGGGTAACCTGTCGAAGGACCAAGAAATGGTCTTTTTTTTTTTTTTTGACTGCTTTGGTTCTCCAGCGCTGTCCTTTTGCTGCTCCCCCAAGGTGTGAGCCCAGTGCCACCACAGCCTCTTGTTTCTCTTGTCTGTATTGAGTGTCAGGCCCTTGCGAGATGGGCTTTACGGTAAAAACCCCTCTGGGCTGGGCCGAATTCACAACTGGTTGACCGTAGGTCCTGTGCCACAATCTTTTTCATTTAAATGTTTTTCAGCTGAGTTATATTTAAAGTTCAAGGAACAATTATTACAGTTATAGATGGATATAATTGGGATGTTGTTGCTATAATTTAGCAGCCCTTATTGAACTTGAACATGTTAAAGGAGCCTCTGGTGTTACGTGATTGGCATTAAAGAGAGAAACTGAAAGGATCATGAAGACTGTTGGTAATTAAGTTTCCGTTCCAATCAAAGAAACAGCAGTCTGTTTTATTGAAAGATGGAAATGTGCAAAACCAGACTCAGACTAAGGCTCCTGAGCCTCATGTTTACTGTGAATGCTGTTTTCAAAATGTACAAGAACAACAAATCATCGGCCATGTCTTCCACTGAAGTCACAGAATTGATTTTAGAGGTTACAAATAAGCGGGCATATGAGAGGGAACAATCACAGTAAACATAAGGGTGGAACCAAAGATAATATTCTTTAATTTAATTTTGTTTGGTGAGTTGATTCATATCCAATAAAGACATTTCATGCCTTTCCTTCTCACTCTTGAATGATAAATGAGTGCATCAATATCATCCCATCAACAAGACAAGGCGTACAATCATTAGTCACCTCAGTCTTTACCATGCATAGCATTACCATAATATAGTAGTTAAAGGTGGCTTTAGTGTGGCAAAATGAAATAAGTTCTTTAAATAATAACAATTCTTTGAGGACTAAGGACCATCAACCTCTTTCACTACTTTACTTGAGATACAGACGGTTCCCATCGATATCTGAGAGAGGTCAGAAGTCAGTGCTAGCCTGGAATGATACTCTCAGAGGAAGTGAGTTTCAAGACACTTTGACAGTTTTGTTTAAAATTGTTCATTGAATTCATACCCTCCCTGGTCTTTTCTGGTAGACTGGCAGATTGTCTGTCCTCTGTAATTTAACAAGCAGCAGGTGTCAAGGCAGGAAACCCAACCGACTGTCAGACAAACACTGGTTTCAACTTCTAGCTGACTGGTAAAAATCTTGAAACTGACAGATTAATTTTAGGCAGCTCGTGGTGATTGCAGACAATTCATCACCTCACGGTCGAGAAACCAGTTTCTTTTGTGTTAGCAGTGAGTTTTCTTGTGTCCTAAAATGGATGTAAAACAATTTCATTCCTCACTTAGGTCTACACAGTTTATAATGTTGTGAACCAACAGTGAATTGGCAGATATAGAGGGATGTTAAATCTCTCTAACTGGGGGAGCAATAATACATATTTAATAGTGCTCAGATTATTGATCCACATCTATGCTTTTATTGCACAGTAAGCATAAGAAATTGGTTCTTAAATTCTGCTTTAGTTCTCAGCAACAGTATAGTCTGTGCTGGGGAGTCATGAGTGCTCATCTTTTTTAGCTAATCAATAAAATGACCTTTACATATCTGCTTTTCCTCTGAGGAGGCAGGCCCATCAGTCAGGACAGTGGTGGTAGAAGATTCCTTACAGAATGACATTGTCTGTTTGTTTGAGTTGTTTGTCAGGTTAGTAGATCAATAACACTTTTCTCCACTGGCTAGTGGTCATGTTCATTTCTTTTTCTAAAACTATCAGGGTTAACACTACACCTTAATGTGTTTCCACATTATCCTGAGTCTTTGTGCTGATCTGCAAATGTGTTTGAGATGGAGGCGTGGGAGCTAATATAGAATTCAAATCTTTAATCTGTCTTTTAACGGATAAGAGAAGAGCTCTCACCCACTCTCTTCTCTGGAGTCTTTAAGCAGCTGGCAGCTGTCCAGTGGTCATTTAGTGTATGTGGCTCCCAATATTCAGCTAAACATGCCCTTGAAAACAATAAACAAAATTAAGCCTCCAAGATGCAGGCATTAACAACCACAGTAGTGGAATATTAAATGTTTTTGACCTTTTTAAGTAAGCAGAATGATCTCCAAATCTTGTTTTGGGAAAACATGGGGAGCACAACTTGAATCATAATTTCTAAGTAAAAGAAGCTGTAAGATTCCTTACGTGGTTGGAAGTACCTGGACTGTTGTGTCCTTTTGACCTCATGGTGTTTATTAAAGTTTGCCTTAGCTCCTGCATTTCTAATGAAGGAAAATCTTAATCCTAAAGCATACTGTGACAATGCCTTGTGGTATAATTACAGCAGGGTGGCTGTAGCCAGGAGGTAGTGCAGGCCATCTGCTAACCAGAAGGTTGGTGGTTCAATCACTGGCTGCGTACTCCAGTCTGCTTGCTAAAGTATCCTTGAGTAAGATACTAAACCCCAAGTTGCTCTCTAATGCATCCATCGGAGTGTGAATGTTAGATAGAAAGCACTTAGATGTAGAAAGAAGTGCTTGTATGAATCCAATCCAACTTTATTTATAGAGCACTTTAAAAAAAACATAGGCCTCCTGTAGGCTCACCACCCATAGGAGACATCCTAGGGGTCGGGTGCAATGTGTGTCAGGTGGTGGCCAAGGGCAAAGGCCCTGGCGGACCGATCCCCAACTACTGAGACTGGCTATCGGGACATGGAATGTCTCTGGTGGGGAAGGAGCCTGAGATATAGTTGGGATCACCTCAACGCATGGCCTGTGCTCTGGAACCAGTTCCCTGGAGAGGGGTTGGACTCTGTTGGTCCAGTCTGGAGTTGCGAGTATGCATGGGAGTTTGCCATGGTCCTCAGCTGGAAAAGGGTGGAGTGCCCACTCCGGCTCAGGGATGAGTTGCTGCCCCAGGCAGAGGAGATTAAGTATCTCGGGGTCTTATTCACAAGTGACGGGAGAACGGAGCAGGAGACTGACAGATAGATTGGGGCTGCATCTGCAGTGATGTGACACTGCACTGGTCTGTTGATTTATCAGTCAATCAATGTCCTTACCTATGGTCACTAGCTCTGGGTAGTGACTAAAAGAATGAGATTGTGAACACAAGCTGCAGAAATGAGCTTCCTCCAAAGGGTGGCGGGCCTCTCCCTTAGAGATAGAGTGAGGAGTGCAGCCATTTTTGGGGGGGGGGTCTGGCTCAGTGTAGAGCCGCTATTCCTCCACATCAAAAAGAGCCAGTTGAAGTGGTTCGGACATCTGACCAGATGCCTCCTGGGCATGTCTTGGGTGAGGTGTTCCAGGCATGTCCTACTGGGAGGAGGCCCTGGGGCAGAACCAGGGCATGCTGGAGAGATTATATCTCTTGGCTGGCCTGGGAACATCTTGGGGTCCTCCGGGATGAGCTGGACAAGGTGGCTAGGGAGAGGGATGTCTGGATTTTTCTGCTTAGGCTGCTGCCTCGACAGCCCGGCACCGGATAAGCAGAAGAAAATGGATCGATGGAACATAGTTGACCAAAGTGTTTTCCAGCTAGAAGGCAGCAATAAAATAGAAAATAATAATAAACACAAAGGGAAAATAAATACCAACAGGCGTTAAACGTTAAAATGTACAAAAATAAAATCATTAGAGCCACATTTAATCTGAATAACAATTTTCCCCTGATAAGATAGGTTTACTGACATGTTCAAAATGGCTAAAAACTGCAGGTGGCGTGGTAATAATGCAACAGCCATAAGAAGAAGGTGAAATACAAAAATAGTTCAAATCTTGTAAAACAAATTTAAAAAGCTTCACGTTTCAACAGAAGCTTCAATGCAGTTGGAGTGGGTAGGGTTAAGAACAGAGTTTAAGATACTAAATAGGACACAAGGCTTATGACAGTTGTTGTTAATTACGCTTCCAAAACACAGATTTCTGGTTCTTAACAGTTTTCTGATATAGCTTTTAAGAGATCATAAGATACTTGAAGCTTGTCTTTCTTCTATTTATGTTCTGCTCTTCTGCATTCTTTTTGAGCAACATAAGTGATGTCATTTAGCCAGTGCCCAGACTTGGATTTAGGCCACCTGACCTTCAGGGGAGCAACAGTGTCCAAAACGTTTTGACAAATGGAGAGAAATTCAGCAGTCAGCTCTTCAGTGTCAACACAAGCTGAGAGCTCTGAATCGACCGCAAAGGCATTATTAAAGCCAACAGGAAACTGAGCAGCAGTTGAGGGTTTAAATAAACGAGAAGCAGTATGAGAACCACGCATGGCGATATTACAAGGAAGTCTTAAATAAAACAGACATATGATCAGAAAAGGGAGATGGTAAATGGACTGGTTCTTATTTAGGGCGTTTCTACTAATACTGCTTTGAGCACTTCCCCCTGTGAGGTGGAGCAGGAGTGCAGTGCAGGTACGCTGGTTCTCCAGATAGTAGTGGAGGTAGGAAAGGATCCTGTCACCAGCATTTCTCCTTCTCACTTTCTCTACGGCAAGTCGAATATTTAAGAGAGCTTCAGCATCACAAACCAGTAAAGATTCATTAAGCGTGACAAAAACAGTATAAGCACAACACAGACAGAACTGACAGCCATGGACAACAAACCACACACTGGCGCCATCTTCTAAAGTGTGCCAGCCGTCCGTCATAAAAGTGTGAATATGGGTGAATGAGGCATGGTGTATAAAGCACTTTGAGTGCTTGAAGTAGAGTAGAAAAGCACTATACAAGAAACAGTCCATTAACAGCAGTTTGTGTTTGTCCCTTCCCTGTTTTGGTGCACAAAGCCAGGATCATTAAGAAAGTCAGTGTTAACGTCTGTGATGGAGGAGTGTTTCAGGCCTTGACAAAGGCCTCATGCCACCCTACTCACTTTGGAATGAAATGGAAAACTGATTAACCACCATCAGGGTTGAATCTCACTAATGTTGTTGTGGCTAAATTGGAACATATCCCAGAAGCTTTGAGGCTGGTGTAGCAGCAGATCGATGCCCGTGGTTCTGGATATTACTTATTAAAATGACATACACGGCAGCCCTGAACATTTCTAGACATTTGAGTGACAGCTCAAAAATCATGGTCAGTTCTCCAATATTCAATCTATGTTCTGCTGTGTGCTAGATGTGAAAAAGGAAAACTTTGGACAATGTCCTGATCTGATCCTTTAAACATTTTCAAAATTTTATGTGTAAAAGCAGCTTAAAACCTTTATTTCAATTCTTCTAACAGCACCCTGATGCAAACAGTAAGCTGCCCTTCTCCCTTGGGTATAATCAAGCGCACTGGGCTTGAACACTAGGCTAATGGCTTTAGGGTGTGGTCTGCCCACTGATGTGTCAGTAAGATGGATGGATCAGTTTGCAGTGGCTTAATAAATTAATAGGCTTGAAAACTGATGACTAGTATGTATCTATGGATGGATAGACAAGTGGTAAAGATTCATATAGTGGAACAACAATCAAAGTCCACACATCTAAGAAGCTTCTGAGAAAATTTTATTTACTACCTTGAACAGGAGAGTTACGTTTTGGGCAATCTGCCCTTCCTCAGGCCTAACTCAGACTTTTTTCAAAGATTCATATAGTAACATAAATATCTAACAATTTTAGTGTGGGATTGCTTGATCAAAATGAGTATTTACACTGAGGTAATTTTCGACGGTGTAAGATCAAAAGTAAAATGTAGATTGAATCACTGAATAAACATAACCAATAGTGGCAATGCTCATTCATTCTTCACTTATCTTCATTTGTCTTGATGAATAGATGCATATTTTAGTTTATGAAATTTCAAAAAATGGTGACAAATATCCAAGACAAACTGACTGTCGGAACAGTCCAAAATCAATCAAGTCAATTTGGGACGGGAGAAAAACAACAGAAATGACAAATTTTCCTTTTAAAGAAACTGAAATCAGAGAATAAATTACAATTTTTCTTGACAAATTAGTCAATCACTTGTCAAGGCTTTTCTTTTTGCACTTTTCTTGCCTGTCTTGATCATTCTTTTTTTCTTGTCTAGTACTTTTTGTTTTATTTCTGCCTATCGATGGCTGTCTCTCTTACCTTTCTTTCTCTCGGTGCCACAGTAGTCACTGTTTATCAGTGGCTGCACAGCTCAGGGTAGAAAGATTGTCAGGACTGGAATCAGATGAACATCTCTAGAGCTATTCCCCCTGAAGCTTTTCTATCTGTCTCTGCTGCAGTATTCACTAGGGATCAATCAATCAATCAATCAATCAATTCCTGATTCCTCAGTAAAATTCAGAACAGCATTAATACTGAATGCACATTGACTGACAAATCACCTACACGCTGACTAAATAAAACTGGGTATTACTTTGTTAATGTCATTTCTTTCATTCAAGGGTTTAACGAAAGTGTTTCATGAACTGTTTACAAATTACACCTGTTTTGATACAGATCCCCAAAAACAACAAATGTGTTGTTCATATATTTATGGATCGAACCATAACTAGTCAGTACAAAAACCTTACTTTTATTTTATCAGGAGAAGTACAAGAACAGGGCTGAGTTTAGGGTTCTTAGTATTTCTCTTAAATGCAAAATTGGTCATGATCAGTATTTTTTTTCCAATCTCATTATCCTCATTATAAACAAACACTACTTGTGCTCTGGCCAATTTGAGAAGTTACTGAAAACTCAGTTTGTTTAATCAATGTGCAGTTTATTTCTAGTCAATACACACATTACTTTCCAGTGAATGCAGGCAGGGGGGAAAACCAGCCATTAACTCCTAGTCAAGTCTTTCCACTCCACTGACCCAGACACCATTAAAATTGACTGATGTGACTCAGGGAAGTGGGAGGGAGTGCACAGATGCTTCTCCCACTCACAGACCCATGTCTCTAATTATCCACTGTCCCATATCATGTACTGTGACTCACTATCAGACCCAGGTCACTTAAACTACTCAGCTTATTAGTCAGAAGAACATCTGTTATACTAAAAATGGACAATTCCTGAAAGCATTTACCATAAAGTAAACCGCTATCAGTAAAAACCTGAAGGTATTCATCAGTGTGAGCTGGACAGACTGTAGTCCTCGGTTACAAATAGGCAGTAAAACAAGCAAAAATGATTCTTTGTACAAGTGATTGAGTTTAACTCTTGGCTATGAAAACTAACGCCAGTCTTTGCTAACAGGTTGCGGTGGTTATCAGATTTCATATACCAGTTATACTGTTTTAATACTGTTTTTGTGTGTCGGTCGTAATTTGATCAGACAATAAAAGTGATCAGCCAAACAGAATATAGCAGCAGTGGTCAGTGGTTTAAAGTAGAGCCACACGGCCCAGTGAAAGTGAGAGATAGGGTCCAGATTTTGTGTCACTGTGCCATGAAAGTGTAGGTGGGAATGGAGATTTGATCGAGAAAAAAGAGGCAGAAAAAGGGATGTAATTAAAGGACAGGAGGGATGATGTAGAAAGGAGGAATGAGAGTGGTGATGTTACTTGACACTGAGAGGGAGAGGGAGGAAGAGGAGGAGGAGAAAATTAGATGCTGGATTGAAGTTGATAAATGAAGAGTGGAGAAGAATTAAGAAGGTGGAACCAGACAAAAGAAAAAATAGATTGCCAGGTTAAAGTTTGTCCATCCTTAGCTGGAAGCTCATTTGAGATGAGGTTCACTCGAAGTTAGATATTTAGCAGCTTCAAGATGATACATTTGGTTTCTGCTATACTGGGAAGATGTGTGCAGCCAATAAATGCCCTTGCTTCCCTCACCGGTTGCTACATCCACCACACACTATATGCGTTTGGTTTATTCTGAGATTATTGAGAAAATAACAAAAAAAATCAAAGTTATGTGTTCTCCCTCTGGCCTGTAGTGCTGTTTATCTGTCTATATTATTGTGGTGTCAGTTGCCCGTTATGGAGATGTCTGCTAATTCCTGCTATATACATAGCAGCGATGTCACTTCATGACCTACTTATTCAAAAAAACAAAAACAAATTCACATCTTATTGCCTGCAGTTTTATGTAGGAAATACTTTCTGTGTTAGCAAACTACGTACAGCTGCCAACCAGATCACTCTGTAGAAAAGATCCTTCTGCCTGTGATGTTAATCTGCTCTACCCTAATGTAAGATACTGCAAGCTGGTTGGCAGATCTAGGCAGTAGGAAGTAGTTCCTCTATCAATCTGCTCCCAACAAGCAGATTCATATAATCATGACAGCTGCAAAGATACATTGGTGGTCAGTTTTTCAGATGGATTTTTGCTGCTGTTAGCCTCATAAAGTAAGTGTCTGACATCCAAGAAATCAAACGTCTTTAAAGTACCTCCAAAACAAGGTAACTCACATCAAAACAATCTAAACAGGCAGGGAGCACTACAGACCAGCAAAAAATGATAATTTCATTTTTTGGGTAAGTTTTCCTTTAACTAAAACCAGTGCCAAGTATATTTAATTCAAATATCAGAGGGTGTCATTACAAAGTGAACTGACAATTTAAGAATCAATATTGCATGTCATCAGAGGGGCCTGCTGCTCTCCGTCCTTGATCTATCTGCTGCTATTCACTGATGGTGTATTCCTACCACGTCCATTAGCTTTTACATGAAAGTCACACAGTGAGGTCTTTTTATCAGCTCAGTCGATCTATGGCGCTGACCTGCTCTCTCCACACACCACTAATCACATTTGGCTTTCATGTTACTTTTCCAATTCTCCAATTACACCACTGTAGTGGAAGCAGAGTGGAGTCGGCTGGATTATTACACGCCATGTGAGAGTGAGTGTGTGACTGAGGAAGAGGTAGTGTATGTGAGGAGGAAGAGTTCGGCTGTTTTTGCACTGACTGACTTTTAAAGTGTTTGTCAGCAGGTAAGGTTGTGTGTACAAAGTATAGCAGTGGATAGTAGGAACTGTGGAGAATGCAGTGTTCCATACTTACCTGCAGTAATGGGAGGTTGAGATATTTTTTCTCTCACCTTGCTCTCTTCCTTTTTTCCTCTCCGCCCTGACAAAGCCTCCGACTTTCATCTCTCCTTCTTCCCCCGCTCTTCTGCTTCAGCACTTTGATCGGTATGTCCAGCAGCCTGTTCTCACTTGCCCACCTTCAACTCTTCTTCGTCACACGTCACCTCTCTGTCTCACGTCTTGCTTTCCCAGTTTTCTTTTTATTCCTGACACTGTTTGTCTTGGCTATTTCCTTTCAGACTTTTAACACCAAGCTGGCTAAATATGACAATGAACCTGTGCCAGAACTGAAGGTGTCTGCTGACCCTGAAGGGAAAACAAAGTGATTGAATTTCAGTTGGAAAGTAACAAATCTGTTGCTGACAGCCAAACCTCTGCTGAGCGATGCAACAGATGGACTGATTCTTCTATTTTCTCTTCTCTCATTACAACTCTGTTAAGTCCTGGCCTCTGGGATCACCTTACTGTGTTCTTTTAAATGCCACTTTTTATCCCCCTGAATACTAGTTTTAATACCTTTGGCAAATTTATATTCTAATACCAATCCCACACATAAAAAATCTAAATACAGGTTTGGATAGAATTCAGGTAGGGGGGCCTATTCAGCTCATTTCCAGCTCCATATTTTGTTCTTAGACTCTATTAGAGTAGCTCACTTATCTTATACTGGGCCTTGGTGTAGTCCCTCACTTCATCCTGTGTCTGTTTCCCTTTAAGCCATTTTTCCTTCCAACTGACTGCCTCTCTGAAACACTTCACGTACCAGAGCTGTGTGCCTGAGATGACACATAAGGGACGTCTGAAATAAAAATCTAAAATCTAAAATAGGGATGAACTGATCTGCTGTTTGGAACAGATATCAATCTGGACCTGAAACTTGGATTGGTTATCCGGGACAGTGAGCCAGCCTATGTTGATATATTCATTACATTTGTGTGCTGTTTACTGCACTGTGCATCAGCAGCAGTGCAGGGGTTGTTAGCAGGAGCTAATGTTACATGGAGGAAGCTAACAGCAAAGCCACAGCAGTTTGGAGGGATTTCATTCTGGCTACACCAACAGTTTTTATTTGTATGCTTGCAGTAGTTTTTAATTCAACTGCAAACTGTGGTCAAGTGCGCTGACAAAACTGAAAAACTCAGACAAAAGTGCTGCTGTTTCTGTCACTCACTATGTTTGGTATAAAAGTTGTTTGAAAGCTTTTACTGTACCTACAATTTAGATTAATTCACTTTACCCGTCTCCTGTCAGCTCCACTCCATATGTGGCATGTGTGTGCGCGCGCGTGCGCGCGTGTGTGTGAAAGGTGCGGCAAAAGGAGGTGCACTCAGACTGAAAGGAGGACAATTCGCTCTCATTCTTTTCATCTGAATACCAATTCAGCATATGTATATTCTTGGCTTTATTCACTGGTTACATTTTATTTTATAAAGTTAGGAAACAGTGTTTAGGTGGCGCCTGATGTTGCCTTAAACATAAAAGAATGATTCTTAGTCTCTAAGAAGACTAACAATCATTGTATCAGAATAAGAATAATTCTGATACAGCTCAGACATGGAAAATGGAAGGTTATATGGTTTCTTTTAAGGCCCGCCCTTAGGCCGTAAGTATCCTGTAAGTAAATTTTAGTTATGTGGAATTACGCCTGTTCTTCCGGCGCCGCGCGAGCAGGCAGCCAGTTTCAGCAGCTCCGCACTAATTCCGTGTTTTTTAGTATTAGATGTGTTTTTGTGTTTCTGTATCTTCTGCTCTTTTTCCTCATGATGGAGCAGACTTTTTTCTGGAAAACTTTGTTTTTATTTACCCTTTTTATGGTGTTTATGTTTGGAGACTGCGAGAGTGGCCACGCTCCTATTGTTTACTCTCGGGACCAGCTGATCTCCATCGGGTGCTCCGCTGTGCCTACTCCTGCTGAACGACTCGATATTCCCCGCGAACTGAGAGAAGGAAGAGACGCGGGAGACGTGCGGGCATAGGTCGTCGTTGCCAGGGGAGAAGGTACAGGCCCGTCATCCCGTCCATCATCATGGGAAACGTGAGATCTCTTCCCAACAAAGTGGACGAGCTGGCGGCGCTAACGCGACATCAAAGGAGCTACCGGGAGAGCAGCCTCATGTGCCTGATGGAGACGTGGCTAACCGAGCTAACCCCGGACTCACACATAAACATGGACGGCTTTCATTTGATCCGTGCCGACAGAACCAAGGAGAGTGGTAAGAAGAGGGGCGGGGGTCTGGCTGTGTTTGTAAACGATAGATGGTGCAACTCCAGACATCTAACCATCAAAGAGACGCTCTGCAGTAAGGACATTGAACTGCTCGCTGTTGGTATGAGACCGCACTATCTTCCTCGGGAGTTTTCACATGTTATTGTGATAACTGTGTATGTGCCGCCCTCTGCTAACGCTGCTGCAGCCTGCGATGTCCTCCATGCTACTACCAGCAGACTCCAAACACAGCACCCACAGGCCCTCTTTCTGATCTCAGGGGACTTTAACCACGTCTCCCTGTCCTCCACTCTCCCCACCTTCACCCAGTATGTCACCTGCCACACCAGGAATACCAACACACTGGATCTACTGTATGCCAACATCAAGGAGGCATACAGCTCATCACCTCTGCCTCCCCTGGGGGGCTCAGATCACAACCTGGTTCATCTCCAGCCTGTGTACAAACCCTTGGTACACAGAGAACCAGTTGTGACACACACAGTGAAGAAATGGTCTGAGGAGACTGAAGAAGCTCTGAGAGACTGCTTTAGCTCCACTGTGTGGGAAGAGCTTTGTGCCCCTCATGGGGAGGACATCGACAGCATCACGGACTGCATCACTGATTACATCAATTTCTGCGTGGAAAACACTGTGCCCACCAGGAGGGTACGGTGTTTTTCAAACAACAAACCCTGGATCAACTCTGAAATAAAGGCTCTCCTGAAGGAGAAGAAGAGAGCCTTTAGATCAGGAAATAAGGAGGAGCTGAGAGCCGTGCAGAAGGATCTGAGAAGGAAAATCAGGGATGGAAAAAACATCTACAGGAAGAAGATGGAGGACCAGCTACAGCAGAGCAACATCAGTGGGGTTTGGAGGAGTTTGAACTCAATTTCAGGCCACAAACCAAGCCCTAGGGTTGTGGGAGACTTAGAGTGGGTGAACAACCTGAACCAGTTCTTTAACAGGTTTGACCAGCCACCCACCCCTCCCCCAGCCCAGTCCCCCCTGCTGTCAGCCCCACCATCTTTAATGACTGCCAACCTTTCTTCTTCTTGGGACCTCACACCTCTCAGCTCTCAGCCATCACCCACCCCCTTCACTTCTGAGGACTCCATCTCACAACCCCCATCCCCCACCTCCATCTTGTCCCTCTCAACTCATCATGTGAGGAAGGAACTACGTAAGATCAAGGTGCGAAAGGCTGCTGGTCCAGACGGCATCAGCTCCAGGCTCCTGAGGTGCTGCGCAGATCAGCTGTGTGGCATCATGGGATACATGTTCAACCTGAGCTTGAAGCTGGGGAAAGTACCACAACTGTGGAAGACCTCCTGTGTGGTACCGGTACCAAAGACCAAACATCCAAAGGATCTTAGCAGCTACAGGCCGGTAGCCCTGACATCGCATCTAATGAAGACCCTCGAGAGGCTGGTCCTCAACCATCTACGCCTCATGGTGTCGTCTTCGTTGGACCCGCTGCAGTTCACCTACCGGCCTGGCATCGGGGTGGATGACGCCATCATCTACCTCCTGCACCGAGCTCTGCCCCCCCTGGAGAAGCCTGGAAGCACTGTGAGGATCATGTTCTTTGATTTCTCCAGTGCTTTTAACACCATCCAGCCAGGACTTCTGAGAGACAAGCTGGAACTGTCAGGAGTGGACCACCACATCTCCGAGTGGATACTGGACTACCTCACTGACCGCCCACAGTACGTGAGGACACAGGGCTGTGTCTCTGACAGGCTGGTCTGCAGTACGGGGGCCCCACAGGGAACTGTGCTGGCACCGTTCCTCTTCACCCTCTACACTGCAGACTTCTCCATCAACTCCCCCCGCTGCCATCTGCAGAAGTTCTCTGACGACTCTGCCATAGTTGGCCTCATCACAGGTGAGGATGACTCAGAGTACAGACAGTGGACTCAGGACTTTGTGGACTGGTGCCAGCGGAACCACCTCCTGATCAACGCCGCTAAAACCAAGGAGCTGGTGGTGGATTTCCGCAGGCGCAGACCCACCACACGGACACCGGTGAACATCCAGGGAGTGGACATTGAGATAGTGGACTCTTATAAGTACCTGGGTGTTCACCTAAACAATAAACTGGACTGGACTCATAACACTGATGCGCTCTACAGGAAGGGTCAGAGCAGACTCTACCTGCTGAGAAGGCTGAGGTCTTTTGGAGTGCAGGGGACACTCCTGAAGACCTTCTATGACTCTGTGGTGGCATCAGCCATCTTCTATGCAGCAGTATGTTGGAGCAGCAGCTTGTCTACAGCTGAGAGGAAGAGGATAGACAAGCTCATCAGGAAAGCCAGCTCTGTCCTAGGATGTCCTCTCGACTCAGTGCAGGTGGTGGGAGACAGAAGGACTCTGACCAAAATAACATCACTGATGGACAAGGTCTCCCATCCCATGCATGAAACTGTTGCTGAGCTGGAGAGCTCCTTCAGTGACAGACTGCTGCATCCTAAATGCACAAAGGAGCGTTACCGCAGATCCTTCCTCCCAGCAGCTGTAAGACTTTATAACCATCACTGCTCCCAACAAAAACCACAATAGCCTACACAATGTAGGATAATATATAATATACTGTAAATAGTCCGGCACATCATGCACATTGTATATAGTGTTATTATTATTAGTAGTATTAAGGTTAATATTGTTTGTTGATTTTATATATATTCTTTTCTTAATAGTGTGAATTATTATATCTTTATTTATATTTATAATAACTGCGGCTGCTGTTACACCCAAATTTCCCCTCTGTGGGACAATAAAGGCTGTTTCTTCTTCTTCTTCTTCTTCTTCTTCTTAATTATTTTTAATTCAGCCGTAGTAAAAATAATTACGGTGGAATTAAAAATAATTATGGCGGAATTAAAAAATAATTGCGGCGGAATTAAAAATAATTACGGCGTAATTAAAAATAATTACGACGTAATTAAAAATAATTATGGCGGAATTAAAAATAATTACGGCGGAATTAAAAATAATTACGGCGGAATTAAAAAATAATTGCGGCGGAATTAAAAATAATTCAGCCATAGTAAAAATAATTACGGTGGAATTAAAAATAATTACGGCGGAATTAAAAATAATTCGGCGGAATTCCACATAACTAAAATTTACTTACAGGATAGTTACGGCCTAAGGGCGGGCCTTAAAAGAAAGCGTTACTGGTTATATTTTTAAATATAACTGTCCTTAATTGTCACTGGGTTAATATTTTTCAAAAGTTCAGACTTCTCTTGTAAGACTGACATGTGAAACTGTTTAGTCCCTGTTACCCATACGCTCAGACAAACACAGGGTGGTGGGCCGTAAAGAGAAAAAGTAGATGCTGTTCCTGCTGCTCAAAGCATTGGCCTCGGGTCTGATTAGCTAGTTTTTTCCACACTTCTCTTTTTGTAGTCTTAGAAGCAACGACAGGGTGTTTACGCTCATTATTTTAAATCAGATCTGTTTGTGTGCACTCCATCTCTTCAATCAGACCTTATCTCTGAGTATCATCATTACTATTGAATTATCATCTCCATTTAAAATGTCCACTGATGGAAGGAATGAGAAGATCACATTACACACATGCACACACACACTGCTATAGTCTCTTTGGGCTAATTATAGTCGAGGACTTTAATAGCGTAGCAGTGAAATATGTCCGTTGTAATTAATAAGCAGTCTCATTTTTTTTTTTTCTTCTGGAAGAACCACACAGAAAACTCTGTGCCGGATTACACTGAGGGATGGGACACACACACCCACACACTTTTTGGAGGGACATGATACAGCAGGGGAATACTCTAATTTGTCATTTGATCCATATTGAAAAATGCTACATTTGCTCTTTCATGTCTACTTACAAAGGTTGTTTTTAAAAATGCACTGTGCATAAAAACAACAGATTGTTAGTCATTGTGTTATGAATTAACGGTACACCTGAATGGGTGAGTGCGTCCAAACATTTTTCACTGGTACTGTATAAAAATCTAAAAAATATTTCCAGATACCAAAGTTTAAAGAGTGGATTACTGTTGCTGTGCTGTCATGCATGCCATAAACAGGATGGTAGTTCTACATACTGTAGGTTATATTTCATATTCAGGAATCAGAGCATTTTATTGCAGTTTTATTTTTATTTTATTTTTTTTTCAGGTAATAATATTTCACAGCATTCTGAGGTACTTTGTATGGTAATGTAAATACCCTACAATATTAGAGAGAGAACTCCAACAGTCAGACAATCATCTATGAAAATGAACTTGATGATGGTGGCGAGAAAGAGCACCCTTTGGCATCTACTTCTCTGGCCGAGCACAGAGACCATGAATAGCAAACAGGACAAAACACAAAGTAATATCCATCCATTCTGTTCTACTTATCCATTTAAGGGTTGCGGTTGGGCTGGAACATATCCTAACTATCATAGTCACAATCTATTAAAGCCACTTATACTATGACCACAGTTAGAGTCACCAGTTAACCTAACATGCAGGTCTTTGCACTGTGGGAGGAAGCTGGAGTACCTGGAAATGACCCACACTGACAGAAAACTCCATACAGAAAGGACCCAACAGACCGGTGGATTTGAACGCAAGACCTTCTTGGGGCAAGGTAACATTACTAACCACTACACTACCATGCTGCCTAATGAGCCATAATAGTGGTTTGTAAATGCATGGGGCGTGATAAGAGGGGCATGGAGAAGAAGTGCTGAGTGCATCACTGGAAGTCCTCTAGCAGCCTGAGCAGCATTTCCAAGGCAGGTTTCACATGGATGTGTTCCTTCAGTCCTTCTTAGTAGCTTTGATTTACAGTTAGCATTAACCAGGCTAGCTGTAAGTACCTTTGTTTATATACGACAGGCTGAATACTCACTGCAGTGATCCCCTTCTACCACATTTTGATGCTGAACTGCAAAAGCGGCCACCTCGCTTCTCTGGATATTATCATAATGATTTTATTGGGTAATGGCTCTGCAGGAGCATTCGAATAACCATTTAAATGGTTGGCGCCTGCAAAAGTTAATCCCAGAAAGTTAATTCTGTTCATCTGGATGTACCGTTGACAGTGGGAGAAACATTTCATCACTATCCAAGTGTCTTGCTTAGTCTCACATCTCCCACTGAAAAGGGGGAGAATTCATGAGACTGAAGAAGTCACTTGGATGAGTGACAAAACGTTTGTCCCACTGAAAATGTTACGTTCACATAAACAGAATCAACGTCCCTTACCAGGATGATTGAACGTGCATCAAGTCTGCAAAAGCTAAGTTTCTCTCAACTTTCAGGACAAGCAAAGAGAGGCAGTGGATCCACAATTAAGTCTGACAGTGCGTGGATGTTTGAAGTGAATGAGACACATGAGCATTGAAGCCTGAAATGCATTCATGAGAATCCTGCATAAAGGATTGTTCACCTCAGGGTCACCTGATCCAGGCCTTATCAAAAAGGAAAGTTTTAGGCCTAATCGTAAAAATAGAGAGGATGTCTGTCTACTGAACCCAAACTGGGAGCTGATTCCACAGAACAGCCTGAAAGCTGAAGGCTCTGCCTCCCATTCTGCTTTAGGAAACTCTAGGAAATACAAGCAAACCTGCAGTCTGAGAGAAGTGGTCTGTTGGGATAATAAGATACTATGAGGTCTTTAAAGTATGACGGGATCTGATCATTCAGGATTTGTCTATAATCAAATTCTGTACCAGGAAACCAAAAGACAAACAGTTATTATGGAACTGTTTGTCTTTTGGTGCATACCCTTATATTGAGTTTAAAAAATGTTTTAAGAGTCAATAAACACAGATGCATGTGTCATTTCAGGTCACTGAAAAATAAATGTAATGCACACAAACTAGTGCTCATAATCACACAGGAACAATCTGTAACTCTCTCACACACACACACACACACACACACACACACACACACACACACACACACACACACACACACACACACACACACACAGAGGAATTATTTAGGCCAGTTTTTCTATTAGAGGAGCAGCAGACTAATCCCTGTTTTAGAGGGAGAAGAGAATAATCTGCCTTGGTCTGTTTTTGTCCGTGTGTGTGCTCTCCTTTGTGTTTTTTGTTTGTTTCTGTGTATCTGCTTGTGTTTGCTGTGTGTGTATGTGGGTTTGCAGCAGCAGGGCTAGATATTTGTTACCATGGGAAATACACTGAAAACAGCCCTATTGTCTTGGTCCAATTCAGCCAAAACATTAAACAACACAAAGCACCAGGAAAAGATTAGAGACAGCGGTTAGAGGAAAAAATTCTTTCATCCTAAAATTTAACGGATGAAACACAAACCAATAACCACAACAAACAAATCACTACGAACAAATGAGAAACAAAATACTAATCATATCTACAACTCAGGGAGGGTAGGGAATCCTAAGAAAGCCTAGAAATAATATACATATGGCTGGTACAGTGAGTAATGAAAATTTTGTGGAGGTAACTTATAATAATGTAATTACTTTTCAGTAATAGTAGCACTGTAAGAGCTATTACAGCTGCTGCTTTACAATTACTAATCCAACTAACGGCCATCATGTCAACATTTTGGGAGTATCTTGTTTGGGGACAAAGAGGAGGTTCTTTTTCTTTTTCAGGATACTTCCACACTATTTCAACCTGGGGAATTTCCCTCTTATGTGGCTGTTGTTGCTCCGTGGACCATGCTACTTTTCCTTTTCCACCTATATAGTAGTTTCAGGGGGAATTCTAACGAAGTTTTCAAATTGGGCATTTCAGGCAGTTAATTTCTGTGTTTTCCTTCATGAGATTAAAAAACCATATTTGAGGGGATTCTTATAAAAATCTGTTGGTTTGTATATGAAATAAATGGCAAATAAATAGTGGAGTGTTATGATCAGCTGCATCTCCAGTGAGTTTCTCCAATTGAAGGTGATAGTCCTTTTTGTTTTTCTGTATTAATTTAGCAAATCTCCAGAGCAAAGACTACAGATGCCAGCTGCAGTCCAAATAGTGAAGCTGGATTATGTGCCTTCATACTGCATCCACTAGTATATAGATTGTGGGTGTTGTTCTTACAAATGAATTAAAAAAAAAACAAAAAAAAACATTAAACAGCAGAAATACACAGTATTGACAAAAGTATTCACTTGCCTGCCTTCACACACATATGAACTTGAGTGGCATCCCATTCTTAATCCATAGGGTTTAATATAATGTCAGCCCACCCTTTGCAGCTGTAACACCGTCAACTCTTCTGGAAAAACTTTACACAAGGTTTAGGAGTGTTTATGGGAATTTTTGAGCATTCTTCCAGAAGCACATTTATGAGGTCAGACACTGATGTTGGACAAGAAGTCCTGGCTCACAGTCTCACTCTAATTTATCCCAAAGGTGTTCTACTGGTTTGAGGTCAGGACTCTGTGCAGGCCAGTCAAGTTCTTCCACACCAAACTCAGTCATCCATGTCTTTATGGACCTGCTTTGTGCACTGGTGTGCAGTCATGTTGGAACAGGAGCGGACCATCCCCAAACTGTTCCCACAAAGTTGTGACCATGAAATTGTCCAAAATGTCTCAGTATGCTGAAGCATTAAGAGTTCCCTTCACTGGAGCCTAACTCCTGCAAAACAACCCCACACCATAATCCCCCCTCCACCAAACTTTACACTTGGCACAGTGCAGTCAGACACAAGTACTGTTCTCCTGACAGCTGCCAAACTCAGACTCATCCATCGGATTTTCAAACGGAGAAGTGTAATTCATCACTTAAGAGAACAAGTCTCCACTGGTCTAGAGTCCAGTGGCAGTGTGCTTTACACCACTGCAGCCAACGCTTTGCATTGTGCTTGGTGATGTAAGGCTTGGATGTAGCTGTTCTGCCATGGAAACCCATTAATTAAGCTCTCTATACACTGTTCTTGAAAGAATCTGACAGCCACATGAAGTTTGGAGGTCTATAGTGATTGATTCTGCAGACCTCTGCACACCATGCACCTCAGCATCCGCTGACCCCACTCTGTGATTTTACAGGGCCTACCACTTCATGGCTGAGTTGCTGTCATTTGCAATCACTTCTACTTTGTTATAATCCCACTAACAGCTGACTGTGGAATATTTAGTAGTGAGGAAATTTCACGACTGGACTTGTTGCACAGGTGGCATCCTATCACGGTACCATGCTGGAATTCACTGAGCTCCTGAGAGCGACGCATACTTTCACAAAGGTTTGTAGAAGCAGTCTGCATGCCTAGGTGTTTGGTTTATACACCTGTGGCCATGGAAGTGACTGGAACACCTCAATTCAATGATTTGGATGGGTGAGTGAATACTTCTGGCAATATCGTGTATCTGCATTGGTTTGGCATAGCTGCCTAAGCAATAAATTGTCATTAATTTAGAAGGTTGAACTTTTTCTTTTCAGTGTCATCACTGATAACCAACAGAGAAAGAGAGGCACTGCTGTGTTTTAGCCTTTTGTTCAGCCTATGACTATGATACGGTTATTTTATGGTCTTGCTAACTTGATGGGTATGATCCATGGCCTGAAAGGTCTGTATCAAATATAGTTTATTTTGGATATGTTTGCTTCAAAAACAAAAAGAAATAATAGGTTACCTTAAAAGGTATCTGTGGTCTCTTAAAAAAAAAGATACAATGAAACTTGGCGAGACTTCTGGAGAGTGTACCATCGGTGCGTTTCCTCAGCCAAGGTAACTGTTCTATGTTTGATTGCCAGGAGGTTCACTGATTTTTTTCAGCCACTTGCTGGTACTTTTTAAAATTCAAATCAGATCAGTTTGGGAAACATCAATACATATTGGATTGAAGATGCTGAAACAAATTTAAAAAGATGCCATCTTGGTTTATTGATTGAAGGAGCTTTGTTCACACACCATTCATGTTTGAGTTTGCACTCCTGAATGTCAGTGGTAACTTCCTCAGACATGCATCTGCATAGTCATCACTAATCACCCTGCAATGGTACTGCCACTCGCTGATAAAAACATCTGATAATTGAACCATCCATCCATCCATTTTCTTCCGCTTATCCGGGGCCGGGTCGCGGGGGCAGAAGCCTAAGGAGAGAAGCCCAGGCTTCCCTTTCCCCAGCCACCTCCTACAGCTCATCCGGAGGGACCCCAAGGCGTTCCCAGGCCAGCCGAGATACATAATCTCTCCAGCGTGTCCTGGGTCTACCACGGGGCCTCTTCCCGGTGGGACATGCCCGGAACACCTCACCCAGGAGGCGGCCAGGAGGCATCCTAATCAGATGCCCGAGCCACCTCAACTGGCTCCTTTCGATGTGGAGGAGCAGCGGCTCTACTCTGAGCCCCTCCCGGATGGCCGCACTCCTCACCCTATCTCTAAGGGAGAGGCCAGCCACCCTTCGAAGGAAACTCATTTCTGCCGCTTGTATTCGCGATCTTATTCTTTCGGTCACTACCCAAAGCTCGTGACCATAGGTGAGGGTAGGAACGTAGATCGACCGGTAAATCGAGAGCTTCGCTTTTACGCTAAGCTCCCTCTTCACCACGACGGACCGGTGCAGCGTCCGCATCACTGCAGAAGCAGCCCCGATCCGCCTGTCGATCTCCCGTTCCCTTCTCCCATCACTCGTGAACAAGACCCCGAGATACTTGAACTCCTCCACTTGAGGCAAGAACTCGTTCCTGAGCCAGAGATGGCACTCCACCCTTTTCCGGCTGAGGACCATGGCCTCAGACTTAGAGGTGCTGATTCTCATGCCAGCCGCTTCACACTCGGCTGCGAACCGTTCCACTGCGAGCTGGAGGCCCCCCTCCTGATGAAGCCAACAGAACCGCATCATCTGCAAAAAGCAGAGATGAGATTCTGAGGCCACCAAGGAAGAAGCCTTCCGCCACCTGGCTACGCCTAGAAATTCTGTCCATAAAAATTCTGAACAGAATCGGTGACAAAGGGCAGCCCTGACGGAGTCCAACACCCACAGGAAACGAATCTGACTTATTACCGGCTATACGGACCAAGCTCTCACTGTGGTTGTACAAGGACTGAATGGCACGCAACAATGGGCCAGACACCCCCATACTCCCGCAGAACCTCCCAAAGGACACCCCGAGGGACACGGTCGAATGCCTTCTCCAAGTCCACAAAGCACATGTAGACTGGTTGGGCAAACTCCCACGCACACTCGAATATCCTTGAGAGGATAAAGAGCTGGTCCAGCGTTCCACGACCAGGACGAAAACCGCATTGTTCCTCCTGGATCTGAGGTTCGACTAACGGACGCACCCTCCTTTCCAGCACCCTGGCATAGACCTTACCGGGGAGGCTGAGGAGTGTGATCCCCCGAAAGTTGGAGCACACCCTCCGGTCTCCCTTCTTAAAGATGGGGACCACCACCCCGGTCTGCCAATCCAATGGCACTGCCCCAGATCTCCACGCGATGTTGCAGAGTCGTGTCAACCAAGACAGCCCTACAACATCCAGAGCCTTCAGGAACTCAGGGCGAATCTCGTCCACCCCAGGGGCTCTGCCACCAAGGAGTTGTTTAACTACCTCAGTGACCTCACCCCCAGTGATGGTCAAGTCATCCCCCTCATCCCCAGACTCTGCTTCCACTACAGAAGGCGTGTCAGTGGGATTCAGAAGGTCCTCGAAGTATTCCTTCCACCGTCCGACTATAGCCTCAGTTGAAGTCAGCAGCCCCCCCCCCGCACTATTAACAGTGTGAGTGAAGCACTGCTTTCCCCTCCTGAGTCGCCTGACGGTTTGCCAGAATCGCTTCGATGCCGTCCGAAAGTCTTTTTCCATAGCCTCACCGAACTCCTCCCACACCCGAGTTTTTGCTTTGGCCACTACCCGAGCTGCATTCCGCTTGGCCTGTCGATACCTGTCAGCTGCCTCCGGAGTCCCACAGGCTAACCAAGCCCGATAGGACTCTTTCTTCAGCTTGATGGCTCCCTTCACCTCCAGTGACCACCATCTGGTTCGGGGGTTACCACCACGACAGGCACCAACCACCTTGCAGCCACAGCTCTGAGCAGCAGCCTCAACAATGGAGGTGCGGAACATGGTCCATTCGGACTCAATGTCCTCAGCCTCCCTCGGAATGCTGTCGAAGTTCTGCCGGAGGTGGGAGTTGAAGATCTCCCGGACTGGGGATTCTGCCAGGCGTTCCCAGCACACCCTCACAATACGTTTAGGTGTGCCAGGTCTGTCCAGCATCTTCCCCCGCCACCTGATCCAACTCACCACCAGGTGGTGATCAGTTGACAGCTCAGCTCCTCTCTTCACCCGAGTGTCCAAAACATACGGCCGCAGATCTGATGATACGATTACAAAATCGATCATCGACCTGCGACCTAGGGTGTCCTGGTGCCATGTGCACTTATGGACATCCTTGTGTTCGAACACGGTGTTTGTTATGGACAAACTGTGGTTTGCACAGAAGTCCAATAACAAAACACCATTCGGGTTCAGATTGGGCAGGCCGTTCCTCCCAATCACGCCCCCCCAGGTCTCACTGTCATTGCCCACGTGAGCGTTGAAGTCTCCCAGCAAGACTATGGAGTCACCAGATGGAGCACTCTCCAGCACCCCGCCCAGCAACTCCAAAAAGGGTGGGTACCCTGAACTGTCATTCGGCGCATAAGCGCAAACAACAGTCAGGACCCGTTCCCCAGCCCGAAGGCGCAGGGAAACTACCCTCTCGTCCACCGGTGAAAACTCCGACGTACAGGCAGCAAGCCGGGGGGATACAAGAATACCCACCCCAGCTCACCGCCTCTCACCGAGGGCAACTCCAGACTGGAACAGAGTCCAGCCCTTCTCCAGGAGACTGGTTCCAGAGCCCAGGCCATGCGTTGAGGTGAGCCCAACTATATCTAGCTGGTATCTCTCAACCTCACGCACTAGCTCAGGCTCCTTCCCCACCAGAGAGGTGACATTCCATGTCCCAATAGCCAGTTTCGTTAGCCGGGGATCAGTCCGCCAGGGCCTCCGCCCTCGGCCACCGCCCAACACACACTGCACCCGACCCCTACAGGTATAATTGAACCAAACAACTTTTATTTTAATATGTACACTGGACCTAGTCTTAGCGGCTTAATCACCAAGTCATAGTGCTTTTGTGTTGTAGAAAACCTGATTTTAAAGCTCAAGGGGAAAGTAGCTGTCCACAGGGAGGGCAGAGTTCAGGTGGACACTTAAGTTTCCTTCTTCAGAAAGAAGATGATGATCATCATGAAGGATTTCTTTCAAGAGGGTCTCTCTCTGCTTGGTGAGGTGTGAAAGGTCAGGATTGGTGGAACCTTTAGGTTTGCCACCATGGAGGCCTTGAGCACAGCCTGACTGCATGTCTAGCTGAGGAGATCCTTCCAGCATTTGTATATGAGAGGGAGTATACACAGTAAACCCAGATTTTGATTCGACTTAAAAATATTGGTTTCATATTACTTAAAATTACCTAGAATGGGAACATTACTTGTTAATGCTGAGTAGACTGTACTTTTGGTGGTCTATTTTATTGTAATTATGTGTTTGAGTTCAAACAACTTAATATCATCAGGTTTTGCTCCTGCTAAAAATCTAGTTTATACCGGTTTTAACAGACTGGAGTAATGAGCAGCAGCACGGTGGCATGGTGGTTAGCACTGCTGCCTCACAGCTAGAATAGCTATCTAATAATCTGGGTTTGATTCCACCTTGGCCCGGGCCTCTCTGTGTGGAGTTTGCATGTTCTCCCCGTGTCTGCGTGGGTTTCCTCCCACAGTCCAAAGACATGCAGTTACTGGGGTTAAGTTAATTGGTCACTCTAAATTGCACATAGGTGTGAATGGTTGTCTGTCTCTCTCCGCGTTAGCCCTGCAACAGGCTGGTGACCTGTACAGGGTGTACCCTGGATCTTGTAGCCTTACTGCCTTGTCAGCTGGGACAGGCTCCAGTCCCCACCCCACCCCCCACGACCATGAAAAGGATAGGGGGATTGATTGAGTAAAAGACATTTTAATTTTTCACAAACTATAAGAGATAAGTTTGGTCAATTAGAACATACAATCTAGTTCAGTTGGTAATGGAATAGTGCTTGCTTAACAAGCTGAATTAAATAAATGGATGGTGAATGATTGCTCAAACTAAGTATCTTCAGTTACTGAAACTCTGTTATTAGTACGTTCAACTTAGATCTTTCATTCCATTCCAAAAGGGCCTCAAGTACATTGAACATAGTCCACAAAACTTATTCAACTAATGCTTCATTACTTTAAAAACTTAAGGCAACAAGTTACCTTGTTTTTTTTTTTAAGTAGATTCAACTTATCTGGGTTTACAGTGTAGATGAAGAAGGGGATAAGATCTATGATATCAAGTTATATTTTTTTCTTATCAGTTTTCATTTGCTTCTCCTAAAAGGTTATCTCTGCATGAGGGAAACATAGTCTCACAATATTCCCATAACACTCATGACACTCTCTGGTAGCTCAAACTCTGTATTATAGGTGTTACAAATAGCCACAGTCTAGTATAAAGGTTGTGGTGCTGTGGGAGAACCTAGTCGATGTGACACAGCTGGTAAGATTGCACTCCTGTGGTATTCTGCTTCCTGACAGGTCTAATGATTGATGGAGGCGGCACATGTATCGATATGGGCCTCTTTATGTGAGGGGCTCTTTAACTGGGTCTCTGCATGACTTTCGTACTGTTATTTATGAAACTGAATGTGCATGACACAAATATGCCCATCGTTAGCCTCGTAGGATTGTCCAAGTCATATTTTGGCCAAATTGAGATATCTGCCTCACTCTACTTTACTAACACTGTAGATTGAGGCTGCATTATTGCCTATTATTGCCTAAACATTAGTTAAACAATAATGCTATGATGCTAACGATATGCACATTTTGACTAATGCTCTCTGTATTTTGTACTTATTGAAAATAGTGTGTTAAGACTTCGTCTTTGGGGAAGATCAGCCTTTGCACTGCTCTAGTGCAATGGCAGTTAACTGGAGGCAGTGAAACTCTTGATTATTAAAATGAAACTACTTTTATGCTCATTTTCAACTCCACGCTTTTATTCTGAGCTCTAGAGTAGCTTTGCATGATTCACAGCTCAATATAATCCTGATTTATTTGATTAATATGATGTGCATTTTTTCTGGGGCTTGGTGCAGTAAAAAGCCCTTCTCACTAATCTGTCTTGAAAATGACCCCTGGAAGTCATGCTGTATCAGATTCCTCCTGTAGTATGTGGCTTCACTGTGCCTGGGGTTTGATTAGGTTTAGGCCACTACTTGGTTATAGTCTGAAAAGGATGATTTGTCAAACAGAAGCAGAGATCCAGAATCAGTTGAAAAGATATCAGTTTGTGGTTGTATGAACTGGTGGATAATTCCTTAATATTTTCTGTGCTGTAAAACATCACACACCATCCATGTTCGAAGTTTTTATTTCACTTTCACAGCAAATGATCCCTTCTGTCAATTTGAGACAGTCCCAAAAATTGACAAATATTCTGTAGAAGAGTTGTAAGTTTAGTGATTGATTCTTCATCATCACTCATGGTGACTAGGTGTCAGAAATGCATCTGCAGTTTGAATATCAATCAGCACACACAGATGTCCTGATCATGCACACACTAAGCACTGCATAAACATTCTCTTACCATGCACTTTGGACATCCGATTTACAGAAATACCTAGATTTACACATGACCTTATCTGTTGGTGAATTTAAATGCATAAAAAGAATATTTTATATTGTGTAATTGTTTTGATTTATATTTTCATGTTTTTTTTTGTAGAATTTTTGAGACGTTTCCCTTTTGTAAATGAGACCATGATCTCAATGGGACTTACTGGTAAAATAAAGGTAATAATAATAATAAGAAGAACCTACACAAACCAAAAAAAGAATAAACAAAGCTTCAGTGTATCACCATATGTATGCAGAGTGGCAGTGTTACACACCTCTCTTCAGCGTACCTTCTCCTGTCATCCCCCCAAAACTCGAAGTCCTTAGAGAATATCTGCTCCCAGACCACCTAAAATAAATGGACCAAAAAGAAAAAATAATCATAGAATAAATATATTAATAATAATGCTTTTTCAGCATCACTGAAGAGGAAATTTATTTTGTCCCACAGAAATTTGGTTGCAGCAGAAAGTTTATTTTATTTTAAATAAATCAAATTTCAACTAATTGTCAGAGTTCTCGAAACAGAGGCCAAAGAGGAGGAGTCCTTCACTGTAGCTTACTACTACTACTACTACTACTACTACTACTACTACTACTACTACTCAACCAAAGACCAAGACAGTTTTTTTTTTTTTTTTAATTTGAAAGCCTCTCTCTTAGCCTCGTGCACCCTAACTGGAAAATACAAACACACAGAAAAGTTTTATTTGTTGTTATCATCTGCCTGTCCCTGTCCCAGCACTTTTATCTGATGTAGTGCTCAGTTCAGATTAAATAATTATAGTGGGTGACTTTAACATCATCAACACTGCATTTAATTCATTGTTAGACTCAATAGGCTTATCTGAAAAAGCAAATGAACCCACTAACCATTTTAATCACACTTTCAATCTTGTCTTGACAAAATAGCATAGTAGACTATAGTAGAACAGTATTTTCTGAAAACCCTGTTGTTGTTTTTTTTTTTTTTTATTGTGTAATATAAAGCCCACTGGTGTGTCTGTTGTTGTGGACTTGAGAAGTATCAATAAAACTAAGTTGAATTGAACTGAACTGAATGTATGTACACACAGGCATTAATGCGTTCTGGTAACAGTCGATAGAAGGTGTCGGCGGCAGCTCGGCATGCTGACTGAGACTTCTTTCTTTCCTGTCAATCAGTGAGCTGCATTAAAGACACTGACTGACCTCAGCAGCTTTGAGCTGATCTTGATACCAGCTTGCGGGTGAGCTGGTGACCTCTACGTGATGATAAATACCCACGTCAGCAGGTATCCAGTCTGTTCAAGTAGAGCCCTTCATCTGAACTATGAACCCTGAGTGCCTCTGAGCTGTTACCTTGAGATGCAGAAAATACCCACAGTTTTTTTGGAGTATTTTAAATAATATTTCCCACATGCCTGTTCTTTGATGCCTACACTTTTACAGTAGAGGCAGTTCACAGTTCTTTATTAAGAGATACATTTTTTTAGCGAAAAAAAATTCAGAGGCTAGAAACTCTGCATCAGGTTGGTTTAGTTTGGACTAAAAATAAGACAAAAGCCTGAAAGTTGAGGTATTAAATTATTAACATAGCAAAAACTAAGCTCTTAACACCACCAGGGGAAAAAGCACATTTCTTCAGGGAAAAAGAAAAAACACAATTTTGTCTTAATTAGGTGAGACGGTTCTCAAAGTGACACAAATCAACACTTGAAGCCTGAAGATTCATTTTACAATTTAGCAGTTTATGGGTTTATGTAACTCTGTTAACACAATGAGAAAACATTTATACTAAACAAATCTGGGAGAGTTCACCATCAACATATTTAATTCATGAAGAAAAGCACAATTAATTCATACCCACTGTGTTTTAAGATTCTGTTTAGCTTTGACTTTTTACTGGAAAGGCCATGTTAGCTTGTTAACATCTGTTACCACTTCAGAAGAACACGTCAAGTCAAGTCAGGGTCATGTTGATTGACATATAACATGTTTCCATGTACACTCCTGATCAAAATCTTAAGACCAGTTAAAAAATTGCAAGAATTTGCATTTTGTACTATTGGATCTTAAGAAGGTTCTAAGTAGAGCTTCACAATGCTAAAAGAAGAAATCGGCGCAAGAGACAAAAACTTTTGAGCAGGGAATTTTTTGGAAAACTGCATTTACACTCAAACATGAATTTCTAATTCAAAAAAACGATTATTATTAGTATTATTTTGTCATGTTACACTCTGTATACTCTTAGCCCTGATTCATGCTGCACGTCTGAGTCTTTGCGACCCTACAACATAACCTACGTATGTGGTCAGCAACATTGCTGGCAGTTATGCGTGTGCAGGTCCATTATGGGTTAATTACCGTTAATTATCAAGCAGGAAATCTACGCCTTAACCTGCCCTGCACCTCTCGAGAAATATCAAGTAACATCCGTTATGTCCCTACCAATCACGGAGCATGACTAGCATGGGATGGTAAGGAAATGCTCCACGGGTTTAATTAGCACCGTACTGGACCCTGAAAAATCCTTGAGTTCGGGATTATGCAGGTATCTTAAAGCACTCTGCAGGGTTCTGCAGCACAAGAACATTTGGGTTTGTATCAGTTTCAGGGTCATTACACTCTTGGTTTTTACACAAGCTGGGTTTTAAAGCCCAAAGCAAGACTTTCTAGACATCCAGACATCCAGAGTTATGTGTGCGAATGCACATGTCAGAATCGGTCAGATTCATGTGTCATGCATCGTGCATGCTCTCGCCCCACGGTCTAGACAACCTCATGTTGTGCTCTTCATGTGAAAAAGAGAACCTTGTTGTAATGTATGTGCCTGATTTCTTGACATGTTATGGAGTCCTTGTGTGAAAGTGGCTATTCAAGGACTAGAAAGGAAACTGAGTGCAGTCTGTTGAGCACTATAATCAGCTGCTTCTTCCGTGAGTTCTGATGATGAACAACAATGCCATTTTCTTGGGCTGCAGCTGACAATAGTAGTGCTTGTTCTGCTCTGTAACCTCAGTGAGCCAATCATAGTGGCAATACGGACCACTTCACTGCCTGCTGCAGGTGTGGTTAGAGTCACCAGCACAGCAGAGTGGAAAAAACTTATTATTGCAACTTGGTCAAAGAGACAGCTGGTTGTGAAAAAACACAATGGGCTATGTGCTTAACAGCGACTGAATCTTAGTCTTGGATTCACTAGTAAAACGATCGCAGATGGCGTCTTTCTCTCACAGGAATAAAGATATTAAAAAAGTCTTAAATATACTTGGAAAGTATTGCAAGATCACGCGTGCACATTGTGAATTAAACTGGCTGTCACCGGTGGTAGATGGCAAATTTTGGTGTAATAATATTTTAGCGCAGTGATCTAGCAAGAGAAAACAAATCAGTTCAGTATCAGTGATGGGGCGGCGTGCGCGCCTGCTCGCTAATTGCAGTGATAGCGAAGAGTCTGAAAATTAGCACATACAACCATTTGAGCCATCTTTGTCAAAACTCATGGTTCAAAATTTATTTTAGTTATTTCTGGTTACAATTAAGAACGTCTGGTCTTTGAACTAACCCGTCATGTTGGTCAGGCGGGTTGGACCCAAAATCCAGAGGCGGCAGTTCTTGTAAAACAAAGTTTATTAAAGAAACAGGTTAAAGTAAAACAGGCAGGAGTATACTGGTGGGAGTGTAGAATGTCTGTCTGGCAAACACGGAGAATCAGGGGAGAAGAAAAACAGCATCAGGCAGGAGTAAAATAACAGTATGGTGGTTGTGAGTTAAGGGGACATGAATGTGCTTACGCAGAGAGGCACAGGGGTCAAACTGGTCGGGGTCGTGGCTGGCGGGGAGTTTGCAGGGTCTGAAGGCAGGGGTGAGTGTGGGCTCCTATGATCCGTGGGGCTGGCAGGTGGAAGTGGGAGAGAAAGCTGGCTCCGTGGTGAGGCTGAGCTAATTTGTAAATCCGAGAATATGATGCAGCAAAATGGAGTAGACTGGTGAAGCAGGAGAGGACAGGATTACAGGCAGGCAAACGAGATCAGTGCATGAAAGACTAGTCGGTTTGGTTACCAACACGGAGGCTGAACAATCTGGCAGTAAGTCTGCGTCTCAGACTTGACTGATAACCAGCCACAGGTGTACACCTTGGCACAGCCACGAAGGTGGGAACACAACCGCCCGCCCACCGGTTCACCTGGAAACAGACAGACACACCCACATACCACATAGCCCATGATGTGACCTCGTAGCAAATCATTAAAACTATAGCCAACTAATAAGCATCATTTTCAGTGTTGGTGACCCAAAATTTGACAACAGTTAGCTTGGAAGTATTTTGGCTATAGACCAGCTTTTTCCCAAACCATGTTGTTTTTGGTTTCAGATTCAAACATCACATTTGGTCATTTTCTATGGGGACGTGTGTAAATATTTCTGTCTTTAACTTTTTGAACCTACACAGTTTATTGTGTCTGAACCTTGATAAAGTTGTCATCATTAACTCTGTTATAGCAGCAGTTCTTTGTCTTCAGAAAGTTCTCCAAAGCAATTAGCTGAGAACAAACATACTTTGTTGGAGACCTTGACTCTTTAAGACTTGTACATGTAATTGCTTGATTGGTGTGACTGTGTAAATGCTTGCTGTACTAAGCTCAACCCTGAATAATTATAATATATATAAATAGAATGATTTGGTGTGGTGAGTCTGACTGCTGAATCACACTTTCACATTTCCTGCTGTTCTCATGTACAGATGCAGAAAAGCTCTCGTTCTTATTGACTGTAGAACTTGCCTCACTTGATAATCCTGATTAGGGTCAAAGACACACACTTGTGGAGGCGCAGTTGTTTCTAGACCATGCTGGGGGGTCATGAATGCCAGTCTTGCATGGACAAAGAGAAAACAGATTCTAGAGGATGCTTCCATATCCCAGCTTCATGCAGCATATTGCAACTTTTGTAGACATTACCCCACTAAACTCCAGGTGAAAACACATATATCACAATCACTTGGGTTGGACAATAAACTCTAAAATAAATCCATGTGTGAGTGGACACTTTTTGCCCTCTTCTGGACAATTCCCAGCCCTGATTCTTTCAGATCTTGGGTGAAAATGGCTCTACAGTCATAAGTGAGAAGGTCCACTGATTTGGTCAACAAGAAGGGAAATTCGTTGCAGTCTGTTTACCTTGAAACCCTAACAATGAAGTGTTTGAAATGCCTGTGAGGGTCCTTGATTCATATAAAAAGCTTACCTAAAAAAACAAACAAAAAAAAAAAAAGCTCAAGACATCATGTTTATATGTGATGGTTACTTACAGTCACTAACGGCACTTAATACTGCATTCTTTCTAAAGGCCAGCAGTATTTTATTAAATAGAACATTGAATAGAAAATGATGCTCACTTTGTGAATTATTGTTAAAGAGGGTGAATAGGAGCAAGGTCTCTTTTAGGGCAGGGGTACCTTACAGGCAGGGGTGAAAGTAAGCCGGTACGGTCCGGTACTGCGTACCACTAAAAGATTCTGCGCCGGTACGCAGTACCGGCAAAAGTTGGAGCGGCTGTCTGCTGTAAAGCCGTCATTCAGAACCGGTCACAGCTGCACTTTGGGTCAGAATAAATCCGCTAGCAATAAGCAGTCTAAAACACAACATAATCAGTTAATAAATTGCTTTTTTTTTCTCATTTCAAATTGTTTCTGAACGGTTCGTGCTATGCTGGCGCCTCAAATCTTTAGCTTCTCTCCCCTCAGAGATCGATGACAGCCACAAAAAAATGCACTGCATCCGTTCTGCTTACGGGACGGATGCAGTGCATTTTCTTTGGCAGGCTAGACCCTCCTATTTTGATTGACACCTCGTTCGGCCAATCATGTAATTGGCTGCACCAAAATCAACCAAAATTCTACGTGACACCCCCCTGGTTATTATTGGCTCTGGAAAACCCGCTTCTTAATATGATTGGCCGAATGAGGTGTCATTCAAAATGGGAGGGTCTAGCCTTTCATATAAAATGCACTACATCCCAGAGGACAGGACACTGCCAGTTTCCAGAGCCAGAAATAACCAGAGGGTGAAGTTCTTCTTAGGTTTTTGGTTCGGCCAGTTAACAGGTTAAAACGTTCACCGCTAAGGTTTAATGTCGGTTTGCTTGTTACAAACTATCTAAATCAAAAGCAAATAGAGATGAACTAATTGTGTTTCATGTCATTCTGCTCAATTTCCACAACAGAGCACAGCTCAAAAACACTGCTTATGACCAGAGATTTCATTTACGCTACATGAGAGCGCATTCACCTCCAAAACACAGTGGTCGCCAAGAGGATTGAGGTTTGCAAAAGTTTGGTGGTTATTTCTGTCCAGAAGTTTTGTATTGGTGGACAGAGCCAGAATGCGTGGAGGTGGTCATCAGTTGTGTTAGTGTGCATTGTGTGCAAACATCTCAGTTCCTTATCAACAAAAATATATTCCACATTGTCAACTTCTAATTTCTGCCTTATCCAGGCAGGATATATGAATGAATGAATGAATGAATGAAGTTTTATTGCCATGTGGGTGAACAAGTTCACACATTGGAAATTGCAGCTACAGAACACCATCCAAGAATACACAAACACAACACACATAGGGGGATATGTGTCCTCGGGTCATGCAGCCGACTTGCAGCGCTACCTTTGGCAGGAGGAGAAAACAACACATCATGGGGAAGTTAGGTTAAAAAAAAAAGTCATCTGGTACAGTGCTCAAAAGGAGCACTATACCAGGGTCCAAAAAAAAAACCACCTCAGCAAAGCAATTGCACATGTAAAGCAAGGACAGCGGCGGTAGGTGAGGTCAGGTCAGGAGGGGATGCAGACGGAGATGAGAGGTGGGGGCATTGTGGAGCCAGATGCCAGGATCCAGCCAAAACAGTTCGCTGATAGTGGTGGAATTTCATCAGTGGTCGTGATACACCAGACCCAGCTTCACAAATCACAACGCGGAGTGGGGAAAAGAGCAGCCGCACACAGAGCCCTGGAGAGAGATATGGTTGCCAACCCAAGGCCGGCAGGGGAGCCGAATTCCTGATAACAAATGTTGTTTTGGAACAGGCTGCTTGTTTTTCCAACAGCCTTCAGTCTTACTGGGAAACCATTCGAAAATCCAATATTCCAAATTCGTTGATTGCCGTCCTCACTGTGCAGAACCGAACTATATCTCCTGATCTAACCCCTCTCGCCTGCGAGCTCGCTAATCTTGCTGCTCAGGTCCACCAGGCTTTGAGTCTGAGTTTGTACGGCTCTGCTCAGCCCTTCCACCTGGATCGGCAGCCTCTGCAGATGTCGAACCGCCGTCCAGATTTTCTTAATTTGCCAGTAAAGCAGGTATCCACCGAGCCCAAACAGAGAAGATACCACTACCAAAAGCCGAATATATATGCGTCTTCCACGTCTTCAACTCCAAGGGCTGAGAAGCACACCGGTCTCCACGAGCTCCAAGAGTCGATGACGTATCCAACCGGGTCTGTTCCACTCGGACACGCAGGCTCCCCTGTCCCGGGTCTCATAGTGGAAAAAATTCGATCAATGATGGAGAATGCCCAGTTTGCCAGATCCATGTTTCAATCTTGTTCTTATTCGGACAGTGTGTAAAAGACGCTCTCACAGCAAGCAGCAAGCGGAGAGATGGGGAGGGCAGGGAGAGAGAGATAGTGCGACCGTCTCCGACAAGAGCAGTTAATGTCGATTAATTAATTACGGGGAAAATAACGAATTAAAAATTTTAATGCGTTTTAATCGCACTTTGCACCATGGAACGTTTCTCAGTGCACGAGTTCCAGGCATACAGATTATATCGATGCACGATGTCAAAAATTCAGGGGCCGCATCCTTCGAAGGACCCGGCCCACGTAGACCTTCGCAGCCCACGAAGACCGCAAAGGCCGGAAGCGAGCAGCTAGCCTTCATATCAGCGTCACCCGCCTTCGGCTCTGCATGTCGCCTAGCAACCATGAGTGCGAAGCACAGCTGTGTAAAAGCAGCTGGTTAAACGGAGAATGAACTTTTTCTCCTTTTTGTGGTTTAATTTTAACTCTTTAATTCAAAATAAGCTGTTAAAACAAGCATAACACATTTCAGCATCAAGAAATACAGCTGAGCGAATGATTAATTTCCAACTATATTAAGTGAGACATTAATGTTGAATAAAACTATCCAGTTATGATGCTTAACTTTAATTTCAGGAGTTTGCTTATCACAGGAGCACTTCCGCCCTTTGTTGGTCTGTGTAGTAGACTGGTGGGAAAATAAGCAAAATTTATTCTTAAGTTTAAGCTTATGTATATTGATTCATTCATCAACCAAACTTAAATTAATATTTATCATGTTAAATATTCAAATGCGATTAAAATGTGATTAATTTTGATTAATTAATTACAAAGCTCCTAATTCATTAGATACATTTTTTTAATCGAGTCCCACCCCTAATATATATATATATATATATATATATATATATATATATATATATATATATATGTGTGTGTGTGTGTGTGTGTGTGTGTTTTTGTCATAGTAGCGGCAAGAATTGAAAACTACTTTCACCCCTGCTTACAGGTGACATCATATGAGCTACTGTAGGTCTATGTCAGATCTGCCCAGGCTTGTCTGGTTTTAGAAGACCAAGAGGACTACAGTAAAAAAAAAAAAAAAAGAGGGAGGGGGGGCACAGTGGTGACATTCATTCTTCATATACAGTCTATGATTTTGACTCTGTGAAAGATTTTCAGCTTGCTGCCACTTAAAGTTAAACAGGTTATACAGTACAGAAAGTAATATTACTGCTTGACTGAATATGAGCTCCTCTTCTCGCAGTAGATATCTGATGTCTTGTAGGGATTTAAGTACCAGCATTAACATCATATTTATGCACTCGATAAATCTGAATGTTGCTACATCATGATGTTGTCTGCCTTTGCATCTCTTACTAACACGCTTGGCCGACACGTCTCCGTCTGCACGCATTTCGACTTGCATTTAGTCCGCACGCACACACACGCGCGCACACACACACAGAACTCACCCACACACTCTCAAAAACACAGAGATTCTTTGATGTGAAATGTGACCCAGTACAATGAAATGGAAAAAGGCCTTTAGAGAGAAGTGTAGATGAGGAGCGTATCCTCCACTGTCACCATTTTGTCGATTTGCCACACTCTACTGCTACAGCAGCTCCTTCTCTCTCTTTGCTTTGCGTCCCTCCTCCACCCTCTGTCTCTCTTTCTCTCCCGTCTTCCATTAAAAATTGATTCTGGCCTGGCTGTGATGAGATACACTGCTGGTTTCTGTGGCTACAGCGTGTCAGAAACTCCCACTCAGCCCGTCAGAGGACAGCGGTGACCTGTGTGCCAGGAAGTTAGTTTTGGTCTTTTTCTGTTATCTGCCTCGTTTCATCTTTTGCCACCAACTTGCATTTAAACTTTTTACTCAGAGGATGGAACCATTCAGGTGGCTGAGCAAACATCCTACTCACAAGTAGTGTACATCCCTGCTTCAGCATTCCTGAGGTGTTTTCAGGGATCCAGTAGGACAAATGTGAAGTGAGGAGATGAAGAGGTATCCACATTGTTAGCTTTTTTAATATTTATTTTTAATAATTATAATGTGAAATGTGCTTTGAGTTTTAGAATTATGCCGCACATTGTAAAGGGTGTTTTCCACAAGTACGTATGAACTTGTTCAAATGACAGTTGTGTATCTCTATAATACTGGAAGCTAGGCTTCGGTGGCATTTGTCTTTTACCTTTGTGCCTTCCTGATATTTTACCATGGGGTGGTATATGTTGTTGTTCTGTGTTTAAACCAAAGAAAATTGTCAAAGCTTAGAGAGAAGCATTTCTGTAGCTACGGCTGTGAGGGATTAAACCCTAAGGGACTACCATTACACCATAGCACAAGATGAAGATATAAATAGGATTATTTAAAGAATATAATCAGATATGCTCAGAATGCACATGGAGGTAAAATGAAAGTGGAATAATTAACAAAATATAGTCATAATAAAATATACAGTAAAATGTGACAAATATTTACACTAAAATACAATATATATACAGACAGGGTTTTTTTTTTTTTTATATGTGTGTGTGTGTGTGTGTGTGTGTGTGTGTGTGTGTGTGTGGTGGGGTAATCCATCAGGTGTCCTGATTCGGGGCCTGAATAGCCTGCAGAAAGAAGCTCCTCCTCGGCCTCTCAGTGTTGGCCTTCATGCTTCCCTGACCTCAACAGAGAGAAGAGTCCATAGTTGGGATGGCTGGGGTCTTACACGGTCTTTCTGGCTTTGGTCTGGCACCGCCTGTAGTAAATGGTCTGCAGGTCAGGAAGTTCAGTCGGAACGATGTGTTCTGCTGAATGCACCATTCTATGAAGAGCTTGTCTGTCCTGCTTGGTGCTGTTCCTAAACCTGACTACGATGTTCCCCATGAGGATGCTTTCCATTGTGCAGGTGTAGAAGCTCCTCTGTCCCTTGGAGGGCAGTCTGAAGTCTCTTAGATGTCTGAGGTGGTAGAGACGCTGGAGAGCCTTCTTTGCTGCGGAGCTGCTGTGGCAAGACCACAACAGGTCCAGGATTAACCGACTAAACATTTAAAGTCGGTTACCCTCGGCATCTCGGTATCCACCACCACTACCTGATAGCTTCCCTCCCCCTCTGCTAATGGGTATGATGGACGTCATAAACAAGCAAGGTTAGAAGTGAAGTGTCTTGTCAAATCATCTTGATCCACCAGTATTTTGATCTAAAAAAAACGAGCAGGTGTATCAGAATGAACTGACACGTCTATAACTTCTAAACCAAAAGCAATGCCTGACCACATTTCATAAAAACATGTGAAGTTTAACTTACATGGAAGGAAGTCTGCTGGTGCTAGTACTGCTACTCTTACCATTTTCTTTCTCTTAGATTAGTTGAAATTCATATTTCTGTTCATTTGATAAGGAAATGAGTTGGTAGGAACACTCATGCTGTCTTACATAAATTATTGCTGGAGCACCCAATGCCATGAGCAGGCTGAAATGAGATCCAGATTGAAGTGTAGTTACAGGTTTATTGAAGCAAAGAATCTACTGGACTAAACTTGAAATACTCCAGTTCAAACGCACTTTGTTTCCTTCTAGCAGCAGTCCTGCTTCACAGCTCACTGAGCTGCTGCTTCTGTTCAGTGCACTAAAGGATGTGATCAAAGTAGAGCATTTCTTTATTAGTTTAACAATTTTTTTCCCCCAAATACTCTGATATAAAGTTTCTGACCTCAAAGGGCCCTGAGATGGCATGTTTGGCACTATACTAATAACATTCATTTACATTAAAATTTGGATATTTTAAAAATGATGTTATCCCAGTAAATCATTATTTTACCAATGCTGCATGAGAATTTATTTTGAATGTAAAGAGTTAACTGATTATTAAAACATTCCAGGTTTTCTGAGAGTTTTTCTTGAATATATTGCAAATATTGAGCCTACTAGATCTTTCTCGTAAAACGGAAAATTGAAGTCTTTAAAAAAATAGCTTTTTATTATTATTATTATTATTTTTTCCTTGTTATCTATTATCCTCAGTACTCCATCTCTTACCTCCTTTCTCCTGTTCCCCTCTGTTCTCCTTCATTTGTCTCACCTGTTGTCATCGATCAGCAACAACATTAAAATTACTGACAGGTGAAGTGAATAACATTGATCATTTTGTTCCAGTTCAGCGTTCTGCTGGCGTTCATTCTGACACGTTCACCTAAACGTTGGTGCAGATCAAACACATGGAAAGCCGATGACTCAGCAGGACAGTGTGCCAAAGAATTGACCTTGCCTCCAAACTCCAAACTCTGGATCCCAATCTAATCAAGTATTTGGGTATAACTCTGGATCAAGTCTGAGCCACACAGCCCCCATGCTGCAAGCCACTGGACACAAAGGAGCGGCTGCCCGTAATCAAGTGCCAGACACCACGGGACACCCCAGATGTCTCATGTCGATGTCCAGATAGGTCAAACCTGGTTTAGTTGCACAAGGGGGACCAACACAAATAGTCCTCTGGTTTTAATGTTGTGACTGATTGATGTAAAAATGTATACTACAGTTTCCTTGAGCAGGCTGCCCTGGTGTATTTTGAATTTTATTTTTATTTTTCATCCATCCATCACAGTGGTGCAAACTATCAAAAAATCCCCTCTTGCTTTGAGTCACTACAAACTGGCCATTGTCTATAACAGCAGCTCCACAAAAAGTTGGGCTGTTATGTAAAATATAAACAAAAGCAGAAGGCAATGATTTGCAAATCTCATTATAGTGCTTTTCATTTCATAATGTGCCAGATATTTTTACTTTGTGGTCTAGACTGCAGCACCCAGATTCTTCTACTATGAAGTCATGCTGTTTTAATAGTTGTATCATTGTCTTGTTGAAAAAAGACATCATCTGGATGGTTGCTCAGAAACCTCTGTATACCTTTCAGCATAGATCAGGGGTGTCAAACTCAATCACAGGATGGGCCAAAACTGAAGACACAGCCTGAGTTGCCAAACAGGATTGAAAATAATAATTTTAATCAGAAATATAAATTTGAATGCCAGAAGACATCAACGTTTTTCGCAACACAATAAAAATAATATATAAAATTATATTTTTCTTCAAAAATAACATCACGAAAAATGAATATTTAAAGTTGATAAAAATATGTTACTTTTTCAGGTAAAAACTGAAAACAGTTGGAAAAATGCTGCGTAGTGGATAGCTGCACAGTGTGTCCAGTTTCTCAGCAAAAAGCGCAGGTGCAAACACAGAGGTATTCAAGTAAAAGTAAAAAAGTACAGGCTCTGAAATCTACTCAAAGTAATAAAGTAAAAGTAGCTCCTTGGAGGACGTTTCTACCTCTTTCTTACATCTTTCTCCATCTGAGTGAAGTTATCGCTCATTCTTTGCTCTCCCTTAAAATACAGCAGCTGTTCTTTTAGCTAGCAGACACACTGTGTGACAAACTGCAGACACTTTTTTTTTGTCCTTTACGTTTTCTGTCATTTATTTTCCTCACCATTCCGGCGTACAGCCTCTATGTGAAGCGCAACTTCCTCTGGCTCTTTCCAGTCTCTGAGCGAGCGTTGCAGGAGCCTCTCCCTCTACTGTGTGGGGTGTCTGTTCCCACCCTGTTGTTGCGACTTCCAAGATAAAGCCCGCTCGCAATCAGAAGCCGGCTCCCGCACTGACCGGAAATGCAAACGTTTCTCAGACGCATTAAACCTAAAGTAACGAGCTTGTTTTGAAAATGTAAGAAGTAGAAAGTACAGATACTTGTGTAAAAATGTAGTGAGTAAAAGTAAAAAGTAGTCAGAAAAATAAATACTCAAGTAAAGTACAGATACCTGAAAAATCTGCTTAAGTACAGTAACGAAGTATTTGAACTTCGTTACTGTCCACCACTGCTTTTCATGAACTTGACAGATTTCTTCGGGTAGCTCAGCGTGTCTGTGTGAAAAGGAACGTCACCAAATTGAGAAGCTATTTCTGGCGAAACTGCCAGTGATTTAAACCTTTGCCTCTTATAAAGCTCACTGTCTGTGTTATGGTTCTTATGACTTATCAGGACTTTGCTGCGTAGCATTTCCTGCTGTGATGCAGTGATGCACTGTCAGATCACCTGTGCAGGTCTCTACATCTTCCAACAAAAGCAGGTAAATCATGTTAGATGCTCGTGTTGTGTCTTGAGGACTTTGCTGCGCAGCGTTTCCTGCTGTGTGACGCAGTGATGCCCTGTCAGCTCACCTGTGCAGGTCTCCCTCTGCATCTTCTCCCACATCCGCTCTTTTCCCCGCACATGTCAGGTGAGGAAAAGAGACACACGGTTTACCTCCGGTGTCAGCGATCAGGTCCTTCGCCTCTCCTGTTTTGAAAAATCCATTGTCCACTTTTCATTTGGTCATTTTGGGGGTCAGGCAGCTTAAATTTCACTGTAAAAAGTGATGACTGCTCTTTTTATCCACTGATTGCTGATCAATGTGTCATTAGTGCACAGGTCTTGGCCTGCGCGGCAGCTGTTACAGTGCATTGTTGGATTTGTAGTATACGTGATGGGAGCGCAATTTACCCGCGGGTCCGTGAAGCAGGTCGGACTCAAAACTCTGGAATCTGTTGTGAAAAAGTTCACAAGTTTATTTACTGCACTGATTTTGCAGAACAGTACAAGGGTTTCCAGGTCTGAGGAATTCAGGTATCCAGAAACAGGAAATCCACAGCAGCTCCTCTTTCTCGCTTTACTCACTCCCTCTCTCAGGCATGCGTCTGGGTGTCTGTGCAGGAAAGGGAGATAGGTAAGTGCAAAAATCCTTTTCCAAATTAATTGTGCAGACAAGATACTCAGGAGCTGATAACAGTCCGGCAGCAACTGAAGATCCAAATTCTGCTTAAGAAGCCACAGCTCAAATGGAATGATGACCCAGAGGTGTGATTACAACCTCCAGGTATGTATTCAGAGACCCATAGGAAACCAGTTAAACACCAGGGTGGGGTTACTGCACACAGCCACACTCACACAGACAGCAGAGAGGAGACAAAGAAGGAAAAACCCAAACCCAGTCACAGCGGACTGGCAGTCCCTGACAAAGACTTGTAAATTCCATCTGACCCCAGAACAGTTTTCAGCTTTGCCTCAGTCACTCTCACCCTATGGCAGCTGGGATAAGCTCCAGCATAATTTTCCACCAGCTGTTTATTTTTAGTAGAACTTACTTTTCCAGCCTGTTGTTGCCCAACTTTTTTTGAGGTGTATTGCTGCCATCAAATTTAAAATGAGCTAATATTTTTCATGAAATAGTAAAATGTCTGTTTGTGCATTTGATATGCTTTCTGAACGATGAATGATATGTAAGACACCCCCCCCCCCCCCCCACACACACACACACACACCTGTTCAGTACAGAGAGGCGCCATCAAAATATTGTTTATGCTTTAATCCATGATTAGCAACTAAGAATAAACCTGTAATTGAACTGTATTTTGGAGGCTATGTGTGAATACAAAGCATTACAACATTAAGCTCATGCAGCCTTCAGTTTTTCAACAAAAACACTGATAACACAACAGCAGTTTTACGTGCAGTCTGTCTGCACAGGTGCGGCAAGTGCAAAGAGGCGGAGCTGTTATTGAGATGGTGAGCTCAGGTGGAGCCAAAGCAGCAGCGCTTTTTCCTGTAATCACCATTAAAACCTTTACTGGGAGGTCCTTCTGGAGGTCCTTCATCAACCACCTGATCAGCAGGTGAAGAAAAGAGAACTTTGTAGCTGCTCCATCCACCACTGTTTGTTCCACACAGAGAAAAACTGCAGCAAAGCTACAGAAGTTAAAATATGCAGATGAACTATTAAGACAAAAGTATTTCTTATCCGATTACTCAATTAATTGATAGAATAATCGATAGAATAATCAAAAGAATAATCAATAGAATACTATTGCAGTCCTTTTGCAGTCCTATTTTCCACAGAATCCCAGGTTTTTTGGAATTAGAGTTGTAGTTATATCCCAGGGGCAGGCTGGCCCGGTTGTTGTTGTGGCAGCTCTTGAGCTCATTCAGCTGTCTGTAGTGTCTCCTCCTGTGGTCAAATGTACTCCAAGGTGAACATCTTGAACTACAGCTGGTAATGAGAGACCTTTTGAGTTGGAGGAGCACTCTAACCGGGACCCGCTTTGAGTGGGAAACTAGAATGAGAAAAAACAGCAGCAATCTAGCTGCAAGATGGTGGAGCTGAAGTCCCCAATGGGATAAGGAACTTTGTGACAATAAATAAGCAATAATCGGCTACCCCTCCACTAAGTATGGTATCATTTTCTTTTAAAAACCAGTACCCTGGTAGCTCACATGGTAGAGCATACACCTGGGTTTTTGCCTGCCATGTATCATTCACCCTCTCCATCCTGTCTATAGTCTGCAGCAGACTGTCATGTCTATAAAAGAAAGACCCTCCTATAAAATAGAGGCTTAAAGTGCAAAAAAATAAATCAGCCTTGCTACTGCCACAAATGCAACATCATTCTGTGGGGAAAAAATGGTCTCTATATCTCTCCACACCTCCTCTGCTCTCCCCCTCCGTTTCATGCTATCCTCTGCTGCTCATTTCCACACAAAACATGCCGATGTTTGAACAAGAAAATAACTTAATGGCTTAATGGAATGCAGTGCAAAGGCAGAACACTGTTTAGTGAGTGAGAGTTGATGCAATCATGGACATTTTCTACCTCGCAAATCAATTTGCAGCATTCAGGTGGATGAGTCACTCATGTTTAATGAAAATGTCTGCTGATTCTGGTTGAGGGCCAAACCATTTCTGCCTCTTTACCAGTTCTCTCTCTCGTCTCATTTTCTCTTTAACCTTCCTCACCCCTCATTTACCTCCCGTCCGTCCTCCTCGCTCCACCCCTCTACATCCCCTCTCCAATCTCTAATCATAATCCTCCACTTGTCAGCTTCCTCAGATGATCGTCAGAGGTTTCTGTATCACAGTGTAAAGTGACATTCTGCCTTCTCCTTGTCTTTCATTCTGTCTTGTTCAGTTTCATTGTTCCTGTCATCACCATCAACCCACTCTGTCTCCCCCTGCCTCTCACCCCCACTTCCTCCTCCTTTCTTTCCCCCTGTCTGCTCTGTGTCACTTCCTGTCTGCCAAGGGAAGCAACGCCACAAGGCACCCACAGAGGTGAGCATCAAGCTAGTAAAAGACACTCGACACAGAGTGAAGGCTTGAAATAGAGGAGTGGGGATAAAGTAGTAAAGAGAAGATGAGAACAAAAGGTTGTAGGAAGCCACAAGGGAAGGAAAGAAATATGTGGCTGGATGGGAACAAGAGAGACAACTGTATAAAAAGAGAAAAGAGAGTTAAGGTTGGAAACAGACACCAGAGAAACAGGACAATGAAGGCTAGAGGTGGAAAAAGAAAATGGGACACTTAAGGGATACTGAATCACTAAAAGAATAAAAAATACTACATAACTTCATATGGAACTGAAATTTCAGAAGCCAAAAGTAAATTTAAAATCCAGACATTCATTATGGTTAGTAAAAAGAGTAGGCTATAGTTCTAATAATGGTAAATGAGGGGGTAAAGAGTATTACTAAATATTCAAATCTAACAAAAATCTAACAGACGCTCTAAAAACACCATAATACGATAAAATATTACAATTATAGTAAGCCTGCACTGTTTCCTGTATGGGTTAGGGTTAGGTCAAAGTAAAAGTATAATTCAACTAAATGTAAATATATATTTATTTTGCTTATCACAGTTTTCATAATTGAAATTTTAGAAATTGTTCAAATAACGCTTCTGGTTATCCTACTAGCATCCTACACAGATGATTATTCATAATCCAAAATTTCACCCCCAGAAACCTTTAGAAGCAGCAGAAGCTCAGAGAATGAAGAAGATGATGAAATGAGAGAGAAGATAATGAGGAAGGAGGGAGAGCAGCGGAGGCTAGTAGACAGAACTTCTTCTCTTATGACTTTGTCCCTAAGAAAGTAGGATGGGTGCAGAGAAGAAGAATAGTTGGGATAAAAAACACAAAGAGTGTAAAATAAAAAAATAAAAAAGAGGGAAGAAAGGGGAGGTGAGGGGACAAATGACGGATTTGGCTCAGTGACTAAGGACAGAGGTCTTTGAGGGGCGTGGGGTGTCCCTCGGTAGCATCTGCTTTGTGCAACAGTGCTCATATTACCCAGAGGGCCTCGGGGCTGAACGGAGTAACCAGAACGAGACTCCTCTGTTCTGTTCCATCTTTCATCGTCTATCCTCAGTTCACTCTGTGGCCTGGAAAGACTGGAAACATGTTCTCTGCTGCACTCTTCTTTAGTACAAAGACTCAAATCAGTTCATCGGTAATGTGTGCAGTGTGTGGATGTGTGCTCTGTAAGGAAAGCAAAAACTAAAGCAAACGAAGGTTAAACAAACCCAGATGACCTAATGGAGAGAGGGAAGAGGATGACTGCTGAGACCCAGATCAATCTACAGTTCATCATATACCTTTTTATACATTTCTATATCACAGTTGTATAATGTGAGCTGTCACAAAATCCCACTGTTAGGTACTAACTGCCCTTATATGTGATTTATAGTTCTGTCCATTTTCTTTTTTGCTTTCCTTCTGTTTTCTTTATGCTTCCTTTCTCCTGTCCTCTCCTGTGTAGTCCTCCTCTGCCAGATCCCTTCTTCTTCCTTGTTTCCTTTCCTGTCTTTCCTCTCCTTTTTTTCGTATCTTACCTCCTTTCTCCTCTCCATTTCCATTCTTCCCCTTTGCCTCCTCTCCTTGTTTGCTTCTTTTTCATCGTCATCTCCCCTACTGATTTCCTATGGTTGACTCCCCTCCACTCTCTCCACCTCTCTTCAGTTTCCCTCCTTTCCTCAGAGCAGAATTAAGACTCCAGAAGCCGGTACAAAATGCTGCCTGAGTATCATTTTTTTTTTCCCCCTCTCTCTGCTGTCATCCAAACAAGCTCTGCATCACATCAAAGTGCATATTTGGCAACAGTTACAAAACACACATTTGATATCCTCTGTTTGTATTACTACAGAGTTTGATCTCACATAATATCACAAAGTGCCATGACGTAACTGGCAGAGCAGAACAGTGGATGTGGTAATCCTGTCAGTGCTGTGTGGATGATTGTAATGTTGTCAAACTGTGACCGGGTTTGTCTTTGGGATGATAAAAGTATCGTATGCAAACCAGAGGAAGGAATTTCACACTGGCTGTCGGCCAAATGCTACTCTCTGTTTTGTGTGTGTGTGTGTGTGTGTGTGTGTGTGTGTGTGTGTGTGTGTGTGTGTATATATATATATTTTTTTTTTTCGTTATTTAAAAATTGTCTCCATTGTAGATTAATACTAAAGTCATCCAAACTATGAAGAAATACCTATGGAATTAATTAATAAACAATAAGGTGTTAAATAAACCAGAATATGTTTTATATTTTAGATTCTTTATAGTGGGCAGGTCTTGCTTAGATGACAGATTTGGCATTTTCTCAGTCAGCTTTATGAGGCAGTCACCTGGAATGGCTTTCAGTTAACATCTGTGCCTGTCAAGAGTTAATCTCTTGAATTCCTTCTTAATGAGTTGTATTGTGAAGAGGTAGAGTTGGTATACAGTGGATAACCCTATTTGAGTAGTGTTCTAATCCATATTATGGCAAGAACTACTCAACTAAGAAAAGAAAAACAATAGTCCTCCCTTACTTTAAGAAATGAAGGTCAGTCAATCTGAAAAATTTCAACTTTGAAAGTATCCTCAAGGATACTACTTGCAAAGACCATCAAACATTATGATGAAACTGGCTCTCATCAGGACCGCCGCAGGAAAAGAAGACCAAGAGTTCCCTCTGTTGCACAGTATAAGTTCATCAGAGTTACCAGCCTCAGAAACCGTAAGTTAACAGCACCCCAGATAAGCGCCCACCTAAATGCTTCACAGGGTTCAAGTAGCGCACACATCTCAACATCAGTTGTTCAGAGAAGACTGCGTGAATCTGGACTTTATGGTCGAACTGCTGCAAAGAAGCCACTTCAAAAATGAACATTAGACTAGTGGAAGTCTGTCCTTTGGTCTGATGAGTCGAAATGTGAGATTTTTGGTTTCAAACCGCATGTTTTTATAAGATGGAGAAAAGGTGAGCGGATGGTTCCTACATGTGTGGTTCCCACCATGAAGTATGGAGGAGGAAGTGTGATGTATGGGGGTGCTTTGCTGATAAGATGCTGTTGGTGATTTATTCAAAGTCCAAGGCACACCTAACCAACACGGCTACCACAGCATTCTGCAGTGACATGCCATCCCATCAGGTTTGTGCTTGGTGGGACCATCATTTGTTTTTCAACAGGACAATGACCCCAAACACACCTCCAGGTTATGTAAGGGCTATTAAGAGGGTGATGGAGTGTTGCGTCAGATGACCTGGCCTCCACAACCTCCTGATCTAAACCCAAATAAGATGGTTTGGGATCAGTTGGACTGCGGAGTGAAGGCAAAGCAGCCAACAAGTGCTCAGCACCTCTGGGAACTCCTTCAAGACTGTTGGAAAACCATTTCAGGTGATGACCTCATGAAGCTGATTGAGGGAATGCCAAGAGTGCAAAGCTGTGATCAAAGTAAAAGGTGCCGACTTTGAAGAATCTAAAGCATATTTTGGTTTGTTTACACTTTTAAGTTTACTACATGATTCCTTATGTGTTCCTTCATAGTCTGGATGACTTCAGTATTAATTTACAATGTTAAATGAGCCAAAGCCTAAATCACTAAATATCAAAACTCTAATATTCAAACAATAACTTATAACACTTCATGACATCTGTATAAAAAATGTGAAACATTTATTGGTTCTAACTTTTCAAACATAAATATTGGTCACACTTTAAGAATAAAATAAGTTCATGAGCACATTAATTAATCAGTTAACTGCAGGCAGTTTGATGGAAACTAGAGATTTGTTGTGTTATTAATCCAGGTGTGATTGTTGTGGAAATTTAGATGAGACCAGGTTTAGGAGATGCAGATGAATGTAAACTACAGAAATGTTCTTGAGCAAGGATCTGAATTAGCTCCAGTGGATCTGCCCACAGCTGACACAGCTCATTTTATTCCCCTTATAGAGGAAGGAGAAAACAATAAAACAAACAAACAATCCTGCTTATGTTATTTGTATGCAGCTTGTGCTAACAGATACAGGTAAGAGGGGAGCCAGGGTGGTAGTGGAGGATGTCTTAGTGAGAGTGCAGCGATCTTCCAATAAGCAGACAGATTTAGCTGGTTAAGGCTTTGCTCCTGTACAGATGCCTGCAGGCCTGGATTTGTGTTGAGTTGGGACACAAATAGAATGAACTCGCTGTCACGCTGGGCCTCGGGCTCCTTAAATCATGCTCTCCTGTCAGGTTAGGAGCCCAGAAGAAACAAGAACAATATCCCTGTAATATGACTTCCTTTAGGAGCGCTGATCTGATTACCATCACCTCTGATTCTGCCAGTTTATTTCTTACCAAGGAGCAACTACTGGTCTATTCAAGACAGATGCAAGACAACTGTTAGAAAAAAACTTAAAATGTGTCCCATAACACCATGTTTAAAAAAGGGTATTATTGTAGACTGTGGCTGACAACAATATGTTTGTCAGTAGTTCCTGCCATCTCCTCTCATAACCTGCACAGTATCTTGCAGGGTTTTTTTTTTTCTCTCTCAAATCTCCCTGCTACCTGCACACAACTGCACAATGTCTTTTAAGGAAGCAGCTACAGCTGGAGGGATCATTATCATCACCACAACAAAAGTCCTCCATTCAAATCCCAAGCTTGATCTTTCCAATAATTTAACCAAGTTGTTTCTGTGTCTAAATCTGCTAAGTGAAATAATATACTAATAGCTGATTTTTTTTTCTCATGATGGGAATGATGTAAGCTACTGTGTAGAGTCAACATGATTATTAAGATCTGTTCAAATAAACTAGGATTTGCTCTTTGCCGGTATGCTAGACAAGCGGATGAACCTTCCCTGCAGGTCTCCTCTACTGTAGGTATTGGTTGGACTGCTTTAGTACATTCTTCTGGAGTACAGCGGGGGACACGCAGGGGTCACCTACATTCTCTGCACTTGTTTCCATTTTAAAATTTCATCTTAAATTACGCTTGCATCTGCCAAGCTTCTGTGCTCCTGTTTCCTCTCACGCTTGACTTTGTAATGTGTGGTGAGGACACCAGCACGCAGTTGTGTTTTCTGCACAAAAAGCAGGTCAGCGGTGAAGTGAATGTTGTTGCTTTGATCCTTTCGCTGGTAGATTAGGACACTGTTGCGGCTGAGTCGGCCCTGGAGCTAAACAGGAGAGCCGTGACGTGTGTTAATCGTTCAGCAGCTCAATCAGTAAACAGTAACACCGCCTGTGCTGAAAGTAGACAAGCATCTGGCTGCTGCAGGAAATGGCAAAATAAAATGATAATGATTAATAAAAGGGCAAGCGTTTTAAATTCAGTGAATGGGGAACATTTCAACAACACGGATAACCAATGTATTTCAGTGATCTCAGTATTCATCACAGTGTAATGGAGGAGGAAAAACAGACCACCATATGGCATATTACGCTAAAATATGGGCTGCAAAGCAGTCTTAATGTCTCTGCTTCCTCCCTGAGGCCTTTACCAGTGTGGCCCTGTTTTGGAAACATGTTTTCAATTTAAATCTGACATACACCATTAGCTACCAAGAAAAACACCCGCTTTTGAGTTTTGAATCTTTTTCCCCTCCCCGTCAAACCTGAGGTGTCCTCCTCTGCTGGTAAAATTAAACCATAGAGTTTATTTCCCCGCGGATGCTCAAAGTCCCTCCTTGCCTGCACCTTGTGATTCTCTGAGCAGCAGCAGCAGCTTTTTCAGTCTGATGGTTTTATTCATGCTGCTTCTCTGACCTCGTGACCTCTGAGAGGGTCTGAAAAACCACCAGGACTAAACACCAATAGAGGCTTGGCTCTCCAGGAGGCTTGGCTGTGGGAAAATCCAGTAATGTGGAGGTAATTAGTGGACTCTTGTATTTTTTTTTTCCCATGTCCTGTTTTATCTCTTGATGCAACATTGTGTTTTTCCAGTTCAATTCATAGTTTAGTTATAATCACTGCCTAACAATGTTCCCACTGTTCTCAGCTGAAAGCTGCAGAGCAGAGCGCGTGATTGGCAGTAGGTTGGTGTGCATCAGCTCATCAGGAGAGCCCCCCGTCCTGGGTCTCTCTGGGTCCTCTGGTTTCCTCCCATAAGACCGTTTTTTGCTTGTTGGGTTAACTGGTGAGCTACACCATGGTTGTGACTGTGGGCTTGAATGGTGACCTGACCTTTGGCTTGTCCTGGGGGGGTAGGGGTAGGGGTACCCTGTCTTTCCCCCAGTGAGAGCTGAGATAATCTCCAGGTTTCCTGCAACACTGAATTTGATGAGCAGTTAAGAAAATGAATGCATGACACTCATGAATCTGCATTGCAAGGTTGGCCTTATATTTTATCCAAAGATTTCTAAAAAAAAAGTTTAATTTTTAAAAAAATCTTCATTTTAATTATTTCATTAATTTAACAAATTTATTAGACCACCTGTCATAACAACAAGGAAACAAATATTTTAGAAATCTAACTAAAAATCGTGTTGTTGTTATTTATTAGGCAAATAAATGTGCATCTGTTTTTATACCCACATTTAAGCCGGACTGGACTTCTGTGAGAAGTCATAATGTTAATAACATACATAACTGTAATTTATTTATTTAGACTGGTTAAGATGCAAAACATACACAACTGTAATTTTGCTTCTTAAATAATATAAATAAATAATAAATAAATAAATAATGTACTTTACCCTTTATTCTTTTTGTAAAACTAAATTAGAAAATCCACATATTACAACAATAGCTATATTTTAAAATTAAAAATATAATTTTGAGAGTTTGCACACGCTGGTGGAGGAACCATTACAGGAACACAGAAATGATTTTGGTAATTATCAATACTGCTTATTCAGGGCAGCTGTGGCATAAACCTTACATTGGGTGGTGGTCTAATAAATTTGTTAAGCACTGTACATCCGTTCTCATGCATAACAACTCTTCACACACTTGCACATTAATAAATCACAACCACTGTGACTTGACAGCCTCGTGTCTTTGCACGCTTCGTTCAGCGTGTTTTGGGAGACGTTGTTTCAGGACAAACATCGTGCCAAACTGTCTGACTTTGTTCTGGATGACGATCAGAAGAGTTCCAGCCTTTCAGGCGTAGCACAGGTTGTAAATATATTTTAACTCTGGGAATAATGTTCAGAGCTCTGACTCACTCTACTGAAGGAAGTTTGGTCAGGAACCAGTAACACTCCACTGACCACAGGACAGAAACAGAAGCACATTTGCTGCCATGACAGGGAGCTGCGAGCCACACTGTGATGATGCTTTACCTGTACAGCATGTGCAGTCTACACAGAAATGTCTATTTTACTATAAAACACGAATGTTTGAGGGTGACTTCCCTAACGTCTATTACACTGACAGCTTTTTACCAGGACATAATGAGCATCGAGGTCAGCTGTTTGACCTCGATGCTCATTATGTCCCAGTGAAACGCTGAGCACAGTGTGTTTACTGCTAACTTACAACTTAATTGAGTGCATTTTAACTGCACAGTAACAATAAGAGTGTGACACTTGTTATTGTGGGATAACAGAAGGGAAAAATCACGCGTGTTTTATTTTATTGCTCTGGGTTCCTGCCGTGCTGGCTGAAGTTCAGTTTAGCTTCATTTTGAAAAAGTTCAGACACTCTGAGCTTCTTTCACTCTAAATTCATTGTTGAATTCTCAGCAAAGAGTTTGCTGATAACACGAGATGAAAATATGACACCCATGTTTGAAATTCAAGCCAGGACTATTATTATTTTTATTATTATTTATGGCAATACTGACAATACAGTTTTCTATCTTTTTCTCAGAGACTTCTTCAGTCATTATAACTGAAAACATCTTCATAGTTTTCACTTCACCTTGACCGTGAATGCACCATAAGCCCACGCAGACAGACATAATTTATAACTGAGGGAGTGTCCAAAGCCAGTCCATTTATCATCATTTCTTCAAAAAGGTAGAAATCAACTTTACTTTATTCTGAAAACTGCAAAATGTTTTGCCTACACACTAAGAAATAGAGGGACGAGAATGGACCTAAAAAGGTACGAAGGCTTTGTCGCTCCAGCTGTACCCTAGTGGAGTAAAACATTGTACCTCTAAATGTAGGAACAATTTTGTACCTTATTGTCTGTACCTTTAAAAGAACATTTCTGTACCTCTGGTGACAAATATGTGCCTTTATGTACAGGTACAAAACTGTACCCATTACAAAGGTACAAATTATGTACCCAATGAGGTACAGCTGGAGCGACATGGCTAATGGTACCTTTGAGAGACAAAAACAAACCCTTAGATTCACAAAAATATTCTTTATTTATCAAAATGTATAATTTAAAATCAGTTCATTCAGTTTAAAACAAGAACTGAATAAAAGACAGAAGAATGTAATGTTGAAAACAAAGTATATACTGAAGGCTGTTATAAAGGCTTCACCTAGGCCCGTGCAGTGGCATACATCTACTCTACTTTCACCAGACTGGGCCCGGCACTGGTCATCACCGTCTTCCACTTATTATCTATAAGTTGAATGGTTGGATAGGGTGTAACAGCATCTTTCTATATAAATTACAAAAATAAATAAATAAATAACCAAGCAGCAAAAGACATTGTTCCAATTAATTTATGTAAAATAATTTAAAGACCTTAGTGTTAAGTTACAAGTTTAAAATATTAAGTAATACAACTTTAAATATGTTAAATGGTGATCAAAATATCAATATAGTAAAAATAATTCCTTACTCGAGTAATTTTTCCTTTCCTCTTCACTTATTTGAACACGATCTTACTACAGTTCAGATGCCTACCTGTCCCAAAGTGGTGTAGTGTTCAATCTTTTCTCTGAAGATGGATGGCAGAAGGATGAGTCCAGCCCTTCAGTCGATTACTCAAATGCAAAAAAAGAAAAAGAAAAAAAAGATCATACAGAGTGTAACTACAGCAGATCTACTTTCACATTTATTAGCAAGATGACTGTGACTACCTGGTAGATCTTCAGCCAGGGCATCTTTTCTTGTGTCATAGTACTGTTCTGCCAGCACAGACTTTCCCTGTGCAAGCTTAAGTACATTTGGCAAGACACCAGCAAAGTCATCTTTGAAACAATGACAGACGGCAGATGTTGAAGGGTGAATTCTGTCAACCTCATCAATACACTGTAGAATACACAAACACATTATCAATTATTATTGTTAAAGGCAACAAGTAATTCAAATCTAACCAAAATAACAAAAGCTAGAAATGCAGCTTCTAGTTCAAGTGAATTTGGCTGAGTTTTTTTTTTTTTAGGATAGATGGTGTAGCTGAGCTGAAGGGAGCTTTAAAGGAGACCGCACAGCCCCAAACAAAGTACTTAAACAAAAACAGATGGAATTACTTAGCTCTTGTGACAGTACTTCACTAAAATACTAATATTCTGAAATTGCAGAGAAGTTGGGTAATGCCCTGTGCACATAACATGCTAGGTACTGTTAGCATGTTAGTCTTAAATTTTAAATGAATGGAGACTGAGTTAGACCATGAACATGAATAGGTCAGATTACTTACCACTGAATCTTCTTGCCTCGTCTTCATTCATTTTTATTCCAGCTTTAGATATTTTTTGAATAAGTTCTTCAGTGGACAGGCTGCATAAAACCGGATAGTCTGCCATTTTACATTTCTGGTGCCTTTTTTTGTCGTCTGGGAGGAAACACCCCACCCAACACTGACTTCTACTGGTACACTTTTGTACCATTTGCTCTGACAAGTGATTTTGTACCTCTGATGGTCCACAGTAAATCACCCCAAGGGTCCATCTCTGTACTTAGAGGGAACTTTCCTGATAAAAGTACCTTTTGGGTACAAAAATTTACCTTTATTTTTTTGTGTGTATACTCTGCAAAGTGGAGCTGGGACTGTGCATGTCTCAGACCTGATCCTGCCAGGGCTCTTAATAACACGGTGTTAGTAGGTAACAGAGCACTCATAATTCCTTTTGAATATAATGTGTTAATAAGTCTATATTTGTTTAACCAACTGTCTGTCATTGGTAAACCTCTACTAAGCTTTTTTTTTTTTTTTTTTTTACTTTGTTACAGTTAACACATAATTTCTTATGTGCACTTAATTATTAACACTGAATTATGGACTTATTAAGATCCAGATGTGGCCTCAGTAAACTGCTGATCTGAATGGTATGCTGGCTGAGCAGGTCTTGTTTTTTTGGCTAGTTGAGGGATTTAATGTGGCCTGAACTGTTTGTGAGAATTGTTTTCAGTTGCATCCACAAACTGTACATGTCCTTGATGTGCATTATCAATTCAATGTGGCCCCTCGTGAAACTCGGTTTGACACCCATGATATAAACTAATTAACACTTAGCTACGGTTGACTAACATTTATCACAGGGCCCTTAATAAAAAGTATTCCTCAACTTCTCTTTTTAAATAACTGTTTTGGCTGTGAGGCTTTCCTCTCTATTGCTTCAGAGTAAAACCGACTATTTGAATTTGAAAGCATGTGCTGTTAACACAGTACCCATTAGAGATGGTTTCTCTCCCCTGCACTGTTTTGATTTGCACCTTTACTTTGATATTCGAGGTGTTTGGCCTGTCTGCTTTCGTGTGCCCCTGTTTGTGGTCCCTGACTTCTCCTCAGTGGTTCTCAGCCAGTCGAGTGTGCATTTTGGAGCCGCAATCAGATTAAGGCTGAGCATCTCCTTCTGATCGCTGCTCTCTGCTCTGCACCGCCAACTCAATCTGATCTGGCCACAGCCTCAGGCCACCTCTCAGATCACGCACACACACACACACACACACACACACAGTCACATATAGAATGGAGGTTCACTCACACACGGCACAAACACACAGATCCTCCACAAATACATTCATACATACTCACAGTTTCCTTTTTTGAGTCCTTTGAATCATTCATGAAGAAGAGATGGCAGAAACAGAATCAATCTGGCACACACACACACACACACACACACACACACACACACACACATACGCAAACACAAAGATGCACGCACACAGACTCGTGCATGCATGGGTGCTTTCAAAACACACCTAAGGCATGTGCTGCATTCCCTGAGTCACACACACACACAAGCACGAACACAAAAAAGGTACTCAGGCCAACCAACAAAGACACACAACACTCACCATCTCCCACTCTCTCCCTCTCTCTCTCTCTCACACGCACACACACACACACACACACACACTACACTCACTTTAACCCCTTAACTGGCAGCAAAAAAATCACCTGACAAAAACTACATGTAGCGCTCCCCGTAAATAGAAATATTAATAGGGGTAGGGCTTTTGGGTTCTTATGCTATATTCACTATGTTTTAACCCTGATTAAGTCAGTGTCAATTTAAGCCTTGGATTTGGGTTACACAGTACCAATAAAACATTTCGAAACACACTTTTTAAAACTCACCTTTAAGGGTTTCTGTCTCTCCAAGAGTTTTAATCAAAAAACCTGTAAACACACTTTTCAGATGAAATGGTTTCTATTTATCTATAAGCTATAAACAAACTCACGGCACTCAAGTTTTAAGAAACAATATGAACAGATTTACTTAAAACTATTAGTTTTGATCAAAAGATAGAAAAAACAAATACAATTACATTAAACGGTCTTCAACATTTAACTGACTCGAACCCCTTTGTATAAAGTCACAACCAATATCATATGTGGGCCCACATACACACACACACACACCTAAAGCCGGCAAACTCAAAATTACTTAAAACCAAATAAAACGTTGCAGGCCTGGTTCGTGGCTAGTGTACGTGGAGGCCCAAAACACAATGGCCGTTTCACTCGTTAATGAGCCAAAATAAATGGGTGGTACCTTAGTATTTTGGATGCTGGTCTGTAATCCAACAGTCAGGTAATTGCTCTGAAGCAGATCCTTCTCACCTCACCGGCACAGCAGAGTCCACTGTCTCCTCGCTCACCTCGCTTCCAGAACAGGTACAGATGAGGCTCTGTCAATCCTCGAGCAGGGTATTTACTCCGTTCCCGGGCTGAAAACAGTCTTTCCCCTCTCGCACAGTTCAACTGGGTTAGTCCAACTATACGCAAACAGTCTGTACACTTGTAGTGTGCTGACTCAATGCTATCAAGCTCGTTAGCTTAGCCGTAGCACACGCGCTAACGCTCGGGCTAACATTAGCATACGGGCCACAGTCATACACAGTCTTTGACAGAAGAATTGGCCATCCCTCTCGTCCTCGCAACAGGAAGAACTTGTGCTCTAACGACAGATTGTCGAGCAGACAGTCCCACAAGAAACACAAGAATCCCCGCTTCTGTGTACTTAGCCTTAAAACTCGCTTCCGTCCTGTTCCGACACACTCGTTCTTAGCTCCTCTCCTTCTCTCTCCCTCTCTTACTCTTGACACTCCCTCTGCCCTCTCTTACTCACGCATTAACCCCATAAATGCTGGTTCAAACAGTTCTTTGTCACACTTCACATTTTTAAAAGATAACCAAACAAACAAATTACAGTATTAAATGTATTTAAACCTTTCATTACATAAATAACAGTTTTTAACTGAAACATTTAATATTAACTGGATTTGAACAATCGCTTTTAAACCAAACCAAACACATTTTCTAACCGGGTTACACCCTCCCCCATCTAAATGGTTTTGATGTCCTCATCAAACAAAATGTACTCAACTTTTAAAATAAGCTCGAGGTAAAGGGTGCATTAGCTACATTCAATTAGCTCTGGCCAATCTTAATGATAACACCTCTATGCACTATGGTGATCGGCTTGTCTTTTGACATACCAGGCTCATCATAAGTTAATCTGATGACTGGTTTCACTGTTCTTTTTGGACGAGCTACAGGTTTGCTAACCATTTCTGGGCTAGAAATTTGAGCTTCACTGTGGCAAGGGTTATCAGACTCTGGGTCTCTTTCTTCCTCAGGAACTGAATCTTGATCGCCATCTTCATCCATGCTGTGGGTTTCCTCCTCCCAGCTGTCATCCTGGATGGGGTCAGATGGTCTCGCAGTTTCTCTTTCCTTTTGCAGGATTTCTCTCAGGAGAGTACTGTAATGTTTCTCAGGACCATAATACTCCACATCTGAAGAGGAATCTTCACTCTCCTGCAACTTTTGAAGAATTTCCTGAGCTTCAGGCGAGGCTTTCTTTGATCTCCTGTGTGTCTTAGGTCTTGTCGTTGTTTGGACATGGGAAACATCCTCAGTCTCTCCCATCGGCATTCTCACCCGTTGTCCAATCGGCAAGAGATGATCACGATGTAGGGTCTTGACTGGTCCTCCTCCATCTTCAGGTTTCACTTTATACACTGGTAGGTTGGGCATCTTCCCCATCACTACATATGGTATAGGACTCCATCGACTCTCCAGCTTATGTTTCCCTTTCAATCCTAAATTTCTCAGCAACACACGGTCACCGATATCCAGTGTCTGGAATCCCACTCTTTTATCACACAGCCTTTTGTTCCTTTCATGTGTCTTATAGGCAGCTTCAGAGGCAAGCTTGTAAGCACTCTGCAAGTCATCTTTTAACTTAGCCACGTAGCGTGAATGGCCACCCTCAGCTTTGCCATCGGGAGAGGTTCCAAAGCACAAGTCTACAGGAAGTCTTGCTTCTCTGCCGAACATTAAAAAATAGGGCGAGTAGCCTGTGGCATCACACTTGGTACTATTGTAAGCGTGAACCAAGTACCCAATGTGTTTGCTCCACTGCCGTTTCTTCTCAGAGCCCAGGGTTCCCAGCATGGATAGAAGAGTTCTGTTGAATCTCTCGGGCTGCGGGTCTCCCTGAGGGTGATACGGTGTGGTCCGTGATTTCCGAATTCCCATCATGTTCAAGAGCTCTTTGATTAACTGACTCTCAAAATCTCTTCCCTGATCGGAATGTATTCTTGCTGGTAGGCCATAATGTATGAAGTATTTGTCCACTAGGATCTTCGCCACTGTCTGTGCTTTTTGATTCCTACTTGGAAAAGCTTGAGCATAGCGTGTAAAGTGGTCAGTCACTACTAATACATTGCTTATGCCTGCGGAATCTGGTTCCAAGGACAGGAAGTCAATGCATACCAGGTCCATTGGTCCACTGCTCGTGATATGATGTAATGGTGCTGCTCGATGACTTGGGGTCTTTCGAGTGATGCACTCTCCGCAGTTCTTTATGTACTGTTCAACATCATGTGCTAGTTTAGGCCAGAAAAACCTGGTCCTCAGCAGGTCTGTAGTTCTGTCTATACCAAGGTGTCCAAGATCATCATGAGTGGCCTTCAGCACAACTCCTCTGAACTCCCTTGGTAAAACGAGTTGAATGAGTTCTTCTCCAGAAGATCGTTTACTTAATCGGTGGAGTAACCCATCTTTCATCATCAGTTTCCCCATCTCTTTTTTGAAAAAAGACCGTTCTGGACTGGAGTCATTCTCCTTAGACCATTTGCCACCTTTTACTGCTTGGATGACAGATCTCATGACTTCATCCTCTTCCTGAGCTTTTATCAGCTCCTGCTTTGACATTTGTCCTAGTGATTGCAACTCCAGGTGCATTGGGAAAGCGTATATGTCTGGAACACAATCAGGAGAGGCTCCCAACTGGTCCACATATCTTGTCGGATTGCTGGTAGTCCCATGGATGCAGATTCGTTTGCAGATGGACTTCACACCAGTCTGAGGTATGGTCTCCCAATCCTCAGCACTCTCATCAGGCATGTTCCTTGAGAGCAGATCGGCATCTATGTTGTGTCTGCCTGGTCGGTACTGTACCTCAAAGTCATAGGTGGATAAGGCAGAGAGCCATCTGTGCCCTACCGCACTGAGCTTTGCTGTTGAGAGTATGTACGTGAGGGGGTTGTTGTCTGTACGTACCGTGAACTTGGCCCCATACAAATAATCATGGAATTTATCCACGACAGCCCACTTAAGGGACAGAAACTCCAACTGGTGAATGGGGTAGTTCTTCTCTGATGACGTAAGCTTCCTACTGGCGAAAGCCACAGGCCTCAGACCCTCTCTGTGCTCCTGATAGAGAACTGCTCCAAGCCCTTTTAAGCTGGCATCTACATGCAAGATGTACGGCTTGTTGGGATCTGCAAAAGCCAAGACCGGTGCATGAGTGAGGCAGAAAATAATCTTGTGGAATGCCTCTGTGCAAGACTGATCCCACCTGTCGCCAAATGGCTCAGACGTCTTAAGGTAAGTCTTGGTATGAGCTTTGTCTTGCTTCTTGCCCATCTGGGTTGGGGCATAGCCTTTGGTTAGGTCTGACAACGGCCTGACGATGGCTGCGTAGTTGGCTATGAATCGTCGGTAATAGCCACAGAACCCTAAGAAAGATTGGAGAGCTTTCAGGTGAGTAGGCTGTGGCCAGTTTGTAACTGCTTCTATTTTGGCTGGGTCAGGCGATACACCATCAGCCGATACAATGTGTCCAAGGTATTTTACCTTTGGCTGGCAGAACTGGCATTTGTCGACTGAGATCTTCAGTCCAACTTCTGCCAGACGATCCAGAACTTTCAGGAGTCTCTCCTCATGCTCTTCCAACGTTCTGCCAAATACAATCAGGTCATCAAGGTAGACGAGGACCTCAAGCAGATTCATGTCACCCACCGCCTTTTCCATCAAACGTTGGAAGGTGGCTGGGGCTCCGGTTATCCCTTGTGGCATCCGCTCAAACTGGAAGAACCCCAGTGGGCAGATGAATGCCGTCTTTTCCTTGTCTTCCTCAGCCATTGCTATTTGGTAATAGCCACTCCTTAGATCAAGTACAGAGAACCATTTGCTCCCGTTCATTGAGTCCAGCACATCATCTATGCAAGGTGTTGTGTACTGATCGGGGATGGTTCGGCTGTTCAACAACCGGTAGTCGATACACATCCGTATGGCTCCATTCTTTTTGCGAACAATCACGATCGGAGATGCATAAGGGCTACGGGACTCTTTGATGATGCCAGCACGCAGCAGTTCTCGGAGGTGCTTTCTCACATCTTCTATGTCAGCTGGAGCTAGGCGACGTGAGCGCTCCCTGAACGGCCGTGGATCTGACATCCGGATCGTGTGCTCTACTCCCTTTGCTAGTCCAACATCAAGCTCATTTAGAGAGAACACCTGGGACCTTGTCGATAACTTTTGCCGGAGTCTCTCCTTCCACTCCTCCGACACAGGTGAGTCTCCGAAGTTGATCAGATCAGCGTCAAACTCTGTGGCAGCTGACTTGGAAGGAGTGAGAGAAGTGACTTCATCTGTCAGATACATATGTCCAATGACGGTTCCCACGGGTAGGACGGTCTCAGTCAAGGACTCATTCCGAACCCAGATCCTAAAATGGTTAATGTTCACTTCCTCGCTAGGCACTACCATAGGCTGAAGTAGTACACCGCCTGGGAGTGGCGCTTCAGGAGAGGCGTCAACCATCAGGATTTCATGGTCGATGTGGTGCTTGTACTCGACTTTGCAGACTGCTCTGCAGTCTCCACCAGGGGGCAGAGTCAGTGGGCCAGGGCCTTGCCATGTCACACAGCCAACATCATCCTCCACTTCAAGGGCTGTCGCCATACCAGGAAGTATTAGCTCTGTGTCTTTACAAGATACTTGTATGCCCAATGTCTGGGTGATGTCAATGCCATTGTCCCTGCATTGCTGCACAAGACGTCTGATGTGACTGGCATTGGTCCCCACAATAACAGGAGTCTGATCTGCAGTTCGAGGCTGGGGGCAAATAAGAGCAAGAACTGTAACAGTCTGGTCGGCTCCAGAAATTTTTGCTGGATATTCGAAATCAACCACCACATACCCACGGTAAGGATAGCTGAGTGTTGATTCACTTAGTCCCCACAGGGCTAGACCAGATACTGGGTGAATTGGGACATCAGACAGGTGAGTTTGATACCAAGACTCAAAGATGATGGTGACTTGAGAGCCACTATCTAGCAAGGCATCACAGGAATTTCCATTTACTTTTACAGGCACTATACTGGGTGGGCCAATCAGACCTTCAGGAATGTCCACCTGCTGTAGTGTGGTAACAGCACTTTTCTTTGCCCCACAGTTAACTTCACTAATGGGGATGTTGCCTTTCCCTTTTGTCACCTTTAAAGCATGGATTAGCTTTTTGATGACCTTGGCCTGATTTTCAGGGTTTCGACACTTTGTAGCAAAATGTCCATTTTCTCCACAGCGATAGCAGAAATTATCCTCTGACCTTTTCGACTGTGTTTTCTGAGCATGTGTAGCAGGTCCAGAAATCTCCAGGGCTGAAACTAAAGCAGGATGTTCTGACTTCTTGTTGTTAGCTTTCTGTTTCAATCGTCTCACTTGTTTTTTTAAGGCATTCAGCTCTGCATTGGGCCTGTTCTCTGGACCAAAAGATGTATTTACAGGTGTAGCCTCTGTGTACTCATCTCTGACGTGAACTGGTTTGGTTGCTACTGATGCAAACATTGACTTAAGTTCTTTGATTTCAGCCTTTAATTTCTGAATCTCAGTTTGCTTTGTGTCCACTTCAAGATTAGCCTGTACTTGGTGTACTGAGGTGCTGAGCTTCTTTCTGGATGCTTCGTACTCCTCTTCAGTGCGAATCTCAGTCAGAAGCTGCAGAAAGTTTGGTGGTGCTTTTTTCCTTTCTCTCAATCGCAGCTGGATCAGCATTAAGTCTGAGGCAATAGCACCCCTTAGCAGTTGCTCAAGTCGTGCTTTATCCATGTCGCTAGCAGGGAGGCCTCCTTTTTGAATCACCTTAGCTAGTAGCCGCTCTAAACGTTTGAGGAAATCTGATAATTTCTCTCCTTGTTGCTGTTGCATCAATCGGAAGGCAAAATAGAGATCATCCCCAGACTCCGCACTTCCAAACGCACTTTCAAGGGCATCCAAACACTCTTTTGGGGTGGCATCGGGGTTGGCATGCCGCACTGCTTTTATGATTTCTAGCGCGGGCCCTTTTAGGCTTCCCATCAGCCTGCGTCTTTTCTCCCTGTCAGAGCACTCGGACTCCTCCACCATAATCCATGCTTGCTCTAGCCAATGGTCAAACGGTTCCTCACCTGGCGGGGTTGGCAGAGCTCCTGAGAACATGCGTAGTCGGCAATAGCTCCCACCATCAGCTGGTTTTGTGGTCTTCTCCAACAAATCACCAACAACACGAAGGATAGATTCAGTGGAGCTTGTGGGCGGGGATGCACTAGGGAATAAGGATTTTAGGTCCTCCATTGTTTTTCCTTCAGCCTGCAGCAAGCCCGTTAGTTTACTATTAAACGTATCAGCAGCTGCCTCCACTTCTCTTATGATGATAATAGGCCATGCCTCTCCACCATCACTAGGGACCACTTCAGGAGGAACACTCCCTTCCTTAATAGTCTCTCTACTCTCGCACAAGACCATCCGACAATTTAGTCTAGCACAAAAGTTCCTCCCACGGACACGCACCCGTCCAAGTGACTTGATAGTTTGAAGGGTTTCTTCAATGACACTGATCTCCACTTCTTCTGGGACGAAGGTCATCAGCGCATGAGTCTCATCGACACCCTCACCACGGCACCAGCTCTTTAGCTCTGACACTAATTCAGTTTTATCCATTTTATAAATATCTGTAAGTGAGCTTTGCAATTTAGCTTAGACTTAGTTTAGCTGAGAAATCCAAGACTTATCCCAGCGGTGCCTCCATTTTATGTAGCGCTCCCCGTAAATAGAAATATTAATAGGGGTAGGGCTTTTGGGTTCTTATGCTATATTCACTATGTTTTAACCCTGATTAAGTCAGTGTCAATTTAAGCCTTGGATTTGGGTTACACAGTACCAATAAAACATTTCGAAACACACTTTTTAAAACTCACCTTTAAGGGTTTCTGTCTCTCCAAGAGTTTTAATCAAAAAACCTGTAAACACACTTTTCAGATGAAATGGTTTCTATTTATCTATAAGCTATAAACAAACTCACGGCACTCAAGTTTTAAGAAACAATATGAACAGATTTACTTAAAACTATTAGTTTTGATCAAAAGATAGAAAAAACAAATACAATTACATTAAACGGTCTTCAACATTTAACTGACTCGAACCCCTTTGTATAAAGTCACAACCAATATCATATGTGGGCCCACATACACACACACACACACCTAAAGCCGGCAAACTCAAAATTACTTAAAACCAAATAAAACGTTGCAGGCCTGGTTCGTGGCTAGTGTACGTGGAGGCCCAAAACACAATGGCCGTTTCACTCGTTAATGAGCCAAAATAAATGGGTGGTACCTTAGTATTTTGGATGCTGGTCTGTAATCCAACAGTCAGGTAATTGCTCTGAAGCAGATCCTTCTCACCTCACCGGCACAGCAGAGTCCACTGTCTCCTCGCTCACCTCGCTTCCAGAACAGGTACAGATGAGGCTCTGTCAATCCTCGAGCAGGGTATTTACTCCGTTCCCGGGCTGAAAACAGTCTTTCCCCTCTCGCACAGTTCAACTGGGTTAGTCCAACTATACGCAAACAGTCTGTACACTTGTAGTGTGCTGACTCAATGCTATCAAGCTCGTTAGCTTAGCCGTAGCACACGCGCTAACGCTCGGGCTAACATTAGCATACGGGCCACAGTCATACACAGTCTTTGACAGAAGAATTGGCCATCCCTCTCGTCCTCGCAACAGGAAGAACTTGTGCTCTAACGACAGATTGTCGAGCAGACAGTCCCACAAGAAACACAAGAATCCCCGCTTCTGTGTACTTAGCCTTAAAACTCGCTTCCGTCCTGTTCCGACACACTCGTTCTTAGCTCCTCTCCTTCTCTCTCCCTCTCTTACTCTTGACACTCCCTCTGCCCTCTCTTACTCACGCATTAACCCCATAAATGCTGGTTCAAACAGTTCTTTGTCACACTTCACATTTTTAAAAGATAACCAAACAAACAAATTACAGTATTAAATGTATTTAAACCTTTCATTACATAAATAACAGTTTTTAACTGAAACATTTAATATTAACTGGATTTGAACAATCGCTTTTAAACCAAACCAAACACATTTTCTAACCGGGTTACATACATAACACCCTCTGGTTATTATTGGCTCTGAACAACCCATTTCATAGCCTATTAACTGGCTGCGTCTGGTCCGCCGGCCGAATGAAGTGCATTTATATGGCAGGCTAGACCCGCCCATTTTGACTGACACCTCATTCGGCCAATCATGTTAAGAAATGGGTTTCCCAGAGCCAATAATACTCAGAGGGCGTCACGTAGCTTTGTCAGGTGATTTGGTGCAGCCAGTTACATGATTGGCCGAATGACGTGTCAATAAAAATGGGAGGGTCTAGCCTGCCATATAAAAGGGACTACAAACGGCCCGTCACCGGGCCCTTGCCAGTTAAGGGGTTAACAGGCTGTACCTTTGGTGGTTGAATGCTGCAGCTCATAGTGAGTGTCAGCAGCCTGACTGTCGGGGCGCACAGGGGACGAGACACACTGGGATGGACTTCTTATGCCAGTGAGAGAGAGAGCGTGGGATGGTGTGACATGCAGTGAAAGGGAGTAGATGAAGAGACGCAATCTGCTGTGAGAGATAAAAGGAAGGGGAGAGAGGGCAATGGAGGGTGGTGTTATGTGGACACATGGGTTGAATACACAATCACAACCGTTTCACACTGAAAAAAACAGGGCATGTAAAAGAGGTACAAACTGATCACTTTTGATCATACTGTGTGTATTTTCTGATTTATACAGTATAAAAAATGGATTTATTTGAATTCACTTCATTGCCACTGACTGACTTTATACTTTGAACTATCAGACTTGCTGGAGTGTACAAACAGTTTTTCTGTATAATTAGGAATTATGAAACATTTCAAGTGTGTTCAGCAGCTTAAGCTCTACTTACAAAGGGACTTAAAGTTTTATGAACTTTGCTTCTTCCTGCCTGTAAGCTAACCTATTAGCTAACACCTCTTGACCCTTACAGACTTTGCTGTAGTGCTGTTCACAGCTGTGTTTATAGATGAAGAAAAAAAATATTGTTAAAGTCAAAATTAAATTACTATAGAAATAATCCACTGGAAATGTCTAATAGACTAAAATGATGCATCAAAATTGCACTGCAGTACTGCATTAAAAACTTCATTAAAAGTAGAGAAGACTTACCAGCAAAATGTGCCACTTATTGGTTATTATCAATGATGCAACAGCAACAATGTGTATGTAGATACAGCGATGGACTTGCTGGCCATAGCAGAGATATCCATAGATATATACACATAGCTACAGTATTGATCACTGATGTTTGTTGGAACAATATGTCAATGCAGCTGCTCGCCTGTTCAGAAGAAACCCTGCCTCCTACAGTAACTGATATGTCAGTGGAGACAGAAGATTATATTTCTATATTAATTAAAAGTCATTATAGCGCTTTGAATCTTCAACAAATTTTCAAGAAGCTGAAATGTTGGATATTACGATTCTTCAGGTACTTTTTTTTTTTAATGTTCTGTCTTAAAACCTGACTGTTTAAAACCCCTGATGGGATTACTCCATCATTTAAATGAGTTTACTGTCCGGTCCTCAGTGCTGCCTTCCATCACTGTCTTCTAACTTCATGTTTTGGGAATATATGAACAAAACAAGTCCATGTAAACAATGCTATATATATTTTACTGATAAAATACTTTGAGCCAGTGACTAAGAGACACAGCTGGATTTTAACTGCCTACATCTGAGTGCCAAACCTGCTCCCCCTGCAAACACACCTAACCCTGAGAGTTAAGTACAACAACCAGTCGCACTCATTAAGGGGAGCTGTCCTCATAATGGTCTGTGCACTCTGTGCTGCTTTAGTGGCTAAGATATAAGCCTCAATGATCTGTTAATATTAACTGGATAGAACGACCTGTTAGAACCATTAATATGATATCCCAACTATGCACAAATCACATTTAGATTATGCGAAAAATTCAAGTCAGTATCCACAATTTAGACTTTAAATTTGACACTTGACATTTTAAAAAATTTTAAATCATTAATTTAATTTATCCATAATAACTTAATTTATTTGATTACATTTGACTTTTGCTAGGTCAGAATATATATATATTTTTTTGTGCTGGAGTAGATAGGTGATCTTTTCTTAAGCTTACTCAAGATTTTCTCCACAATCAATAGAAACTTGTAGTAAACACATAATCAGGTCGATTACAGTGTTTACAGTCTGTAATTGGTAGGTTCAGCAGGCAGGTCAGCCACAGCAGGGAACTATAATATTCTGAAACATACCTATAGATAGATGAAAACTGGAGGCACTGTGTCGATGCAATGTGAACAATTTGGATGAAATGAGCATGTAAAAAGAAAAAGAGAGGGGAATGGGTGTGTGAGTGTGTGAGTGTGTGTGTGTGTGTGTGTGTGTGGGGGGGGGGGGTCCCCATTAGGTCCTTCGAGCTCTTTTCACACAACCATGCAGGATTAGTTACACAAACCCAGAGGTAGTCAAACAAAGAAAATAGAAGAGAAGTGCATGTGAGAGGAGAATAGAAGGAAGCTGAAATGTGGAATGATAGAAAGGCTGGATAGATATGTGTATGGAGAGAAAGCCTGTTAGGCATCTATTTCACACAGATGACACAGAGGCCATGAAAACAGACAAGTAAAAGAACACAGTCCAGCCTGTGACATTTTGTAGCTGCATTCATTCAGTGAAACTCGGCCTTCAGGAGGCTGCAGCGCTGCTACTCTGTCATTTGTTCTCAGCTCATAAGTGTGACAGTGGCTCATTGTGAGCCGGTGTGCTCAGACAGGTTCAAAGCTGAAATTCATCATCGTTCTAATGAATGTTTTTATACTCACCTCTGAAACACTAAAATCTGAGCTTTTAATATGGTCGCATTCACCGTGCACCTGTCCTTTCCCACCTGTTCCATTCTCAGTGCCAGTGCTAACTTCATAACTGCAGTGAATGATCGTGCACGCTCATTTTCACTGCAGTACAACAGTAAGTGCCTTTGTTCTAGCACGAGTGTTCCACCCTGAGGTACGTTTACAACTTTGGGTTTTTGGGTCTCTGACAGCTGTTTTTGCTTCTACCTGCACAGTTACTGAACCCATGTCCAAAAAAGATCAGTAAGCAAAAAACATCAAAAATATGAGGTGCTTCTTTAATTTGAACCAAGATGCTTATAACAATATCTTATCCATACTGGAAACAATTACTTGATTAATTATCATAGAAAAAAAGTTGAACATTTAATCAGATAAGATAAGATACACTTTAATTATCCAAAAAGTTGGGAAATCCCTGTTTTACAGGAGCCAAAACAGTAACACAACCAATAACAAAATAAAATAATGGGTTAATAAAGTAAAACAGCTCAGTGGGAAAAGAACATGACAAAACAAAATAGCTCAATAAAAAGAAGTTACAGGAGTAGAAAAGAGCTCAATAAAGCAAAACAGAATGAAAATAAAAATAAAGTAGCTCATTAAAAAAAGAAAGCATGATAAATGTGGGGAGGATCCCATGAAGTGAATTAGCTCAATTAAAAAAAGAAAAAAGAAAAAGGAATAAAAATAGCATACTAAATATAGGAGAAAAAAAGCACAGTAAGTGGCAGATGGCGATAAAGTGGCTCAGTGTACTGAACAGAGCAGGGCTGAAATAAAACTACTGGCATGAGAGTACAGACAAGCTATTTATCATGCAGCTATTCACAGCATCCAGTTTTATGATGTTGCAAATTAGCTACAGTACATGTTTTCACATCACCTTGGACACATTACTGTTTTGCGACATTTTATAGCCTTAATTATGGATCGAACCAATAGATCACGGAGACTTAGTGTACACGAGCTTTCAAGGGTGTTTTAAACAAATCCATGACTATGATCAGTGTTGATGTACTACAGGTTCTTGTTAACAGCTTCATTTGAAGTACTAATCTGTGTGCTTTCTCTGCTTTATCCAAGCACAGATAATCAGCTGTGTGTGTGTGTGTGTGGGGGGGGTGGGGGGGGGTAACGAGCTCCAGCTCTGCAGAGACGGGCTGCTGTGACAGGATGATCAAGTAATGACTCACAGTTGTGGCCCCATGTCATATTATGCAGGTCTTTAAAAAGGATTTATTTACCCGTCTTTGTTTTGAGGGAGAGCTTTCCTGAGAAAGCATGGATGTTTTTTTTTGTTCCCAAATCTCCCTGAAGAACAGAGAACTTTATGTTCTCAAGCCAAATACTTTGAAGCAGTTCCCCATCACTACTGCTACTACAAAAATAGCAGTATTAGAGTTTATTTCCATTAGGCAACATCTGTCAAGGAAAACAGTGGTTGGAGACCCCTGCATGACCCAAATTATTGTGATTGCATGCAATTAACTTGTGATCTCCTCGCCTTCCATATGGTCACTGGCAGTCAGTTACTATACTGTCTTCAGACTGACTTTGGTGCATCGCGACGGTGATAGAACAGCAATGACAGAGTCAGTCTACTATCAGTTTTTGATTGAATTGGGTCCAGTCTGTTTGCGATAGTAGTGCAATTAACTGTAATAAATCTAAATTCTGTGTGCGGTCCTGAGATCTGAGATTTGGGTGGAGCAGAGGACTTATCCATAGTTGCTTTATTACAAACATTTCCTCCATTTAAACCCGAGCATCATGCAGCACATTACAGAGCTGAATCACTGTCATATTTTTTAACTCTCAAACTCCAAAAGTCTGTTGTTGATCTCCACAGTGGTATAAAAGTATCACATACTGCAATCTCAATCCCTTCTTTAAACTGACAGCATTTTGTGCTGTTGCATTTTGACATTTCATAATAGATATTAAACTTACATGGCAATTTTTAAGAATAGTGCAAAGTGGACGGGGGATTTAATCCTGGCATGTTAAACAGTTTGTATTGTTGCGTTTGTTTGCGATTGTCTGAAGAGGAAATCATGAGACTGGTAATATTTTAACATCACCTGAAGTTTGAAATATTTAGCCTTTAAAACAATTTTTTTTCTTTAATGATACATGTCTGAAAACAATGGATGTGGCCGCCATGGGCACCTGTTAGTTCTGGACTCTGCACTTTGGAGATTCAGCATTAGCATTTTGATTGTCACCATGTTGATTTTTTTGATGCCAGAATTGACCTTGTATAGATGACAGGGTGGGGACAAACTTGGTTAGCAAGCTGCATTCATAAATTGCACAGGTTTAAAAAACATACACACACACACAGTGCTAATAGTGCTAAATAGTGCTAAGTAACAGACTAACAATACGGCAGAATTTCGCTCACCTCAACCGGTTTAAAAAAGCATGAACACATTACCCCAGTCCTGTCATCCCTTCACTGGCTCCCTGTCCGTTTTAGAATCGATTTTAAGATTTTATTGCTTACTTTTAAAGCCTTAAACGGACTGGCACCTTTGTATCTGTCTGAGCTGCTTCACTGTCACACCCCTGTAAGAGCTCTGAGGTCATCGAACCAGCTGCTCTTACAGAGGCCTAAAACTAGACTAAAACAGAGAGGTGATCGAGCTTTTGCAGCAGCAGCACCAAAGCTATGGAATGATCTACCTCTCCATATCCGCACAGCTCAGACGATACACACATTTAAATCTCTATTAAAAACACATTTCTTTTCCTTGGCATTTGGCTGCAGTGCTACCTCCTTTTAGATGATTGTTTTATGGTATTTTATGGTACTTGTTTTAAACGTTTTAATTTTTAATTTTCTTATGTTATTTATTGTTCTTAATGTTTTTATTTATTTATTTTTATTTTATTATTTTATTTATTTATTTATATATTTTTATTTTTATTTAGTATAGTCCTTGGGGTTACAGATCTTGTACAGCACTTTGGTCAACGTCGTTGTTTTAAATGTGCTTTATAAATAAACTTGACTTGACTTGACTTGACTTGACTTGAAACATGAACTTCTAGGATGGTCTGTCGCACACAGCAACAGTGAGATTGCTATTTGTGAGGTAATCCATTACAAATGTTCCCAAAGGCATCAACAGCACACACACAGTGAAGAGCTCCAGTTAAACAACTAGAAGTAGTGGAGGACTAGCTTACACCGACTGCCTCCAGCCGCCTGTGCTAAGATACCTTTCAATCATTGAAGATGTGCATCCACATTGATGAGTTAGTTACAAAAAAAATCGACCCCACTCAGAGTTGTTATCCATAGAGGCCCAAACTTTATGGCACTTCTGTGTTGACTATATTTTTCTGCTCTAGAGGTGGCTCCAGGGTCAGAAGACTTATTTTTCCCTGTTTAAAAAAAATAAAATAGTGCTACGAACTAACAAGTGGCAAATCATTGTATTAATTAATAGTGTATTTTCCATTTGATGCCACAACCTCCTGATCTGTTTGAAGCTTTTAATGACAGTCTATGTTACACCCACAGATGAACTCTGGTGTTGGCTTGTGGCATGATTTGAATTAAAAAAAAAGTCATTTTAAGGTTTGCCACAATTCTGTTTGTATTTGTTCTGTTTGTCATTGTATAGTCAGCCTTTAGGGTTTTCATTCATTCAATTTTACATCCAGGCATATGTTTCATTGTATTTAACTTTCCAACCTTTGTAATGAAGTCATATTTTTCACCAGTGGTTATCATTTATTTGAAAACATTATGGTAAGAACACGTTGGAATGAAGTTTGGTGGGCATTTTGCAGCCCATTTTCTGGGCACTTTAGTTACAATACTCACTGTATTGTGTGTGAGATCTACATAATTACCACCTTAATATATTTTAAATGGTATCCAGTAATGGTAGCAGCATTGTATTGTAATTACACTTCTTTTAAACAAGTAATGGGACTAATTACCATATTTTTCGGACTATACGTCGCTCCGGAGTATAGGTCGCACCAGCCAAAAAATGCATAATAAAGAAGAAAAAAACATATATAGGTCACACTGGACTATAGGTCGCACTTTTTTTTGGGGGGGGGGGGGGGGGGGGGGGGGGGGTTGATAGAATCCGAGACCCAGAGCAGAAATACCATCTTGAACGGCAATTTAAAATAATAATGGATTAAAGAACAGGACGAACATGGTTACACCTACGTTATGCTAACGTAGCACATTCAGCTACATGACGCACAACGAACACGTGTTCGGTATGTTAACGTAACATTAAGTTATTCAGATAACCATAGCATAAAGAAATCCATTGAATTCTTCATCCTCGGTGTCACTTCTAAACAATTCCGTACACTCCGTAGACGAAGCGCCGCTTCCTCTTCTGTGTCGCTTTCGTCAGACTCGTCGTCAGCTGCAGTTCCAATTATTCCAGCCTTTCTGAATCCCAACAGGATGGTTTGGTTGTCACTGAAGCCCATGTTTTCTTGATCCATCCAATGACTTCCAGGAAAGTTGGGTGGCGCATTCTCCCAGTTGCCGTTAAGCTGTGCTCTCCATCCATCATCCACTGCGCCCACAGGTTACGCAAGACTGCCTTAAAGCTGCAGTTCACGGAGATGTCAAGTGGCTGGAGTATTTTGGTTCATGTGTTATAAATGTCACATATACGTCGCTCCGGAGTATAGGTCGCACCCCCAGCCAAACTATGAAAAAAAGTGCGACTTATACTCCGGAAAATACGGTAAGTTTTTATACTTAATAAAATCTTTCACAAAATTCAAATGGACTCATGGTGAGTACATTGCCTCGTAATCAGAAGGTCATTGGTTGAATACCCACCTTCTCTAGTCCACATATTGAGGTGTCCTTTGACGAGATACTGAATCTCAGATAGACCCCACTGAGTCCCAACATGTATACATGAACACCTTCATTCAAATGCATGTACCTGTAAAGGTACAAGCTTGATAACATCTAAAAAGTGTTGTTGACTGTGTATGTAGCTATGACGATGATGCATTTGTTGACGATATAAGAGATGAGTGTGTGTGTGTGTGTGTGTGTGTGTGTGTGTGTGTGTGTGTGTGTGTGTGTGTGTGTGCGCGTGTGTGCGTGCATGCTTGGGCCAGCCTGCCTGTCTGTTGGTCCAAATGCTAATACATTCATGCCTCAGCACTTCTCTTGTTTACTTCTTTACTTATACTTGAAACTATACACCATCATCAGCATAAAAACTTTCCCTGCTGCATGCCATTAGCCCAAATAGCAACTTTTATATTTTAAAAGGAAAACCACACAATAATATTCTATTAGCTCTCCCATGAACCCATAATTTCTCCAGCTCAGCTACTTAGCATCAAAGTGTGGTTGAACTTTTCAGAGGCCTTCTTTTTTTTGCCATCATCTTTAAAAAGGCCTCAGCATTAATGACAGCACACACAGACAGAAGATGATTTAATAGAATATTGGTGCACTGCTTGTGTATAAAGTCCACAGATAATTGCATCAGACAACCATAGCCATGCTTCCTCCACAACAATGCACCTGGTGAATAATGCACACCAAGTGTGTTTGTATGGATTCTGGTTATTGGTTTTCAGTATTTTAAGGCACAAGCTATGCTCTCTGGTGGATGATATTAATTTTGTGCAAGACAGTAAAGAGACTTAAGCCTAATCTGGGTTACTTGTGACACTAGTTATGACACTAGGAAATGAGGTGAGCCTACAAGAAGATCTTGTAAAGGCAATTTTTGTTAATGTCTGTATTTTTTATTTTTATTTTATTTATTTATGCCAGGTCTGGCAGGCAGGTAGGGAGGGGCAAGAAGAGAGAGATAGAGAGAGAATTGGGAAAAAAATGAATGAACGAATTGCAGTGGTTAGCACTGCTGCCTCACATTTAGAATAACATCTGGAAGGTCTGGGTTCGATTCCACCTTGGCCCAGGCCTCTCCCTCTCTCTGTGTGGAGTTGGCATGTTCTCCCCATGCTTGCTTGGGTTTCCTCCGGGTACTCCGGTTTCCTCCCACATTCCAAAGACATGCACATACTGAGGTTAGGTTATTTGGCTACTCTAAATTGCCCATAGGTGTGAATGTGAGTGTGAAAGGTTGTTTTTCTCTCTGTGTTGGCCCTACGACAGCCAGCCTGTCGTAGGCCTCTCACAGCTCCTGGGATTTTGTGTTTAATAGGAAGCCTGAAATTGTCATTTGAGCTTCCTTTTTCCTCTTCTTCCCCTTCATGTTCATGCTGGTCAGCATTTTGCTTTCTGTAGACCTGCAAAATCGCATGTGCACATTGTGAATGAAACTGGCTGTGCCCAGTGGTAGATTGCAAATTGCAATCTAGCCAGAGAAAACAAATCAGAGTCTGATATCGGTGACCCGGAAGAGTGTGCGGGGTGTGTGCGCCAATTCTCAGCCTGGTGCAAGATGACTTCAGCATGGCACATTACTGGGCTGTCAACTGCTGGCTAGAACCCTGTAATCAATAAAACAAAAGTAATTCTCTGGGCAAGCAAAGCTGGCAGCACTTGCCCCGTGAAATCTAAAAATATACAGTATCAGTCAAAAGTTTGGACACACTCTCCCATTCATATGAATAGGTACTGGTAACTGTTGACTGGTACTGGTGCCAAAGTGAAAGCTTACATCTCAAACAAGGTTCTGTCCCATAAAAGATCTCATATTGCTTGTTTACACCCATCCTTTGAACTACTGCCATCTTGTGACCGCAATTGGTTATTGTCTCTGGAAACTAGCTTGACTCTGAGCCATTGGAATGTAACGTTTCTGTCATTTTTATGGGCATGGCAGCATTTACTTGTATATAAACTCTGACACTGATCTCAGTGTTAATATAGACATTCTTGTGTGTATACTCATTTAGGTCAAGCCAAAACATTGCAGTTTGTTATGTGTATGTTGGATTGGTTGGCTTGGCTTGGCTGGAGTTCCTTGTATCTTGGTTTAATCTTTAACGGTTTGACATCTTAATGGCAGGTGTATTTTTGTTGTGTTATTCCTCAATGATGAGACAATAAAAATCCACTCTGGCGTGTCATCAGCAAATTGCCTGCTGCTTGTGTTTTCCATCCTAATTAATGGCAGTGGATGTTACCCAAAAATAAGGTTGATTTCTTTCGGCAATCAAACAGCAGAAAGCTTTAGATGCTGAAACACAATCATCTGGTGTTCACACTGATTAAAACAAAACAAAACAAAACAAAAAACTTTCCTCCACTTTGTACCTGAAGGCCCTTCAACCAACTCCATTGCTAATACACCTCTTTGCTAAATGCTTCATCTTTCCTTTGCCAAACTTAATTTAAATCCAAATCCTGGAATAGCTCCATCTCAAACCTTGAGGGTTTTCTGTTCTTGCGAAAAGATCTCTTAAGTACCCAAACACACACACACACACACGTGCAAATGTTGAGCACACTGTGACGTGAGCGATGCTATCTTGAGCTCAAAGTAGCTGGCTGGCTTTTATAACTCAAGTAGTCCAATTTCATTCAGAAGCAGACAGCCTGAGAAGGCTTTTGATAATCTACACTGTCTGATGAGATTTCCATTGAAATAAGTTAGGAAGAGGAAAAGAACGATACGGAGCAGGGAAGTAAATCTGAGAGATGAGGAAATGGGACAATTGAAGGAAGAATGATGGGGAAGTGGGAGAAGAAAGCACGAGAAAGAAGACAAAATGGTGAAAAGAAGAGGAGACAAGAAACTCAGTAGTTAAAGCTGATTGATCAATCTATTTTTGCTCATTTTTTGAATTGCCGCTGTCGCAGCCTCTTTGCTCCATGTCTCGCTAAATCACAATCCATCTCTCATGCCCTCACTTTTCCAGTGTTTATAAGCCATCTATCAGATACGCAGACATGTAGATGGAACAAAACTCGTCCCTGTAATTTATTCTGCTGTTTTTGCCAGCATTCATTCCTTCTCCTGTATGATGACATCCATTTTTCAGCTGCCTTTGCGTCTTTAAAATGAATCCATTTGCCTCTGAGTTGCTCTGTTTCTTTATTGCAAAGAGATGCAGTTTGGCAACAAATGCTCAAAGATGAAATGAGAATTGGTGTCGTGATGACTCGGTGGGTTCAACTATATTCTCGCAACATCAAATCTGACTCATGACTTCCTCTGCATGTCAGCTCCCTCTTCTGCTCTTCCCTCTTGCTAGCTGCCATAATAAAAATATAATAGAAATGGTGGGGGAAACGTCCGGTCGAATTTGTTTAGACCATAGCTTGAGTACTGCTCTTACAGCTGAAAGATCTGGCCATCAGTTCTGATCAGTTGAGAAATTTGTCGACAAAAATGTAAATTCAAGAGAAATCACAGCAAATAATCAAATGTGTTTAAGCCTGATGACATTGTGCATCAATCTAATGATATACTAACAAATATTATGTGAATGTGTAAGCTTGATGGATCTTATTCTTCTGTGTTAGAGCTTGTCCTAAAGATTTATGAAATTGCTTTTGCTACAGGGGCTCAAAGTTTCTGTAACGATTACAGCATTGCTGCAGTATACAATTAAGCAAAAATAAACTAATGCTGAGCTTTTCATTCTTCTTTCAGGTGTCAGAACGGATTGATCTTGCAACCAGATGACAGAAAGGTCAGTCTGAAAACTTTATTTCAAGTACAACTTCTTTTATTAGCCAACACAGGAGAGGGAATTTCTCTCCTTTGGCCTTGTGTCTGGACAGAGCAGTACAGACAGGCTCTGGGTCAGTTAAAATAAAACAAAACAGAGACACAGTAAAAGTATGAAGTGGCAAATTGGAGCTAAAGTGATGGCTGTTTGAGTGGGAAAGAAGGAGAAAGGAAGGACATGTCAAAAAACAGCAATTACTGAGGGGATGGGTGTTAGAGACTGATACAGAAGGAGCACTTTGAGATCAGGCGCAACAGCTACTCATTAAATTTACTATATAGCACACAAAAAAACAGAAGAAGACATCCAGCTATTGCACTTACACTCCCATGCACACATAATGTAATGTAGCAGTCTACATTATGACCATGCTGCCACGTATCCGGTTAGTCAGGCAGTATCTTTCTAAATAATGAGCAACAATGCAACAATCAGATCAGAGTGGACAATATCGGGAAGGTGAACGAGAGATATTCCTCTTTCTGATCACAGTGATCCACCACATTCTGTTATCTATAGGTAAAACTGCATCCATTCTGAGTCATCTGCTGTGGGACTCAATCAGACCAGAGATACAGAGGAGAGAGGACTTCCTCTGTAAACAACTGATGCAGTTTTAATAAAGATGCTGATTAATGTAGCTATAAGCCGCTGAGCCACTGTAGGTCAGATTTATGCTTCACATGACTGATCAGATGATGTTGGAATAATCAGATCTGCATTTTCCAAGAAGATTTTGGTGCCCCCAAAGAGGTTTAACATTAGAAATATTTTACAGTGATGCTTCATTCACAGCATAAAATACACTTTTGTTTATCAAATAACAGGAAAATAACTTCTGTTATGTACAGTAAGGAAACACAGAGTTATTAACTTAACGACATGTGACCAATCAAGCTTCAGTGTGTATCTACACAGATTTTGGTAGGGGCACATTTTTCATATTATTAATAGCATACAAATAAATTGAGGGGCACATTATTTATCATCATTTAACTCACATCCACGCAGAAAACAGTTTAACACAGGAAAAGTTGCTGAGACAGTGCTGATCTGTCTCCTAAAGGTTTGTAATAAATTATTTAATAATAAAAAACTATGCTGAGAGTATTGGCTGTATTTTGGTAACATCTGTAACCATGCTGTTTCTGTACTCTTGACTTTACCTAGAACATTTTTCCCACCTTTAATCTGTGAAGATCTGAGCCTGCTGTTAACCATCTTAACCAGTCAAAGGGAGCGTGGTGGCAGGTCTTTATGGACTGTCCAAACAAAAGGGTGATTGTGGTACAGAGTGAGAACTCTTCTGAGGTATTTTAAATTGATTAAAATGATTTAGGCATCTGATTTATTTTCATGTTTGATCCTATAATCACACTGGGGAACACAGTGGCTGGAGACCATGGCCTGACCAGAGTTATTGTGACTGTATGCAGTGAACTTACAATCTTCTTGACTTTGAAATGTGGCTTTGAAGATGAGGATCAGTTGGCATCTTCAAAGGGGCTTTGGTGTGTCAAGGTGGTGATGAAATGGCAGTAAGAAGGAGTCAGTCTGCTATCAGTTTGTGACTGAATGGGGTCAAATTGGCAATTACATGCAACCATTTCATGATAATATGGCAATTAAGTTAACTACAATGAATTGGTGAAAATCACAAATCTGTTACAGTCTATATGCACAGAAATTCATATTAAATAGAAATTTACATTAACTTTATAGATTCAGAGTCCAGAAAGAACCTCATAGATCTGAAACAGAAATTCAGACACTGAAATTGTTGGTGTGATCGAAACCCACCCAGGGTTCCCCCCCAGTAAAAAAAAAAAAAAATAGACAGTAAAGAAACACAGGGGTCCCATATACTCTGAAGCCTGATAGAACATTCATTATTGCTGTCAGTATAAGTTTAATAGCTTAATTATAAATAATTATAGAGTAATTATGAGCTTAAATATAATCAGAGCTTTTACAAGAATATTATAGTTTATTTGAATTAAATTATTATACACAACATTCTCAGTCTAATGTTTGCCTTTTCAGACACAAGGGATCCAAACAAAAGTAACAATAAACATGGAAAAATGTTTTTTTTTAATAGAGCAAGGGATTTTCAACATAGTATGAGAAATCCATATAGTTTCTTCAGAAAGCATATCTTATTTATATTTGCACACAATAACAGAGATATTTAAAAAAAAAACAAAAATGACCAGGGTCAATCTTATTAGCCCCCTGAAAAACAAACCTGTTTGCGCAGCCTGTAATGTAATGATGTGCTTTAACTTTGTAATACTCAAAGTTTAAGAATCAAGTTAAAACTGAGTTTTAATTTTTTATACTGTGTGAGTACAATTTTCACACAGTATAAAAACTTCAGCAAGTTTGAGCGGTCACGTGAGGAAGCACCGAGTCCAAAACAAAAGAATGGTTGATGCTCACAAAGCAGGAAATGGAGATACAAATATCATTAAGGAGCAAGTATATCATAGCATGACTGAGCTGCATGTTGAATAGTCAAGGGCCTGCTAATTTAGAAGTATTTTTTTTTTCCATTGGTTGAAGCATATTAATGCATTACTAAGCATTTTTTAAACCATCAGCTGCATGATTCACCATGACGTTAAACTTCACATTTCTGGATGTTTGAGCCCTGGAGATTTATCATCTTGTGTCTAAGAGAACAATAACCCTGCACTACCAATAAACAGCCCAAACTAAAACACAGCTATTTTGCCTTTAAATAAAAAGACTGAGGGAGGTGATTAATCATCTCTTTATTGCTGCATCTAAAGTTTTTCTTACCTTCCCCTCTGCTCTTTTCAGTTTTAATAAAATCTTTTTATATCAGGCGCAGTTATTTAAAAGTTTTTTCTCATGCATTTTACTTGCATTTCTTTGCATCCCCTAGTTGGCTGTGTGTAGTCTGTAAGTGTCTATATGCTAAAAATGTTGTATTTGTTTCTACATGGGAAGGGCAGTTAATACTGTGTGTATGCAGGTTAAAGTTAATGAATATTACTATGCCCTTAACACTTAAAATATTTTAATGTGTACTATTTATGTCCACATATGTTTGACCTGGCAACATCATAGGCTGTGGGGTCCCCAGATTTAAGTGCCCAGTTGAATGCTTTTAGAAGGTTTCACCTGTTTATTCATAGTTTTGTATTTGGAACAGTTTTTATTGTCTTGTCCATGGTGAGATTAGACACATAGCAGCAGACAGAAGCAAAAAGAACAGTGGATGTATTTTCCTGCATATCTATCTGTGTGCCATGTGCAGCAAACAGCTCCGACTGTGTGTGTTCGAAACAGTCCTGAAGTTGGGACGTGGATTACTCAGGCCATATTTTCACTGTCTTTATGAGAAGTTTCTTTCTGCAGATAAGAGGTCTGCATTCAGGCTTCAGAAATAATGAAAAACTGTCAGAGTAGGGAGGGCTATGCCTTTAACATTAGTCTACAATTTGGTGTTTGGTCCCTGTTAAAGGCCCCCACAATAATAAAGGCAGCATCGGGGTAAGCATCCTGTTGTTACCAATAGCCGAGTGTAGCTGTGCCAGCTCTTACTTAGCATAGCTTGAGGTGGGATGTACGCCGCTATGATGATAACAACAGAGAACTCCCTTGTCAGATAAAATGGCCTGCATTTAAGCATTATGTATTCCAAGACTGGGGCTCAGTAGCTTTTTATAGCAGTGTGATTTGTGCACCCAGTCATTGTTTCTATATACACAGAGCCTTCCTCCCCTGCTCTTACTGGAGTTCCTTGTGTTGTCGCCTCGATACACTCACTGGCTAGTTAGCTCCACAGCTTCATCCACTCATCACTGCAGCTGCGGCTCCAATCCACCTGTCAATCTCCCCCTGCCCTCTCCCTTCACTCGTGAATAAGACCCTGAGATACTTAGCTCCACAGCTAATCAGCTCTGCATACTATGCCATTGAGCCACAACTCTGTAAAATTCATTATACAACAGTCTCTCATGGATTGTTGTGTGCTGAGCCACAGCATTAATTTGTGCAGTGTTTTGGTAAGTGACTGGACATTTGATAGGAAGATCATTGGTAGTGATGGTTTGTGTGGAGCCTTACGTACGGGCCTGTGCAGCAGCACGTTGACCACACATCTGCTTTCTTTCCCAGTGCTGTCTCCACCACGGCAGGACAGTGATCCAGTGAGCCGCTGGTGTTCGGGCTGTTTCTCTCAGGATACTTCTGAAGTTAAAGCAGTTGTTGGAAAATGTGTTCCCAAATTTCACCGATTTTGAGTAATTCCATGCAGCTGAATTACTTATTCACGCTGGTGTGTAGGAGAATTAAAAGGACAGATGCATAAGAAAAGAAACATCGCATAGGAGAGTGCCGAGCTGGACACACCACCAGCTTGAGAAAAAAAAAAAAAACGCAGAACATTCTAGCTTCATAAAATCAATTTCAAGCATTTCTTTCTTTTTTTTTTTTTTTTTTTGCTAGATCAAGCTGAACATCCTCTGTGCGTTGGGTTTCTCAGATTTTTGTCAGTGGTTGTAAATACACATGATCAGATCAATACGAAAGATAATGGCGAGTTTTTGAACTAACTTGTTTGTTTCTAAATACACATCTTATCTCTCCTCCTCTGCTGGTTACAATAAGATTAATACATTTTGTCTATAAAGAGTTTTAGTAATAGTAAATTTTTTTTGGCAGGATGGAGGCACAGTGGTTAGCACTGCTGCCTCACAGCAAGACGGTCCTGGGTTCAAATCCACTCTTTGGAGTTGATCTGGCCGGGACCATTCTGTGTGGAGTTTGCATAACCTAACCCCACTAACATGCAGTTAGTGGGGTTAGGTTACTGTCAGCTAAAGATGACAACATCAAGGTTGTGCACTCTGTGCTGGCGACAAAGTGCTATCTAGCTTCAAAAACACAGATTTGAAGAAACACCTGGAGTCATGGCGCAGTCACACTTACAGAGCGAGTTCCACCAGGTGGTGAAGCAGAGCTGCGGCTAATGCAGGAGCCCCCCAGCACCCAAACAACAAAATCTGGACTTTGTTACAAGACCGGTAAGTGGGGGAGAGCTGAAGAAGTTGGTCAGACAGTGTGTAGTCGAGGAAATGCTGCCCTTAAACACGGCTGACTCGCCCTCGTTTCATGGTTGTCATTTTTATGTTGAGGCAGCGGGGGGTGCTGCCGGTGTTGTGACAAAAAGTGATTTTTCGGTATTTGCCATAAAGTGATCGCCTGTATTTAAATGGCTGTAAATGATCTGTTGACCGATAATCTGTGAAACATGTGTCAAACATCTCTCTCATGAATGAAATAGTGAGTGAGAAACAGCATTTCTATCACAAGGTAGAAGCTGCAAACAGTTTTTGGCAAAGTGACTTTTATATATTCGTTTTTTTTTATCAATGTAAAAACTGTCATTGACATTAAAAATGTCTTTTTAAACAGAAATCTGGCTCAGAAGGCTTCAGAAATCACAACAAATATAACATCACAGTTATATAAAGATATTTTAAGTGGCCAAAAAGCTCTGGATTGATTATAATGTAGGTACAATAACACAGACTCCTAAAGATTGTTGAAAAACAGGTTATTTCTGCATTTTATATATAAGCCCTTCATAAATCATGCTGACTGCACTCTATTTACCAACATAAGCAAAGACATTACACATAAAAGCAGACAGAAACATCAGGATCACTTTATGGCAGACGATCACTTTTTGGCACAACACCGACAGCTGTTGAATGTAACTAGTAATCTAACTTAGTTACTTCTAAAATTAAGTAATCCGTAGAGTAACTAAGTTACTTTTTAAAGGAGTAGTCTGTAATCAGTAATCGGATTACTTTTTCAAGGTAACTGTACCATCACTGCCTGTCCAGGATGTACCCTGCCTCTCACCTTGTAGCAGCTGGGATAGGCTCCAACCCCCACTCGACCCAGAAATGGATAAATGAAAGAAGATGGATTGATTTTAGATCCTGTGTTTGAGGGGTGGGGGAGCTTTTCACATGCTGCAAACATACAGTAGTAATGATGTTGTAGGCAGTGGAGGTTTTATGTAGAAAAGATACTGGTATAAGCTGCAGCTGAATATGAAACTTGCTTTGCAGGAATGTTATAGTTCTCTTGTGCGAGCTCTGCTGTAATGTTTTGTGCATTTTTTTTTGTTTTATGCTACTAGATTTTTAACTGGCAACATCACTGATATACATAGTTCACAGTTAATGTTCTCTTGTGGTCAATGTTGCAAAACAAGCAAACATTAACTGAAAACAAACCCCAATACATATGCAAGAGTGGAACCCTTTGGACTTTAACATCTTTATTAAAGGTGGAGCGGTGGAGAAAGAGAAACAGTTAATTCACTATTATGTTGCTTAGTGGGACTACAGGGAGAGAGTTAAACAGATGGATTACAAGATGCTTCATTGCCCTAATATGTGAGTACCATATTTAGCTTTGGTGCCTTGGAGAAATTTTTTTATTCATGCAGGCCTTCGTGGAAGTATCTTATAGATAGTAAAAGGAGCATGTTATCCTTTTGAATGGATATGACTTTGGACAGGACAGGGAATTATGGAAACTAAACGGTATTACTTTTGTTTTTTATGAAGAAAATGGTAAGTAAAGATATAAAATTGTAATCAGACATAACTGGTTATAGAAGAGGTAGGCCATCAGGCTGTTACGCTGCATATGTACAAGCTTTATCGAGCATTAACAGGTGTTGCACCCCGTGGGTCTAGGGGACGTAGGAGTAACATATGACTGAGAATGAAAACATAGAAAGAAGGAAAGAAAACAGCCGGGATTGAAAGAAAGGACCGCAAGTCAACGTTAACAGTAATAAATTATGGTATTTATTGTAAAAATGGTTCCCAAGTACTAACTAGAACTCAAAACGATCTCCACCCTGGAGCTGCGACCCTTCCTGTGAGGGGAACAGAAAGATGAAAAGTTAAACAGCCCCAAAAGAAAATCCACAAATGAAACCCACTCCCTCCGAAAACAGGAGCACATCTATTGCCAACCCACAGACACCCTCCTCAATGGGAGTAACACAACATAACACACTTTCCCACATCCACACAGCCCAAAGTACGGCTTCAACTGGCCCAAAAACCCCAGTCCATCAACCCATCTCCTCCTCTTTATACAGGATGAGCTTAATTGGGAATGGGAACACCCACTGTTGGAAAAAGGCTGACAGTTCCTGCAGAGGGGAGAAAGAGAACAGAACACACTCCTGTATAGATGAAATAAAGCAGCGCAATAGCTGTAACACCCCCACCCATTAGAACAACACCAAATCAGGCTCTAGGTGACCATTGAATAACTATGCTCTAGACAGGGCGTCGGCCACGACATTGTTGCACCCTTCTGTGTGCTTTTTTTCAAGGTTGTAATTTTGGCAGATTAGTGCCCATCGCAGTAATCACTGGTTACTGTTGTACAGGCGTGATAGGAATACAGGAGGATTATGGTCAGTATTTTTGTACAGGCTGCGAAGTGGACCCTAAATATACTTCGAACTGCTGCAGTGCAAGTAGCAGTGTTACAGGTTCCTTTTCAGTGGTTGAATAACTTACTTGGTGTTTGTTGAATTTCCGGGAGAAGTATCAAACAGGATGGCTGATTCCTCGAGCATCCTCAACAAGCATCAGATGTCATTTGCTACTGTATGAATGCCTATCCATGCCTATGAGTGGTGGAACAATTACAAAGAAAAAGGGAGTGATAATAACCCAAAAGATTAGCATCAGACTGTGATGGGCAGGTGAAAGCCGAAGCCTGATACAAACCAAACAACCAGAAAAGTATGGTCTTAGTCTGGTTCCAAGCAGACTCAAGCCGGGTTTCTTTGTTGCCTGGAAGCAAGTGACAAAACACAATATTTTGTGATAGTAAATATGTTGTTTTAGCATGAGTCCAAAAGCAAAATGAATAAAATCTAGTGTCATGTCCATGTTCCATGTGCATTTTAAGGTTTCTCTGTGTTATTTTATAGCATTAAATAATAAGGTTAGCATGACTGTTAATTCTCCCAGTGTTTTTAATTGGAACACAAACCTTTTCTCTTAGACCTTTCCCCTGGGATTGCAAAACATCAGAAGACCAGATTTCCATCTGGAGTGTTTTTTTCCCCCTAAAAACTCAAAAGAAAACTTCAAACCTTAAGGATTCTCCTTCCATAAGATTTCTGATTGAGTTCCAGTAAGACAGTCCCAGCACTGTTCTGTTGAATGGATTCCAATGGGTTTAAGTCCTTTAAGTTTGTTGTGTGGTCTTTGAAGTCTGTTCAAACTAAAACCAACCCCCATGCCGTACGGCAGATGGTGTGTGTGCATCCCTGGAGAAGGGAAGTTTTTTTTTTCTTTTTTAAACCAAAGCTACGACTTATGTTTAAAGACTTAAACCGATCATTAAACCTATCAGTGAATTCCCTGTGGACCAACAACAGCTTGGACTGAATTTCATAGTTTTTCACAGATGGTTAAAAAAAAGGAGAATTGTCAACTCGTGGTCATATGCCAACCAGTAAAGGTTACAGTTTACATCCATGTTGGTTCAGACTCATGTTGTGAGAAGACAAATAGGTGGACCAAACATGTGCATCAAAGATCCCACTGACCATCTCAGTAACCAACTAAATGTAAAATATTGCCTTCCCGTCTGTTTCATACTGAACTTGACCTTACTGTATATCATTTTGGATATGTAATTCTGAAATGTGATTTTATCCTCTTAGACATTTTGCCATATTGAGAATATAACTTCTTTAGTTATGTACAAAAGTGTGTTATGCATCTGCATTAATCATTTGCATAATGTTTCTATGGAAGCATAACCACGTCGAGTAAGGTGGTTGTTCTGAATGATGCGGCCAAGTGGAAGCACACAAATAAAACAGAAAGAGTCTAAAGAATGACCTTTGTGGGACACCACAGGTCAAAGGCTGGATTTGAAATCATTGTTCCATACAGCAACAAAATAGTCCCTGTCGCCCCCCCACCACCACCACCACCAAAAAAAAACACCTTTGTTGGTCTCTCTTTGTTCCCAGTGGCAGTGGGCCAGCCTGCCCAGCTCAGTGCTGACGGGCTCTTCAGCTGGACTTTGACACCAATTATCCTGCCAAACTAGCAATACATACTCACACAATGTCTGTTGACGGTGCTGCCGCACCACCTCTGCATTCTTTCTCACTTCTCCCACCCTTATTATATCTCTCTGTCTACCTTTCTTTGGACGTTGTCATTCTGTCTCTGTAGCTGTCAGAGCATTGTGAATTACCAGCACCTTCCCAAGAGGTTCACAGTATTTTCTTTTTTGTCATCATGTCTGTGTTCACATGAAAAAGTCATAAATGTGATAAATGTTCATATCCAAGGCCATTTTCAGACCCACAACACAAGAAATAGTGTCACCATTCCCGGAAGATACCTCGGACCTCTGCAGACAAGTGTGTGTGTGTGTGTGTGTGTGTGTGTGTGTGTGTGTGTGTGTGTGTGTGTGTGTGTGTGTAGCATCTAAAGTCTTTGTGTTTCCCTGATGAGCATCTGTAATAAATATGGATTTTTATGATTTTACAACAATTTTATTGTTCTATAAGCATGTAATGTGATCCTAAAACTGTACTTTCTGACCTCGTATCAAATTTGTACATAAACCTACGTTTGAATTCTGTTTTTATATTTAATCTCAAACCATTAAACAGCACCGAGCCTGCAGCTGAAAGAATAAACACTAAATACAGTCTTTTAAACAATAATTAAGTAAAATAAGTCTCCCATGTCTTAATGACAGAATCATGATATTGATATGATGACATGACATGATATATATATATATATATATATATAAAAGTCTGTTAATTTACACAGTCAGCCTTTTTGCTGCTTTTTGCTCTGTGTGCAGCAGCTGTTTTACCTTCAGCCACTTCATATTTTTTCCCGTAGTCTAGTTTTATCTTCCTTTGTGAAATCCTCATCTATGTTTCTGATTGGTTAGACACCATCAGCACCACCCCTTCCATGTGAAAGCATAAGGGAAACCCTGAGTTGATAACCAGCTTCATGTGACCACTTATCCTGCGGATGTTAGGGTAAGGAAAGATACCCCGGGTATGCTGAACTCACTTTGTAGTACAGGTCGTAGGTGAGAAGAAAAACAAGCGAGCAAAACAGATGTGATTTTCCATTTCTGTAATGTATCGTGGCAGCAGTAAATGGTGCTACGCTCCTAAACAGAGTATGAAAGTACGATGCCTCGGGGAGCTGACCCCTCCGTTTCCTTTTTTTCCACACAAGTGCTTTGAAATTTTAGCACCTTGGCACTCCACAGTAATGCATAGATAACACAGTCATCTAGAATTCACAGAACCACAGCAATTTCTCTGTTTAACCTCTGATATATATTAGCAACATTTTATTGCTTACACTAGCCTCAAGCAGTGCGCAGCACTCTCTTTATGGTCAACACGTGAAGTATTATCCTCCAGTCATCACTAATGGTCACTCCTCTTATTCCATTTTTTGGTTTGCAGTGAAGAATGGAATGACAGAGTTACTGAAGATGGGAAGGAGGATGTGAGGTTTCACCAAACGATGTAGCACTGCCTGGTGAACAAGTAGTAAACTTTGAGATTTCCTAGTAGCAGTCTATCTTGTCTAAATGCTCTTAGACTCTGCTTAAGTGTGCACAGTTTTGATTTGAACTGGAAATGTTTTTTAAAACCTGAACAGCACAGCTGTCTGTCACCTTTACGATGTTTCTGTCACCTCAACCACTTAGTCACTGAGAACTGTGTGCTTGTGGCTTTTCATATCAGATATCATGAGGTCAATTTCAAGGTAGAATCTCATAATTTGCTGCTTTTTGAATTGAGTGTATGTCTGTATGAGCTTCGTATTGTTGCAAGGTTTATGTTTCAGATTATAAAGAAATAATTACTTCTCAAAAGTAAGCAGAGTAGAGGTAGATGTGGCATGAGCAAGAAGGGAGTTACTCACTAATTAAATCCGACTGTCGCCTTTTCTTTGATTGCATTAAGGTGATGGCAGCGTTGCATTTACTCTTTTCAGTGTGTGTCTCCAGTGCCACCGATCTTCCTGATTATTCTCTTGTAGATGAGAAACCACACCATTAATGTCAAATCATGTTTCACTGAACATTAGGATAAGTCAATTTGTGTGTGTGTGTGTGTGTGTGTGTGTGTGTGTGTGTGTGTGTGAGGAACTCAGTGCTGGTTTCTACTGTGTTTGCATTTTGTCCCATTTCTGCAACAATAAGCAATTAACCATTCTGTGCCTGTGTGTGAGGAAATGTGAGGAAAGTTTGTAAAGAATTTTGGAAAAATGTTCTTGTGAGCCATAACACAATGCCTACTTACTTACTAACAACTGACACATGAACAGGGTATAGACAGGTTCACCTACCAGACAAATGAGGGAATAATTCTAAAACAAAACTGGCATAAAACAAAACATATTTTTTATAAGATTACCTTTAAATCATATTTTCGGTAATAAACAAAATTTTTTTGAGTACAAAAAGCCCTTTCACCCAGCTACTGAGTTCTTCAGAGTTCAGGGGAAACAAAAAGTAATATAGTAATAGCAAATCAATGATTACTTAAAGGTTAGTAAGGTAACTTAGGGGAGAGTGGGGTAAGATGACCCACCCCCTGTATATTAGCGACTATGCTTCAAGTCAAGTCAAGTCAAGTCAAGTTTATTTATAAAGCACATTTAAAACAACGACGTTGACCAAAGTGCTGTACAAGATCTGTAACCCCAAGGACTATACTAAATAAAAATAAAAATATATAAATAAATAAATAAAATAATAAAATAAAAATAAATAAATAAAAACATTAAGAACAATAAATAACATAAGAAAATTAAAAATTAAAACGTTTAAAACAAGTACCATAAAATACCATAAAACAATCATCTAAAAGGAGGTAGCACTGCAGCCAAATGCCAAGGAAAAGAAATGTGTTTTTAATAGAGATTTAAATGTGTGTATCGTCTGAGCTGTGCGGATATGGAGAGGTAGATCATTCCATAGCTTTGGTGCTGCTGCTGCAAAAGCTCGATCACCTCTCTGTTTTAGTCTAGTTTTAGGCCTCTGTAAGAGCAGCTGGTTCGATGACCTCAGAGCTCTTACAGGGGTGTGACAGTGAAGCAGCTCAGACAGATACAAAGGTGCCAGTCCGTTTAAGGCTTTAAAAGTAAGCAATAAAATCTTAAAATCGATTCTAAAACGGACAGGGAGCCAGTGAAGGGATGACAGGACTGGGGTAATGTGTTCATGCTTTTTTAAACCGGTTAAAAGACGAGCTGCCGCATTCTGGACTACCTGCAGGCGGCGCACAGATGATTGATCTATGCCAAAGTACAGAGAATTACAGTAGTCCAGGCGGGAAGTAATAAAAGCATGAATAACTTTTTCCAGGTCCTGCTGCGGGAGATAAGGTTTTACCTTGGCAATAACTCTGAGTTGGTAAAAACTGATTTTGGTAACAGCACTTACTTGCTTCTCCATTTTAAAACTACTATCTAAAATGACACCCAGATTTTTCACAGCATCATGACAGTGAGGAGCCAAATGACTCAGAGTGCCAGAGGAGTTGCTTGAGGGGTCAAATTTACCAAAGCATATGACCTCGGTTTTGCTTTCATTAAGATTTAGGAAATTGTTTCTCATCCAGGACTTGATGTCACTTAGACAGTTCAGCAGGGGTTCCCATGGATCTCTGCTGTTCAGTTTGATGGGCATATACACCTGGATGTCGTCAGCAAAACAGTGGAAACAAATATTATGTTTCCTAAAAATCGACCCTAGAGGCAACATATACAATGAGAAAAGAATTGGGCCCAGAATGGACCCCTGAGGCACTCCACAAGAAAGCTTTGCTGTGGTAGAAAAACAGTTTCCTAGATGGACAGAGAAACTTCTATCAGTAAGATAAGATCTGAACCAAGTCAGAACCGTGCCTTTAATGCCAATTTCATGTTCTAGGCGGGATAGAAGGATCTCGTGGTCCACAGTGTCAAAGGCAGCTGACAGGTCTAGAAGTACTAAAACTGCAGGACTACCAGAGTCCACAGTTAAAAGCAGATCGTTAAAAACTCTTAAAAGAGCCGTCTCTGTGCTGTGACGCATTCTAAAACCTGACTGAAACTTTTCCCACATTCCATGTCCACTTAAAAATGCTTGAAGTTGCTTAAAAACAACTTTTTCAAGAACCTTGGATAAAAATGGTAATTTAGAAATTGGTCTGTAATTTGAAAGAACATCAGGGTCAAGGTTCTTCTTCTTGATTAGAGGCTGTACAACTGCATGTTTAAAGGCAGCTGGAACACAACCAGATGCAAGCGCACTGTTAATCAGAGCGAGGATAGTTGGTCCCACTGAATCAAAAGCCTCTTTAAAAAGGCGAGACGGAACACAGTCTGTGGGAGAGTTTACAGGTCTCATATTTTGAATCACCTCCTTTAGTGTGGAGAGTGTGACAGGCTCAAACTGCTCAAAGACAGCTCTGCTGGGAGGAGGTGCAGATGAGTCTGTTTCAGGCTGAGGTGATGAAGGCCTGAGGGCAGAAATTTTTTCCACAAAAAATTTCTTAAAGTTTTCGCACAGTGCAGGACAGACCTTCGCTTGGTTCACATTACAGCGAGGATCAGCGAGTGAATTAAAAACACTAAAAAGAAAATGAGGCCTGTGACTGTTACTTGAAACAATGTTAGAGAAATAAGCAGACTTTGCATATTTTACTGCTTTCTGGTATTTCAATAAACAGTTACGCAGGATCTCTAAGGAGACATGGAGCTTATCCTTTTTCCACCTTCTCTCAGCGCGTCTGCACTCACGTCTGAGAGCGCGGGTTGTCTCATCCAGCCAGGGCTGGGAGGAAGGTTTGGTGCGTTTGGTTGTAAAAGGGGCAATACAGTCCAGTACAGCAGTGCAAGTAGATATAAAAGAGTTAGTGAAGTCCTCGGTATTCAGGCTCAAGCAAAAATCCAAATTGCTTAAGTCAGAGTTTTTAAAAGCAGCTGCAAAATCAGCAGCGCATGAAGAGTTAACCAAGCGCACACGACGTGTAGAGGATACTCTATTTATCCCAGAGCTGGGGAGCGCTGCTGTAAATAAAACAGGAAAATGGTCCGATATACCACAGTCACGTATCTCTGTGATGCAGACTCTAAGTCCATAAGACAACACCAGATCCAGTGTGTGACCTTTTTCATGAGTGGGACCACACACGAGTTGTGTTAAGTTAAAGAGTCAATAAGCGAGGCAAATTCTTTAACCAGTGGACCACTCTCACAACACACATGAATATTAAAGTCGCCAACAATTAAAATACGGTCATATTTTAGTATGAGACCCGTCAGCAAGTCAGCAAAGTCACCGATGAAGTCCTTCGTGCACTTCGGTGGTCGGTAAATCACCGTGCAGAGCACCGAGGGGGAAGAGTTTATCTCCAACAGCTGCAGTTCAAAGCTGGCGTACAGGTCTGCCGAGACCTGACGACAGCGAAAACTGCATTTAAATATTGAAGCAAGTCCTCCACCTTTTCCAGAGATCCGCGGGGAGCTGAAGAAAGAACAGCCGGGAGGTAAAAGTTCGGAAAAAGGTGCAGACTCACCAGCATGAAGCCACGTCTCAGTCACAAACATAAAATCCAACTGCTGTGCGATGAAAAAGTCATTGAGAAGGAAAGTTTTGTTGGCTAACGATCTAGCATTTAGTAGGGCCATTCGGATGTCCAGATCCTTGTTAGCTGAGGCCGGGGCCCGCTTCAACAGGCGAAGGTTAGCATGGTTTACGCCGCCTCCACGATCCCGCATCCTGCGCCAGGACGAGGGACGCCGAGTCTCCAGGATGACAGGTGGGACAATCGGCCTGATCCAGCGACGCCCGAAATCCACAGGCAGCCCAACAGCCTTGAGGCGGCAAAGACCACCATCCAGGGGGTAATGAACAGACAAACCTAGGAGTCTCAGGTAAGTTTTGACCCGCACCGCGATACCTCCCCGCTTTCCGCGTCTCCTCTGGCGTTTGTTGGGGACCGGAGCACTGGGCAGCCGGCGCAAATTCTCAGGTACATCCGATAGGTGTGGAGGAAAAATCGTTGAGTTTTTCTTTACAGTATATGCTGGTACCAAAACAAACTGGAGGTTTAGAAGTGTCTGCCGATCGTAGGTGATCAAAGCGGAGACATCTGGGCAGATGACTACCAGGAACAGAGCGACAGCAAACAATACACAGAACAGCTGACGGCAGCCTTGTCTAGAGTCATGTGACCTTACTTTTAGGTGGCAAACATCATTTCAATCATAGAGAAAAAGGCAGGGGTACATGTGACAAGTGGTATGATTTTTTTTCCAAAAATAACCAATTTTTCCTTGTCAAAGTAAATTTTTAGCATTTCATGTTTAATGAAAATTATATCAAGATGAATTTATTTTATGGTATTATTATCCATGGTATATATTGGTGGATTCCCAAACTATAAATCCATGTCAATCATTTTGTTAAAGATTAGACTTATTAGCTAAACTGGACCTTTTTGTCCAAAATGGCTGCTATGGGGCAAAGTGAGCCAAAGGCCAATAACTGTCAGCCATATTTTTTTCATATTGCAGAAGAGCTATTATGCTAAGAATTCACCACAAAACGAGAAATAAAATTTCCACACTGGATTTTTAAAATCCAGAATTTAATTTTTTTAAGCACTTAAATGATTCCTAAACAAAAATCAATTGGCCGCAAAGTACACAGACCATTTATACCCTCACCTTAAACTTATTGTTTATCAGTGGTAAATAAAAAAAAATCAAACCATACCCAGCTGCTTTTGTGCTGTTTCAGGTAACCTAAATTTAAATGGTTTGTCTGGAATTTATTTTTTTATGTCTGTTTTAATACTGGAAAAATCAACGGGTCACTTTACCCTGCGAACTGGTTCAACTTACCCTGTGCCCGGGGCAAACTGAGCCACTGGAAAACTTTTTTTCGTGATGTCATATTTCCAAAGCTGTTTGTTATAGACTCATTCTTATAATTTCATTTGTTAGACAATAATCCAAATTATAAATGGATGTTTTCATTGTACTCCTGTGTCATTTAGTTTTGTCTGTAGAACCAAAAAAAGTAAAAGGTGGCCCATCTTACCCCACCCTCGCCTATTTTGGTCTTTTGTCTTTTTTTGTTGAGTCTGCGTGGGTTTTCTTTGGTTTCCTTCCACAGTCCACAGACGTGCAGTTAGTGGGGGGGTGAGGTTATTGGTGAGTCTAAATTGCCCATAGGTGTGAATGTGAGTGTGAGTGGTTGTCTATCTCTGTGTTAGCCCTGCGACAGGCCGGTGACCTGTACAGGGTGTACCTTGTGGATGGATGAGAATGGATGGATGGACAGAGAGATAACAGTACACATATTTAACAAGGAAAAAAAATATATAAGCCCCACCTCATTTTTTTTCATATCTCTGTAAATGATTTTATGACCCTTCAGAGTTCTTGGGGCCAGCTTTGGTGTTTGGGAACAACTGCAGGTTTTGCTTCATTTTATTTTGCAATTATTTTTTGTGGAAAATATTTTAACAGCACACTTAGAAGTGCTGTGAGAATACACTTTAATATGATTCATTACTCAGCCTCACAGGAAATACAATTCAAAACATCAGAGCATCAAATAGACTGTTCAGCAAACACATCTTCTAATGGATGTCCCTGCTGCCTGAGAGAAACTGCACTCAAAACCAGTAATTGAGCTCTGTATTAAATTAAATGTGCTCTCGCTGGTTCAAAGTTATTTCTGCAATTCATAAAAAATATATTAAAATGGCAGTTACACTAAATCTATTAGTGATTATAGTAATTGTAACCATCAGTCTGTGTCATTAGAGGTGAGCTTTTTGCCTTGAGTGAGCACCCATTATCCATTTCAGCTCCCCGCGTGCCCACCCATGGCTTCCACTTTACTCACGCACACATACACCCCCACACACACACAGTTAAACTGGGATGCACACTGTAGTCTTGTGTGCACATTTTGGAGCTTGTTTTGCAGATACACACTTAGATAGAACCTGCTTTGTGTTGCTTTCAGACGCTGCCTGCTTAATTCAGCCTTGTTTTTTCTTTGGAACACACAACAGCACCCACAGAGGCACATTCCTGCATACAGATAGTGATCTTCCCTCCGGAAGCTGCTGTGAGTTCTATAGCAGGATCAGCTCTTGTTAGCGTAACATCAGGTACAACGAGGATCCCTGCATGAGCTTTAATTGCATTCCTCTGGGCTCAACTCGCCTCCCCTGGAGAGTCAACAATCTTCTTTGTGCCTTTGATCTTCACGAGACTTATTAACTGCCATGGCAACTGCAGGGGCTTCTGGGACAGCGGTGCTGTTGGGCCGTTTATTATTGGACTGAATTAAAGGGGCTGGCCTGGCACTTACTGCTGCTGCAGGGAGGTTTCGGATTAAGAGGGATTGTGCATCACAATGGGTGCTGTGCTGTTTCAAAATATTATCTCTGAGCTAATTGTAATGAGTCCAGTCGTTCTGCCCCTGCAGAAACAATGGGTTTTTAGCTTTGTGGAAATGATTTGGCAGCAGCCTACTGAATATGAACAAATATTGACTCAAGCTGTTGGGGGAGTTTTAAAGTTTTATAACTATGCTGAGATCCACAGTTCAGTTGTCAGCTTTATTTTGCATTTTTATTTGTATTTATTTAACGAGGGATTTTTTTTTAAAGAGAGACCAGTCCACAAAGGCACACATCACAAAATTACAAATTGTAAAATCATATACAATATGAATATGTGCAAAATGGAGTCAAAGGCAAAATAAATATCCATCCTTTAACCAGACAGCACACAAATCTGGGCTCCTTTTGGTGGGCCTCAGCTTTGCCATCCATCCATTTTCTTCCACTTATCCAATTCATGAGGGGGCTGGAAGCTATCCCAGCTGCCATGGGATGAGAGGCAGGGTACACCTTGGACAGGTCACCAGCCTAAAAGGGAGAGACACACATTCACACAGCAGGCAATTTCTGCTCACCAACCTCACTGCATGTCTTTGGACTGTGGGACAAAGCCAGAGTACCCAGAGAGAACCCATGTGAAAGAACATGCCAACACCACACAAAAGAAACATGGCAAGATGGTGGATTCAAACCCAGGACCTTCTTGCTACGAGGAAGCTGTGCTAACCACCGTGCCACTGTGCTACCCTGGCCTCAGTTATGGCACTAGCTAAGTTTGTGTGGCTCAGAAAGTCACAAAACAGGTTTGACTTGGGTTACGTCAAGTATATGTTGGCCAGGCATGACCCAAATGTCACAACAAGCCTGACATCTGGCTCATGTAAGGTTACCATATAAGGTAAGGCTCTCTAGCTGACTTGAAGCACCAGCACACCCCATCAGTCAACACCAATGTGTCCCAAAGAAAGCTGCAGATGTGGGCTGCACTTGGGCCACATTTATCATTATCTGGGAAAGAAAGAAAAATGCACAGATTTTTCAAATGAATTAACAATCCTCACGAGAGAGGTATAGATAATTATTTTTAGACTAGAGTTTAATTTGTTGGATATCATACAAAAACATTAGTAAATGATAGACTTAAATTAACCCAGGCTTTCAGGTCCAGTTGTCCTCTTAAAAATAAATGAATAAATAATTCTGAACAAATAAAGCAGTTTTTTGTTTTTGTTTTTGTTTTTATTGTTGAATCGGCTAATTAAGCAGTAACAGAAATTTGCAAGATTAATGAATAACAATTATGGCTATTGATGATTTGTTTCCAGCTTGTCTGCATCTTATTGTTGTCAGTGAAATGGCAGTTGGTTGAACTGTTGTAAGGAAAAAATGAGCAATTTAAAAAGTAACATATATATATACCCCGTACCAGTCAAAGGTTTGGACACACTCGAGTGTCTTATACCTGATGTCCTTTGACAGCTCTTTAGTCTTTGGCCCATTGGGGTGGAGAGGTTGAATAGAAGTATCTGTAATTGATTGATTGACTGATTAATTGATTATTATCTGCGAGCCACATGGGCACACAGCCAATCTGTGGGATTCAAAAATCTGGCTGCATTGTAGGGATTCACTCAATGCAATAAGTATTTGAACCTTTAGAACTTTAATGTGTTTTTTTTTCTGGATTTTTGGTTGATACTCTGTCTCTCTCCATTAACATGAAACTACCATAAAAATTAGAGATTGTTCATTTCTTTGTATGTTAGTAAACGCATAAATTCAGCAGTGGATCAAATAATCATTTCCCCCACCTTAATAGTTGTTAAGTTAGTGGAACAATAGCAGCTTGGAACATGACCTACAAACCACTGAGAATAAGAGATTCTGATGTCTTAGCAAAGGTCCAATAATGTGGCGAAGACCTTTAGTGGTCAAAAGAATAATTTTGTCTGTTGAGAACAGAGGGAAAGATATGGTGTTGTTACAGAGCCTCGGAGGAGTAAGGTCAGCAAAGATGTATACCTCAAGAAAATTTTAATGAGGAAACATTTGTCTCTATACTCTGTGTCTTTTTTTTGGAACTATGACCCTGATCCTCTCCTTACCCTCGCTGCGAGGATGAAGAAGACAAAGAGATTCTCTAAGATGAAAGTGCTACATTTTTAGATCAGGAGAGTGAGCTAAAAATGTGACTGTTTGCAGATCATTAGTAGAATAAGGGGCTGCTCAATCACCATTACTGAGTGAAATTTCTAGGTGCATATTAACTGCATTGGAATTCTTTGATTTGTGACAGGATTCCTGACAGTCTACAAAGTTTTTGTTTTTCATCACTGCAGCTAAAAGAAACACAAAGCAACTGTAAAACAAACCCTCTGCCACTAATATGCCACATAATTATGTTGTGCATTTTGTATAATGACAATAAAGATTCTGTTACTGATTTGACCGTTATATTAGCTTTATTAACAATTGATGTAGCAGGTTTTTCATCAAATATATATTTTTTAAAAATCTCCCTCTCACCCTCTGGGGGGGAGGTGGTGCTGTATGTGTGTGTTCCTCAAGCTTGGGTCCTCTACCAGAGGCCTGGGAGTTGTGCGCACCATCTACCTGTTCCCAGGCACTCCTCTGGACAAAGGCCTCTGATGCCTGGAATCTGCTGGAAGCACTCTTCCAGTTTTGGGGTTACAGCCACATTTGGTGGTGTCTCACACTCAGACTTGGGGACTTCTAGAATTTCCTGTACACTTGGTTGTGCCACTCAGTGTACGCGGCCGTGCCACTCGGTCCCAGCTTGCATCTTATATCTGGCTACTATGTGGTGGATAATCTCTGGAGCAGCTTTACACATTCTGCAACTTGGGTCCTGTTGGCAGTGGTAGACACCATGGATGTGGTGCTTAGGGCCTGTTTTTGTGGTGCCACGATCAGAGCCTCTGTGCTGACCTTTAAACCGGCCTTTTCTAGCCACTGGTAGGATTTGTTGATATCAGCCACTTCCTCAGTTGATGGTACGTCCCATGCAGGGGCTTGGTCATCCATGATACTTCCTCTTCCTGTTTCTCATCACCATCTGTCTTCAGCTGCCTGAGGCATTCTTGGAGCAGCTCATCTCGGGGGGCCATCTTTGTGAGGTATTTGTGGATGCTCAGTGTTTCTTCCTGGATTGTGGCTCTGACACTCACTGATCCTTGCCCTCCCTCTTTCCAGCCTCAGGGTGCTGGACTTTGGGAGGAGACCTCTGTACACTGTGAGGAGTTTGTGTCTTGACATCAGTGGCATCTGTCTCTTCCTGTGGCCAGTATGACTGCATTTATTTATCAGATTTTATTCATCTTTGCATATGAGAGCAACTTTCAGTAATCCATTCCTGTCACAATCCTACTCCAGACTTCTTAACATTTTTAAATGTCAGATTTAATTACACGATTACGTCCAGTGCTTTTAATGCGTGATATTTCCTTAGTTTTTGAACTTTGCTTGTTGCGTCTTTGTAGTTGTTTGCCTCTATATTTTTGTCCCACTGAATCTTGAGTCGGTGCTGTGAGTCAGTGAATTACTTACGCTTCCACTTAAGTTGTTAAGATTATGCACATGTTCACGAACACACAGCATGACTGGCAAATGTATGGATAAAAGTATTTTGATAACTGTGTTTTCTATGCTGTGATAACTTTATACACAGTACCAGTCAAACGTTTGGACACACTCGTTTGACTGGCACTGTATACTTTTTCTGACATCTGGAGGTTCTATGAATGCTTTGCTTTGAGATAAAAGTTGAATTTCTTTTGTATGTTTCTAGGAGGTTATAAGCCGAGCAGTGTTTGTAGTCTCATTCTCAAAGGACCACAATAAATTGGCAGCCTTGTGTGACTGAGCAAGTAAATTCCATCCATCCATCCATCCATCCATCCATCCATCCATCCATCCATCCATCCATCCATCCATCCATCCCTGCTTGTTTAAAGATGCTGGTAACACTGGTAAATATATGTCATCCTCAACAGAAATGTTTTCCAGTACCAGTCCACCTGGTACTTTGTAATATATATTTATTAGGTGCACCGGGTAAGAAATGCTCATCCTTTTTTTATACTTAAGTAACCTTTTTTATTTTGTATTTTATAGTTTTTAGTTGGAAAGTCATTCCCTACATTTGTTTTATTAACTGAGTTTTACTGAAAAAAGAGGGAAAGTATGTTGGAAAACTAATGAACCCTTGCCAATTGCTTTTTCACTATATAGGCAGACGGGAAATGGTGATAGTCATGTGAGTGTAACATCAGTCTTGAGAATAAACTGTCTATCTCTGAGGTGAAACCTTTGCTGCACATGCAACCAGTCATTCAGTCACTCAGTGAAACAGTCAGTCCTTCAGTAAATCAGACACTGAGTGGAGGTTAAGATTGAAGGTGGGTGGTAATTGTGGTCTCGCTGCCTGCTGAAAGCTGCTCTCATCAAATCTATCTCGCAGCCTATTTGCACAGCCACGTGTCACATTAAGTTCTGATAGGCTGTAATAGTCTTTGACACACAAACACACTGTTGAGAAATATACTGCAATCTTTAATGGTACGGGTATGAATCGCCATGAATTCATACATAACTTCATGCATGATAAGGCATCAGTCAGTCCATGCAAAACCTTGTGAACATTCAAGAACGTACATGGAATGTGGAATGAATACTTGATGCAGGAAGTTATTAGTTATGTTCATGTCTTCACTGTCAGGCCTACACCTTCTTTAACACTAACTCATACTGAATAATTAATCACAGCATATAATTAAATGTATTCTACAGTAATTAGTTTTTAAACAGCATTTTTGACAGTGCCTTAAAATTTATATTAAGTTTAAAAAAAGAACAGGAAAAAAGAACAAGAAAGCTTTTAGTAGATTATTTACATTTAGTATCATGGCAGTCACGAGCAGTTTCTGTGTGTATTCTGTTGAATTCCAAATGGTTAACTAAGCATAACATGGTCATAACTTCATTATGTTTATTCAGATAAGGCATTATCATCATCATCAAATGTCTTGGTTGTTTCATTATTAATGTGTTGTTTTTTATGACATCATGCATGTTCCTAAAATCTCGCAAGGTTTTAAATGAATTCATAAATTCTCTTTTCACCCACAAAATATAGATTTATGATAAGTTATACTGTTATTATACAGTGTTACCAAAGACCCGATGAAAGTTTTTTATCTCATATGTACTTACACACACTCTCACATTATATATATATAGAACCCAGGCAGTGATCTGTGGAACCATTAGCTTTGTCTGTTGGCTCTCATTTTAAGCTTTTCAGTCACTGAACACTTCATTGCATTCAGCTGTGCGTCAGTTTAGGCTTTTGGAGTGTTGGTCGTTTTAGGACGGGTTACAGACCCAATTACAGCTCATTATTACACACAGGGGGGTGGAAGAAATACAACATATAGCATACAGAGAGGTAGCACGCTGGCTTGATCCAAATCTGTTATGGCAGCAGTACGAATGGTCACATGATCAGACGAACACCACATGTAGCATTACTTCCTTATATGGTTAACTTGGATCGGGCAGTCAGTGTCAGGTTTGACTTTGCTAGAATTGGTTAACAAACCAAACAAAAACAAAAGTAATGACCTTAAACCATCTGTGAGGTTTAAGTCATCAGCACTGATGACCCTGACTGACTCCTATCACAACTTGTAAAAATGTCCTTAAGGTTATCACAGTATCTACAGAAAATTAGAAAAATGAAATTACGGCGCTGCTCCTATCAGTCAAGTTTACCTCATTTTATTGTCATTAATTTTGGTAAATTAAATAAACAAAGCAATACCCATTGGAGAGAGAGTCCCTACAAAAGTACAGGGTATGTGTAGTGTTCAGCTAAGCATGAACACTAATTAATTTCAGACACTTTGGTAAGATGCAGGTAGACATAAGGTCTAGTTTTCCAGTATCATATAGCATACTGTAGCTAATTATGGACAGGACAACTTTCAAACCCATATTTTACATGGAAATTTTTATTTTCCTACAGTTGTAACTTTGGGAGGAGATATCTGTATTTGCTGTACTGTGTAAGAGCTTGTTTAAGCTCTCTAAATATGATGTGAACACTTGGACACTGACAGTTTACACATCCTGCATGCCTTTATTTTCCCTGCTTGCATGTGTCCTCCAAAAATGTGAGTGGGTGATAGTGTGGATGGAAGAGGGCTCATGGAATAAATACACGGCTTTGAGGTTAATCTTGGAACACAGACACTCTGATGAATGAAACCTTGCAGAAGTATTTATTGTTCCACAAGGCAAATATGTTTTCTGTGGGAAAGAAACATGCAAATTTCAATTCTCCTTCAAGTATTTGTCAGAGACGCTTGGGTGGGGGGGGCATAAGAGACAAAAGGATAGAATAGGAACAGTTTAGAGAGAAGCAGCGAGGACTCTGGACAGTGCCAGAGTCGTGACTGTGTCTGTGCCTATTAAAAAAAGAAGGGGAGAAAATGCAGCCTCTGAATAGCTGTAATAGGAGCAGGCAGTCTCTGGACTGCTCCCACAGAACTACAGCCAAGTATTGACCCAGCTGACAGCTAGCTGCCAGCCTGTGCTAGCAAGCTAGCAGCACTGGGTCAAATTTCCTCTGGAGCTCCTTCAACAAATCAAACGAGAGAGATTTCTGTTCCAGTCTGGCTTCCTTGCAGTCTGCGAGGCTCCGTGACTCAACAACTCAATTAGAAGTTGACTTCACACCCAGTTTTTTCACCCAATGGAAGTGTGCTTACCTAAAATGTGGGAGTATCTGCTAATATACTGTATCTGCTGTTTGTCTCATTGATTAACTTTAAGTTTGTTTTCTCTTTAACTTGAAAATCTGATTTTCATAATGCTGGGAATGTGGTGTGAGAAACAGCGTATGATTTTCACCGGTAACACTGGTAATTTCTTGTCTTACATGTCTGGAAACAAAAGCACTTATGTTTCAGTTTTCTCACTGCTATGGATATGTTTGATTAAATATCCATCCATCTAATTAATCCTTCTTTATGCTTACATTTATATGCTTACATAAGATAAGCATTTGTAACAAATCACTTCAACCACTTTGAAATTAGAATGTTATTGTGTATCCACATCTACAGAGGTAGATAAAGGCTCATTCGCTCTGGGTAATATGGTAGTGTGAGAGGAACAGATGTTGGGTCGAATAGGGGCAGTAGAAAAATGAAATCCACAAAATGTTATATTACTAGGGTCCAGAATTGATATAGTTTTCATGAACATGTTGGGCTGAAACAACACTTTATGAACATGTGGTAGTGGGTCACATCACTGGAAGCAACGGTGATGGAGATGAAGACTGAAAGGAGCTGCCTGCAGTTTGAACAGAAGTTCTGCTGCTATTTTGAGCTTTGTGAGTAAAGCTGTTTATAAACCTGCCATGGAGAAGTCAAGGCTTACAAATGTGTGGGTGGACCTGGTTCGATACCATTCAGAGGCAGCGTGAGCACGGGGAAAGAAAAAACCCTGCTGCTTCATCTGCCAACAGACTGGAAATCTGCCTGTGATATCTGCTGTGATTACTCACAAATACAACATATAAAGCTGGAGTAACAGCTAAAACTGTCAGAACATGCTGTTGCTCTTATTTCACATTTACAGTGTGTAATATTGATTAAATTGTTGAAGCTGCCATGTCACATCAAACAGGTCACAGAAAAAGTGAACGACAGAAACCCATCTAAGCACTGAAACTGAGAACTTGGAGAGAGGCTGTAAATCAGTGCAGGCTGCTCAGCGGAGAGACTGTGGCAGGTACAGACAGCATAAAACATGGTCACTGTGACCCCCCAACATTAGCTCCGGACTCTGAATTTTGACCGCCACCATGTTGGTTTTCTGACTTGACCATATTTGGTCATATAAGGGTGGAGTACTAAGTTATCAGCTAGCACTAAAGCAGCTAATGCTAAGTAACTGACTTAAAAACAGAGCTAGAATTTCACTGACCAAAACTGAAGCACAAACCTAACACGAGCTAGATAATAACTAAAAGGCTCCAAAAGCTGCCAACAGTGTAAACACAGCGCACAGGTGCAGTGTAATCCCTCACAGAGGCAAATCTGAGGCCTGAGTTACTTTGAATGGGGAAACTGTTCAAAAGAGCCAAAACATCTGAAGTTCAAGTGTTGATTCTGTGGTAGTTTTGGTGAAGTTTTTATTCCAAAACCAGAGATTTGGTTCACTGATTGTCACGTATACATTCTGAAACCAGATGCTACTTTGTTGATTAATCATTTGCGTCAGTACAGCCGGGCTCTCCATCCATCCATCCATCCATCCATCCATCTACTTCTGCTTGTTTAAAGATGCTGGTAACAGACTAAGAAATATATATATAAAATATATATATATTTATTAGAAGCATTTATTAGAAGAAATGCTCATCCTTTTATATACTTAAGTAACCTTTTTTATTTTCTATTTATATTTTTTTATAGCTTTTCATCTATCAAACTTTTTGGACACATTCAGTTCCATTTTCTTTAATGATTATACAACTAATGGTTAATATATAGTTAACAGGGACCAAGAATTAGGAGATTGTAGTTGTGCTGCATGGAAAAACAAAACATAACTAAAAGGGTACTTGGAGAGCATGCTCTTCATGAAGGCCAATGCCTATTCTTGTTGCTTTAAACACCTAAATTAAATTATTTCTTCTTTCTTGCCAAGTTTGATGAAAGTTGGCCTTTTAGGGCTGGCAGACAAACAAACAGAAAAACAGTGAAATTGTAATCAGCTTATGTCACTGTGAGATGAAAACTGGATCTAAACTAATTATGTATAATATAGTATGTTACTGAATCCTGTCCTTGTCAGAGCTGCTTTTCTGTAACTGAATCTGACCTCTGGGCACAGACATACAGGGAAAAAAAAAAGACAACCTCCCTGCATGGATTAATAGTGTCACTTTTTAAGTTTGTGGGCATGCCAAGCTAACAGCATCACAGATCTGTGTCTCTGGCTGAAAGCTACATACTGTCAGTTTCACTGTTCGTCCAGCTGCTGCCGATCACATCTGTCACTGTTAATAGGCTTTAAACACAAACTGACACATCTGGCATCAGCACACTGACACATGACAACAACAGCGATGAAGTAGCACAAGCTGACAGACATACACCTCTGCAAACTGCAGCTGGCACATGCAGTGCTGCTGTATTAGTCCAATTAAGCCACCATATGCTTTAATATAATCTATTTCTTTGGCTCAATTCTTCTTAATGTTGAGTCAGTAAATATTAACAGGCCAAAGTTTTTTTTTTTGCTTTAAAAATATAAAAAGACAGCTTGATCAGTTTTGAACGATGTACGATGAAATATGTTTTCAGTAAAGTGTTTTTGTAGGTTGCTGATTTGTTTGAAGGCACATTTTAAAGGGACATAACAGCATCTGAATAAATAACATCACTTGTATTTATGTTGTACATGTTCATAAATGAGCTTCAGAAACAAACAGGGATGGCAGTAGCGTGAATTCACCAATATTAAAAAAAATAAAAGGGAGAAAGACAAAGCACCCTTAGCATGAATATAATATTTCTGTGTCCTTAAAAAGAACCAAGCTTATATATATATATATATATATATATATATATATATATATATATATACATGTATATGTATATGTGGACTGTCTGTGTAGCTGGTAAGCTGGTAGAGTAGGACCAAATTCAGGACTCAAACGATGAGGAGAACACTTAAAACTAGCTTTTATTCATTATTCACTCAGCCCTGTGCATATACATATAGATACATCTATAAATATATGCAGGGCTGAACTAGAGGCAGAAATACATTAACCAGGAAACTAGAAAACAACATAGGAAAACACGGAGCTACAGAACACACAGCATGAGAGAAGACAAAGACAAGGACACAACCAAGAACTGACACACACGAGGTCATCAGGGAGAGTGGAGAGAGCAAAACTGAATATAAAGCACACGATACGAGGAACTAGCAAAGTAAAACAGGAAGTAGACATGGACACAGCACAGGGAGGCAGGTACACTAAGAAATACAATAAACACAGCACTCATGAATGAACTTAACCTATCGACTCATGAAGGCAGGGAACAAGATAACTAAAACGGGGAAACTGGACAACCACGAGAGACAAAACAGACACAGGGAGGCAGAGAGGGAGGCAGGAACACCCAGGAACTCAGGAAATATAATCCAACAGCACTCATGAGCAGGAACCAAACCAGAACCAAAACCCAGGAACATAAACATAAAGAAACAAACCAGGAAGTACAGTAAAAAGACATCTCAGAACCCTGGGTCTCACACCCAGGGACCATGACAATATCTTTAATGACAATGCCACGAATCCACAAATAAAGAGCAGAAAAAGGGAAATGTAGGAATGTAGCTTTGGTATTTTCCCATCTTGACAGAGATATCTTGGCTTCTGGCAGAAGCAGACACAGAGCACCGAGCAAATGCTGTCTCAAATTAATTACTAAGCTGCATTCTTCATTTTGAGGAAGAGACCAAATAGCTTTCTTTTTTGTGGAAGTAGTAAAAACCACCTTTAATGTATAAAAACATAGAATTAAATTGAATAGACTGAGCCCATAGATAGCACAATCTGGAGTTCCTACTTTTATGTCGCTAATCAGCTTAGACTTTGTCCATTACATCCAATCATGTAGCCAGCCCACACTGATTTAAAAAGATGATGATGTTTCATAAACGTGGCAGTGATGAATTGAACCTGAGCCGTACTGATAATCAGAGCAGTGCCCGGCTGATGAGCCAGTTGTTTCTTATAATGGGTTTTGTTGACATGGGTGGCTCACTGTGATTACTGTTGTTAATAGACAAACAACTGTCTGGTCTAATATTTGATAAGTATGACAACAGCACTTCAACTGAAGGGATCAAGAGGACAAAGAGACAGTCAGGGTCCAGTGAATCCTTCTGCCCTCTCTGATTCTCTCCAGTTTTCTTGTAATGATGACATAACTGCTAAATATCCGTCTGTTGCATGTTTCAGAGAACACGCCGAGCTTGGTGTCGAAAATCCTCTTAAAGAACAGTTTTAAAACACTCTTTTTCTTTATAGGAAAAAACAAACTGCAATGAAAGAGATATCATTTTTATTTTCTACTATTTTCGACTCCAGCTTGTCGGTCCGGTGAACCACCGGTGCACCTGACTCAAACAGGCCTCATTTATACAAACCAGAACATTACGGCTAACAGGTGGATTTTCCCGTTTCAGTGCAGCTAGCCAACAACTACTGCTTCAGATGCAGAGTGAAAGTCGACAGTATTTCCTTGTTTTTTAACAAAAACTCATTGCTGGTACACTGCTTCATCCCTGTTAGACTGTGTTTAAATTTTATTTTCCTTGTTTTTCCACTGAGTTATTAGTTCTGTCACTAGTTAGCTAACATAAACTAATGTGAGTCTATTAGCGGCAACCAACCCACCCACCCAGTGACGTCACGTTCTGTACTGGCACACGATGGCGCTACACATGCTCTAAAAACCTTCAACACATATTTCTTAAATCCAGCTTCACAGTTAAATCTGTGGCAGTTTTTTGGAGCAGGGCTCCATGGTGTAAATTAGCCTTTAGTAGTGTCCAAAGGTCAGTATTAATCTCTGTTTCTGAGTGTTGTTTTTTCTTGATTGTTATGTTGAGAATTTGTCTTTCACTATTAAAAGCTACTGTTATATAACAGACTGCCCATTTCTTTGTGTTAAATTATGAATTCAGTGGGGAGTCAAATGTGCTCCACTCTAATTGTACCTGTGCAAACAGCGGATGTAATTCAACAGTCTACCTTAATACTTAATGAGGCACTCATCAAAATACTTCAAATTAAAAATTTCAACCCTAGGGTGTTATTGGAGGACACTACGTGACTTAAATAAATAAATAATGAATAGCCAAGCATCCAGTGCATGTTTGTAATGGGAAAGTTATGCTTAACAGTTAGTGATGCATTGCTGTAGAGTCATTGCTAATGCACATAACCCTATGCCTTTGTATTATTAGGACATGCACCGTTGTAGAGTCACCGTGACTGGGACAGCTGACCGCGCATACACCATATAAAAAATACATGCAAAGGAACGGAACAACAGATAATTATACTCAGGTCCCTCTGTTTTTGTTTATTAATATTTATTTTTGTATGTTTCATCCATCTTTGGCTGACTCCGATCCAGTGTGCGCTAAACAAATCGATATTTTAATGGAGAATTCATGGGCTGAAAATGCCTTTAAGAACACCTTCCCCATGCACTTTCATTTGTTCTTCTTCACCATAAACGTGTATGTATACATAAACTACCCATTCCCACAGATATTAATATGCACATGTGGCCGATCTCCACAAGGAGTGAGTTAAAAAATGACCTTAAAACCTTTTGATTCTGTGTAGTGTTCTGTGTGGCTTCAAAAACATCTCTTTTCTCAAAGAAACACAAAGGAGCAGCAATACTTATTAATCAAACTCTTTTTGCAAGAGTTGTCTAGTTACCTCTGACCTCTGGTCACCTTTAGCTACAGTACTGATTATTAGCTGTACTGTTTATTTCCACTGAACTTCATTTTATTTCTCTTTCCTGTTGTATAATTGACCCTGTGCACGTCTCTCCCCATCCTCAAAATGAGTGCGTCTTCTTTTTGGTTTACAGGTCTTGAGCAAGAGATCACAATAACAAAAGTAACCCACGTGTTTAGGTGATGCTAGAGAACACATATCAAGTTATTAACGTCCTGATTTGAAGGCAGTTGGCAGTTTGTCGGGACCAGTTCAGTCAGTTTCAGTGAGATTTAAAAAAGATTATGTTTATCAGTAAAATATTACTATGATTAAAACCTGCATTTGTTGGTGCATTCATGCAGTAGTCAAACAAAAAAACAAATAAACAGAAACATTTGCCTCTCCTCCAATTACATACATTTACTGGCCACTTTATTAGGTACAAATTGCTAGTAGCAGTTGGTGTGCACACACCATGGCACCACTACCAGCAGCCTGAAGAGGCAGGGTGGATCCATGATTCAATGTTTATGCCAAATTCTGAGTCTGTCTTCTGAATCAGTGCTGAAATAAAGACTCATCAGAGCAGGCAGCAGTTTTCCACACTTCTGTTGTTCAGTTTTGGTGAGCCTGTTTGAATTGTAGCCTCAGTTACCTGTGTGGTCCTCTGCTACTGTAGCCCATCTGCTCCATGGTTTGATGTGCATTCAGAGATGCTCTTCTGCATATCCTGGTTGTAATGAGGCATCAACAAGGCTTTTTAACCCAGAGAACTGTCGCTCACTGGATATTCTCTCTTTTTTTTTGGATCATTTTCTGTAAACCTTAGAGATTTCTGAGTGAGATAATTCCAGTAGATCAGAAGTTTTTGAAATAATAAGCCTGTCTGGCACCAACAACCATGTCACGTTCACTGTTCCTCCTCATTCTGATGCTCACATGCTTTGAATTGCTGCTGTGTTATTAGCTGATTAGATATTTGTGTTAAAGACCAGTTGAGCTGCTATATCTAATAAAGTGGCTGGTTAGTGTATAAAGTATCAAACATTTGATTACATATGATCTGTGTCGTGAAGTCAAAACTAAAAAAGAAACGAGTAAAAATTCCTGCCTGGAGCCCAAAATGAAGACGGATAAGAAATGACCAGAGCAAACTGGCCACAGATGGAGGTTGTGACATCAATTGAAGGAGAGGGAATGAGGTGTTGTTGTCATTCCGAGGCAGACCTCTGGCAGATAAATGGCTCTGGTTTCTCTCATCAGCATCAGCGAAGCAACATCTGCTCGCTGGTGTCTCTCTGGTGCTGTACGTCCCTCTCTGGCTGCAGCAGGTCACTACCCTGCTCTTCATGCTCTGCCTGCATGTGTGTATCTGCAGCTGTCAAATGTATCTATTTTAGTAATGTAGGATACCTCATATAGAGTAATCATAAAACCTTACATGTGTGGGTGTGTCACTCCATCTGTCAGTCTGCCTCATCGGCCCAGTCAGCAGTCTGGTCTCATTCGTGTCACTGGACTCTGCAGCGAATCCTTTATGTTTTCAGCCAATTAACTCAAAGCAGGGCAGCAGTGAAGGGAGCCGTTATGTAAACCCCGTCTCTAAATGTCAGTAGCCACAACCAAATGGTGCGGAACAATGAGAGGAAGGTAAGGAAACAAATAACATGCCAGTGCAGTGTACCATAAGACGTCAATGTGTTACTGACTGACATCCCAACGTGGACGCAGCAGCGACACCAGCATTGAGTGGAAAGTCATGTTAAGTTAATTATGGAGTGTTGTACTGTTATTAAATGCTCCCAACAACACAAATGGCAGGATTAACAAGAACTCAGGGACTGCAGTAAGACAGGAAAACCTTTGACTCTAATCAACTGTGGCTCTTTGCTTTACTCCATCAAACTGTAGCTATATTTTTAAAAGGTTGTATTAAAGGAAATACCGCGTACTAACAGCTGACACAAATATCTATTTTTTTTACTGATTTTTTTCAAACCCACAAAGTCTGATTCAGTGAGTCATTTCGCCATTTCTACATATTAATTTAAATCCGTCACAACATTAAGAAAACTGACACTTGTGTTGTCTGTTTGAAGGACTTTTTTACGTGTCTCCCTGTGATGAGGTGGGAGTAATCTATCTTCCTACTGCATAACCCAGTGTGTCAGGTAGCCAGGACACCTTCTGGGTATATGCCGCAGGATTTTAACAAAATAGCCATATCTGCAGCCACATAGTGGGCTCTTAAAACAGTTCCTTTTTGTCTTCTGCCTCCATACTGTAGGCTTAGAGGCGTTTCCTCTGTGCTTGCACATGAAAAAGCCTCTTTCACTGGACACAGCACCCGCTGACATCCACTAACATCTGACTTTTATCTTCAGGATAAATTAGGATAGATTGAAACATCAAATAACCGTGCAGTAGCCATGGGTATTTATTTGGCTCCAACTATCGGCAGCGCGAAGACAAGAATTTCATTTCCTCTTTGGTGAGAAGTCATGAAGTGTGCTTTGAATCGTTGTTATGAGCTGCATTCATCTCCACTGACGCTGGGCTCAAACTCAAGCTGTGTAGAATTTGGAGAGACTAAGCTGAAAGCCATAAAAAGGTCAGGGCCATAACATGGTGACTATCCACTAAGTCTGACTTTGAATATACAGTAAGTAGAAAGAAATATAATATTATTAGATAAGGAGCCCTGTAAACTAGGCAGAATATCTTAGACAGCTCAGTGACATTAAAGCAACAATGAAGCAGCATGAAGTACACCGCCTCCTACACTGCATTTATTATTGTTGCATAAAAGCTGTCAGAGGACTGACAGTGTTCTTTACTGCCAGACAGAGGGAGCTCTGTTCTTGTTGATGGCGTTTAACTTTGTCTTTCTTCATTATTATTGTACCCACAATCACCCTACTAAGTGTCCTTTAGCTAACACTGCTTTAATAAAACTATATAGAGACACTTCTGAGACAGGTATCTTATTCTTTCCTAAATCTAATAATATTACACTTCTCAAAGTTTTAATATCCATTATTCATGTTTCATTTTGATTTGAATGCAGTTAAGGGCTGGATGGCTTTCTCTGGAGACATAAAATGTCAAGATCAGTCTTACACCTGTGAGTAAAATGTGATGAACCAATTATGGGATGAACTGGTATGGGTTCAACTGCAGTGTTGCTGTGAAAATGGACAAAGTTTCACTTTGGAGAGAAGCACAATGAGGACAGTAGAAGATTTTCTTTATGAAAGACAAGTCACAGAGAAGCCAAAGGTTGCTGCTGGATAAGATGGCAAAAGTTAGAAAGTTTGACAGGAATATAAAGAAAATCTGCCAGAACGCATGAACACACTGGGACACCGACTACATCATGAGTTCAGAAGAAGAATTTAGGGGAGTTTACTGTCAGTGAGACACAGTCGATAAATGTCACCTGGATTAAATGCTTTCTCTGACATTTTAAGTGTGGCACAACAATATCCAACCTATTACCTCTGTGATATATGACTGGAAACTTCTCATTAGCATCTCATCCTGATTTACTGTGCGGGACTGGAAAGACAAAAAGGGAAAAAAAAAGTCCATCCAAGAAGCTGAACAAAGATTATCTTATGTGTCATCCTGTTGAAATGAAATTCCCTGGTAAGAAAAATGTAAAATTCAGACAACAATGTTTGTTGTAGGGAAAAAAAGGAACAAAAGAAGAACACAGCATGAGCATGTGATAATAAAGGGTTGAAACAACTCAAATTATGCATCTAAAAATCTCCATCCATCCAATTATCCAGTTCAGGGTCGTTGGGGCTGGAGCCTGTCCCAGCTGCTGTAGTGCAAAAGGCGGGGCACACCCTGTACAGGTTGCCAGTCTGTCACAGGGCCCCAGAAATTAAAATGTATTTTATTCATTTTGACACATTTGATCAGTAAGAGTTTGTGAATTCCACACTTGCAGCCCATTTGAACAACATCCCACCATCATGGAGGATTTTTTGTTTTTCCACGTCTCTTTCTGATATGCAACTATAACACAGCAGCTGAAGCTTCCTAAATAAATGTATTGTATTTATTATTTGGCTCCAGCTGTTTCTGAATTCACCATTATGGATTACTTATTTTGACAAATAAAGTCTAATAATTGGTTCCATAGGCTTCTTGGGTTGCAGTTAAAGAAGAGTAATGATTTTTAATGAGTCAGGCTGTTAAGATGAGACCTTTTTTGTTGTTTTAGTTTACTTTAAATGTCACATTGTTAATGAAGTGTGTGGTCATTTGACCTTCTTGTTTCATTTGCACTCAGCTGTGAAGAAGTAATACTGTACGTTCTAATGAGCTTAAGTCAAGCTTGGGAGTTTGTTACATGTAAAAGGTTGGGGACCCTTGAACTAATGGGGCTGAAAGGTACTGTCAGACCTTTAATGAGCCCCACACTGCTCTGACTTGTGGATTTGATTTGGTTGATCACTGGTTTAACTGTGGATAGAGTGGACGTAGTCCTCTTTTTAGTCAGGTTAGTAGGCCCTTCATTGCCGTCATCATTATTCTTAATAAAGGTGGTCAGTGTAGTGTATATGACTGGCTCTGTACCACGGGTCGGGAATGTTGACTGTGCACACCATCAGCAGTATGCACAAATATTTGCAGCCTTTGCAGGAGTCACATGCTTCCATCGAAACCTCACGGTTTTTGTTATTTCATCTACTCCCCACCATGCTCCAACATGCAGCTCACTGATGTTTGTTTCCTGGATAAAGGAGAGACATTCGGATTTTAATGACCAATGAACTGTTTCACCTGCTGTATATAGAGGCACATTGTAATGTTGGGCCACATGGCCCCAGTGTTTTATTCCACTGTTAATATCTGTCCTTAGCTTATTGTACCCATTATTGGGCCCATCTCATGTTGTTTTCCTTGTATTTCTTGGTCATTGACACCAGAGGTCTTAGAATAGTTTTGATATGAAGATTTTTGTACCCACAAATGTAATAAATCAGTGAAGTACAAGCCCTTCAGATTAGATTTGGCTCACCTTTAAAATCTGTCCGAAAGCTAAAATATTCCTAAATCCCTAATGTCCTCTGTCTAAACCTTTTTAGGCAATAAATATTTAACATTGGTGATTGTATCAGTTTGTTAAAATGGCAGCATTCTGGTGCCTATCCCAGCTGTAATGGGGTGAGAGGCAGGGTACACCCTGTACAGGTCACCAGCCTGTCGCAAGGCTAATGTGGACAGCCACTCACACTCACATTCACACCTTTGGGTAATTTAGAATCACCCATTAACCTAACCCCAGTAACTGCATGTCTTTGGACTGTGGGAGGAAACTGCAGTACCTGCAGAGAACCCATGTAGACACTGGGAGAACATGCAAACGGCACACAGAAAGGCCCGGGCCAAGGTGGATTTGAATCCGGGACCGAACCAGTGCTAACCACAATGCCATCGTGCTGCCCAAGAAATTAATGGATTAAGTAATTAATTAAATGTTCATGGAAGGATCCTGCTCCTGCCTGATAACACAGGTATATAATAAACTCAGAAGAACGACTTATAGAAACAGCCGAAAACAACTAACTTAAAGTCCTGCTAACATTTGCCATCCCTCAGATTACATTCATGTTATTGATGTTTGTGGCATTTTGGAAAAAAAATAAAAAATTATGATGTTAAGCAACTCTTAACGAAAGATGCAGGGAAGACACTTGCACAGTCATCAATATTGTGTACTCTGTATATTCACCATGCTAAAGATGATAGATAAATGTATCCCCTTTGGTCACTTGATCAATTTATTTTTCCAAATGTTGTACGCGCTCAGCTGACCTAACACAGGATGATATGACAGCCATAGTTTCGGCCCCACTCTAAATTCAGACGTATGAATTCTCCACCTTGCTTTTCCTTGGATGACACATGCCATGAATCACTGATTGTCAAATTGTCAAAGATTATCTGTAGAGGTCTCCTGATTAGGTTCCTTTTTAAGGTGAAAGTTTGAAGCTTTTCAGACTTTTCATACTTGTTTCTACAGTCCTGTTTCTCCCTCAGAGGTCAGAAATAAGATGAAACTGGAGGAAAGAAAAGGCTCAGCACCTCCATGTCTCTTTAATGATTCAGAGCCTTTATGTGTTGTAAGAAACGTCAGTGTGTGCACTTCTTCTCTTGTGAGTCATTTTTTTATCTCTCACGCACACCAAAGCAGTGTCTTTGTGAAAGTTTGCCTTTCTGTTGTCTTCATACATCTGTGCAAAGATCTGCTCATGATCAAGCGTGACTGTGTGTAGAGTGTGAGTGTGTATGTGCATTACATAGCTAAAAATAAGTGCTTTGTCTCCGGGAAGAGCTGCAGAGAGGTAGAGCAAGAGGACAGCCTTTATCAGCGCAATCTAACTTTAATAACTTTACAAGAAGTTCACTGACAACAAGAGGAGAGGTGCAGCTCTCCTCCTGAGGAGGAGGGAGGGGCAGAAACGTTACCATAGCCTCAAATACTGAAGTATAACAGAAAAAACACACCAGAATCACTGACTGACAGCACAAAATTACACCAGACACATTAAATATAAAGTCACAGTTATAATTTTCCTCAGTGTTACTGAAGCGTTTGTTTTTCTCTCTCCTGGTTAAAGTTAGGAATTAAGGAATAAAGCATTTATTCTCTTAACTCGTTCACTGAGCTCTAAAACTACCGGAAGACGTTCTGTGATTTGAAATAATTGCAAAAACTGCTGGTGATTTCAACAAATCTCCAGGGTCTGTAATTTGTAAAGTAAAAGTCTAAATTGCCTTTCACACTGTGCTGCAGACAGACCTTCCTGATAGTACTAATCCTGCATGATTCAAGCTCTGCAATTTCAGTTGTAATTTGTTGTTTCTGTGCAATTTCTCTCACTTTCTTCTGCCTATCATTCAAAAAAGTAGTGGGAAATTCTCAAAACTTGAGCCCAATCTTCAGACACAGCTTAACTTTGTTGGACGTGTTTGATGAAATATGAGGTAATGTATGATTTTCACACAATATCCTCACATAAAATTGCTGCTGCTCCATTACAAACATTTCATATCCCTCCTTTTGCATACATTTTTTCTTTTTATGTGACAGGTCAAACACACACTTTTCAAATGTCTACTAAAGATAAATGGTCTAAAAATACATTTAGATTTCAAATGGAGGTCAACTCAGCCTTTTATTTGAAATCGCCTGGCTGCACTGGACTGATACCAGTGTTTAAAATAACAGTCAGGCCATCCGTCCATCCATCCATCCACCCATTTTCACGTTTCTGGATCACGGGGGTAGCAGTCTAAACAGAGATGCTCAGACCTCCCTCTCCCCTGCAACCTCCTCCAGCTGTTTGGGGAGTGGGGGATACTGAGGCATTCCCAAGCTGGCCAAGACATTCCTCTGGCATGTCCTGGGTCTGCCCTGTGGTCTCCTCTTGGTAGCACATACCTGAAACACCTCACCTAGAAGGCACCCAGGAGGCATCAGTCAGCTGCCCGAACCACCTCACCTGGCAGGTTCTGATGTGGAGGAGTAGTTGCTCTGCTGAGTCCCTCCTAAGTGTCAGAACTCCTCACTCGATCTGTAAGGCCGAGCCAACAATTAGGTCAGGTATACTCTCCGATACCCTTCTTTTGTTTCAGGAAAATCTTCATTTTATACACATATTAAGAAGTGAAAGAAAAGGTGATTTTTTTTTTTTTTCCACAGAAAAGTATCTGTGCATTCCTAAAATCAGCAGTAATACGTGTACGGCTATGAGATAGGAACTAATGCACGATGACTTTCTACTCCACAAACAGAAGAAACATAGAAAGCTAAAGACTATTTGAAAGGGCACTGAGAGGTTCAGCGTGGAGCTCTTTCACAAAATAAAGAAAGATTAAGTCTAGTTCAAACTTTGCAAGGCAAAGCTAACAGGGCACAAGTCTGACACAACTACAAACATTTCTCTGAAAGAGGTTTTTGGGTGGCATCAACAGTATTTTTGCTTAAAAGGCACATCTTTACTCTAAAGAGGTTTACTGTATGCTTACTGTTATGTGTAGTCAACCATCAAGGGCTATTTTAATACAGAAAAAAACCCTGGATACTGACTGAGAGACACATCAGTTCTTTGCAATCTCTGAGAATGCTGTTGAGGTTTTTTTCTAATATATATGTGTAATTTCTGAGACCGCCACTCCAGCTGCACAGTGGCTGCTTCATCTCTCTGGTTTACATCAGGTGATTTCTCATCATACTCTCATTCATTTCCTTCTCATCTTGAGGTGGAGGCATTACCACCAGCTCCCAGGCTGTCATAGACATATAAAGTGAGCAGTCCACCGGTCGAACCCCAGGAGTGAAATGGGTTTCACTCTTTGGCATTCCACGATGTTTTGGGAGCAACCTGTCTTCCTTCCTGTCTGTCTCCCCCTCTCAGTTTCTAGTGCTGTTGTGGGTGGAACGATGGATCTGTACAACAGGACAGAGACCAGTGGAAAATATTCACAGCCCCTATCGATCAGCTGCGCTCAACAAACAGTCACTATATAGAGAATTTATAGAGCTCATCTTGGAAAAGCAAATATATTTGGCACAACAGTGCGTTGAAATCATGATTCTGATTTCAAAACCTGCCAGATGAGGCTAAAACAAAGCAAAACAGAAAGCAGTCACAAAGGCAGCGTTGGCCCATGGCATGCTGGGTTATTTTATTATTGGCCCTGAGACAAGACAGGCAGAGGATGAAGGGAAGAGGGAGAAGGGGCTAATGTGGCATGGAAAATAGTCTGTTATGAAGCAATATTAGCCCCCAAGCCTTGAGCTGCGTACACACATTCCTACATCAATGTGCACGCAAACACACACACACACTGTGTCTATCACACACACGTTCTAAGCCACAGCATGGAGGCGCAGGCCCAGCATGCAGAATGTGGCGAATATGAAGCATCAATAGTGTGATGAATTACCTTAATATCAGGATTGACTTGTGTTCAGGCGGTGCCTCTTCATCCTAATAACCCCCTGAAATTGTCCACCTTAAATATACAGGATGGATGACACTGCATGATGACTGAGGGAGGGGGGGGAGAAGAAAGAAAAGTGGTGTAGCCAGATTACCGGGGATGGAGGGACTGAAATACCATTTATCTTAATATTCTTCTGACAAGCAGCAATACTTTAGAATGGTTTGGTAGTTATTGTCATTATTGCACAAACCAACAAAGAAGAGTGAAAGTCTGCTCACATCCAAACTTGATTTAATTTTCTGACAGAAACATTTTTTTCCATGAGTTGCAGGTAAAAATTAAATTGTTTTCATCCATCAAATGCACAAATATTTTGGTTCCATATATGTCATCAGCAACTTTTTATTCTCTTTGCACAATACGTGCATAATAAAGTGCAACACTGAGAATTTTTCATCTGCTGATCTAAACACATCCCAGTCTGGATTCGGGCCTATCCAGCATTCTTCCCGCCACCATATTCTAAATAATGCTGTCAGTGGATGAGAAAAAATAGACTATGCTGCTATTTTTCAGGACTTCCCAATCATGTGACAAAGCTGATCAATATTTATTTTTACCAGATTTAAGCAACTGTCATTTTTAGTTCAAGCATCTGTGTGTGTCTCCAGAATCACCTGAGCTAAACTAACTAAAGAGACTTCCAGAGATCGGGTTTTAGCTCCAGTTCTTTTTATATTGCATACTTCCTCACATGCTCTCATTTTAAATATATTTGTATGCGCAGTCATACCATCATAAAATGAGTTTATGATGGAATTTTTTTTTTTTTTTTTACAGCCCTTTTCCATCAAAATGTGAGATGGTGGCAGTGCTGTCATATTTCCACTGTTCCAGGTTCCAGTAGTGAGAGAGGGGCAGAGTATAAATACCCTGGCATTTGGATAGACCGGGGGTCACAAACCTGCAGCTCCTCTGCTCGTCTCCAGTGGCTCCACGTAGCTTTGACAAAAAACTGGATGAATATGAATGTGTTTTTTTGAGACTTGAATTTGAATTTATCATTCCTGTATGAGATTCTTTATTTGTTGCCAACTGAGGAAAATTACCAGCATAAGGTGCCAGGCGATGCATGTAGACTGCATGAGTTATATTCAAACCTTGTTTTGAAATCCATTTTTACAACCTCCACAGCAGTGGTTCAGAATGGATGTGAAGTAAACATAAATGGTTAGCCCTGATGGATTCAAATCCTCTTTCTTTTGCTATTTTAAAGCTATCAGATGACAGTATGTTTTATTTATTATCAAAGGAGGCTATTTAAATTTGATTCCTTTCCACAGGTAGGACTTAAATTAGCCCGCACAGCCTTATAGCTACTCTGTTTCAAAGTAGGCCTAAATAAATAAGTAAATATAAAAAATCAAATCATAAAGTAAATAATGTATTCCAATAAAAGCATGGTATGATTGTACTGAAAATGCAAAGTACCAAATAATCATCAGTGGCCCACCCAACTGGATGTAAGCCTCATATTTTTAATTCAAGTCATTTAAAGGACCTTGATGGATTGTTGTCACCTTTGAAAGTATTGTTTAAATAAAATCAGTGGCTGTGAGAGGAGAACAAAGACAAAGAGAGAAAGCTGAAGAAAGCCGTTTCTGAATAAGAGAGCAGAGGAACATAGACTGTGAGAGACGGGACTGTGATGTAAGCAGAGACTGAGATAAGTAGCCCTGAAACTCGGATGGAAGCAGACAGCAGAGTGGCAAGAGAAAGATATGAAGTGTTGCAGAGGACGGGGACGAGAGGGAAAAAAAAGGCAGAGGAAGGTGGTTAAAACTGAAGAGCCAGAGAGTAAAGAGAGGCCAGCTCAGTGTAAACACTCCATGCAGTCCGTGTCGTTCTCTTAATGGCTCAGAAGGGTTTTCTTCTCCGTGCCGCGCTCTGTTATGTTGGTGTTGTCATTATGGTGAAATGGAAAATACCGACATGGAAGAGTGAGGAGGAGGAGGACGAGGGCACGGCTACAGACAGTGTACTCCTGATGCAGTGTTGGGTTTTTGCTGCCATGAGTTCTATAAATAAGGTGGAGGCGTTGTGGACGTTCGGAGGCGTATTAAACAGCCTGGCAGGAAATCACAGAGGCACAACTTGAGCACAAACAGTGAATAGTACTCAGTTTATACTACGGCACATTCTGGCTCACTACAGGAGCTCAGACGTCCAGCAGGGATCACCGCATGATATTTGGGCTTCCTTAATGAAGTGTGAACACATATTTGGTTAATGCATGTACTTAGAGTGAGGTGGTACGTACAGTGAGAGTATTTTTCTGTCTACAGTCAGATGTTTTCAGACAGACTTCATATTTCCTTATCCTGATCCATGTGGGTCGCTGTTACATGTATTCATGCATCGGGTGCTTCGCGGTTGCTGTTATAGGCACGATCCTGGAGACTAATTTCTTAGTTGACTTAACAAGGAAAAAATTAGACTAATCGCCTAGTCTGAAACTAAGAAATACTCAGATATCAAGTTCAGTTTTAGGACTGTTTAATGGGCAATGTCAAAAACTGTCTGAACAGAGACATTTGAAACCATTAATCGCACTTTAAATGCTGTTTAACTATGTGGCATCATGAACTCTGCACGTCGTAATCCAGACAACGATGAAAAAACTTCAAATAAATTGATGTTAACTATATGAAAACACATTACTGCAAACGATGTTTACGCATCACTAAAATATGAGAAAATAACATCAGAAAAATGAATAAATTGTCACTTTAAAAGTGTGGCACATTGTGCTATGCATTACGAACGATGCTCGTTGTTCTACAATTCATGACACGCAACTGAGTAAAAGTTCAAATCTAAAATGATGATTAAAACAATGCAAACATCCATCCGTCCATTTTCTTCTGCGTATCCAGGGGCGCGGGGTCGCAGCCTGAGCGGTGCAGCCCACCTTGGTCAGGGCCTGTCTGTGTAGAGTTTGCATGTTCTCCCCGTGTCTGCGTAGGTTTTCTCTGGGTACTCCGGTTACTGGGGTTAGGTTAACTGGTGATTCTAAATTACCCATAGGTGTGAGTGTGGATGGTTGTCTGTCTCTCTATTTTAGCCCTGCGACAGGCTGGCGACCTGTACAGGGTGTACCCTGCCTCTCACCCTGTGACAGCTGGAGTAGGCTCCAGCCTCCCACGACCTCGAAAATGATAAGTGGAAGAGGATGGATGGATGGATGGATGGATGGATGGATGGAATATACCTTAAATCCATGGATGGCTGTAATTTCTTATTTTAAGAAAATAAAATGTGATTTCTGAGGACAAATCCAGCTGTTTAGGGTTGTCTAGATTTACAGAGATGTGTCCTGTTGGTGGAGTATCAGTCGCATTTCCAAAGATAGAAAGGGTTGTCATAAAAAATTGTTGTGGCATTATTATATTATTGGCTTCCTGTCACAATGCACTGTACAGAGTGTGGAGTTGCAGTTCTGACCCATGGCACAGGACATAGGAGGCAGAGTTCACTAAGTTTTCATAGAATCTTAAAGTCCAAAAACAAAATAAGCAGAAGTTCATGGACAAACAGAACTTCATTAAAGGGACCAGGAACCAGAGCAAAGCAGGACCAAGCAGGTGATTTTACAAAGGCAGGACTGGATCCAAAAACCAGGATGGGAATGAGACACAAGTGAATGGGGATTACACACAGGTGAAAACAATCAGGAATATCACAGAGTGGGAAGTAAAACTAACAGAAAGCATGAAGGAAAATGAAGCATCAAAGCAAAACAAGAAATCACCTGGAGACCGGAAGACTCACACAAACAAAGGGAGTGACGGGAAAGCGCTTGAGGACAGATGCAGAGGAAGGAACAGACAGGGAAACACTGAGGGAACTGAACACTAATAACAAACTCAAGATAGAAACGGAAACTAAACACCAATAAAGAATTCAGAAGTACCGCTGGAACAGAAACACGTCCAAAATGCCATAAAGCTCAACATACTAGAGTAACAGTGAAAACAGGAACCAAACACCAAGTCCTATTTTTCACAAAGTGAGCCTTGGCAGTGACGTTCTTCCACAGAGAGATGGAGGTTCATGTTCCATTTGGGAACTTTGTTTTGCTTTGTTTTCACTCACTGATTAGTTGGATTTTAATCGCCCCATGTTTGAATTAAATGCATCTATTTAAATCAATAAATAAAAGCTTTCACTGTGGTGAAGATGACAGGTGATCCAGCTGTGCTACTGTCATCAACGGTGACTCAGATGAGGGGACAGGACAAATCATTAAACACACACACGAGTCATGATTTTTTTTTTTTTTTTTTTTAATGTGGGATGTTGTTTAAAAAAGAAAAAAATTCCAAAACTCACACATACATATACACTGCTCAAAGAAGTTGGTGGGTGAAGGCAGGGGTTTGTTCTTCCTTTAAGGAGGGGTGCAAATGATTCATTTAATCCATCCAGTCCAGGATTTGAACATCATTTCTTTTCCCTTCAGGTTAGTGATGACATAAGAAGTAAATTTATGAATTAAGCCTGAGCTGAGGTGACTGGTAGGCCAGCAGCTTATCTCTTGTTTGTGTGGCTTGAAGCAGCTTAGGCGTACCTGTGCAGCCCCTGGACATGACACCTATTCATCACTGGGGCTCAGCCTTGGTTTATCTATTTATTCCTCGAGGCAGAGCAGAGAGAGTCCCACGCTCTGAAAAAAACTTTACATCTGATGCCTTTATCCAAAAGTCCTGGATAAAAAGAGACATAAAGAAATAAAACTTCTCAATAGAGGATATACAGTATGGTTATTGTGCTTCTGTTGTAGGTCTTTTGGCTTTATTATTCTATCAGAAAATATAAAGTTGAAACATATTGCTGCAGAAACCCACACTGGGTTTGCGGTGACTTTCTCACCGCAAACCCAGTGACCTTATCAAAAACTAAGCTGCAACTGATAGCTCACGTTTAAACCAATCAATTAATTATTTGATATGTTTATGTGAAGCACCTGTGGGCATTTAGAGCTGTTATGGTGCTATTAATAATGTTCCAGCTGTAATCTTCAAATTGGGTGTAGGGAAATGTTTTGCAGTAACAAACTGAAAAACTAAAGTGTCATTGCAACAATATGCAGTGGATGTGCATCGTTGACAGATAAGCTTCTGGTACTGTCATCTCAGGATAAAGGGATGTTCCCCAGCCTTCACCACTACTGGAAATGCAACTTCCTGAGAAGGCGGTGGGGTAAAATGTCAGGACGACGGTGGAGGCAGCTAATAAGTGTGACAGTCACTCGTCTCTGATCGTGGACGGCCGCCGTCTCGGTTTTCTGTCCCAAATATGGAAGCTGCTTTTATGAAAGTGTCTCACCGCTTCATTTGTAATTCGACCGTTCCTTCAAACTGCAGGTAGAGCTTTGTTGTGAGTTATGAGGAGTGTGGGGACAGCAGGCACTGAACCGATAGTATCACTTCAAAGGTGTGTTTTTCAGAGTACGCTAACATCCTTTTTTCCATCACGACTTTCACATACTCTGTCAGGATCCTGGGGTTTCACCCAGCATTTTGTGTTTTGTGCATCATGTGTCTTATCTGAGTGTGTTTGTATTCCTTCTGTGTACCCGCTTCCCCCTGTTGTGTTAGGTTCATGTTTGTGTTAAATTTGGTCTTTCCTGTTTTATTTTGGTAACCCCTCGTTCCGTGTTTATTCTGATCAGTTTTGCTTCCTGTGTTCTCTTTCCAGCTGTTTCCACTTGTCCTTGTTATCTCTTGTCTATATATTGTCTGCATTTTCCTTTCTCCTTTGTTCCCTTTAAGGTGTGTGTGTGTTTTCTTTTGGTCCTGTGAGGGTTTGCATTGTGGACTAATGACTTTCCTTGGAGTTTAGATTTTGTGTTTCTGTTTTCAGAGTATTTGGGTCCAACCCTGCCTGCCACACTTGACATCCTCTCTCTGTACTTCTTTTATTCCTCCCTGTGTGTGTAAGTTGACCTCTTTCTTTCATGTCCAGCAAACACAGCAGAGATTTTTTGACTTGGGGAAAATACTGAGGAAACCAGCATTCAGTTCTCCAGTTCATTTTTGCATAGCTTCATCAGCACCACCAGGCTTACTCGCTTCCACAAAGACTGACATACTGTACATAACTGATGGTTATGGAGCTAAATTGGGGCCATAAAGTTTGTTCGAAAAAAAAAAAAAATTGAAACTGAAAAATTATTTTGAACCCGAAAAAAAAATTTAAACAGGAAAAAAAAAAGTTTTGCAACCAAAAAAAAATAGTTTGAAAATGAAAAAAAGTTTTGCAACTGAAAAAAAAAAGATGTGAAACTAAAAAAATATATTTCAAAACTACATTTCAGATTCAAGATTTTTTTTTTTTTCTTTCAGATTTCTTTTTCGCAGTTTAAATGTTTTTTTCGAGTTCAAACTTTTGGCCCTGTTTTGGCGTGGGGGGCGGAGCCTCAGATGACGGGGGTGTGGAATCATGACTGACAGCTCAACACAGTGGCTGAACAACATGGTCCCAGCTGTTGCATTCAGGGTCTGTGGGCACTGGAAATGTCTTTAATGCAGCATTGATATTCTATATGTATGTGATTGGTTTTGAAAGATAACATGCTTCACCGATACAAGCAGCTTATGTGAATACACGACTCGAATCTCTGAGGAAAAAATATGATCTTGACAGATTTTCACAGCATTTTAAGCCCGTGTTGGAGATTTCCCATGCCCTCAAAGTAAAGCAGAAGCCTCGTCTTCATAGACATATGTTCGTCCTCATCTGCGGGCGCTAGCAGAACAAACTTTATGGCCCCAATTTAGCTCCATAGATGGTAACCTCAGAGGAATGTCTAACGTTATCATCCCACAAAGCTCTTTATTAGACTGTATAAATGATATAAAGTAGGTCGTCAAACAGTGAACATTTACAGTGCAGATCTGAGATCTTTGGGAGGGGAATGACATGAAAAACAGACATGTACTGTATATGCATATACATATATGCATATACATATATGTATGTGCATATATGTATATGCACAGGAAACTGTTACAGAGAAAAGTTGATAACGTGCCAGATTTTATTTACTGGAATTTTTATTGAAAATCCAAATTAAATTCAAACTTGTGCACCCAGTTCTTGTTTCTTTAAATCATTAAAGATGTATGCTGTGCAATCATTTCATCCTGGAAAAAGAACAGTTCAAGGAAATCATCAAAAGCCAAAAAGGATGATGACATTCATGCCTACGATGATGGAAGCGCCCTGAGGCGACAGTTGTTGTGATTTGGTGTTAAAAACAAAATTGAATTGAATTTTATGTGAACTTCTGTCCACAACTGTATATAAAATTTGATGTACCTTCCAGCTTTGACTCTAATGCAGAAGGAAAATAAAGCTGCACTCTTTGCTCCTCGAGTTGTCTCAAGTTCATGGGAACCTGACCTTTGATCTATGACCTCAGTAAATACTTTCCTGATGAGACCTGATGTGTCAGATGTTACTGGATACAACATGATAAAATTTTATGGAAGTCTACGTCCACATTATGAGACTGTTGCGTTGCTCAGTCTTATGTCAGGCTGAGAGGGTTTTTATTTTCTTTCATTCGATGCCAAGGCTTAGCAGGCAGCAGGTATCACTGTTATGGAAACGTGGGTGGTAGTCATGGAGGTAGAGTGGCCAAGATTTTAGGTCAAACTTCAACAACATTATACTGAGGTAGATTTAAAACAGACTGAACAGATTGATTGAAATATCTTTCCAGCAAGAACCCGACAGCAAAGCACTTAAAAATAGCTCTTGAAGAAACACCGGGAGGTTAGAATCAGAGAGGACTACGGGGGATTTTCTTTACAACAAAACAGCTTGTGGGGTATTCCTCAGTGGGGTGACACAGTCCTGCTGAGCAACAGTCACAGCTGGAGAATGAAAATATCGTCAGTGTTGATGCCCCCTCTGGGTTTCTATCTGCGTGTTTCCACATCAACACCGTCCAAGTTAAAGTTAAGACTGACACAACATGATACCACTTGTTCTGCTCTTATGGAAGAATTAATTTGTGCCCCGACTGTCACAGTGGTTTTAGGGATTTCAGGGGTTTCCAGAGAATCCAGTTTCACTCAGTCTGAAGGCAGGTTACAACGAAAGTTATATTTCCTTCATACTTTTTTGTCTTTTTGGTTGTTTGTCAGCACAATATCTAAAAACAAAAGTTTTCGATGCACTTCCTTCAAACTTTCTTTAAATAGTTGACCACACATAAGGAAAAGCAGCATGTGGTTCTAGTCAGTGCTGTCTGCTTCATGACTTATTCATTTCTGCTTTGTCTTTCTTGCTTTTCTCTCTTTTAATTTCAGCTTATATTCCTTCCATCTTGCTGCACTGTGAGAATAGAACATTACAACCTCCACACTGGCTTGTTAGCTACACAGGTGGCAGGTGGAGCGGTAGCAGATCCAGCAAGCATTGTTGTACGGTATGAGAATGTGTGAAGACTTTAGCTGGACTCAGCTGTTTGTGTGAAGTTGGTGAACCATTTTTTTAGCCTCTGGGGAGCTGCTGCGCTGCTGTTGTTTATGCTTCACCTCCCAGCTGCCTTCTTACACAGAGTCACAGAACATCATCTCTTAACCTCCATCTTAGCAGTCTCATTTTGTATGTTGTCCTTCCTTGGAGTTATAATTATAGAAAAAATAAAAACAAACATTATTTCTTCCACATCTGCCTCCTTCTGTTTGTTTTCCCACTTCAGTATCCAATTTATTGTCTATCTTGTGGTGCCCTGTTATCTCAGTTTGTGAGGCTCTCAGTTTGAAATATCATTTCAAATCGCTGTTGGAATTTCATTTAAGATTGATACAAGAATGAAAAGTACTTGATAAAGCAGCTTCTGGGTCTAAAAAGGTATAAAAAGTGAAGCCAATGCTGAAGTGTCTTAAACCTGCATTCTTTCCAACAGCCAGCAGGGGGCAACTCTTCTGGTTGCTACTGTTGGATGGTAGTCGATAAGAAAATGGTTCTGGGTTTCTTTGAGCGATGACCTCAGTAAACACTTTCTTGATGGTCTTAGTTCACCGTCTTACTGAACACAACTTGATGTTCATTTTGCATGTTTAGAGTCAAATAAAAGATAAACTGGGGCATGCTTTAGGACAGCCAACACTAAAAGCACCCTCGAAAATGCAAACCAGGGAGGGGCATCACATTGGCTATGTCAATCTTATCCTATATTATTATTCTTTTAATTTAGTCTACTAACAGAAGCATGAGTAATACGTGGCAGTCACGGACTATAATAATCCATGGAAGGATTTAAAAGCCCTGCTTATATTTAGCCTATTATTCTAAATTGCTTGTTTAATAGATTATTGTCATTCAGCACAGTTTAAAGAAGTTTACAGTTCAACATATAATGTTTCCTGAAGGATCAGGGGTTGGGGATCTCTGGGTCTTAACTTGTTTTCAGGGAGCTCCCTGCAGAGAAATCTCAGAGGAGAGGAACTCTCACCCAAAGGCTGCTGTAGCTGGAAGCAAGTAAATTCTCATCCAGACTCTTGGTTAAGGTTCAGGGATTCCAAGTCCAAATGAACAAATTACCTGAAGCTCAAAGTTTGGCAGGCAGCAAGTGGTACAGACTGATTTAAGTAACTAAAAGCTACACTGCCCAGCCATATAAGATACCCCTAATCTCTGGCTCAGCTCATACATGCAGGTGATGTCAGTGATTCTGATAACAGGATGCTGAAGCAATAAACATTATTGTATGTTTATTGCTTCAGCAGAAATATATGCAGAGTTACTCATTCATGACATTTAATTAAGCCAAGTAGGACTGAACTAACATATACATGTAAACACAGTCTATCAAATCAAATATTACAATCACAAAATATACAAATCTGCTCCCTGCAAATTACTGTTGTCCAGCACACCTTTTGCAAAACAGTGACCTCACCAGAAAAACTGTTATATTGGAATGATTTCAAAGCAAGCATCAACACTCCCGGCCTGAAAAATGAACACAAAAGTCCCAGAAGCTGCAGTTCCTCCAGTGGGCTCTTGAGACTGCCTCTAAAGGCAAGGCAGTCCCAATGGACTGCCATGTTAAAATGTCCATCTTCAGCCATGAACAACCACATTAATAGCCTGGTACAAAGAAAAAAAATGGTCTACAGCCCATCCAAGAAGTCTTTGCTTAAGTTTTGGTGAGTGAAATTCTTCTATTTTATTAGCCTTTTACTTAGAACCATCCATCCATCCATCCATCCATCCATCCATCCATCCATCCATCCACTCTCTTCTGCTTATCTGTTGGGGGTTATGGAGGGGCTGGAGCTTATCCCAGCTGTAATTATATGTTTGTATTTCATCCACACAGTTTATGGATGCAGCCAGCTAACATTAGCCGGTAACTTATCACTCCACCCTCTGGTCCGAATATAGTCACTTCTGACTCCAGAAAAACAAAATTTTACAGACTATCAAAACCTGGCATTAGCCACGATGGTTAAAAATATAATATTGTTATGCTTGTAGGAGGGGGTTGCTGTGGATGGTTTGTAGAGCTCTGTTTGGGACTCTTCTGGGATTAAATCTTCATATCAAATTATAAGCCACGAAATTGGTTCAGCTTTAAACCCGTTAACGCGACAAAGGAGATATTGATGGTGGTTATTACATACTTAGTAACTAAAGAGAGGGATTTTGAAGCCATATAACAATTAACTGATATTTTCAAGAAAGTTCTCCCAATCAAAACCTTTAGTTCTCAAGTCTACAAGTTTGATTTCATGGCATACCAAGTATTTCCCACTGGAGCATCCCCCCCACTACACTGATATCTTCATCCATAACTACAAGGTTTGTATTGTAGTTGTCTGAAGTTAACTGGACCACAACATCACTTGCTCTTCTGAGTTGTTTGGAAGTCAGACGGGTTTTTTTGAGACCAATGAGTGATGAGAATATGACTGTTTTATTAGCTTATATTAGCTGTATAGACTAACAGTAAAGAGAGATCCACAAGTGATCAGTTTGAGTTTAATGAGGCGGATTATAGCATAGCGGTCAGATGCGTTTTGCAAGTGCTGGTGGCAGATAAAAGAAAACAGTCTCACACACAATACCAGCGCTATTTAATGATGCATTCAGATTTAATAGAGTTTATTCAACATTCTGAACAGGGACATTGCCTGCAGCTATAATGACCCTCCACTTGGCTCTATCCTTGCTAATGGACACACAACTTATTCAGACAGGAACTCTTCAGGTCAACTTTATTTGTAAATTCAGCGCTTTAAAAGACATCCCCCAGAACACTTTAATATACTGTGACCTACACTTGTTGGTATATCTGTACTTAATGAATTAGTTGGTTCTCAGGGGATGCTCATAACACTGCAATAGCTTAATAAGGAGATATTTCATATATTAAGATGTCAGAATATGGAGACAGAAACAGAGACATGAAGCAGTCAGACAGAAAATGAGTTATTTTGGCTGAACTTCTGAAAAAATAATATGATAATAAGCTCTGTACTCATTTCTGTGTTATTTTCTTCCATTTTATTTATTCAGAAAAAGTTTAAAAAAGTCAAATACTGTCACAAAAATTCTCCTTGTCAGTAAAATTTGGTTTTACCACTTGATAAATACAGTGATCCCTCACCTATTGCAGGGGTTCCGTTCCAGAGACCCCCACGACAGGTGAAAATCTGCAAAGTAGTGATGTTATATTTATTATGTTATTTATATAGATTTTAAGGCTTTATAAACCCTTCCCCCTCTCTTACCCTTACCCCTCTCTCTTGCTGTGCAGTACTGATGGCGATGAAGGTGAATGTAGAGTACTGCACAGCCAAGAAGAGCATTACAGCTCCTCTGAAGGCACCACTTCATCAGGTGGTGCAGCATCTTCGCCCTCGGCCGTTACTTCTTTTTCAACTAAAGGTGTAACTGATCTCTTCGTCCAAGTGATGAACATAGTTATGGGGAGTTATATAAATACCTATAAACCACATAATCCCTCAATATAGCAAAAACACCACAATACAGACTTAGATTTTTTTTTTTTTTAAAAACTGCGATACATAAGTGAACAGCGACATAGCGAGGGACGACTGTGACTGCACATAACAAAGCTTGAGCTGTTTTGTTGTAAAACTTCAGTTTAGCTTCATTTTAGCCACTGATCATGGCAGAAAGTAATCGTACTCAGTGTGCACTCCTGAGGTTAATGACCTGTCTCTTCAGACCTTTCAGGCTTTGACATGAACACTCTTTCCCAGTACTGTATGTCGTCACCGCTCTGTTCATGCGTGGCACTGGGGCTGGTGTTTGTCACAGTCCTCCTTCAGTTTGGCTTCTGTAGTTTCAGCTTCATGAATGCTATTACAGTTTTCAAAATGGAACAAAAAATTGCCTTTGGAGCAGCAGCAGCCTCTATTGACTCTACTTGTAGTACTTGTAATAATTAGACTATTAATAATAAAATATGAGTTGCTAATTTTTACTAAAGAGATTCTAATGTGGACTGATTGCAAAGATGACAGAGAGAGACAGGCACAATGAGAAGTCTGACTTCAGGTGACGTGTGACTTTGACTTTTAATCCACAATGACACGCCAACTTAAAAGTTATAGATCACTGCGGTGCAATTAATCTTTCTGCAGGCTGCGGGCTTTACTGGCCTCATGAGAACCTGCACTTTGCACCATGTGATTGCTTAAAGAAAAAAAAGTTGTGTGGTTTTGACATTTTATTAAGTGAATCAGAGTATATGCAGACCGCCTTATAGAATAGTAAGAAAGGACGATGAAGAAAGGTACGATCTGCTGCCAGGATGGCTTTAATACTGCTGCTGAATCCCCCCCACCCCCCCCACACACACAGTCAAATCTGATTTAGCTGCTGTTCTGGTGACTGGTGACAGAGTTTGGGGACATTTAATCAATCTGAGACTTGGACCAAAACTCACGCCTGCAAATTAAACATTATTGAACGGAGCTCGACAGCCGGGCGGCACAGCCAGCTCAGAGGACATCCTTCAGCCGGAGGTCCAGGCACGTCCCTGCTGAAGTGTCCCGCAGCAGGATGCTGAACCATGATCTCCGGCCTCCCTTTAGTGATAGAGAGAAAAAAAAAAATTTAGTTAAAATAAATAAATCACTACGGACCTCCCAGCTCACTTGCCCCCAAATGACGAGACTCTTCAGCTGAAAATGGCTCCACGTTAACAACTTTCCTTTAGTTGGAAAGCCAGGAACATTTTGATTAAATGGGTTGTTAAATATTGTTGAATACCACACACACACACGCACGCACGCACGCACGCACAAAATATGCATGAAAGGATTCTTAACTTAGGCCTCAGCAGAATCCTAATTGGCCAGATTTAGTGTTTGTATTGAAAAATGTTTGGCTTATTGAGATGTTAAATGGAATGATTTATAGTGATGAGGCCGGCGTTTTCCTCTGTGATTTTCTGACCTGAGGACATGATTTGCTTGTTTGTTTGCATCCAAATGTGATCTTTCCAAAGCAAATTTCAGTCCTCAAGTGTTTTGTTACAGCTTCACCTTAAAACTTGCTAGTGAACATGAGTGAACATGACATATGAAACTGCAGGTAATTGAAGCAGCGATCTGAATACGGAGTGTTTTGCTCACATGCTCTGACTTTATTTTTTGAACATTTGAGCACGTTTAATCTGAGCATCCACCACTGTAACAGTGCATGTATGACAGAAAAATAATAACAATACCCCTTTAAACCACAGAGGAGAGCAATGAAAAGAGGAATGGCAGCTGGTTGATGGTACAGACTCCACTTCATACACTGTCAAATTTCACAGCATCTCTTTGTGTTGGTGTTTTGGAAAAGTGGTGAATCCTGACTCTGATGCATCCAGTTGGTGCTATGTGAAGCAATTTATTTTTATCCACTTTCTATTGGCACAAACATGGCTAAACATAATACAAATACTGTGAGGTCTTCTTCAGTCCCTCGCTGGTGATTGGAGGGGGAGGTTTTCCTCGCAGCCAGTGCACTGCTGTGGGAGCCACTGGATGTCACATGTTCTTCCACACTTTATGGTCCATACAAATGTCCTTAGTCTGAATGAAGTCAATCACTGAGGCTTCAAGTCATCCTCAGTTGGCTTATGGACTTCTGTGGTGTGTTTGACTGGATTCTCCAGTGTGCAGGTCTCTACTGCCACAGTGGTCGGTGCACCGGTCGGTTTGCACTCATTCTGCAGATGCACCTGAACAATCGTAGCCTCGATTTCTGGACTTGTTCTTCAGTGTTTGTTTGCTGCTGGAATCATTCTCTCTGGGAAGTCTTTATTTTTAAGGGAATAGTGTTGCAGTTTCAGTCCGTTTTCTTAGTTTATTTTTTGTTTTTTAAATACTTTAAGAAGTTTGCAGTGCAGTAAAAATCAGATGTGGGCAGCATGACAGATTAGGCGGCTCCTTCTCTTTGTCCTGACAAACTTTCTTTAAAGATAGAACACATTCTGAGGTCAACTTGAAAGAATTGTAAAATGTGACAGATGTGAAATGTAAAAGTGAGGTCAGAGGTCAAATGTGACATGGTATTTTCATTTCCTAAATGTTGCCAATACAAACAAAGGCAGCAGAATTTTAAAGATAAGAAACATTTTATGAAAGTTTGACCTTACTTCACCTTAAAGAAGAGGTCAGAGGTCCAAATCTCCATATATAGTCATTCCCTATATACCTATATGCTGTCAGTGCAAACAATGGCAGTACAAAGTTTAGATAATTTTATATAGCATTATTATCACTTTGACCTCAAAGCGCCCTGAGGTGACTGTTGTGATTTGGTGCTATATTAATAAAGTTCAGTCAGTCCAACACACCCCAAAAAGGTTTTATCAGAATTCATTCAAAACTTTTCCAGCTATCAGAACACATATGCAGAGGCTACCAAAAACACCCCCTCCTTTTGGGAAGTACTAACAGTATATTGCAGTAAAAATGACCTTTATTTTTTCAGCAGTGTCTTACAATAACTTCATTAGCAATACTTTAAAGGAGGCTGAAGATAAAACAAAACACTGGTTTGTCCCACACTGATTCATCTGACAAATATACAGAAAGCCTCATCTGAAGTAATTTTTAGCATTAGCGTGACTTCATCTCTGTTAAAGAAGGCAGTTGTGGCCACTGATGTATATCACTGTAATTTCCCCATCTTCTGCTCATTGCTTTAAATGCTGCTGCTGTATGCAAACAGAGGAGTCTCATCATTTCTCTGCCTCAAAACCTCCAAGACTGCAGCTCAGTGCATCTAGCAAGTCATTATACAGGATTACAACACTGTTTGCTACCACACACACGCACACATACACAGAGCAAGGAAAGTCATTTGAGGAACTACTGCAGAGGTCCTATGGTGGCTGTTCTTTTGATAGAAGACAAGCAGTGGATGTGTGCAGTTGTGCATCTGTGTTAGAGCCTGTCTGGAAAGCCGCCAGTCAATTCCAGTGCCGACTAACAATCGCAGAGCTAATTAGCTTCTTGAATACAGAGCATGATAAGAAAGACATGCTGACAACAGGATAGCAAGCTGAGAGAGAGTGAGTAAACGAGATGGGGCAAAGAGAAGGTGAGGAGAAATGGCAGAGTAATAGAAACAAAAAAAATCTAGGAGATGAGAGGGGAGGGACAGACACTCGAGACTCTGACGGTTTGAAATTGTGGAATACTGGATACTGGTTCAAGAAAATTCTTGCTTCCTTGAGATGGGCACAGTACTGTTACTGAGCAAATGCAGTAAATGTAAGCAGTTCTGGCCTGTGGCTACAATCCTTTGTCTGTGCTAGAAATGCAGAAATGGCAGCTGACAAAACAGCACACAGCGTGCGCTTGATTCATAAAAGTAACCTCACACAGAGAAAGTTGGACTGACCAGAGAGCAACACACACACGCGCGCACACACACACACACGCACGCACAAACACACACAAACAGTATCTTCATGCAAACTTATGGTGCACCTCATTTTTGTTATTACAGTGGAAATGTATTGACTTTTTATTCAAAATTTTAATTGGCCAATTGTATTAATTCTTTATACATCATAAGAGACCTTGTGGCTGCTGCAGTTGACCAAGAGCCTGAATAATAATTTACATGCTATTTCAAGCTGCAAATACTTCTGTGCACTTCATGATTTAATTTTTCAAAGTTGATTTATTTAAACCAAAGAGAAGTGGAAAAGAGAAAAGAGAAAATTTGAGTCAGTGGCATAACATTATTTACAGAACAAATATAAAAGTAATTTTTAATTCCATTTCAGCAGATCATTTACACTGTCCCGCAATCCTTCCTGTGCCACCATATTTTGTTTTAGATCCTCTTTAATGTTCAGTTTTCATAGATGTCTTGTTTTATTGTTCTTTTTTGGCTTACATTTTTATAAGTGAGTTTTTGTGCCTGCAGTGGACTGGCGATCAGTCCTAGGTGACCTTTGCCCTATGACAGCTGGAACACGCTCCAGCCCTCCAGCAATCCTGAATTTGAAAAGTGGTTAAGAAGTTTTTATGCTTTGCATTGTAATCAGGGAGTCCTTACAAAAAAAAAGGTTCTTATCAATGACCTCAAATTTCACACATTACTGTCTGACCTGGTTTGCTAAGTTCAAAATATGAAAATGAGACAATGATTCAGATTTTTTTTGCTAACTGCTTTAGATTTTAAAATACATTTTTACAGTGCCATAGCTTAATTCTTAGACTCTACTAGAGTAACTTTGCATGATTCACAGTTCAAAATAATCCCTGTTTATCTTCTGCTGGACCTTGGTGCAACACCACAGTTCACCTGCTGTTTGAAACAAACTATTTTAACTTGTGTCTTTCTGGTGACCAACCTTCATAATCCAAGTCTGTCTTCTGATTGGCTGCTCCTCTCAAACAGATGGCTTGAACAGCAGGTAGGTGGGGTTTCTGTGCTCTTTCTGACATCATACAGATCCAGCAGTTAAAAAATTTCAAAAATGTTTGAAACCAAAAATAAAAGATAACAAACAAGAATAACGAAGGTAAATGATCCTGTGTGTAAACAGAAACTGTTCTCATTTCCTCCGACACAAATACAATAGAAAGAATGGACGACCTTCATATTTGATCTTCTCTGAAGAAACACAAGGAGTAAGATAAAACAACCACAAACACTTATTACACACATGAAGACACACACAATCAGCACAACCACATGCACACAATAATACCAGGGGCATAGTGTTGTGGTGTCACGCGAAAGAAAAAACTGTAAAAATTCTTTCAGTGGGAGGTTTCCAGAAAATGTGAGAAAAGTGACAGGTTAAATGGCAATAGTGTGAAAGGAAAAAAATATCACGTCACGTCCGTCATTTAGAAGAGATTGAGAGAAGACATAAAAAAGGTAAGAGCAATAGGCATTTAGTGTTCTGTCAGTGTTTCGATTGGAATGATGTGAACTCCAAATCAGTGCTTTCAAAACACAGCTGACAGCAGAGTTTTTCTTTGCTGTGTGTGTGTTTTTTTTTTTAGGAACATTCTTGCACCCTCTGTCACATTTCACCTTAAATGTGTAGTTTCTACTGACAGCAACAGCCACCAACAGGTACGGTTCCTGCAGAGGATAAATGAATAGAGGAATATAAACCTTTTTTTATTGTCTGTATGAGAACCCCACAGTACAGTACATGTCTGTTGTTCCACCAGAAACCACAGGAATCACCCCACCCCACTTTTTAGATCTGGAATGTAAAGTTTTTATATCAAATCAAAATCTTTAACAGTCAGATGTAAAAGAAACTTTAGTTCTAAATGTTGCTTTGAAGGTTTTGAAGTCTTTAAAAAATGTTTTCAAAGTCTTAGGTTTCTTTAAACTTATTCATAAATGAGCCTTAGAGCAATATAAATACTTTCATTTCATGGCTGCAACTGTACTTTGATCTCATCTTTTCATTTAGTACTATTATTTAAATGTATTCAAAAGGCAGTGCACATGTCAAGTGATTTGCCTGATACCTATAATAATGAATAATGAAATGTACCTGAATGAATATTGATTGGCTGCATCCATGTCCACATTCATGGAGATACAGGGCCCCCCACCCTGATCTTCACAGTGATTACTGTGAAGAGCAAAACTGCAAGTGTCCACGTGACCATGTTAGTGCTCATGGTACTGTCATCTCACTGTGTTTAAAATGTATTCACGGTTTGCTCTTCTGTGTGGAAATATATTAAATGTGTTATTACTTTTCTGTAAAGGCATTTTAATCTCTTAAAAGCTGTGGTTTTAGGATTAGCAGAAATATTACATTCTCATCTGATGGACCTAATGAGTTCTTTGACTAAAGGAAAGAGCTGGGACTAATTAGAATAGACACGCTGATACTGTGACACAAGGAGTAGAGAAAGAAGCTACAATATATCACAGGCAAATTCAGACACAGAATATCGAACATGACATAGAGCAAATAAAAAATAAGACATATATATGTAACTTATCTGGAGAATTAAATCAAGGTGGAGGCTGTGTTAATTTCTAACTGAGGACTATGCACAGTCTCAGAGAACGAGCTAAACATCCACCATTGAGATTTACCAGTGTGCTAATAGTGAAAAATTTAAACGTGTCTAGTGACTGCCTATTGATCATCACTTTAATCAAAGGTCATTAACTAACTCCCAGTGACGGTGTCATTAACAGAAGGTTAGATTATAGACAAACCAATAATGACACAGAACAAATTAAATAAAGCAGAAGGATTAAAAAATATAAAACAATTATAACAGATAACTCTCCAATGCAGATACACTGAAATAACTGAAAAGAAAAAGAAAATCTGGCTTTCATTTCAATTCAGTTTTATTAACATAGCACCAAATAAGAACACCAGCCGCCTCAAAGCATTTTATATTGTAAGGTAAAGACCCTGCAGTAATACAGAGAAAACCCCAACACTCAGATGATTCCCTTTGAGTAAGCACTTGGCGACAGTGGGGAGGAAAACCACCCGTTTAACAGGAAGAAACCTCGGGCAGAACCAGGCTCAGGGGCGGGTAGCCATCTGCTGAGACAAGTTTGGGGTGATGGGAGGGAGACAGGACAAAAGGCACAGTGGAAGAGAGCCAGAGATGAATGATTAAATGCAGAGTGGTGTATAAACACACAGAGAGTGAAAAGAGTTGAGTGAAGAAGAAACACTCAGTACATCACAGGAGCTAGGAAGAGGGGCCTGAAAGCTGAAGGCTCTAACTCCCATTCTACCCTTAAGTATCCTAGGAACCAGCAGTCAGAGAGCGAAGTGCTGTATTGGGATTATACAGTACTATGAGGTATTTAATGTAAGATAGGGCCCGATTATTAGCATTAGCAAGCAGAAGCTAATTAACTTTCTAATGCTAATTAGCTTGCTAATGTTAAATGCTAAATGCCGTGCCTGCTTGCTAATTGCAGTGACGGTGATCAGTTAGATCAATAATTCTTTTTGCATATAAACCAGATCACGTTGTCAGCATGAACTATCATGTTTTTAATCCAAGCCACTAACTACAACAACAGGAGGCATCATCATTTTGCTGGGAACTGTAGTATTTTCTCCAAGGCTTCTCACAGCTCCTGGGCTTTATGTTTAATATGAAGCCCCAAATTGTCCTTTGCCAGAGAGTCAGGGAGAAAAAAAAAAAATCAAACTGGGGCGACGGGGCAGAGTGTGCACCCATTTGCTAATTGCAAATTTTAGCAAAGAGTTCCGATAGCGAACCGGTGAAATTCTTAGCCCAGCGGAAGACGGCCTCAGCATGGTGTAGCGCCGGGCGATCAACCGCTGTTTAGAACCCTGTTCATTTTTATCTGAATTTAGAAGCAGTAAATTAGAGGTCATCCAAGCCTTTATGTCTTTGAGACATTCCTGCAATTTAACTAATTGGTGTGTGTCTTCTGGCTTCATGGACAGATAAAGCTGGGTATCTTCTGCATAGCAATGAAAAAGTACTGTGTTCAGCAACATTGAATTGAAACCATGGAAAGTGTTAGCCACTGTTAGACAAGACTTCCTCTAACATCAGTATAAATTTAGTGCACATCCCTCAAAATTAGTTTCAATATGACTCTGAAATATCGTGTTTCTGTTTTTTTTTTTCCCCTAATCATAAACCATGTCACTGTTTAAAGTTTAGTCCACACAATTAAAGTGACATGAATGAATTTATAACTTTATAACATTCTTCAGTGTCTTTTTCTATTACCTTATTATATTAGCTACTGTAAAGTTTCTGCTATTGATTTCTTACAATTTCAGTGAATGTTAGCTTCAGAATCTGTAAACAGCTGTTAACTTCTGGGAATCAGATCTTTATGACACAACATTAGAACTGTGATATTAGTGTTTTGATACAATAATGATCATTCTGAATTTTAAGAATTTATCATTGCTGACCAAATTAAAGTAATCCTGAAACGGCTTTTGATACTACCCTTATGAGCAACAAATTTTTATTTTAATTGGATTTTGGCTGCGCTGTGTAAGTTTGTGAGTCATTAGTGAGAAAAGCAGTCATTGTGTTAGTTCAGGCAGGCCATGAAATCAGGCTCAGCCACAGCCTACATCATCTGATGGCTTACCTTATGGCTTACCTCTACATGTCCAAATTTTAGCCTTCCCACAGTTGCTGCATATCTGAATGCCACTTTGCAGCCCACCTCCATCAGAGGCCCACCATTCATGCTGTATCTGACTTAATCTATGTCACCAGTTCCTGTACTGTTCTGTGCCACTATTCTCTGCTTCTGCCTCTTCATACATGCACGCTGAAGAACAGGGAGGTGATCCCCACTGAACTGCTTTGTGTGGAACTGAAGGCAGAACACGTACTAGTAGATATTGAGCATCACAGGCATTTTAGTATAGAATATGTTTTGTGTCGTGGGGACACAGAATGTGGATCATTTGGTTAAAAGTCTTTACTCAGTGTAGCTTTCTCTTCCCTGTAGCTAAGGTGTCTGGTAGAACAGTGCTTAACAGTTGAATTGGGGTGTAAAACATGTGTCTCTCTGTCCTGGTGGGCCAGAGTCAACGGGCTTCATCTGAGAGCTGTAGCAAAAAGCTTTGAGCACTCGTGGATCCTCGTGAAAATGGTCCATGTAATGAAACTTGCAGTCTGCAGCACGGCATTGTAGCTGCTGTTGTGTTTGCCTTTCACTGCACTGACAGTCAGTTTGCAAGGTTTTCCAAAAGCCTCCAGCAACAACCACGCAAATGCAGAATATCCATTAAAGTAGACTTCCATCATGCTATACCTCCATCTCCTGCTGTCTTTGACTGTTTTTCTCTGTATTTTGTGTTTTTTCCTGTCTTGCTGTCATTCTGTTGGTTTCTCTCAATCTCCTGTTTGAGTCTGTTCTTGTTTTATCTCTTCATCCGACTCTTTATTTGCTGCATTTCTTCTTCCCCAGCTGTGTTCCTCATGCTTGAAGCTCAAAGCTTTTTGCAATATAGTTTAAAACTGAACATAAAATGCAAAAGAGTACAGACATTTAATAGGAATATATATAAAATATATATTTTTAAAAAAAAAGAAAAAAAGATGGCAGCGCCCTGCTCGGCTGCAGCCGCTACAGCTCATGTTAGTATTGGAGACTTAAAAACGAACAACACAGTGAATCTGCATAGTTTTGCTACAAATCTGCAGCATAGATATCACAAACCTATATATCACTGTCAGGAGCTATTGGATTTAAGAGTTTGGGACTCATAGATGCGTTCACTCTGGAACTTCTATGCAGCTTCAGACTGCTACAGCGGCGGCAACGAATGGCCCGTAGTGCAGCGGTGCCTCACTCCAAGCGGTGTGACAGAAAGCATAAGCAGGGATGTCACGCAGGGCTATCAGCTAAACAAAAGGCTAACCCAGGCAGAACACAGTTTCCCTCTATCCTGCTCGCAAATGTTCAGTCCTTAGAGAACAAATTGGACTATTTGAGGCTGGACTTAACAACAAAATGGGAAGTGAGGGACTGCTGTGCCATAATCTTTACCGAGACATGGCTGAATCCATCTATTTCACCATATTTAGCATGGAGGGGCTAACACTATTCTGGTCAGATAGAAGCAGCTCTCTCCCTGGTAAAACCTGGGCCGGGGTGTATTCACCAACAACAACTGGTGTAATAATGCAGTGAAGATCTCAAGCCACTGCTCCTCTGACGTGGAGCCACTGACTATAAAGTGTAGACCTTTTTATCTGCCTAGAGAATTCACTGTCAACATCATCATCATCATCATCATCATCATCATCATCATCATCATCATCATCATCATCATCATCATCACAGTAGTGTACTGTATATCCCCCCCACCCCCCGCCCCAAAAAGCCCAAAATGGACTCTACCACTCCATCAATGATTTGCAATCTGCACATCTAGAGGGAGTTTTCATTGTAGCTGGAGACTTCAATCAGGCCAGTATGAAAACTGTACTCCCTCACTTCCACCAGTACGTGAAATTTGCAACTAGGGGTAAGAACACACTGGATCAGGCTTACTGCAACATCTAGTTGCATCATGAGTATATAGAGTCTGTGTCTGCATACATCCAGAAGTGCGATGTTAGTGTGACTAAAAACATTGTCCCACGAGCCAATGAGAAACCTTGGATGACCAGTGAGGTACGTGCAATGCTGAAAGCACAGAACAGTGCTTTTAAATCCGGTGACATGGTAGCACTTAGAACTGCTAGAGCCAAGCTGAACCGTGCTATAAGAATTGCAAAACATACTGATGGTCAGAAAGTACAAGGTTTCTTCCAACAACCCACAAACACCAGACGTATGTGGCAAGGCATACAAAGCTACTCCACCCCCCTGTGAGAGCAACTTCAACTTTCTCAATGAACTGAACAACTACTTTGGGAGGTTTGAAGCATTCAATATCACTCTACGAGGAAATTTATTCCTCGCCCCAATGAGAAGACAATCTGTCTAGACACAGCAGATGTTCTACGACATACCAGGACTGGTACAAAAGGAATGTGCTGATCAGCAGGCTGAGGTTCTCACAGATATCTTAAAGATATCCCACAATCTCCTCCCTCAACAACTACCGGCCTGTAGCACTCACCCCAATCATAATGAAGTGCTTTTAGAGGCTGGTAAAGGACCACATTACCTCCAGACTCCCTCCCACATTCGACCCATACAGTTCATCTACCGCTCAAATCACTCTACAGAGGATGCTATCTCCTCTACAATCCACCTGAGCTTAGAGCATCTGGAGAGATATGTGAGAATGCTGTTCCTAGACTTCAGTTCAGCTTTCAGTACCATCATCCCACAGCACCTGGTGAGCAAACTAGCCCCCCTTGGCTTCACTGCGTAACTGGCTGCTGGACTTTCTCACAAATAGACCTCAGTCAGTATGGGTGAGCAACAACATTTCCAGCGTCATCTCCCTGAGCACTGGCTCCCCTCAGGGCTGTGTTCTGAGCCCACTGTTGTTCACCCTGATGACACATGACTGCTCCACCAGGTCCACTACCAATCACATTGTGAAATTTGCAGATGACACAATGGTAGTGGGTCTCATCCACAACGACAATGACATGGACTAGAAAGAGTAGGTGAACCACCTGGTCAACTGGTGTCAAACCAGCAACCTTGCCTTGAATGACAATAAAACCAAGGAGACCATTATCGACTTCAGTAGGAGCCAACCAAGCCATGCACCACTCCTCATCAATCACACTGGAGTCAAAAGAGTTAACACCTGGGGGGTACAGATAAAAGACTGCTTGACCTGGTCCACCCACACTGAAGCTCTGGTCAAAAGAGCTCAGCGACACATGCACTTCCCGCGGCGGTTGAGAAGAGCATGCCTCCCACCTCCGATCCTCACCACCTTCTACAGGGGCACTATAGAGAGCCTACTGACCAGCTGCATCTCTGTCTGGGCAGGTGCCTGCAGCGCCTCACACTGGAAGTCCCTGCAAAGGGTGATGAGGACAGCTGAGAAAATCATTAGGACTCCCCTCCTCCTGTTGGAATTATAGTATAAATTCCATTCTGTTTCTTATGAATTATCATATCTTCTGTTGGTATACTTTTATAAGTTGTTTTATGTACATATTATACTGTCGTTTTCATGTTTGAAATGGAAACACATGGTGACATTTCTTACAAAGGAAGTTGTAGTTACCTGCAGGCTGTTTCAAGCCTACAGAACACATATAGGATACTTGTCTTATGTACGCCATGTTACGTATGCACATTCCACAGTATACTTACTACCATATATGGTAAGGAAGAAGCTGAGAATGTTGTTTATTACATGCTATAAACTGCGTTTGGTGTAACCCACGTGATCTTATTGTGGAAGTCCGAATAAAACGCTGCGCAGGAAGCCGTCACTTCCGCTCAGCCGCGAGCTGAGTTCAAGGAAGGGATCTCCTCCTCGCCGCAAGGAGGATATATATATATATATATATATATATATATATATATATATATATATATATATATATATATATATATATATATATATATATATATACTGTATATATATATATGCACACACGTGTGTGTGGGTGTACATACAGACTTTATTTTTTTTAATCTTTAGTTATTAGGTTCTTGTAGTCTTATTGTACTCTGCATTACACTGTATCATTGCTGCTGTTCCTCTAAATTTAATCTGAGCCTATTCCAATGTAGTTTGGTTCTTATGCGCGCTGTATGGTTTAATTTTGAATGAAAATAACGTCTGTTTATGTTTATGTGTATATGGTACGTTCATGCCAGTGTTTTAACCCTTTTAAACATGTTGATCACTACAGTGGGCAGCTATTGAACAGCTGTTCTTTTGTATATGCATGTGTTTGTTTTAGTTGCACAGTGGGTGCTTGTGCACCATCACAACCACAGCTACCTACTGACCAGTCATGAGAAGTTGTTTTTGTTATTTTTATTTGTTATTTGAATGTAACGGGATCAGGATTAGTCAATAATAGCAGCAGCTAAAGTGAATCTGAAGATGCAGTATCATTTTCTGTCATTGGTTTGTTAAATACATATTTTCTCTGGTTCAAAGGTCAAACACATGGTGTCCAGCTGGGAGGACATGTGTGCAACTCCGTGAAAAATAGGTTCATAAACAAAATTTCAATTGCATTGAGGAATAAAAACACTGACGAAAGCATCCTGACTGAGGTTCTCATGATTCATACATGAAAGGGTTAAAAAAACAAAAAACAGACAAACTACAAATTCGAAGCTAATTTCAGAGGACATTTCATTACCTCATTACAGTACTGAGCTTAATCCTTTACCTAACCTTAGCCTAACTTTTAACTGAGAAATCCAATGACTGGTACTAAAGGAGACTCACTTTAGTTCCCCACATAAACTCTGTCCTGTCTTTAAGTTGTGATTACTTAAAAAAATAATAATTTCCAAGGTATAATCGACAGGATTATTGTTACCAGTCATGTGTGAAGGGATTTTGGTGGGACTTGTGCTTTGTAGCTAGTCACTGATCACTTGTATCACAGGCAGCTGCACAGCAAGATGGGTGCTTTTCTCTGCTCCATATCTTTTTGATGATAATGTGGTTTTAGCTCATTATCTACTTCATTGCAGACATATTGATTTCAAATCAATTCCAACTAGATACATCCCACAGATGCCTTGACTTACCGGAATTTATTTTGATGTGTTTTAAATCAGCTGGGATAGGCTCCAGCCCCCCCGCGACCCTGAGCAGGATAAGCGAAAGTGAATGGATGGATGGATGGATGGATGGTGTTTTAAATCCTGCCGTAACACTCTACAAGAAAAGTGGTGAAGCAAAGACAAAGACCCAAGACTGTGAGAAATTTGATTGTGCATCATTTGGTCTGCCTGGGCTGAGTTTACCTGTGCAGAGCTCTTGACCTGCACAGGTTGTGGTTACAGCTGGTTAAAAGCTATATGGAGTCTGTAGATTGTATGTATGGACTGTATTTCACAGATGATTATTTCTAATAAATTTACAGTTCCCTGGGAGAAAAGCAAAGCCTGTACTTGAATATGGAAGAAAGGCAGGTATTGGTTACAAGTGGTTACTGCAGGCCCAGCTTTTCACCATTTTAACCAGCTGGGATCTAAGCCAAAGGCCTGGGCAAGCTCCAAAATGAGCCATGGACCACTGCAGATAAGGGAAAACATGGTGGGAAGCTCCTCCATCATCCTCCTCCATCTGAGCCTCTCCAACTGAAAACAGATTCTGAACATACAGGATTTCCCCCACTCGCCAGTAAGTTTACCCACCCCTCACTTGTGGGACTGAGCAGCCCGCTGTCACCACCTCCACCCTGTGCTGCTAGGTTTGGCAAGTCCATTATGCATGCATACCTTTGACCCTGTGTGGATTAGAGAAAATCCTAAATTAATTTAAACTTGTGCACCCAATTCTTTTTTAACGTCATAAAGATGCATCCTGTACAGTCCTTCATTCCCCATGTCATCAATTTACCTCTGGGATCAATGAAATTATTCTAAATATGAGACATGGTTTTCTGGATGAAATTGGTGACCTTTTTTTCCAAAATTACAATAATATTTGACCGCATTATTATTTCAGGTGATTTCAGTATTCACACTGAAACAGCAGCAACTCTAACACAAAATAGTCCATCAGTTTATTTGGATGGTTTCATTTTGAACCTCGATGAGTGGGTCAATGAGGTTCAAAATGAAACCATCCAAATAAACTGATGGACAGTTTATTTGACAGTTACAAATATTCTAGATATTGCTGTCTCTGATCATTGTTGCATATTTTTTAGAAGTATTTGGTTCATGCGTCAAAACAAATACAGACAGATTTATCAGCAATGTTTGGCTGGTATGTTTATTTGTGGATTTTCAAAGTATCCATTTGATCATGAAATGATGAACAGTTAATCTGATGCTGTTTCTCAAATTACTGAGCGTATTGCTCCTGTCACAACTGTTACTATAGTAGGTCTGCCTAAAGCACCCTGGAGAGATAGTAAAAAGGTTAAGATGGCAAAAAATAATATAGAAAAAATAAACTATGAATTGACTTTGAAATCTATCTAAAAAATGTTCGTCACTACTGCAACAATGAAATGAAATTAGCCAGACAATTCTACACCTCCCAATGATTAACAGTAATCAGTGTAATTCCACTTCTTTACTCTCATCTAATAATAAACTGTTTAATCCTTCCAAAACCATACTGACTGAATTTCTTTCATAACTAAATGTAATTAATTTTCTACTTTCTTCCAGAATCTATAATATTACAGGTAATCTCTCAGCCTCTTGCAGTAATCACAGTGTCCACATCCTTACTTGTAGATTCCAAAGATCTAGAAGTTATTCATCAATTACTTTTGTACATCATCACATCCCCATCAAACTGTTCACATTTGTAGTTCATTGCTTTATAAATAATTTAGTAAATATCAACAACTCTTTTCAAACTAGCATTTGCTGCTTTCTCCTGCTTAAATAAGTTAGAAGATTGTAATCTTCTAACTTATTTAAGTTAGAAGTTTTAGGATTTACTGGATTTACTGCCAGAGCAGAATTTTGAACATATTACCCCAGTATTGCAGTCACACCGTTGGCTCCCAGTTCAACACAGAATTATCTTTAAAATCCTTTTATTAGTTCATAACGCTCTCAGTGGTTTGCCCCCCCAATCAGTACAGCTATGGCTTGCTCAATGTCTATAACGCAATTAGACCTCTCAGGTCATCAGGTGCAGATCCCAGAATTAGATCTAAGGGGCTCGACACACGGGGAGCGACGTCGCTCGCTCTCCATTCATTTCCTATGGAGCTTGTGCGATGAGGCGACAATCGCTTGCCCTCCTCCAGCTAAGCGACCGGCGACATTCGTGCATGTGAAATTTCGAGCTCGTACACGTAGACGTGCACACGCGACCAGGCGACGCGACACAACAAAGTTGGAAAATGTTCTACTTTTGTCGCTGTCGCGTGGCACTAAACCAATCAGCGAGAGTTTCATTGACTGACAAATGAGCGAAGAGTATGCTACACACTGCAGTCTGCAACCACTTTCAGCAGGAAGGAAAGCATCGTTTTAGCTGTGTTTGACTTTCCTATATTATATGACACTTCACGCAGTGATTATCGAGTTAAACATAAAAGGCAGCCATATGAGAACGTGTTGGTGCAAGACTAACGTTAAACAGACGGATAGAGAGGACTTTTGTGCTAATATAGGATGAACGCGAGGTTGTCTTTTTCTTTTGTAGAGGAGACTTAACAGCAAGATTTCTGTCAGTTCCAATAAAATCTTCAGACTCCTCATCTTTATTGCCGTGTCTGACACGGACTGCTTTTAAAATGTCTAAATCCCTCCAGTTTCATAACCAATCACATTTCTTGGAGACGAGTGACGTAAGAGCGCGATTCGCAAAGCTGCCGTCCCTATCGCGTCCCGTGTGTTCGGTTTCACCCCAGTGGCGATGCGACCCATTCGTCGCTGTCGTTTGTCGCTCCCCGTGTGTCGAGCCCATAAGTGTGCTGAGGGTGCTTTCAGTTACTGTGGTCCTGTTCTTTGGAACATGCTGCCTGCTGACCTGAGATCAGTTATATCTGTAACTATTTTTTATTCTCACAGGCTCACAGTGTGTTAATAACAGTGTGCATGCATGCGTGTGTGTGCGTGCGTGTGTGTATGCCCGTGTGTATCTGTGCGTGTTTACACGCACATGCATGTGTGCTTCCTGTATTTTATTTCTTTGTAAAGTTTGTTTCTTTGAGTGATAGTAGAGCTTAAAAGGTTTTATGTTTTTATCTTTTATATTAAGCACATTGAGTTGCAATGAAAGCTACTGTATAAATCAAATTCACATTGAACTAACAACTCAAAATGTTTAGTTGCTGGTGGAATCACCTGCTGGCCATTAGAAAGAATGCAAGTTTAAGACTCCATATTGGCTTCATATTTCCCCATACTGAGACCAGATGTTTACAGACACACACACACACACACACACACACACACACACACACACACACACACACACACACACACACACTCACACAGACACGTACACACAGTGGATTTGTGCATTTGTGCTGCATGCCTTTCTCAGTGCTTGTGTGTTAGGCAGCAGCTGGATTTAAACGGGCTGGGGGACAAATGGAGATAGATGGTCGCTCTGTGATAGAGTCTGTTGCTGGGTGACAGTTGTGGGGGGTGACTTAGCAACCCACTGCCAAATTACTTTCGAGGAAGAAGAGCAGAGCTTAAGATAACTCCTTACTTATCTGTTATAACTCATGGGGGGAAAGGGAGGGAGGGGAGTGAATAGGAGGATGGGGAGACATTGGTATAGGTGTGAGAGGACAGGAAAGGAAACATGCAGAGAAGGAATGACAGGAGAGAAGGTGAAGTGATAGGAAGGTAGGAATAGATGTTAGCTATGTGGGGAAAATATGGAAGAAGAGAATTAAGGATGCAGAGGAGAAGATGTTAAATATACAGATGATAAATGAATAAGAGACATATGAGTTCAGAGGAAAGAAGGTGTAACAGATAAGTTGGATGAAAAAATGACATTTTGGGAAGAAATCATTTAAGGCGAGATCATGAAAAGAAAGAAGAAACAGGAGGATTCGGTCACTGGTGATACTTATCATGGTCCTGTTGAGGACAGATGTCTCCTTCACGCTGGAGCACAGTCTGGGCCTGCTCAGTCTCCAGCTGCAACTCGGCTCTGAATTCTAGTTATTAGACACACACAGAAGCAGAAAAATGGAGGCTGGCTCTGATAGATTTACCTGCAGCCAGTCTGATGACAGAGAGGACAACACCGCAGGGCAGGTCATAATGTTATTTTGTCAGAGTTGCTGGAATCTTCACAAGCTGTCCTGTAGTGCTGGCGCTGACATGCACCGGGATACGGCACTTCTGAGGTGCTTCTCATTCCCACGTCAGAAATGGAAGCCTGTGAAGGACACCACAAGGACATCTTGGTGTCACATTTCTGTGCAAAGGCATAATTTTTCAGTGTGCAGGATTAATGCTGTGAAGGGGCCTATTTAAACCCAAACCTCAAAAGTCTTTCTGAACCTGAAGACATGAAGCATGATATCCTGCCTGACGAATGTGTAACTCGCTCCATCACCACCCCTCCTCTGAATGCTCTCTAAATTAAGATGGTTACATGTCAGCATGCAGCAGTTGTTGTTCACACAAAAACCCCGTGCACTCACTCACAGCATCCCTCTGAGCCAGACAAACGTGCACACTGATGCTGGTAAATGCCATAAGTATGTATTCACTCACTGTCTGTCTTACACATACTTCTGTGAAGAAGCACACACACAAACACACACTTGGACACCGACTGACGCTGACTAATGGCAGGTTGTTGGTTTGTATGCAGTGACAGAGGCGCCACTCGTGCTGATTCCATGATGAAGGGCGTTTCCCTGTAAAGCAATTTTGTGGCTGAAACTGAGATTGAGTTCCCCCTTCATCTAGGTGACAGATAACAAGACCCTGGAAATCAAACCCGACACTATCAAACACTCAGCTATCAGTCAGTTCAGACAGCTCACTGCAGGTAGACAGATGATCCCTGCAAGGAGACAAGGACGGAGGAGATGGGACCCAAGGAGGAGAAAGTTCTGTAGGTGGTTCTGTAGCTAGAAGAAAATAAATTGTTGGTTGGGATTGGAGGTGAACATTTGTAATTGTGTTGGTGTTTTTATTAATGCAAACTCAACAATGTCCCACTTTATTTGTAGCCTTAATTCACCCTCTGTCACCCTGAGTTTTTCAGATAGTTACCATTTAAAAACAAAACATGAATTCAGAATATATGATCTCTTCATGTTGAGGATCATCGCAGCTGATCAGAGCTGGGTCTCCACCTAAGCCCAGAGAACACACAGCAGTTCACACTGCCCAAGCTTGGAGGTGGTGTTTGTTATATTTGTTTCTGGCATCTATGAGGCTGTGCGTTGGAACTCTGGTTTTCAGTTGTACATCCTGACGTGTCAAAATGTTTGGAGGGAACCGCCTGACCTGCTGTACATACCACTGTGCACCTGTTAAGAGTGCATTAAAAAAATGGGAGTTTTGTGGCCACACCGAAACAATCTTTGCATACCTGCTGCCACTCTCACCACATATGACTCACTGTGACTTTGTCCTCTTCCCTGAAATGCAGTTCAAGCTGAAGAGTTGGTGTTTTGATGCACCGGAGAGATGGTTGCATTTATTTCAGGTATCATTTGTGCTCCTTGTTGGCAGTCATGACACTTTGTGGTTGCACTTTTTACTTGGGTCATGTTGCCATTTGAGTGTTGCAGTGTGTCTTTTTGAATTTTTCTCAACCTCGTCATAGCTTTTTATGCACTTACTGTAAACTCATTCTTATTTCATCTATGACTGTTATTACTGTGTGCTGTCACTCCAGTGACACAGATGAAAATGTGGAGGGATTAATTTGACTAATCTCTCCCCTCTTTCATGACGCTAACCATGTTACAATGCACTGAACCTTGAACCTGTGTATTAAATGGTCAGTGCATTACATGATCAGTCAACAGATTAACACAGGCTTACATGGTGTCTGTCATATCCATGATGGATCTGTGTTAATCTTCTGGATGGCCAAAATCTTCCTTTAAAATGATGAAAAGATAAAGCTATGAACAAGACATCAAAATGAGCATCTTTAGACTTTAGACAGACTTTTATGATCATTCAGTACACAGCAAGTGTACAGGGAGCAACATTTTGTAACAGCTGACTCAACATGGGATGAAAAAAAATCTATGCTAAAATAGATATAATATATAGCAGCAAAAATATTATAAAGTGCAATGGTAAAAGTGACCTGTGGAGTTCAGCAGTCTGATGATGTGGGGGAAAAGCAGAACGTGGTGGTCCTGCACCGAGTGCTGCAGAGCCTCTTTCCAGGGGTGGCTGTAGCTCAGTAGGTAGAGCAGGTCACCTACTGATCGGAAGGTCAGGGGTTCGATTCCTGGCTACTCCAGGCTACATGCCAATGTGTCCTTGGGCAAGATACTTAACCCCAAGTTGCTCTCCGACCGTTCCGTCGGAGTGTGAATGTGTGTGGATGTTATATAATTAAAAAGCACTTAGCTTAGTTAACATGGAAGTGCTTGTATGAATGGGTGTGCATGGGTAAATGTAAAAAACGTGTTGTATAAGCGCTTTGAGTGCTCTGACTGAGTAGAAAAGCGCTATATAAGAACTAGTCCGTTTCCAGGGGCCAGCAGGGAGAACAGTCCATGGTGGGGGTGTGAGGAGTCACTGATGATGGTTCTGGCATGAGATACGCAGCTTTTGGGTGCAATGCACTGAGTGGAAGGGACAGAAGTCCCAATGATTATCTTTGCTGTTCTTACCACTCTCCTCAGAGACTTCCGGTCAGACGCACTGCAGCCTCCACACCCACAGAGATGCAGCTATTCACAGTGCTCTCTATGGTGCTCCTGTGAAATGTAGTGAGGATGGGCAGGGGCAGGTGGGCTCTCCTCATCCTGCAGAGGCTGCAGTGACCTTTTGACCAGTGATGCAGTGTTCACAGACCAGGTGAGATCATCTGTGAGAACTTGGTGCTGCTGACCACCTCCACAGTCGCGTTGTCGATGAGAAGTGGAGCGTGGCTGGGCTGGTTCTTCCTGAAATCAACAATAATTTCCTTAGTTTTGTCCAAGTTCAGGATCAGGTTGTTGATTCTGCACCAGCCCACCAGCTGCTTCACCTCCTGTCTGTAGGTCACCAATGTTGTGTCAGCCACAAACTTCACAGTGTGGTTGCTGTCAGCCCTGATGATGGTGAACAGCAGAGGGCTCAGAACACAGCCCTGAGGGGAGCCTGTGCTGAAGGAGATGACCCTGGAGGTGTTCTCTCCACCCTACACTGGCTGTGGTCTTTCAGTGAGGAAGCCAAGCAGCCAGTTGCACAGTGGGGTGCTGAAGCACAGTTTGTCCACCAGATAGTGCGAAATGGTGTGTTAAACACTGAAGATCAGGAATGGGTGTTCTTCTCCTCCAGGTATGCAAGTAAAGAGTGGAGGAGATGGAGCGGTTTGGACAGTAGGCAAACTGGAAGCGGTCAAACTTGGGAGGGAGTCTGGAGGCCATGTGCTCCTTAATCTCAAAGCACTTCAATGTAATGGGAGTGAGTGCAACAGGCTGGGAGTCACTGAGTGAGGTGATTTGGGGTTTCTTCAGCACAGGGATGAAGGTCCAGAAACATGTTGGAACTTGATCCAGTGAGGTGTTAAAAATGTCCATTAGGATGTAAGCCAGCTGATCTGCACATCCCCCGAGCACCCGCCCAGGTCCTCAGAGTACTCCACAGATCAGCTGTGTCCAGACAGAGTGCTTTTTCGTCCTGGTGGGGGAACAGCTTTTTTTCACAGGAGCACTGTTTAGTGCTTCAAACCACCCAAAGAAGTTACTGAGTCCACATCATTGTTACAGGCAGGAGTTTGTGACACTCTGTATGCCTTGCCAGGTTTCTGGTGCTAGTGGCCTTGTGGAAAGACTTTATTTTCCATATATGTGAGTCTGATGATCTGAAATGTTCATGCAAACAGCTTATGAAATTGTCCACTTAGCTAATTGATCAGGTATATTCAGGGACATATAAATAGCAACAATAAGGCATCTTAATTAATGAGCTTTGTAAAGATTTTGGACAAACCACTTTCCTGATCAATGAGATCTTAGATTTATTGTGATGCTGATATCCAGACTTCCTGATTGGATGAGCAGTTATTCTCTGTTTATGTGCATGTGTTCTCTCAAGAGTCTCTGTACGTGCACATGTGCCCATACGTGCACACTGCCACTATGTGTAAATCAGACAGTTATGAGTTGATCATGTTTCTCAGCATGCCCTGTTCATTAAAGTAGCCGACTCAAAAAAATGTGCTGATTGATGAGCTTCTGAACACCTGATCTGTGCATTGAGGGAGCCCCGGGGAGCGTTAATAAGGCTCTGAGCGCTTTCAGATGTCTGATGGCAAACATCTCTTAAAGAGAACCAACCCGTGTTTCTGCTTTTCATTTCAAATGTTTGCTCCTGATTCTTGTAGCTCAGACTTATAAAAACTTTTGTTTTCACATGTATTTTGTGGTTTAGCAAGCAAAGCTGAAAGTAGATAACAAAGAATCAGCCTGAATGCGCTCAAGTATTCAGGCTGTCTGTCCGCTACAGTCACTTAGTTGAAGACGGTGTAGCTGTTTTATTTTTACAGTGTTTTTTCTCAGTTATCTGAGTTGCAGAGTTAAGACTGGCGATGTTTTGCTTTTCTTTGTATGGAAGCACAGGCACAGCAGCCTTTTTCTGTCCTAAAACAAAGCCTTATTTCATTTTCTAGGTTTGAAAATTGTTCCTGGACTGAGATCATCACCAGAAGCAGATGTTTTAGTGTTTGTTGTCCTTTTCAGCAGCAAACATTCATCCTGCTGGAGATATCTTATCTCTGTGCTCAACTTCACTTCAGTATGAGAGACATGATACATACAGAATCCCGTATGTAAATCTATGGGAGCTGAACTGAGAAACATGTGAGGCAATTACACTGTTACCATTTTTACTGGTTTATCCTGTATCCACAGTGTGAATTACTATGGCATTTGTTCAGTGCTCTGGTTGGATGGGATGGCAATCAAAGCAGCTCTGCATTGAGCTGCTAATGAAGCTGTATTGCTGTGAAACTAAAAAGCTTCTGATGCAAAAAATCTTTACTCCTGCTTACAGGTGACATATTTGCCCACAGAAATCAGTTTATAAAGATTATTATTGAACAAGCACAATGCTCTGAAATCTGCAGTTATACAGGCTGCAATCGTGCACTGAAACACAGATAAACCCTCGGTCTCTGTGTGTCACTATTACTTTCCAGAGTCATGTACACATTCATAACAGAAAATGTCTAGATAAGATATAAATGCACACTGGTGCTTAAGTAATATGAGATTTGTTTTCGCCCAGGATCTCGCAACATGACAGGATCCCTTCTAACACTTGTAAATAATGTGAGTGAATGCACATCTCATTACAATAATGATTCAGTAACATGGACTCAAACAGCCCTACATGACTGCAGTGTATCTGATAGTGCGAGCCTCTGTCAGTCTCTGCGTGCGGACATCTATGTGTATGTACGTTCTCTGAGTTTGCAACTTGGATGCTGAGCTGAAGCGGTTTGCAAGAGAGATGAAGTCAGTGAGCGAGATCAAGGGTGAGATCTCAGGTATCTATGCTGATGATCAGAAGGGGAAAGACTGGCTTGAGTCTAATTGTACCCACCTGTAAACAACTCACCAGTAAATTAAATTATTGCTTTACATTTCCCATTATGATCTATTTAATGCCATTCATTATGTCATGTGGAAAGCCATTTATGCTGACAAAATAAACAGACAGGAATATCCAAACTGCTGATGGTTAGTTCACAGTAATGTTTATTTTCATGTAAATGTCTGCATGTGGACTGTCCAACAACTTTATGATCTTCTCTTGACACCTTCAACCATTAAGGAAACCCTTCGGTCTCATTTTGCAACTATAAATTTTAATGATTAGACTGTTGATCATAAAGAGACTACACTCGTGGAATGTGTGCACACACACGTGCACTTGTATTTTGGATAATCAGCAGTTTACTAAAGGCTTCATCTGGTAAATGTGAGAACGAGGCAACATTAAACGACTGAGTGACCCACGTGCCAGGATTCATTAGACCACAGCAAAGCACCACAATCTGTACCAGAGAGAGCGTTCAGATGGAAGGCAAGCAGGAGAAAATATTACAGAAAGGTGCAGCTCGTGCTTTGTGCTACAGCAGCTGAAATGCTCTTACTAAGGTTTGGGTTTTAAGAATAGCACCTAAAAACATGTTAAAATGATTTTTTAATCAACTGTGTGAATACATACCAGTCAGCCACAACGTGAACGCTGTGGCAGGTGAAGTGAACAACTGATAATCTTGTTACTGTGCGATGTTCTGCTCTCAGGCCTCGGGTCCTGGTGTTAGTGCTAATGAATCATAATCTCATTTGTGCAACACCTTTGACCACATCAAGCTGTACGTTCATGTAACCATGGATCTGCAAGACCAAAATAACACGCTGTAAGCAGCATTAATGGCGGGAATTAAGATTGCTGCTGTGTTACTTTTAAGTTTTTGATGGCAAAAATATCATCTTGCTTCTGATACTTATTTGTGTTAAGTTTAGCCAGTGTAAACTCTTACTGCTTCCATAGCAATTAAGAGGGTAAGTAGCAGCCAGGTGCTGGTAATCAAGTGCACTTCACTTCATTAATTGCTCATAAGCAAGTTTAACCACTTAAAAAATAAATTAATAAAACAAACATTTTGGCAGTTTGCTGGTCTGAAGCATTCAGGTGTGCGTTAACACAATGCTGAAGAGGAAAGACATCAGCAGTGATCTTAAAAAAAGCAATTGTTGCTGCCCATCCTTCTGACAATTTGAAGTCCATCATTCTGCAGTGAGAAAGATTATTTACAAGTGGAAAATATTCAAGACAGCTGCCAATCTTCCCAGGAGTGGATGTCCCAGCAAATTCACCTCAAGGTCAGACCGTGCAATGCTCAGAGAAACTGCAAAAAAAAAAAAAAAATCAAGAGCTCCATCTCAGACTCTACAGGCCTCAGTTAGCATGTTAAATGTTAAAGTTCATAACAGTGCAATAAGAAAAAGACTGTATATGTCTGTGAAGCCCTTTGTGAAACCTCTATATGTGATGTTGGGATATACAAATAAAATTGAAATGAACTGAACAAGTGTAGCTTGTTTGGATGGGTTGCCAGAAGAAAGTCACTTCTCTCTAAAAAAAAAAAATGATGCAAGACTTTTGGACCAATGTCCTTTGGTCAAACAACACCAAAGTAGAGATTTATAATGTTTAATACATCGGCAAGTGTGACCGAAGCAGAAACTTAGCAAAAACCAAACAGTCTATCAGCACAAACACCGAACCCAAACTATCAATCACAGTGGTGGACAGGTAATGATACGGGCTTGATTTGAAGCCATAGGCTTGGGTACCTTGCACCTTGATTCGACCGTGAACTCTTCTGTATACCAAAGTATTCATGAGTCAAATGCGAGGCCATCTGTTCAGCAGGTAAAGCTTGGCCCAAACTGGGTCATGCAACTGGACAATGATTCCAAGGTCGAGGTCTGTGGGAGGACCTTAAAACAGCTGTGCTTAAACAAATTCCTGGAAATCTCAATGAAGTGAAGTAATACTGTAAGGAAGAGCGGGAAAACTGAGACTGATAGTCATACAGAAATTGATTGAATCAAGTTATTGCTGCTAAAAGTGGTTCTACATGCTGTTGATTCATGGAAAATGCTTTATTTTTCACAGCCTGCTTTTGTATTTTGTCTTAGTTTTAACTTAGCTCTCCCGACAATGCTCAACAAGTGTTTGATCTTTACCTACTGTAACAAGAACAAGTGAAACACTCTAATCTCAGATTTGATACAGTTCACATAAAGTTTTTGCATCACTAGCCATAAATTTATAAAGTATATTTAAACAGATCCGTTTTTATCCTCAAACATGCATTTCTACAGTAGTTGTTGCATTATTATTCCTGTTAGTAATTAACTGTGTTTTGGTGGAGCTACAACATGGAGCTGTGCTGTCATTTTCGGTCCCTACATTTCCACAGTTGACATTAAAATCCGATGCCATTTGGTCCTGTAGGCTCTTGATCATCTACAGTGGCTCAGCATGAAGCCACATATACGTAGCTAATCTTTTCTCCTGTAGCTCGGAGCCATGCTTTAGCTAGTGCTAATCTCTTAGCCTGCAGCATTAGCTCGTGCTAAGGCTAATCCCTTTTTGTGTAGCACTGGGCCGTGCTAATCCATGTGCCTGTGTTGTGTGGTCGTGCTAATGCTAATCCAGCTGTCAGTCAGAAGTGCTGACCGGTGTAGGGATGAGAAGACACACGGTGAGACACCTGTGTGCTGCTCACTGCGCTCCAGCTCTCCTCTTTCAGCCTTATCACCTGTTGTGAGGCTTACTCCACTTCCTGCATCACTCCCCCTCTGTCATTTCTGATCATCCCTAGGTCTTTCTGATGTAACCTGTTTGTCTACATGCCTGGTAATCCGTTTACTAATCCAGCCCTCTTTCCAAGAACGTAGCACATAAATGTCGAAATGTAACTTCACATAAACCCTGTTCTTCGAGCCAAAGCTTTACTCTCATTCTTTATATGAAGAGGCATGCTAAAAGACATGCTTCTTAGCTTCCAGAGTGCACCATTGGTGCATATTTCACTGTACTATTATTTTATTAAATGGGGGAGAAGGGTGACATTACAACACTTTGATAACCACATTGTAAATGAGGTTATCAAAGTGGCTTATCATAATGTGGTCATGCAAGAATAACCACATTTAGATCAATTTAACTTAAATCTTTTTCCCAAACCAATGGAAGAAGACAAAGGACCCCTACACCAACACAGTTACAACACCTTTAAAATACATGAACTTTTTTGTCTCAGTAGACAGTAATCTGAAAATCTGTACAGCATACCTGTCAAGTTTTGTATTTAAAAATAAGGGAAATTTTCTGCTGAAAAAGCAGTTGCTGTATGATGTCATCACCTAATTTGCATAATTGGTCATGTGCAGTAGTGAGGCTGTAGGAGAGAGGAATAACATCTACAAATGAACTTTATGAAATAACTTCATAACTTTAATGCTTTGCCTAGACCCACTTTACATAAATCAGTTTTGTCTCGAATTGTTTAATGTTAGAATATCAAATTTAACGAAAACACTTATGTTGGGTGCAAATGTAGCTAGCTACATTCAACCCTCCTCCTTTATCTGGGTCACTGTTGACAACTTGTGTAAGAAAACTCGCTTACAGAGCTATTCTTGGAAAAGCAAATATGTTTGCTACACCAGAGCATTTGGATCATATTCCGATTGCGAAAACTGCCAGACATGACAGGCTTTAAAAAAAAAAAAAAAAAGAACGGTGGCGCAGTGGTTAGCACTGCTGCCTCACAGTTAGAATACCATCTGGAGAGGCCTGGGTTTGATTCCACCTTGGCCCAGGCCTCTCCCTCTCTCTGTCTGGAGTTTGCATGTTCTCCCCGTGCTTGCGTGGGTTTCCTCCCACATTCCAAAGACATGCACTTACTGGGGTTAGGTTAATTGGCTACACTAAATTGTCCATAGGTGTGAATGTGAGCGTGAATGTGAGTGTGAATGGTTGTTTGTCTCTCTGTGTTGGCCCTGTGACAGGCTGGCGACCTGTTCAGGGTGTACCCTGCCTCTCGCCCTATGACAGCTGGGATAGGCTCCAGCCACGCCCCCCCCCCCCCCCCTGAACAGGATGAGCGGAAGTGAATGGATGGATGGATGAAAAGAAAACTCGCTGTTGGCTGTCTCAAAAGTTGATAAATCACCAGGGATGTGAACGGGTAGGCGCTAAACTTGTCGCTAGTCGCTTTTTGGAAAAAAAACAGTCACTGTAGGGTCTGTATTATTGTAGGGTCTTTACTAGGGTTTAATCCCGGGATCCGGGATTCCCGGGAAATGCGATCAGAACCATTTCCCGTTTCCCGGGAAACGTTAGACGGGAAACCGGGAAAAAAGTCGCGCGCGTCGATTTAGAAAGCTTCAGAAAGTTAAATTTAAGGAAATATTGAGAGAAGGGTTCGTTTAATGCGAAAAGCATTACTCTTCATTTCAGGCACGTTCAGCCTCCGTTTAAGGCTTCAGCCTTCATCTCAAGCGTTTTAATAGAGGTATTACACAGTTGTACTTTTTTCCTCTTTAATTTGTTGAAATCGTAGGCAATGTGTTTACCCTAAGGTATTTTGTATTATATAATTCTATATTATTATATATTGTTATATTGCATTATATAGCCTATAAAATATGCCTGCCCTGAACAATAAAGAAATATCTGTTTAACTTCGAGTGTTTCTTTTCCTCGTTTGCAGCCGCTTACTAACAATCATGAATTAGGATACGGGCCTAATGTGTGAAGAAATTATCATGAAATAGATTGCTTTAACATATTTCGCTTTTAAAATGGAGTTGAGGAAAATGTATATTTTTTAGGCTATATGGATTGGCCAGTTTTTCAATAGACGATTCACAGCGAACCTACTTTAACCCTCAGACACGGTGTTATAAATTTGTTGTTGCCAGAATGGCAATGACCAAGTCGTAGTGCATTACTCAAGGCCCTGTGTTATGCCATATTATAGTGTAGTACGGTAGTTAACTTTTCAATGACTATTACAGCGTTCCACTGGTGGAGATATAGCGCAACAGATGTCGCCACGACAGCGTGGCTGAGCCTTTATCAATGCTGTGGAGATGAACCGTATTGTTTTGCACCAGCAGTTGTAAAATAGCTTGGTATAATTCCATGTACAATGGAGGAATATTCGAATTATATTTGTTAAGGGAGTGTTGAGGAACGACACAACACCGCATAGCTCGAGCACTCAAATGCTGAGATGTAGGTTTTATTGTGTTAATCAAGCCGACGTTACCCCCTACTGGGCATAACAGGACATAGCTGGAAAGCTACCTCTACAATATCACAATAGGTTAAGGCCGACACAGGCTACAGAAGGCCTAATTAAAATAAAGAAAAAAAAAAAACTTTTTCCCGGGATTCCCGGGAAATGGCTCGTCATTTCCCGGGATTTGATTCATGTCATTTTCGGGAAAAATATTAAACCCTAGTCTTTACCCACAATATAAAGCGCCTTGAGGCGACTGTTTGTTGTGATTTGGCGCTATATAAATAAAATTGAATTGAATTGAATTGAAAAGCCACTAATTGGCAACGCTGCGCCCAACCAAGGTCCAGTTATTGTCCCGGGAACACTAACCTTGGAAGAACTGCCACCCAGGCTACTGCAGATGGCAGTTCTCGCGAGGCTAGAGACAGAATTCAGTTTGGAGCGGCAGGACGGCGGGACAGAGGGGTAAAATACGGGAGTTTCCCGGCCAAAATGGGAGACTTGACAGGTATGCCGTACAGTTTACCATGGTATTCTAGTATAAACATATGTATAGTAATACTTAATTTAATATTTAATCATTAACACTTATTCACTTATATAATCATTTATCCAGGGGAAAGTCCCATTGAGATCAAAAATCTCTTTTCCAGAGTCCAAAAATGTTTTGGGACTTTATGGATAGCTTGTACCTTATATCAGCTCTGGGTGACTGACAGGTGTGTGCTGACACACACAGCTGTAGCTGCTGGCTGTCTGCTGGCCTGACCTCCACTAATTTGAGTATGTGTTCAGGTTTGTGGTGTTTGGGGCCTTTTGAAGCATTTATAATGGAAATATTTGACAAATAATATGAATTGATGTGAGGTACACGTGTCCCTGAGATTTTTGCTTTTGTTTTGTTAGAGGAATAAGACTTGCTATTTGCAGTCGTCTAAGTAAATAAATTCTCTGAGCCCTAAATGTCAGTTCCGCTAAAACTGTTGGAATTATAGGGTTCAACAAATCCTGCTGAAATGGAGCAAAAACTGCCCTCATTAAATGCTACTTTCAGCATGAATTAAGTCATGTTTGGGATAGCAGGTTTATGTATGTGGGCTGAATTAAATTAAGCGTGTGTGTTCGTGGCAATGATGAAACCACCACCCGGTGCAACCTTGCAGATGTGTTTTAGGGGTTGTTGAACGGAGCTCTTTGGCAGAGCTAATTCACTGAAACTTGTTGATAATATAACAGATAAAATGTCAATGAAATAATTCTTGTTCTTCTTTTATTGACACAAACACTGCTGCATTGTTTTGGGCATGCAACACTGAATCTGAGTTTCCCTGATCTCCTGTTCTCTCCACATATCTGCTGTTTTCTTCAGTGTCTGGTTAGACAGCTTCCTGTCATTGCTGAAATTCACTGCTTTCTAGTGTCTGAACAAAACAGCTCAAAGCTTCCCCCCATGATGAAACACTCAGCCTCTTCCTCCTTCCTCCTCCCACTCGTTTCCACCAACTCCCCCTTGGGACAGTTTTGCTTCATCTCTGTTATTCATGTTCTTTTCTGCTTATTTTTTATGAACGCTGTTGTTTTTCTGCCATCGTCCATCACGCTGTGTTTTAAAGCCATTTGGATTTTGTTATCAAATTCTGTTCTTTTTGTTTTGAAGCCGCCGTTATTACAGCCCGGCTCCTTCTGTCATCTATCACTGCTGCACAAATTGTGTTTCTGCCGCATTCGTCAGTTATGGCTTCATTTTATCACCTTGTTTAATTACCTAACTTCTATCTTTTATTACCATGCAAACTAAATGAACCAAAGTAAACACAAGTATCCACCTGCAGGCCTGGAGACAATTCAAGTTAATGCATTTAGAAAGTGGAGGTTCCTTCACGTAAAAATGTATTGCCTAAGAAAAATGTACTGTATATGTATGGATGCATATGATGTGATGTAACTGTGTCTCTGAAAGGACTAGTCACCTACGCTACACCCACACCACCCTGACATCAAGCTTGGAGAAAAAGTCCACCTTCAGGCACCTTGTTGGCACAACATTATATATCAGTGTGTCATGTTCTGAAAGTTATTGTATGAAGTATTTTACTCTTTTTTGTTTGTTTGTTTGTTTTACCTGAATTCCTTCAGCTTTTCCTCATCAACCCTGCTTAGCACTTTTGTGAATTTCCCAGCATGCCTCAGGAGAAACTTAAAAGAACAATCAGTGGCAGTTTTCGGTGTGTAGGTGGACTCGGTGATGAGGAAAATAAAAGCTGTTTTTGTAGCTGAGAAAAGTGGGAGTCTTGTCTCTTACTGAAAACATTTCTTTTCTTTTGTTAAAGCTGCAGCAATAGTGAAGCTCTATTTTTCTATATACCCTCATAAATGTCTGCAGCATCAGACAGAGCTGTCTCAGTAATCCTGGAAGGACAGATGTAGTGCTACATTGTACTGTATGTCACGCATACATTTTTCACCCTTAAAAATAACAATATGGTAGTGATCCAGACAATAGTCTGTTTTGTTAGTTTAAATGAATAAAAAATGGTTAATTTTATAAATGATGGGCTCATTTAAAGCAGGGCGACCTTGTGAGAGAGCAGAGCTCTCAGTACTTCAGTCAAAAAAGCATATACATAGATTATATGCATGTGTTTGCTGAAGCTGCACTTTCAGGGTGATTAAATAAGTGGGTGGCAGTGGCATTAATTATTTCCTGGACTTCTACTCAGGTGACTGGGGTTTGTGTGCATGTAGGACTTCCATTTTTGAACAGAGTTTTTTTGAGGATTTGTTTTTGGCCATTTTTTAGTGAGGTTTAAGCTCCAAAATCCCCCGGTTCATCGGGAAAGAGACTGCTTTCAGTTTGTCACACAAACACTCAGTTTTTGACGCAAAGGAAAGATCTTACATGGTATCACATGTTGGACATGTTGGACATATCCATCTGAAACACAGTTACTGAAATCATTAAGGTGTCTGAAGATGGATATTTGATGGGATTATAACTTTAAAAGTAGGTTTCACTACTGTGACACATTTGACATTTTTTTCTTGAAACCTGGCACAAATGATTATTACTGATTAAAAAAGTCAGCTGATTACTGTCTGAGTACTGCTTCTGCTTCTTAAATGCAAATATGCCACAAATTACAACTGTTTCAGGTAGAATGCAGGACTTCACATATCCCTTCATGCCCACAGTGTTCTACTTAACAATATTAATGTTTTTTTTTTATAGCTAATAACCTGGAGCACAAAACTTTGATTTGTCAGTATTTTAATTTTCATGCTTAATATTTGCTCCTCTGTAAAACCACCACCCACTCCGCAGCTTCCCTTCACCCTTTCTGTACACCCTGCTGAGGATTTTGGATGAAAGGAAAAGAGGCAAAGCAGCACCGTAGGAAAGGCAAGAGAGGAAGGAGAAATGGATAGAGAGAAAAGGGAGGGGTGGGGAGGGAGGAGAAGTGACAGGAGGGACAGAAAATAGAGGCAAAGAATCTTTAGGAATACTAATGAATTAATGATGCAACATGTTGACATTTTTCTCTTTCTGTCCCTGCGCTCGTTCCTTGTCTCATTTCAACCCCTCTCTTCTCCTCCTGCTCTCCTCTTCCTCTCCCTTCTCTGTTTCTCTGCAGGTAGGAGGGCATCCTTGTTAGCTTGTCATCCTGTTGTAACCCTGGGGCCAGTGATGTGACTGGAATGTGAATGTGAAAAGACCGACTCTACCTGAGGACTTCCTGCTTCCCCAAGAAACTCAGGTAGGTCGTACATAATGGAATATTTAATGTGATATTTCTCTGTGTGGTTTGACGGTACGTGTGGAATAATTACAAGAGGTGAAGAGCAGCTTGGCCATTTCTGAGCTTTTTTGGAAGTCTGGTAGGTACCTCTCCACTAATTCCATTCAGCTGAACAGAGCTGGCACATAAGTGGGGAAAAGTGTGCATACTTAATGAAAGAGGCTGTTCATTTGCTATTATATTATATAAGTATTTGATGGGTAATGTTTTATGAGAATGGCAGAAACAGTGGCGATAGCTTAGGAAGAGCAACATACAGATGCAGTAAATGTGTGACTGATCTGGGTACTGAAATCTGTCACCAGTGCAGAGTGGTTTGCCTGCTTGGTGTGATCAGAGATGCTGATTGAGCAGCATAAGATGCACTATGTTAGCCCGACCTAGACTATGTACGGCACCACTATTGGTTGGGAACAAAAATGGGCTTTAAAGGAGGTTCCTGTGGTGCACTGAGCTTCCACTCCTCCATCACAGTATACAGACTTTGTGTTAAGCTGAGGGCCCAAAATACAGACTTGGAGGGCGGGCTGGTTTTAACAATAAGCGAGCTATTTTATTAGGCTGTTTGCAGAAAATCCAAAACTGGCAAAACACAAAGTCCAAAAAGAGAAGAGAAAACTAACTACTGGGATAAGAGGAACAGGAAACACTAGGTGCACATAAACAGGAGTAAGGGGACAGCACTAAATATACGCACAGAAGGACGATCGGGGAAAGTGGAGACATCTGACACAGCTGGACTGAGACAAAGTGGAGCAAAACTAAAAGCAAGGCGGGGGGTGGGGGTGACTAACTATCAAAATAAAGCAGGAATGAGACATGATAACTAAATGGGGAAACATGGTATGTACACATTTCCGTTTTCACTATGGTCATCGCAACACACAGTTCTCTTTCGGTTTCACCATGTTATGAAGTCCCTTGTTGTTCTCTCCCATGACCATCGGTGTATCAGCTCTGCTGGTTCTCCTCTTTTGCTTGGGCCAGCTCCATTTCCTCAGTCCATTTTCTGGTTTTTCTCTCTATTTCTCTGTGTCCTTTCTGCAACTCCATCTCGCTGCTTCCTCTGCCTGCTACTCCTTCTCTGCTGCTCCTCCAGTCTTTATAAAGATGCCCCAGCAGGTGTTGCCCATTCCCCTAATTGATGTGGCAGGAAGTAACAGACAAACAATAAAAGCATGCAATACAAACATTTAAAAACATGCAAATATAAAACCAAATAAAACCTACAAGACATTAAAATTCTGCCACATCACATATGTTCTCTTTCTCTCTTTTCTATTTCCTCTCACTACCCCAAACTGATCTGGCAGGTGGCTGCCCATCCATGAGCCAGGTTCTGCCAGAAGGCTTTTTGTTAGGAGTTCTTCCTTCCTACAATCACCAAGTGCTTGCTCAAAGTGGATTGTCTTACTGTTGGTGTTATCTCTGTATATATCGTAGAATCTTTATTGTACAAGATACGGTGCGTTAAACCTTTTGTTTGCGACTGGCAGCCCGTCAGAAGGAAACTGGCTGAAAAGGAGCTAAAATGGCTTCTTTCAAATGTAGGATGAACTGAGGGAAACTGGTTCAGTCCTTGTCTGTCTGTTTTTCTCCATGAATGCGTTTACTGTATAGTGGGTGGTGCAGTGGGTAGCACTGTTGCCTCACAGCAAGAAGGTCCTGGGTTCAGAATCGACCACTGGGAACTTTCTGTGTGGAGTGTTCATGTTCTCTCCATGTTTGTGTGGGTTTCCTCCCACGGTCCAAATGCATGCAGTTAGTGGCCCATGGGTGTGAATGTGAGTGTGAATGGTTGTCTGTGTTAGCCCTGTAACAGACTGGTGTCCTGTCCAGGGTGTACCCTGCCTCTCACCCTGTGACAGCTGGGATAGGCTCCAGCTGGATATGTTCATAGTTTCTTTAAAGTGAGTTTCATATTGTGCTGTGTGTGCATAACCAGTAATAGTGTGATACTGTAGTGTTTGTTGTCATAAATGTAAAGGCCATCATGGGCCTTGATTTATGCACCACTAATGCTCCTCTGCTTTATTCCTGCTGTGTGAGCTCAGCTCAGTCACATCATAAGAGACTGGATAAATAATGTCATTACACTTACCACGATGTTAGTGCGTGATACTTTTAAAATGTAATTGACTGCAGACTATTAGTTACCCTATTAAAGATATAAGTAATGTAACTATTTTAATTGCTTAATTCAAATAATATAACTTAATTGTTTTCTCATTTTTTCAGCTACTTTTCTAATAAATATTTGAGCCAGGGGAATAAAACAGGATTGAAAAAAGGCATTTTAATGAAGACAGATCACCAGTGCTGGAAAAGTTCTTGTCGGCCAACATAGCCACCTGTCTCACCATGGTCGACTGGTTGCAGGCACGACAGACTTGGCTTGCTTAAAGGTGGCTCTAGAAATGAAAACAAAAGAACTGAGGTCAAAATTTAAGTGCCTGCTGCACATAAAGGGAGTTTGTCTGGATGCAGAGACAGCTTCTCATAAGCCACTTTACCCTCAGCAGTGTCGCACTGCTAAATGTATTTGCTGAACTGCACCGACCAAAAGAAGCCAACAGAAAGCATCCCTGCACACAATGAACTTACAGGCAATAAAGCAAGGCAGCAATTCTGCAACGTTAACTCTGTGTTCACTAAAGAAATGATCAACTAAGGTTTACATACTAATAAGAGGGTTTTAATCAAAAATAAAATAAACATACTCAGCTTTCATTTTCACGTAGACCACCTTGATACCCAATTATTAATGGCTATTAAAAATGTATTGTTTTGATTTATTTCTTGAGTTTTCAATTGCTCTGTTTATTAGGGTCATATAATTTGATCTGTTTCTACATTATTCCATTAAGATTTATTTGAATTTATCATAGAATTCTTCTTGTTCAAGCAAATATTTATGTCGGACAGACCGTCAATGCAGTTTGTGTCTAAGAATACATTTACCAGTAATATTTACTGTATTCCTGATCAGATCGTATCTCGCTAATAAGAAAACCATATGTGATACGTTTCTCTATAAACAGGTCAAAGAAATTCTTGTGGAAACCGTTACCTATGCTGTAGTAAGTTTCACTTTATGTAATTTATTATTCATTAATTTATTTTATTTGTTTCTTTGAAAATGTAAGTTGCTATTTATTTATTTATTAGATGTTTAATTTTAAAAGCTTGTTATCAAAAGGTAAAATGTTGGACTTTCTAATTACCAACATTTAGGTTGTATGTGGAACTCATACAATCCTTCATTAAGTTAAATTAGTCCGATGCAGACCTCCATCCTCCCTCTTCTCTTCTGTTACTACAGCTTTATTCTGAAAATCTCTGCAGCTTTTTTATATTGAAAAAAAAAAAAAAGTCCTGGTAAAAACTTTCCACTGAGTCATTTAGCCAACTTATCCAGAGTGACTCACAATAGTATAAGCTGCAACAAATCGCAATCCCTGCATCATCCACACAGTGCAAGTGTCCAAGAAGAAAAGCTGTAAGAGGATTGCAAGGGTCAGAGCTGCAGAGCACTTACAAAAATGGTATAAATTTTCCTGTGTCCATAAAAGAGAGCTTGTACTGTATTACTGTAGCTTGAAATATGAGCTGAATGAACAAATTCAGACACAGAGAACGAGTGACACCTCTTCTTCCACAATCTTTATGAAGTACCAGAAGAACCACCAGTGCACCTGACTCCATCAGGCTCTCCTGCACACGGTCCTCATTTCTGAAGCGCTCTACAAACCCGAACTTTACGACTAACAGGTGGACTTTCCTGTTTCAGTGCAGCTAGCCAGCAATGAAGACCCACTTAAGAGACAGAGAGTGAAAGTGGACAGTCCATCCTTGTTTTTAACATAAACTCATTGCTGCAGTACAAAAGTGACCCCCCTTAAGTGGCTTTTTAGGTTTATTTTCCTTGTTTTCCTCCGAGTTATCGGTTCAGTCTCTAGTTAGCAAATATAAACTAATTTAAGTCTGTTAGCGGCAGCCAACTGCCCCACCCACTCAGTGGTGTCAGGTTCTGTACTGGCACAAGAAGAGGCTACACATGCTTTAAACACTTTCCATGCTTATTTCTTAAACCCATCTTCACAGACAGAGTTAAATCTATGACAGTTTTTAGAGCAGGGCTTCATGGTGTAAATTAGCCTTTCTACATGTAGTGTTTCATGTCCACTTTAAAGTCCAATTCTTTCACTCTGTTATCCTGATGTTTGGGAAAACCATTCCAGTGATGGTGTGCACTTGGCTCATGTCAGATAGTCGTCCACATGAATACTCAAACACTGTTTCCCACCACAATACTGCCCAGAGAGTCATACCACTCCACCAGCTTAACTCCCTCACATGGTGCAGCCAACACTTCTGTAATGTAAAAGAACACATGACTCAGCAGATCAGGTGGTCTGTCATTGCTGTACACACTTGTGATGCCGAGCAGGGCTCTCTGACTGGTCTGCAGCAGCACAGCCTTGTACATCATTCACATTTTGTGTCATTTTTGTGTTATAGCAGCCCTTCTCTCACCTCTGACCCGTACTGATAGCCCTTGTTAGGTGCCAAACACCCCTTTTACGGGCCTGCGTTTTGTGTCAGTACACTCGCCACTTACCTTTCTATTACAGAGACTCTCCAGTCCAGCTACCTGTCCATTTCTCTCACATGGACAAAGATATTACTGTTCATGCTTCATCTAATACAGCCCAGATCCTGCAGTGTTTTTATGAGATAATCAGCTTTATTTGCTTTATCTGTGAGTGATCACGGTGTTTCGGATGAGTGCATTTGGTCCTGAAAGAAATGCTGCTTTCAGCGTGAGTGTTCTCAGTCCATCCCACCAGGCTGCTGCCCCTGTGGCTTCATAATGTGTTTAATACGCAGAAACAGGAAGGGGAATGATCTGTGTATGTGGACCGATGAGCATGATGACAGATCAGGATGATGAGATTCCCCAAAGACCTCACTTCATTGCTCTGGCTCTACTTTGTGCAACTGCACATACAGCCTGCCCTTACATTCAGATATATATATACAGATACCCAAGTCTGAAATGTTTCCTTTAAAAATAGACCAGGGCTGTGTGCATGTGTGGCACCACCGTCATCTCCATCTGATTTGTGCAGAGCAGGGAAGATGAAGGGGAAGAGCTTCATTCTCAGCCAATCACAGAGGGAGCGTACAATAAGAAAGAAGACAGCATCCTCTCACAGTCAGTCATTGGATATCTTTGATGTTTTTCAATTTTCTACATCATTTGCTACAGCCATTTATCCAAAGTGCCCAGTGCGCCTCCACATGCACATGTACACACACATACATGGTGTAAACCTCTGCTGATGTTACACACCAACCCCACTTGAAATTAATACTACAACTGAATGGTTTTGACAGTGCTGAGCAACCAGATCATCTATACACAATTTTGGAAGATAACTAGCAGTGATGGAACACAGATAAGGACATTTGTTGTACCAAAGTCTAATTTCAGCTTAAAATTTGCTGTGATTTATTTGGCTCACCAAAATGTCCTTCCTCCCCAGGGCCAAGGTAGCAACAAAAGCAACAAAAATATACAGATAAAACAATTCACTCATCCATGTAGTTCCTAGATTACACTTCCTCCTCTCTAAATTTAAGAGGCTCATGTATTTTAAGTTCTATTATATTCTCTTTCTCTCTCTCTCTTTCCCATTTATATATTAAACTAATGAAATATAAACAATTACCACTGGAACTGGAAGGTGGCGTCTAGTGCAGCTACTGTGATAGCTCTGCTTTGACTCATGTGAAGAAAGGCAGAGTCGGCTATGGAAGTACTTTGCGTTCAAGGGAGTGGTATCCAAAGATGAAGGCTGATTTGCAAAAGGCAAAATGCAAATAATTTTATTGTGGTTTTTTTTTTTGTTTGTTTTTTTTTGGGGGGGGGGGGGGGGGGGGTACTTCCAGTTTAGCAAAGCATCTAAAATAAGTGTTCAAATAATCCAAGAAAGTTTCCAGTCACAATAAAAACATCCAAAGTATTATATTTCTTACGTCATCCTGAAACATCACCAAGATCAACAGCTGGCACGGCTGTTGTGAAATTAACTTTGTTCCATGGGCTAAACTGTTTGAAGTGCTGTAATGTAACAGTGAAATTAGCAGTGAAATTTTAGATGGCCTTGACACGATTCTGGCAAACCATCAGGTGACTCAAGAGGGGAAAGCGGTGCTCTTCTCACACGGTTTATAGTGCGGGTGGGGGACTTCAATTGAGGCTATAGTCGGGTGGTGGAAGAAATACTTCGAGGACCTCCTTAATCCCACTGACATGCCTTCTGTAGTGGAAACAGAGTTTGGGGACGAGGGGGACGACTCGCCCATCACTGGGGGTGAGGTCACTGAAGCAGTTAAACAACTCCTTGATGTCAGGGCCCCTGGGGTGGGTGAGATTCACCCTGAGTTCCTGAAGGCTCTGGATGTTGTCTTGGTTGACACGCCTCTGCAATATCACGAGGAGATCTGGGGCAGTGCCACTAGATTGGCAGACTGGGGTGGTGGTCCCCATCTTTAAGAAGGGTGCTTCAACTATCGGGGGATCATACTCCTCTGCCTCCCCGGTAAGGTCTATGCTAGGGTGCTGGGAAGGAGTGAGAAATGAACTTCCTCCAAAGGGTGGCTGGCCTCTCCCTTACAGATAGGGTGAAGAGTACAGCCATTCGGGAGGGGTCAGAGTAGAGCCCGCTACACCTCCACATCGAAAGGAGCCAGTTGAGGTGGTTTGAGCATCTGGCTAGGATGCCTCCTGGGCGTGTCTTGGGTGAGGTGCTCTAGGCATGTCCTACTGGGAGGAGATCCCGGGGCAGACCCAAGACACTGGAGAGATTACATCTCTCGGCTGACCTGGGAACGCCTAAAGGCTACAAAGAGTAGAATGCACAGGTTTATAGTGTAGTTCATATGCTGAGGAACATTTACTGTGGGTAATATAGAAACCATCCGTTTCTATAAACCTAATCTCTAAAGCTTTGAAATTGACACTCTGACTTTCTTTTTTCATTGCTTCCTTGTAGATGGCTGGAGAATCCTCGACTGACCCTTGAATTTTTAAAGCACCCACAGAAGTAGTTTTTAATTTGTGCTCATAACTTCACACCAAGAGAAACTTCTCTGGGTCTAAAAATAAAATAAATAAAAGCTGTGTCTGTTTCAAAATAATTTGAGACCTGAAATTACACAGCCCAGGATATACAACAAAACAACAATGGCAGTACAAAAGAGCCATTCAGGCTCTTATTCTCCATCTCTGGAGAACACAGGGTGTCACAAAATGGTCCAATGCCATCCTTTTCTTTGGATTTAACATCTAAACTGATTATTTGGGCGGAGAGCTTGGGGCATAAAGGCCCCTATGGAGGGCTGGAAACACTCAACTGATATATTGTTCCTGCACTGGGAGACTGAGGTATTCCTCTGGGCTACATTCACTCTCCACGGAGCAAATCCATCCACAGAACTCTAAAAGTGTCTCTTTACGGTGATTCAGAGCTCTGCATCAGGACCTGTTCATGGCCATTTATCATGTGGACGAAGGGTATCTAATCTTTATCGGAGGTACTGATGTGTTCTAATAGAACAAGAAAGCGGCTACCATTAACCTCCTCTCCATCTCTGACACTCTGGCTTTATTTCTTTCCATATGACCTTTAACTCTTCTTTATGCTCATGAGATTTTGCTGGACTTGAATGAATATGTGCACACAGTTATCCAGCAAGCTGATAAAAATGTTCTCCACTGGAAAAAATCAATTGAATGTGTAAAATGTTATTTGAATGTCACATACCAACTCTATTTAGTTATTTTCACATCTACCAGTTTCTGCCGTCCACAAAGGCTCAGTTAACTTTTGCATAACATGGCAGCCAAATCTTACAGAGCTTCAATTCAAACTTCCACTTGAACATCCAAATAATCAAAATGTATAAGAAGACGTGTACCCTTCAAAACCCCTAAAAAAATAATGAAGCAGAAGAGATGGAGGAAAAGATAAAAATATGAAGCTCGTACCTTTTCTGTTTCATTTAGCTCAACAACAAAACCTAAAGTTAAACATGGATATTTAAATTTTGATGAATGCTTTAAAATCTATTCTGCTGTTTAACCTGAAATGCGTGGCTAGACGCGCATTTCTGCAAATTATTTCCTCTTTGCTGAGATGTTTGTCGAGGATGGAGGGATGTTTGTGAGCTGCAGAGAGCTTTGTGAGCCATTCTCTGCAGGTTTCAAGTTCAAATACTGCCATCTGCCATCTCCGCAGCATTCTCTGTGCCTAACTTCCCTCTCTTTCTTTTCTCTCTCTGCCTTCCAGCTTTTACTTTTAATTCTTTAATCATCTAACTAACCCTCACACCCTCTTCCCACTGCATCATCCGCACGGTCTCTCTCTCTGTTTTACACTTTCTTTACTTTATCTTGCTTCTTTTTTCAGTTTTCCCCCCATCTTTTTGTGTGCCTTTTAAAATATCTCCTCTTTAACTTTATATTGTCTTTCAAGTTATGCACTGATCGTTTTGCATCTCGCTGCCCATACAGCGATAACGTTAGTATCACTGGAGAGTTCCACGATCAAAGAGTCTGTGATGAATAATAATTATGAGGCAATTATTGCTTGGAGAGATATGAGTGCTCTACACCACACAGAACCAGTTCTCCTTTTCAGCGCTGTGTAGCTTTAGCTGAGCAGTCCCCCGTGCAAAAATATGACACATTTAGTTTACACACGTACAGAGACCAGCCAGTAAACATGGAATGTACACACAAAAGAACCTACAATAAAAACTAATATCTCAGCAGGTTTGTGTGAAGGGCACTCTTCCTTCTGCACTCCACAGAGCCGTTATTTATGGTGTTTATCTTTGTGGATACAGAAATACTTTATGGATTTGCTATTCAGAAGTGAATCAATGCCATTGTTTTGGAACTTGCTAGAAGCCCTTGCACGTCCTGGTCAGGGCGTGCATCCAGACACAGTCCCCCAGGCTAGACCCCCCCCCCCCCCCCAGTGTTTCTCAACCATTCCTCAAAATAAGAGCAAGAGAGATATAGCTAAAACCATACCAACTTGGACATCATCATCATCATCTTCAAGATCCACATCAGATGTTTGGGGCACCACGAGATACTAATGAGGTATTTGTCTGCTGGAACAACTGTGTAGTATTACTATTTGTTTTTTCACCTTCAGCTCAGGCATTGCAGATGGTCGGGCATTACTGCTCATATCTTCCTTGGTTTGGATGTTGACAGGCTTTTTGTTCTTGGCTGTTGTGGCTGGACCAGGTTACCTGGACACCTGTGACATGGCTCTTCACTTGTTAAAGTAAAGATCACTACCAATATGTTCACCATGAAAACTGCAAACCTAGTTTTTGAGTCATCCCTTCAAAGGTCCCGTCATTGGTGGTAAATTTGAGGCTTAGTTTCAAGTCCTTCATGTGTTGTTGAACACACAAAACAATCTGTTGTGAAAAAAAGAAGTAAAACCAGAACATGAGATGCTGCATGTGCTCGTGTGTGTTGTATTTGTATAGAGAAGACCAAGACACACATGAATAGAGTTGGAATGAAAAGACCCAAGGCGAACACATACACACACACACATACACACACACACTTTTCTTTGGCTGCCCTGTGATTGACTCACTGAATGTTGTTCTTTCTGATGATCACTTTTATGTCTCTATCTTCAGTTAGATCAGTGTGTGTGTGTGTGTGTGTGTGTGTGTGTGTGTGTGTGTGTGTGTGTGTGTGTGCGTGTCAGCCAGTGAGTCAGCCCCCCACCCACCCCCTCCCTCTTGCTGGAGGATCATCCAGGAATAAACATGCATCTCTCAGGCCTGGTTTCTCTCATCAGTGATCACAGATCCTCCAACTCTCCACTTTACACAGTGAATCACAGCAGAGACGCAGCGCTAGAAAACAAAAGCCTGTCACTAAGAAAGGGCTGAAAATCTATCATCCAAGAGTGGAGATTAACCTGCCTCTGTACTTACTCACAGCTCTTTATTTTTGTGTTTTGTCTTTTGATTTGTAGGTTTCACCTCATGGATTTTCAAAGATTTCATTTCACAGTTTTTCAGTTACTCCTCAGAACAAACGAGCCCAGCACTAAGTTTTGCTACCTGAAATTTATGAATTCACTATAAAGAAACATGAAGTTAACTTTATACTCTCCATCTGTCGAGTACCGCCCTCTTTTGCTTTTCACACACGCACGCACGCACACACACACACACAGAACAGAGACCCCCCACCGATGTACAAACCATATTGAAATATTATTTTTTCTGTTTTAGCTAATTATTCTTCATTATAAGGAAAGCTATAAAAACTAATATACATGACACACAGAATCTGTGCCACTGGCAAAATCTTTGGTCACAACTGTATCGCACAGCAAATGTTCTGATTTGTATTTATTGATGGATTTATTATTAAATGTTGCTATAGTTTTGGGCTTTTTTTGTCTGAACATTAAATATCTTAAACTGTGTTCATGCTTTCTTAGTGGTCACTAGGTTTGCTGAGGAGAAGCTAACCTGCGGTGTGTGTCCATGATTGACATTCTGTGTACTTCAAAGGATCCAGATGCTGCAGTGTCAGTTAATGCAACTCACCCACACCATCCAGGCTACCAAAGCTGCTCAGATGCATTCCTCACTCTCTCTCTCCACCTGGCATCAGCTGTCTTTGGTGTGCGTGTTTTGTTGGTTTATGTTTATTAAATTACCTTTGTGTGGACTTCCTACTTGTCACACACTTGGAGCCAGGTTGTGATATCAGTGGTGCTAATGCACTAATCATCTGCAGTTCTGCTGGAGTGCAGTTGATCCTATATGCAGCACACCTCAATTCCAATTGTTCAAGCGTGACTGAATAATTTTAGGATGTAAATTATCTGCTGGGTTACCGCCACTTTGTGTGATTATCACTCAGTAGCTGTAATACATCGTGTAGTAGCCCCCAGTGAGTTGAAAAAGTTGATGTACTGTGAATTTAAAGCTTGTTGCATTGTGGTCTGCAGTGTGTGGTCTGAATCCTCAGTAGCTTTTGGTTGCTCAAATAGTTTCCAGTAAAAATGATTTTTCTTGATGTGTCCATCCTTTACAATAATTCCTGCCGAGTTGGTGATCGGGCCATCTGATCCAAACTTATTTCAATTCTTCACACCTCACAATTAATCGATTTAATCACTAAGCCTGAGCTCAGTTAACTCTTATTCAGTAATGTTGGTGAAAGGCTGTGTATGTCTTGGTGAATATTTGGAGCTGCATAAATTTGAAGCATCTTGTAATTATAAAAAGATGCAGCTTTCTGTCCCCAGGTGTTAAAATAAAAGCCAATCATACTGTACGTGAGTCAGCAGCATGAAGTGCAAAGGTCAGAGTCGTGGCTCCTGCAAGTGATTCATGTTTCGCTTTCTGCCATGTAAATGACTCACAGTTTAAACCACAAAGGGTCAGATTTAATCTCGGTTGCGTTTGTAGTTTTATCGCCCGAAGACAAACTGATTCCAGCTGCTGATCTCTGTCTCATTACTTTAGAGCAGGTCTTTTCACTTCAGACTTCCTTTCAGCTCTTCTTGTCCGTTCTCCCTATTCCTTCTTATTTTCTTTATTTGGCTTTTATTAGAACCAAGTGGTTCTGCCACCATTCAAAATTTGTCATAGCATTCCACATAAGACGCTCTGCTCTCACTGTTTCCTGAGCACACTCAGTCACTGTGGAGTAAACACACTGGGCTTCATCGTCAGATCACTTACTTGCTGCTTTTGTATATAAATGGATTTTCTGAAGCATAAAGAAAGCAGAGGTGATGTGCTGAGCTAAAAAAGAGAATCAGTTACAGAGTTCAGGGAGGAAACAGAGATGCATTAAAGGAGAGACAGAATGAAGCTCCTTTGTATGCCTGAATAATAAATTTCTTTTACTTTTTTATTGAGATAAAACCTGATGCAATGCATGTAAAATCTGTTTGATGATTCAACCAGGATTTGCTCTTTCTGTGACTCTAACACAGGTACAAACAGTGCATACTGTGGAGGCATCAGATGCTTTCTTCCTTAATGTTTTACCTGATGCCAGAACTAATAAAAATATTTTTAATTTCACAGCAAAACCGCCCTGTCTCAATTATTCCAGCAAAGGAAGATTTTATCACGGTGGATAATATGGCAGTGATTTTAAATATCTGCACTAATCTCCTCATTTCCAACTGTCTGAATTTACTTAGTGGTGGAGCAATATTAATAAGACCCTGTTTTCTTACTGACCCAAACAGAAACGAGCCCAGTGAGGCTTCAGAGTGAAACATACTGTAGTACAAACAAGGCGGGGCGGGGAAGGGGACCGGGGGCGGGGAGGGAAGGGAACGCCAGCAATCAGCCAGCCAGCCAGCCAGCCAGAAGCCAGACACAAGCAAACCAGCCCAGCCAGCCAGCCAGCCAGCCAAACACAGCCAGCCACCAGCCAGCCAGGCCAACCAGCCACCAGCCAGCCAGCCAGCAGCCAGCCATGCCAGCCATCCAGCCATCCATCCAGCCAGCCATCCAACCATCCATCCAGCCAGCATCCATCCATCAGCCAGCCAGCCAGCAGCCACCTAGCAATCCATCCATCCAACCATCCATCCATCCATCCATCCATCCATCCAACCATCCATCCATCCATCAACCATCCATCCATCCAATCCATCCATCCATCCATCCATCCATCCATCCATCCATCCAACCAACCATCCATCCATCCATCCATCCATCCATCCATCCATCCAACCATCCATCCATCCATCCAACCATCCATCCACTTCCGCTTATCCGATTCAAGGTTGTGATGCAGCTGGAGCGTTTCCCTTCATAGGGCAGGGAAAGGTACATCCTGAACAGGTCACCAGGTCACCAGCCTATCACAGGGTTAACACACTTGATCAGATCACAATCATAGTGAAACCTGTGGCCAATTCAGAATCACCAGTTAACCTAAGAAGCATGTATTTGAACTTGGGAGAAAGCCAGATTACCCAGAGAGAACCCAGAGAGAACCTAGAGAGAACCCATGCAGGCAATGGGAGAACATACAAACTGTGTAAACATAGAGGGTTAGCATAGAGACACAAACAGCACACACAACATAAACAAAGAAGACAGCCTCAGTGGAGCTCTGAGACACATAAGCTACATTTAACAACAAAGAGAGTGATCTGAGTCAAGTATATAATAAAGTCTTTGATATAGGCAAGAGCAAGTTTGTTTAAAACTTTATACACAATTAGAAGAACTTTTAATTTAAAAAAATTGCATCCCGCACTTGTGTACATGCACACAGTTTCAGAACAGTGAGGCGCCTCTGCTGCCAGGATGGACACAAAGTGATGAGACTTGCTTCTTGAGGGAGTTTGTTTCCTTTCAGGACTCTGGAGGGAACGGCGGAGTCAGGTGCCACCTCTGTGGGTTTATCACAATAATTCATCACACATCTATTAATAAATGACCTCATAACGTTTGTCATTAACAGCTAAAACCTTTCAGGGCCAATCAGAATCAAAGGTATATGACATAACTGTTGTACAGTATAGAAATAATAATCATATTTTAATGAGGTGCAGTGCTTTATTGCAGTAGTATATGATAGTGTAAGTAATCTGTACTTGTAATTTGCTGCTTATTTGCAGCTTGTTTGTTTGTAGTTCCGCTGTATGTGATTGTACTGCATGTATGTGCAGTAATTACATCTCTTACTGTGTGTTTGCGTATGTGTGTGTGTGTGTGTGTGTGTGTGTGTGTGTGTGTGTGTGTGTGTGTGTGTGTGTGTGTGTGTGTGTGTGTGTGTGTGTGTGTGCGCGCATATAAATGCAGAAGCAGAAAATAGGTCACACCCGGCGATGTTTTCTCTGCTAATATACACGTCCCTGCCAAGAAAGCAATCGATAGCAAGAACAATCTCCTCTCTTTGCATCTTTTCTTCTCTTTCCCTCTCAAACACCGTGGCTTCATTTGCTTTCCACTGGTTCATCTATCTCTCCTGGCATCATTTCTTTTTCTCTGTTTCCATATTCACTTAAGTTCAGTAGGTAGTAATAATAATAATAATAATAATAATAAACGTTATTTCTTTGAAAGGTGCTTTATAGAATTTACAAAGAAATTAGCCTCAACACCTTCCAAAAATACCAAAACAGCCAGTGATTGAGAACCTTTGTCACATACTGATTTACGCAGAGGTGTACAGTTGTGCCTCTGTACACCATTGTGGTGGTGTGCAGAGGCAACTAAAACTGTGGAAGCTTCCACAAAAAAAAACTACAAAAATTGTGTCTTTGTCCCAAACATTATGGAGGGCACTGTATATACACATCTATGGTCCACACTGCAGAAACATCACCCACAAGACAAAAATGGTCACACAATAGAAACTTAATAAACTGTACTTACAGTGATGAACATGTTGTAAGTGAAGTGGCCAGTAAGGTCAATTTTAGTCTCGAAATTTTCAAAATAAAATAATTTTTAAATAAATAGCTCATATGTTGAAACATTTGCTTTATTTATTCATTAATTGTTATTTTTAGATCAGTCTGATAATTGTTAGTTTATTTTTAAATGCGTCAGTCAATTTGATGATCAGCAGTTTAGGCGACAAGTCTTTAAATGATTAAGAGATTTTCACTTTTTAAAGTCCAGAAATCTTCCAGTTCTGACATTTCAGAAGCTTGAACCAGAAAACACTTTCATTTTTTCCTGATGGATTACTTGTATAATTAATTTATTGCTCGGGCTATTTTAGGCTTGAGTGAATAAGCACCTGTTTTAGAAAAATAGATTTCATGTGTATTAGTCAATTTATAATTTTCAATTTTTCTAATTTTCTGTCTTTGTGCCAAAGGGTTAATATATTTATATTTTACATGTCACCTAAATTATTGATGTCTGTTGTTCTTGGAGAGCAGATCAGCGTTGTGTGCTGGATAGCCTCAGGCTCACTGAAAGTCATAAATCTGTCTGGATGAGTTATAGGTGGTGCTGCGGAGGCTTCCACATGTTAAACACAAAGAAATCCAAGGACAAACGTCTTCACTGGAGGCCGATATCAAAGAACTAAAGAAAGGAGTGTCGGAGTGTTGACCTCTGAATGTGCCTGTCCTGCTCCGGCCTTATTTATTTACTTTGTTTACAGTTTACAGCTTTTAATGCGTTACTGATAGTCCCACAGCTTTAGGAAATGTGTCTGAGTTATTCAAAAATGAATCTGACACCATAATTTCTGTATGAGCACAGACATTCTCACAATATTTTGTCCTGTTTTGCCACACTTTCTTTGCAGAATCTGCATGATACGAGCACATAAAGGTTTTAGTTATGAAACTATATTTTTACTTAGAAATTATCACCTCCAAGCTGTGATTTTCCCCCTATGGAACTCCCACCTTCCTCCTCACGCTAATGAAATTAACTTCACACAACAACAGATTCAGGTTCCTCCCTCGGTGTTTTAGCATGCATGGCTGCAATGAAAATGATAAATAAAGCCATTACTGTATCTGATGCTGTTAAATTATGTCAGCAGCACGCGCTCATCATGAGACGGCACAGATTCAGGACCTTATCTCTGCACACATTCATGCAGAGCCATGAGAAAACTCACTGATCGCTGGAAGATGGGGGTTTGCACCTGTGTTGCCTCCAGCCACCTCATAATCTAACCCACCAACCAGCTTTAATGAAGCTGTCAAACATACTGTACCTTGTTTAATTATTTAAAAGCTGGATGCAGACTGTGTAATTATAGATCTGTATATAGGAGCTGCAGCAGCAACAGGAGCCATAAGCCTTAAAGTATTAATGAAGCTGCAGCTCAATTATGGCTGAATTTCAGGATCGTTTGGCAAACCACAGTCAACATTTTCATGTGTATAATCAGGAACTTTGAATGACTGACGCACACACACACACACACACACACACACACACACACACACACACACACACACACACACACACACACACACACACACACACACACACACACAGAGAGTCTTGGCAATCAGGGGAGAGAGTATTTGCTTTTCTCTAAAACACAAGGTTCAGCTTCAGAGAAAGAAAGAAAAACATTAATGTGTGACACAGGGAGGTGTAGAGAGATGTACAAAAGTGTAGACAGGAGACAATGAGTGACTATTTTCAAAGGTAAGGGCTGCAAAGTTAGTGACATTTGATATAGTGGAAATATCTGACATAATGTTCTAATTCATGCGAGCATTTTTAATCAGATATTGGATCTATACGTGATGTGCTGCTGAAGTTGTTTTTTCTTTAAACATCTGGCGATAAACTGGTTAGTTTGCAGTACTGTGGTGAAGTTTACAGTGCCGTACTGAAGCAGAGCAGGCTGTAGTGTTCGTGGCCAATTTAAGGTTACCTCAAGGGTTCAATTTGAATTTAAGCTGATGATGTTGGTTAGATTCACTGAGTGCATGTAATATATGATCATATTTTGTTGAATTAAGTTGAATCCACAAAAAGCAGCAGCAGCAGGACAGCTCAGCTGATCACAGCATGTACTCAAAGAAAACAAATCTACTGGAGCTTGCAATACATAATATATGTCTTATTTCTAAGTGATTCTTTTTCCTCTGAGTCCCATCTTAGGGTTCCCCCACCTGCCAAATCCCACTTTAACACGTGGACATCACAGATGATGATTTAGGCCTCAGGGGTTTAATGTGGAAATCAGCTGGTCTGTGTGCCTTTCATCCTTCTCACTCACAGCAGTGATCATTAAAATATTCTTCACCTCATTGTTGACAAGTTAGCAACTTCTCTGAGCCCTTGAGGGAGGTTGAAAAATCTTGCCACACCTTCATCACCACTTTTCAGCGAGTCTCTGAAAAAAGTAAGACACATTCTGTTGCTTCCAAATTCCTCTCCGAGTGATCCTTTTCTATCCGTTCTGGAAATGCTCCGATGCCCTCGTCTAACCATCACAGTTTAGCCCTTATCAAAGTCTCAAATCCTTTATGCTGCCAGTGCCCGCTTACAATACATGTGCTGACTGTTCACCTGCTGCCTAATGCGTCCCACCCAGAGAAAGGGACCATTGTGGCTAATAGTGATATATCAGGCAAACAAACCACCAGAAACATTATCTTTGTTTGTAGGATGGAACTGTTTTTGCTTTTACAGTTTGGCCCGCAGAATAATTGAGCTGAGTTTGGGATGAACAAGAGACTGTGGGTGGGAGGAAAAACTAAATCTGTTTCCTGTCTTGGACTGTAATGAGAGCACAATGTCCTGTACCCAACTACAGCTCTCTGCGCTGCTCGCAGAGCGGTGATAAACACTCACAACCCATAAATAACATTCTGCTAAACTCTGTACTCAACAGCTGCACATTACCTAAAATATTGCAACGTAACTCATAAGTCATTTGGGAATTACATCTGCATTAAAAGGTCAGATCGGTTCATTTGGTTTAAATATCATTTATGGACAGCCTACATCACCATAAACGCTTCTAAAAGGCTCCTGACAAGTTAAGTTGAAATCATGATGCTCATGATTTTTTTATTGGATATACATTTCCTGTTCCAGTTGTGAGTGTTCAGTGACAGTGAGCTGAGGAGCTGCACCAAGGTCCACCAAAAGATACATAAGAATCATTTTAAGAGTCTAAGTGTAAAAATACACAGGACCCCTTTTAGTGAACAGCTCTCTTACTTGGCATAGTCATGTTTACTCTAATGCTGCCAGATTTATTTTAAAAACTATTTTAAAATACATAAATCACAGAAACATAACATAGCATAACAGAGAAAAATTTTCTGCTCCTTAAAAGTTTCAAAGTGGGACAAAATATGTTTTCCATAGGGAAACGTTCTCAGTGGAGTGGAAGATTCATGTTTCCACATCACAGTCATGCACGCTATTATTTGATTATAATTAGCCTCCAGATTCTGCTACAACAAATTATTTTTCCATAAAGGTGGGTTTGGGTCATTCTGACCCCTTTGCATTTTAGAAGTCATGTAACTCTGTTAAGATAAAACTCCATCAAAAAAAAGTTGATCACTTAGAAACCCAGAGGATGTCATTTTGACCCCATAGAAATGAATGTAAAACAACAATTATGGCATGTTAGATCGCCTAGCAGCACTTATTGTTTACACATATTTTGTTATGAATTCTAATACAACATGAGACGGAGCTAGCTACATCCATCCATCTATCCCTTTTCTTCCACTTATCCGGGGCCGGGTTACAGGAGCAGCAGCCTAAGCAGAGACGCCCAGACCTCCAGAGGGACCCCAAGGCATTCCCAGGCCAGCCGAGAACTATAATCTCTGCAGCGTGTCCTGGGTCTGCCACGGGGGCCTCCTTCCAATAGGACATGCCTGGAAAACTTCACCCAAGAGGCACCCAGGAGGGATCCTAGTCAGTTGCTCGAACCACCTCAACTGGCTCCTTTCAATGTGGAGGAGCAGTGGCTCTACTCTGAGCCCCTCCCGAATGACTGCACTCCTCACCCTATCTCTAAGGGAGAGGCCAGCCATCCTTTGGAGGAAGCTCATTTCTGCCACTTGTACTCACGATCTCATTCTTTCTGTCACCAAAGCTCAAAGCTCGCGATCATAGGTGAGGGACGTAGATCGACTGATAAATCAACAGCTTCACTTTCACGCTTAGCTCCCTCTTCACCATGACAGACAGGTGCAGCGTCTCCTTCACTGCAGATGCAGCCCCGATCCATCTGTTGATCTCTCGTTCCCTTCTCCCGTCACTCATGAACAAGACCCCGAGATACTCAAATTCTTCCACCTGGGCAGCAACTCGTCCCTGAGCCGGAGTGGGCACTCCACCCTTTTTCCGGCTGAGAACCGTGGCCTCGGACTTAGAGGTGCTAATTCTCACTCCAACTGCTTCACACTCGGCTGCGAACCATTCCACTGCGAGCTGGAGGCCACCCTGATGAAGCCAACAGGACCGCATCATCCACAAAGAGCAGAGGTGAGATTCTGAGGCCACCAAGGCGGAAGCCTTCTGCTACATGACTACGCCTAGAAATTCTGTCCATAAAAAATTATGAACAGAATGGGTGACAAAGGGCAGCCCAGGAACACCCACAGGAAACGAGTCTGACCTGTTGCTGGCTATAGGGACTAAGCTCTCGCTCCAGCTGCATAGGGACTGAATGGCCCAGAACAATGGGCCAGACACCCCATACTCCCGTAGGACCTCCGAAAGGATACCCCAAGGGATGCCGTCGAATGCCTTCTCCAAGTCCACAAAGGACATGTAGAGTGGATGGGCAAACTCCCACACACACTCAAAGAGCTGGTCCAGCATTCCGCGACCAGGACAAAAACTGCATCGTTCCTCTTGAGTCTGAGGTTCGACTAACAGACAGACCCTCCTTTCCAGCACCCTGGCATAGACCTTACCGGGGAGGCTGAGGAGTGTGATCCCCTGTTAGCTGGAGCACATCCTCTGGTCTCCCTTCTTAAAGATGGGGACCACCACCCTGGTCTGCCAGTCAAGTGGCGCCGCCACAGATCTCCAGATGCTCTCCCTCGAGCTCCCTCCCCAGGCACTGGTTTCATGGTGGGGCCCCAGTAACCCTATCCCTGGCAGGGTAAACAGTTCCTTTGTTGACGTTTCCATAGGGGTCTTCTGAATCGCTCTTTGTCTGGCCCCTCACCCAGGACCAATTTGCCATGGGAGACCCTACTGGGAGACAAGCCCCCTGGAAAACATAGCTCCTGGGATCACTGGGACACATAGAAACCCCTCCACCACGATAAGGTGACGATTCACAGAGGAGAGCTAGCTATATCTGATTTATAAATAAATGAATAAGTACTGCAAGGCAATATACTTATACATATATATGTGTGTGTGTGTGTGTGTACACGTGGAGATGTGTGTTGAAAAGGAATTGTATTTCTATGCTGATATGTAGGCGTTTTGAGACTGAACATGTGATTAAAGGTTACACGAATGCATTTGATAAACATGCCAAGTTACAAATCGATGCACATGAGGTCACCTTTCACATCCTGCATGCAGCGCTGTGTAACATACAGTGAGTTTGACTTTTCTGCGACTGTGCTGCTTTGTTAGGTTTTAGTTTCTGAAAAATGTCTGTGATACAGTCTCACTTCTGCCTCCACTGTTCTACTCAATTAATCAGCAATGTCACTAAATAGACTCTCTTCCATCTCTGGCCCCAAATTGCTTCTAAGATGAACAGCTAAAAGCAACACTTTGAAATTACTTTTAAAATTAACTACCAAAGTCAGCAGCTCCAAATTGGCTGCAGAATTATCAATTAACAGCAACAGACCTAAATAGCTTTGGAAATGAACGCTGCAAAGTAACAGCCATAAATTATAATGAACAGATGATTTTTTTTCTCCAGTGTGCTGTACGGCATATTGACTTTGGTGAGAAAAAAAGTGAGTTTCACTCGCATTTAGTCCAGTCTGAGAAAGTGGTCACTTTTCTCCTGGCAGCAGTAGATTTGTTGTGGTTTTATGCTTTACTGTGGTCACATTATTTTTGTTGGATTCTTTAACGCCTCATGTTGAACATCCTGTGAGGCACTGATTCACCCTCAGCATGGCCTGTGTGGTTTCTGGAGGGAGGTTTTAGTCCACTGAAGTGGAAAAATTCTGCATTTTTCCCACAAACAACATATGTTTACCGTCACATATGCAGCTTTGCAAAATAACAACAGTGTAAAAAATTAAGTTACGTGTTTGGTCCAACCAAGTGTTGGTTAATAAGGTTGTGTAAGAAGAGAAGAATGAAACTAAAGATAGAAAGATATTCAAAATAGATGCTGAGCTTCCTGTGACGGCTTCTACTCTGGTGTTCAATAGTGTCATTTTGTGGGACACCAAATCAAACAGAATTATTTCAGAATCAGTGTTTGATAATAAAGATGTTATTATGAGTTTCACTTTTCTTGTCATGTCACTCAGTTCACCCCCAAAATCATCTTAGGGTAAAGCTGATCTAGACCTTCTGATTTCTGTATCAAATTACCTGCTTGTAATCCAATTTTATGAATGAGTGCAGCTTTCTGAAAGGAATTAATGATTTTGTTTTAATAAAATCAAACAGAAGAAAGGCGTGTCTGAGGGGAAAATGAAAAATCGTATGACACTGAATTTGGTGACCATGCAGCTGCCAGCATAACTCACCTTCAGCCTGAGTAGACGGATAATCAGCCAGAATAACTGAAAGCAGTTGTGTGACTCTGCAGGTCCTCGCTGTAACTCAGTAGCTCCTGCAGTTGCATTGAAATAAAAAAAAATGGAAGAAATTCTCCTCCTGAACTCCTGAACTGCATAAACAGCAGCAGAAGCAAATTAAAATCACTAACAGGGAGACTCACACCCATGTGTCCTGCCTCAGAGTCATTGCTCTGGACCAAAAAGACCTCAGAGATGACACACAGTTTCTTTGGTTCTTTATTGGCTTTCTTTCTATAAAAATAATAATAAATATAAAAATACTGCTTTTGCTGTCCTACACGTTCATTTGAGCCGTGTTAGTTAAAAAAAAGAAAAGAAAATCTCCGAAATTCCAAGAAAAATTACATTTCCGTGTTTGTGTGGGTTTTCTCCGGGTACTTTAGTTTCCTCCCACAGACATGCAGTTAGTGGGGTTAGGGTAACTGGTGATTCTAACTTCTCCATAGGTGTGAATGTGAGTGTGAATGGTTGTCTGTCTCTCTGTGGTAGCCCTGAGACAGGCTGGGTGCACCCTGCCTCGTGCCCTATGACAGCTGTGATAGGCTCCAACTCCTCCATGACCCTGAAAAGGATAAGTGGAAGAAAATGGATGGATATTTAAAATTATATTTTGTTTTGTCAAAAAATATATATTTTGGTTTGTTAAATAGTCTGAAAAAAAATACTCATCAAATTTGGTTCCAGAGAGTCATCGCCGTTTCTGTACACTGACTCATTGTGCTTACGTGTGTCATCACCCTACCCAAGGCCCAGCGTTCATCTCCAGTGTTACGCGGCTGATATACTCAAGCTCCTTTTATTTTGCCCCAGACCTGACCAGTGACCTGGAGAAAAGAAGAAAGAACTTAGAAATCCTCCAACATTAGGAATTTTGCATACTGGGTTTGACGTACACATCGCTAAGGTCATGCAGTCATGCTTTCTCTAAATAAGAAACATAACAAAAGTTATTATTATTGATTTTATGGACACAGAAAAAGAGCTCCATGCTTTTGGACTATTGTTCCCTTTACTTTGGTCTTAAGTCCATCAAGCAATCAAGCAATTTACTTCCATCCTCTCTACGTTTTTGCCTCGGACCCCCCCTCATCACAGATGATTTAGTCACACCTTACCAAGCCACTGTCTCCATTCCTCAGGCTACACCCTCCTGACTGTTCCCACAGCCCACCTCATCGCATAAGAAAGGAGCTAATACTGCTGTTTGCCAATTGTGACCTTTTCTAAGAGGCTCAACACGAGGACACAAAGCAAAAGCTTTTACTGGCTCCATTCACCACTTCCTGTTGGTGGGATGTCAGAAAATATATTTTCAAAAAAGAAGCGTACATCTGGCTGTAGTATTAGCGCCACCAGCTGTGGACAGACTGTATGACACCAAGTAAATCGTTCTAATTAGGGAGCAGCTGGACAACTGGACAACTCTATTTAGATTTCTGTGTGTACTGATTTGGCAACTCATCACTAACTAATAATCTTGAAAGTGTTTTGAAACAAAAGCATGCTAAGTATCCAGGAGAGTAACCATCTGTTATGGTCCGTGTGAGTCTTCTTGAATGTTTTTTGTGTGTTTGAGTCATCGCCCTTCGGCTGAGCAAGCTGCACAGTTCCAAGAAGAAAGTAGATAATTAAGCTGTTTTGGTTTGACCCAGAACAATCCCAAAGATATCGGTAATAATATTCTTGATGCATTGTGCTGCAAAGCAGGAGGAACTCAACAATCAACTGTCATTGTCTACTCAATGAAAATGAAAATATATATGATTGGGACAAATGGGAACTGTGGTTTTGTGCTGTGTTTTGACAGGTCATCACGTTTTAAAGCCACAGTTTTAACAGGAATGTTTCAAAATTCAGCGTCCTCGCACCAAACAACCATGCCCTTTGTTTCAGAAAGATCCCACCGGCATGTTTCCAGTTTACCAGGACAACAAGGTCTCTGTCAACAGCCATGTGAAGTGGTGGCAGCAGGGAGATACAAAGTACACCTGCAACAAATGTTAGAAAACTGCTTTTTCTGCCAAATTCTTTTCCATCTAAAAACATCAGAAATCATCCTGCATTTATTCAAACGGCCTCTAGAGGGCTCTTAACCTACACTGAAAAACATGTTTGATGTAATGAATCGATTTAAATGAGCTGACTGTTTGTACAATAGAGCTAAATCCACAAATAGTTTTCTAGTCAGCTGTTCCTAACACTTAAATGCAAATGTATTAAACTGGTGTTAAAGTTCAATTACTATGAACAGAATTTTAATAGATTAAATTTTTTTGAACAATTTCATATTACACATTTAAACCTTTTCATTAATCTAAATGTGTAATATGAACAATTTCATATTACACATTTAGATTAATGAAAAGGTTTAATCCCTCCCTCCCACCACCACACACACAAACACACACACACACACACACACACACCACCTTGCCTTGTTGTTTAGCATCTCTCTGTATCGTATGGTACTGCTGATCATTGGGTGTTCCCTGTGCTCACTGGTGTGCTTTCCTCCTTATTTCCTGTTGGTGTCTTTGCTTTGGTTTTGCAACAACATGGTGGCAACTACCCAGAATGCATAGCAATTACAGAGCTCTATTAAAACTTCTCCTGACCACAAACTAACAAGTGAAAAATCTGACAAGACAGAATTCCACTGAAAACAATGTCCAGTTCAGAAACCTGTGATATAAAAACAGGTTTAGTTTCTATTCAGTCTGCACTTTGAAAAACATTTAAACCCGACGCTCACAGCTGAACAAAACATGAACTGCCAAATCTGAACCATCTGAAAGTGAGTGAAAAAAAAATCTTGTTTTCAGACATGTGAAATGAAGCACACAGAGCCCTGTATGGTTTTACAGTTACGCGTCTTTTTCTACTTAAATGAATTGAGAAAAATTAGCTTGTTTTATACTGAGGAAGTACACTTTGGAATTAAATAATTAATTTGACATATCAAACCCTGCTCTACAGCCGGAAGTGGCTCAGCTTTCAGTCATGCTGTACTTTTCTCCCTGCTTACATATGCTAAAACAAGCTTAAACAGCACAGTCAGATAGGTCTGCAGCTGCAGCAGATTAAAGTGCTCGTGCTTGCTGCAAGTGTTTTTGTGCTCAACTCAAAAAAAAGAAGAAGCAACTAAAGTGAGGATTGCATTTAAATTTTGACCTGTTGGTGGTAGTCTAATATATATTTAATACCATTTACTCTTTGGGTTTGGAATTGTTAGTTTCTTTATTAATTTCAGACTGTTTGTGTTTGATGGTTGTTGGGATTAAAAGAAAATCACATAAATCACGTGTGTTCTCACTGCAGTGTGTACAGCTAAGAACAATAAGCATGTTTCCAGCTGTGACAAGCGTCTCCACATTGCTGTCTAAGAGCTCACAGACAGTATACTGCTGTCAGGACGCCTTCAGTCGCCACAGTACGACACAAAACACAATCTTCTTTGAATGGCTGACTTACTCACGTAAAGAAAGATGCAGAGTTGTGCTGGCAGATCATTCCAGCAATAAATGAGCGATATGAGGAATTTAATGGTGAGTTTCCACTCACTACACCTCACCCTCCACCTACCAGTCTTACAGCCTTGTACAGGGAAGGTACAGCACAGTATTTTAACCCACGATCATTTCCTCAACCCGATCAAGTAGTTTTTGTGGCTAAATCAGCAACTTGTTCATGAAAGCATCAGGAAGTCCACGTCACTTCAAGAAAATTAATTAATTAGTTGATTACACCTCTCATTCTTATCACTTATGCTGCAATCTTCTGTCACTGTTAAAAACTGGCTGATGAGACATTCACGAACTTTAATTTTTAAAGATTAGTTTTGATATTTGACACGCTCTCCTGAAAAATGTACAAATACTCATAATATTGACACATCTGCAATGTGATATTGTTAGCATGCAATCGGTGTCTGCAACGATGTGCCGAGTTTCATGTGCTCAGATCTCAAAGCTTTCATTTAGTCACACGTTCCTACATGCAGTGTGAAACGAATTCCTGCTCACACCTGTGTTTCCATCTTTCCATTCATACCAAGTAATGTTAACCATAAACATGGTTCCTTTACCACAGATGGTTATCTGTGAGAAGGAGAGCGAGAATATGAAGATTTGGGATATTTACAGTGGGGGAAAAAAATTATTTGATCCCCAGCTGAACTAATGAACGGTCTCTAATTGTTATGGCAGTTTTATTTTAATGGAGAGAAACAGGATATCAACCAACAAAAAAACCACATTAAATAAAAGTTAGAAATTGATTTGCAGGTCATTGAGTGGAGTAAGTGTTTGATCCCCTACAGCCCGGGCACACTCTGACTCCCACAGATCATAACTCTTTATCTTCTGCTATCAGCAGGCCAAAATGTGAATTTGTCCAACATGTTGGAATATCAGCAAACCTGAGATCAGCCTCAGCTGCTCTTTGTGTTTAGTGCAAATGAGCAGATGACAGAATGCCCCCATGGCCTTTTAGGTCTGCACTGGGATATCAGCTGCTCGGCATATTATGATGATATTTTCACATTAACAATTAACTCAACTAGTGCCGTGCCTATACAAAGCCTCAGAATGCTATGGCATAACCAGCTATAGAAAATGTGTTTGTGCAGGTCTTACAGTCTGTGACGGTAAGCACCTCCATAGATCCTCGGATATGTAAAGTGATAGCCACCATGAATATTTAACAAGCATTAATACCATCAGATATTCGTCCAACCACCCCGCTCCGGAAATCAATACAATCATGGAGAAGTGCTGAGGGTTGCCCTGCTCAATGCATTTTTAATGGACTCCAAATGCATAGTTTCAGAGCTAAAAGGCAGTCCACCTAACAAACACACAAATCCCACACTGTATCTCACACACTGACACTAAGCAGCACTAGTTCAAACTGTGCATGCAGCTTATTTTCCTTCTACATCATAATGCTGTTGATGTAGTAAAAATGACACACCTAGTGAACTGGCCCCGTCACTCATGATGTATTTAGTGTTTGCTAACAGCTCGGAGCAGGAAGTGGTCAAACAAAGGGTGGAAAATGGGGAGCTGTGTTAAATGAGCTACTGACAGCATCGACTGTAGGATGCTTTGATTTTTACATTCAAACAGAGGATTGTGAAATAACCGAGCAAACGAGGAGTTATGATGTAAAGAAAACAAAAACAGGCTATGTTTCCACTAACAACAAAGTCACACGGAAGCCTTCAAGTGCCGAGTCCAGAAACAAATGTGTGACATCACAGTGGGTAGATCCATCTTTCATGTACAGTCTTTATGTTAGAGTTTGTCTGGTTCTGTCTGCAGAGGCAAATATGGTTGTATACAATTCACCAGCCAATGTCACTGATTTTAATAATGAAATGATTACAAAAATACCAATGAAGCAGCACAAGCCAGAGCCTGTGGGGAAATGTGACAGATAATTTTACCCTTTAAATACTTAATTTAAAAAATAATTGGGAAAAATAGCAAGAACTTAATTGACGGTTAAATTAATCACTAGTAATAGCCTCACTGAATTCTAATGTATTACTTAGTTTCTTATTTATTTTATATATGTCTTTATTTAGCTGGAAATATGTGACATGACTGAGAGCACCACCCAAACATCTACTTTCCAGAAGCCACATGGGCCCTAATATTGGAGTGTGACACTGTCCTGTCACTCAGAGCTGTGTGTGTGTGTGAGTGTGTGTGTGTGTGTGTGTGTGTGTGTGTGTGTGTGTGTGTGTGTGTGTGTGTGTGTGTGTGTGTGTGTGTGTGTGTGTGTGTTGGGGGGGTTGAAACAAATAAGAAGCTGTGACGTGACAAACGGCTAATTTTCAGCCTTATCACTACCCTGCAAGAAAAACATTCCCTTATTAATTCGCACGAGAGTCAGACCTCATTTAGCCGAGCACAGACGCCGCTGATGCTGCCGCAGTCTGCCGCCAGTAGGTGTTATTTAATTAATGTTATTGGTTATGTTTTGTGTTATTAAATGCCCACATACTAACTTATTGCATATACTGTTTTTTTTCTGATTTCTGACATAAAAGCTCATTACTGAGTGTCCCCAAACTGACCTTCATTATTGAAAAAGTAAATGAAATCATTTAAATACTGAATATGATAAAAGTGGCATAAACACACTGTATATAGTAAAAGCAATGAGTCTGTGTTCTTTTACACAAATCTATGTATTTTCCTGTTATTTGTTATCATTTAATAACCAAAGATGAAACCAATCAAAAAACAATATTAAAGCCGTGCAGGTGATTGTCTTCTGAAACGTCTTTGTGGGCACTAAAAATTGCTCTTTGCAGGAAAACCACTATTATGGCAGTGTACGGGTGAATGAAGAGTAATCTTCATCTCTTTTTGTGGATCTCTCAGATCAGGTGAGCAGTTTCCACATTTCATCATAAGCATGTCGTGAATTGCCTCAGACTGGTTCAACAGTCCTCAGCGTCTCGACAGGTCAGAGCGTCCGGTTCTCAGCGCACCGTAGTCTCGACTGTAAGCAGAGGGCTTCTGGGTTGTTTGGCAAAACCTTTGCTGAACACCTCAATGCTTGTCATCCAAAAGTGGAAACTTTCTTTGCATGACATAAAAAATATGCAATGAATAAAATACAGAATATCACCAAATAGAGAAAGCCTGACTCACTGGATGGTCTACACTGAAAGCGTTGCCTGCAAAGATGGGACGTGGAAAGGACTGCGTTCTTCTTTGGTTTTGTTCCTGAGCTGTGTTAACACCGAGTTCCACTTCACGTCACTGTGTGGATTAGAGCTGCACACCCTTGAGGTGGAGGAGCTTCGGCTGTTTGAGGCTGTCTGACTGCTGCTGCATTGATCAGTGTGGGCTCTCCAGAGTGCAGCTATTTAATTAAATTTGAATTACCTTCATTTTACAACAAATAATTAGGATTGGTTTGGGCTCCTGGTGTGTGTTTAGTGTGTCGGAGGCTCATGTTGGGATTTCCTATTAAATCTCTTGAGAGAAGTCATAATTTAGTGAAGTCTCTTTTTTTTGTTTTTTTTAGATACGTGTGTGTTATATTGATGAAACCCTCATGGTTCTAATGTTTGCTGTTTCTGAGCTGATGGACTTTACCAATCTGTATTGTGTCCCAGCAGTTAAACACTCACAATTGTCTTCAGTGTCAGACAGTAAATAAGTCGGCCGTCATGTCCACTGTCTGAAGTCTCCTTCCACTTTAGGGCCGTACTCCCTCCCTGTGAGCCAACGTTCTTCAGATTGGTTGCCCCATCCAAAAAGACAGTTATGAGGTATATGAGCAGTTTGCCTGAAACAACCATATTAGGGAACGTCCTTCTCCATCATACGTACAGATCAAAGAGTAGAAAAAAACTGTCTGAAGCCTGAGCTTTGGCGCGCAGTGATTACTCGAACCTGTAACCTCATCATTGACTTCAGTATTTGAGGTCAGTGATGTTCTTTATCCAGGTTTAATATGAACATCTACAGCTGTAAGAGGAGATGTATAGAAGAAAAAAGCTTAACGCACAAAAAATCTACTTGGTTAAACTCGCGGACCTCCACAGAAGGAAATGATCTCGGCAGTTTTCAGAGAAACAGGATGTGAACTGAGGTTTGCTAGCTTTGCTGACTCATCCGCCCACCCCACCCTCCTTCTAAAGTGTTCTGTGGCTCTCTGGGATCATGACCAGCATGACTGCAAATACAGACAGGAAAAACTATGTTATTAGCTTTCTAACCTGCAGTTTTCTCTGTGGTCTTATACAGTGAGGCTGCTGTACTTGATGTAATGAAAAGATCTGTAAGGTGGTTAAAAGACATCTGATGGATGGCACTAGATGGTGAGTGGACACGGTGTCGGCAGCTATCTCTGATGCTGACATTAGCTCTTTGAAACCATCCTGCAGTAGTTCTGAAAAGTTCGCATTCCCATCTTGTTTGCATTTTCTCGGCACTCCAGCTGCTCGTGTACTCTTTGCTCTTTGTGTTGCTGTGTTGTGTCTTACGGGCTGGTTTGTATTGAAGCTCAGTTGTTTCTGCTACAGGGACAGGCTGATGAACCATATAGTGGCATGTTCTGGATTTAACAAACATCATGATGAGGACTGACCCCAAGTCCTCTGTTCTCCTGAAATTGTAAGCTGGTTCTTTAATAGTCTGAAACTCTCAAACTAATTAAGACTTAAATGAAAACTCAAATGATGAAATTACTCATTTAAAGACCTGTTAATGTAATTCTTCTTTCAACATGTAATGACAGGTTCTTCTGTGCTGGTTGTTCTTTCAGGATTATGACAGAGGATAATTACCAGCATAATATCAGTATGATCTACTTTAATAGACCAAAGTCTCCTTTTAAATGTTGTAATATTTCTGTGTGCTCTGGGAAGGTACTGTGAAGAGTGAGATGATCTTACGTCAGCTTAGTTTGGATCAGTCGCTACTTTGCTTAAATACAGGAAAAGGCAGAATTAAGTACACAAATGATGATAAGGATTGTTAATTTTATTATTCTTTGGTGCCTGCATTTTAGGTAAAAGATTGTGAAATGTGATCTAATGATATATCAAACAATTTTGACCAGAGCTGGAGAGGAAGTAGGTGGAGAAGAGCGAGAGGCAGAGACTCGACTATAAATGGGAGTCCTTCACAGTTATAAGCAGAAGTGTTTCCACCTCAACTAACTGGCTCTCAGCCAGCAGTTAAGAACACTACAAAGAGCACTTGTCATGTCATTATCCAAGCAGCAGCCACTTTTACTTTCCATCCATCACTGGGCTCACTTTCTTATGTTCTTCTTCTTTCACTCTTTCATTCTCTCTCTATTTGTGTCGATGCTGCTCCGTATTTATCTCAACATCTCGTCTTTTTTTTTGTGCTCTTCATGTCCTCCCTCTGTAATCTTTAACTGATTAAGGCACGAGAGAGATAACGGAGCTAAAGAGGTCCATCCAGGTCAATCAGCTGTGTGTGTGTGTGTGTGTGTGTGTGTGTGCGCCTGTGCACAGTTTCTCTCTGGCAAAATGAAATATGGATCAATCGACTGATGTGCTTACGAGCTGAGTGACACCTATTGATTTACTGACCAATTATGTTGAATGACTGATTGGATAATCGACTGATTTACTTAAAAAAAAAAAAAAAATCAGTCAAATAATTTCACCGTGCATTTCAACAATCAATCACAATCACGACTGTCGTATGTATCCAAAATTCCATCTATCCATCCATCCATCCCATCCATCCATCCATCCATCCATCCATCCATCCATTCTCTTCCGCTTATCCTGTTCAAGGTCGGGGGGGGGGGGGGGGGGGGGCTGGAGCCTATCCCAGCTGACACAGAGTGAGAGGCAGGTACACCTGTACAGGTCACCAGCCTGTCACAGGGCTAACACAGAGAGACCATTCACACTCACATTCACACCTATGGGCAAATTAGAGTGACCAGTTAACCCACCCCAACTGGATCTGAACTTGCTGTTGTAACTTGTAAACTTCACTTCTAGGTGATTGCAGTCTACCTTAATCTACCTCATTGCAGCATCATTTTTTTCATTATGTAACTTATTACAGCTGCCATTAAGGGTTCAGCTCTTTTTAAACAGGGAACCTTCGAATCGACTGCCTCTTCACGTTAGACACCTTTCTCATGTTATATTGATCTACAAGTGTGTTTGGTGGGTAGGCTTGGATGTTTTGTGCAGTCTGACAATTAAAGGTTAATTGGTTGCACCAGTAGTATATGGCAGGAAACTAGAGACTGCACTTTTATTACAAGCTCAAACCCCTAAGAACAGCTGTCTTGCAGTTACCGCAGACAAATGCAGTGAACATTTAACACAAACAAAGTTGTTTGACTTTTTCAATAAACCCGGTGAAGCAAAGGAGAGGCCTGTGTTTGACAGTGTGTGCATGATCCAGTCTTTCCTTCAGGCTCACAACATTACTGCGTAGCAGCCAGACAGTCTGGTGACAGTAAAATTAGCGGTATTCAGCGTCCATCCGCACTTGCTATGGTTACACTGTTGGGTAATATTTCAGGGTCTAATTTCACTAAACAGCAGACAAACAAATGTAAATGTAAATGACTGCTTTCCGAATGTTCTGTGGGGTAAGACGTTGTAAACTGAGAGGTTTTATTCCAACGAGGCTGCAGCAGAGAAGACTGAGTCTGCCTTCTACTATGCAGATTATACTCATTGACTCATTGGCCATGTTCTCTTATTTAAATTGAGATGTCAAGCATAATTGGTGATCAGAAATATTCTTTTACACAGGAGAGAAAAGACAATTTCCTTCTAAGCCGGTGGCAGAAACACTGCTTTGATGTCGGGCTAACGGTACAAACTGTTACAGCTTTTCTTCTTATATATTTCTTGTTTCTGGCGCAGTGGAGCTCTGTAATGATTACTGGCAACAGGACATTTATTTTGTATGCAGGTACTTCAACATTAAAAGTGTATTTGAAAAGTCTGCTTCAATCCAGATTCATCAATTTTTCTACCTAAGGAAGAAAAAAGTAATCAACTCTCTGTTAAATGAGTTTAACCTGAACAAGTGTCTAACTGTAGCATGTCCCCTCAGCCACCACGGAGATGTGATTCTAGTTTTTCTATACAAAGTTTAGAGGCATTTTTTTTTAAACATAAGAGGTTTATGCTTAATTTGTAATATTTTGTCAACCTTTTATTACATTAGCAGTTATTGGTAAGTAAGTAAATTTCATCTATAAAACACATTTAAAGCCAAAGTGCTTTACAATAACAAGAGAGAGAAAATAGGATTCCCAGACTCCCCGTACACACATTCACATCATGACCAACAACACAGTCCAGAGATCAGTGATCGATAAATGCTTGATGAAAAGGTGTCTTCAGCTTAGATTCAAAATCATTGCTGCTGATGTGCGTCTAAGGCCGCTGCCAGAGTATTGGTGCACTGCTCACACTAGGAAACTAAACTGAGCCTTTGTGTGCTGCAGTCATTTCCAAGATTCAAAGGTAAATACAGCTGTAAGGCAGCAATATTTAAGTTTATAATCGACTAGCTGTGCACATCCTGAGTCTAAACGCAGACACACCCGACACTTTAAAATGTAGTGTCTTAAACCAGTGTGTGACGTCACTGTGGCTGTGCCATTTGTTGCATTTTCACCATTTCATAACCACAAATTCAGATCAAAGTAAGCAGGTTACAAACTGTTCACCCCCTCTGACCTGAGCATGAGTACGCTTTGGTTTGTCTCTGTTTGTCCCGGTATTTTACTCCACTGCTTTATTTCATTTATCCTGAACTGAAAGATAGTTTGTGTTGAAGAAAAGTCGTCTCACGTTGCACGCTGAAGTCCAGTAAAGTACTTTGTGGGACTGAGACACTGCCTTTTGGATTCATTGGTTACTTTGTTTCCAGTTGTGCAGTTGCTCACCGTGTCTGAGTTCACTTCTTCTTCACTTTGGATCTCAAACATGCTCAGGCAAAGTACACATCACTTGGCATGAGTACACACTTAGAAAGCTAGAAAAGTATAAATTTTACATGCAGTTGTGCACCCCCCCCCCCCCCCCCCCCCCACACACACACACACACACACACACACACACACACACACACATTAGAAGTGGTGGAGGGAAGGAGACTTAAAGGGATTGCCCGATTAAAGTGTGCTTTCTGAGTCCGTTACTCTCAGTTACCTCTGTGGCTTGAATGCTCTAATTCAGACTGATTACACTGACATTAATAACCTGAAATATCAACAGTAACTCAATGAAGGCTGCGTTATGATTGTGTCTGGCATCCCAGGCCTTCCTGCACTGGACTCTGTCACTGAAAAACCATCAACGTTAAGGGAAGCAGGAAAAAGTGGCTCCTTAGTAATTTATAAAAGAAATACAAAAAAATCAATATGTTAGCCATGTCCAAAGAAGGCCTTGGTGCAGACAAATTATATAATTCTAAAAACCAATGAAAAGGCAGGAAGGAAAGAATGACACCAAGGTACAAGAATGAGATAAACAAGGAATAAAGAGCCAAAAAATGCATGAGAATTGTAATTAAAGTGATGGTGTAAGGAGATGAAGATAAGGGAAGGTGATGGGGTGAAAGAGACCAGCAAACATCGGAAGAGATGAGATGAGAGATTCTAGAGGAAAGACTGAAAACAACTTTAGAACAACTGTCCTGTCTGATGAAAGAGAGAAAACAAAATGAAACAGAAGAGCCACCAGAAGCATTTTGAGGATGCTGATATGAGTCTCACCCCTGATGAAAGAAAAGTAGAAGGAGGAGGAGGATTAGATGGAGGAGGAGGAAGACATGAGAGGCTGCTGAGGCTTTGAGGAGCCACAGCCTGATCATTATCCTTCGTCTTCCTTTTCTTCTTCACTAAATCAAACGGTTCATCCTCACATTATGTTTAAATGAAGAGTCCTTCACATCCTTCACACTCTGCTCAGCTGAAAACTCTCCAGTACTGTCTTCACTTTATCTCCCAACTATTCTTTCTTTAATTGAGTAATAACTTACATTTTTCCCCTCTGTTGAATTCTCCCTCTTTTTCCCTGCCCTCATCACTCTGGTTTTCTGGCTCTCCTTTGTCTTTCATCATGTTTGCTCACTTTACTGCACGGATCACTCTGAAACTGCCAGCTGGTCACTTGTGGACATGCCAGGCTCCGGTTGCCTAGGTGACCCTGTAACGTGTTTCCTAGCAGGTCATGTGTCAATCAATGTTATTCTTCACTCTCATTGGTGGTCTCTTCAGTCACTTGGCTGCAAGTTTCAGCCTGTCCACCTCATCTACATTTGAGAATGAAATAAAGCGACCTCCAGTGGCCGTGAAAAAATACGTAAATATGGATTTCCTGACATGTTTGAAAACTCTGCGCAGACTAAATGGCATTAGATGCAACAGGAAAAGTTCAAACAATCAATAAACTGTTCTCTATATAACTCTTTAATTTAGTACATGACGCTCAGAGCACTTTATGCAACATTCCTTCGGTATTTTGCCCTCAAGTACTTTGGCATGCAGACTGGAACAGCCTAGGATTGAACCATCAACCTTCTGATTAATAGGTTACTGTTCTACCTCCTGAGCTCCAGCAACATTACCCACGGACGTGACTCAAAGCCACAGGTAGGAGTGCTCATTTTGGTGTAGGGTTAAAGGTGTTCTTGGCCACACTGAAAGGTGGCTCTGAGGTGACACTGATAATAGTTGTACCATCTCAGAACTGATTCAAGCTTTGAAATAGTTTGATCACAACGGTTCGTGACGCTTTGGAGTCGCTTACTCACAGCAAGTTCCCTTTTTGGAACAGCAGGTAAAATGATTAATAATATTCAGCAAATTTGTAATCATGGGAACTTTTTTTTTAGGTGGTCAGTAACTTTGCTCCTGATCTCATCCATAGAAGTGAATTAGTTGGCTTTTGTACTGGTCAGCCCTCCACCTGCTGTAGTTAACGTGATGCGTTTATCATCATCGAAGTTCATCGAAGAACTCAAACTGAACCCATCTGATTAAAACCAGTGAAAAGATGAAATAATTTGAGCTTTCTAATAAATTATGTTAATATGGAAACATCTCCTGGATGAGTAACCAACTGTTTTAATTATGTTATTTGATTTGATTTAGTCTGTTTTATTAAAAGTGACATTTGCGATCTCACCTGTTGCTCTGACTACAGAACCTTTAGCTCACTTTGTAAAAAGTAATATTTATAAAGTGTATTGGTATCAGGCCTAAAAGGGCCAAGATTTAATAATTTTGTTCCATAATGCTCAGCACACTCTAATCTCTGTAATAAAATAGCATTAATAAATTTTACAATCTCATCTGTAAATGGACACCAGCCCCGGTTGGAATCATCAGTCCGTTTTATGGTTTTAGGGTCCTTTTTTGTGTAAGCAGATTAAATAGAATTTTAATAACTGTTCAAGGTGGTCGAGTGACAGACATCAGAAACGTTTTTTATGTAGATTAACCGTGACATGAACGTGCACTGATTCCCCCGCTGCATGTTCGGCCACCGTGTCGGTGAGGAAGCCCCTGCAGCGTGATCCTTCTTTGTGTGGAAGCTTCAGGCAAATAGAAATTGTTCTTTAAAATGAAAAATATGGAAGAACTGGTGCTGCTGAAAATGACAGCCTGCCTGGTTACCTTTTTTTTGGGATGTCATCCTAATCAGAAGAGCAGGGAGCTCAGACCCGAGGATTGCATTTTATACCCCCCCCCCCCCCCCTCTCTTTGATAATGGGGATTTTTGGCTCTGTGACTAAAACGAGTCAAACTTCAAAAGGGGGCTGCTGCAGCTTAGTGGCTGTGTGTGTGTGGCTCGGTGGGCAGGATGGTAGCGTGCGGACGAAAGTCAAGTGTGCTTCAGGTTTTAGTTCAAGTGCTTGATTTGCGTGAGTTGTAAATGTTATAAAGAAAAAGTTATGACAAAAACAAGTTTAAGCAGTGACTGACAAACAACAACAGCAAAAGTGAATTTGTTTCTCATAGTTCTGTCATTCAGTATGTTACATTTTCTTTTTGATTGACACCTGTTTTCTGTCCATAAACATGGCCTTTGAGGTTTGATTTACTTTATACAATGAGTCTTTGATACCTTACTTAACAATAGTTTATTCATGCTCCTTTTATTTCTGAGAAAACAAAAATATGTTACATTAAATAAGCAGGCTGGTGTGTTCTGTGTGATTTCAACACATGCAGTCTCCAAAAAATGGTTTAGGTCATACCTCAAGACTCTTAAAAAACAGATGATCACATGATCATTGGTAAATTAGTTAATAAATGAAAAATAAACGCCATTGGTCAGTCTATACCTGAACCATCCTTGAATATTGTATCTTTCAGCAGACATGAGCTTTTGATCAGGTATTATCCACCACAGTGCCACGTGTGTATACTGTAATGCCCATTACTCAGGTTAATTTAGGGAAAGACTCAACTGTGACCGAAGAGATTTACAACCCCAACTCCAGAAAAGTTTCAGAAAAGAAAAGTAAAAGTAAAAATAGGAAAAAATACAAATGGAATGATTTGTAAATCTCATAAAATCTTCTTGGTAGCAACACATCTCAAAAAAGTTCATACGGGGTCATATTTCCTACTCGGTAGCATCCCTTTTTTTCCCAACAGCAGTACGTAAACATGTGGGAACTGAGGAGAACAAGCTACTGGACTTTTGGGAGAGGAATGTTGTCCCATTCTTGTCTGATAGAGGATTCTAGCTGCTCAACAGTCCTCAGTTGTTGCATTTTCATTTCATGATGCTCCAAATGTTTTCAGTTAATGAAGGTCTGGACTGCAGGCAGGCCGCTTCAGCACCCTGTAGTCTGTCTTTTGTCCCATCTTTCTTCTCTTTCCACTCATCCCCTCGCAACAGGAGCAGGATATGGATATGGAGCAGGTCATGTTCAGAATTTCGGTTTAAAGTAGTAGTAGTAGATTTTCACAGCTTCTTTTAATGGCAGGATGCATTAAGTGTGATTCTCTGATGAAAGAATATGTTTTGTAGTGAAATCATGTGCACTGTATCATCAAGGGAATTTGTATTCATTTAATGCTGCAGAAAATGCTTAAACACTTTTACATTTGCTCCTTTGTCAAGCCAGCTTGATTCATAGTACACCATACTGCTGAGATAAATGTGTAGGATGCCTGTCAGTATATACACAGCAGGTGTACTGAGGACAACACCCTCACTTTAAAGGATGAAAGCAGCTTTTTTCCTCAATGCCGTGTCCCACTGCCTTTTTTGTCTTTCTTCTTCCTCCCTCCATCCTTCCATTTCCTCCGTCTTTAGTTCCGCCTTTAACTCAGTGAAGCAGCAGCAGCTGTTTCTAAATGTTCCAGTTTTTCTTCCTGATACATTTTCAAGGTCATCAAAGCATCGACACAAGTAAACACCCACACACACACACACACACACACACACACACACACACATACAGGTGTGTGAGCACATGTGGCGCCTTTGTGACGAGGCAGCTCTAATTGGATTCCATGGTTGCCACGGCAATGGGAATTGATTGGCAACAGAGAGGGCAGTAGGCCAAAGAGAGGCTGAAAGATGGACACACCGTGGTGTGATGATGGGGTCAGAAGCCTCTTCTTACACACGCATGCACATGCACACACAAAGGCACATCTCGATGCACACAAACACAGACAAACTGACACTCTCACAGGTTACTGGTGCCAGCAGTGTGTTTCCATTACCACCAACTGCAGCCATATGGTTATTACTCATTGTAATCAACTCAATTCACGGTGATGATAAGTGCTTAAGGTCAACTGTGTCCCTGGATATACACACACACACAAACACACAGACATTTGCTCACAGATTATGGTTCCAGTCTTTCGATCAATTTATTTATTTTTCATCCTCTGTGTCCTTTAAATGTGTATTGATTTTCATATCTGCACTGCTGTAATGATGGCAGATGAATGTGTAATGTTAAAGTGGAGTAGTACATCACTTACAGATGTTTATTTTCCTATTAAGAGCCCAATTAAAGCATTGACTTTGTAGTTAGTATAAAATGATTAAGATAATGACCATTTTTGTTCTTTTAATATATATATATATATATAGCCTCAAGGTGCTTTATATTGTAAGGTAAAGATCCAACAATAATACTGAGAAAACCCCATCAATCAGATGGGGTTTTCTTGTGAGCAATCACTTGGTGACAGAGGGAAGGAAAAACTCCCTTTTAACAGGAAAAAAACCTCCAAAAGATCCAGGCTCAGGGAGGGGCAGTCATCTGCCTGGACTGGTTGGGGCAAGCAGAGGGGTACAAGACAAAAGACACACTTTGGAAGAGAGCCAGAGATTAAAAACAAGTAATGATTAAATGCAGAGTGGTTTATAAACACAGAGAGAGTGAAAAGAGGTGAGTGGAGAATAAACACTCAGTGCATCATGGGAACCCCCAGCAGCCTAGGCCTATTGCAGCATAACTAAGGGACGGTTCAGGGTCACCTGATCCAGCCCTAACTATAAGCTTGATCATAAAGGAAAGTTTTAAGCCTAATCTTAAAAACAGAGAGTGTGTCTGTCTCCCGAATCCAAGCTGGGAGCTGGTTCCACAGAAGAGGGGCCTGAAAGCTGAAGGCTCTGCCTCCCATTCTACTCTTAAGTATGCTAGGAACCACAAGTAAGCCAGCAGTCTGAGAGTGAAGTGCTCTGTTGGGGTGATATGGGACTATGAGGTCTTTAAGATAAGACGGGGCCTGATTATTCAAGACCTTGTAGGTGAGGAGAAGGATTTTAAATTTCATTCTAGATTTAACAGGGAGCCAATGAAGAGAAGCCAATATGGGAGAAATCTGCTCTCTCTTTCTGTGATGCCATCCAGAGTAATCCATCCTGGTTGGACACCATGTTTCTAGGATTTGTGGGGCCAAGAACAATAACATGCAGACTTATCTGAATGTAGAAGCAGGACATTACAGGCCATCCAGGTTTTTATTTACTTTAAAAAAAAAAACACCTTACAAAGCACTAGTGTCCTACATTCAGTTTGGATGGGTTTTAAATCATTTTAGTAACATCACAAAGAGAATGTCTAGCACACAATGTTCTTATAGTTCCTTCTTCATTTAGATCACCCAATGCGACAGCATCTTTAAGGCCGTGCTATTTTTGGAACAAGGCAGACTCTCTAAATCAGAAGGCTATACCAGCAAGGGAGTACTGAATTACCATTAACCTTGTTTCCATAAAGTGATACACAGTTTAGCCCGCTATAATTAGTGAACATAAGTGGACATAGATCAAGTGAACAGCTCAATGTAAAAATGCACTTATTCTTTGTAGCTAATGGCTAAAAATCAGGTCAAAAGTATAAAATTCCCCAGTGTTTATGCCCAGTGGGCGCTTGTAACAATCTGGCCGAAACAATGAAAATGACGATGAAGAAAAAGACCTTGCTAGTCAGCCTGCTCATTATCCTTATCACAGTAGTTATAAAAAGCTGTGCTTCAAGGTACATCCATGTGTGTTGTGATGACTATACATTATTGTTGCAGTGTGCAGCTGCACGAAAAATTATGCATTAACTAATTTATTGTATCAGTAATTTGCATGCACTCATTTGCCCTGAAGAATCCTTTAAAACATCCTTTTCAGAGGCACGTCCAACCTGTTTGTGTAACTGCCATCTGCTGCGAATTATGAGAGCTTGACAAATCATAGGCCCTGACTCGTAGTGAGGAGGTTAATGAGGGGACAACATCAATTTCCTATGTGGAGTAAACCGCACTGGCAGCAGACTTGCCAAAAAACTCGGAGGTGTCGTGCTAGGTCAGGATGCCGTAAACTGGCTATAGAGGATGATTCATCTGACAATACAAACCAACAGAAAATGAACAGCATGTCGTGTTTCATGTCAAATGAGGAGGAGACTGTTTTGCTTTGATTTATGGAAATTGCATCTTTTCATTACTAATGGTGGGTGAAACCTGTGCCTGGAAATGCTTACAAAGCAAAGTTGAAGAATGTTCTTTATTCAGTGCAACTAGTTGCTGTCACGTTACCTTACTGTTCATTTTTAACAGATGTATCAGATGCACTCTTTCCATGTAGGTGTGCTTACATGGAAAGAGTGCATTTTATATTTCCATCACAGGTGTGACTTAACTTCCTGTGACCTAACCGCCCTGCTGTTGGCTCGTAATTTTGAGGGTTCCCGAGTTTCCCTCTGGCTGAAATGGAGAGGATTCAATCCTTTATCAATAAATCGCTGAGAAAGAACAGGATCCAGGATGCAGGTCGTTTATTAGACATACAGGTTCAACAAAACACAAACACTCACAAACAGAGACAAGGATACAAACACAAAGAGGAGGAGAAGAAGAAAAAAGGAAAGCAAAGAGAAACAAGGAGACAGATGCAGAGACAGAGAGCCTCCCAGTTCTGCTTCCCGAGGAAACTGAGGACAGGAACTGTGCCCTAACTGTGCCTTTGACCCTTGTCACTTTGCACGCTCTGTTCCTTTTGAAATCTGATCACCAAACTGACCAGCGTCCGGGCACATGGCCAGCTGTGTTTCTGAAGTGTATTAAAATACACACGTGTCCTCAAAGTGACCCTTACGTTATGACAACTCTGACATAATGCGGTCATCTCCAGGTTAAAGACATTTGTCACAATGTCACATTTAGACCCCCCAATCAAATTTATCCCCCTAATATTTTATATTATCCAAACACAGTCAGACTGCTGAATCATATTTAAAAAGGTATACAGGCATAGAGAGAAAATAATATAACAGGATGTAATGTGAATATATGTGTATAAATACATACAAAACCTCATGCATCATATTAATGCACACGTAACAGCCCCCAGTAACATCATTCCAGTGTATATATGACCACTATTACAATAATAAATGATACTATAAATGAATACTTAAGCTCCTCCGTTAACCTGGACACAGGCACAGAACACGTGGTAGGTCAAACAAATCTTTATTAATAAACACAGTCTTTGAGGCTGGGTTTCCACACACTCCTTTCTTTGTTTCTCTGAGACAGCTTCTGGTCCCTTTGCTCCGAGGCGGCTGCTGGAGAGCTGGAGAGAGGAAGGACAGGATGAGTAAAGGTGGAGATAACAAACTAGGCATGCAAGGGTTAGAATGAGGAAGTAAAGCTTTGCGTTACCGCTGGTGAAGAGGCGATCTGCGTCGGCTTGAAGGAAACTTCTATCATTTAAAGCCGACATCTTAATCAGCATAACCGCCAACAGGTGAGTAACAGGAGCGGGGACCACAGGTTCTCAGGTACAGGGGTGGAGACCACGCCTCTGATCCTGCCTCTGGAGAAGCAGCATTGAGCCTATGCACACACACACACACACACACACACACACACCACACACACACACACACACACACACACACACACACACACACAGAGGGTGGAGAGAGAGGGCAATGGAGAGAGAAAGGGCAAGTTGGTCCAGCGAACCATGAACCATGACAATACTATAACTACTACTACTATAACAATAAAAAAATACCCAACACTGCATAGAGGTAAAGTTGTACTGCTAAACACGAGCACACAATCCTTGACGTACTGCTCATCACTATAAAAGTACGGCACTCTTTATGTGCTGAAGCAGCTCGTTATTCTCCAACATGAGTGTCTACCTCATTTTCACGTACTGGGAGCTGCTTTGTGAAAGACAAAACGCTGTACTTGTAAATGATTGGCTGTACTTAAATTTAATTATAAAGTGGGGATGGAGCCTCATAGCTGTAGAGAATCCTGCATTGCTCTGGGTTGCATGTTAGCTGGCTATGTGCTGAAGAAGCTGCTTTTCTACTCAGTTTGGTCTTTGCATGTTTGGAACCTTTTGGGACAGATTTCAGTTTCAGGACAGGTGTGCAGGTTTTTTGGACAGTTGCAGATGAGTGCAAAGCAGCGAGGATGAGAACAGGCACCTCCAAGTCTGAGGCCATAGTTCTGGAAAAGGGCGAAATCCCCCATGATGAGGATAAGTTGTTGCCTCAACTGAATTAGTCCCAGTCTTGTTTATCCAGATTAATTTGGTTATTAAAGAACTAGATTATCTTTTTCAATATTCCTTAAGCACACTAGTAATATTGTTTGGGTGGGTATTTAATTTTGTCCACTAAATTATGTTCAATTTCGTCCACTTTCAGAATCTTTTTCTACTTTTTTAGACTAAACTCGATTTTTTTCACCGTCTCCATAATTTGACATTCACTCACTGGATGACGACAAGCACACAAAGAATCAAATAAAAAGAGAAGTGCAAGAGATTCGTGTTGCCTCACTGCTGTGTTTTATATGTTATAAATAAATGAATACATAAATAAAATGAAATATTTCTCTCACCAAACCTCAGTATCTTCTGAAAGTAGAGGACCATAAAACAAAGCCACGAGTCATCCTCCAGCACCAAGCAAGTTTCAGCTGTTGAATCAGACATGTCAGTGCACAAATTAATATCGTTAAATAGCCAAAAGATTAAATCAATCAGTGATTAAAAAAATAATAATGACTTAAATCCAGCCCATTGCATACCAGCTTCCTGCAGGCAGCCAGGAGGGCCTTTTTCTTGTAGGAACATTACTTTTTGATACCTTTATGAACATTTTAATAAAAAACACTTTGAATGGAAATACAGCCATAACTTTCATATGGCCATACTTCAAAGCTGTTTTATAAATGCAGTTGCTCACTCCATGTCGCTGTATGTTATGATTATATCACAGCTATGGGGGATGTTGCCCCTCAGCTGTGATATAATCACAACACACCTGTCGTGACCTGCTGCTTAGCTAAACCACAGCACTGTCAGCTCAGGAAGGAGCTTTCAGCACTGATAAGAAAGCTGAATTATCAATAAGTAAATCCTCAGAACAAGTCAACAGTAACAGGAACACAGAAACAGAAGAACAGTACAAGATAAAAATGTTGATTAAATACATATGTGACACATGAAAATAAGACAAGTCTGCTGTGGTCCTGGTTTAAAAACACATGTCACAATAAAATGGTTGGTTAGTGATGTTATTCAGTGTGTAAATATAATCACAAAGTTCCCAGGGGACAGTCTGATAATATCACATTATTTAACCCTTACCGTGGCTCCCCATTTTGTTCTGCCTCCATTAAACTGTGGTGCTGACCTCCAGTTACACACACAGTATAAAACACAGCTTCTGCATATTGTGTACATGTTTGTAAGAGTCCCTGTATACACACACGTTTACGTGGGTATACAGTGTGCAGCTAAAGAGGCTGATATGCAGGCTGAACAAAGCTGCATTGATGAGAGGGAGAGAGGAGAGGAGGAGAATGAGCAGAGAGGAGGCAGGGATGAGGAGAGGAGGAGCATGAGGAGAGGAGAGGAGAGAGGAGAGGAGGAGGATGAGCAGAGAGGAGGCAGGGGGATGAGGAGAGAGGAGCATGAGGAGAGGAGGAGGATGAGCAGAGAGGAGGCAGGGGGATGAGGAGAGTTTGTCCTTCTCAGCTTATCTGCCATAGAGCGTTGCACCTGCTGCGGTTGCCAGGTTGCAAGAGAGGTTTACAAGCGGTGCACAGTTGCCATGTTGGAGTGATTTTTAAGCAGAGGAGGTGAGTGGATTTGGAGGGAGCACAGTGGAAAGAATCCCACTGCCATGTCAGGCTCTTCAGAAGTGAAGTGGCTCACTTTGATGCAGGGCAGAAGTTGCCAGGTCGGTTTGTGATTTAAGCTGGTGGAAGTGGGGAGGCATGTGGAGGCAGCTGTTGTCAGGATGGTTAACAGGTACAAAGGTTAATGGAGAACAGGGATAGTTGCCGTGTTGGTCTCATTTTGTTAAGGAGTGAAGTGGACAGGGTAATTTGGAGACATGGAGTTGCTGTGTAGCTTGTTTGAAGCACACTACAGTACGCACTGACAGGATTGTCAGTTTGGAAGGATCCACTGAAATTTTTTAGTCACAAGATTTCATACTAGCAAAGGCAAGTGAAGGGGCTTTGCAGAGGTGGGTATTAGTGCCAGATTGGGGTAGTTTTAATCAGCAGGGGCCTGTGAAAATCTCCTCACTGTCACAGTTGTCAGTTTATTTGGTCTTTCTGACAAGCTGAAAGAGAAGAAGTGTAGAGAATTACTTCCTTGGTCTCATCATGAATTATTGCCAGTATATATGTGTTATATATCTGTTAAAATGTTACTTTTGGCCTTGGGCCCACTTTCCACACTCAGGGAACCATGCTATTGAATAAATCCCTGAGTTGAGTGTTCTGTAGCCAGGCAATAGCCTTGAAAAAAATATGCAGTGTTTTTCTGCTACTTCCCACTGATGTCGATTCTCTTTGGGTTATAGGTGAGAGGTATGCACATTTCTGTAAGTTTATATGCACACACAGATAAAAGGAGGTGCATACACTTTCTTATAAATAATACCATTTATAAATTTCTGCAGAAGGACTTCTGTCACCAACTGCAGGAATGTAGAGTCGAAGTGCGCCCAACTGAAGGAAAGGATTTTTGAATAAGCAGCTACATAATAGTGAGAGCTGCTACAATAGGAACCCAGGCAGTGAACCTGTCAGTAAGGAAAACACAAGACTGGAAGGGACAGGGCTAGCTGCTTAAGGTCTGACTGAACTTTCAAAATAAAAGACATCATCCACTAGTAAATTGATTGCTGAATCTAGGGAAACACTCGTATAATAATCTGCACTGCCAGTGTTTTAGGCCTTTGACAGCTTGGTTGCTCGATTTTAAGGGAGTGAAAGATTTCTTACAGTGCATGAAAAGTTTTGTTGCCTTATGTGCTTTATATATTTTATTTGTGATTTTCTTTTTTCTTTTTTATAACAGCCTGTATTACTGTAGATCACGTGGAAAGATGGTTCAATCAGATAACAAGCTCAGATAGAAGTTGCGATGCCAGAAATCATGCATAAGTATAAGAATCTAGGGCAATATTTTTAGCTATATATATCAATTCCCCAGTTGCCCTACAGGTGGTTTTTGTTTGTCTTCCAAGCTCGGGTCCTCTCCCAGAGGCCTCGGAGCTTGAGGGTCCTGCGCAGTATCTTAGCTGTTCCTAGGACTGCGCTCTTCTGGACAGAGATCTCGGATGTCATTCCAGAAATCTGCTGGAGTCATTCTCCCAGTTTGGGGGTCACTGCCCTGAGTATCCTGATTACCACGGGGACCGCTGTACCTTCACCCTCTCTAGCTCCTCTCTCAGCTCTTGGTATTTATCGAGCTTCTCGTGTTCTTTCTTCTTGATGTTTCCATCACTTCGTATTACTACATCTATCACTATGGCCTTCTTCCTCTGCTTGCCCACCACTACTATGTCCGGTTGGTTAGCCTTGGTCACATGACGCCACTTATGTTCATAGGGATTTATTATCCACTTCTTTGTGTCTTGTGGAATATAGCAAGCAGAGAGATGCCTTCAGTGTATTTTTAAAACATAAGCTCTTCCAGGCTTTTCACAACCTACTCTGTGTCTTATCAGCTAACAAGGGCCACACCAGGGAGGAAAACCAGGGCACTGCTGACATGGATTTGTAACATTATTGAAGATTTTCTTTGCTGAGTAAAACTAAAGAAGTAAAGAAGAAGAGAAAATAAGAAGAGAAGTAGAGCCCTGCCAACTGTTAGACAGAGGTTTGTCATTTCCAGACTAATGTATGATTTTTGGAGTCATCATTATTTTGGGTTTACTAATGTGTAGCGCGCTTGACACTTCAGTACTTGAGGTCAATTTCCAAATCAGCCATAAATTCATAGAAAGTGATTGGGACTGTGCTGTTAGTTTGGCTTAGCTTAATAATTTTATACACAGACAAATGAGAGCGTGTTCTAAGGAAACCGATGAGCACATCTGACTCTTTTCAGCACTAATGACTATTGGATCCAATATCTGTTATATTCATTGGCTTCTCAATTTTACATTAACCTCTTCAAGTGGACCTAGTCTGCTTATTCTTACTTTTTATCCCAAGTTTACATTAGTGAGCGCTAAAACAACCCAAATTGGAATTGTTGTTCAACCCAAGATATTTCATCACTGCATTACATAATATCATCAACACTTCCATGAATCTGAAGAAACTTTGAAGGCCAAAATCAATACTTGATCTTTAGGCCCTCGGCAGCACAGATGTGATTCTGTCTGGAAATCACTGCATGGGCTCAAGAACCCTTTCAGGAATCAGTGTCTGTGAACACAGTTCACTGCGCCATCCAGAAATACAAGTTAGAGCTATATGATGCAAGAAAAAAACATATTTGAATGTGTTCTAGAAATGCTGCTGTCTTCTCTGTTTATTTAAAACGGACTGTGGAAAACTGTTTTATGGTCAGATGAATCAAAATTTGAAATTCTTTTTGGAAAGCATGGACGCTGCATCCTCTGGATTAAAGGGGCTTACTTCAAATGTCTTGCGTGTGTGATGGTATGGGAGCGCATTATCAGCTTACACACCTGGAACATCAGTGCATCAAGTTTTAAAGCAACATCTGCTCCCATCCAGACAATGCCTTTCAGTGAAGGCCTTATGATCAGAATAGGCCCTTTTCAGACTTTTCAGGTCTACTACACTTCTATCTGTGCTGTCAGACTGACCTGCAGCTATGACAGAGAATGGGCCTTTAAGACTTTGGATTGATCTCTGATCATGCGGATGTCAAGTTTTGTTTAGTTTGGGGTTTTTTTCTAGTCAGTGGCAATACTTAGAGGTTTTGCCAAGAAATTGGTAGAAACCATAATATTAAAGAGGACATATTTGAGCAAGGTCACCAAGTTGGAAAACATGTTAATTTCAGACTAAAGAGGGTACAGCCTCAAGGACTGTATTCCTGGTTTGTTGATGCAATGAGAAGTTGCCAGGTTAGATTGATGGAAGTTTTTTAAGCTCAAAGTGAGATGTGGAGACTGGAGGTGGTATCAGACAGACAGGATGGTTATTTGGCTCAGAGAGGCATCTGATGATTCTGTGACAGGGAGAAAGTTCAAACAGAGGACATGTTTTGTCACTCTGACTCGAAGCAGTTCATCAGTGTGTCACAGCAAGTGACACCAGGCGAGCGTGACAGGACTGGTTGCTAAACTTGAAACATAGCTGCAACTGTACATTTAATGTTTAGCAAAAACCATTTTGATTAACTTCTGGATAACATTTTAATGCCACATTTTTGCACTGTATTATTATTTAGTATTTTGGCTATTGAATAATGAAGTCTGTTTCAATCAATTTTAATGTTTCTCATACACAGACTTTACTTGGATTGGCTGCCCTGTGCATGGACAGACCCCTGACTGTTAAATTTCAAGTGTATACACACACACACAACACACACACACACACACACACACACACACACACACACACACACACACACACACACACACACACACACACACACACACACACACAACTGTAACCCCCAAATACCTGCAGAGAGTAAGGCAAGTCCTGAGGAGTCAGCTGATTGGGAAGAACAGGATTTGGGCAATCAACACCTACACCCTGCCGGTTGTCAGATACCCTGCTTGGGGTAATAAGCTGGCCCAAAGGAGGAAATAGAAGCCACTGATGTCAAGACAAGAAAGCTCCTTACCATGCATGGAGGGTTTCACCCCAAACCCAGCACCCTGAGACTGTACGGTAACCAGAAGGAAGGAGGTCGAGGGCTAGTGAGTATCAAAACCACTATCCTGGATGAAACAACAAGATCCATGAGTACATCAGAAGATGGCGACAAGTGATCACATCCATATTGAGTACCTCAGGCAGCAGAAACCCCAAGAACGGAGAGGAGGAAGAACAGGAACCATCATGTATGGACAGGCGTCTGCACGGCATGTACCACGGGCAGGTAGAAGAAGTGGCTGATATTGAAAAATCCTACCAATGGCTGGACAAGCTGGATTGAGAGATAGCTCAGAGGCACTAATCATGGCAGCACAGGAACAAGCTCTAAGCACAAGATCAATCTGGGGTGTACCACACCACACAAGACCCCAGGTGCAGGCTGTGCAGAGATGCCCCTGAGACAATCCAGCACATAACAGCAGGGTGCAAGATGCTAGCAGGCAGGGCATACATGGAACGCCATAACCAAGTGGCTGGGATAGTATACAGGAACATCTGTGCCAAGTATGACCTGGAAGTCCCGAGGTCAAATGGGACACGCCCCCAAGGGTGGTTGAGAATGACAGAGCTAAGATCCTGTGGGACTTCCAGATGGACAAACTGGTGATGGCTAACCAACCAGACATAGTAGTGGTGGACAAAGAAAGGAAAGAAGAGCGCAGTGATAGACGTAGCAATGCCAGGTGACACTAACATCAAGAAGACAGAACACAAGAAGCTCGCTAAATACCAAGTGCTGAGAGAAGAGCTAGAGAGGATGTGGAAGGTGAAGGTAACTATGGTACCTGTTGTAATTGGACCACTCGGGGAATTGACCCCCAAACCAGAAGATTCCAGGAACGACATCCGAGATCTCTGCCCACAAGAGCGCAGTCCTGGGAACAGCTAAGACACTGCGCAGGACCCTCAAGCTCCCATGACTTTGGTAGAGGACCTGAGCTTGGAAGACAAATAAAGACCGCTAATAGGGCCAGTAGGGATTTTTTTTTATAGTATTATTATTAATGAATTTCATTAAAAGTGGAGGGTGAGACTCCATTTACGTACTATATCTATCAGCTTCTCCTCTGACTTAGCATAAAAATTCCCACTAATAATTTCTACCACAGACTTCACAAATATCAATCAACAAGAGCAAGATAAAAGATAAGCCAACCTAATTTAGGTGTGTTTGTGATACTGTGGTCACTATAAATTTTACTGGCATGTCTGATTGATTGGGCTGTAATCAGGACCTTATGTAATGTAAAATGACCTTAAACACTGTTTTTGATGCTTCTCTTGTTTAAAGATTGCATCCTTTGTTTGAAGCCCCCACAAAGGAAGCAAAGAGGTTGTCTGTCTCTCTGCTTTCATACAAACCTCAGAGGGTTTGCATTTTGTTTGTAACAATCAATTTTTGTAGCTTGTGACCCTAAACAATATTTTGAGAAGTGGGTATTAGAGGGACTGAATTGTTGTTCGGCCTGAGACTGAGACAGGTGAGAAAGATTTTTGCTGCCAGATTGACTGCTGTTTCAAGCAGTATTGATGCTATACACTTTAGGTATTGATGATAGCACTGCAAGGACTCTTTTTGATGCACGATGGCAGAGGAGGGGTTTTATTAATGTAGTGTGAAGTTACCAGGTTGGAGAAACAGATGGAGCCATCAGGTAGAGCGGGGGGGGTTTGTTTATTTTGAGACGGCAGAAGAGAGCGTTAAGGTTGTCAGGATAAAGCAAGGTTTGTGAGGTGAAGTAAAAACTGCTCTTTCAGTTTGGCCATTCAGATGCTATCAGAGTCAAAAGGAGGTTGTCTCCTTCAGGAGTGTGATGACAGTTATTTAGACAGCTTGGAGTTGCCCAAGTCAGATTGGTGCAAGTTTGACCCTCAAAGATATTTGGAGCCTTTTCAGGTAAAGGATCATAAAAGAAAGGTTATTTAGAGTGGGAGAGGTTTTCTTATTTCTTTCCATTTATTTTCAGATTGGAGCAGGTTGGGTTGCCAGGTTTTATTGATCTGAATTTATATTAAAGGAAATACAAGTGAATTTGTTTTTAGGAATGCCACAAGGCTGTTTAATTCAGAAGATGAATATTTTGAGCAGAATGAAGGTATCTGCACTGAAAATCAGCATAAGAAAATAGACATGACAGTCACTACATGTCTCTGTATGTCTCTGATCCTACAGAGACATGTTTAAATGATTTTATTGTGTCATTCTGAGATTCATTGGCACGACAAACAGTAAATTAGTCTAAATTCATATTTTGGCCTTTGCCATGAACAGGCTCTAGAAGTGAGCTTTGTGATCAGAGCTCCTCCGGCCTGACAGGGAAATGAAAGTGAACACGAGCAAAAAAGCAATTTCTTTTCACCGGGAAATGGCTGGCTGAGCCAAACACGTGCACAACAACACATGCACTTAAGACTTTCAGGGCAGAATGGACCAGTTGTTCACAGAAGACGGCTCCTATCCCAAATATGTGAAATGCCTGGCTTCAGAACACTTGCCAGAACCAAGCAGTGCATCCCTGAGTGGTGTTGTTGTTTGGTTAAATTCAGATTCAAGATTGATGAAATGAAGAATAGAGAGCCTCAGTGATGAATACCAGTAGATGAGCTGTGTTACCGTGTCCCCAGGAAGGATCCACAATTGAAGGCACGCTTTCTTAGACTCCAAACGTTTTGTGCCGTTCTTGGCAGATTTTACAGGTCGTCCTTGGAATTAAGTTGCGCTGTCACGGTTTATAAATTGGTGCATTGTTTTTAGATCACTTGCATAACTTTCCTCTTCCAGTGGTGCATCTTTATGATTGTGACATGACATACTTTGTAATCAAAATCTAATGTAACTCTAATGTTTACGCAACCTTTGTTCTCTCCCAGTCTAACATCGTCATATCCACCAGGTCACTGGATGATCATCTAGGGTTAGGGTTAAGGTTGGGTCTTGTTTTAGTCACACATTAATTTTTAAATTTGTTGCATATCAAATTAAATCTCGTATATTTTGCCATTAAAGTTTTTCTTTTAAAAGCTTTTGCATTTGGATGTCCAAAACAAGGTGTAAAATTTATATTTAAAAAAAAGTGATGCGTTAACTGACCCCTAACTCTAGCACGGCAGTGACCTGGTGGATGCTAAGAGGTTTAAGGGTAATTGATTTCATTTTCCACAATTAGAGAATTAACACCATGGCAAAGAAAACATTGTTTTTTTCTTCTGCATTGTACAATTGTTTTTGAGGTAAATATTCACCTCTACATCGCACCTTCACTTGGTTTCTTGTCTGTTCAGTTCTGTGAAATGGAGATGAGGCAGGTAACTAACACCAAAATTTGATTTTGTTTTTTTTTGAACACATAATTGTACCTGCAGGAAATGACAGAATGTAGCAGTGTACCCACAGGAAAGACAAAAAACACCAGCGACATTTACACAAATTACCAAACCTATTCTTGTTTTGGCTTTGGGTTTTAGAGGGTAGTTTTCCTTTAATGACCACAAAGTCCTGAGGGTAAGAAAAGGAGGACAGTGGACAAAGTGGAGTAGCTGCCAAGTTGGGCTGATTTGAGTGGGGGGGCAGCAGGAAGAGGGCTGCCAGCATTATTTTTACAGAAACGCTGACGATTCCCAACCAGAAAATGTGCTTAGAAACTCAAACCTTTTCCTGCAGTCACCTATTTAGTCTTTTCCACTTTAGTCTCAACGGTACTTTGTAGAACTGTGGCAACACACTTTAGGAAGTGGGCCAAAGTCATCCCTCATATGTCTCTGTCTGAAACTTAGTGTTGAGTTTCTGAGAGGGGATAAAGAAATGCAGAACTTTCTGAAAGAAAAAGAGCTGCCTTTAGTATACAGGCTACAGACTAGGGCGGGGAATCAAAAAATGGTTCCAGCTGAGAAACAGTTGCAAATTGCCCAATTCACTTGAATTGTATGTCTGCAGTTTGTATGAAATTCTTTTATCAATGCCAACTTCTTTCTGATGTTTTTTTTTCTTTCATCTTTTGTTCTTTTGATATCTAGATCTTAAGTGAACCTCTTTGCTACACTGTGTTACAACTCAAACATTAGGGTAACAGTTTTGACAATGCTGAAAACCAATGGAGCCCTACTTTGTCCACACATTAAATTAATGAGGTATATATAAGGGAATAAATATATAGCACCAAATCATAACAGTCACCTCCAGGCACTTTATATTGTAAGGTAAAGATCCCACAAAAATACAGTGAAAACCCAACAATCAAACAATCCGCTATGAGCAAGTACTTGGCAACAGTGGGAAGGAAAAACTCTGGCTCAGGGTGGGGCAGCCATCTGCCATGACCGGTTGGTGAGGGGAGCCAGAGATTATTAATAACTAATAATTAAATACAGAGTGGTGTATAAACAGAGTGAAAAGAGGTGAGTGAAGAAGAAACACTCATCATGGGAACCCCCCGTCCCAGCAGCCTAGGCCTATTGCACCATAACTAAGGCAGGGTTTACATGATCTGGCCCTAACTATGAGCTTGATCATAAAAGTAAGTCTTAAAAATAGAGAGGGTGTCTGTCTCCTGAATCCAGGCTGGGAGCTGGTTCCACAGAAGAGGGGCCTGAAAGCTGAAGGCTCTGCCTCCCATTCTGCTCTGGCCAGGTCATGTATGTAAACAGTATCAAACATTTTACCTGGTAAAATAAAGGGTTTTTTTTGTGTTTCTTTAAAAAAAAACAAACAAACAAAACACTTAAGTATCCCAGGAACTACAAGTAAGCCAGCAGTCTGAGAGCAAAGTGCTCTATTGGGGTGATACGGTGCTATGAGGTCTTTGAGATAAGATGGGGCCTTGTTTGTGAGGAGAAGGATTTTAAATTCTATTCTAGATTTAACAGGGAGCCAATGAAGAGAAGCCAGTATGGGAGAAATGCTCTTCTTTCTAGTCCCTGTCAGTACTCTAGCTGCAGCATTTTGGATCAGCTGAAGGCTTTTCAGGGAGCTTTTAGGACAGCCTGATATGAATTATAATAGTCCAGCCTAGAAGTAATGAATGCATGAACTAATTTACATCATCAGTCTGAGACAGGATGTTTCTAATTTTAGAAATATTGCACAAATGCAAAAAAGCAGTCCTACATATTTGTTTAATATGTGCATTGAAGGACAAATCCTGCTCAAAAATGACTCCAAGATTTCTCACAGTGTTACTGGAGGCCAAAGTAATGCCATCCAGGAAACATGACATCAATACAGCATCTCTGGTTAATAGACAGAGTATTTTTTTAAATATAGTTTTGAAATCGTACCAGAACTGGTAGATACTTAAGTGTACTTTAATCTTCATACATCATACTTTAACTATCTTTAGTCAGAAGAACAGAGTCCCACCTCTGACATCGTAATTATTGTAGGGTCTTTACCTTACGATATAAAGTGCCTGAGGTGAGTGTAGATTTGAATTGAATCTAAATATTATGATGTTGGTTTGTTACCACATGAACATACTAAGAAAGCCTAAAGCCTCAGAAAACCTGATGCCAACTTTCTTGCTTGAGAGTGCCTGTCTGCAAAGTCTGTGTAACATTTAACTGCACACAGCTGTATATTGAAGTACTGTTTCTCTGAAGTTGTATTTTTCAACTCATATATGACACTTTATATGAGAGTCCAGTCATTCATCAATCCATGGTGTTTTTTTAACTGTGTGACCAATTGAAGGCCATGGTGGGGCTATAAAAGCTGTCATATATAGAGAGGCGGGGTACTGTAAACCCCAGACAGGTCATCAGTCTATCACTGGTAATTGGGAATAAAAATATTTATTCTGGAAAGTATTCACTTTTTGTTTTAGTGCCTGAAATTGTGTGCAGTGTTCTATGCTCAGTGTATAAAACATTTTGAACCAAACTCACTATCATCATTTTGCCTCTAAAACACAGTATTCCTATTAGCAAATGTCTTTCCAGATTTAAGCCTAGAAAGTTTAATCAGACCACTGATTGGTAAAATATGCCTTCCTTCTGTGAAGTTGATTGTGTAAACAATGAAAGTAAATGAGCAGAGCAGAGAGCTTGTTGACAATGTGTTTTTTCTTCTTTGCTTCAGTTTTTTTTTAGGTTCTCGTTAATGTAGTTTGGAGACAATAACTCAGCCAAGAGCTATCTGTTGGTAATTGTGGCTTTGTGTTTCAGAACAACAACATGTGGAACTCAGAATGATTAAAATGAGTATAACTATAGCACAAGGGAACTTAAGAGTCAGGGTGCAAAGGGACTGATCACTTCTCAAATGTAAATATTAATCTGTTGGGTCCAGATAATGGGTCCACATAGGACTGACCAAATATCCAGGTTTCTTAAACTTCGATACAAACAAATTAGCAAAGAGAAGCACTGTAAACACAATAAATGTTAAGTGTTTTTTGTTTTTTGGTTTCTTTTTTCTCAGCTGATGTTGCTTACAGTGGGTAAAAAGTATTTTAGCAGATGGTTGGTCTTTTACTAAAAAAAAAAGAAAAAAATCTATAACCAACAGAAATCTTTGGTTGACTAAAATCATACCCAATCTCTACCCAGTGGATTAGTCATAAAGAGTTATCTCCAGATGAATTAAATCTGGGACAGTGTGTGAAGTGCGCTCTTCCTTCTAGCCTTTTCCCCTTAAATTAATTATAAATCAAAACATATGATACACTAGTACTGTCAGTGTGTCATATCATCTTAACTATGTTACTTTAAACTGAAATCCTAAAGAAGTCTGAGCCACTTTAACATTTATGTGAGACTGGAAGCTTCACATCCAGCTGCTGCTCTTGATGGGCCAGCGAAGCTCTGGTTGGACTCTTGCCTTTGTAAAGCTATTGTGAATATGTGAAACATTTTCAGAGTTGCTTTCCTTGCTACATATTGAGGAGGATCGGCAAGCAGCAGTCCAGCCGAATGAAACAGCCCTTAGGCGTGTCTCAAACTAAATTACAGTCAAACTCCCGCACAGTGGGAGAGTATGCCACTGATACAGATGTAGCAGCTGCTGTAGATAAAAGACAGCCTGCCCTCCTTTGATGCACATAAGTTAGAAAAACAGGTCGCAAAGTACAAGCTCATTAAGCTTCACTGAAAGCAGCCATTGTTGATAGTTTCAAGCAAAGCTCTAACAAGCCAAAAAAGAAAACCAAATCCAAACTCAAGGATCCCCCCCAAGAAATATCCGCTGACCCAAACGAGTCAAGGCTCACAAAGAAGCCCCACCTATGGCACAGTTTCAGATGTGGTGAGGATGGTCATATTGTTCCATCGTGCAGCAATGAAAACTCTGAATTTGTTTAAATGAAGCGTAAAGAGTTGAACCAAAAACTACATGTCTGGGAGGGTCAGAATAAGACCGGTTTAAACTAAACTCAGTTCCTGGGGAGGGACTACCAGGACCTAAAACGAAACATGAATGTCCCAAAACAAAACTTAAGCGTCAGGCATCGATTCATTCCCATGAAACACGACCCCAAAATAGTCTAACTAAAGGACGTGTATGACAGAAATGTACAGCAAATGCTACTGTGTCAACTGGAGTTGTCTCCTCGAGGCCGGATCCCAAGTGATCACAGCGTCTGCTTCTTTCTACAACACCAATCTGCTGAAGGGAGGTTTAACATTTTACTTTGGTGAGTGGAAAGATAACATGACCAAGGGCTAAAGACCTATGCTAATGTTTTTGTCTAACATGACCTGGATTTTGGGCATGTGTCCAAAGTGAAACATCACATAAACCTAAAAGACAAAACACCCTTTAAGCAGAAGTCCCGACCCATCCATCCAAATGATTATGAAGCTGTGAGGAAGCACTTGCAAACACTCCTTGATTCGTGAATCAGTCCCCTTATGCTTCGTCGATTGTAGCAGTTAAAAAGAAGAATGGAGAAGCCCATCTTTGTACTGATTGCAAGCTTAATGCGCTGACAATACAAGATGCATTTGCACTTCCAAACCCTGAAAAGACCTTTTCCACCCTTAAGGCAACTCAAGGGGGTGAGGAAACTGCTGCAAGTGCAGAAACAAACAACTCTATACGTTGAGTGGTTATATGTCAGTTCATTCTGGCAAAGCCTACAAACAACCATATTTTCATTTTCTAGATCTAAAACCACCAAACTGTGCTGATTTTATGAGATGCCTTTGTCTCTTTTAAAGTTTGCTTGCACACAGTAGTTGGACATAAACTTTTTTCATGGGGGGGATTGTTTTTCGGGCTGCAGCTCCATCTAGTGTCAGATGGCTGCATGAAATTTGGGACACATCAATTTACTGGCATTGGGCATCAATCAAAGTGTTAACAGATTAGATTAAACGACTAGTATGTCTGGTGCTGACTAGTGGTAATAGCAATGGTTAGTTGTCTAGTTGACAAATCGTGCACATCCCTTGTCTCTATTAAAACTGATATTGCACTGGTCCTGAGTAGAAGCTATTAGTAGGCCAAATATATAAAAACAGATGCAGATGTTTTCTGCTTGTCCTGGTGCCAAACAATTCAAAGCAGTCCTGACAGACTACCAGTATAACAGCACTGTTGTCGCAACAATGAGAACTTGGATGAATGAGAGTGCAAAGACTAAACAGCCTTAATGATCCAACATATTAGATACATCATATATTAGATACTTGAAACATTCCCAGTTAAACTCTGTTTCATCTGAGTTTAACTGGGAATTCTTAGTTTGAATAGTGATGAAAATAGGTCATAAAATTAAGTATGCCATAGCAGTTATTAGGATTCCCAGCCAACACAAGGTTAAATTTCAATTACTTTTAACTAAAAATATTGAACATTAAATGAAATTATATATAATATGCAGACTAAATGCTGGGGTCAGATTTGGTAATGTTACTGACCCTCAGACATTAGTCCTTCTTGTGGACAGCGAGTTTGACCAGGCCATTGGCCAAAGCTTTAGTAAAGCCAGTCACAGGTAACCTGAGCATGATGCCCCAGCTGGGTTTCATCATTTTTAGAAGCGGGATGATGGGATGTTAGTCTTGACTGGGCTTAGTGAGTTTTTTCATCCTCTTTAATAAAATATGTGACCACATTTTGTAAGAGGTCTGTCACTGATATGGAGAAGAGTAATTTGGCTGCCTGTTCTTCTGCTCTGCATCTGTCCTCTTCCCTCTCAACCTCTTCCTTTTCCCCATCACTCATCCTTTCCTTCTCATCTCTCTGTGCAGGCAAACCTGGCAGACTCTGAAGGACAACTGACTGAGCCAATGATAGACTTACAGGACTTTTAAGGAGCTAGTCCTCCAGTCTAGCTTACGAGGGCGTGTGCACTACACGGACGTGCCCGTGAACCCGGATGAGCGCCATCGCTGCTTTATACCCTGTAAGAAGAGGACGGCCCCCTTCCCTGGTAAAGAGGTAGGCTGCTGCAGTATGACACTGCCAGCGCTGACTGTGGTTGCCTTTAATTTGGTTTTTATAATTAAATTTCACTCTTGACAATTACTCTTCTTCAACATCCAGCAGGAACTGTGCATGAGGCAGATATTGTCTTTGTCACAGTATCATTTTTCTTTCTTTTTCTAATGACATCATATATAATGTTCAGTATGAAAATATGACCTACTGTGTGTGTTTTTAAAATTCAGTATAGTGAGCCATTTCTGGAGGACAAAAAGCCTTCAGATTTTACTTTATCCATAAAAATTTATGTTTCCACTTTTCTTCTCATTGAACCTGCTTTCTGATGTAAAAGTAGGATAGCTTTGTGTTTAGTTCAGTCACAGTTCAGAATCACAGTATTCACCTCCATGAATTCATGCACTCAGAATTTGGAGGATTTTCTAAGGATGATGACACTCTTACAGTCTATGTGCCACTCACTGATGTCCTTGTATTCACAGCTGCAATCATAAAGTTTTGTGCCTCATCCCATAAAGAAAAAAAAAAGGGGGTGTGACCGAGAGGGCCAAAATTGAAAGTACAGTCTATGTCATGGGCCAACCAGGATTAACCTTTATTGAACAGTCTAAAACTGAAATTATCAGCAATATGAATTTGAATGGCCATATTACAGCAACTTTTTCCTCAACACATTAAATAAAATATAATATTTTTTCAAAAATAACATCAGGGAAAATGATAGCATTTCAAGCTGATGAAAATTTGCCAGAAAGTCCAGAAACAAGAAACAACACGCTATTTCTGTTTCTTTCTTACTTTCCATAAACTGACAGATTTTCTCAGGCAGCTCATCGCACCTGTGTGATAAGGCACATTCAGAAGCTATTTCCTCCAGAACAGACTGAAACTGCTGGTGATTTAAACCTTTGCTTCCTATGAGGTTCACTGTCTGTGTTACGCGTGGTGACGCGTGGTGTACCCAAAACACAGCGTCCACGGAAGATTTCAGCTATCCGGGCTATCTCCAAAGTCGCCAAAGTCACTGGAAAAAGTCGATAAATTTGTTACTTGTCACTTTTTGGAAAAAAAATAGTCGTTAGTGGGGTCTGAAAACTCAAGAAGAACTGAACTCCTGGAATTTATGTTTAATAGGAAGCTCAAAATTGTCATTTGTGCTCCCTTTTCCACTTCTTCCCTCCCGCTTTAACGCTGGTTGTCATTTTACTTTCTGTAGCCACGTGAAATCAAATGTGAACAGGACTGTCGTGAGATCACAAGTGCACACTGTGAACGAAACGGGGCCGTCCCAGGTAGTAGATGGCAAGTTGTGGGAAATAATACTAAAGTGCAACAATCTAGCGAGAGAAAACAAATCAGTCTGGTATCAGCAATGGGCCGGAGGGCGCGGGGTGCACGCCGGCTTGCTAATTACAGTGATAGCGCAGAGTTCCGATAGCGAACCAGTGAAATTCTCAGCTCGGTGCAAGACGACCTCAGCATGACGCAACGCCGGGTGATCAACCGCTGGCTAACCCTGGTGTCTGTGAAACATATCAAACTGCACTCACAGTGTTCCTTCTGGGTCGAGCCTGTCCTCCTTTAAAAAGTTACCTCACGTGTTTTTTGCAGGCACAGTTTTTGACCAGTCTCTACATTTCAAAGAAGATTAAGCAACGTCCAGCAGTCGTACATGAAAGCGCATGTGAATAATGCCCTTTTGTGTACGGTATATAATTCAGATAAAACTGAGGTTTTTGTACTCAGCTCCACAAATCTTAAAAACATGGTGTCTAACCACATCCTTACTCTGGATGGCGTTACCTTGGCCTCCAGTAACACTGCGACAGATCTTGTAGTCATTTTTGAGCAGGATATATTCTTCAACACATGTATTAAACAAATATGTAGGACTGCTTTTTGCATTTGCGCAACATCTATATTAAGTTAGAAATCTAAAATATTGTTGTGGGATCCTCAGTGATCCATATTGTATTAGCTGTACTGGAAACCCAAAGTTCTCAAGATGATGACCACGAAACAGAGATTGACTATATTTAGACAATAGATGGCTTTAGAGTTTTAAGGAACCCATAACTTGATGACCACATCTCTATTTAGTTGCTCAGCATTTTGCTTCTTTTGGACATTGCAGACAATCTGTTGGAAATATATGATGATGCTTGACTGTCTAGCATTTGTGGACATATATTTGATGTTAGGAATAGAGTGGCATTTGACCTGGAGCTGCTATAGAACACAGATTACCCCACAGAGAACAATAAAGAATAACCTAACTTATTGTTTGCTGGAGATTTTAACACTGAGACCTTGCTGTGGTATAATGTCTTCTACCCACTGCTGCATTTGCATAGTTCACTTTGTTATATTATCAAACTTAGTGTTTGCAGTGCTCCAGGAGTCACTTGTTCATTTAGTGTGTGCACTCATTTTTGTGTTATTTCTCTCCAAGAGAGATTCATTCTAACTCTAAAATGAAATAATTTGTAACTAAAAAAAGAAAGAACAGGAGTTGCAAAGTCACGCAGTTTGAACAGGATTAAAAGTCGAGTCATCGTCGCCCTTCTTGTCGTTTCATTTTTCACTCATCATATTTGAGCAGCTGTTGAATTTTGGAAATTTCTCTCCACAAGAGAAGGTAAAAATTGATAAAACGCTGCAGACACAAACCTGCTGTATGTTACCTTGACATCAAACATGACATCAAACAGCTTACTCTACTGGGTGAAAAAAGAAGGCAGATAAATGAGTATTATTCACAGGCTGACAGTCTGGCTTTCGTGCAAGATACATTTAAAACAGTTCAAAAGATTAAAAAGAATCCATCATTTATTTTGTTATTTTGTCAAAGGCAGAAAACAAGATTTAAAAGTCGTATTTAAAGGTTAACTCTCATCAGTCTACGGCGGGCTGTGATGGGGTTTGGCAGCCTGAGGGTGACCGCACTGAAGGCATTTACACAAACTCGTAACAGAAGAAAACATTTCAAAGAGTTTGCAATTAAAGGGTGTGTTTGTGAGCCAGAGAGACGGAGAGAAACGGTGACTTAGGGTAATGCAGCCTTAATAGCCACATTAGTTTCTTGCTCCGACTGAATCGTTTGAAGCAACTTGGACAAGCAAATAGGTCCATTAGGTAGCTATAGATCTCATAGCACACGCTGGAATGGGCCCCTGAGTACACAACAAACCTGCATTCACCTGCACACTCCAGTTCTTCCTTTCTCCCAGAACGCAACCTGCACACCAACGTGTGCTTGCAGTTTGTCTCAGATTAATTTATACACACACGTGAACACACACACACACACACACACAGGGATCATATCTTTTCCCACTGGCACTCCGTGTGTATTTGAAGGCTTTTCTATCACTGCTAATTTGCTGCTGCTGCATTCACTGCTGCAGTGACAGGACTTTCCTAATGAGACAGAGTGCTCGCAGTAATGGCAGGTGTGGACCTTGAATCAGAATTACAGTAATGAGATGAGCAGACCTAATGGTCACAAACAGAATAATAAGAAGTACAGAAGCAGGATGAGAGCACCAATAATGAGAGCAGAGGCTGGGAGACGAGTCAGGAAAACAACATATAGTCACAACAGGAGGTGACTGCTGCTGCTGTTGTCTTTGGGGGTTAAGATGTTACACATCTGGAGGTTTTCTTTTCTAAATATTCAACTCTGTTTATTAAGTAAAATGAAAAAAAAAAAGTTTTGAAGTTAAAGTTTAGTCATGAATACATACTCTACATACTAGAGGCTTTCCTCTCCACCTCTCAGTTGTTGTTGAGTTCTGCAGTGTGACAAGATAACGGCCTCATAAATAGTCATCATTAGCAGTGAAGCTTCCATGTTCGAGTTGATTCCTGCAGAGCGGTTTGCCCTCAGTTACCATGTGAATGCAACAGTTTGGCATTTCTGTGACAGCATTTTTTTTTAATGCAAATTTGCCTCAGAGGTGGAATGAGCCACAGAGTGCAGAATCGCTCATTACCTTCAAACATAAGCTAGTCTTATCACGCGATATCGCTCTAAATACAAGCTTGTGTGTGTTGGTGGTTACACATTCTTGAGGTTGTGGTCTTAATGGTCCAACTTGTGGAAATGGGACAGTGGTGCTTAACGCATTTTTTATTCATGGACACATGTAGCCCAGTACAACAGCAAAACCACGGCATTATTGATCCCTAACACTTTTCCCCTTTTGTTAGTGGGAAAAAAAAATAGACATCATCATTTTCAGTCATTTAGTCACTTTGCTGTCATTACAAAGAAAAACTACTGTAGTGGGGCGCCTGGGTGGCTTAGTGGTGAAGCCGGCGACCACATACACACGCCACGTTGCGGCGCGGGTTCGCGTCCCGGCCCGTCACCAATTTGCCCGCGTGTCTTCCCCCGTATCTTTCACCCATTTCCTGTCACTCTCCACTGTAGACAAAAGCTGCTGTGGCCAAAAATGCAAAAAAAAAAAAAAAACTACTGTAGTGAATGGTTCTTGTGTTAACCTTGTCTTACCTTACCTTACAACTTAAAGACTTGCAACAAAATTCATCCTGTTGCAAAATAGAGTGAAAAGTTTGTCCTTTGCTTCAGTTTTCACATTCGTCTATGAGTCCATCACAACAATAAGGAGTGGAACCTATGTTGTCTACAGTATTTTTGTTTTTAAGGGATGTAAAATTGTGACATGCCTTAATTTTTCATGGTGTATTGAAGTGGTGGCAACCTACCAAACCTAAAGGTTTGAAACATGTATTTAGAAATGTTTTACCATGTTTAACCATCTGGTTAACCAAAGAGCCCGTGAAAACAAAAGTTAGTCTAAAAACACAATGTTAAGAATAAAGAGTGAGTGAGAATGAACCAACAACACAGTTTGTCTTAATTTATGCCCCACTGTTCCTCCAAACTCCTTGTGTACTTTTTGGGTTTTCTTTTGTTGTCCAAAATAACAGGAAGTGACTGTTTTATTGTTTTTATTGTGTTGTGGTTTGTCTGACCTCTTTCTACACAAGCATATTTCTGACTGGGCCTTCGGCCTTTTAAATGCTTTTTAACAGTTTTAAAGTGACCCTAGGTTATGAGCTTGGATAGGAGGGTAAGAGAGTGGTACTCAAGAGCTTCAGTGTCACCTGCACAATGCCACAAAGGTTTACACACTGCCTCTATAACTTTATATATTTTTACCTCCCACAAAGAGGTGATTTTTGTTGTTGTTGTTGTTGTTGTGTAGCGTTTGCATGCGTTGTCATTCTGTCTTTGAATTCTGATAAAACTTTGTAGGGGTGTAGAGTGGGGTCATGTTAACGAGCCATTAAAATTTGACCTTTGACCTTTCCTTCACAATCAATAGATGGATCTGAAGGTTTAAAGTGATAATAATGTTACATGGAGCTAATATTTGTCTTACTGCCATCTGATCTCTTCTTCAACATTGAGAAACTTTCATAAAATCTTTAAAACTGCTTAAAATTCTGCTGCCTGTGTTGTATTTGCTGCACTTATTATTACTGTATACGGATATTCTAAATATCACATTATAGTTGCATCCAAATATGATGCATTTGACCTCTGACCTCACTTTTACATCAACCCAGAATGTGTTTTATCTTCAAAGGAAATATTGTCAAATAAAGGAGAATGAGCTGCTAGTTAGAAATATATTGTAGTATAATATTATATAATATTTACAAATCCATACCTCTTATCATTACCTACTCCTACACATGTTTGTGTAATTAAAGTAAACAAATTTCATGCTACTCTTACCTGATTTTTACTGAACTACAAACTTTTTAAAGTATGTTTAAAAAGCACAAAGAAAAGAAAATGAATATATTCAGACTTGAAAATACTGCCCACACGGAGCTGCCTTGGCAGAGGTTTATGCTAAAAATATGACACATCTTGAGTTTTAGCACAAATGAAATAAAGAACTTCACTGTTCCAAGTGGCCCGTGTGCTGTACATTATCCCCCCTGCATTACTACTACACACTGTTATGTAGTATCAGTACACAAAGCATAATGTGTGTGAGTAAATGCTGACACAGAAACATACAGTGAATATAATAGCAGAGCTCTGACATTTCTTCGAGAGCATGAAGCTTTTTGGATGGGCAGTGGTGGTGCAAAGGTCACACAGAGAATTGCACTTGAGACTGGAGGTTGTTAGTTTCTGGTAGTCCCCAGAGAGGCAGCATAAAATATGGAGTTGAAAATGAAAAGCAGCCCTCATTACCATTGCTTAGGTGCCCAAGAGCAACCCTTAACCTGCTCGGTGGCCAGCAGATCGGACTGTGGTTTTAGAGGAAATCTTACAGATATGACTGAGGCTATTGTTCTGCAGGCCAGATTACATCATGGACAGAAAGAAGTAAAGTTGTTGAGATCTGTCCAAGCTAAAGTGTCTCTTGTTGATATGCTGTCTTTTGCCATTAATTAAGCACTGCTGTGATGTGTTGTGTTGTGTTGTCTATATATCCATTTTCCAGCAAAGCCAGGACACTCATTAGGAAACCCAACAATTCTACCTGCATCTCAGACAGAGGTTGTAGTTTGAACAGTCCCAGCAGCAGAAAGGGTAGCTTTGGGAGTTTGTCTTTAATGGGCCTGTAACTAGCAGGGCAACAATTGCAATGATAAAGTGGTCACACTCAAACGTCGAGGCTGCTGCAGTCTCTGTAGAGCTGAAATTACTGAGTAGGTCTGGTTATACAAGATTCATATCCCAATATACTTGGGCTTAATGATGATGCATGATATATATCTTAGTATTATCTGAAAAGAAAAAGGTCAGGAGCTGCTGCATTTCTTAGGAAACATCTTTCTTTCTGTTGTTTAAACTAATTCTAATTTAATAATTATTAGAACTGTTTCACTGGGTAAACTGTTTTCATTCAGTCGGGGATTGTTCAGCTTCTTTGAATTGGATTGTATGAACTTCTGATCAACAGTCATTGTTTTATATACAGTATCATTTTTACACTGCAACCAGCTTACCTATCACATGCACACCAGTGGATGCATCTGAGGCAATTTGAGGTTCAGTTTCTTGCCCAAGGACACTAAGGACACTTTGACATGCTAACTGGAGGAGCCATCTAATGATCTACCAATTAGTAAACAACTTGCTCTGATTGTGTTGTGGACGCAATCAGCAGCCAGATGGATTTCAAGCAACATATCTTCAAAATTGGTTTGTGTCTATGGGATAATTAGAACTTTTTCATTGCTCTGGAAGTGAAGCCTTTACACCCTAGACTCTTTGCTGCAGACGAACTGAGTGAGGGTGGGGTGGGGGGGGGTGGAGGAGTGTCGAAATACAAACACAGCATAAAAAAATTGATATAAATAATATAACTTTTGAAATCATATCAATATTTGTTCTTTTGTTTGTATTGTACAATAGTGCCAATAGTAAACATAAACACTGAAAGAAACAAAATCAAAATGGTTTAATATTAACAACCAGTTATTTAAAATCCCACAGCATGATTTTTATTTGCAGCAATAAGCTTTGTTAGCTTCCCCCTCCTCAGCCTTTCTAATCATTTGCAAAATAATGCAAACTCTTCATCATGCAGAAGCTTTTAGCCCATCATTTGTCCATCAAGTTATCTAAAGTTCGGTGATTCAGATGCTGCAAATATAAACAGGACCGGGAAAAAAGGGCTGTTTGCTCCCTGGAGCTGTTTGGCTACAGATTTGTGAATACTGAGCTTGGCAGTGGTTTTCTCTCGAGAAGAGTTGCTGCCAAATGCCATAAATATACTCATAAATGTAAAAATACTGTTGCTGCTGTTGAACTTTGAAAACTCTTTTGGAAATAGAAAGCTCAGAATGTGTGTGGTGCTCCGTCCCCTTCAGTGCAAACTCAAGGTCAGCAGACATATTACTGTCCTGACAACAGCGGTCGACTCAGCCAACGGACCGAGGCCACATCCGGCTGCTGACAGGCTGCTTGGCCTTACTGGCTCCCTCTCTGTGTCGCTTTATAACTTTATTGATCTGGACAAAGCAGTGGAGCAGACAGGCCTATTACAGTACACCCTGTACACTGCTGTGGTTCCTTTCATGGTCATTCGGTGGAAGAGGCGCAGCACCGCCTCTACAGTGATGCACAAAAGAGAGGCAAAAGAGTTTTCTTCCCAGACAAAATTTAGCAAATATTTTCCAAAGATAAAAAGTAATGCATAAGAAAATCAAATTTAGTTTGAAATCACAAAGCAGAGAAGTAGTAATCATGGAGTTAGACTTCCTGGATTCTGCAGTTTAAGGGCTCAGGGTTAAAAATTTGGACGCCATTGTTAGTGTGTTTAATGTTGTACAAAACACTTTATAAATGCATGTTCATTACTTGTCTTTCATGTCTGATAATTGAATTACTAATCCGACACACTGGCACCTCTAAATGTGAGCACAATTAACATTAAAGGCCGTGCTCTTTTTTGACTTGTCATGTTATTTAATGTCAGCAGCTTCAAGGCTCGCGCTGTGTTTCCTGCTGGCTGTGCATAAAAACTTTGGCTACAAGTTGTCCTGTCAAATAAAGCCACAGTTTGTCAATTATAATGGTGCTTCTTCAGCAATAACACACATCCAGTTTTGATGATAGAGTAGCAAATAAAATGGCTCAAATAAGTTCCACTTCCCCTACACAATCCTCCCCACCACCACCCGCAACCCGAGTGTTGTCCTGTTAGCAGAGAGCAGGCATGCAGGAGGGAAAGAGAGTTTTGGTAATTGCTTGATGGAGCATCTGAACTTTACACCCATGTGATGCTCTTTTGCATCGAGACTGTGAACCCAAAATGGTGAACAAATGATAAAATGATGGAATTTATGTCTGAGGACACAAGGCCCATTGGCGTTATTACTTGATAGTTGCGCTGATTCACCAGTTGTTTTAGTTTTGTTTGGGGAAATCAGGTGAATATGAGAATGCGCTTAATGATGCTGTTGTTATTTTAGCCCCTCAGACCCCCACAAACAATGCAGTGGTTGAAGCTTAGGTACTAGTTTATTCAGCCAGTGTTTTCTTTGGTTCATTGTAGTCCAAACAGTATTCTGACTTGTCATTTCAAACAGAGAGGCATTTATCTTCTTTAACAACAGCGTCTGTTCATCAGGTTTGCGGCAGTCTGCCCCCTGGCATCTGGAGTTTGTGAGATTTGTTCACATTTGGCATGAAAAGGACATCAAACCTGTCAAAATGTACATCCTGCGATAGACTGGCAACCTCTCCAGGTTAGAGAGAATTGGTTAAGTAGTTAAGAAAATGGATGGATGGATGGATGGATGGAAACTACACCTTGTAAATGTAAGAAATCCTGTTAAACTCGCTCTTAAACAGGCTGCAGTATCTGCAGATATATTTCTGTGATTGTGATAGCTGCTGCTGTTTTCTCCTGAGCTGTTTGTTGGTTGTAATTTTTTCTGTTTATTTTATTTTTATTTTTTTAGCTGGTTCTGTTTGAGGTTTGACTCGTAAAACTTTGACTTTGTAGAATTTAACTATCTGGGTGTTTAAGTTGTTGAATTCATTCACACATCAAATTATTCCACTGTTTTTTTCCTCAGATCACTCATCACAGCTCACAAGGCTCTAGTTTATCTCTGTGGCGTTGGGTCGATTTGAGGCCAGTCAAATTCCACACCAAACTGGGAAAAGTGGAATTGGCCTGACTTTGTGCACAGAGGTGTTGCCACAAAACCAGAATGGACAAACACAAACCTCTGACACTTTTCTGTTCAGCTTCAGAGAGCTTGAAGATGTGTGCAGTGAGTTTTTGTGTTTAGTTTTTGTGTAGCCAGCACACACACAGACACACACACACACATGCACACACATATGAATTTGTATTTGTCCTTCCTACACCTATTGTCTCATCTTTTCTTTCTTAAGTAATCTTGCTAGTGTACTGTTGTTGAAATGGCAGCTAATCAAGAACGAGGTGAAAGCAACTTGTTGGCTTTAAATAAACTCTGACCCCCTGCTGGTACTAGCATGCAACTTGCATCTGTGTCCATTTCACATCCAGGACAGGCAAAGCATGACAATTCAATTCAGATTTATATAGCGCCAAATCACAACAAACAGTTGCCTCAAGGCATTTTATATTGTAGGGTCTTTACGCTCTTAAGAGAGCCAGAGATTAATAATAAAATGATAAAATGTGAAGTGGGGTCTAAACAGAATGAAAAGAGGTGTATGATTATTCAAGACCTTGTTTGTGAGAAGAAGGATTTTAACGCTGGACCATCCACACGTTGGTCCAGCGTGTCTATAACAGGCTTTGGCTTGATACATCCAAATGTCCATTTTAGGTTACTGTATTTCTGTGAGATAATTTAAAGCATTTTGACAGTGAACAACTTGTGTTAAAGTGCAGTGAGAACTGTTATTACCCACAGCTTCATTACACACTGTCTCAATACTGCCGCCTTCAGATTGCTCTTTATTTTTAGTCTGGCATCATAAAACACTACAGTTTGGAATTCTTTTATATTTTTAATGTAATTAAAAATCATTCACAATATTTTCTGAGTTAATATTTCATTCACTTTGCGTGATATTATTTTGTCTCACTGCAGCATCACACTTACTATTTCCGAGCATTTCTTCACAGTGGCTGGTTTCCTGTGAAGGTCTCAGAGCTCCTCACACAGCAGATAAGCTGTGTTTAGCTGCTGTTTGGTGCCCACCTCCTCATTGTTTAGTTTGTTGAATGTAATAATGTTTATTTCAACGTTTAATAAGACTGTTCTCAATTAAAAACACTGGCAGCTCTTTTATTAAAAGCCTGAGTTTCTCAGTGTGGCTAATATTTTCTTTATCTTTCATTCAAGGCATTCATTCTCAAATATGAATTTGTGCCAGTAGAGACGATAATTCTAAAAGCACATTTATGGGTGTGTTTACTGTATGTCATTATGTGATGGCATGCCTGTCTTTCACTGATGGAAGAAACACTTCCAAAATTGTTTTCACTGCTATTTCTTTTATCATTTATTTGGCAGCAGTGCATAGTTCCACTGAAGTCAATCGCAGCAGCAGTCAGAATGACAGTTTGTGCCTTTATAATTTTTGTTCGTTTAAGATGCCATAAATAACCAATCAAACTGAGAACTCTTCAAATTCTGCGTTGCCTCAACTGAATGACCGCTAGAGTGACAAATACACAATACACTAATGAAACACTAAAATTACAGAACATACACACACACACGCACATACACATCATTTGTACAATGTACAATTCACAAGATTAATTATTCCAGATTAAAGAGGACAGAGGTCAGATACAGTAGCCTGCATGCACTGGTAACACTGGTAATTCAACCAGATGCTCGCACTGTTGTTTTGGTATTTCTGCTTGTTTGGCCATTTCATGGCAGTTCTAACATCATCGGTGTCACATATGTTTTTACTGATGCCTGCGTGTCTTCTGTGTGCAGGTTATCATGCTGAACTCCCTATCTCCTGATTTTCATGTGTGATTCCTCTGCAGTTATTGTGTGGGCACTTTAAGGAAAATTACAACTTAATTGCATGACTATTGCAGGATGTAAATTCTGGTCTCCTTTCGACTGCGCTCCAGTTGTCTTGCATTAGATAAAAACTTGAGGTTTTGTAGCTACTGTCTCAGGTAATTCATTCAGCAAACTAAAAGCTGTGGTTGGCTCAGCATGCCTGGATCTGTATGCTGCAAAGAAGTCTCAGAAAAACGAGTTCTGATGTGCGATCTCAGTCTTAATCTTCCAAATTAGTGGAAATAACTTAATAATGGCAAAAATCTTAACCCAGTTTTGAGACTGTCTCCCACTGTTTGTCGACTCTGCTGCAGCAGGACGTGTGCTGTAAATGTCAGGGCATTTTTTCATTCTTCATCTGTGCTGAAATGAATTCCTGAGGCCTGACTGTTTGGCAATAACAGCCGCCTGATCTGCTGCTTGGCTTTGCTTTTGTGTGCTAATGCCCCCCTGAGGAGCCCCAGCAGGTCTGTGTGTGGTGGCTCAGTAAATCTGAATGTCATGGTAATGTTACACTTTACCCCTGAAATGATGGAGTTATACGCTTTGACTATCTAGATCTGGTGAGATTTCATCAGACAGCGGTTTGTGGTTGTCTAAAAAAGGTCCAAGTTTCTCCTGCATATTTCTATTTTATGTCCTGACCAGAAGAATGTGTTTTTTTTTTTTCAAAGCCTTATTCAATTTTTCAGTTCTGCTTTCTAAGAGGGGATTTCTATTTCTGTCTCATTTTAAGATGACACTGACGAGTATCCCCCATGGATTATATGGACTTTAGCTTGGTAAAAAGCTTGATATTTTGTGTAGCTTGGATAATTTTACATAAAAAGGTAATAAACATATAATGCAGGCTGTTCTACCCACAGTCGGCAGTGTCATCTTTTAAACCCTAAACCAAGGAGCATCATGTGGAGCAGAGATGTGAAGCCGATGTGGACGTTATAAACTGAAGTTCCTCTGGGTGCCGCCTGAGGCTGGCTTCAAAAGCGAGTCACTCCCCATAGACTCCCCCTGTTAGAAAGGCCAGCTTTAAAGCATTAAAAAGCACATTTATATGTTTTGGTGTATTGATGATCAGACTTTAAATAATGACCCAGTGCAGAACACAGGAGGCAGTGCAAAAGTTCACAATCCAAATCTTCAGTCCAGGTCATACATGGTTATATGATGAAGCCTGTAAACCTGTGGTTTCTTGGATAGACTCTGGAGTCTCCTCTTCCTGACAGTCATTTATTGTCCTGTCTCTCTCCCCTCAGCAGATGACTGCCCCTCCCTGAGCCTGGTTCTGCTGGGGGTTTCTTCCTGTTAAAAGAGAGTTTTTCCTTCCCTCTGTCTCCAAGTGCTGCTCATAGGGGGTCGTTTTGACTGTTGGGTTTTCTCTGTAATGATTGTAGGGTCTTTATCTTACAAAAGAAAGTGCCTTGAGGTGACTGTTGTGATTTGGCGCTATATAAATAAAATTGAATTGAATTGAAAAGAATTATTTACTGCAGTTCCCATTTCGTTGTATTTAGATTGCATTAATTGATATTCCCTGAGTTATCCTGTATCTCAAGTTTCAGAAATATTTGAATTGTACTTGTAGAATAATCTTGCATTACTTTTCTTTATAACTGTAACATTATCCTCATTGTGGTATGCTTATGTACCTGTATTTGTTTCATTATTTTTTATTTTAACAATATTTACAGCTGCGTATATTTACAACTTGCAGAGCCAAATTTTGGTGGTAGCACAGTAACGTGTACACGCAGTATTCTGACACTTCAGTGTGTCCCTGATCCTGAAGTGACCTTCAAAGCTTTGCCATTTATTTTGGCACCTACAGCACAGGTGGGCAGAGGGGCACTGACATGAAGCAGCACAGAGACAGCTGCTGGGGATGTTTTTGTGGAAAACGTGTCTCAGAGTTGTGCTGAGAATAGATGTATGAAAATCACAACTTTCTAGGGCAACACCATCCGGTTGCCAGTTGTAGTGGGTGACACAAACTGTAAAAAAAAAAATATGTGGAAATATTGTAACAAATCTCCAAATGCAAATTCAACACCTTTAAATACGACACCCTCCACATATCTGATGATGACACACCCCCCCCCCCCCCACCCCCCCCCCCCCCGGCTGCCTCTGAAGTTTTATTGAGATCGACATACAAACTTTATATTTGATATGATGACGCTGGATTTTAATAATAATCTTCAACTCTGTTAGGGACACAATTTGTAGTCCTGGTGACCAATTAACACCTCCAATATCCAAGAAAATAAAAGAAAAGGGGCTTTATTGGAAAAAATGATTAGCTGTAATTTGCCAAGAGTTTAGTAAAGATTATTCAAAGCCAATAAGGTTTAGTATGTAGGGTTAGAGTTTTGGTTTAGAGTTGTGGTCATTGAGGCCTGTCGTGGTTAATGTGAGCAGGGCTTGGCTACATGAACAGTGTGTGAGGAGAGCAGAGAGGTTTTTATAAATGTAATCTCAAGACCACCAGCTATCGCCTGCCAATGCTTTAGCTTTTTATTGGCTCGTCCTCATTTATCCATATTCTGGGGATGCCTTGGCACAGATATCAAATGTCTGTTATTGGGATATCTGCAGGTTACACTAGAAACCAAAAAAAAAAAGGTTTGTGTTAATAACCGATGGGTTCCAGATAATTATTAAATTATCTATTACTCACAGCTGCTTTTATACTGATTAATAACTTCTGCTTAAATTGATTAAATCCTGGCAGCCAGACAGCAGAGCAGTCTTCAGTTTCATGCCACTGCCTTTAAGAGCTGCCATTCACTGTTTACTGTCATTAAGTCACCATAAAGCATGCAGGCAGATGCTCTTTGTATCAGTCGTTGTGTTTGCACAGTTGAAATACGCCCCATAGTTCTGTATATTGTTAAATAAAATTTGCTTGTGGGCACAATATTATCACAATTTCCTTTTGCCAGGAGCCACACTTCACCTGTTGGCAGGTGTTTTTTCCTCAGGTGCAGCTGCACACTGTGAGCTTTCAGTGACTCGGAGTGTTTTTAGGCCTTTTGCTTTCAGACCCCGCTGCTACATGCATTTGCTGAAAAGCTCCAGTTGGACGCTCACTTTTGTATTCTGCACTTCACAAAACTTCACTCCTCCTCACTTTGCTCAGTTCACTCTGTGCATCGGTTCTTGATGAATGACTTTCTAACTGTCGTGCTTCAGACCGCTTCACTGTGCGGAGCATTTGTGATATGAGGTTGTGGGTATGCGCTGATGGTGGCTTTACACTTTGCTGGTCATACAGCGACAGGGATAATTGCCATGGCGGGATTTGATTTCCACAGTGATCACAGAAAATATTGTTGGACAGCTTAATTAGTTTCATTCAGCTTCATGCTGTGGACTGATAACATTGCAGAGGTTTGCTGATTCAAATGAGGACAGGGTCAGATTTTCTCATTTTCATTTCTTTGTTCTTTCTTTGTATTAGACCAATGAGGAAAAGGGACAGAGATGAAATGAATGTTTGTGTGTGTGTGTGTGTGTGTGTGTGTGTGTGTGGGGGGGGGGGGGGGGGGGCAAATTACTTTTTACAAGTATATGATGCTCAGTGCAAGAGGGGAATTACATACAGTACACTAAACCACCTTGACAAACAAAAGAAGACAGTATGTTACCCTGGACAGGGTAATACTCTACTGAGCATGTGCAGTAGAGCTATAGGATGTATAACTTTGTCCAAATGAAATGATGCTTGTCAGTATGTAACAGCTGAGACCGTTTAAACGAGTGTAAATGCAGACAAAGGGTTTTATGAGTAGCTCTAAACTGTGGCAGGAACTTGCAGTATCTTTGTATATCCTGAGGAAAAAACCAGCATCTAGAGAAAAATACACACAAAACTATTGACCCATACATTTTTGCACTTTGCAATCATGTTCTAAATATTTAATACTGCGATGCCTTTATTAATTTTTGTCTAACAGACTTATACTACCAATAGCTAGAGGCAAGGACATTAACAGCAACTGTAGAAGATGTGGGCTGTGATAAACAAGTCAAACTACCAACTGCTGGAGCTTCCTCACATTGAGTCTGGCCCTTAATCGTTCATTTATTCATGGACTTTGCAGTTCCATGTAAAGCTTATTTTACAATTGTGCATTTGTGTCAGTTTGTGTAGAATTGCCCACACAGAGCCTGTGCAGAGGGGTCTGCAACCTCAGCCAGCATGCTCACTCGCAGTCCTCCAGAAAACCAACAGCGCGCAGCTCAGCAGCGAGAACGCTGTGGACGGGTCGATGCTGATTGCTTCAGACAACATCAAGTTCACCATGTAATCCAAAAGAGTATGAAAAGTGCAGAAAGTGGCTGCACCTGACATGTTTTACTGACACTTCAGATCTTTGTTGGTGTCTCTTCTTCATGCCTGGCTGAAGGACCAACAACAGCACAAGCAAGAGTCGCCCACAGAGCAGTTGTTTGTGACATTGCCCTCTGGTGACAGTAAACAGCTACAACATGCAGACAGTGGTCTGCACGGGCATCCATAGGCTGTGTGGGAGCAACACAAAAGTATGAAAAAGCCATCAGCTCTCCTGTGTCACCTCACAGTAACCATGTCACCACAGTGATATAATGTGGTCCAAAGGTTTAGTTCAGTTAGTGTTCAGTGATACTGTAAATGTCAAATCGTATATATGACATCATCATGTCAAATTCTCTGCATTTCTCAATGATTACATTCAGTTTGTCCTTTTAACGGGTTGAACCAAAAACCTCTTTGCTTCACTTCTAAGCCTGTCATCCACGATGGTGTCTGTAAAACTGAAGGCTGCCTTTTTTTTTCTTTTTTTTATACCTTTCTGTTCTAACAAATCTTTCAAATAAAAAATTGGCTAATTACCAATTCAGATACTGATCTTTTATTTGTTTATTTTTTAAAATGTGTTTTCTTGTCATGTATTTATCTCTTTACAGCATCATTCCAAAATAAATAAAAGTAACTGACCTGTTTCTTACTCTTCATCACAGTATTTTTTAACCTTTCTCCAGTGCAAAGTTGATTTGATTAATATCAGCCACTGGCAGCTGTAAAGGCCATCTCATTTGCGGGTAATCCATTATTAACCCACAGGGCCGGAATCAGCAGATGCCATTATTTGACAGATATACACTATACTGCCAAAAGTATTCGCTCGTCTGCCTTCACACATATGAACTTGAGTGACATCCCGTTCTTAATCCATAGGGTTTAATATTGACTAAATAAACCTTGACTAATATAGTTAGGGCTCAATCAGGTGACCCTGAACCATCCCTTAGTTACACTGCAAGGTCTAGGCTGCTGGGGGTTCTCATGGTGCACTACGTGTTTCTTTTTCATTCACCTCTTCTCACTCTGTGTTTATGCCCCACTCTGCAGTTAATCATTAGTTATTATTAATCTCTAGTTCTCTTCCACAGTGTGTCTTTTGTCTTGTCTCCCTTCCCTCCCTGAGCCTGGTTCTGCTGGAGGTTTCTTCCTGTTCAAAGGGAGTTTTTCCTCCCCACTGTCTCCAAGTGCTGCTCACAGGGCGTTGTTTTGATTGTTGGGTTTTCTCTGTAATTAGTGTAGGGTCTTTACAATCTAAAGCACCTTGAGGCGACTGTTTGTTGTGATTAGGTGCCATATAACTTGAATTGAATTGAATTGAATTGAATTGAATTGAATTGAATTGAATTGAATTGAATTGAATTGAATTGAATTCAATTGAATTGAATTGAATTGAATTGAATTGAATTGAATTGAATTGAAATGAAATGCAATGCAATGCAATGAAATGCAATGGCAGCCCACCCTTTACATCTATAACAGCTTCAACTCCTCTGGGAAGACTTTCCACAGGTTTAGGAGTGTTTGTGGGAATTTTTGACCATTCTTCCAGAAGTGTATTTATGAGGTCAGACACTGATGTTGGAGAGAAGGCCTGGCTCACAGTCTCCACTCTAATTCATCCCAAATGTGTTCTATCAGGCTGAGGTCAGGACTCTGTGCAGGCCAGTCAAGTTCTTCCTCACCAAATTCACTCATCCATGACTTTATGGAGCTGCTTTGTGCACTGGTGTGCAGTCATGTTGGAACAGGAAGGGACCATCCCCAAACTGTTCCCACAGAGTTGGGAGCATCAAATTGTCTAAAATGTCTAAAGGCAATTGCCCAACTCCTGAAAAACAACCCCCCCACCATAATCCCCCCCCCCCCCCCCCCCCCCCCCCAAACTTTACACTTGGCACAGTGCAGTCAGTCAGAAGTACCATTCCCATGGCAACCACCAAACCCAGACTCATTTATTGGATTGCCACATGGAGACACAAGCTTCATCACTCCAAAGATCACATCTCCACTACTCTAGAGTCCAGTGGCAGCGTGCTTTATACCACTGCAGCCAACGCTTTGCATTGTGCTTGGTGATGTAAGGCTTGGATGCAGCTGCTCAGCCATGGAAACCCATTAATGAAGCTCTCTACACACTGATCTTCAGCTAATCTGAAGGCCACATGAAGTTTGGAGGTCCTGCAGCGACTGACTGCAGAAAATTGGTGACCTCTGCTCAGCATTTGCTGACCCCACTCTGTGATTTTACGTGGCCTACCACTTCATGGCTGAGTTGCTGTTATTGGCAATCACTTCCACTTTGTTATAATAATGCTAACGGATGACTGTGGAATATTTAGTAGTGAGGAAATTTCATGACTGGACTTGTTGCACAGGTATCGTCCTTTCACTGAGCTCCTGAGAGCGAGCCATTCTTTCACAGATGTTTGTAGAAGCAGTGTGCATGCCTAGGTGGCCATGGAAGTGATTGGAACACCTGGATTCAATGATTTGGATGGGTGAGTGAATACTTCTGGCAATATAGTGTACGTAATGATCCCTACAAATACAGCTGCACAATGTGAGAAAACAGGATTTATTAACAATATGAATTAATCATTTAAAAAACAACCATTTCAACAATGGTTAGTGCCACTTCAAGTCATGTGTCATCATGTATACGTTTCTTTTTTCTTTTTTTCCCTTCAAACTCTTCCATTAAGTATTAAGACTTGTATTTTTTTTTTTTTTACCTTTGAATCAAACTCAGATAAAGACCTTTAGTGGAACTGGAACTCTAACCTTGTAGTCTAATTTGCAGAGTCTATTAAATCTGGATCTGAAGTAAATCTGTGTGCGTCTCTCTGCTGCTGACTCAAAAACAGTGAGCTCCTGCTCTCAGCCACAGCTGAGGATGCACAGTCAGCTCTGTGTTGTGTCGCAGTGGATCTTGGGGCAAAGGGATATTGTGCTTTAGTGGACACAAAATGATGGGTAATTTGTTAAAGTTGGAGTCCCAACCTTATCCAGCCACAGGCAACATCCTTAATGTGTACTGCTGAACAGTGTTTTTTGTTGCAGATTCCTCCTGTGATAACACAACAGTCTTGTTTCATGAAATTTCACACGTGATGTAGGTCGCGAACCAGAATGCTGCTTCTTTTGCAGATTTATTGCTGAAACTCACTTTCATAACAAATGAAAGTCCTTATAGGTGACCTGTTATGGATTTCCTTACATTCTTTCATATATACAATATACTGCTGCTGGATGCTGATATCAAATATGGCCAATGAGTTCAATCAATGATGTCAGTGTATGTAAAAGTAATGACTTTGAGCCAAAACACTGGGCTTCAGATTGCTCTGAACAGACTTTTTTTCTGCTACCTGGGCTGTATGATGTCACAGAGTGGATATCCTTATACAGTCATCACAGGCACACAGAAGCTCCATCCAACCTTCTGTGTGTGAGAGGCAACTCATTTGAGGCTAACAAGAGAAAACTGAGTAGTTTCAGATATTTTAATGTGGGTCTATCACCTTTGACCAAATCCTGATTGTTCATATGCATGTCTAAAGAACATGTTCTCTGCATCACTCTTTGGCTTTAAAGTGTCACTGACTTGTAAATCCAAACCCACTGGTGTGATGGCCTTTACGGGCAGTGGCGCACTGGCTCAGACAAGCTCAGACACACACCAGCACTCAGAGTTCTGGATGGATATCCAGGGTTTTGGCATTGAGGCAGACGCTGACATATAGTGAATGGTGAGCTAACTGTGGTGCAGCACTGAGAGGCTGTCTGGATTTCACACTGTCTGGAGTGGAAAGTCTGTTACATGTCTGACTGACAAGGATATATTGCGAAATTTACCAGCCAGATGAAAACCCGGATCAGTCGACGTGAAAGTAAATTTCTATCACAGGTACAAACCCAGAAGCAGCTCATTTTCTTTTTCCCCGTCACCTCTGACTACAACCTGAACACACCTCATTAAAGAGAGGATGTGAGCAGTGCATTTCTTCACAGGGGATGCTCTTGGATCTGCTGCTCCAAGGCTTAATGAACACTTTCAATCTGCTGCATACAGTACCATGCTTTTGCTGGTCTCAGATACAAATAAGTGAAAACGCGGCAAAAAAAAAAAAAATATCTATGTGACTGTAGCTTTAATCTGCAAAGTCATCAGCTTGGCTGCTGAATTTGCAGTGGCAAGTTTTTCAAGGCTTTTGGTGTAGCCAGGATATCCAGTGGGTGGATCTCTGGTATCCAGTTCAAGACTTCTTGTTCCATCTGCTGGTCACTGTTTACAAATGAACTTAAAAAAAATTGTATAGTAAGATGATACGGGTTTCAGGATTGATGATGTATTTCCTCATTTGCTCTTAACATAGACTACTTACATACATGCATATGTACATTAGATACAGTGGATGTTTATCTAGATATTCAGAGTCCTGAGGATTTAGAGTGGCTGGAGTTAGCTCAGTTTGTCACTGCAGATTGATGTCAGTCTATTCAGGCCTTAATTTAAAAGAGGTGCCCTCAGCTTCCAGACAATGGCCAACTTCACCATGAGCTTAGAATAATGGGAAATGAAATAACAGGATGATCAGTGTTGGGCAGACAGGAAATGCACCATTGCATTGGCTGGGTCATAACAGCAGCCAACTGCTTAAGTCTTTTAACATACTCACAGGGAGGCACTGGGAACAGTTTGGGGTTTATCTTTTCCAGACCGGAGGAACTGGGCATCCAACCAACTGACCTTCCCATTATAATTATAATCAGATATTATCACATATCTGATTACTGTAGTTGTATCCTTGTAATGATCAGCTGTTTACTGTCCTAAATATCACTTTTTTTATTAAATGCCAAGGTGCTAATTTGTGCTTGCACTTCTGCACTCTTAGAAGGCGAGTGGTTCTGTCTGCTGATCTGAGTTTAACTTAATGCGTTCGCAGAGACATCAACTTTAGTTTCACAGGGCGTGTGCGTTTGTCGGTGAAAGACTGAGCTGCGTGTGGGAAGGACGCGGTGTAGAAAACATAAAAACAGAGTGTATAAGTTAGTAGAACTATGACCCAAACAAAAAAGAGCAAGACAAGTGTGATGACTTAGTGTAATATGGTTTCTGCAAATCACTGCTGCACAATAGAAGACTTGGACTATAAAGATTGTCCACCTCCAGCGTAAACTGCAGTGTTCAGCTTTACTAAGTTGTGGAAATGTAACTTGAAGAAGCAAAATTTCAAAGGTTTTAATCTGCAAAATGGTGTTTTTCTTATGACTATACAGCCCTTGAATCTTACACACACACTATCTGACCTCTTTTCTGCATTTCTCTCTCCCTGTGAAGCATCAGTGTAAGTGATCTTAAAGTCTCTACTCATGAATTAGCTCAAGTCTTTTATCATGCACTTCAAGAAGCATAACAGCAACGTTTCACTTTATCTTCTTGATATAAATGGGCAACAACAGTCGAGTTTAGACCACTTAATAAGAGCAACGGTGCAAGTCAGTGATAGGCTTCAAACTATAATCTGCCAAATGGCCATCCACAAGCCCCACATGGATGCACGTACCCTCTATTTCACATAATGGGGGCTTTGTTTTCAGTACTGGCATCAAAAGACATGCTGGAGTCTGCCCAGTATGAACTTAATTACCGCTGGACCGAAATTCTAAGTTATTTAATGAATGTGGTGTTACAGAATTTTAAATCTGTTTATTTATTTATTGTAACATTTTGTCTGCTACGTATGCGGCTCTGTCAGTCACTAACTGCAGCTTCTGTTTACATATACAGAAAAAAAGAACATTATTATAATTATATGTAAAGGTTGCTTTAACATGACACTGTGAAAATCACTTGGACAACATTAATGTGAGATAGACTTAATTGTGGCCCCCACACATCGCAGGAGCAAAGCCAGCAGCACCAGGCATGTTTATTAGTTTGTTTATTTATTCTTTGATTCCTCCATATGCCCACTTATTCCATCGTTCTTGATTTCTCTTTCCCATTCTTCACCAATTGCTCTTCTTCCTTCTCACTCATGGAGCTTAAATCAAGCAGCAGGGAGAGAGCAGATAAGGCCTTGTAAGCTTGTATATCACCACAGACAGGCAGGACTGTCTTTATCTTGTGAGGAAACCCAACACCACAAGGCATTGCTCGAGGCTGAAACCAGTAAAGCTTCCCCAGTAGATCCCAGTACACTTCCCAAAGCTTTAGCACAGAGCCAGCTTTATTATCGACTCTTGTTGCCTGGGAAGATGTATGATACTTTAGCACACAAACACACGTACACCCACTTTAGATGCAATAGCAATGCAGTTTTCTCTGCTCCTTCATTATATGTGTGTTTACTCGATCTGAGATAATGGTCCGCGTCTATTGGCTAAACCCTTTGCTGTGTGTAATCCTCAGGGACCTATCAGAGCTCAGCGCTGCCTGGGGAGCGCTGGGCTGAATGTACTCATATGCTGTGGATAGTCCACCGGGAACTTCTTTTTCCTGTACTGGGAACTCAGTGAAAATGAGGTGTGTACACATTGGTGTGTGTGTGTGTGTGTATAAGAGAGAGAGAGAGAGAGCAGGTGTTAAGGCTATAGAGACCAGCAGACATTTTTTGTGTTTTTTCTCTCTGTTTTCTTTCAACTGCTGCTTCACCACAGTGGAGGGTATGTAGGGCAAAAATGTGCCTGATAGCCAGAAGGAAGTGGTTTCTTCTCAGTGTGCTTCTAATACAGGTGGAAATAAGGGTAGGTAAGTATTTAGATCAATGAGTGGGTGAAAAAAGAAGATTGTGTGACTTTAACAAAGAAAGTATGGAGTATCCTGAGTTCATGCACTTGAATGAGGCAAGTAGAGAGTAATATCTGACAGGACTGATGCAGACACTGCTCCAGTCTGTTGTACGAAGCAGAACTGAACATGAAAGCAAAGCTTCTGCAATAGAGGATGGATGATGGATGGATGGATGGATGGATGGATGGAGAGGTAGCCTTGTGCTGTTATAAGCAGTGTTAATTTCATTGACAAAATATTTTTATCATAGTTTTCGCCAACAACCCTTTTTTTCATTAAGAAAACGAGACGATAACTAAATAAAAGCTACCTAAAAGGATTAAAAACGATGATGAAATTATTTGACACTTCATCAACTAATGAAAACGAGACGAAAGTGCTTTGTCGGGGACGACATCCAATCAGAACTGATTTAATTTTGTGACAGGGCGGGACAAGTTAGGAAAACATCCAATCAAACGCACAGTTGCACAAATTTGCTCTAAACCCGGGAAGGACAAACTAGCCTGTGATTTGTCTTTACTTTCGATAGAACTAAGTGATGTAAACAGTGTCAGCAGGGAGAAAGAGAAGAGCCGATGTATGGACACATTTGTCCTTTGACGTCGTGACAGACAAAACGATGTGTAAACCATGTGGGGCGACTATCTTGGGTAAAACACGACAAATCTTAAACGACGTCTGCAAACCAGTCACCCAGATCTCCATGCAAAGGTCAGCATTTTAATGTCATGCAGGGTAAAGTGTTTTTGCCAGTTTAGTGTTTGTGTTTAGAGAAAATCTCCACACCGCAGTGGATTAGGCTTTCCTAATCTTGTACCTGTACCTTTCAGAGCGCGTCCTGCTGTAAAACGCTGTTATTATCTCAGTAAGGTGGTGTTAATGATCAGGTGTGTGGGAAGCAGGTGAAACGCTAATGTTGAAATGTTAATATTATTAATAATATTCCATAACTTTTAAAAATGTTTAATTTTGTGTGTGTATAATGACTAATTCAAGGGAACTGAAGAAAAAATTAACATTTTACACCCTTTATATTTTAGTCGACTAAATCAACTGTAGATTTAGTCGACTATATTCTTACGATAATTTGTCGACTAAAACTAAAACTATTTAGATGACTAAATTATGACTAAAACTAAATCAAAATTTGCTGTCAAAATTAACACTGGCTATGAGTAAGATAAAAATAGCTCCACACGCTTCTTTTATGCTGCATCAAGTCAATTTTGATGAAAAAAACTGTTTGTAAACTTGTTCTTGGCAAATGTAGTGCTCAGCACACAAAACAGAGTTAAACAGAGGAAATGAGACAACCTGCTGCTGGTGCTGTGAAAACACTGCCTGCAGTGTCTACTCAGATTATTGTACGTTTTAAAGATATAATTACTTATGATTTTGAATGTATTGAACTGTTACTAACAGGTTTGGGGGATTATTTAAAGAGTTGCCAGTCACCCTAAAATCATCACATTTTGAATTTGCTACTAGTTGGACTCGGACTCTGTTCGACAGTGAGTTTTATATTCTTAAACAAGAAAAAGGCACCAATATTTTCTCTCAAGACAGAACCAACTGAAAATGATGGAATAACAAATAATAACACTGGAAATCATAGTCATGGTCGCATGAAGGTGGCTATTACCTTGATAAATCAGCCCAGGGTTTCCCCACACTAGTTCTGAGCACATTCACACAGCAAAGGGCGGTTTTGGCAAATGACCAATCACAAACACTGACAGGTCTGCTGGCAGCAGAGTGGCATGTTTTATAAATGAAGAGAAAACTACAGTATTAGAAATCTTCCGGGAACAGTGATGTTAGTTTGCAAAGAACTGATGAGTCAGTAAGACCCCATCACACTGATGCAAAGAATCCTGCGGAGAGCTGCGGACCAGTGACCACAAGAAATCCACAGAAATTCCTGGATGGGAAATGTAAACAATCAATAGTGTGCACAGCGCGACCTGGATGTATGTGGCACTGGGAGAACGTGCAGATTGCAGAAAATGCAATGCGGAGGTGGAAGACGTGTGTGTGCAGATGACAGACAGTTGTGGAGAGTTGACGTGCTGAACACTGTGCGTTGCGGATGGCGGCGGATCCCTGCATTGGTACGATGTACTGATGGCGGACGTGGTGGAGTGAACACGACATCCGCTGCTCGTCCGCACTAACAGTCATCATGGATGGTATTTTTCTGAAGCCTGCATTAACCACCACTTTCAGCCTGACTGCAGAGCACTACGGACTGTTAGCGGAGTGAACACGACAAACACACTCCTATTTTGAAAGATGAAAGGTGTGGTGTTTAGCAGAAGTTACCCTGGTGATGCATACTGCCGAGAAATGAACCAACTTCCATGAAAAGTCCAGGGACGGTCACTCACAGCACTTTAAGAGATTGTCAGCCTGTGATGTTTTAAGGGCGCTCCGTCTGCATCAATGCCTTTCTCTGTGTACACAGCCTTACTTCTTCTTTCAGCTGCTCCCTTTAGGGGTCACCACATCTCACTCTATCCCTAGCATCCTTCTCTGTCACCTCCACCCTCTGCATTTTCTCATACATCTTAACAGCCTTACAGTACACTGTTGGTTAATACATTGGATTATCTTCTTATCTTGAAAGCTGGTGGTTATGAATATTTACATAAAAATGGTCTTACTGGCTTGTAAACCTGTGAAGCCATCAAGCTATCTTAGTCTCACACAAACTCCCATTCAGATTTTTAAAATAAAGGCTGGCAGCACAGCATTGGCATCATGTCACAGAATATGATGACATCTTACCATCTGATATGTTATTTACACATCAGTGTGGTTACAGCAGAAAAGATTCACAGTCTGAATATGGAAATGCGACATGATAAGAGGAGGAGCAGGAGGAGGAAGAGCGGGGCTAACAGCGATCCTGTGTGGGACGTGATGTGTTGGAAATGCTGATTACAGTATCCTGCCACTTCCATCTCTCCAAATTTATCACTACTCAATGACAACCTCCTCACCAGCCACCCCCCCACGTCATCTATCTTTCTCCCATCTGTTTCCCCCACTCTCCATCTTATTTACTTTAGGTGAAGATCCAACATGAAGCGGTGGTGTTGTTGATGTGATCTCTGATTGCAGCATCCCACCACTTCTGTCAGTCACAATTCATCACTTTATCCATTTCTCTCTTGCTCCATCCACCTCTTTCTCTCCCTCTCTTTTCCCTTCTTTGTATTTATTTGTTTATTTACCAAAAGAAAGATTTGATATGAAGCAAAGATGGAGGTGACGGTGCTTTGATGCGATTGCAACATCCCACCATTCCTGTCAGTCATAATTTATCATTTCAGGTTTTTCACCCTCTTTCTTTCTCTCCTTTCCTGCCTTTCTGTCTTCTCCACATCGATTTCGTGTGAGGAGGATGTGATGAGATGAGAATTAGCTCTGCTGACGTGATCTTGTGATGTTGATTGCAGCATCCCACCACTTCTGTCCACCAGAATTTAGTATTAGTTGTTACGCCAGCCCACTCCTCTTCCTTTCTTCCTGTGTCTGAAGAACATTTTCTCCTCAGATTTGTTCAAAATGATAATTATGACAAAATAGTTTTTCCAGGGCCTGTTAGAGAACAGTGTATCAGCACTTTCATTTGAAAGCAGCCTGTACATGTTTCCTTTCTGTCTGCGTGTAAGTCACATGATTATTAAATGTGTTATGGTTTGAACGCTGTTTAAAGAGATATCTTGGGGTTTTGTAAATGCAGCTTTGTAATATATGTTTTACTTTGTAAAAGACTCGGTTTCAACCCGAGCCATGATCTTTTCCTAACCCTAGCTGAGTAGGTTAGTTTGAACCAAGAAGGTTTTTTTTTTTTTTTGCCAAACACAAAGCAAATGAAAACAAAGCAAATGCTAAAACTTGACAGAAATCAAGTTCAAGAGATCTTTCTCAAACCCCTCCTGCCTCTAAATGTGTGTTTTTCTTGCTGTTGTAACCTGGAACCACACCGCTGTTCCATTCACATCGTCACCAGTGGGTAATATCTGTTGGACTGCTGCCAAAACTCAGTGAAGACAGCTGATAACGTTTGATAAGAATGAACAGGACTGTTTTTGGTTTGTTTTTTGTCCCTGGTTGGTTGTCTTGCTCCTGACCAGCGGTGCAGCCAGACTGTGTTGTATGTGCACATCCTGCAGACGCTCAGGTACATCATTTATTTGGTTTTGTGTTCATCCACAACACGTAAACAAACAGACAAATGCTCACTTGGAAACTTGAAAACCAGTGGGTGATGTCACCATTATAGTTCTCCTTGAAATACAACACTTTTAATAAATGTTTAATCATAATGCTTATGCAGTGCACTTAATGCGTGATATCCACAAAACATGCTGCACACGTTAAAGAACCAAGACACAAAGTTCAGTGTGTGCTGCACACATTGTAGCGTTACATGTGATCATATGACTCAGACCTAGTTCTGTATTATTTATATATTTTTTTAATTTTGCGTGTTGCTGTAATTAGAGATTTGAGCAGCCTTTTGTATTTTTTGGAGTGTTGCTGTAAATCTCTAAACTCTCAGCTCTCTGCAGAAAACACTCTGATGAACGTCTTGATGCACCTCAATCATCCAAGTAAAGAAATCCCAGAAAGTTCATCTGGACGTAGTGTTTCCTGTGGGAGAATTGGTTTGTCACTCCTCCAAATGATTGCTCAGTCTGAGAAGAGAGACGGAGGAAGTCACTTGGATGAATGATGTAATGTTTCTCCCACAGGAAACACTACGTCCAGATGAACAGGATGAACTTTCCGGTACTTTAAGGAATGGCATACATATCTCCTCTGTTTTGGGAGTTGCTCAGTTACAATGATGCTCGATTTCACACTGATCCTGTTATTAAAACTCATCCTGTCAACAAGCCGAGAGCAGTTAAAGTAAACATTTAAAGGTGACTAATGATTGTTTGCTCACTTTGGGACACAGCTTTGTTTTACTTTTTATTTAATGTTGTTGCTGAAACAGTCAAGCACTGCTTGAGAAGTGTCTATAAATTTGTTTTTGTTGGCAAAATTACAATGAATGTCACCCTGTGCTGTATTAATGAACAAAAGTCTGTGTGTGAACATAATGACTGTGGGTCAGAATGATTATCTCTTTGTATTGTACTGTTTTTGGGGGGGTTATGTCTCTGGCTAACTAATCAGCACCCTTCATTAGAAAAAGATCCATAATTCCCTCATGCTTTATTAGAGCTCTTGTTCTGTTTCTCACAGTTGAAAGAGAATGTTTCTCACTCCTCTCAATGTTAATGACAGGAAACTTTCCTGTGTTGAATTTTGTTGCTTTTCTGTTGCGTCACCGGTAATCATCAAATACTGATGAAGGAAAAATGAGGAATAATTGTAAATAATAGAAATGAATGGCTCTTTTCCCCTTTGTGTTTTCTGTGTTTCAGTGTGCGATCATATAAGCAATCATTACCTGCTAATGGAGCAAAGAGGTTATGTCATTGATGTAACTGTTATTCTGATGAAAACATAAAATATTGTAGCAGTTTGAAGCACCCATATAGTCAGGCAATCAGAGGAACTCAGTGAAAACATCTCAGAGAGGGAGCTGTTCACAAAGCAAATTTCAGCCAATCAGAAAATAAAGTAAGCTGTTGTACACATAGGAGTACAACTGCTTGTCACTGAGGTGGCACCCTCTGACGTAGTGCTTTTGTACCTTTGAAATGCATGTTTTCAGGCATTTACATTCTATGCAGATGATACCCAGCTTTATCTAGCCATAAATCAATACAGTTTATAACTAAGCCAGATAACACACACCAACTACTTGAACTGCAGGTCTTCAAGACAAAAAGGCCTGGATGACCTCTAATTTCCTTCTTCTAAATTCAGACAAAACTGAAGTTTTTGTACTCTGCTCCACAAATCTTAGAAACATGGTGTATAACCAGATACTTACTCTGGATGGCATTACCTTGGCCTTCAGTAACACTGTGAGAAATCTTGGAGTCATTTTTGACCAGGATATCCTTCAATGCACATATTAAAAACATATTTAAGATTGCTTTCTTACAATACTGCAATATCTCTAAAATTAGAAGCATCCTGTCTCAAAGTGATGCTGAAAAGCTAGTCATTACCTTACATTATAACACCCCTTGAGATGACTGTGATTTGGTGCTGTATAAATAAAGTTGAACTGAATTGAATAATGGAGTTAGGTGCATTTACAATTTACAAAACAATTATTTACAATTTACAGAATTCTACAGAACTTAAAAACACCCCATGTGCACAACATTACTTTTGTAAAATTTTGTAAAAAAGGGGGGGAACTCCCAAGAAGCTGCTTTAGCTTTAGCTTGTATAGCCTCTTTGATTGACTAGTGTCCTGAATCAGGTGGCTGCTTCTACCTCTCTGCTCTCTTCACCCTCATTGCCAACCAGAGTCACTGCACTGGACCTCTCCACCATGTGTCTGTGCATTGCAGTTACAATACAGTTTATGAATATATCAATAAAGTTTATAACCAAGCTGGCTACCATTAGCTGACAATTGAGTATCACCCTCTTGTCTAAATATGACCACTTCTTGCATTTCCATAGCACTTTTCTAGCATTACTGACCACTTGCAAACCATTTAAAATTACCAGTTAATCTAATACTTATGTGTTTGGACAGCTGGAGGAAACAGGAGCACCAAGACAAAGCATGGGCACAGGAAGAACAAAAAAGACATTTAATACAGATACAGAATGAAACTTGGAATATATTAAATGATTTTCATATAAGTTACATAAACAGAGAAACTCATAAAAATAAAATTGCTATTTTTTCTCATTTATTTTGAAGACAGACTGTCTCCTGGTATTGCATCTAATAATATCAACAGAAATGGTGTAATCATGTACCTTTTACTGCACTGGAACATATTTGTACCTTTTTGTCTCTTAAAAAGGTACACGCCTTGAGGTTCAATAATTAGCGTTTGGGACAACATTTGTGTAGGGTCAGAAATGGACTTTTACTGTCTCTGAGTAAACCAAAGTGTGTGTGTGTGTGTGTGTGTGTGTGTGTGTGTGTGTGTGTGTGTGTGTGTGTGTGTATAACATGCATATATTATGCATGCTGTGTGCTTTGTTGTTTTCAAAGCCTTTCTTGCATGTAACTACTGTGAATCAAACACAGATTCTCAAAGATGCCAATAAATGTTCACACATGAGTAAAAATAACATACATGCATGTGCACTTAAACAAGTATATCTGCAAACATGCACACACACACGCACACGCACACACACACACACACACACACACACACACACACACACACACACACACACACACACACACACACACACACACACAGCTGGTGCCATCTGTTGAATCACAGTAGATTAGCCTGTTGGTGGGAGCAGCCTCATCTCCCTCTCTCTCACACACACAAGCTGTGATGTGCCAGTGTCTTGGGGCCGAGTATGACAAGGTGTCAAAGTGTTTTGCTCTGCCTGCCAAGTATCTCTCTCTCTCTCTTCAGCTGTTTTCCCGCCCATTTGTCTTCCCACCTACCTCTCCTCTCATGTTTCCTGTTCAACATTCTCTGATGATTTATAATCCTCCTGTCACGGTCCTGGGCCGGTTTAGCCAGTGTTTTGAGTTTTTTGGACTTTGAGGTTTTGTTAATTCATCAGTTTAATTCCTGGTTTGTTTACAGGTTCACTTCTTGTATTAAGTATATTTTGTTCTATTCCTAGTTCCCGGTTGCTTTCATTTTACCCCTCCCTCTATGTTGCTTACTGCTGTGTCAGGTCTCCTGTGTTAAGTTTCTTTGTGAGTCTGTTTCCTCCCCTGTTCAGTTATCTCTCTCTTCCTGTTTTATTCTTGGAGTTTGTGTCTCTTGTGTGTTGTTTTGAGTTTTGCTTCCTGTGTCTTGTCTCATCTGCTGTGATTAGTTCACCTGTGTCTCATCCTCCCCAGCTGTCTCCACTTCCTTTCCTGTGTATTTATTGTCTCAGTCTCCCCTTGTCCTCCATCGGAGCATCTGCCTTAGTTCTTGTTTATGTCCCTGTGCCTATTCACCTTCCTAGTGTTCCTTAGTTCCAGTACTTCTTAGGTCCGGTGTGTTCTTCTAGTTTTTAGGTTTCAGTAATTTATAGTTTAGTTTCCTTTGTACATTATGTTTCATGTTGCTTTCTACCAGCCATCAGCATGTCAATAAATGGCTCACCTTTTGTTCATCTCAGTCTGCCTCCACAAGCCTGCATTTGGGTCCTGAACACCACATCCAGTCTGCACATTCTGCAGATCATGACACCTCCTTGGTGGTGGTGGTGGTGTTCTTCACAGAGTTGCAGCTATATTTTCTTGTAAAATAAATAGTAAATAAAATTATTATTATTTAGTATCTTACAGCACACTTGAAATTAATGGCAGTATGGGTACAGTAATGGAAGCACACTGATCCAGACAGTTCCACTAAATGTGGATGTGAAACACTACATGTATAAAGGCTAATTTACACCTTTGAGCCCTGCTCTAAAAAATGTTTGCAATTGAAGTTTTTATAGCATGTGTAGTGCCATCTTGTGCCAGTACAGAACATGATGTCACTGGGTTGGTTGATTGGTTGCTGCTAATCGGCTTACATTAGTTTATGTTTGCTAACTAGTGACAGAACTGATAACTCAGTGGAAAACAAGGAAACTAAAGCTTAAAAGCAGCCTAACGGACTCTCTTTTGTGCCACCCCTGGTTTACGTTAAAAACAAGGAAATACGGTCCGCTTTCACTCTGCCACTGAAGTAGTAGTTGTTGGCTAGCTGCACTGAAACGGTTTATAGAGCATTTTATAAATAAGGACTGTGTGGAGGAGAGCCTGATGGAATCAGGTAGGGCTGCAGTGATTCATCAAGTAACTCGAATGATTTGATTATAAAAGATTCTTTACACAAATTTGTTGCTTTGATGCTTCGTTTAAATTCTGCAGCTCTGAGGTGTCACCCTGTAAGCGGCGCGTTTCACCCACATTAGCAACATCAAAGTTCTCCGTTGCTGTGATGGATTTCCATCATTTGGGAAAAAAATGAGCCTTTGACACCAAGTGGCTCATCGCTGACACGTTTTTCCACACCTCCACTGCTCTCTACACTCGTGTGCATGCGTGCGCTTGTGTGTGTTGTGTTCACTGGGCTGAGAATTACAGCTGTAGCTACCGGAATGGATTGCTATCACCACAGTTTGCTAGTGGGCGCCACCATTAGCACTGGTGATTGTTCAGTAACAATGGGAACTCCCCCCCCCCTTTCCGGTCACCCATTTGGTACTGAGTGGCTCTGTCAAAGTATTTTTTATGCTTTAATCCCTGGTGACTAAAAGGGCACATGTGAATACAAAACATTACAACATTAAGCTCATGCAGCCCCCAGTTTTTCAACAAAAACTCTGATAACACAACAGCAGCAGCAGGTTTACGCTCAAAGAGGCGGAGCCGTTATCAAGACGGTGAGCTCAGGTGGAGTGAAAGGAAACGTTTCTCTAGCGTCCAAAGTAGCAGCGCTTGTTCCTGTAACCACCATTAAACCTTTACTAGGAAACAGCTGGAGGTCCTTCATCAACCATCTGATCAGCAACATGAAGAAAAGAGAACTTTGTAGCTGCTCCATCCACCCTGTTTGTTTCACACAGAAAAACTGCAGTAAATCTACGGAAGTTAAAATATGGAGATGAACTGTTAAAAAGAATTAGTATTTCTTATCCGATTACTTAATTAATCGATGGAATAATTGATAGAATACTTGATTACTAAAATAATTGATAGTTGCAGCCCTAGAGTCAGGTGACCCGGTGACTCACGGGACAGAGGAGCTGGAGTCAGACAGTCTGATTATGGAGTGACTCACCATTAGTGATGACTATCTCTGGTTGCTGGTGACTGATCACTGTAAACCATTATCACATGACTGGACTGAAAACATGTCCATCTGTCCTAGGGTAGTGAGTGGGGCATTTGCATCTACTTATCAAGGTCAAGCATTCAATGTCCACTGACAAATTTCCAAAAATGTTAAAGCAAATTAAACTGCAGGTGAGTTATTTTTAACTTGAGGAAGATGTCAGCTTATTATAGTATAGCAAAGCAGGAGCACCACATAATGTTACAAGCTACATGAGCCTTAGCTTAGCTGTGCCCCATACACTGCACACTTACAGGTTTCATTTAAAAAACAATCTGAACTAGAACGGTGACCTGGAGCCATTATTTGCTGCAGAAATCTCTGTCATGGTGGCTCTTATATTGTTCTTGGCCGCATAAACACTTGAAACCACATCACGTATTCACAAGATTCAGCGTCTAAGCACAACATAAAATAAACAATGGCCACACTAATGCTACACTATGCAATCTATTAACACTGCCATTGCACTTTCGCAGAGAGTCAAAGGCAGCTGACATGGAGTCAGAGCAGATTGTCGTGTCCATTGGGAGTTGCATGTTGAGTAGATGTTTACAGTATATTGCATTCAGTCACCCGTGTTATATATGTGGCAACATGACAACACACACAGATGTCTTTTGGGATCTCTGTTAAACTGAAATGTGGTTTCATTAACTGAACTGAATATCTCGCCCAGCGGCCCAGTATACTTTAAGTTAAACTGGTATTAAACACACTCTACAATAGACTGGTGAAACAAACCCTATATTATGAAGCGAGTTAAACATACGCAGGGTATCTTTCCATTATCTGGATTCGCTTTCCTAACGATCATACTTCAGAGATGTCCAATGATTCCAAATAAAAATCTATGAAGACCATAAAACATATACCAGTAAAATGGAACACTGTTGTAAAAAGGACAAGTGATGAATGTTGCAGCAAATCGTTAATCTGGTAATTTAGTGCTCAGAGTGATTCAATAAATATTTTCATTATTTCATCATTATATGTCTGAGTGCACTTTCAGTGCTGCTGTTTATATCTAAGGTGACGGCTGCTCTGAAACTTTTAACTGGATCCATTTAGACATTAAAGGTTATGTCCCACAGCCTGATAAAGGAGACGTGGAAATCGCTTTGTTGCAGGTCAAAATCAAGTTCATTTGATTGATTGAACAGGTATTCTTGGTGTGTGTTCTGCGTTCTAGTAGCTGCAGTTCCAGCAGTGTCAGAGAGACTCGGCAGCAGATTAGAATCAAGTATAATAACATTTTATAGATTTTATAAATCACCAAATTAATACACAGACATTCACGTGACAATGTGACACAAAATTTGCACTTCATTCATTGGTTTTAGGTATAAAAAATATATTATGCTTAAAACAGGGTGTAAATAAAATAAGCAGTCAAAACATGACAAAACTCTGAATATAACCTAAACCCTGGAGAACTGATTGGTCAGTAGGCAGTGATTTTATATCTGTTAATCTGTAATCTGAAAACTAGAGAGCAGGTTAGGTTTGCAGTTTAAGTTACAATGACGATTCATCCTGATGATACATGAACCACACTTTGTACAATGTGACCTTTTGAAGTGTGACCTTTTGTGGTTGGTATGTGGGTGTGTGTGTGAGTGAGTGAGTGTATATATATATATATATATATATATATATATATACACATACACAAAATCCTGCTTCGTAGTGTAGGCCTCTTTCCTGTTGATGCACTGGTACCAGTTGGGAAAGGTTAGAGCCCGCCCACAGCCCTGAAATGGCTAAACAGTTGATAAAATGGATGGATGGATGGATGTTATAATACTCAAAAGTAGCTTTTTCATGCTTTGTCAAAATTTACAAACCCTCGGATCCTTAGTATTTTACACCTAATTATTTATCCATCCATGAGACATGTCTACTTAACACATGTGTGCTTGTGACCTGAAACTGTCTAAATGCAGTAAATTCATCTAAAGTGATGCTACAGTTTTTCCTTCCCCTCTTTTTTTTAATCCACGGCAAAGACAGAAAGCAGTACTAAATCCACTACAGGTTTAAACGCACACACACACACGTCCGCGCGCAGACATTTCCACCCAGGGACTCATTCTCACAAAAACACCCAGAGACATACACTCAAGAAAAAACACACACACACACACACACCCTTGCCGTCCATCTTCTCCTGAATCGTAGCCCAGTTTTCCAGCCAGTCAGTGTGTGTGCGTGTGTATGTTTGCTTGTTTTGGTGAGCACAGCTTGAGTGTATTCATGTGCACGTGTCAGAGACAGAACATGTCTGTGTGTGTGAGTGTGGGTGTAAGAGTGTGTATGAGAGGGTGCCATCTGTTAAAATATTGAGTGGAACAGACCAGTATTATTCCCACAATCCCTCCCCTGCTGTCCCTTCTCTTTGCCATTTTTTACTCTCTCTCTTTCATTACCGTCCTTGCATCTATCCATTTAGTTATCTTCCGTCTTTGCCCTCTCGGTCTCCCTTCATCAGCACCTCCTCTTTTCAGCTCCAGGCTGTTTTTCCTGTAGCACCACCACCGGACTCAAACTCAGCAAAAACTACAGCATCATCAGCATATCATAGCACACAAGACACACATTTACATTTCTGTACTACATGTTATGCAACAGCCCAACGTTACTGGAATTGTTCGGATTAGCTAAGTTCAGTGAAAGTGTATTCGTTCCTGTTTTTCATGCAGCATTGTTTGATTTTTGTTAAATCATTTTTGGCTCACTGCAGTGGAGTTTGTTATTTTTAAACTCCTATTTTCATGTGCACACACTTGATCTTCTTTCTGAAATGCTGCATTATTTTGTCATTTGTGTGCATAGAACCAAGTCCCACAGCACCATTTAACTGAGCATGAAATGCAAATAAGGTGATGTATGCTGAAATGCAATGATGTGTAAGATGTTTGTTTGAACACAAACAGTAACTCAAGCAGCAAAGCAACACATAAGGGAAAGCAACCTTACATCTTGGCAAATCTATATATATATATATATATATATATATATATATATATATATATATATATATATATATATATATATATATATATATATATATATATATTCATTCATATCCTGTTACTAGTTTTACTTCCCCTCTGTGCTGCTTTCCTGATTGGTTTTAACTGTTGATAATTGATTTCACCTGTTTCTCTCCTGTTTGTCAGTCTCCAGATAGATATAAACAACTTTTCAAAGTAAAACAGGAAGCAATCATGAGACAATCATTAAGGACAGAGACAAGATCCACATGAGAGGAACAGACAGGAATAAAAAAAAAAACAAGGCATGAAGCAAAACACATGATTGCAAAACTGAAACTCATCATTGGAATAAGTTCAAAGTAAAAACAGAAAAGACTCAATAATAATATCAAAAGAATGAAACTCATCTGCTAGAATAATAAAGAAATCAAAAAAGAAATGCAAAAGTTAATAAAACAAAATGAAGAACTTCAAACAGTAAAGCAGCAAAAAACTAAACAGAAACCAACATTCGAAAATATTAAATAAGAATCCAAAATATGACCAATCTCAGGGACCACGTGCACTGTTGTTATAACTAAAGCCTCAAGAAAACTCCTGACTGGTGACATTTGGATTCACAGTTGTAGTGTTCCTTTAGTCTCGGGGCATTGTCAGCATCTGTGTGTTTTCAGTCATAGCTGTTACAAATCTCAAACCTGGATAGTTGTGCTGACAGCTCATAGCAGCAGGGTGATGCAGCGAAAAGCCTCCTTAAGCAGGATGATTTGGTGGAACCCACCCAGCTGCATTATCCTTGACTTCAGATTCCAACCTGCTGTTGTATTCTCTGGGTGATCCTGACCTCTGACCTCATTGTGCAATGGAAAGTCAAGTCAGGAATACCTTGTGAGGATCCTTGAAGCATCACGTTATCATTTTAAGTTTGAGCACTAAGGATTTCTAGAAGATTTTCACAGATTAAATACCAGAAAAGATCTTTTTAGTCAGAGCACTTGTCTTCTTTAGTTCAGTTTGTTTTATATGTAATGGCACGTTACAATAACAGTCATCTCGGGATTCTCTTTTTAAACTTTATTTATTATGGTTTTAAATTAAGTCAACACTTTTGCTAGCTTACTGATTGCACCTAAAAAACTAAACTTAAATATACAAAACCCCTCAGTGCTTTGGTCTCGTGCTTTATTATTCTCAAGGAGCAGACAGGTTGTTTACAAGTGTATTAAAAAGGCTGAAAAAAGTTCTAACTTTAACATGGCATGTAAAGCAAGAGTAACAGAAACACAAAATCTTAAGTAGATTGTGTTATTTATTAAATTTTTTTCCCTGTTTTCTGCAAAGAAGATGTTGTGGACACTGGACAGCTTTCCAATTTCAGTTATTTAAATATGAAGATTTAACTCACTCCAATCAATATTACTGCTGACTTACTTCTTAATTAGTTCCACTCATCAATACCAATCAAGAGCACAAATAAAGTTTAAATACAGACATCTGACAAAGCAGAGAGACATCAACCATCTGCTCAAATGGAAGACTTAAATGCTCTGAGCCATTTCTATGAGCAGTGGGTGTTTTTTTTTTTTTTTTTTTTTTTTCCAGATTTTTTGAAGTTGTGATGAGATTGTGGTGAAAGAAAAAAGTGGTGGATTTTGAAGTTCAAACATTTCTGTGCAGACTGAAACATACTCATTAAAAATTTTTTGCAGATTTCAACATGGTCATCACCACAGAAATAAAAATATCAAATAAAAACAAAGGGAGCCTGTCCTTGCATCGCTCTGCCTTTATCTTCCTCCTTCCTCCCTCATTACGGCCTCCATCATTCTCTCCCGTAACACATGTACTTGTCGCCATGCTGTTTTCTATTTCTGAAATGAATGCCCTGAGATTTTCATTCTCTCCTTCTTGTTGCTATCTAATACATGAAAGCAATGGAAAATAGATGTTTTTCTTCACACTGTTTTTTTGCTGTTCTTATATTTTTTGCTAGCAACCCTTTTCATTTCTTCATTTTTTGTCACTTTCTTGAATTCCCTTGGGGGCGCGTTGATCTGAATTTATGGCTCTGTTTGTGATTTTTTTTTCACCTCATTTTCTTTTCCTTTGACCAGGTCTTTATCTGAATATTTTATGGATTTCAAATGTTTGGTGTTTTGGTCGTCTCTGTTGATCTGACTGAAGAATTTTAAGTTTTTTGAGTCACTTTTTTCTGTGTGCAATTCAGTTTTATAAGATGTTTTATAAAAAAGAATATATGTGGCTCTGTAATACTTCATCGACCATTGTTATCACCTGCAGCGGGTGAGCAGATTTATTTTCCTGGTGAATGCCAATGTGAGTTCTGTATTATTGACACAGCTACATCTAATCTAACAGCACCAGACCCCCTCTCCCCACCTGAGGGATAGTGGGTATTTGATTTGGGCTCTGTCTCCATCTGGCCTCCAGCAGAAAAAGAGAATTGCAAAGAAGTAATGCCATGCTGCTTCCAATACCCTCAACATGCTGAGAAGTTCAGGCTTCACTCTGGCTTTTGAGAGATTTAGGTGGTGAGGGGACAAGCGAGGTTGGTCCATCATGTTGAGAACAGATTCAAGCCTCACCAGGACAAAAAAATAAATAAAGAAAAAATACTCCATGTATACCATCCATACTGGAAGAACACAGAAATTGTGAGGCAAAGATTATCATACCAATGCTTGAATAAAGTAAATGTTAGAAAGAGTGCTAATCAGTTGTAGTGCAGGCACTCCAACAGAAATGTGTCTTACACATCACTTACACTGATTTTACTCGACTCCTTGGAACTGCAGATTCCATAATTTGGTCAATTTGAAGAGGTGAAATTGAGAAGGAGAATATGAGCTTCTGTTAGGTAGCTACAACTTCAATCTTGTTTTTAGACATTTGTTTATATTTAGGAGAACTGACGTATATAGAATCTGTCAAAAAAGCTGCAGTGTTCCTATTGAGCTACATACAATTGTCACAGGGCTGCTGTTACAAAGACAGGCCAAAAATGTAAAAAAAAAATATTCTCAAGCATGTTGTGGAATTAATATCCAAAGCTTTGTTTTTATTTTAATACACATTGTATAATGTATTTCATGATGGTTATCCACAGACGAGTCTGTCGATGTGTGCCTGAATGAGTGGCAGCTGCTGTTTCAATGGTTGTTGCCTATTTTAGCAAGTGGGCCAAATAAGTAAACTTCACATTTTTATTGGACTGTTTGGTGATATTTTTTCATTTCTTTGTGCTAAGATAAATCGAAACTTTAGAATTTCAGTTCAGTTATTTTCTGAATTAATTAAGGCTTCTGCTTGACCTACCTAGAAAAACAGAGGACCTTGTGGGGTTACATGGAGGTGGTATAGTGGGCCATCTGCTATTTGGAGGTTTGCTCAATGGAGCAAGATACTGAACTCCAGATTATTCTGAATGCATCTCTCAGTGTGTGTGTGTGTTAGTGTGTGAGGTAGTGCATTGTATGAATGCGTGGGCTGGAATGGTTAATAAGACTAGACACTAAAGAAGTGCTAGTCCGTGTGAAGGGGGAAAAATCAGAAAGACATTGGTTTCATCACTGTGGCCACTTTTTTCTTAATACTATATGGGCAAAAAGATCCTTCAGACACGTGGCCTTTTCCTAGCTCCAACTGCCCTTACTCCTCTGAGTGTCAACCCTGCTCCCTCTGATGAAATGCCTGCCTGAGTAGCCTTGCAGATCAATTAATATTTGTGAGCCACACTCGTTAACAGAAGTTCTCCTCTATGATCATTGCTTTTGGTAATTGGGCAGGTTATGGAAAAAGAAAAGGCCTCCAAGATCTGTTAATTTTAAGGACTAGAGTAACCTGTAAGAACCACTGAAGGAATGTAATACTCCTATACTGTTTCACAAAGAATCAAATAGGGAATGTCCACAGTTTAAACTTTTATAAGCAGGATAGTTTATTTAAGCAGTTTAGCAGGGGAAAAGCAAAAGCTCAATCAGATAATAAAAATCACATAATAACATCACCTAATTTTTCCTTAACCTAACTAATCTACTCTATGCTAAATGCTGATTTCTGATGCTGACCTTGAGATGGATTGAGAGAGATGAGAGGTGTCGCCAGGCCCATGATGTAGTTCCTTTCTGGCCGCAGCTGAAAGAATTCAAGCAGGGAAGTGGTGATCCAGTACAAGATCAACTCCATTCAGGTTAAATCCAACACAGTAAAAATGAGTAGAGAAGAAGCCAAAAAGTATAATTCCAGAGCATCCAGTGTGTTTTGGCAATGGTTAATCCTTCTTGCTGCAATTTATAACTGTGAACTCCAAAGTCCTTTTTCAGATGTTGTTTTCTACTCTGTCCACGGGAAGCAAGAGGAAGAACAGCGAACCTTCCTAAACAGCTCCCTTTTATACTTTTGTCCGTCTGTATCACCTTTCCCTCCCCTCCCGTTTTGTATTTTTAAGTCACATATCTGTCAGCACACGCTCTCACACACATGCACATGTTCACACACAAAAAAGCTGAGTCCCTTACTCCACTCTTAGATAGAGATAAGCCAAGGGATATAACATCCTTTGACAAGTATCTAGTTACATACCATGTTTCTAAGATTTGTAGGGCTGAGTTCAATAACCTCAGTTTTACCTGAATTTCGAAGCAGGAAATTAAAGGTCTCCCAGGCCTTTTTATCATTAAGACATTCCTGCAGTTTAACTAATAGGTGTGTGTCATCTGCATAGCAGTGAAAATGTATGCAATGCCTTCTAATATTACTGGAATAATGTATAATGTAAATAGACTGGGTCCTAGTACAGAAACCTGTGGAACTCCATAATTAGCCTTAGTGGGTGAAGAAGACTCCCCACTTACATGAACAAATTGGAGTCTGTTAGATTGATATGATTCAAATCACTGCAGCACAGTACTTTTAATACCTACAACATGCTCTAATTCCTGTAATAACATGTTATGGTCAACAGTGTCAAACGCTTCACTGAGGTCTAGCAAGACAAGCACAGAGTCCACTGTCAGAGGCTGTAAGAAGATCTTGTAGGAATGGGGTCTCATAGACACATTGATGGTTTGGAGGACGTAACTATTGAAGTTAACTCAGAAAGATCAGCCGGAGAGAAATAAATATCAGTAGTATTAAAAGTAGCTGTACATGATGATACATCTGTGAGATGGTTTTGAATATTTTTTTTTCTTTAATGGCTAAAATCACTAGTTAAGGTTAAAGTAATATTCAGCTGAACAGAGCTCTGACTGTCAGCCTGGCTACAGTGCTGAAAAGAAACTTGGGGCTCTTATTTTCTTCAATCAGTGATGAACAGCAACATGTCCTAGCTTTGTGGAGAGCTTTTGTTAAAATAGAGCAACAAACTCTTTTTCCAGGGTAAATAAAGATCTTCTAAATTAGCTAGACACCGTTTCCTGTCCAGCTTCCGGCTTATCTGCTTTAAGCTGTGCATCTGTGAGTTACACCATGGAGTCAGGCACTTCTGATTTGAGGGTTTCTTTTTCAGAGGAGCCACAGTATCCAGAGTCGTACACAGTGAGAATGTAAAACTACTGATGCGATAATCAACCTCAGTGGAAGAAGAGTCTAGGTAGCTGCTTTGCACTGTGTTGGCACATGGCACTGAAGATAACAGTGGAGGAATTATATCCTCAAACATAGTTACAGTACATTCAGAAACACTTCAAATGTTATTAAATGTATTTCCTGCTTCTGTGTAATCCATTACTGTAAATTTAAATGCTATAAAGATAGAAGACAGAAGGGGGCTTTCAGGGAATACTGTTAAATGTTCAGTTTCTATGCCGTATGTCAGAACAAGATCCAGAGTATGATTAAAGTGGTGGGTGGGCTCATTTACACTTTGAGAGATGCCAATTGTGTCTAATAATAGATTAAATGCAGTGTTGAGACTGTTATTTTCAGCATCTACATGGATGTTAAAATCACCCACTATAATTATTTTATCTGCACTGAGCACTAAATCACATAAAATACCATGATCCTGGGTCCTATTTACAGTATGTTTAGTTGTTGCTTATTGTGGTTTTGCAAATTTGAGTTTTGGTTTCCTTTAAGAGATTCCTTATTGTTACGTTTTCTGGCTTTGCTTTGTTATTACCTCAGTCTTGTGTATGGTTTTGTTATGTTCCATCATGTCTTGTGTTTTCCTGGTTTGTTCTCACTTCCTGTCTTATTTTCCATGCCTGCTTCTCCCTGTGTGTCATGTTCAGTTTTGCTTCCCCCCCACCTCATTAGTGTGATTCTGACCACCTTTTCTCTCCAGCTGTCTCACGTTGGCTTATTTACCCATGTGTATTTATTGTCTGCATTTTGCCTTTGTCCTTCATCACATCCTCCATCTGTGTGCGCTTCAAGTGTCAACTTTCTTAGTTTCAAGTTTTTAGTTTGAATTGCATTCAGCAAATAAAGCTGTATAATCGAAGTTCCACGTCTCCTGAGTCCTGCGTTGGGGTCCAATCCTGCCTGCCATACAGCAGTTACGTGACATGAAAGGTCTGAGAAATCATATAGAAACTCTGAGTAAGGGCCAGGCGGACGATAGCTAACAACAAATAAAAAATGTTTTTTGAGTTTTCCAGTTATGGTGGACAAGGCTAAGAGTCAAGCTTTCAAATTAATTAAAAAAAAAATGTGTCAATAAAGCACGAAAGCTTAAATAGTTGTGTAATTGTTTTTGTAAACTCTTCTTTCTTTCTTATGAATATGATTAATGGTCTCACATTAGCTCATTAACCTCAGTCTCAGTGAAGTATTGATCTTTAAGTTTAAGCAGATGAGAAATCAGAATCAGAAATATGTGATTTACTAGAAAAAAACATGATAAGAAGTTGTAAAAGTTGGTTGGAGAGCACCCATGAAAGAGGAGAAACAATGGCGGATGATGTGTGGACAAAATAAAGGAGATTTGTTTGACAGCTGAAACATGGAAGACAGGAAGAAGGATGACAGAAAAATGTGAGAGAAGGGACCTGCGATCAATAATCTCAGAGAGTCCAATATTGGAAACTTGTCCAGTGATCAGTGGAGTGTGGGAGGACAAAACAAGCACACATCACAGACACACCGCATATACACTTAAACCTGCAGGCTGAAATTCAGATATCTGAATGATCTGTTTCTCACACAAATGTACAATCACTCTCTGATACCAGCCTCCTGCCTCCATGTTTTCACCTTTCATCAGCACAGCAGAGGAGTCAGATCCTGATTACACACCTTCAGCTTCCATCTCTGCTGTACAAGGATTGCTTGTTCCTCTGCCTGCCAGATCTTACTAGAAAAAACCGCAACCTCCCCTCCATGAATGGAGGCATGTTAGTGATTTTGAAACCCGGGTCTAATTTTGTGCTTTTTGACATGATTCCTATTGATTGCATAAACAATACAGAGATAATGACACACATTTATTACATTGTTATTTTGGACAAAGTAACTTCAGAAGACATGCATGGAGCTTTCCAGCAGTCTGGTGTAATGAACTCATTTTGTTGACAGCTCTCTTTTTTAAATGCTATCTTCATAATCACTGAATAGCACTGTTCAGGAATCTGGAGAGACTGGAGTAATATTTTACTTGCACTATGAGAAAAAACAAGAAAAACTGATGATCACTGAGATAAAAGGTGATGCACAGAAGCTAAGGTCCACCCATCCATCCATGTATCTATTTTCTACTGTTTATCCAGGTGCAGGTAAGAGACTCTCTCACCGTGGACTTAAAATTTAAGCATATTTATCTGGGTGTGGCTCACAGGACACCACAGAGGTGGTGTGTGTGTAGATAAGTATAGTACAAATATGTTTTGGTGATACATACGTATTACGGATACAAATAACCACTATGTCATTGGACACACTGTCAGTTCATCCACTGTAGTCCATTTACAGCATCTGAACCTAGCATGACACCTTATCAGAACTCGTCACACACTCCAGGAAACTGCCTCTGATTTCAGATCTAGCATTAGTAGGGTATGTCCCTCACAGAACCATGTTTGACTTCCAAAAGGCCTCTTTAGCTTTCTTAACACTGTGTTAGCATTGTTAGCATCTGTCAACAGATGAGGACTGAGGGCTGTTTGCATCTCCGGTCCTGCTGAATCCTTTTGCTTTTCTGTAGTAGACAGGTAGTAGACAGGTAGTAAGCAGGTAGTAGACAGGTAGTAGGCAGGTAGTAGGCAGGTAGTAGGCAGGTAGTAGACAAGTAGTAGACATGTAGTAGGCAGGTAGTAGACAGGTAGTAGACAGGTAGTAGGCAGTGGTAGTTACATGTTCTTTTGCTTCCCACAAGAAAGTTTCCTGCCTTCCAGTTTTTGTTAACCTCCTTGTTGCCAGACAGGAAAACAGTGACTGCCTCAAATACATCAAGATATCCAGCAACTTTGTGACCAGAAAGGGGTTCCCTTTGATGAATAATACATTAAATTAAAAGTTAATTCAATGCAATTTAATAATAATTACACATGGGCCACACCTCTTAATCTTTGAATTTAGGTGATTTCAGTCCCATCGTGAACCAAAGTGGAAAAACACACACATACGTACATCATTCACATACACAGAAAAATATCTTACATTCAAAAACCCAAGGCTCCTATTCAGTAATAATCGAACCATGTAGGTTTTGTGAATTAATAAGTGGACTGTATTGTATAAATATTGATGAGGGTGTGAGTACACCCATAACCTCTGCTCACAGGGGTAATTTATTTTTCTCATTACTTTCAATTGCCATGTTTTCCCACCAGTGCTGAGTACTGAGAGTATTTTTTTAGCCCTTTGAAAATGGACTGCATTAAGTCCAAAATAATTCTGGAGAGTAGTTTTCTAAAGGGCCTGAATTAAAAAGCATTAGTATTCTAGGAGAGGATGTATCTTTTTAGACCGCAGCTCACTCTGCTGAAGTGTTTCTTCAGACCATCTCTAGCAAAATGGGAACCTCAATAGAATATTTCATGTTTTCATCAGCTAATATCTTCTAGTGTTATACTACAGAAACATGCATCCATTTAAAGGGTATCACTGCCTGAACTCAAACAGTTGTTTGTACTGTTTCTGCATACAGGAACAGTACAAACACAAAGTTTTGTGATTTATGGCACCATCCTGCCACCTCTCATGGGTTTTTGTTCTTGGTGTGCAGCATTGCTGTGGCCAGCTCATCACAGCCCTGACCGTGTAGTTCCTCAAACAACATTATTCGACGGTCTACATGACAGTAGGTTGGGTGTTACAGTAGGAGGTTTTTTTTCACTTCACATATAAGACGAGAATATAATAGTACTGTATCTCAACCTCTTTTGGAGTTTATAATCCTTTAACCAACCAGATAATTAAGTAATGCAGCCTTAACTGAAGAATTATTTAAAATGAGTAGGCGGGATTTGAAAAGATAATCACTGTCAGTGTATTCAAAGTTTCTAAATTTGCTGTCAGAGTGAAAGCTCCATCACCTGGAGAGCTGTGACAGGCTGATATTAAATAAACCTCCATTGTCTGTCTGATGTATTGGCCTAACACCTCTCTCATTATCTCCATGGTGTAAATTTGACAGTAGCGTGCTCTCATCCAGCCCTGTCTTCAATATTACCTGGCTCCATTTTCTCTCATAAAAATGTATCGTGAATTGTGAAAAGACAATCCTTTTGACCTTTTTCTCTCTTAAGCTTTATTACTGCACTTCAGTTTGTAATATTACAAGAATATTTTAGAAGACGTGGCCCTCCTGATCCTCTCTCTCCAGCAGCACAGGCTGCCTGGCACACAGTATTGGTGAATGTCATTTCTTTTCTCTTTTACCTCCATAGTGTGTTTTGGCCTAAGTGGAAAGTTGCTCTGGATTAAATGTCAGACAAATGTCAGTTATGCCTTTAGAAGCATGTTGTATAGGTCCGTGATTCAAATAGCTTTTGTGTTGTTAGTCGTTTGGGTGGATTTGTTTATCCTCTTAAAGCTTTTCAGATAAAGCAACACAGCACAGTGACTTCTGATAAAACCCCACTTATTAACATGGATGAAACTTTTTATGGTCAGGTTTTGTTTCTTTATTATTGAACATCAAATCATGACTTATGTAACTGCTTTCCTGCTCTTTATATATATATATATATATATATATATATATATATATATATATATATATATATATATATATATATATATATATATATATATATATATATATATATATATATATATATATATATTACTTTTGGTCAAGCTCTAATTAAAAGTCGGTTAGAAATCAGTAAGGTTCAGGGGAATCTTCCTGGACAATCAATTTGTGTTACTGATTATCTTTTCAACCTCTTGTAGCATAGATAGAAAATCAGTAGTAATACATCCTCACAGTTAATGTACTCCACAGCCCCTCTGAGGCCTCTGATGCAGCTTCTTTCGCTTTACCAACTTGTTGCTCTGGCTGTTGACCCCAATCTGTTTTTCAAATCAAATGCTCACACTCGTGATTACTGACTCAGAATGTTTTTCAGCCAAGTGCCTACATTTGGTGATCGCTTTCACAAGTCCAGCATGAGATGCAAATAATCACAGTAAAGCTGTTTAATGTGTTCCCAGCAGGATGCTGTAATAGAAAGCAAAACAAAAGAAGCTTTAGACTTAGAGGTACAGTATTGTATTTATTGTGTTGCATAAAAGACTTCAGTTTGTGTTCAGGCTTTAGAAAATCTTGACCATGACAGCCAATCAAAGGCCTTTTCAAACTAGATCAGGTAGATAGGATAAAGAAGTCAAAGCAGTGGTTGGGTGAATAGAGGCCTCTCAGTCAAGAGACTGGAGTTTTATTATTATTATTATTATTATTATTATTATTATTATTATTATTTATTTATTATTATTATTTTTTTACAGCATTTGAAGCACATGCATATAACCATGCTGGTGTGTTGGGATGGCCATTTAAAAAAAAAAAATCATGTTTGGCTTTTCTAAATTTTTAACACGTATAAAAAGGGAAACTGGGATCTCCATCAAGCATCTCTGATGATGACAGCAGAGCTGGCTGCACATTTAAAAACTGTGCTAAGGGGCACACAGTGGATTACAAAGTAAAGCCAGCAGGTCCTGAACAAATGTCATTATGTCACAACTTGAAAGTGAGCACTGGTTGGTTTGGCAATTCACGTTTTAAAAGAAAACAACAAAAACATGGATATTTTGTGCAGTGGGAGTCTGCACCGACTGATAGACTGAGTTACCGCTTTAGTTTGAATTGAATGGGATTGCCATTTTGGTTAAAGCAGTAGAGAAGATGGACGCTTGTTGTCTTTAGTTTTTAATAGCAGCAGGAAATATGTTGAACATATTAGCATCAGAAGAAACAGTGATTTAAGGTGGTTTCAGAATGGATTCACATTTCAAACACTGCTACAGTATTAGAGAAAAGCTTTCCTTCAACATTAGCCTGTGTACTACTTTAGAAAACCACAGTTCGTTTTCTCAGTTTTTTTCACTTTCAGTGTTCCCAAAGTAGACGATGTCATGTGGAAGCTCAGTGTGATTTCCTTCTTGTATTCTTTTTTTCATAAAAGGGTGCTTCAATTTTCAGGGAAACCAATTTTTATGTCCAACAGCTCCACAGACAGAGTAAGAGCAATCTGACATGTTTGCATTGAATATGAAACACTAAAAGTATTAATAAACCAAATTGAAGGGCCGTGTTTGCTTGGAGCTGAATTAGAATGGAGCATTGTTTGTTTCTATGCAGCTGGCCAACAAATTCATATTCATCATGTTTCCCACTGATTCCATCTTTGGTCATTCACAGCAGGCCTGCAAACAGCCAAATACAAACACAACTCCGGTTATTGTGATAATTATTATTATTATGGATGTTATTATTATTATGGGGGATGTCTTTTCCCTGTCAATGCAAATATCTCATTTTCATGATAATGTCCCGCTCGTCTGCCTTGGTGCTGTTGCTGACAGAATCTCTGTCCTCTCTGTTTATTACTGATCCTCATCCCTCAGCAGGAAAACACTCCTCCAGATTCATCCTGACAATCTTCGCTGCTCAAACAGAACTGAGTAAGACGCTTCTCTTTAGATTTTAGCATACATTTTTTTTTCTAGAAGCGTTGCTTTCCTGGATAATTTTTTTTTCTTTTTGATAATGAGATTGGAGCTTAAAAAAAAAAAAAATCTTATTTCAACCCAGGAACCCCACTATTTAAATATGACATTGTAGGATTGTTGGTGATATTTGGGGATGAGAGTTTGTTTAGGCCAAAAACTCTGACCTCAGCCGTTCCATCTTTTCTCTCAGATTTTCAAGACTTTTTATCTTCTACTGTTAAACTGGGCAGATTATCATTCATGCTGATGATTCATCAGAGGGTACTACTAAGGAGTTCCTGTGCATTATGGACTATTTTTAACTTCATTCAACATGCAGCTGGACCTACTCATATTGCAGAACATACTTTGGTCTTCACTTATGTTGTCACAGTCAACCATTTGCTACTTGGATCTCTCACAAGCAATGGTCCTTTATTGTTGTCTATTATTAAGAACTCAAGGTTATGTTGTGTTGAGGTAATTACATTACTTAATAAGCCTAATCTAGATGCCAGTTCTCTGAGCAATTATTTGCCTATTTCAAAATAGCTATTTATTAACAAATTATAAGAAAAAGTTGCTGAAAATCAATTTACATCCTTATTATGCACATTTCAAATTTCTGACCCTTTTCGGTCTGTTTTTCAAAAATGGCACTCGGCTGAAACCGCTCTTTGAAAGGTCTACCATGATCTTTAAATGGCATCTGATACAGGAAATTGTTCTGTACTCATACTGCTTGACCTCAGTGCTGCCACTGAGAAACACTGACCATGATATCTTAATGGGCTTTGGCTGGTATTACTTGAACAGCACGAGACTGGTTTCCCTCCTGTTTGTCTGGAAGGACCTTCTCTGTTAGAGTGAGCAAGCTCTCCTCTTACACTGCCTCTCTAACCTGTGGGGTTGCACAAGGTTCAAACCTTGGTCCATTATTATTTTCTTTTTACATTCTCCCATTTCCTGTCTTTTCTATACCATTAACATTCAGCTGTGCATGTCTTTTAAGCTTCACCACCTGCATAGGCTGTCCACTCTGGATGACTTTTTATCCCAGATTAGTGAGCGGCTCTCAAATAACTGCCTGGTTTCATCTCCAACAAGACTGAGAACGTCTCATTCAAGAATCAGTCAAGTGATTGATTCCTTTTGCTCATCTGTGAATACCAGTGTCATAATCTTGGTGTGATGTTTGATTCCTCTACGGGTTTTGATTCACATACAGAACTTATCTCCATCCTTCCATCCATCCATCCATCCATCCATCCTTCCATCCATCCATCCATCCATCCATCCGTCCATTCTCTCCCACTTACCTTATTCAGGGTTGCAGGGGGGCTGGAGCCCAACCCAAGGTATTTTTTGAATTGGAGAAAATTGTTCATGCTTTTGTGTCGTCATGCCTAGATTATTATGATGCCCTGTTTATCATATTAGATAAATCATGTCAAATGCTGCAGCCAGACTCCTAACGTACTCTAGCAAGCAGGCTCACATTACACTCATTTTATGCTCTTTACATTGGCTCCCAGTTTATTTTAGAATTTGCTTTAAAATTCTCATACTTATGTACAGAGCAATAAATGGACAAACTCCCGACTATGTATCTCAGATTTTTTTGTTAGATACACTGCTGCTCACTGTCTTCACTCACAAGTCTATGACTGTAGTTGTCCCTGATAAAAAACAGAAGACTCGGGGGACAGTTTACCACGCCAGCTCCATTTAGCCCACTCTGTGCACACCCATAAAAAACCATTAAAAACGTTTGTGTTTAATCAGGCTTTCTGTTGACATTCTTTTGTTATTTATGTTTTTATCTATTTTTATTCTGTTTAAATTGTTGTACAGCACTTTGTGACTTTTATATCTGTGAAAAGTGCTACATAAACTTTCATTTACATACTTTAGTGTACTTAACAGTATGCTATAACTTTTACCCACTTGTTATTACACTGGTCCTGTGATTTAAAAAAAAAGTCTTACTTAAGAACAGAACATGCAGAAGAAAACAAAGGTACACTACTTCCATAGTGTGAAATGGTTCTTGGCTTTGATTTAGCACTGCTGACAAGGACCATCTCTGTCTAAGACAACAGAACTACTTTACTGTCCAAGAATAAATAGTATATTTATTCTTGGACATTATTTAGACATTATTTTGGCCTGCATGTACTGTGTTAAATTAGTCAAGTATGGAGATTTACTTTGGCTAATTGGTATTTATCAGATAATCTTATTAGTCTGCCAAGTTGGTGAACGCAGAAGAGCCCCAATAATGCAGCAGAGCTGAAATGTGCTGATTAAAAAATTTAAATAACAAAAACAAAATAAATTTTTTAAATTACAAGATCCTCGAGAGTGATTTTTACATCTAACCTGTATTAGTTCTAAATAGTTATTGTGCATTTAGATTTGGGTTTAACACCAAATTAAACTTCTTGAAAATTGATTCAGAATTCAGAAAGATGTAATAATTTTAATTGTAGACAGACCTCCTGCCTACTTTAAAACCACAGCTGTTAACCCCCCTTCAACCTCCGGTAGGTTAAAATGTTCCCCGACCAATTAGTGAATGGTTGCTGGCTGTCTCCAGGTGAAACTGATTGCTTTGGTTGCTGCAGTCATTCACAGTGAGCATGTAAGATGCTGACTTGTCGTTCACTCTCTGAGGTATAGTGATATGTGAAAAAGTGTGACACAAACAGATAATGTCTGATTCTAACTGTAAATGTTTTTTTAATGACATTTTTTTTTACTATGACGTCAGAATTTTGGGGTGTGTGGACAATTAAATTCCTGCATTAGAAATGAAAAGCTCCCCTGAAAGGATAATTTAGTAATCTTGGTTAAACACATGAATCTCACAGTTAGCACAGGTGTGTTTTATGCTGTGAGCTGTGTCATGCAGCATTTCTCCTTACACCTACTCCATGCAGGGCTGCACAGCTTCCTGTCAGTCACAGCATTTGATTTCCCCGGTGTTTACCTCGTACAAGCCTGATGTGACAAGCTAATTTAAATTCTTCCAATGTCTCCTGTAGGGAAACTTGACCTTGGTCATAATGGGCGATGATGTAACAGTACAATATATGATTGTATCTGGAGCTTGAAACTGAAGAAGCCTTTTGGACGGGAGGTTAAACGACATCAAGAAACTTTAAAGTCCAGTCGCCTTTTTTCAAGCTCCAGAGACTATCGTGACCTGGCTGACTGAGAACCTACACAGACATGCAATATATGATCTGTTCCAAAACTAGAAAAAGATTCATATAATTCTTTCTTCTGCCTCCTACAAGTGCAAATGTCTCCTTTGCCTTTTGTGACACGCTAGTTTTTACATTTAAACTTGTTCTCGAGTCAAACTCCTTTGTAATGTTCGTGTTTGAGATTGATTTCACTTCATGTTTTGCTACAGCAGTTAACAAGACTGTTTTATTACTGAGAAATTGTATCTCGATTTGGTTAAAAATGCCAGCAAAATGTCCACAGTAGGTACTAAATGAAACCGTTTTAGGGCTTAGTTCTGACAAATTAAACTGCAGTGACACTGTGATTTAACTTAACATGAACCTAATGATACAGTCACTATCTATTATATCTTGTTCTCTTTCTTTCTCATCCATCTTCAGACTATTCCTCTTTTGTCATGTCGGAGTTTAACAGTTTGATTTAGAGCCACATATTTCAGAGGAGACCTTCCCCTGTGATTCATCACCCTGCTCTCTCACTCTCCCCTCTGAATCTCTGCCTTTCTCTACTGAGCACGCTCCCCGTAGAGCTGTGGTAGGTAGGTAGGTAATGGATTTCCAAGGAGCAGTTATAAAAACGAACACACTCACAGTGATGACCTGAGATTTATAGTTTGGTCTCTTCTCTTGCTGTAGTAAAAGAAAGGGATAATAGAACGCCGACTTATTTATAGATATCATTGGTGCCTGTTTTAGTCTGTGTCCTTGTGACGCTGTGTTTGTATATACCTGTAGGCCAGTTGAGCTCTCTACACATGTTATGTTGTATTTTGTTTTGGGCTTTTTGTAGTTTTCTTTCAAGGTGTTTCATCAGGATCTAGTTATTATTTTTTTCTTCTTCTTCTTTTTGGTCGAGCAGGGCTGATACATCTATACAATAAAAAGGAAGCAGGTGAGTCGCTGTCTGCGGTGTTTGAGAATTTGCACACAAAAAAATGTAAGTTCCGGATGGAAGCATGCATGGTTATGAGTGTAATGTTCTTTTTGCAAAATATGCTGTGAAAATTGTGATAAAGGGTTATTTTGAAGGGAGAAAAGTTCAAATTGATTCTGTTCATTTGTTGGCAATTTTCCAGAATGGGGAATTTCCCATTGTTGTGATCATTGTGTGCACTCTGGATAAATTCTCCAAGGTGGCCATGAAGACAAGTAGAGAAGGTCTTTCATCATTGCCAGCAGAATTATTGCTGTTGTGTAGATTGAGAAACCAGAGAAGAACAGGTGTTGTTAAAAAAAAAAAAAAAAGGCTAAATGGGTTTTAAATATGATCTTAAACTTTGTCAAAAACTTGGGATTTTCAAGAGTTGATGTTTTGGGTCAGGCACACAGTGGCAGGACATGCTGACAGAAACAAGATATACTGTACAGAAGTGAGCAACCACTCCAAAAAAAGCTAACACACATTCAGTTCAATGCTTTCTAAAACCCACACTCCCTGCACTTAGGGTGTTGTCATAAAGTAGAGCAAAAATAATTCCTGCATCAGCCCAGGAAATTTTGCTCACAAAAATCCCCTTAAAAGAAAAATTCTTCCTGTGGCAGATCTGTCAGTTCCATACTTGCCACCAGCTGGTCTAATATGATCTAAAATAGATGTTTTGCATTTCCTTCCATGAGGAGTCTGTTCAGGATTGTTGATTTATGCTTATGCTGATATATTTATGATTCTGCCCAGTAATCATTCCATCACTATCGGCATCAACTAACAACCATCCACAGGACAGGTACTATGCTAGTTAACATCCATCAGTTTTCTTCCACTTCTCCTTTTCAGGGTCACTGGAGCCTTTCCCAGCTATCACAGGGCAAGAGGCAGGGTACACCCTGGATGGGTCGCCAGCCTGTCGCAGGGCCAACACAGAGAGACAGACAATCATTCACACTTATGGGGAATTCAGAATCACCAGTTAACCTGGCCCCACTAACTGCATGTCTTTGGACTGTGGGAGGAAACCCACACAAACACGGGGAGAACATGCAAACTCCACACAGAAAGGCCCAGGCCAAGGTGGATTCAAACCAGCACCTTCTTGCTGTGAGGCAGCAGTGCTAACCACCACACCACCGTGCTGCTGGTTAACAACAATGTAGAAAACCATTGTTCATTTTCTATCTGTCCTCTGGGTTGAGGTCACAGGGCAGCATTCTAAGCAGTGGTACTCAGGTTTCCTGCTCCCCAGCCACATCTTCCAGTTCTTGTAGTGGGGATGCCGAATTGTTGCCAAGCCAGCTGAGAGAGAAAATCTTTCCCCATTCTTTCCTCTCCTGACTGGACATGTTTGAAAATCCTCGCTTTGATTGAGAAGGTATCTTAATGGAATAGAAAAATAAATACGAAAAATGAGGTATAACAAAAAAGACTTCTAAAACTGTAGAAATCAGTAAAATACTATACAGGAGTAATTTGCACTTTGCACAAATGGTGCTCCATACATTCATTTCTCTGTTACAGAGATTTTTTTTTTTACTATGTACATAATGTGCAGTGGGAGTGATAATATATATACATGTATTTTCTTTTAGCAGATATTTATCCTATGTGCATGTTTTACAGTCTGAATGTTGTCAGGATGAAGGACCTGCCATTGCACTCTGTCCGACAGGCTGTAACAGCCTCTGCTGCAGGAGCTGCTCAGGGCCTCCTCAGTCTCATGCAGCGGGTGAGAGGTGTTCATCAGCTTGGCTAACATCCTCCTCTCACCCACCAACTCTATGGAGTCTAGAGGACTGGCCAGGAATGAGTTGACCCTCTTCACCCACCATTTGCAAGCACAGAAGACAAAGTGGCTGAAACATCCACAACATATCACTGAGATAATATGTAGAAGAAAGAGCCAAAATCTCAGACAACAGAATAAAGTGAAACAAGAGGAAAGGCGTCAAGTAGAAGTAAAGCAAGTGTGACGTGGAATTAAAGGGGAACGTTGACAAAAACAGAAAGTCACAGAGGGCAGACGCGAAGCACAGAGACAGCGCATGGAAGAAAATGTGACATGAGAAAGATTGTGAAAAGGGAAAAAAGCTAGCAGGGGAAAATATAAAAGATGAAGTGACAAAAGCCAGAGACAAGGCCAATTTGATATTCAGCCTGTAAACTAAGGATGGGTTCAGTTTATCACCTCAGGGACGCACACCCACTCAACCAAATCATCCACTTCATCAGTCATTCAAAACACTATCAGTCAACCAGGAAATCACCCATCAAACAGACACAGTCAGCCACAGCAAATAGACTTTTCTGACTGACTGACACATCCCACTGGCACTTCTCTGATTGGTGGATACGAACGTTCAGTCAGCCAAACAACTCTGAGTCGTCACAGCTGAAATTTAGGGTTTGGCTCAATATTTTCAAAGTACTACTTTCATTCAGCTCATAGTTTCTTTAATGTAAAGATGAAAGAATTACTCAAATGGTCGCCATTTCACCCAAATGTTACCCAAATCCAGCCCCTTACATGGCTATCAGCTGCCCAACAATTCTGCTTCTAGTTCTGTTGTATCATCTATGCTGGTCATTGCTAAACATGCTGTTGTATGAATACTGCTGGTGTAGTCCATCCCAGTATTGCACCGAAGTCTGCATAGATGGGGTCACAGAATATTATAATAGTGTCTAGACACTATCCATGAAAACAGAAGTTTAGTCCAATAAATTTAACCCAAACCTGACAAGGACTTTTATATAAGTTCTCCACCTTTTATGATGCCCCTCTGTAACACGATGAGTGGCCTTCCTCATCTTCTGGTGCCTGCCATCTTGATGGCCTCGGTGTCTGTTTCTAACATTTATATGTATTACTTTCACGTGTGTCTGCAGTCACATGAAGGTTGGAAAGTAGCTTCTGGGCAAAATATTAGAAAGTACCTCATTTCATTGAAGGAATGAGCAGAATCTTGAAGTATAAAATTAAGTACAGAAATGCTCACAGTGGGAGGACACTCTCAGAACTGGGGCATTAAAATAACTCATATGGTTTCCCTTGTTCTGCAGTTAGTGTAGTAAATACAGTAAATGGCTCTATAAATTGCTGATAAATTATAATCTCCTGAAGCATTCGTTCTACGCTGAGGAAACCTGACCTCGTAAAAATTTACAAATCAAACCAAATGTTGCCTAGAGGTGAAATTTCAAAGACAAAGCTAAAGAAAAGTCTTTGAAACAGCCAGAACTCTTGTGCTGAAGACTTTTTTCACAGCCACAGATTCATTATATATGTGGGATCCATACAAACACTATTTAACTGCATGATAACACCAAGTAGGAAGTGAAGAAGGTCCCTGACAGGCCAACAGCTGATAGTTCTGATGAAACCCCATGTCCTGTATTATAATGTGCAGATTAACAGTTTGCAAAACAACACAACGCCTACAAAATAGCAATAACAAATATACTGTAGCATCACTGTGTTCCACACTAACTGGAAAATCTATAAAAAGTTATATATTTTGTTAACAGAAGGCTGCAGACACAATGGCAAATGTTTTTTTTGTTGTTTTCTTTCAGGTTCAAACTGATAGTGTAGGAGTAATTGTACCTGTAACAGTGCTGCTGTACTGGACAAATATTTGAAGGAGCTGCAACTCATTTTTCATCTCCTAAAGAGGCGAGATGCACTTCACTGGATGAGAAAAGCAGATGAAAATAGAAAAGCTTTTTGGCTTTTGAAGAAAAATTATGCAGTCACAGACTGTTTTCATCCATCATTCACACTGAATGCACCTTTAATCATTTACACTAAGTTAGTGTTATTGTACCTGCTATCTATACCCTACCAACTGCCTGTGTAGATGAACACGTAGTTTATCTGATCTACAGTATCATAATCATGCAGTATTCTTATTAATAACTGTCCTGTGGGATCAGCTGACCAGTGGGTTATCAGACGTATATTAAAAGGACGTTGCCTTTGATAGAAAAATCTTCTCAGATCTCTGTGGTGTCCCCTTGAAGCCTCCTGTTTTCTCTGTCCTTTCAGTATCAAACACGTCTGATGACACCAGACCCCAGTGTCACAGGCAGAGAGAGATATATAATAACGTGCTTGGAGTCATGCACTGTGGCATTCTGTCCATTCTGAATGTGGAAATAAAATGAACTGAAAAATCTAAATCAGATTGCTTAAAAACAATTGGTTATATTGACATTCGATCATGAAAATTAATATTAAATTTTGGACTTAAAAGCAGTACTACTGAGAGCTCTTTATTCACAAGCAGTAAAGAATGCAGGGAAAAAAACCTGATCCAGAGCTGCTGGAGCCACAATACTGCATAAATGCAGAGGATTTGAAATCAAAGTCAAAATCAATCTGTATTTATCCCAGACTCATAGGCCATAGAAACAAATCACACAACACACAACAAGATAAAGACAAAAAAAATAATACACCCAAATCAACATATTAATAAAACACAGACTTTCAGCTTTAATTGGTGAGGTTTAACAACAATATTGCATTAACTGTTTTTACAAGGTACAGGTGCTGGTCATAAAATTAGAATATCATGAAAATATTGATTTATTTCAGTAATTCCATTCAAAAAGTGAAACGTGTAGATTATAGTCATTCATAACACACAGACTGATATATTTCAAATGTTTTTTTCTTTTAATTTTGATGATTATAACTGACAACTAATGAAAACCCCAAATTCAGTATCTCAGAAAATTAGAATATTACTTAAGACCAATACAAAAAAAGGATTTTTAAAATGTTGGCCAACTAGAAAGTATTACCATGAAAATTATTAGCATGTACTGCACTCAGTACTTAGTTGGGGCTCCTTTTGCCTGGATTACTGCAGCAGTGCAGCGTGGCATGGGGTCGATCAGTCTGTGGCACTGCTCAGGTGTTATGAGAGCCCAGGTTGCTCTGATAGTGGCCTTCAGCTCTTCTGAATTGTTGGGTCTGGCGTATCACATCTTCCCTTTCACAATAGCCCATAGATTTTCTATGGGGTTAAAGGTCAGGCGAGTTTGCTGGCCAATCAAGAACAGGGATACCATGGTCCTTAAAGTAGGTTATGGTAGCTTTGGCACTGTGTGCAGGTGCCAAGTCCTGTTGGAAAATGAAATCTGCAACTCCATAAAGTTGGTCAGCAGCAGGAAGCATGAAGAGCTCTAAAACTTCCTGGTAGACAGCTACGTTGACCTTGGACCTCAGAAAACACAGTGGACCAACACCAGCAGATGGCACCCCAAACCATCACTGACTGTGGAAACTTTACACTGGACCTCAGCCAGCGTAGATTCTGTGCCTCTCCTCTCTTCCTCCAGACTCTGGGACCTTGATTTCCAAAGGAAATGCAACATTGACTTTGATCAGAGAACATAACTTTGGAGCACTCAGCAGCAGTCCAGTCCTTTTTGTCTTCAGCCCAGGCGAGACGCTTGTGACACCGTCTCTTGTTCAAGAGTGGCTTAACACGAGGACTGCGACAGCTGAAACCCATGTCTGCATACGTCTGTGCTTCTTGAAGCACTGACTCCTGCTGCAGTCCACTCTTTGTGAATCTCCCCCCACATTTTTGAATGGCTTTTGTTCCACAATCCTCTCCAGGGTGCAGTTATCCCTGTTGTTGTACACTTTTTTCTACCACATCTTTTCCTTCCCTTCGCCTCTCTATTAATGTGCTTGGACACAGAGCTCTGTGAACAGCAGCCTCTTTAGTAATGACCTTTTGTGTCTTGCCCTCCTTGTGCAAGGTGTCAAAGGTCGTCTTTTGAACAAATGTCAAGTCAGCAGTCTTCCTCATGATTGTGTAGCCTACAGAACTAGACTGAGAGACCATTTAAAGGCCTTTGCAGGTGTTTGGAGTTAATTAGCTGATTAGAGTGTGGCACCACGTGTCTTCAATATTGAACCTTTTCACAATATTCTAAATTTCTGAGACACTGAATTTAATGTTTTCATTAGTTGTCAGTTATAATCATCAAAATTAAAAGAAATAAACATTTGAAATCTATCAGTCTGTGTGCAATGAATGAAAATAATATACAAGTTTCACTTTTTGAGTGGAATTACTGAAATAAATCAACTTTTTCATGATATTCTAATTTCATGACCAGCACCTGTATTTTCAGAGGCTCAAAAGTAATTGGACCAACAAGCAGTTTCATGATCACTGGAACTTTCAGCATGAGGTCAAAGAGATGATGAAGGAGGCCGTCATTGGGCTCAAAAACCAAATCAAGCTGAAAGAGCAAAAACTTTAAAAGAGGCTAAATCAACAATCTGATTTTTAAAAAGAAGGAATACACATGTCAGCTCAGCAACACCAAAAGCTCTCGAAGACCACTAAAGTGGATGATGGCATAATTATTCCCTTGTTTAAGAAACACCCCTTCAAACATCCATCCAAGTCAAGAAGACTCCTGAGGAGGAAGGCGCATCACTGTCACAGGCCACAGTCGAGAGATGCCTTATGAAGGTACATAGAGACAAGCAGCAAACCACTGCTCAATGCCAGCATGGCTAGTTTAGACTAACATCCAGAAGAGCCTACCTCAGCGCTCCATGTCCAGGTAATAGAGTAAAATCAAGGCCTAAAATTAACACAGAGGCAAAACTATAAAAATTGTCCAAATACGTATGGATCTAACTGTAAATGCTCACGTCAGCTGAACAGCTGACGATAAAGTATTAGTGTGAGGTAATGCATTACACTTCCTCTTTTGCATCAGAGCTCGTTTGGGCTTGTGTTTTGATTGAAGTTCATCCAATTCAGTCTTGAAATTGTCATTGACCTTCTTTCCGCCTCCCTGATCGGCCACTGCGAGTGTTGTCGAGGTCATTTAGTCAATAATGGAGCTGTTTGGGCTCAGAGCAGATGAATGTTTATTCATAATTCTATTTTTGTGTCGGGATCACTGGTAAACATCGTTAGAGAATCATCAAACAGTTGTATTTAGTCTGGGTGTTTGTGGCCTTGAGCAGCTACTAATCTTTTTTTCTGTAAATAGGACTACCTTGGATGTGCTGTCTGTTCCTCTTTATGTGCCTGTAACATGAAAAACAACCTAAATGACCTGCAACAAACATCTCACTTTTTAGAAAAAAACAAAAAAAAAAGGAAAAATGTATGTTTTAGTTTTGATAGTTCCAAACAAATTGTAATTCTCTGTGGGTGTAATTCCAATAAAATGTCCCTATAAACAGCTGAATATCCTTGAATGTGACACTTGAGCTCCTTTCACCTCCCGGCTCAGTAGTGAAAATGAAAATCTTAAGTCCGTGTCACGAATCAAATCCCCCAGGAATCAAAGAAAACAGGTTTCCTTTGAAACTGATGCCCATGGATATTTGAAAATGTTTGGCTGCTTTCAGTGCTATGAAACATCCGTACTGTTTAATAGACAGCTTTAACCTTCAATACCTGTTCAATTCAAATGGATAAAAAAAAAAAGCTGCAAACAGTGAGATTTTTATCCAAAAAAGTTCTGCCGGTTCAGCTCCATGCATGCAGGGAGGAGGTGGTGGAGGTCTGTGCCCAGCTGGGGGATGTTCTGGTGGGGCTTAATACTGGCGCAGCGCCCTGGAGGTGGAGCTGTAGGGAGGAAGGGCTGGATGGAGAGAGATGACAGACCCACAGGGGAGAGAGACTCAGCTCTGACCATCTGCCAGCCTCCAGACGCTGCCAGCACACACACACAAATTTACACAAACAAACCTGAATGCACCCTTATTGCCTACATACATTCATTCACAGTAGGTGTCGATACACTGTATATTTTTAGCCAATCAGGAGCATTAATAGCCTGCACGTGTATGTGTGTGTTGGCAGACAGATGCAGGGTCTGCCACTCCTGCTGCTTCCCTGCTGAATTCATACTTCTCTCTGGGGATAAAACAGCCCTCCACCTATTAACTTCTCTATCCTGCCATCCTTGCATCCTATGCCGTCTGTTTCTGCTCCTCCTCTTCCTTTCCTTCTCCTTTCCTTCTCCTTTCCACAAATACTGCCTGAATATTTGTGGATAATAAGTTCATCTCTCTGTCCATTTATCTCTCCAGGAGTACATTTATGCTGTATGCTGGTGCTAAATGTGACTCTCAGGAATGCTGCACTGAAGTGTTTTGCTTGTTCCCAGAGTTACAAATCAGCTACTTGATACTGATGAAAACATGCTAATAAAAATAATATTTTTGGGGTCAGGAAAAGGTTTCTTGGTCAAATGACAGTTTTTTCTTCCATGAATGGTTTTGGTAACTATTTATTAATGAAAAAAACATTTGTTGAGGAGCACAGACCACATGCAGCAGCATTTGGTTGATGTCATATTAAAATGGTACAGCAATTATGATGATGATGATGATGACAACGATGATGAAGATGACGATGATGATGTTTTGAGATTTTTTGATGAGGTTTTTGTAAACTTATTTTGCGTACAAAATAAAACAAAAATCTCAAATTTTGTGCAAGTTGGCACGAAGCTTGAATCCATGAAATTTATGAACAAATTAATTTTGTTACTTTAAAAATTGTACTCGTTGAACCCACAAACTATATAAAAGACAGACATTGCCGCTGTGATGTAACCCATTGGTTTCTGCTTCAACAAGAACTTTAACTTTTTTTTTTTTTTTTTGCCACAGCTGTGTTATTTTTTGGAATCTGAAGTGGCCATATTGGTGATGATGTAGTGGCGTGCTGAATGTACTGATAATGCTAGCTAGCCTGGTGGATCCATAAACTGTACGAGCTCATCATACAGGCACATGATACAGTAATTCGTGCTAAGTCATCTTCTTCTTTTGGCTGCTCCTCTAAGGGTTGTCACTAAGGATCATCTGCCTCCGTCTCACCCTATCCTTTGCATCAACTTCTGTTAAACTAACCGTCTGGACGTCCTCTCTCACTGCATCCATGGACCTTCTCTTTGGTTTTCCTCTTTTCCTGCCTCGCACGACATCCTTAGGCCAATATAGCCGCATTCCCTCCTCTGGGAAAGTGGCTATATAAGTGGATATCTTTAATATACACATTTATAATTCTGTCTGTCCAATAAAATAAACATAATCAACTTTGCCACTCCCAACTCCACCTGTCTGTCAGTGCCACCATCTTCAAACCATACAACAGAGCAGGTTTACCATCTTGTAGGCCTTCCTTCTCACCTTTGCAGGTACCCTTCTGTCAGATATACTGAAGACACAGTGATGTGGGAACAGGAAAATATTTTTCAAAGACACACAGCTACATGCTGCTCCAGGTCAATTGAGCTACTGAAATTATTTCCTGTGCCTCCCCCAACTCTGCCAATAAGAGCTCAAACTGCCCCACTGACATCCTGAAAGCAGCCGTGATGCAGCTTCAACTTTGGGCTCAAACCATGAAACCATGAGAGTTGGCTGAACCCAGAATCTCTGTTTCTTCCTTCTCATCAGGTCCTCATGACAGCATCATTTTCACAGTGTTTTTTATGAGAACAAACTATTCACGTAACGCATCTGGTGTGTCTGTCGGTTACATGACAAGTTCACATCAGCAATATTCAGAATTTCATGTCATTTCGTGTGTAAAGGCCCTTAGTGCTGAGTGACAGCCTAATAACGCACTAGAGTTTCACTCACCCAAACTTCTTAGATGACCTGTACAGCTACTTCAATGCAAGCCCAATTATTTCTCAATAACTGCATCAAAATGCTCCAAAAGGCCCCAGCAGTACAAACATGGTTAAAAGTTCAAGCCCAGTGACTAATAGCAGTCTTGCCCTTAACTTTAGGCCTTACTGTTATCGTTAAGTGGTTAACTTATAAAAAATACTCGTGCCCTGTATGGTTGTTATGAAGGGGGAAATATGCTGTAGGGACCAAAGCAGTTTTTCGTAGCAGGCTGTAAACATGTTTCTGCTGTAAAATTGGACAGTTTAACGCGGGGGGGGGGGGGGGGGGGGGGTCTTTGGGGCCTGACGCTCCTGAGGTGCTTTCACTCTGTAGCTCTGGGTAGAACCTCATAAAAACTAATACAGAGCAAATCTATTAACGTGCCACCTGTTGATAGATACATATCAATATGCAGATGTTTTTGGGATTTTGGATGTTTAGCTTATCATCTATTACACAGCACCATCCGGGAGCATCTAATCCCAGAGACACCCGACAGCATGGTGATGTGCTCAGGTACACAGCTGGGCAATGAGGTACCCTGAAAAACTGTGAGTGTTGAGGCAGCTCATTATTAAAGGGAAGTGACGCAAGAGAATGTTCTGGTTTGTTGATGTTAGACCTGACCTCTGACCTCTGCCTTTGATAAGTTAAGTCCCGTTGTGTCATGCTCTGAACTGGAAATTCATATATCTGGATTATTGTAATTCTTTGTTCCCTTGTCTAAGCAAAAACACCTTGGAATGTCTGCAGTGTGTGTGTGTGTGTGTGTGTGTGTGTGTGTGTGTGTGTGTGTGTGTGTGTGTGTGTGTGTGTGTGTGTGTACAGCTGGGCCTGGGCCTGGATCTGGGGTTGCTGAGCCATGACCCCGATAGGACATGGTTGTAGGGGCTGGGAGGGTCTGCTGTTCCCCGCTGTGGGTGCTTTGTGGTTTTAGAGCACGTGGCCCAATGTTTTGGCATGGTTGGTGACCTGCTCCCTTCGGGGGTCGTGGGCTGGGTGGCACGGGCCTCTTCAGCTCGGGCGGGTGTCGGGGGATTCTTGAGCACTTGGGGCCCTGTTCTTGGCTAGCGCTGGTGGGGTCAGGTGCCCGGTGCCTCTGGTTCTCTAGGGTCCTTCCCCTTTGACCTGTGGTGCTGCGGATTGCCTGGGTCTTCTGGGTCCTTCTCTGTCTGTCTTCGGCTTCTGGGGGGGTGTTGTTGCAGCCACTAACCTTCATTATGAAGTATGTTTCATGACAAACACACAGTACAAAGATACTTGCACTCACACACACACAAACAAATAAACAAACCATGATCATGTGCTAGTATCTGTTTTTGGTTTTGCTGCTTTGTTCTTTTTTGTGTTTTGTTACAGATGCAGCAGTTGGTGACTGATTATTTGCGTCATTGCGTCCTTCATTGTTTCCTTCTTCTATCACTTCTTTCCTGCCTGTCAGTTCCAGCATAGTTAAACTGTTTCATACCAATTTCAATAATTAAATAAATAAAGTAATTTTAAAAAAGACTAACACGAGGAGTATTTTTACAGATCCGCTTGCCAAAGCAAATGTGTCTGGCTCAACACAGTATGCAGACCATAATTTTGATTGCTTAGGCTGCCAAACACAACAGGTTATTAGAAAAAAAAAATGCTGCAGTGAGTCTTCTGACTAAGTCTTCTCAGCACTCACATTTCACACCACTGCTGATCCAGCTGCACTGGCTCCCCATTAAATTCTGAATCCACACAGATTCTGATTTTGACCTTTAGCGCTTTGCGTGGACAAGCACCAGCATACATCAGTGAACTTTTACATCTGTACGTCCCCAGCAGGGCCTCGAGGTCATGTGATCAGGGCCTGCTGGCTGTGCATCGGACGAGGCTGAAAACTAAAGGAGACAGAGCTTTTACAACAGCGGCCCTCAGACTGTTGAAGGCTCTCCCTCTGAGCCTGAGAGCTGTGGACTAGCTTTCAAAAAACAGCTGAAAGCTCATATTTGTGAACTTGGTTAACTTTGGTTTTTATGTTCTAGCATTTTGCTGTGAAGCTCTTTGTGGAGTTTATCATGAAAGGTACTGTATAAATAAAATTCAGCTTCCTTTTAATTAATTACTAGCAAACGTTTTGATTTAGAGTTCATGGAATTGATTCATGAGTTAAAAAATAGTCATGGCGTTGTTTTTGAAGCATCTTCTAAACTTTGGCATAGCACTGTATGCATGGGCTTCTTTCCTGCATTCTGTACTCAGCATGTGTGAAGACTGGGAACAACACATGTAAATTTGTCAGACGTCGTGTGTTTCTGCTGTGTGTGATCCTGCGTTAATCAGTGGAGCTGAGAGCAGAGAGGATTAGTGACTTAATCAGGGTGCTAAATGATGGTTATTAATAGAATTAGACTGAGTTGTCATCGCTGTGACACGAGCACTTTATTCCATAGTTTCTTTCTGTTTATAGTCTTTGTTCCACTTGAGAACACAGCACATGTTTGTTAAACACCAAGAGATATGACAGAGTGGCTGGATCAATCTATTCATCTATTGGCTCCACCCATTAATTAATCCATCAGTCCATGTATCCAGTCAGCTGGCCTTCATCTGTTTGCTCTATTAGGCTGCCCCCAAACCAACACCAGTCAAGTAATAGGTTTTAATTCAAGTGGCCAATTAATAGTCTCTCTCTCTCTCTCTCTCTTACACACACACATACACACACACACACACACACACACACACACACTCTCACTGTTCTGTGTGTCTTTATAGAAGAACAGGGACATGTTGATCAGTGTTGCACCTTCTCAGCCTTTGAACTGAGGTGGGGGTTAAAAGCCTCACTGCCATCACACTTACAGGCATGTGGGTTCAGTTGGCGTCTGTCTGTCCATCATTGGATTTAGATTAATGAACACTTGTTGGAAAGCTTTTGATGCATTTACACTAAGCTAATGAGTTATCAGCTGTAGCTGCTATATTCTCTTTTCCCTGTCTCGCCTCTCTTGCTCTGCATTTCCCACTCGGGGTGACAGCAGAGGAGACAAACTGAGAGAAACTGGAGTGACCATAAATTACTGCAGAGTGCTGGAGAGTCTTTCACACTGCTTTGAAATGAAATGAAGACCCATAAATTTAACACATAAATGAAGCTAATTACATATATACACACAGACACACACACACACACACACACAGAGTATATGCATTTTATATTTTATAGTATGTGCATTTATTTACTTTTTCCTTAGGCTTTCCAAGGCCGTGGTCGTGGAATCACTGTAAGCTGCTGAGCTGCAGCATTTACACCTTGTGGTGTCGTTCTTCACCCTCACAAAATGATCACATGACTTCAAGTCTGAAAAATCTAATAACCGTTGGGATCAGTCCCGTAGTGAATCTGTGTTACCACTTTTAGCGTGCTTTTTATTTTGTGACCAGCCTGGTCCACAGAGACTCTTCTCATTGCTTAACTATTAATTCAGTTCAAATTAATTCACTTTTAGTTATATAGCATTAATTCACAACAACATTTGCCTCACGGCGCTTTATATTATAAAGTAGAGACTGTACAATATTAAAAAGAACAGAAAGAAAATGAAATACTGTAAGATAACGGTACAATAAAAGCATATAAAGGACAATATCACATATAATGACATGACAATAAAGCATAGAATTGGTTTCAGGGTGGTGGTTGATTCCATGAGCCTGTTCTCCTCAGGCTGCGTCACGAGGCAAAAATATGGTCACCTTTAAGGCTTGTAGAGGTGAACTGGCTCATATGGGATCAACATTTCTGCTATGTAGTTTGGGGCCAGTCCCAGATATGCTTTAAAAGTGATCAATGAAATCTTAAAATGTACATGACAAGAAGCCAGAATTGAGCTGATTTGGTGGTGTAACCAGGAAGAAGGCTCACGCTGAAGGAGAGACACATGCTGTTTATACCTGAGAGGAGGCAGGTTCAGCTGCTGGATCGATCTGATACACAGTACCAGTCTAAAGCTTGAGCTGGTACTGTATGTGGCACGACTTTGCGATAGATTTGAAAGTTTACAATGTCTACTGTAATTGCTGAAGGAGTTCTTGTCTCTATGGCTCAGTGCAAAAGATTCCATTGGTTTTATCTCCATGTATTTCTGTGTTGATGACAGATGCGACATGTTTTCTACCCCAGACCTCAGGTTAAAAAAAGCACATTTGAGCTACATGAAAATCCAACAATCTGCATCATACTCTCACTCAGATCCTTCACTTTCAGCCTCGTCTTTATTTGCAGCCCCTCTGTCCCCTGAGAGATTGAAGGACATGGATGGACAGATTGGAAAAAATGAAGAGGAAGGAGAGAGGCGGAAAGTCTTAATGCAGCATAGAGGGAAGGCTTATTGGTCAAAGCCTACAGCCTGAAACCTCTTTGATATAAAAAAAACTGCTCTAAATAAGGACGAAGAGGCACAAGGAGGGATAAAACATGAATCAGAACTTTCATCTTCAAATCTTTCGAGCAATCGTGAATTGTTTTACAGTTTTTACTTTATTATATCTTTATTTAATAATATTCAGTAGCTAAACAATCACAGAGTCCCTATTAATGATGAGTCTTCTGTCTCCCTCTTCTAGTGGTTTTATAATTTTTACTGATGATCAACCAGAACATGAATATCAACATGTTTCCCACAGAGATAACTTTAGAGATAAAAAAAACAAATGGGCTCCTTTCAGAAATTATTTACAAACTACTTTGCAAAACAACATAAGTGGAGCAGATTGCATGTTGAGCAAACACTGTTGATGCTCTGATTCTTTCAAAAACTGTCACTATACCATCAGCGTGCCATGAATCTCCATCTGTTGGACAATAAACCTTCTATAAGTCATGACTGTTGTATAGTTGCTGCCCAAATATATATTTAGAAATGTAGGCAAACTAAACTTATGTGGTTATAAACAACTAATCTTTCAGCCCAGGAACCCACAGGAGAAGTTTTCACTGTCCGGTGAAATATAGAGAAGAAGATGGATGTTTTTTTTTATTGACAGAGAGAAAGAGATCAGTGTTTCATCAGAATACTACAACAAACCCAAATGGAGGTTTAAAAAAAGGAAAAAATAAACATGTATTTCAACAAAGAAGAAATAATTAAGTTTTGGCAGCAGAAGCTTGTTATCTTTCCTCCAGCTGTTATCATGAAAGTCAAGTAGGATGCAGTTTGGGAAGAATCACAGCAGGCTGTGATTCAGTAGGTTTGAAACATATTACAGGTCTACAGTTTACATATTAGGGATAGTCATGATTTTTGAATAACTGAATAGTCATTAAATTATGTTTGCCAATAATCAAGAAATGTATGCAGCTGTTCTGGCATCTGTCTTTGTTTTTAACACCAACAGATGGTGATGCAGCTTCCAGTTCTGAAAAGTGAAACCAATGCATAAGTGCCTTAACTGTATTGTTTCTATTGGCCAGCAGGGGGCAGCCCCTTTGGTCTGATCTCATTGTACCGAAGTCCATAAAAATAAAATATCGTATCTGACTCTTTTACTTATGGTCTCAGTCATTAGTTTCAAGTCTTACTCAGTGAAACATGCTGTTCATGTGGTAAATTATGGTTACTATTAGAGATAAAGGGAAATTTCACCCTGTCCCTACGTCATATCAAACCTGCGTCCATTAGATCCATGCTGCACAGTGATGAAAACCTCACCTTCTGTAGCTACCTCTAGAATAGCTATTGTACACTTCTGGTTATCATTATGAACATGATTATCATCAGCGCACAGTACAAACCTTCATCGTCTCCCACTGTGGACGACTCCTCCCCCCAAAGCATAATTACAGTTGAATGTAGCAGAGTGTCAGCAGAGCAGATTATAGACAGAGGAGGGCTGGACAGTGAACAGAGCCAGACTCACTCTCTCTCATCTACGTATCTCTCCTGTCATCTTAATAAGACCAGAGCAGCAGCAACATTCTTCCCATAAGGCCTCACTGTCCGGGTCTGAGCCACAGTCTCATTAACCAGACAGATTGGCCTCTGCGGTACAAAGGGCCTCCTTTGGAGCTGACGCTCAAGCATCCTGACTTGCTCATTTAAAAGTGAAACGTCGAGATCCTTGCTGTGCCATCATCGATATCAGCACTCAGGGAGAGAGCAAAAGGGGAGGGCGCGCTGCTTTTATTCGCATGCAGCTGCTGGGTGTTGAAGATGAGGGGTGGTGTTTAATTCAGATGTTAGATAGTGAGATTAAGTGAAGAGGATCAGATCTAACGGCCCAATAGATCTCAATCTTTCATGCTCATTTAGATGTTCTTCTGCCTTTTTAATCCAGTCACATTCAGATGAGTTTTTTTCTCTACAATTCAGAGAGGCTGTACTGTATGTATACATCTCATAATCCTGATTCCCAGTCTTTTTTGGACATTTGTACTTAATTGCAGGCTTGGAAGGCAACATGAATTTTCAACTTGTGAAATGTAGATCATACAGAAGCATCGTACTGTGCAGCTTTCAGTTATGTGGCATTACAAATAGCCAAAAGCCTCATTCATACAAATGGAGGGTGCACGTTCATGTGCCAAAAAACTTTTCCAGCCTTCCCCCATTTGTTACAAAGACGTAGCACGGGCTTCCACAGTTTTGGGCCGACAGAGCATGCTCATTAGCTTCCTTCTAAGTGAAACCCGTGGAGATCATGCTAAAGTTACATTTCTTTCCACCAAGCTAGCGGACTTCCTGCTGGCTTTTTGCAAAATCATACAGCTTGTCTACATTTTCCAAATGGCAATGGACCAGATGGAATATATTCTGATGATTAACAGAGTCGCTGTCAAAGTCTTTAGAGCTGCTCCTTCTTTTTGTGTGGAGAAATGTTAATTTTGGTCCCCGTGATTAAATTTTAGTCACATGGTATTTCCATTATGCCAAAAGATAGGGAGGTCTGCAACGTCACCTATTATATCTTAACAGATATACCCTTTATAAAGAAGATGCGCATAGCCACATCATCCTTAAACTCTCCCCAATGCTCAGTGCTTTGGTCACCACCAGTATTTTTTTTTTCTTCTTCTAAATCCAGAGTGGACTGTATGTGGACGAGATGGAGTGATAGCTGCGCTAGCAAACTTGGTTTGTGAACCGTACACATCCAAAAGGCACAAAGCAGCACAACCGCAGTCAAACAGGTTCTCCTTAGTGGCACAAATTAATACAGGTGAGGCCTAGAGACAGGTAGCAGCAACAGCTACAACTGCCAATCAGAGTGGCTACATGCTTAACCAAGTAATCAATCAAGTGTCAGTCACTCACTGTTTTAACAAAGGGGGAAACCACAGAGACCAAAGCAGCTCTGTAGCAGCTGTAAACATGTTTATTTCTGCTGTAAAGACGGTCATTTTAACATTTGAAGCCGTCCTCAAGTGGCCGTTAGAGGAACTGCAGTTTTCACCAGGTTTCCACTTTGTTGCAGCATAAAGGTTTTGCTCAAGAGGTTTCAAATGAAAAAACCCGAATCTTCAAAAAACTGCTTTTATAGTGTGACTGCCTTTGACTGATATCGCTGGGAAGCAGAGGTGTTACATCAAAACTAAAAACAGATTTGCTGTGGAGCTCGCTGGACACGTTTCAGTGGTTTTGCTAATCTGTCTGCAGGTTCTCTGCAAAGAAATGTATTCTTCATCATCATATTTGTTCTGTTTTTCCCCATAACTGCTTCAAATTAGATCATCGTATTGTTTTAAATATTTAATGTGTGCCTGGGTTTCTTTGTTGTTGTTTGTTCTTTGTCTGAGTTTGGATGACATCTGCCATTTGGTGAATGATTCAAACAAACAGCCTCACACTGCTGGACTCTGACCTACATTTGAATCATGTGCGTCCCTGTAGGGAATTGAACCTCTATGCCAGCTATCCTTGCTTTGTATGGTTTCAGCACACTGATGTACAAACTATACCTAAATGTCCCAGATTTTTCCAGGATCACCATTACAGTGTCGGCCTGCTGGGTGCGCTTCTATCAACAATTTTCAAACCAGTCACACGGTGAAAACTAAAAGATAACATTGTAACTGCTTTTAACTTTACTGGTCAAACGGAGGTATTTCCTTTTCTTATGGCTACTTTTAAAATTTAAAGTTTATTCTATTGGTATATCATGTCCAGCCTCAGTATGCTTGACAAAAATCTTCTGAAACCATATGTATTACAAAAATAGAAAAAAATTAAGCTTCTTCCATCTTGTGTTCCCTTAAAAGTAACTGCAGTTTGTCTGGTGTAAATAACTTGAGCCTGAAAACTTGGCAGATGATGACACTGACACACAAGACAAGACATTCTCACAATTCACTAACCAGTAAAATTCTTCTTTTTTCAGGCTGTTCTTCATCAAATCGAGTGGTCACATCACAACCGGACTTGGTCCTGATTGGCTCACCTTGTTGAAGAAATACTGAAGCAGGTAGGTTTGCTTTTTTTTCAGCTGTTTTCTTCCAGTGAGGGTCCAGTATATGACTGCCCTTACTGTGCCTAGTGCTTTTTAAATGCACCACTTGATTTGATTTGGGGGAAAAAAATCGATATAAAACCTACTTAAGCGTAGGAATAATCAGAGGTCTGAGCAGAAGCTTGATGTGGGCCGTACAGAAAGTCCTCTCTCTCTCTCTCTTTCCATTTCTTGTTCATCCTCTGTGGTAATTTCAGGTGCCGCAGTCAGACACCTGCGTCTCTATCTGATAAATATTGAATCTTCCAGAACTGAAATGGATCTTTAACAAGGCTAACACACAGACAAACACAACACATACACCACCCACACGCTCATAATGTCTCTGTCATTCTGAACCTACACACGCACCACAGGTTAGCAGGTTACTGCTGAACTTTGTTGTGCGTCTGCTGGTTTTGTTGCTGTCTGACACACAAACAGGAAGGCAAAATGAAAAGACAACTACGTGTGTATGTGCTGCTAAGATTTGTGTGTTTGTGTTTGCAGTCATACTGACAGAGTGCCCAAAGATTGTGTGATGGGCATGTTGTTGTTCTTCTTTGGACTCAGAGCCTGTGTGTGTGTGTGTGTGTGTGTGTGTGTGTGTGTGTGTGTGTGTGTGTGTGTGTGTGTGTGTGTGTGTGTGTGTGTGTATCTTAATGAAAACTGTGAAATGATGAGTTTTGTAAGTTGTACAAATATGAAACTAGTCTTAAAGCAGGTGTATCGCATTAGCAGTTACTGCAGTTTTGTAAAAGGAAGCATATATAGCATCATGATTTAAAGTCCTCAAGCTAAAAATAGGATTATGAACCCATTATGAAGCTATTATTATCTGGGCCAGTAAGATCTGTGGTCAGCCCAGGTGGAGTTTACAGGGTCTGAATATACACGCCTTCTGCTGTTGAGTGTAAACCCTGTGATTCTTGTGTTTTAGATTATGTGTGAGTAAAACAACAGATTCAGAGCGTTAAGCCTGTGAGTCTGTGTTTATCTCGAGGCCTGCAAACGTTGCACTTCACATTTTGCTTGTGATATAATGAGAGTATTGGCAGAGTGCTTTGTCATGGTGCATTTGACTTCATTTTGAGTAGGCACCACATATTAATGATGTGCAGCGTTTTCATGCCTGTGCAGCAGCCTGAACTTTCCTATAAATTGCCTCACGGAGCGTTATTTGAGTGTGCATATGTTTGACAGAATTGGACATCAAAGTCTTTTTAACCTGCCAGCTACTGAGCGTGAAGTTCATGTAATATCAGACTGTGTGCATCTGAGAACAGCCCAGTTAATAGCTTGGAGTGATTAGCTACCCTGTGTCCTGCACGCTCTATCATATATGAATCTGTGCAGCTCTGGACTCTTCAGGTTTTCCCCCTTTATTAGCAAACTCAGCTCAGCTGCTGAAACTGAGCAGAAACTCAAATGAAAAAACAAAGAAAAACATAGACTGCATGCAAGTCCATAGTACAGGTCTGTAGGTCTCCTCTCTGTCCTGCCTGTGTACTCTTATACTGTATATTATGCTCACACTAAGCAAGGACGCATCTGCCAGCACAAGACAAGCGTATCAAGGACGTGTGCTGCCTCTTAAAGCAGAGGTGAGGACAGTGTGAGCATCTGCAGCAGCAGCTATAAAGCAGAGCAGACCATCAGCTCGGCTTTTCAGCAGTAAAAGATTTTATAGGCAATGAAAACTTATAGTGGATGGCTGCTAATAGTGTTTGGATGAGTCTACCAGAAGCTTATAGCAGTTATGGGATTTTGAACTTGAGTGTAAATGCTTCTCGCCTCATAGGCTGTTGGCTCATTATTTCTTTAAAAAGGGCATAATAATAATAACTTGTAGAAACTTAAAAACATTGAGGGAATGTCTATTATTTTATGAATGTGGTTTGGTTATGGAATAAAGTGATTCAGATTTTGAAATTGCTGTTAAATCCACATACAGTAGCTGCGTGGACAATATTTGACCTTCTTTCTTAAATTTAATCGACCAGTAAATTAGTCAAAAGGGATCATTTCCAGTCCACATGGGTGGGTGGGGGGTGCTGGGGGGGTGCTTCAAGTCAGTACAAAATGATTCTGCTGATACATCCTCAAACATCTCAAACCAACTGAGCACCTGTGGGAGATGCTGGACTGAGAGCATTCTTCACCACCAAGCACTGAAACAGCTGTTGTTGTTGTTTTGCCATTAATTTGTCACCCAGCTGTGTGGTTGTCTGTATCTGGCAGAGGAAAACCATCCTGAGCTTCTAGGAAGGATTGTATGTCACCATCTTTCGTCACATATAATGTATCACAGGGCTCATTTTTTAAAACATGTAATTGCTTTTTAGTTGGTAAATAAATTTAGATGCAAAATGACTGAGTCTACTTCCCCAGAGAGACGCAGCACATTCAGTCAATATCCACAAATGACAATTTGACTGCCAGTAGCTTAGTTCAAAGCACAAAATCAACCTCCTCATTGCTGACTGAATGGGTTTTTCAGCTGCATCCCACAGCAGCTTCCCTTTGTGGGCAAGATCTTTCACGACAGCTTTGACATTATTTAAATTTCCTGGAAGCTTCAAAAATTAAAGGAACATTTTTCCACCATTGTTGTGTCTGTTACGCTAAACCTGACATCCCGTTTGGAGACACCAAACATTTTCAAAGCCAGTGTACTCTGAGTGCCGGTCTCAAGCCCAGATAAATGGGGAGAGTTGCATCAGGAAAGGCATCCGGCATAAAATCTTTTCAAAATCAAACGTGGATCATCAAGAAGGAGATCCATACTAGATAAGTGGGGGCCCGGATTAACAACAACCCCCTCCGGTGCTGTTGAGCAGGAGGGTGCTGGTGGAAACTGTGCTACTGTTAGCCGAAGACAAAAGAAGAGGAAGGGGGGGGAAGACATGCTAGGAGGCAGCGAATGAGAAGGAAGAACAAGAGTGTGAAGGTGAGAGTGGTGACTTTAAGTTCAGGGACTATGACCGGTATAAGGAAAGAGCTGTGAAGGAAGGTAGATATATTGTGTGTGCAGGAGACCAGGTGGAAGGACAGCAAGGTCAGGGGCATTGGAGGTGGATTCAGTGTGTTCTAACACAGTACAGTTAATAAGCAAAATGGAGTATGGATAATACTGATGGAAGAGTATTGTGGAGGTGTCAGAGTGTCAGACAGGATCATGTTTGAATCAGAGGGATAATGTTGGGTGTGAGTGCCCCACAAGTTGGATGTCAGAACAGAAAGAGAGATTCTGAAGTTGGATGAAGTGGTAGAGTGTCCCCAAGGAGAGAGAGAGTGGTGATTGGAGCAGACTTCAGTGGGTAGGTAAAGTGAACAGGGGTAATGAAGAGGTGCTGGGTGGGTATGGCTTTAAGGAGAGGAATGTGGAGGGGCAAAATGGTGAGAAGATTAGAAAGTTGACGAAGGAAGAATGTCACGCAGAATTCAGAGAGGAGTTAGGAAGAGTGACACAAGATGACTGGGAAAGTATAGTTGAAGTGCTGAGGGAAACTGGCAAGAAGGTCTTTGGTGTATCATCTGGACAGAAGACCATGAGATTTGCTGGTGAATGAGGAAGTCCAGGAAAGTATTCAAAGGAAGAGGTTACCAAAGAAAAAGTGGGGTGGTCCAGGAAATGAAGAAATGCTGTCTCATTCACATGAGAGGGAAACAGGTGAAACAACAAAGGAGCACAAGTAGTGAAGGTGGTTGAGTTATACTGGGGTCAACCATGCAAACCTATGGACAGTGCACAAAAGAGATGGCAAAGGGAGTGCAAGCAGGGTGGAGTCGAGTGTCAGGGGTGATTTGTGATACAGGGATAGCAGCAAGAGTCAAACAGAATGTTTATAAGATGGCAGTGAGACCTGCTGTGAAGTGTGGTTTGGAGACAGTGACACTGACAAACGGACAGGAGGAGTTAAAGACAGTAAGATTTTCATTGGAATTGACCAAGAGGGACAGCATTAGAAATGAGTAAATGAGAGGGACAGTTCAGGTCAAGGGTTTTGGAGACAAAGTTAGAAAGGCGAGGTTCAGATGGTTTGGACATGTGCAGAGGAGAAATAGTGGATATATTGGACAAAGAAGGAAAAAGAGGAAGACCACAGAGAAGATTCATGGATGTAGTGAAGGAGGACATGCAGAGGGGTCGGTGTGATGGAAGAGGATGCTAGGGATAAGGTGAGATGGAGACAGATGAAAATCCCTAAAGGGAGCTGACCAGTTTCATTTGAACAGGCTTTGGTTGCATGCAGGTAAACAGTCTGTATGGAGGGACTGCATTTGGCCATACTGAAAACATCAGCGATGCTCTCACACAAAATGAGCTTCTAATTTGTAAACAGATGTTAACTGAAACTGTGAGTGTGAGTCAGCAGGCTGGTGGATGGATTTGCAGATTGGATGAAGCATCATCACTACGCTGGTAATGACGGTGCTCAGTCTGCACTACAGATCCAATGTAAGCAGCATGGTCCTTGTGAAAAAGGGTCCACGTGCCCACTCAGCTAAAATCCACTGACATAGATGTACAAGTATAAGTAAAATCAAATCATATAGTTTAATACTGAAAGTTCAGCATCCCAGCAATAAGTGTTTACAGTAACAGCCAGCTGAGCCTGCTGATTCTGCAATAGTATCTTAGTGCATCACTGGATGGTGTTTAGTCTTTAGCCTGATGAACCTTGAAAAAGAAGTTTTTGCACATGCTCATAAGAGTTGGAGAAGTTTCAGCATCTTTTCTTCACTGTTAACCACGTTGATTAGAGCTGATTTTCACGTTTTCATCTCATTTCCAGAGCTTTGGAGCAGTAACGGGTTTGCTCCAGGAATAACTGTGAATCCCACGGTCTCATATCTCTGTGTGTCATTTTCTGTGTGTGTGTGTGTGTGTGTGTTTGTATTCATTTGTTCTTTGTTCTCGCTTCTCATCATTTTGAATCCATTCAGATCTTTTCTTTCCCACATCATGTAGCCACATTAAAGATGGCTTTTTGCTATTAAACATTAGAGAGTTTTTGGTTGCAGATACGAGCCCCAACGCTGAACAATAGTGATGAGCACGCATGCTGAACAAAAGCATCTCAGTCAGAGAGGCGGATTTTAGTTTGCTGCTAATGGGGACCAACACTAAAGCACACACAAAACCATCATCTCCACTGGCTTAGAACAGAAACCACAGGGGATGAATAAATGAATGAACTGAGGAGAGAAAGCAGGAGAGAAGCGGTACGAAAATAAAGGAGGATTTAATAAACGAAATGGAGGCGATAAATTTGTGAAGACTGTTATTAGAGCTCTTATTGTATTCTCTGGGTTTGGATTTCACAACTCTTGCTTGAGCAGTAGAACAATCAGGCTTTTTATTATCAAGATGTGCTTCCTGCATTGCTCACAGTGTTCTGCGCCTCCACCGCACATTCATCTGTTAAAAACCGCCGTCTGCAGACGATGGAAATGAAGATATCGAGCTGCAGTGATTGGTTTTGCTCTACATTACTAAACATATTCTTATCACAGTTGTTGTGCAGATGTTTTGGAGCTGAATATCTCACAACAAAGCAGATTTAACCAGATGTACTAAAGTTTGCATATGAGCATTTTTGCAGCCTCCACACTGTTATTATTTTATTTTTATTTTTTTGGAAACCATATTGACCATATTTGGACAAGTGCTAAGTTATCAGCTAAAACTATCAGCTGTCATGTTGCTGAGTGATCAGTCATTGAATCCTTTGTGAGATGCCTTTGTCTGGTCACTGGTTGGCACTAGGATGGCAAAATATATTCTTATTATATCATGAAGGGTTTTTAGATAGTAAAATCTTAAAATCAGTTAAAAAACAAAGCCACTGTAGGGTCACTGAAACTGGGGAAACTGCGAGAAAATAAAAGAATGTGGAATAATTTGAGTGTCTCTAAAACTATTTACTTTTGAGTGTAACCCAGATCTATTTCTCAGCTGGTAGAAGCAGGTGAGGCTGCCACTGAACAGCACAGCCAGGCTCCTGGCAGCTGATTAATTAATAACTGCTAAAGAACCTGGAAACATGTGATGACAGGATGCAGTTTATCTGGACCAATAAGAAGTGTCTTCAAACATGTCTCAGTTTTATCTGACTCTAATTTTAGCCAGTGTTCTTGATATCAGAACAATAAATTGCTATAATGCTTAATATATTTGATGTAGCCAAAATATATATGGGGACAGAAGAGGGTGTGTGAAGTGGATTTAGTTTAATGAATTTAACCATAATGGTGGGAGACTGAAACAATGAGTAGAGGTTATATTGAATCAGTCGTATTGATCATTTCTGCACATCTTGAGGAACAGTTTGCTGTGTTGCGTTAATATTGCCTTGTCAGCATTGTTTACTGTTAGTGATATTCAGTGTGATGTTGCTGATGGTGTAAAGTCCTGTGTAGATGATCCCTGGAAATTTATTGTGGAAAATGTTTTCCAAGACACTAAAACTGCATATTTCCCCTGTTAGTTTTCCCTTAAACTGAGGATACAAACATCTGTTTTTGCAGATAGAAGCTAAATGACGTCATCCTGACATTTATTCACACATTTTACCAACAAGTATTTTTAAAGCTCCAGACAATCCACAAAGTTTCAGTTGGGTTCTTGTGATTTTCCAAGTAGGATACTTGTTTTCTGTCTTCTCTGATCCCGTATTACTACCTGTAGGGAAATTCGGTGTTATCGCTACCTTCCCGCAGCTTGGTCAGAGTTAAGCTGCTGAACATAAAGGCTACAGCCTGTGGGGATTCAGCCCTAAATTCAGGAAAGGTGTGCAGAAGAAAGAGCACTCCCTATGCCCCCAGAACAAATAAATCAGAAAGCCGTGCTTTGGAATAACTGCAGGCATTGATGGAAAGCTGCCAGAGTAATGCTGAAAGAACAAAAACTTTAGATGTTTTAATCAGCTGACTCCCAAAAGATATAAATACAGTTTTGCATTTATTAAAATTAGGCCTTGATAAATTGCATCTTCCTGATTTTATCTATTTATTGATTGATTGATTAGATTTTTTTTTCCAGGATAAGTGCGCATATTTATTTCCATGTGAAGACTGCACAACCACACACATTTCTTATACCGTATTAATTTACTTATGTATAAAGTTGTCACACTGTATGCAAAAGAGCTTCTTAGCCAATTGTTTAAAACGAGCCAGTTTTGTACAGTTTGTCCTCCCAAATTCATGAAGCCAATGAGATTTTTTCAGTCTGACAGCCTCACAGAGCAATCCATTTAGGGGATTCTGGGTGACAGTGTTGGTAGAAGATCTTTACTAAGCTTGTTTGCACCTCATTTGCTGTGTTTCTTGTATATAAGCTGCAAATTCTCACTGAAATTAGGCCTTACCTCTAGCAGCTGATTGAGGTGCTGTCACGCTTGTCCCAGAGTTGTGCTGGGTCTTGCTGAAGAGCAGCTGTGTTTGTCACTGAGATTTCAATTCTGTGCTTCTGGCTGAATGACACTCCTTACTGCCCAAAGTGTCACAATAACAACAGCCTCGTAAACAGGCGACAGAGTTTACTCAGAGTTTTCTTTTTGTTGTTTAGTTCCATCCGTCTTCTTTTCTTGTTTCTTGTGTTTATAGCCTTTTCTGCCGATTCACTTCCTGCAAACTTTGTGTATGTTACAGCGACAGAGTCAGGTGTCTCTACAGAGAAACGTCTCGCCGCTCCCTCTCTTTACTTCAGGTTCAGTCGCATATTTTGACACTGCATCTTTTATGAATGGACGGCTTTTTCCAGCACGCCTGTTGTGGCTGACAAATCATCGTTTCCTATTTTGCAAAAGTTCTCTTGATGACATTGTGAGACTCGGAGATCCCAGCACAGCACGCAGTAATGAATGGGGGAAAAGCGAGAGCTTGTCAAGAGTTAGAATACTCTTTGAATTGCACAACTCAGCTGCAACCTGCCCCAGTCTGAGATAGGAGAAGGCGTTAGATGAAAAAAACTATAACGAACCTCAATGTGAGAGGAAAATCCTCCAGCATCAGAGTCATCAAAGAGTACGCTGCTGAGGTGTGAGGCGGCAGGCCAACAGTTCTGAAGATCCTGCCACCAAACAAGCCCAGAGAGGCCAGAAACCAGCAAAGCCCTTAAGGCTGAGAAAAGTCCACTTTCTGAGAGTGGAGAAAGGGATCCATCTTGCTGGTGTTTCTATACAATGATTATCTCTTATGTCTGTGTACAAAATAATGTGAGATTAAAATCCAAAACAGGAAACACTTTAAAGGTGCATAGTAATATTTTTTTTTTCAATATATTAAAAAAATGTATCAGCATTTTTTAAGATTCTGCCAGCTTCACAGCATATTAAGTCAATGTTATTAATAATGATATTTTTACATGAGTGGGCTTTTTTATAGGTTTGCAGTGACTTTCATCTGTCAAAGTATACAACAGTTTAATCTCATAATAAAGAGAAACACACAACTAAAACAATAAATGAGCCGCTCTTCTCAGGTCTGAAATTCAGCTCTGCCCTCTACAGTCAGTCTTTAACAGGCTGCCTGTGATGATTTTAGGTTTAATGTAATGTTGCATCATGCATGCAGTGCAGCAAAAGCTGACTCTGTTTGGATTTAGTCTTGCAAAGATAAAGCTGAAGGTCATCCAGGCCTTTATGTCTCTAAGACATTCCTGCAGTTTAACTAGTTGGTGTGTGTCATCTGGCTTCATGGATAGATAAAGCTGAGTATCATCTACATAGCAATGAAAATATATGCAATGCCTTCTAATAATACTGCCATCTGACACTCCATTCTTCTGTGTACATTTCATGTGCTTCAGTGGCTCCTGGTTTGGACTAGTCCTCTTTAGGACATCATACAATGACATTTTAGTTATTTTTGTGTCAAGGTTTTCAGCCCTTTTCTGCTCAGCGTGCCAGTGTCCCTGTGCACAAAGTGCTGGTTTGTTGTGGTGGAACTTGACAGGCCAGCTGACCTCAGTCCCATTCAAGGAGTGTCTGTGCAAGTGTGTGTGTGTGTGTGTGTGTGTGTGTGTGTGTGTGTGTGTGTGTGTGTGTGTGTGTGTGTGTGTGTGTGTGTGTGCGCATTTCACTTTGCTTTCTGCACCTGTTCACTTGTATTCAGTGTGTGTTTGGTGTAGTGTGAACATGTCAATTGTGTTAATCCATCAGTGGAGAGGTTTCCCCTCTGGGTTTCCTCATTGTTGTTTAACTGAGAGCGTTTCCTATCAGTCAGCACAAACACACAAGTGGAGCGAGAGGGAGGTGCATGCTGTTTGCTCAAGGCCAGTAACAGCACCTGGACTGAAGCATCCAGCTGAATTCACCACACTTCCATAGCTGACAGCTCACTGCACAAACCACTATTTTTATCTCCCCTTCCTCTTCTTTTATCTGTCCATATCGTTCTCTTCCATTCGCTTCTCCACTTTGTTCTTCTCCACCCTTCTCTCTTTGTGCTGTCTTGGTGTCCAAGTCTTTCTTTTGGATATGAACTGTGAGGTGTTGAGCAGGAAGCATTTTTGAAAACTCTTCATTGCTGAGTTCAAAGCTGACATTGACATTTGGTGCTGGTGGAGGAAACAGTCTGAAAATTGATTGATATGCAGGCTGCGTTGGCTTTAAATCAAACTCCAGATTTGGTGCTTCTGTGCAGTGCAGGTTTTCTAACAGGACGTATGGAGTCAGTGTTTACTGTGACCGTTCCAAATACTTAATTTGTAAATTACAAATCAGTCCCTGTGTTCATTTAACCAGCATAAATGTAATCTTTCAAGTTTCTAATTATTTTCCACATTTCCCTGAAGGCCTTCCTCTCATTCAAGGGCACTCATTAATCAAACACACATCTGAACATACACTTCACATATGCAGGCAGAGTGAGCCAAGGGACCAGATACAGGAGGCATACACAGTCTTGTGGAAATACCATGAATGAATACATTAACAAAATAATTATAAATTTACACACAGTATTCCTGCAGAAAACACTGCTGTACATAAAGAAGTACATAAAGTGTTTTGTCTTATTGTTTTTGTGTCTAAGTTCTAGAATGTCAGATTTCAAGCTCAGACTATTCTGCAGCCATCCTTTATTTAATATTTTGTCAGGCTGGTATTCATTCATTCATGTATATATATATTTATTTATTTATTTAGCCTTTACTGCCGAGCACCACAGCCTCTTGAGAGACTACAGTTGCTGCTGTCAGTCATCAGTCACGGTCCTGTTTATGCTGTGTGATCTTTGGTTGTGGCTCAAAAGGTTGTCTAAGTTAAAAGGAGACAAAATATCCTTTTTATTTATATTTTAAACCAGACAATACAAACAACTGAGACACTGAAATGATGCAGTTGGATGAAGGACACCCAGCAGTCCCAAAATGAAAAATGGCATTGACAACTTGCTAGCAGATAATCAGGTGTTCCCCTCTTTTGTTTGGAAACACTGGTTTCTAACCACCAACTTTAGCATTATGCATTATTCTGCCATTAATTGGAAGGGTGAAGTTAGAAGCTAACGATAGCATGCTTGGTTAGCAAGCTGCATCCATGAACTGTCAGGATGCATTGCACTGACACAGACGCTTGATAATTGTTAATGGAGATTAAGATGCCAGAATTAAATCCACCTTCCTCTTAGCACTATTTGGCCAGCTAGGCCATTTAACTTCAATATTTAATATTACATATTAACAAAATGCAGCATGGTGGCGCAGTGGGCAGCACTGCTGCCTCACAGTTAGAATACCATCTGGAAGGCCTGGGTTCGATTCCACTTTGGCCCACTCTGTGTGTGGAGTTTGCATGTTCTCCCTGTGCTTGTGTGGGTTTCCTCCTACACTCCCCACTTACTGGGGTTAGGTTAATTGGCTACACTAAATTGCCCATAGGTGTGATTGTGAGTGTGAAAGGTTGTTTGTCTCTCTGTGTTAGCCCTGCAACAGAGCTCTCAGCGGAGATGGTTGCACTTTTCTTCTCTCCCCTGCTTTGCTGCTTGCTGCTTTAGAGCCTCTCTTCACACAACTTCCGAACTGGAATTTATAATTATGGATCTGGTCAGCTGGTCTCTCAACGCTATTGTTTTGATCAAATGTTTACCATGAGGAGATTGGGGGAAGGAGAACCCCATTCCCTCTTATCAATTGACATTCCAGATGGCTACGTTATGGATTCCTGTGTGGTGTAGAAGATGTCGTGCTTGGCCGTATTGTCAATGGAATACACACACATTTGGCTTATTGACACTGGGGTTTCTCCGAATTGGACCTGGAGATACCTGGCTTGTCTTTGTAATTCAGGAAGTCGAGACAGCTGTCTGGCTGCTTATGACGGGAACGCGGGAAGGGTAAAGACTCAAACTCATTTGAGTCAGCCCCACAGTAGCCCCCCCCCCCCCCCCCCCCCCCCCCCCCCCGCTCGCCTCCGCTGGCTCCCCTGTCCATCCCTCCCCACCCTACTGCTCCCATGCTATATGTTTCTGCTCTGTCGCAGAGGTTTTTGTAACCTTATACTGTGTATGTGTGTATGTATACAAAGCATGAGATTATTTTTTTCCTCACTCATCCCTATATGTTTTCACTATTGTTTCTGTCTTTTTAATGGCAGCGCCTCCAGAAGGGGGGCAGCATGGCCACAGTTCACCTATCTCCCCATGTTTGTTCTGTTTGTCTTCTTGGATGGGTGTTCTGTTAACTGTAATTTCCCCATTGTGGGATAAATAAAGTATCATCATCAACAGGCTGGCGACCTGTTCAGGGTGTACCCTGCCTCTCGCCCTATGACAGCTGGGATAGGCTCCAGCCCCCCGTGACCCTGAACAGGATGAGTGGAAGCGAATGGATGGATGGATGGATGGATATTAACAAAATGCCACAGCAAAAACTGCTGTCAGTTTAAAGCAAGAATTCAATAATATTCCACTATGGAAGATTCCTACATATCAGAAACACTTTGCTGTGATAATGGGTTGTTTTATGGTTTCATGCAGAGTGTTGTTGCCTTCTTTTTTTAAAAAAAAATTATTTAGCAGAGTCAGGGGCACGACCAGAGGAGGGGAATTTCCCCCAGTCCCCAAGCAAATTCCACCGTGGCTGAAACCACGGAGACTGACCTACTTTTATAGCAACTGGCTGAAGGAACTACAGATTGGTTTAATGTTTTTAATCTCAGGCTCTTTTCCACAGTGTGTCCTTTATCCTGTCTCTCTCCCCTCAGCCCCAACCGGTCGTGGCAGATGACTGCCCCTCCCTGAACCTGGTTCTGCTGGAGGTTTCTTCCTGTTAAAAGGGAGTTTTTCCTTCCCACTGTCTCCAAGTGCTGCTCATAGGGGGTCGTTTTGACTGTTGGGTTTTCTCTGTAATTATTGTAGAGTCTTTATCTTACAATACAAAGCGCCTTGAGGCGACTGTTGTGATTGGCGCTATATAAATAAAATTGAATTGAATTGAATTTTTCTTGGCTTGACTGTAAGTCAGGCCAAACAAAAGGAAGCAGCCGCAGCGTATTCAGCCATTGAACTTCAGTAAAGTTTAAACAATTTGTGAAAATTGTTCATGCGTAATCAACATAAAACTACTGTGCAATATCATAAAAAAAAATTATTTTGTTTATGATATCAAAAATTCACAAAAAATAAGTTTGTTTTTTTTGTTTTTTTCTGATGGCTTGGTAGAAAAACAACTTTCTTGTTTTTATTATTTTGTGGGAAATAATGTCACATATAGTGAAGTTTCCTCTCCTTATCCAGCACGAGTTTACTGTGTCATTTGACGGACAAGAAAATAAGCAATTTCAAAAAGTAAGAAACTGTATTTACCTTTGCATCACTCCACATGATTGTTATATATGTTTTGAGAAAGAAACTTCAACTTGTTGTCTCTCTGTCTTTGTGAAAAGTGTCAGGGAATTCTTTTAAATTACAGTCACATGTGCTGCAGCGCTGACAGTACAGTGATTTTATTTTGATGCAGTGGACGGCATGCTTAAAAAATGGATTAACCAGGTTTTGATGTTGGACTAATTGCCGTACTTTTAAATGAGGTCAAAATGAAGAAACATGTTTTCACAGAGCAGGAAGGAAACATATTTTGAAAAATTAAAGCTCTGAAAAATGTTTTGACATTAAGAGGTGCTCACATGCTAAAGTTAGTGTTTAATGTAATTTTAAGAATATTTAGTGTTTTGACACAGTGCTAAGAGTGTTTATGTATTTGACATAATGCTAGAATAATCCAGAGTTGTTTATATTTATATATTAAAGTCCCTGATCCCAACAGTAAAATGCCAAATCTTCCTGCTCTCATTAGCCTAAACCAGAATGACAAACCTTTTGAAGTTCCTTCAATGATTTGTTTTTAATGGAGCGGCCTTTTGTAAATACGCCAAACACACCAGCAGAAAAGCCGCCAAAATTTGTTATGCTCTGTGTATACCTGTCTGTCAGTTTTCCTGCATTTATGTGTTTTTATACATGTGCGTCTGTCTGCATCTTTGTTTCCACGAGGTGATTCTGTCAAGACATGACAGAGTGAAAACAAAAACAAGGTGTGTTACCTGGTACTGTGTGACACCTGTCAGCTACCGTCCAACGTCCAACCTCACAGTCAGACTGACCTTCCCAAAACAGCAACTGTGTGTGTGTGTGTGTGTGTGTGTGTGTGTGTGTGTGTGTGTGTGTGCGTGTGTGTGTGTGTGTGTGTGTGTGTGCTGCTCCTCGAGCGTATGCTCAGCACCCTGCACACAGGTAGACAGATGGACAGGCAGGTAAGAAAACAATGGAAATTTCCATGACACTTTCTTTTATACATGATCTGATGGCCTGGCAGAAAAACAGCTTTCCTTCTTCCTTCTTTTCTCTCATATATATTCTTTGCCAGTGGTGGATGTTCATGTTAAATATGTCCAGACTTATTCATTTATTTATTTTGTGAACAAAGGAGCAGCTGAAAGCAGCTTCTTCTGTATCTTCTTGTGATTCAGGGAAACAAATGACAAATATAACAAGTACCTGAATATTTTTATGGTTTCCCACCTCTTCATTACACCGTTTTTAAATATTTAGCCTGTGCAAAACCAATGTGACATAACAATTATCCATCACTGACATTCGTGCCACCCATATTGTCATATCGATACGTTGTTACTAGTAAACAACGCTGAAATTGGCCAATGCTAATATTTATCCGTGTTTTGTTCCACTCTTGGCTCTGCATCTACGGTATGTCCCTAATGTTCATCTCAGGCACACAACTCTGGCTGTGAGCACAGAAACACCACCCATCTGCTGCTCATACCTTCTGTTTCAAGGCGCCACTGATCACAAGAAGGAGGGTGTCTCTAAAGGGGGAGGAGCTAAAACAGCTTGTTTCAGACAGGGGATGAACTGAGAGACTCCACCAAGATTTATTTTGAAGCGACACTAGTTGATTCCAAAAATAAAATTATGAGCAGAATAGGCCAACTTTGAGCAACAATTTTAAAACCATAGCGGTATATTTACAGTAACACTACAAGAAATGTGTAACCATATTTTGCTATGGCTTTTATTCCCCCTTATTTTATCCACAACACTGACTTCATCATTAACTGCTCCTGATCTACCAAATATGACAACCAACTCATTATCTCCCCACTGGTTTCAGACTCCTTCATATATATATATATATATTAATTAATTAATTAGTTAATTTCGATTAATTAATTACAAAGCTTGTAATTACTTCGATTACTTTTTTTAATCGAGTCCCACCCCTAATATATATATATATATATATATATATATATATATATATATATATATATTAGGGGTGGGACTTTAACGCGTTAATTTCGATTAATTAATTACAAAGCTTGTAATTACTTCGATTACTTTTTTTAATCGAGTCCCACCCCTAATATATATATATATATATATATATATATATATATATATATATATATATATATATATACTGCTGCACTTAATTTAGAACAGACAAATACAGCTCCTAAATTCATTTACTGTGTCATTTTTATGGTTATGCATTAAACATGAGGTCATGCACACACTGGCATTTAATTGGTCTTCACAATGACCTGTGCATATTTACATATCAATCTTATAGTCCATTGAGTTTTATAGAACAGGTTCAAAGTTTTATAAATTGCTTAGTGTATCATATTAATGTATTTTCTTTGCAGGTTTTATTTTAAAAATATTGAAAGAAAAAAACACACACATGCTTACATCAAAAATACAAACACAAATGAAATCAACGTGCATTCTGGATGCTTTGCTTCAACCCGTTCAATTTGTTTCAGTGCATTTCAATTGTATTTACTCTTTTTTTTCATCTTTTTTGTGTCTGCTGATTGAATAGATTTGATTTAGACACAATGGATTTGATTAAGAAGTCATTAAACATTAAGGTGAGCCACTTAAGCTCCTAATTGATGTGAAAAAATAATACATTGGCATAAACAGCTAGTCGGCCCTTGCATAAAAATATGAAAACATGTCTTCAGTATTTGAATAAAAATTAATTCCTAAAGGTACTAAATTCAGTCATTGAACTTAAATCATTAAAATCCATGGACTTATCGTAAGTAATGTCTTTCAGCATTAGTTCAGATTGGTGAGCAAGATTGTCATGTTTTTCTGTTTATCTGATTCTGGTGGCAGCAGCAAACTGAGGTGTCAGTTGGACTGTAAGAATCTAATCACCCGTCACTAATGGTGTTATTTTCTCTTTTTCCACCCAGTGATCTTCATAGTTTGATGTGATGCCTTGTTTGAATGGAGATTCCAGGTTTGGTTGAATGGAGATTCTCAGTGAGGCATAGTGAAGCAGGAAGTAACGCTGGTATTTATTGAGGAGGTATGACATTTATTATGTGTACTGTGGTATGTACATGTCAGATGCTTAAATAGGGGTTGCGGGGCCAGCAGTCTATAGAGATGTTCAGACCTCCTTCTCCTCAGCCACCTCTTACAGCTATTCCATGGGAATACCAACACATTCCTAAGCCAGACAAGAAACATCAACTTTCCAGCATGTCCTGAGTCTGCTCCAGCTGGGCATCCCCGAAACACCTCACCTATGAAGGCATCCTGGTCAGATGCCCGAATCACCATATCTGGCCTCTTTTGATATGGAGGAAGGAGCTCTACTTTGAGCTCCTTCCCAGACACCCACATCTTGTTTTTTCAGTCAACACCCAAATTTATACCTCTCCCTTTACCACAGCTGGCTAGTATATGTATAACCATAGTATCCCTATTACCATACCAGTCTCCTTGTCATTAATCAGTGAGCAAGATATTTAAACTCCTCAACTGGCATGGGCAACTCATATCCAACCAGGAGCATGTAATCCACTCCTTTCTATCTGAAAACATGGCCTCAAACTTGGAGGTCCTAAAGAACATTTTCAGATGAAAACTGCAAAGTTTCGATGCATTTCGACCTCTCGTTTACACAAGAACAGCATGAAAAATGATGCTTTTTGAAAACGGGTTCAAGAGTGGAGCATTTTTGAAGCGCTCCGGTCTCCATTTCTGTTTAAACGGGCAAAAATGCTACTTTTTGAAAATGGGAGTAGTGGCACATGCACACTATGATTGCCACTCCTATATCCACACTGCCAACTTGTGGCCTGGCAACAGGAACTACAGCGTTTTCAACATCTTGTGTTTCCATGTAAGTGGAGATCGTTTTTGAAACGTTTCCATCTGAACGCGTTACTTTTAGAAATCTGTAAAACAACAGTTTCGGGCAACTTGTCCATGGTGGGGTGTCCCAAGGATAATTGGTCTTGGGTATGGGGTCACTCCAAGCACAATTTTAAAGACTATGAAAAAAATTCCACGAAACCAGCAACCTTCCCTATACCATCTAAAATGGGTCCTCACCCTGGAGACAGACCTGAAGGATGGGCTTGCTGGCTTACTCCACGAGGCCTAGCATGGCTCAGAATGATCCACCTGGGTCCACCCTACTGTGGGCCACGGAAGGAGCCACACATGTCTGATGCTTTATTGATCAGCCAATTCAGAAGCTTTGCCAATCTGATCTCTGACCAAACTGAGTTTGGGGAATAAATCTAACGGTGATAAATATCCCAAATACAATAGCAGGTCTTAAGAAAGTCAAATACTGATTAATGGCAATCTAGCTTCTGATAAACTGTGTTTTTTTTTGTTTTTTTTTTAACAATATAACCACTGTTCATTTATCACATGCTCAAGTACCAACAACAGCTTTATGTAAAGCTACATTTATAATTTAAAATCACCTCATGGAGACTGAGCAGTTCAGGTACAAGAGTTTCTCCTGTCATGGCACTTTTTGTCTAATCTTGCTAACAAATATACAGGCAAACAAACTGCTTTCATGACAGAGGAATAAACTTGCCTTTACCCATCAGTGCCATAAAATAATGCTGCAAACATTAAAAACATGCATTTTAACTGTATTTTCCTTTCATTTCAATCACGTCAGTGATTGGCCTTGCTTGTGGCGTGGCTTTAGTGTCTTATTGAGCATGTGTCGACACCTTTGACAAAGAGCCTGGAATGTATTTGTGGTGTTTACATTGCAGCAGCCAGCAGGCATCAGCACCTTTTGAATAACAAGACCCAGTGTGGCCATATCTTTGATGAATAGCCTCGTCCATACCTTTATTAAAAGTCCCGGTGTGTGTGCTCGTCTTAGATTAAGAGCCTCATATTTGCACATATCTGTTGGTTAAAAGGCCCAGTGTGTCCATACCTTTAAATAGTTGTTCGTTTTATGTCTTCTCCTTTGTCAAGTGATCTGCTGTCTGTGTTCTTTTGTGTTTGCAGTATTCTTAAATGTATGGGCACGCTTAGTGAAAAGAATGATTGTGTGTCTAGTCTGTTTTTAGCCTTCTGTGTGAAGCTTAATCTGTTTAGTGATGCCTGTTTCTTTACGTCTTTCTCTTCACTGGCTTGATTTAACCCTATGGGGTCCGGGGTATATTTGGCCGTTTTTGACTACTTTTGTTTTTAGCTTTATAGTTGACCTTAGAAACTGTTTACCTTGCCTTGTTTGGTATCATTTTTTTTAGCACCACCTCATGTGTGTGACTGTACAGTTATGTTTTCATTTTGACATACTGTATTAACACAGTGGGCTTAAAATCACATAAAAACATAAAATCCGAGTACAAAAAAGTTAGATTTTTTTATTGTAAAAATCACAAACATGCTTAATGAATTATTTTTACAACTTAAAATGTAAATAAAAGTTGTAAATTTTCAAAACTTATGTATAAATATAGTAAATAATAAAGTTTTATACAACTATTCAAATTAAATTGCAGGAAAGGTCTCAGGCATTTTTCAGTAGAACTATTTGCATAACTCTGGTTTTACTTGGCCTATCAACACAATTTAAAAACTGGCACGTAGTTTGAAGTCTGCACTTTCGATTCATGTTGAAATGGAGACTCAGCGCAGCAGCGTCCTGGTGCTACGTCATCTCAAATCGGCTATGCCGTTTGGAGGCACCGGTGCGTCCGTGGACCCCAGAGGGTTAAGAAAGATTGCTATATCCATTGAAACATATTTTCTGCTTTGCATGTTACCAAGTCTTTGTAAATCACAAAATAAATGTTTTCTGAATTTGTCACATGAAAGATGCGTTATCGACCACTTAGCCACATTTGAAAGATTAAAAAATATCAGCTGGTACATAAAATGAAGTATTAAAATTCTTTGCTCTGACTTGCTGTGGGCATGTCTGCAAGAGTGTACACTGTGCACAGACGCAATATTTTTGTCACTCTGCGCTTGTTTCTCCCATGTGATTTAAAAAGTTAACCACAATCTGGCTGAAGGGTTCAGCAGTTCTAATGTTGTTAACAACAACAAATCTCTATACACTGTAAGTCCTCATAGCAATATTGATCCACATCAATAACACAAACAACCAAACAAAAAAGAGAAAACTGGACTAATTGACCAACCATGAGTAAACACACAAGAGATTTTAGTCCCATTACAGTGTGTACTGCTCACAAGCTGAGAACAAGATTGTAGCTGATGTTGGTGGGCTGGAAGGAAGCAAGATAGTCAGATCTGCTTCATTTATCAGTAACAGCAGATTTTCAATGAATCCCAGATTACCTGCATGTTGGTGTAGCTCATCACCTCTCCTTCAGTGTATCTCCTCACAAAATCAGCCAAGCCCTTCCACGAATGACCAACACAGAGCAAGCTGCCCCTTTACCTGCAGTAAGAATACGGGATCCATTTTTGATGAGAATTCCCAGTTCTGACAGGTCTAGATTAAGTGTTTTAAGGTTGAAAAGAACATGCGTCACTTAAGGCACCACTTCTTTTGCGCTCAGTAGGTATTTAACAATATGGAAAGGACGTAATGGAAATGAAATGTGAAAAGTTTAAAATGAATCGAGGCGTTACGCAAAATGTTCCTAACAGTCAGATGCTCTCACTGAAGTAGCTAAGTTAGCAGAGTTATGAGCCTGCCTGCTTGATTTCACCAAACTTAATGTGGATGGGAACATTTGACATGGGGCTTTGGTAATCCAGAGATGAAATTTGAGAGAGAGCCATAAAACATGCTTAAACAGTTGCATTTTTGCCACTACAGCTATACATGATCACATAATACTGGAGAGATTAATCTTAGAAAGTTTATCCATTGACTCATTATAAAGTAACATACAATTGCAGTGTGCAGTCCTTCACAGTGTGTCCCTGCAAATCTAAAGTTGTAGGGACAATAAGGACACCACATCCTGTTCTGGCCTCTCGCTCACCCTGCCTGCCAGGCAGCCAGTTCTCCTCAGTGGCCCACTTCATATTTCTAAAGCCTCCAGTCTATTCAGACTGGCAGAGGAACAATGGTTTTAAACAATATGAAAAGGCCATGCTGGTGTGTGTGTGTGTGTGTCTGTGTGTGTAAATGTATTAAAGCAGTCAGTAATTACCACAGTGCATTCACACCCACACACATGCAGGCACCAACATATTAAAATGGGACTTTTGTTTCATTTTATTGTTGTTGTTATTGTATAATTTGCCTTATAACCCACAGTACTGGCTCACTTGTTTCTGATTTTTATTGTCTAGTTCTGTGCACGGCTTCACATGGATTCCTTACAGTCAGCCACACTTTTGAAAGCTTAGTGGACTCCACAAAAACAGTCAAAAGTTAAGCTGAGTTTTAAGAAACTGTGAAATGGAAGAAAAAAAAAAGCAGATTATGAGAATGTTATTGGCGAATAATTACATGATCTTTTATTGGTGCTAACTAGTTTAAGATCTAGTTAAGATCCAAGTGTTCTGGCCTGTCCTGCAGCGTGACTGATCCGGACAGGTATGAGCTGCTGGACTTCTTTCAGACTTTAAAAGGAATCAAAGCAATTCTTGCTGCAGTGTTTGCTCCTAAAACAAACACTTCTGATAGATACGGCCCACCGCAGACTGGGACCACTCCACAGGTTTTGGAGATGCTCTGACCCAATCATCTAGCCATCACATTTTGGACCAAACGGAACCAAACTCATTCAAATCCTTATACTTGCCCAATTTTCCTGCTTCTAACACATCAGCTTTTGAGGACAAAATTTTCGCCTGCTCTCACCCACTAACAGGTGCCATGAAGAGATAAAAGACCATCGTCTGCATGTTTAGCTGTGCGCTGTGTCAAGACCCTCAGGTGGTGCACTGGGTTCTTTGGTGGGCTGCGTGTCTGCACAGGTTGCATATCCAAAATCCATTACATAAACCCAAAACACTAAACTTTCTAAGTCTAGATTACGACATCTAAAGTTACAAAGATGTAGAGACAACTGCTAACTTTGACCTCAAGTAAAATGAAGCTTAACTATTTTTTGCACTTCAGGGAGGAAAGTAAAATATTTTCTAGCCACTATAAAAGAGAAATTATGAACAAAAATAACAACCTTGTGTGCATCTAAATTCATATAAACATTTTCCTCTGTCATGATGACAGATTATTCCAGCTGATTATTTAAAGGTTAGAGGGCCCTCTTTGGTCCACCTCATGAATACAAGCAGAAAACACAAAACTTAAGGTCAATTCATACAAGCAAACACAAAATGTATCTCCGCAAAGTGTTTCAGTGATAGTGCAGCCACACACTCCCTGTTAGCACTCTCTCTCCTGACTGCACCTAGCAATTACAGCTGTGTACTGAACACAATGGGGCTGGCATGATGATGAATGGGCAATAATGGAGTTTATAGGACGTATGCATGTGTGTGAAAGCCTTCCATCTATTCCAGGTGTGCTTTGATTCAGGCCCCTGTGGTATATGATTACATGCCTTTGTCAAGCTCAATCAGACCTTTATCATGGCAGTAAACAGCACACCTATCAAAACACACACATTGTCAAGCAGAACCTCACTCAGGTTTAATGAGTCTTTTCAGTAGGCTGTAATCAACACAGCCACCAGGGATTTCTGCTCTGGTATTAGGGAAATTATGGATTCGTTTTCTCTAATATTTTCTTTCATGTTCCCTCAATTATTTTTCTGTTTTGTGCTATCTCCATGTTTGGGGAAATTAAATGTCCCCTTGCTCGTGGCATAACGATTTAAATGAAGTATGTTTTTGTGCTAGCACATGAAGGAGTCACGTGAAGCCAAAAAAATTATTAGCATGTATTTTAATTTTAGCATTTTGAGACTAAAGGTAAAACACTAGTGTAAAAACAAAGGGGAGAGTTGCTAAAATCATTAACGCAACCTTCAATGGCAATGTTGTGAGGAGTATCGCACAAATGGTTAACAATCACATAACTCCATCAGTCTTATTGCATTCTGTCTCTGCTGCGCTACATGCAGGTGTAACCCGAGCTCCTGTTTCAATTTCTCCTAGATATTTGTGATTAGATGGACCTCATATGTACATAAACTAAGCTTCCTCTTTGAACAGGAAGTTGTATTTTGTTACATGATTGTTACATACTTTTGTGAAAAAAAAAATGTCCTCAGATGTGGACAGTGGGATTATTTTATAGCATAACACAATAAAAACAATATGACTTAACAAAGTGTGAAACACTGTTGAGCAGAATGAAGTTTAAGGTGCAGCAAAGCCAAAATGTAATGTCCCCATATGTGGGCGCAGGGTCTCAGGAGGATAAAATATAAAGAAATAATCAAATAAATATATAATAAATATAATGTCACTACTTTTCACCTATCACGGGGGTCTCTAGAACGTAACCCTCGTGATAGGTGAGGGATCACTGTACAGTAAAAGTGGATTTTTAAATGAACATTACTGTACATCATTGAAAATGTGGACTTATCATCCATTTGCAAAAAAAATAAATTAATTAAAAAATCCAGACAGGAACAGACTGGTTTCACATGCATAAACTGCTCCAAGGCATACAAGAAGGAAGTTTATCTCTTTCCCTTAAAATTTCAACATTCAGAAAAAAGGTTTGCTCAGGCATCTGTACTTCTCCTGCATCTGCAAAATGATTCCTAATTGAGACAAAGAATGAAGATAATTAAAATTAATCAGGTTTTAATTTAGAACAGAAGAAAGACCTGTAGAATCATTTACTGCCAGCCAGATTTAATCACAAACTAATCCAAAAGCCGAGTGTCATCCTTTCAACTGAAAGAGACACAGAGAGAGAGAGAAATGCACTCCAGCTTCTGGCACGAGCCGGCTTCCAGCTAAGAGCTTGAATTGCGATGGCGTGTGACAAACAGTCCAAGCTTCAGGAGATTTTAGGGTGGAAAAAAATTTTCCACCTCTGAAGAGACGCTTTGGTAAAATGCACTTGCTATTCTGTGTCCATTAGCCTGTGGAGTGAGGGGTCAGGTTACAGAGCTCCTCCTGATTCATACAACAACATCCTCTTCTCAGAACCGCCCACCCCACCTTTAACTCTGGCAAACTATTTAGTATTTTTTAGCAATATGTACTTGATAAAGGCTCAGAGCTGAGGGAGAACCACAGACAGGATAAATGTAGCCATCATGACATCATCTGCTGGTTTGTGAAGTCCTGTTATGTAGCCTCAAGCTGAGTATTTTTGCTGTTGGCATCTTTGTGCTTCAAACCAAGATGTGATGAGAGGGGTGGCTCTGACTGTGAAAGTGCTTCCTCACAAGTCGTTAGCCAGTGAGCATGTCCTGGATAATCCTCAGTTCTGTCCCTCAGAATGACCAAAATGGACAAAATGGACAATGTTTTATTTTAAATGACCTGGAACGAATGACTGAGCCATAAATTTAATAAGAAAGTGGTTACTCAGTTGAGGGCTGAAGGAGGCTTTCTCATGGACATCTATGGAACTGGAGGTCTTTTGCAACCATGAGCAGTGTCCCACAGTGGCTGTTAAAGAAGGATGCAGGTTTAAGACACATCTGTGTTGGCTTCGTGTTTCAGACCTGGAAACAGTCTTTATACTGTCTATGGGGAGAACCACAGATACTTTTGGCTCGCTGGACACCATGAGTCAGTATGGCCTAGTGTTCCCAGTGATGTTCTGATAAAAATGCTCACCTTCCTGACAGCAGTGACCTCTCACTTCTGTGTGCAGTGTGTACAGATGCATCAGCGGAAACAGACTGCTTTGTGACTTAAATTAACCTTCAAAAATTAGATTTTACCCGTGTCATCACTATGGCTCAACCTGGGAAATACAAGCACTGCATTGTCCCAGAGTACTTAACTCTGAGAGGTCAGTGAGGTCAGCAAGCCCTCATTAAGAATAACAAGAGTCTTAACAGTGAGTCAGCTCATGGCTCTTTTGAAGGATAGAGCTGCTCTTACAAGAGCTTTGAAAAGGAAGGGGTTAAATCCAGTGAGTGTGTGTGTGTGTGTGTGTGTGTGTGTGTGTGTGTGTGTGTGTGTGTCAAGCTGGACTTGATGAAAAAAGTTATCACCTTTCGATTAATATTGTGAGATTATATGATTAGTTAACAAGACACACAGACATCATTCCATTGGAGTCTGTTCACGCCAGAACTGTGAACAATGAAACTTTAGACCAAGCTGGATTCAGGTGTAGATTTTGTCTGTCCTTCCACACAAGGCTCAGGGAAATGCAAGAAACTAGCCAGCAGTAGGGATGCCATTCAATGACAATGAAAGCTTAATAGGTCAGAAACTTCCAGGAATATTCAACAAGTGTGCTTCTTCATTTGGCCGCTCCCTTTTAGAGGTTGCCACAGTGGCTCATCTCCCTTTCCCTAGCATCCTCCTCTGTCACACCACCGCTCTGCATGTCTTTCTACACTACATCCATGAACTCTGGTCTGTGGTATTCTTCCTCCTGCCTGGCAGCTCCGTCTTTAACATTCTTTCCCCAATACATCCCTCCTCTGCACATGTCCAGATCATCTCAGCCTTGCCTCTCTAACTTTGTCTCCAAACTGCTCAACCTGAGCTGTCCCTCTGATGTACTTGATAGGTTCAGATCATTTTATAAAACATGGAACAAAGCAAGCAACGCTTATTTTTACTTGCAGCAAGGGGAAACCGTCCTCTGAGCTCTCTCGGAACAAAGAGGAAAAGATCTCTGAGGGACGGCCTACTTCGCAGCTGTTTTATTTCACTCACTCACATGATTAAATCACATATGGTTACACATGTATGTGTAAAACAAATTATCAACTTATAAAAACAGAATAATTCATAACAACCAGAATAAAGTTACATACAACAATTCCAGCATACTCATTTCTAATCCTGGTTACTCTCTTGGCCTCCTGTCTTTTTGTCAGTGCCACTTCTCCAAACCTTACAGGTCTCACTACCATCTTGTAAATCGTTCCTTTCACTCTTTCTGCTATTCTCCTTTCACAAATCACCCCTGACACTCGTCTCCTCCCACTCCACCTTTCTTGCAGTCTCTTCTTCACCTCTCTTGTGCACCGTCCTTTGCTTTGAATGGTTGACCCCAGGTATTTAAACTCATCCACCTTCGCTTCGTCTACTCCTTGCAGCTTCATTGTTATATCTGTCTTCCTCTCATTCACACACATGTATTCTGTCTTGCTTCTAGTGACTTTCATTCCTTTTCACTAGAGGGCATACCTCCACATCTCCAGGCTCTCTTCCGCCTGCTCCGTATTCTCTTTACAGATCACAGTGTCGTCTGCAAACATCACAGTCCACGGAGACTCCTGCCTGATCTCATCTGTCAGCCTGTTCATCACCATTGTGAACACAGTGCAACTCCTGATCTCCTCTATACTTCTGCATCAATACTCTCAAAGCAAAGTCACATCTTTAGTGCTCTTTCTCAGCATGAAGCCATACTGCTGCTCACTGACTGTCACCTCGCTCTTTAAACTAGCTTCAAAAGCTCTTTCCCATATCTTCATGGTATGGCTCATGAGCTTTATCCTTCTGTAGTAACTACAGCTCTGCACATCACTCTTGAGAATTGGTACCAGTACACTTCTTCTCCTGTCCTCAGGCATCCTTTCACTTCTTTTGACTAGATTGTTAAACAATCTAGTCAAAAAGTCCACTGCCCTCTCTCCTGGACATCTCCATACCTACACAGGTACAGTAATGTCATCTGGACCAACTCTTTATACACTTCATAGCTGCCCTAACTTCCCCCTTACTAATCCTCTGCACTTTGTGATTCACCAACCGTCCTCCATCTGTCCTCCTCTCTCTCATTTTGTTTATTCATGAGCTTTTCAAAGTATTCCTTCCACCTTATCAGCACACGCTCTTCACTCATCAGTACATTTCCATTTTTCCTTCTAATCACGCTAACCTGCTGCACATCCTTTCGAGGTCAATCTCTCTGCTTAGTCAGTCATTATAAGTCCTTTTCTCCTTCCTACCTGTCCACTCTCACAAACAGCTCATTATAAGTATTTTCCTTTTCCTTTGCCATTTCTCTTACTGTCATACGCCTCACATCTCAGTACTCCTGTCTATGTTCTTCATCTCCCTGACTATCTTACTTTTTTTTTTTTTGCCAACCTCTTCTTTGAAATTCTTTCCTGTACTTCCTCATTCCACCACCAACTTCGTCTGTCCAAAGGATACACCCGTCACCTTGTTGGCAGTTTCCCTGAGCACTTCAGTTGTACTTTCTCAGTCATCTGGCAACTCCTTCCTGAACTTTGTGCAATTTTCTCCCTTCTGCATCTTCCAGCATTTAATCCTTGCCTCTGCTTTTACTCACTTCCTCTTCTTGATGTCCAAAGTCATCCTAGAGACGCCATCCAATGCTGCCGAGCTACATTCTCCCCTGCCACCACTTTCAAGCCTCCTTCTCTTTCAGATGAAACCTTCTCTATGAGACATATTCCAGCTGTGTGCGCCTTCCTCCTCTCTTATATGTCACCCTATGCGCCTCCGTCTTCTTGAAGTATGTGTTCAGGGCAGATGGTAAACATTTCTCTCCTTAACATCACGCCTACTAACACCTCCTTATCACCTCTGTAGCTTTGACCTACATGTCCACTGAGGTCTCCTCCATTCATCATTCTTTCCACCCTCCACTACCTCATCCAACTATTCAACATTGGCAATATTATTTCAATTTCATTTCATTGCTTTGTTTTTCATTCGGCACTTCTATGATGTTTAATATTAGATTCAGGTTTTTCTCAACCACACAGGATGTGTACAGTGTTTTGTGAGTATTATGAGATGGGTATTTCAGTAAAAACTACAGTTTGATATTTCCTGCAAACTAATCCTCCATTCTTTGGAAATCATCCCCACCTGCTCTGAAGTGACTGTGAACAGTTGTGAGCTTTAACTGGCAGCGTTTGCACTGGACCGGATTGTATTTATTTTTTTATTTTCTGGAAGAGTTCCACCTAGTCTGATGGCTGTAGTCGTATTTGAGTTTACATATTTCTCTTGTTTGTACAGTAGCATCTGATGTCCCTACAAACTGTAGTTAGAATCAGCTTTTTCTTCTTTTTTTATTGTTTAATGAAGGCTTACAAACTGAATCTAGGCACATTAGTGCCACCTCCTGGGTGTAGCAGTGCATCATCTCAGGTGCTGCTAAAAACAAGGGAGATTATATACTAAGATTTAAAAAAAAAACTAAAAAAAGAAAAGAAAAAAAGAGGGAAAACAAATATATGTTCATGTAGGTAAAACTGGCAACCCACAAAAAAGTCGGCACACTGTCTAGATGTTCTTCTGGCTACATGTCAAAGTGTTTTTTGCACAGCAGTTACACTGGAAAGATTAAAATTGAATTGGTAGCAAAGCTAAAAGAGAAAATGCAGAAAACACTTGCATGTGATGGTAGAAAAATGGAAGAAAACTACTGGCACAAAATGATAAATATTTGATTTTCATGAGTAGGTGGCTTTCTTTCCACCAGCATCTGCAGCCAGTTCACCCTGCACAGCAGATTTAAGTCTGGTGAGTAGCCTTGCTACCCACATTAACCTGACTTGGAGCTTGTTTTCTTGCACCAGTAGCATGTAATGAGGACAGCCTGTCATCAGCAACCATAAATAAACTTGTAATTCTCCCATTGTCCTGGTGTGGAAAAAATAAGGGTAAGGCAAGTTAAATAAAGTGATTGTGCAAAGGACTTTTTGAGCAATGTTGTGATTAGTTATATGAAAAAGAAAACCAACCATCACTGTCCAAAAGTACAGAGATGTTTTCTACGCTACTTAAGTAGTAAAAGCAGTTAAAGTGTTGAATTTCACAACAAGCATTTTCCTAATCTCTATAACATAACTGAATTAACTGCAGGCTTGATTTTTTTAAAAAGAGTCGTAGAAAATATATCAATTCAATTCAGTTTTATTTATATAGCACCAAATCACAACAAACAGATGCTACAGTCAGATGCTCTATGAGCTGGTATAGGCTCCCCCTGCAACCCTGAACAGGACAAGCAGAAGAGAATGGATGGATGGATGGATGGATGTGATTAGGATGCCTCCTGGGTGCCTCTTAGGTAAGGTGTTCTGGGGATGTCCTACCAGAGGGACCTTCTAGCTGTGAGTCACCAGTGCTAACCACCATGCCACCGTGCTGCCTAATCAGATGCTCTGACCATTTTTGATGTGGAGCAGTAGAGGCTCTACTCTGAGCCCCTGTTGAATGACTGCACTCCTCACCATATATCTAAAGTGAGAGGGCAGCCACCCTTCGGCAGAAGCTCATTTCTGCTGTGTGTATCTGCAGTTTTGTTCTTCCGGTCACTACCCAAAGCTCGTGACCATAGGTGAGCGTGGGACGTAGGTCAACAGCTTCACTTTTAAGATCAGTTCCCTCTTCACCACGACAGACCAGTGCAGTGTCCGCATCGCTGTAGCTGTGGCCCCAATCCATCTAGCAATCTCCCACTCCCCTCACTTGTGAACAAGACCCTGAGATACTCAAATGTCTCCAATTGGGGCAGCAACTCGTCCCTGACCTGGAGTGGGCACTCCACCCTTTTCAAGCTGAGGACCCTGGCCTCAAATTTAGAGGTGCTAATTCTCAAACCTGCAGCTTCACACTTGGCTGCAAATCGCTCCAGTGTGAGCTGGAGGCCAACCAACACACACTGGAAGTAAGTCTTCCGGTGACTTATTGCTGGCAATGTGGACGAAGCTCCTGCTGCAGTTGTATAAGAGACTGAAAGGCCCATAAGAATGGACAAGACACCCTATACTCCAACAGCACCCCGCACAGGATACCTAGAGGGAGCGATCAAATGCCTTCTCAAAGTCCACAAAACACATGTAGACTGGATGGGCAAACAACATGTTCTTATGGATATCCTTATGTTTGAACATGATGTTTGTTATTGACAAACTGTGGTTTGGACAGAAGTCCAATAACAGAACACCACTCAGGTTCAAATCAGGCAGGCTATTCCTCCCACACACACACACCCCTCCAGGTCTTACTGTCCTAACTCGATGTGAGCATTGAAGTCACCCAGTAGGACACGAGTCACCGGATGGAGCACCCTCAAGCACCCCACCCAGTGACTCCAAGAAGGCTGGGTACTCTCAACTGTCATTTGGCTTGTAAGCATAAACAACGGTCAAGAACCGTTCCCTGGCCTGAAGGCGCAGGGAACCGACTCTCTTGTCCAACAGTGAAAACATACAAGCATACCCACCCCAGCCCGCTGTTTCTCATCAAGGTCAACTCCAGACCAGAATAGAGTCCAGCCCCTCTCCAGGAGACTGGTTCCAGAGCCCAGATTGCGTGTTGAGATCGGCCCAAACTACATCTAGCTGGAATCTCTCAACCTCAGGCATTATCTCAGGCTCCTTCGCCACCAGAGAGGTGACGTTCCATGTCCCAAAAGCCAGGGATCAGTCCACCAGGGTCTCCGCCCCGGCCGCCACCCAAAACACATTGCACATAACCCCTTCGACAGCTCCTGCGTGGTGTGTACGAGAGTGTTGGCATCTTTAGGTGATTATCTGTGAAGTTTGGGTCAGTTTAGTTTGTGTGTGAGGGAGGAAGTCGGGGCATACATGGTGAAAAAACAGCATGTGCATGAAGCCAAACTGCTCATTCATGCAAAGCTGCTGAAACAGTTCCTTCATGCAGTTCAAACATTTATTACGCTTGTGTTTGTGTTCTCGCCCGCTCCACAAAATTCCTGTGTGCTCATGAGTCTGGCTTTGCCTGTGCTCAAATCTTGACTGGCTGATTGATTGCTGCTCAAATTTGTTTTGTGCTCATTGAATAGTTTCATGTTGATGATCTCCTTACTGGGTTTGAAACATTAAGCCTCTGTTCTGTTTCATCGTTTGATGTGCTGTTCTGCCTCCTGTTTTTCTTCTGTAATTATGGGGATGCTTTTTTGATTTTATCAACTTATCTTGTGACTCATACACGCAGCAAGAAAACAACTTTGAGGTAATCCTCCTAATGCAGAAATCAGCTATTTAAAAAGATCAGGTTGTTTTTTCGTGTCTGTACTTTTTGCGATCAACACTGGGCAGCAAGCGTCTCATTGTCTCATTTACCATCTCTGTCTTTTATACACACTCTCCATTGTGTTGAGCTTATCACTGGGATGCACCTCTTGCATGTTTAATTTTCTCATGCATGCACACTCATCCACCAGGCATTACAGTTTACCTTTAGGCCTGGTGCCAGTCTGGCCACTATTCACCCACTGGGCAATGCACAGCGCTCTTTCCCCCAAAGAAACAAACACACACAAAATGATTTGTCCATGCAGGCACACATCCTCGGGCATATTTTCAAAACAGGCTGGCTCCCTAAAAAACACAGGCACGCATGAATACATTCACACGCTCCAAATTTAGGCAGATGAAGAAAAGATCACACAGCCACTCAGGCAACCAAATAAGCACACACACACACATATATTAGCACACATGATTTCCACCTTTACTGAAGAAGAAGAAATGTTAAGTTAAGAACAATGAAGAGCTGCTGAAGTAGAAGCGAGAGAAAGAGTAATAATGAAATTAAGAAGTGAGGAAGAGGATGAGAGTATGAGGAGGAACAGGGACAGATCAGTGAGGTGGAAGTCACAGTGTCAGAGAAACGCTGTCAGTCTTCAAACATTTCTTCAAACCCTCAAACAGCTTTCCATGAGCCCTCACCTTAAACAACCCCTGACACTTTGGACATACCTTAAAACTTTATTGAAATAACACTTACCATAGCTCCATAGTATTGGTTAGTGTGTCCTTACTACAGAAAAGCAGCTGTCCAATAAATGCAGCTGCACATTTTAAAACTGTGAAACCATGTCCTGAACTTCGGTCTTGCACATGCATGAATGCTGCAGCGATGAGCAAACAGCATCCAGCAGTTTTTAGTCAACACTTTCATTCTCATGTTGTGTCAGAAAATTATTCAGGCAGGTCCACTCTGCTTTTTTTTTTTTTTTTTTTTTTTTAAAGGGTCACATTACTTCTGACACCTTTCAGATGAAACGACCTCTGGCTGTGCGCTGAAAACTCCATCTGAACTTTTTGAAGCTGGAGATGAAGGAAGTCGTTTCAAATCCTGCCCAAACCCATATGCCACAGCAGATGCACAGTGGCACTTCTCTCTCCACAGAGACGCAGCATTAAGACCACTACCAGGTGAACTGAAGAAAATCAATCTATTTACTATAAAGCAATTTTATGCAGGGAAATCTTGCATTCTGGCATTCATGTGGATGCTTCTTTGGCATATACCACTAACCTAAACATTATAGTCTAATATGCTGGGATATGATCAGGGATCGACAACACAGTAATTAAAGGAATAAAAAGCCATGATGCTCACATCTGCACACTTACTCGGGGTCTCCAGCACACACAGAGGATGCAGCGCTCTGAACTTCTGTGCAGCTGCTTGGTCAGCTCCGGCACACGGCACCAGCTTCCTTTTCAGAGTAACAGTTTGAGTGCAGGGCTTCTTCTTGTAATCGAATGTTTTTTCCAGGGCTGCATAAGATTTTATTAAACAAATCACAAACACCACAGTGAATCCTGTTATAGAGAGTAATCTCTCTGAAGTACTTAAAAAAAAAACACTGAATACATGAGCTCATTAATAAACATGGCACATAAACATATTTGATGTGAGCTGCCAGGGAAAAGATTAATCCAGTCACAATAAGATTTTATCCTGTTCCAAAATGTCTTTTCATGTGAGGTGATTACAGCACAAACTCTTCCTCTCTGTATGTTAATTATCCTATAGTGAGCCTGTATTTATGGAATAATGCTTTGAAAACAGATAAACAACATCCCTACCTCTAATCAGCTACTGAGATAAAAGTCGTGTTTTCAATTCAAGATACACTGATAAGTGCTAATTATCACTAGTTATGTATTCAAAATGTCAAAATAATTGCAAATCAAGGGCATCAGGGGGTTTGAATAGAGGCAACCACCTGCATGCAAATTATCACAAAACTGAATATGAGCATATAAAAGCAGGATTATTGTAATTTGCATTTTCTATCCAGAGCAGATTTATTTCAGTCATTGCAGTTAGTTTTAACTGGTTTCTGTATTTTTTTAACCTATTAGGGGAGAGGGTTACATCAGCTGTCATCAGCTGTCGTAAAACTGGATCAACTCCAAATACATTTTGGGTAAACTGAGGTTAGTGGGATTTCCTGTTGACTACATTGTTGCCATAAAGCTCGTTTTCTTCACACAGACTGAAACAATGTTTGCAGCACTTTGTCTGGGCTGCCTGTCTCTTCAGAGCCCTCGGGCTCACCTCAAACCACCTTAAATACCCAGTAAAGTAGATTCACTCTTAACCTCAAGCTGACTCCATTATCTGCTCTGAAACATGTTTCAAGCGTTGCAGCTTCACCACTGCTTATACATCAAATCTGACCTGATTCTGGATTTAAATCATGGGATACACACACACACACACACACACACACACACAGAGCACTACCAGCTTTTCTAGGATTTTTTTTTCCTTTTCCCTTTGTTTCTTTTATTTTCTTCTCTTTCTTTTTTTTTTTACATAGCCACCAAAGGTAATATCAAACCTCTATATAAATGGTTACCATAGTTCTAAAGAGTTAAAGGTGAAAAAAGGTATTTTATTCATTTCAGAAGGGGCCCTCTTTATTTGGCAATTTAAAAAATCAAACAAAACCCAAATGAAAGGGTCACATTTTTAAAAATCAAGTCAGGCTTACTCTTATCATAGTAATTGAAAGGATTATAATTAGAGTTCCCTCTTTTTTCATTAGTGCTCATAGATGCAGTTTCCATTCAGAAGCTGAATTAAAGCTGCATATCCATTACATTCTATGCATGCACGCATTAGTCACACATGTTAGGCAATAAGAAAGCACAACAATGCACAATGTAATCAGCTGTTCTGCTATTTATAAACATGTAATATGTAGCAGCTTTTTATTTATGGCACAGCATGTATGTTATGTCTTATGCTGTAATTTGGCATGTCCAGTGTAGCCTGTGTCACATAATGCAACAGTGCATTATTTCATGTAAAGCTTTTTTCCCTTTCTTTTCTTTTTTGAATTTCTTAAATAATGTATTTTTTTTTTGTTTTATAACACAAATCAAATAAGTCTGTTGTTATAAAATAAAAAGCAGCATGAAGTGAGCCCACTGTACTTATTCACATTTTCTCACTAATACTGTACTTATGAAACAGTAGTGGATGTTTGTAAATATCAAACAATGACATTACTGTATGTCAAGCAGTTTTGTGAGCCAAAAGCTTCAGACTGCTCTAAGTGTGTGTGTGTGTGTGTGTGTGTGTGTGTGTGTGTGTGTGTGTGTGTGTGTGTGTGTGTGTGTCTGCTCACACCTCTGCAGGCTGAACTCCATCTCGATGCCTTTTCAAAAATCCTGGTAATGTGGCAGCTGATGGGTAAAGCCCCATAAAGTCCTTACAGAGTGAACTGAAACATTAGCACAGAAAGGTTACGGGGTGGTGTGCATGACAGGAATACAGGAGAAGAAGAAGAAGAAATGAAGAGACTAAGAGAGGAGGCTTTCAATTGACACAGAACTCAAGTAGAAGGGAGGAGAATACTGATGAGCGGTCAACACAAACACTTCCAGCCCTGTGAGACCATTACCCAACCACTCTACAATTTCCACGCATCTTCCCCTCCCCTTCTCTTATTCTCTTAGTATCTTGTACACAAACACAAACTCCCTCTGCCTCAGACCTCTTTTCATTTTCTTTACTTTTCCACATTGTCCTTCTGACTGGATTCCATACAAATGAGATAAAAATGGGCTTTTTTGAAATGAAGGCCCTATAATAGATATTATGTTTGAATGGAGCTGGCTGGCAATTAAGCTGGATAAATGGATGGGTGGACGTATTAATAGGTGGACACAAAAACTGAATAGATGACAATTTGGAAGGATGAATTGACAGATCGATATTTCTGAGTGAACTGCTGGATTTACCTCTTTCATCACTGGGCTCAAACACTCCCGCCATATGTCTCTACTACCTTGAAAAAAATGAAGAAGTAAAAAGGCTCAGAACTGTCCAATGAGGTGTAACTGTACCAGATTTATCCAGAAAGATCCGGGCATGCATATTATGACCTGTTGTTTCCACCCTTAAAAGCATTACATCAGGGTTCATCCTGCAGAGAGGAGTTTCTAATGCCCTCCAAACAGGTTGTAGTCAGACCCAAAGAACATCACCAGCACTGGAATAGAAAAAAGTAATGTTTTTAACCTGTGTGGCACAGTGGTGAAGTAGTTAGCACTGCTACCTAACAGTAGGAAGGCCCTGGGTTTGAATGAAGCTGGCTGGGGCCTTTCTGTGTGGAGCTCACATGTTCTCCATGTGCCTGTGTGGGCTGTCTCCAGGTACTTCAGCTTCCTCATACAATCCAGAGACATGCATGTTAGTTTAACAGGTGAATCTAAATTGGCCACAGGTGTAAATGTGAGAGAGAAGGCCCAGGGTGCACCCTGCCTCTTGCCCTACAACAGCTGTGAAAGGCTCCCATCACTGTGGAGATGGGATTCTCTGGGTTGCACGCCACACACAAACAGCATCGCTATGGCTAAAGGACACACCTCCAGCATACATAATCTTTCTCCGGGTCGTCCTCAGCATACTCTAGTCTGGCTTGAAGGTGTTTCTTCTTCCGAAGTGTAATTTTTCTTGGGCTGACCCTCACCGTCCATTCCTGTGCAGGTTTCTAGTGATAGTCTTCTTTGAGCCTGCAAGTCCTTCCCCACCGTCCTGGCAGTTGTTCTGGGATCTACAGGCACGTCTCTCACCAGTTTTCTTTCCAGAGTCTCTGAAATCTTTCATTTCCTACCTCTGCCACGGTTGCTCTGTACTGTGTGGCTCTCTTTGAAACACTGATAACTTTGTGTCTCCATCTCCTGCTTTGTGAGCACCAACAATTCTTTTTCTCAAGTCTAAATAGATTTCTTTTTTTTTTTTGGCATCATGCTTTCTTAATTGACAGCTCAAACCCTTGCTGATGTTTTTGTACTGTGTGGAAATTGGAAGATAATCCTCAGTTTTAACTTGATTTTACAAGCTTTCATGGATTCAGGGATTCTTTATTGTCATTCACATCACATTTCCATGCAGTGGAATGAAATTCTGTCATCAGGGCCCAGTGTTGCCCTTGTAATAGTTATGAAGTTTTCAAGTATATTAAAGAATAATAACTTTGAGCATTACAAAGTTAAAGCATATCATTCCACAATAGTGGTTTGTGCTGTGGCTCAGTAAACAGGTTTGATTTACAGGCTGCTAATAATATTGACCCTGGTCATTTTTGTCTTTTCTGAAATAATTCTGTTATTGTGTGCAAACAGAAATAAATTATGTTTTCTAAAGAAAACCAGTATGTGCAGAAATGCTATGCTGAAAAAACTTTGCAGGGTCTTTAGAATATAAAGCTCCTTGAAGGGACTGTTGTTGCAATTTGGTGCTATATGAATAAAATTGAATTGAATTGTTAAAAAAGCACTTTGGGAATTTTTAAAAAAAACTTTGAATTTCGGGGGGGGGGGGGGGGGGGGGGTGTTCTCATCTGCAAGCTAATGTCAACTTGTTAGCTGTAAGTGGTGAACAGGTTGGTTGATCTTCAGAGTTGGTGTTATATATGGATTATAATGACAGTCCAGCCAGTAAAGGAGCAGATGCTGTGTGTGGTCTAAAGCGCTGGACTGAGCCTTGTTTCTTTAGATCACTGTAAATGTGAGGCAAATGTTTTAAGGGAAATTGTTAATGCTGTGTTGTTCCCATGTTTGACTTTCACTTTGGTATTTCTGAGGTGTTTATTGATGTGCCTTCATCATCAGATCAGGAGTCTTACAGCCCTTTAAAGGGTAGTTTTGTCCCCAGTGATGATTTGTAGCTGCTAGCCAAGACGACAAAGGTTCTTTCTCCATTACTATGCCGTCCTCTGGTAAGTGGTGATGCGCCTGAAGTGGTTCATCTAATGAGGCATCGCTCCCTTAGCTCCTCTTCAGCAGCCAGGGAAGGGTGATGAACTCGCCATCTGCTGCAGGAAAATGAATTGTCAAATTACAATTTTTATGTGCTACATGAAGCCTTAGAAGCACTTGAAATACTTACTGTACATGTGGATGTTTCTAGGCCTTTACATGGTGTACAAGGAGTGTCAAAGGAGCCTGATTGTGCATCTATATGGTCTTTTTTTTTTAAAAAAAAAAGACTCCATGCCTTCAAACCCTTCACCTGTTTTTGGGTTAGTTAAGCTGAGCGTGTAAAAGTTCAGTCAGGATCTATTTCCTTTCTTTGTCTTCACTAAACCAAATGAAAGTATGAGCTGGGGCCAGTGGATGGCAGACTTGGTGTTTTCTGTTGTAACTGTCAGTTTGTTCTGTTTGCCTTCAAATGTTCTTGGTGGGGTCAAAGGTCTCACAGCAGATTTTAAACAGTGATACACTGAAGACTCACAGTTAAAGGTGAAGGCGGTGCAGGCCACTCCACTCTATGTTTTCAGAGGTGCTAGCTTCGCTAAATAAATGGTAGGTGGATAAACTGATTTACTGCTGGGTGTTTTTTATCTCTCCATGTTTCTCACATAATCCCTTTCCTGGTGGAGTAGAAAAGGATTGTAAGAGCATTTACACAATCTGACACTAACTCTCTGAATCGGAACAAACAGAAATGAAATTCCTTGAGCAAGAATGTCAGTTTCTCTTTTTAAACGGCCTCGCCTGTTGAATCTGTGGAAAGGGGAAACAGTGATTTTCCCTAAGGCAATAACACAATTGTTTCTCCATGAAAACTCATTCTCAACTTTATTTGCGCAAAAACAACAAGAATTCTGCTGTAAGCCAATCTTTCGCTCTTGCACAGTGCAAAATGTTGTTTCCACTCAGGACATGTCAGGTAATGCTGCAGCTGTGAGGGCCAAATTTCCTGTGTTTGTTTGTAGTGCTTTCCAAAAACTGATATTCTATTTGTGATGGTTAGGGTGCCTGCATGTCTACATGACACGAGGTCCAAATGCATCACCCCATTTCTTAGTTTAAACATGCAATTTTTTTCAAGTACTTTGTAACAATTAAATAACTGAGCGATATAATCAGATGTGTCTCCACTGAGATTCTTAAGTTTGGTAGTCCTTATTCTCGTCTCCATAGAGCAGAACAAGGATTACCTTAGTGAACTCGGCTTAGCAGCACACTAACCATCTGCAGCAGTTTCCTGCAGATTTCAATCAGGCCTCCAGGGCAAAATAAGGATTTTTGTTGTTAGCTGCAGTCCAAGATGCAGAGTCCAATTATGGCATGAGATTCTCTCCGGAGAAAAAAATTTCAACTACACCATAGCCACCTGACCAGCAAGCCAGACAATATAAAAACTACAAGATGGTGAGGGTCATGGCTAACTGGTCGACATTCCAAATACATTTTTTAAACTCTGCTCAGGCTCCCGTGTGCTGTCTTTGTGTGGGAGAGAATCTTTCAGTTCTTGCTTTATCTTCCACCAGCGCTCTGAAGACACACTTATTCGGTGACCTCAAGTCCACTGGTGTGATGGGGTTTTGTTTTATGACCCATTTCCAAAGCTTTTATTTCAGTCTGTATTATTTACTGTATGTTTGACCCGGACTTTTTGTGAGTTGTGGCTCAAGCATTCCAAAAACATCCATGTATAGTGTGCTGCAGTTGGCCTCGTATGTTGTTGCTCTGCCCATCACAGTCTAAATCAAGTGTTGATAAATCAGTATGCATTTTAAATGTAGCAAAGAAGGCAAAGAGGAGACAAAACCGTAGCCGTAAGTTACATTTGTGTTTTGTTCAAGTGCCATCAAACACTTGCTTGCAATTGCTGAGATTTCGCCCCGACCCATTCTTATTCCCAAATTCAAATAATTTGTCAAAGTCACTGGAATTACTTAGACACTAATAAGATGTTATGTAGTGTGGATGGCATAATGCAAGATTGCAACAAAGTCTGCATAAGGAGGAAACGAGGGTGGCACAAGCCTAGCTCTGCTTGCGATAAAATTTGCCTATACACAGCATGAACTCAGCATGTCAAGAAATGAGGCTAAACCTTGCCCTGTGGCTCAAAATGTTGATACCAAAGGGTTCGTCTGTAACAAGATTAAAGTCAGACTGGGTTTGTCCATTTCAAGCCACTCAAACCCTTTAACTTTTTCTTTAACTTTTTTTCATATTTGAAAACAGAAAAGTCCGTTTTCCCAGCAAGGTCATCAACCTGTGTGGTACAATAAAACACTATCAAACCAGTGCTCTCGTCACTGTCTCAGAGCTTTTGCCATGCAGTTATTCTTTCATACCTATTTCAGTGCCGTTCATTGAAATGAAGGTAAATGTCACCATCACTGGAGTCCAAGGCTTCTAGCACTATAGGAAATGAAACAGCACTGTGAAAATATATGACCTCAACAAAAACGTTTTCTAACTAATAGCTCACAGTAGTTTGATACAAACTGACAAATTAATACTTCAATTTTGCTTTTTCAGTGTATCTTGATATGTTTCTAATAGTAAAAATGTTATTTTTAAAAAAAATAAACTAAACAAAATAATCACAACTTAACAAAAACATTTTTAAAAAGCAATAATATCAAGAGTGCCATAAACTTAGAATAACACTGAACATGGAAAGTTCCCCTGATGCTCCAAACACATGAAGACATTTGGCCACTTGTAGACAGAAAAACTGTTTAAATCCAGTTATCCTCAAGGGAAGGTGGCCAGAAACCATGGCTCTCTCCTTATTTCTTCTGACTTATTTTTCTTGAGGTTTCTTTTTTGTTGTTGTCCTTGTCAGAAGTGGTAGCATGAAACATTATCTGCAGTCCACTCAGGTTGCACAGGCAGTTCAGCTCCGTAAGGATGGCACAGTCATACATTGCAACAAGGTTTGCTGTTCCTCCCAGCACAGTCTCAAGAGGGTGGTAGAGGTACCAGGAGGCTGTTTTATGAATAGAGTGGGACATGGACACAGAGAAGCATCAACCCAGCCACAGGACCATTATCTGCTTCTTTCAGTGAGGAGGAACCGGACTGACAGAGTCCCACAAAATGAAATTCAACAGACTATTCATGCATGTTTCTAACCAGTTTGTTAGAAACAGACTCCATGATGGTTGCATGTGGACTGAGCATCCATTAGTGTGATCACAGCCCAGCACCATACTGATCGATCGGTATTCCCCACACCTGAACTGGCAGGTCCACCACTGGCAGCCCGTTGTCTTCACAGAGGAGAGCAGGTTCACACAATTATTTTCAGGGAAAGGCTGACTTATTTCCAGCCGCTTACTGGAAGTGTTTTTGCTGCCCTGTTTATACTTTGCTGGGATTTATCTTGAAAAGCCATCTGTTGAATTAAATACAAAAAACAATCAGTAATCACTAATTAAATGTGGACTCCACTGTGATATGCTTTTTTATATATTAACAATAAGAGTGGGAAAATAGTGGGAGTTGGCAAAGAGGATGTTTGTGTTATTCCTGTACCAGAGTAGTGTGTATGTCCAAAGAGGTTGCATTAAGTGGTAACTCTAAATAATTAAATTTTTAATAATTGAAGCAATCTATGTATCGATTGTGCATTTTATTGGGTAGCAGGCATTTGCATTTCTGATCTTCTGATTTTTGGGGAACTTAACCAACACACAAACTACCTGTGTTAAGAATAATAGTATACAGCAATAGACGACATCATGTTGCTGCAGATGATGTCACTGTGCATCGTTCAACTATTCAGCGCACTTTGCACAAGGAGAGGCTGTATGGGAGAGTAATGCAGAAGAAGCCTTTTCTGCGCACACACCACAAACAGAGTCGCTAAAGCACATTTGGACAAGCCAGTTTCAATTTGGAATAAGGTACTGTGGACTGATGAAACTAAAATTGAGTTATTTGGACATAACAAGGGGCGGTATGCATCGAACACAGCATTCCAAGACAAACACTTGGTACCACACAGTAAAATTTGGTGATGGTCCCATCATGCTGTGGGGCTGTGTGGCCAGTGCAGGTACTGGGAATCTTGTGAAAGTTGAGGGTCGCATGGATTCCAGTCAATATCAGCAGATTCTTGAGAACAATGTTCAAGAATCAGTGACAAAGTTGAAGTTGAACCGGGGCTGGATACTTCAACAAGACAACGACCCCAAACACTGCTCAGAATCTGCTGAGGCATTCATGCAGAGGAACAAGTAGAACGTTCTGGAACGGCCATCTCAGTCCCAGACCTGAATATTATTGAAACTCTGTGGTGTGATTTAAAGCGGGCTGTCCATGCTCGGAAACCATCAAACCTGACTGAACTGGAGATGTTTTGGAAAGAAGAATGGTCCAAAATACCTTCAACCAGAATCCAGACTCTCATTGGAAGCTATAGGAAGAGTTTAGAGGCTGTTATTTCTGTAGAAGGAGGATCTACTAAATATTGATGTCATTTTTCTGTTGGGGTGTCCAAACTTATGCACCTGCCTAATTTTGTTTAAATAATTATTTTACACTTTCTGTAAATCCTATAAACTTCATTTCACTTCTCAAATATCACCGTGTTCATCTGCTATATGATAGATTTAACTGAAACTGCTGATCCGAACAAGCAATGACTTATAAAGAAAATGATCAGGGGTGCCCAAACTATTGCATATCACTGTATCATGGCCAAAGTTTTATATAATGAGGTCAGTGTATGTTATCCCCATGAGCCAAAATCTTACTGTAGGTTTCAGAGAGTTGCTTTTTTCTGTTCTTGGATTTCTATGTGATGTCAGTGGAAGAGAAAATCGCTGATACGGTGACTTCAGGAAAGAAGTTCCACCCACCTGCTTTTCTAGCCTTTTGTTAATGAGGGGCACCAAATCAGAAGATATTTGGTTTAAAGAGGGATAGAATACTGAATTAAATTAATCTTTCAAGCAAAGTAATTTTGTTTGAAAGATTAATTTTACCATATTTTTTTTACATAAAATAGCACAGACTACAGGCACGCTTTGCTTTGGACTCCTTTCCTTTGTATATCTCAAAATAAACCACCCATTGGGGGGGTTTGCCCCATTTACAGGCTCCTGCTTTCATAATTTCATGTGAAAATAATGTTGCAGTTTAATATAAACACTGGTGATTTTCCTGCTTGGAGCAGATGCAGCATTAGTGAAAAGAAATATTTATTTCTGCAGACAGACACCGTGGGAACAGAGGCAGCAATCTGTCACTGTCAGCGTGGAATTAAAGCAGCTCTGACCGGCCTTCACTTTAGATTATTTTTTTTCTTTTTTATCTTGTAAAATGAACTATTAAAATATATTTTCTACAGGCAAAACTAAAGAACAACAACATTATGATTAACAAAAGCAATTTACAATAATTACTGGGACCTATTAGATCTCCACCATGCACCCACTCCCACATCACCGTGCATAGTTGTGACGTGCTGCCTTTACCTGGTGGACAGCAGTTTAACATTTCAGACTTGATCTTGTGTTGAAACACACTCGGAGTGGGAGGGCTGAGCATTAAGTCTCATTTAGCATGTTAACAACACATACACACAAAGCAGTCCATTATATAAGCTGACATTTGCCTTCACAGTCATTTTAAAACAGGTGTCCACCTACACATACATTTAATAAACCATTTTATCATGTTTATGTAAATATGCAGATAAGTTTTAAAGTGTTTATGTAAAGATGATCCATCTCTTCAGCCACTTATCTTCTCTCTTTACACCTGGAGAAACATTTTAATAAAGCACATACTGTGGATTGAATACAGCACATACAGTTATGAGGTGTGTGCAGACATTGTCATTGCATTATTGTCATACCAGTCAACAGCTGTATGGAAACCTTTCCCACATGCTTCTATTTCTTTCACACAGTTGAGAAGACATGAAATCATTTTTTTACCAATTTGAACAGCCATCACTGCTGAATCATAATATTCTTTCACTAACTGCAGAATTTTTTATATCATAGCACGCAAAGTTTTGGGCGACCAAACTCAAAATTGCTGTTACTGTGAATATATGATAACAAAGAATGAGCTGCTTTAAAGGAGAAAGGATGTCAAAGACACACAATGTATAGATGTAGAACACAGTCCTGTTTCTGAGACCTCAAACTCAGCCTTAAACAGGTGCTTCAAGCGTGCTGTGACTCTGACTGCTCTCCTGTGATGGTCATATTCATGCACTGCTACTCCAAAGCTAATCCTTTATGAAGCCTTTAAGCAGTAAATAGTTTCCTACAACATTATTTCAGCTTTGTATTGTTCCAGTTTTACTGTGTTTATAGTTTTATTTATTTTTTCTTCATATTTTGATGTGCTGTACTTTCAATTTTCGTGTAATGGTTGTTTTTTTTATTCTTCGTAAAACCGTTGATAAAGTTGTTTGGAAACAATGAGGTCTGTGCTCTTAAAGAAGAAAAGAAAATAAGAAGAAAAATTAAAGATACAAAGACAGAAAATAATGAGTTTGTTAGTATGAAACTACAGCAGAAAGTGTTCAATAGACTCCAGGAATTACTAGTTGTAATTAGATTCTTATTCGAGCGCTGCAGTCTGCCAAAACTGAGGATTTGAAAACAAATTATTAGTTAATCAAATAAAATTCAGCATTTTCTGAGGTGAATACATTTTAAATATAAACTGCATATGTGTAGTAATAGCAGTTACTACCAGAATAGAGCTCCAAATCTAATGGACCTTCACAGTCTTGTTCCTAATTAAAGTTTTTGCTCTTGGTTCAGTGTTTGCTTCCTCTAATGGATTTTTGAGCAACATGACCAAATGATGGCTAAAAAATGAATTTCATTTAGTAATAATAGGAAAATAAATAATAATAATAATTAAAATCCCATCAAGGCTATTGTAGGAAAGATATTTCACTTCCTGTTTGTGCCTGAGGGCATGGAGGCACAAAGGAAGCAGCCTCGAAGCCATTTGTCAGTGCTCCACTGCACTTTGACCTCCTGTTCAACTGTGCCGCTGGTTGCTGTGGTTTCTCAACATCCAGAGTGTCACCGTGGAAGGCTCATTTTCTCTCGACAGCTGTCTCGGCCTTCCCTCTTGCACAGACGTTGGCCGAGTGCTGTGGTTGTTCAGGCTGATTAGGGCTGGCAGTGTCGGCCTGGAAGGAACAACAAACCCTCTGAGGCTCTGACCTCGAGCCTCTCTGCAAGGCAGGATGGGAAAATAGTGGTTGTACCACCTCTCTGTGTCTCTGTCCACCTGTTAGCTACTGTCAAACAGTCATCTAGAAATCTCAGCCTTATTTTTCCTCCAGTAGGGTCTCTCTTTATTTTCTTTATTTCTATTTTTCCTACACACACACACACACACACACACACACACACACAAATTAGTTTTTGATTATTTCTTTTACTTAAAACTAAGTTAATTTGACGAGTTTGATAAAATTAATATTTTTACTTTTGTCACCCTTTGTAGAATGATATTAGCCTATAGTCCTGCTGCCACAGGTGGATAAAATATCACTCTTCCTTTCTTGGCAGCAGCTTGGCACTGTTGCCACATTGCAGTAAGTCAGTTTATGAAATTTCCTCCCTCTTGTATATTTATTGATTTACTGCAAAGTGGAAGTGTTTAGCAACCACAGCAAGTTAGGCACGTAGTGTCAGACCACGTAAAGGAGCGGGTCACCTGAGCAAGGCGAGAGTGAGAGGAGTGACAACGGAGAATCCTGTTTGGAAACTGGAACCCCCTCTGGATCTGGAGATTCCCCTGTTCAGTCCCAAAACCCTTATTGGACAATAAACTTGTGAACTTTTCATCGGCATCCTGCGTTTGAGTCCCACCCATTCACTGAACATTATGACACCTCTGGCATTAATATCAGTACAAAAACTGTGCACCTGGAGCTCCATGGCATAGGTTTGCATGGCCAAGCAGCCCCTGTGGGTGACCCCAGTTTGTCCATATAGTGTGCACACTGCAGCACCAAATGTACATTAATCTGCCTCTGAAAATAATCCCAAACAAATGTACTGTTCCCTCCATTTGTTAAAAATGAGTGTATCCAGCTGTTTTAGGCAATGTTTTCAAACTTTTTTTTAAAGCCAGTGGATTTGGGCAAACTGCAGAGCGAGGTTTGAATTATCTTATTACTGGAATTGTTGACATTAAAGTTGACTTATTGGTTTCATGCACAAGCTGGCCGGTGAGTGGGCTGGATGGATAGCAGCTCCACTCACCTGCTGTTTACTTTAAGAATAAAAATATGGAGCTGGAAATGAGCAGAATAGGTCCACCTTAAAAAAAAAAAAATATATATATATATATATATATATTATAGAACACTGCAGGAATGAGTTAACAGTTTTGCACTTGTGATTCTCTCCTATCCAAGTCACTGGACTGAATCGGTTTGTCATTACATGCCTGAAATAAACTAGACAGTTTTGTCATTTATTCTACAGCATGAAATATCTGCGTATCCAGATGTGAATTTTTAAGCTCTTATGTGTCAGAGAAGTATTTGCTAACTAGTGGCTAAATGAAACTACAGAAGTGGTCAGGGGCTGAACACAGGAGGCAGAAGACGAGGAGGGCTCCGGGACTCAACGGCGTTCCCCTCCTGCCTGAGAGTCTGTGCGGACCAGCTGGCACCCATCTTCACCCAGACCTTCACCAGGTCTTTGCAGCTGTGTGAAGTCCCCTCCTGCTTCAAACGCTCTACCACCATCCCAGTCCCTATAAAACCCACCATCAGAGGGGTGAATGAGTACAGACCTATCACCCTGATGTTTGTCTTCATGAACTCCTTCGAGAGACTGATGCTGAATCACCTGAAGCCCACCAGGCAAACTGGTCGGTAGGTGACACAGTCAGCATTGGACTGCACTTCATCCTTCATCACCTCGTTACCCCAGGGACCTATGCCGGGATCCTGTTCGTGGACTTCAGCTCTGTGTTCAATACCATCACCCGAGAAGCCCTCCACCAGAAACTCTCGCAGCTCACAGCACCGGCCTCCACCTCCAGTGGATCTACAAGTTCCTCACTGACAGGAGGCAGCAGGTCAGGCTGGGGAGCATCACCTCCAGCACACCAACAACTGTACCTGCAAGGACCCGTCTGTAAAACTGCTGAAGTTTGCAGATGACACAACAGTCATCAGCATCACCGGGGATGGTGACGAGGCCGCCTGCTGCTGCTGCTGTTACACTCACAGCTGCAAACAGGATTGTACTTTCACCTTATACAAAAAGTGGCATCAATGTGTGAAAATTATCTAGAAAAAAAAAACAAGATAAAACAAAAAACAATCAAGAAACAAATGACTATCTTGAACTTGTGGTTCTTATTTTCTGTGATAATCCAAAAAGCTAAATCCCACTGACTTTTTGTTGAGGGGACCAGAGTGATGCCAACTTCCAGAGTCCAGCCTTCACAAAGCTGGACAAAACACACCCTAAATGTTTTTCAGAAAGATAGCAAAGAAAAACCATCCAAGGATCAACCACACAGATGACTCTTTAGTGAGAAAAATTGTCAGTCAGAATGTTTATTTCTATGGAGGACTCGTGGACACTTTGAACATAAATACATGAATAATTATGAGTAGAACTATTTTAAATCCACAGTTCAGTCTTTCCCCAGTCTGTTTATCTCACAGTCTATCGCTCTGTGTGTCACAGTCTGCCCTTTCTCATCTTCATCTCTCTCTGCGTTGTGCTGAGTATAGGAAGAACTCCCGCAGTACTGAGGTGTCAGCTTTCTTGTTGCCTTTCTCATCTCTCTCTTTCCTCTCTGTCTCAGCGCACTTTTCTTTCCTTTCTCTCTGCTCTCCTTCTCCCTCGTCCCCTCTTAGTCTCATCCTCCCATTTCTCTCTTCTCTCCACCCTGCTCCGCCTCTCTGCAATTTATCTAACCTCCACTGCTCTGTAGTCATCATCTCGATTCTCTCCGGGTGTTCTTTCACCTCCTTCTGCATGTGCAGAAATCACCAGAGAGACGCATGCAAGTAAATATGAACATGCATGTGCACACTTACATCTGCATAATTACTCCCTATGCACACACTGTGAGCCTGAGAGTGTCAATTAGTGCTGCTGTTGATGAAGAGGTTTCAGTGTTGCAGGGAAGAAGAAACCATCGATGAAGTGGCAAATTTCATCTGTGTTCTGTTTCTTGATGCGTGTCAGTGAGAGCTGTAAGGGAAACGTCTGTAGTTTGTAACACGTGACGAGCTGAAAAATTACAGTAAACAACCCGAAGGTCTGAAGGTGAATGAAGTTAATATGTGAGAGCTGGTGAAAGTGATGCATGGATTACGATAATCAGCTTCATGTTTGGTCTGCAGTGTTATTTAATGAGTTCCAGAGTTGCTAATTCTGAAATGAAAATGTTTGATAAACACAGTATTGACAAATTTATTCCACAGCGAATTAGTGTTTGTTCAACAAATATCTTGACATGTAACTGGAATGTAATTTATTGAAAAGTGCTTCCAGTGGTTCCACCTGTAGCTTCAAAGCACAACACGACTCACTGCCGCCAGGAAGTCTCCCAAATGATCCGGCCTGTTCTCATTCCCAGGTGCCAAATACTGGGATTTGTCGAAGCATCTCAAAGACATGCACAAGGTGTTCCTTGGTGTTGGTACCCTGATGCACTGGGTTTATGGCAATAGTGAGACCTGTTTATTATGTACAGTATGAAGCCCTGTAAAGGAACCAAACTTTAACCCCCTTTTACTCATTTCATCTAAGTGGTGAACAGACATATTTGAACCCAAACCACAATCGTTTCCTAAACCTTGGAGCTGAAAAACCAAACCAACACAGAGTGCCAACAACTGCACTTCCTGTCCGTTTAAGGCTGGTGGCAAAAGTCAATTTACCCTCATAGACTCGCATGTTAAAAGTTCTGTAGTTAAACTTTCCAGCATCAAAAGGTATGTTTGGATAGATTTAAATATATTTTAGACCTTACATTTTTTGTTTTTCTTTTGTAACTGCTGCTCAGCATGTAAGCACCTCAACACCTGCTTCTGCTTTTCATGCTATGAAGGGAGAGTGCAAGCAGTCCATCACCGCTAAGTACCAACGCAGCCTTTATCGCTCTTTGAAAGAAGACCGTTAGCGCACCGCTATCTCTTGTCATCCATAAATGCTCCGATCCATCAACATGCTGATGCTAAAGAACACCATGCATATATCTCTGCAGCCCCATCAGAGAGTGACAGAACAGTATCAATGCCCTAGAACAGGGGTAGGGAACTCCAGGCCTCAAGAGCCGGTGTCCTGCAGGTTTTAGATGTGTCACTGATCCAGCACACCTGACTCAAATGACTGAATTACCTCCTCAGTCTGCAGTCAAGTTCTCCAGAGTCCTGCTAATGACTTCTATATGTGATTCAGGTGTGTTGGATCAGGGACACATCTAAAACGTGCAGGACACCGGCTCTCGAGGCCTGGAGTTCCCTACCCCTGCCCTAGAATGAAGGATCATGAATTATCACACAGGTTAATTACCACATCTGCAGAACCCCTCCAGTTAAACATGATCATTATTACCTTAATAACGGGTTTATTTATCGTCAACTGTTTGATTGGACTGATTTAAAGCTCAAGCCTCTTAAAAACTCCCTTTGTTATAAAGAAATTTATCCCAGCATTATTTTTTTTATGTGTGAACGTACACTCCGGTCACTTTTTCTCACAAAGCCAATCTTACTAGCTCAGCTCTGCTAACAGGGATGTATGTGTTTTAACACAGCACAGTTTAAACTGCATGCCACTGCTTAGCTGATAGTTACACACGTTTGGACCGCTGTTAGCTACTCAGTTCACTAAAAATCATGATTGCTTTGAAGAATTCAGTAACATGCTCATAACATTTTATCTTGCCAACTCTGTTTGTAATTTGCAAAAACAATAGCATTCGTGTGTGTGTGTGTGAGGGTCAGCGGCTGCTCTCTCTCACACACCGGAGCAGCGTGCACCATCGTGCTGTAATTAAATGGTGGAGAGGATCAGTGCTTGCACCGCACTGACGTCAGTGTTGACAAGACTCATTGTGGGTTAGCGTTTCTGTCCTCCATCACTGTCACTGTCAGAGGCTGTTCTCCAGCACACTGAGGCCCAACATGTCATTTGTGTTAGCAGCTTGTTATTACCTGCAGTTCCTACTTACAGCTGTAAATACATGCATATAAAACATAAACAAGAAAATAAAGTTTGTAAGATTAGTAATGTGGTAAAATAACCAAAGGGAGGAAGGGTTAGAAAGTAAAAGACTTAAAATGGTGCCACGAGAACTCTGAACTCTGATGTCCTGGTTTAGTTTCATGTGTGTTCATGCCATCACCAGACTGCCATCTAAAGCACAACATGGAATTACACTTTTACTAAAAGAGGTTTGTAACACACAAATGCTTTAAAATAAAACCCAGAGAATGAAGTCACTGATTAGTTAAAGGTGGATTTGGGATTCTTTTCTTTTCATATAGTCGGATTCTTCAGGTTCTGAAAAGACTGACAGAGTCATAGTGTCAACAATCGTAGCAGGACATGAATGGAGTCTTGAGCAGAGCTCATTTGTGTCTTATTAGCTGGTCTGATTTGCAGTTGAGGTCAGCTGACAAAAATACCACTCAGAAATTAGACTTCATTTAGTCTTTTGTGCCCTTTACAGCCTGTGTGAGATTGGGTGTCTCAGAAAGTATTGTGTAATCCTTCTTGAGTCATTGAATCAGAACATAAGTGAGACGGAATGAATCTAAATTCAGAGGTTCATTTTTTTTTCAGGAAGTCTGACACTTGATTCCAGACTGAGAAATAAAGCTGTTACAGCTTTATATGTATTACCTTCATCAAAAGCGGAGGCGGTGAGGAACAGCTGCAGGAGCCTGTGTTCCTGCATCCATCGTGGCAGATTTATTGTCATTTTGATTGTTCCATCACGGTAAAAGTTGCATCTTTGGTGGGCTTTACTGCCATTCTCCAACTGGAAACAGTCATCATGCACTTTGCTGTCTGTATTCTGTCAGAAAAGAAAACAATAATATAACAAATCTTTGGGTGGACTGTTTTAGTGCCTTTGTCTTATTCCCTTCTTTAATCCCATCCTCAATCATTGTACATTGTTTAATAAATGTGACGCTTTGCTGTGCAGAAGTCAAAGCACAAAGGTACAGAAGAGTATGTTTTCAGATTTATTTATTTGTTTGTTTGTTTGTTTGTTTTGTTAAGGTCAGCATTATGTATTTATGTATTTACTTTGGGCACAGTAGCTTTTTTTGTGTGTGATGGTTTCATCTGTTTGTGTGACTACCACCTGGAAATTCCCCAGAGGACCCCAGAGTCAAAACGTCTGCGTGTTTGACATTCGGTCAGGTCAGCGCTAAGACAGATTACCTCTGAGTCAATCCAGCGTGTGCTAACATGCCTTGCATGCATAATCTACCACTTGATTTCAATTAAGTGATACATATTTACATTTAACATGCCAGCTATTTCTCAACATGCTGTAGGCATACTGCATACAGCGAGCCCTACAAGTGAACCATTTTTTAAAGCTCATTATTTTGTCAAATGAACATATTCAAGAAAACACAGTTTATCTTTCTGTGTGCTTATTTCTGCACATCAGCAGGCTGCAGCACCATGCGTCTGCTGTTCTTGAGTGCATAACGACTTTGAGCCGCTGCAGCATCGAGCTTCCCGCCAGCTTATGTAAACGCACGTCCGCTGCCGTCAGCAGCCAATCTGAGGGAGTCTAATGGACAATTCAGCAGCAGCATGACAGTACAACAACCACACGGTTAGCGTTATCTACACAGACCTACAGCCTTTCTTTTCTGTCTCTCACTTGTTCTCTTTGGCGTCCTGTTTTCCTGTCTGTCATCTTCCTCCTCCCCCTCTTCCTCCTCCTGCTCCTCCTTTCTGCTGCTGCTGCTGTTTCTTATTGACATGGTAATCCTCTTGTCACCACAACCGGCCGCCTGTGTTTATAGAAACAGCTATAAGCCTGCTGTTTGTGCGTGAGCAGACATGTTTATCTCCGTCAGGTGTTGGGGCGTGTGTGTCTGTGTGTGTTTAAGGATGTATTATGAGATTATTTATGTGTTACTGTGTTTTCTTTCCAGCATTTCACTAGCAGTTGATTAAAGCCCATCTCTCTGGCCTTGAATACCTTTTCTGTTTCTGACCATACCACACAGCCAGTATTAAATATGTGGTGAACAAAGCAGTCAAATCAGCTTCAGGAGCTGTTCACACGTTTATTCCAGCTGACTCACACAATAGGTACACACAGTCACAAAGTGCAGTAATTACAACCGCTGCAGTCTTTCCTTTCTTTCCACATATTTCTCATGAGTGTGCTGAGATTGTGAAGTGGCAACAGTAACAGCAAAATGTTTATTGTTGTAAATGCCTCACTGGTGTAAATTACACAGTTTTCTATTTAATTAGCCAGAATGCACTTTTGAGGGGCACAAACAAAAAAATGGGACTCATAAATGATTGTGATGCCTTTGGGACAATTATGAACCTGATACATCAGTCTGACCTTAGGGCTTAAAATGAAAAACTATATATAAAAGATAGATGTATCCACCATGACATCATGGATTGGTTGGTGAAGTCCCTTGCAGAGCCTCAAGCTGAGCACTTTCACCATCTTGGTGTTTTGTAACTGGACACGATGAGTGAGGGTCAGATCAACAGCCACTCATACCTGTTTGATCCTCTTTGACTTTAACACCTCGAAGTGACTGTTGTGATTTGGTGCTAAATAAACATAACTGAACTGAGTTAAATTGAAATGTAATTGAATATTACATAAAGTGAACTTTATGTTGTATTAAATAAGACTTCGAACTAGCAATTGAGATTATAAATTAGACTTGAGTGGTTTGTCTGAGTTGACAGAGACAGGAACTAAAAGCTGTACTTGTTTGGCTTGGGAGGAGCAGCAGGTGGGCAGGCTGAGGTCCACGGCAGGCAGAAGTGATTTGGTGGAGAGTGGGCAGGCAGTTGAGGTACAGGTGACCTCCACACTGTGAGAGCAGTGAAGTCTGGTGACCGACAGTGAGCGCTGGACTCCTCGTAGAAAGACTCCACCATGGTGGAATTAATGATCTTGTAGGGAATTGCAGCCACTGCCGGACCATAAATACATATCCATAATGAGAAGACGGGCGCGTGGAACACAGACCGGCCCAACGCTCCACCTGAGAGAGGAGAGAGACAAAGAAAGCAAAGGCTACACCCTGAGCCTGCCCAGACCCTGACATTGTCACTGCAGGCTGCTAACATTTTACTACACTTCAACACTCTCTGCAAAAACATCCCTGACCACCCCTATAATTCACTTTCCTCTGATTGGCTGCTTCTCCCAAAACATGTGAAAAGCAGGTGGGTGGGGCTAACCCTATGACTCTATGACATCATACAGAGGCTAAAGTAGAAAAAACTGGTCTGGTGCCGAGTATTTAGAGCCATAATATCATATTGCACAGTTATATAAGATAAAAATGCTGAAGAAAATGCTTCAAATATTTTATTTTAATAATTTATATATATTTTTTGTTGTTGTTTTAAAAGATCATTTTCCATAAGATGAAAACAAACAGAAAAAGCAGCACAAACTGAAAAAAAAGGATGCTGTGAATCTCAGTCATTAAAATGCAGCGGTGAAAATTTAAACTTGATTTGTGCAGTTATTATGTTGCTGGAATCTTTTATGAACTTTTTATTCTACACACATATTACACAATGCACACACACTTTCCCACTTAACATGTGCCAGCAGAGCACTGATTGGTGTTTCAAATGTCGTCTTCGTTTCCGCTGTAACATCTCTGTTTGTGGATTATGCAAAATTATTCAAGATTGACTCCAAAAACAATCACAGACGCAGTGACACACACACACACACAATCACCTACAAGGAGCAGCAGATTAAACATGGAAAGTTATTTAAATACAGTCTTGACAAACCCCACATGATAGAACTAAGAGTTTATACATGTGGAAACACACACACACACACACACACACACACACACACACACACACACACACACACACACACACCAGTGACATTCAGGAATATAATTAAACAGGCTTGCCACAAAAAAGAAAATTAGTTGCATAATTAGATGCGCTGTGTTTTACACACACACACACACTTAGACACCCTGCTGGGAGCTCACCATCTCCACAACCCCCTCGAGTCACCTCAGCATCAATGTGAAATCTTTCAAATAAGCCTTTCAATTGAATCGTTAGTTTACAAGGAGAACTGAGGGCAGACGAGTGATCCCTGTGGTTAGGAACAGGCTCAGGAGTGTGAAAGTGTGTGTGTGTGTGTGTGTGTGTGTGTCATCCTTCACACCCCTGCTGTACTCCTGAGCCTCTGTTTGATTGGCTCAATGACTGGCAGCAGTAATGGGAGCAGCAGTGTATCCAAAGGTGAACTGGGGATCAGAAATGGGATGAGGATGTCATCGAGGTCCTGGAGCTTGTTGAGACGGAGATCCCGTCTACATCACTGTACAAATGGTACTTGGCACCCCGTGATTTCTGTCCTCTTACATTAAAGACCTCCACCATACTCTTTCGTGTACATGGAAATTCTGCTGCTGAAATATTAAAGCATGCAGTTTTTTTTTTGTTTTTTGCTAACAAAAACAGGTTTTTCTGTCTATCTGTGTTATCCACACCTTGTCCTTCAAAGTGCTGAAAGAAACTTGCCAAGTAAATTCCAGCATCTCGTCCAAGTAAGCCATCATCAGCAGTTTGTTCCAACGATAAAATAAAGCAGTCCGTGCTAGTATTCCTGAAACAAACAGCTTTCAAAGAAAGTGAAGAGGTAGGTGGGTTTGCAGACACACAGACACACCTGCTTGGTTCAGGTGAGGAAAAACAACCATAATTTGGGGTAAAATGCAACCTTTTACAATGAGCACACTTCAGAAAGCTATATATTTAGATTGTTTTAATAGTAATGCATTAAAATAATTTTACATTATTATAAGATTGATGTTAAACTTACATTAAAATGCCTCTCTATAGTTTAATGTCAGGTTTAGGGTTTAATATTTTTCCCGAAAATGACATGAATCAAATCCCGGGAAAAGATGAGCCATTTTTTTTAATTTTTTTTTTTAATTTTAATTAGGCCTTCTGTAGCCTGTGTCGGGCTTAACCTATTGTGATATTGTAGAGGTAGATTTCCAGCTATGTCCTGTTATGCCCAGTAGGGGGCAACGTTGGCTTGATTAATGCACTAAAACCTACATTTCGGCATTCGAGTGCTCGAGTTATGCGCGTCGTATCGTTCCTCAACACTCCCTTAACAAATATAATTCGAATATTCCTGCATTGTACATGGAATTATTATACCAAGCTATTTTACAACTGCTGGTGCAAAACAATACGGTTCATCTCCACACAGCATTGATAAAGGCTCAGCCAATTGCGCTGTCGTGCACATCGTACCGCCAGTGGAACGCTGTAATAGTCATTGAAAAGTTAACTACCGTACTACACTATAATATGACATAACACAGGGCCTTGAGTAATGCACTACGACTTGGTCATTGCCATTCTGGCAACAGCAAATTTATAAGGCCGTGTCTGAGGGTTAAAGTAGGTTCGTTGTGAATCGTCTTTTGAAAAACTGGCCAATCCTTATAGCCTAAAAAATATACATTTTATTATAATATGTTAAAGTAATCTATTTCATGATACTTTCTTCACACATTAGGCCCGTATCCTAATTCATGATTGTTAGTAAGTGGCTGCAAACGAGGAAAAGAAACACTCGGAATTAAACAGATATTTCTTTATTGTTCAGGGCAGGCACATTTTATAGGCTATATCATGCAATATAACAATATATAATAATATAAAATTATATAATACAAAATACGTTAGGCTAAACACATTGCCTACGATTTCAACAAATTAAAGAGGAAAAAAGTACAAGTGTGTAACACCTCTATTGAAACGCTTGAGATGAAGGCTGAAGCCTTAAACGGAGGCTGAACGTGCCTGAAATGAAGAGTGATGCTTTTCGCAATAAACGAACCCTTCTCTCAAAATTTCCCTAAATTTAACATTCTGAAGCTTTCTTTTACTTTCATTTACTCTTTTTTTTTCCATCTTAACGTTGCCCGGGAAACGGGAAATGGTTCTGATCGCATTTCCCGGGAATCCCGGGTCCCGGGATTAAACCCAAGTCAGGTTGATATTTCTGCATAATTGATATTTGTGACTCGGTCCCCACAGGTTCATGCTTGCAGCTCTGCCCTCTTTGAAAAGAATGTTATGAAGAGCGTATTCACTGATCCATCATCATCATCATCATCATCTCAAAGCGAGAGAAATCTGAAGGAGGGTCTTTTACAGATGTTATCTCTTCTCAGCTTTTTGTTTCACTCAGTGTGAGTTTTTGGTGAAATAGGGAACAGTGAAGTGTGAAGGAGAGGCAGGTGAGCCATTTTACACATATAAAAACAGACTGAAGGACTTATCAGGAGACCATGTAGGCCTAAAGAAAAATGCAGGAGGATGTTTTGATTTGCTAAATCATTCAGTAGAGCCTGTGTTAGTTCTCAGCATGCTGAAAGAGGCCAGTGCATTCCTCCGGGTGTCTCTTTTTTTGTATGCAGGGTGGAGAGTGTACCTTAAAGAATGCATGTTTATCATGGTTAGTAATAGACTGGCATAGTGCAAATCTACTAGCAATCTGCAATGCACTAAATTATAAACTAAAATACAGGCAGATATTTTCAATAATGACCAGCATTCTAGGAAGTGCAGCATAAGTTAGCAGGTCAAAAACAAGCAGACCTGATCTCTACTAAATATTATGCAGGTTTTTTTGCATGTTTCCCTCTGGAAACAGAGAAAGGAAACAGCACAGCAAATCAGCTCAGTGAGAGGCAGCTAAAGGAGAATTCATGTTTTTGATCTCCTGCTAGAAATGACTGCGGACCATGTGTGGATGAACGAGTGTGATCTCTATAAACCTGACAGCTCAAGTGTGCAAGATCCATTCAGGTGAAGGCTGATTTATTACAAACTATAACCGACCTGTACAATATTCAACATTCGTGTTAATGACGTTACTGCACCATGTGCATAAATGTGTGCATTCCTCTGTTTTGCTTTACTTTTTCTTTTTTCAGCGGGTTGTGTGAAGCTGCGGGTATTTATTAAAATCAATATGATTCAAACATTAGTACATTTCAGGTCTGTCTGTTCCATTAATGGCTGTGTTTTAATGAACATGTCACTTTGGTTTGTAACAGATGCAACTGAAAAGTGTAAATAAATAAACTTCATCTAAGTTAGTCTTTGCTGAGAAACGCCACACCTCAAACCCATGGCTCACTGTAAAAGTTAACTTGGCCGGGAAACACTTTCAAATACATGTGCATACGCGATACTGCATCTACGCAAGTATTTCAGTAACAAAACTGGCACGGTGCCTCTTTAGTGAACACCAGCTGCAGCTGTGTAGTGCCAGTAGAGGGATTTACACCGTTAGTGAAAGATTTTTCTTTTTGTCTTTTTTTGTTTTTTAGGTAAGAATAGATTTTTGAACTAATTCATGCATGTTAAAAGTTGAAAATGTCTGAAAGCTTTTTTTTTTTCTTTTCATCTATCCATTTAAATTCCTCATTTTCTTCAACTTTTTACATCTCTTTGAGTGAGAACACTTTCAGGACACATGGATGCAAAATTTCACCGTGCCCAACGCTGTTGCTGCTCTTTTCTCTGCAGTGGTGAACTTCATAACACCATCATTCATATTAATGCCACTGCAGCCAATATCAGTCACTGTCCAGCAGCTCTGCTTCAACGATGAAGCGATGAACGAAGGCTCATCAGCAGCGTGGAATTTTCCTCAAAGGCTCCAGAGATCAAAGTCAAACTAAAATCTGGTTCGCCTTTCATAAAAATTCAATTTAATAAGTCTTTGATCATGCACATTGCACTTCTCTAAATCAATGAGCTGTGGATTGTGTTAAGAAAGCTCATTGTGTTTGTTCCCGTTTGATCGCAGGATTGCAGGCAATCAGTGATTTGGTGTGCGTGCCTTGGTTTGAGCAGCAAAAACTGTGGTAGAAGTACAGTGTTTAAAAAAGCCTCCTCATACTCCCTGTGCTCAGCTGCACTGATCAATGCAGATTTTTTTATTCACATTACCAACAAAACCATGAGTTGGCAGGCAGGCTGCCTCTCAGTGCCACCTGACTGACATTAAAATGACACTAAAATGACCAATTTTCAGAGCTCCACTGGTGTCTGGAGATATAATAAAAGGCTGCCAAATGCTGTTTGGCTTGCATTGCAGAGGCCACGTATGTGTCGATTTGCATTTGCAAGTGAAGCCACAGAACTTCTTGCAGATGAGTTTGATATTTAAATGACACAAAGCATTCAAAACCATTAGGAAATATGGAAAATAATAACTATTCAATACATATTCCTCCTCCTCATAATCAGAAGATCCAACTTTTTAGGGGTGTAACAATTCTTCCAACCCACAGTTTTAGTCCATACCTCAGTTTGATCTGTCAATCATAACATAACTACAAAATACAAGAAAAAAATATTTTGCACTAGACCTGGGTCCATATTTCTAAAGCTTATTAATGGTAGCTGATAGTAATGATGTTGTAAGGATAAAAGCATCTTTACCCCTCCTAAGAGGTGAAAAAGGTGTAAGGAGTTTAAGAAAGTGTAAGTGGAGCTTATCTGAACGACACTCTGACACTTTTTTTCTCCTTCCAAGTGAGCAAATAGAATAAATGAATCTTTTTCAGCTTTAGGTGATCCAGTTATGAAGGCATGCGAGAAGATTCAAATGAAAATTTTAAATGGACAAAGCAGTAATATTTAGGGTATGTTAATTCAACAGAAACTCGTGTCAGAGTAACATGCAAGAAAACAAGCTCAGCAGCACTCTGAATTTATTCATTTATTTTTCACAGCCTAGACAGCAGCTGACAGAGACAGGTGGAGACGGAGTTGCTGAACTCTCCGCGCAGTCTAACATACATGTAAACTTGCTATCTTAAAATCAGGGGTTATGTAACTAAGAGGAAGAAACATACCAATCAGTCTGGCGCCACAGAAGTTAGATGTTGCAGGGTGAGCATTTGTACCTCATTACAGATGTGCACACATCTGCCCAATGTGTTCCAATGGGACAAAAAAACTGGAAGAGTGCAGTAGTGATGACTTGGATGAGCGCCGTCTCATATCGTGACGCACTCATTTTCATTTTCATATCTTAGACAGCAAACTAAGAACATGTAAAGTCTGTCACAAAGTCTGGCTTATAATGTGTTCATCAGAGATAAAGTCGTGCTCTCAGGGTTTGGTCATGTTTCTGAGGTTTGTGATATTGTTGCTGAGTCTGTGATGCCTGATTTTAGTTCATGGTTATTCTAATAATAAGTTCCAGTTTCATGATTGTGGTTCATGTCTTGATTGTTATTAGCAGTAATTTCAGTTTCCTCAGTGTTTCCCTGTTTATTCCTCCCTCTGTCTTGTATTTCTGCAGTGGCTGACCCCTGTGTGAGTCTTCATATCTCTGTGGTTAGTATTTGTCTTCTGGTTACTTCTTGTTTTACTTTGAGAGTTAATATTTTTTGTATCCTGCATTAGTTTTACTCTTTGTTTCCCCTTGGCTCCCCATTTGTTCTCACTTGGGTTATTTATTTCTACCTAAACTATGTTGATTTTGGTAAATGGCAGTCTGTCTTCTATTGTGTCATTACGTCAGAGTGTGACACCAGGGTAAAAAATGAAGCATCTCTTATTATAATGATCATAGTGTATGTATGTCTGTTCCCTAACTCCTCTAGGTGTGCTAATCAATCTGGATGAAATTTACTATATAAAATGCCTAGGGTACCAGATTATCAGTATCTATATGGCTTTTGGGAATTATTTTTATATCACTTAAATGCTTACAAATTATGTAATGTATGAACTTTGCACAAAAAGGAAATTTGTGTTTGGTGGATTATTTCTTCATTGTAACAATGCTTCTTGGCAATAAATCTTATACCACTGGAAACCCTGTTTATTTCCTCTTAAAAGAAGCCAAAAATACAAGGAAAATACATTTTTGATTTGAGCAGTAGAGTTGATTATGTGGGTTGCACGAAAAACTTGCCAAACAAGCTTTTCAATAATATAAGATTTATTGTCAAGAAGCATTGTTACAATAAAGAAATTTCCTTACTTTTTGTGACATTTTTATTATGTGTAGCAGCTGATGTCAAAACAAATATCTACATTACATAAATGTACCATTCATCTGTGCTTTGTCCACATGAGAAATCCACCCATCCATCTGACCCCATGGGTTATGGGGGACTCTCCCCAGCCACTTCCTCGATCATTTCCAGGGAGACACTAAGGTCTCCAAGCCAGCCAAGAGATAATCTGTCCAGTCTGTTCTGGCTCTCTCTTGCGGACACCTCTCTGGGCCTTCTCCCAGTGGGAGAAGGGACATGTCCAGAACACCTAGGAGGCACCAAGGAGGTATCCTGGTCAGATGGCCAAACTACCTGGCTCCTTTCGATGTGGAGGAGTGAGTAGTGGCTGTTCTCTGACCCCAGCCAGCCTTGGAGGAAGCTCATTTCCGCTGCGTGTATCCGTGATCTCATTCTTTCAGTCGCCACTCAGAGCTTATGTCCACAGGTGAGGGTAGGAATGTAGATCAACCAGTAAACTGACAGCTTTGCTTTAATGCTCAGCTCTCGCTTCACCACAACAGACTGGCTCAGCATCCACATCACTGCTGATGCCGTAACAGTCCATCTGTCAGTGTCCCACTCCACTCTCCCCCAACTTGTAGAGAATTCTTCATTTAATAAATAATCACTTTTCTCGTTTGTATAGTTTGTAAGAGTTTTCAGACAGATGGAGGGAAAAAAAGATGCTCAAGTGTAGTATTCCTCCCAGCAGTAAGGGAAGCTGTAATCCTGGTCAGTGTCTAATGATAGTGTGTAATCTCAGTAGGCTTTAAGACCCCTCTGGTGACATTATCACACAATTTGCATTTCCCAGTGTCTCCTGAACAAACATGAATACTACCAGTTCACAGTGGCAGCCCTATCAAAGTGAGAGAAAGTCAGAGGAAAGTCAGAGGTGATCATTCAACGATATCAATTAGAGAGCAAAAAACTTGACTCGTTGCTGCAAACTGCTGGCCTGTAGATCATGTCATCTTTAAATTTGCCACTGGTATCCAGAAAAGTAATTGTATCATTTAGTTTTTGGTAAGTGTGCTGCCTCTGATCTGCAGTTTGTTGATTTTACAGTAGTCTCTCTGGTTGAAGCAAGAATGAAAGATTCTGTATAATTACCATAATAGTAAGTCAGTGTGCTAGAGCTGCAAATCTTGATTGTCCTTTAGTGTGTTAATTCCCCTAAAGGGAAGTAAAAAGTACCCAGGTTGACAAAAAGGAGACATGGAGGCAAAACTGTTAAAGTAAAAGATTTTTTATTAATGGTTCAACTAAAAGAGAATTTGCTATCAATTCAAAATGCAAAAGCTTCAGTGGCAGGAGCCCTGAATTGCCCCAAGAAGGAATTAATACGCACCCCGGGATTACTCTGAAAATAAGAAAAGCAAATCAACAAACGAGAGTCCGTCGGAAAAACTTAAAAAGCTCAGCTGGGCATTCACCTGACTTAACTGGAAGGTTGCATCTTCTGCAGGTAACACCACGTCAACCACCCACCAGCAAAATATTATCAAAAAGTCGAATAAGGCTAATGTCAGACTTTTTGTCAGACAAGCCCCCACATTTTACGTTCCCCTAAAGCAGTGGTTCTCAAATCCAGGCCTCGTGGCCCAGTGTCCTGCAGGTTTTAGATGTTTCCCTGATCCACCACACCTGAATCAAATGGCTGAATTATCTTCTCAGTATGCAGTCAAGTTCTCCAGAGTCCTGCTAATGACTTCTATATTTGACTCAGGTGTGTTGAAGCAGAGACACATCTAAAACTTGCAGGACACTGGGCCACGAGGCCTGGATTTGAGAACCACTGCCCTAAAGGGAAGTAACAAAAAGTGCCCAGGTTGACACAAAGGAGACATGGAGGCAATGCTTTTAAAGTAAAAGATTTTTATTAATGGCTCAACTAAAAGAGACAGACAGGCTGCTATCACCTTCAAAAGGAAATAGGTAAAGATTTAAAGTAAGAAATAAATAAAAAAATTCAAAAGTTAGTCACCAAATCAACAGTAAGTCAAACGGCCCCAATCACCAAAACACCCTCCTCTCCACAGAGCAGCAACCACAGCACACCGAGCTCACACACTGCATCACAAAGGCTCTCTGGCCCTGGAGCTCTCTGGCCTTAAGTATATCAGCTTAATTGCTGAGTTGAGTCAGCTGTACAAAAGGGGTGGCACCTAAGGCTGGAGAAAAAGCAAGCCACGCCCAGTAGGTCAAAAGTCACAGCAGGCCCTGCTAGGGCTGTAACAAGTGAGATCACCAATAATCAAGATCAGTAAACTGTCCTCCCTCCATGATGCGTACTCGTTGGCCTAAATACAAAAATGAAATGTTATTGTTTTTGGCAGGTAAAGTGGAGTCATTTAAACTGTATTCATTCTTTGGAATGTCCATATTGCTACTCACTGCGAATGTTCTCATGACATCTCATCAGTTGCTGTCATAAAAAAAATAGAGATGTCTACAATGAACCAAAATTGTGCCTAAAATGCTCAACATAATTTATTTTGCCCAGTTTTGTCCCCTAACCCTTCTAAATATATACTTATAAGCATTAAGCTGCTTGAAAAGCTTGAAACTCTGGAAAACATGCAGGAATACATGTTGCTTTGAGTTATTTTTTATTTAGACTGTGATTTATCTGATTAGAGGTGACTGGCGGGATGGTGGGATTTGCATGGTAATGGTGTTTTTATGGAATCACTTGTGGCCCTGGCATCAAATAAAATATTCCCTAAATAAAACAATAATAAACAGGCCCAGCAGTGGAGACTGGGAATTAGCGAGATAAAGAGGATGTGCATTTTAATATGGAAGCTGCTCTCTGAGTGATATTGATTACAGCTCCCGGTTAAAGCATGAGTCTGTCAGCTTACCCAATGTGGCTTGTAATGAGCATAACAGTGATGACTGTAGAAATGAAATGACATTTAAATATAAATGACAATTTCCACGACACACAGTCTACCAGTGTGTCATGTGTATGCAAAATCCATTAACATATCATTGGTATAAATGACAGTGATTGATGTTAATTGAAATTGAAATTTTTCTGCCTGTTTTCTGTCTCTTGCATTCACACACACACACACACCCACACCCACACGTTCACACAAACACACACACAAAGCATTAAGGGCTTCTTGTAAGCTGTAAACTTGTAGGAACATGTTCTTAGAGTGAGCGTCACCTGTCATCACTCTTAAATGTGCAGCAGCACTGTGACTAAAGGAAAATTTACTCCTATTTCTGAGCTCCAACAGCATTAAAGTCGCAACTTATTTTAATCAGAAAACTGTAATAGTTCAGTGAAATGATGAATTTAAGACTGGAGACTGAAGCTGTGTGGAATAAGTGTGCTTTGCTGGGTGCTTTCTGATTATTTGAAGACAAGCATTTTGCTCGACTGCATCGCTGGTTCTTTCTGTCATTGAGCAGTGGTTCTTGTTGTGGAGCTCCTCCACGTTTGACAGTAGATTTCATTGAAAGCAAGCACACATATTTAGCAGCTCATAAAATCAAAGGTTTTGATTTAATGAACAGCATCTGAAGTCAATTTCTACAACTCCTGAAAACTTTTGTGGGAATTTTTTCTCTTATTTTTTTCTATTGTTTTTTAATCCAGATGTCACAAGTTCTGCATTTATGGTGTCTGTTTGCAGTTGTTTTGTTGGTTTCGTAATGCTGTTGCAGAGCAAATCTTTTCTATACACATACCAGCACCAGCCCCTCACAGTTCTTTCTGACTGCAGTCATGTTCGCTCACTCTGTACTTGGTACCTACCTTATTTTATGAAGGGCTTTTTAAAATCACAGTTCTTGAGTGCAGGCTTTACAGAGGAGATTGGTATTTTGCAGCAGGGTGTCAAATCAGTCTTAGCAGACATATTATAAGTGAAACGCTGTATAAACAGTGATGGTTGTCCCATACCTGCCAGTCAACAGCCAAACTGAGAAACAAATGAGGCAGTCGTGCTGTTGTACTGACCCACAGTTTCAGTTTTTTTGGTGGTGGCCACAGCTGCTCAGCCGGAGTCTATGACCATGTTGGCACTATGGATCGAGCTGTTAATGCTACTGTGCATGTTTAATAGAAGTTTAACTTAAGAAAAGACTGTTTAAAGCCTGTTTTTGCAGCAAAGTCAGCAGTTTTTATCACACTCAATTAGTATATGTGCAGTTTTTAGGTCCCACTGACCTTTAAAATTGAAGTTGCAGCTTTCGTCCCATTAATTTAGAAAAACACTTCAAAATAGCCTGAATGCCTAAATATCTGTCCAGAGCTATACTAAGATGGCAAAGGAGTGGTGACCCTTTTTTCTAGAAAGACTTTATTCAATTAATAGTAGAGCACTTGTGCTTAATGAGCTATTTCCTATGCTATGACTGCTTAAACTAATTTGTTTAAGTTTGTTCATCACTTTGAGGGTTTTCGCATACTTTTTCTATTTTATGTCGTTATCACAAATGTTTTTTGTTCATCTAATCACTCTAAGCTCCTAATTGGGCTCCTATAAATGATAGTGGATTACACATTATGTGCCATAAATTCAATATCCTGCACATTTGCAGTTACAGCTGTGAGTTCAAGGTTTTGGGGGGTTTTTTTTACATCTGCATAGGAAGTTGGCATTGGGACGAATGGTAAAGATTCTGTATTAATATGCATGAATCCAACCCAGACATCTTCCACTAGTGTAGCATCATCATCAATAGCTGGCCCTGTGCACATCAGTTACTATTGATTTTAATCCCATTTCAAATGCATCAATTCAAGGAGCATCAACAGCAAGTTGTCTGTCAGAGCAGCGAGAGATGGACAGACAGATACATAGATGGAGATGATGTGACAGAACTTTTAAAAGCTCAGCTTCTCTCTCCTGCTGGGAGGGGTGTTGTGTTCACTCTGTAAAATGATGTCTGATTTAAGAAGTGTTGCATAAAAAATGTGAAAACTTATTCTCTTCTAAGTGGGGCACGCTGGGATCAGATGACTGTTTTTTTTAAGCAAAAGACTAAGTGACATGGCATTACCAACATGGTGAAACTCGAAGCCTCCATGAAACTTCCCATGTGCTTCATAGATGTGATTTTAATTCAGTTTAGGGCTGCAACTATCGATTATTTTAGTAATCGAGTATTCTATCGATTATTCCATCAATTGTTTCACACAGAGAAAAACTGCAGTAAAGCTACGGAAGTTCAAATATGCAGATGAGCTGTTAATAAGACAAAAGTATTTCTCATCCGATTGCTCGATTAAAGAGCAGTGGATGGAGCAGCTACAAAGTTCTCTTTTCTTCACCTCATCGAGTGGGTGATAAAGGACCTCTAGCTGGTTCCCAGTAAAGGTTTAATGGTAGTTACAGGAAAAAGCGCTGCTGCTTTGGATAAAAAACATTTCCTGTCGCTCCACCTGAGCTCACCGTCTCAGTAACGGCTCCGCCTCTTTGCGCTTGCACAGACAGACTGCACGTAAACCAGCTGCTGCTGCTGTTGTGTTATCAGTGTTTTTGTTGAAAGACTGGAGGCTACATGAGCTTAATGTCACAATGCTTTGTATTCACAAGCATCCTCCTAAATATGTTTCTATTGCAGCTCTTTTTTTTGGTCACTAATCAGGGATTAAAGCATAAAAAATATTTTGATGGAGCCCCTCAGTTCTGAATGGGCGACCAAACAATCGCTAGTGCTAGGAAACTGTGATGATGGCGATGCGTTCTGGTAGCTAACAGCTGAAAATCTCAGAACACAAGCACACACACACATGCTCACATGGAGACACCTGAAATGCAGAGTTTGAACAAAGCAAATTTGTGTTGAGGATTTTTTATAATTGAATTATTCAAGTTACTCGAGGGATCGTGGCAGGCCTAGTCCAGTTTCATTTATATTGTGCTAATTCACAACAACAGTCATCTCAAGGCACTCTTAAAGCTACATTTATTATTTCATTTATTTATGATAAATTCCTTTGCTTATACAGTTGCAAGAAAGTCTTTGTTGATCCTTTGGACTAAAACAGTGACACACAAACATGGCTACATTTCATGTCTTTACTGAGCACAGTACAATCACTACTACAGTAAACATTCAGAGTTCCTGGAAAAAGGTAAATGAGAGTAACTAAAGTTCAGTATTGCAGCCCATTAGAAGAGGAATAAGACTTCTTCACTATTTTACTATTTGTATTTGGCCCAAATAAGATTGGCATATGATGTAGTTGGACAGCATCAACAGTCTGGTGACGCATGTTTAGCTAGAGATATCTGTTAACATTCATTTATTGATTCTGAGTAGTTGTCTGACTGGTTAATATTTAAATGTTGAGACTGCTGTCATTTTTTTCTTCTGAATCAAATAAAATTTTAACTGTATTCTACAGCCATGAAACTCCATTAGAGTCCAACAACACAATGCTGTTTAGGACAAATATCAAATATAGGGCTCAAAGCTGACATCTCTGTGGGCTTGATAGCATTTGTTTCAAATACAGTCACAAAATAGAACAACAAAAATATACAAGTGATGCTTTGCATGATTCACAGTTGGGTGGTTGTATAGTGGTTGTCACATTGTCACAACCCAGCAAGAAGGTTCCTGGTTCAAATTTCTTAATGTTGGCATGTTGTGCCTGTGTGTGTTTCCTCTGGGTGCTTCAGCTTCCTCCCACAGTCCAAAGGCATGCATGTTAGGCTAATTGGTGATTATAAATTGGCCTTGGATGTGAGACATATAATACGCTTGAGATGTATAGAATAAAGCGCGATACGTATGGTTAAAAAGTGACTTGAAGTTTAAGGCACTTTGAGCCATTTTAGTCTCAATCCCTTTCCTTAGTAGAAAATATTTCAACTATTCAGTCTCTTAGACATCACTGTATAGATATGCATAGATAAAAATGGGTATTAAAGTAAATACAAGCAACACAAAATATAATCCAAACCATGAGGACAGACAGCAGATGCTACAGTACGTTATGAGATCTTATGAAACTTCACTCATTTGACAGTCAACACTGCCCTCTACTGGACCCAAGAATCAACTCAAGTGCTGCTCTAACGTGTTTTAACTCTCAGGTATTCTCAGCAGTAAGAGGTATTATTATTATATAAGCCGTGACACTTTCTGATAAATATTGACTCTCTATAATAACAATCAGCTTATTAGCTGGAATGTTGCTATCGCAGTCTTAACTGTATCAAGCATAGCTCGCTAGTCACAACCTGATTAGTTCAGAACAGAAACGATGCTGACAAAGTAAACTTAGTCCGACTGTCTCAAAGTCTGGTGAACGCAGGTGCAGCAGGTAGTCTGTCAGACTGAACTCTGAATTACTGAGGCACGAGTGACTGCTGAGCCTTCTGATTGGCTGCTGGATGCTTTCCTGTTGGTCATGGTGTGAATGGTGATCAGCCCATGCACATAAAGCACGGACTCAAAGGATGGACTTTCTAACAAAGAGCGTAAGATAAAGACAGGAGTCAGGCTTACTGAAACAAAGGAGAATTCAGAAGATTTGCAGTCTGACAAATGTGAAATATCTCTTCCTGCTTCAGTCATCACACCACTTTCCACCTTGAGTGTGTGATTCTCTGTTTTTTCACAGCTTTTGCCTTCATTCTATTCCCGCAGTATACAGATCGTTTTAGCACAGTGGCCTCACTCTCCCTCAACCCTCAACAGTCTGCATGTTTGTGTGTGTGCAGTTGCAGGTGCATGTGTGTTCGTGTGTGCATATTTTTTGAAGCTGTAGCCCAACATCTCCACCAGCTGGTTGGGAAAAGCAACTTCTCCTCTCATCCTCTCATCAAACCCCCACGCACTCATTGACTTTTCTCCATTTCCTTTTTCAACCTGTTTATCCACACCCTATGTGATCCTGATTCTGTACTCCGCCTTCTTCACTTCCTTGTTCATTGAACTGCACTTCCTTCTCTCCGCCAGCTCCTCCATTATGTTGCTAATCTCACACCATAAGCCGACAAGTCAGCCAAAATAATTAGTTGGCACCTCGACTCTCTGTAGGTGTGATTTTATTTCTGCTCATTTTTTGATTCTTTAGGTGCTTCATACGGTATATGACTAAATTTATGTGACAGACAGTGAGGGAGAGAAACAGTGTTAATGAATTATATTTTATATGTCCTTAATTTATTGACTTCAGTCAGATTTTCACGGATTTTACTGAGTTTTCCATTGAAAATTTGTAAATGAATTGCTTCACATGTTCATTGGTCCAAGCAAATGTTAAACATTAATTAGTGTTCAGATGAACTTGATCCTTGTAGCTTCTTCAGGTTCAAACATTGCGCTGTGGTTTGAAATGGTTGAAACTTTTATATGTATTCGGCTCACACATTCATTCATAATCATCATGTAACCATGATGATTCTCCTCACCATAATTTTGTTTTAAATTAGCAAGTGTTCGAATGTCAAGCTAACAGAGTGAACATGGTGAACATAACCTGAAACTCAGCATGCTAGTATCCTGATAGTGAGCATGTTAGTATGTCAAAGTTAGCATGCAGCTCACAGCTACAGCCCGACAAATTGTTTATAAAAGGTGGATGTATTATCGGCCAAAATTTTCTATAAAAAAAAAAAAAACGTAAAAAACAACAGCACAAATGTTGTGGTAAGAACCTATTCAGCGACTCAGATTAGCTATGATGAAATGCAGCCAGACACCTTTTTGTGTATCAGGCTGTAAACATGTTTAATGCTGTTAAATTTGGTTATTTAACATAGCACACACAGAGACTGACTCACGTTTGGAGCCAGCCTCAAGTGGCCAAACCAAGAACTGCAGTTTTTTTTAGCATTTCCACTTAGGCACCATTTTTCAGGCACAGAGTTTGTCACTTGATTTAGCCTCGCAGATCACTAGCATGCTACAAACACATGCAAAAATTCTTGCCAAGCTGTGGTCATAGAAAATGCATCGGTATGGTCCCGTCAGACAAAACAAACTAGAGGAAAATGCTGCTGCTCTCATTAGTGCTGTTTGTTTGAAAGTCACTGTTACTCGGGGCTGAGCCGCAAACCATAAAACTCAATCAACATATAAATGAACATGTCAGCTTCAAATTGCATATTTCATTCTCATCTTATATGTAAAATCAGCACGTCACTCAATGCATGCCTTTAATTTTACAGCCAGCAATTTCCACACATTTAACATGTATTATTTTAACATTCTATTTTTAAATATGAGGAGGAGCATGAAGCAAACGTGATGAAGGAGGGAAAGATGGCTGGAGGGTGACAGTGTGAAAAATACAGAGGTAAGGATAGATGGCTGAAGAAGGACATCATCAAAGACAGCTGAGAGAGATGCACAGAGGGGGAAAGGATGGACATGTAAGTTATTTGGAGAGATGGATGAAATAATGCTCTTCTAGGATGAAAATGGAGAGACAGAAGGATGGATAGAGGCAGTGAGTCAGATGGAGGAAGAGAATGATGATAGGATGGGAGGAAAGAGGAATGAAGGGATGTCTGCAGTGTCAGAAGTGAGAGGTGACAGGAAACAGCTGAAAAGAGCTTGAGCGAGGGATGATGGGATGATGCAGGCAGAAAGATAAGTAGAGGGATGGAAAAAAGGGGGCAACGCAATTGAAATGAGAAACACTTTCAGTCAAGAAGCGAGTGATGAAAAGAGGAGAGAGAGCAACAGAGATTGAGAAGTGCTTGTAGTCTGAAAAAGAACTGTTTTGCATTTTTCTCACGCTAAGCTGGCCTGACTAAACAAATTAAATCTGTTCTCAGAGCAGCCGTGCTCTTCTGAGACTCAGCATCTAACTGCACCTAAAAAACCTGCAAAAGGACTGGTATGAATCAGTATACATTAATGAGGTGTAGACAAATTGGAGCAGTAGAGTTAATTGGTCACCTCTGCCTAACTAGTTTTAATGTGTGACACATATACAGTGCTGTGGCACAGTATTTGTCCCCTCCCTGATTCCTTAGTTTTGTTGCATCACACTTACATGTTTCAGATCATCAAACAAACTTTGAGATTATACAAACATAACCAAAGTAGATACAAAATGCAGTTTTTAAATGCTTATTGAATTTAATTTAGCGTTTAAGAATTAGAAATGCTAACAGAGTATCAGAGGGGCTCAGAGTATGAGCAGGTGACCCTGTGTGGCGGTGCAGGCGGCACAGGTTTGAGTCCCGACCTGTTGCAATTTACTGCATGTCTTCCCTCGTCTGTCCTCCTGCTTTTCTGTAACTGTCAAATAAAGGTAAAAAAAAAATAATTTAAGAAAAGAAGGTTTTTTGGGGGGGGTTTCTATTAATTGATCGGCTGTTGAATGTCTGGTGCTGTTATGAAGAGGAAGAAAAAAAACTTTACAGGTCTTTAAGCTACCATAAGCCTGTAGAGATGGATTGTTCTCAGCCAAAGATCAAGAACCATTCTAAAATCTGTGCAGCATGCAGGCTATCAATGAGCACCCTGAAACCCAAATAACAAAACAAAAAAGGGGCATACAAAAAATAAAATTCAAAATCGAAGCGCAACTGATGGAGCTGTATAGAAGAGTGAGATTTTATTTTGCATATATTATGTTAGATATGAAAAAAAAAGATTCTGTTTTGTGTATTGAACAAAATATAATCCTATTATGTTCAATATGCATTCTCTTATCAGTTTGTTCAGGGTTAAGTAAACCAATAAGTTTTGCAAGAAAATATTTTCTTATTCTGATTTTATCTGTTACAGAGACGCTTGGAGACTTTAGAGTTCTTTTGTTTTAGGACCTTTTTGGTTTGTTTTCTGTTTAAAAAAAAAAAAGCACACAGAGTGAGGACATTCAAGCAAAAATACATTTCTGTTCTGGCAACACTGTCAGCATACATGTTTGATCCAGTCTCCCAAGCACCTCGTACATCATTACAATCACAGGTCACTTACTCAATATTCCATTTATTATAATATAATTTGAGCATGTGCAGGAAACACACCGATATTTGAAGTTGAAACTGATGCTTGATAACATGCAAGCTTCTTTCTCTCACCTATGGAAGTTACAAGGCATGCTCCTCTTTAAGATACCTTTTTCATATGCACATTATGTTACTGTGCAGCGTGGACATGGAATCATTTGCATAAAGAGCTAAACATACAGTACCAGTTAAAAGGTTGGACACAGTCAGCCATTGCTTTGAATGGGTGAGTGTGTCTAAACTTTTGACTGGTACTGTATGTGGCTTAAAGGTACAGTCACTGGTTTGTGGAAGCTGCCATATTCCCCCACCATATTTGAATAGGTCATCTGATTCCAACTGATCGTGTTTTATGGATGTGGCTGGAGATAAGCCATTAATCATTCATCACTTAGTGGTGTGCTCTCTGCTGTATTGTACTACTTCCTGTTCCATCACATAGGGGTGTTTTTGTGTAGCTTAATCTGTGTAGCTTGACTAATTATAAATGTCTAGATAATAATTTATTTCATAGTGTAATCTTCACGTACTTTATCCAAAGGACTCTCTGTTGAATCACCTGTAAATTATATTCACTTATTGTGTTTTTAGGGATTTGCTAGCTTAGTGTAGCTATTAGTTTGGCTCTCTGCTGACCTACTAACAGCATGGTTGCTTCTCCTGTCCTTCCCGCAATTTCCTGCTTGGTGTGTCAGATGTTTAGTTACTCCTCGGCCTCCTTTAACAGTAGCCTGTCTGTAGCCTTGGAGGCCAGGTTCAGTGAATTGGATACATGGCTCTGCACCCTGGAAAATCCTGTAGCTAGGATTTTCTAGACCAAGGTAGCTTAGACACCATTAGCACTCCTCCGGCAGATCCAGGAAATCAGACTGGCTGGGTGACCACGTTTCCAATCATTTTTCCCCACTCTGCAGCACACCCACCGAGGAACAAACTCTGGTCACTGGTGACTCTGTTTTGAGAAATGTGAAGCTAGTAACACCAGCAACCATAGTTGATTGTCCTGCAGCAGCCAGAGCAGCGACATAGAAGAAAATCTGCTGGCTAAGGATAAACACAGATTTGGTAAAATAATAATTCATGTTGGCAATATTGACACCTGGTTACGCCAATCAGAGGTCACTAAAGTTAGTATTGAATCAGTGTGTAATTTTGCCAAATTGATGTTGGTCCAATCAGACCAGGAGTGAAATTCTCCTTAAATTGCTGGCTGTCTGAGTGGTGTCCAAAAAATAATGTGAGCTTTATAGATAACGGAAACTTTATGAGGAAAGCCTGATGTTGTTAGGAGAGATCCATCCCACTTTGGATGGAGCAGCTCTCATTTCTAGAAATCTGAGTTGAGGTGACTGACTGAGACAGAGAGCGGATGTTCAACGCTTCGGAATAAAAAAGCTAGAAGTACTTACTTGATAATCACGTACAGCCCATCTTCTAAACCAACATGGCTGCCAGGTTCTTTGCTAAATTTCATGTGACCATCTTGTGACCATGAGGTCATATTAAGGGCGCATGCGTATTACATAAAATACGAATCCTAATGCACTTTCTGCAGTTAATTGAATGGATTAGCTTAAGTTTTTAATTATTTTTTCAAGTTGAACTTGTAACTCATCTTAGTTGTAATGGACAATGAGTTCACTCAGCATAAATTACATGAGTCAATCTGCTTAAAACCCCAAGTCCCTTTTTACAGTGTAGTAATGACTTCATGAATTTTTTCACAAATAAAATTTTAACCATTAGAGACAAAAATTATTTATAAGCATCTCACAGACATATCATTATGTACAGCTGTTTTTAATACTACTGATATGTATTTAGACTCTTTCTTTCCGACTCAGCTTTCCAAGTTAACTTCAGTAGTTCCTTCCTCCAAGCGATCAATGCATCTATTAGTAATTCATTATTATCAAGTTGTCCTAAAAGCTCCCTGAAAACCCTTCAGCTGATCCAAAATGCTGCAGCTTGAGTACTGACAGGAAAGAGAGCAGATTTCTCCCATTGGCTCCCTGTTAAATCCAGAATTTAATTTAAAATTCTTCTTCTCACATACAAGGTTTTGAACAATCCGGACCCACCTTATCTGAAAGACCTCATCACCCCAACAGAGCACTTTGCTCTCAGACTGCTGGCTTACTTGTGGTTCCTAGGACACTTAAGAGTAGAATGGGAGGCAGAGCCTTCAGCTTTCAGGCCCCTCTTCTGTGGAACCAGCTCCCAGCTTGGATTCGGGAGACAGACACCCTCTCTGTTTTTAAGATTAGGCTTAAAACTTTGAGGTACAGTCTAAATTTAATGTTTTTGATCTCTTTGGCTGACTAAAACATGTTTGTCCTATAGCAGCCACCATAGCTAGGAGGACACACTTGAACTGGGAGCAATAAGAAAATAGAACTCGTCACTGTGATCTACTACAGTGAAACTTTTACACACTGTAACTTTAGGGAGACACATGCTTATCTGTTTTTGTTTTGGATATCGTGTTGTATTGTATTTGTGACATTTTAAAATATTAATGAGTTTGTATGGCTGCTGCCTTTACTAAGTCTCTCTTTTTAAAGAGATGTTATATCAGTGGGGCCTCCTGGTTAAAAAGAAAAAAAGAAAAGCATAATGAGGCATGATAAATGAAAACCTTTTATGATGAGTCACAGATATCATGCACAAAACTTTTTCCATTTACCTTGAGCTTGGCCGAACTTCTGCGAGATTCTCATTCATGTGACAAATTGGTGAATTCCAGTTGCCACTCATTATTGTTTGAATGCTCACATTCCCATCATGTGCAGACTCCTGAATTACCCATTGACATTTGAGTGTAGTCTCAGTTGGGTTTTGAATTCTCTTCATCATTTCCATTGAATTTATCTCATTCCATTACATCTCTCTCATTAGATGCTCACATTTAGCTCCATATCCTGCACTCTACCATGTTATGAGGACACAGACGCTTCCTCTTCTGTATTCTGTGCTGCAGGCTGAGGCACAGTTTGAATATTTCAGCACCGTAAATAAAAGAGTGCGTCTCTTTCCGCTGTTATTTGCAATCGACCTTCCTCCAGTCACTCGGCATCTAACTCAGAAGAACTTTTCAGAGTGTGTGCACATGTGGGAGTCCACACACATGCATGAATGAGCGTGTGCGTTGTCATGATTTTCCTTTGCATATGTCATTCCTCCTTTTGTATGTTTCCCTTTTCCCTTCATATGAATTTATTCAGGGCTCTGCTGAGCTGAACTTACAAACTGAATACAGAGAAATCAATATGAATGTAAATGTATTCCTTTATTGCCATGGCTGGGAAACTTGGTTTGGTCTCATTTTTATGCACAAAAACATCTCTGAAATTTATGAACTAAAACAGACAACTGCACGGAGCATAATTTGTGTTCTTTAATGATCTCTTTAGATTGCAATCATGAAAGTGCACTGAGGTTAATTGATTGTATGTATACTGTTTACTTTCACTTTCCCAGGACAACTTACTCAGCAGAAGAAAAAAAAAAATGGTGCTGCAATAACACCTTCTTAAATTCTTTCATTTACCTCAGTGCTTCCCCTCCTGGTTCCATCTCGTTGTCCATCCTTCTCGTGTCTCCTCTCTCCTGTATTGTGAAACTTTTCTTTTCTGGAATCATCTTGTGGAAAAAGATGCATAAAAGAAATATTGCTGTTTATAAGAAAGAAAAAAGTCCTGTTACACAGCAGGTTTTCTGCAGTGACGAACAATCATTTAGGAGCCTATCCCATCTGCCATAGGGTGAGAAGCGGGGTGCACCCTGGACAGATCACCAGTCTGTCGCACGGCTAACACAGAGAGACAGGCAACCATTCACACTCACATTCACACCTATGAGCAACTTAGAATCACCAATTAACCTAACCCCAGTAACTGCATGTCTTTGGGCTGCAGGAGGAAACTGGAATACACAGAAAAAACCCACGCAGACACGGGGAGAACATGCAAACTCCACACAGAAAGGCCACAGCCAGATGGTCGATTCAAACCAGGACCTTCTTGCTGTGAGGCAACAGTGCTTCCTGGATCAAATGCAGTTTTTAAAATTTGATGCTCTGCATGAACTCTGGACATTATTAAGGTTCCCTGCTGGGTATTTTTAAAGTGCAGCTTGATACTTGAGTATCTGTTACTGATGTGGTCTTAATTTCTCTGTTGCAGCAGGAGAGTAGCCATGGATGTCATCTCCTTGCTGGTCTGCCCTCTCCTCTTCATCCTCCTGTCCTCCCTCCCCTCCTGCTCCTCCTCCATGCTGTGTCCGAAGCGGTGCACGTGCCAGAATCTGCTGCCGTCCTACACGGTGCTTTGTGCCAAGACGGGTCTCCTCTTCGTCCCACCCAACATTGACCGCCAGACGGCCGAGCTCAGGCTAATGGACAACTTCATCACGACACTGAGGCACCGTGACTTCGCCAACATGACCAGCCTGGTCAGATCTCAGTTTTCTAAACACGTCACATTCACAATAGCCCCTTGCTGCCAGGCAGGTTCCACCTGGGCTGTTGTTTAGTTGGACTGATTCCTATGCCTCTCCTGGTAGTTGCCAGAAATCTCTTTTGTTTTTATGTTGTTTTAGTCCTGCATATGTTTTAAAGCACAGCAAAGGGGAAACTAAGTTGTTAGAAACACTTATGCTACTGATGCCCCTCATATTGATTACCTTTACTCATCCATGCTGCCTACAAAGCTCCTCAAATAGACTTTTGTTTACATGAATCACATTAGCTAATTCTAATTCTAAGTATACACTGAGTCAAAAGACATGTTAGTCCATCATGGATGAATCAGGGCCTTTAATTCTTGCAACTTTATTGCAGTAACAGTTCAGATTCATCAATACAAGGTGCTATAAGTTTCTGATAATAATAGTATGCTCGGGAGTTTATTGGGGAAAGTAGGTCCTGTAAGTAGGTCCTGCTTGACTGGATTGCTGAATATGCACAGCAGCAGCCATCCCCAAGTTAAAAGCAACTTTTGAAGCTAGAAGGAATTGAGCTAAAAAGAAGGGGGGGGGGGGGGGGGGGCTTTGATCATCTGTAGGAAGCTTTCTCTCACCTAATTCTGGTTTCAGGCCTCAATCGAGTAATGCTAGCATACAGTGCATTACATTACAATAAAGAGCTGAAGTCCCTTTATAGCCTTCTCAGTTCACCTTCATTTCATGCGCTCCTCTCTGAGTGTGTGTGGTGAAACTGAGAGCACAGGAGAGTAGACAAACTAAGGTGACTATAAATGAAGGCAGAATGAAGTAGAGAAAGAGCAGCAACCTTTTCAAGGGCTGAAAAGTGAAGCCAAGTGGTAATGCCAAAAACTGCAGTTCTTCTAATGGTCTCTTAAGGCTGGCTCCAAAAGTGAATCAGTCCATAGATGCCCATGCTAACATGCCCAAAGTTACATCAGAAATAAACACGTTTACATATTAACATATCATTAAAGTCTTAACAGTCATCCTTGTTTCGCACATAATTTTGCAGTAGCAGAAATGAAGATAGCGTTACTGATTTTTGTGAAACCACAGCAAATGCTTCTCAACAAAAGCGTTAATTTGTTAATTATTTTAAACCTGATGCCAACCGACCCAAACAGTAAGTCTTTGCCAATAAGAGCTCTGCTGCTTTAAATGAAACCAGCCAGAACCAGCAGGCACAAGAGGACAGACTTTAATTCTCACTTGATGTCAAAAGCAGATTTTCTAATGCACAGAATAACACTGTGGAGCTGAGGAGAAAAAAAGAAAAATTGCCTTCTCGGATGGGTCAATTGCATTGCATCTAGCACAGTGCTTTGTCACACTGTTAAATAATATTACACTGACACTTTTAGTTGTGTTGTTTGCATCCTTGTAAGATGGTTTACAAGCTTTTGCCAGAAGCTTTGCTCATCATAAAGCATCCACAGCAGTGGCCATCCAGTAGCAGAAATGCAAACATTGCTCCTAACAGCTCTATTTCTACACTGACTGTGTAAGTCACAGTCTTTTTAAATATTTTATATAGAGAGACTTTTTTCTGGCTGTGATTACTGGGCTGTAATCTCCACTTGTAGTAATTAATAATCCAGGGATGAAGGCAGAAGATAAACAAAGAGTGATCTAGGAAACTAAGGGCAAATGCATTTTAACTACAAGTACCTGAGCAGAAGAGTTAAATTGCCTCACTTGAGTTCAAAATAAATTCCGGAATAAACTGTGCATCATAGGTTAATGGTGTGGTAGTATCTGAGGGGGGTTTTCGAGTATTCATCAGTCAGAATAGAGAAAAATCTTTGGTGTTGTCGGAAGAAAAATCTGAATGTGTAAATGAGGGAAAAGAAGAAATGAGCCAACATCTCATGTTTATTCCACAGAGAACTCAGAAAACATTAGGAACATCTGCCCCTTACAGCACAACATGTTGACTGAGGTGACATTTCTGATATCTTAATGGATTTCACTAATTAATCCCACCGTAATCATAGCAATGGAGGCGACGAGGCTTCACTGCATGCAGCACAAGAAGAAAAACACCAACATCGTGATATTTACCCACCAAATAGACACACTTGTCACAGCTGGAGACTTCCTTAGTGTGTGAAAAATAACTTTTCTCTCTAGTGTGAGCCACAACAGCATGGCTGATGTTTGCTCACACACAAGGAAACATGGGAAATGAGGCTTTAATCGTTTGGTGATGAGCGTGACAGAACGCCACAGATGTCCCCTGTGATCAGGGCTCATTTCCACAGCAGATTTACAAACGTGTGGGAGTTGATTGACCTTTTCTTGAGTGTTAATAGAATATATTTTTACATCTTCGCAGTCATATTTTGTGTACAGCAGAGGTATTTAGCAGATTGAAACACCTGACCTCAGCAATGAACTTGTAATGATAGTTTTATGTATAAATGGATACCAGACTCATTCATTGACCCATTGTAGGATCATATTAATTACTAGTATAATTCATGAAACAGGGTGGCAGGTTAAATGCTAGTTTAATCTCCACATATCTGAGAGTCCAGCCTGCTCAAGCTAAACATTATGTCTGAGCGGTGACTCAAAGGTTAACCCTTTACCTCCCTGCACAGAACAAGAGAAACAGTGACAGTACACAAACCTTATTAAAGTGCTGTTAAACTTTTTTGAGTTTTAAAAGGAAAGAAAAAAGTTCACTGTCAACAAACATTGCCCCAGTAATTTTAAGAGAAATATATTCTTTAATGTAGACCTTGTGTTTCCCTGCATGTCCAGATCCACCTGACACTGAGTCGAAACACCATCAGCCAGATCAGGCCGTACACCTTCGCCGATCTCCAGGACCTCCACGCCCTCCACCTGGATGCCAACCGCCTCACCGTGCTGGATGACTCCCATTTCCAGGGCCTGGTGAACCTGAGGCACCTCATCCTAGCCAACAACCAGCTGCACAGTATATCAGAGGGAGCCTTTCAGGTACAAACAGTGATGGTATAGTTACCTTGAAAAAGTAATCTGATTACTGATTACTCCTTTAAAAAGTAACTTAGTTACTTTACTGATTACCTAATTTTAGAAGTAACTAAGTTAGATCACAAGTTACTTTATTAGTTACATTCAACAGCTGCCAGTCTTGTGCCAAAAAGTGATCGTCTGCCATAAAGTGATCCTGATGTTTCTGTCTGCTTTTATGTGTAATGTCTTTGCTTATATTGGTAAATAGAGTGCAGTCAACATGATTTATGAAGGGCTTATATATAAAATGAAGAAATAACCTGTATTCAAACAATCTTTAGGAGTCTGTGTTATTGTACCTACATTATAATCAAGACAGTGCTTTTTGGACACTTAAAATATAATAAATACAGGCCATCACTTTCTGGCAAACGCCAAAAATCACTTTTTGGCACAACACCGGCAGCACCCCCACCACCATCCCCCTCTGCCTCAACATAAAAATGACAACCACGAAACGAGGGCGAGTCAGCCGTGTTTGAGGGCAGCATTTCCTCTACTACACACTGTCCAACCAACCTCTTCAGCTCTCCCCCACTTACTGGTTTTGGACCGGTCCAGTTTTTGTTGTTTGGGTGCTGGGGGGCCTCCTGCATTATCCGCAACGCCAGATGTTTCTTCAAATCTGACGTTGTGTTTTTGAAGATAGATAGCACTTTGTCGCCAGCACAGAGTGCACAAATAACCTTCATATTGCCATCTTTAGCTGACACAAACTCACAATAGTGCCTGTATTTCAGCTAGAAAACGCGCATCTCTCTCCTCCCTCCCTCCGTTTGAGTCACTGTGGGCTATTATTGTCCTCATGATGAAAACGGGACTTAATTGTCGCATCAGCCAGACGTCACTTCCCGAGACGCAAGAAGAAAGCAAAAATCTATCTTTTTACTGAGGAAAATGACAAAAATTTCCAATATGCAAAACCATTTTACAGTGTAATTAAGAAATTGCTATGAAAATGAACTAAAATCACTCAACTAAAGGATGCAAAAACTCTTTGAAGTGTTTAAAATACTCTTTTTCTGCTCCTCTGGGTAAACTCACACCAACATAATCAAAAGTATTTTAAATCTGCCAAATTTTAATGAGTGCTTTGGACATTCATGAGGATTTGTCGCCCAAGCATTCAGAAAGACATTTGCAAAGATTGTGAGCAGAAAAGTTATTGCAAAGTCATTAATGCTTTTTAAAACAGTTTTGGTGCTGAGGGTCAAGTGTTGTGTGAGAATGATGCAACATTTTTGGCTCTAACTCGAAAGTCCAGCAGAAGCAGCCAGCCTTGCTTGCCTGCTCAGCTGGACACCTTTTTAATAACCCTGTCCTAGAATAAACTCTGTCCCCCATCTTGATGACACTGTCCTTTCTCTGCTCATTAAAAGTCTAAATGTTCCCTCAGGACTGGCTCACAGACCTCTGTAGAAATTTCATGAAGATGCCACTAGAGTGGCATGAACTCTGAACTCACTAATGGATAGGACCCTCTGAGCTTCAGTCCCAGCGTCACTCCTCCTCTCTCACTCGCTGCATCAGAAGAGTTATCTCACTTCACACATAACCCTCTCTCTCTCTCTCTCTCTCCTCGAGTTTCTCACTCATGTCTCTCACATTTTCAGATTCACTGAAAATTTTAAAGATTTTATTGCTTAAGAGTAAAAAATCTCTAACTAAATCAAGATTAAAATAAAATTTAGATTTTACAAACCCAAGTCTAATTCCAGTAAAAAAAAAAAAATCCCAGTAAATTGTTTAATACGCTTTATCTAACAGGAGTAATTTCCCACATTACTGAAAATAGATGAGCATGAAAAAAACATAACATATTTTTTTAACTTCTGTGTATAAAAATATGATCACATGAGTTTTCCTTTTGTATTTTCGTTGACGATATCCAATCATAGTCAGTCACTGTCATGCAGTGTACATAAACATATTCAGTTACTAATAATGCCTTTGTTTGGTGCCTCAGAACTCCAAAATATTTTTCAGCCACCAGATTACCTGGTGGACAGGTGCATAAGTGTGCAAGCACGGACAGTTTGTGCAGGTGTGGTTGGTGCTACAGGTTCTGATTGTGCAGGTTATACCAATATATAACTATGGTGGAATAAATCTAATTTAATAGATTAATAAAATATAATGTAATAATACAAAAATAATAATACAATAATATATTAAAGTTGACCTGTTCTTCCTGTCCCTATTTTCTGTCATCATACACTAATATAGATTTTTTTCAAAATGATGGTCAGAGTAAATATAGCCACACTTAGTTCAGTTTATGTATAAATACCAGTAGTCACCATGAGCCTAACACCGAAGCTGCAGGGAGAAGACTAAAGGGGCAGGAGTTAAAATGGTTTGTTTGCAACAGTGGATGACCTGAGGGGAAAGCAAAGCCACTCTAACAGAGTCCAATAGAGACCCAGAGTAAAAATATGTACTCAGAAATGAGCGTAGAAGGTTTCCTTAAACGGGAAAGCAAGCCAAATACCATCTTTATTTGTAATCTATTTGTTAGCATGTTGAACACGGCTGAGATCATTGTCTGTTGGCTTTATGGCCGCTGTGAAAGCTATTTACTTCAAACACCTACTCATCCACCAGTGAACTGGATGGAAACAGTTATTTTCAGCAGTTTGGACAAAATCACTCATTTTCTTGAGAGGTCAGTCATGAAATTGAGGCAAGTTAGGACTCATTTTCTGCTCTCGCAACTCTTTAAACTCGTCTTCACGGCTCTTAAAGTTTCTTTTGTCAGTGAGAAATGAGATTCCCTTTGGTGAAAAGCAATAAAGCACAGATTACTGTGACGCCAATCACGGCATTGTGACACTCAAACGCTGTCCTGATTGTGTGAATTATGAGAGCAATTATAGCAGCGACAACACTTTAGCTGATCAACATGCTGTTATTGCTCTCCTTCAATCCAGCTTCCTCTTCTCCCCTGTCTTTCTTTCTCTTTGTGTTTTTGAACGGTGATATTTCATCTATGTCCAGATTATGAGAATTATTTAGAGGCAATTAGAGAAAACAGCACGGTTTGGAGTGTACAGCATTGACCGGGGTAATTGAGCTCTCTCTTCACCTCTTTGTTTTTCTTTTTTTCTTAAGTTGTTTTCCTTTACATATTAACCCCACACCTTTATTGGAAATAGTCAATTTGTGCATTTAGTTTTTCTTTTTTTCTGTTGGGCCTTTCTTCTGCTCCCCACCCCAATTTATTTTTATTTATTGTTGTTTTCCCATTTATGCCTTCTTGTCCTTCATTTTTATACTTCAGCACTTAGATAATGTAGCACTTTCAAAGCAATGTTTTTTTCCAATTATACTACATTATGCAGTTAAAGTCACTGATCGCATCCTGCCTCTGTCCCCCTCACAGGACTTCCTCGAGACTCTGGAAGACTTGGATCTGAGCTACAACAACCTGGTGGAGATCCCCTGGGACACCATCGCTCTGCTAGTCAGTGTCAACACCCTCAGCCTGGACCACAACCTCATAGAGAGTGTCCCAGAGGGAATCTTCTCCAACCTGCACAAACTGGCCAGGTCAGTTACCACTTGCCACTACAGGGCACACCAGCCTGTCTGGGTTTGACTGAACGAGGGAGAGGAGAGCTCAATTTCCGTTTTCATTGCACTGCCAAATACAGTTCACTTCACTCTTTATGTGGTCCACCTGATTTCTGTCTGATTTCACAGACTTTTTATCTGATTTAGTGCTCAGTTCAGATAAAATTATTATAGTGGCTGATTTTAACATTTTAACATAACAGACTCAACACTGCATTTAATCTATTATTAAACTCAACTGTCAAATGTAAAGGAGCCCACTTTAATCACACTCTCAATCTTGTCCTGACATTTAACTAAATTCCCTGAAAACTCTCTTCTGTCTGATAATTTCTTATTAACGTTTAAATGTACAATAATGGATTACACAGCAGTGTGGAATAAATTTCATTACAGTAGAGGTCTTTCTCAAAGTACTGTAAACAAGTTTAGGATATAATTCTTCCACTGTTATTTTCAATACCATCTGCCAATGCAGTGCAGAGCAGCTACCTGAACTCTACTCCCACAGAGATCAATTATCTTGTTAATAGCATTACATCCTCACTGTGTACGACTCTATATACTGGCTACTTTCACTAAATAATAATAAAAATAAACCTAATACACCAAAACACAATAAATCTCATGATTGGAAACTTCAAGGCAAAACAGCAAGAGACTCAAGACAAACAGAATTAACACTCAAGTAATAAAGAAGTCAAAAGAAATAATCAGAAAAATACAATAAACACATACAGTACCAGTCAAATGTTTGGACACATTTATAACTGGGTAAGTGTGTCCAAACTTCTAAATGTTACACACAGGAATAAAAGGAGAACCTAAACAGAAACTCAGATTCAGATGTATTAACTAAGTTAACAAGTTTAAGAATCCTGGGCTTACTTTGGACTTAATTTTAAACTAAAAAAAAATCCATCCATCCGTCCATCCAGCCATCCTAGATGCTGGGACAGCAGTCTATGCACAGGAGCTCAGACTGCCCTCACCCTTCCGGGTATTCCAAAGCTTTCCCAGCCAGCTGGCATGTCCTGGATCTGCCCTGATAACCAGCTGGTGAAAACAGTGAAACATGCAGCAGCTAAAGAGCCCAATATGTTGTTAAAACATGAACATTCCTGCTTAAATATGCTAGAGAGAAAAAAAAAACAAGAATTATAAGAACTGTGGAAGAACTTCACAGTATTTAAAACTAAATGGGTTTACAGGAAGATTATTTAAAAGCTGCCACCATTTCAGTGACAAAAATATTTGAATGGATACAGAATCAGAGGCTTATTAAGAGTTATTTCTCTCCTGCCAGAGTACACACTGTATGCAGTGTGTATTTTTATTTGCATTGAGGCTTTAGAATTAAAATAAACCAAGAAAAATTATTTTGTTAATGCCCACTCACACACACACATATAAAGACACACACACATACTCTCTCTCTTTGAGTATCAGTTCACTTTGGAGGAAACCACCTGTTCAGCAGCTCTAAGCTGTCAAAACCAGGACTGTATTACATCTTCACCTGAACAGGTGCAGGTTCAGCATTTTGCCTTCAGGCATGTCGACATTTGAAGATCACAATTGTTACAGCCGTCACTTAATGGAGATTTGAAATTATGACCCGGACAGATCTCAGTTTCTCTGTTCTTAGATGTGGTTACATGTGTTTGCACATTCACACCTAAGACAAACTGAGTCAAATCTGATTGGTGCAGATATGCTGTACATGCAGATCTGAGTGGACTCTGGCTCTGTACTCGCCAATCTCAATCCAAACTGCAGAAAATCATATATTTAACCAATAAATGCCCACATTACATCACATAAACACTCAGATTATATGGGGAGTAAATTTAATTTACAGGCACAAATGGGATTAATTGGAATTATTTTTCATTTAAAATTCTCATTGATGTGTAAAAAGAAAAATAACCAAAAATAAATCATAAGTCACGCTTTAAAAACAAATTAACACTTTTGTGAAAAATGATACAATTCTTTAAAAAAAAAACTGACTAGATTTACATCATAGTTAAGCATGTGATTCCTCATAGTAGACCTGTCTAAAAGCCAATGAATCACTGGTGACACGTCCCCCAATCAAAATGCTGTTTTAAATGTGAAACTGCAGACATTTCCAGTTTAGGCTTTGAAAGGTTTTTTTTTTTGAAAAAAGAAAAAAATGTTCCCATTATGTGTGAGGTAATTTTCCTCAAATGGCATAAAATAACATTTCAAGCTCATTAACAGAAATCAATTTTCATTTAAGTCCCTGATTGATATGTTAAAGGGAAACTCTGGATAAATAGTCATGCATGTTTTTAAAAAGGCAGAATTAGTTATTTTTGCCCTGGAGACGCGGCTCAGCTGGTGTAATCCAGCGTCTGTTGGTGCACAGGTGAGCATTCACATCCATATATATTATACACACACACACACAAACTCACAAATAATACACCACAAAGTTGCTGCACATGAAATAACATAATTGAAATTTGTCAAGTGCAGCATGCTCACTGCTCTCGCAGCTATTAACTTCTTGTTAAGTCATCGTTGTTGGTGAATATTTCTGTAGGGACTTTCTAGAGGGAAATACACTTTCCTGCGTTTGTTGCTGACAGCACTGAATGCTTGACTCTCCTACATTATTACCAGGTCCAATGTTTTGCTGAGGAAAATTACCGTTCAATCCTCAGAGACGACGAATAGCTGATAGAAGAAGGCGCCATGGAATATTTGTGTGTGGTTAGGTCTCTTCTTTCTTGTTTTGTGGTCACAATTCCAGCGAACCTTTAATTTGAGATTTTTATGCATGCTGCTTAGAAAGACTGCAGCTTGCTCTGATGCAGCCGTGATTCTGGCCGTAGGGCAGGACAGAAACTGTTTGCGATTTTTCCGTTCCATGTTTTCTACTGCTTGTACAGGTGTGGACTTTTCAAACACTTCAGACTACAGGCCATATTTAACCATGCGTTCACATCCACTAACAATTTAAAATCACCAATTAACAAAACATGTACATCTTTGTGCTGTGGGAAGAGTCTGAAGTACCCAGAGAAGATTCCTGCAAGCACAGGGAGAACATCCACTCTCCACATGCTGTGAGGCCCTATGCTAGCCAGGGTGTGTGGGAGCAGTCTGAGCTCTCCCTCCCCCTAAGCCAGTGGTTCTCAAATCCAGGCCTCGTGGCCCAGTGTCCTGCAGGTTTTAGATGTGTCTCTGCTTCAACACACCTGAGTCAAATATAGAAGTCATTAGCGGGACTCTGGAGAACTTGACTACATACTGAGAAGGTAATTCAGCCATTTGATTCAGGTGTGTTGGATCAGGGACACATCTAAAATCTGCAGGACACTGGGCCATGAGGCCTGAATTTGAGAACCACTGCCCTAAGCTCACCTTTAGATAGGGCAGTGGCTGAGACTTCTTCCCGGCCACTGCCTCAAGACACCAGCAGAGATACACAATCTCTCCAGAGTGTCCTGGTCTGGACTTGGAACTCCTTCTGATAGGACATGGCCCAAACGCCTAAGAGGTGATCAGGCAGCAGCTCAGTCAGATACCTTCAGATAAAGCCTGTTTCCACAACTTGTTTCCTGAGGTTTATTCTTTCAGTCACTACTCACAGCTTGTAGTCATAGGTGAGGGTATACCTCCCTTACTGACCAGTAACTCGACAAGTTCACTTTCACCTTTCACCTATCCACATTACTGCATATGCCACACAAATCTATTTGTCAGTCTCCTGCTCCACTCTGTCCTCACTCACGATCACTCACGAACAACTCGGAGGTTCTTGAACTTTTCCACTTGGTTCAGTCACTCGTCCACTACCCAGAGCAAATACTCCAAGGAAGAACTGTGGCCTCTGATCCCTTTAGGGATCTCCACCTCATCATGGTGGAGGAATTTACATGCTCAAATGATTCCAAGAGTTATGTAATTGAGGGTAGTTTGCCCCTTTTAGGCTCTCCCCACGTAAATTAGTTTTGGATGATGAATGGCCAGACTAAATGTGATTCAAAAGACCCCAGTGATAGGAATACTGGGCGGGGCACCAGTATGGGCCAACCTTCCTCCTGCAGTGCTGACAGTCTCATCCTTGCTTGTAGAGACATGGAAAGTCACCACTCTGGTGGGAAAGGGACTAATTATTGCATGAGGTTGATAGACACTAGCTAGCTATAGTCTGGCTCATTTCATCTTATGTCAGTGGTTCTGGAACCAATCTCCCGTACAGGGGTTACACCATGTGTGTGTGTTTGAAAGGATAATCTTCTAAAACAGTTAAATTCAAATGTATTTGAATTTAATTCAACCTTACAATTACAACCTTTACCTTCGAAGATTGCTTGATAGGAGCCTGGTAGCTGTGGGCTCCTCTGATTCTCCTTTTACGAATGCTAGGAATCAAAACCCAACACTTTAAGAGCAAAGAGGTCTACTCCTGTAGAGTGTCCTTGGGTGTTTTGAAAGGCACTTGCAAATAAAATGTATTATTATTACTATTATTATTATTGGTAACACAAACTGATCTAAGAAATTCCATTACCTCTCGTCAGTGTTGTTGGGTTTGAGATAATTTTTCCCCAATGCAGCCAGAAGCCTTTTTTTTAAGTGATCTATGAATCAAATGCTCACATTAGTCTTTTATAAAATATGATATGTATATTGCTAATGATGTCCAGTTGTTACTGTTATTTTGTGATAAATATTTCATTACTGATCAGTGAGTCGGTCCTAATTTCCTGGGCAACAAGAGGCTGCTTTTTTTCCCTCCCAGTTTTCACTATTTCCGTTTAGCAAAACTTAATTAACTTTCAATTTACCCTTTTACTGTGAGTCTTTATAAAAATACATACATACAGCTTACATGTTTACATTGCTTAAAAATACTCAGGAATGTTCTCACTCTGTGTACATGAACAGAGGTGGAAAGTAATCAGTCCACTTTTTAAAGGCTGAATTTCCCTTCAGCTGCAGCTAGAGAAAAAAAAGACAAATTTTTCTCAACTTTACCTTTTTTTTATTTCAACAGTGAAATGTGTGGAAACAGTGCTGAGATTTGTAACCTTTTGCAGACATTTATGATTCTTTTAACTCCACTCTCATAAGATGGAAGAGGAGAACTGCTGGCTGCTGAGTATCTACAGCTCCCCTCCCCACACTTTCTCCTTTAATGTTGGCCTTTCTCTTCCCTTTCCCTTCCCTCCCTCTATCTCACCTTTGGACATGTCCACCCACCTGATCGATGAACTACCCATCTCCTCTCCTCCTACTTTATCCACTCAGAACTTTTCCACTAATATGATAAATAGGATTTTGAAGAAATGACTCACAGTTTGTTTTTTTTTCCTTTCTCCCCCTTCTGTTCTTTACAGTCCGGACTTACCCAGCCAGTGATTTTAACCTGTTCTACAGCAGCACTGTACAAGCCATGTACAGTGCTGCTTCCTGTTTTTTTTTTTCTTTCTTTTTACATATTTGTCACACTTAAAATATTCAAATTAACAAACAATTTTTAATATTAGACAAAGATAACCTGAGTAAACACAAAATGCAGTTTTAAAATGATGTCACTGACATCACTGTAGAGAAATTTTGGGTTAATCTTCTTTGCAGAATTGTTTTAATTCAGCTACATTGAAGGGTTTTCCAGCATGAACTGCAAAGCATCTCAATCGGATTTAAGTCCAGACTTTGACTAGGCCACTCCAAAACTTTATTCATTTATTTATTTTTGTGCCATTCAGAGGGGGACTTGCTGGCGTATTTCAGATCATTGACCTGCTGAGGGTGCTTTAGCTTCAGGATATGAGCTGATGGTCGGACAGTCTCCTGGTAGAGAGCAGAATTCATGGTTATGGCAGTTATGGCAAGTCCTCCAGATCCTGAAGCAGGATAGCATCCCTAGATCATCACACTACCACCATGTTTGACTGTTGGTATTGTCGACTGAAGTCATTTGAGGTTGAGATCTTGGTTATTCGATGGTCTATGCCTGGTACTATGTGGACAATCATAATTCTGATTTATAGAAAATTATAAAGTTGATTTATGGAATGTAACAAATAATCTGTATGATTTCTAAGTTGATAAGAATGTGTGTAACACAGAAATGATTTTTAAAGCACAACAAGTTAAGGAAATTGTGAAATCTTGGAGAATCACTGAGCAGGGTAAAATGAGGAACTGAAAGCTGTTGCTAAGGATAAGTAAGAGCAAAGAGAAAAACATGTCCAGACACATATAGAGTGGAAAAGTACCTAAAAACCCAGAGGGGAGAGGGGATGAGGTAATGGCTAAGTCAAATACCATAATTGGAAGCTGGCAGTGGAGTGATAATTTGTCATGATGATGTTTTAAAACTAGGATGTGTCTTAGATTTAAAATATAAAAGGCGATGCACCGAAGCATCGGACGAGAATCTTGGGAGCCCTTCCCAGCAACAGAACTGATCTACAGATTGGACAGAGCCAACCCAGCTGTGGACAGCTAATTGACTTGGAATAGTTCTGAGTGCACTCTCCCCGCCTGTTCAGATGAAGATTGGAAGTACCTAAGCTGTTGGATTTCAAGGAGGATTTCTGCATAACAGTAAGGACTATAAAAGAGGACAGTTAACAGAAGGAAACCAACATCTCTCTTTTTGGACTTCTTTTTCTCCACTTCACTGAGGCAGTAATAGACTGGACATCGGGTGTGGTCGCTTCGGCCGAGTGACTCACTCGAAGCCCTTTCTTCGCAAAAAAGGATTTTAAACATTTGGACATTTTCAAGCCCCTTCCTCAACAACCCAGCTTAAGTATAACATCTTGATTCAGATTTAGTAATTCTGAAAGTTATGCTCTGTGATTGATTAATTTTGACTCTGAAATTTAAATTCTAAGTAGATTGTTGAATTTGAAGAATTAATTAAGAATTGATTTTGAGCTAAATGCAAATTGCTTGAGCTGAAACCTGCATAATAAAATTTGACTCTAAAAAGTCAGTATAATTCTCTTGAGAATTATTTTCCCTATCGACGGTACATCTATGTCCATGCAACAGTAAAACGCTAGGCAAGTTAAGCTCTAACATCTAGGTTCTGTTTTGGACACACTAGTCTTCAGTAGTCCACTTCAACTTTACTTATGTCCCTTGGGCTCACTGTCCGAGCCGATAAAAGAAATCTGGCCAGTAACAAGTGCACTGATCAAGGGGTGGGCCGCTATAACTAATTGGACTATATTTCAGGGTCAGCTGTGTGAGCCTTCCTGACCGGCAGCATCGGAGTATAGAGGAAGCGGGGCAGATGTTTTTTTGACAATTTCAGACTTTTTGGTCAGCATTGTTTTTCTCCTTGGAACTCAACCACGGATGCCATTTTTGCCCAGTCGCTTTCTTATTATTGAATCATGAATGCTGACCTTTACTAAGGTAAGGGAGGCCTGCAGTTCTTTAGATGTTTTTCTGGGTTTGTTTGTGAGCCCTTGATGCACTTTTGGAATAATTTTGGTTGGCTGGTCTGTTCTGCTGTCACAGTTTGACCTGGACACAAATGACAGGTGTATTGTCTTGTTTACTGAGATGTTTCCCTTCAAATGACAATAGAGTGCAAATTATAAAACACAGTTTTCAGATGCTTGGTTCAAACACATCCCAAATATGTAGAACAGAAAAATATGAGCTGCATACAGCACATAAACCAGAGTGCTGCGTAATTAACCCCTTTAAAGTGGAGAAATTCATAAACAAAACATAGCTGCATATTCATTTTAAAGGCAAACCAAGGTGTAAAAGTGTAAATTCCAAAATCACAAAACATTATTATCTAACAATTTCACTAATGTAAACATCATTAACTGTGACCAACTTAAACATCTCTAAACCAAAAATAGTAATAATACCGCTTAAAGGTGTGTTAAACAGTGATATTACTTACAGGCAATGGTCTCCATAAACCTACATGTGTCCTTCTCTTAGTGATGGGTCAGTCACAAACGATCCAGCTCTTTGACATGAACGACGGGAGCCGGCTCCTGATAATGAGCCATTTCTTTTTCCTTTTTTTTTTTTTTTTTTTTTCGTCACGTGAGTTGTTAAAATGGGTGGCAGCGTCTGTGCATCTACACTGAGCAGGAGGGGAGGGGCCACAGACACACCATGCAATGAGTACACAAACACCAGAGATGGAGAGGTTCCTGCAAAGTTTGCTGGGAGACAGAAAACAGCAGAGGAAGCTGGGGTTTACATACTGTAGAGGCTACACACAGGAATGGTGAGGAAAATGACTGACAGAAAATGTAGTAAAGTTTGGACACATTTTAATTTGGCAGAGGAAGAGTGTAGACTGCAAACTTAAAGTTTCATATCGAGCAGGCTCCACAAACAACCTGCACAGCTGTATAAGAACTGTTCATGCATCAGTGCAGTTTGGTTGGTTTTTCTGGGTGCCAATCTTTTGTTTTATAATTTGTATTTGGAGCAGGATATTGTATGTTGAGTATATGAAGAAATATTTGATATAATGTATGTTTTTATATTAGTAATTCATTTTACACATTTTTTTAAGTAATAGCTGAGGAGCCACTTGGGAGCCGAAAGAGCCGGCTCTTCTTTGGGAGCCGAGCCTAAAGAGCCGGCTCTCTGAAAAGAGCCGGAATTCCCATCATTACCTTCTATTCAGCATAACTGAGCATCTAAGATCTACTTCCTCTTTCCTGGCGCACCTACATCATTTTTATTGGCTATTACAACACACATAAAATAAACACCAATACAATAGCACCTCCTGCTGGTGGGAGTTAACATCTGCCAGAACACGATCACTCCTTGGAAAGTTCACTCCTGTTCCAAGTTATCTATTTGTGGCTAATGGCTCTCACTATGGTTTGCTGAAGTCCTAAAGTCTTTGAAATGTACAAATAGCACAAACTTGTCGATGGATTTTTTTTTCTTATAAATGTAATCTATGATTGTTCAAAGCTTCTATCATAGCTCTGATTGAATTATTTGATCTTTATCTATGTTGTGTCACCAGGCTAGACATGACCTCTAACAAACTGAAGAAAATACCTCCAGACCCTCTGTTCCTGCGGATCCCGGTGTACGCCAAAATGAAGGGCTCTCCTCTTACGGCGCTGGTGTTGAGTTTTGGAGGGAACCCTCTGCACTGTAACTGTGAGCTGGTCTGGCTTCGCAGGCTGACCAGAGAGGATGATCTGGAGACCTGCGCGTCACCTAAAGACCTGGCTGGCAAATACTTCTGGACCATAAGAGAGGTTTGTTAAATACACTCATTTTAAAACCTTGTGAATTACCACACTGTGGTACGTTAACTAAAGCAAAAGTTCACCACTATAAAAACTCTCTTTTGATTAAAAAAAATGTAAATCACCTGAGCCAAAGTAGTAAAAACTAAAGTTCAGATATGTAAAATCCTCAGTTTGCCAGGCTCCTGTGACTGCTGATGTAGGTTGTGGTCTTGATGCCAGCCTTTTTGTTGCTACAGCCACCTTGTCAGTAGACAGATGCTATAAAGTTGCCACACCACTGATAATGTAAATCAAAACCATTTTTGTATCAGGCTGTAAGCATATTTATTTCTAAAGCTGGACAGTGGCAGTCAGAGGAACTGCAGCGCTCAAACGCCTGCGCTGGCTTCACCTTTCTGCTCTGAAGAGGTTTCCAGCAAATTCACTACTGTAGCTAATAGTTGTTGGATAATTTACAACTTTATTTATCTTTTTTAATAACATTTAATCTGCAGTGTATACACTTCTCTTTTTTTTTAATGTATTTATCATAGAATTCTGTGTTTCTGGTTGCCATTAAACCATAGAGCAAAGTGTGATTTTCTGCTGCCGTAACTTTAGCCCTCAGGGATACATAATCACACTCTTTCTCAAGGACATATCAGCAGGGCAGATGGTTGGTGTCACAGAGGAGTGAACCTTCTGCTCAAAGTGTGGAGACATGGAGTTTGGTCTGCAAAAATGCATTAGAACCACAGAATATTATTATGTGTTTCTGCCTTATATGGTAGTGTTAGAGGAAAAGTTGTGGCTTATATCTGAGCAACAACCCAGGATATGGTTTATTGAGCCATAGTGATGGAGCACAGAGTAAAATTAAGCCACAAGGGCCAAAACTCAAACAGATGGATCCCAGTATTTGGCTTTTATCCATATACATGTATTGTTATTGGTTTATTTAACAGAAAATACACATTAGATAAACATTACAGTGAATGTGATAATAAAGCTATTTTTCATCACAAGCCCCTGGAGACTTGTTAGAAAGGCAAACCAATATAGTAGAACAAAAGCAATTTTAAAAAATGCAGAGAAAAAAAAGAGCTTAAACCCAACAGTGGCTGCATAACACAAGAATGCGTTCCACATTTTAAATGGGGGAGCTTCATTCAGTACATGTGCAGTCCTGACAGCTTTGTCTCATTCAACAGTGTAAAATACTAAAAGACTGGATTAACTCACTGCAACAGACAGAATGATTTTAAAGGTGAAAATGTAAAGATAATAACTGCTGTATCCACATGCATATATGAGCATTCCTACTAGGTGTGCACGTGTTAATTGTAAGGAAAATGCATTTGTTATTTAATTATTGCACATTTACATACTTCTGCTACAAAAGAGAAATAATGACTCCAATTATCCTTCTAAAATAACCTTTATGGTAGGTGTGTTATTATTGGTGTGACATAACTTACCATCACAGTAATCTTGGTTTAATGTTTCATGCAGAGTGCAGTCCAACCCATTCTCATCTCAGGCTGTCAGTTATTAGTGTTTCAAGTAGTTAGTATTTAAACCCAAATTAGAATAAGCTCCTAAAGCTAAACCAGAAGGTTTTAGTGCCTAAATCTAATCCAGGTAGAATAAATCTAAGCAGTGAAAGTAAAAAGTGAAAGTAAAAAAGTAGAAGACACAATAGTACCACTGTGACATGCACCATGGTCTCCTGGCTGATAACACTGCAAATGATATTTTAACAAGCTCAGACATGGCTTTAGTGTCTGCCACCTGAAACTGCTCCTACACTTTCTTTCTTTTATATGTAATAATAAATGGAGGTGCACTTTAAGGTAAAGATAGGATTAATTGGTATCATCTTAAAGAGGATGCTGTACAGACCTTTGATTCACCTTCGAATAATAGTTGTGTTCCTCCCAGAGAGCGGTGCTGTATGATAACTTTAAGAGGATTAGCCTCGTGAAGGAGTAGTTGCAGAGACCACTATGTCACTAATTTGAACGGGAATATTAATACTCAGAGAGTTAACAGCCTTTTTCCCCATGGCAAGAACAAGGAAGCCTTCACAGCTTCAATCAGAGGTCAGACATTAGCAGTCAGTCAGCAAGGGAATTCCTGCTTTGACATCAGGTAAGCAGCTCTGCTGCTTTTTCCATCTGCTCTGCTTCTTGACTGAAGGCTCAAAATTCTCATAAAACATGAAGAGGAGTTGACGTTGGTCAATAAATCCACCGGTTGGATTTATTGAGACAAATAAGATAATTTATTAATCCAATACTGTAAGGCCATGGACATGGAGTATTCATGCTGCTTTCCATTCTATGCTGTAACTTCACATTCTCCTACTTTCTCACTTTCACACACTCACACTGGGGAGCAACCAGTTCAATCACAGTCTTTTACGCTGAGATTCACGGGAGCAATTGAGGGTCAGAATGTAATACAGCACTGAAAGGCCCTGGTGGTTTATTCGAAGCTCCAGTCCAGTGGTCATTGGGTCAGCAATCATCTCTGCTAGTAACAAGACCCAAGAAAGACCCTGAAAAAGGTTTGGAGACTTGCTGAGCAGCAGAAATGATGAGTAAACCCCAATAAGCCTTGGCTGGCCCTCTTTAGCCTTGTAGTAATACTCCACCAGGGTTTTGGTTGGCTTTACACAGGCTTAGGTGCCAGTGGGTGGGTTCTAAATAATGCAAGGGCTGAGAAACTCTGAGATCTCTTAATCTTAATGTGCAAACAACTGAACTCCTTTTGCAACTCTGCTGCTGCGAGATTTCACTGGTGTTGCCAAGGGCATAGAAAATGTATTGTTTTTCATGAAAAGATTAAGTTTCTTTTTTATTTTTAGAAGTGTTATATTTTCTTTAAACCCACTGGATATTTCACTTGCACCATGTGTTGTTAATTTATTTAGCTGTGTCTGTATTAAAATAGAAAAATTTTTAAAAATCTTTAGGACTCTACTTTTAAGGGTTTTTAATTCTATAGACAATTTTTAGATTTTGGTGACCTTTGAAATTAAAGCTAATTTAGAAAATTCTTCAAAAACCTGCTTAAATATATGCTTAGAGAAATTTCCAAATGTTTGCCAAATAGCGAGATTTGCTTCTGGACCAGAGGTCAAGGAAAGGTGTGAAGAAGAATTAATAAGGACTTAGGAAAAGAGAACCACAATGCACAGAAAATCTGACTGCACTTATAATAGACTCCTTAATAATATAATAGTGGATAAAGCTACAATGTCCAGAAGATGGACCACAAAATGCCCATTAAACGCCAGCCTTTTCATGCTGGCCGTATTCATGAGAACCACCAGTCAAAAATATTATTTAATTACAAAACTTTAATTAAAAAAAGGAACATATATATATATATATATATATATATATATATATATATATATATATATATATATAAGGATTTTCTAAAGTTTGAAAACACAATTTTGGACAGCTAATGAAAAATTAATCGTGGTAAACCTTAAACACATTTTGAGCTTTTTGATACATAAGGCAGTGTTTCTCAAACTGAGGGTCATGACAGACGGGGCTAACTTGCAGGTTTAACATAGGCTGTTCTTGAATGTTCAAAACATATCAGTGGGTTACAGCATGAAATTACGAACCATTAATAAAAATTTACATGATCTGCCACTTTTCAGGTATATTTATTGTTTTTAATAACAGTTGAATAGTACAGTGCCATGAATTATGGGATGGCCTTGTAGTTTTACTCTCATAAAGGATGCTCCAGTGTATCCTGTGCAGAAGGCGGTAATAAATGAAGCACTGAAGCATATTTCCTTGGTATTTGGAGACTTCAACCTGGAGACTTCAGTTTTGTGACTGCCACAAAGATATTTCTGGTTGACTTCAGTCAGTAAGAATGTACCTAAGCAAATCTGAATTCATCCACATCTTGTGTTTGTTTGTTTTTTGTATCAGTGACAGTTTGTGTGTCCCCTGACAGGAGGAGTTTGTTTGTGAGCCACCAATGATCACACGCCACACCTCCAAGATGTTTGTAATGGAGGGTCAGGAAGTCAGCTTGCGATGCAAGTCGATTGGTGACCCTGAGCCTTCGACACATTGGGTCAGTCCTGATGGAAAGCTGATTGGAAACACATCGAGAACCATCTGCTATGAGAATGGTTCCCTTGACATCCTCAAGGCATCCGTCAAGGTAGAGAAGCAGTTTAATTTGTAACTGTACTTCCGGCGCCGCGCGAGCAGGCAGCCAGTTTCAGCAGCTCCGCACTAATTCCGTGTTTTTTCTCATTTTGTTTAGTATTAGATGTGTTTTTGTGTTTCTGTATCTTCTGCTCTTTTTCCTCATGATGGAGCAGACTTTTTTCTGGAAAACTTTGTTTTTATTTACCCTTTTTATGGTGTTTATGTTTGGAGACTGCGAGAGTGGCCATGCTCCTATTGTTTACTCTCGGGACCAGCTGATCTCCATCGGGCGCTCCGCTGTGCCTACTCCTGCTGAACGACTCGATATTCCCCGCGAACTAGAAGGAAGAGACGCGGGAGACGTGCGGGCATAGGTCGTCGTTGCCAGGGGAGAAGGTACAGGCCCGTCATCCCGTCCATCATCATGGGAAACGTGAGATCTCTTCCCAACAAAGTGGACGAGCTGGTGGCGCTAACGCGACATCAAAGGAGCTACCGGGAGAGCAGCCTCATGTGCCTGACGGAGACGTGGCTAACCGAGCTAACCCCGGACTCACACATAAACATGGACGGCTTTCATTTGATCCGTGCCGACAGAACCAAGGAGAGTGGTAAGAAGAGGGGCGGGGGTCTGGCTGTGTTTGTAAACGATAGATGGTGCAACTCCAGACATCTAACCATCAAAGAGACGCTCTGCAGTAAGGACATTGAACTGCTCGCTGTTGGTATGAGACCGCACTATCTTCCTCGGGAGTTTTCACATGTTATTGTGATAACTGTGTATGTGCCGCCCTCTGCTAACGCTGCTGCAGCCTGCGATGTCCTCCATGCTACTACCAGCAGACTCCAAACACAGCACCCACAGGCCCTCTTTCTGATCTCAGGGGACTTTAACCACGTCTCCCTGTCCTCCACTCTCCCCACCTTCACCCAGTATGTCACCTGCCACACCAGGAATACCAACACACTGGATCTACTGTATGCCAACATCAAGGAGGCATACAGCTCATCACCTCTGCCTCCCCTGGGGGGCTCAGATCACAACCTGGTTCATCTCCAGCCTGTGTACAAACCCTTGGTACACAGAGAACCAGTTGTGACACACACAGTGAAGAAATGGTCTGAGGAGACTGAAGAAGCTCTGAGAGACTGCTTTAGCTCCACTGTGTGGGAAGAGCTTTTTGCCCCTCATGGGGAGGACATCGACAGCATCACGGACTGCATCACTGATTACATCAATTTCTGCGTGGAAAACACTGTGCCCACCAGGAGGGTACGGTGTTTTTCAAACAACAAACCCTGGATCAACTCTGAAATAAAGGCTCTCCTGAAGGAGAAGAAGAGAGCCTTTAGATCAGGAAATAAGGAGGAGCTGAGAGCCGTGCAGAAGGATCTGAGAAGGAAAATCAGGGATGGAAAAAACATCTACAGGAAGAAGATGGAGGACCAGCTACAGCAGAGCAACATCAGTGGGGTTTGGAGGAGTTTGAACTCAATTTCAGGCCACAAACCAAGCCCTAGGGTTGTGGGAGACTTAGAGTGGGTTAACAACCTGAACCAGTTCTTTAACAGGTTTGACCAGCCACCCACCCCTCCCCCAGCCCAGTCCCCCCTGCTGTCAGCCCCACCATCTTTAATGACTGCCAACCTTTCTTCTTCTTGGGACCTCACACCTCTCAGCTCTCAGCCATCACCCACCCCCTTCACTTCTGAGGACTCCATCTCACAACCCCCATCCCCCACCTCCATATTGTCCCTCTCAACTCATCATGTGAGGAAGGAGCTACGTAAGATCAAGGTGCGAAAGGCTGCTGGTCCAGACGGCATCAGCTCCAGGCGCCTGAGGTGCTGCGCAGATCAGCTGTGTGGCATCATGGGATACATGTTCAACCTGAGCTTGAAGCTGGGGAAAGTACCACAACTGTGGAAGACCTCCTGTGTGGTACCGGTACCAAAGACCAAACATCCAAAGGATCTTAGCAGCTACAGGCCGGTAGCCCTGACATCGCATCTAATGAAGACCCTCGAGAGGCTGGTCCTCAACCATCTACGCCTCATGGTGTCGTCTTCGTTGGACCCGCTGCAGTTCGCCTACCGGCCTGGCATCGGGGTGGATGACGCCATCATCTACCTCCTGCACCGAGCTCTGACCCACCTGGAGAAGCCTGGAAGCACTGTGAGGATCATGTTCTTTGATTTCTCCAGTGCTTTTAACACCATCCAGCCCGGACTTCTGAGAGACAAGCTGGAACTGTCAGGAGTGGACCACCACATCTCCGAGTGGATACTGGACTACCTCACTGACCGCCCACAGTACGTGAGGACACAGGGCTGTGTCTCTGACAGGCTGGTCTGCAGTACGGGGGCCCCACAGGGAACTGTGCTGGCACCGTTCCTCTTCACCCTCTACACTGCAGACTTCTCCATCAACTCCCCACGCTGCCATCTGCAGAAGTTCTCTGACGACTCTGCCATAGTTGGCCTCATCAGAGGTGAGGATGACTCAGAGTACAGACAGTGGACTCAGGACTTTGTGGACTGGTGCCAGCGGAACCACCTCCTGATCAACGCCGCTAAAACCAAGGAGCTGGTGGTGGATTTCCGCAGGCGCAGACCCACCACACGGACACCGGTGAACATCCAGGGAGTGGACATTGAGATAGTGGACTCTTATAAGTACCTGGGTGTTCACCTAAACAATAAACTGGACTGGACTCATAACACTGATGCGCTCTACAGGAAGGGTCAGAGCAGACTCTACCTGCTGAGAAGGCTGAGGTCTTTTGGAGTGCAGGGGACACTCCTGAAGACCTTCTATGACTCTGTGGTGGCATCAGCCATCTTCTATGCAGCAGTATGTTGGAGCAGCAGCTTGTCTACAGCTGAGAGGAAGAGGATAGACAAGCTCATCAGGAAAGCCAGCTCTGTCCTAGGATGTCCTCTCGACTCAGTGCAGGTGGTGGGAGACAGAAGGACTCTGACCAAAATAACATCACTGATGGACAAGGTCTCCCATCCCATGCATGAAGCTGTTGCCGAGCTGGAGAGCTCCTTCAGTGACAGACTGCTGCATCCTAAATGCACAAAGGAGCGTTACCGCAGATCCTTCCTCCCAGCAGCTGTAAGACTTTATAACCATCACTGCTCCCAACAAAAACCACAATAGCCTACACAATGTAGGATAATATATAATATACTGTAAATAGTCCGGCACATCATGCACATTGTATATAGTGTTATTATTATTAGTAGTATTAAGGTTAATGTTGTTTGTTGATTTTATATATATTCTTTTCTTAATAGTGTGAATTATTATATCTTTATTTATATTTATAATAACTGCGGCTGCTGTTACACCCAAATTTCCCCTCTGTGGGACAATAAAGGATGTTTCTTCTTCTTCTTCTTCTTCTTCTTAATTTTCAAGGAATACAAAAATGTGCAAGATTTATTGTGAAAGTTCAGGATCAATGCAACATCAGGTAGCGTAACTCACTCTGATGCCTTAATTTTGCAGAATATTAACATATTAATAACTGGTTGGCTTCTAGATTGTCATCAAACAATCTACATTTGTCCTTGTGTAAAAAAACAAAACAAATCTCTGTTTGTGCTTTTAAATTTGCATGATGTACATTTTGGTACACATATTTATTCAGACAGCTTTTACTAAAACAACTTATTTTGGGTAATTTAACCCTTTAACACCGGGCGATTGCCGCTGATTCACCTGTTACCCGCCCTTCCTTGCCGTGAACAGCTGGTTAACACTGAGCATATCATTGCTGGAACGTCAGATCAAACGTACTTTGAATTACCGTATTTAAGCAACCGTTTGTCCTATAGGAAAAATTCACAGTTTCTTAGCTTTCTGAAAGCTAAGAAATTGCACTTCCCACCCAATATAGGATTATTACAGTAACTGTTGTGACAACCCGATGCCGACAGGTTCGGTATTAAAGGGTTAATAAAGAAAAAGAATATTAAAACAAAATACACATAAAAATTATTTATGAGTTTAAAAATTTGAATAAATGTTGGGTTTTCTCTTTTCTTTTTCAATGATTTATAGGATTCTGGAAAGTTCACATGCATAGCATCAAATGCCGCTGGGGAGGCCACTGCTCCTGTTGAGTTAGTCGTCAACCCCTCTCCACACTTTGACCCCAAACTGGACCCTGATCCGGGGCCTTCGGATATCCCTACATCCATTAAATCCAATATCAGCGGAGGCCAAGCCCGCTCTGATCAGCATAGGGTCAGCGTGTCAGATTTGACGTCCAGCTCTGCTACCATCAGATGGCCTCCACAGAACCACATACCAGGAGTCCGCATGTACCAGATCCAGTACAACAGTTCCACAGATGATATACTCATATACAGGTAAGAAAGAGAGAATATGTGTGTGGATTTGTGGGTCAGTGTTATTGTATTTATTACGGCCTTGTGCTGAAACTGGGAACTGGGAATTAAAACAGTCCAGTGTAGCAGCCCCAGTGGAGTCTTTTTGTATCCTCTGTTACTACAGCATCAGTTCATTCTGGACTACAGGCTGGTAACAGTGGACATGGAAATGCTTTGGGCTCACTTCAGCTGTTACACTCAATAAATTGACACTATTCCAATAAGTCAAGTGTAAACATCCACACAGTTTTAATAGTGATGTTTCCTCATTCAGCAGCATACATTTCTCAAATGTGGTATTGTTATGTAAGGGTTAAGTCATGATCAATATTACCATATATTACCATATATTGCCTGATATGGTTAGCACTCAAAGGTGACGTTGGGACTCATAAACCTCATAAAATACAAAAATAAAAATGAACAAATAGTAATATTTGAGCACTTTCTTAAGATGAAGAAAACTAGATAACACCATTATCTTGATCTCTAATAATTAATAATACATTTTGAGATTATATTTTGAAATAATAATTCAAATCATCAAAGTGAATGGTAAATCTAGACACATTATTAGTTTAAGTTGTTAGTTATTAGTTTAAAAAGTCTCATGAATACACATTCTTATGCTTGTGTACCCTGCTGTGCCCATTGAGGTTTTCAGTTGTTGCCAAATGGTCCCATTATTCAGGTCAGAGCTGGGAAGGCTTCAGTCCAGTTCTCCTGCTGTCCTTCCTGCAGTCCAGTTCCAAGGAAATGCATGGCTCCTGATTAGTGGTGTGTACTTAGCAAACCAGGAATCTTATCAGCTGAAGGTTTTTCAGTGAGCTGTTAGGACATACTGCTAGTAATGAATTACAATAGTCCAGCCTAGAAGTAATAAATACATGAATAAGCTATTCAGCATCACTCTGTGACAGGATGTTTCAAATTTTAGAAATATTGTGCAAATGCAAGAAAGCAGTCCTACATATTTGTTTAATATGTGCATTGAAGATAATATCCTGGTCAAAAATGACTGTAAGGTGTCTCACAGTGTCACAGGAGGCCAAAGTAATGTCATCCAGAGTAAGGATCTGGTTAGACACCATGTTTCTAAGGTTTGTAGGGCCGAGTACAATTGCTTTTAGAACTTAGAATTTAGAAGCACAAAATTAGAGGTCATCCAGGCCTTTATGTCGTTAAGACATTCCTGCAGTTTAATAAACTGGTGTGTGTCATCTGGCTTCATGGGTAGATAAAGCTGGGTATCAATGAAAATGTTTGTAATGCTTTCTAATAACACTGCCTAGGGGAAGCATGCATTGTGTAAACAGAATTGGTCTTAGCACAGAACCCTGTTGAATGCCATAATTAACCTTAATATATAAAGAACACTCCCCATTTACATGAACAAATTGGAGTCTATTAGATAAATATGAAGTATCAAATGATGCACTGAGGTCTAGCAGGACAAGCACAGAGATGAGTCCACTGTCAGAGGCCATAAGAAAATCATTTGTAACCTTCACTAATGCTGTTTCTGCACTGTGATGAATTCTGAAACCTGACTGAAAGTCTTCAAATAAACCGTTCCTCTGCAGATGATCAGTTAGCTACTCTTTCAAGATGTTCTTTTAGATAACATAACATAATTAGCTAACACAGCTGGGTTAAGTGATGGCTTTTCAAGTAATGTTTAATTACTCCCACCTTGAAGGCCTGTAGTACGTAGCACATTAACAGAGATAGTTTGATCATATTTAAGATCAAAACATTAATTAATGGTAGGACTCATTTGAGCAGACTTGTAGGAATGGAGTCTAATAGACACGTTGATGGTTTGGAGGAAGTAACTATTGAAGTTAAATCAGAAAGACCAATCAGAGAGAAAGAGTTAAAATAATTATCAGTAGTATTGAAAGTAGCTGAACATAATAATTCTTTTTCGATTGTATGTCTTATTTTTCCCATTTACGAAATAGTGCTACATAAGTTAAGACCCATTTTGTCACGCTCTAAACTGGAGACTGTTTTTCATGTACGTATTTCATCACATTTGGATTAATGTACCTCATTGTTCACTTGTCTAAACAAAAACTTCTAGGATTCAGGAATGCCTGCAGGTTGCTCAGAACGCTGCTGCGAGGCTTCATGTACTCTCACGTCACACCATTCCTGATCCAGCTGCACTCGCTTCCCACTAAATTCAGAGTCCATTTTAGGATTCTGGTTTTTACGTTTAGATCTCTTCATGGAGAAGTACCAGCTCACATCAGTGAACTTTTATATCCATACATCCCCATTACGTCCCTGAGGTCATGTGATCAGGGCCTACTGGCATTATGCGGGTGAAAACACGGAGACAGAGCTTTTGCAACAGCTTTTTTTTTTTTTTATGATTTATAGCATTATAGCACTACACTGCACAAAAGACATTTGTGAGCTCTTTCTGCTTCTCTCCACGATTGTTCTGTTTCCACAGAGGTGTAGGACTTTCATATTTCAGAGAAAAATGAGCCCACAGTGAGTGAAAATGTGACAGGAACAAAATAGAGAAGAAAAAATATACTAAAATTTACAGTGGAGAGACAGACATGCTGTACTGATCTGAAAATAATGTTTCTAGTTTATACGAGACACTAATAAATGCAAATTATCTGTAACTAGAGTTTTAAAAGATACCTGCTGTATTTTATCAGTAAACGTACCAGTAAAAAACCTCAAAAACTAATTGTCACAATTATCTTCCCAAAACTGACCCGTTTCAGGCAGTTTTGGACATGATGTAAGTGGTTATGAAAGAAAAGTTACAGGAGAAACTTGTGCTGCGTCTTTCATGGTGTATTTAAGTTACTTCTACAGAGCGTGTTTGGAGAGAGGGTAACCCTGGTTATTTTGTTAAAACTACAATTTACAGAAAAGTTACTGTCTTCAAAAGAGGGCATCTGCACTATATTGCTCATCTGCCTTCACACGCATATGACCTTTAGCGACATCCCATTCTTAATCCAAAGGGTTTAATATGATAATGGCCCACGTTTGCAGCTATAACAGCTTCAAAATGTCTGGGAAGACTTTCCATAAGGTTTAGGAGTGTATTTATAGTAATTTTTGACCATTCTTCCAGGAGCGGCTTCCTGACTCCACCTCCTCACTGACTTGTGGCAACATCAAGTATTTGAACTGCAGAAATATACTGAGGTGTTAACAGGACAAGGTTAGAGTCTGATCTACCCGGGAGGTGTTGTTGGTGGTGGGGGTGCTCTGTATGCATTCTGGGGGTTTGCATATAGAAGGTCCAGAGTTTTAGGCCCGGTTTACACAAGAAGGTTTTCAGATGACAATGGTAAAGTTTTGATGCATTTTTGCCTCCTGTTTACATGAGAATGGCATGAAAACGATACTTTTTTAAAATGAGTTCCAGAGTGGAGCATTTTCAAAATGCTCCAGTTTCCGTTTCCATGTAAACTTTCTGAAAATGGGGGTACTGGCACATACGCACTGTGGTTTCGACCGCCATACTTTTTCTGCACATGTGCAAGTAGATGAACCACAATAGCCCTGGGCAGTGATGGTATGATGAGGCCCTTGGCAGTGATGGTATGATGAGGCCCTGGGCAGTGATGGTATGGTGAGGCCCTGGGCAGTGATGGTATGATGAGGCCTCGTGTATCTCGAATATTTCCGGCCAGCTGATTCACCAAATGTCTGATCACACAAAGCCCGTTTAACAGCTCATTTAGGAGTGCTGACACCTGCTGGGCATTTGATGTACAGCATTCCTACTGTTCTGTTACATGTTGACTGGTGGATCTTTTAGCATAATTGTGCAGTTATTATGTCAACATCTCCATTTGAGGTATTGTAAAACCAGATGAAATAAATCTATGCTGATCGTGGTATATCTAAGTATCAATAGATCAGTTGTGGTATATCAATAAAGTATTGTACTGTATATAGACAGTGTGTGGTGTGTTTGTGGATAAACCGTTACAAGAAATGCTTGGGTGGATGTGGAGGTGCTTTATTGATTTTTATTCATGAATAAAAAACTTTTGACAGTGTTGGGGCTCAGGCGATCCCTTCTTTTTGGTATAACTTCACCCAGACTTAGAAAACACTGTCTTACAGAGGACTGAAGAAGTTCATGCTAGATTATAGGGAAAATCCGCACTCCTCACCTAAAGCTGAGCAGTGTAAATTTTTACAGACCTGCAAAATATATAAATCCATGGCTGCTACCACTTCGTGTCTAAGTTGCTGTTGTTCCCAATTGCTTCCACTTATAATATAGTACCACTGACAGTGTACTGTGGAATATTTAGTAGTGAGCAAATTTCATGACTGGACCTGTTGCACGGGTGACATATCACAGCACCACACTTTAATTCACTGAAGTCCAGAGAGCGACCCATTCTTTCACAAATGTTTGTAGAAGCAGTCTGCATGCCTAGGTGCTTGATTTGATACACTTGTGACCGTGGAAGTGATTGGAACACCTGAATTCAATGATTTGAATGGGTGAGTGAATACTTTTGTCAATATAGTGCATAAAGATACAGTCTCTAAATATGTGTGCGACAATGTCACTTTAAAACCTGGCAGTACAGAAGCAGCAGATTGTGGGTTGCAGCTTCCTTGAGAAGTGGTTATGAGTGACTGAAGTCATATGTTACAAGAAAGCAAAGACAATAAATAGATCAAATAAATGTCCAGTTTTCTTTGTGAGAACCAGTTTGAGTTTCAGACCAAGCTTTTTAGTTTCACTTTTTTTTTAAAGTAAAGCTGCTTTTTCAAGATTACTTTAAAACCTCATTTGGTAGCTAAGGACTAGAAACTTAGCTGTGATGGTATTTAGAGCATTGCATTTTCTTGGGTCCCAAGAAACACAAATTTGTCAAATCTGAAGTTGATCAGTTAAACAGCGCTCGAGATAAGAGGACAATGGATGGACATACAGAGAGTAGCAGTGTGAGTGAAATCTCTGCTCATTCCCACACTGATGGGGCAAGATGCTGCAATGTTTTTACAGCAACCTACAGTTTAAAGCTCTGCATGTTTGGGTGACGCGATTGGCTGTGCAGCCTTTATTTGTAATGACTAACACATAGACAATTGATGTAAACTCAGTCAAGACAACAATGTCTTGACTGAGTTTACCTGTGCCTTGTTATCCCTGGTGTGTTTCTATTTGTCTGCATGTTCTTGCTAAATTATGTTCCTGTGTCTACCTATTTGTTCTCTCCAGTTGGGTTCCTGTTTACTTGGATTTCAGAAATTGTTTAGTGTTTTGGACTCATCTACCTCAACATGTGGCACCTTTTGTTATTTTTAAATTATTAGTAATTACTGGCTAATTAAGTAAAATGCCACTTTTCATTTTCATTCCCCTCACTCCGTCTCCTTTTTTTGACTGCAGCCATATCCACCTTATAAACTTGCAAACTGCAGGTGCCATACACTCCTGCCCTAAAGTCAGTCTCACACATCAAGCAACTTTTCTCATTCGGTAGCTGAAAGTTGGTGGCTGCTGGACTTTCCAGTGTAGTTGCCTAGTAGGTAGTTATTGGTAGTTATTTCACTGTCTACCCCCCCACCCCAAATTCCCTGAATTTCATTGACATTACATGGCCTCTTGTTACCACATTGCTGCTATTCTCTTTCTATGTAGCCATCCCTTAAGGCAGGGAGGCAGGCAGAGTAGCAGCAGCAGGACTCCATACAGTACAGTATAGAGCTGGCATCACTGACTGCAGACATTAGGCTGGAAAGAGCATGAAAAGTTGGAGATGGGTTGCAAAGCAACTTTCAGAGGTAGGAGAAACTGTAGGCCTGCTAAGATAATAGCATGCTGTATGTGAGATTTGCCAGTATTATGCACAAAAAGGTATCGTCTATCAGCTGATGTAGGCTGGCACTGAGTTCAGCAGCTAGAAGTGGTGTGTTAAGTGCTGCAGCCACAATGGAGGTCTCAGGGTTGCAGTAGCTAAAATTGCTTCTGTTGTTCTTCTGTTTGTTTTTTGATGCATAATTTGACTGACAGATGAGTTTGTTCAGTAATTGTCTGTATCTGTACTCTGGCTGGTTAGTTTTGTTTATGTATCTATGTTTGTGCTTGCAAGCTGCAAATAAGGGAGAAAGTGAGAGTGATTTTTCTTCTGTCTGACTGCTCCAAACAAACATCATCCTGACTGGGCAGTGATATCCATGTTCTCTGTCGTGTTGGAGGATGTTTCAGGTTGTGGGGAAGTGAACATCTCAGTGAGAAACAGAGAGGGAGGAAAGCGAGAAACTGATTTGGATTCAGGCGGCAGATATCAGATCAGTTCAGCTCTTTAGTTCCCACAATTTTGTTTGAGAAAACATGGGTGTAATTACATTGTCACCATGAGTGTTATTAATTTGGTGCTTAATCCATTTCCTGGTGGTTTCAAATCCATCCTAAAACACAACAAAGCAACTTCACATATAGCTGACGCTTGACAATTACTGGCTCACTGAGGTACACAGAAAAGAAAAAAAAAACAGCCTAGCGCAAACAGTTGTTAATAAAAACATTCACACAAGGGTCCTTATGGAAAAAGGAGCTCCTCAGCATGATTCAGTGATCAGACAGGTGTAGACAAAGGGGAAAAAAGTGATAATAGAAGATAAGATGAAGTCAGACTGATCCTGTTGGGAAATCAGGAAGCTGCAGCAGCCAACAGAGCTGTAAACCACAGCATGGAAAAAAGAGCTGACAGCAGAAGGTTCAAGAAAATACAACATAAGAAAGAACAGCAAAATTATGAGGACTATCAAGTGAAATAAGACTGAACATTAACATTTATATAATTACTTTGTACTATTTTTATATAAAGAAAAATATCCTTGTGAAAGAGTCAGAACACTCGCCAAATTTTACTTTAATAAAAAATGCAGATGGCTATCTAATAAAAAAATAGTCCTGTTCAAATATATAAATTTTAGCAATGCAAATGAGATGAATAGTAAAACATTAGTAAATTCATCGATGTAATGCATTTTAAACAGTGCACTGTGGAAAAGGCAAATAAGCACTCAAACCTCGCCGATGGAATCTTAATCACCAGATGTGGTTTTTTTAGTGTGTTTTTGGCTTGAGTGTCGGGTCGCTTTAAACCCACAGTTCTGAGTGACCACCGGCTGATCCCATCAGCCTCTCAGCCAGTTCAGTCACCTAGCAACATCATCCAGAATGCATAATTGAGGGTCATTATGAAGCATTTCCAGAGGTAACAGATGACAGTTTGAAATGTGGCCACAGCCTTAATTCTCGTTTTAACCAGAGACCAGTGCCGTGCATGTGACAATTTTCGAGCCTGCAAATGGAGAGAGCATTTTTAGTATCCAAATGTGTGATTTCAGATTGAACTGTGGGGGTGATGTGATCATTTTCCCATGACCAGGACAGCATTGTGCTCACAGCTGAATCTTGAAGCCAGCCAGGTTGATGTCAGCAGGCTAAACGGGATGACACAACCTACTCAAATGATTGATTTCTTTTTATCTCCACACACAAGTGCAAAACGGGACATAATAATGACTTCTAAAAATACGTGACCATTTATTCACTTTGATCACACATGTTCAAGTGTGTTTGTTTTTCTGTTCTGATAGTATTATTTACTAAAGGATATCTTTGTGAGTAACCTTCAAGACTCTTGCTATTATAAAGGTAAAACGCTATAAGGTACAAAAACACTAATTAGATAAAGATCATGGATTGTATTAAAATTAGGGCTGCATTAAACTTCATCATAACCATAACCATTATTACCATAGCCACTAGTGTACACATATCTATGAATGGGTTTTGTCATCTGAATATAATTTTATGTCTCAACTAATGTCATAAACATAGACTGCAAAAATGCACATAGCCAATGCAACATCATCCACTGGGTAGTGAAATTCTGTATTGAGGACTCAAATTTTGTTTTTATTCTTTGTTTGTAACTCATATTTGAAGTAAAGCTAAGGTATCAAGTAACACACTCACATTTGGCTGGCTTTTATCACAATTAACTGCATATCATGAGAATTCAGCTCTGGTACTGTTGTCACGAAAGTGTACATTCGCTCTAGAGACTAACACTGTTATTTGTAGGTGGCTGTAAATATGTTTATTTTTGCTGTACATTTGAGTATTTTTTTCATTTAAGGCTATGACTCCCAAAGTGAGTCATAGCCATACGAGGAACAGCAGTTTTTGGCACTTCTGTGTTGGTTTCATTCTTCAGTTCTACAAGTTGCTGCTTGGCTGAAACCATCCAAGTAGTTTATCATTCAGAATTAGACATAAAACACAAAGCTGTACCCACCAATAGCAAAAGCCTCCAAAGCCTCTATTTCTTCCTTTAAATAATATAAAATTTAAGAGGAAGTGAGTGAAACCAGAGGCAAGGATTGAATGGTGGAAGTTGAAGAAGGAAGAACGTTGCACAGAGTTCAGGGAGCAGTTGAGAAGATGTGAGGCTCTGGGTGGTAGGGAAGAGTTACCAGATGACTGGAAAAGTACAGCTGAATTGGTGACAGAAATGGCCAAGAAGGCATTTGGTGTATCCTCTGGACAGAGAAAAGAAGAGAAGGAGACTTGGTGGTGGAATAAGGAAGTACAAGAAATTATTCAAAGGAAGACCCCAGCAAACAAAAAAGTGAGTGCTGGGAGGCTAGGTGTAGAGCAAAGAAGGAGGTGGAAAAGGCTTATAATGAGGCTGGACATTAAGGAAGAAGAAAAAGACTTGCATTGACTGGCTAGGCAGAGAGATCCAGATGGAAAGAATGTACAGCAGGTGATAATTAAAGATAGAGATGGACATTACAGTAGTAACAAGTGTGTACTTTGAGGAGCTGATAAAGGAAGAAAGTGAGTGGAGGATAGAGCGAGGAAAGTTAATGAATCAAGAAGTTCAGATTATTATTATTATTAGTAGTAGTAGTAGTAGTAGTCAGGGGTGCAGCTATATACTTTCTGAGGTGTATGTGGACACATTTTTAGCCCCCCCCCCCCCCCCCCCCCCCCAACACAGACACACACACACACACACAGGCTTTTTTTATTTATTTTTTCTTTTTCTTGTTATGACCTGTGATATTGTAACTACAGCACACAGTCGCAGAACAGTGACCTGTTATTTTACTACTAGTAACTTTAGCTAACCTGAGTATTTAAAAGCAGTGGTGGTGCCGGGGGGGCTAGGGGGAGCTATAGCTCCCCCTGGAAAAGTCATAGCAGCCCCAAGAAAATAGCTTGTGTCTGTGTGTGGTGAGAACATAACATACCGACTGTCTTTAAACCACTTTGAAAAGCTTTTTTTTCATTTTTATCCTTCTCCCTTTGTCATTTTCTGATTTGTGCCCTTTCTTTTTTGCCTTTCCATCTCTAGCTAGCCGTCCACCTGTTGAATCATCTCTAGGTAGCCAGAGATGATTCAAATGAAATAGTCGTGATCGAGCGCGTTCTCGACAGCGCGTTCTCGACAGCGCGTTCTGGCGTGTGTGTGTGGGGGGAGGGGGCGGCGACATGAGGAGGGGAGGTGAAGGAGCACAGCGGCGCCTAATCCGTGCCTCTGTTATTGATCATATATGCACAGCGGTTAAATACAGAAAATGCCGACTAAAGAAATAATTTGCCCGCATCGCCCCCTTGTGTGACGCCCCTATGCATTGCATATAGTGCATACCCACTTTTTGCACCACTGTCTCCTAGGTTATATCATGATAAAACTTATTCAGCTGGTTTCCCAGTCATGGGTTAAGCATGGTCCTAGACTAAAAGGAAAAAGTCAGTGAAGACCAAAATAGGAAAAAGTATTTAGTCCAGGATTAGACTTAATTGGGCCATTATGAGCAGGATTCTCTCTGATGTCTGAATCTTGATTAGGGTTGCCACCTTTCACAAATGAAAATAAGCAATTAGCCATACATAAAATTAAATACTTTTTTAGCAATGAAGACTTTATTGTGAAAGATTGTTGCATATAAAGTGCTGTTAAATAATGCTACATTACATGCAAATATATAACAAAGTGCAAATAAACACAACTTCTGCACAAGTTATTGCACAATTTACCTAGTAAATGAAATACTGTATGATCTACCACATGACAGTAGCACCTAATCTGATCTGTTTGTGTAGCATTTGCACTAATGAACTAAACAAGTTGAGAACTTAATGTAACTCTTAGAGTTGCAGTATGTAACTTTTATAAAAATATGTTTGCTTTTTACATATTGTCACGACATGGTGACAATTTGGTGGGACATAATTTTTGCCAAAGTCTCAAGAATCAGAGGTTTACTGTTAATCTATTGGCATGATTTGTTCTTTCAGTGGCCATATACATGTATATTAATACTACTGTATATTCAATTAATGATCATTCAGACTCAACATCCTAAACAATCAATCAAACCACGATAGTCTGCCAAAGCACAACAGGAAATGGAATCAATAATAACAATGTTCTGTACCATGTCAGTGTTCGGAGATGACTGCGGTATAAAGAACTGATGCCTGGCTTTTCTGAGCTTTATGTTTCTGCAGTGTTGCTCTCCTGATCCACGCTGCCTGATATCAGACAGCCCTCCGTGCGCACTCAACATACTCGCCGACAAATGTTACAGTCTGCCTTAAACTCATCCCCACTGACGCTGTTCAGCCATGGATGTGCGTCTCCACACTCATGTCTGTATCTCTGCATACGTTCTCGTTTCTGGGGACGTGGTGGAGTGTCGGGTGTAGCAGCGGACATTTTTAAAAGGTGCGGGTGTGTGGCGTCTGTCGCTATAGGAACGGTGACAGCAGTGCCCATAGACATTTGTCTATGGCAGGCTGGGGGTCCTAAGAGGATCCACGACAGTTTTGCTGGCCTTAGTATTTCCTGTATTTTGTTCTGTGCTTAATTGTTACATTTAGTTGTTACATTGTTACATTAAATAAAGGACGATTCAGTAGGTCTGTGGGCATTTTATTTTGAAAGGAATAAAGAATCTTATCAAAGAGATTCTTTATTCCTTACAGTAGGTCTGTGGGCATTTTATTTTGAAAGGAATAAAGAATCTTTATTCTCACAAAGAAACTGAAGGAAACTGAGACTAAGCTAAAAGAACTTCAGACTCATTCCTTTGGCGCCAATAATTCAGATAACACAACCAGTCTGATAACACAACTGGTTGAATCTGAGGAGAAAATAAAGGAGCTCGAAGCCAACAAAACAGTTTTGGAGAATACCATTGATGATTGGAAAGAAGAGCATCATACGATGGCAAAGCAGTTCCACTCAAACAAAATGGTTTCAGAGAGCACCATTAATGACCTGAAGAAACAGCTGGAAGAGGCTCGTTTACCACAAAACCTGCAGGCACAAAGTAGCCAACCTGCTGCAGAACTGAGTGCACAGCCTTCCCGCCAAGCCACGAAGGCTTCACAGACTGACTTCAGATCTGCCAAAGAGGCTGACCTTGAGCTCAAGTGTGGCAAACAACAAGCACAGATCCAACAGCTCCAGCAGCAGCTCCAGGAATCTCAGAGACAACTGGAGGAGCAGGCAGCTCAACACAGACAGGAGCGCGAGAAATTCCAGTCTGAAATGAATGAGGTAAAATCCCTGCTCGCTAACTACAAGAACCTTCATGCTTTCTACACTAAAGTCATGAAAGAGTAGAAGGAAGAAAAGAGCAGCATGGGAACTCGACTGGAAAAAGCAGAGGCAGAGAAGGAATCACTGCCGCAGACTGTGGAGCCTCTGCAGAAAAAGCAAGGCACAGAGCAAGGAGAGGAAGGAAAAGTGGACTTGGTGCCGCAGACTTCCTTGTCTCTGCAGGAGCCTGCTGAAGAGAAGCAAGGGACAGAGCAAGGAAAGGAAGGAAAAGGAGACTCACTGCTGGAAACTGTGAGATCTTTGCAGCAGTCTTTGAAAACAAAACAGGGAAACGAGAACATCCTCATCACCAAGCTGGAGAAGCTTGAGGCACAACCCAAACAGAAGAAGAAGAAGCGTAATTGGCTGCTTAGGCTATTCAACAGAAACAAGTCCTAAAGATCTGATTTTTGTGTCCTAAAAATCACATTTATACACAACTATCCACACTGTTGCCAAAGGCTTGCTCAGAGGGGATCTTCTGATTGTTGGGGGGCTCTTTAAACCAACCACTGATCAGTTCACTGGCATTAAAGTTCAGACTCAGCAAATATGTAAACGAATGACTCCTCACAGTCATGACATTACACTGTCATGATGTCAGGAATCATCCATTTGAAAAATCTTTGCTGAGTCACGTTTGGTTGTTTATAAATATGACTTTTAGGACCCTGAGACCAAATTTAATTAAAAACAAACAAAAAAAAAAAAAAAATCAAAGTATCCATGTGAATGTTTTCATATATACTGTATGGTATGGTATATTTATGGTAAAATATTGGCAGCTGTGGTTGCCAGAACTTCACTGTAAAAAATATGGTTCAACACATAAGAAGTGACAGCTGGCTGGCTTACATTTTACAATCAACAACTGCTTCTGGTTAATTAAGAAGAAAATAACAGATAAAGCCCAGCGCACACAAAGACACACTGTTAAACTTTCAAAAACTTTTTTGTGAAAAAGATTTAACTGATCCAATCACTCGTCCAGTATGAAGGTACGGCAGTGTTGAGACCTTCTTTAAAACAGTTTGTGTCCACATAAATATGAATAAAATCCACAGTGCATTGAACAAACAGGAGTAGCCACTTGCCTGGCTGATCAAGAGTGTCAGAGTCCAGGTATGACTGAAGAGCGTGCTCAGGATGGGATGGAGTCACACATGGACATGATGTTCATGAAGCTGGAACTTAAACCGCGTGTTGTCACCAGTTCAGCTTGCAGACCCATGTTAACCATCAGGTGTTCACTGTGGACGGGCATGATCCTTTCTGCAGCCAGAAAACAAACACAAAACAAAGCTGGATCGATGCAGTGCTGAAGCTTGATGCTGCCACAGATACTCATGTGAAATAAGAAAACGTCCTCTTTCAATTCAAAGGTTTTACATGTCAGGATATTCTAAAAAAAAAAATCAAACAAGAGCAATCCACATGGCCAGGATGAGGAGGAGACAGAGGCAGAAGCAGCAGGGGAGCTATCTGATCAGGCAGAGAGTGCAGGAGAGGGGACTGCAGTGACCCCCAGACGAGGCAAGGCACAGAGGAAGAGTAGTGACCAGATGATGGAGGAGTATTTGAAGAGTCAGGGAGGTAGAGAGAGAGAAGGAGGGAGCCCGGAGGGATGACACAACACACTTCTGGCTCAGATTAGCTCCAGCCACGAGGAGTTTGCTCCACCAAAGCAGTCATGGATGAGAACTAAAATCCAGGAGCTCGTGTATGAGGCAGAGTGTGAGCCATCACAAAATGATCCATTTCTTTAGCTTATTCATTTCCTTATGCATGAGTTTGCTTTTTTTAGGGTTGGTTTAATGAAGGGGTGCTATAGCTCCCCCTGGAAAAGTCATAGCACCCCCAAGAAAATAGTTTGTGTCTGTGTGTGGTGAGAACATAACATACCGACTGTCTTTAAACCACTTTGAAAAGCTTTTTTTCATTTTTATCCTTCTCCCTCTTCCATTTTCTGATTTGTGCCCTTTCTTTTTTGCCTCTCCATCTCTAGGTAGCCAAAGATGATTCAAATAAAATAGTCATCATTCTCGAAAGCGCGTGCTGGCGTGCCTTTTGTGTGTGTGTGTGTGTGTGTGTGTGTGTGTGTGTGTGTGTGTGGTGGTGGGGAGGGGGCGGCGACATGAGGAGGGGAGGTGAAGGAGCACAGCGGCGCCTAATCCATGCCTCTGTTATTGATCATATATGCACAGAGGTTAAATACAGAAAATGCTGACTAGAGAAATAATTTGCCCGCATCGCCCCTTGTGTGGCGCCCCTATGCATTGCATACAGGATAGTGCATGCCCACTTTTTGCACCACTGGTAGTAGTATTATTATTATTAGGATTAGAGGAAGTGAAAGCAGCTATGAAGAGGATGAAGGGTGGAAAGGCAGCTGGTCCAGGTGACATACCTGTGGAGGTACGGTGATGTCTAGGAGAGAGGGCAGTGGACTTTTTAACCAGACTGTTTAACACAATCTTGGAGAGTTACAGGATATCTGAAGAGTGGAGACGTGGACTGGTACTGATTTTCAGGATATGTATGAGGACAGTAAGACAGTGGTGAGGTGTGGTGTAAAGGCGGGGGTGGGATTACATCAGGGATTGGCTCTGAGCCCCTTCTTGTTTGCTAAGGTAATGGACAGGTTTAAAGATCAGGTCAGGCAGGAGTCTCCATGGACTATGATGTTTGCAGACAACACTGTGATCTGTAGTGAGAGTAGGGAGCAGATAGAAGACAGCCTGGGTAGGTGGAGGTATGCTCTGGAGAGAAGAGGAGTGAAAGTTAGTAGCAAAACAGGATACATGTGTGAATGAGAGGAAGACAGGTGTCGCAGTGAAGTTGCAAGGAATGGCAGTAATAGTGAAGGTGGATGACTTTAAATACATCCAAAGTAATAGGCAGTGCACAAGAGAGGTGAAGAAGAGAGCGCAGGCAGGGTGGAGCGAATGGAGATGAGGGCTGGGGTGATTTCTGACAGAAGAATAGCAGCAAGAGTGAAAGGGAAGCTTTAGAAGACGGTAATGAGATCTACTGTGATGTATGGTTTGGAGATGGTGGCACCGACAAAATAACAGGAGGCAGAGCTGGAGGTGGCGGAGCTGAAGATGTTAAGATTTTCACTGGGAGTGACCAGAAAGGACGGTATTAGAAATGTGTCCATCAGAGGGACAGCTTGGCTTGAGCAGTTTGGAGACAAAGTTTGAGAGGCAAGGCTGAGATGGTTTGGACGTGTGCAGAGGAGGGATAGTGGGTACACTGGACAAAGGATTTTAAATATGGAACTGCAAGACCCTGTGCAATGAAAAAGTATTTGCCCCCTTCTTGATTTCTTAGTTTTTGCATATTTGTCACACTTACATAGTAGTTTCAGGTCATCAAACAGATTTGAACAGTAGACAAAGCCAAAAATGCAGTTTCAAGTGATGAATCATTTATTAAAGGAAAAAAAGCTATCCAAACCTACCTGACCCTGTGTGAAAAAGTAAATGCTGTAATTGATGGAGGATGTCCGGCCATCACTACATGCCCTGAAGCTCAAGCTCACTTGGGTTATGGCGCAACAAACCAGCAGGTCCACCTCTGAATGGCTCAAAAACCAGAATGAAGGTTTTGGAGTGACTAGTCAAAGTCTGAGCTTCAAACATTTTGAGATGCTTTGGCATGAGCTTGAACAGCCCATCCCTGCTTGAAAACCCTCCAATATGGCTGAATTAAAACAATTCTTCAGAGAAGAGTGGGCCAAAATTCCTCCACAGCAATGTAAAAAAACTCAATGCCAGTTATCGCAAATGCTTGATTGCAGTTCTTGCTGCCAAGGCTGGCACAACCAGTTATTAGATTTAGGTGGCAGTTAATTTTTCTCACAGGGCCAGGTAGGTTTGGATAACTTTTTTCCCTCAATAAATGAAATCAGCATTTAAAAACTGCATTTTGTATTTACTCTGGTTATCTTTGTCTAATATTAAAATTGGTTTGATGATCTGAAACATGTGTGACAAATTTACAAAAACTCAGAAAGGGGCAAATCATTTTTTTTAACAGCACTGTAGGATGAAAAGTGGAAAACCATAGAGAAGATTTATTCATGTAGTGAAGAAGGACACGTAGAGGGTTGGTGTAATAGAGGAGGATGCTAGGGACAGGGTGAAATGGAGGCAGATGATACAGTGTGACAACCCCTAAAGGGATCAGCCAGATGAAGAAGAAGAATCTAATTCACTAACAAAAGGAAGAAAGAAGGGACTGTTCATCATTACTTCACGTCTGACTTTATTGCACACAGTCATAAAAAGTTACAGATAAGAGTCAATTAGTTCTTTTTTGGATCGGGTTGCCTGCAATGCAGGCAGGTGCCATTTATTTATCTTTTTGTATATTTTCTGAGTTTCTAGTATTCATAGCAGGTATAGCTGGGCCCCACTCCGCTCTTAACATTCCCTCTACTGTGTTAGCCTGAAGGCACGGAGATGCAGCCTTCTTGTGTTTTAAAGGTCAACTGTTTGATTCTCTGGCTCATTGGGGAAAATTGGAGTAGGGAAGTAAAAGAAAATTGCTCTCCTGCTTTTAGGCCAACTGTTGTTTTTCTCTTGAGCTTGGCATTTAGACCCTCCAGTTGTTGAGTGGAGCTGCCAGCAGACTTATCTGAAGGAAGGTACAAAGAAATAAAGAACTTTCTCGGTCCATTTATCATACCAAGAGTTTTTAAAGCAAACAATCATTTACATATGAAAGCTTGTTTCCACCACTAAAACAAAAAAAAAAAAACAGCAGGAAGCTGAAGGTATCAGCTGTCCAACAGATCGACAGGAAAACATTGATTCCTTACCTTTAATGCATTTTGCCCGTTGACGGTCAAAAAGATACCGACAGTTTGTTCACGTTTGCTAGAAACTGCTAGCTCACTGATACTGTCACTACCCCATTTTGAGTGCGCATATAGTTTCTTCACTACTTTGTAAAATCATAGGAAGTAGCTGGAAATGCACAGAAGGAAATGTGTTTCTCAAGAGGTGGCTTACGATGTAAAACTTCAAAAGTAACTAACAATATTAGACCTAATAAAAACATTAGGCCAAGATTAACAGAGTTATGGCATTTTTCTATAACAACGTCGGGGCTGCAGCTCCATCTGGTGGCAGATGGCTGCGTAATATTTAGGACAACAATTTACGGCACCGGGCATCAATTAAAATCTTAATTAGGCTACCATCTGGTACCGACTAGTGACAATGGCAACGATTAGTCATCTAGTCAACTAGTTGTACACATCCCTAATCCTGAGTCTAAAGAAACACATACTACAGCAGAAGCATTTCCAAGACTGGGTACAGTCTACAAAATATACAGTATTATTTGTTGGTTTCATTGGTGATAAGTTTCCCATATTCCATAGTTTATGAAGTCCTTATTCTGAATGTGCTTTGATAAAATATTCCATTATAATTCCCATCTTCCCTCCGCCCTCACAAACTTGAAATGATGATAAGACTTTAAAATAACCATCAATAATGAATGGTAAGTTTAATTTTTTAAACTTTTGGTTAATAATTATTTATTGTTACGAACAATAAACTTCTAATTCTAATTCTGTTTACTTACTGGTAAACAATTGGTTTGCAAAACCAGCTGCATCCTTACAATAACTGTTCAGATAATGTTCACATATGATGTTTGTAACAGTTAGGGTTAAAGGTGAAGCACGTATGAGCGGGCAGACTGAGTAGCTGTAAACATTATAAACATGTCCTGCTTCTCTTACTGGTTACTTTTGTTTTCTTTTTTGAGTTGTTTGATGAGGTTTACTACAAACTTGGTTAGGTTCAGAAAAAGGTTTACAGCTGAAATCTGTCTCGCTACTGACACATGTGCATCATGGGATTGATACCAAAGGACACCGAGGTCCCTGAGATGCCAGCAGTTGTGACATTTATTATACAAACAAATGACATAAACAGAATTTTTAATATTACTGATGATAAATAAATAATTATTATTGTGTCATTTCATTCTTATTACTGACCAAAGTCTCTGCCCTTTTCTGTAAAGTAAAATGTTGTTTCTTTTTTGTTTGTGAGTCATTTAAATGCATCATTAAGGCGTCAGGACAAGTAGTGTAATTAAAATTTCTGCCAACATATTATATTAATTAATAGTATTTTTGTTTCATTTACACCCCAATAAGACAGATATATGCACAATAAAATAATATGATCAATGTTACAATTAAATATAAAATCAGTTTTTCCCTGCGTTTTTCTCCTTTACAGTCAATGACTGAAGTACAGCCACCAATTTCAGCTCACAGTGGCAGTACTTATACTTTTGACTTTGTGTGCAAAACATTTTATAACTCAACTGGAGTTCTCTGGCAGAATTATTGGCCTCTTCACTCCGCACACTGTAATGGGAGAGACTTATGATGCCCACTCTGCCCTTTCTGGCCTGCCTCTGCAGTCTGGCTTCAGTCTTTACAGAGACTCTGCCGGTCAGAGCAGCTACAGTCGCTGTTCATCATCTCACACAGAGCCACTTACTGTGCTCTGCAGAGCCTCAGAGCTGTTGATGTAATTGCTGTCACTCACGGACCCTTATTTGCTGAACACCTGTGAAGCAGTTACAGAATTATTACAAAAATGAGGGTATTGTATAAATGTACAACAAAAGCGGCAATAAACATGCAGAAATCTATTACTGCATCTGCAAATATCAGTGCACACTTGTTTTGTTTTTCAGCTCATGGTAATTTATGTTCAGACACTTAATGTTGATTGCAGTTTGGTAACTCATTAGTGAATTTAAACACAATGGATTTATTTTAGAAAAAGTTATCCCAAACCAACACATCATCCTAACCTTTACCAGAGGGCTTTGTTCAGACCTGCTGCCATGGAGGAACCTTCACTTCTCCCTCACCCTGAATGGCTTTGGCCAATAGTGACTCTCTGTTTTTTTGTTTTGTTTTTTTCTCCATAATGTTGTAGGGGCTGTAGTTCATGCAACATAAAGTGCATTGCTATGACTGCTGTGAATTGGCCCTATTTAAAAAGACTGAATTGTCTTGACCTCTGGGGTCTTGACTTGTATACACATATGATCCAACAGAAAACACGTGCGCTGTCCCTGCAGTATAAAAAATGGCACATTATGTTTAACAAAAGAAGAAATAGCTTATCCTGTTAAAGAAATTAGAAATGAATTAATGATATTTAAGTGGATGTATTCTGCTACTTCCCACCTCCATATTTAGATTTTCTAGTACAGCTTAGCATGATTCAGTTTATAATCTTGTACTGGAGCCCCTAAACTCATCCTCTTTCAGAAACAAGGCATTTAGCTCATCTATCTCCTATTAGCGCTGGTCTGATTAGCCATAAGCTGAAAGTGGATGGAGCTTTTGTGCTAACCTGACCATTTTATCCTGTGCCTGAATAGGAAAACCCATGCTATGCATTATGAATATTTAGTAGTGAGGAAATTTCATGACAGGACCACAAAAGTGGTTTCCTATCACGGTGCCACGCTGGAGTTCACTGAGCTCCTGAGAGCGACCCATTCTTTCACAAACAACTGTAGAAGCAGTCTGCATGCCGAGGTGCTTGGTTTGATACACCTGTGGCACCTGAATTCAATGATTTGGATGGTGAGTGAATACTTTTGTCAATGTAGTGTAGCTATCCCAGATGAGCTGTCTCTCACTCGCCTCTTACAGTGTTTAAAAAGACCCAATGGGCAATATTTTTTCTTCTCCTAATGTCTGCTCCCATCTAATCTTCAAAGTGAGACCACAAAAAAAAAAACAAAGTCAAAGTAGCAACTTCCAAAATGTTCAGCACTGAAATCTAATAGTATCGTATCTATAATATAAGCAAGACAGCAAAGACTGGCTGTCTGAACAGCATGTCCCATTTCTTCCATTATGACCTTCATAAAACAGCCAAAAAGTTTCCCAGAATGACTGTGCAGCGTAGAGCCTTTAAACCCACAGAAGACACTCTTTGTTTCTCTTCTGCACTCTGCATTTTAAACTGACGGAGGCAGAGCAGCTAGGGAGGAATGTAGGGGCATCTTGTCAACAATTATGACAAGCTGTCAGCTGACGGAAGACATTTTGCTCAGTTCCTCGTGTGGACCTCAACTCAAAACTGCAGCATCAGCAGAAGTATTGATTCTGCACACCTGCAATAAGAATACCTGCTCTGCTGAGTTCCATCTCTGCATCCAGTTACGTTCAGTTTTTTTTTTCCTACTTTGTCAAAGCCAGCAGGCCTGATTCAAGGACACCTCTACCTACCGTTTCTGAGTGCTCATTAAAAGCTGCCCTCATAATACTCTAAAAGTCTCTATGCAGCCAGCCGTCCCACAGAGGGCTCACCGAAACGCTGTGTATCCTTTTTCTAACCTTTATCTTTCTAAGGAAAGTCACTGGGAGCATGCCTGCTGTCATTCACTGGTCTGCTTCACATTCACATTTGGGAGCTCTCCAAAACTGCTGAACAGCATTAACTGCAGTCGGCCAGTTGACGAGCAGCAGCTCTGGAGTTCATCGTGGAAGTTGTCGCGCAATGTGGGAGAAAGGAGGGGTTAGTCACTGATTCCAAAGCCGCCAGCTGTTCCCTTTAGGCTACTTCTGCCCTATCATAATGGCATGACAAATGGGCCGATGAAAAATGTAGAAGTTCAATGAAATTCAGTGACCATCATAGCGGTTATCACTGCTGCCAATGGCACAAGGGAACACAGTTCACCCGAACAAATTATGTATTACCAATGAAATGGTCCTGCACCCTTCAGCTTTTCCAGTTTTTCATTTCTACGGTTTTAAAAGGATGTTAAAACTTCACTAGATGTTTTTTCTTTGACATCAGGAACCTATCAATGGATTTTTCCTGTCCCAGGAGCATACCCCCTCATCAACTTCCAGTGCTTTGACTCTGAGGTATATCAACATAGTAATAACACGAGAGGGCCCATATCAGTGTACCTGACTTCAGCCCACACTGCAGTGAAAAAACTGTCTCAAATAAAGCTACACAAAAAAGAGAGACTCAAGGCTTAATGTTAGAAACTCTATTCACAGGAAAATAATTTGGTATAAAATATAACTATAATAGCACACAAACAACAGGTGCCTGCAGAGATTCCTGAAAGAGTGTGAAAATGAATTAAGATGTTTACCTGATCATCATCATGGAGCAAAGGAATCATTTTGCAATAAATTTGTTGTAATCAACTTTCAAGGCACACTATGCTGTCTGTTGTCCCTCACCAAGTAATTACAGTTTCACGGGAAGCAAAAACATTTTATTTATTTTATTTAAATATGTTCACCTTGAGAAAAACAAACTTTTCCTTTCAGATATACTTTCAGTCTATATCAATAAACGAGCTTGTCCTCCTTTAAAAAAATGACCACATAGCTTGTTTTTGCCGACATGTTTTACTCAGATTTTAAAATAAAGTGAAGCGACCTCTAGTGGTCGTACACAAAGGGGTGCATGAATAAAGTGTTCCGCTTTCTCCAGCAAATCCTGAAGAAAGATATAAATGTGAATTTTCTCACTTTTCTGAAAAGTCTATGAGGACTAAAAGGCATTAGATGCAACCGGAAACGTTAAAACAATAAATAGACTTTTCTGCTGTACTTGAGCGACACTTCGGCATTTTGTCCATGGATTCTTTGGCATGCCAACTGGAAAAGCTTAGGGTTAGGGTTAGGGTGAACCCATCCAATTAATGGGTAACCTGCTCTACCTCTGATCTACAGCAACATTATACACATGACCATGACTGACATGACACGCAAAGCCACATGCGCTCATTTTGGAAATGCTCATATAGGTGATTTTGGAAGAAATGACTGATATTGTCATCTGCATTGGAGGACGTGTCACAGAGAGCAAAATTTTTATAAACAGGAACAATAACAATCACATCAATAAAATTCAAAACATAACTGAACCCAGATAAAATAATTCAAGTAAATAATATTAGTTAAGAAAAATGCTTTTTATTAGTTCTATGAAGACATTCATAGCTCTAGTTTTCTCTTTTCACTGATACTCAGTGATCAGCATTCAATCAAAAACCAATTTATAGACTTAATAAAGTATAATAATATTAGACTGCATAAACTGATAGATACAGCTTCCAGGTATGAAAAGTCTGTGCAGAAGTGCCAGTTTAACATCCACACTATTTTGATAATTCTGGCCATCTTTAAAAAAAAAATAAGCCTGTATAGGTATTAAAAATTACATACTTCTAGCCTTAAAGTCACTTACTCTGTATGTGTCTAAAGCTTGTTTTACAATTCTTCTTGTGTGCTATTATGTAATAAAATGTGACTGTTATTGACATTATCACTGTTTCATTTCACACCATACAGAGTGCCTTACTCACGATTCTGATAGCTCTCAGTGATATTTTAAGATTGAGACTCGGTGAGTTAAAGAGCCACACTAAAGCCCTGTTTATACAGGATTAGTATTAACCCGGGGACCTCTGTAATTTAGAAAGGTACCCATGGGTCTGTGTTTTGTGCACAGGATAAGCTGCTTTGCTCACATTAACTGACATCTCTGGTTGCCAGATAAAAGTTCAAATGTTAGTCTGTGCTTCTGTGCAGATCATTCTTCCAGATTTTGTGCTTGTTCTTTCTTTGAATGAGTCTCCATGAATTCGCACCGAGGGGCAGCCTCGGACACGTTGATCTCTGTTGATAATCACACTGTCCTCTCGAATCTGGTCACTTCTGTCTCAAAAAAAGCAAGGTGTTGGCAGCCAAAATGATGTCTTCAAAGCTTTAAAGGCAGAGTTGAGGAGCCAGTGGGTAGGGCATGGTGGCTATGTCCATCTATTTTATACAGTCTAGGATTTACAATTGAAAGAAGCCTTAAATTTGGACCAATTTAATGACTCTAGACAATGTGCTTGGTAAACTATGTTAATTTGTGGTGGAAGGTTTGCTTTTACAAATTATGGGCATGACATATTTGCACAAGATTGTGATCAGCGATGACCACAGCAAGTATTACAAACAGCAAGAGGTCCAGAGTTAATGCATGTGCAGAAAGCACTGAAGTTGAGGTGTATCATACTGGAGTCACTCTGTCAGCTAATCCATGTAAATGACCTCTTTTTGTTGGTTTGCAAACAGCTGTCACACCTCTGTCTGGATTGTGAATTGGAGAAAAGCAAGAAAAGGGAAAGATGGACAAAACTAAAAAGCTGGTTTCAAATCAGTGTGTTAACTATGCTGGCTGCCATCTCTATAGCTCTTCCTCTTCTGACCTGTTTTATTTCATTTTTTTTCTCACTTTTCTCTCACGTAGATTTTCAGTACAGCGTACAGATCTACATTTGCTCTCTGTCCCCTTATCTCGCTATCTCTGCTGGACTCTCAGCAGAGGTGGGTGAGGCAATACTGAGGGAAGGAGAAGGAGGAGAAGGAGGAGGAGGAGGAGGAGGAGGAGGAGGGGAGAGGAAGTTGTATTTTTACAATACTCCCCCCTCCTTTTCAGCTGTACCCAAGGGCAAGAATAACCTGACCAGCTTTCTTCTTCACCTCTTTCACTTAGTGTCTCTGTCTCTCTCTCACACATGCACACACAAACTCAAACACTCATGCACTCGAAGGATTATGGGTCCAGGGAGAGATCAACCTCAGTCAGCACCAGGAAATGAATCTATTGATTCTTCCTCCTTTAATATTCTCTTCTGCTCCTTTTTCTCTTTCTATGCTGCTCCACGAGTGTGTGTTTGTGTGTCTGCATGAAAGGCTGTGTGTGTGTGTGTGTGTGTGTGTGTGTGTGTGTGTGTGTGTGTGTGTGTGTGTGTGTGTGTGTGTGTGTGTGTGTGTGTGTGTGTGCGCACGCGTCCTAATTACCATCCTGCCTGGCTCTCGAAGGAGAGATTAAAGAAGAGAGAGAGAGGTAAAATGGAAAATTAGAAAGCTGGATGGAGGTGGTGATAGGAGAGGCGTAGATTGCTGCAGTGCTGTGAATGAAAAGAGGTTTCTTTGACTCAGCTGATACAGAGATATGTAGATGGAAGTGAGGAAGGAAGGGAGGGAAAAGAAGAGCAAGGTTTGAGGAAATGACAGCTGATCATATTCTGCTGAGATGACGAGGCATCAGTTTTCCTCTCTTACAACTCGCTCCCTTTTCTCATTCTTCTGCCTTCTACTCCCATTTTTCAGTGCACAGACCATTACAAAGTCACTGTAATGTCATCTCCCTTCTCTCCCCCCTCCCTCACTTCATCATATCACCTCTGCATACATCCCTCTGTCCTTCCACATCTTTTCTTTTTCCTTCCTTCGTTCTCCCTCCATCAGCCAAATGTCACATTGTCCCACCGGGTCTCCAGTTAGAAATCATCTAGTATAGAAGATGACAGCAGGGCTTTTAGGCTGAGATCAGATCAGAAAGGTTTTCTCTCCTGCTCACACTCAGAGCTGAGCGTTCAGTGTCACTGCCACAGACAGCAGAGCAACAAACGTATCATCCTTGGTGCTATGTAAAATTTAGAAAGCATCATTTATGTATCTAAGAAGAGCTGGAAGAGGTTCAGAGTGAAACATTATGACAGTGCTGGATAATGATAATCTTTGAGACAGACATTTGTGTTAACCAGATTTTGACTGCAGTTTCCTTTTCATGTAGCATCACCAACATGACAAAGTTGTTCAGCTTGTTTCACAGGGAGCGCTAACCTTGAAATTATCACTGAATACCCGTGAGCCTGCACTGTCAAACTATGAAATGAACTTCACATTTTTTCCATTTTTTAATACACTCTGAAAAATCTAAAATGTTTCAGATGTTTAGCATTAGCATTTCTGAAATACCTTAAAAAAAATAAATCCAGGATTTCTTGCTAGCTGTATCTAATTGGTGCAAGAAACCACAGAAAACAACTGGGGCAACCTGTCTCCATATGATTATATACTGCTCAAAAAAAATTAAAGGTACACTTTTTAATCAGAGTATAGCATCAAGTTCATTAAATTTCTGGGATTTTGATCTGGTCAGTTGTGTAGCAGAAGTGGTTGTTAATCAGTTTCAGCTGCTTTGGTGTTACTGAAATTAACAACAGGTGCACTAGAGGGGCAACAATGAGACAACCCCCCAAAACAGGAATGGTTTTACAGGTGGAGGACACTGACATTTCCCCCTCCTCATCTTTTCTGACTGCTTTTTTACTAGTTCTGCATTTGGCTAGGGTCAGTGTCACTTCTGGTAGCAGGAGGTGATACCTGGACCCTACAGAAGCCGCACAGGTACTCTAACTCCTCCAGGACGGCACATCAATACGTGCCATTGCCAGAAGATTGTCTGTGTCTCCCAGCTACTGTAGGAGAGCTGGACATGGCTGTAGAAGGTCCTTAACCTATCATCAGGTCCGGCATCTGCTCCTCAGAACAGGATAAGCACTGCCAGAGCTACAAAATGACCTCCAGCAAGCCACTGATGCAAATGTCTCTGACCAAACAATCAGAAACAGGCTTCACAAGGGTGGCCTGAGGACCTGACATCCTCTAATGGGCCCTGTGCTCACTGCACTGCATTTCTCATCCAATCACTTCCCCAGGCTTTTTTCTGTCCTTTCCTCCATCTGCACAAAGAAGCTCCTGATGCTCATTCTTCTTGTGTCCCTCATTTCTTCGCTCCAATGACTCACCTGTTTTTTTTCTCTCCTGTGCTCTCTTTTGCCTCATTGATATTTAGAGAATGAAAGGAAACAAAAGTGAGGACATGCAGCGAAATCTTCACTGTGACCTTGTGTGTGTGTGAGGTTCAAAGGGAATAAGCCCTATATAGTGGAGTCAAGTTTTCAGAAATTGAAATAATTTGAAAAGAGATAATTTGATTTGATGTCAGTTGTAAAGTTTGATTTGGTATTTGTAAAGCAGACACATGAACGTGTCCGCTATTTGGTCATCGATTGATTCCCATTTTCCCGGTGTTAGTGGATTATGGGATCATTGTTGAGCCCTGCTGTCTTCTTCCTTCGGCTCAGATCGCTGACAGTCTGCCAGGTGGTTCCCTCAGGTGCAGTGCTAATTGTGTAGCTCTGACTCACTGCTATCAATTACACACTCGGCTTGTTGGCCAGCTCGCACCACATGTAGGCTTTTGTATTTTTACACCTGTACTCAGGAAGCCGTTTTTGGCATGTTCCCCTCATGCTTCTGTGGGTTTATGTGGTGAAAAAGTGCTGGGCATTTCACAGGATGTTGTCTGGATTCCAGTCTCCGAGGAATTTAAACAAAACAGAGTAATATTGTTTTCTGCACCCTCTGATTTTTGGGCCACCAGACATTTATCTTTGGATGCCTGCCTGTTTTGTGCATCCTATCCATGAGTCCAGGCCTGCCTTGAAAATTAGATTTTCAGTGTATTGATTAAAGGACCACATAAACCGTGTATACTTTTATCCCAGCTTGTCCTTGCAAAAGGATTAAAGTTTATACATCTGTTAGCAAACTTTTGGTTGCTAGAGTTCAGCCCTCTTTGCATGTCTGTTTAAAGACAATGATCCTGGGTTATTATAACCATCTGTTTAAGTTTGAACTTTTGAATGAATCAGCATCAGGTTGCCCATTTTTACCATCATCATGATTTTCTTTATATAAATTTATATATGAAGTTACTGAATAAGATGAGGTGTTCCTTTATGATTCTCCATGGAGAGGTTGTAAAGAGGAGATTCATATGAATGTCTATATAAAAAATAAGAAAAAAACATAAAATATGATAAAGAGACAAATCGCTCTGTGTGTGTATTGTCATGTGCAGAGTGCATCTTGTCTAACAGTTTAACTAGAAGTGCAGTTGAGCCAATTCAGGAAACAAACCTGCAACCTTTCCCCAAAAGAAAGTAAAGGATAGATGCAGGTTTAAATACTCTCCATTTAATGCTGGAGCATAAAGTGAGTGGAAGCTTTCAGCAATTTCATGCACATAGAATATAAACAGGAAGCGGTTGGTATAAAATGTAACCCGTGTGATTTGGATTTAGTGTCACAGCTCATAAAAATCCGGAGAAGCTCCATTTAATTATGTTTGTGAAAACTGCATTATTGATAAAGCTTCCATGAACAGACACAGAGGCGACACTTCAGGTGTGCTCATCTCTAAATCGTGAATTCAGCATTATTCATATCATTATTACCATTACATTACTCGAAACCCTAAATGATACGTGTATCCACGAGAGCATATTTACACTCTTATTATCTGGGATCTTTTCTCAGTTTCATTTTGTGGGATTCTAACTTGTTCTCTGCCCAAGGCAAGGGTAAAAGAAAATGTAAAACTCAAACATAAAGGATAACCTTGAGTGGCTGTAAGCTGCAGCAATTCATTTTATTTGAGTTCTTAATACCTCAGCAGACATCTGAATGTATTTATACAAGGACACAAAGTTTCTGTTAGTCCTGTATGAGTCAGGGGACTGTAAATACTTAGAGTCACTTATTATTTGTTTTCATTTCCTGTGTCATTCATTTTCTGAATAAAACATGTAAAAACAAACAAGCAGAATTTTAATTAAAATTTGGCCCTTCAGCTTCATCTCTGAATGATCACCCTGGTCACATTTCCATAAAGGTCACAAAGACAATCTCACCATGCTGAACCTATTTCCAGTGTCAATGCATGATGTCCCATTAAGGACAGGCTTGCACTGTAACTGTGCACATACAGTATGTGTCTTTCCAACATGTCGAGTTGCTCAGCTCACTTGAACACAATTCAGAACAGCATTTAAATGATAAAACAACCTCATGCTGCCCAAACTACTCTCACTAAAGCATCAGCGCTCCTACTAAAGACACAGTGGTATATAAAAGTTTGGGCACCCCTGATCATTTTCATGATTTTCCTTTATAAATAATTGGTTGTTCGGTTCAGCAGTTTCAGTTAAATATATCATATAGCAGACTAACAGTGATATTTGAGAAGTGAAATGAAGTTTATAGAAAGTGTAAAATAATTATTTAAACTCTTCCTATAGCTTCTAATGAGAGTCTGGATTGTGGTTGAAGGTATTTTGGACCATTCTTCTTTCCAAACCATCTCCAGTTCAGTCAGGTCTGATGGTTTCTGAGCATGGACAGCCCGCTTTAAATCCCACCACAGATTTTCAATAATATTCAGGTCTGGGACTGAGATGGCTGTTCCAGAACGTTCTACTTGTTCCTCTGCATGAATGCCTCAGTAGATTCTGAGCAGTGTTTGGGGTCGTTGTCTTGTTGAAGTATCCAGTCCCGGCGCAACTTCAACTTTGTCACTGATTCTTTAACATTGTTCTCAAGAATCTGCTGATACTGACTGGAATCCATGTGACCCTCAACTTTAACAAGATTCCCAGTACCTGCACTGGCCACACAGCCCCACAGCATGATGGAACCATCACCAAATTTTACTGCGGGTACCAAGCATTTGTCTTGGAGTGCTGTGTTCTTTTTCTGCCATGCATACCGCCCCTTGTTATGCCCAAATAACTCAATTTTAGTTTCATCAGTCCACATCACCTTATTCCAAAATGAAGCTGGCTTGTCCAAATGTGCTTTAGCAGACCTCAGTGACTCTGTTTGTGGCGTGTGCGCAGAAAAGGCTTCTTCTGCATTACTCTCCCATACAGCCTCTCCTTGTGCAAAGTGCGCTGAATAGTTGAACGATGCACAGTGACACCATCTGCAGCAACATGATGTTGGAGGTCTTTGGAGCTGCTCTGTGGGTTGACTATGACTGTTCTCACATCCTTCGCCTCTGCCTCTCTGAGGTTTTTCTTGGCCTGCCACTTTGGGCCTGAACTAGAACTGTGTCTGTGGTCTCCCATTTCCTCACAATGTTTCTCACAGTGGAAACTGACAGCTGAAATCTCTGAGAGCTTTTTGGATCCTTCCCCTAAACCAGAATGTTCAACAATCTTTGTTTCCAGCTCATCTGAGAGTTGTTTTGAGGCTCCCATGTTGCCGCTCTGCAGAGAAGATGCAAAGAGGAGAAACACTTACAATTGGCCACTTTAACCCTTTCTCATCATTGGATTCACCTGTATATGTAGGTCAAGGGTCAATGAGCTTACAAAACAAATTTTGTGCTCCAATAATTAGTGCTAAAGGTATTCAAATCAACAAAACGACAAGGGTGCCCAAACTTATGCACCTGCCTAATTTTGTTTAAATAATTATTGCACGCTTTCTGTTAATCCTATAAACTTAATTTCACTTCTCAAATATCTCTGTGTTCATCTGCAATATGATATATTTAACTGAAATTGCTGATCCAAACAACCAATGATTTATAAAGGAAAATCATGAAAATTATCAGGGGTGCCCAAACTTTTGCATACCACTGTACCTGAAATTTAGTTGCGGAAAAGGTGCAGTTCCTTTTGTGTCCACTTGAGGCTGGCTCTATAACTGTGTCAATGAAAGCACACTTGCATGGCACAAAGTTCGGTTTTGGATATAACAACTGTGCAGATGGTGATTTTGTAAATCCCTCAGATGAGTACCGTTTAGTCTTAAAATTACAGCTTTGATGAATGTTTCAATGAAATAATCTGACAAATAATATGACCTGCTGTGAGTTACAGCACATAATTGTCTGAAAGCATCCACAAACATCCCAGAGTGTGCAAAAGATGCTGTTTTTGTGCCACTCTGTTGCAGAGGCGCACACCTCTGCACACACTAAATTTGTATTTTACTCATAACACCAGAGGATGTTTAAAGGTCTTATAAAAAAAGGATTAAAACAATAGTAATGTGAGCTTTAGAAGCAAGTAAAATATTTTACATTTGCTGTGAATGACTCCAAAACCTCAGACTCAGTTTCCTGTAATTACATCGATCTCTCTGCCTGATCATGTTCTCATCTTTCCAATGATCAACGTCAGCACAGTTACATTTGCCAATTAACCCCTGACATGACATCCCCATGACATCATCACTGTAAAATGCTCCACAACAACCAAAGGCATTATACAACTTGATGAGCAAACTGTGCAGGGACCATTTCAAAGATAGCCGGTTCACAGCAGCAGGTGCTTCATGTTGTAGGGTAAAGGGCTCGACATGTTGGGGGCTGAGGGGGGAAAAGAAGACAGGAAAGATTTTGTAGAGATCGCAAACAACAAACAGGACATGATACAAAATACAGCATAGATGAGGCAAACATTCAAACCACGGAGATTAAATAAGCCCCACTTAATATGATACTTTCATGGTGCAAATTTTTTATTGTGTACATTCAGTATGCTCTGCATTTCTCCATTAATATTTTAACGCGTTGTTGGTGTGTCTTTGGGAGCAAGCTATGGGCCTAAATACTCTGCACATCAGTCCCACTGAGGTGTTTACAGTTCGTTGTGTTTTCTTTACTTTCACACTATCAAAGCTGTAATCCGGTGAGTGCTGCTGGCAGCTGGTTACAGAACATCACTGTGGTCGTGCAGATAGGAGAGAGGCTCTGCTCACCGTCTATAAGCAAAATCTTCAGATTCAAACTGTTTTGCTGGTGTTCATCAAGAGAGCAGCGAGAGGTCTGCTGCTCATTGGTCATATCTGGCCTTCACACTGTCCTGTGGTAATTTAAGAGACAAATACAAATTAAACAGAATGTCTTTTGTTTTTCAAAAGTAAGAGAGGTGGTGAAACATCCTGAGCAGGGTTAAGCTGGCTCAGAGGAACCTGAAGAATTTTTGGAACCTGCTTATAGTCGAGAAGTTCAAATACACAAGCTACAAATTATTTATTTATTAATATGAAATGCAAATTGTAAAAATTATTTCTTAAAACGACCTGTACAGAATCTCACAGATGGAGGTTTTTTTCTTCAGTTTCTCAAACTGCTCCTCTTTCCTCTGAGCTACACAGGGAATTGAACTGCCCACCGTTGCACCGCTGCAGTGTAAAATGTATTTCTGGTTCTATTGAAGCCTCAGGTTGAACCTTGACTTCACCTCACAAAAACAAGGCCACAGGCGCTAATAGTAGCCGCACGTTTATTCTTTCTCAGAGAGTGCTTCCGGCACTCATTTAACCATTAGCCTGACCCAGAACGCTGCAGCACTTATAGACCAGATCTCTGTAATATACCAGCTGACACACACACACACACACACACAGTCAGAGCTACAGTCTTTTCCTTTGTATTTTTCCCTCCTTGTTTCTCTCTGAAACACACCTGCCTGCACATTCAGACACAAAAGTGCACTGGCGATGCCCACAGGGTCAGGGTCGCCTTTATAATTCCATTCCTTGTCTCGTCACCTCTGCTCCAGTGTTGATAAATAGGAAGTGCCCTGTACCACCTGACACCTGAATAATGTATGCGGCCCACAGGTACACACAGGCAAAGGCATCTGCAGGAGAGCACACACATTTGCAGGGGTGACAGAAGAATGAGCACAGCTACCGGCTGAAATGAAAACACAAGCTTTTATTTTGGCGCTCTCATTCAGTGCACCTCAGACCATAATAATGGATCATTGTTGAGATTTCCCATCTGCTGTGATTAGGACCTCAAACTTTTTTAGACAGTGTTGCTCCTTATCTCCAGTCTTTTCAGAGTTTAATTGACTTTATCACTATTCCTGCCATACTGATGAGGAGATGCGATGCAAAGGAAGGATGTGACAGCACCTACAGTATTCTCTGTAATTCTACAAAGTGGGCTTATCTGAGGTCATTTGATGGGTGGCTATTGCTGGATTTACTAATGCTTATCAAGAGTGGGCCAGCATAGGTTTTATGAAACACAAGAGTAATGAAATACAGCTGCATCTGCATTAAAAAAGCAGTATTTAAATCTAAGAAGCCATCACCTCCTGCATGGAGGGGTTTGGTCCATCTCTCTGTCTGCAATTATAACGGACCTCCTTTAATCTTTTTCTCCGTGTGTGTGTGTGTGGGGGGGGTATAGTGTTATAGCAGTAATCTGGGTGTTTCAGAGGGTGGCCTAGTTTACAGCTCCCATGTTTCTCCAGTCAGTTATCATTCCACCAATAACATCTCACATCTCTCTGCAGCCACGAACACTTTATCTGTCTTCTTCTCCTTTGTCCTGAGCTCTTTACAAGCTGTTCTCTCATCTCTCCTCATCACTAAATGGGCTCAAATTACACTGTGCAATCAGAACAGGCCGTTGAGGGTGGCAAACATTTAAAATTCTTTACTGCTTGTTTTTATGCCTGAGCATCCACATAAGATTTATTTCTGAAGTTTTGAAAAGTAAAACATCAACTCCCGTCAGAGGGAAACCTTAAATGATGTGCATGTGTTTATAATATATAACCTTCTTGTCACAGAAGAATGCATCTGTTAATCAAATGGAAGTACAAGAGTAGTTTTTTTTGCAAACACGGTGCGCCTGAAGGAGCATGTGGTACAGTGGTGGGGCTGTGGTTTTCTAAAAGCTTATTGAAAATGATGTAGGCCTGTGGTGTAAAGGGGGGAAAGCAATCTTTTTATACACGTACAATTTAATAAACTTTCATTATTGCTTTAGATTATTTGATGTCTTTGTAGGCACAGACTTTTTTATCACCATGTTTCCCAGCACTATGGAAACACTACTGCAATATTTTGTCCTTTCAATTCTAGCTATGATAAATGTCTGCATGCACCATGATTTTGACTTTCTTAGTGTGTGGACTGTATTATTATGATGGTTCTCCTGTAACTAGCAAATAAATCCATAATTCTATCCTGTAGTTTCAGGCCCCATTTGAAAGCTTTGTTCTTTTTAATACTTTGGGTTTTTTTTATTTCCTTTTCACTTGTTGCTTGGGTTGATTTTAAATACCAAAACTACTTTGATTAGGTGATTTGGGTTCAAATACTCCCACAGAGCTTACCTAGAAAGGTCATAAGTGTTCATATGTGACAGGATGGGAATGACAGACGTCTGTAATGTGTGACTGTGAGAGGCATAATGGCAGCATTTAACCCTGGGAATCTCAACAGACTGGTTTTTCTCATCGGTTTTGAGGCTAAGGGAAAAGCAGAATCCAGCAGAGTGGATGCACCATAACATCAGCCAGTGTTTGTGAATTGAAGCAGATCATAACTGATCATAGGCTAGTGATATTACAGTGTAAAACATTCACAGCTTTATCTCATTTCTTTGACTGTAATGGCACAATAATTTATCTGGTACTTTTCAATACTATTTTTCTACACGTCTTTGCGTTGGTTTTAAACTTCTGCAGTTGCCCTCTGCTGGTCAGAAAGTTATTTAAGGCAGTTATGTATTGGTTTCCCTTTTTATAAATGGTCTGTCTGTGCTCTGAATATTCCCCTAAAAAAACGTTAGTGTTTCAGTCAGCTGACATTAGCATTTCTGCAGCTAACTGTGCTATTTGTGGTTCAGCAGCTGCTTCACGTGCTCACTGGTTTGGCTTGAGAACAGCCTAAAAAAGTGTCATTTATTCAGAGAAAATTCACCGTTAATCCTCTTTGAATAAATGTCAGAATGCTCCTGCAGGTTATTACAGTTTTCATCAGCTGTTTTGCAGCAGTTCCTTGTCTGGTTTTCAAATGAACTTAGAGTGCCTGTAAAATAAGATACAAGACATCTTTCTGTTAGCGGTGCAGGTAAAAGGTCAAGCAAATAAACCCTGTGCAACTATCCCTTGGATGTGTTATACCAAAGAAAGAAAGGCCACTCACACAATATATCTTCTTAACACAATAAGAGCGGACTGATTTTGTTGTTGCTGTTTAAGATGAATATACTTCTGTCATCTGTTCAGTGTAACAGCTAACAGAACATAATTCAGCTTCTCAAGTTTTCTGACCCAGAACTGAAGAATGTAAAGCTGTTTGCTATCATCGCTGCACCTTCCTCTGTTCATAATTCTATGTGAATTTATCTTTTTCTATATTTTTTCTTTGTGTTGTCTCCTCCATTGTTCTCTCTCTTCTTGTCTCCTCTTTCATGACTTCTCTTCAGTGTCGTCTTCTGTGTTTTCTCCTTTCCTACAGTCCTCTCCTCACCGCTGTCTTCCTCTCCTCTCCCCCGTCTTTAATCTCATTCTACTTTGTACCCTTTGATTTTCAAGTTGACAATTGAAAAAGCAGCATCCCTCTCTGCTCCCTCTTCTTATCTGTTCCTCTGTGTGTATAGTCTCTCTAGTTCAATTTTCTACTTCAGTTTTAGTTTTTTATTATTGGAAAACACATTTTCTATTCACCTGAACACTGAGTCAGACCTCTACTTCGCGCTCTCTCCAGCAAACCTGGAACAAAAGTCATTACAGCCAGCAAAGCTGCCATACCAGTACGTGGCAACACCGTAATCGACGCTTGTTCGTTCCTGGACACCAACGAGTGTTGATTAGACAGCAAAGAACTGAGATGGAGCGATAAAGGAGAGGTCATCGCTGTGCAGCAGCACTTTTATTTCACTGTTCATCTTTCCAGCCAGAAGGTGTTAAAAAAAAAACACCATCATGACAGAATATGAGAGAGGAAACAAAGATAAACATCAGCAGTAGAGGAGATAAAATAAAACTTGAAATGACAAAACTTAAAATGACAAACTAAGTCAATAACATCAGATACCAGATCAAATCCATTAAAGATGAGATTTGAAATGAAGAAAATTAGGAAGCACATTACATTACTGCTTACTAAGAACATTCTAGTAACAGTTAGGACAGTGGTGGGCCTTGACCATATTTTATATAGCACATATGCAGATTGAAGCCTCAAGAGACCAGCATGGTTGTGTGTTGGTATGTGTAGAGCCTACACAGCTCACCAAGGGGCAGCGACAAAAATATATGGAACCAGTCTGTGGGCTAAAAGAACAAAGGGAGAGAGGACAAAACAGAGTATAGAATAGAGAAGACAAAACTTTATGACATTCAGCAGTGATGTATATGTACCTGGGGAGTGAAACATGATGAATGGAGAAGAAATGCTCAGTATATGACAGGATCCCAGGCAGCCTGAGCCTATAGCAGCATTGTTGCAAAGGGATATTTCAGGGTCGCCTCAGCCAGTGCTGACTGTAAGCTTTATTATGAAAAAAAGAAAGTTTTAAATCTAATTTTAGAGGGTCTCCTGATTCCAAACTGGGAGCTGGGGCCTGATAGCTGAAAGCTCTGCCTGCCTTAGAAATTTTAGGAACCACAAGTAAGTGTGCCATCTGAGAGCAAAGTGCTCTATTGGGGTAATATGGTACGACGAGGTCTTTAAGACATGATTGGCCTGATTACTCAAGACTTTGTGTGCGAGGAGAAGGATTTACAGAGAACCATTGAAGAGAAGCTCATATAGTGGAAATATGATCTCTTTCTTATCCCTGTTAGTACTTTTTGCTGCAGCATTTTGGATTAACTGAAGTTGAATCCTCCTTGAGTTGTGACTTTGTGAGGTGCAACCTGGCAGCATCGGATGGACCGATGAACCCCAGAGGTGTTCTGTTGGATTTAGGTTGTGGCAAATGTAGGGGCCAGTCAATGGTATCATTTTCTTCATCCTTTAGGAACTGCCTGCATACCCTCGCCACATGAGGCCAGGCATCATCATGCACAAGGAGGAACACAGGACCCACTGCACCAGTGTAGGGTCTGACAGTGGGTCCAAGGATTTTATCCTGGGTGCCATTGCCTAGCGTGTAGAGTTCTGTGTATCCCTCCATGGATGTGCCTCCCCAGACCATCACTAACTCACCACCAAACTGGTCATGCTGAATGATGTTACAGGCAGCATAACGTTCTCTACAGCTTCTCCAGACCCTTTCACATCTGTCACATGTGTTCAGGGTGAACCTGCTCTCATCTGTGAGCACCTGCCAATCCTAGTATTTGATGCCAAATGCCAATCGGGCTCCATGGTGCAAAACTAGTGAAAAAACTGTCAGAAAAGATGAAGAAGGGAAAAATGTCAGCAGCCTCCACCTGTAAAATCATTGCTGTTTTACGAGTTGTCTCATTGTTTGTACGTGCTGTTAATTTCACCAAAGCAGCTGAAACTGATTAACAACCCCCTCTGCTACTTAACTGCCCAGATCAATATCCCAGAAGTTTAATTAACTTGATAATACACTCTGATTAAAAAGTGTACCTTTGATTTTTTGAGCAGCATATATAGTTTGTGCATACAGAGGAGATGTTCTTTACCGTAGATGATTATCCGTGATCTAGCTCTTAAAACATGTTGAAGCATCCATCTATTTTCTGTCTCTGGGTCTGAATCAGAGATGCTCAGACGTTCCTCTCTTCACCCACCTCCTCCAGCTCAGATACTGAGGCATTCCTAAGCCAAGCAAGAGACATAATCTGCCCATAGTGTCCATGATCTTCCAAGTTGGACATGCATGAAAAACCTCAGTGACGATGCATCCAGGAGACATTCTAGTCAGATTCCTGAACCACCCCAGCTGTCCTTTCTGATGTGAAGGAGCCATGGCACCAGTCTGAGCTCCTGAATGACTGTTCTGTTCCCACTGGCTCTACCGCTGAGTCCAGACACCTTTCAGAGGACGCTAATTTTTCTTGTATCCAGGATATTATTCTTTCTGTCACTACCCACAGCTTCAGGGTAGAACTGCAGATCAACCAGTGAAGAAACAGCTTTGTCTTAATGCTCAGCCTCTCCACCGTTACAGCCAAATACAGCATTCTTGTCACTGCAGATGCTGCATCAGTTTCCTGCTTTGAAATGCATATCAAAGAGTTATCCAGCCTTTCATCCTCTGAATAAGAATAATTTCTAGAATTAAACTGATCTGGAAAAGAATCTGGAAAAGGTCATTCTTTCAGAGTCAGTAACCTCCTTTAAAAATACTACAAGTTCATGACTTTATGGTTCCCAAAGTTCAGAGTGAACTTCCACTGTAGTGCGGTTGTAACATGGAGGTACTGAGGCCGGAGTCAGGAAGAGTGAGTCCTACTGAGACTGAAAACATTTTCCACTAATTTACAAAAGAGACAAAATGAAAATGGTTTTGTAATATGCAATAAGTTCTACCAAGGTTGACTGGGAATCTGATGAATGTGGAAGAAAAAACCTTTAATATTTTGTGTTGAAGAAAAGATTTGTATCAAACTGTCCATGATAGTGAAAAATGAAAGCAATTTTGCTCCTTTGATGAACTACTTAATCTGACCTCAGTGGTGCTTATGTTGAAACTAGAATGAAGACTTTGGACACGTAAAAACACCAATTTGCCAACATGATCTAGGCTGCACCGTCCTTACAAGCTTTTTTGAAGCTGTTATTGGATGTGAAATTCTTGTTTCATCTTTCAGTCTGACACCAGGTCCCTGACCTTTAAAGCCAACTGACAATGACAAAACATTTCAAGAAATATAAAAAATGCTACAAGAAATGCTGTGATCTCTTTTTCTCCACCAAAGGCAGGTCAAAATAACTCACCATGTTGTTCCCTCCCTCTTTCTGTCTTTCAGGATGATCCCAGCTAACCACAAATACTTCCAACTGAGTGACCTGGCGTCATCGCGAGATTATGAGCTGTGCGTTTTGGCCGTATACGACGATGGCATCACCGCCCTGACGGGCACTAAGCTGGTGGGCTGCGTGTCCTTCACGACAGAGTCAGAATATGGACGCTGCCACTCTATACGAGACCAGGTCAGTGTGTTAAAGTGTAGCAGCTGTCTGATCAACTGTGACTCCAGTTGACAACTGATCAAACTGCAGAATTTATTTTATTGAACATAGCAGTTGCTGGAGTTATCAAGAAATTTGATTTTTATTTGCAGTACTGTGTGTGGGGCAGCAACTGTCATCTCCAGGAATTCTGTATTGGAGTACTGTATTATTTGTTGTATGGATCTGTTCTTGGAAAGCAGCAGCAGCAAGATTCCCAATACAGAACAATGGAGGCACCAGTGATAACAGATATAGAACCGGTTACATCAGACAGCGTGAGAGTGGGAGCTGGGGTTGGCATGTAGATATCTAACAGTCACGAGCAGGCTAAAGTAGCCTCAATAATGGATCATCATGGTGTTGATGGTATCAGGTGACCTTTACTTAATCTTAACCTCATTTTCCAGCCAATGAATTATGAATTTGGCCATGTGCAGAAGATGAACCTGGGCAGCTTTTCTCTTCCAGGTTGACGTTAATGTTGGGAATAAACTTTAAAACTTGAACTAAAAAGATTTCAAAATACTGCCCGTAAGCTGTTGGCTTTCCACATGTGGAGCCCATTCTGCAGTTGTGATCAGTGCATCGATAATAAGAAAGTAGAGAAAATGTGTGATCATCGGGATCCTTTAGTGCAGGGAACGTCAACTAGCGGCCCGCGGGCCACATCCGACCCGCCTGAGCTTTCCATCCGGCCCTCCAAAGAGTACTGTCACAGGTACAATACTCCAATCAATCGTCATAACCCGTTAAATACCTGCATCTGACTAGTCTGAATCATCAAACGCTTCCAACCGTGATTTCCGATTGCCCATAAATATATCCATGTTCCTATAACCAATCAGAATGCAAGATCAGACTTCAAGCATTTTGTTTCTGCACTGAGCAGCTGGCTTGTTGGTAGTGATCAGAGTGTAAACACAGCTGAAGGTGAGTCTAACCTTGTTTTGCGTAGAAAAAATGTTCGGCGATCAAACTTGTCTAACTAAAGGAGGTTTTTCCAGCGGTGAACCTGCGGAACGATTGTAACTGGGCTGCCGAGCGTACTCCGGTCTGCGCGGGTCTCGCTGTGCTTGCGGGGGACCGGACGGGTAGGTGGCTCGGCGCAAGCACAGTGAGACCTGGGCTTTATTCTTTCCCGTAAACATAACTGAGAAGAGCATGTAAGTGCAAGACTTGTGCGTTACATCATTAAAAATAGTATAAATTTGAAAGGAAATTTGATGTATCAAATGATAATATATTACTTAGGATACAATATTCCTTTTTATAGCCCCTTAACTGGCCAGGGCCCAGTGACGGGCCGTTTGTAGTCCCTTTCATATGGCAGGCTAGACCCTCCCATTTTTATTGACACCTCATTCGGCCAATCGTGTAACTGGCTGCACCAAATCATCTGACAAAGCTACGTGACGCCCTCTGAGTATCACTGGCTCTAGCAAACCCATTTCTTAACATGATTGGCCGAATAGGTGTTAATCAAAATGGGAGGGTCTAGCCTGCCATATAAAATGCACTACATTCGGCCGGCGGCCCTCGTAGTGTTTGCCGAAAAAATTCCGGCCCTCTGAGAAATGTAGTTGACCCCTGCTTTAGTGCTTCTTGACTCAGCAGGCTGCTTCAGTCAGGTGGGAATAATTCAAATATGTAATGATTTAGAAGATTAATTTACCTGAAATAAAGTTTCCACTGATGCGTCTGAGGAAGAGGTCCAACTTTCATCACCCTCTAGAAATAGCTGATTAATATTTTCAGTGACAGGAACGGTAATCTGTTCAGTTTCTTCCTATTTCAACTTCTTTCTGTTTGCTATCAAAGGACAGAGAATATTAATTGTTCTTTTAGCCATTAGTTACTAGTTCTGCAGAAAAATCCAACTTACCTTGGTTTGCTCCAAATGTTAAAAAGCCAAAGCCAAAGATTATTATTGCCGTGGTGGTGTGGTGGAATTACTAAAAAAGGACACCTGTCGATTTCTTTTTATTTTATTTTTTGTTCTACTTTATTTTCATTCTTTTCCTTTTTAGTTTTATTTTGTCTGTCACTTGATGGTATTGCTTTGCCTGCCTGTTGACACCTCAGTTTTCTTTTCTTTCTTTCTTTTTTGCTGCTTTTGTGATGTCACCTTTAGTGTGGTTTATCTCAGTAAAATTACTCACAGCCTTCAAGAGTGTGCGATCATGTTGGATGGGGAAACAATCCAGAATCGAATTAACTGACCATGGATCAAGAATCAAGAATCAAGAATCAATCCAGTTCATCATCCAGATCATCCAGTTGATCTTAGGAATTGTAAGAGTTGCACATGTGGTTAAGTTTCTGCTTGATTTTTGCTTTTTTCCTGCAGTTCTTGGGTGGAACTATGATCATCATCATTGGAGGGATCATTGTGGCCTCTGTCCTCGTCTTCATCTTCATTCTCTTGATGAAGTACAAGCTGCATAGTAACCATTACAAGCAGAAAGCTGCCGCACGCCATGCCAACGTCTGTTCCCAGACCAACGGAGGAGGAGGAGGTGGAGCCAATATCCTTGCTCTGCCTCCATCCTCCTCCTCTGCAGGGCAAGGTAAGATGCAGAGAAAAGGGAAGTGACACCACATTGTTATTCAATAATCCGACTCCCATCTTTTTTTTTTCCAGGTGGAGGCATTAATAGAAACTCCCAACCATCATCGTCAACAGAGGGGATGGGAGGAGCTTCTCTTCGAGGGACGACTGTAGTGGACTTAAATCCCGCCCATGACGATGACGCCATTTCCCAATAACACACAAGAAACAGTCAAACCCACAGCCCACCAATCTCTAAGCCCAAACCAATACTCCACCTCCCTCCCCCTCTTTTTTTATTTGTTGCTGGTGCCTGGAGCCAAACTCCAGTTTAAGTCGAGGAGCAGCTCCTTTCATTGGTGAGTAGCTCCAGACAATAACTGACATATAAAAGAGTAGTAGGCAAATCAACCTGTGAAGGGTCACCTAGACTAATGAGGGAAACACATTTAATATCTGACATATAATCTAAAACATACGTTTTGATTCCTTAAACAGTCCAGATATCAGAATAATAAATTAACATGGCTCTCCATGGGCATGAAATTAATGACGACAACAGGGGAGATTTATACACTTGTGGGGGATTCAGGGAGCTGTACTACAAGGCGAGATCAGTATACCCAGAGTATCCTCCCGTCATCTGCATTCATCCATCCTAACATGAGCAGTCAGCAGTCATCTCACTAATGCCGCGCTTCCATTAGTACCTACTCAGCACGGCTCGACTCAACTCAGCACGGTTTGTAGGCATTTCCATTAGCACCTGGTACCAGGTACTTTTTAGTACCCACTCAGCCGGGGTTCCAAGCGATCCGAGGCGATCCGAAAATGTGATGTCGAAGAACAGCATGCCACTGATTGGCCAGGGAGTGTCGTCACTAGTGGAGTCATGAGACTGACTCCTTCACCAGAATCAACCGCGCCAGTTTTAAAACCCGACAGCAAGAAATCGGAGGCACAAACCAACACGTGGTTGAATGCGGAGGTGCAGACATTTCTGTGCTTGGTGGGAGACGAGACGAGAAATGAGAAAGTTAATCATGAGGTCTCCGAGCTAAAGGCTGCTCACGGGTACATCGCACAACACAGCAGTGTAGACAAAAGGTAACACACTTTGAGTCGCATACAAATTACGTCACTACACTTCACCCTGCGTTGCTATATTGACTCCACCCACACTGAGGTGGTACTCAATTGTAATGGAAACAAAATGAAACCATGGTGAGTCAAGATGAGTCGAGTCGACCCGCGCCGAGTACTGTAGGTACTAATGGAAACGTGGCATAAGTTGACCCACAGTTTCCCCTGCATGCTCACACGAAAGGGGTGGAAGCATCTGACCCGTGAGAAACATGCACAGGTCTACTGGCAAATGATTTTGCAAAAGAAGATTAAACTATACTATGGGAATAATATGAAAACTGAAACAGACTACAGATTGAAAGTAAGACTGCTGCTGCAGACAAAGCAGCAGCAGGAGTGTGTGTGAGAGGAAAAGCACTGTGCAGAAATTTTGCATTAAAAATGCCGTATGAATGTGTGCTTTAAGCACTTTAGTCAGTATCACCGGACATGATCTACTATATTAATAAAGTTTAAACTATGTGGAGCCAGTAAAGAAGCTGGCAAAATTCCAGCTGTGTAAGTTAACAGACTTATCAAAATCAAAAGTCAGTCATGGGAGAATCTGATGCATTATAATCAAGTATTCCTTCAAATGCTGAAACTTTTTAGCTTTTATTCTTTCAGCTGCAGCCCCAGTGGTGTTTAACAGTCTGAGAGCAAGTAAAGAATAAATGTAAAAACAGAATTCAAATGTAGGTTTAGTCTACGTGCAAGTCTGATATAAGTACAAAGAAGAACAGAACTTATTCTACTCAGTGTCATAGGAGGGCTGGGGCCCATCCTAGCTGCCATAGGGTGAGGGGTGGGGCACACCAAAGACACACAGCAGACAGCACAGAGAGGAAGACAACACTCACATTCACACCTTACAGCCAGTCCAAACTCATCAATTAACCCAACAAGCCTGTCGTTGGGCTGTGGGAGGAAGCCAGAGTACCTGGAGGGAGCCCATGCAGGCACATGCAAACTCCACACAAAAAAGCCCCAGCCAGCCAGTGGATTTGAACCCAGGACGAGGCAACAGTGCCAACCACTATACATTTGTGCAGCTCTAGCATATGAGAGCAATATGTTTTGACTGGCTGGTACAAAGTGGCTGTCTGATCACCATTTCACAACCAAATAAAATGTCTCTCAGAAAGAACTGCACTTCTACTTTTGAACCAAAATTTGTATTTCTTGATAACTTTCCAATGGTTTGAACAGATGACTAGTCACCTTTTCCTTTTCAAAAGTAGAGAGACGTCTTTTTAAAGGTCGTGGCTGGCCGACCAGATTTACCCCAGAAAACAATGTTCGCCTGGTTCTTGATGGGTACCTGTTGGAAAGAGCCACTGGCAGCAGAAATGCTCAAAAGTATTTTCTTCTGCAAACAGTATGCCCCCGACATCAGGACAGCTGGCGGGACAGGTGCATGCAGACATATAGCAAGGAGCTCAACACATGGGTGTTGCTGCCCTGGTAAGAAAAGAATTCAGTTAAATATGGTGCTACCAGAGAGATTAGGGAAGAGAGAGTTTCATCTGAAGTTCGTTTGAAATTGAAATGTGAAACAGACGGGCGCTGGGAGAAAGTGATGGAGACGACAGGCAGTAAGTTACTTTAATAAACCGTGCGGATAGAGTTCATTTAGCTTGCATGACTGAGCACCGAGCTCTTCCAATGCAAAATGCACTTTAATGAACAGTCAGTCATATGGATGAGGCACACACAAGAGTGCTCACTCAGTGGGGTGCTGCAGTTGGATGATGGTGCTGCAGACCTGTACAAAGTTTCCTTATCAGCAAACAGATGAAGCTTCAACAATCCAACTGGCTTCATGTGGCATCAGTACTGTGACTGTTTGTCTTTCTTGTGTGTTATAACAATACTCATGTAAACTGATAACATGCACATAATGTGGCTGTGTATTGGTTACGTTGTTCACTGGCTTGAAGGTTTTTCAGAACTCTTCATGAAGTAAAAAAAAGGCTTAAACAGTTGGTGCACATCCCTAGATTATTTGATGAAGGGGCTGAACATTTAAAAGCCGTTTGTTTGTTTGTTTGTTTGTTTGTTTGTTTGTTTGTTTGTTTGTTTGTTTGTTTGTTTGTTTGTCTCTTTGTTTCTTTCTTTTTGTGTAATTTTTTTGCTTTGGGAGAAACCTTTGCAAAATCTTGTGAGAGCCAAGGGTGCACTGATTTTAGTTTTGAATGTGCACACATTTTTGAAAATGAGTGGAAATCTTGCTAAACGCATAGGAACTAAAGTCCAGGAGTCGATGAATTAATTAAAATGACATGACAGAATTATAATTTTTAAGGCTCAGAAAATTTGCTTGCTTTAAGCCCTGAGTAAATAATTGGGGATTATTTTTTTCCAGAATGAGTTAATCGCTTCAATTCGAGTTAATTAGTAATGAATCCTTAGGAACGAGACTGTGATATAATACTACAGAAGTACATCTTAGCTGTTCATTTATGAGTTGAGAAGTGGGAGCAGCTGTTGGTGCCTAAAGTATTTTCTCTTTAGCAATAGGTTATTCTCACTGCTAATGTTCATGTCAGAGCTATCACGGTTCATTACTTCAGCTTCACTTCTGAGAAGATGTTGCTCTAAACAAATACCCACAAATTCTTGCAACCTTTACAGTGGAGATGCCAGTCAAATTCAAAAACTCCCTTTTAACAGGAAGAACCCCCCCAGCAGAACCAGGCTCAGGGAGGGGCAGCCATCTGCTGACCTGATGGGGTTTGAGGGGAGAGAGACAAGACAGGTCCTGCTGCTGTATTATTGACAGGGGGCATGTGTTTCCAGCCTTGCAGTTTGAACCTCATAGAGAGCATCCATGTACCTCTGGTGAAAATGTTGTCTCTTAATGTAAAAGCAAAAAAAAAGTTACCTTTTAAAAAAAGTTCAAAATTGGGTCCTCATTCGCCTACCTTGGATGAAAATCTGGTCCCGTTGTAATGCATTTCCAATTAAATGTGATCGCTTAAGTCAAATGAGTATTATATACAGTAAAAGTCGCCTAAGTCAAAGTCGCACAAATCAGATTTTTGCTCTAGCTGGGTGGCTTCTGCAGGTCCTGATTGTTCCTAAAGTTAATTCCAGTAAAAATCATCTCCCAAGTCGGATCGTACATGTCAGACTTTCGCCTACCTCGGATGAAAATCTGGTCCCGTTGGAATGCATTTCCAATTAAATGTGATCGCTTAAGTCAAATGAGTTTAGCACTGAAGCCCTCCCTAGCTCCCGCCATGCCCACTTCCAATATATACAGTCTATGCAAACTCCATACATCGGCTCGTCCATGCATAACTACACACACTAACAACGCCTGAAGATCACTTGAGTGTCCATACAGTCACGTGACGTCCGGATTGGCTGCACTGGGCGAATCGGTTCATTTCACTGGAGACAATCATGGCAAGAGCAGGAGTCAAGCGTAAGCTGCAAACTCGCACTTACGTGCAAAAATATGAAGCTGAAAGACATTGCTGCGAAATTTGATATTAAACCCAAACTGTCTGATACTTTGAAGAATTTTGAAGCATTGGATTTTATCCGACTTACCTATAAGACAGATTTTTTACAGGTCAGATGAAATTCCATGGGCCATCCGACTTAGACAACACATACTGTATTATATGTTTTCTTCATTCACACACTTGCAGATGTCCCAGCATATGCATAACACTCTTCTGTTCTTCCTGACCACCCAATTAACAACTAAACATGCATGTGTTTGGAGTGTGGGAGGGAACTGAAAGAGCTGAATAAAAGCCACCGAGCACAGAGAGAACAAATGCTCCATGGAGGCAACAGTGCTAACCTCTGCACCACTGTGCTGCCTCCGTACACAACAGAATTTAAAATCCACTGAGGTGGTGTATAGAGGGAAGATTTCAATAATGGTGCCACTGCCCAAATACTTATTAACTAACACAAAAATGTTTATATAACTGCATTCAAATTTTGCTCTCAAAGTTATATATATATACTTAGCCTGAGGTCCAATAATTAGCCCTACAGCACATATTTGTGTAGACTGTATGTGAAGAATTGGTCTTTTATTTTATCCCCATTTCTGAGTGTAGTTTCAAAATTATCCCAAAAGGGAAAGAGAATTTAGACGTGCGGCAGTATCAGTTTTAAAACCATGAACCTTATGCTACTGTGTTAAGCGTAAGGTTGCAAAAGTACAGAGGTATGTGCACAACAGTGCCAGATGAGCTTCTTTGATTGTTGCATTTTCTCGAGCGAAGTTTTAGTGGTGTTTGGACTCCATCCATCACTTGGGCAGAAACACAAAAGGCACAATTTGGTTTTCTGTCCCTGCACCGACTCAAGAAGGGCATTTGTTTCATCTCATCAGCTCCCAGTGCTGGATATGAGATGTGATATGAAGAATGTGTTATCATCAGTGTTCTCACCAAGCAATAATGGTAATAGTGCCAAGGAAATTACACATGGGAGCTTTATTGTGGCTGCCAGTGGATGAGTATGATTATTTCATCCAATTTTCTATGCAAATGCCATTGAGTCATATAAGTATTTGTACATTACATACACATATATAGTGTATGTAAATATTATGATTTATGTTTGATATATATAGCATATTAGCATAATGAGACACTCTTGACTTCCTCCTCTTCAGTTTTTCTGCCACTGCAAGCCAAGCAAAGAGTTTCTGTAACACTGGGAATGACCCACAAATGAACTTTTCTCCAATCAAGTTGCTGACAGTCATAACTCCAACTTCATAACTTTTCCTGACTCAGTTTGGCACAAGGAAGAGTTACTGGGCATGTTTAAGTGATCCCTTCAGAATATAAATATTTATGGAGTTTTTATTTGTTGACTAGACAGTTAATGCTGCTCCCCTGACTGAAGTATGGGTCAGTTACAATAATGATTTATGTTTATTGCCGTGTAGCACTGGTTAAGTATTGTGTATTAGATGTTACACAGCCACCCCTCTGCAAGCAAAAGACAGCTGTGTCCCTCTAATTCTCTGAGGAAGTTACAGACAGGCATGAGGGCGAGGCAGAAAGCTCAGAGCCACGTAGGCCGGCACGGGTCTGCAGTGCTTCGATGTAGAAAGTGAATGTTTGTCTCAGTGTACACAACATGTAGCCATTCAGCTAGTGAAATGCTTAAGCACATTCAGCACATGTGTGTGTGTCTGTAACACTGGCCACACTCAGGTGCCGTTTACACGAAGCCGTTTTCACTGGAAACGGTGTCGTTTTGATGCGTTTCAGCCTTTCGTTTACACGATGGCGTTTCAGAAACGATCCGCGTTTACACGAGGACATGTGAAACGATGAAAACGATGTAGTTCCCATGCCAGGCCACAAGTTGGCGTTGGTTTTCTCTTTGCAAAGTTTGTTTACGCAAGACGCGCATGCGTGGAGTGACACAGTAGGTAGTGCGGCAAATTGTTTATTACTTACAAAACGGCCAATGTGAGAGGTTTTGTGTGGACCGATGATGAGGTTGGATCGCTGCTGCACACAACGCTGAATTACAAAACGGTAAAAACACAGGAAAAGCATAAGAAGCACTCGTGAATCCGCGAGTACTGTTTATCAGTTTGCGCGTGCGCGAAAAACTGGCCGTCGCAACCATAGTGCGCATGTGCGAGTCGAGCGTTTTCAAATCACCCCGGTTTCAAGTGTTTACACGAAAACGCAAGCCGGTGCGTTTCTGAAACGCTCCACTCTGGACCCCGTTTCTGAAACACATCGTTTTCACTCTGTTGTCGTGTAAACGCAAGGCCGAAACGCATCAAAACGACACCGTTTCAAAATGAAAACGGTCTCGTGTAAACGGCACCTCAGTCATATGACATTGTGTGTGTGATTCTTTTGATTAGGAGATAACCCACCCTGCCTCCTGAGCCATTGTCCCCTTAGGATGTAAAGCCAATTGTCCACTAATCAGGAGGTCAGTGGTTCAATCCCTGGCTCCTCCAGTCAGTATATCAAAGTGTCCTTGAGCAAGTTACTGAATCTTAGATTTCCCCTGATGTATGTGAACGACAGAAAGTCTTTAAAGGCCCAGAAAAAAGTGCTTTATGATTTAACATGATTGATCAGCAAACAGCATTTTTACCACAAAGTGTTTGTGTATTTGTCCAGTCCTGAGCTGAGCTGAGATCAGTGCAGCTTGATGGTGCAGCAGCCACCACTGGCTCTTCACAACAAAAAGGTTTTGAACCTTGTGGTAACCTGGGGCGTTTTTTGTGTGGAGTTTGATGTTCTCCCACAGCCAGCTGACAGGCTTGTTAGGTGGTGATTGGCCGTTGGTTTTGATGTAAAAGTGAAGGGTTGATTGTTTCTCTGTTTCAGCCCTGTGACTGATCGGTGACCTTGTCCAGTGTCAGTTGGGATGTGTTATAAGTTCAGATGATTTCTCTTATCACAGTACATACAGTGGATTTTTCTTTTGTTACGTCCTGGGTGCAGCTCCCCACTCCAACCTCTCCCAAGAGAAGAGCAGCAGCACAGAACAACTGAAGATGCTAAGCAGCACTTCATTTGCTTCAGAAGCGAGCAGTGCCCAAACAACCAAAGGTTCTAATGTTCCCTGCTCTTCCTTAACCAAAAGAAAAGGCAAGCAAAAGACTAACCGAAGCTCCTAACCCTATTGGTTAGAGAAGAGAAAACAACAAAAATGTCTTCTCACTCCTACTTTCTGCTGCAGTGCTCAGTTTATACAGTGGATAAGTATTTACTATTGTCTATTTAAAAAACAACTTACAATAACAATACCAGGAATACCAGGAATACCATTCACGCCATTCACTTCAGAAGTCTGACACAAACACTCAGGACTACCGAACTCCTGCTTGTTGGGTGTAGAGGACTCAAGGAGAGGGGCGAGGTGGCTGCTGTCCAACAGTGGCATATGATCATGGCTCATCATCTTTTTTTCATAACATAAAGTCATCAGTTACTTCTTCTGATGATGGTGATAGTTCAGTTAGGAAGGTTTTAAATAAAAGGATGTACAAAAAGTCCCTTTAAATACATGCACAGTATCATCCCTCATCATTGTGTGTAGGGGTCATACTGAAAGCCCAGCTGATTGATTGCTTTTTAAAATTTTCACTTTTTGAGAAGAATTCTGAATGCAGATGTTTCTGGCTTTTATCTGACAGTGAAAACAAACCATTTTAGGCTTCATTACTTTCTGTCTCCGTCCTTTGGACAAACACGTTCTGTCTTCTGGTTCCCGATGCCTCTCCCTCCCAGTACAAACAGTTTGGTCTCCTCCTCTGTGTCTCCCTGTGTCCCTCCCCCCTCCCTCCCCATAGTCATTTGTCTGATTTTAATGAGTTGTTTTGTTTTGATGCTTCCTATCTCTTTTCTGCTCCTTTCCTTTCTGAGATCAAGGTCGTTCTGTTTGTGCGCCATCCTTCACCGTAGCTTTTCTCTTTATCTTGTGATATTTCTGCTACCAATTTCACTCCCAAATTGAGATGTATACCTATCCTGAGATATCCTTCAAAGCTCTCAGGGATTCACTCCCGTTCACACAATTTATTAGCTATTTCTTTTCTTTTCATCTCTGTATGAATTGAAAGATTGGTCGTGTGTAGTTGAAGGGATGAAGCGTGACACTAACACTGTCAGGGGTGAGCATCTTCATTCACTGTTAACCCAAACAGGCAGAAGTCGTCGGTGCCTGTGGTTCACATGTGGTCTGATACACACAGACCTTTGCATTTCTGACTCTCTGATAATATTTAACAAGGTAAATTACAGAAACAAAACAGGAGATTTCCTCTTCTGTCTGATTAACATGTTTTCTCATTTCCACTCTTGAGTTTCTTTGACCTTATTCTCTGTGCAGGTCTGTAAAATTAGCCCTGTTTTACTCCCAGATCATTAAATCACATCGCTGGCATCTCAGAGGTATGTGCTGGAGGTTCTTTGGTGTTGGCTGTGACGATCTGCTCTTTAAATGATGACACATGAGCCGTGTTTCTGTTCCCTTTCTTGGAGCCTGAGGTTCTTCAGTTCTTTCAAAGCACTGCTGTGGAGTGATTTCTACCACAGGGCTGCCCACGAGCCTTGAGGCTTACAGTGTCCTTGACTGCACTATTTTAAGGCTTCAGACGTGGGTCACTGTCTCGCCGGTTGCAGGCTTACTTTGAGTCTGGGAAAGAAGAATGTGAGGCAGATCCTTCAGCTTTCAGGCCCCTCTCCTGTGGAACCACCTGCTAGTCTGGGCTCAGGAGGCAGACGCACTCTTTGCTTTCAAGATTTGGCTTCAAACTTTCCTTTTTAAGCTTTGAAAAGCTTTATTGAGTAGAAATGGCAGCACTTCTGTTGTAACTGTGGAACTGTGCTGAGTTTCAAATGTCAGGTAGTCTATCTTTCAGGTCATCGACCTTAATTTACTTCAGTAGTTCCATCTACATTACACTGGCTACATGGCTACACTTCAGTGGTGGTTAAATTTAGCAGATTCAATGTGATTGCTTCAGGACAAAACCATATAGAATCGGTGTGTGCAGTCTGGATGTAAGAAATAGCAGTGTAATAACCCACATTATAAGATGACTCCTTATCTTCTGTATTTGGATCTGGGCTGTCAGAAACTTTAATGGTTTAAATTTGCCGTCCTAAATTCATTTATGGCTGACTCACCCCCAACAGACACACTATAACCAGACTTAAAGAAACTGCAGCCCCATAATGCAACACTGCTGGGCTGAAGGGGCTTTCACACAGGATATGACATTCTGAAACTCATTTGTTCCGATGGATTATGTGGTTCAAACATGGAGGAAGTGGAGGAAAAGCTGATGGTAAGTGCGGATACAGTCAGTCATAGAAAGCAAGTTTGCATTTGTAACGGCCTCGCAGTTTTAAAGGAAACAGGATTGCAGGTGGACATGTCAGGTAGCTGTGTGTATAAACACACCTTAGATTTGTTATGAGCTCCTTCCAGCAGCTACAGCTCAATGTAATGATTCTTTTCTATAGAGTATTTTACTGATGTCCCACCTGAGGTTTTTAAAAGTGGTGAACATAGTGGTGAGCTCAGAGCATGCCACTTCCTGTGTGACAGCCCCATCGCCCTGCACACCAGTTCCTCTGATCAGAGACAAACAGCTGCAGATTTTGTGCCACTGCTGTCCAGGAATACTTGTGCTTATTTTTACCAGCACCTCTCTGTTCTCTCTCCTCCTAACCTCAGTTTTTACATCCATGAGTTATTCTTTCCTCCCTCTTTTATACTGCAATCGTGACCTTTGCTTTCTCTCTCTTCCCTTCTACATCCTCTTCTTTTGCTCAGCCCTCCCTTCTTATTGTCCTCTTATCTTTTCTCCCTTCATTCATCATATCCTCCGTTCTCTCCTCCCTGTAATAATGTTCCTCTAAAAACTCACATTTTCCCATGCACATCCATACACATGCAGAGGCACTCATTCTTTTCCTCATGAAAGTAATCTCAGCTTTCCCCACTGACCCTTAGGCCATTTGTTGTTGGTCCAATATGTACCACATGCATCCACACAGCAGAAACCACACAGAGGTAATCTCAGCACGGTGTACAGACCGAGCGGTGCAATCAGCTGGCTGAGCAGATGTCCACAAGATGTGATCAGCTCTATTTTATGCTATAAAATTGTCTTTTTTCCAAGCACATCCAACCAGTTTACACCGTAACAGGTTACTACAGCATCACACCACAAACATCACTACGTTTCCTATTGAAGCACAATCAGGAATCCTAACATCCATCAGCATGTCTGCAGGGAAATAATCTCTCTCACATTTGGGCTTCACTTTTCCTCACTTCTAGTATGAAGTAATCCACTCATTGAGATCAGGTGACATAAGAATTTCTAAACCAAAACAAAGAAACTTACAAACTTATCTGAGCTGAACTTAAAGAGTCACTTCGGAGGGAGTGAGAGAGCTTGTCAGGTTACTCCCCCTGAGTGTCACCCTGCAGGACTCCACACAGTCCCCAGAAATTTCTAAACAGTTCACCTTTAGATTAAAAACATACTGATTCTCATCAGCTCCTCTCATTTGTTTGAAGTGACCACATGTAAATCCTGCACTTACACTGCATCATTTTTGTCAGTGCATTAATCACTCCCTGGGGCCCACTCTTTTTTTTTACCTGTTAATTTGTGCAGCTCTTGGCAGAATGCTGGTCATTATGAAAATGAACTGGCTGCATCTGTTAATAAATTAGGGTATTGTTAGTTGATCAGCCACAGAATTTTCCTCTCCCATCAGTGCATTTTTGTGATTGCTGCTTCATGCTAATTTGCCGTAATTAGTAAATCTGGCCCAAAGGCTCTTTTCTTTAGTTCAGTACAGACTTTTTTAATAAAACAGCCAACATTAAGCCACCTACCTAAAACTGTGAGGCATAAACACAAGGTGGTTGTGGTTGTCTGTGTTTGTCTTGTGGTGGAGCCATTAGCAGTCTATCCTTTGGGTCTTGTGGGTTGTCAAGGGTTGGGCCTCCACTGATCAGGACCTTTCTGTGTATACCACAGATGCTCTATCACAGGGAGTTTGGAGGCTGGGACAATACCCTGTGTTCTTCGAGCTGTTCCTGAGCAGGTTTTTTTATAGTGTGGTGTTGGGCACTGGTACAGCAGGGCTAGAGAAACCTGTTATGCACAAGGATGGGTACATGCAGCGCCATCATTGGGGCATCACTGTAATAATTTTGATTGGAAGCATTGTGTGTGGATGACAAGGCGAGACAAAGAGCGCAGATAAATGCTGAAACAAAAATGTCCTTTCAGCAAAGCTGACATTTCAGAGATTTCACAAAACAACAGTAAGCATACACCAAGCTATAAAACTGCCCACACTGAACAGAAATACACACAGTAATTCATGCCTGCTGGCTCTCCAATGCAATCCCACCATCCCATCTCACGATTACCTCAAATAGAGAGAGAGCAGAGAGGCAGGCGGACACCGGCAGATATCATCACAGGGTGTTCTGTAAATCCACGAGGCATCAGGGCATCATTCAGTGTGCTTTTATTATCCAAGCCTGGCACTTGAGCAGCATGATGGCACAGTGACTAAACTTCAGCTGCAACGGAGCCCTCGCTGAGGCCAGCAGACAGTGGCCTTCCAAAGAGTCATGGTGACACCTAGTGGTCACAGCACGCAGTGATTTGGATTCCTCTGCTTTTATTTTTACCCTCATGTATCCGGGGAAAACAGAAGGATGCTGTCATTCACATTCGTGCACTCACACATTTTCACACTGGCAACTACCCAGCACTAGTAAAACTAGTAAAACCACTAAGATGTTTATGACCGCATGTCATTTATAAAGAAAATATTCACCTTGGGCAGTTCACAGGAATAGGATAAACACCAAAATATTTACCAAAAGCAAAGAAAGAAATGTGTGTTAAACCACAATTTCAACATTTTTTTTATAGCATAATTAAAAAGTAGTATACAAATAGAAAGTACTCAAAGTCTGTAATTTGCACACTTGGAGATTAAATTTGAAATCAATAAAATTTTGTGCATCACTCTGCACTCAGTAGGCGCTAGTTTTTCACATTTCTGCTAACCGTTTAAAATCAGTAACTGAAATTTCTCATTCATGACTAATTTCTACAGAACCATGAATGAGAAATGTATACATCTAAAAAACAACTACAGATAGTATAATTTAGTCCAAGTTTAACCATTAAGAACTGAAGATAATTTAGAAACTATAATTGTTAGAGGAGAAAATATTTGCTTTTTTGTTCCACTCCTTTTTTTTTTTTTAAACAAAGCTTCTTAAACTGAATAAATTGTGAGACTGTGCATTAACAGAAAGCAGTGAAGTCCCAACTCAGGCTCTGCTGTTCCTTGATATCTATTTTTACAGGGAAGCCTTTGAAATATAATTTGCAGCATAACATTGCCAATGGCTGCATAAACCCTTTGACAAAAAAAGAAATAAAAAATAAAACAAACATTATTTGTTAATCTCCATCTGAAAAGACCTACATAAATGTGGAAAGGAAGTAGAAAGAGACACAGGCACCACACAGACAGATTGTGGGTTTAAATTGTGAAGGAGAGAGACAGAAGGGAGGATTATGGACTTAGTATATTTAGTCCATGAGACAGATGAGGAAAATAAGAAGAGAAAGAAAGCGAAACAGCCAACCAAACTGAGAGAGAAGTGGAGATGAGTCACTGAGCCCCAAGACAGTTATTGACAAGAAAAGATGGCGAGATAAAGAGAGATGGAGAGGAGATGAGGGCTCAGTGATGCGGGGGAGTTGGAGGAGGGATGGAGAGAAGTATTAGGAGGGAAATGGACATCGAGAGGGTGAACAAAACTGCAAACTGAAACTTGGCTGGGCCTAAATCTGAGAAATCAGAGCAAGAATCATTCTATTGATCACTCAGTCTGGGAAACTAGTATGATCGCAATCACCATTTCTTTCTTGGTTGTAGGTTACCTATTTATATGGATGGATGGATGGATGGATGGATGGATGGATGGATGGTCATTTAAAGGCATCAATATGGGCTTTTAAAATATTTTGGGGAATTTAAGAAAGCCTTTATTTCACTTCAACAAGACTGCTAAATGTCATGTATGATAGTCAAAAAATAGAAAACCCTCGTGTTAATTTCACAATTTTGAGAAATTCTCTTCAGACTGCAGAAACACAAACCTACAAAAAGTGTAATTAAAGGGCTCAAAATGTCTTCAGATTTTGGGCTCGGGCTTATGATTGTCACTACCACACCTGCTTTCTCATCCACACTTTTGTTGGTAGCTATATTTCATAATCCATTAAAATGGTATGATGGAGCAGATCAGAAAATGGAGTTAAAGGGGCATACTGTGGTTTAAATACGGGTTCTAACCAAATGTAATGTAATGAGGCGGGAATGATGCGGCCCTGTACCAACTGCCCTAATCCTTGATTGGTGGAAGATGTTGCTGTTCCATTAAGATTATCTGAATGCCATTTTGCAGTACAATTTGATATTCAGCAGTCACTGCGTCCCTCATAAATCCAGAAACCCCCAATATCTCTTTTTCCGTTTTGGCACTGATAATTCAAAAAGGCTTGGGTATATAATGTAGAAAATGATGAGCTTCAGAGGTGCTGGTAGTTGGATTAGGTTTCCTTTGACAGGGCCCGACAGCTGCTTCCCCATTTTCCATCCAGATACATTGATATCTGAACTCTAATCTCATCTTCTTGTTATTTTTTGTTGGCTCTGTGTTTTTTCAGATTTACTTACATTCAGCTTCACAGCACTGGAAGGAGAAGAGGTGGGAGAGGTGAGAGACAGAGCACACACACCACAAACACACCTGCATATGCACACAGGTGAGAGGGTAACCACTCATTGTTCCACCAGAGATGCTCTGACAGAACATCTTGAGGGGAGGGGGGGCTGGAAACATGCCAAGCATGCTTTAACAGAGAGAAAATGGGAGGAAGAATGGAGCAGAATGAGGGAAAGATGAAGAGAGAACATAGCAGTCAGCAGCCATTAGCAGGCCTGCAGTCTGTCTGCCTCTAAGTGCTCTGTAAATATCGCCTTGCCTAAGTAAACAACATTATTCGTCTTTATTGGGCCATTATATAATGGCCTGATCCCCCACAGTATGCAGATTGGTGTCACTCCATTATGTAACATTTCTCTTTCATTATGTAAGCATTCTCCACCTCCCCTCCTCCTTTTCTTCTTCCTCCCTTTACTTCCTACTCATCCATCCTATTAACACATTCTGTCAAGAGGCCATGTTTTCTTATTTTATGTCATCACATATGACTTACTTATCAGTCACTGCATTGATCATAAATTTTTATGGGAAATTCATATTGTCTCATGAGCTGAGTAATGCTACCAAGATGTCTGACCCCAGTGTCTTTTCATAAAAGGCTGCAGTTTACGTAAAGCTCTATAATTTAGCAGACTTCCCTCCACTAAGCAAAGATTTTTACCTTTTAATGAACCAATTAGTAAATTTAACCCTTAAGTTAATGTTGTGTTTTTTTGGGGGGTTTTTTTGGAGCCAGAATTTGCCATGTTCCCGACGACATGCTGGAGTGCTAATTTATCAACTAAGGCTGGCCAGCTTAGCTAGTAAATTGTACAGGCGACACAGATAGCTGCTAGTGAGACTGATAAAAGAAAAGAAAAAGAAATACTATAATTTTACCTTAAAGCACAAACATCTTGGACGGTCTGTATCAGACATCAGGCAGGTTATATTTTTTAAATAAAGGCTTCAAAAGGCAACAGCAGCACAAACACAGTGGAGAGTTCAAGGACTACAATTACAGAGAGGAACGTAGCTGTGGGTCAAAACAGCCACAGACCTGTAACTTTAAGCCTGTCAGTTATGCAGAAATTGACTCCTTGTATAGATGTATGAAGAGGGAAACTGTTGTTGGTTTGGGGGTATTCATGAACATATTTATTTCTGCTCTTACGTTGGTCATTAACTCATGGCCACCAGAGGAACTCCAGTTCTTGGCACAGCATTAGATTCATTTTTCACTCCCACAAAATGAGAGCTTCTCATTGAAAATATTTCCCAATGCAGCAAAATAAAGCTTTACAAGCTGTTTTATTTTTTTATTTTATTTTTCCCCAGACTATAAAAAAAGGGACTGGGATGCCCTGTACTTGCATTTCAAATACAATCAGAAAAGAGTTTGTGGGTGAGAGGGGGATTGATTCCAAAGCAAAGTATAGGCAGGAAAGCATTTCTAAAAACCTCAAATCTCAGCAGCTGGCCAAACAGCCACTGAGAACCAAACAAACCCTGCAGCAGGCACTGTGGGGTTTTTGTTTGTTTGTTTGTTTTGGGGGGGTTACACAAGGTGTGAGAGGATATGTGCATTGTGTTTTTCCCCATAAGTTGGGATGTCTCAAGTGTGTAGGATCAATAATAAAGAACAAGCACACATTCGAGGGACCTGCAGTCTACAGTATAAATGAGCACTCATGAGAAACAATTCACTTAAACTGCAAAAAGACAAACAAAAAGCAAACAGCAGAATAAACAAATACAGAAAGCAGTACAATTTTGAGGACAATGTTTAATTATTTCATCTATTATCTAATCTTAAGAGAGGCATGAGAGTGAATTTCATGTATACACACCTGTTCTCATTCCTGGGTTTCACAGATCACTGTTCTGTCAGGTGACGCCATCTCTTAAAGATACGCATGAGGTTTTCCAAGGCGTCAGTGTGCTGATGCATTATTGAAGCAATATTAGGGATGGTTGGTGGTGAAGTCAGTCACACATTTGTCACACAGGAGACTTTGGTTTGTGTCCTGTTTGAGTGCTTTGTGTGGTGTGCCTTCTTTTCGCTCAGTGGTTTGATTTAGCCGATGAAAAATCAGCCAAACCTCGTGGTTTGGGGTAAAATACCTTTATGACATTAATCCTGCAGATTAAAAAATGACGCCCATTTCTTTATGGCATTTTCATTTAAACATGACACCAGTCGCTTTTCCAGGTGTCCAAAATGAGGAGTTAGGAGTGATAGTCACCGCTTTACCGCATCTTGGCACTGACACCAAAGGAGACCTTGTGTATATATCTGGGAGAGACTCTTGAGATTAAAGACTGTCCTGAGGGTCCTGACCATGTTAGGTAACAGTGCACTCAGCACTGGTTACACACATATACTTGAACACACAGCAAAACGCAAAAAAAGTATACAGAGGTGCATAAGATAAAAGTGAAACACAAAAACAATCACATTATATTAAATATTATTTTAACTACTTAAAAAATATTACATAGATTAAAATTTAAATGACTGACAGGCCAAGCCAGAGGCAGTAATGATGGAGCAGAACACTGAAGTAAGACGAGCTCAAACTTATCTTTTATAGTTCGGACAAATTAAAATATGCCCTTTAATCAACCATCGCATATATATTTCCATCCAACCTCATCCCCTATCCTTTTGGGGGGGCTTATGTCAGCTGAGATGACATAATACAGGTTGCTAGCCTAACACAGAGAGAGACAGCCAACCATTCACACCTTTGGGCCATTTAGAGTGACCAATTAACTGCATGTCTTCAGATCCACACAGACATGGGGAGAGCATGTAAACTCTGCACAGCAAGAGGCCTGGGAGAAGGTGGAATTGGACCCAGATTATTAGATAGCACTGCTGCCTCATGGCTAGAAAAGCTAACCACCACACCACCGTGCTGCCTGTAGCAACAACATTTTTTAGGATTTTGTCTGTCTAAATTTATAAATAAACATGATAAAATTCAGCCCTGCTGAACACTGGTACATTAACATTTACAAATAACATTTGTCCATGGAACAATGAAAAACTGTACAAGTAGAGAACCAGAGGCTGAACAAAAAACAAACAAGAAGATGAAATATCTACTCTTTCAAAATCCACACAGCAAGAGGCTGGGGTCAAGTTGGAATCGAACCCAGTGTCATTTTAGCTAACCACCACGCCACCGTGCAGCTGGACATTAAGCCTGTCTGTTAAAACTGGTATCAACTAGATTTTTAGCGGGTGCAAAACCTGATGATATTAAGTTGTTTGAACTCAAACACATAATTACAATAAAGATAGACCATCAAAAAGTACAGTCTACTCAGCATTAACAAGTAATGTGGCAAAATGACAGATATTTAAGTAATATAAACTCAGTTTATTTCAGTAGGAGCTGTTCATTGGACTTAAAAACACAATTACAATAAAAAAGGACATGAAACAGTTCAGCTTACTCAGCATTAACAAGTAATGTTCACATACTAGGCAATTTTAAGTAATATGAACTCAATATTTTTAAGTCGAATCAAAATCTGGGTTTAGTGTGTGTGTAGGACGGAATCAGACCAAGAGTTGCCATAGAAATAAGAATACAGCTGTGAGTGAGACTGACAAGTAATTATTTGTTGCAACTGCTTTACGTTAAAATTATTTTGCAGATAAACGTCCATATTTCCACTTGTGAAACATTATGAATGTGAGATTCCGTTTTTTTTTCTTTTCTTTTCTTAGAAAGCTTTTTCCATAACAGTCACATAAACAGGGATAAAATCAAATCTAATGCTCCTTTATTCAAATCAAAGAATCACTCAGTGACTGTGAAACTCTCTCCATCTCTTATCTCTTTCAGGTGCCTCGTGGGTTGTCTGTTAACATCCTCGTTGTGAGCCCTGAGTTTGGTGTTTGACCTGCAGAGACACCCTAACCTCTGACACCACGTCATACCAGACCCACACAGCCTGTGACCTTTGGAGCCAGAGAATACAAAGCCTACCTGCTGATATGCAAAAGACCCCACGCTGCTGGGACGGACATGCTGGGTACAGGTCTGAGTCCTGGCTTTGAAGCCTGCTTGTGTTCGGTGCTTAACTGGTTCTTGAAGTTCTGGCTCAGAGGAATCAGAGCAAACACTCTCTGAAGCTCTTTCTCTGCTTTCAAGGATGTAAACAATCCTCTGACGGGGCTCTGAAGGGTTTCCATGTGATCAGGTCTTTTCTGGGAATATACAGGACAGATTTCTGCGGACAACATTTTCCCTGGATGTTCTCGTTGTCAATGGTTGGCGACACCCCTCTTCTCTTTCCCCAGCATATAGTCATATGCCAAAGGATTACAACAGTATTATGACAGCATTATTACAACACTGGGAGGACATGCAGACTTCTGGAAGCACACCTCTTTTAGAAACTCCATGTTGGGCCTTGGATTGAAAATATGAGCACATTGTCCACGTCTTGTCTCAAAGCATCTATAATAATAACAAACTGTCAAACTAAACCGTGAACTCTTCTGGCACTTTACTCATATGTTTTCATCTCATCTCTCTGCCCCTTCTTCTTTCGCTCTCTCTCTCTCTCTCTCTCTCACTCTGTCGCTCCCCTTTTCTCTCTGATGAAAAGCTGACTTGTATATCCTCCAGTATTACCAATCTAACTCTTCTGGCTGTGGATGACTTAGAAAATGTCGAAATAATCGGTATGTTTGCGTCCATTGTGGATCGGTTCTCTGTGTTGGAGTATTAAAAAAATAATAATAAAATTGGTGCCCCGAGGACGGAGCCTTGGGGAGCACCAGCGGGAGGTGATTCAGCACCTGCAGCACGCGTGTGCAGCTCTACATGTGATGGTGAAAATGGTAAAATGTGATAACACTGGAAAGCAACTGTGCACGTACAAAACACTGGTGGACTTGACCATAAGTGTTCCTACCACTAAACGCTGGCACCCGAAATGGTTAAATATACTAAGCGGTTTAAAAATGGCCAGCAGAACTTGCGCTGTCCTGTCCCCCCCCACCCCCACCCCCCCTTCCCTCCCCTTCGCTGCCCCTCTTTGCCGTTTGACAGTGTCTGTGTTTGTATGCGACATACACCTTACAGTCTTCGATGGTTTGATACCCATGATTTACTTTGAATATAACGAAACTAATGACCACAATAAGAAGAAAAAAACACAACAACATGCGAAATGGGGATTTTATGCTTTCATAGATACAATTATGTGGATTTATAATGAAATAAAAAGGTATTTTTCTTGGAAAAAAAAAGTGATTTGTTTTCATTCAAATTTCAAAAGAGCTTTGTGTTACTCTTTTGACAGAAGCACTCTTTTTCTGTAGTTGAGAGGGAGATTTTTTTTTTTTCTTGTCTACATGTAATAATATCACATTCATGCAGGTGAAACTAAGAAGTCATATTCATTCGTTTAAGGATGAGAGGTTGATTGTAATGTATTCCTATAATTACAACTCCAAACAGCAAGTATATATTAGCACTGATGATCTGATGATGGTTTCTTTTTTGGTCCCTGTTTGTGTTAAAGTATGATGAGTGTTTAGAGGTGGTACAAAACAACTCAAATTAAATATTTAACATAAGAATAATGGATTGTCTTGGGCCAAAATAGAGGCGGTAATGATCAGGCAGAACACGCACCCACTGAAATAGCTGCCTCCAGGTCAGACCCATAAATATATTTAGTGAGAACGAGAGCCAAAGATGCTGTTGATTCTGCAGCTGATGTGGGGGTGCAGATTTAAATGCCCCTTTCCAAATTCAACATGGCCTCTAGAGACAGAAGGAATAAGTCTTATCCACAGTCGTCGTAATCACAGAAATGATCATGAGCGCAAAGACCTTTTTTTCTTAATGTGCAAATCCAAATCCCTGCTCAGTGGCTCTGCCACTGACAACATCTTCTGCACTGAAAGGACAATAATGTGACAGCAAAGAGCAAACTGTGCTCAGTCCACAAACAACAATCTACCACTGTGAATTAAAGCACAGCAAGAAGCTGCCAAAGCAACGTGCTGACCTTTATAAACAACCTAACATGCTAAATGCAGTGAGTAGTGTAACAAATTATTTTCCGTTGTATACAAAATGTGAGGTAATGCATTACTTTTTAGAATCTTCTTCAGTAATTTTTATACACTGCCACTCCAATGCAGCAAAAGAGCGCTGGTGGTCCAGGAGCTGGTATGTCTTGTAGTCTTTAGACTGTGATGAATCAATGTCTTCTCATCCCTCGTGTAATATAATGCTGTTTTGTCAGATGCCATCTTTGGTTTCCCCGTCGCTCAAAGGGTAACAGAGCCTTGATGCTCCAGCTGCAGTCATGTTAGCTGCCCAGGCATAACTGTCCCATTTTAGAGAACTACAAAGTCTGTGTTAGGAGACTGGAAGGGTGACAGTGACGTTTGCAGGTTTACTCACCAGGAGACTGTAACAGCAGGCCCTTTGAGATCAGTGTTTTGCTACTTTTTTTTTTTTTTTTTTTTTTTTGGACAACCTTTTTACTTCCACTCATTGATTAAATACAGGCACTGAACTACTTGTTAAAGTTTAGGCACTTAAAAAGGGTAACATATGCCCCTTCAGATGAATAATCCTGCATGTTGAAAACCCATCCCACTAACTCCAAAGAACACCTGCATAAATGACCCACACCAGCAGCTTTGACAAAAAGGCAGATTAGATGAATATTTTCAGATTGCCTGAATTCCTGCTTCTATTTTCCCACCAGAGTCAGCCAGAGCTGTAAATCATCTTCATAACAAAGCGTTTCCAAAACATCAGGCTGACAAGAGTCAGAAAGGCCCTCGTCTACTGTGAATTGAGCAGTTTTGATGGTTTACAAAGGGTTTTTCATATTTGGCTTGGTCCCTGCAGGGTAATAATAGACTTGAAAAACAACATTAGCTGTCAATAAGGCTTTAAATAGTTTATACCTGCCAGCAGCTGTTGCGATATGAGGTTGTAGTGAGGTGCTGACTACACTTCTATCGGGGTCTCAACTGAGCAGACAATGCAGTGACAGCGAAGCTTCTCAGTACACAACACATGCTATAAATGCCACAATGAGGGAGAAAGAAAGAGCTGAGAGCCTGAAGCAGAGGCATTAGCTTAATGCCGTGACAGTAATTGGATGGATTGCTGAGACATTTGATGCTGACATTCATGCACCCAGAGAATGATTTATAATAACTGATTCTATGACCTTTTATCTAGCAGGTTAACAGTTTGCTTTGTATTTAGATTTATGACCCAATACCTGTAAAAGGAAGGAGATTTTCATCAACCTCAGCTGAACTGAAGTGCCACTTAAAAAACTGTAACATGGTAACAAAATAATCTCAGAGTGAAAATGTGCAAAAATATATATACCTGAATTACATTTTGTGAAGACAGAATTCAAAAGGAAGCAACACCGGGAATTAAAGGTGATGGAAGAAAATTGTATTATCTTGGACAACAAAAAATTCCCAAGTTTCTGGGCCAAGGTGGATTTGAGCCCAAACCTTTGAGCTGTGAGGCAACAGTGCCAACCGCCACGCCAGCGTGATACCAATATAATGGGCATATCTTCTTAAAAAGAAAAGACATAAGGGACAAGTAATCGGATAACTATCCAAATATATATGTATACGAATGCCATCTGTGTTTATAACATAAACACATACTTACAGGAAAAAAAGGGAGGAAGGGTTCTATGAATCAGTGACATCTAGAGGTGCCATCTCTTCCACCTGACTCAGAATTGGCTCCCATGTAATGTTAAAGTTGTGTACACAACCTCTACAGTTAAGGGACGTATAAGATCTCTAACTCATGAGGTGAAAGTTGGAGGAAATGTATCTTTCCATTTGAGTAGTATAAGTCTTCTTGCCAAGAGGGGGGGACAAATGCTGTCATAGTTCTGATGTTCACGTTAAGATTGAGCTCTAGTGGTACCGCTCCAAATATTCCTATAACGGCAAAAGGTTCTATAGCTAATTCTAATAGATGAGAAGAAAACTAGAAGATCAATAGCCAGAAATCTCTTAGTTTTGGACAGAGCCAAAACATATGAGAAAGTGTCGCTGATGTTCCACAGCGATCACAGCTGGGGTCAATGTCTGGTGTAAATTTAGCCAGTCTCACTTTGGACCAGTGCAATCTGTGAATAATTTTAAATTGTATAACTTTGTGTTTTAGACAGATTACCTTTTTAACTGCACCAGGAGTTTTGTATTATTATTATAAGAAATGAGCAGAGCATAAATTTTGGCAGTTGATCCTTTAAAATGGGGGGTGAGCTCACGGATAGAGCTGTAAGGCAGATGGAAAGTGAACTGAATGAGAAGAAACAAAACTACAAAGTTGCAGATGCTTAAAGACATGGGAATTACGGATTTTATGTTTTAGTCTAAACTGTTCAAAAGATGCAAAATTTTTTATTGACATACTAATCCAGCCTTGGCCCAGGAGTTAAAAGATGCATCTACAAAGAGGGCCTAAACATCTTATTTTTTTGCTATGGTTGTCAGTGATAAGTCATTTAATGAAAAGGCTTCCTCTGTACTGTGACCACACTTTAAGAGCGTGTCTAACCACTGGGTTTGTTGTTCGTCTGGTTAACAGCTCAGGTGGTGGAAATACAGAGCTAAACAGAGGATGCAATGAAGCAGGTTCACACAATAACATCTCTAATTGCAATCATTTTGGAATATTATTGTTTGGTTTCTTTACCCAGTGTAGTATAGTCTGTATGTTAGCGGCCCAGTAATAGTATTGAAAGTTTGGTAGTGACAGACCTCCATGTTCACATTACTGCAGTAAAATATTTGTACTGTCTCGTGGGAACTTTTTGTTCCAAATGAATGAGGCTATTAACGTATCTATACTCATGAAAAAGGATTTTGTCGGTATATTCAGTTTGATCATATTAATCCTACCTCCTAATGACAAGGGTCGCAGACTCCAGCATTCAAAATCTTGTTTCACAGACTCTATTAGTGGGGAAAGTTAGCTTGGTAGAGATGCTTAATATTATGTGTGATCCGCACTCCCACATATTTAAATTTATCCTTTATGTCTTTAAAGAGGAATCAAGTCAATGTGATATGATTAACTGCTGGTTTGATTGGCATGAGCTCACTTGTTTTATAACCTGGTATTTTACCAAATATATCTAATAACCTTAATACCTGTGGTAGACTGCTGGTTCGGACAGATGAAAATACAAGTGGAAAAAAGGCTGACAGGTTATTATTTGTATGGATTGCTGCTAGGGGAGAATAAAATACATAAATTTAATCTAAACTTTGTACCAAATCCAGATCTTTTCAGGATAAAGAAAAGATCATCCTGATCTGGTTGCATCAATAAATTCCTCTTTTGAGAATTTCTTTTTTTCTATTACTGTGCCAGTGTCTTTATCTATGGTGGGAATATTAAGATTTTTAGAAAAGAGTCCATCACATATTCATTGTGATATCATTTTGAGTAAGATGCTTGAAAACATTGAGTGGGCTCAGCTGATTTTATTCCCTTCTCATTTATAGACTGGTCTGCATTATTTTGGTGTAACTGATGAGACGGGATCTTCCCAGTCTTCTCGCTGTACTCATATTTCTTTTGTCTTGATTTGTTGAGAAGGTTTTCAACATATTTAGTGGTCAGGAGATTAAATTTGGTTTGATAGAGTAAACATGGCTTAAGTAGATTACGTGATGAAGCATTAGCTAGCATTCAAAATATCTTTATAGATCTGTGATGTTATATTTGTTGTGATTTATGAAGCCTTCTGAGCCAGATTTCTGTTTAAAAAGACATTTTTAATGTCAGTGACAGTTTTTACCCTGATAAAAAACGAATATATAAAAGTCACTTTGCCAAAAACTGATTGCAGCTTCTACCTTGTGATAGAAATGCTGTTTTTCACTCAAAATGACTTCATGAGAGATATGTTTGACACATGTTTCTCAGATTATAGGTCAACAAGTCATTTACAGCTGTTTAAATACAGGCGATCATTTTTTGGCAAATATTGGAATCATGTTATGGCAGACGATCACTTTTTGGCACAACACGAGCAGCTGCTGAATGTAACTACTAAAGTAACTTGTAATCCAACTTAGTTACTTGCCGGAACTACACGAGAGGACTCAACTGTGCCAAACAGGCCAATCAGAATCGTTGTGGGCTGCGTGGACCTGACGTGCAGTTACACTTCTCCAGACGTGCACGCCAGGTGAGGTCATAGGTTACTGTGTATGTTCAGAGGGGTTTCTGTCGCCCCCTTGTGCGCTCTCCTCAGTTGATGTTGATGTTGGTGGTTTTTCCCCTTGTGAAGTGTTCCACACATTTCGCCATCATCCACAACAAGACGCTTCTATCTGTCTCACTATCGTACTCAAGGAAATCCCATCTGGGACTCTGCTGCTTTGTCCTAACGTTCGCTGTTGCCATTATTTTGCAGACACACACTCAGTGAGGTGCTCCAGCTAAAACTGCTAGATTTCATATCAGTCCACAAAGCTTTTAAATAAACAGAAAAACGAAGGTCATTTTATCCATAATTTCAGTTTGTTTTAGTTCATTTTGTAAACTTGCAACACAGTTTCAGTTAGTTATTGTTTTTTTCCTTTTAATTATTGTTTTTATTTATTTCAGTTAAAATGTTTTTTCAGTGTCAGTTTTCTTTATTTCCTTCTTTTTCATTAACAATAATAACCTTGTTTCCAGTTCAGTTGTTCTGAAGGATGAATCTATCCATACAGGCCAAAACCTGTTTCCCTTTATTTGTAGCAGGCTTTGAACATGTTTATTTCTGCTGTGAACTTGAACATTTTTACAGGGAGTCTGTGAGGACTGACTTATGCTTGGAGCCAGCCTCAAGTGGACATTAGAGGAGCTATAGAGGTTACCACGTGTTTGACCCCACAGAGAAGCATCATAGATATTTATTTGAAGTCTGTTGTGGTTTTATGGGTAACAGATATGCTGTTGTTCTATCTTAGAGACCTCTGATAAGCCCCCTCTGCACATTCCACCCCAAAAGTATATACTAACTGGGAGAAGGGCTCTTGTTTTCTAACACTTGCAAACATAAAAAATTTAGAAGTCCAGTGTGTACAGCATGCTCCTCTTCCCTGAAGTGACTAAGAAACAACACTGTGGCATGAAAAATCTGGTAACATCACCCCAGCTTTGGCCCTTTGTCGGCGCAGGGTTTATTTGTGAGAGAGTCTGAAGAGTCTGCTTATTGCTCTTCGTTGTCTTGTCAACAGCCAAGTGAGTTTTTCTTGCTCACAAAGTCTTCCAACAATAATCGAGAAGAGGCTGAAGGCAAAACAATCAATCTAGTGAATCCAGTTTCCACTTTTAACCAGTGTTCATCCCTCTGCTGCAATGGGAAAAAAAAAAAAAAACCCACTGTGATAAGAGGAGCAAGACAACACAAGTCCCATTTGTTGTTTGGGGTTTGAGGGTTGAGGGGGTGGACTTCAACACAGAGAGCAAGAACAGGAGTAAAAGATGAATTCAGTGAACATGTAGGATGTGCTGGAAAAACTCGGCTGATCTGTGGGGGCTCCAGCTCACGACTCCCAAAATCTGCTTCTAATGTCTACCTGAGCTACCGCGGAGCTGAGGACTCAGTGTCTCGATCAGATGGACTTCAGGGGCCTTTGGTAAACCTACGCAATATCTGACTTTATTTTTAACAATATTTTCACACAAGGAAATCCAAGTAAAAAAAAATACTCAAAATTCAGATAAAAAAATATTTATTCCAAAAAAAAAAAAAAACACTAAAAAAGAAAATTATTGCCATGAACTCTTCTAGACCCCAAGTTCAAGTACACAAATTTTAAAAAAAAGCCTATATCTATATTTACCTTATCAATATTTATTTTTAATTTCTAAATTTATTGATTTTTTTAAAATATGTCTTCTTTTTTTTTTACCCCTGCCCCTGTATTGGGTGGGGGGGGGGGCTAATGTTTTCTGGTGTGTCTGTGTCTGTTAACAATATTACAGCTACCAGTCCTGTTCATACCAAATTTGCACGTACGATGGCCACTGACAACGAGATCACTTCATTAAATATATTTGCCATAACTGGGTCAAGGTCAGAGGTCAAGATTTTCTAAAAATCTTTTGAACACAATAACTTGAGAATGACGTCACCTCGAATTTTCAGATTCACACTATAGATGCATCTACTAAACATCTCGGACGGCTTAGTTCTCTCCATAATGATGCCAGGCACAGAAAATTCTCAGTGGTTTATATTTATTATGATTTTATAATTTCACACTCCTGGTTCTTACTTAGGCATTTGCAAACCTCTCATATGCACCACATTAAGATCTACTGAGACCTGAACTTAAACTTCTAATCAGCCGGAGCTGAAACAGGAGCGTTTACATACACCGGGGAGAGTGATTCACTGACTGGGAACAGGTGTGTCAGACAAATGGAGGGAAAAACATTTTAAAAAACTTACAGGAATGAAAAAGGAACAAAGATTACTAAATCCAGCAGCAGGTTTTTCTAGACTGCCAGACAAACCAAACAGTGTTATTTTAGCTACATTTAGTAAATATGCTTCTTTGTAATGATTTAATGTGGCAGGAATTAGAAATGTTTGTAATTTTGATGTGCTGATCTGAGGTGTGTGTGCATCTGAGTGCATCAGGATTTCGGCTGAGCTGGGTCGTTTTAGTGTTAGTGGTTTTTCTGCACTGTAACGGTGGTTCACTTCTCACTGAGGAACATCACTGTGGTAGCTCATGCTGTGACCCCTAACCTGCTCCGGAGCTGCTCAGGTTCCAGACGAGAGATCAAAAGGTTTGAAATCACTGCCTCCAGAAAATCGTGTCACAGCTCGTGGCAGATCCCCCGGATGTCTGTGCACTGAGAGGATCTGAAGCTGCTTCCATGATGATCATCGGTAACAGAGAGAGCTTCTTATCTTACTTTGTTTCTTGATTCTTTTTTTTCCTGTTTTAAAAAACAATTTTATAATGATATGATCCTAAAGCAGGACACCTATTTTTATTTGTAGCCTGGTCTAAGCCTATGTTTGAATTCTGCCTTTGGATTTGTTCTCTGCTTGCACTCAGACTGCTAACGCTGGGACTGCAGCTGAGAGAATAAAAACTAAAATTGTCTTTTAAACATTCATTTATTGGAATACTGGATATGCTGAACTTCATATTACAGAGCCAGGTCCTCCATGAACACAGTAATATGAGAGTTTGTGGGATACAGATCTTGACTCTTTGCAAACCTTCAGATGCCCAAAGCTGAAATGTGGCATTTGCTCTTCCTGGTATGAAAAACTAATTTCCCCATATTAGGCTACACTGAGACAAAGCATGTGCTCTTTTAGATGTTTTCTCACATCATGGCAGGTGGTTTAAATGTTATAGCCAACGGGTCTATGTTGGTGAAGAAATATTAAGCACTCTCTGCTATAATTGCAACTTCCCTTTTAATGAATTGGACTGCACAGAACTGTGTTAGCTTTCCTCTCCACAGGCCTCATTAAAATGACCTTTGGCTGTATCCAGTGGGCTTAGTGGCTAAGTTTGACTCTATGGTACTAAAGCAGAATTCAGTGAAAACTCTTCAGGCGTGAATTTGCTACAGCATGACACAAATAAATATGCAGTTTTATGTGACTGAGTGAGCCACCGAGCACCGTGTAGGCTACAGGTCATCTCACACAGAGCTTCCAGCATGCACAGTAAACCCTCTGCAAATGGTCCTAAACAAGGTATGTTTGGTCTCCAGTCAGCCAAAAAATTGTACATGATAGATTTTCACTGCTGTCCACTGGCTCCCTGTTGCTTCTTGCATAAAGTTTCTCCACAGTAAAAAAGGCTGAGAGCACAGAAAACAGAAACTGTAGAAAACAGCATCCAAAATAGCATAAAGCAATCTAATGCTCCTAAACTAACTGGCAGGTGGTTTGGTGCCAGTGTAGCAACAAACAGTAGGCAGCAAAAGCAAGATTATAATGGGGAACTGTGTTCATCTTTACTAAAATGAGCGAACTGTCTGTGAACTGTAAAATAAGACCCTCATCTTCCCTCCAGCCTCTTCCCCCACCAAGAAAATAATCGTTCGTTATGTCATCGTATAAATGAAAAAAGCTCATGTGGTATTGCTCACTTGAGCCTCTCCTGTCATCTGATTGGCTCATTAGACAAATTGCTGTTGACAGAAGAAAACTTGCTGACTTCAGTCTTCTGTGGAAGGTTCAACTAAGCACCTGTGTGCAGGTGATCAGAGCCCCAAAAACTGAATTAGTGGAAAAGAGCAAAACAGTTTTTGGGTTTGACTGTAGGAAACTACACGCAGCCCTGGATGTGTATCAAGCTCGGTCCAGTTGTTTTTGGCTAACGCAGCTTCACTGAGACATCCTGATTAACCACTGTCAAAAGGCTGCTAATGAACTTTGCACTTTGTGTACAGTTGGGTATATAATGAGGACCTAGTTTCATAGTGGCAGATTTTGGCTATGACTAAGAGAAAACAAAAAGTCACGGTTCAGATATTTGTTTAAATAATGGGAAACCCCAGCATGCCTGAAGTTACTGTGACCACGTGAAACAAACTTGTGTTCTCGCTCACTTTGAAACGACTGCTGTCTTCAAAGTAAAGAAGCAATAAAAGTGCAATAAGGTGGAGTCAGTCTGCGGCTCAACGGGAACAAGTTGGTAATTACATGAAATTTGTTAGTAATAAGACAACAATTAAGTGTGACGGATGAAATCGCAAATCTGTTGCTGTCTACACACAAAAATCCACACCAAACAGCCGGAACCTGAAATCTCTGAAACTGAAATTTAGAAAGTCCTCCACAGATGCAAAGAAAAACTAGCTGAACACGGCCCGATCTTTTTTCATTTCTGACATGAGCTAACCTGCGTTAAACTAATCGGAGAACAAAATTTAAGACTGGCCCAAGTAAAGTACTTTGTATGACATTACATGGTAATTTAGTTAAAACACCAAAATCCAGTTATATAAATAGAAAAACATAACATTAATCAAGGTTCAATGTCTAAAACAAAATGATATGGCTAGAATAAAGGTCCATAAACAGGAGCTGGAATTATTTGTGAAGTTAAAAGTAAAGTGAGATTGTTTCTGCTGCCAAATGAGAGGAAGTCAATGCCTCATAACTCTGTTTATTTTTCTCCTAATTATCATCAGTCACCTCATGTTCCAAGCGGTGCTGTCAGGGATCCCCTCGGGCAACTCGGCACAATTAATATGCAGCTCCAGTCATCATTATGTATTTAGTCTATTATTATTATTAATAATAATAATAACAATACTGGCTTGTATTGATCCTGAAGGGATCAGTAATGGATCCTAATAGTGGACGTGTTCCACAGCAGCTGTGCAGAGAAGTATCTCAGGTTAAAAAATAACTATTTGTGTGATACCTGAGACTCAAGGCCAAAGACAGCCAGGTGACCTGCTGATCTTATTTCGTGATACGGGCTCCAGGTGTTACAGCAGACAGTCGAGCTGGGCTGAGAGCAAAGACGAGTACAATATTTTGTGTAGTGGAGGTGCACAACATTACTGGAGTGAGGACAGAGGGTGACCCTTGTTTTTCTTTATTAAAAATTCATTGGGTGTGCTTGTAAATGCAATGGAAATGTAAATCTGTAACTCCCTCTTACAGTGTACAAATTCTCCTTTTCCTAATTTTCTTATTATTTGTATGTTACAGTTGTGGATATTCATATTGGAGTGAAGAAGAACAACAGCAGGGCAAGAGGGAAATAAGCTGGAGCAGGGAAACAAACTGAAGAAAAGAAAATTAAATGGAAAAGCAGCAAGTGTGTGTGAGTGTGTGTGTTTGTGGGGGGGGAGGCAGAGGTTAGACAAGTGGAAGGGAAATATGTGAGGAAGAAAGAGACGCAGAGAGGTGAGGAGAAATGCAGGGGACGAAGGAGAGCAAAAAAACTGAGATCAAAATACATGAATGAGACTGATGCTGTCAGGCAGGAAAAGCTAGAAAAGAAACAGAGCAAGACTGACACCTAAAGGAAGGAAAAGGAACTACTCACCCAGTTTCTGTCCTGCTCCCTCGTCCTGTTTCCTGTCCTGTCTGAGGTGGTGCAGCAGTTCGAGCTTTCCATAAAACAGAGAGGTTTTTTCAGTCCTGGTATTAAGTGCTGCAGACAGTGTTGGAAATCATTGCTGACAGCACTGAAATGTTCAGCCTGACACACATGTGACTGCATATGAAACTGTTCAGAAACTATAGTTTAGCCATTGTTTCATATTTTATCCTCCTGTTCTTCAAAGAGTGTTTGAGTATTTCTGCCTCAGGTTTGTGCAGCTATGAGACTGCATCTGCACAAGACTGCTTCTCATCACTTTAGGCAGTTTGGCCAAATTTCCCACACAGTTCATTTCCACAAACATTTACATTTTTCTTCTTAAATGAACTTAACTTTATGACACTTTGAAAATATTTGTCAGGATATAGATTTGAATCTTTGCTGACATTTTGGAATCTCACATTTGTCTGTCTTATTCGTCCCTCCTCTTCACATCAGCTGTAAGTGATTTTATTGTAAAGTGGAAAAGTTTAGAAACCACAGCAATTCAGCCACAAAGTGGCTGAAAAGAAAAGTGTATTCATAATTTCTAACTTGCAGCTGAGTTTGCTGACATCACACTCTCTCAGCATCAGTTTCTTGTTGCTAAAATAATGTAGCTGATTACAAAGGAAACCATCTGCTGTGAATCACTGTGACACTGTGATAATACCCCACTCAGACGGCTGAAAGGACATTGATTCATGTTTAAATGACATTAATATAACATATTCAAGGTTGTCGGGCCGTTATGAGAAATCACGTCACATCCCAAAGGGATATTTGTCAGGCTAATATCTCCTGAAGATGTAGAAATTTGTCATACTTACAGTGACTGGATAATGAGTTAAAGTCCTTTGAGAGTCTTTTAACTTTTTAAAGGTTTAATAATCTGGAAGCTCTAATGGCAGCACAGCAGCTATTCAAATATTAGAGGTTTTAGAATGTGGAAATCAGTGGTTCCCAGAGCTTTCCTGCAAGTTTGAAAGTCCTGAAACATTTCCAAAGAAAATGAGTGTAAAATGTGATGACTGTGATAAAAATAAAACTTGATGAACTCTATCTTCCTTAGTGCTATTCTGAATTTACAGGCTTTTAGTTATTTCACAGACTTCTGTGTTTGTGTCCATCTGAATTGGTACTTAACAAGCACTTTTGATTTTTAGGTGCAGTGTTTCAAAAACCTGCACCCGACACATCACACAACACAACCTGACAGCGTAACACCATCTGACTTTTAAATGTATGTTAATAATACTTTTTCATGTTCAGTGCTTCATCTCCTCTCTCAAACAAACCCTCAGGATGTTTTTTTCAAACCATGAAAAATCATCGTTTTTTAACTTTAACCAGGCATGAACCCAAAGGACAGCCGAGCAGGAAGGTGCCCGTATATACACCATCTTAAACATTTCAAAATCTCTTAATATTTTCCACAAAAAGACCAACCTCGGATATCTTTATTCACATAAACAAACATCAAGCAAAACACAACATGTACTGGTTAATAGAACTGAGGCAGTTATAGAAACTCATACAGTAAATCTGTTCCTGTCGGACGGCTTGTATCACATTATTTCAGAAAACAAAAACTCTTCCCAGACTGTGTGACTGCTAATTAGTGGGTGGTCCACTGTGTATTTCTAAAACTCCTCCCAACTGTTTTCACCCACATTTAAACAGAAACCATCGTGTTTGTTGATTTGGCTGAGTTATCGGTCTGTTTGCTGCCTGCAGTGTTTGCCCGACTCAACAAATATGTTAAACATGTGGTTAAAGTTCAATATGACGTCTGAAAGTATTTAAAAGACCCAAACTCTTAAGATTATTGAAGATTATTGTTTGCTTTTCTTCTTTCTGTTGATTTTGTCATTGTTGTTCACAATAAATTAACATATTTCTTGAAAAAAAAACTCAACCTAAATTTCCTTCAAAAAAAAAAATGGAAAAATTTTTGTAGTCAAGTTAAAAATGTGTTTCTCTTTCAAAGTCATAAACGTCAAAAATATGCCGACATGTGTGTGTGGAACACACGGTTAATGAGTCCTTAAACTAGACAGATGGACGGGCGACTCATCTGTCTCTTCAGATGGTGAATATTTGTGGTCGGGGTTCCACCTCAGCAGCAGTTACTCGCCTCCTGCGTCTGTTTTTCCCCTCCCAGCCACAGAGGGGCGCTGTTGATCTTAGTGCCCTTGATCCTGGCTTCTGCTGACTCGCCCTCCATGCCCCCTCCTTCACTGGCCAGACGCTTGTGGATCTCAGAGGCCATGGTAAGGAACGCCCTCTCTACGTTATCAGAGCTCTTAGCACTGGTCTCCAGGAAGGGGATCTTCAGGGACGAGGCCAGGTCCTGTGGACGGGGGTGTAATAAAGAACCAGGAGTCTTTTTTGAAAGCGTCCAAGTTTATAAACACCACATTTTAAAAACATTTAATGTAACAACTGTAATTCCAAAATTCTGTTTAAGTAAAATTTTAGCTGTAAAATGTACTAATGGATTAAGAGTGAGCCAAGTAGTCACAGTGAAAGAACCCTAATTGGAGTCTTAAATTATTGATGAGTTAACATTTAAATATTGTAGCTGGTGAAACTGTTTTATATTCTGTTGAGCAGGTTAAAACTGCAGTGATGGATCATAATGTATGATTTTGCATTATGAATGGCATATTAAAAACCCTGCAAAGGAACTCCAGACACCACTTTAAAGTAGCTAAAGTTCCCTCGAACATGTCACAAATCCAAAATAGAGTATTTTTCTTTTGCTGGTGGCATGCTTAGATTAATTAGACAATCTGAGAGCGATTGGAATCAGTCTAAGGTGGACCGCAAATGTATGGAGACAGGTTGCCTCCCACCAAGCAAGGTTGCCTTGCACTGCAATTGAAAGTGGTCTCTCAGAGGTTGAGGGGCAACCAGTTAATTGCAGCAACTGTTTGTAATCGGTTGTGAAAAATTTCAACATAATCACTGGGCAACCACTAATTTTTACTAGTTCACAAGGAGGTTGCCCTCCTTTTTTTTGCTCTAGTGTAGCTGAGCCGTTATGAACACTTGTTGCTCGTTCTCACTGGACTGCTTGCTTCCAGCATCCACTGCTGCCACAGCGTGTGTCCAACCAAAGCCAGAGGACAGTTTATGCATGATGCCAGAAGCCTCTGAAAACATATTTGATGCTATGAGGTCAGAACACATTGGGACATTAGCCCTAATAAGTCAGAACGCCAGTGTGAATGTATTAGCATATTTATGTCTACAATTAAAATTTAGGGAAAAAAACATTTTCAAATAGAAATGTGTTCTTCCCATATTAAGCTGCCACTTAGTTTTACGGTGTTTAAGAAGTTATTGATTAGCATCTAAAGGCAGCAGAGTGCCTCTTTGCTGCACGTAGCCTGTTACCTGAGCAGTGGCAGCATCCACCACTTTCTTACTAACGAGGTCAGACTTATTTCCCACCAGCAGCCTGGAGACGTTTTCACAGGCATAACGATCTATTTCATCCAGCCACTGCTTCACATTGTTAAAAGACTCCTGAGGAGAAAAGGTGAGAGAAAGCAAAGTAGTGTCAGGTCTGGAGTTAACGTTCAAATGCTTTTCTTTTGAGATGATGATAAAAACACGCACGCTTACCTGCTCGGTGACATCATACACGATGATGATGCCGTGAGCTCCTCTGTAGTAGCTGGAGGTAATGGTTCGGAACCTCTCTTGACCTGCTGTGTCCCACTGAAGGTGTACACACATTTATAAAATAGCACTCAGGCTTACATGACACAGTTTTTTTAAAGACTTTTATGCTTTGAAAAACAACATAATGGTGTTTCCTCACAAAAACGATTCCCTTACAATCTGCAGCTTGACAGTTTTCCCGTCCATGTCAATAGTCCTGATCTTGAAATCAACTCCTATGGTGGAGATGTAGCTCTCGGTGTAGGTGTCATCCTGCAGCAACCAGCAAAGTGTTAAAAATGGCAAGCAAGTGTGTCTGTGTGTGCGTGTGTGTGCGTAGTTTCTCTTCCCTACCGCAAAGCGCAGCAGCAGGCACGACTTTCCAACGCCAGAGTCGCCGATGAGAAGAAGTTTGAACAAGTAGTCACTAGAAACAAACACATGCATAAAAATTACATGATATAATAAATGAAATAAATGTCTTATATCTGAATGAACTGCTAGAGATGTACCATCTCAGATGTAAATAATGTCACAAACATCGACAGAATTTTGACCCCGTCAGCATTTGTGCTGTTTGCCTGTAAGATCTGCCCTGACTCTTCAGTTGTGTCTGAAACCTGGTCTGAAATCTCACAGGACAAAAAAAAAAGGTTCGATTGTACGACCAAAACAGGAGGAGGATGGCACTTTTTGATTCACAGCAGCTGAAATTGCAAACAGTGGAACAAAGTAACTGTGGAAACCCTTACAGGCAAAAGAGTCTCGTTATTAGGACACAAAGAAGGCAAAAAGGGCGAGTGACTGAAACCACCAGTGAAATGAAAGTGTGAACTCTGGATGGACAACGACTCATCAGGGGGTGCTTATCACAGACAACAGTTTAAGCTGTTGAAACAATGTTGCAGTGATAATGTGGTCTTGTTAGCAGTAAAATCACAGGTTACAACAGCAGCTGTCAAAGTCTGGAGGCGACATGGCTGTCACTGAGAAGCATCTGCTCCTGTTGTGCTTTCCTTTGTTTTAATATACTGACTTTTAGCCATTAAAGACCTAAAGCTGGACAGTAAGCAAGCTTTCCAATCAACTGTCCACACTTAACAGTTTTCCATCCAGTTTGGTTTTCATTTTGGAGCTATGGTCTTGCCCTCCTGTGACCAGGCTGTATCTATTATTATCTATTAAATGCATGCACATTATTGTGTTGTCTTTCTGGGAGGATTGTAATCAAACCAAACTGGTTTGCTGCTTCATTACACAGTTTACTGACACATCAGTCACAGACTTAGGCTGAAGTAACCTGAGATCAAATGTCTTTCTGTGTAGGCCTTCCTCTGCTTTGTGTGAGAAGTTCCCATTTCTCTTTGTTCTGTGGAGCAACACTGAGAATTAGGATAGCCGTCAGCCTGAGAGGCCCTTACAGTTTACTGAAAATTGAATGCAGACATTAGTACCTACACAAATTATTTGTATTAGTATTAATACTTGGATGCTGATAAGCTCAAAGCAACAGCGCAGCAACAAAAATGGCATGTATATCTCTTTAGAATGATGTATATCCAGAACTGATGTTTATTAATCGTTAGTTAGACAACAAAGATGGCTCAGTCATGAGAAACAAGGGTCCAGGATGTTACACAGCCTTACATTTTTCTCCTAACTTTCCATGTCAGCAGCCACTGTTAAAGAGCAGGTGTCAGTTTCTCGTAGAAGATGAATAATTTCATCACTGCAAAGAGAGAGAAACACTTACTATTCAGGATTCATGGCCAGCGAAGTCGGTCCAGGTGACACAACAAAAACAAAACACCAGAAACTGAATCCTGAACCCAAAAACAGACAGATAATCTCTGATGCTGCGTCTGGATCGGTCTCTGTGGAGGGCAAATGGCAGAATAAGCCAGAGCTACCTTTCTCAAAAGCTGACTGATGAGCTGACTGGTTTGGATGCATTATTTATTAATAAAGCCCAACTCAGGTTACACTGAGGACAGCACCTAGAATCAAGATACACACACACACGCACACACACACACTCCTGTAGGAAATTCATTCTACCTCACTTTTCAGTCTGAAACTTTCAGATGATTTCTTTACTTTTTCCAATGAGTTGATGACTTTGGGTTGCCCTGTTATGGCTGCTGTTGCTGTGGTGAGCAGCAGGACACTCAGAGTGCCTCTGCTCTGCACTCATATCCAATCAAACTGACTCTTGCATGTCAGTGAACCAACTGCAGCTCTGAAACTCCCAAACAAACAAGCAGGAAGAAGTTCTACTGAAACCCGCCAAGAAAAGTCAAATAGCAGCATAGCAGCTGAGATGGTTTAGAACATTCATTTCTTTTAGAGAGTCTATGCTAGTGTAGTACAGCCGTCCATCTTCAGAGTCCGGAGCCTATCTCAGCTGTAACACAGCACACCCTGGTGGACAGGCACCAATCTGCTGCAGAGGTAACACATACAGGTCACACTTACAGCCAGTTTAGAATCACCAGTTAACCAAACCCCATGCATGTCTTTGGACCGTGGGAGGAAACCAGAGTACCCAGGGAGAACATGCAAGCTCCACACAGAAAGGCCCCAGACTGGATTCAAACCCAAGACCTTCTTGCTTTGAGGCAACAGTGCTGACTATGGCATTGTTACACTGTGTGTATGTAGTGAACAACTGCAATGCTTCTGAGCTTAAATCTGTGAGGTGCCCGTGACTCAGGTGATAGAGCAGGAGCCAACCTTGGCAAAACACTGAGCCCTAGAGCTGTTCTTACACACAAAGTCCTGACTGTCATGAGAATAAGGAGAAAATCTAAAAATTCCCTTTCTGACGCATATATGGTGGTAAGAGATGGTCAGCTTCCTCTTTGAGATGTGAGGGATTTAGATTTCATCTTTAATTCTCTCTGAATGAAAAAAGGATGTGTGAGGTGTAACCATTAATCAGGACATTATTTTTCTTTCCTCATGTGACACACAGTGGGATATGGTCCACTTCAGACACATTCTCACTTCTGGAAAGGCAGGTCACATGACACTCACTGTGAATTCAACAACAATTCTCTGCTCTTCTCTTACAAAGACTCAGCTGAGCCCAGGAGCTGGTATTTAATGTCTGATCTGGATCGTGCACGTGGGAAAATAACTAATGCCTTAAACATGGTCGTGTTGGTCCCACGCGGAGGCTTTTTTTTTTTAATCTTTGATTTGTGGTGAATTTTTGTTCCAGCCCACTTTTCAACCAATCAGCATTCAGCCCACACACACAGCATCATCCACTCTGAGCTACATGCTGCGGGTTTAGCACCAGCGTGTGTGCAGTCTCTGCACAGGCAAAGACCTACTCAAACAGACACAGCTCAGTACCATAAACTCAGCGTGATGTTTCTCCCTGTAGATGAGCACCTGATATGGCAGTTCTTCCACATTTGAGTGTGTCATCAGAAATGCATTGTAAAGCACTTTGTAGAACCAGTGATGTTAAAAGCCACAAAACTGTGCGTGCAGACCATTTACCATTTTTAATTCATAAAAGAGGACGAAGGTGAGAGGATCAAACCAATGTTTCTGAAATTAAACTGTTACACAGTGTCTGATGTATCCATAAATGTGACCTCTTTAACCCAAGTAAACAGCTCCTGGTTTCCATTGTCTCTCATTTGTTTTCCATTCTTCTTTGGTCAGTATTTTTCCCTAACCTGTCCCTCACCTCTGTCCTTTTTCTTTCCTGTCTTCTCCACCTTTTTCTTCATGTCCTTTCATGATGTCTGTTCTATGCTTTCATTTGAAACATCTTACCTTTTCTTACACTTTTCTGTTTCTCCACTTTTCTTTCACCTTCTCTGTCTTCATTGTCTTTCATTTCCTCCCTCATCCTTGGCTTTCTCATTTCTTTTTCCTTTGCTTTCATTCGTGGTATGTCCTCTCCTTATTACTTTTCATTTCCTCCCCTTCTGTCTTATACCTTCTCTTCACTCTGTCGTCTCTAATCTTTTTTTTGTTACCAGCAGCTTGGTTTGTCTGCCTGTTTGTGGACAGATGTACTGCATCAACATGATCAACATCACAGGACAGCAGTCATGAAACTTACAATAAAAAAGTTTCAAATAAGAGTGTACACATCAAGTGGTCTCTAGTTTCATTTTCTGCCCCCTCATCTTGCTTCCTCCTCTTCTTTCCTCACCTCTTCTTATCACCACTCTTCATTTAATTTCATATCCTTGCATTATTTCTTCTCTTCCCATCTTTGTTTCTTGCTTTCTTCCTCCTCACACTCAGATTTTTTTTTTAACATTCATCTATTCTTAATCTTGATGCTTCCCTATTTTCCTCCCATCACCTCACCTCACCACATCTCTTCTTGTCCTCTGGTGAGAGTGATGTAGTGTGTGACTCCTGTGTGTGACCCCCTGGTCACGGGAGCAAGCAGGGAGCCAGGGATTGTAGGATATGTGATGGGTGAGCAGCTGTGATGGGGTCAAGGGTCAGCAGCCCTGACGACGGCCTGTTGCCGTGACAGAGGCGGTGGCGCGGTGGTTGCTACGGCACCAACAGGCTTTGTGGTGCTCCCAATGGAGCACAGAGGTGGGAAAACTGGGGGAAGGGTCCAAGAGAAAAAGAAGAAATAAAGAGAGAAAGAAAATAACAAAGAAGGAGGGTTAGAAAGCAAGGGGAAGGGTGGGAACGTGAGACAAGAAAGAAGAAGAAGAAAGGAAAATCTTTGAAGACAAAGTGAAGAACAGGAGAGGCGAGACTCTGTGTGTGTGTGTGGGGGGGGGGGGGGGGGGGGGGTTAAAACAAACTGTATTTACTGATGTTTTTATTCAATGAAAGCTGCGTTTAGATCTCTAAGACAATAAATTATCTTCAGCTGCTCTGCATTCAAACTCACTGTTAACATGAAAAAATATTCATTTATAAAAAGAAATCTCCCAAAGATATTATGCCTGTCTGCACGTGTTAAAAAGTGTGATGATGGAGGGTCCTGATCTTACCGAGCTCAGATTTCAACACAAACAGCAGATGTGAAGAAAGTTCTCCTGACTGACTGAGTCAGTCACACAAACCAAACCAAGATTGAAGCCAAATTTTCGCCACTCCAAGAAGTCAAGAGACCTTCACAATGACTGACTTAATAAAATCCAGCAGATTTTGATTTTGATCTCTCGTATGCATAAAACCCAACATGGCTGAATCATTCCTCGGGTAGTAAATGCTGCTGTTTTGTGAAGGTGTCCTTTAGTGAGACTCTCTTACTTGACTTTTGGCCTTGATTTTCTTCAGTCATGAGCTTTTCCATGTGGGTATCTGTGAAAAAGGTATTAACCTCATTTTAACCTCATTTTAACCAGGTTGGTGGCAACCTGGTGAATTTTAAAAGGTTAAACAAACATTTTTGCAATGTGCAGCGGTAATATTGTCATGAGTCACTTTTTACCCAAACCGTGATCTTCTCGTAAACCTAACCAAGCAAAAGTGAAACTAAAAAGGAACTGAGAAGGAACCAGAGCAGCGAGTAAAAGCACAAAGCTCCCAGACATTTTTTTCTGTTGTGGGCCTCGTGAATGGTGGCGCCAAAAATTATGTCATCACTACTGGTGCATGCCAAGCCTCCCTATTTTTATAACCTGGCATTCTGTGAGTCTGTGAGCAGGCTGGTCTCCACAAGCATCTCTAGAATACTTTAGTGTGGGAGCACAGGGATTCCTGTTGGCACTGAGGGAGATTCCTGCAACTGTTGGAAAAGATGAAGATACAAATACTGGGGGGAAAATCATCTGCAGCCACCGTTTCTTGTTTTGACTTTATCAGTTCCTGTTTCAGACGTGAAATTTTCTATCAATTACAAAACTACTGCATCGAGTCAAGCTTGAGCATAAATCCTCACTCTGAGTGACCGCCTGTGCCAGCCGCAACCATGGCTTAGTGTCGACTCACGGGGGCAATGCAAAATTACTGCCATGAGTCAAAATTTCTGACACCAACAGCTTCTGTGTGTGTGTTTGTCTTCAGTCAGAGTGAAGCGTGTGTGAAGCTGTGTGTGTGTGATGTGTGCAGGTCAGTGGATGGAATTAAACTGATCATTGTTCCCATCAGCGTGTCCCATGAGACCCGAGGCAGCGGGGATAAATAGGTGCTTTTTACCATTCACCCTTATTTTAACCACAGTCCCTGCATGTGTGTGTGTGTGTGTGTGTGTGTGTGTGAGAGAGAGAGAGAGAGAGAGAGAGCCGTGAGGCCAATTAAGCAACAGATAATTAACCTCACTGAACCTGAACAGTGAATCAAGGCCTCATTGTGGTAAGGGAGAGGGAGGAGGGGGGTGTCTTCATGCACTGCTATCTATATACAGTACATAGCTGCATATTTTATGTATATGAACATGATCTAATAAAAGCACTGCTGAAAAAAAATGAATTGATTAAAGTGATTTAATTTGAGGAATTGTAAACTTCACTGTTTCATTACTGTCATCCCATAAAGTCTATAAAATGCTGTTATCATCTGTTGTTTTTCCTGCTGCACAATATTCACTACTTACTGCTTTAAATTACATTTTGCTTCTTCACTTTGCAACTGAAACAGTAAATGAAATAAAAAGCAACACAAAACCAGCTGTAAATGGAAGAAGAGACAGTAATTAAATAAATCAATCTGAAGGTATTTTACATAATTTGATTGTTTAAGCAATGACACAGAATAAGGTGCCCCAATATATAAAAAAGCATACTTTCAGAAGCAATGGCTGCATTAGAGAGGAAATGATGAGGAAATCCTCAAATCACCTCCAGTCATCATTAAATCCAACAGGATAGAGAGCGTGAGCTGTTGTTAAGACTGCTGGTTCTAAGATTGTACCGTTAGATTTCTCTTCGTAGTTTTTCCTCTTTCTCGTTTTATTAGTTTCTTCTTGGGACTTTTATCTTCTGTTTCCTCCTCTCAAATATGTCTGTTGACCTCAGCGTCTGGATATTCATATTTCCTCTGCTCTGCTCCATCACTCTCTTACTCTTCCCCCTCCCCTACTGCTCTCCCTTTCTTTCCCCTCAGTGACAGCTGCTCCTCAGTTTTCCCGCCAACCCACCAGCTGTCCATACAGACTAGAGGTATGTGAGAAGCGTGAGTGCGTAAGTGTGTGTGTGTGTGTGTGTGTGTGTGTGTTTTACATAACAGGCAGTTCCTTTCTGTCTCTGTCTTGCTTTCAAACACACACTTCAGACTGAAAGCAACACGATGCTCAAAGATTCCTGTGTTGAGCTTCTGCTCCTGTGAGAGTTTGACTTGGAGGGTTAAACCGTACCTGCAGCACCTGTTGACTAAAACTCTGACTGGTTGGTTGGTCAAAGATTCAAATACTGAGGACAGTAAACATAATCCCTGTGAGCCAAAAGCTCAGACTGCTCTGAACACTCAGTTTCATGAAATGTTTTCTACTCTTGGATGTGTATGATGTCATAGAATGGGGAAATCCCTAATATGGTCATCTCAGGCTGTGAACACAAAAGCCCCACCCATGTGATGGGGAGCTGAATGGCTTGTTTCAGACAGAGGATGAACTGACAGGCGGCACCAAAACCCAGTGTTGGATAGACGAGTCCAAGAATAAAAACCTGTAGCTAGAAATGAGCAGAATATGTTACCTGTCAGCAAAGACTCTCAGCAGACATCTGCTTTTTAGCACGAGTGAATAAATGAAATAAACACCTGTCTCCTCTTTAACATCAAGTGACTGCAAAAGAACAATAAAAGTCATGTAAACAGGAAGAAGGAGGATTTGCTCTGGAGTATCTAGTGAGGATTTCCGTATCTGTCTTCTACATGGTCTCATCCCGTATCTGTTCTCACTTAGAATAAAATTTATTGCTTCTGTTCACAAGAAGAATTTCGACAAGTTAATGACAGAATCACCAAGATGTTTTTTTTCTGAGATGTTGTGATTTTGGACTGTAGCAGGACTTGGTTAGAGCTCAGCTGCAGAAGGCCACAGAGGGGAAGTCTGATCAGCACAGGTGGTTTGTGATGGCCGATCACTCTCCTATCTGCAGAAGTGTGCTGAACACCAGGCCTAAGGGAATACACACCGAAGGAGAGCAGGAGTGTGGCTTGTGTGCTCAATGTTGTGTGGCCGCATAAGTGAAAGTTGGACTAGAGTAGCGCCATGTGTGCTCCTTCCAGTCAGGCATTTAGAGGAGCGCATGGCTTACTTTAATTTGCTGGTCCTGACATAAACATTGTTCCTCGCGTTCCTCCTGCATACACTCCGTTCCTCCTGCATACACTCCGTTCCTCCTGCATACACTCCGCTCTGTCCTGAGGGGAACTCACAGCTACGAAGCATACTTATACAAAAACTGTTATTACACTGAACCTGGAGGTTTCAAGTTGCATAACTTATTAAACAACAACACTGATCTGTAATGTAGATTGTTGGATTATGTAGCATGTTCACATACAGGAACACACACACACACACACACACTCACACACACACACACAGATAGTCAACAGTAAACCACATCCAGAGTTCCGGCTGTGCACTCTAACTGACGGCAGCTGTGTTCGTTAACCCCTCATCGCTCAAACATTACCACACAGCTAACCACACACACACACACACACACACACACACACACACACACACACACACACATACACACACACACACAAGCACAGTAAGCCTTGTAACACCCGTGTCTCATAAACTGCTCCGATTATGTGATTATCAACGTGAAGCAAGGGATGCAGTCAAAGCAGTTCGCTTGCTTATCAAGACCAAGGGGCTACACACAAACACACACACTCACTGCTTAGCTCCACTGGTTCATGTCAAAGGCAAACACATTAAAATGCATTCACACAGAGCATAAAGACACAGTGTACAAGGTGTCTGTGTCTGTGTGTGTAAGCATGTTTGTTTTTATGTCTGTCATCAAGGGTTGTATGTGTAACAGACCACCTCTAGACACACACACACACACACCTCTGTTGACCCCGCTTCTCTTCCTGTAGTAATTATGTCACGGTGTGTTTGGTCTGCAGTCCTGCTGACAGGAGACATGTGCAGCTGCATGCATGCTTGTGCACACTCAAGGCCACTGTTGCTTGAAAGTTGTGTCCTTTATGTTGTGAGACTCTGTGCAAGACCAAAAGAAGAGAGGTGTGTTTGTGTTCAAGCTTTTTTCTCCCATCATATGATCCTCACACTCCAAGCTTTTCACAAGAAAGAAAGGAATGAAAAAAGACTCAAAAGAGACGCGCCTCCATCTAACACACACTTTACCACAGCTTTACTTTGGCCAGTTTGTCACTGCAGAGAGACAAACACTGCAGTCTAAACTGTGACGCAATTCTTTAAATGACTTTTAAACTGCTTTTCAGAATGATGCTGACAAACATCATCACACTGAAATCTCATCTGCGTTTAACTCACAGTAGCCATCCAAACATCTAATAATATCTTATATGGGGAGCTGGAAAAAATACTAACATGCCAATATGGTTTTTATTTATTTTTTTCATTTGTCTATAAAAAGCACCAAAAATGCTCGAACACTATTTTCATCAACACCTGAGACTGTGACTGAGTCCCCCCGTCTGCAGAGACATTTTCCCAGCAACATGTTTTTGTGGATTAATGGGGTCACTGGAGGAAAACAAACCAGGAACAATAGCAATGAAAAACAGTACAGTTCAGTGGACGGATGCAGTAACTCTGTTGGTGTGTACTGAAAGAAAAGAGGACATGAATTCCAAAGGGAATTAATGTTTGTTATGGTAATAACTCCGTTAGATATGGCTGGATGACTGCATCCATAAATACTCATTTCTCAGGCTAATGAAGCTGTTGATACTCTGAAGTTCAAAGACAGGATGTATTTGGTGTCTTTCACAGCAAGCACATAAGTCTCAGCATCACTTGGACTCCATGAAACATGTTACTCTTAACCATGAACACTATGATGACTCATATTTTGGTGTTTTTTAATACATCATTTGAAAATCTTAAACACAGGAACCATGTACACTAGGCCTGATGTTTCTCTTGTTTTATACCTTGTGCAAATGTATAAAATAAAGTGCAAACTTCAAATTATAATTTTCTTCCTGAAGGTAAAATCTCATCAAAATGAAGCATAACTACAATTCAGCTGTACCTGAACATTCATGTGTTTTCTAACATAAATGTTAGAAAACACAAAGCACCTCTCATGACCCTTTTAACTGTTAGGAAAAAACAAAGGGAATCAAAAATAATGTATTTTTAAATATGCAATGATTTTACGTGGCCTACCACTTCATGGCTGAGTTGCTGTAGTTCCCAATTGCTTCCATCCATCCATCCATCCATCCATCCATTTTCTTCTGCTTATGCGGGGCCGGGTCAGGGAGGTAGCAGCCTAAGAAGAGAAGCCCAGACCTCCCTCTCCCCAGCCACCACCTCCAGGCGTTCCGAGGCCAGCTGAGAGATATAATCTCTCCAGCATCACCTGGGTCTGCCCCGGGGCCTCCTCCCTGTGGGACATGCCCAGAACACCTCGCCAAAGAGGCGCCCAGGAGGCATCCTAGTCAGATGCTCGGACCACCTCAACTGGCTCCTTTCGATGTGGAAGAGCAGCAGCTCTACTCTGAGCCCCTCCCAAATGGCTGCACTCCTCACCTTATCTCTATGGGAGAGGCCAGCCGCCTCGTGATCACGGTCAAAGCTGACGACCATAGGTGAGGACATAGACTGACCGGTAAATCAACAGCTTCACTTTCACGCTCAGCTCCCTCTTTACCACGACAGACCGGTGCAGCGTCCGCATCACTGCAGACGCAGCCCCAATCCGTCTGTCAATGTCCCGTTCCCTTCTCCTGTTACTCGTAAACAAGACCCCAAGTTACTTAAACCTGTGGCCATGGAAGAGATTGGAACACCTGAATTCACTTATTTGGATGGGTGAGTGAATACTTTTGGCAACATAGTGTATGTTTTATTGGCACTGACTGTGGGTAACAGGATTCTATCATCAGTGAATAATAACACTGATTCTGTATTTTTGTCCAGTTTTAAAGTGTTGGCCACCACTAGTAAATGAAGGCAAGTAGAATTTTTATTCTGGGTTCACTTATTCTTTATAGGCACACCATCCATTGTTTCATTCTGAATACCATTATAGGAGCTAAATGGAAGACTGAGTGGACAATGAAGCCATGTCTAAAAATATAAAAGGGAGGACTTTTAACCTCTCTGACCTCACATTAATACTGCCTCATAGCAGACATTCCTGTGATACCAAAGCAAAGTCAACATGAGCAACGAAGCTTAAAGCTCATCTCGCAAAACAGGTTGAGTATCAGTATACATTTCACCTCAATAAGTTTGTTTGTTGTTGTTTTTATTTGTTTGTTTTTAAATATGTGTGATAACCAGAGTTGTTGCTTTTAAATGTCTTTTTGATCTCAGGGACTTCTCAAGGATCCTTTTGCAGAGCTCTTTCTGCCGTCCATCCACAGGACTTGTTGCATCTGGGTCAGGTACAGACCATAATGCACTTTTCCAGCCACAGTTCTAAATACATAAAATGGGCTGTATTGTGTTTAGCATGTAAATCCCATTTCATCTGATCAAATTAAGTGTTCTGTCTCCTGCTCCAGGGAAAGTCCCACAGTGGGGGCTTCCAAGATTGTCTCTAAACAGCATCACATTCACAAGATGATTTACTGTAATTGAAACAGCACAAAGAACAAACTGTGCAACATGTAAGTCACAGAGGTGTATGTCTTTCAAATGTTTCACATATATTTACAGACTGACTGATTACTGATAAATATTTAATGAGTTCACACAGTTGACATGAAGATATTTCTTAGGACTTTAAAGCTGATTTTTTCTTTTATAGTTTACAGGTGTGTTTAAACATTATTAAAGATCCTACTAAACCACTGGAAGATGCTCTCTCTTGTCTGATCCTTCAGCCACAAAGACAAGGGCAAGAGGTGCACGCGCACGCACACACACACACACACACACACACACACGCACATATATATACTATCTCCCGTTAAAATAACATTGCAGCAGCTGCTGAGGAGAATGGTCTCATTTAACATATAAGAACACCTCTTAGACTCAGACCAAGACCCAGTGTGTGTGTGTGTGTGTGTGTGTGTGTGTGTGTGTCTTCACACTGAACAACAGAAGACTGAGGCTGTCTGGAGCAAACAAGGTCCAGTCTGTCTCACATGGTCTCCTTAGCCGGCAGCCACCAGTTGTGGCAGTTGACAGTTTGGCATTGGAGGTGTGTGTGTGCGTGTGTGTGTGTGTGTGTGTGTGTGTGTGTGTGTGTGTGTGTGTGTGTGTGTGTGTGTGTGTGTGTGTGTGTGTGTGTGTGTATCATGGAGGCAGGCATTTGTTCTCAGAGACATTTGTGTTGAACATTTGAGTGTCTGCACATCATCCTGATGTACACGCATTTATTTATTTTTACAAGACATTTATTAACCCTTCAAGGACCTACCATTTGTACATCCACAGTTTACACAATAGCCCAAGGACTGACATGTCACCACTTCCTCCTGTGTTACAGAAGTAACACCAAAACAGCACAGACATGGGTGCTGGTGAGGGCAGATACAGTATCTGGTCTGGCCTCAAGCCTGGTTCCAGTGTGTGAGTAGAAACCAGATAAATGAACATATATATCTGCTAGCTGTTATGCTAGTTAGTAATATAGCTACTTTTTTCCATACTGGTGTGTTTGTCACTGCCTGAACTGTTTGGCTGAAACAGTTCTGGCTGAAGGTCTGTCGCTGGACTTTTAGCTAGCTGCAGAGAAGAGCAGAGTCATAACGTACAAAGAGCTGAAGAGAAACCAAGTGTTAAAAACAATGAAGTGTCCACCGCAGCCACTGGCTTTTTATGCTGTATTTTTTTTTTTATCTTGATTTATTATATTTATTTATTTTTTAAATTTTTTGTGCTTCTCTCATTCCTGGTGAACTCCAGCTCTTCCCTGTTCCAGCCTGCTTGTCAACCAATCAGCATTTGACCAACACACAGTCCCAATTAAGCTTATGCAGTGTTGGGGTTTTGGAGGACTGCATGGGAGCCTTAAATCCATGTTGTATCCAAATAAAAATTCACCAAATAAAAACTGCAATTGACGTAACGTCCTCTTAACAACAGTATTTATGTTTTATAATTGTTTTGTTTGAAAACTCTTTCAAGAAAGACCAGCCAAGAGGGCAGTAGAAATTATAGTACACATGTAGTCTCTGCTCTCTCCTTTAACATGCAGTTAAAAACTTTCAATTGCAGAATTTTTTTTCCACTAAATTATTGATATATAAAAGTCACACTTATATAATGGTGCTAATATGATGACAATATCAAGACTGACCAGTCTTTTACTGCTTGTATTTACCTGAGAACTGCATGTTTCACATGAAAACAAGCAACACTCCAAATCTAGATGAGACACTGCAGTCATGCAGCCTCTGAGGCTGAAGAATGAAGCCATTAAGAAGGTGAGTCCAAACCCACCATCTGTATGGAGTTTGCATGTTCTCCGCATGTCTGATTGGGTTCTCTCCCACAGTTAGTGGGGTTTGGTTAATTATTGATTCTAAATTGCTCATAGCTGTGAATGTGAGTTTGAATGGTTGTCTCGTTTTGTTAGCCCTGCGACCTGTCCAGATTGTACAATGCCTCTTACCCTGTGGCAAATGGTATAGGCTCCAGCCCCTTTGACTTGGATAAGCAGAAGAGGATGGATGGATGGAATTTGCAAATCATACAGAGAGATAGAGATTTAAATGTGTTTTGCACAGGATTTTCTTCCCCCCAAATGCTGACAACTATTAAAGGACTAAACCATGTGTTGAACACTGAGAGTCAGCTTCATTGTAGAAAATAATCTTTTTATTATTGTCACAGGATAAATAGGATTCTGCAGATTCTCTGTCTGCCTGTTTTTTAAAGCGATTTCAAAGCAATGTGCTAAAATAACGTATGGATTATGTTCCCAGGGATTTGATGAAAGGAAGTCTTTATTACCCAGATGCCCCAAAGGCTTGCTGGTCACTCTGTTGTTGCATCATAGTGGGCAGCTGGCACCAAATGGCTCATCAGTTTGTATGTGTGTGCATGTGTGTGCATGTGTGAGACGTTGCCAGATTCCAGGAAACAGGAAAGTGACTGGCGGGAAAATTACAACAGCAGGGGGTCCACTCTTTTGTCAAAGCATAATCCAGTGGACGCTCTTAACACGCTGTTCACTCACCTCCCCCCCTCCAAGCACACTCACTCGCTCTCTTTCTTTGGACATGACATTCTCCAAGGAAGCAGGACCAGCTGCTGCTTCCCTCCTCAAGACTGAGCTATAGAGGGGAAGTTGAGGATTCCTTGTTGGGGGAGAAAAAGAGATTGAGATGAAAGCAGTGCTGTGTGTGTGTGTGTGTGTGTGTGTGTGTGTGTGTGTGTGTGTGTGTGTGTGTGTGTGTGTGTGTGTGTGTGTGTGTGTGTGTGTGTGTGTCAAGTGCAGTTAGTCAATTCAAAGGATTTAAAGGGCCATGTGGCCCAGTGCAGGATCAGAAGGAGGGAAAATGACTGTGGCTGTGGACCTGATGACAATGACAGCATGGAGAAGGAGAACGTGGGGAGCATTCATGAATTGTGCGGCAACAGGGATGAAACAATGAACAGTACTCGATTGGAAATCTATCCCCCTGAGTGCTTGACATTATTTACATGAGTCAAAATAGAATTCAAGAATGACCCAATTTTGCTTCCTTCTAAAATACACACAGAAACTTGTCAGAATAATGTGAAAAACAAAGTTTTCATAGGTCTCTATAGTCCTGTGAAAAACATCACATGATTCAGTAGCTTGTAGAAACACACTGAATTCAATTTCAATTCAACTATGTTGTGACAGGACAAAAAGCATGCTGTAGAAGAGAGCCAGAGATTAATAATAGCTAATGATTAAACGCAGAGTGGTGCATAAACACAGAGAGAGTGAAAAGAGGTGAGTGAAGAAGAAACACTCACACAGGGCATCATGGGAAGCCCCCAGCAGCCTAGGTCTATTGCAGCGTAACTAAGGGAGGGTTCAGGGTCACCTGATCAAGACCAGATAAGCTTTATCAAAAAGGAAATCTGACATTAATGAATTACAATAATCCAACCTAGAAGTAATAAATGCATAAATTAGTTTTTCAGCATCATTCTGAGACAGGATGTTTCTAATTTTAGAAATATTGCGCAAATGCAAAAAAGTGGTCCTACATATTTGTTTAATATGTGCATTGAAGGACATATCCTGGTCAAAAATGACTTGAAGATTCCTCACAGTGTTACTGGAGGCCAAAGTAATGCCATCCAGAGTATCTGGTTTAACAACTGTTTCTAAGATTTGAAGGGCAGAGTACAATAACTTCAGGTTTTTCTGAATTTAGAAGCAGGAAATTAGTGGTCACCCAAGCCTTTATATCTTCAAGACAATACTGCAATTTAACTAATATATGTGTGATCTGGCTTCATGGATAGCTAAAGGTGGGTATCATCTGCAAAGCAATGAAAATGTACGCAATTTTAAGACCGTCTGGAGCGCCAGCATTCCCAATTGCCTAACTGCTTTTAAATATGGTTGAATTGCAACCACATAGGTAGAGCAATAATTCTTTTTACATGTAAAACCAGAGGATCTACACTTGCATATCATGCATTCAAAGTGTCCCAGAGTGCTGTATCCTTCCTCTAATGGGTTTGCAGAAATCGTGTAAAAAGCGCGAACAACAAAACATACTCCATGCACTTTGCCATTTACATTAGCATGTACGACTATGGCATTTCTGTATCTAGCATAATATTTAGATTCAAAAAACATTTTTCACTTTGTGGTAGTGCACTTTTTAGCTGCTTTAGGTAATTACTATGGATTTCCTTCATACATATTATTATAATTAGGGTTATGAAGATTCTATTGCTGCATAGTGAGTTGAAATATTCCACAAGATGTACTACAGCATGCATAAATGTAAAGATATGGTCTGGCTGACTTTTTCTATTAAAGGTCATAAAGGTTTAAGGGACGCATGTATAATAAAATAGAATTGGTCCTAGCACGAAACCTTGTGGAACTCCATAATTAACCTCAGAATGTGACGACTGCCCTTTTAGATGAACAAACTGGAATCTATTAGATAGATTAGATTAGATAGATAAAATGCAGACATCTGTAAAGTTTCTTTCCACAGGCTGTAACTCTGATATAGTGTCTGCACTTAAACATCATACTTGATGCTGAATCAAATCCAGCCAACCAACTCAGTGACTGCAAGGTGCCTAGGTCATGTGGCTGCAAAACAAGCCGAACTTGTCAACCCTTCACCACTGTACTTCACAGCTGGTATGAAGTGTTTGTGCTGTGTTTGGTTTTCGACAAACGTGGCACTGTCCATTCTGGTCAAAATTTTTCAGTTTGGTCTTGTCTGTCCAAAGGAAATCACAGGAAATCTTGTGGGTTATTCAGACACAACTATGCAATCTTCAGCTGTGCTGCCATGTTCTTTTAAGGGTACAGGCTTTCTTATGTCAATCTTTTCAAATGAGTCATTCTTATTTCATCTTTTTTCTAATTGTACTGCCATGAACTTTAAGATTAACCACTGTAACTAAGGACCACAGAGTCTGAGATGCAGCTCTTGAGGTTTTTTTGTTTGTTTTTGCAATTTCGCTGAGCTGTGCATGGTCTGTCCTTGATGTGAATTTGCTGGGACGTCCCCTCCTGGGAAGATTGTGGCATTGTGTGAACACAGGCCTGAATGCTTTGGACCCAAAACTTCTGCTGTTATAGCGGTGTTCACACTTGCTGATGATCAGATAATCAAGTGCATTATTAATTCTTATGGAAGCAATAAGAGTGTACTTCATTGTTCAAGGGACTGCATAGAGTCCAGTTTCTTTTCTACATGACTGCAAATTAACAGCTACAAACGCATGTGGCAAAGCAGACGGATAAAGCAGGTATTTGATGGATTACTGCATCAAGTACAAACTAATAAAGATATATTTAGATTTATTTTAGGCCCCAGCTCTACCATAATCCCTCTTCTTGAGGTTTCTACTTTGTTTCAAGTCAGTTTCTGGAAATATTTGGTTGACATGGAAAATGTAACTGACTCTAACCACCACAAGGATCCAAGGTTTTTGTTTTTTAGAGGGCTGTTTGCATTTTGTCTACAGGAGGGACCCCAGTCTGAGAACTCATTTGGTAGCTTAGCTTTGTGGGCCAATATTTGGGACTTGTGGTGTAGCCACTGGATAACTAGGTGAAGACTTCCTTTACATAACTTATGAATGCAGACGTCATCAGCTGATAGTCACTTATTTCAAACTAGCATTTGGCAGTTTGGCAAATGTGTTGCTTTTTTTTACTTTGCACCAAAACAGTTTACCTGCAACCAAAGCCTGCTTGAATTTGATTTGGTCAGTAATACTTAGACTACAGGCAGACTACGACTGGAAACATAGTGATGGTTAATGAGAGTTCATGTTAGCTTCCACCTTTGCACGGGCTTCTTAAGGTAAGAAGAAGCCCAGTGCAAGAAGCAAGATTCAAGAAATGAAACAGAAGAAAACAAAATATATACATAGATTCATAGAGTATACTTAATAGAGTAATGTAAAAATGGCCTCAGAAATCTGATTATTTATGATAAAAATTGGCACAGCATTCACAACCTTGAACTAAAGTCAGTAATACAAAACTATTCTTCACACTTTCACTCAGTAGATTTAATGAAATGACTCTGTCAAAACACTCACCTGCATTTTTCAACCCTTTTTAAACTATAACTTCTGTAATGAGGCATCTGTTGCATTGGTTAGAAGTGGGTGATCGCTATTATTTTAAATCCCAGCAGCAACATTTACAGCACAGAAATCGATCGATCTCCTTTTCACAGCCATTCTCCAAAGGCTAGGAGCACAATTAGACGTGAGGAAACTTGCCATGTGGATGGAACAAGACCAGAGACAAAGTGAAATATCTTCCTTTAACACCTTATCCTAACACAGTTGTTAGTGTGACCTCACCAGAGTCAGGTCCCAGTACAGTGATTTATCCACCTCTGTATAAAAGCCACCAACAGCTTCGGGTCGCCATTTGTTTCACAGCATCAACGACATGTTCATTTCTCAACTGTAGTCACCATTAATCTCAACAACTTCTCACTTTAATCGGCTGCTTAAAACTGTTTCACTCCTATCAGGGCTAGAAATATTTCCTGGCACCTTAGAAAAGGTCCCATAAATCACCAGCTTAAAAGCAGATACGGCTGCTGTGTGTTTTATTATTGCTGACAGAGTCCTGTTTGTGTTGGGGACTTTTTTCCCTGGGTACAGAAAGAGCAGAAAACACTCACTGTCTGTTTACAGCCTGGCACATAAAACATTTTCTGCCTTTGTAAAACTGTGCAGCTGGTGAATATTTTGCTAAGGCTCAGTGTTAAGTGTCTGGTCATCTGATTAGCTGACACCTGTCTGCTTACCTCCTCTAATTTGCACCACTGAAATGTCCTCGTGAGCATGTTTGTTGCTGTTGCTGCATTTTGGAGCATTTTTAAAAGAGAGATCATCTTCATATAGGATTACATCAGATGCGCCCATCAGCACGTTGATGCACCACAGAGTCCTCATTACAAAGTAGTCATTACTACATTATTACCTGAGTACTCTGCACTCGTGGCTTTGACCACGCCCATCTTTAATGCTCTTCTTGCCCTAAATTTTCATCTCAAATACAAATATGATCTCCTGACTGCATCATGAGTATTTCTGATGCAATTGTTTTTACAAAAATCTGTTCAGATACCTGTCAAAGCATTAAGTGGTAGTTTCAGCTGCAGTAGGTGTCTTTGGGACTACCACAAAAGCACAAAGAGACTCACAAGGTCATCTATGCCATCATGGCCAGTTAAAAGAAGAGACTATATCCTTGTAAAGAAGTTGTGTGGTGGCTATTCAGATCCACCCTGAAATGGAAATGAGCTCATCCATGACAATGGATGGCAATGACAGGGAGGACAGCAGGATGAATGTCAAAACCATGAACTGCTTTTTATTTAGGTAGTAAACAACCCACGGGCTTCGTGTGGAACAGCACTGCACCAAAGAGGATGTGCTCACAGTAATTAAAGAGTAGATTCAAAGACCTCTCTGACAACCAGGGGGTCAAACCTTCAGGGGGCTCAGCCCCCAGTCATAATGTCATGCATCCAGTGGCTTGTAATTGATATTAACAGAATATTTCACATTTGCAAACCTCAGTTCAATTGATCAAATGTTCAAAATCAGCATGATTAGTTGGATGAACTACTACATGAGTCAGAATAAATAATCACAGATTTAAATATCGTCACCCTCTTAAAACGATGGCCTATGTCATTTTTTTCAGGTTTTTCAGAAAAGACAAAAAAAGAAAAGAACCAAATATAGAATATATGATGGTTTTGGCAAGAATAAAATTTTTGTTAAAAAACAAATGACTTAGACCATTATTTTAAGAGGGTGATGGTACAATGGTATAGTGGTTTAAAGGTGGAGTTGTCAAACCTGGAGGAAAGGCTCGATCATGCTGACCAGAAGTCAAAGAACAATTTGCGACAGAGCAGAAACACACAACATTGTTTCAGTCTCTTACCCACATGCAGCAGAGGCAGTCCAGAAATCATCACACAATCAAAGCAGCATTATTCAACAAAGACAGCGCACTGTAAACCCAGATTTTGATTCCACTTAAAAATACTGAGTTCATGTTACTTAAAATGACCTAGAATGTGAACATTACTTTTTAATGCTGAGTAGACTGTACTTTTTGATGGTCTATCTTATTGTAATCATGTGTTTGAGTTCAAACAACTTAATATCATCAAGTTTTGCACCTGCTAAAAATCCAATTTATACCAGTTTAAACAGACGGAATTAATGAGAAGCCGCATGGTGGCATGAAGGTTAGCACTGCCGCCTCACAGGTAGAATAGCTCTCCAATAGCCTGGGTTCGATTCCACCTTGGGCCTCTTGGTGTGTGGAGTTTGTATGTTCTCCCTGTGTCCCACAATCCGAAGGTGTGCAGTTGCTGGGGTTAGGTTAATTGGTCACTGTAAATTGCCCACAGGTGTGAATGGTTGTCTGTGTCAGCCCTGCAACAGGCTGGTGACCTGTATGGGGTGTATCCTGCATCTTACTACCTTGTCAGCTGGGACAGGCTCCAGCCCCAACCCCCCCATGACCATAAAAAGGATAGGGGGATTGATTGATCAAAAGACATTTTATTTTTTCATGAACTATAAAAGATAAGTTTGGTCAATTAGAACATACAATTTAGTTCAATTGGAAATGGAGTAGTGCTTACTTAACAGGCTGAGTTAAATAAATGGGTGGTGATTGCTTAAACTAAGTATCTTCAGTTACTGAAACACTGTTATTAGGACATTCAACTTAGATCTTTCATTCGATTCCAAAATGTCTCGAGTCCACTGAACATAGTCCACTGCACTTATTCAACTGTTTCATTACTTAAAAAGTTTAGGGCAACGAGTTACCTTGGTTTTTTTTTAAGTAGAATCAACTTATCCGGATTTACAGTGCGGAAATCATCCTGCCACTTCAGACACCTGGACAAGAAGCTCACTGGTCAGAGATTTGCTTTTACATTACAGCTTTCAAATTCATACACACCCTCCCTGACTCAGCACAGAGCATAATGTACTCGATTTGTGGTCCGTCACATCAATGCAGCGGCAGCCATCCTGTTCAAGCCTGTTAAATGCTGCATTCATATCTATATGCACACAAAGCATCCATGAAATGCTTTCCCACCAAACTTCACTCACCTGGTTCCTCCTATTCTCTCCTCTCTCTCCATCCTATGCCAGCAGACTAATGGCTTTGAAAGCTAAAATTTGCTAATAATGTCTAGCGCTCTAGCCTTCATTGGTTAATGTTTTCGATGCTATTTACAGAACAAATAAAAATCATTCCCAGCAATGCAGTTTGCACTTTTGCTATATTTCAGGTAAAGTGTGTGAGCTCTTCATCTTCTTTCAGCCGCAGCAATGAAAGTCTTATTTAATAGTGACAAACCTGCTGTTGAAGCAGTGACGCCTCTGTAACATCATGACATGAAGAAGATGGTTAAACCTGTTTTTATTCTATCCTGTGTCCAGTAGACAAGTTGGCAAAAAAAAGACAATGTCAGAAAATGCAATATGATTACATTGATATGAAAATAAACATCACTGCTGAAGGTGGATTTCAGATGGTTAATTGAGTTCTTCTCCATGGAGCTTGGATTGTTTAGATACACTCATAATCTAAACCTGTGGTATTATCAGATGACCAGTTTTTGTCATTAATTGCTTAACCAGTTGCAGTTCACTGCAGTATGGCCACATGAGGTGCCCGATGAACTCTCGTCCTGGATTAAGCCTCGGAGGACAGTTAGATTAGATCCTGTGTGCTGGTATTGTCCACAAAGCTTCACTGAGAGATGAATATGGGAACATATGGGGAAGCATCAGGACAATGGTGCTCTTATTCTGCTGGTTTCAACAATAAGGCCAAGGCAGGCTCAGACAGGAGGCTGAAAACCATGTGCAAAAGAGAGGGGGGGGGGGGGGGGGGGGGGGGGGGGGGGAAGCAAGAGAGAGGGTGAGAGAGAGTGAGAGTGAGAGTGAGAGAGAGAGAGAGTGAGAGAAAGAGAGTGAGACAAAAAGAAAAATGTGACAAAAACAAGTTTTGGTGCAACATATATTTTCAGAGCACACATGAGCGGCCTGTCAAAGTGTCAGCCATGTTGACTGACAGGTGTTACTTCTCGTAGTGTCGGCTGTCAGCATACTGGCAACACTCAGCTTAACCACCCAGCTCTGTTTTATTGTTTTTCCAGCCTCTGCAAACCTGCCCCTCCCTCATCTCCACCCAAACTACTGCTAACTGACATGGCCACAGATACAGTAACCCACCATTAGGACATGATGATCAATATGCAGTCATAAAACTGTTGGAACACGCCCCTGATATTAGTCCCTACCATGTTTATAAACCCATTCAAAGCTCTTTATCAGTTCATAAGGTGATTTTAAGAGGTTTTTTATGCCTCGTGTGTAACTAATTTTCCCATCAACACTCTAACTTAAAATCCCACTACTGCTATAGTTTAAATGGTTCATTCTGAATAAAATTATGCTTCATTTGAAAGCACAAGCCTCCCAATTACAGTGTAAGCCATTATATGATACCAATTTAACAGTAAAAAAAAACCAAAAATGCTGTGCCAAGAGTTTCTTCATTTGTGTGCAGGGTGCACACACACAGCAGAAGAGCAGAATGGTGCTTCTTCCTGACCTTCTCTGTTGTCTAAAGATGACAAAACAATGTGCTGCACACTGTCGTACTGGTCTGAAACTGAATGATGCAGTTGAGCTGCTGTGAAATGGAATTGTATCAAGTATGAAATTCATTTATCAAATTTCAAATCTTATGATTTTTTTACCTCCATCTTAACTGTGGGTTTGAGCTGTCGTGGGCCGTGTGCCCAGTGTTTTGTGTGTAGTTCTTTTAGGCTCTGTTTTCATTGAGTTCTCTGTTATGTTCCCAGTGCGGTTCTGGTTTTGTTCTTAGCTTCCTGTCTTGTTATTAGTTGTAGTTTACATTTTAATTTCCTGGTTCCCTTTGTCCCTGTCTCCCCTGCGTCTGTGTTCTGGTGTCTGCTTTGTCCTTTGTCATGTCCCTGGCCTCATGTGTTTTGGTATTGCATTTTATTTGGTATTCTGCCCCGTGTCTGTGTGTTTCCTGTTTTAGTCTCGTCTGTCTTATATTTATTTTACTTCATGGTCTCGTCCTGTTTGATTATTCCCAGCTGTGTCTCCACCTGTCCCCGATCCTCTCGTTATCCTGTGTGTGTATTTAAGTCCTCAGTCTGTCGGTTCTTTGTCGTGTTGTCGATGTTGTGTCGCCTTGTCCTTTTTTTTGCATTAGTTCTGGCACCTGTCCAAACCTGATCATTATTTCTTGTCTTTTCACAATAAAAAAACCTTTCAGTTCAGTTTGCCTGTGAGTCCTGCATTTTGGGGTCCACCCTTGTTTGCCGCGCAGCACCGTGCCAGTAGCAGTACATCTGTAATACTGCAAAGTAAAGTTACATGTTTTTTAAAGTATCTGTCATCAGTCAGCATCTCAAAAATCCGTCAGAAAGAGTCCCAAAAACAAACTGCACCCAAGCTTTGATTCATTTACTTAATTGATGAGGCGACATGTCAAAATTCACCAAGAGCTCAGTCATATATTTTTACCATATTTACTGATTTGAAGACATTAAACAAGCCCCTCTACTGCTATTTTTAAGCAAACTTTAATGCCTTTTTAAGTGTTTGAAAGATAAAGTAAAAGCTAATTAATCAATTGAAGTATTACAGTATTAACAGAAACAAAGCAAACAATAAACTGTAATGCAGTTAACCCTAAATGCCTGCTGGATGGTGGTGTAGCGTTGGAAGTCCCCTCCTCACACACCTTTTTGGCATCAGGAAGTCTGTGTCGACCATCATCTGCAACCGAAACGGGTAATCCAACTTTCACACCCACTTCACACCGTGAGTGGACAGCTGTGCAGAGCTGAGAGCGTTCTCCTGTTTACTTTAGTGCGTAAAACCCAACACAACACTATCAGTGTCTGCTTGGAGAGACTGAATTTAAATGTGCGCTGTTTTTAGCAGTATTCAGTGTAACGTCTTAGGAACGACTTCTGCCCAGCTCTGACGCTGAGAGCGGATTCGAGCTGAATCACACACTGTCGGTACAATTATTTGCGATGAAGATATTCATCTGTGCACTCGTGTTGTGAATCATTAGTTTAAGCACCATTTTGTAAGTGCAAAAATACACAAGAAAACAGCCACTAAAGCGCACGCGGACACGCACGCAAACATCCCACATCCACAGACAGTTACACTGGTTATGTAAGAATAGATTCAGTTGCTGTGTCACTCAGAAGGCCCGACCACAGCAACGGGGAGTGTGTGTGTGTGTGTGTGTGTGTGTGTCTGTGTGTGTGTGTGTGTGTGGGGGGGGGGTTCTGATTCATTCGCCGGATTGATCAGGAAAAATGGGGGTGGGAGGGCAGGTGGGTAAGAAAAGAAAAGACATAACGAAAGACAGTCTGTTACCAAACCAAATGACCACAGAGAGGAAACCACACTGAATTACAGTTTTTAACCCTGAACACACACACTACACTACACTAACGTACTGTATCAGCGAGGCATGTTTTCTTTACAGTTTGTGCTTGTACTCTCTTTATTATTAACTGTCACTCAGTTCTAACAGCCACAAACAAGCAACCAAGCATGAGATGTTTGACTACACCAGATTTTAACAGCTTTTTTTTCATTTGTTTGCTATTCTCGAGTTTGTGCTTCCAATTCAGTTTGTATTGTGTTATATAAAAATGTTGTCTCAGTCCAGTTTCCATCAGTTCAACATTATTTCAGTTAGTTGTTCCTTCCATCCTCTTCTGCTTATTCTGTTCAGGGTCACAGGGGGGCTGGAGCCTATCCCAGGCTGACAGAGGCCAATCAACCTAACCCCACTGCATGTCTTTGGACTGTGGGAGGAAACCCACGCAAACATGGGGAAAACAAGCACAGAAACTCCACACAGAAAGACCCCAGCCAAGTTGGAATTGAACCTAGGACCTTCTTGCTGTGAGACAGCAGTGCTATCAACCACACCGTGCTGCTCTATCTGTTGATAGATAGATAGATAGATAGATAGATAGATAGATAGATAGATAGATAGATAGATAGATAGATAGATAGATAGATAGATAGATAGATAGATAGATAGATAGATAGATAGATACCAAAGGCAAAAGCTGCATCTGCCAAGTACCTGCAGAGAGTTATATATTTTATATTAGAACTTATTTTATTTTATATTTTTATATAACAACTAACTGAATCAAATGTGTATATAGTCTGGTTTTTATTAATTTTTTTTAGTTTAGTAAAGTGGGTTTTTGTTGAAGTTTAGTTAACTGTAATGATCTTGGACTACACTGTCTAAAACAGCTGGAAACAGTTTTTGATATAACATGAACTGAAAACTGTTCATTTCAGTAAAGAAACTTCGGCACATTTTTACTTTACTCTGCTTCCCCTGAATTATTACTATCATTACTTTTTTCCACACACTGAGTTTGTACAACTAACTGGATTTCACACATGTGACACAGAGCAGTTTACTTCAAACATGTCCACAGTACTGGTTACTTCTCAGCATTGATGAGGACTTTAGGGACCATTATAGTTTATGTTGCACGTAAACAGTGACATCACCACAGCTCCATACCACGTTTACCAGCACAAAGGGCGTGAGTACTCACAAACAAAAGGTGCCAGCACTCAGACAAACCCTCCACACCAGTGCTTTCATGGGAGAAGTCAAAACTGGAAGCAAAAAAAACGAAACTCTTTGTTTAAGCTTGTGTTCATTAAGTATTGTGACCCTCTCTCACTGAAATCCCCCCCTGTTAATGGGTTCATCCATGATTCCCTGGAGCAGTGGTTTGACAATCTGCGTCATTATCAATCAATTGAAATTCTGTCACATCCTTCCTGTGTGGCTTTTAGAGCCCTTGCAGATAGCACAACAACATTAACGCTGCCTGAAGTGTGTACATACACAACTACAATGCAGCAACAGGTCGACAGTATCTGTGAACATGAAAACACTCTTGCTCGAGGAAAAAGCTGGCTCACCGCTGACCCACATGTAAGGACGAGTTCTTATCTCTCATAAATGTGAGGCCACAGACATAACAGTAACTGACAGAGCACATTTTGGCAGTTAAAACTGACAACAACCTTTGGCCTAATTGCTATTATGGCCTCAAGTTCTTTCAGAATTGACTAAGTGGTAACACCTCCGAAATATCTTTGAACAACTTAAACTGTACTCACAAAACTGGGTGGGGTACACAATTGTTTGTTTACCTGACACCTTCAAACTCAGTTTACACCTGGATTTTGGAGCTCCCAGTCAACATACAGTAAATTTAGACTAGAGGACAAATGAAAAGGACATATGGAAGATATCTAGAGTCCACACACAACAACCATAAAGCCAATCTCAGGTCACTCGGACAAGTTTTAGCTGAGTTTTATTTTTAAGAATAAAAAGAAATATAAAAGCCTCGAAGGCTCATAAACAAAGCCTGCTGTAAGTCTCATCCACCAGCTTCACTATTTTTGTGAACTTGGTGAATGGGACATTTTTAATATCCCACTGTGTGCGCTATAAGCAGACTGACTAACCTGCACTCCTGTCAGTGAATGAGGGAGCTGGAGTGAAAGTAACCATGCTTGGTTTCACTCTTACAGTTTCTGAGATGTGACTTTTTAATCTACTGTTAACCTACTTGTGAAATTCCATTAAATCCATGTGAAACAAAACATTAATGTTGCAGCTATTTAATGAGAGTTTAGAGAGAGGAAAACATCTGTGATTAATTATATAATAAACTGTATTGTCAGTTCTCAGAAGCTTGTATGAATAAACAGAAATACTAATTTTATGGCTGATTGATCAGGGTGAAATTAAAAATATACATTTTTCATATTGTTGCCCTTATGACAGTAAATGTTTAGTAACTCCTCAGCTGTATTGATCCCAAACAAAGTGAGAGGACAGTCTGTTTAAAAAAAAAATGCTCCTTTAAGGATTTGGTAATGAATGGGTAGAAAAGTAGCTTCATTCAGCTCCCTCCTCCTCTTTCTGGGCCCACCCTACCCATTACAATCCAGGACCCCCTCCCCCCAGGCACACACACACACACACATTAATGCACATTAACATACACACACACACACACACACCCTTCCCGCCCGCCTCCTGAACCACAGGCAGGGGGTGGGTGGGCTTCCCCAACTATTTAAGCAGATTCCAGCAGATGGTCGGGAAACTTTCCTCCTGGGGACACCTTACTCTTTCCAAACTTCTTGCCTCCTTCACAACAGACCTGGCTACTTTTTAATTCCTTTCTTTTAATTCCCCCAAAACAGCTCTTTACTTCTCCGAGCTTCTTCAAAATTGTCAGTACTCTTCCTTCTCTTTGGGCCCAGAAACTTCTGTCCTCACCAGCCTTCCTCCATTTCCGGACATCAGCTCCTTCACTCAGCGAGGACGGTGGAGCTAACCATGCCCTCCGACTTTCTAACACCTTTTCTGGAACTAGATGAGGAGTTCTGCAAGGTGAGAGAGACCCATGTCAGTTAAAAACCTTCATACATGTGTGCCAGCATGCCTCAAACATCTGTCTCCTGTGATCAGCTTGTGTCTCGACAAGCTGATCACAGGAGACACTAAATTAGAGTAATTTATTAAATATATAAATGTTATTTCTTGTTTGTGGTAAAAAAAAAATTAAGTGATGAAAAGTTACTAATCTAATTTCTAATTTAAAGTTAAATCATTATTCTGGGTGTGTTTTGAACTCTTTCTGGGATTTTAATATGTTCTACAAAGTTTAGTATGAAGAGTGTTAAAAATTATACAGCAGCTTTAAGTAAACCAGAATTGTGCTCTAAAAGGAAGTGTTGGTCTAAGATAACAGCAGTGTTAAATGTTTTCAGAGTTTTTCTTTTGTATTTTGTTATTTTATTTTATGAAACAGAGTTGGGGAAAACAGGGGCTTTTACGGTTTCTTTCATTACCTGTGAATAACCTGAAACATATTTAATTGTGGGGGATGAAGCTGTAATTGAAGGCCTGTTCTTTTTTTTAAAGATAGTACAGCTTCAGAGATGTTTGAACAAATCTAATTCAGCAGCCTTTTTGGCTTTAGCTGCAACTCTGAAATCTCCTTTCAGCTTCACTTGGCCTGCTAGTCCCGCTCCAGCGCTCCAGGAATGCAGAACACTCATCTATTCTTCTCCTCTCTCCTTTTGTGCAACAGAATTTCCGCAGCCTGGAGGCGACAGATGGCTTCTCTACCAGCTCGCAGCAGCAACGGCAGCAGCACAGTCAAAGAGTCCTCGGCTTCCAGCGACGCCATTCTCTCTGCCCTGTGACCCTCCCCAACTCCAAGTTCAATAGCTGCAGTTCTGAGTTGACCGAGGCAGCATGTTGGGGCCTCAATGTGGCCTCCAACCAGCAGTGGAGCAGGGAGGGTCAGCTTCCCCGCTCCTCGCTCAGCCACATACCCTTCAGAGTTGACCGCTCAGTCAGCATGATCGAAGGCAGCAGTTTGGGAGGCAAAGATGACAAAACAGCCAACACGTCCCCACCACTGCTGCTCCCTCCACCTGGCCTTGGTATCAGTAATACCTGCTTCTCCTCCAGTGTTTCCTCCCCTTCTTCCAGACCCCTGGCGCCACCACCACATATCTCCACTCGATACAAGACAGAACTGTGCCGCACATATGAGGAAAGCGGGGCCTGCAAGTATGGTGCCAAGTGCCAGTTTGCTCATGGCATGGATGAGCTGAGAGGCCTCAACAGGCACCCCAAGTACAAGACAGAGCCTTGCCGCACATTCCACACCATAGGCTTCTGCCCATACGGTGCCCGCTGCCACTTCATTCACAACGCTGATGAGGTCAGCACCGGCAGTGCTGCTGCATCTCCACAGAAGCAGAAGCTCAGGCCTCCCCTGCTGCGTCACAGCCTTAGCTTTGCAGGTTTCTCCTCCTCTCCACAGACCTTCCAGCCAGTAAAGGAGTCACAGCCTTCCTCCCTCCTTTTCACCCGGGCCTCTTCTGTCTCCCCTCCTCCGTCCTCCACAGGAAGCCCTGAGCTCCTCTCCCCTCTCTTTCCTGAACCCGGACCACTGAAGCATTACCCCTACCCCTTCTCTGGCATTGGAGACCAGGCAGGCGACAGCAGCGATTCAGCTCTGCGCTTCTACGCCGTGACCGATTCTGTCAGCACCAGGTGTCCCACCACAACTTTTACACCGAAAAACCTCCCCTACCACCTCCCCCAGCAGCCACCAACCTCCCTGAATGCCCGTCCCAGCCTTCTGCGCTGCTCCTCGGCTGACTCCCTCTCTGAGGAAGGCTACACATCCTCCTGCTCCCTCAGCTCTTCCTCCAGTGGCACAGAGTCGCCAAGCTTCGAGGGCCGACGGCTGCCCATCTTTAGCCGCCTTTCTGTTTCAGATGAATAGAGAAGGGTTTTACTGTAGGGCTGAATTTAATCAGGGATATATAGTCTAATAGTTTTAACTCTGTGTGATCAGTATAGGATGTTAATCTCTTCACAAAGAATTAAAACATTAGGTTTTCTGTTCCTTCCTAAATCCAGCAGACCATCTATCTTTGTGCATATTGCATTTTTCATCCAAGCAGGTGTAGCACTGCTCAGTGTTTGTCCAGTTTAAGCTGACTTTCCTTTTTTCTTTTCGTAAGCTTGTTTTTTTTAATGCCAATGTTACTGCTGTATACTGTTGTATACCCATTTTTAAGGACTACTCTGAGGGTTCTTCACTCAGCTCAGTGTTCATCCTTCCTGCTCAGGGGGAGTTCTGTGTGAGAATTCCCCGTACCCTTATTTATGAAGGATTTTAACATTAGTGCTGTTCGCTCTGTGTATGACTGATGTGTCGTCCAACATAGCGGTGTTGGGTTTATTTACAGATCAGTTTCAACAATGCACGCCTGCAGCACTTCTCCAGTCATATTTGGGGTTCTCCAACTGTATTCATCCAACCTCTTGTCCAAGAGGATTGAATAACTGTACGCTGTCACTGATTGATGAATTGATTGTATTTGTCAGTTATTTTGAATGCCTTAGCAAGAAAAACTAGCCCAAGTGTAGGCAGCCCACTGACTAGTTACCAAAGTTAGAGTTTTCCTAACCTACTAGAACTGCTAGCCATGACAAGTAATCTACAGTGTTATAATTATTACTATAGCCTAACACTTTTTTAGCCTTATTTATTCCTTTGTGTGTAATTTGTTGTTCGTGTCATGGTTGCTTTGTGATTGTGTTTATGCATTCTTAATAATGCCAGAGAAATTATGCTTTACTTATGCATTCACCTTGTCCATCTGCTTGGTTTTACACTTTCCAGTAGCTTTAAGAAGGCTTGTGGAGAGGAGAGAGAAGGAGGAAGTGAAACATTTTGGCATTCTACATTCATGTTGCCTTATTGGTTTATAGGCCTGGCAGAAATCAAGACTCACTGCGTTTTTGCATCACAAGCAGTGCAACGCTTTCTCGAGCATCCTCGGCCATGCGCTGCTGGTGTGAGCGCGCAGTGAGTCTACTCTCCTCTCCGTTAAGCCTCACATCTCCTGACTCAAATAATATTTTCTCTAACTCATAAATCCTGTTAAATATAAAGCAAAATGTGACCTTGGTGTGAGCCAGCAGTGGCAAATAAAAATGTTAGTACATTATGATCATCGGCTTGGAGATACAAGACCACCACCACAAAAAGAAAGAAAGCATCTTTTGTAATATGTGAAACGAGTGGTAATATTCCCTCCTGCCTGTCAGGACTGCTGTGTCTTGTGGTTAAAATTGTGTGCTATCTTCTTCTCTTGTGACCTAAATACACAGGTGAAAAGGTGACCTTCGATTTATGGTTGACTTTAATCTACCAGAGTTGGTTTTATGACAATGTGTTTGGTTGACTTCTGTTGCACGCTAGCCGAGTCTCTGAGCGGCAGGTGAAATCATGCAAGTTCAAATAAAATCAGGCAAGATTTTTATTCTTTGTTTTTGTCATGAAAGACTCGACCTGTCCCGACGAGTCCAGGGAGGCTTCTTGTTGCTGTAGCTTGTTGCTGGCTTGACAGCGAGCTGTTTTTTTGTAACTTTTAACTTAAAGTCTTATTTATTTTTGATTTTCAAAGCAAAACCTATATTGTGTTGTCTGATAATGTGTTTTTTTGATTTACATAATTTAAGTGCATCTATTGTTTACATTCCATGAGTTATGTTGATATGCTAGCTCTTTATCTTAATATATATGTCCACCTTTATTTCAAAATAAAAGTCCTTGAAAACTAAGAACTCTGTCTTGAATTTCATTACATTTGTTTGCGTTTATTAGCATGTATCATTAAGACAGGAAAAACTTGTGAAAAATGTCTTGCAGCATCAAAAGAAAAAAAGACTGATTGTCAGCTCACTGACTCTTCTCTTTTTATTCCAATTTACATCACTAACATCTCCACTAGCATTCTGGCATCCGTGCATCAGTCACATCAAAACATTTTATTTGGCTTTTTTATTCCCACTTTTCTTCAAAGGTAAATTTAAAGGTAAAAATGAGACAGATAAAATTGCCCTGTCTTTATATTTGAACAGTTAGAAACAAAGCCAGAAACAGAGGCGAAATATTAGAGAGGAAGTTTAGTGCTTTAGGCTTACACCTGCAGTATTTGTTTTTCTATATAAAATCTGAGCTGCAGACGACATCTTCCTTGTAAGTGAAATAAAACTTGCAACGACAAAAAGAAAAGCACAAGAAATCACAAATGTTCATTTTCGGGTGAAACTTTCCCACGAGCGTCACTTTAAGATGCTGCCACTGTTTTTAGGGCTTTTACGATCATCTGTGTCTCATTCACAAACAAAAGGAACAAAGATTAACTCTTTCTCTTACTTGTGTTTAGGGAATCTCCGAGCCCTCCCCTCTGTGTGCATGTTTATGTGTGGGAGGGTGTTCTGTGGGAAGGGGAGTGAGTTTTGTTGCAACTCGTCTGAACAGACCAATTTAGAGTGAGTGACACTGAGGAGAATGTTTGGGCAACAGATGCTTGAACAAAGACTTCCCAGAACACAATGGGGCGCTGAGATACTTGTGACTGATTTCCATCTATTCACACAAAGTGGAGCAGAAGTTGAGGTCCTCCCCTCTGTGTGTGTGTGTGTGTGTGTGTGTGTGTGTGTGTGTGTGTGTGTGTGTGTGTGTGTGTGTGTGTGTGTGTGTGTGTGTGTGTGTGTGTGTGTGTGTGTGTGTAAAACCTTAAATACTACTATAAGAGAAATTGTCTGCGTTCAAAAAAAGGAAGCCAAGTATATCATATAAACAGCCTGTACAATGCACTTTATTTTATGCTTGTTTTATATTAAAGAGTAATTACTGAAACGTACCAAATACTGAATGAAGCATGAGAGGCCAGTGAGACATTCAAAGGATCCTAAATAGAAATCTATGGGAAAATTGATGGAAGTTGTCTAATCTGCATATTAACCAGTTTAGTTGTTGCCCTGACACATGAACACTCAGCTTTGTTATAGCAATGATGTAGATGCGTGCCACTATCTTATTGTATTCATCAGTGTGAGTTAGTGTGATTTTATTTTGATCGCTCATGGGATAAGCACAGATGGTGATCATAGTGGCTCTATGGACAGAGCTGTTAACAAATCTGTAATGTTGTGAAACTTTGTGCATGTAAGTTAGAAGTATAGCAGTGTTTTTGACAATAGAAATTTATGTTGAGGCTCTTTCTCAGCATTCATTTCGAATAGGCATTCAAAATAACCATTTCAGTGACAGAGTGGAGGCATTATCTAAATTAGATGGTTCCAGAGTGGCGGAACTCACTTCCAGAAGGACTTTGTCCCGGATAAAACTTCACATGTGCACTGCAGCTCCAGCGTTTACTTGAGATTTTTCCAGCTGAGCCATATGTAAGAGTCTAACTGTTCAATTTGTCCAAGTGGACATTCAAAGGGCTTTACCCTTCCAGATCACACAAATTTAGTGTGATGTTAGATTGAGCCCATTTGAGGAAGAAAACGGTCATCATGTGTCCTGCATCCTACAAAAACGTCCAGAAGTGAGAACATTTCTGAGTAGGTCAACTGGAGACATGTCGCAACCTGATTTGTGATTGTGTTCACATGTAGCTCATCAAGAGTCAGGTCTGTCGGTGCCACCTCTGTTCCACATATCTATTCTTTTTTTTTCATTCCTTTCTGTCATTTCACAAAGACTTACATGAGAGGTTTTGGTCACTGGTGGGACAGACTTAGAACCTGCTGCTACTCCCACTACAATTAAATCTGGAAAATTAAGTTGAAAAAAAGTGTTTGTTCTTGCTATTATTCCAACTCACATAATGATATATGTGAATATACCAGGAAATGTATGTTGTAAAAACAATCCTGTCCTGGATATTTGCTGTTGTTTCTGTCCATTAAAATTATATGAGGGATCGTGTGTGCGTGTTGGCATTCAGCTGTGGCCGGGCTAAAGAGTTCCCTCTGGTGAATGAATAACAGTAAAGTGAGGAGCAGGCTCCCACAACCCCCATGGCTACTTACCATTCAATACCCGTGGCTGTGTGTGTGTGTGTGTGTGTGTGTGTGTATCTGTAAGGCCTTAAAAAGGCCAAGGGCCATCCTTGTGCAGCCCCTCAATCCCTCCCTCCTCTCCTCCCTTTGTGTGTCCCTGCTTTCCGTTTTCAGTCTAACATCTGTATGCTAATGCAGCTGAATAGGAATGAACTGGAATCAGCCTGGGAGCGAGGGTGAGGGGTGGCTTCCCTGTGTGTGGATAGAGATGGGTGGATAAAGTGATTTGGGAGAATTCAGCAGCGGGGAAGGGTTTGTGCTGGGCTTAGAGAGAAAAGAAGAATTATTGGTTAACGGGGCAGCTTAGAAGGGAATGGATGGGTGTGAGCTCTTTCTAGGAGGTGTCTTTATAAGTGGATGTGTCTGTGGATGGTCTTCACTAAACGTTAAATATCCTTAAACGCCCACAAAAATGAGACAGCAAAGTTAAACATGTTAGAAGCCTAAATATTTTTCAACCCTGATGCTAAAGTACAACTGTGGCATTTAAACTATGAAGGAACAAAAAAGACACACGGTGAGTCCAGAAGAAGCTGTGGGTCTTACCAAGCAAACAAATGGATCAACACGTTGAAAATCCATGTGGGAGGTAGATTTGCTCAAGTTCTAATGTTTGAGTGTTTACGAGACATAACACTTTGGCACCGTTTACGCACGAATGTTTTCAGTGGAAACGGTGTCGTTTTAACAGTTTCATTTTCAAAAAAGTAACACATTCAGACGGAAACATTCAAACGGAAATGCTGTAGTTCCCAGGCCACAAACTGGCAGTGTGGATAAACCATAGTGCAACCATAGTGCATATGTGGCAGTAACCCCGTTTTTAAAAAGTAGCGTTTTCGCTTAAATACCAATAACTAAGGTGTTTCTGTAATGCAGTTAAACAGAATTTATGTTGAGGCTCTTTCTCGATATTCATTTAGATTAGACATGTAGTAGTGGTTTGTAGTTTGGCAGTGCTTTCCAAACCAAAATCAGGTCCTGCCAAGCTGTGACAAATGTAGTCCTACAGTCCTTCATGATGTGTAAAGTGACTGCAGTTTTACTATCAGAAGCTAGTGACGCATTTTCATTTACTGTGTAAACCAATCCACTATTTATCTTGTAGAAGAGGAATGTTTCTCAGAACTCATAAAATCTGGATTTAATATAACTTCTATATAATAAAAACTAATGTGATATCATTTATTTACATCTTTGTATGTAATATGACATAAAAGTGCATCTTTAAAGAATGTGAGAGCCATTGCCTGTCTCTCCATGGGAAGACTTCCAGGTTTTCCTTTGGGCTTCCTGTCTGGTCTTTTCTTGTTCCAGTGTCGTGTACCTCCTCATCTCCTCTGTGCTCGGTTGTTCTGTCTGTGACCTGGAAATGTATCCCAGGAGAGAGAAGGGTTGCTGGAGGAGCTTCTTTGTTTTAACTGTGATGCATGAAAGATGCATGACACACGTCAAAAACATACAAGCCCTGATGGGAGTTGTTAAATAAGTATTCATGATCAGGCTTTCTGCCCTTTACCATTTATGTGTCATTAATTTAAAAAAAAAAATGCATAAAATCTGTAAATTGTTGTTACTTCATGTTTTGAATTTGATTGAAATTTGGCCTAAATATAAAAGTTAGCATGAACACTGTTGATCCGCAATTACAAGATTCAGCAGCAGTGGACTGTAACAAAACAATGACCACACATCGTATTTCATTAGCATCGCTTTAAGATGCCCCTCGAGTTCCTCTTCCTGTCTTCAGCCTGTTCCTTGACCACACCTGACTCCTACCTGTCCTCTGTAACAAATGTCTCTATATTTCAGTATTTACGATACAAACTGGGTGTTAGCTTTTGAGGAATATTTCTTATGGATTTACATGTTTACATTCTTTAAAGTAGAAGAGATTCTGGTCATGTGAAGCATCCTGTCATTTAATAAACACAAAACAATTAGCAGCAAAAATAATGAACAAGTTTTTTTGTTTTGTTTTGTTTTGCTTTGTTTTGTTTTGTTTTGTTTTGTTTTGTTTTGCTTTGTTTTGTTTTGTTTTGTTTTGTTTTGTTTTGTTTTGCTTTGTTTTGTTTTGTTTTGTTTTGTTTTGTTTTGTTTTGTTTTGTTTTGTTTTGTTTTGGTTTTTTGCAGCACGTTCTACTTTAATTATATCAAATAGAAGTTCAGTTATCGTTTCCAAAAAGTTTTACCACAGCATGCTGAGGTTCTCTGTACTGAAGATAACGAGGCACAAAGGTCACTGCTTTAGTGCCCACACTCCTTTATAACCCCAAGTGTGTCAAAGAAGTTCATAGTCATTTGTTCTCAGCACTCGAGCGGTGAAATCGATACTCTAGTGTTTCTGTTTGTTTGTTTGTTCGTTTGTGTTAAGGCCTCCTCACACATAACCTCCACAGAGAGGCAGGAAAGCTATACTGCTGCTAAGATTATGTTGCTTGCTTGTATGCTGGTCCCCAGGTTATCCATCAGACCTGGTACACTCTAATAGGTCATTTGCTCTGGTTAGTGGGCCAAGAGTTTTAAGTGGTCCCAAGATTCGGATTGGTAAGATTGCACCCTGGAAACTTTGGAACAACTTCCCCCATAACTCATAGTTTATAAGCCCCACAAACAACATCCATATTAGGAGCACATTAGATTTAGCTAGGTCAACCTAATAAAATGATGACAAAGTAATAATTCTCTACTATAGACATAGATTCAACACTGGTATTCATTCAAAACATCTAGCAAGGAGAGTATTTTGTTGGCTCCCTCTGCAGGTCCTCATGGAGCGTGCAGGCATCTCAACTATATCCAACTTTATCGATGTTCTTTCCTCTTCTGTGTCCACATCATTCATAAAGCAATGTTTTCCTGTGAAATATGCTAACATATACATTTTAACACATATACATTTTAACTAATAATTTTAGTCAACCAATGCATCTATAGTCTGGCAAATATAATGAAATTAGGAATTAGGATCAATTTAAGATGCTTCCACTCTAAGCAACAACAGCAATTCATGACACAGAGAGTTAGTAAATTACTGAGGTTCCCACAGTTAAATTTGCTGCCAGCAAACATCATGTTTTCTTTATGAAGACAGGACAGCTGTCAGCACAGAATTTATTTCTAGGTTCAGTTCAATTCCCTTTGATTTACATAGTGCCAAATCACAACAACAGTGGCCTCAAGTCTGCAAATAACAAATGGAGAGCCTTCACGTAGAGAGGGAGAGCCATCTAGTGTGGACTTTAGTGAGGTACAAAAGTGTGTGTGTGTGTGTGTGTGTGTGTGTGTGTGTGTGTGTGTGTGTGTGTGTGTGTGTGTGTGTGTGTGTGTGTGTGTGTGTGTGTGTGTGTGGTCGGGGTCCAAAAATATATTTGAGTCCTCTGTAAATATAAATAAATATTTCTCAGTGAATGAGCAAATATCTTTACCACAGATTCAGGAGCGTGATGGTCATTGCTGTGTAGGTTGCAAATCACTAAAAAAGTCTTAATGACTTTCATACTGGTCGGGGTACAGCCTTATCTTAAAAGTAGAAAGTGTTTCTGTCTTATGGGGAGCTGACGTCACACTTTTCAAAACTCAATTATGGGTCATGATTACTATGACTTTATGTGTAGGAAATGATTTAAAGAAGAAGCTAATATGAGAAAAAAAAACATGACTTTTGTTTCTAGTCCTGTTTGCGCTATCGCTGCAGCATTTTAGATCAGTCAGAGTAAAATGCTTGAGTGATTATTTGCAGATCAAGGAAATTCAAGGAAAATGTATATTGCATAAAAACTTTAGGCTTCAGTTCACAAGATAGAACTGTGACTTAAACATATAGTCAAACTCTTATAATCCATCCACTTCTATCTTAATGCTTAATGTATCCAGTATAATGTAGAAGAGGGGCCCCTTTGATAGTCATTTTGACTGGGCCCTTCCTATTTTCAGGGCCCTGGGCTCTGGCTGCGCAGATTATTGTTATTATTATTATTATTATTATTAATAAACCCTGATCTCCTTCATTTGACCTTTCCACTTGACCAGTTTTTGCTTTATGAGAGTAAACCTACATTGATGTGGCAGCTCTTGACCGTTCCTTGTCTCCAAAGGTGAAACTTCACTGAAGTATTCCTTCTGGGTCCTTTTCAAGGAACCAGGTTTAGCTAACAAATCAGAGTTTGTTATCATGCTTCCTGGAATTAGACCCTGATCGTCAGGAGTTTTATTTTTATTTCTTTTCATTATCTGTGTTTTTGTTTGTTTCGGTAAATTGCAACATCCCAAAGTGAAATCTCTCTTTTGAGGAAAGAGTGCCAAAATGCAGACCGCTCATCAAAGCACACTTTGAGGCATAAAATCCAAGCATTGTGCAAGGCGGGGACCTGGTACAAGAAATTAATTATAGCGCCTCAACAGCAGTCAAGTGGAAGAAACTTGGATCCAGCATCTGTTCTAAACTAAGAAACCCAGCAGGTCTTTGGTAAGCAGGAATCTCAGGAACTGAAAAAAATAAGTAAAAAAACAAAACAAAACAAAAGAAAAAGGTAGTTCATATATATATATATATATATATATATATATATTCTGTGTGTGTTGTCTAAGTCTGTGTTTAGGTTCCCTCTCCCTTAGCTCTGGTTTAGTTCTCCTTGTGTTTCCCTTAGTGTCTCTCCCTTGTTTCATGTCTTGTGTTTAGTTGGATGTCCCAAGGTTTCCCTGTGTTTTAGGTTTCTGTGTTGGCCATGTTCTGATTCCCTCTGTGCGTCAGTCTCCCTGTGTTAAGTCTGCATGTATTTGGTTAGGTCACTTCCTGTTTTACTTCCCCTTGTCTCGTCAATGCATTTTGTTCACCTGTGTTGTCACCTGTTTCCTTTTCCCTTGTTATTCGCTAGTGTATTTAAGGTCTCTGTGTTGTTCAGTTCCTTGTCGCGTCAGCAGTTAATCATCTGTTTTTCCCTGCTGTGTGTGTGTTTATGCTTCAAGTTCCATCAAGCTATGTCCCATGTCAAGCCACGCTTTATAAATAAAGCTTTAAGGAGTTTCAAACTCCTCCTGTGAGTCCTGCATTGCCAGCCACAGCAGCAAACGTGACAGATATATTTTGAATGTTTACTTCTTTTAATTTTGATGATTATAACTGACAACTAAGGAAAACCCCAAATTCAGTATCTCAGAAAATTAGAATATTGTGAAAAGGTTCCATATTGAAGACACCTGGTGCCACACTCTAATCAGCTAATTAACTCCAAACACCTGTGAAGGCCTTTAAATGGTCTCTCAGTCTAGTTCTGTAGGCTACACAATCATGGGGAAGACTGCTGACTTGACAGTTGTTCAAAAGACGACCTTTGACACAAACATTTGAAATCTATCAGTCTGTGTGTAATGAATGAATATAATATACAAGTTTCACTTTTTGAATGGAATTACTGACATAAATCAATTTTTTTCATGATATTCTAATTTTATGACCTGTATGTCCCTACCTCACCTATGGCCACGTTTCCTCTGGAACTTAAACTTGATAGCAACTACACAGCTGTTTGATGGTTGTATCTTGCACAGTTGTACAATGTTGACTATCCCAGTAAAATCTAGACAGACATTCAAACCTATCAAAGTATGTAAACCCACATTGTGGTAGTTGCTGCTATTTTAGGTGTCTCGATTAACGCTGTAACTTCTGATCTCTGTAGGTCTGATAGCACCTTCCAGCTCTGGACCAAGTACTACAGAGGAGTCCCGAGTCTGCCAATCCTACCAACTACATGTGCCCCTCAATAGCACTCCAGGACATGTTGGTAAGCTAACTGTTACTGAATGCTGCTCACTGTTAAACTTTATAGGAACTGTAAAATATCTTTGTCTTGCATCTGTCCTTAATAAATCTCTTCTCTTCCTTCTCACTCAATTCAATTCAATTCAATTTTATTTATATAGCGCCAAATCACAACAAACTGTCGCCTCAAGGCGCTTTGTATTGTGGGTAAAGACCCTACAATAATACAGAGAACTAAATTATTTTTTCATCCTTCTACAGTAATTTTGTTGTTTTTATTTTTGATGTGGGGAATAGCATTAAATTTTGCTGATTTTGAAATACTTCTGTTGTATCAATATATGCTGCTATCAGTAGTACTATCAGTAATAATAATTTTATTTTTATTTATGTCAGTGGTAGCGACTCTTTTCTGAGCCCCTCCTGAATGATTGCACTCCTCACCCTATCTCTAAGGGAGATGACAGCCACCCTGAGGAAGCTCATTTACGCCACTTGAATACACGATCTTGTTCTCTGGGTCACTACCCAAAGCTCCTGACCATGGGTAGGGTAGGGATGTAGATTGACCGGTAAATCGACAGATTTGTTTTCAAGCTCAGCTTTGTCTTCACCTCAACAGACCAATACAGCGTCCGCATCACTGCAGACGCAGCCTCAATCCATCTGTCAATCTCCCACTTCCTTTTCCCGTCACTTGTGAACAAGCGACCTTGAGATACTTAAACTCCTCCAATGGGGGCAGCAACTCATCCTGAGCCGGAGTGGGCACTCCACCCTTTTCCAGCTGAGGACCCTGGGCTCAGACTAATTTTCATGCCAGCTGCTTCTCACTCGACTGCGAACCATTCCACTACGAGCTGGAGGCCCCCATCTGATGAAGCCAACACAGCTGTATCATCCACAAAAACCAGAAATGAGATTCTGAGGCCACCCAGGCGAAAGCCTTCCGCCACTTTGCTATGCCTTGAAATTCTGTCCATAAAAACTATGAATAGAATTGTGACAAAGAGCAGCCCCGATGAAGTCCAACACCCACAGGAAACGAGTCCAACTTATTGTGGGCAATACAGAACAAGCTCCCGCTGCAGTTGTACAGGGACTCGTGGAATAATTTGATTATAAAAATCGTTGACACAAATTTGTTGCTTTGATGCTCCGTTTACACTCTGCAGCGCTCAGGTGTCATGCTTCATCCACGTTAGCAGCATTAAAGTTCTCCGTTGCTGCGATGGATTTATGTTATTTGGAAATAACAACCCTTTAACACCAAGTGGATCATCACAGACACATTTTTCCACACCTCCACTGCTCTGTGTGTGTGTGTGTGTGTGTGTGTGTGTGTGTGTGTGTGTGTGTGTGTGTGTGTGTGTGTGTGTGTGTGTGTGTGTGTGTATGTATAGTTGCATAATTGTCAGGGATTTTAATTATTTGTGTCTCTCCGATGATATATATCCAACAGTGCCTGTACCTGTAACAATGACTTTTGTGTTTCTGTTTTCTGCCTTTGCAGAACTCCCAGACAACCCAAACTGGCAAAAGATATGCACACTGCTGAACTACAGCAACCACTTCATGCCCAGTGTGACCAAAGTGCTGAGAGAGATGCAATTCATACCAGAGGACAGTACACACTAGGCTTGATGCATATACACCACATTGCCAAAAGTATTCACTCATCTGCCTTCACACAAATATAAATTTGAGTGACATCCCATTCTTAATCCATTGGGTCTAATATGATGTCGGCTTACCCTTTGCAGCTATAACAGCTTTAAGTCTTCTGGGAAGACTTTACACAAGGTTTAGGAGTGTTTATGGGAATTTTTGACCATTCTTCCAGAAGCATATTTCTGAAATCACACAATGATCTTAGACGAGAAGGCCTGGCTCACAGTCTCTGCTCTAATTCATCCCAAAGGTGTTCTGTTGGTTTGAGGTCAGGACTCTGTGCAGGCCAGTCAAGTTCTTCCACACCAAACTCACTCATCCATGTTTTTGTGGACCTTGCATTGTGCACTGGTGCAAGGTCATGTTAGAACAGGAAGGGTCCATCCCCAAACTGTTCTCACAAAGTTACGTGAAATTGTCCAAAATGTCTCGGCATGCTGAAGCATTAAGAGTTCCTTTCACTGTAACTAAGGGGCCAAGGCCAACTCCTGAAAAACAACCCCACACCACAATCCATGGAAATGTAGAGATGGGATCGGTTTCCATAAACGAGCAGCTGCATCCAAGCCTTACATTGCCAAGTGGAATGCAATGCATCGGATGCAGTGGCGTAAAGCACACCACCACTGTATTCTAGAGCAGAGGAGGCATGTTCTCTGGAGTGACGAATCACACTTCTCTGTCTGGCAATCTGATGGATGAGTCTGGGTTTGGTGGTTGCCAGAAGAACAGTACTTGTCTGCATTGTGCCAAGTGTAAAGTTTGGTGGAGGGGGGATTATGGCGTGGGGTTGTTTTTCAGGAAGTTGCAAAGGGTGGGCTGGCATCAGATTAAACCCTGTGGATTAAGAACAGGATATCACTCAATTTAATTTGCATGTGAGGCAGATCATCAATACTTTTGGCAATATACTGTATGTGTACAAGTCAATGTGACAAACAGTCTGCCTGCACAAGTATCCTGTCTGCTGAAAAAACAACAAACAACCATAAAAAGATGCATTTTCCTGTTTAAGAAATATTTGTTCAAAACTGCAATGAACAGCTATTTTAGTAACAGAACAGCCTGAGGTGGTGTGATTGAGTTGATGTTCTCAGGAAATTGTTGCAGTGCTGGCAAGATTCACTTTTTAAAAATATTGTTGTAAGTCATTAGTGCTTGTGGGAAATGGGCATTTCCCTTTTGTGGGCTAATTTTATCATATTATAACATTATATTTGCTCAAAGCGACCTCTTGTCCCATTTATTCTGGATTCATTCCTTGAATTAAAGGTTGTACAAGTAGAACAAAGGTCTTAGTGGCTACTGTGTGATTTGTTTGTTTTGTTTTGTTTTTTGTCACTGCATTTTTGTAGTGATCAAAAAAATATGCTGTTGATAAGGATAAGAAAATGTGTATTATTGTCATAAAAAAAGTCATAAAAAAATGAAAGTTTCACTTCTAGTGACCCTGTCAGGTGAGTTTCAGACACATTTTTTAAATTGTAAGTAAAAAGTAAGTATTATAAGTAAAAAAAATAAATAAATAAATAAATTCCTTGCCTGCCAGGTCATTTTATGAAACTTGCTCTAGAGCACATGTGTCAAACTCAAGGCCCGAGAGATAACTTCTTATGGCTGTTATTAATGGCCCACTGGTAAAAAGCGCTCTCATCCCTTATACTAAAATCCCACCATGCACTGCAATAGCGCAACAGACCTGCACTAACCTGTTTTTCGGCGTTGCCAATGACACGTTGACCAGTGGTCAGTGGATAAAAATATCGGTCAGCACTTTTTACAGCATCATTTAAACTAGCCTGACCCCAAAAATGGCCAAATGAAAAGTGAAATTTGAAAACGGGGAAGGCAGAGGACCTGATCATCAGAGGTAAACCATGTGTCTCTTTTCCCCACCTGTGATGTGCAGGAAAAGAGCAGATTGGTGGGACGGATGTGGGAGTAGATGCAGAGGGAGACCTGCACAGGTGAGCTGGCAGTGCGTCACTGCACCAGGAAACACTGCGCAGGAAAGTCCTGAAGACGGAACACGTCATGAGCACCGTAACACAGACTGTGAACTTTATAAGAGGCAAAGGTTTAAATCAATCTTTTCTGGAGGAAAAGGTGACGTGCCTGATCACACAAGCGCGATGCGCTGCCTGAGGAAATCTGTGAGTTCATGGAAGTAATTAAGAAATGGAATAAGAGGGAAAACTCAATAGCTTGTTGTTGTTTCTTGTTTATGGACCTTTTGCTGATATCACATCACAGTTTATCTCTGAAAAATTAGCAAATTTTCATCAGCTTGAAATATTCTCATTTTCCCTGATGGTATTTTTGAAGAAAAATATAATTTTTACATTTTATTTAATGTGTTGAGAAAAAAGTTGCTGTATTATGGCCATTTAAATTCATATTGCTGATCAAAATATTTTCAGTTTTAGACTTTTCAGTAAAGGTTAAACCTGTTTGGCCCATAATATAGACTGTGCTTTCAGTTTGGGCCTGTTGTGTGATTGAGTTTGAAACCCCTGTTCTAAAGAATGCCTTACTTCCTCATTTTTTCTCTGCATGTAGAATCTTAAATGTGCTGCAGCTTCCCGTAACAGTTACTCAGCCAAGAGATACACGAGCACAGCTGTTGCTGAGAGGACAGATAACAGTCAGCACTCGCTTTTGCTTGTCCTGGTTTTTCCATCTGGATTAAGAAGATACATCTGAGCCAAAAACCAGCAGAAGTGACTGAATATTTCTGTGATGGGCCACAATCGTTGCAAGCAGCATGTTGTAAAGAATGGTTCTTGTACATCAGTCTTAATGCCTTCTTCTCTCATCTGTTCTGGACCTGCTGGTGGGTGAAATTACTTGTCTGATTTGCTTGAGTATAATAAGGATTTGAATATTCTGAATTCTGTTTTACCAACTATGGGAACATGCAGCTGAGATACGAAGAGCGTAGTCCTTACTGAAATTACTTTTGTCCCTATAGAAACTGTTAACAGCAAAGAAGAAAAAGCAACATCACTGTGACTTTGTACAGTAACAGCACACAGTATTTTGTGCTGCATTAGATTTGTTTTTTAACCATTAGTGCCTTTTTATATCCATCCATCCATCCATTCTCTTCCACTTATCCGAGGCCGGGTCGCGGGGGCAGCAGCCTAAGCAGAGAAGCCCAGGCTTCCCTCTCCCCAGCCACCTCCACTAGCTCATCCGGAGGGACCCCAAGGCGTTCCCAGGCCAGCTGAGAGATCTCTCCAGGGAGACCTGGGTCTGCCCCGGGGTCTCCTCCCAGTGGGACATGCTCGGAACACCTCACCCAAGAGGCGGACAAGAGGGATCCTAGTCAGATGCCCGAGCCACCTCAACTGGCTCCTCTCGATGTGGAGCAGAAGTGGCTCTACTCTGAGCCCCTCCCAAATGGCCGCACTCCTTTCTAAGGGAGAGGCCAGCCACCCTTCGGAGGAAACTCATTTCTGCCGCTTGTATTTGCGATCTTATTCTTTCGGTCACTACCCAAAGCTCATGACCATAGGTGAGGGTAGGAACGTATATCAATCAGTAAATCAACAGCTTCACTTTTACACTCAGCTCACCCTTCGGCACGACAGACCGGTGCAGCGTCTGCATCACTGCAGACGCAGCCCCAATCCGTCTGTCGATCTCCCGCTCCCTTCTCCCATCACTCGTAAACAAGACCCTGAGATACTTGAACTCCTCCACCTGGGGCAGGAACTCGTCCCTGAGCCAGAGAGGGCACTCCACCCTTTTCCGGCTGAGGACCGTGGCCTCAGACTTAGAGGTGCTGATTCTCATGCCAGCCACTTCACACTCAGCTGCAAACCGTTCCACTGCGAGCTGGAGGCCACCACCTGATGAAGCCAACAGGGCCGCATCATCTGCAAAGAGCAGAGATGAGACTCTGAGGCCACCAAGGAGGAAGCCTTCTGCTACATGGCTATGCCTAGAAATTCTGTCCATAAAAATTATGAACAGAAACAGTGACAAAGGGCAGCCCTGGCAGAGTCCAACACCCACAGGAAATGAGTGCGACTTATTGCCATCTATACGGATCAAGCTCTCACTGTGGTTGGCTGAATGGCCCGCAACAACGGGCCAGACACCCCATACTCCTGCAGGACCTCCCACGGGATACCCCGAGGGATGCGGTTGAATGCCTTCTCCAAGTCCCTTATCATAATATGACATAAATTAATGAAATTTGCAGTAGTGCATTATTTTCTTCTCAGATTTGAGGGCTGCATAAAATATTATAAAGGCTGTCATTTGAGAATCTTGGCCGTATACTTAACGAATGCATTAGCAATGTTAAGTGTTAGAGTTAAAAAAAAATTCCCTCCATAATTTTAAACGTACTTTATATGAATATGCCACCTCTCTCAGATGATTACCTGGATTTTTCTGGAGGTTCTTATGAAAAGCACAAATTTTAGGCAAAAATCACAATTACTTGAAGTATTTTCTGCACTGCGCTGCACTGAGGAGCCGGCTTGTGTTGGTGGCGATCAGCTGTAGGTAAGTCTAGAGTTATTTTGTGAGTAGAAATCAAACTTGATTATTTCAAGGAAGGCAAAGTTGTAACGAGATGCAGGTTCACTGACTATAACGTCAGTGAACCTGTGGAAAGACTATTACAGGCTGCCGAGTGTACTCACCAGCCAGCGCAGAGACAGTGGGGACTGTGTGTCTTTCACACAGTCCCCTTGTGGGGTAACCAGGCAGCGGAACCAGCCGGGTGGGTTGGTGGCTCAGCGAGTACCCACATGCAGATGGAGCCGATCACAGCCCGCTGTTCGCGGTCCTCCATCCTCACGACTACAATAGTAGTATCTACTATTCTGTCATTGTTAAAACAAATATGCTGCCATTCTGTGCTACTGTGGCTGTACTGTGTGAATCTAGGGAGAAATCTTTTTATGATAGTCTAATATTTGGGCCTTTGCCTTCATTCACACTGGTCAGAGGGTGGACTGAAGGGAATAATGTCTTATCCGAAAATGTACAGCACATAGGCATGGATATGGATGAACCTACCCACCCCCTTAATCCTCAGAAATGGTGAATTTCCAATTTATTCTGTGTTCTGTCATCATTTTCAATGTTTCCAGTTCAATCAAAGGTGATTTTGCCACTATGTCTGTGGAAGAAGTGGCTTTAGAGGCGATTTGCAGCGTTGTTAAAAAGTAGGGAATTATTATATTTAAATTTGGGGGGAAAAAAAAGTTAGTCAATAATAACCTCACCATTGCTTGTAAACAGTGATGGTATAGTTACCTTGAAAAAGTAGTCCGACTACTGATTACTTAATTTTTACTTAATTTTAGAAGTAACTAAGTTAGATTACAAGTTACTTTATTAGTTACTTTCAACAGTGCCCGGTCTTGTGCCAAAAAGTGATCATCTGTCATAAAGTGATTCAGATGTTTCTGTGTGTTTTTATGTGTAATGTCTTTGCTTATATTGGTAAACAGAGTGCAGTCAACATGATTTATGAAGGGCTTATATATAAAATGCAGAAATAATCTGTTTTTCAACAATCTTTAGGAGTCTGTGTTATTGTACCTACATTATAATCAATCCAGAGTTTTTTGGCCGCTTTAAATATCTTTATAGATCTGTGATGTTATATTTGTTGTGATTTCTGCAGCCTTCTGAGCCAGATTTCTGTTTAAAAAGACATTTTTAATGTCAGACAGTTTTACCTTGATAAAAAAAATGAATATATAAAAGTGACTTTGCCAAAAACTGAGTGCAGCTTCTACCTTGTGACAGAAACGCTATTTCTCACTCAAAATGACCTGATATCATTCATGAGAGATATGTTTGATATATGCTTCACAGATTATAGGTCAACAAGTCATTTACAGCCGTTTAAATACATCGAATGTTTTTTTTTTGGCAAATACCGAAAATTGCTGTTTGGCAGACGATCACTTTCTGGATTTTCAACTTTTTCAGCTCTCCCTCACTTACTGGTTTGTACTGAAGTCCAGCTTTTGTTGTTTGGGTGCTGGGGGGGCTCCTGCATTAGCCGCAGCTCTGCTTTACTCCACCTGTTGTGACTCGCTCTGTAAGTTTGACTGCGCCGTGACTCCAGATGTTTCCTCATATTTGAGGTAGTGTTTTTGAAGCTAGATAGCACTTTGTGCACAGAGTGCACAACTAACCTTGATATTGTCATCTTTAGCTGACACAAACTCAAAATAGTGCCTGTATTTCCAGCTAGAAAACGCGCATCTCTCTCCTCCCTCCATTGTTTACATTTGTGTCGCTGTGCTGTTATTGTCCTCATGATGAAAACAGACTTCACTCCCCAAGAAGAAAGCAAAAATATATCTTTGTACTGAGGAAAACGACAAAAATAGTAACACACAGTGACTTGGATAAGTAACTTTAATCTGATTAATGGACTGCAAATAGTAACGCATTAGATTACTCGTTACCGAAAAAAAGTAGTCAGATTAGAGTAACGCGTTACTAAGTAGCGCGTTACTGACATCACTGCTTGTAAAATGAAACTACTGAACTTTACCATAAGAGCCAGATTTTTAAAACCTTGTTATTTTAGTGTCCAGGTGGATTTAGAGGGTTTTGCATCTGAACTCTTCACACTCAAATGATTAGATGAGAGCAAAGTGCTGATTACTGCTCAGCAGGTGAGAGGAAAAATCCACCCACAAAGGTGTTTTTATTTTTTATTTAGTGTTTAATGTGTGTGTGTGTGTGTGTGTTTGGGGGGGGGGGGGGGGGGGTGACAGCCACTTGTGTAACACAGAAAATATTTTTGTTCTAACTTTGACATTTAGTGCATCTTAGTACCAGCATATTAGTGAAAAGATGCTCTTATTTTTCACAAATTCATTTGATTTACATTTTCTTATTTAAAAGTGTGTTTTTAAATTAAAATAAATAAATCCTTATAATGCACAAAATCTTTACTATCACCATATACTGTTTCATTTTGAGGATCTTTTAAATTTATCTTACAAATTGTGATGCACTTTAAAGTTGCCACATACTGTTCTGCAGGACATTAATTAATCAGTTACAGGGTTCTATTGTGTTGTGTGTCAGTGATGGCAAACACTATCTTGGCGCACATGTAGACAACTGTGAGAGTGGGTGGTGAGTGGTATTGTGAATGGTGATACACAATTTGCAGTCAAGAGATAAAAGAAACAAAAAACTGGCAAGTACAGAGGGTAACACTTTAAAATTATATCCTTTATTTAAACCGGTTGTCTCATTATACATGTAATAACCATTGTTAAAAAGGTTTTAGAAAGCATTTTTGCTTTAAGTTTTTATTATTAAATCTATTGCATTTGTTATTTTTAGTAGCCATAAATGACATAGCTTAGTTTGGGTCCATATAAATCTTTCTTTTATTGCTGCCGCCAGCTTACCACCTGGCTGGAATTTTCCCCCCACACTAAATCAGATTTGATTCATGGCAAAGAGTAAGTGCTTCAGCAGCAGTTACATTAAGAACCACCAGTGAAAAACTTTAGTTAGCTGGCATGGTAGACAAAGAAAAAGCTTTATCAGAGGAAGCAAAGAAGGCAAAGAGGATGAGCAACAGAAGAAAACTGACAGCCAGCTGCCATCATCACTGCTCAAAGTACCAAACCCTGCCGACTTATTAATCCAACTGTATTTTCATATATCCTTATAATGCTTCTCAGATATTAGTTTAAATTGATATTCTTAGGATTCCTAGGGTTTGTAATTGCTTTGTAGCATGTACCTCAGTAGGATGGCAAACCCAGTCTGCTGCCGTTCTGCCCCCACCACCATGTGGGCCTGAAAATGACGACCACAAAACAGGAAGACGTTTGAAGTGTCGATCACGCTGCAGGAAACGACAGTCAACAGGAAGAGTTTCAACCACTTCATCTTTTCACACAGTTTATAATAAGAAAAGATGTCGTATACATTATATTGCCAAAAGCATTCACTCATCTGCCTTCACATGTACACTGTAAAAAGAATTTGTTGACTCAACTTGACTTAGTCAAGTCATTTTGTTGCTTTGACTGAATTAAGTTTCAATTATGTAAAGCTTCAAGTGAACTACACTTAAATAAATTCGTTGATCCAACATGCAGTTTGTTGACTTCACTTTTTGTATAAACTAATTTGGATTAAAACTGATTAGTTGAACTGAAAGCACGTAATCTGAACTCAGTTTATCACGTTTTTCTAAGCAATATTTTAGTTCATATTAACATACAGATGCAGCCACTTAAACTGCCGCTCCCAGGCTGGAAGTCTGGGTGTATCTACTTCCCAGCATGAGCACACCCTTTCCTTCAATCGCAGAGTGTCACCAAGAGATGGCGCTTTCTTCACAACAACTTTGACTTCTCTGATTCATAAATGTTTTGTTAACATTTCATGCTGAAGTATTTTCACTGGCTAAAACATAGCTACTACAAATGGCGGAGCAAGTTTTGAAAATCTAAAACAAATGATTCCTTGCAAACATTCTTTTATCAATTTATTTCAATGAATCTAATAACTAAGTCAGTATATAAATAGGTTTAAAAAGAAAGTAGCACAGTGCTGAGCAATTCAAGCTTCCTCTCTTTACAGTCTCCTGTTAGAAGTTCCATGAACGCAGCTTTGAGCTGCACTTTTATCAGTTATAAAATTTTTAAAAGCTACCTACTAAAGGTAGCTTATAACATGTCTTTGGCATTAAATTGAACACCCATCGCCAACACGATGTCCTGCTTCTGCTGCCTGGTGACATACTCGGTTAGTGTTTTGTAATAATTCACAAAGAAGTTGAAATACATAAAGATTAGACTTTAGCTCATTTTGCATTCATTATTTAAATTCTATTGTCTCTTATATAATAAACCAGACAGGTTTATCACATAAAGAATAGTTTATCATAGTTATAAAAACCATAATAAACCTTTGTGAGAAAGATAAGACTGCCACAAGGCAAAACCAAGTTTTAAGCCCATCATTGTTGCAGAAGACTCTGCTGCTTACTTTTTGCCCTTGAGCCTCTTTTCATTTCAGCCCAGAACTGACTTTTGTTATTAAAACCACATTCACACAGGCTTAGAGAGAAGTTGAACTCCACAATCCCAAACCCTTGTAACCCGTTGGCCAGTACGTTTCCCTATCAACACCTCTAACACCTCCGTTATGTCCTCAATACGGAAAGTGAAAAATACAAGTTTATTGTAAATCAAGTCATTGATATGAATTTCTGCATATTGTGCATGACAAGTAACTGAAGCTATAAAGTAGCTTCAAATCCCAACAGGCCCATTGCTTCACAGTACGTTACACATGCTAACACAAACACCTTTACCCCCAATTGGCCCTTAAGGCCCTGCTGCTGTTTGTGGTTCCAGGTGTCTGTCTGCAGCTAACCAGATCAGTGGTAGCAGGATGTGAGGCAGGGACTCCAAAAGACACATTAGTGTATGTTTAGTGCTCTCTGGCTCAGCTGGGTGTGTCTTTTCTAATTTTGAATGAGCCAGATGAAATGTCTGCGGGGGTTGATGAGGGGCGGCTGGTGTGGTGGTGAGCTAATTATGAAGTTACAGGGATTGTCTTATGTAGGCGTTTTAGAGTCAAGGACTTTGACAATGTAGAGGAGCAGTTCAAAGATGTTGCAGATAACTATTTGCTACCTTGTAAACTCACTAAAGTTCTCCAAATGATCTGCAGCAAAATGTACTGTCATGGTCCACCAGCCAGCCTGGCTGATGTATTCTTTCTTTTCCTGCTCTTGTTGCTCTCTCTTTCTCTCCTCTCTCTGTGCGTGTGCATGTTGACCACACCTTTTGCCCGTTTCCATAAATGATTACTCAGCACGGGTCGACTCGACTCAACACAACTCACCACAGTCTTGTTTTGTTTCCATTGCAATTGATTACCACCTCAGTGTGGGTGGAGTCGATATAGCAGTGCTGGCAGTAGTCTCTTGACCTAATTTGTATGTGACTCAAAACACAACACAACAATAGATGCGATAGGCAAGCTAACATAGCTAATGCCAGTTTACTATTGTCATCATGCATAAGTCCCCGTACAATGTTTTAATGGATGAAGTTTATCATTAAGTGTTAGCATGTCGTAATCGACCCATTGTACTTCAAAACTGCCGCCATTCGGTACTTCTGTAATAACCCTATGTTGGGTGTGAAGTGCAGTTTCTCAGCTTTCAGAAACTGTTTGAATTTTTCTGATAGAACAAACAGTCTCATAATTACAGTAATTCAAATTTCCTTTGATCAGCCGCCTCAGCGCTCGGTGTTAACCAGCTGTTCACGGCTAGTAGGGGCAGGTAACGTGTGCTTCAGCTGCGATCGCCCAGCAGTATAGGCTTATAATATGAATGCTGTGTGCACGTTTCAGATGGCTCTCCTGTTGCAAAACTACCGCTGCAGACTGTCAATGTGGGCATTCAACCGAGCCTCCCAGTGGTTTCCGTGCCTTCATTTTCTTGCTGTCGGGTTTTAAAAATGGCGTGGTTGATTCTGGTGAAGGAGTCGCTCTCATGACTCAACTACAGATGCAGCCACCTAAAGTTGGCACATCCAGTCAGACTCCGACCAGCTGAAGTCCAGCTGGGGGCTGGACTTCAGCTGGAAGTCCCCCAACTCCTCCTGGGCGTATCTACTTTCCAGCATGAACACACCCCTTTCCCGCAGTTGTGGACTGTCACCAAAAGGTGGCGCCTTCTTAACAAAAACGTTGCGTTCTGTGATTCACAAATGTTTTGGTGAAGTTTTGAAGACCTAAAATAAATGCATAAAATTTTTGTCAGTATGACCTTTCACACATTTCCATTGCGAATCACCAAAAGATTCCTTTGTTTCACTTCATCTTTTAACTAAATAAGTAAATAAATACAGTAGATTAAAAAAGAAGCGGTGCTGCGCTGAGCCAACCCGGTCTCACGGCAGTTCGTGCAGTAGTTTTAATCTATTGATTCGTGCTCATGAACACGAATTCCCTCTTTTTTTCGTGTTACTTGGCACGACTTCTAACCTGCCTGAAATGCAGTGGGATAAAGTTCATGCCTCTGAGCACGGCTTCTAAGCTGCAGTATAAGCCAAATTTTTGGTTTGTTTGTTTGTTTTGGGGGGTTTTTTTTTGCCCCTGTCTCCCTTTTTTCCCCCTTTTCTTTTGAACTGGAAGCTCAGATGCTGAATTATGCCTTTAATTGCGATCCTTAACCGCCACTTTTCCTTTTGACGTGAATTTCTCCTTGTTTCATTTAATCTGGAGTGCTGCTTATGGTTGTAACCACGACATTTGTGGGGCTTTTTTATGGGGCTATTATTGTAGCAAAAGTTCTGTGTGTCCGTAACTGGATCCACGTGTGTGTATCGCGATCTGTCCTTAAATGAATCCACGTGTGTAGAGATTTGTGTGTGCATAAGTGAATCTGTCTGTATCTGGATCCACGTGTGTGTATGCCGATCTGTATTTTGATCTGTGTGTCTGTAATCAGATTTGTAAATGTTCAAAGAAACCTGCAGCGCAGTGACTTGAGAAAAACTTTAAGACTTTTCAGCCATTAATATCTGCACTGCACCTTGGACAGGTCACCAGTGTGTGACAGGGCTGAGAGAGCCCTGGTCCATGTGAACCATTCACACTCACATTCACACCTACAGCCAACTTAGAATCATCATTAACCTGACCCCACTGATGTTTTGGTATATTGGCTTTCTGGGCCAAAGGTAACCACAACTTTTATGCAACTTTCATATTTGTGTGCTAAACATTTAGGCTAATCTTACACAGAGACTGTAAGCAAAAAGAAATAAGTGAACATCCACAAACAGAAGTAATTTTAGATGGCATATGATTGCCTTTTTTATTATTTTCAAATTAATTAAAACAAAAAAAAAAAAAAAAAAAGCGAGGGAGAGAGAAGAGAAAAAAAGAAACCCCCAACAATCCCCTGTGAGCAACCACTCGGCGACGGTGGGGAGGAAAAACTCCCTTTAAGCAGGAAGAAACCTCCTGCAGAACCAGGCTCAGGGAGGGGCAGCCATCTGCCGAGACTGGTTGGGGGGGTGAAAGGAAAAGAATAAGGAAGGAGAGACAAGAAAGGATGGCTGGAGGAAAGAAAGGCACAGAGGAGAGGTCAAGGTCCAGGAGATGGATCGAAGGTGGTGGCAGACGAGGGGAGCTTTGTTTGAGCTGAAACAGCAGCAGCAGAGGCCCTCCGGAGAAACTTGAAGTGCTTTTTCTTTCTGAGGCAGCACTCGTGCAGCTGTTTGTGCTGCAGGATGAGGGTGTGCAGATCACTGAGAGCTTCTGCATTCTCAGCTTCAAGTGTTGTACACTTTTTCTCGAGTTCTTTAACTCGGTCGTGCTTTTCTCCATGCCTTTCTTCCAGAAGGTTCAATTTCTGCTGCGGTATTTTTTCTGCTTCCTGCAGGTCCTCACACTGACTCTGCACTTGTTGAAGTCTGCACTGGATGTCTTTGTTCCTTTCTTCCATCTTCTGGAGCATCTCCCTGTGCTTTGCTTCCTTTTCTTTGAGGACATTTCCATTGTTCTGCTGAGCTTTGTGAAGCAATGCTTGCAGGTTTTGAATTTGTTTCTGCATGTCCTCCAGTTTGGCCTCCACCACCCTGTGCTTCTTTTCACTGTTATCCAGTTTGGATTCGACCTCTGTGTGCTTCATCTTCAGTTCTTTGTTCTCTTTTAGAACTGCTACTTTTTTTTCCAATGTTTGATCAAGCATTTGCTGTAAGCTTTGGTTTGTTTTGCTCATTTCTAGCAGCTTTGTTTCTAGCTTTCTGCATTTTGCATTCTGTTCCTGCTGGATAAGCACCTGTGTGTTTCTTGTGAAACCTTCATTAAGCTTTTCTCGCAAGCCTTTGTTTTCTTTGTTCATGGCTTCGAGCTTCGATTGCAGCTCCGCACGTACTGCATCCTGCTCTACCTTCTCTTTCACCATGGCTCTATTTGTTTCCATGGCTGCATTCAACTTGACTTGCAAGTTTTGCTGTTTTCCCTCCATGTTTTGGAGCTTGGACTGCAGCTCTTGGACTTTTCTCTCCGCCACTCGGAGTTTGCTGCACGTATCATCCGCATAAAATTTCCCCTTCTGCACCCGGTGATGTGATCCACTTCTGTGGGATTTAGGCTCATCATCACCACTGAAGGGCTCGGCGTCAGTGTCAACTGAATCATTTGGCCGAAAACCCCAGTAATGGGTGTCTATTTCAGGGTCAAGGGGGATTTCAGGCAGATCACCCCATTCAAGGGGGACTTCTGAATTATCACCCTGGTCAAACAGGTCGCTTTCTCCTGAGAGTTGAGACATGCTGTTGATCGTTTGACTGCTACGGATTGAAAAGTTTCCAAATGCTCCGTGCTGAAGTTTCAACTGCTGCGAACAGGAATACTGCAAACACGACTGCTGCGAACACGAATGGTGCAAACAGGAATGCTGCAAACAGGAATGCTGCAAACAGGAATGCCGCAAACACGAATGGTGCAAACAGGAATGCCGCAAACACGACTGCTGCGAACAGAAATGCTGCAAACACGACTGCTGTGAACAGAAATGCTGCAAACACGACTGCTGCAAACACCAAATTCTACTCTTCAAAGGCAAACCATAAAAAAACAGACAGATAGAATGTGATGTCATAATGTAACAAATCTAAAGTCAACATTTCATATGCAAATTAGGTTGTCACATGACTTTAAAGATGTCATGTGACACAAGAAGATGGCCTTGTAAGGAACTGCAGGCAAATTTATATGAGGTAAGGCATTTTTTAAATTCATTTTTTTACTTTATGGTTAACATTCTTTGAACTGTTTTGCAATTCTATTTATTTATTCAACATTTGGTTTAAAATGACTGAAAAGTAGAAATTAGATATAGTTATAATATAAATATTTATTTTTTATAAATATAATAGAAAAAAGGCATTTCCTGGAGAAAATGCACTGTGAATGCTTGCTGCTGAATGATTGGAGCTGAAATGCCACGAAATGCTTCAGAGCTTAAATCTGATTGGCTGAAAGACTGAAAGCAGCTGAAAAATGCTGAAAATAAATTTGAAATTCAAAACAGCTGAAATTGTCAACAAAGTAGCAAAATTAAACTCAATTTGCTTAAAGGGCAGAAAAACAGCCTGAAGAAATTTTAACTGCAGCTGAAGAAAAACCCGAAAAGATACTGAAATGGGTAAAACGGCCCACCAGTGTTCATTTTGACAGAAAATTTTGATTTAGTTTTAGTTATAATTTAGTCATCTTTTTAGTTTTAGTCTAGTTTTAGTCGACAAAATTATTGTAAGAATTTAGTCGACTAAATCTGCTGTCCATTTAGTCAACTAAAATATAAAAAAATATAAAAAATGCACAAGTGCCAAAACAAAAATCTGTATTCATTTGCCAGTAGAAATTGTTGAAACTTGTGAAATCCTCCTGATCTTTGCTGTATTGTGGAAACATGTAAAAAATAATGTGAATGAAAACAGAGGCAGCAAAATGCAGGAAAACAATTTAGAGCCATTGCTAAAGGTTTGGATGAGTGTACTTGAGTGGTCAAAGTCTGCTGCTTGTTGCCACAGTACTGCTCATTTTCTCAGCTCTAATTGTTTTGTAAAAACACAGTTTGTAGACTTAAGCCCAAAGAGAAAACCACTGTAAGCATGATACAGCTATGAATAAAGCAATGACTTGCATGATTGATAAAAGATGCAAACATACCAACAGCAGGTAAAATCAGATCTAGAAAAGCTGCACCAAATGCTGTCTGCAGGGACGGTGAACTGGGGAGTGTTCAATGTCACTTACCATTTTTCTCTGCAATAATTATTTTTCTGTTCTGACTAAAGGTTTTTAGGTTCTGTGTTTGAGGATGCTGAGGACAACCAAGAAAGAGATGATGATGATGATGATGTTTTGCCGTGAAGCATAAACATGGAGAACCCATAGATGACCTGGAAGGTCTTGGAGTCATCATCAGAGGTGTGGAAGTGTTTCACAACCTTAGGAGCATTGCATATGATACCTATGCATATGATAGTATCACATTTCCTGTGTAATATAATGAAGGTTTTGGAATGGTTTTAATTTTAGATGATTGATAAAGGGGGAAAAGAACTTGTAAGGAATTCCTGTGTAGTGTATAATGTGTGTTTGGATGGAGCTGGTTTTTCTGTTCATCCTAATTTGAAAATATGTCCCATAAGATGTGTCAGGAACCGCTGCGTGGCAGGCAGGTGAGGACGCCAAAGCAGGGCGCTGGACTCGGAATAACTCAAAAACTCAGCTTTTATTTGCTGGCAAACACGGGGGTGGAACTGGCAGGACCAGCAGCAAACACTTGGAAACAGGAGGGGAAAAAACACACACACGCACACACACACACACACACAGCACTGAGACCAGGGTCCTATTCCAGGAAGCAGGTTCAACAAACTCTGAGTTTAAAAACAGACTCTGAGTTGATCAGCAACTCTGAGTTTCCCGTTCCAGAACAGCTGATCAGAGTTGGTCGATCAGCTCTGAGTATGATCACCCTGAGTTAGCGCGTGCGTGAGTGAGGAAAAAAAAGCCATCATCAATGGAGCGCTGACACCAGGATTCACCATGGCAAAGAGTAAATAAAGGGCGGAGCCTTTTTCTGTTATCATGTCTGCTGTCATCATTTACACAACCTGAATCTCCATCAGATGAAGCCGAATCTTAATTTCACATTTGATTTATAAAATCTAATTATTCAGCCTGACGGACAAACTGCAGGAGACAGAAGGTGAAGATAAAACTGTGGAGAAACAGCTCAGACTGAGTTTACTGACCGACCTGTGTGTGAGAGACTGAGACAGCAGCAGACCCCAGGGGAGCTGACCTCAGGTCAGTTTATTTAATAAAAACTGTTTTTGCTGCAGTTAATGACAGTTCAGTTTATGGTTGTTTGTTTAAATAATTGTACAGTAAAAATGGAATCTATTGATGGAACAGCACCCTCACTTTATTCATTTATTTAATTGAGGATTTCATTATTTCTGCCATTACTGGATAAAAATGAGATTTGCAGAAAAACTGCTTAAATGTTTCCAGTTTAACCATTTTAATCTGATCTAAGATCAGCGGATAGATGACAGCTCTCTGACAGCCACAGCAGAGATGTTTCACTGAGTTGCTGTTAAAGGTCAGAGTTCAGTAATAGTTTCATATTTAGCTGAAAACATTCAGAGCAGCTTTCCAAGTCTGTAATGAATGCAAAGTTTTACCAGTCAAGGCAAACATGCTGTGATAAATGTCTCAGCTTTATAGGTTTTAAAATTCAGTGCATTTTGGGAGGATGAGGCATTTTAATTAAAGAATGCAGATCGTGTCGGGAAGATGAATCCATTATGAACAGATCCAGACTGGATGAGCTGGAAAATAACTGGAGCCTGAACTGGATCTGGGCCTTATCGCGTCTGAATCCGTGATCCTGATCCATTTGGATCCTCCTGCTGCGCAGGCGGACTCGGACACGGTTTGCGGATCCGTTATAGAGCCTATGATCAGCGATTTTGGTGATTTTCAGTTGAAAATATGTGGAAATTCACACTCTGAATTTCATTTTGACTTCTTAATTGAATTCCAGTTGACTGGATACAGTTGGAATTACCAAAAACAGTTACGTTGGTCACACATAAGTCAGTTATTTTCATTTTAATAATATTAGTAAATTACAGTTGTGCTCAAAAGTTTACATACCCCGGCAGAATTTTTGCTTTCTTGCACCTGCCTCCTCCACCTGCACGTTCTGACAGACACCTGCAATCCACAGCTCCACCCACACTTTCTGCAAGCAAAATTTTGGCATTCACCTTGATTTCGTTGCTCTTTCTCAGCTAATACACCCAGAGGACCTGCAGCTGTATCCTACAACTGCCTCTGACAACATCTACCAACACGTTACCAGCCAGCTGCCTCCTCCACCTGCACATTGAGGCACACTACTGCAGAGCAAACCTTCATCCACACGCTCTGCCAGCAGCCTTCACATCTCAACGTACCACCCATGTAGTCTCCAACTAAATCAGCTCTCAAACCTCCTCCTCCTGTACACGGTGCACCTCTTTATGTGATGTCGTGTGTGTTTCTCAGCCCATGTCCCCACCCACACCTGCTCTGTTCATTTCTGATGATGAACATACGGATACTAAGGAAAGTTGATGGTAAGCCTCAAATTAAGGAAGCGACTTGCTTTTACTTGACATTCAGTGGGACACAGCTGATGGACCCACCTCTTCTTTCCTGTCTTTTAACTTCAAGTCATTGTTCTGTGCAAAGAAACAACTGTTACACTCAAGTATTGCTCAAACAAACTCTCTCTTGTGTTGTGCACCATGTCAAACAGACATCAGCGTACCAGCCTTGAGATCGCCAGCTTTAGCTCACACAAAGACGTGCCCTGGGCCGAGCCACCCAGCCCTTTAACATCACGCTACCATTGAGGCTCCTGCCAAATGCTCCATGCTCCATCCAAACTCAACACTTAAGGATCACTGCAGGAACCCTTCAACACAACTCACAAAGCTCACGCTGCTGCTGCTGCTGCTCAGTGTCTCACATATTAAATTCACTCAATAAAGTCAAAATTAGCACTCATACACAAATCTTCCACTAGAATTGACCTTTTTTTGTTGATTCATACTTATTACCTCATGTTCTTAAATGTACTTATCACACTATTCTTATCTCTGACCATGCACTGTTGTCACTTGAATTCAATTTTCATATTCAGGGAGCACAATACAATTGGAAATTTAATCCCTCCTTGAACTTAGACAGCTCCTTCTGTAAATTGGTTTCCAATAAAATACTGGATTTTATGGCTTTTAATGATAATGGGGCTGTCTCAGACTCTACTCTCTGGGAATCTTTCAAGCTTGTAATAAGAGGTCATATTATATCATATCAGTCTAAGGTCAGAAGGACCAGACCTACTCATCTGGCTGAAATTTAGAAGCAATTAATCACCTTAGAAGATGCATTTCTCAGCTCTAACTCTGACCACATATTTGCATCTATTGCAAATTTAAAATACGAATATAACTGTATTTTGGATGATATTCAGAGGCTGCGTCAGAGGTACTTTGAATTGGGGGACAAAGGAGATAAAATACTGTGTAGGCAGCTGAAAGGTTTACATGCAGAGCATGCCATTGATAAGCTACTTTCTCCATCAGGTCAACTGTTAACAGACCATAAGCTTATAAATAAGACCTTTTTCCAGTTTTACAGTAAACTCTATGCCTCCAACACAACTGCATGTCAAGAGAATCTCACAGACTTTCTCCAATCACTGGACATCCCTACTCTCACAGATGCCTCCATGTTGGAATTAGACGCTAGCACGACCCACGCTAAGCGCTTAGCATGACCCACGCTAAGTGCTTAGCTTGGCCGATGCTCTGGCTCGGCTCTACAGCTGCTTTATTAAGGAAAATAACATTGCCTTGTTTGTTCAGCTTTACTTCATTGATTTTATTATTTTGAAGGTAATCTGGTGCTCTTATAATTACTTGATTCCCCGCCATCAACACCTTTGGATAAAACAAGGTAATTGATAATGTCGATGTAGCTGACTTTGGGCTATACTTTCATGTCATTTACACAAGTGACGGGTGAGGCACTGTTACCTCGCTGCTTTTAAAAACATCCTTGCAATGTCTCCACCTCTGATGTGGTACCATTTAGGCCAGGTAAAAGAAACTGCAGTGTCAAAATGTTTCAATGAACAGCAAGTGTGTAAGCCCGCAACCGGAAACAACAGCGCAAACGGAAGTAAAGTACCAGCTTCTGCTATGAATTATGGGTAATGGCGCGAAGTCAGGAATACTGTGGATATTATATGGGTCTAGGCAAAGCATTAAAGTCATTAAGTTATTTCATAAAATTCATTTTTACTTCTAAACATATTTATGGTGTTTTTCTTCACTTTTTGTCTCTCCAAAGATGTTTTTCCTCTCTCCTGTAGCCTCGATTGCAACTACGGTACATCCAAATGTACAATTATGCAAATTAGGCGATGACGTCATATAACTTGGACAAACAGGTCTCAATTTGTCTGGTCTAGAGCGGACCTGTTCTGGTACTGTGGTGGTGTGACACTCAGGAATGTCCTTCCACCCAGATGGTCTGTGCGCTCTGGTCAGACTTTATCACCCTATAACAATAATAACAGCGCTCGAGGCCTCCAACCTAGACAAAACTAGGATTAAAAGAGGTGCTAATTGGGACTTGACAGGTCCCACGTATATAGATGCAGTTGGAATACCTCGAGGTGTCCCAAACAAGTACAAATTGGCAGATCAGATAGCGGGAGGGTTTGAAAATCTCCCTTTAATATCAGCCTTATTTCCTGTCACACCCAACAAAAATGTGGATCGCATAAATTATCTCTATTATAACGTGCAACGTCTATCTAATTTTTCGAGGGATGCAATAGGAGGAGTGGCAGAGCAGCTCTCTGGAACCTCAGAGTACAGACAGTGGACTCAGGACTTTGTGGGCTGGTGCCAGCGGAACCACCTCCTGATCAATGCCGCTAAAACCAAGGAGCTGGTGGTGGATTTCCGCAGGCGCAGACCCACCACACGGACACCGGTGAACATCCAGGGAGTGGACATTGAGATAGTGGACTCTTATAAGTACCTGGGTGTTCACCTGAACAATAAACTGGACTGGACTCACAACAATGATGCACTCTACAGGAAGGGTCAGAGCAGACTCTACCTGCTGAGAAGGCTGAGGTCTTTTGGAGTGCAGGGGGCACTCCTGAAGACCTTCTATGACTCTGTAGTGGCATCAGCCATCTTCTATGCAACAGTATGTTGGAGCAGCAGCTTGTCTACAGCTGAGAGGAAGAGGATAGACAAGCTCATCAGGAAAGCCAGCTCTGTCCTAGGATGTCCTCTCGACTCAGTGCAGGTGGTGGGAGACAGAAGGACTCTAACCAAAATAACATCACTGATGGACAAAGTCTCCCACCCCATGCATGAAACTGTTGCCGAGCTGGAGAGCTCCTTCAGTGACAGACTGCTGCATCCTAAATGCACAAAGGAGCGTTACCGCAGATCCTTCCTCCCAGCAGCTGTAAGACTTTATAACCATCACTGCTCCCAACAAAAACCACAATAACCTACACAATGTAGGATAATATATAATATACTGTAAATAGCCCGGCCTGTTAAGGTTCAACACACAGGCACATCATGTACATTGTATATAGTGTTATTATTAGTATTATTAAGGTTAATCTTGTTTGTTGATTTTATATATATATATATATATATATATATATATATATATTCTCAATAGTGTAAATTATTATATTTATATTTATAATAACTGCGGCTGCTGTTACACCCAAATTTCCCCTCTGTTGGACAATAAAGGATGTTTCTTCTTCTTCTTCTTCTTCTTATGGCAGTCCAGAATAGACTAGCCTTAGATATGATGTTGGCCAAACAAGGGGGCGTCTGCCATATGTTTGGGGATCAATGTTGTACAGTGATTGCTAACAACACTGCACCTGACGGCTCAGTGACTCGCACCCTACAAGGCCTGAAAGCTTTGAGTGACACGATGGCCTCCCACGCTGGAGTTGAAAATCCCCTGGACGACTTATTCAGTGATGGTTTGGTAATTGGAAGGATCTGGCACTCTCCCTCGTCACTTCTCTGGCTATTTCACTAGGTTTCTTGATAGTATGTGGATGTTGTTGTGTGCCCTGTTGGCATGCCCTGTGTGTTCCCTTTATTATTGCTGTTATAGTATGGGGCTATTATTGTAGCAAAAGATCTGTGTGTCCGTAAATGAATCCACGTGTGTGTATCGCGATCTGTCCGTAACTGGATCCACGTGTGTAGAGATTTGTGTGTGCGTAAGTGGATCTGTCTGTATCTGAGCAAAATACAGATCGTGATACACACACGTGGATCCAGATACAGACAGATCCACTTACTCACACACAAATCTCTACACATGGATTCATTTACGGACACACAGAACTTTTGCTACAATAATAGCCCCATATTATAGAAGGACGTGATCCCCAAGGACAGGTTGTCCACCAGATGCCGGTGTTTGGTCAGGAGAAAGGTGACGAGAGTGAGGAGGATGATGACCGTCTGGCCACCGGAAGCACTGGCTTCTAAGGTTGGCCTCAGGGGAAGTTGAAGGAAGTAATTCTATGAAAATCACAAATATAATCATTTTATGCATTTCTGCCTTTGCTGATTTAAATGTATTAAACTGTCTTAGAAGAGAGCAATGAAGATAGTAGTGCTAATCACCAGAGTAGAAGTACATTTTGTTTTTGTTCGGTAGCAAGGACAGCCTAGGCCTTCTGTGTCTCTGTGTCTGTCATAACAGATCCCAGAAAGTGCTGGGAAGCGCGGCAACGGCCGGCTCGATAAGGGGAACATCCAAGGTCCCCAAAACCAACCACGGATGGGAACCAGCCTGAACCATCCTTGCACATTTTTCAGATATTTTAATGATGTAATAGAATGAGATAACAAAAAACTATATGTCTGGGTTTAGCCAGAGAGGGGTTCAGACTTCATGCCCTCAACCAGCTGATTTGTATTAGCTCAGATAGGTTGCAAGTCTCACCCAGACCGGTCTGTAACTTGTGTGATTTTTGGCTGATTAAATTCAACTTATTGATTTTGATTCCGTTGCCGTCTGAGTCCTTTTTGTTTAAAAGAACATGCACATGCACCAGAGATTCACTAAACTACAACACAACCTACCACAAAAACACATCATTTGTTTCCATTTCTTTAGTTTAACCCATGAAAAATGCCAAAGATAACACAGTAACATAGAAGAAAACAGCACTCTTTTCAATAGCATTCATCAACAAAATGATTCCCAAAGAATTATTAGCTGAAAACTTGGCACATCTTAGCATGGTGTGCAGTGTGTCCTTAAAACATTTGAGGAAACTGAACAAGTGGAGAACCAAAGAAATGACAGGCCTTAAAACTATCTACAGCAGATAAAGAGGATCTGAAAGCCATCAAGTCAAGTCAAGTCAAGTTTATTTATAAAGCACATTTAAAACAACGACGTTGACCAAAGTGCTGTACAAGATCTGTAACCCCAAGGACTATACTAAATAAAAATAAAAATATATAAATAAATAAATAAAATAATAAAATAAAAATAAATAAATAAAAACATTAAGAACAATAAATAACATAAGAAAATTAAAAATTAAAACGTTTAAAACAAGTACCATAAAATACCATAAAACAATCATCTAAAAGGAGGTAGCACTGCAGCCAAATGCCAAGGAAAAGAAATGTGTTTTTAATAGAGATTTAAATGTGTGTATCGTCTGAGCTGTGCGAATATGGAGAGGTAGATCGTTCCATAGCTTTGGTGCTGCTGCTGCAAAAGCTCGATCACCTCTCTGTTTTAGTCTGGTTTTAGGCCTCTGTAAGAGCAGCTGGTTCGATGACCTCAGAGCTCTTACAGGGGTGTGACAGTGAAGCAGCTCAGACAGATACAAAGGTGCCAGTCCGTTTAAGGCTTTAAAAGTAAGCAATAAAATCTTAAAATCGATTCTAAAACGGACAGGGAGCCAGTGAAGGGATGACAGGACTGGGGTAATGTGTTCATGCTTTTTTAAACCGGTTAAAAGACGAGCTGCCGCATTCTGGACTACCTGCAGGCGGCGCACAGATGATTGATCTATGCCAAAGTACAGAGAATTACAGTAGTCCAGGCGGGAAGTAATAAAAGCATGAATAACTTTTTCCAGGTCCTGCTGTGGGAGATAAGGTTTTACCTTGGCAATGACTCTGAGTTGGTAAAAACTGATTTTGGTAACAGCACTTACTTGCTTCTCCATTTTAAAACTACTATCTAAAATGACACCCAGATTTTTCACAGCATCACGACAGTGAGGAGCCAAATGACTCGGAGTGCCAGAGGAGTAGCTTGAGGGGTCAAATTTACCAAAGCATATGACCTCGGTTTTGCTTTCATTAAGTTTTAGGAAATTGTTTCTCATCCAGGACTTGATGTCACTTAGACAGTTCAGCAGGGGTTCCCATGGATCTCTGCTGTTCAGTTTGATGGGCATATATACCTGGATGTCGTCAGCAAAACAGTGGAAACAAATATTATGTTTCCTAAAAATCGACCCTAGAGGCAACATATACAATGAGAAAAGAATTGGGCCCAGAATGGACCCCTGAGGCACTCCACAAGAAAGCTTTGCTGTGGTAGAAAAACAGTCTCCTAGATGGACAGAGAAACTTCTATCAGTAAGATAAGATCTGAACCAAGTCAGAACCGTGCCTTTAATGCCAATTTCATGTTCTAGGCGGGATAGAAGGATCTCGTGGTCCACAGTGTCAAAGGCAGCTGACAGGTCTAGAAGTACTAAAACTGCAGGACTACCAGAGTCCACAGTTAAAAGCAGATCGTTAAAAACTCGTAAAAGAGCCGTCTCTGTGCTGTGACGCATTCTAAAACCTGACTGAAACTTTTCCCACATTCCATGTTCACTTAAAAATGCTTGAAGTTGCTTAAAAACAACTTTTTCAAGAACCTTGGATAAAAATGGTAATTTAGAAATTGGTCTGTAATTTGAAAGAACATCAGGGTCAAGGTTCTTCTTCTTGATTAGAGGCTGTACAACTGCATGTTTAAAGGCAGCTGGAACACAACCAGATGCAAGCGCACTGTTAATCAGAGCGAGGATAGTTGGTCCCACTGAATCAAAAGCCTCTTTAAAAAGGCGAGACGGAACACAGTCTGTGGGAGAGTTTACAGGTCTCATATTTTGAATCACCTCCTTTAGTGTGGAGAGTGTGACAGGCTCAAACTGCTCAAAGACAGCTCTGCTGGGAGGAGGTGCAGATGAGTCTGTTTCAGCCTGAGGTGATGAAGGCCTGAGGGCAGAAATTTTTTCCACAAAAAATTTCTTAAAGTTTTCGCACAGTGCAGGACAGACCTTCGCTTGGTTCACATTACAGCGAGGATCAGCGAGTGAATTAAAAACACTAAAAATGTCACAGCCATGTCCTTAAGAAATAGGAAAACAATCCAGCAAAGACCTGACACAGAACCTGAGAGATGCATCTGACCCTTCAGCTGCTCCATCTACTGTTCACTGAAGCCTCATCAGAAATGGTCTCAGTGGAAGCATGGCTGTCAAGAAGGAAGGAAGGGAAACAGGAGGAAAGACTGAGCTTTATGAAATTACACAAGAACTGAACTGAAAATCAGTGGCAGCAAGTCTGATGGAGTGATCAATCCAAATGTGAACCCAGGTCTGTGTAAGGCAGAATAAATGAGCCTACCATAAATTCAACTGAATGTTTGCAATAAAATGCTGTACCAGATCATACAGTAATTACAGTCCTCAGTGCTAAACGGGCTCCTTCTTATATAGCGCTTTTCTAGCTGAGCGCTCAAAGTGCTTTATACACCATGTTTTGCATTCACCCATTCATACAAGCACTTCCTTCTACAGCTCAGTGCTTCCTGTCTTACATCCACACACATTCATACTCTGACGGCTGCAACAGAGCAACGTGGACTTCAGGATCTTGCCCAAGGATAATTTGGCATGCAGACTGAAGCATCCAGGAATCGAACCAGCAACCTCAAGATTAGTAGATGGCCTGCTCTACCACCTGAGACACAGCCACCCCAACTTTTTTAGAGTTTAGGAATGTCATGATTTGTAGTTTCCCGTGTGCTTACTGCATATCATTAATTGTATTTAAAGCAAACATGTCATCCATCTGCCCGTTTGCTTCGACTTTCTTCCAGGGTCGTAGGGCGGCTGGAGCCTATCCCAGCTGCCAGGGCGAGGGGGGGGGGGGGGGGGGGGGGGGGGGGGGGGTGCACCTTGGACAGGTCACCAGTGTGTGACAGGGCTGAGAGAGCCCTGGTCCATGTGAACCATTCACACTCACATTCACACCTACAGCCAACTTAGAATCATCATTAACCTGACCCCACTGATGTTTTGGTAAATTGGCTTTCTGGGCCAAAGGTAACCACAACTTTTATGCAACTTTCATATTTGTGTGCTAAACATTTAGGCTAATCTTGCACAGAGACTGTAAGCAAAAAGAAATAAGTGAACATCCACAAACAGAAGTAATTTTAGATGGCATATGATTGCCTTTTTTATTATTTTCAAATTAATTAAATCAAATTAAAAAAAAACAAAAAGAGAGAGAAGAGAAGAAAAAAAGAAACCCCCAACAATCCCCTGTGAGCAAGCACTCGGCGACGGTGGGGAGGAAAAACTCCCTTTAAGCAGGAAGAAACCTCCGGCAGAACCAGGCTCAGGGAGGGGCAGCCATCTGCCGAGACTGGTTGGGGGGGTGAAAGGAAAAGAAAAAGGAAGGAGAGACAAGAAAGGATGGCTGGAGGAAAGAAAGGCACAGAGGAGAGGTCAAGGTCCAGGAGATGGATCGAAGGTGGTGGCAGACGAGGGGAGCTTTGTTTGAGCTGAAACAGCAGCAGCAGAGGCCCTCCGGAGAAACTTGAAGCGCTTTTTCTTTCTGAGGCAGCACTCGTGCAGCTGTTTGTGCTGCAGGATGAGGGTGTGCAGATCACTGAGAGCTTCTGCATTCTCAGCTTCAAGTGTTGTACACTTTATCTCGAGTTCTTTAACTCGGTCGTGCTTTTCTCCATGCCTTTCTTCCAGAAGGTTCAATTTCTGCTGCTGTATTTTTTCTGCTTCCTGCAGGTCCTCACACTGACTCTGCACTTGTTGAAGTCTGCACTGGATGTCTTTGTTCCTTTCTTCCATCTTCTGGAGCATCTCCCTGTGCTTTGCTTCCTTTTCTTTGAGGACATTTCCATTGTTCTGCTGAGCTTTGTGAAGCAATGCTTGCAGGTTTTGAATTTGTTTCTGCATGTCCTCCAGTTTGGCCTCCACCACCCTGTGCTTCTTTTCACTGTTATCCAGTTTGGATTCGACCTCTGTGTGCTTCATCTTCAGTTCTTTGTTCTCTTTTAGAACTGCTACTTTTTTTTCCAATGTTTGATCAAGCATTTGCTGTAAGCTTTGGTTTGTTTTGCTCATTTCTAGCAGCTTTGTTTCCAGCTTTCTGCATTTTGCATTCTGTTCCTGCTGGATAAGCACCTGTGTGTTTCTTGTGAAACCTTCATTAAGCTTTTCTCGCAAGCCTTGTTTTCTTTGTTCATGGCTTCGAGCTTCGATTGCAGCTCCGCACGTACTGCATCCTGCTCTACCTTCTCTTTCACCATGGCTCTATTTGTTTCCATGGCTGCATTCAACTTGACTTGCAAGTTTTGCTGTTTTCCCTCCATGTTTTGGAGCTTGGACTGCAGCTCTTGGACTTTTCTCTCCGCCACTCGGAGTTTGCTGCACGTATCATCCGCATAAAATTTCCCCTTCTGCACCCGGTGATGTGATCCACTTCTGTGGGATTTAGGCTCATCATCACCACTGAAGGGCTCGGCGTCAGTGTCAACTGAATCATTTGGCCGAAAACCCCAGTAATGGGTGTCTATTTCAGGGTCAAGGGGGATTTCAGGCAGATCACCCCATTCAAGGGGGACTTCTGAATTATCACCCTGGTCAAACAGGTCGCTTTCTCCTGAGAGTTGAGACATGCTGTTGATCGTTTGACTGCTACGGATTGAAAAGTTTCCAAATGCTCCGTGCTGAAGTTTCAACTGCTGCGAACAGGAATACTGCAAACACGACTGCTGCGAACACGAATGGTGCAAACAGGAATGCTGCAAACACGAATGGTGCAAACAGGAATGCTGCAAACACGAATGGTGCAAACAGGAATGCTGCAAACACGACTGCTGTGAACAGAAATGCTGCAAACACGACTGCTGCAAACACTGAATTCTACTCTTCAAAGGCAAACCATAAAAAAACAGACAGATAGAATGTGATGTCATAATGTAACAAATCTAAAGTCAACATTTCATATGCAAATTAGGTAGTCACATGACGTTAAAGATGTCATGTGACACAAGAAGATGGCCTTGTAAGGAACTGCAGGCAAATTTATATGAGGTAAGGCATTTTTTAAATTCATTTTTTTACTTTATGGTTAACATTCTTTGAACTGTTTTGCAATTCTATTTATTTATTCAACATTTGGTTTAAAATGACTGAAAAGTAGAAATTAGATATAGTTATAAATATTTATTTTTTATAATATAATAGAAAAAAGGCATTTCCTGGAGAAAATGCACTGTGAATGCTTGCTGCTGAATGATTGGAGCTGAAATGCCACGAAATGCTTCAGAGCTTAATCTGATTGGCTGAAAGACTGAAAGCAGCTTAAAATGCTGAAAATAAATCTGAAATTCAAAACAGCTGAAATTGTCAACAAAGTAGCAAATTAAACTCAATTTGCTTAAAGGGCAGAAAAACAGCCTGAAGAAATTTTAACTGCAGCTGAAGAAAAACCCGAAAAGATACTGAAATGGGTTAAAACGGCCCACCAGTGTTCATTTTGACAGAAAATTTTGATTTAGTTTTAGTTATAATTTAGTCATCTTTTAGTTTTAGTCTAGTTTTAGTCGACGAAATTATTGTAAGAATTTAGTCGACTAAATCTGCAGTCCATTTAGTCAACTAAAATATAAAAAAATATAAAAAATGCACAAGTGCCAAAACAAAAATCTGTATTCATTTGCCAGTAGAAATTGTTGAAACTTGTGAAATCCTCCTGATCTTTGCTGTATTGTGGAAACATGTAAAAAATAATGTGAATGAAAACAGAGGCAGCAAAATGCAGGAAAACAATTTAGAGCCATTGCTAAAGGTTTGGATGAGTGTACTTGAGTGGTCAAAGTCTGCTGCTTGTTGCCACAGTACTGCTCATTTTCTCAGCTCTAATTGTTTTGTAAAAACACAGTTTGTAGACTTAAGCCCAAAGAGAAAACCACTGTAAGCATGATACAGCTATGAATAAAGCAATGACTTGCATGATTGATAAAAGATGCAAACATACCAACAGCAGGTAAAATCAGATCTAGAAAAGCTGCACCAAATGCTGTCTGCAGGGACGGTGAACTGGGGAGTGTTCAATGTCACTTACCATTTTTCTCTGCAATAATTATTTTTCTGTTCTGACTAAAGGTTTTTAGGTTCTGTGTTTGAGGATGCTGAGGACAACCAAGAAAGAGATGATGATGATGATGATGTTTTGCCATGAAGCATAAACATGGAGAACCCATAGATGACCTGGAAGGTGTTGGAGTCATCATCAGAGGTGTGGAAGTGTTTCACAACCTTAGGAGCATTGCATATGATACCTATGCATATGATAGTATCACATTTCCTGTGTAATATAATGAAGGTTTTGGAATGGTTTTAATTTTAGATGATTGATAAAGGGGGAAAAAGAACTTGTAAGGAATTCCTGTGTAGTGTATAATGTGTGTTTGGATGGAGCTGGTTTTCTGTTCATCCTAATTTGAAAATATGTCCCATAAGATGTGTCAGGAACCGCTGCGTGGCAGGCAGGTGAGGACGCCAAAGCAGGGCGCTGGACTCGGAATAACTCAAAAACTCAGCTTTTATTTGCTGGCAAACACGGGAGTGGAACTGGCAGGACCAGCAGCAAACACTTGGAAACAGGAGGGGAAAAAACACACACACACACACACACACACACACAGCACTGAGACCAGGGTCCTATTCCAGGAAGCAGGTTCAACAAACTCTGAGTTTAAAAACAGACTCTGAGTTGATCGGCAACTCTGAGTTTCCCGTTCCAGAACAGCTGATCAGAGTTGGTCGATCAGCTCTGAGTATGATCACCCTGAGTTAGCGCGTGCGTGAGTGAGGAAAAAAAAAGCCATCATCAATGGAGCGCTGACACCAGGATTCACCATGGCAAAGAGTAAATAAAGGGCGGAGCCTTTTTCTGTTATCATGTCTGCTGTCATCATTTACACAACCTGAATCTCCATCAGATGAAGCCGAATCTTAATTTCACATTTGATTTATAAAATCTAATTATTCAGCCTGACGGACAAACTGCAGGAGACAGAAGGTGAAGATAAAACTGTGGAGAAACAGCTCAGACTGAGTTTACTGACCGACCTGTGTGTGAGAGACAGAGACAGCAGCAGACCCCGGGGGGAGCTGACCTCAGGTCAGTTTATTTAATAAAAACTGTTTTTGCTGCAGTTTATGACAGTTCAGTTTATGGTTATTTGTTTAAATAATTGTACAGTAAAAATGGAATCTATTGATGGAACAGCACCCTCACTTTATTCATTTATTTAATTGAGGATTTCATTATTTCTGCCATTACTGGATAAAAATGAGATTTGCAGAAAAACTGCTTTAATGTTTCCAGTTTAACCATTTTAATCTGATCTAAGATCAGCGGATAGATGACAGCTCTCTGACAGCCACAGCAGAGATGTTTCACTGAGTTGCTGTTAAAGGTCAGAGTTCAGTAATAGTTTCATATTTAGCTGAAAACATTCAGAGCAGCTTTCCAAGTCTGTAATGAATGTAAAGTTTTACCAGTCAAGGCAAACATGCTGTGATAAATGTCTCAGCTTTATAGGTTTTAAAATTCAGTGCATTTTGGGAGGATGAGGCATTTTAATTAAAGAATGCAGATCGTGTCGGGAAGATGAATCCATTATGAACAGATCCAGACTGGATGAGCTGGAAAATAACTGGAGCCTGAACTGGATCTGGGCCTTATCGCGTCTGAATCCGTGATCCTGATCCATTTGGATCCTCCTGCTGCGCAGACGGACTCGGACACGGTTTGCGGATCCGTTATAGAGCCTATGATCAGCGATTTTGGTGATTTTCAGTCGAAAATATGTGGAAATTCACACTCTGAATTTCATTTTGACTTCTTAATTAATTCCAGTTGACTGGATACAGTTGGAATTACCAAAAACAGTTACGTTGGTCACACATGAGTCAGTTATTTTCATTTTAATAATATTAGTAAATTACAGTTGTGCTCAAAAGTTTACATACCCCGGCAGAATTTTTGCTTTCTTGCACCTGCCTCCTCCACCTGCACGTTCTGACAGACACCTGCAATCCACAGCTCCACCCACACTTTCTGCAAGCAAAATTTTGGCATTCACCTTGATTTCGTTGCTCTTTCTCAGCTAATACACCCAGAGGACCTGCAGCTGTATCCTACAACTGCCTCTGACAACATCTACCAACACGTTACCAGCCAGCTGCCTCCTCCACCTGCACATTGAGGCACACTACTGCAGAGCAAACCTTCATCCACACGCTCTGCCAGCAGCCTTCACATCTCAACGTACCACCCATGTAGTCTCCAACTAAATCAGCTCTCAAACCTCCTCCTCCTGTACACGGTGCACCTCTTTATGTGATGTCGTGTGTGTTTCTCAGCCCATGTCCCCACCCACACCTGCTCTGTTCATTTCTGATGATGAACATACGGATACTAAGGAAAGTTGATGGTAAGCCTCAAATTAAGGAAGCGACTTGCTTTTATTTGACATTCAGTGGGACACAGCTGATGGACCCACCTCTTCTTTCCTGTCTTTTAACTTCAAGTCATTGTTCTGTGCAAAGAAACAACTGTTACACTCAAGTATTGCTCAAACAAACTCTCTCTTGTGTTGTGCACCATGTCAAACAGACATCAGCGTACCAGCCTTGAGATCGCCAGCTTTAGCTCACACAAAGACGTGCCCTGGGCCGAGCCACCCAGCCCTTTAACATCACGCTACCATTGAGGCTCCTGCCAAATGCTCCATGCTCCATCCAAACTCAACACTTAAGGATCACTGCAGGAACCCTTCAACACAACTCACAAAGCTCACGCTGCTGCTGCTGCTGCTCAGTGTCTCACATATTAAATTCACTCAATAAAGTCAAAATTAGCACTCATACACAAATCTTCCACTAGACTTGACCTTTTTTGTTGATTCAAACTTATTACCTCGTGTTCTTAAATGTACTTATCACACTATTCTTATCTCTGACCATGCACTGTTGTCACTTGAATTCAATTTTCATATTCAGAGAGCACAATACAATTGGAAATTTAATCCCTCCTTGAACTTAGACAGCTCCTTCTGTAAATTGGTTTCCAATAAAATACTGGATTTTATGGCTTTTAATGATAATGGGGCTGTCTCAGACTCTACTCTCTGGGAATCTTTCAAGCTTGTAATAAGAGGTCATATTATATCATATCAGTCTAAGGTCAGAAGGGCCAGACCTACTCATCTGGCTGAAATTTAGAAGCAATTAATCACCTTAGAAGATGCATTTCTCAACTCTAAGGTGCCGTTTACACGAAGCCGTTTTCACTGGAAACGGTGTCGTTTTGATGCGTTTCAGCCTTTCGTTACACGATGGCGTTTCAGAAACGATCCGCGTTTACACGAGGACATGTGAAACGATGAAAACGATGTAGTTCCCATGCCAGGCCACAAGTTGGCGTGGTGTTCTCTTTGCAAAGTTTGTTTACGCAAGACGCGCATGCGTGGAGTGACACAGTAGGTAGTGCGGCAAATTGTTCATTACTTACAAAACGGCCAATGTGAGAGGTTTTGTGTGGACCGATGATGAGGTTGGATCGCTGCTGCACACAACGCTGAATTACAAAACGGTAAAAACACAGGAAAAGCATAAGAAGCACTCGTGAATCCGCGAGTACTGTTTATCAGTTTGCGCGTGCGCGAAAAACTGGCCGTCGCAACCATAGTGCGCATGTGCGAGTCGAGCTTTTCAAATCACCCCGGTTTCAAGTGTTTACACGAAAACGCAAGCCGGTGCGTTTCTGAAACGCTCCACTCTGGACCCCGTTTCTGAAACACATCGTTTTCACTCTGTTGTCGTGTAACAGAAGGGCGAAACGCATCAAAACGACACCGTTTCAAAATGAAAACGGTCTCGTGTAAACGGCACCTAACTCTGACCACATATTTGCATCTATTGCAAATTTAAAATACGAATATAACTGTATTTTGGATGATATTCAGAGGCTGCGTCAGAGGTACTTTGAATTGGGGGACAAAGGAGATAAAATACTGTCTAGGCAGCTGAAAGGTTTACATGCAGAGCATGCCATTCATAATCTACTTTCTCCATCAGGTCAACTGTTAACAGACCATAAGCTTATAAATAAGACCTTTTTCCAGTTTTACAGTAAACTCTATGCCTCCAACACAACTGCATGTCAAGAGAATCTCACAGCCTTTCTCCAATCACTGGACATCCCTACTCTCACAGATGCCTCCATGTTGAATTAGACGCTAGCACGACCCACGCTAAGCGCTTAGCATGACCCACGCTAAGTGCTTAGCTTGGCCGATGCTCTGGCTCGGCTCTACAGCTGCTTTATTAAGGAAAATAACATTGCCTTGTTTGTTCAGCTTTACTTATTGATTTTATTACTTTGAAGGTAATCTGGTGCTCTTATAATTACTTGATTCCCCGCCATCAACACCTTTGGATAAAACATGGTAATTGATAATGTCGATGTAGCTGACTTTGGGCTATACTTTCATGTCATTTACACAAGTGACGGGTGAGGCACTGTTACCTCGCTGCTTTTAAAATCATCCTTGCAATGTATCCACCTCCGATGTGGTACCATTTAGGCCAGGTAAAAGAAACTGCAGTGTCAAAATGTTTCAATGAACGGCAAGTGTGTAAGCCCACAACCGTAAACAACAGCGCAAACGGAAGTAAAGTACCAGCTTCTGCTATGAATTATGGGTAATGGTGCGAAGTCAGGAATACTGTGGAATATTATATGGGTCTAGGCAAAGCATTAAAGTCATTAAGTTATTTCATAAAGTTCATTTGTACTTCTAAACATATTTATGGTGTTTTCTTCACTTTTTGTCTCTCCAAAGATGTTTTTCCTCTCTCCTGTAGCCTCGATTGCAACTACGGTACATCCAAATGTACAATTATGCAAATTAGGCGATGACGTCATATAACTTGGACAAACAGGTCTCAATTTGTCTGGTCTAGAGCGGACCTGTTCTGGTACTGTGGTGGTGTGACACTCAGGAATGTCCTTCCACCCAGATGGTCTGTGCGCTCTGGTCAGACTTTATCACCCTATAACAATAATAACAGCGCTCGAGGCTCCAACCTAGACAAAACTAGGATTAAAAGAGGTGCTAATTGGGACTTGACAGGTCCCACGTATATAGATGCAATTTCCCCTCTGTTGGACAATAAAGGATTTTTCTTCTTCTTCTCTTCTTCTTCTTCTTATGGCAGTCCAGAATAGACTAGCCTTAGATATGATGTTGGCCAAACAAGGGGGCGTCTGCCATATGTTTGGGGATCAATGTTGTACAGTGATTGCTAACAACACTGCACCTGACGGCTCAGTGACTCGCACCCTACAAGGCCTGAAAGCTTTGAGTGACACGATGGCCTCCCACGCTGGAGTTGAAAATCCCCTGGACGACTTATTCAGTGATGGTTTGGTAATTGGAAGGATCTGGCACTCTCCCTCGTCACTTCTCTGGCTATTTCACTAGGTTTCCTGATAGTATGTGGATGTTGTTGTGTGCCCTGTTGGCATGCCCTGTGTGTTCCCTTTATTATTGCTGTTATAGTATGGGGCTATTATTGTAGCAAAAGATCTGTGTGTCCGTTAAAATGAATCCACGTGTGTGTATTGCAATCTGCCGTGTGTGTATTGCAATCTGTATTTTGATCTGTGTGTCTGTAATCAGATTTGTAAATGTTCAAGAAACCTGCAGTGCAGTGACTTGAGAAAAACTTTAAGACTTTTCAACCATTAATATCTGCACTGCAAATTTCTTTGAACATTTACAATCTGATTACAGACACACAGAGCAAAATACAGATCGCGATACACACACGTGGATCCAGATACAGACAGATCCACTTACGCACACCAAATCTCTACACACATGGATTCATTTACGGACACACAGAACTTTTGCTACAATAATAGCCCCACATTATAGAAGGACGTGATCCCCAAGGACAGGTTGTCCACCAGATGCCGGTGTTTTGGTCAGGAGAAAGGTGACGAGAGTGAGGAGGATGATGACCGTCTGGCCACCGGAAGCACTGGCTTCTAAGGTTGGCCTCAGGGGAAGTTGAAGGAAGTAATTCTATGAAAATCACAAATATAATCATTTTATGCATTTCTGCCTTTGCTGATTTAAATGTATTAAACTGTCTTAGAAGAGAGCAATGAAGATAGTAGTGCTAATCACCAGAGTAGAAGTACATTTTGTTTTTGTTCGGTAGCAAGGACAGCCTAGGCCTTCTGTGTCTCTGTGTCTGTCATAACAGATCCCAGAAAGTGCTGGGAAGCGCGGCAACGGCCGGCTCGATAAGGGGAACATCCAAGGTCCCCAAAACCAACCACGGATGGGAACCAGCCTGAACCATCCTTGCACATTTTTCAGATATTTTAATGATGTAATAGAATGAGATAACAAAAAACTATATGTCTGGGTTTAGCCAGAGAGGGGTTCAGACTTCATGCCCTCAACCAGCTGATTTGTATTAGCTCAGATAGGTTGCAAGTCTCACCCAGACCGGTCTGTAACTTGTGTGATTTTTGGCTGATTAAATTCAAGTTATTGATTTTGATTCCGTTGTCGTCTGAGACCTTTTCGTTTTAAAAGAACACGCACATGCACCAGAGATTCACTAAACTACAACACAACCTACCACAAAAACACATCATTTGTTTCCATTTCTTTAGTTTAACCCATGAAAATGCCAAAGATAACACAGAACATAGAAGAAAACAGCACTCTTTTCAATAGCATTCATCAACAAATGATTCCCAAAGAATTATTAGCTGAAAACTTGGACATCTTAGCATGGTGTGCAGTGTGTCCTTAAAACATTTGAGGAAACTGAACAAGTGGAGAACCAAAGAAATGACAGGCCTTAAAACTATCTACAGCAGATAAAGAGGATCAGAAAGCCATGTCCTTAAGAAATAGGAAAACAATCCAGCAAAGACCTGACACAGAACCTGAGAGATGCATCTGACCCTTCAGCTGGTCCATCTACTGTTCACTGAAGCCTCATCAGAAATGGTCTCAGTGGAAGCATGGCTGTCAAGAAGGAAGGAAGGGAAACAGGAGGAAAGACTGAGCTTTATGAAATTACACAAGAACTGAACTGAAAATCAGTGGCAGCAAGTCTGATGGAGTGATCAATCCAAATGTGAACCCAGGTCTGTGTAAGGCAGAATAAATGAGCCTACCATAAATTCAACTGAATGTTTGCAATTAAATGCTGTACCAGATCATACAGTAATTACAGTCCTCAGTGCTAAACGGGCTCCTTCTTATATAGCGCTTTTCTAGCTGAGCGCTCAAAGTGCTTTATACACCATGTTTTGCATTCACCCATTCATACAAGCACTTCCTTCTACAGCTCAGTGCTTCCTGTCTTACATCCACACACATTCATACTCTGACGGCTGCAACAGAGCAACGTGGACTTCAGGATCTTGCCCAAGGATAATTTGGCATGCAGACTGAAGCATCCAGGAATCGAACCAGCAACCTCAAGATTAGTAGATGGCCTGCTCTACCACCTGAGACACAGCCACCCCAACTTTTTTAGAGTTTAGGAATGTCATTATTTGTAGTTTCCCGTGTGCTTACTGCATATCATTAATTGTATTTAAAGCAAACATGTCATCCATCTGCCCGTTTGCTTCGACTTTCTTCCAGGGTCGTAGGGCGGCTGGAGCCTATCCCAGCTGCCAGGGCGAGAGGGGGGGGGGTGCACCTTGGACAGGTCACCAGTGTGTGACAGGGCTGAGAGAGCCCTGGTCCATGTGAACCATTCACACTCACATTCACACCTACAGCCAACTTAGAATCATCATTAACCTGACCCCACTGATGTTTTGGTATATTGGCTTTCTGGGCCAAAGGTAACCACAACTTTTATGCAACTTTCATATTTGTGTGCTAAACATTTAGGCTAATCCTGCACAGAGACTGTAAGCAAAAAGAAATAAGTGAACATCCACAAACAGAAGTAATTTTAGATGGCATATGATTGCCTTTTTATTATTTTCAAATTAATTAAATCAAATTAAAAAAAAACAAAAAGAGAGAGAAGAGAAGAAAAAAAAGAAACCCCCAACAATCCCCTGTGAGCAAGCACTCGGCGACGGTGGGGAGGAAAAACTCCCTTTAAGCAGGAAGAAACCTCCGGCAGAACCAGGCTCAGGGAGGGGCAGCCATCTGCCGAGACTGGTTGGGGGGGTGAAAGAAAAGAATAAGGAAGGAGAGACAAGAAAGGATGGCTGGAGGAAAGAAAGGCACAGAGGAGAGGTCAAGGTCCATGGAGATGGATCGAAGGTGGTGGCAGACGAGGGGAGCTCTGTTTGAGCTGAAACAGCAGCAGCAGAGGCCCTCCGGAGAACTTGAAGCGCTTTTTCTTTCTGAGGCAGGCACTCGGCAGCTGTTTGTGCTGCAGGATGAGGGTGGCAGATCACTGAGAGCTTCTGCTTCTCAGCTTTCAAGTGTTGTACACTTTATCTCGAGTTCTTTAACCTCGGTCGTGCTTTTCTCCATGCCTTTCTTCCAGAAGGTTCAATTCTGCTGCTGATTTTTTCTGCTTCCTGCAGGTCCTCACACTGACTCTGCACTTGTTGAAGTCTGCACTGGATGTCTTTGTTCCTTTCTTCCATCTTCTGAGGCATCTCCCTGTGCTTTGCTTCCTTTTCTTTGAGGACATTTCCATTGCTCTGCTGGGCTTTGTGAAGCAATGCTTGCAGGTTTGGAATTTGTTTCTGCATGTCCTCCAGTTTGGCCTCCACCACCCTGTGCTTCTTTTCACTGTTATCCAGTTTGGATTTGACCTCTGTGTGCTTCATCTTCAGTTCTTTGTTCTCTTTTAGAACTGCTACTTTTTTTTCCAATGTTTGATCAAGCATTGCTGTAAGCTTTGGTTTGTTTTGCCTCATTTCTAGCAGCTTTGTTTCCAGCTTTCTGCATTTTGCATTCTGTTCCTGCTGGATAAGCACCTGTGTGTTTTCTTGTGAACCTTCATTAAGCTTTTTCTCGCAAGCCTTTGTTCTTTGTTCATGGCTTCGAGCTTCGATTGCAGCTCCGCACGTACTGCATCCTGCTCTACCTTCTCTTTCACCATGGCTCTATTTGTTTCCATGGCTGCATTCAACTTGACTTGCAAGTTTTGCTGTTTTCCCTCCATGTTTTGGAGCTTGGACTGCAGCTCTTGGACTTTTCTCTCCGCCACTCGGAGTTTGCTGCCACGTATCATCGCATAAATTTTCCCCTTCTGCACCCGTGATGTGATCCACTTCTGTGGATTTAGGCTCATCATCACCACTGAAGGGCTCGGCGTCAGTGTCAAACTGAATCATTTGGCCGAAAACCCCAGTAATGGGTGTCTATTTCAGGGTCAAGGGGGATTTCAGGCAGATCACCCCATTCAAGGGGGACTTCTGAATTATCACCCTGGTCAAACAGGTCGCTTTCTCCTGAGAGTTGAGACATGCTGTTGATCGTTTGACTGCTACGGATTGAAAAGTTTCCAAATGCTCCGTGCTGAAGTTTCAACTGCTGCGAACAGGAATACTGCAAACACGACTGCTGCGAACACGAATGGTGCAAACAGGAATGCTGCAAACACGAATGGTGCAAACAGGAATGCCGCAAACAGGAATGGTGCAAACAGGAATGCTGCAAACACGACTGCTGTGAACAGAAATGCTGCAAACACGACTGCTGTGAACAGAAATGCTGCAAACACGACTGCTGCAAACACTGAATTCTACTCTTCAAAGGCAAACCATAAAAAAACAGACAGATAGAATGTTATGTCATAATGTAACAAATCTAAAGTCAACATTTCATATGCAAATTAGGTTGTCACATGACTTTAAAGATGTCATGTGACACAAGAAGATGGCCTTGTAAGGAACTGCAGGCAAATTTATATGAGGTAAGGCATTTTTTAAATTCATTTTTTTACTTTATGGTTAACATTCTTTGAACTGTTTTGCAATTCTATTTATTTATTCAACATTTGGTTTAAAATGACTGAAAAGTAGAAATTAGATATAGTTATAAATATTTATTTTTATAAATATAATAGAAAAAAGGCATTTCCTGGAGGAAAATGCACTGTGAATGCTTGCTGCTGAATGATTGGAGCTGAAATGCCACGAAATGCTTCAGAGCTTAAATCTGATTGGCTGAAAGACTGAAAGCAGCTTAAAAATGCTGAAAATAAATCTGAAATTCAAAACAGCTGAAATTGTCAACAAAGTAGCAAAATTAAACTCAATTTGCTTAAAGGGCAGAAAAACAGCCTGAAGAAATTTTAACTGCAGCTGAAGAAAAACCAGAAAAGATACTGAAATGGGTAAAACGGCCCACCAGTGTTCATTTTGACAGCAAATTTTGATTTAGTTTTAGTTATAATTTAGTCATCTTTTAGTTTTAGTCTAGTTTTAGTCGACGAAATTATCGTAAGAATTTAGTCGACTAAATCTGCAGTCCATTTAGTCAACTAAAATATAAAAAATATAAATAAAATGCACAAGTGCCAAAACAAAAATCTGTATTCATTTGCCAGTAGAAATTGTTGAAACTTGTGAAATCCTCCTGATCTTTGCTGTATTGTGGAAACATGTAAAAAATAATGTGAATGAAAACAGAGGCAGCAAAATGCAGGAAAACAATTTAGAGCCATTGCTAAAGGTTGGATGAGTGTACTTGAGTGGTCAAAGTCTGCTGCTTGTTGCCACAGTACTGCTCATTTTCTCAGCTCTAATTGTTTTGTAAAACACAGTTTGTAGACTTAAGCCCAAAGAGAAAACCACTGTAAGCATGATACAGCTATGAATAAAGCAATGACTTGCATGATTGATAAAAGATGCAAACATACCAACAGCAGGTAAAATCAGATCTAGAAAAGCTGCACCAAATGCTGTCTGCAGGGACGGTGAACTGGGGAGTGTTCAATGTCACTTACCATTTTCTCTGCAATAATTATTTTTCTGTTCTGACTAAAGGTTTTTAGGTTCTGTGTTTGAGGATGCTGAGGACAACCAAGAAAGAGATGATGATGATGATGATGTTTTGCCGTGAAGCATAAACATGGAGAACCCATAGATGACCTGGAAGGTGTTGGAGTCATCATCAGAGGTGTGGAAGTGTTTCACAACCTTAGGAGCATTGCATATGATACCTATGCATATGATAGTATCACATTTCCTGTGTAATATAATGAAGGTTTTGGAATGGTTTTAATTTAGATGATTGATAAAGGGGAAAAGATCTTGTAAGGAATTCCTGTGTAGTGTATAATGTGTGTTTGGATGGAGCTGGTTTTTCTGTTCATCCTAATTTGAAAATATGTCCCATAAGATGTGTCAGGAACCGCTGCGTGGCAGGCAGGTGAGGACGCCAAAGCAGGGCGCTGGACTCGGAATAACTCAAAAACTCAGCTTTTATTTGCTGGCAAACACGGGGGTGGAACTGGCAGGACCAGCAGCAAACACTTGGAAACAGGAGGGGAAAAAACACACACACACACACAGCACTGAGACCAGGGTCCTATTCCAGGAAGCAGGTTCAACAAACTCTGAGTTTAAAAACAGACTCTGAGTTGATCGGCAACTCTGAGTTTCCCGTTCCAGAACAGCTGATCAGAGTTGGTCGATCAGCTCTGAGTATGATCACCCTGAGTTAGCGCTTGCGTGAGTGAGGAAAAAAAAGCCATCATCAATGGAGCGCTGACACCAGGATTCACCATGGCAAAGAGTAAATAAAGGGCGGAGCCTTTTTCTGTTATCATGTCTGCTGTCATCATTTATACAACCTGAATCTCCATCAGATGAAGCCGAATCTTAATTTCACATTTGATTTATAAAATCTAATTATTCAGCCTGACGGACAAACTGCAGGAGACAGAAGGTGAAGATAAAACTGTGGAGAAACAGCTCAGACTGAGTTTACTGACCGACCTGTGTGTGAGAGACTGAGACAGCAGCAGACCCCGGGGGGCCCTGACCTCAGGTCAGTTTATTTAATAAAAACTGTTTTTGCTGCAGTTTATGACAGTTTCAGTTTATGGTTATTTGTTTAAATAATTGTACAGTAAAAATGGAATCTATTGATGGAACAGCACCCCTCACTTTATTCATTTTTTAATTGAGGATTTCATTATTTCTGCCATTACTGGATAAAAATGAGATTTGCAGAAAAACTGCTTTAATGTTTCCAGTTTAACCATTTTAATCTGATCTAAGATCAGCGGATAGATGACAGCTCTCTGACAGCCACAGCAGAGATGTTTCACTGAGTTGCTGTTAAAGGTCAGAGTTCAGTAATAGTTTCATATTTAGCTGAAAACATTCAGAGCAGCTTTCCAAGTCTGTAATGAATGTAAAGTTTTACCAGTCAAGGCAAACATGCTGTGATAAATGTCTCAGCTTTATAGGTTTTAAAATTCAGTGCAATTTGGGAGGATGAGGCATTTTAATTAAAGAATGCAGATCGTGTCGGGAAGATGAATCCATTATGAACAGATCCAGACTGGATGAGCTGGAAAATAACTGGAGCCTGAACTGGATCTGGGCCTTATCGCGTCTGAATCGTGATCCTGATCCATTTGGATCCTCCTGCTGCGCAGGCGGACTCGGACACGGTTTGCGGATCCGTTATAGAGCCTATGATCAGCGATTTTGGTGATTTTTCAGTGGAAAATATGTGGAAATTCACACTCTGAATTTCATTTTGACTTCTTAATTAAATTCCAGTTGACTGGATACAGTTGGAATTACCAAAAACAGTTACGTTGGTCACACATGAGTCAGTTATTTTCATTTTAATAATATTAGTAAATTACAGTTGTGCTCAAAAGTTACATACCCCGGCAGAATTTTTGCTTTCTTGCACCTGCCTCCTCCACCTGCACGTTCTGACAGACACCTGCAATCCACAGCTCCACCCACACTTTCTGCAAGCAAAATTTTGGCATTCACCTTGATTTCGTTGCTCTTTCTCAGCTAATACACCCAGAGGACCTGCAGCTGTATCCTACAACTGCCTCTGACAACATCTACCAACACGTTACCAGCCAGCTGCCTCCTCCACCTGCACATTGTGGCACACTACTGCAGAGCAAACCTTCATCCACACGCTCTGCCAGCAGCCTTCACATCTCAACGTACCACCCATGTAGTCTCCAACTAAATCAGCTCTCAAACCTCCTCCTCCTGTACACGGTGCACCTCTTTATGTGATGTCGTGTGTGTTTCTCAGCCCATGTCCCCCACCCCACACCTGCTCTGTTCATTTCTGATGATGAACATACGGATACTAAGGAAAGTTGATGGTAAGCCTCAAATTAAGGAAGCGACTTGCTTTTACTTGACATTCAGTGGGACACAGCTGATGGACCACCTCTTCTTTCCTGTCTTTTAACTTCAAGTCATTGTTCTGTGCAAAGAAACAACTGTTACACTCAAGTATTGCTCAAACAAACTCTCTCTTGTGTTGTGCACCATGTCAAACAGACATCAGCGTACCAGCCTTGAGATCGCCAGCTTTAGCTCACACAAAGACGTGCCCTGGGCCGAGCCACCCAGCCCTTTAACATCACGCTACCATTGAGGCTCCTGCCAATGCTCCATGCTCCATCCAAACTCAACACTTAAGGATCACTGCAGGAACCCTTCAACACAACTCACAAAGCTCACGCTGCTGCTGCTGCTGCTCAGTGTCTCACATATTAAATTCACTCAATAAAGTCAAAATAGCACTTCATACAAAATCTTCCACTAGACTTGACCTTTTTTTGTTGATTCAAACTTATTACCTCGTGTTCTTAAATGTACTTATCACACTATTCTTATCTCTGACCATGCACTGTTGTCACTTGAATTCAATTTTCATATTCAGAGAGCACAATACAATTGGAAATTTAATCCCCTCCTTGAACTTAGACAGCTCCTTCTGTAAATTGGTTTCCAATAAATACTGGATTTATGGCTTTTAATGATAATGGGGCTGTCTCAGACTCTACTCTCTGGGAATCTTTCAAGCTTGTAATAAGAGGTCATATTATATCATATCAGTCTAAGGTCAGAAGGACCAGACCTACTCATCTGGCTGAAATTTAGAAGCAATTAATCACCTTTAGAAGATGCATTTCTCAGCTCTAACTCTGACCACATATTTGCATCTATTGCAAATTTAAAATACGAATATAACTGTATTTTGGATGATATTCAGAGGCTGCGTCAGAGGTACTTTGAATTGGGGGACAAAGGAGATAAAATACTGTGTAGGCAGCTGAAAGGTTTACATGCAGAGCATGCCATTGATAAGCTACTTTCTCCATCAGGTCAACTGTTAACAGACCATAAGCTTATAAATAAGACCTTTTTCCAGTTTTACAGTAACTCTATGCCTCCAACACAACTGCATGTCAAGAGAATCTCACAGACTTTCTCCAATCACTGGACATCCCTACTCTCACAGATGCCTCCATGTTGGAATTAGACGCTAGCACGACCCACGCTAAGCGCTTAGCATGACCCACGCTAAGTGCTTAGCTTGGCCGATGCTCTGGCTCGGCTCTACAGCTGCTTTATTAAGGAAAATAACATTGCCTTGTTTGTTCAGCTTTACTTCATTGATTTTATCTTTGAAGGTAATCTGGTGCTCTTATAATTACTTGATTCCCCGCCATCAACACCTTTGGATAAAACATGGTAATTGATGTCGATGTAGCTGACTTTGGGCTATACTTTCATGTCATTTACACAAGTGACGGGTGAGGCACTGTTACCTCGCTGCTTTTAAAATCATCCTTGCAATGTCTCCACCTCCGATGTGGTACTATTTAGGCCAGGTAAAAGAAACTGCAGTGTCAAAATGTTTCAATGAACGGCAAGTGTGTAAGCCCGCAACCGGAAACAACAGCGCAAAGGGAAGTAAAGTACCAGCTTCTGCTATGAATTATGGGTAATGGCGCGAAGTCAGGAATACTGTGGATATTATATGGGTCTAGGCAAAGCATTAAAGTCATTAAGTTATTTCATAAAGTTCATTTGTACTTCTAAACATATTTATGGTGTTTTTCTTCACTTTTTGTCTCTCCAAAGATGTTTTTCCTCTCTCCTGTAGCCTCGATTGCAACTACGGTACATCCAAATGTACAATTATGCAAATTAGGCGATGACGTCATATAACTTGGACAAACAGGTCTCAATTTGTCTGGTCTAGAGCGGACCTGTTCTGGTACTGTGGTGGTGTGACACTCAGGAATGTCCTTCCACCCAGATGGTCTGTGCGCTCTGGTCAGACTTTATCACCCTATAACAATAATAACAGCGCTCGAGGCCTCCAACCTAGACAAAACTAGGATTAAAAGAGGTGCTAATTGGGACTTGACAGGTCCCACGTATATAGATGCAGTTGGAATACCTCGAGGTGTCCCAAACAAGTACAAATTGGCAGATCAGATAGCGGGAGGGTTTGAAAATCTCCCTTTAATATCAGCCTTATTTCCTGTCACACCCAACAAAAAGTGGATCGCATAAATTATCTCTATTATAACGTGCAACGTCTATCTAATTTTTCGAGGGATGCAATAGGAGGAGTGGCAGAGCAGCTCTCTGGAACCTCAGAGTACAGACAGTGGACTCAGGACTTTGTGGGCTGGTGCCAGCGGAACCACCTCCTGATCAATGCCGCTAAAACCAAGGAGCTGGTGGTGGATTTCCGCAGGCGCAGACCCACCACACGGACACCGGTGAACATCCAGGGAGTGGACATTGAGATAGTGGACTCTTATAAGTACCTGGGTGTTCACCTGAACAATAAACTGGACTGGACTCACAACACTGATGCGCTCTACAGGAAGGGTCAGAGCAGACTCTACCTGCTGAGAAGGCTGAGGTCTTTTGGAGTGCAGGGGGCACTCCTGAAGACCTTCTATGACTCTGTAGTGGCATCAGCCATCTTCTATGCAACAGTATGTTGGAGCAGCAGCTTGTCTACAGCTGAGAGGAAGAGGATAGACAAGCTCATCAGGAAAGCCAGCTCTGTCCTAGGATGTCCTCTCGACTCAGTGCAGGTGGTGGGAGACAGAATGACTCTAACCAAAATAACTGATGGACAAAGTCTCCCATCCCATGCATGAAGCTGTTGCCGAGCTGGAGAGCTCCTTCAGTGACAGACTGCTGCATCCTAAATGCACAAAGGAGCGTTACCGCAGATCCTTCCTCCCAGCAGCTGTAAGACTTTATAACCATCACTGCTCCCAACAAAACCACAATAACCTACACAATGTAGGATAATTATAATATATGTAAATAGCCCGGCCTGTTAAGGTTCAACACACAGGCACATCATGTACATTGTATATAGTGTTATTATTAGTATTAAGGTTACCGTATTTTCCGGAGTATAAGTCGCACTTTTTTTCATAGTTTGGCTGGGGGTGCGACCTATACTCCGGAGCGACGTATATGTGACATTTATAACACATGAACCAAATACTCCAGCCACTTGACATCTCCGTGAACTGCAGCTTTAAGGCAGTCTTGCGTAACCTGTGGGCGCAGTGGATGATGGATGGAGAGCACAGCTTAACGGCAACTGGAGAATGCGCACCCAACTTTCCGGAAGTCATTGGATGGATCAAGAAAACATGGGCTTCAGTGACAAACCATCCTGTTGGGATTAAGAAAGGCTGAATAATTGGAACTGCAGCTGACGACGAGTCTGACTAACGCGACACAGAAGAGGAAGCGGCGCTTCGTCTACGGAGTGTACGGAATTGTTTAAAGTGACACCGAGGATGAAGAATTCAATGGATTGATGGTTTTGGTTAACTTGTTAGTATGTTCTTTATGCTATGGTTATCTGAATAACTTAATGTTACGTTAACATACCGAACACGTGTTCGTTGTGCGTCATGTAGCTGAATGTGCTACGTTAGCATAACGTAGGCGTAACCGTGTTCGTCCTGTTCTTTAATCCATTATTATTTTAAATTGCCGTTCAAGATGGAATTTCTGCTCTGGGTCTCGGTTCTATCAAACCCCCCCCCCCCCCCCCCCCCCCCCCCCCCCCCCAAAAAGTGCGACTTATAGTCCAGTGCGACCTATATATGTTTTTTTCTTCTTTATTATGCATTTTTTGGCTGGTGCGACCTATACTCCGGAGCGACGTATAGTCCGAAAAATACGGTAATCTTGTTTGTTGATTTATATATATATATAGATATATATATATTATATAATATATTAATAATTATATATATATTTCTCAATAGTGTAAATTATTATATTTATATTTATAATAACCGCTGCTGTTACACCCCAATTCCCCTCTGTTGGACAATAAAGGATGTTTCTTCTTCTTCTTCTTCTTCTTTGGCAGTCCAGAATAGACTAGCCTTAGATATGATGTTGGCCAACAAGGGGCGTCTGCCATATGTTTTGGGGATCAATGTTGTACAGTGATTGCTAACAACACTGCACCTGACGGCTCAGTGACTCGCACCCTACAAGGCCTGAAAGCTTTGAGTGACACGATGGCCTCCCACGCTGGAGTTGAAAATCCCCTGGACGACTTATTCAGTGCATGGTTTGGTAATTGGAAGGATCTGGCACTCTCCCTCGTCACTTCTCTGGCTATTTCACTAGGTTTCCTGATAGTATGTGGATGTTGTTGTGCCCTGTTTGGCATGCCCTGTGTGTTCCCTTTATTATTGCTGTTATAGTATGGGGCTATTATTGTAGCAAAAGCTGTGTGTCCGTAATGAATCCACGTGTGTGTATCGCAATCTGTCCGTAACTGATCCACATGTGTAAATTTGTGTGTGCGTAAGTGGATCTGTCTGTTCTGTCCACGTGTGTGTATCGCGATCTGTATTTTGATCTGTGTGTCTGTAATCAGATTTGTAAATCTGGAGGAGGAGAGAGGAGACTAGCTGTAGTCACGCGAGACTTTGTGAATCTCGGCAGTATCGTTAATGGCGGCGTGACTCTATCAGCAAACATTTGCGTGATTAGCCTTTTTTTTTTCGCCAATTTATAACTAGACATTAAAACCAAAAAATATAGGTAGTTTCTTAGCCTAACTTAAATTATTTTCACAATCACTGAGGACGGTGAGAGGACCTGGATAGTTTGCTGCGGTACATCGACGGGTGTTTTGAGCGAGTTCGTCATGGGGAAAACAGACAAGACGCCGACTCCCTCCCCAGCAAAGCAACGCCGTCCACAAAAGAAGCCGCCCAGAAGATTCCCCAGAGGCAACTTCGCCACCCACCACCAATTGTGGACATTCTGGAGTCCATTAATACAATTGTCCAGCTTTGACGCCCGCTTGGCCCTGGTTGAAATCCTTCACAAGGAGTTTCAGGCCCTGCGGGAGTCAGTCGAGTTCAGCCAGCATCAGGTGGAAACACTGGCTGCTGAAAACGCTGTCCTCAGAGAGTCGGTGAATTCCCTCACCGAGGAAACGACCCGGCTCTCAGAAGAAATAAGAAAATTAAAGAATCGATTATCGAGCTTCAGGGCCCGCAGCATGAGAGAAAATCTTGTTTTTCAGGTATCCCGGAGAAGGCAGAGGAGGACCCGGAGGCTACAGTGAAGGAATTTATCCAAACTCACCTGAAGCTCCCGGAGGACGCCGTGAAGACCATCGCCTTCCATAGAGTCCACCGCCTGGGAGGGAAGCGACCCGGAGCACGCACCCAGACCGATCGTGGCCAAATTCGAACACTTCAAAGAAAAAGAGCTGGTGAAGAGCCGCGGCCGGAGCTGAGAGGGACGGACTTCAGCGTCAACGACCAGTTTCCAAAGGAGATTCTGGAGCGACGCAAGGCTCTATTCCCCATCCGGAAGAAGCTCATGCAGGGAGGCTCCCGGGCTGTCATCGCCGTGGACAAACTGTATGTAAACGGACAGCTTTACCGAGACAAAAACATCACGCCATGGCTCTGCTGATCGATCAGGTGATCTGTGTCCATATTAACGTTCTTTTCTGAGTTTTTTTTTTCAACCATCTAAACAGTACCATTAAATAGTCTAAATCTGTCTAAGTAGTACCATTAACGCCGACGAGTCAGCATAGTACCGTGATCGTTTGTTTTTGTTTGTTTTCTGTTTTGTTTTCCCCTCATCTAATTTCATTCTTATGTCACTTAGGTCACTTTTTACACGTCTTTTTTTCTTCTGCACTCAGCAATATGTTTACGTCACTTACAATGCTACAGTTTACTACCTAACATACAGCGCAGATGCCACACACCAACTACAGCGCACATACACACGCCACACAATATAAGGGCACACGCCAACATCAGAACATATGTACACACACACACATCCTTAGTGAGCACACAACAGTCCATCAGTTAGTTTAAATATGAGCACACTCAGATTGTCTCATGGAATGTGCACGGGGCTGGTTCGAGGAAAAGAGACTAAAAATTTTTAATCGGTTAAAAGACTTAAAAGCAGATGTTGTTTTCTACAGGAGACACATGTGTCCAAAACATCTGTGCTCACTCTTTCCTCTCCACAGTTCCCTCACACGTACTCAGCCTGCTATAACTCCAAACAAAGAGGTGTAGCTATTGATTAACAAGAAGATAAACTTTACATTAGCAACAGTACAATAGACCCTGAAGGTAGATTTTAATACTTAATTTATCTATACAGAATACGATTTATGTTTCTATATATATGGACCAAATGTTGATGACCCCTCCTCTTTCATGCTTTGTTCACTTCACTCTCAGATCACTCTGACACCACACTTGTAATAGGAGGAGACTTCAACCTGGTACTTAATGCAGATATTGACAGGCTCAGTACAGCAGTGAGTCAGAGGAACTGGCAGTCTGCAGACATTCTTAAACAGTACATGAAGGATTTTGGACTTTGCGATGCTTGGCGTTCACATCACCCTACTTTGAGAGATTATGTTATTTCTCACCAGTACACAAATCTCATTCCCGCTTAGATTACTTTTAGTTAGCAGCTCCATGATGATGGATATCACAGACACTCAGATTCACCCTATCACTATTAGCGATCATGCACCGGTGTCTATATCTCTGACACAGAAAAGAGTCACACCACCAATCAGGAACTGGAGATTAATACATTACTTAAAGAAGAATTTTATTAATTATTTCAAAAAGGAATGGTCAGCATACTTAGAATATAATGATATTCCAGGAATATCACCATGTGTTCTTGGGAAGCAGGAAAGGCAGTAATGCGGGGCAAAATAATATCTTACTGCTCCATAGGAAAAATAAAGAAAAGCACTTGTGTTAGAATTAGAACAAAAATTAAATCTTTAGAAACTGCCTATGCCGCTTCACACAAGAACATACAATTATCAGCCTGAGGAAACTGAAACTGGAGCTAAAGAAATAATTGATAAAAGGACACAATTTATGTTGCAGAGGCTGCGTTTGGAAAACTTTGAGCATGGAAATAAATCTGGAAAATTCCTGGCCAAGCAATTAAAACTGAATAAAGAAAAAACTATTTTTTCTATTAAAGACTCGATGGTATTATTACTCATGACCCACACAAATAAATAAACTCTTTCAGAGACTTCTATGAAGCCTATATTCACCACAGATTAACCCATCTGATACTGAAATTGAAGAATTTCTTAATAATATAAATCTACCAAAACTAAATGACAGCCAGGCTGCAGCTCTGGATTTACCTCTTTCATTGTCTGAACTTAGTGAAGCCCTACAGCATCTCCCAAATAATAAAGCCCCAGGCCCAGATGGTTTTCCAGCCGCTTTTATAAAGAATTTTGGTCTGAGCTAGCTCCCATTTTTTCAGAATGGTAACTCAGATTCGAATGACCACATCTCTATCTCCAACCTAAACTCTGCTAACATTAGCCTGCTTCTTAAACCAGGCAAAGACCCCACACTCCATCCAGCTACAGGCCAATCTCTCTCATTAATGTAGATCTTAAAATAATTTGCAAAGCCCTTGCCAAAAGATTAGAAAGTATTACTCCCATTATTGTACATCCAGATCAACAGGCTTTATCAAGGGTCGGCACTCAGCCAATAATACACACGCGACTGATAAATATAATAGACTATTGTTCTATTAACAAATTAGAGACGACAATCGGTCTTTAGATGCAGAGAAGGCATTTGATCGGGTAAATTGGAAATTCTTACTAGCAGTTCTGCAAAAAATTTGGATTCGGTTCATCCTTTATAAACTGGATCAGAACACTACACAGCTCTCCGAATGCACGTGTTAGGACAAATGATCTCATTTCACAAAGTTTCAGTCTGCAGAGGGGCACTAGGCAGGGCTGCCCACCTCTCCCTCTCTTTTGTAATTTTCAATTGAGCCGCTAGCAGCAGCAATCCGTCAAAATGTAATATTAAAGGGATTCAAACTGAAAATATGGACCATAAACTTAGCCTTTATGCTGATGATGTATTACTTTTCCTTGGGAATCACAAGGCTCTCTTTGTGAAACTATCACACTGATAGATAAGTTTCATCTATATCTGATTACTCTATCAATTGGAGTAAATCAACAGTTTTGCCTCTGAATTGTAATTCCAGAGAACCTCTAGGACCCCACTAAAGTCAGGAAATTGATATTAGGCATAAATTTTCCGCCAGGCTCTCAGACTTGGTACGATTAAATCATATCCCCTTATTAAAAACAATAGAGGATGATCTCACACGTTGGAACAGTTTACCTATATCACTCATGGGGAGAGTTGCTGCCATTAAAATGATGGTTTTACCAAAATTAATTATCTATTTCATTGATCCCTAATAAACCTACTCTTCCTTGGTTTAAGTCACTAGATTCAAACATCTCAAAATTTTTATGGAAAAACAAACCGTCAAGAATAAGCTTAAAAACTTTACAAAAGCCAAAACACAGTGGAGGTCTAGAATTACCAAACTTTTATTACTATTTCTTAAGCAGTAGATTGCAGTATATTTCAAAGTGGATCAAATCCAATTCATTAGACAACCCATGGCTGGATCTAGAACAGGCGTTTTGTGGAAAAATAAAAATCTCAGATTTACCTTTCATTAGTTCCAGTATTAAACATCATAACTGCTATAAAGTCCTTAGTATAATACCTCTCTGACAGCCTGGTGGGAATTTTTAAAAATAACTAAGTCTTCACTCATCCCTGTAAACTAACACCCATTTGGAACAATCCAGATATTTGTCAGAAAAAGAAAATGCTGAATTTTCCGTTATGGCGTGATAAGGGTATAAATAACTTAGAACATATTATCCAAGATGGAAATTTTATCACGTTCCAAGAACTTATATCAAAATATAGAATTGGCAACGGTAGATTTCTGGAATATCAACAAGTTAAGTCCGTCCTACAGGGAAGATTTAACCTTAATCAATTGAATCTAGAAATGCCTACTTGGGTAACAGAATTTCTTAACCTCTGTACCCAAAATTGTTATCAAATTATATAAATTATTAATAAAACTGATGATTCAGTTTCCCTCCCAATTACAAAATGGGAGCGTGATCTTTCTTTCAACCTGGATCAAAATTTATGGACAGAAATATGTTTAAATATCTTCAAAATGACTAAAAGACCCAAATACAACTTGTACAATATAAGATTCTCCATAGAACATACTACACTGGACAACGATGTTCCAAATGGGCCTTACACACTCAAACATATGCACCCACTGTACAAGCAATTCAGAGGATAATATCTACACGCTCTGTGGTCTTGTGTACCAGTTCAGAGATTTTGGCAGAGGATTTGTGAAGATCTATCCACATGGTTTAGCTGTCGTATCCCAACTTCCCCCAGACTATGCATCTTAGGTGATGTCAGTGAATTAATTATGGAGTTAAATATATCACACATAGTTCTTACTGCCTTGTGCATCGCTAAGAGATGATCCTCATGAACTGGAAGACAAAAATAAACTATGTATTACTCAGTACAGAAATTTATTAGTAGATCATGTTAGTTTAGAGAGAATGTCTGCGTCTTCTAAAAACAAATTGGAGGAAGTTGACTCTCTTTGGTTCCCACTGCTCAGCTCCATTACTTAGTGGGGGTGGTGGGCTGCGGGCTCTGCTCCTGATGTGCTTTGTGGGGGGTTGGGGGGGACTCCGGGGACCTGGTAGCTGGTAGCCTCCTGAGGCTGGGGTCCTGGGGCGACCTTCTGGTGATGTCTGTGTGCCTGTCCTGGTTGATGGTGGTGGGGGCTTGGATGGTGCTGCCTTCGGTCCTGGGGTGTGGGCGGGGTGCTTGGGGGGGTGGTGCCGGCCCTCGGTCGGTTGGCTGGTCTTCCCTGTATGGCTTGGGGGCTGGGGTCTGGGGCCCCGGCACTGGGGCCGCGCCGGCTCCCGGTGGGCCCCCCCTGGCGCGGGGGGGGGCGCTGCTGTCCCGGCCGCGCCGCCGGGTGGGGTGGGGTGGCCTGACGTCGGGATGTCCGGTCTACGCTTTTGGGGCCCTGGGGTGCCTGCATTGCAGGGGGGTGGGGTGGGGGATGGGGCCGCGGTGGGGTGGTTGGGGGGCTGGGCACAGCATTTCCATGCCCAGGCCAGTATGTCCTGTCGCCGGTTTGTGTCTATTGTTGAGTGAATGGGCATCTAGGAGGAGCGGGCCGCCCTCTGCAGTGGGGCGAGGGCGCCAACCTCGGGGGCGGCAGTGCTCCGGGATGCTGTCACCGCGGCCCCGGGCTCACCTCCCCCTGCCCTGTGCTGGGGTGTGGGAGGTCGGGGTGCCTATTGAGCCAGCGGACAGCTGGCTCTCTTCTTCCAGGATTCTTCCTGGTCATATGCCCCCCCCCCCCCCACCCCCTCCCCCTCCCCATACACAACACACACACACACACAGAATACACATCACTCACAGATGTAGGATGGAGAGGCCACGTGGAGAGCTGCACCACCACTTGCCTCTCCGTTTTAATTGCACTTTAGTCATTATAACTCACAACACATACACTTACAACCTGATACACATAGGACCTTTGGGGCAGGCATGTTACTCAGAGGTTGATGAGATGGCCGCTGAGGTGGCCCCACTCGGCTCCTCGTCACTGTCTGTCTCCAAATTTTATTTGCACTTTAGACATGGAGGGTTTTGGGGGGGCAGTGTGGGCAAGCGCTGACGACCAACAGTTGGCGCTTGTGGCATAACTGTCCCCTCAATTTAACTGCACCCTATACACCTCATTCACTCACAAACATTAACACATAGACCTACAAGTTGGGGAGGAGGAGGGGTGGATGGGTCATCTTACACCCCGATTTCTTGCGTCTCGCCCGGGGTAGGGGTCGGGTGGTTCCTTGGGGACCGGGCTGGTGGCGTCCTGGGGTCGCTGTTGGCCCTGGGGTGGTTTCCACTTGCCCCCCTCAGAGGGTGGGTAGCTATGGATGAATGTGTGCTTTGTGTATTTGTCACCGTCTCCGTGAGTATGGTGGGTGAGTGAATGTGTATGTATGACATATCTGTGTGTGGGTAAGTATGTATGGGCATGTATGAGTATCTGTGTATAAATGTGTACACGGGTGTCTGGGTGTGTTTGTATGTATGGCTGGACCTGGGTCTGGGCCTTGTGCCTTGCCTCCTGGCCGCTCCTTGCTGGTTGCCTCCTCCCCCCTACCCCCTGGGATGGGGGTGCCTCGGGTTCCTGGGTGGGGCTGGGTGTTCTGGCGTGGGTGCTGGCCTGCCCCCCTTGGGGGGGCGGTGCGGGGCTGCGTTGGCTTCTTCGGCGTGGGGGGGGCTCTGTGGAGGGTCGGGCGGTCCTTGGGTGCCGTGGGCCCGGGAGCCCTGCCGCCGGCCAGTGCAGGGGGCTGGCCGCTGGGGGGGGCTGGCTTCTCATCGCCTTGGGTTCCCTGGAGCCCTCGCTCCTCGACTGGGGGGCTCCGTCTGAGACCACCCTCTCCCGTCTGCTGGGGTAGGTGTGCGGTTGTCTTTGGACTGAGTGGCCAGGGTCTTCCTGGCTCTTGGTGGGCTGCTGGTGGCCTGGGGTTCCGGGGGCTTTCCGTACCTGCCTCTGGCTTCTGATGGGTGGAGCTGCAGCGTTTTGCCCTCATTGGTAAGTACGTTCCATGACACAGACAAAATGACACAGACACAAACGCCCACTCAATCACAACTCAACAAAATTGTTGGTGTGCGTAACATGCTTGTTAGTTTTGTTTTTCACACACAAATTTATTTTTGCAAGTATTGATAGTATTTTTTTATATGTTAAAGTGATGAAGTATCTGATTAATAGACTTGTGCTCTTTCCCCTTTTTTTTTTTTTTGCTCCCTTTCTCTCTCCCTTTTTCTTCTCTTTATTTTCCTCTTCTTCAGCCTGTCAGCTCTGGCTGTTACATAGTATGTGGAAAAATAACTCAGATAAATAAAATAAAGGGTTAAAACATCAACAAGAAGAGCCTATTGAGAACCTATAGAGCTCATCTTGAAATAGCAAATATGTTTGGCACAACAACGCATTCAGATCACAGTTCTGCTTGCAAGATCTACCAGACATGACAGGCTTTAAAAAAAAAAAGATTTGTAAATGTTCAAAGAAACCTGCAGTGCAGTGACTTGAGAAAAACTTTAAGACTTTTCAACCATTAATATCTGCACTGCAAATTTCTTTGAACATTTACAATCTGATTACAGACACACAGAGCAAAATACAGATCGCGATACACACACGTGGATCCAGATACAGACAGATCCACTTACGCACACACAAATCTCTACACACGTGGATTCATTTACGGACACACAGAACTTTTGCTACAATAATAGCCCCATATTATAGAAGGACGTGATCCCCAAGGACAGGTTGTCCACCAGATGCTGTTTGGTCAGGAGAAAGGTGACGAGAGTGAGGAGGATGATGACCGTCTGGCCACCGGAAGCACTGGCTTCTAAGGTTGGCCTCAGGGGAAGTTGAAGAAAGTAATTCTATGAAAATCACAAATATAATCATTTTATGCATTTCTGCCTTTGCTGATTTAAATGTATTAAACTGTCTTAGAAGAGAGCAATGAAGATAGTAGTGCTAATCACCAGAGTAGAAGTACATTTTGTTTTTGTTCGGTAGCAAGGACAGCCTAGGCCTTCTGTGTCTCTGTGTCTGTCATAACAGATCCCAGAAAGTGCTGGGAAGCGCGGCAACGGCCGGCTCGATAAGGGGAACATCCAAGGTCCCCAAAACCAACCACGGATGGGAACCAGCCTGAACCATCCTTGCACATTTTTCAGATATTTTAATGATGTAATAGAATGAGATAACAAAAAACTATATGTCTGGGTTTAGCCAGAGAGGGGTTCAGACTTCATGCCCTCAACCAGCTGATTTGTATTAGCTCAGATAGGTTGCAAGTCTCACCCAGACCGGTCTGTAACTTGTGTGATTTTTGGCTGATTAAATTCAAGTTATTGATTTTGATTCCGTTGCCGTCTGAGTCCTTTTCGTTTAAAAGAACACGCACATGCACCAGAGATTCACTAAACTACAACACAACCTACCACAAAAACACATCATTTGTTTCCATTTCTTTAGTTTAACCCATGAAAAATGCCAAAGATAACACAGTAACATAGAAGAAAACAGCACTCTTTTCAATAGCATTCATCAACAAATGATTCCCAAAGAATTATTAGCTGAAAACTTGGCACATCTTAGCATGGTGTGCAGTGTGTCCTTAAAACGTTTGAGGAAACTGAACAAGTGGAGAACCAAAGAAATGACAGGCCTTAAAACTATCTACAGCAGATAAAGAGGATCTAGAAAGCCATGTCCTTAAGACATAGGGAAAACAATCCAGCAAAGACCTGGACACAGAAACCTGAGAGATGCATCTGACCCTTCAGCTGGTCCATATACTGTTCACTGAAGCCTCATCAGAAATGGTCTCAGTGGAAGCATGGCTGTCAAGAAGTAAGGAAGGGAACAGGAGGAAAGACTGAGCTTTATGAAAATTACACAAGAACTGAACTGAAATCAGTGGCAGCAAGTCTGATGGAGTGATCAATCCAAATGTGAACCCAGGTCTGTGTAAGGCAGAATAAATGAGCCTACCATAAATTCAACTGAATGTTTGCCATAACATGCTGTACCAGATCATACAGTAAATTACAGTCCTCAGTGCTAAACGGGCTCCTTCTTATGTAGCCGCTTTCTAGCTGAGCGCTCAAAGTGCTTTATACACCATGTTTGCATTCACCCATTCATACAAGCACTTCCTTCTACAGCTCAGTGCTTCCTGTCTTACATCCACACACATTCATACTCTGACGGCTGCAACAGAGCAACGTGGACTTCAGGATCTTGCCCAAGGATAATTTGGCATGCAGACTGAAGCATCCAGGAATCGAACCAGCAACCTCAAGATTAGTAGATGGCCTGCTCTACCACCTGAGACATAGCCACCCCCAACTTTTTTAGAGTTTAGGAATGTCATGATTGTAGTTTCCGTGTGCTTACTGCATATCATTAATTGTATTTAAGCAAACATGTCATCCATCTGCCCGTTTGCTTCGACTTTCTTCCAGGGTCGTAGGGCGGCTGGAGCCTATCCCAGCTGCCAGGGCGAGAGGGGGGGGGTGCACCTTGGACAGGTCACCAGTGTGTGACAGGGCTGAGAGAGCCCTGGTCCATGTGAACCATTCACACTCACATTCACACCTACAGCCAACTTAGAATCATCATTAACCTGACCCCACTGATGTTTTGGTATATTGGCTTTCTGGGCCAAAGGTACCACAACTTTTATGCAACTTTCATATTTGTGTGCTAAACATTTAGGCTAATCCTGCACAGAGACTGTAAGCAAAAAGAAATAAGTGAACATCCACAAACAGAAGTAATTTTAGATGGCATATGATTGCCTTTTTTATTATTTTCAAATTAATTAAATCAAATTAAAAAAAAACAAAAAGAGAGAGAAGAGAAGAAAAAAAAGAAACCCCCAACAATCCCCTGTGAGCAAGCACTCGGCGACGGTGGGGAGGAAAAACTCCCTTTAAGCAGGAAGAAACCTCCGGCAGAACCAGGCTCAGGGAGGGGCAGCCATCTGCCGAGACTGGTTGGGGGGGTGAAAGGAAAAGAAAAAGGAAGGAGAGACAAGAAAGGATGGCTGGAGGAAAGAAAGGCACAGAGGAGAGGTCAAGGTCCAGGAGATGGATCGAAGGTGGTGGCAGACGAGGGGAGCTTTGTTTGAGCTGAAACAGCAGCAGCAGAGGGCCCTCCGGAGAAACTTGAAGCGCTTTTTCTTTTGAGGCAGCACTCGTGCAGCTGTTTGTGCTGCAGGATGAGGGTGTGCAGATCACTGAGAGCTTCTGCATTCTCAGCTTCAAGTGTTGTACACTTTATCTCGAGTTCTTTAACTCGGTCGTGCTTTTCTCCATGCCTTTCTTCCAGAAGGTTCAATTTCTGCTGCTGTATTTTTTTCTGCTTCCTGCAGGTCCTCACACTGACTCTGCACTTGTTGAAGTCTGCACTGGATGTCTTTGTTCCTTTCTTCCATCTTCTGGAGCATCTCCCTGTGCTTTGCTTCCTTTTCTTTGAGGACATTTCCATTGCTCTGCTGGGCTTTGTGAAGCAATGCTTGCAGGTTTTGAATTTGTTTCTGCATGTCCTCCAGTTTGGCCTCCACCACCCTGTGCTTCTTTCACTGTTATCCAGTTTGGATTCGACCTCTGTGTGCTTCATCTTCAGTTCTTTGTTCTCTTTTAGAACTGCTACTTTTTTTCCAATGTTTGATCAAGCATTTGCTGTAAGCTTTGGTTTGTTTTGCTCATTTCTAGCAGCTTTGTTTCCAGCTTTCTGCATTTTGCATTCTGTTCCTGCTGGATAAGCACCTGTGTGTTTCTTGTGAAACCTTCATTAAGCTTTTCTCGCAAGCCTTGTTTTCTTTGTTCATGGCTTCGAGCTTCGATTGCAGCTCCGCACGTACTGCATCCTGCTCTACCTTCTCTTTCACCATGGCTCTATTTGTTTCCATGGCTGCATTCAACTTGACTTGCAAGTTTTGCTGTTTTCCCTCCATGTTTTGGAGCTTGGACTGCAGCTCTTGGACTTTTCTCTCCGCCACTCGGAGTTTGCTGCACGTATCATCCGCATAAAATTTCCCCTTCTGCACCCGGTGATGTGATCCACTTCTGTGGGATTTAGGCTCATCATCACCACTGAAGGGCTCGGCGTCAGTGTCAACTGAATCATTTGGCCGAAAACCCCAGTAATGGGTGTCTATTTCAGGGTCAAGGGGGATTTCAGGCAGATCACCCCATTCAAGGGGGACTTCTGAATTATCACCCTGGTCAAACAGGTCGCTTTCTCCTGAGAGTTGAGACATGCTGTTGATCGTTTGACTGCTACGGATTGAAAAGTTTCCAAATGCTCCGTCCTGAAGTTTCAACTACTACGAACAGGAATACTGCAAACACGACTGCTGCGAACACGAATGGTGCAAACAGGAATGCTGCAAACAGGAATGCCGCAAACAGGAATGCCGCAAACACGAATGGTGCAAACAGGAATGCTGCAAACACGACTGCTGCGAACAGAAATGCTGCAAACACGACTGCTGTGAACAGAAATGCTGCAAACACGACTGCTGCAAACACTGAATTCTACTCTTCAAAGGCAAACCATAAAAAAACAGACAGATAGAATGTGATGTCATAATGTAACAAATCTAAAGTCAACATTTCATATGCAAATTAGGTTGTCACATGACTTTAAAGATGTCATGTGACACAAGAAGATGGCCTTGTAAGGAACTGCAGGCAAATTTATATGAGGTAAGGCATTTTTTAAATTCATTTTTTACTTTATGGTTAACATTCTTTGAACTGTTTTGCAATTCTATTTATTTATTCAACATTTGGTTTAAAATGACTGAAAAGTAGAAATTAGATATAGTTATAAATATTTATTTTTTATAAATATAATAGAAAAAAGGCATTTCCTGGAGAAAATGCACTGTGAATGCTTGCTGCTGAATGATTGGAGCTGAAATGCCACGAAATGCTTCAGAGCTTAAATCTGATTGGCTGAAAGACTGAAAGCAGCTTAAAAATGCTGAAAATAAATCTGAAATTCAAAACAGCTGAAATTGTCAACAAAGTAGCAAAATTAAACTCAATTTGCTTAAAGGGCAGAAAAACAGCCTGAAGAAATTTTAACTGCAGCTGAAGAAAAACCAGAAAAGATACTGAAATGGGTAAAACGGCCCACCAGTGTTCATTTTGACAGAAAATTTTGATTTAGTTTTAGTTATAATTTAGTCATCTTTTTAGTTTTAGTCTAGTTTTAGTCGACAAAATTATTGTAAGAATTTAGTCGACTAAATCTGCAGTCCATTTAGTCAACTAAAATATAAAAAAATATAAAAAATGCACAAGTGCCAAAACAAAAATCTGTATTCATTTGCCAGTAGAAATTGTTGAAACTTGTGAAATCCTCCTGATCTTTGCTGTATTGTGGAAACATGTAAAAAATAATGTGAATGAAAACAGAGGCAGCAAAATGCAGGAAAACAATTTAGAGCCATTGCTAAAGGTTTGGATGAGTGTACTTGAGTGGTCAAAGTCTGCTGCTTGTTGCCACAGTACTGCTCATTTTCTCAGCTCTAATTGTTTGTAAAAACACAGTTTGTAGACTTAAGCCCAAAGAGAAAACCACTGTAAGCATGATACAGCTATGAATAAAGCAATGACTTGCATGATTGATAAAAGATGCAAACATACCAACAGCAGGTAAAATCAGATCTAGAAAAGCTGCACCAAATGCTGTCTGCAGGGACGGTGAACTGGGGAGTGTTCAATGTCACTTACCATTTTTCTCTGCAATAATTATTTTTCTGTTCTGACTAAAGGTTTTTAGGTTCTGTGTTTGAGGATGCTGAGGACAACCAAGAAAGAGATGATGATGATGATGATGTTTTGCCGTGAAGCATAAACATGGAGAACCCATAGATGACCTGGAAGGTGTTGGAGTCATCATCAGAGGTGTGGAAGTGCTTCACAACCTTAGGAGCATTGCATATGATACCTATGCATATGATAGTATCACATTTCCTGTGTAATATAATGAAGGTTTTGGAATGGTTTTAATTTTAGATGATTAATAAAGGGGGAAAAAGAACTTGTAAGGAATTCCTGTGTAGTGTATAATGTGTGTTTGGATGGAGCTGGTTTTTCTGTTCATCCTAATTTGAAAATATGTCCCATAAGATGTGTCAGGAACCGCTGCGTGGCAGGCAGGTGAGGACGCCAAGCAGGGCGCTGGACTCGGAATAACTCAAAACTCAGCTTTTATTTGCTGGCAAACACGGGGGTGGAACTGGCAGGACCAGCAGCAAACACTTGGAAACAGGAGGGGAAAAAACACACACACACACACAGCACTGAGACCAGGGTCCTATTCCAGGAAGCAGGTTCAACAAACTCTGAGTTTAAAAACAGACTCTGAGTTGATCGGCAACTCTGAGTTTCCCGTTCCAGAACAGCTGATCAGAGTTGGTCGATCAGCTCTGAGTATGATCACCCTGAGTTAGCGCGTGCCTGAGTGAGGAAAAAAAAGCCATCATCAATGGAGCGCTGACACCAGGATTCACCATGGCAAAGAGTAAATAAAGGGCGGAGCCTTTTCTGTTATCATGTCTGCTGTCATCATTTACACAACCTGAATCTCCATCAGATGAAGCCGAATCTTAATTTCACATTTGATTTATAAAATCTAATTATTCAGCCTGATGGACAAACTGCAGGAGACAGAAGGTGAAGATAAAACTGTGGAGAAACAGCTCAGACTGAGTTTACTGACCGACCTGTGTGTGAGAGACTGAGACAGCAGCAGACCCCGGGGGGAGCTGACCTCAGGTCAGTTTATTTAATAAAAACTGTTTTTGCTGCAGTTTATGACAGTTCAGTTTATGGTTATTTGTTTAAATAATTGTACAGTAAAAATGGAATCTATTGATGGAACAGCACCCTCACTTTATTCATTTATTTAATTGAGGATTTCATTATTTCTGCCATTACTGGATAAAAATGAGATTTGCAGAAAAACTGCTTAAATGTTTCCAGTTTAACCATTTTAATCTGATCTAAGATCAGCGGATAGATGACAGCTCTCTGACAGCCACAGCAGAGATGTTTCATTGAGTTGCTGTTAAAGGTCAGAGTTCAGTAATAGTTTCATATTTAGCTGAAAACATTCAGAGCAGCTTTCCAAGTCTGTAATGAATGTAAAGTTTTACCAGTCAAGGCAAACATGCTGTGATAAATGTCTCAGCTTTATAGGTTTTAAAATTCAGTGCATTTTGGGAGGATGAGGCATTTTAATTAAAGAATGCAGATCGTGTCGGGAAGATGAATCCATTATGAACAGATCCAGACTGGATGAGCTGGAAAATAACTGGAGCCTGAACTGGATCTGGGCCTTATCGCATCTGAATCCATGATCCTGATCCATTTGGATCCTCCTGCTGCGCAGGCGGACTCGGACACGGTTTGCGGATCCGTTATAGAGCCTATGATCAGCGATTTTGGTGATTTTCAGTGGAAAATATGTGGAAATTCACACTCTGAATTTCATTTTGACTTCTTAATTAAATTCCAGTTGACTGGATACAGTTGGAATTACCAAAAACAGTTACGTTGGTCACACATGAGTCAGTTATTTTCATTTTAATAATATTAGTAAATTACAGTTGTGCTCAAAAGTTTACATACCCCGGCAGAATTTTTGCTTTCTTGCACCTGCCTCCTCCACCTGCACGTTCTGACAGACACCTGCAATCCACAGCTCCACCCACACTTTCTGCAAGCAAAATTTTGGCATTCACCTTGATTTCGTTGCTCTTTCTCAGCTAATACACCCAGAGGACCTGCAGCTGTATCCTACAACTGCCTCTGACAACATCTACCAACACGTTACCAGCCAGCTGCCTCCTCCACCTGCACATTCTGGCACACTACTGCAGAGCAAACCTTCATCCACACGCTCTGCCAGCAGCCTTCACATCTCAACGTACCACCCATGTAGTCTCCAACTAAATCAGCTCTCAAACCTCCTCCTCCTGTACACGGTGCACCTCTTTATGTGATGTCGTGTGTGTTTCTCAGCCCATGTCCCCACCCACACCTGCTCTGTTCATTTCTGATGATGAACATACGGATACTAAGGAAAGTTGATGGTAAGCCTCAAATTAAGGAAGCGACTTGCTTTTACTTGACATTCAGTGGGACACAGCTGATGGACCCACCTCTTCTTTCCTGTCTTTTAACTTCAAGTCATTGTTCTGTGCAAAGAAACAACTGTTACACTCAAGTATTGCTCAAACAAACTCTCTCTTGTGTTGTGCACCATGTCAAACAGACATCAGCGTACCAGCCTTGAGATCGCCAGCTTTAGCTCACACAAAGACGTGCCCTGGGCCGAGCCACCCAGCCCTTTAACATCACGCTACCATTGAGGCTCCTGCCAAATGCTCCATGCTCCATCCAAACTCAACACTAAAGGATCACTGCAGGAACCCTTCAACACAACTCACAAAGCTCACGCTGCTGCTGCTGCTGCTCAGTGTCTCACATATTAAATTCACTCAATAAAGTCAAAATTAGCACTCATACATAAATCTTCCACTAGAATTGACCTTTTTTTGTTGATTCAAACTTATTACCTCGTGTTCTTAAATGTACTTATCACACTATTCTTATCTCTGACCATGCACTGTTGTCACTTGAATTCAATTTTCATATTCAGAGAGCACAATACAATTGGAAATTTAATCCCTCCTTGAACTTAGACAGCTCCTTCTGTAAATTGGTTTCCAATAAAATACTGGATTTTATGGCTTTTAATGATAATGGGGCTGTCTCAGACTCTACTCTCTGGGAATCTTTCAAGCTTGTAATAAGAGGTCATATTATATCATATCAGTCTAAGGTCAGAAGGACCAGACCTACTCATCTGGCTGAAATTTAGAAGCAATTAATCACCTTAGAAGATGCATTTCTCAGCTCTAACTCTGACCACATATTTGCATCTATTGCAAATTTAAAATACGAATATAACTGTATTTTGGATGATATTCAGAGGCTGCGTCAGAGGTACTTTGAATTGGGGGACAAAGGAGATAAAATACTGTGTAGGCAGCTGAAAGGTTTACATGCAGAGCATGCCATTGATAAGCTACTTTCTCCATCAGGTCAACTGTTAACAGACCATAAGCTTATAAATAAGACCTTTTTCCAGTTTTACAGTAAACTCTATGCCTCCAACACAACTGCATGTCAAGAGAATCTCACAGACTTTCTCCAATCACTGGACATCCCTACTCTCACAGATGTCTCCATGTTGGAATTAGACGCTAGCACGACCCACGCTAAGCGCTTAGCATGACCCACGCTAAGTGCTTAGCTTGGCCGATGCTCTGGCTCGGCTCTACAGCTGCTTTATTAAGGAAAATAACATTGCCTTGTTTGTTCAGCTTTACTTCATTGATTTTATTACTTTGAAGGTAATCTGGTGCTCTTATAATTACTTGATTCCCCGCCATCAACACCTTTGGATAAAACAAGGTAATTGATAATGTCGATGTAGCTGACTTTGGGCTATACTTTCATGTCATTTACACAAGTGACGGGTGAGGCACTGTTACCTCGCTGCTTTTAAAAACATCCTTGCAATGTCTCCACCTCCGATGTGGTACCATTTAGGCCAGGTAAAAGAAACTGCAGTGTCAAAATGTTTCAATGAACGGCAAGTGTGTAAGCCCGCAACCGGAAACAACAGCGCAAACGGAAGTAAAGTACCAGCTTCTGCTATGAATTATGGGTAATGGCGCGAAGTCAGGAATACTGTGGATATTATATGGGTCTAGGCAAAGCATTAAAGTCATTAAGTTATTTCATAAAATTCATTTGTACTTCTAAACATATTTATGGTGTTTTTCTTCACTTTTTGTCTCTCCAAAGATGTTTTTCCTCTCTCCTGTAGCCTCGATTGCAACTACGGTACATCCAAATGTACAATTATGCAAATTAGGCGATGACGTCATATAACTTGGACAAACAGCTCTCAATTTGTCTGGTCTAGAGCGGACCTGTTCTGGTACTGTGGTGGTGTGACACTCAGGAATGTCCTTCCACCCAGATGGTCTGTGCGCTCTGGTCAGACTTTATCACCCTATAACAATAATAACAGCGCTCGAGGCCTCCAACCTAGACAAAACTAGGATTAAAAGAGGTGCTAATTGGGACTTGACAGGTCCCACGTATATAGATGCAGTTGGAATACCTCGAGGTGTCCCAAACAAGTACAAATTGGCAGATCAGATAGCGGGAGGGTTTGAAAATCTCCCTTTAATATCAGCCTTATTTCCTGTCACACCCAACAAAAATGTGGATCGCATAAATTATCTCTATTATAACGTGCAACGTCTATCTAATTTTTCGAGGGATGCAATAGGAGGAGTGGCAGAGCAGCTCTCTGGAACCTCAGAGTACAGACAGTGGACTCAGGACTTTGTGGGCTGGTGCCAGCGGAACCACCTCCTGATCAATGCCGCTAAAACCAAGGAGCTGGTGGTGGATTTCCGCAGGCGCAGACCCACCACACGGACACCGGTGAACATCCAGGGAGTGGACATTGAGATAGTGGACTCTTATAAGTACCTGGGTGTTCACCTGAACAATAAACTGGACTGGACTCACAACAATGATGCGCTCTACAGGAAGGGTCAGAGCAGACTCTACCTGCTGAGAAGGCTGAGGTCTTTTGGAGTGCAGGGGGCACTCCTGAAGACCTTCTATGACTCTGTAGTGGCATCAGCCATCTTCTATGCAACAGTATGTTGGAGCAGCAGCTTGTCTACAGCTGAGAGGAAGAGGATAGACAAGCTCATCAGGAAAGCCAGCTCTGTCCTAGGATGTCCTCTCGACTCAGTGCAGGTGGTGGGAGACAGAAGGACTCTAACCAAAATAACATCACTGATGGACAAAGTCTCCCACCCCATGCATGAAGCTGTTGCCGAGCTGGAGAGCTCCTTCAGTGACAGACTGCTGCATCCTAAATGCACAAAGGAGCGTTACTGCAGATCCTTCCTCCCAGCAGCTGTAAGACTTTATAACCATCACTGCTCCCAACAAAACCACAATAACCTACACAATGTAGGATAATATATAATATACTGTAAATAGCCCGGCCTGTTAAGGTTCAACACACAGGCACATCATGTACATTGTATATAGTGTTATTATTAGTATTATTAAGGTTAATCTTGTTTGTTGATTTTATATATATATATATATATATATATATATATATATATATATATATATATATATATATATATATATATATATATATATATATATATATATATATATATATATATATATATATATTCTCAATAGTGTAAATTATTATATTTATATTTATAATAACTGCGGCTGCTGTTACACCCAAATTTCCCCTCTGTTGGACAATAAAGGATGTTTCTTCTTCTTCTTCTTCTTCTTATGGCAGTCCAGAATAGACTAGCCTTAGATATGATGTTGGCCAAACAAGGGGGCGTCTGCCATATGTTTGGGGATCAATGTTGTACAGTGATTGCTAACAACACTGCACCTGACGGCTCAGTGACTCGCACCCTACAAGGCCTGAAAGCTTTGAGTGACACGATGGCCTCCCACGCTGGAGTTGAAAATCCCCTGGACGACTTATTCAGTGCATGGTTTGGTAATTGGAAGGATCTGGCACTCTCCCTCGTCACTTCTCTGGCTATTTCACTAGGTTTCTTGATAGTATGTGGATGTTGTTGTGTGCCCTGTTGGCATGCCCTGTGTGTTCCCTTTATTATTGCTGTTATAGTATGGGGCTATTATTGTAGCAAAAGATCTGCGTGTCCGTAAATGAATCCACGTGTGTGTATCGCAATCTGTCCGTAACTGGATCCACATGTGTAGAAATTTGTGTGTGCGTAAGTGAATCTGTCTGTATCTGGATCCACGTGTGTGTATGGCGATCTGTATTTTGATCTGTGTGTCTGTAATCAGATTTGTAAATGTTCAAAGAAACCTGCAGTGCAGTGACTTGAGAAAAACTTTAAGACTTTTCAACCATTAATATCTGCACTGCAAATTTCTTTGAACATTTACAATCTGATTACAGACACACAGAGCAAAATACAGATCGCGATACACACACGTGGATCCAGATACAGACAGATCCACTTACGCACACACAAATCTCTACACACGTGGATTCATTTACGGACACACAGAACTTTTGCTACAATAATAGCCCCACATTATAGAAGGACGTGATCCCCAAGGACAGGTTGTCCACCAGATGCCGGTGTTTGGTCAGGAGAAAGGTGACGAGAGTGAGGAGGATGATGACCGTCTGGCCACCGGAAGCACTGGCTTCTAAGGTTGGCCTCAGGGGAAGTTGAAGAAAGTAATTCTATGAAAATCACAAATATAATCATTTTATGCATTTCTGCCTTTGCTGATTTAAATGTATTAAACTGTCTTAGAAGAGAGCAATGAAGATAGTAGTGCTAATCACCAGAGTAGAAGTACATTTTGCTTTTGTTCGGTAGCAAGGACAGCCTAGGCCTTCTGTGTCTCTGTGTCTGTCATAACAGATCCCAGAAAGTGCTGGGAAGCGCGGCAACGGCCGGCTCGATAAGGGGAACATCCAAGGTCCCCAAAACCAACCACGGATGGGAACCAGCCTGAACCATCCTTGCACATTTTTCAGATATTTTAATGATGTAATAGAATGAGATAACAAAAAACTATATGTCTGGGTTTAGCCAGAGAGGGGTTCAGACTTCATGCCCTCAACCAGCTGATTTGTATTAGCTCAGATAGGTTGCAAGTCTCACCCAGACCGGTCTGTAACTTGTGTGATTTTTGGCTGATTAAATTCAAGTTATTGATTTTGATTCCGTTGTCGTCTGAGTCCTTTTCGTTTAAAAGAACATGCACATGCACCAGAGATTCACTAAACTACAACACAACCTACCACAAAAACACATCATTTGTTTCCATTTCTTTAGTTTAACCCATGAAAAATGCCACATAACACAGTAACATAGAAGAAAACAGCACTCTTTTCAATAGCATTCATCAACAAAATGATTCCCAAAGAATTATTAGCTGAAAACTTGGCACATCTTAGCATGGTGTGCAGTGTGTCCTTAAAACATTTGAGGAAACTGAACAAGTGGAGAACCAAAGAAATGACAGGCCTTAAAACTATCTACAGCAGATAAAGAGGATCAGAAAGCCATGTCCTTAAGAAATAGGAAAACAATCCAGCAAAGACCTGACACAGAACCTGAGAGATGCATCTGACCCTTCAGCTGCTCCATCTACTGTTCACTGAAGCCTCATCAGAAATGGTCTCAGTGGAAGCATGGCTGTCAAGAAGGAAGGAAGGGAAACAGGAGGAAAGACTGAGCTTTATGAAATTACACAAGAACTGAACTGAAAATCAGTGGCAGCAAGTCTGATGGAGTGATCAATCCAAATGTGAACCCAGGTCTGTGTAAGGCAGAATAAATGAGCCTACCATAAATTCAACTGAATGTTTGCAATAAAATGCTGTACCAGATCATACAGTAATTACAGTCCTCAGTGCTAAACGGGCTCCTTCTTATGTAGCGCTTTTCTAGCTGAGCGCTCAAAGTGCTTTATACACCATGTTTTGCATTCACCCATTCATACAAGCACTTCCTTCTACAGCTCAGTGCTTCCTGTCTTACATCCACACACATTCATACTCTGACGGCTGCAACAGAGCAACGTGGACTTCAGGATCTTGCCCAAGGATAATTTGGCATGCAGACTGAAGCATCCAGGAATTGAACCAGCAACCTCAAGATTAGTAGATGGCCTGCTCTACCACCTGAGACATAGCCACCCCAACTTTTTTAGAGTTTAGGAATGTCATTATTTGTAGTTTCCCGTGTGCTTACTGCATATCATTAATTGTATTTAAAGCAAACATGTCATCCATCTGCCCGTTTGCTTCGACTTTCTTCCAGGGTCGTAGGGCGGCTGGAGCCTATCCCAGCTGCCAGGGCGAGAGGGGGGGGGGGTGCACCTTGGACAGGTCACCAGTGTGTGACAGGGCTGAGAGAGCCCTGGTCCATGTGAACCATTCACACTCACATTCACACCTACAGCCAACTTAGAATCATCATTAACCTGACCCCACTGATGTTTTGGTAAATTGGCTTTCTGGGCCAAAGGTAACCACAACTTTTATGCAACTTTCATATTTGTGTGCTAAACATTTAGGCTAATCCTGCACAGAGACTGTAAGCAAAAAGAAATAAGTGAACATCCACAAACAGAAGTAATTTTAGATGGCATATGATTGCCTTTTTTATTATTTTCAAAATAATTAAATCAAATAAAAAAAAAACAAAAAGAGAGAGAAGAGAAGAAAAAAAAGAAACCCCCAACAATCCCCTGTGAGCAAGCACTCGGCGACGGTGGGGAGGAAAAACTCCCTTTAAGCAGGAAGAAACCTCCGGCAGAACCAGGCTCAGGGAGGGGCAGCCATCTGCCGAGACTGGTTGGGGGGGTGAAAGGAAAAGAATAAGGAAGGAGAGACAAGAAAGGATGGCTGGAGGAAAGAAAGGCACAGAGGAGAGGTCAAGGTCCAGGAGATGGATCGAAGGTGGTGGCAGACGAGGGGAGCTTTGTTTGAGCTGAAACAGCAGCAGCAGAGGCCCTCCGGAGAAACTTGAAGCGCTTTTTCTTTCTGAGGCAGCACTCGTGCAGCTGTTTGTGCTGCAGGATGAGGGTGTGCAGATCACTGAGAGCTTCTGCATTCTCAGCTTCAAGTGTTGTACACTTTATCTCGAGTTCTTTAACTCGGTCGTGCTTTTCTCCATGCCTTTCTTCCAGAAGGTTCAATTTCTGCTGCTGTATTTTTTCTGCTTCCTGCAGGTCCTCACACTGACTCTGCACTTGTTGAAGTCTGCACTGGATGTCTTTGTTCCTTTCTTCCATCTTCTGGAGCATCTCCCTGTGCTTTGCTTCCTTTTCTTTGAGGACATTTCCATTGCTCTGCTGGGCTTTGTGAAGCAATGCTTGCAGGTTTTGAATTTGTTTCTGCATGTCCTCCAGTTTGGCCTCCACCACCCTGTGCTTCTTTTCACTGTTATCCAGTTTGGATTCGACCTCTGTGTGCTTCATCTTCAGTTCTTTGTTCTCTTTTAGAACTGCTACTTTTTTTTCCAATGTTTGATCAAGCATTTGCTGTAAGCTTTGGTTTGTTTTGCTCATTTCTAGCAGCTTTGTTTCCAGCTTTCTGCATTTTGCATTCTGTTCCTGCTGGATAAGCACCTGTGTGTTTCTTGTGAAAACTTCATTAAGCTTTTCTCGCAAGCCTTTGTTTTCTTTGTTCATGGCTTCGAGCTTCGATTGCAGCTCCGCACGTACTGCATCCTGCTCTACCTTCTCTTTCACCATGGCTCTATTTGTTTCCATGGCTGCATTCAACTTGACTTGCAAGTTTTGCTGTTTTCCCTCCATGTTTTGGAGCTTGGACTGCAGCTCTTGGACTTTTCTCTCCGCCACTCGGAGTTTGCTGCACGTATCATCCGCATAAAATTTCCCCTTCTGCACCCGGTGATGTGATCCACTTCTGTGGGATTTAGGCTCATCATCACCACTGAAGGGCTCGGCGTCAGTGTCAACTGAATCATTTGGCCGAAAACCCCAGTAATGGGTGTCTATTTCAGGGTCAAGGGGGATTTCAGGCAGATCACCCCATTCAAGGGGGACTTCTGAATTATCACCCTGGTCAAACAGGTCGCTTTCTCCTGAGAGTTGAGACATGCTGTTGATCGTTTGACTGCTACGGATTGAAAAGTTTCCAAATGCTCCGTGCTGAAGTTTCAACTGCTGCGAACAGGAATACTGCAAACACGACTGCTGAGAACACGAATGGTGCCAACAGGAATGCTGCAAACACGAATATTGAAAACAGGAATGCCGCAAACAGGAATGATGCAAACAGGAATGCTGCAAACACGACTGCTGCGAACAGAAATGCTGCGAACACGACTGCTGTGAACAGAAATGCTGCAAACACGACTGCTGTGAACACTGAATTCTACTCTTCAAAGGCAAACCATAAAAAAACAGACAGATAGAATGTGATGTCATAATGTAACAAATCTAAAGTCAACATTTCATATGCAAATTAGGTTGTCACATGACTTTAAAGATGTCATGTGACACAAGAAGATGGCCTTGTAAGGAACTGCAGGCAAATTTATATGAGGTAAGGCATTTTTTAAATTCATTTTTTTACTTTATGGTTAACATTCTTTGAACTGTTTTGCAATTCTATTTATTTATTCAACATTTGGTTTAAAATGACTGAAAAGTAGAAATTAGATATAGTTATAAATATTTATTTTTTATAAATATAATAGAAAAAAGGCATTTCCTGGAGAAAATGCACTGTGAATGCTTGCTGCTGAATGATTGGACCTGAAATGCCACGAAATGCTTCAGAGCTTAAATCTGATTGGCTGAAAGACTGAAAGCAGCTTAAAAATGCTGAAAATAAATTTGAAATTCAAAACAGCTGAAATTGTCAACAAAGTAGCAAAATTAAACTCAATTTGCTTAAAGGGCAGAAAAACAGCCTGAAGAAATTTTAACTGCAGCTGAAGAAAAACCAGAAAAGATACTGAAATGGGTAAAACGGCCCACCAGTGTTCATTTTGACAGCAAATTTTGATTTAGTTTTAGTTATAATTTAGTCATCTTTTTAGTTTTAGTCTAGTTTTAGTCGACAAAATTATCGTAAGAATTTAGTCGACTAAATCTGCAGTCCATTTAGTCAACTAAAATATAAAAAAATATAAAAAATGCACAAGTGCCAAAACAAAAATCTGTATTCATTTGCCAGTAGAAATTGTTGAAACTTGTGAAATCCTCCTGATCTTTGCTGTATTGTGGAATGTGTGTGTATTGTGAATGAAAACAGAGGCAGCAAAATGCAGGAAAACAATTTAGAGCCATATATATATATATATATATATATATATATATATATATATATATATATATATATATATATATATATATATATATATATATATATATATATATATATATATATATTAAAATGAGAGTCTGAATATATAGAATGAAACTTGAATATATTGAATGAAAATCTGAATATATACAATGAACTCTGAATATATTGAATGAAAGTATGAATATATAGAATGAAACTTGAATATATTGAATGAAAATCTGAATATATTGAATGAAAATCTGAATATATTGAATGAAAATCTGAATATATAGAATGAAACTTGAATATATTGAATGAAAATCTGAATATACTGAATGAAAATCTGAATATACTGAATGAAAATCTGAATATATAGAATGAAACTTGAATATATTGAATGAAAATCTGAATATATTGAATGAAAATCTGAATATACTGAATGAAAATCTGAATATATTGAATGAAACTTGAATATATTGAATGAAAATCTGAATATATTGAATGAAAATCTGAATATATAGAATGAAACTTGAATATATTGAATGAAAATCTGAATATATTGAATGAAAATCTGAATATACTGAATGAAAATCTGAATATATTGAATGAAAACTGAGGTCACGGAAGCTCTTGCGCCATCTAGTGTTTTCGGTACGTAAAGCACATAATGTCGCTACAAGAAATGACACTATGAGTCAATCTGCAGGGAATTTAGTGGCAGAAATCCTAAATAATGAGTAGCTAATTAACACCCTGGTAAATGCATGAACTGGCCAACATAATGCTAGCAGCAGTGTTCCTAATCATACTACTGATGAAGAGTTTTATTCAGTGAATCTCTCAGGTCAGACAGCTCCTGCGTATCAAGCTAACAATAAGCAGAACATGCCTTCCACATCCACATCTCAGATTCTAGACAGGGCCTGTTGTTGTGGAGGGTGCCTGTGCATGTTCAGCGTAATGTTAGCTTGCATGCAGGAACTGTCTGACCTGAGAGGTTCGCTGCATTTGGTCTTCCACGATGAAACAGTGAAGATGAACTGCAGATTGACTCATTGTGCCGCTTCTTGTAGCGACATTATGCGCTTTCCGTAACGAAAACACTAGATGGCGCAGGAGCTTCCGTGACCTCAGCTTTCATTCAATATATTCAGACCTTTATTTTACCAGGTGAAATGTTTGAGAACCAGTTCTGATTTACAAACATTGCCTGTCCATGTATTTGGTTACAATTTGGAAAATAAAGTTTGCTGAATTAACTTAACAAATTAAATAAACCTGCAAACAAAAGGTTGCTCAGTCTGCAGCAAACACATGTAACTGCAGCATGAGTGCTTCATGCCTCAGAATTCTTCAGCTTTGAAGCTTTTTTCAGGATCAAAGTGAAGCCAGTGATCAATCAGCACATCCACAGGTGCACAGTAGAAATAACAGCTGTAGTTAAACTGGCAAACTTCACTCTGCAATAAACAAATTCTCCAGACAAAAAGTTGCTGATGTGTAGCACAGATCAGCTCTGTCATAGTGATGTTTGATTTATTCATAAAAAGATACAAAGGCAAATATTTTACTTTGAATTCCATTTAAAGCTATAAGAATAAAAATAACTTTATTGATCCCAGATGGAAAGTCATGTCTGACATAGATCATCTATTATTTGCACGAGAATTAAAAATACTGATGGCTGTGAGTACAAATGATTGAGTCTTTCAATACAGATTTTAGTGTGCATTTCTTCACCTCCTCTCCCAGCGTGTCCAGTCTGACTCAGTAATTACAATTACAGAGCCAGCTCTCATCCAATCAGGTGGGAAGACAGAGAAACATGATTGACGTCTCCTGAAATCATGAAAAATGCCTCTGGATGTTTAGTCTCTATCCTAGCAACAGTTTATTGGAGAACTTCCTATGGAACTGTTGCCTTGAGTGGAATGCAGACAAGTATCATGATATGACTGAATTATGTTGGTACCAGTGACGTGCAGTCAGGGGAGGCAGGTGAGGCACGGCCTCACCTGTCATCGTGGAAATATAAAATTAAAAAATAAATTAAATGGTTATATTCATTCAGTGATTTGTATTTTAAAGTTCTTTTCCATTTAACTACACCATTTTTAGATTAGTTTTTTCAAAATCGCTGAATTTTCGCATTTGCCGGTCAAATACTAAGAGACGAATGGTGAGGCACCAGCCCGGCGAGCCGCACCACGGATTGCGCAATCCGTGGTGCGGCTCAGTATAGTCATTGCCAATGACTACTAACTGTGCTGGCATGCTATGCAGTGAGACCGGATTACTTTCCCTTTGCATGTGGCTATTAAAATGTTCTAACACTTTTACTATATGAACTAAATTTCCATATTTTAGCTGGTGTATATAATGCACAGTTTTTTTTGTTTTTTTTTTCATTAACAACTGTATGTGTGTGTAATGCATTCTTGTGTTGAGCGATCATGAAACTGCTGCGAAGAGACACTAGGTGAGGCACGCAGTTCTCGTGCCTCATGGTAGGGGGCGCTGGTGATCCCAGGGACTCTACGACTCCTCGGCGGCAAGCTACCATAAACAGTTAGCAAGGCCAGTTAGTTTTTCCTGTTGCTTGGCCTTATGTTCAACATGGAAGATTACATAACTCAACTGAAAGAATTTTCTAAACTGGACTTTCAATCGAAGCAGAAGATAATAATTAAAGGAAGACCAGCACCGGAGCTAAAAGGTTTGCTTCAGACTATGTTAAAGTTAAACAAAACAACTGTTGCCAATCAAAGGGTGAATAAGCTATATGTTTGTAAATCTGATGTGATGACGTCAGTGCCTCACCAGTCACGACCCTCACCGCACGTCACTGGTTGGTACATAATATGGTTGCATACCAGCTCTTCCCCTTGACAGTGATATATGCAGGATAACACATCTCTGGTTCACAAATAAAGCCAGACCTCCACCTTTTTTCTTGCCACTAGCGTTAGCATCTCAGTGTGAGGGTGAAACCAGGTAGATCCACATTAGAGTCAGAGATGTTCTGATTCAACCATGTTTCAGTAAAACACATGAGACTGCACTCACAGTATACTTTCACTATTACTTATACTTTTCTTCACCAATATCTCCATCTCACCACTTTTGTTGGGCAGAGTTGACATTTCCCACGATGACTCCTGGCAGAAAGGGCTTATCTCCCCACTTCCAAAACACCTCTTTAGCTCAGCTGGAATAGTGGTATGTTCCAGATTTGCTCCAGTTCGATGAAAAAAAAGCTCTTCTTTTGAGTAAACTCTTCTCCCCAGGAAAGAATCCATCAGTACTCAACAACAAAAATAAATAGAAATACAACAAAAATAAAATTGAGTAAAGATCAGAGCCACCAGACTTTGCTGCAACCAGTTGAAGCACATGTTCTAATCCTATTGGTGGTGTACACCATGACTCAGGTTATACATTTTAATACAGAACTTGTACTTTTCCTTCAGTAAAGGTTTGTTTTCACAGAATGTACATATACTGTAGTATTACTATGGTTTATGGAAACAGTGAACAGTAATTTTACTAATAACAGATTTAAGTACCTGCCAGAAACAGCTCTGCTAGTCTCTTTATGAACACTATTAAGATTTGTAAATAAACAAATATATAAATGTAACAAACTAAAATAAAAAAAAAAAAACATTAAAGAAAATTGTACAGAAAATATTGTAGCAGTGATGACAGATGTGTGGCGTTTACCCTGTGATTTGCAGGTCCAGAGCAGAGACTGGAGTGTCTATACTTTCACATAATGTCTGGATTGGCTGCACTGGGTGAATCAGTTCATATCACCGGAGGCAGTCATGGCAAGTGCAGGAGTCAGGCCTAAGCTACAAACTCGCACTTATGAGCAAAAATAAGAGATTATAAAATTTGCAGAATCGATGAAGCAGAAGCAGCAAAATTCGATATTAGACACAAAACTGATATTTTGAAAAAATGGATTTTATCCAACTTACACATTTTTTACAAGTCGGATGAAATACCATGTGAATACAACTGAGGCGATTCCTACTGTATTTGTGTATCTTATTTTGAAGGCACGTTTAAACATTACCGTGGCGACCAGAGAGCGTTGTGGGCAGAGAGGATGTTATTCATGCTGTGGAGTGACGCCACAACAATGCTGCTGAAAGCTGCATGCAAACCCACAGTAGATTCATGTTTATTATGCTACAGTAAATGTTTCAGTCTGACAGCTGCACTGATCATACATCTGTGACATCATTGCTGTCTCCATCCTTACAGCCTAACTGGAGTGTCAGACGGGTGGTCCAGGTGCAGCAGGAGGGGAGGAGTCAGACAAACTCAAGTTTGTTAGCTAAAACCTTCCATCAACCAGGTTAGGTTCACAGTCTGTTACCCCAGTAAATGACTCAGAGTTGAAGTTAGATCTGTTTTTCTAAGTTTCTGCAATTTCAGGTTTATCAAACCCAGTTTTGAGGTAAACCTGCTCCCTAGAACAGGGTCCTGGTATTATCCTTTTATAAGGCCTCGGACAGGTGGCCAACTCTGTCCCAACTGCAGTATAGGTAAATACTGTAGGTACCACCTTCAACACACTAGAGGGCGCCACAGTGTTTCTTATTCTGGTGGTGACTTCTATGGTGCTCTGCTGTGAAATGAACCCAAGGTCAAATGATTTTATTTTTTTTTGGTTTTATTTTATTAAGAATAAAGAGATTCACTCTGAGTACAGTTTGTGACACTTTTAGTCTTGTTGCCTCTTTGTGTTTGTGCATCTATCCTGACATGCTTAGGGATTCATTTTATTTGAGCAAATTGTGAACAAACCCTTTTCTCAGTCTTAAATAAAGTCACACTCAATGTTTTAACTGTATTTTCCAGATTTTATTGTTTTTATACACAAAAATCACAGGATGTCACTTCCATCCAGCATGACTGAAAACCTGTGAAAAGACAAAAAAAGAATTACAGTCAGTTTCAGGCACCTCAGTAACCTGTAAGCTGAAGCTGTTCTTCTGGGTTCCTCAAAAGTTCTGTTTGGTTCTCAAAAAGTAAAAGCACCCCAGTGTGTTTTGGTGCTGAAACCCTTCTCAGACAAATGCCTCGATGTCTTCAACTGGAAAAGACTCCCTGCTCTGAGGAACCGGAGCAGAACCACAGAACGTGAATCTGAACCAGCGACCACCAGAAACAGACTGAGTCCTGTTCCGACTCGTCATCGTATCATCACTGAAGGGAGAGAAACAGCCAGGAGCTGTCTGAGGCTGCATATCACCACACTATGCAGGGCTTAAACCACTGGATCTGGATTAGTTTGTGATATATTCTTGGGACAGTAAGACAGCGTCTCTCCATTTCTCTTTTTTAACAGTTTGATCTGTAATGGGGAAATTATCCTTCCAAGATCTTCTGGACCCAGAACCGAAATGACTAAAAGCTCATTTAAACTCAGCCAAGCCCCACCTGTGCTAACTCTTTAATGGAGATCCAGAATTTTGTCCATTTCTTAACAACCTGAACTAATCCCACCACCTCGTTGGATGCTACTAAAATTCGTCTGCTGTGACTGTACAGAAAAGCTTTAGTCTACTTATCAGAAACAAGAGGAACTTCTGGATTTACTCTGGGAGAATTGAAAACAGGCTTCAGTTCTTTTTATGAGTATTTTCTGCTGATATGCTTAGAGGCAAGACAGCATCTGAAGGCCCTACAGCAGTTAAATGAAGCCCTCCTGTCTCTTACCCTCTTATGCAGTGGGTACAGGTGCTCCCTGAGGCATGACGGGCACCTCTGGCTTGGCCCCCTTCTGCTCAGAGATCGGTGTGGTGGGCAGGTTCTCCTCCTTGGGCTCCACAATGCTGACGTGGTCAGGCAGGGGCTTCTTGGGGCCAATCTTCCCGCTGGGGTCCCAGGGCAGCATGATCTTAACCTTGATGCCCAGCACACCTGAGGGCCATCAAACACATCAGTGCCACCAAACCCCAGCGTAATCACGCAGCGATGCTCAGACCCACTAAATTTCTGGTTCATGATGTCGAGCTGTACTCACCCTGCCTTAGCAACACGTGGCGGACTGCTGTGTCGACATAGTAGTTGACTGGGTCTCCACTGTGGATCATCAGGCCGTCCACAAACTTCATAGACTTGGCCCTCTGACCCCTCAGCTTGCCAGACACCACAACCTCGCAGCCCTTGGCGCCACTCTCCATGATGAACCTCAGTACGCCGTAGCAAGCCCTGAAAATGTGGAGCAGTAAAAACAGTGTCAGCAGTTTCTCAAACGTCATTCTTCTATCCAAAGTGCCTCGAGCGCCTCTCCCAGGAACCATTTTCAGGGAGCTTCAAGGTTCTTTCAGATCATTCTTTGCCCGTTTACACAGTGATGAAAATTTAAATGAGTCCACTGAGGACTTGATAAAAAGTCTGTGTCTAAAAACACTGGATCATGTTACACATCAACTTTCCCAGTCTGCTTTTTTACATTTTCTACTCATTAATTACAAACTGACTTTTACTGGAAGCGTGGGTGAATTTGTTTACTAAATGGTAACCACTGTCAGACACGGACACTGTTAACTGTGTACAGTGTCCATTGCTTTGCAATGTAAAAAAAATACCATTTAAATCCTGTTTAAAATGTTTTGGCATAAATCAGATTCATGTAACTAAACTACCTTAAAAATGTAGCTAATCATTTCTGGCAGACTCTGGCTTTGGTTAGTCTGTTGAACATGAATGTTCCTCGTGGTTTTATTCCACATCAAAAATAGTGACAGAAACTATGGCATGGACACGATATGCCTCTATATGTTAATGTCACAGAGTCTGACCTAGCCTAGCATGCAGAAATGTGTACATGCAGTCAGATTACTGCAGACAATCTGCATCCAGAAAGAGCTGTGTGTTACTTCTGGCTGGTAAATGTGTGTCTACACGGTTTTGACCCTTCTCAGACAAATGCCTCAATGTCTTCAACTGAAAAGGACTCCCTGCTCTGAGGAACTGGAGCAGAATCACAGAACGTGAATCTGAACCAGCGACCACCAGAACCAGACAGTCCTGTTCCGACTCGTCATCGTATCATCACTGAAGGGAAAGAAACTGAAACAGTGAACAAATCCAAAGTTTTTTGCCGCAATGCTTCCTGATCTGCTGCCCACGCTGCTGAACTCACTGCGTTCCCACCAGAAACTTTAAAAGTGAAACTGGTCTGTCTGCACTAAAGACACGGGAGCAGGATTATGTGATCGCCATGACAAAAAAGAACACTTCATCTGTGGGCTTGAAACATTTTTATTAAGCACACAATTTGTGTTGCTGTCAAAGCACGTGTAAAAACAAAGGTTGAAAAATACACGTGCAAATTAACCATTAATGCTCATTTCAAATCATGCTAGTCTAGTGAAAGCTGCTGTTAATCATTCAGTTAAAAAAAAAAAAAAAAAAAAAAAAAAACCCACAGACTTCACAATTTTTGTCCTTAAAAAGAAAAAAGGAAACCCAGGTAAGAACCAAACTGTTACTGCACAGCTTACCTGCGCACAGCCAGACCTCCCAGCAGCTTGTAACGCAGCGACTCTGCCTGAGCGATGGCACACAGACCACGAGTGGCCACCTTCTCAGCATACAGCTGAAAGAAAGGAAGGACATTTCAGTCCAACATATTACACAGAAAACACCACAAACTGTGGTCAAACCTAAAACCAGGGTACTAGTATGCAACGACGGACTGAAAATGCTTCCTCTGTTTCAGTCGCTGTGTCAGTGGCACAGTCCTGATGCCTCTACCCTTCTCAGATGGGTGATCATGTCTTCGTATGGAAAGGACTCCCTGCTCTGAGGTATTGGAGTGAACCCCAACCAGCAGAGCCAGACAGAGTCCTGCCCCAGGACAACAGTGTGCTTAAAACACTAATTATTCCTTTTGGTTTTCTTACCTCCACACTGCCCTCAGGGAAGCCGAACCTCTTCTGGACCACAGCGGTCAGCTCTCTGATCCGGCGACCCTTCTCTCCAAGAACATTTTGGGTCCTAAGGATGAGACGTTTAGGGTTAAACTACATGGAGAAAGAAAAAAACAAACCCAGATCTTTCCACATACCAGCATAGAAACCTGTGCACCCGTGAACCGCGTAGACTTACAGTTTTGTCTGTTTTTATGTCTTATGATAAGCACTGAGTTTACATGTAATCAGACGTGCATATAAATAGAACTGACACTCATGGTTCAGTCCTGTTCTTTGACCACACATGTAACACTAAATTTGGCACCTACCAAAGAATAATAATCAGGACTTTTTTTACCATTTCTTTTATTGTGAGACTTCATTTCCTCAAGCTTAAAACAGATTTGCCTATAAAACAGCCCAGTATAACAAATGCACAAAATTAATAATACGCATTCTTTGCCTTACCCACGTATGGACCAGTAGTGTTTACGTGCATACTCGCCCACCCCAAATGCTCATTCTGAGCCAGAGAAAACCCTGTAATGCCATAACCACCTGACAGACTGATTTTAAGCTTCCATATGCCATAAACTGAGCCACCAGCTGAGTGGTAACCATTTTTAATGCTTATATGCAAACAAATGGTGAAATCTGGTCACCTTCCTGGCAGGTGAACTAGCCAACCGCTCACCTTGTGGCCAAGATGATGATTTCGGTCCTGGTTGGAGTCACGCGCACCTCCACACCGGAGTAGCCATCCTCAGCAAGCTCACGGGTGAGGAACTCGTTCAGCTCGGCCTTGAAGATTCCGTCCGCAACGAACTGCAGAGACAGAACAGGGTCAGCTTTATGCCTGCTATACCACCCACACCATCAAGCATGCAACGGTCTGAATGACGCAGATTTCGCCACTGAGTGCAAGTAGATGCTTGACCAGCATCTAAACACACAGTCCAATTTATTGTACATACATGCTCCAAGTGGTACAAGTACTACACTTTTGTTGTATCTCCTGTGGCTTAAACACCAGGTGAGGATGATAAAGTGGGTCTTCAAAAATGAATGAGTTTGGGAGTTTTAAACAAAGTTGACTCCAAGCTAAAAAAAAAAAAAAATACTGCTCACGTCCTTTGTAAGTGTGTGCACAGGGTACTTAAAAGTCCTGAACTAGTCAGTCAACTTCACACTCAGGTAACACCAGGATGCACCGGCCATAGGGAGGTGCATTTTACTCCTTCAGAGTGCAGTCACATTCAGACCAAGTACTGAGCACAAAACAAGCAGATAATGTTCAAATGGCCTGCATCTGTATTATCTACCTGACTTCATTCCCCAAACACAGGCTCTTACACGGCCCCCCGTTTTAATGTAAAACTCCAGCAGACTCGAGCTTAATTAAAGTCGGACGGTCCTAGCCACGGATTATTCTCATTAATCGCCACATTTCGCAGTGAACTAGCGGCTCTGTGGAGGCAGTTTTCTTCTCTCGCTATCCATTAATACTGCCGTGACTGAAAACGTTTGGCTACAAACCGCCTCTAAGAAGAGCCGAGAAGCACCATTTCACGTGTTCGGCACTAAACCGGTGCTGAAAGCCCGTCTGTTCCCGGCCTCGGCGCTCCGAGCCATGCTAGCGAACCAAATGAGGAGGGTGCAGCGAAGGTAGCATCTGGATTAATCCTCCCCGGTTTGAACCCGGACAAGCACATTCGACACCGGGACGGGTACGAAATATTTGTATCCCATCCAGTGTGACCCCCTTTTTGCAGAAATGCGACGTGTTTGTGAGTAAAATGGGGATAAAACACCGCTCACCTTCCTCTTCTTTGAAATCTGCACCGCCATCTTCTACTAGGCCGTAGACAGGAAAGGACCCGCATAGGACGCGGAAATGTATTTATAGTAAATGGCTGGCTTCCGGTGACGTCGCGTTCCTAGCTGGCTCCGGGAATTGTAGTTTTTTTAGTAGTAGATACCGCAAGGTTACGTTTACGTGGTAGTTAATTATTTTTGCTGTTTATAACCAAAGCATTTCAGCGCTGAATAAACACCAGGGTCCTGCTCCAGGAAGCAGGTTAAAAAAAAAACTTTTAGTTTAAAAACAAACTAAGTTTAAATCAAACGGTCAACTCTGTGTTCCTCACTTTCGCGCGTGCGTGAGTGAGTGAGGAAAGAAAGCCATCATCAATGGATTTCCGAGACCAGGATTCACCACCACAACGGCTAAATAATGAGCAGAGCCTCCGTTTTAGCACAGAGGATGTCACCGTTATCTTAAAAACACACACGAGGAAAGGAAAGAGTCATTTTAATCAGCTCAATCTAAATCCGTTCTGTCATCTCCATTGTCAGAATAAAAGTTTGATATTTAATATATAATTTCCTTTATCATGCCTGCAGTCATTATTTATCTAAGGAAGCTTGTTTCCGCCACAAAAAAATAGATATCCATAACTCAAAATTTTGAAAAGAAAAAAAATAATTAAAAAGTTTGAAAAAATATCACATATAGATATTTTTGACTTAGCTCTGCCAGAATAAATGTCCTGGAGTTGATGGTTTTACTGCAGAATTTTATCAGATCTTTATAGAAAATCTTGCTCCCTTTTTTACATAAGGTGATATTAGAAAGTGTGGAGCAGGGAACCTTACCTCCTGCACTAACACGAGGCCTGACGTTAATCCTAAACCTCAAAAACACCATCTATTTATTGACAACTGGGGACTCATTTCATTACTGAATGCTGATTATAAGGTTTTTGCTACAGTACTTGCTTTAAAATGATTTGATGAGACAATTGGGATTCCTGAGGAAGAGACATGTTTCTAATAATATTCGACTTGTTTCGGACCTGATCGATTACTCATTCCTGTGTCCTGATGACAGTTTTATCTTCTTCCTAGACTTCAATAAGGCATTTGACGTAGTTGAACATAATTTAATTTTTCAAACAATAGAACGATTTGGAGTTGTTGAATTTTTTTGTAAAGCAGTTAGAACCATGCACTCAAAAGGTAAAAACCACATATCTTGGGATCAGCATTGTCAAAAATCTGAAAATCTGAACTTTCTTTATTTGATTATTGATAAGAAAAGGAAAAAGCTTAACCAATGGCTTCAAAGAGATTTATGTCTGAAAGAAAGAGTTCTACTGGCAAAGGCAGAAGGTTTGTCTCGCCTAACATGTGCAGCAGTTCCTCTCTCTGTCCACAAACAGCTCAATGATGCCAGTGATAAGTTATTGTTTATCTTTATTTGGATAAACAAGACACATTATACTATGGAGCCTATCCCAGCTGTCATGGGGTGAGAGGCACCCTGTACAGGTCAGCAGTCTGTCACAGGGCTAACACAGAGAGACAGACAACCATTCACACTCACATTCACACCTATGGGCAGTTTAGAGTGACCAGCTAACCTAACCCCACTAACTGCATGTCTTTGGACTGTGGGGGGAAACCAGAGTACCCCCGAGATAACCCACGCAGACAGGGGGAGAACATGCAAACTCCACACAGAAAGGCCCGGGCCAAGGTGGAATCAAACCCAGACCTTCTAGCTGTTCTTCTAGCGGTGAGGCAGCAGTGCTAACCGCAACAAACACCTCCACGTTCACCTCCTCATAGCAGATGTAATCCCTTATGTTAAAATGAAGATTGACTCAAAATTTTCTTTAGGTTGGAACAATGTGCTGTTTGGTTTCCACAATGTCAAAAGTAAAGAACAAAAAGAATTATATATCATAAATCTGATAATAATTCTAGGGAAAAATAGACAAAGTGAAATTTAGTCACTCAAATCCCTCTTTTTTAGTATTTCCCAAGGAAACTGAATTACATCGAAAGCATTTCTGATTCAGCTAATAAGAAAGCTATTAAAACTTTTTCCTCCTTATTTGATATATTCACTTGCAAATTCCCTGGCTAATGTTGTCTTTTTGCTGTTCAAATGTAATGTAATAACTGTGTATGTTGACTATTTTTCAGTGAAGTCAAACAAGAGGTTTGCTTAATGAGACATCATTTTGGACTTTTTGCATAGGTCAACAGTTTTAATCAATTTTTATTGTAATTTTTCAGATGTGACAGTGTTTTGAAATATAAATTTAGATCTGTACCAAGGTTTTTATTCTTAATGAAAACGAACAAAATAAAAAACTGAAAAAGCATTTCCATTAACTGAAATAAATAAAAGTGGTAATTAAAAGGAAAAAAATAACTAACTGAAGTGAGAGATAAAATGCCCTTCATTCTCATGTTTGTCTATTTATTTAAAAGCATTGTGAACTGATATGAAATCACTTTTTCCGCTCTAGCAGATTTAGCAGGGACCTCACTGTGTGTGTGTGTTCGCACCAGTCCACAAAATAATGGCAACAGCAAAGGAGAAAGTGGTAGAGTCCTATAAAGGTTTTCTTGTGTGTGTGTGTGTGTGTGTGGGGGGGGGGCATCTTTTTAAATAAATTAAAAAAAACCAAAACATTATCTTGCCTTTATTTGAAGATGCACCTATCCTCCCTATGGGGCAGCACTGTCGCAGCACTGCCCCCTATCGGTGCGGCACGGTACTGTCTGCCTCACCCTGTGTGTTTTCACCGTGCGTTTATGACCGATCACAAAGAATAAACATGTCACACACATTCATTCAATATATTAGACAGACTGTGGAACTAATCATGTGCACAGCTGGTAAATGGCAACAGAAAATTCTGACTACAGAAATCATTTCCACACATCGCTTTGGCGTGCCCCCCCCCCCTTGTGTGGCGCCCCTATGCATTGCATATAGTGCAAACCCACTTTTTGCGCCATTGCCTGACGTGCACCTCTGATGGTGTTTCACAGTGAACACAGATGAGCCACTTCAACAGGACAAGACTCAGCTGTACATCTGCATCTGAAGGTCAAAGGTCACTCTCTTAAGGATGCCAGCATTCGCATTTTGGACCAAGACGGTTTGAAAGAGGAGTAAAAGAATCATCTGTGTCCACTGTGAACAACCATCATTGAACAGAGGAGCAAATTATTGTCATAAAAGCTAAACCGTCCTCGTGGCCCCTGCTGAATCCCAGCTGCACGTGCAGCATCGATGTTCTGCTGGCTGCTTATTTCTGTTGGATTCTGGGGCCCGTCCACCTAATAAAGTCTGTGTTCACAGTCACGTCACTTCTTTTGTTTATTTATTTATTTGTTTATTCCTTTCATTTTTTTAAGTATTTAACTTTTTTTAGCCTTTTAATAATCACTCTCCATTTACACTGTTTTTGTCATTGCTCTTCATTTTTCTCCATTTTCTCCACTCACACAGCTAAAACCTGATGTGCAACATTTTATTTATTCAGTTATTAAAATAACACTTGTTGTCTGGTCTACATGTGCAATTTATACTGTGTTCTTTGCAGTGGTGGACAGTAACGAAGTACAAATACTTCGTTACTGTACTTAAGTAGATTATTCAGGTATCTGTATTTTACTTGAGTATTTATTTTTCTGACAACTTTTTACTTTTACTCACTACATTTTTACACAAGTATCTGTACTTTCTACTTCTTACATTTACAAAACAAGCTCGTTACTTTATTTTTAATGCGTCTGAGAAACGTTTGCATTTCCGGTCAGTGCGGGAGCCGGCTTTTGATTGTGAGTGTCTTTTTCTTGGAAATCAGAACAACAGGGCGGGAGGGAGGGAACAGACACCCCACACGGTAGAGGGAGAGGATCCTGCAACGCTCGCTCGGAGACCGGAAAGAGACAGAGGAAGTTGCGCTTTACATAGAGGCTGCACGCCGGAACGGTGAGGACAATAAATGACAGAAAACGTAAAGGACAAAAAAAGTGTGTGCAGTTTGTCACACAGTGTGTCTGCTAGCTAAAAGAACAGCTGCTGTATTTTAAGGGACAGCAAAGAATGAGATAACTTCACTCAGATGGAGAAAGATGTAAGAAAGAGGAAGAAACGTCCTCCAAGGAGCTACTTTTACTTTCTTACTTTGAGTAGATTTCAGAGCCTGTACTTTTTTACTTTTACTTGAGTACAGCAGTTGAAGCAGTACTTCAACTTTTACTAGAGTAGTTTTTAACACAAGTACTTGTACTTCTACTTAAGTACAGAATGTCAGTACTTTGCCCACCACTGGTTCTTTGTAACACTAAGTGTGCAAACACTGCTGTTCAGTATCCATCAACCTTCCATCTTAAGCAACTGTTTTTGTATGTTTGTATATGTGTGCACATACATATATATTTATGTAAATATTTATATATTTTATTCTATACTTTTTATTTTATTATATTGTATTATATTTTATTTTTATTTTCAATTTGTTCTACACTCCTACCCGAAAGCTCTGCACAAGAATTCCTATGTACCCAAACCTTGCGTGTGAGTACAAATGGCAAATAAAGTCTTGAACTTGAACATTTTGTTTATTTCACACAAATGTCCGCTAGATGTCATGATAGCACAGTAAACATGGGGCCGAACGCTGCACATGAACCTCTATCTTCTCTATGACACACTCTAAATACACACATATATGTGTGTGTGTCACAGATTTGTAAGCATCTATAAAAATGCTGCTTTCCAAGCCCATACAACTGACAGAAGGTATTAAAATCACATAGCTCATAACAGTGGCGGCTGGTGCTAAAAAAACTGAGGGGGGCGCACACAAACAAACAAATGAAAAACAAACAAAACAAATCTTAAAAAAATAGCACTATATGAACATGAATTTTGCCCTCCTTTCCTTCTGCCCTGCAAATTTCTCAATTACATTCTTGTTAAAGTCAGTCATCTCTGTGACTAGTCTTTTCTCCATTGACAACATGGCCAATGCATTCAGCCTGTCCTGAGTCATTGAGTTTCTCAGAAAAGTCTTGATTCTTTTCAGAGTTGAAAAGCACCGTTCAGCTTCTGCTGTGGTCATGGGTGTGGTGATGAGGATCTTCAAGAGCGTGACAGTTTCTGAAAAGACTTCTTCTAGATTGTTTTCCATAAACAGCTGGAGTAGGCCCACAGCACCACAACAGGCTTTGAACTCTTCCTTGCTGTAGATGAGAGTAAGCTCTGTCTTCAGCTTACCTCGATTGAGCACTGGATAGGCTTTTAAGGTGTTGCTCAGTGCATCTTCAGGAAATGCTGTGTTGTATTGTTCAAATCTGTCCCCCTGCAGGAGTGTGGCACTAACAAGGTGGTTTGTGAAAGAAAAGCGCTCCCTGGTGTGTCCCAGTATGATATCACAGACCTTGAGAGAAGGACAAACATGAAGATTATGATTTTATAATCACATTTTTCATTCTAAATATGAAATGTTATTTTGTCCTTTCTATTAAGTCATAGAAAGAAGGAACACATTTTATTTATAAACTTACTGATTTAATAACATTTGCTAACATTTTTTAAGGCTGTGTTATGAAATGTGTTACAGCATTTTTGTGGGACAAGATTATACAAAATTCAGTAACCAAATGTTTTATTCCCCATTACCCATAAACTTCAGTACAACTTAAATAATAAAATATCTTGCCGACAAACATTACATCAACATACCTACACAGCATAGACACAACTAAAGGTATTTCTAACTACAACGCACATCTTCCTAATATATTAAATAACACTACTATAAACCAGTGTAACAGTGATTTTCCGACGCTTCTTCACTGGCTGACTACTACCTACACTGCTTTGTCCAACCATGGAGTGGAGAGAATTTCTGCCAAAGAGAAATACTTACAATATTATAATAATGAAGAAGAAGAAGAAAAAGAAAAATCAGCTATTTAAACAATTACCTGATCTTTTGAATGTCCTGCTGGAACTGTTGGATGCTCTCCTGGATACAGACTGAATCTATGACCTTCTTCTGGAGTTTGGCATAGAGAAGGTCCACATGAGGCATGATATGGTGGAAAAGTTGCAGAAAGAACTTAAAATCCTGATCCTCCAGTAGCATGGCAAATGCTCCAGCCTCTCTGACGGTAATGGGGTCAAAGTCACCAGAGTCTTGTATGCTTTGGAAACAGCGGATGAGGTCCTCTTAGTGTTGTAGTACTCGAGATCGGTCTTGGTCTCGAGACCGGTCTCGAGACCGCTTTTTGATGGTCTCGGTCTTGTCATGGACTCGACCGCATTTGGTCTCGGTCTTGTCATGGACTCGGACATTGCGGACTCGGCATTTTATTTCAAGACCAGTCGAGACCGCAGCTGTCGAAATATCACTAATTTGCCAGAATATTCTCAAATTTATTTGTTAACATCCTTGCTTTTATTGAGTGCAAAACGTACTGATTCAAATCCGAGCAATAATGTGACTGATCCTACCGCTGTCACTCCCGCCCCCTTTTCACTTGCACTCCAAGTAAGATGTGGTTGTCTGGGAGCGGGAGGAGATGTCTGCCAAATCGTCAATTATAAAATTCGGCTATATAAATCATAAAGAATATGTTTGTAAAACAACATCGAGAAAAAAACATACTACGACATGTAAATTCTGCCGTGCTTCGCTATCAGAGACGGTGGGGACAACGTCCAACTTTTATCGTCACCTAGAAAGGAAGCACAAAGCAAGGTAAGCTATGTGTAAGTGATGTTAGCAAAGCTAGCTAACTAACGTTAGTAATCTGCCTCTACCGAAATTCTTTACCTGGCCATCACACAAAGACATTTTGTCAATATTAGCTATGCATATTAAGTTAGCTCACACTGTAGAGCATGTATATTTAGGGTGCAATTTTCCGTTTCTTGTCAGCTATTTGCCACCTAGCTTGGCGCACAAGCTAACGTCACCTAATTGTATTTGCGTCAGACATTACTGATTTAAAATCGTCTGACATGTTGACCGACGTGCTTCTCCTCTAACCTTGCCAATATATTGCCATTAAATAAATCTTGAAAATTACAGGGCTGTACAGTGACAAATATGTTGCATTTGCGATGAAAAAAATTGTTTCTACGCTGAATTATTGTGCAGACGTGTTGTTCGACAAGCCTGCAAATACAGTGATGTGACGGCTCTTGACTATGAGCGATAGGACTCGAGTCTCAGTGAAAACCGTCCTTTGTTTTTGTAATGCTCTGCACACTACAGTAGCTATTATTATTCTATTTAATTCAATTCAATTCTATTTTATTTATATAGTGCCAAATCACAACAAACCGTCGCCTCAGGGCGCTTTGAAGGTCCTTTTGAATTAAAAATTACATTTGTTTAATCGGCGAATAAATAAAATGTAAGAACGTAAGAGCACACAGCGCATGCTCATTGCTCTGTTTTCGTCACCTGTCATGGTGGCAGTCATATGTAGCTCTGCGTGGTACCTGGCTGCTACACTGATGCAGGCTTCATGCAGCAGGAGAAAGGGTGAGAACAGTCGCGGTGAACGGATCCCAAAGATTCGGTTCCCTTCAAAAAGAGCCATCACTGCTGCAGTAGTTGTTTTGATCTTGAAGCAGGGACTACAGGTAACTGATTCGAGCTGAATAATTAGGCCCGAGCCTCCCGAAGGGATCGTTTTTGTCTCTCGCCGCAATTTTGTTTGTGCATTCGTTCGCACAATCTTTGGCCGATCAGCCTCAAAATTTAATAACTTGTTTACTGACCCGGCCTGAACCCACAATTAGGGAATCAAGTTTCTAGGTGCAATAGCGCCCCCTACAGAAGCAAACAAAAGTTTGTATGGAGGTCCACAATTTTAGTTTCACTGAAATGCATGAAAATTTGTGTCAACATTCTTGACGTCATCCTCATCAAAAAAGCCAATCACACCCATGCTCTATTTTCTAACACGTTGCCATGGCGGAGCCCGAAATGCCCCATTTTATTCTAATGGGAAAAAGCGAAAAATCCCCCATACTAAAGTTTTTGCTTACTTTGCCCGAAATACATGAAATTTGGTACACAGATTGCTGATGTCAGCCTGATAAAAAAAGTCAATCACACCTATGTCATATTTTGGACGCTGTTCCCATGACGATGCCAAAACTGCCCCATTTTATCCCTATGGGAAAAAATGTGAAATTTCTGCGATGGAAAAATGACCCTTGCTTTCTCAAAAATGCATACAAATGCCTGAAATTTGGTACACGCATTGTCCACATCTCCCTGAACATAAAACCTGCAGGTGAAAATACTGTAATGTGTAAGGCGTTGCCATGGCGATGCCCAGAATATGGCATCTTTTTCTTTGATAAAGTCAATACATCCATTGCAGTTTTTCATATGTGGCAGCAAAAAAAACCCCGCTACAATAGGCACGGCTGGAAAAGCTGGGTTCAAATCGGCACCAGCACCTGGGCGGCGGCCGGCGAGGGCCTATTATCGCCGCTTGCGGCTTTAATTTGGTATTTAAATCCATTTCCATGGTAACAGCTTTCCTCAACAGGCCTCTGTATTTCTATCGGCTGCATGACTTCACATCATGGTATAGTGTGATTGCGCTGCGTCCAAACTGACCAGATTGTGGCGCAGAGGTGGAAGCAAAGCAGAACAAAGAAGGGTTTGAAATGATAATGATATTTATTACTGTGTATCAGACCCCCTTTGTTTAACCCTTATATGAATTTTAATTTACTGTGTCATCATATTTAAAATGAACGGATCTATGTAGAGTAGAATGCTAATGTTCAAGTACAGTGTAAAATGTGCAACTGTTAGAGGCCACTACAATACCCACTATTAAATAGATACAAATCTGCAGCACGCGAGTACATTGTCCTACATATTTAAAAAATGTCCCACCTGATACACTCCCACATCTGCTGTAGCTCAAAAGTTTTTGCAAACACTAATTAATTAACATATTAACAGAAGTAAGCAAATGCAGTGTTTTTAAGTTCCAATTTACAGTTGCAGATCAAATAACTTCTTACTAGTGCGCTTTCTAAGGCTCATACCGTATCAGTCATGTAACTTCCTTGTTTATCGATTTGAAAAATATGATGGCCAAAATACCATTGATTTACATTGTGTTGTTTACCCACACGTGTCATTCTATGCAGTAACAGTATTACACATGTTTGACATACATTTATGAAGTTGCTACATATTTTTAAGATTGTTCTTTTGATGTAATTGATGTACACATGACCAGATATACTGATTCCTCTTTCCTATTTTTTAGGTTCTTGGAGTACAAGTCAAGGCAACAGACTGATGTCACACAGCCAACGATATCATTTACCCAGAAAGTGCAGCTCTACAGCCCACAATCGCCAAGGCAACAAGCCATCAGTGAAGCCATTGTTCAAGATTTGATCATTGGGTGTTGTCTGCCTATCTCACTTGTGGAAAATGGACATTTTAAACACTTTCTTGAGGTCATGGATAGTAAATACAGACCAATCTCTAGAAGAACAGTTTCTGAGAGGCGAATACCAGAGTTGGTAAAGAAGGTCAAGGAAACTGTTTTGGAGAAACTGAAGACCCAGTCGTCTGTGTCATTAACAACTGACCTCTGGTCTGATCGCAGGCTACGCTCCTTCCTTGGAGTGACTGCCCATGTGTGCTACAAATCAAAGGATTCCTATGCACTTGAATCCTACCTGCTGGACTGTAGGCGTTTTACAGGCAGGCATACTGGAGAGCATATTTCATCTGCCTTTGAGGAGATCACAGAGGAATATGGGATTCGTCACAAAATAAGCTATATCATAACAGACAATGCCAGCAATATGAAATGTGCTTTTAAAGTACACATGCCCCAACAGCAATCTGATGACAGTGAGAGTGAGGAGGATAATCTAGATAACGAGCACTTGTGGGAGGACATTAATTTAGCAGAAGACACAGAATTACCCTGGTCATCAGGTGAATGTCTTTCCTGCTTTGCACACTCTCTGCAGTTAGTTGTGAATGATGGCATGAAGGAGGTTAGGACCATTTCCCGCTCCATAGCCAAAACATCACGGTTCACAACTCTATTACATAGCAGCTCACAATTCAAAGACAAGTTTGAGGCTATGTTTGGCACTAATAGGACTGTTCCAGCTGCAAGCATGACTCGTTGGAACAGTACATTTAAACAAGTACAGGCCCTCATAGCTCTGGACCACAAAGCCCTGAACGAAATGTGCACTAAGGATTATGAGGATGTGGTGTTTAGCACCCGTGAGTGGAACCAACTGAAGGAACTGAGTGCAGTTCTTGCTCCATTTTCTGAGGCAACAGACCTGACAGAAGGAGAGAAATCAGTTACCATTAGTATGGTGGTTCCAACTGTCCTGGACTTGAATACACACCTCCTCAAGATGGAGGAGACCCGAATGCAGTGCCGGCCATTAGTTGCAGCCCTCAAGCAGTCTCTGATGAAAAGATTTTCTGGAATCTTTATAAAAATAAACATGGCCAAAGAGAGCGGAAGAGAGCAACCTTTTAACCACAATGTGTACTTTTTTGCTACCATGCTGGATCCGCAGTTTGGCTTAAGCTGGGTGGACTTAGATGTTACCAATGGGGGAAATGCAGCATCAGTGAAGAAGTTCAGAGAAGAACTTAAGAAGACTCTGACAGGTTAGTATACATTTTTCTCTGCTGAAAATAAATGTCTTATTTGCAAAATCATAAATCCTAAAATGTTTTAAATTGGTAGCCCATAAAAGCTTTAACTAGGCTTACAGTGGAATTCACAGTCTTCGTTTCATCTGTTTACTTGTCGTAAAAATTATGTTGTATACTCTATTGAACCTTATACTCTTTAAAGTTACCAGCCTAAATATTAGGCTGGTAACATGCCTATTTTCATAATCCAAACTCTCACTTTATACTAGCCCGTCATACTTACCTGCACCTGTACTCAAAGTACCAAGTGTTTCAAATACTATTAAATAAGTAGGCCAGCAGTTAGATATAGTACAGCAGCATCTTGTAACCTAAAGAAATAACTATTCATAGAATCATTTCATTACTGACCTCTGCACTGGATAAAATAACCTATTGTGTTTTTTTGAACAGCAATAATATAACTTAATGGATAATTTTTTTAAAAAAGGCCCTATATAAGGTTCTAAAAGTGTTTAATTTAACTCTGATACGTGCATATCCCTTTAAATCTAACTCAGTCATTGTGTTTATGTTTTTCAGACACATTGATCTTTGAGGTGGAGAACATGATGGACAGTAAAGATGAAACGGGCTCAGAAGCCAGGAATGTGGATCCAGCCAGTGATTCACCACCAGCTAAATGTCCTCGCCTTCTGTCCCGCTACAAGGCCCACAAGAAACGCAGCTCAGTGCAGGATTCAAGTATTGTAACACAGATAAGCAAATACTTTGATGCCGTCCGTGACTCTGATCCTGACAATGCACTTGTCTTCTGGGCCAAAAACCATGCCAGATTTCCACAACTCCACAATTTGGCATTGAAGGTGCTATCAGTCCCTGCCTCCTCTGCACCAGTGGAGAGGGTTTTCAGTAGAGGAGGCATTATAATGAGACCCCATCGTGCACGTTTAGGTCACAGAATGTTGCAATCTCTCATGTTTTTAAAATGCAACCAAACTTTACTTTAAAGTGATTTCTACTGATTTAACTTTAAAGGTGTGCAACTACTACTTTATTGCAACCACTGTGCAACTATATGGTTATCCTGTCATGTCCTGGGCCTGTGGCCCAGTGTTTTGTTCCTTTTTGTGAAATTCTGTTTTGTTGTATTTTGTAGTTATGTTGTCTTAGATTTCCTTTCAGTTTAGATCCTCAGTTTGTTATTGTTTGGGTATTCTGTTATTAGTTATTTGTATATTATTCTGGTTCCCCTTTGTTCTGGTCTTTCCATGTTTGTATCTGTTTTGTCCCCGTGTCTTGGCTCTTCTCTGTGTTTAGTTCCCTTCCCATTGTTTTCTTGTGTGTGTGGTGTTTAGGTTCCCTCTCCCATAGCTTTAGAGTTTAGTTCTCCCTATGTTTTCCCTTAGTGTCCCATCCTTGTCTTGTCTCTGTCTTCCCCGTGTTGTCAGCCTGTGTTCAAGTAGGTGTCTCTTTAGTCATATGTTTAGATTCTGTCTGTGTCAGGTTTCCGTGCGTTAAGCCTGCATGTCTGTCATGGTTAGTCACTTGCTGTTTTATTTTCACAGTCTCGTGTTCCTTGTGCTTTGTGTTCAGTTTTGGCTCCCCTGTGTAATTATGTTCAGCTGTGCCCCTCACCCATTGTTACACTCCTCATTAGCCCTGGTGTATTTATTGTCTGATTTTGTCTTTGTCAGGTCCTTGTCAGTGTAGCCATCCATGTTGGCTTGCCTGCTGTGTGTTTTCAAAACACTGTTTTGGTTTCTAGTTTCAAGTTTTTTCATGTAGCTGGCCCCTAACCAACCTAGTCTTGTTACATGTGTACAATAAAGTTAAGTAAAAGTACAGGTCTTGTCTTTGTGTCCTGCATTGAGGTCTTTTCAGCCTTGCTGCAGCAGCAGCCATGACACATGCTTGGTCTTGAGTTTGGACTTACAAAGATTATTTTGCCACTGGAGTTTTTTAAGGCTTGGGATATGATGAAACTGCTCCTAATTTAACAGTTGTGTAATTTTATGGTTGAAACACACGTGGTTAGGTTATTGAAATTCTGATTTCTTTATATTCTTATGTAGTTTGAAAACTTATAAAAGCTTACACATTAATTCAAAAGCAAACTTAATGCTGGAGTATGTAACTTTTATAAAAAATGTTTTATAAAAAAAAATATATTACATATTAAAACTCACTGTCATGACAGTGAGTTTTAATATGTAAAACTCACTGTCATGACAGTATAGTATGAGACAGATAATCTGAAAAGATTGAGCTCCTCTGCCTTCTCCCAGTACTCCCAGTAGGAACTGCAGAAATACACAGCTAGGTCAGAAACAACCAATCAGAGCCAGGAGGAGGGTCTTAGCACTGTCAGTCATGCTTGTGTACGTGCTGCTAACACTCTTTATGGAAATGTGGATCTTTAAGCTCAATTTGAGAAATGATTCTGATCATCTTTCACATTTTCTTGTGTCATGTAGCATGGGGCACTGGTCTTGGTCTTGTCTCGGTCTCGGACCCTAAAAGTCTTGGTCTTGTCCCGTCTCGGACCCTAAAAGTCTTGGTCTTGTCTCGGTCTCGGACCCTAAAAGTCTTGGTCTTGTCTCGGTCTCGGACCTTAAAAGTCTTGGTCTTGTCTCGGTCTCGGGTTAGGTGGTCTTGACTACAACACTAGGTCCTCTCTGTGCTCAAACACAGTATTGATGGCACGGCTGTGAAAGTTCCATCTGACATTGCTTGATGCTGGTAGTCTGTGGGCCACAACTTTATCAAGAACGCTTGTGCGCTTGGATGATCTGGAAAAAAAGCTGGAAAATCCACTAAGGTTAGAAAAAAAAATTCTAACTTTGGTTATGTGAGAAGTAGCCTGTTGCATTATTAGATTGAGCTGATGAGCATAGCAGTGGATGTAGTGGGCATTTGGGTACACATCTTGTATCTTCTTCTGAACACCTGCAGTGGCACCTCGCATCACGCTGGCTCCATCATATGCCTGACAGATTAGCTTAGCCTTTTGATCCTCAGGAAGAATAGTTGCAAGACGTTCTTTTAGGGCTGTAGCAATGGAATCAGCTGTAGCCGACTGCAGAGGGATAAACTCAAAAAACCTTTCCTGCACAGTGTTTTTGGCATCGATATAGCGTAGTACAAGCACAAGCTGGCACTGCGTAGCAACATCCACAGTCTCGTCTGCCTGGATTGAAAGAAAATCACTGCTCTGTGCTTCTTTGATTATATGCTCCTTCAGAACAGAAAACATACAGTCCAGTAGCTCATTCTGCACAGTTTTCGAAGTTCCCTTAAACACAGTAGCATTCTCAAGGTGCTCTTTTAGTACTCCATCAAGAGAAGCAACAAAATCAACCAACCCACGAAAGATCCCGGGATTTTCAGAGCTCTTACTTTCGTCATGACCACGCAAGGCCAGCTCAAAGGCTCCACAAAACTTAACACAGTCTATTATTCTAGAAAGGATGTGCCGATTTTCTATCACCTCTTCATTGTGCCTTCTAACAGCAATCCTGTAGCCTTTATCTAGCTGTTGAGCAATGCTAAGTTTCCCCCAAAAACTTAGCTTCATTGCATTGTCTAGGTGGCTGCGGCTGTTTTCGTGCCGTTTGCATTTTTCTGAAAGATGTTTTAAGTCTCTTACCCCAGTTGTTGTCCACATTGCCTCCGTGCCAGAACTTTGAAATAGCAAACACGGAAAGCAGTAAAAGGCATTGCTCACATCACATCCAGCTAGCCAACTCCGCTTGTCATAAGAAGAGCTGGAAAAAGCCCGCGTGTAGGATCGTCCACGATCACTTGCCTGCTGCTGAATTTGTAAATTGGGACGATCCGGTCCAAGCTCCTTTATCCTGTTTTTTTCTTCAAGTGAACGCTTTGTAAAAGCATTTTTTTGTAAAGACAAAACAGAACTTTCTCTCATTTTGAAACTACTCCACTTTGCAAACGTAAACGTGAATGACCTAACGAACTGCAGCTGCGCTAATGAGTCGAATCGGGGATTGTCCAATCACACAATGTTTTAAAAAAAATTAGCCAGTACTGACACTCTACCAGTAATGACACAACAGAATGGGTGTGTCCGGGACGCAGAGCGCTGCGCCCTGTGGAAAACCTTAAATAACCAATTAAAAGTCAGCCTCAGATCACCTGCTTGCCAAAAGTTGATGCGCCTACATACACTCTCATTAGAACGGCGCCCTGCACATAGGATAGGAAGTGTGCACAATGTGAGCAATTAAATAGAATTATGTATTTACTATTTTAATAAATTCTAACATGTCTATTGGACACACAGTATGAATAAATACATTTCTAAGTATTTTGCAGTTCAGAAATCATTTATTATCTAAACAATTTAAAGGGGGCGGCGCCCAAGCGCCCCCTACTGGCCAGCCGCCACTGGCTCATAACCTTTAACCATTTTGCATATGGAGGTAATACCGGAAAATTCCCATTGCACAAACCTACTCCCATATTGCTGGTACAAAGTCAGGGTCATATCCCATCTGAGCTGAAAGTTTTTAAAGAAAGATTAATGCATTGGCTAGATGTATTGGTTGTTTATCACCATAGCTGAGCAAGGATTGTTATGGTTTATCCAATACAGAAAGTTCAACATTGGCCACATATTATTATTGTCAGCTCATACATGAGGTCAGCAGTCCACCACAGGGAAACAAGAACTCTGTAACAGCTTGATCAGTTTCAGTCCAGCACTCAGCACCTCCATCCAAGGTCAGCATGTTTCTCCAACTCCATCAAAACCTTCTGGAGTGCCTTAAATGTGGACCTGCAGTTATCTGGATGCTCAGCGCTGTGAGTGCAGCTCAAACATCACCAAAATTATCTGTGGCAGTCACCCTCAGACATCTGCAACCTGCAAAACAAAAGGAACATCAGCTGATACAGGAACAGTCTGCTCCTCCAGCAGGCCCTCCATCTGATACTCCACAGGAGCCCTCCCCTATGAAGAACACAATGAAAGGTTTGCAAACAGCGTGACACACATTTCAGAGAATATCTCAGAGAATATCACTGAAGTATAAGCTGAACATAATGCAACAAAAAAATAGCAGCATCAGCTAATGTCCAGTTTGTTAATTAAACATCACTGTTAGACAGTTAAAGGGTAAAAACGCTGGTCACATTTTGAGGTTTAAAAATAGCTGCTTATGTCAGACTTAGTAATAAAAGAAGTTCATATTGTCCAGAAATGAGCTCAAACAGTGGTTCTTCATGATTGGCATAGATTCTTAAAGGATGAACCCTGTAGTGTGTCAGATGAGGACGTCTGAGGTCTGCATAAAAACCACACAGAAAATTATGCAGGCATGCTCATTATTCCTGAGTTTTTATAGTAAATTTACATGTGTAGTAATTACCGTTGCTGCTGTAGAAACTACGCTTAATGAGGAGGCCCAACATAAGAAAGTTTAGTAGCTAGTTTTTGTTTTAATTTAGGTTACTCAACTTCTTTAAAACGAATTCTGGGCAAAAACTTTCACAATTTAATTCCACATTAAAGATTTAATTTACAGTAAAAAAAAATCATTCGCATTAGTGATATTTGTCTCTGATCGAGACTCTGAGTATCACACTGCTCTTGCTAAGTTGATTGCTGATCTTGAACTTTCTAGAAGTGTGTGTGAGTGGGTGGGGGAGGGAGGGGCGTTGTTGCTGGGCAGAAATCAAGGTAGAGGTGGGAAAATCAAAGCCTGTACATTTGGTTTCTGTCTGGATGAAAGAACTAGCTAGGCCAAGCTTAACTTTGGTGTACTAAAGAGCGCATCACTTATATACGGTAGCATAAGCAAATTCAAACAGTCACCTCAAGGCATTTTATATTATAAGGTAAAGACCTACAATAATTACAGAGAAATCCCACCAATCAAAATGACCCCCTATGAGCAAGCACTTAGCAACAGTAGGAAGGACAAAATGAAACTGTATACTAAAATTATAGATCCATGTTTTATTGCATAGAGTAAAATTTTATGATAAAAGTAAAAAAAAAGTGCTATTTCCAACTTTTGTAAAGTGCTTTATAAATTAAATTTATTATTATTATTATTATACAAAAACAAGGGGCCAAGAAGTACATATGCAAAAACAGACTCATGAGCAGCAAACAGAAGGTTTGGAAGATCAATCAACTGTGAAATGATGCGAACAACTCCACACAGCACCAGAGTGATGCACCTCTGTGTTTATGCTTGACACGTCCAATATGGTAACAATGTTGACGTACAATTCAGTGCTCAGTGTGGTGTCTATGTATATATATATATATATATGTTTATGGTTGGTGAGAGACAAATATCAATATGTCTATGGGAAGAAACCTTCAGCAGAGGGCAGTCATCTGAGACTGAAAGAGACAGGAAAAAAGGAAGAGATTCAGAGATTAATAATAACTAATGATTAAATGCAGAGTGGGGTATAAACAGAGTGAAAAGAGATGAATGAACAAGAAACACTCAGTGGATCATAGGAACCCCCAGCAGCCTAGGCCTATAGCAGCATAACTAAGGGAGGGTTCAGGGTCACCTGATCCAGCCCTAACTATAAGCTTGATCAAAAAGGAAAGTTTTAAGCCTAATCTTAAAAATAGAGAGGGTGTCTGTCTCCCGAATCCAAACTGGGAGCTGGTTCCACAGAAGAGGGGCCCGAAAGCTGAAGGCTCTGCCTCCCATTCTACTCTTAAGTATCCGAGGAACCACAAGTAAGCCAGCAGTCTGAGAGTGAAGTGCTCTGTTGGGGTGATATGGTACTATGAGGTCTTTGAGATAAGATGGGGCCTGATTATTCAAGACCTTGTATGTGAGGAGAAGAATTTTAAATTCTATTCTAGATTTAACAGGGAGCCAATGAAGAGAAGCCAATATGGGAGAAATCTGCTCTCTCTTTCTAGTCCTTGTCAGTACTCTAGCTGCAGCATTTTGGATCAGCTGAAGGCTTTTCAGGAAGCTTTTAGGACAGCCTGATAATAATGAATTATAATAGTCCAGCCTAGAAGTAATAAATGCATGAATGAGCTTTTCAGCATCAGTCTTAGAAAGGATGTTTCTAATTTTAGAAATATTGCACAAATGCAAAAAAAAGCGGTCCTGCATATTTGTTTAATATGTGCATTGAAGGACAAATCCTGGTCAAAAATGACTCCTCACAGCATTACTGGAGGCCAAAGTAATGCCATCCAGAGTGCATAACAATGAAAATGTATAAAATGCTTTCTAATATTACTGTATATAGGAAGCATGCTCTAATAATCTCTGTAATAAAATATTCTGATCAACAGTATCAAATGCTGCACTGAGGTCTAACAGGACAAACAAAGATATAAGTCCACTGTCAGAGGCTACAAGAAGATTATTTCTAATTATGATTTTTTTTAAAATTATCATTGAAATAATAATTATTATTATTTCAATAATGTGAAAGAATCACACAGTCGTCACAAAACACAGTGCTTACGCTGGTTGAATAATCGATCATGGCCTTCGGCGCTGCCATCAGAAAACACAATGACTGCGGAAGTCTGCGGCTTTGACTGTCCATCGTGAATACTTTAAAGAGCTCCTTCACGCTTACAATGAGGAAGTGAAAGAAGTGGTATCATCTTATTTTAGTAATCTCTTAAATTGTAATAAGAATAATTCCAGGGTCTTGTTTGATACGGTCAACAGCGTTGTTCTATTTTAAATTGTTTTGTCATTTTTTACTAGCTAGGTAGAGTTGTTGCCTCTGCTAGAGAAGTTTGGTGTCAGTAAGTGCTACATGTTTGAGAATAATATGTTCCCGCCTTCCCTCTTCTGGTCTCCCAAGCTCCACCCTCACAGCGCTGCTGGGAGAAAGTGCCTGGTGTGAGTGCCTCTACCATGAACTCAAAGAAACAGAACTGAATCAATTTCAAGATCGTCAACCCCCAAGTAGCACTCTCTGCACTGCTTGGGGGTCCACAGAGCACTGAATTCGCAGCATGGTTGCTCCCACGTTGCCTGGAACATAGTACGGATGTGCCACATCAGATAAAGTGAGGCCTCTTTGTTTCCCAGTCTAATCATATGTGTGATTCTACAGTCTGTGGCTCGTTTGGTAATGAGCCGCTCTGAGAGCATAAATAACTTCCATTATTTCCATTTTATTTATTATCTAAGTCTGAACAATATTTTATTTTGAAAAATGTTCACATTCTCTCTGTTACATCCATTTATGACTCACTTTGATGCATGTCAACACATTTGTCTCAGTCATGTGATACGTTACATCTAAAATTAATCCCACAAGTTTCACCGGTTCTCGTTGATCTTTTGATAGATTTTGTGTGTTTTTGTTAAGATTTCGATAGCTTCTTCCTTCCTGTGTGGGAGCAGATGTAAGTGCTTCATCAATGTAGAAATGTTTTGATACAAACTGTTTTGCACTAGAGCCAAATTCCTTCTCACCCTCAGCTGCAACACATCTCATATGATAACCAACCACAGCTGGTGTGAGTATAGGTGAGAACCAAACTGTTACTGCACAGCTTACCTGCTCACAGCCAGACCTCCCAGCAGCTTGTAGCTCAGAGACTCTGCCTGAGCGATGGCGCACAGACCACGAGTGGAGACCTTCTCAGCAAACAGCTGAAAGAAAGGAAGGACATTTCAGTTCAACATAAAACACCACAAACTGTGGTCAAACCTAAAACCGGGTACTAGCATGTAACGATGGACCGCACATGGGTCCCGTGTTTCAGTCGCTGTATCTACAGGTCAGTCCTGTTGCCTCTACCCTTCTCAAACTCAGGAACCTGTCTTCATGTGAAAGCAATCCTGCTCCATCATGCCACTGTATCATCACTGAAGGGAGAGAAACCAGTCTTGATGCCTCGACCCTTCTAAGGTGGATGAAATCATGTGGAAAGGACTCCCTGGTCTGAGGAACTGGAATAGAACCACAGAACGTGGACCTCAACCAGTGACCAGCAGAGCCAGACTGAGTCCTGCTCCATCTCATTATCATATCGTCACTGAAGGGAGAGAAACTGAGGCAGGAGCTGTTTGATGCTGCATATCACCACACTATGCTATGTGATATATTCCTGGGACAGTAAGACAGCATCTCCCCATTTCTCTTTTGTAACAGTTTGATCTGTAATGGGGAAATTATTCTTCCAAAATCTTCTTGATCCAGATCCTGAATGACTCTAAAAGCTCATCATTCAAACTCAGCCAAGCCCCACCTGTGGTAACTCTTTAATGGAGATCCAGAACTTTGTCCATTTCTTAGCAACCTGAACTAATCCCACCACCTCGTTGGTGGACGCTGCTATAATTCGTCTGCTGTGACTGTAAAGAAAAACTTTTGTCTACTTATCAGAAACAAGAGGAACTTCTGCTTTTACTGGGCAGGGTCTCCTCTTGGGCTCCACAAAGCTGACGTGGTCAGGCAGGGGCTTCTTGGGGTCGATCTTACTGCTGAAGTCCCAGGGCAGCATGATCTTCATCTTGATGGCTCAGCACACCTGAGGGCACATCAACAAACACACATTAGGGCCACCAAAACCCAGCGTGATGCTGCAGCGATGCCCAGACCCACTAAATTTCTGGTTCATGATGTCGAGCTGTAATTACCCTGCTTTAAGAGGACATGAAGTACGGCTGAGTCCACTGAGGACTTCACAAAAACATCTTCTGTGTGGCCCTAAAAACACTGGACCAGGTTACACGTCAGCTTTCACTGTCTCTGTTTTACATTTTCTACTCATTAATTACAAACGGTGGCTTTAGTTGGAAGTGTGGGTCAATTTATTTTTTTAATAAATGGTAACCACTGTTACTGTTACTATCATTGCCATCAGGTTCCCTCTTTAAAGTTAGAGAGCTCACACTATGAACTTTTCCAATAAAAACAAGGCCTAACTTTTCTTGACTTTATTGAAACTTCTCATAAATAATTATCATCTTATTGTAAAAGTGCAAAAAAAAAGCAAAAACATACTGCAAACATCGTATTAACATTATTGTGTCTCCACTTGGTATGAAGCCCAAATAGTTTTCACAGGAATACAAAAGAAATGCAGTCACTCCACACCTAAATAACAGTTATTTGGCTTGAATTATATTTGACCAGACTTCAAATGTATCTCTAATAACTTTTAAAATACAATTCCTAAAAACACTCACGGACAGACAGTTTCCAAGGCATCAATGTCCAAGTTCATCCACAGCAGCACAATTAACAAGCTAGTCACACCATGTGCTCTGACATGCCTGACACTGACTGCACCTTTCTAACGCCAGAAGGTGGCGCTGTGGTTCACAAACCCTCAAACATTGACATGCTCTCACACTGACAGAAGAACACTCCCTGCCTAACACAATATAACTGTGGCACCAAATCATGCTCACATTTAAAACACAACACAGTACTATACATTAAAACATTCATTTCTGCTGTTTTTTCAGTACAAGTACAACCATCTCTGCAATGAGTCCCAAAAAAACTTTTACACTTCCATCTTTCATTGTTTTGAAATCAGCTTTGTGCAGTTTGTTGTTGCTGCTCAGAAATGTCTTAACAATGGATCTGATAGACCAGAGGTCCACAACCCCACTGGTACGCAGGTCATTTGTTACCAAAGCTGCACCACAAACTGTGGTCAAACCTAAAACCAGGGTACTAGTGTGTAACGATGGACTGCACATGGGTCCCGTGTTTCAGTCACCGTGTCTATAGCACAGTCCTGATGCCTCTACCCTTCTCAGAGAGCCATCTATGTTTTCATGTGGAAAGGACCCCCTGCTCTGAGGCACTGGAGCAGAACCACAGAACGTGAATCTGAACCAGCGACCACCAGAAACAGACTGAGTCCTGCTCCATCTCATTATCATATCGTCATTGAAGGGAGAGAAACTGAGGCAGGAGCTGTCTGAGGCTGCATATCACCACACTATGCAGGCTTAAACCACTGGATCAGAATTAGTTTGTGATTTGTTCTTGGGACAGTAAGACAACATCTCCCAGTTTGCACTTAAACAGTGCGCATCTTGAAATCTAGTGCATTTCTACAATCTCTTGAAAAGAAACACTACAATGAAAATAAAACACATTATAAAAAATATATAACTTAATTGTACCCTGCCTCTCACCCTATGACAGCTGGGACAGGCTCCTGCCCCCCACCCACATATAAGCATTACATTACAACATTACAAATTAAACACAAATAATAAATAAACATAAAGGGAATGTCAGCTATCACGACTAATAATACTAAGAAGAAATAAGTTATTTAGACCAATTTAATTCTCATTTTAGTGCCACAACATGCTCGCAGACCCTCTACATCAGCCATCACCAATAGGTGGACCTCGGTCCGGATCCGGACTGCAATGATGTCTCAAGCGGACCCGAACCTGCATTGCATAGAGCCCCCTGACCACCAATTCATTCACTGTGTTGAATTGAATTGAAAATACATTGTTTTTCAGTGGGCTTATGTACATGAGGCTGAAACAGCGATGCAGCCTAAAAAAATTATCAACTTTAACCCTCCAGCATTAATAACGTTCAGGTTCAGGGGACAATGAAGTGGTATGAAGGGGGGCTTTGGCTTCGAGGCTTGGGCCGGCTCTGTTATGTTACATAATTGTAATTTCAATATTGACCAAAATAATCGTGATTATGATTTTTCCTATTATTGAGCAGCTCTAATTGAGGCTTCTTGAAAACAGTTCCTGGGAGAGATGCTCGAGGCACTGTGGATAGAAAAATGACATTTGAGAAATGTTTGTTCAGTGCTTCAGTTTCTTTCCTTTCAATGACGATACGATAATGAGATGGAGCAGGACTCGGTCTGGCTCTGCTGGTCACTGGTTGAGGTCCACTTTCTGTGCTTCTACTCCAGTACCTCAGAGCAGGGAGTCCTTTCCACATGAAGAATTGCGCTCCCTGGTCTTCGTTTCGGCCTTTATCAACCTTTGAGACAGGCGACAGCGAGTTTTCTTACACAAGTTGGCAACAGTGGCCCAGATAAAGGAGGAGGGTTGAATGTATCTAGCAGTCTCACCCCACAGTGTTTTCGTTAAATTTGATATTCTAACACTAAACAATTCGGGACAAAATTGATCTATGTAATGTGGGTCTAGGCAATGCATTAAACTTATTTCATAAAGTTTATTTGTAGTTCTAAACATATTTATGGTGTTTTTTTTTTCCTTCACTTTTTGTCTGTCCATAGATGTTTTTCCTCTTCTGCAGCCTCGATTGCAACTACAGTACAGTACGGAAAATGTCCCGTATTTTTAAATACAAAACTTGACAGGTATGGACTGTGCCTCCACCTAAACACAAACATGAGGATACTCAGGGGTTACAGTGGGATTCAGAAGGTGGAGGAACCCTAAGATCAGCTGTAGTGGCTCTGCATGGGGAGAAGAATCACAACTTTCTATTGTGAGCTCCAGTAAATGATGTTCGTGTGCAGGCTGTGGTCAGCTGACCTGCTGCTGCTCTTTCCTTCCTCTTTCTTACATTTTTCTCCATCTCTGAGTGAAGTTATCGCTCATTCTTTGCTCTCCCTGGAAATACAGCAGCTGTTCCTTTGGCTAGCAGACACACTGTGTGACTAACTGCAAACATTTTGTGTGCTGATATTTGTTGAGCATTTAGAAATGTTGCATTTAAAATTACCTGCCACACGTTACTCTCGTTATGCTCGCTCCTCTTCAGTAGCGCTAGCTAAATGCTGAAGTACTGCGAGCACAACTTACGGACATCAGCCCTCGGTCCGGCCCTCTGTAACCCCTGATTATAGCACTATAAATGATACATTAATTATATGGTTTTGCCTCTTAAATCTATTTGTATGCGATAAGCCCCGCTGATGGAGGATACGCCAGTACGATTATCTCTTATGTGTGATTATTCCTCTGTTTATGCTCAGATTGTTTGATGTTTGATGTCACAGTGACCAGAAATGTAACCTTTTCTCAGACTCGTTAAACCTAAAGTAATGAGCCTGTTTTGAAAATGTAAGAAGTAGAAAGTACAGATATTTGTAAATGTAGGGAGTAAAACCAAAAAGTAGTCAGAAAAATAAATACTCAGGTAAAGTACAGATACCTGAAAAATCTACTTCAGTACACTAATGAAGTATTTGTACTTTCATTACTTATCACCTCTGGTGCTGGAGCACTATTTACCCACAGGCCATTCATAACAGCTAAATGAAATTATCTCGTGGGCCGTATATAATTATATTACAGGCCGGATCTGGCCCGCAGGCCTTGGGTTTGACACACATGCTTTAACTGAACAATTCTCAACAGCTTTCAGCAGACTGACAGGATTTGAAATGGGCATTAAGGACCCGTTTCTCTCCCTTCAGTGACGATACAGTGGCATGATGGAACAGGAATGCTTTCCACATGAAGACATGACTCTTCATCTAAGAAGGGTAGAGGCATCACGACTGATCTGTAGACACAGTGACTGAAACAGAGGAAGCATGTGCAGTCCATCGTTACAGCTAGTACCATAATTTTAGCTTTGACCACAGTTTGTGGTGTTTTCTGTGTAACGTGTTGGACTGAAATGTCCTTCCTTTCTTTCAGCTGTTTGCTGAGAAGGTCTCCACTTATGGTCTGTGTGCCATCGCTCAGGCAGAGTCTCTGAGCTACAAGCTGCTGGGAGGTCTGGCTGTGAGCAGGTAAGCTGTGCAGTAACAGTTTGGTTCTTACCTGGATTTACTTTTTCTTTTCCAGGACAAAAAAATTGTAAATTAATTCCTTTTTGTTGTTTTTTTGTTTCTTTCCTTCAGGGCTGGTTCATGCACAAAATTCAACAATTGTCCAGTTCATCTGAATGATCTCAACAGCTTTCACCAGTCTAGCATGACCTGAAATGAGCATTAAGTAGTGAGTTCAGTGGTGTTGGCAGCAGATCTGGAAGTACTGTGACACAAAACTTTGGATGATGGCATCAGCAGTTCTGCTGGTTTCACAGCCTCGGTGACGTTTAGCATTTTGACAGACATAATTCCCTATCGTAGCTCTTTCCCTTTAAGCTCTCACCCAGCAAGGACTCGAGAATCTTCAGCTGGAGATTCTTGGTGCTGAAATCATGAAGCAAACAGGCTTAATCTGTTTCTGCTCATAGCACCGATTTTACCGTCATGGACCGAACTGGATCTGCAGAGTGTGAAATTAGATTCAGTGTGTAACTCAGATCAGTAAAAAACAAAAAAAAAAGATCACATCAGAAGGGTTCAATCGAATTGATGTGAAAACAACCTATCAAAAAGATCCTCGTGTTTAGTTTGAAGGTGAAGTGTTTTGTCAGAGTCTCGGTTTCTTTCCCTTCAATGATGATACGATGACGAGTCGGAACAGGACTCAGTCTGGTTCTGGTGGTCACTGGTTCAGATTCACATTCTGTGGTTCTGTTCTGGTTCCTCAGAGCAGGGAGTCCTTTTCAGTTGAAGACATCGAGGCATTTGGTTAGTCTGAGAAGGGTCAAAGCCGTGCAGACACACACATTTACCAGCCAGAAGTAACACACAGCTCTTTCTGGATGCAGATTGTCTGCAGTAATCTGACTGCATGTACACATTTCTGCTTCGTGTGTAACTACACATCCCAGGTCCGACTCTGTGACATAGACATATATTTCACTGTTTCAAGGTGAGATGAGTCTGAACTGCAAGCAGTGGCACAAATGGATGCAGCCATCAACAACTAAATGGGTTCAATGCAAAGTGACAGGTCACAGATCTGCCACACGTTGCTATTTAGAGCGTTGTGAGTTGGTGGGTGATGTTGGAAATGATTAAATATCACGTAGTATTTCTGTAGGAAATGCCCATCCCTAATGAGGTTTTAATGAAAGTCATTGGATACAGGAGGCGTGTCCTGCACATGTTGTGGTTCTTTCACTTGAAGCTCCCTGAAAACGGTTCCTGGGAGAGACGCTCGAGGCACTTTGGATAGAAAAATGATGTTTGAGAAACTGCTGACACTGTTTTTACCGCTCCACATTTCAGGCCTTTGCTACGGTGTTCTGAGGTTCATCATGGAGAGCGGTGCCAAGGGCTGTGAGGTTGTGTTGGGCAAGCTGAGGGGTCCGAGGGCCAAGATCACAAAGTTTGTGCACAGCCTGATGATCCACAGCTGAGACCCCGTCAGGTACTACTTTGACACAGCTGTCCACCACGTCCTGCAGAGGCAGGGTGAGTACAGCTCTAAAAACTAGTTTTTAAATCTCCCGCAGTAAAACCTGAATGGGGAGACGCTGTCTTATTGTCCCAAGAATATATCACAAACTAATCCTGATCCAGTGGTTTAAGCCTGCATAGTGTGGTGATATGCAGCCTCAGACAGCTCCTGCCTCAGTTTCTCTCCCTTCAGTGATGATGCGATAATGAGATGGAGCAGGACTCAGTCTGGCTCTGCTGGTCACTGGTTCAGGTCCACTTTCTGTGTTTCTGCTCCGGTTCCTCAGAGCAGGGAGTCCTTTCCACATGATGACATTGTGCCACTTTTAATCTGAGAAGGGTTGAGACATCAGGACTGTGCTGTAGACACTGTGAATGAACAGGTTACTGAGGTGTCTGAGACTGACTTTAATTCTCTTCTTGTCTTTTCACAGGTTTTCACACCGGATGGAAGTGACATCCTGTGAGTTTTGTGAATGAAAACAATAAAATCTGGAAAATACACTCAAAACACTGAGTGTGGTTTTATTTAAGTCTGAGAAAAGGGTTGGTTCACAATTTGCTCAATTAAAATTAAAGCATATCAAAGCATGTCAGGATAGATGGACCAACACAAAATGCAGGCAAACCTGTACTCAGACTGAACCTGCAGTTTGAAATGCATTTGAACTTTATTCTAAAAAAAAAAAGGTCTTATTTTGGGGACAGTGGGTTCATTTAGCAGCAGAACATCAACATGTACAACAGTTTCTGTGGCGCCCTCTGGTGGGTGTAAGCTGGTATCTACAGTATTTATATGGGCTGCCCTGTGACAGACTGGCCACCTGTCCAGGTGTACCCTGCCTGTCCCCCCATACAACCCTGAAAAGGATAACCGTAAGAAAATGGATGATAAGCCACATAAACAATGTGCAACATGTGGACATTATTTCTTCTGATTGTTTTTTAAATAAATTTCAAGCTTTTATTTTGTTTCATTTGGAGTGCACAGTTGGTTCTCAAACTGTGGTGCAGGTCCCGCTGGAGGGACACAGACCACCAGGTGAAATATGTCAAGCAAATGAAGCGGAAACTGATTTTTGTTGTTCACCTTCCAAGTAAATACATTTGGATGTTTTTGTTAATGACTGATTAAAACTGTTTTGTGGTCCTGAAGTGGACCCACCAGAAAAGGTCTGAGAACCTCAGGAGAACACTTTGTTGTCTTCAAAACTGGAGTACAAATCAAACTTCTGCAGACCAGAAATTTGGAAGCCAACGAGCACAAACCTCATTTTAACAGCTTCACAAAGTGCAGTAAGTTGGAAACTATCACAAAAGAATGGTTACATTTCCTTTGTATATGTGTACATGTGTGCTGTATGTGAGTGAGGACTGTGTTCTCATGCTTTGACTTCAGAAGGTAAGATGTTTCACTCTGCTCCATTTTTCTGGTGCCAGGAATGTCAGAATCACCTGTGTGTGGCAGACTGCAGGTAAAACTGTCATAGTAAGTTTTACACAAGTACCAAGTAATACAAATTCATAAATATAGCCACAAGCAGCAATAATAGGCCCTTGCCAGCCGCCTTGCTGGCCAAAGATTGCAGTTGGTTCCCTTTTTCCCATCTAGCCAAATATAAAGAACTGCAGTGCTTTAATTGCCTGCATTGTGAGGAATCCTCATAGTAATAAATGGTAGCTTTTGGTAATCACTGTGGCAACAGCAAGCAAAATATGACATGGGTGTGATTGACTTTTTCCATCAGGTGGACAAAGAGAAAGTTTGTACTAAATTTCATGCTTGTATGTATGAGAAACCAAATGGTAATTTTTACAGAAATGTCAGGATTTCCCATTGGAATAGAATGGGGCCTTTCTGGTATTGCCACGACAACGCCTTTAGGATTACAACATTTTGGTCTTAAGGTTTTTTATTCGGGATGAGCTGAAGAATGTCTGCCTCGATAATATAATTTTTGGTACAACTTCACATGATCTCTGTGTGGCCAAAATTTAGTGGTTCTATGACCAACTTTATTTTTGCCCCTCCCATAGGAAAACAAAATTAAAATTTTCTAGGGGGGTTGTTTTGCCACTTTTTTGAGTTTTTTAATGGCACCATTAAAAAAATATTTTCAACGGACCTGGCTTGTGCACAAAAATCGGTGAATTTTCGCACATGTCAAAATTGTGTTCATTTACTCATAAATAAATAAGGAAACGCAGACAAGGGTGCTTCTACTCAGTACTGAGCAAAGGGTCTGAATACTTATGACCATTTCAGTGATATTTATGTGATATTTCAGTTTTTCTTTTTTAATAAATTTGCAAAAATTTCTACACTTCTGTTTTTTTCCGTCAAGATGGGGTGCTGAGTGTACATTAATGAAAAATAAAATTAAGTTTTTTGATTTTAGCAAATGGCTGCAATGAAACAAAGAGTGAAAAATTTAAGGGGGTCTAAATACTTTCCATACCCACTGTAGATATACGTTTTTGAGAAGTGTTCGACCCGACCTACCTTGTTTAATCTATTGCATTGCTAGCGAATGCAATAGGCTCCTCACCGAACCCTTCAGGAGGCTCGGGCCTAATAACAGTGAACACATCACTGTCACGGTCCTGGGCTTTGACCAGTGTTTAGTGTTTTGATCCTTAAGTTTAGTTATCATTGATTCTGAGTTCCCTATGGGTTTTGAGTTTCAGGTCATTCCTGGTCAGTCCTGTTCTTAGTTATAGTTAGTATTCCTGTTTCCTTAGCTCTCCTTGTTCCCTGCATCCTGCTCTTCCAGTGCCTGTTTATTTCTCCTTCAGTGTGTCTGCCTCCATCTTGTCAAGTCGCCTTTATTTTGGTCATGTCTGTTCCTTCTATGTTTAGTTTGCACTTCCTATTTATTTTCCTAACCTCCTGTTCCCTGTTTGTCATGTTGAGTTTTGCTTCCTGTGTTTTTATTCAAGTGATTCTGTCCACCTGTTCCCTCCAGCTGTCTCCTGTTGTCCCCCGTCATTCCCTCTGTATATATTGTCTCGTTTCCTCAGTTCTCTGTTGTGTTTGTGTCTCCTGCTGTGTGCCCTTATGCTTTTGCTCTCATTTGCGCTCATGTCCAAGTAAAGTTTTCAGTTGAGTTTGTATCCTGTGCTGCTGGCACCTGTCCAGCTTTGATTATGTATTGCATTCAAGTTATAAAAACTAAATCTTGAATTTAGCTTTTATCCAGCAAGACTGCTTTGGGGTCCTCTGCCTTGCCTGCCACAGCGTTACATGACAATCACTAAATCCAGGATCAATATTAAACAACACTGAAATACCACATTACGCTGTATAAAATATACAAATATGGGAGTAAGTAAACTAATAGTCATTGTTGGTGCAGGTATGTTGTTGCTGTTTCAGCATGAAGTTGTAAAATAAGCATAAAAGGTTTGAGAACGTGGAAAGATGCAGAGTGATGATCGCCTCAGCACTAAAGCCGCAGGTCCGGGTTAGGTATGAAATCAAAGTTGCAGAGTGATTCAAAGGTCAGTGCTAAGTGGCTTAAAATACAAAAAACATTCCTCTGAAAATGATCAAAAACTTACAAACTACGGCTCAACAGCTAATTAGAAGGAAGCCTGGCTCTTTGGAAGCACAATATAAAGACACGAGGGGTGGCTTAAGACTTTTGCACAGTTCTGTATAAAGGGAACAAACAAGGTTCTCGTTTTATTTCAAATACCCTTGAAATTAAATAAAACACTGCACTCACTAAAATAGCCAGCATGAGTTTAATTTGGTCATACAACACCATGACAACACAAAGAGACAAAACATTTGTTGCAGTTTCTTTTTGCATCATCTCCAAATGTCACTCATCATCATAACTTCTCAGATATGTTTCTCGAGCTCTATAGTCACTCTATTTGTGATTCTTAAATTTGCCTGCCATGGTTTTCCTTCATGATCCTTTCATATTGGATTCCTGATGCCGACAAACTAAACAGAAACGTGGTGTATGCTGTGCAGTGCAGCGAGGAGTGCTCCGACCTCTAGTGGAGAAACCTAACAGCCTCTTCACAAATGCATGTCACAGCATAGAAGAGCCACCTCGGCAGCACTGGACTCAGAGAGGATGCTAAAGCTCATGTTTACAATAAGAGAAGGAAAAGAGGCCGTCTGTCCACTGTGACTGACCGTCACTGAACAGAGGTGGTGGTTTACCACACCGGCTGTCCCCATTTACAATGCAGTCCTGAGCTCCCTTCACAGGCACTTCAACCCCCCCACTCACGCCTTTCTTCAGGTGACCTCAGTAGGTTAGATGATAGAGTGGGCCGAAGTCTCACAGTGGTTTCACCTGGTTTCTTCAAGAAGTCCAGGTGCCTCCAGAGACTACATTGCGCAGATGACTGAGAACCCACACAGACATTTGTCATTATCAGGTAATGATACACCTGATAATGACAAATGTCATTATCAGGTGTGACGACAGCCACACTGTCCAGCAGGGGGCGCTGTGGGTGTAACATTGTTTCCAAACCTTGACAGGATTCAGACACACCTGCTTCACACGTTTTAGTGTTTCACAAAACCTCACTTTAATTAAACACAAAACTCACAAAACAAACCTATTACCTTATATAGACTATTTTACCTTATATGGAATATAATACTGTGGCCCCGGAAGTGGTTTGACATGAAACTCTGCACACGTGTATATGTACAAGTATATGAGCCAGACGAGCAATATGTTGAGAATTTCATGTCATCTACCAAGGATGATTTTTTAGATCATTTTTTTATATGCTGTTATTCTGTTAAACTTGCACAAATTGAGCAGAACTGTCCTTTAATCTGCCTGCTGCTGGGTTGTTCTACTCTTCTCAGCTTTCCAGGGACCAGCCTCAGTTTTACACACTGAAATTTATCCAAAAAGATCGCTAAATCTTTTAGAAGTGTGAACTGAAAATAAATATGGCAAGAGTCCCATTACTGATTTGTGTCCTTCAGCGCGGTTTGCACAAACGTTTCACAATTCCCCCTGCGTGACACACATGGTACAGCCCCCTGTGTTTATGTTTACATGTTATGATCTTCATCGTAATTTAATGTGGTTGTTGACACCTGAAGGATAGTTATTACATAAAACATTTTATTAACTTAATTACAAATGGAAGTAACAAAAGCCAAAAAGTGGCCACATGCTTTATTTTCTATTTATTGTTTACAATAAGCTACTACTTTATTTTTAGTACTTAAAACACCACAAAAATAATTTTATCTCACTGGTGGCTTATGTGTAACAAAAAACGAGATTTAAGAAATGTAGTGGATTATCTGCTTGGTTTATGTCGCAATATATTTGCATCAGATTTCAAGAATGATTGTATAAGAAAGCAGACAGCATGAAGGCATGTATGACTGTAAATGTGTGATTGTGATCCAGCAGAAAGGCTTTTAAAATGCACACAAAATGCTTTTTTTTCTTTATGTTCTTGTAATTCCTTGTTGGTGGTCTCCTGATACTCACTCTTCACTTTGGTCACACCTTTGGTGACATTCCCATTTTAATCCAGTCTGTCCGGAGTTATAGGACTGTTCTAATTTGTGCATACATGGAAAACTGGAGGTGGGAAACAGCAGCAGGACCTAGCCTTTTGGAACAGACCAGAAAAACTGTCACTACAGCTGAAGTGTTGTAGGCCTACCTGAAGCTGATACAAAGATGTGGACAAGGACATTTGTTAAAAGATGACAATTATACTTAATACTTCATAGAAATTTGGTGTTTCAGTTTTATTCATTTTAGTTTGGGGTTCCATTAGTTTACATCATACCCAGGAGGTGGCACTATGTTTCTTTGCTACAAAAGAGCATTTTATGCATAACAATATCTCCACATGAATAACAAGTGAAGGTGAAAGTGAGTAAATAGAAAAAAAGAGACCTATCTGATCGTAGCTTTCTTAATTAATCAAACTCAATAAAGATGTGACAGTGAAGGGAAAATAAAATCTTTTAATATTACCACACCCATCATAACACAGCATTAACATCATTACATTTTTCATTTAATCGTGAGAATTTACATAACTTGTGCTGCTGCCTTTGAATAATTCAGCAGAGCACCAAGTTTCTTATACTTGACATTTCCAAAATTATTCCCCATCTCCTCCGTTTGGCTACAGTGCCATGAAACACCCTCACCACTAAAGTCATGTAAACCAAATACATATCATGAGAATATTCATGTGGATAATAGAAGTATATGTGCCGTATGATGCTCATAATGCCCTCTAAGTATTGAATATGGTGTGTTTATGATGATCTTTAAAGAATTAGAATAAACAGTCTGTATCTTAAGTTCATTAAATGCGTTTTATCAAAATAGTAGATAAAGTACTATTACTCACACGACTACTTACTTTGCAGAGCCTGCTGTACTGCAGTACTCTCAGTGTTTATTCACTCAGGGACGGGATTTTAATGTAATACACACCAAGAGCACTAGAGAAAAAATTCTAAACTAATTTAAAAAAGTAAAGAAATAAGATTCATTAACCCTTTCTGTCCCAGCACTACCACATGAGAAGCAGCGTCAGTGATAATCCGATTAACCAGCCTGACTGACCCTCAGTAGATTTCCTAAAGTGTTCCAGACTACTTAAGTACAAAATTACAGCTCTTGTTTTTGAGTATTTCCACTTCTAAACACACTTTTTACTTGTTGCTTCCCAAGACAGTGATGAATATTTTACTACATTAATCCAAAAGTTTTACTTACCAGATATTCCAGAAAGTAAGCTTTTAACATACCAAATATGAGAAGGATAAAATAAAATACTCTTAACCAAACAGGTAATACGGCTAATAAGAACTGAACACTTCCAGCTGATCGATTCAAACTGCCTGAACAAAACAAGCTTCGGGACAATTTCATATTAGCCTCTGAGCGTTTGTGGCAGCTTTAAATGAATCAAAAGATGATTCTGCCAATCCTTAAAGAAAAATCATCATCAGTTATTATGTGAATTTTACTGTGACAGTAAAATTTTGCTTAAACAGAAATGGTTCAATAATCACTGGGCACCAGAGGGGCTGGTTTGGTTTTCATTCTGCACTTTTGCATCTATCGTTTCCAATAACATTTCTCAAAGCGGGGTCTTTGGTAGTATTTAGTATCTTTATTTATATTATTTCATAACAGAGCTGTGTACTTCTACCACTGATACTTTATCCATCACCTTGTTGCTGGTGCTGATTTGGACTTCTCTGCCAGAAGGTGACCAGATATGGAGGACATCTAAGAACTGTGTCCCCCAGGGCATCTTCCTGGGTGGCAACCTGGACGCAGAACGACGTCCCGGCATTCTGCGTGCTGAAATGTCGCGTGACCTCGTAACGAAGGCCGCAGCTCTCTGCGATTGTGGTAGGGCTGCTATGGGAGTGCAGTGGGGTGACCGCAGGAGCAGTGGCTTTGACCTCCAACTGATCATGTCCCACTGCAGATATATCCACAGGTAACACCACGTAGGCATGCAAAAAGCTCTCTCCAATGTTGCACTTGAGCTCAGTAGGCCAGCAGTATTCCCCGAGGTCTCCTGGGAAAGGAAACTAGTTTATAAAGGCTGATACACAAAGCGGCTCATTACACGTGCAACCTAAAACAGGTCAATGGAACCGAATCAGGAATTATTTGTAGAGCACAGCCTCAGATTTGATTTTGCAAGAAAGAGTTTGAGGTGTCGCTTTGTGGCTCCTTACCTTCTGTGGAGTCTGATAGCCGGATATTATGATTTTCCTGAAGCTGCAGTTTTTTGATGTACGTCATCCCAGTACACTCCATTAAACACTCACTTGGTTTTTTCCACGTGCTGGGTATAGGCTTGATCAGTCTCTCTTTTTCTAAACATTCAATTGCATCGACAGCCAGCAGCATTGGCAACAATGTGCCAAAAGACACCCACACACCGATATATCCTGGCATTCTGTCCAATACTAGTGATACTAATACTAATACTAACTACAGGCCTGAAGCTTCATAGACTTCAACCTGAGAATCATATGTAAAGATTTCACTGCAGCCAGGAAAGGATTGCATGCAGCTAAAACATTAGCAGAGGCTCCTCAGAGGTACGCAACATGTTGCTCTCCACCACACCAACACAGAGTTTTATGGAGTGCAGTGCCAACTTTTCTTCATCTATTTCCCTCCCACTTGAATTAACAACAGCTCTGTGGCAGGCAGTAACTCATGAAGGGCTGGTATTAAAAATGTTAGTTTAGAGAACAGAATAAGGAATCCGTTCTTATATGTTGTACTTTTATTTCTTGTGTTTTATTGGGAAGCATTTTGCGATTTTTGCAATATAAATACATTTTATTTATTTAATACCAGCTGACAGGAAAAAAAAATCTGTTGATTTCAATCATTTATTATTATAATAAGCAAGAATTTATTGAATGGTATAAATGATCAGGATGGCAAAACATTACTTGAAACATGTGAAGTAACTTTGAGTATATAAAAGAAATCACAACTGAGAACTGTCACCAGCCTGTGGAAATAATCAACAAAGCATAAGAATTAAAAACACGCAAGTTCTTCAGTGTAAATGTGGAAAAAAACACGGATGATATCATATCAAGATATTGTTTTTCAAATCTTCACATAAAAAAATAAATAAATAAAAGCTCAGAACTAAAAATCTGGAGTTTTTTAATTGGCTGAATTTAAATATATCAAAAAAAAAAATCAGATGTGTACAGATGTGTCCTCCTGTGGTAAAGCATGTCAGCCATATAACCAGTAAACTGTTTAATTATCTAATGTTAAAGTCTCTGTTCTGGGGTTACAGTGCAGCATTGTTCTGTTTGTCTTCTGCTTTCAGCTGAAACATGAAAATATAGCATATAACCAATGGAAGGTAATTTTATATCACAGCACAGATCTCCATACTCAGGAGAATTTAAGAAAATTTATCTGGTGAGCATAAAATGATCTCTTTGTGCAATACAACCTCTGTTTATCTGTGAAGATTAAATCTGAATTCTTTTCCACAGACGGAGATGAGGACGGGTCATTTTACACATCAGAGCAGATCCAGATCCTGCTGTCAGAGTGCATCTGGCTCCAGTCTCACATTTCTGGAGGGAACACTCAGTTACAGCTATTAATAGAAGCCTGCCCACATGAGATTTATGTAAAGCTAAACTGTGAGCATTAATCATGCATGTGTCAGCTGGACTCCACTTTGGTGCCCGAGAACTGCAGAAATGCATTCTTTGTCATAACTGGTGAGTTAAACAGACCAAGATATTGTGTGGCATTACAATGCAATATTGTGTAATTAATGTCAAATCAGTTTTATCATTTGATCACAACGGGCCAGCTTTATGATTGGCTGTCTCAAAAAATAAAATAAAATAAGAAGTCTGCTTTGGCTCAGAGGAGCTGCAGAAAAGCAAAGCTGAGACTTTTTTGGATTCCTGCAGCCACTGCTGAATACACACTGTATTTTAAAAGAGAGTGACAGCCTACAAAAGCAGTGTTTCTGTGAGGAGCTGTGTTTTTTGATCCTTTAGGTGTGTGTGTGTGTGTGTGTGTGTGTGTGTGTGTGTGTGTGTGTGTGTGTGTGTGTGTGTGTGTGTGTGTGTGTGTGTGTGTGTGTATTAGCCAGACACTCAAAGCAAACTGCAGCCTACTCCTTGCCGGGCTCTTGGGAGTGGGCCGTTCCACAGCCACAGCTGAGGGTCAGCTGCATGGAGGAAATGACAGCAGTGCCGGTTTCATCCATGTACACAATGGGCACCACTTCCTGAGAGGTTGGCTCACAACATGGCACCTGGTCCTGGGAAAAGATAGAGAGAGCATATTATCATGATTATACTTAAGCATATTTGATTTATTTATTGTTGCCATGCTTTAGTGAAAAATATAATCATTTAGAGTACTGTGATAAAAACATCAGGTGTGTTGGTTCACACCAAAGAAAGCAAGAGCAGCATCAGGACTAACAAAAGTAATTTAAACTAATGCTTAGAAAAATTAAAAGCTAATAAAAAAAACACAAAAGTGAGCTTTAAAAAATACAAGAAAGGTTGTGCATCGAATTTGATGTAAGTATTAACAGATTTAATATTGAATGTAATTTCATGTATAGCTTTTACAAGATGGCATAAACAAACTAACAAACTAGACTAATTCACACTGTTGGTGATGAAGAAAATTTAAATGCATTATTAATTAAACTTCTATGAACTAAGAAAGAAAAATGAACTCCCATCTGCTTTTTCTTTTTCTTTACAATGATTTCTCATCTTGAGAAATAATCCAGCTTTTATTTTCACAGTTATACAACGCTGTGTTTCCATAATGCTCTCCTGCGGTCATGTTTGGTGTGTGCTTGATCAGCATTGTGGAATGCCTTTGATTGTTTTTGGTAAAGTTCATTTATGTTGGCAGGAAGAAGAAGAACACGCGCTTATCTACAGGCAGCTGTTTCACCTCCAGAGCACACCAAGGTGAGACACACGCTGTTCTTTGGCAGCGTGGTAGAAAATAACAAAGCACATTATAAGTCTAAGCACTGCACTATTCACACACACACACCTGTGAGAATTTCCCATGTGACCTTAACTGAGGATTAGTTGTTAGGAATAAAGCACCACATATAAATATCTGTGTGTAAATGTGGGTCAGAAAACTAAATGAGTGAATTATGATGCTGTAGAAATGTCTTGGAGAACTATACCTGTGTGTTGGCACCCCGAGCACTGAACTGGTAGGATGGACACTGTACAGTGTCTGTGGGAGAGTTACAGGGTGCACACTGAACAAAGGTAAGACTCAAAGGATGGATCACCCAGCTGTCCCAGCCCAGATCTGCCAAATAAAACACTGGATTACTGCACTGAAAAATGTCATTATATAAATGTTACACATAAAAATCACACATATTGTTGCATACCCTTCATGAAGATCTCTGAGGCCACGGAACAACACTTCAGGTTTGCACTGTTTCCATTATCAGCTGATGCAGAGTAGCTCGGGACTGCCGGGGCTGGAAGGAGATGTAAAGACACTGGTGTTGACTGCCAGTAAGGGCTAGGTTTAGGCTGGTACAGCTGGATGTATATATAATTTTTTTAATTAATTTATTTTTTTACATACCTGCTGTGTGTCTGGCTGTGTGAGAAAGGATGCTGAAGGTTCGGTTCCATTGCTCTCTGACGCTGTCCACCGCCCCATCAGGCAGCCTCGGCTCAGTCTGCAAGTTCAGAAGTCCGAGGAGGCTCTTCCTGACAGACTGCCATGACTCACTTTGGCACCTGAATCCATGCAATATTATATTGGAAGAAAATCAGGGAAAGATTTCACCATATAAGCAAACTGTATCGTGTTTTCACCACATTCAAGGAGAAAGTAGTTCGCTCCTTCTCTGTTTCAGGAAGGGGCAGATATGGTTTTAACAAAGCTCTTAACACCCTCAGTGAACTGTGGTAGCAGTTTGCAGATGTTTGGCTGAGTGAGAGAAGTGTGATTGATTTCATCACTGAAGCTTGGACAGAACAGTCTGTTTGTCTCTGCGGAGCTTTCCTGAAAACCATTTGAGAAACATGACCCTGAATCACACAATGAAGTTACTATGTAACCCATGTGGCCTCACCACACATGCATCGGTACACATTTCACTCTGATTTCTGAACAATACCGAGAAAGGCTCTACACAGATACATAAAACTGTGCCTGCTTGTTGTGCAGATATTGATACTGACCTGTGGGCTGAGACAGGAGAGTTAGCAGCAGCTGCAGGTTCCTCCCTGGATGGATGCAAGACAAATGCCATCATCATGGAGGAGCCCAGAAGGAATGTCATGACAATGAATGCAAAGGACATGGCGGATGAGCAGAAAGGTCAGCCTATAGAGGAACTGCTTTTCACGTAAGACTGGCTGTTGCGGTTGGTGCCGTACGTCTGCTTGGAGGAGGAGATAGGAGCGACAAAACTGGGATGCTGCCCTAGGTCCGGGTCTGGGAACCACGGTTTTTATCTGCTTGTACCCCAACGTGGCCTTGAGATAGTTAACATTGTTGCGTTGTCCCTTTATCTGTGTGAAAGAAGGAAGGAAAAGGAGGAAGATGAACAGGTGGAGAAAGAAGGAGAGGTCATGAATGCAGGCAAAAAAAAAAAAACAAAAAGAAAACTGAGGACTGAGAGGTGGAAAGCTAAAAGAAAGCATGTAAAGATGCTACAGTGTGTAATGCCTGAGCACAACACTAGTGTGTGAATTTACATTTAAAGTTGGTCTTTCCAATTTTTGTTATTCTCATAGGGGACAGAAAATTAGGAACACCTGGATGTAAAGCAGTCCACCTTATCAGTGAAACACTTAATTTAATAAACAGAACAAATTCCTAAAGGTAGCAAAAATGCAGACCCAGAGCAGGTGTGGTGGTTCCATTAGACCGTGCAGGTGTACCTAATATAATGGATACTGAACTTGTTCCAACTGCTCGTTTTTGCCATACGTCTGACCTTTGGCCATGTTGACCGGGTGACACACCAACAGGCCACAGCCCATAATCATGGGAAACACACAGCTGGCTTTCAATGTCAGACCAACAAACTGTAACAAACTAACATTTATTTCTGCATACGGGTGATTATCAGTTTGTATCACACCTCACATTTTTGGGCATCACATCAAAGTCAGAAATGTGCCCTGATGAACACAACGATATTTTTCCCTGCAGCTGTTTTACAAGGACAGGAAGAGGGAAGAAATGTAACACAAAGCAACAGTGATTGTTGCAGGTGATGTTAATATGTGAAAAAGGAGCTTTCACAGTTCTGTGGGCCATACAAGGTCAGAGACTCGCATGGAATGGTAGCTTCAGCTCCTCAGTCCTTAGCTGACCTAAAAACTAAATTCGTGCCAGCCAAACTTTCTCATGAGGCCCAAAATGGATCTCTTATCTGCAGCCATGGATACCAAACCATAATTCTTCCACGCTTGCCAAAAGAATTCCTGCTGCAAGCTGCGGCTCGCATTGTTTTCTATTGCAGCTGGTGTACCAGGTCTTATATGTGACACAAAGCACTTGGCCTTGAAGCATTTATCAATCAGTGTACGGTTCAATATATTTACGTGTATGTATGCATCTCGTACTGTGTCGCAAAATTAACCTGAAAATAAGAAAGGGCAAATCGATGCCTTTGTGGCAGCTAATTATGCACATTTATTTATGATCTAGCTTTTGCTGTTAGTTTTAGTTTGTCTACTGACAATAAGAATTATTATTTACTTACTTTACAGTCAGTTTGTGCTGGTTTGTGTCGATAAAACTATCGTTTGTGCTGCTTTCGTTTTTGAGTTATTAAAAATTATTTTTTAGGTCATCCAAAGGTCAGCTCTATCAGCTCTGATCTCCATCCCCTACACTGACAGCATACAGGCTGTAGAAATGTTGGATTCAGTGAATGAATCTCAGCATCAGCAGCTTTGATTCAGACTCATCTCTGCTGCACTGATGTAACCTGTAACTCTGACCATGAACACAGCCTCTGTGCAGCAACACAGAGCTTTACTGTAAATACAGTACAACAAGCTAACATGTTTATTATGTACTAAACTGCAGTATTTTCATACAATCTTTGAATTACACAGTTAGCATACTTCAGTTTGTTTTGCAGTCATTTTTTATTCTAACCTCTCTTCTTCCTCTCCTGTCCAGTTTCTCCATCTCTGAGTGAACTTCTCTCTCTTTGCTCTCTCTGAAATACAGCAGCTCTTCTTTTAGCTAGCAGACACACTGTGTGACAAACTGCACACACTTTGTGTGTTTGCAAATATTTGTTGAGCATTTAGAAACGTTGCATTTACCTGACACATGTTACTTACATGTAATTTGGACATATGCCCAATACATCTAATAAATCATACTTCGTGTATTTTACAAATGAGGGAATACGGCTTAGAACATTCTTTTTTAATACTGGCAAAGTTTTTTTATAACACTGAAAAATAATATAATTATATGGCCCACCTTGCCATCATTGACGATGACGAGAAGGAAGTTGATCATGTGGCAGATCCTGACATTGTCCCACCCACCTAAAACCAGCACATCTCAGGCCCAAGTGACATGGGAGCAGTGATGTTGTAATGTTCTAAAATACATGCTTCTTTCACTATATATTTGTTTTTCTTGTATTTTTTTATATATACACTTCTTGGATTTTATTTATTTATTTATTTTTTTAAACCACAGATGGGCAAGGAACCAAATATGGTAGCTTCATCGACTTTGATTTTCTACATGAAAATGAAACATTTTGAAAAAATATCACAACAGTAATTAAGTTTTATTATGTCCCCCAATAACACTGAATGGCTGAAATTCTGAATTTCAAAGTATTAACTGAGTGCCCTATAAAGGGTTATTCATATTCTCTTAACATCATAATTCCTTTCAGCTGATATTAAACGTGGATGCATCCAGTGGAGCTTTGTCTGTAAATTATTCATGCGGCTTTACTTGTACAGGTGTTAAGACTCAAAACAAAATGTCTCTCCAGGTTTGGTGCAGAATAACTTTTCTGACTGCAAAGCTGTTATCTTGTACTGAAGGTTTTACTTCTTATGCTGTATTTTATCGTTTTGGTCATAAAATCACTTATGAGGTGAAGCTGCTTCATGCAGTCCAAACAATGCAGGTCACAATAGGTGTGTGTGTGTGTGTGTGTGTGTGTGTGTGTGTGTGTGTGTGTGTGTGTGTGTGTGTGTGTGTGTGTGTGTGTGTGTGTGTGTGTGTGTGTGATTATCATAATGCACATGGAGTTCAGCCCTCGCTGATCTCTTGTGATCCTGTTAATAAAAAACTGAGTGGAGTCAACTGATCCAAGATTACTGAAAGAATCTGTGAATTAAATAAAAACTTCATATCCTTCAGCATTTGTTGAAATTCTAGTCTGTTTAAGATTTTACTGATACACACCACATATGGGCATCACAATGGCATGGTGGTTAGCACTGCTGCCTCACAGAGAGGTCTGGGTTCGAATCCACCATGGCCGGTGCCTTTCTTTTCCACTGACCGGGTGCCGGTGCTGTGTGGAGTTGAACATGCAAACTGTGTGGTGTTTGCATGGTCTCTCCGTGTCTGTGTGGGTTTTCTCCCACAGTCCAAAGACATGCAGTTAGTGGGGTTAGGTTAAATGGTGATTTTAAGTTGCCCATAGGTGTGAATGTGAGTGTCAATGGTTGTCTGTCTTTCTGTGTTAGCCCTGTGACAGGCTGGCGGCCTGTACATGGTGTATCCTGCCTCCCACTCTATGACAGCTGTGATAAGCTGTTTGTAGCTTTGGAGGCCAGGCTCAGTGAATTGAAACCACTGAAAATCCTGTAGCTAGCCAGGCCCCTGTTGTCAATGTGGACAAAGGTAGCTTAGCCACCGATAGCTCTCATGCAGCAGATTATCTGGAGCACCTTTGAAATCAGGCTGGCTGAGGGACTGTGAGGAGGAAGTGTAGCCCTATACAGAAGCCCCTGGTACACCTCCACCATGTCACTAATTTTTTTCCCCACTCTGCGACACACCCATTGAGGAGCAAACTCAGAAACAAGAAGCTAAAGACACCAGCACCCATAGATGATTGCCTTCCAGGGGGCAGAGGAAGTGACATAGAAGGAAATTTGAATCTCCTGGCTAAGGATACATGTAGATTTGATAAAATAACAATTCATAGGCAGTAAACCTGGTCTTGGAGAGAGGGCATCCATCCCACTTTGGGTGTAGCAGCTCCCATGTCTAGAAATCTGGCCACATTTATTAACAACCCCCCCACAAGAAAATGTGACTACCCATGGTTGAGACCAAAGTTGCAGAGTTTCAGTCTTACACGCCTCTCTGCAGCTTCTCTCCTGCACCGCCCCCAAACCCCATACCCACAGAGACAGTGCCTGCTCCCAAACCACCAAAAAATAAACCAAAATCCAACAAAAAAACTTCTCAAAGAACAATGTAGCATCCTCAACTCCACCAAACAGTAAAACAACTGAATGTTGTTGTTTAATTAATTAATGCTTCTATCTTAAATAGGATCAGTCTATCTTTGTTAGTTGGCTGTGTACCACAGGCCTTTGAGGTGGCTGTAATTAGACCATTACTGAAAAAGCCATCACCTGACCCAGCTGTCTTAGCTAATTATAGGCCAATCTCCAACCTTCCTTTTCTCTCAAAGATTCTTGAAAGAGTAGTTGTAAAACAGCTAACTGATCATCTGCAGAGGAACGGTTTATTTGAAGAGTTTCAGTCAGGTTTCAGAATTCATCACAGTACAGAAACAGCATTAGTGAATGTTACAAATGATCTTCTTATGGCCTCTGACAGTGGACTCATCTCTGTGCTTTCCTGCTAGACCTCAGTGCATCATTTGATACTATTGACCATAACATTTTATTACAGCGATTAGAGCATGCTATAGGTATTATTTGCATGTCTGCAATATTTCTAAAATTAGAAACATCCTTTCTCAGAGTGATGCTGAAAAGCTAATCCATGCATTTATTACTTCTAGGCTGGACTATTGTAATTCATTATTATCAGGCTGTCCTAAAAGCTCAGTGTCAGTGTGTGAGTGAAAGTGTTTGTGTTTTGGGTGTTTATCATGAAACCCCCAGGAGCCTGAGACAGACAGAGAAAGACCCAGGGGACCCGGGCTCGTCCGCAGCCCACTGGGAGCTCAGAAGACCTGTGGCCACACATCACGATGGCATCCGCAGAAGAGGAAGGAGGGAGAGGCCCCAGACAGAGCCCCCCCAGTCAAAGGTCAGAGGGCCTGGCTGCTCTAGTCTGTAAAGTATCCTTGGGTAAGCTGGTCTCCCCCCTCTATTAAGCGCTGTCTGCAGTATGTTTCGCATCTTGTTATTCAGCCTTGCATTTTGAAACATATTGCTTTACTATTATTTGCCCTTGTTAAAGTGCTACCTCTTAAGTTTCCCTTTCTTGCTGCATTAAATGTTGCCACACGCCTCCCGACCCTGTCAAGCCTAATGAAAAATGACCATCTTTCAAAAGCTGGTCATTAAACTCTCCTTATTTTGAATGTGTTGAAATACATTGCAGGAATGTCCTCTTTGATGTCTGCTTCTGAGACAAGATGTCATGCGAGTCATTCATCAGTGTATGAAGTCGTTTTGTGATCCCAGCCAGCAGCACTGACTTTGACTAACAGTTGTACAACAAGGAAGTGGTGGGAGATGTCTGCAACTCAAGGACTCCCCTCATTCATACGTAAGACGTCTCCCACTGTGACTTCTAGTGTGTGTGTGTGTGTGTGTGTGTGTGTGTGAGAGAGAGAGAGAGAGGCTTGTAATATATTGTGAGGACATAAATGTCCATCCATCCAATTTCTTCAGCTTATACAATTCTGGGTTGGGGGGATGGGGGTGGAGCCTATTCCAGCTACCTTAGGGCGAGAGGTGGACAGGTCATCAGTTTATCGCAGGGCTAACACAGAGAGACAAACGCCCATTCACACTCACATTCTCAACTATGGCCAATTTAGAATGAACCTAACCCCACTAACTGCATGTCTTTGGACTGTGGGAGGAAGCCGGAGTACCCGGAGAAAACCCACGCAGACTCCACACAGAAAGGCCCGGACCAGATGGTCATGTTACTGAATGTGGAAATAAATGTAAATATTAAATTTTACCATAAACATCCGGTTTAAGGATAGGATCAGATAAAGTAGGTCTCTAAATCAAACCCCAGTTTAGATACCGTCTGTCCCTTAAACAGACTGCATAAAGACCCTCAGACAGGCTGACGTAAATGAAGGCGTGATGTGGCTGACTCCACTGGTTGCAAAAGAAATGTATACTTGGAAAAAAATTATAAAAAAAACAACTTCATGCAAATATTTTCCTAATGACTTTATGTTTTCAGCTGTCAGTTATAGGTCATATTTAATAGAGCATAATATTAATTTCTTAAATTATGGTCTTTGCAGCACATTGACAATAAAGCAGGGTAACATGTAGGGCAGGGATACCTTATGACCAACAAATGTCCTGATTTTATCTGTCAGGTGCACCGCTCACTTCTCACTTCCAGTTTTAAAAACCAAAGATGGCAACTAATAACCAAATTTGAAACTACAAATCACTGGATGGCTTTATGATATCTCCATCTTTTATATACAGTTCATGTTCCCACACTTTGTCAGCTTGAAACTAAATAAATGAATAAATAAACCTGTATCCAGGTCATTCCTTTGTAATTTTTTTAAAAATTTGTTTTCCCTTCTATTATCACCTCCTGATGCCTCAGAATTATCCGGTGACCCTGTGGTGGGTCTGAACTCTGTGCCAAGAACTGGATTAAACTAAAGTCATTTAAATTTAAAAACTAGCAGAAAAGGGGTGTGTATGTACTTATGTATTTGCAGTCTAGTACAATTTTGTGTTTCCACAGGGCTGGCCAACAATAACACATGTATAGAATAACATCAGAGCTATCTCCTTTTTTTTTTTTTTTTTCCCGTGTTGCCTTTGTTAGATGCAGAGTGAAGAGAGAGATTTAGGTGAAGACACGCAGGAAGATCAGATGTGAGCCAGGACCATCCACAGCACAGGTATGTGGCATACATGGTCACCTGCAAATCCTCTGAGTCAGCCTGGCGCCCACATCAGTTACCTTTTATATGTGTATGTGCATGTGGCAACAATCTGTAAATTATAGCATTCCAGCCCTGAGAAGCTGAGACGTGCTGAAAATTTAAGACCTGATGTCAAGATTGTTGCAGTGTTGTTGAGACCTGTAGAGCATCTTATGCAACACTTTGCCTCATATTTGGGATATATGGGCTTAAAAGGCTCTGAAATTTGTAGCAGTATGAAGCAATTACATTCTCACTGATGTATTCAGGACTTTTACATAAGTAAAGTAAGTAAATAGTAATTCTTATTGTCAGTAGACAAACTAAAACTAACAGCAAAAGCTAGATCATAAATAAATGTGCATAATTAGCTGCCACAAAGGCATCGATTTGCCCTTTCTTATTTTCAGGTTAATTTTGCGACACAGTACGAGATGCATACATACACGTAAATATATTGAACCGTACACTGATTGATAAATGCTTCAAGGCCAAGTGCTTTGTGTCACATATAAGACCTGGTACACCAGCTGCAATAGAAAACAATGCGAGCCGCAGCTTGCAGCAGGAATTCTTTTGGCAAGCGTGGAAGAATTATGGTTTGGTATCCATGGCTGCAGATAAGAGATCCATTTTGGGCCTCATGAGAAAGTTTGGCTGGACCGAATTTAGTTTTTAGGTCAGCTAAGGACTGAGGAGCTGAAGCTACCATTCCATGCGAGTCTCTGACCTTGTATGGCCCACAGAACTGTGAAAGCTCCTTTTTCACATATTAACATCACCTGCAACAATCACTGTTGCTTTGTGTTACATTTCTTCCCTCTTCCTGTCCTTGTAAAACAGCTGCAGGGAAAAATATCGTTGTGTTCATCAGGGCACATTTCTGACTTTGATGTGATGCCCAAAAATGTGAGGTGTGATACAAACTGATAATCACCCGTATGCAGAAATAAATGTTAGTTTGTTACAGTTTGTTGGTCTGACATTGAAAGCCAGCTGTGTGTTTCCCATGATTATGGGCTGTGGCCTGTTGGTGTGTCACCCGGTCAACATGGCCAAAGGTCAGACGTATGGCAAAAACGAGCAGTTGGAACAAGTTCAGTATCCATTATATTAGGTACACCTGCACGGTCTAATGGAACCACCACACCTGCTCTGGGTCTGCATTTTTGCTACCTTTAGGAATTTGTTCTGTTTATTAAATTAAGTGTTTCACTGATAAGGTCATTATTGGACTGCTTTACATCCAGGTGTTCCTAATTTTCTGTCCCCTATGAGAATAACAAAAAATTGGAAAGACCAACTTTAAATGTAAATTCACACACTAGTGTTGTGCTCAGGCATTACACACTGTAGCATCTTTACATGCTTTCTTTTAGCTTTCCACCTCTCAGTCCTCAGTTTTCTTTTTGTTTTTTTTTTTTGCCTGCATTCATGACCTCTCCTTCTTTCTCCACCTGTTCATCTTCCTCCTTTTCCTTCCTTCTTTCACACAGATAAAGGGACAACGCAACAATGTTAACTATCTCAAGGCCACGTTGGGGTACAAGCAGATAAAAACCGTGGTTCCCAGACCCGGACCTAGGGCAGCATCCCAGTTTTTGTCGCTCCTATCTCCTCCTCCAAGCAGACGTACGGCACCAACCGCAACAGCCAGTCTTACGTGAAAAGCAGTTCCTCTATAGGCTGACCTTTCTGCTCATCCGCCATGTCCTTTGCATTCATTGTCATGACATTCCTTCTGGGCTCCTCCATGATGATGGCATTTGTCTTGCATCCATCCAGGGAGGAACCTGTAGCTGCTGCTAACTCTCCTGTCTCAGCCCACAGGTCAGTATCAATATCTGCACAACAAGCAGGCACAGTTTTATGTATCTGTGTAGAGCCTTTCTCGGTATTGTTCAGAAATCAGAGTGAAATGTGTACCGATGCATGTGTGGTGAGGCCACATGGGTTACATAGTAACTTCATTGTGTGATTCAGGGTCATGTTTCTCAAATGGTTTTCAGGAAAGCTCCGCAGAGACAAACAGACTGTTCTGTCCAAGCTTCAGTGATGAAATCAATCACACTTCTCTCACTCAGCCAAACATCTGCAAACTGCTACCACAGTTCACTGAGGGTGTTTAGAGCTTTGTTAAAACCATATCTGCCCCTTCCTGAAACAGAGAAGGAGCGAACTACTTTCTCCTTGAATGTGGTGAAAACACGATACAGTTTGCTTATATGGTGAAATCTTTCCCTGATTTTCTTCCAATATAATATTGCATGGATTCAGGTGCCAAAGTGAGTCATGGCAGTCTGTCAGGAAGAGCCTCCTCGGACTTCTGAACTTGCAGACTGAGCCGAGGCTGCCTGATGGGGCGGTGGACAGCGTCAGAGAGCAATGGAACCGAACCTTCAGCATCCTTTCTCACACAGCCAGACACACAGCAGGTATGTAAAAAAATAAATTAATTAAAAAAATTATATATACATCCAGCTGTACCAGCCTAAACCTAGCCCTTACTGGCAGTCAACACCAGTGTCTTTACATCTCCTTCCAGCCCCGGCAGTCCCGAGCTACTCTGCATCAGCTGATAATGGAAACAGTGCAAGCCTGAAGTGTTGTTCCGTGGCCTCAGAGATCTTCATGAAGGGTATGCAACAATATGTGTGATTTTTATGTGTAACATTTATATAATGACATTTTTCAGTGCAGTAATCCAGTGTTTTATTTGGCAGATCTGGGCTGGGACAGCTGGGTGATCCATCCTTTGAGTCTTACCTTTGTTCAGTGTGCACCCTGTAACTCTCCCACAGACACTGTACAGTGTCCATCCTACCAGTTCAGTGCTCGGGGTGCCAACACACAGGTATAGTTCTCCAAGACATTTCTACAGCATCATAATTCACTCATTTAGTTTTCTGACCCACATTTACACACAGATATTTATATGTGGTGCTTTATTCCTAACAACTAATCCTCAGTTAAGGTCACATGGGAAATTCTCACAGGTGTGTGTGTGTGAATAGTGCAGTGCTTAGACTTATAATGTGCTTTGTTATTTTCTACCACGCTGCCAAAGAACAGCGTGTGTCTCACCTTGGTGTGCTCTGGAGGTGAAACAGCTGCCTGTAGATAAGCGCGTGTTCTTCTTCTTCCTGCCAACATAAATGAACTTTACCAAAAACAATCAAAGGCATTCCACAATGCTGATCAAGCACACACCAAACATGACCGCAGGAGAGCATTATGGAAACACAGCGTTGTATAACTGTGAAAATAAAAGCTGGATTATTTCTCAAGATGAGAAATCATTGTAAAGAAAAAGAAAAAGCAGATGGGAGTTCATTTTTCTTTCTTAGTTCATAGAAGTTTAATTAATAATGCATTTAAATTTTCTTCATCACCAACAGTGTGAATTAGTCTAGTTTGTTAGTTTGTTTATGCCATCTTGTAAAAGCTATACATGAAATTACATTCAATATTAAATCTGTTAATACTTACATCAAATTCGATGCACAACCTTTCTTGTATTTTTTAAAGCTCACTTTTGTGTTTTTTTTTATTAGCTTTTAATTTTTCTAAGCATTAGTTTAAATTACTTTTGTTAGTCCTGATGCTGCTCTTGCTTTCTTTGGTGTGAACCAACACACCTGATGTTTTTATCACAGTACTCTAAATGATTATATTTTTCACTAAAGCATGGCAACAATAAATAAATCAAATATGCTTAAGTATAATCATGATAATATGCTCTCTCTATCTTTTCCCAGGACCAGGTGCCATGTTGTGAGCCAACCTCTCAGGAAGTGGTGCCCATTGTGTACATGGATGAAACCGGCACTGCTGTCATTTCCTCCATGCAGCTGACCCTCAGCTGTGGCTGTGGAACGGCCCACTCCCAAGAGCCCGGCAAGGAGTAGGCTGCAGTTTGCTTTGAGTGTCTGGCTAATACACACACACACACACACACACCTAAAGGATCAAAAAACACAGCTCCTCACAGAAACACTGCTTTTGTAGGCTGTCACTCTCTTTTAAAATACAGTGTGTATTCAGCAGTGGCTGCAGGAACCCAAAAAAGTCTCAGCTTTGCTTTTCTGCAGCTCCTCTGAGCCAAAGCAGACTTCTTATTTTATTTTATTTTTTGAGACAGCCAATCATAAAGCTGGCCCGTTGTGATCAAATGATAAAACTGATTTGACATTAATTACACAATATTGCATTGTAATGCCACACAATATCTTGGTCTGTTTAACTCACCAGTTATGACAAAGAATGCATTTCTGCAGTTCTCGGGCACCAAAGTGGAGTCCAGCTGACACATGCATGATTAATGCTCACAGTTTAGCTTTACATAAATCTCATGTGGGCAGGCTTCTATTAATAGCTGTAACTGAGTGTTCCCTCCAGAAATGTGAGACTGGAGCCAGATGCACTCTGACAGCAGGATCTGGATCTGCTCTGATGTGTAAAATGACCCGTCCTCATCTCCGTCTGTGGAAAAGAATTCAGATTTAATCTTCACAGATAAACAGAGGTTGTATTGCACAAAGAGATCATTTTATGCTCACCAGATAAATTTTCTTAAATTCTCCTGAGTATGGAGATCTGTGCTGTGATATAAAATTACCTTCCATTGGTTATATGCTATATTTTCATGTTTCAGCTGAAAGCAGAAGACAAACAGAACAATGCTGCACTGTAACCCCAGAACAGAGACTTTAACATTAGATAATTAAACAGTTTACTGGTTATATGGCTGACATGCTTTACCACAGGAGGACACATCTGTACACATCTGATTTTTTTTTTTTTTGATATATTTAAATTCAGCCAATTAAAAAACTCCAGATTTTTAGTTCTGAGCTTTTATTTATTTATTTTTTTATGTGAAGATTTGAAAAACAATATCTTGATATGATATCATCCATGTTTTTTTCCACATTTACACTGAAGAACTTGCGTGTTTTTAATTCTTATGCTTTGTTGATTATTTCCACAGGCTGGTGACAGTTCTCAGTTGTGATTTCTTTTATATACTCAAAGTTACTTCACATGTTTCAAGTAATGTTTTGCCATCCTGATCATTTATACCATTCAATAAATTCTTGCTTATTATAATAATAAATGATTGAAATCAACAGATTTTTTTTTCCTGTCAGCTGGTATTAAATAAATAAAATGTATTTATATTGCAAAAATCGCAAAATGCTTCCCAATAAAACACAAGAAATAAAAGTACAACATATAAGAATGTATTCCTTATTCTGTTCTCTAAACTAACATTTTTAATACCAGCCCTTCATGAGTTACTGCCTGCCACAGAGCTGTTGTTAATTCAAGTGGGAGGGAAATAGATGAAGAAAAGTTGGCACTGCACTCCATAAAACTCTGTGTTGGTGTGGTGGAGAGCAACATGTTGCGTACCTCTGAGGAGCCTCTGCTAATGTTTTAGCTGCATGCAATCCTTTCCTGGCTGCAGTGAAATCTTTACATATGATTCTCAGGTTGAAGTCTATGAAGCTTCAGGCCTGTAGTTAGTATTAGTATTAGTATCACTAGTATTGGACAGAATGCCAGGATATATCGGTGTGTGGGTGTCTTTTGGCACATTGTTGCCAATGCTGCTGGCTGTCGATGCAATTGAATGTTTAGAAAAAGAGAGACTGATCAAGCCTATACCCAGCACGTGGAAAAAACCAAGTGAGTGTTTAATGGAGTGTACTGGGATGACGTACATCAAAAAACTGCAGCTTCAGGAAAATCATAATATCCGGCTATCAGACTCCACAGAAGGTAAGGAGCCACAAAGCGACACCTCAAACTCTTTCTTGCAAAATCAAATCTGAGGCTGTGCTCTATAAATAATTCCTGATTCGGTTCCATCGACCTGTTTTAGGTTGCACGTGTAATGAGCCGCTTTGTGTATCAGCCTTTATAAACTAGTTTCCTTTCCCAGGAGACCTCGGGGAATACTGCTGGCCTACTGAGCTCAAGTGCAACATTGGAGAGAGCTTTTTGCATGCCTACGTGGTGTTACCTGTGGATATATCTGCAGTGGGACATGATCAGTTGGAGGTCAAAGCCACTGCTCCTGCGGTCACCCCACTGCACTCCCATAGCAGCCCTACCACAATCGCAGAGAGCTGCGGCCTTCGTTACGAGGTCACGCGACATTTCAGCACGCAGAATGCCGGGACGTCGTTCTGCGTCCAGGTTGCCACCCAGGAAGATGCCCTGGGGGACACAGTTCTTAGATGTCCTCCATATCTGGTCACCTTCTGGCAGAGAAGTCCAAATCAGCACCAGCAACAAGGTGATGGATAAAGTATCAGTGGTAGAAGTACACAGCTCTGTTATGAAATAATATAAATAAAGATACTGTACTAAATACTACCAAAGACCCCGCTTTGAGAAATGTTATTGGAAACGATAGATGCAAAAGTGCAGAATGAAAACCAAACCAGCCCCTCTGGTGCCCAGTGATTATTGAACCATTTCTGTTTAAGCAGAATTTTACTGTCACAGTAAAATTCACATAATAACTGATGATGATTTTTCTTTAAGGATTGGCAGAATCATCTTTTGATTCATTTAAAGCTGCCACAAACGCTCAGAGGCTAATATGAAATTGTCCCGAAGCTTGTTTTGTTCAGGCAGTTTGAATCGATCAGCTGGAAGTGTTCAGTTCTTATTAGCCGTATTACCTGTTTGGTTAAGAGTATTTTATTTTATCCTTCTCATATTTGGTATGTTAAAAGCTTACTTTCTGGAATATCTGGTAAGTAAAACTTTTTGGATTAATGTAGTAAAATATTCATCACTGTCTTGGGAAGCAACAAGTAAAAAGTGTGTTTAGAAGTGGAAATACTCAAAAACAAGAGCTGTAATTTTGTACTTAAGTAGTCTGGAACACTTTAGGAAATCTACTGAGGGTCAGTCAGGCTGGTTAATCAGATTATCACTGACGCTGCTTCTCATGTGGTAGTGCTGGGACAGAAAGGGTTAATGAATCTTATTTCTTTACTTTTTTAAATTAGTTTAGAATTTTTTCTCTAGTGCTCTTGGTGTGTATTACATTAAAATCCCGTCCCTGAGTGAATAAACACTGAGAGTACTGCAGTACAGCAGGCTCTGCAAAGTAAGTAGTCGTGTGAGTAATAGTACTTTATCTACTATTTTGATAAAACGCATTTAATGAACTTAAGATACTGACTGTTTATTCTAATTCTTTAAAGATCATCATAAACACACCATATTCAATACTTAGAGGGCATTATGAGCATCATACGGCACATATACTTCTATTATCCACATGAATATTCTCATGATATGTATTTGGTTTACATGACTTTAGTGGTGAGGGTGTTTCATGGCACTGTAGCCAAACGGAGGAGATGGGGAATAATTTTGGAAATGTCAAGTATAAGAAACTTGGTGCTCTGCTGAATTATTCAAAGGCAGCAGCACAAGTTATGTAAATTCTCACGATTAAATGAAAAATGTAATGATGTTAATGCTGTGTTATGATGGGTGTGGTAATATTAAAAGATTTTATTTTCCCTTCACTGTCACATCTTTATTGAGTTTGATTATTTAAGAAAGCTACGATCAGATAGGTCTCTTTTTTTCTATTTACTCACTTTCACCTTCACTTGTTATTCATGTGGAGATATTGTTATGCATAAAATGCTCTTTTGTAGCAAAGAAATATAGTGCCACCTCCTGGGTATGATGTAAACTAATGGAACCCCAAACTAAAATGAATAAAACTGAAACACCAAATTTCTATGAAGTATTAAGTATAATTGTCATCTTTTAACAAATGTCCTTGTCCACATCTTTGTATCAGCTTCAGGTAGGCCTACAACACTTCAGCTGTAGTGACAGTTTTTCTGGTCTGTTCCAAAAGGCTAGGTCCTGCTGCTGTTTCCCACCTCCAGTTTTCCATGTATGCACAAATTAGAACAGTCCTATAACTCCGGACAGACTGGATTAAAATGGGAATGTCACCAAAGGTGTGACCAAAGTGAAGAGTGAGTATCAGGAGACCACCAACAAGGAATTACAAGAACATAAAGAAAAAAAAGCATTTTGTGTGCATTGTAAAAGACTTTCTGCTGGATCACAATCACACATTTACAGTCATACATGCCTTCATGCTGTCTGCTTTCTTATACAATCATTCTTGAAATCTGATGCAAATATATTGCGACATAAACCAAGCAGATAATCCACTACATTTCTTAAATCTCGTTTTTTGTTACACATAAGCCACCAGTGAGATAAAATTTTTTTTGTGGTGTTTTAAGTACTAAAAATAAAGTAGTAGCTTATTGTAAACAATAAATAGAAAATAAAGCATGTGGCCACCTTTTGGCTTTTGTTACTTCCATTTGTAATTAAGTTAATAAAATCTTTTATGTAATAACTATCCTTCAGGTGTCAACAACCACATTAAATTACGATGAAGATCATAACATGTAAACATAAACACAGGGGGCTGTACCATGTGTGTCACGCAGGGGGAATTGTGAAACGTTTGTGCAAACCGCGCTGAAGGACACAAATCAGTAATGGGACTCTTGCCATATTTATTTTCAGTTCACACTTCTAAAAGATTTAGCGATCTTTTTGGATAAATTTCAGTGTGTAAAACTGAGGCTGGTCCCTGGAAAGCTGAGAAGAGTAGAACAATCCAGCAGCAGGCAGATTAAAGGACAGTTCTGCTCAATTTGTGCAAGTTTAACAGAATAACAGCATATAAAAAAATGATCTAAAAAATCATCCTTGGTAGATGACATGAAATTCTCAACATATTGCTCGTCTGGCTCATATACTTGTACATATACACGTGTGCAGAGTTTCATGTCAAACCACTTCCGGGGCCACAGTATTATATTCCATATAAGGTAAAATAGTCTATATAAGGTAATAGGTTTGTTTTGTGAGTTTTGTGTTTAATTAAAGTGAGGTTTTGTGAAACACTGAAGCGTGTGAAGCAGGTGTGTCTGAATCCTGTCAAGGTTTGGAAACAATGTTACACCCACAGCGCCCCCTGCTGGACAGTGTGGCTGTCGTCACACCTGATAATGACATTTGTCATTATCAGGTGTATCATTACCTGATAATGACAAATGTCTGTGTGGGTTCTCAGTCATCTGCGCAATGTAGTCTCTGGAGGCACCTGGACTTCTTGAAGAAACCAGGTGAAACCACTGTGAGACTTCGCCCCACTCTATCATCTAACCTACTGAGGTCACCTGAAGAAAGGCGTGAGTGGGGAGGTTGAAGTGCCTGTGAAGGGAGCTCAGGACTGCATTGTAAATGGGGACAGCCGGTGTGGTAAACCACCACCTCTGTTCAGTGACGGTCAGTCACAGTGGACAGACGGCCTCTTTTCCTTCTCTTATTGTAAACATGAACTTTAGCATCCTCTCTGAGTCCAGTGCTGCCGAGGTGGCTCTTCTATGCTGTGACATGCATTTGTGAAGAGGCTGTTAGGTTTCTCCACTAGAGGTCGGAGCACTCCTCGCTGCACTGCACAGCATACACCACGTTTCTGTTTAGTTTGTCGGCATCAGGAATCCAATATGAAAGGATCATGAAGGAAAACCATGGCAGGCAAATTTAAGAATGACAAATAGAGTGACTATAGAGCTCGAGAAACATATCTGAGAAGTTATGATGATGAGTGACATTTGGAGATGATGCAAAAAGAAACTGCAACAAATGTTTTGTCTCTTTGTGTTGTCATGGTGTTGTATGACCAAATTAAACTCATGCTGGCTATTTTAGTGAGTGCAGTGTTTTATTTAATTTCAAGGGTATTTGAAATAAAACGAGAACCTTGTTTGTTCCCTTTATACAGAACTGTGCAAAAGTCTTAAGCCACCCCTCGTGTCTTTATATTGTGCTTCCAAAGAGCCAGGCTTCCTTCTAATTAGCTGTTGAGCCGTAGTTTGTAAGTTTTTGATCATTTTCAGAGGAATGTTTTTTGTATTTTAAGCCACTTAGCACTGACCTTTGAATCACTGCGCAACTTTGATTTCATACCTAACCCGGACCTGCGGCTTTAGTGCTGAGGCGATCATCACTCTGCATCTTTCCACGTTCTCAAACCTTTTATGCTTATTTTACAACTTCATGCTGAAACAGCAACAACATACCTGCACCAACAATGACTATTAGTTTACTTACTCCCATATTTGTATATTTTATACAGCGTAATGTGGTATTTCAGTGTTGTTTAATATTGATCCTGGATTTAGTGATTGTCATGTAACGCTGTGGCAGGCAAGGCAGAGGACCCCAAAGCAGTCTTGCTGGATAAAAGCTAAATTCAAGATTTAGTTTTTATAACTTGAATGCAATACATAATCAAAGCTGGACAGGTGCCAGCAGCACAGGATACAAACTCAACTGAAAACTTTACTTGGACATGAGCGCAAATGAGAGCAAAAGCATAAGGGCACACAGCAGGAGACACAAACACAACAGAGAACTGAGGAAACGAGACAATATATACAGAGGGAATGACGGGGGACAACAGGAGACAGCTGGAGGGAACAGGTGGACAGAATCACTTGAATAAAAACACAGGAAGCAAAACTCAACATGACAAACAGGGAACAGGAGGTTAGGAAAATAAATAGGAAGTGCAAACTAAACATAGAAGGAACAGACATGACCAAAATAAAGGCGACTTGACAAGATGGAGGCAGACACACTGAAGGAGAAATAAACAGGCACTGGAAGAGCAGGATGCAGGGAACAAGGAGAGCTAAGGAAACAGGAATACTAACTATAACTAAGAACAGGACTGACCAGGAATGACCTGAAACTCAAAACCCATAGGGAACTCAGAATCAATGATAACTAAACTTAAGGATCAAAACACTAAACACTGGTCAAAGCCCAGGACCGTGACAGTGATGTGTTCACTGTTATTAGGCCCGAGCCTCCTGAAGGGTTCGGTGAGGAGCCTATTGCATTCGCTAGCAATGCAATAGATTAAACAAGGTAGGTCGGGTCGAACGCTTCTCAAAAACGTATATCTACAGTGGGTATGGAAAGTATTTAGACCCCCTTAAATTTTTCACTCTTTGTTTCATTGCAGCCATTTGCTAAAATCAAAAAACTTAATTTTATTTTTCATTAATGTACACTCAGCACCCCATCTTGACGGAAAAAAAACAGAAGTGTAGAAATTTTTGCAAATTTATTAAAAAGAAAAACTGAAATATCACATAAATATCACTGAAATGGTCATAAGTATTCAGACCCTTTGCTCAGTACTGAGTAGAAGCACCCTTGTCTGCGTTTCCTTATTTATTTATGAGTAAATGAACACAATTTTGACATGTGCGAAAATTCACCGATTTTTGTGCACAAGCCAGGTCCGTTGAAAATATTTTTTTTAATGGTGCCATTAAAAAACTCAAAAAAGTGGCAAAACAACCCCCCTAGAAAATTTTAATTTTGTTTTCCTATGGGAGGGGCAAAAATAAAGTTGGTCATAGAACCACTAAATTTTGGCCACACAGAGATCATGTGAAGTTGTACCAAAAATTATATTATCGAGGCAGACATTCTTCAGCTCATCCCGAATAAAAAACCTTAAGACCAAAATGTTGTAATCCTAAAGGCGTTGTCGTGGCAATACCAGAAAGGCCCCATTCTATTCCAATGGGAAATCCTGACATTTCTGTAAAAATTACCATTTGGTTTCTCATACATACAAGCATGAAATTTAGTACAAACTTTCTCTTTGTCCACCTGATGGAAAAAGTCAATCACACCCATGTCATATTTTGCTTGCTGTTGCCACAGTGATTACCAAAAGCTACCATTTATTACTATGAGGATTCCTCACAATGCAGGCAATTAAAGCACTGCAGTTCTTTATATTTGGCTAGATGGGAAAAAGGGAACCAACTGCAATCTTTGGCCAGTGAGGCGGCTGGGAAGGGCCTATTATTGCTGCTTGTGGCTATATTTATGAATTTGTATTACTTGGTACTTGTGTAAAACTTACTATGACAGTTTTACCTGCAGTCTGCCACACACAGGTGATTCTGACATTCCTGGCACCAGAAAAATGGAGCAGAGTGAAACATCTTACCTTCTGAAGTCAAAGCATGAGAACACAGTCCTCACTCACATACAGCACACATGTACACATATACAAAGGAAATGTAACCATTCTTTTGTGATAGTTTCCAACTTACTGCACTTTGTGAAGCTGTTAAAATGAGGTTTGTGCTCGTTGGCTTCCAAATTTCTGGTCTGCAGAAGTTTGATTTGTACTCCAGTTTTGAAGACAACAAAGTGTTCTCCTGAGGTTCTCAGACCTTTTCTGGTGGGTCCACTTCAGGACCACAAAACAGTTTTAATCAGTCATTAACAAAAACATCCAAATGTATTTACTTGGAAGGTGAACAACAAAAATCAGTTTCCGCTTCATTTGCTTGACATATTTCACCTGGTGGTCTGTGTCCCTCCAGCGGGACCTGCACCACAGTTTGAGAACCAACTGTGCACTCCAAATGAAACAAAATAAAAGCTTGAAATTTATTTAAAAAACAATCAGAAGAAATAATGTCCACATGTTGCATATGGTTTATGTGGCTTATCATCCATTTTCTTATGGTTATCCTTTTCAGGGTTGTATGGGGGGACAGGCAGGGTACACCTGGACAGGTGGCCAGTCTGTCACAGGGCAGCCCATATAAATACTGTAGATACCAGCTTACACCCACCAGAGGGCGCCACAGAAACTGTTGTACATTTTGATGTTCTGCTGCTAAATGAACCCACTGTCCCCAAAATAAGACCTTTTTTTTTTAGAATAAAGTTCAAATGCATTTCAAACTGCAGGTTCAGTCTGAGTACAGGTTTGCCTGCATTTTGTGTTGGTCCATCTATCCTGACATGCTTTGATATGCTTTAATTTTAATTGAGCAAATTGTGAACCAACCCTTTTCTCAGACTTAAATAAAACCACACTCAGTGTTTTGAGTGTATTTTCCAGATTTTATTGTTTTCATTCACAAAACTCACAGGATGTCACTTCCATCCGGCGTGAAAACCTGTGAAAAGACAAGAAGAGAATTAAAGTCAGTCTCAGTAACCTGTTCATTCACAGTGTCTACAGCACAGTCCTGATGTCTCAACCCTTCTCAGATTAAAAGTGGCACAATGTCATCATGTGGAAAGGACTCCCTGCTCTGAGGAACCGGAGCAGAAACACAGAAAGTGGACCTGAACCAGTGACCAGCAGAGCCAGACTGAGTCCTGCTCCATCTCATTATCGCATCATCACTGAAGGGAGAGAAACTGAGGCAGGAGCTGTCTGAGGCTGCATATCACCACACTATGCAGGCTTAAACCACTGGGTCAGGATTAGTTTGTGATATAATAAGACAGCGTCTCCCCATTCAGGTTTTACTGCGGGAGATTTAAAAACTAGTTTTTAGAGCTGTACTCACCCTGCCTCTGCAGGACGTGGCGGACAGCTGTGTCAAAGTAGTACCTGACGGGGTCTCAGCTGTGGATCATCAGGCTGTGCACAAACATTGTGATCTTGACCCTCGGACCCCTCAGCTTGCCCAACACAACCTCACAGCCCTTGGCACCGCTCTCCATGATGAACCTCAGAACACCGTAGCAAAGGCCTGAAATGTGGAGCGGTAAAAACAGTGTCAGCAGTTTCTCAAACATCATTTTTCTATCCAAAGTGCCTCGAGCGTCTCTCCCAGGAACCGTTTTCAGGGAGCTTCAAGTGAAAGAACCACAACATGTGCAGGACACGCCTCCTGTATCCAATGACTTTCATTAAAACCTCATTAGGGATGGGCATTTCCTACAGAAATACTACGTGATATTTAATCATTTCCAACATCACCCACCAACTCACAACGCTCTAAATGGCAACGTGTGGCAGACCTGTGACCTGTCACTTTGCATTGAACCCATTTTCATTTAGTTGTTGATGGCTGCATCCATTTGTGCCACTGCTTGCAGTTCAGACTCATCTCACCTTGAAACAGTGAAATATATGTCTATGTCACAGAGTCTGACCTGGGATGTGTAGTTACACACGAAGCAGAAATGTGTACATGCAGTCAGATTACTGCAGACAATCTGCATCCAGAAAGAGCTGTGTGTTACTTCTGGCTGGTAAATGTGTGTGTCTGCACGGCTTGACCCTTCTCAGACTAACCAAATGCCTCGATGTCTTCAACTGAAAAGGACTCCCTGCTCTGAGGAACCAGAACAGAACCACAGAATGTGAATCTGAACCAGTGACCACCAGAACCAGACTGAGTCCTGTTCCGACTCGTCATCGTATCATCATTGAAGGGAAAGAAACCGAGACTCTGACAAAACACTTCACCTTCAAACTAAACACGAGGATCTTTTTGATAGGTTGTTTTCACGTCAATTCGATTGAACCCTTCTGATGTGATCTTTTTTTTTTGTTTTTTACTGATCTGAGTTACACACTGAATCTAATTTCACACTCTGCAGATCCAGTTCGGTCCATGACGGTAAAATCGGTGCTGTGAGCAGAAACAGATTAAGCCTGTTTGCTTCATGATTTCAGCACCAAGAATCTCCAGCTGAGGATTCTCGAGTCCTTGCTGGGTGAGAGCTTAAAGGGAAAGAGCTACGATAGGGAATTATGTCTGTCAAAATACTAAACGTCACCGAGGCTGTGAAACCAGCAGAACTGCTGATGCCATCATCCAAAGTTTTGTGTCACAGTACTTCCAGATCTGCTGCCAACACCACTGAACTCACTACTTAATGCTCATTTCAGGTCATGCTAGACTGGTGAAAGCTGTTGAGGTCATTCAGATGAACTGGACAATTGTTGAATTTTGTGCATGAACCAGCCCTGAAGGAAAGAAACAAAAAAACAACAAAAAGGAATTAATTTACATTTTTTTTGTCCTGAAAAAGAAAAAGTAAATCCAGGTAAGAATCAAACTGTTACTGCACAGCTTACCTGCTCACAGCCAGACCTCCCAGCAGCTTGTAGCTCAGAGACTCTGCCTGAGCGATGGCACACAGACCACAAGTGGAGACCTTCTCAGCAAACAGCTAAAAGAAAGGAAGGACATTTCAGTCCAACATATTACACAGAAAACACCACAAACTGTGGTCAAACCTCAAACCGAGGGACTAGCTATAACGATGGAGAGCACATGCTTCCTTTGTTTTTCTGTTATTCTGTCAGTAGCACAGACCTGATGCCTCTACCCTTCTCAGAGGACGGCAACGTCTTCATGTGGAAAGGACTTCCTGCTCTGAGGAACCGGAGCAGAAACACAGGATGTGAATCTGAACCAGTGACCAGCAGAGCCAGACTGAGTCCTGCTCCATCTCATTATCGTATCATCACTGAAGGGAGAGAAACTGAGGCAGGAGCTGTCTGAGGCTGCATATCACCACACTATGCAGGCTTAAACCACTGGATCAGGATTAGTTTGTGATATATTCTTGGGACAATAAGCCAGCGTCTCCCCATTCAGGTTTTACTGCGGGAGATTTAAAAACTAGTTTTTAGAGCTGTACTCACCCTGCCTCTGCAGGACGTGGCGGACAGCTGTGTCAAAGTAGTACCTGACGGGGTCTCAGCTGTGGATCATCAGGCTGTGCACAAACTTTGTGATCTTGACCCTCGGACCCCTCAGCTTGCCCAACACAACCTCACAGCCCTTGGCACCGCTCTCCATGATGAACCTCAGAACACCGTAGCAAAGGCCTGAAATGTGGAGCGGTAAAAACAGTGTCAGCAGTTTCTCAAACATCATTTTTCTATCCAAAGTGCCTCGAGCGTCTCTCCCAGGAACCGTTTTCAGGGAGCTTCAAGTGAAAGAACCACAACATGTGCAGGACACGCCTCCTGTATCCAATGACTTTCATTAAAACCTCATTAGGGATGGGCATTTCCTACAGAAATACTACGTGATATTTAATCATTTCCAACATCACCCACCAACTCACAACGCTCTAAATGGCAACGTGTGGCAGACCTGTGACCTGTCACTTTGCATTGAACCCATTTTCATTTAGTTGTTGATGGCTGCATCCATTTGTGCCACTGCTTGCAGTTCAGACTCATCTCACCTTGAAACAGTGAAATATATGTCTATGTCACAGAGTCTGACCTGGGATGTGTAGTTACACACGAAGCAGAAATGTGTACATGCAGTCAGATTACTGCAGACAATCTGCATCCAGAAAGAGCTGTGTGTTACTTCTGGCTGGTAAATGTGTGTGTCTGCACGGCTTGACCCTTCTCAGACTAACCAAATGCCTCGATGTCTTCAACTGAAAAGGACTTTTTTACTGATCTGAGTTACACACTGAATCTAATTTCACACTCTGCAGATCCAGTTCGGTCCATGACGGTAAAATCGGTGCTGTGAGCAGAAACAGATTAAGCCTGTTTGCTTCATGATTTCAGCACCAAGAATCTCCAGCTGAGGATTCTCGAGTCCTTGCTGGGTGAGAGCTTAAAGGGAAAGAGCTACGATAGGGAATTATGTCTGTCAAAATGCTAAACGTCACCGAGGCTGTGAAACCAGCAGAACTGCTGATGCCATCATCCAAAGTTTTGTGTCACAGTACTTCCAGATCTGCTGCCAACACCACTGAACTCACTACTTAATGCTCATTTCAGGTCATGCTAGACTGGTGAAAGCTGTTGAGGTCATTCAGATGAACTGGACAATTGTTGAATTTTGTGCATGAACCAGCCCTGAAGGAAAGAAACAAAAAAACAAACAAAGAGAAGAAATTATTACAGTATTTTTGTGCTTAAAAAGAAAAAAATAAATCCAGGTAAGAATCAAACTGTTATTGCGCAGCTTACCTGCTCACAGCCAGACCTCCCAGCAGCTTGTAGCTCAGAGACTCTGCCTGAGCGATGGCACACAGACCACGAGTGGAGACCTTCTCAGCATACAGCTGAAAGAAAGGAAGGACATTTCAGTCCAACATATTACACAGAAAACACCACAAACTGTGGTCAAACCTAAAATTATGGTACTAGCGTGTAACAATGGACTGCACGCTTCCTCTGTTTCAGTCACTGTGTCTACAGATCAGTCCTGATGCCTCTACCCTTCTCAGATTCAGACATACGTTTTCATGTGGAAAAGATTTCCCCTTCCATCATGTCATTGTATCGTCACTGAAGGGAGAGAAACCAGTCCTGATGCCTCTAACCATCTAAGATGGATGAAATCGTGTCTTCATGTGGAAAGGACTCCCTGCTCTGAGGAGCCAGAGCAGAACCACAGAATGTGAATCTGAAGCAGTGACCACCAAAAACAGTCCTGTTCTGTAATGGGGAAATTATTCTCTGTTCCCAGGTTTCACGTCAGCTTTCACTGTCTCCTTTTTACATTTTCTACTCATTAATTACAAACGGTGGCTTTAGTTGGAAGCGTGGGTCAATTTATTTGTTTAATAAATGGTAACCACTGTTACTGTTACTATCATTGTCATCAGTTTCCATCTTCAAAGCTATGAACTATGAACTTTTCCAATATAAACAAGCCTAACTTTTCTTGACTTTATTGACGCTTCTCATAAGTAATTATATTGTTGTAAAACTGCAAAATCATATTGTGAACCTTGTATTAACATTATTGTGTCTCCACTTGGTATAAAGCCCAAACACTTTGGACTGGAATGCAAAAGAAATGCAGTCACTCCACACCTAAATAACAGTTATTTGGCTTGAATTATATTTGACCAGACTTCAAATGTCTCTCTAATAACTTTTAAAATACAATTCCTAAAAACACTCACGGACAGACAGTTTCCAAGGCATCAATGTCCAAGTTCATCCACAGCAGCACAATTAACAAGCTAGTCACACCATGTGCTCTGACATGCCTGACTGCAACTGCCTGCACCTTTCTAACGCCAGAAGGTGGCGCTGTGGTTCACAAACCCTCAAACATTTACATGCTCTCACACTGACAGAAGAACAAATGCAAAACACGGACACTGCTAACTGTGTACAGTGTCCATTGATTTACAATGTAAAAAAATACCAGTTAAATCCTGTTTAAACAGTTTGGGCATAAATCAGATTCATGTAACTAAACTACCTTTAAAATGTAGCTTATCATTTCTGGCAGACTGGCTTTGGTTAGTCTGTTGAACTTTTCCACATGAGCCGTTCATGAGAGTTATTTGGCCATGAAGCTCTTTTCACACATGAGAGACATAAAGCTGCTGGAGTCATCTTTTGAAGAAAGGGAATTGTGTCATTCAGACATAGATTGTCTAAACATGAATGTTCCTCGTGGTTTTATTCCACATCAAAAGCAGTGAAAGAAACACGCCATGTGCAGAACACGCCTCCTACATCCAATGACTTTCATTAAAACCTCATTAGGGATGGGCATTTCCAGCAGAAATACTATATGATATTTAATCATTTCCAACATCACCCACCACCTCACCTCACACTGCTCTACATGGCAACGTGTGACAGACTTGTGACCTGTTGGTTTGCATTGAACCCACTTTCATTTAGTTTTTGAGTTCCACACTTTCAAGACTTTCTGATGGCTGCATTCATTTATGCCACTGCTTGGAATTCAGACTCATTCATCTTGAAACAGTGATATTCAGTTCAATTTTATTGATAAAGCACCAAATCACAACAAACAGTCGCCTCAAGGTGCTTTATATTGTAAGGTAAGCCCTGATTTATGCTGTAGCATTGAATCTTTGCAGGGCCTATGACATAACCTTTCCAAATGGCCAGCAATGTTGCTGGCACTTATGCTCGTGCAGGTGCATTATGTGTTAATTAATGTTAATTATCCAGTGAGAAATCTACAACGTAACCTGCCCTGCACCTCTGGAGAACTGTAGCTACGTGTGTCATGGTCCTGGGCCGTCTGCCCAGCGTTTTGTGTTTTTTAGTTTATTTTCCCTGAGTGTTTAATTCCCAGTGTGTTTTGATCTTGTTCCCTTTGTCTCTGTCTCCCCTGCTCCATGGTCTTGTCTGTTTTGTCCTGATGTCTTGTCCCTGACCTCCTGTGTTTTCATGTTGAGTTATTCCTAGTGTTGTGACTAGTCTGCGTCTCTGCCCCGTGTCTGTGTGCCAGTTCCCCGTATGTAGTCTGCGTGCACCTTGGTTAGTCACTTCCTGTATTATTTTGACAGTCTTGTGTTCCCTGTGCTTTGTGTCTAGTTTTGCTAACCCCTGTTATTAGTTTCATTTGCTTCACCTGTTGCTCCCTGCTGTTTCCTCTTGCCCTGATTACCTGCTGTGTATTTAAGCCCTCAGTGTTCATCTGTTTCTTGTCGCGTCGTCTTCAGTGTTCCCTCGTTGTGTATGTTCCTTCTCTGTAGTTCCTTTAGTTTAGTTTTGGCATCTGTCCAGCCCCTGCCTAGCTGTGTTCTGGTTCCTGTTATGTTTTCCCAATAAATCCTCTAAGTCCTGTTTTTGTGAGTCTGCATCCTGGGGTCCAATCCTGCCTGCCACACACACGCCATGACAGAACGACGCGACCATTTCAAAGACCCCGCGGACTCAGACCTGTGTGAACGGCAGCTAGCTGTGCAAGCTCACCTGCAGGAAGTGGTGAGGAGGAAGCCGTGGCTGGCTCCCGAGTACGAGGGACAGCTCCGCCGCTCTCACCGCGCTTGCGGAGACTCCAGCTGGGTTAAAGGGTCTCCGCGTCAGAGCTTGCCGCTCTCTCCACCTCCGCCGCCACAGCCCTGTTCATCAGCCGCACTGCAGCAACCGCTCGATACCACTGCCCCACCTCTACCCCAGCCTTTAGGGATTAAGCTGGGCGGGTTCTCCCTGGCATCAGATTCGCCTCCACCGGCCTCGTCATGCCCCAGCACACCTCCTTCACGACCCGCTACGCCGGCACGTAAGCGGAATTCTCGGCGCCACAGGAGTAAAGCGAAGCTACCAGATTCTGACTCGTCTCCTGCATCGGCCACTGTGAGTTCTCGGCAGCCTTCTATGGATGAGGGCTGTGTTGACATGAACAGTAATAACTTTGTTTTGACACCGGTCCCCGAAACCTCCACCTTGCACACAGCCACACCTCACCACACAGAATCCATTCTTTCTCCGATTGATCCGGTAGACACCGCTATTTTCATGGACAAGGAGCTCAGACCGGAGGTTCACAGATTTTTCAGAATCTCCTCCCGGATTTACAACTGCTCTGACTCTAAGGCTTTTTCCGTTGGTTTTTCTGCTGTGCTTGGTCTTTTGAATGCTCACCCACGCTTGCTGCTGTCGCCCACTATCGCAGGATGGATGAACTCAGCTGTTCGTGTGGAAGCCCACATCAGAGCACTGAACTCACAATCTTCGCCCGCTACAGCAACCACCAAGCCTCACTCTGCACCCGCTCCTGTTCCGCGGGTGGGAGCACCTCAGCCTCAGCAACCCACGCCGCCTGCAGCAGCTCCTCCCCAGTCACTCCCGTCTCAGTCAGCTGTAGCTCCAGCCACCTCCCAGTCTCAGTTAGCTGTAGTTCCGGCCTCCGCTCAGTCTCAGTCAGCCTCTGCAGCTCTCCCCGCTTCAGCTCCCTCAGCCTCAGCTCTCCCTAGCTCTCAGTCAGCTTCCACGCAGCCAGTCGTCTCCCGGCCTGCTTCCACGCAGCCAGTCGTCTCCCGGCCTGCTTCCACGCAGCCAGTCGTCTCCCGGCCTGCTTCCACGCAGCCAGTCGTCTCCCGGCCTGCTTCCACGCGGCCCCTAGTGCCAGTTCCCTTAGCTTCAGTCCCTTCAGTTTTGGTCCCCTTAGTCTCCCCGGTCCCTCAGGTTCCCTTTGTTCCCTCCTCTGGTCCCTCAGCTCCTTTAGTTGTGGTTCCCCCTGCAGCCTCAGTCCCAGTCTCCTCTGCTCCTGCTCCCCCGACTCCGGTTTCCCCGCAGTTAGCTTCAGTCCCCTTACCTCTTCCGCAGTCAGCTTCCCCAGTGTCAGCTTCCCCGTCCTCAGCTTCCACGCTCTTAGCACCCTCCGTGTCAGCTCCCCCAGTGTCAGCCTTAGTTCCCCCAGCTCCCTTAGTCTCTCAGGTCCCCTTAGTCTCCTTAATTCCCTCCTGTGCTTCCATTCCTGGTCCCTCGTTCCCCCTAGTTCCCTCAGCTTCCCTGCAGTCAGAGTCCATAGCGTCAGCTCCCTCGCCCTCCATAGCGTCAGCTCCCTCGCCCTCCATAGTGTCAGCTTCCACGCACCCACCATCACATGCACCTGGTCCATCCCCCAAGCAGCCCCAGCTGCTCAGTGAAGTAGCTGTGTGCCCTACACCGCAGACCCAGCCTGCACATTCGGAGCCTCACCTTGTAGGCCCCGTTCAGCCCAAGGGTCCGGCTCAGTCGGAGCCGTGTTTGAAGCCCAAGGGTTACGCTCAGTTGGAGCGTCGGGCTCAGATCGAGCCTCCTGCCTCGTCTTGCCGCCGCCACTTGGAGCGCGGTCGGCCCCCAGTCTGGTCTCCTCGTCGCCGCCGCCGCCTGGAGCGCGGTCGGCCCTCAGTCTCGTCTCGCCGCCGCCGCCTGGAGCGCGGTCGGCCCTCAGTCTCGTCTCGCCGCCGCCGCCGCCTGGAGCGCGGTCGGCCCTCAGTCTCGTCTCGCCGCCGCCGCCGCCTGGAGCGCGGTCGGCCCTCAGTCTCGTCTCGCCGCCGCCGCTGGTGCCGCGGTCGGCCCCCTGCCTCGACTCCTCGTCGCCGCCGCTGGTGCCGCGGTCGGCCCCCTGCCTCGACTCCTCGTCGCCGCCGCTGGTGCCGCGGTCGGCCCCCTGCCTCGACTCCTCGTCGCCGCCGCTGGAGCCGCGGTCGCCCGCCTGAGAGGTTTGGACTCTGCTTTTTGGCCCCTTGGCCTGGACGGCCCCCTGAACTATGGACTGTTTGTTCCCCCTGGCCGTTGCTCTTTTTGTTTCTGTTTTTGTCATAGCTCCTGAACTGTTTCTTGTTTTGACCCCCTGTTTTGGACATTGGAGCTCTCCGGCCTTGTGCCGTCGCTTTTTGTTTCATCCAGTTGTTTTTTTTTTTTCTCATCCCTGTGTTTTGTCCTTGTTTTTGGACTTTGTCCCGGCCTTGTGCCCCTGCTGTTTTTGTTCTAACCTTGTGGTTTTGATGTTTTGCTCCCTGCCTTTGTTGCTCCCTGCCTGGTTTTGTTTTTGTTCCGGTCCCTCCGTCCTGGTCCCCCGCCTCCCTCCCTGGTCTAGTTTTGTTTCCTGTTTTGGCCGTTGGGTGCCGGCCTTTGAGGGGGGGGTGCTGTCATGGTCCTGGGCCGTCTGCCCAGCGTTTTGTGTTTTTTAGTTTATTTTCCCTGAGTGTTTAATTCCCAGTGTGTTTTGATCTTGTTCCCTTTGTCTCTGTCTCCCCTGCTCCATGGTCTTGTCTGTTTTGTCCTGATGTCTTGTCCCTGACCTCCTGTGTTTTCATGTTGAGTTATTCCTAGTGTTGTGACTAGTCTGCGTCTCTGCCCCGTGTCTGTGTGCCAGTTCCCCGTATGTAGTCTGCGTGCACCTTGGTTAGTCACTTCCTGTATTATTTTGACAGTCTTGTGTTCCCTGTGCTTTGTGTCTAGTTTTGCTAACCCCTGTTATTAGTTTCATTTGCTTCACCTGTTGCTCCCTGCTGTTTCCTCTTGCCCTGATTACCTGCTGTGTATTTAAGCCCTCAGTGTTCATCTGTTTCTTGTCGCGTCGTCTTCAGTGTTCCCTCGTTGTGTATGTTCCTTCTCTGTAGTTCCTTTAGTTTAGTTTTGGCATCTGTCCAGCCCCTGCCTAGCTGTGTTCTGGTTCCTGTTATGTTTTCCCAATAAATCCTCTAAGTCCTGTTTTTGTGAGTCTGCATCCTGGGGTCCAATCCTGCCTGCCACACACACGCCATGACAACGTGTGGTGGCACGTATCAGTGAAAGTATGACAATCAGCATCTCAATTTAAAGAATAATAATCAATATCAATGTAAGGACTCACAGATGACAGCAAATTCCTGGAGGGGGATTGTTGAAACTGCTGAAATGGACATGAGGGAATGAACAAGTGGAAAAACTAGAGGGACAAATATGTTCACACCTAGAAAAAAATAACTGATCACAAAGAGCGAGGACCCAAGAGGAAAAAAATCAGGGCATTTTATTTGTTTCGGCATCTTCACCATCCAGCAACACGACCAAACTGTTCACACGGCACGGCAGCATTACCAGTATAACCAGAATAACCAGTACTTGCTGTGTCGGCCTGAATAATTCTGATTTATTCTAAAGCTGAACATGTGTTCTGGTTGCTCTGGCTATAATGGGCCAGCCTGACTGCAATCAGAGGTGTAGAATTTGTCCCTACCATTATCAAATAACGTCACGGTGCACGATGAGCAGAACAAACACAGAAGATGTACTACGGCAGCAGGAGCTCCACTCTTCAGCCAATACCTCTCACAAATATCACACAATGCACAGACATCTCACAAGATTTTAAAACACCCTTTTAACTGATTTTACAATAAATGTAAACTATTTATTTATTAACTATGAACTATTTTCTTAACTTATTTATCATCTCCCAGATAAACTCCAGAAAAGCATCAACTCTGCATGAATGAAAATCGATTCTTGCAAATCCTGCAGCATCTCCTTTATGAAAGGCCAACTCACCAACAAGAGGTTCTGAGGAAGTGGCTCAGGCTGCGTAGATGCCTGAGCAGTGTGGGGCTGTATTCAATTCAATTCTATTTTGTTCAATTTTATTTATATAAATTATATAAATCAGAACAAACAGTCTCCTCAAGGCGCTTCATATTATAAGGTAAAGAGAATACAATAATTACAGAGAAAACCCAACAGTCAGAACAACTCCGTATGAACAAGCATTTGGTGACAGTGAGAAGGAAAAACTTCCTTTTAAGAGGAAGAAACCTCCAGCAGGACCAGGCTCAGGGAGGGACATCTGTCTCAACCAGCTGGGGCTGAGGGGAAAGACAGGACAAAAGATATGCTGTGGTAGAGAGACAGAGACTAATAATAACTGATGATTAAGTGCAGAGTGGGGTATGACAGGGTAAAAAGAGGTGAACGAAAAGAAACAGTGCATCATAAGAACCCCCCCAGCAGCCTAGGCCTATAGCAGCATAACTAAGAGATGGTTCAGGGTCACCTGAAGTGGAAGCTACAGGCTGCAGTGTCCAGCAGTATAGTGGGTCATGTCCAACACAGTAGAGGAGGTCTTGGTTTAGGAACAACATCCACATGGTAAACGGCCACAGTGAGACACATGGTGGTGGCAGAGGTATGACACCAGGAAAAAGCAGACAGGTGTGACCAAGCAGTCTCCCAAGCACAGCAAGGCCAGTGGATGAGGTGGGACAGCACTGAGAGAAAGTGAGATGTGGAACATGGAGTCCAGTAGGCTGAGTTTTATCATCAGGGCCACATATGATGTTCTTCCCTCTCCAGCAAACTTACATCTGTGGATTGGAGAGGATCCAGCATGTCCCCTGTGTGCAGCCCCGGCAACCCTCAAACAATTTCTGGGGGGTTGTAAGGTCAGTCTGACTCAGGTAAGGTACACTTGGAAGCACAATCAGGTGCTCAAGTGCCTCTGCTTTGGTGAACAAGAGAACCACCACCACCCAGTCTTTCTTCCACAGACAGCCTTCAACCAGTAAGGGGAGAAGCAGCAGACCAATGCCTTGCCCTCAGACACAGGCCCACTGGATGTAGCTAGGGACTAGGAAAAGCACGTCGACCTAACCCAGCGACTCAGCTTCCCTTCAGAAATTCTCTGGTTCAAATCCTTCCGCCCTGTGGTCATCGTTCAGCTGACGGTCCATTGGGAAGATGCCATCGATGAGGCATATGAAAGGAAAAACCTGTGTTATGCCATCTTGGCAGATGAAGCTGAGGAACAGGGCTGGAATGTGAAAGTGTGCCAACTGGAGGTGGGTTGCAGGGCCTTTATTGGTAGCTCCAAAGCAAGGCTTCTGGAGAAGGTTGGCATCAGGGGGCAGAACCTGAGGAGGACCATTAAAGAACTGTCTACAGTTGCAAAGACAAGCACTGAGTGAGTTGGCTCACCGAGCAAATTATTAATATTTTAAATTTAAAGAAACAGAACCATCAGAAAGATTTAAAATTATGTGTTTTGACATTTTTGCTGCTAACAAGCAAATAAATATTTTCTTAAACTCTGAAACCCATATTAAAATCCTTGCTGCATTTCCTTTTGCTGCCTTTACAGGCAGGACCGCCAACTTTAAAAAAAAAATATTACCACTGAGGACTTATTTCCCACGTTAAAATATTTTAAAGGCGACAGTGTGCTGAAAACACTAATTTTTTTTCTTACCTCCACACTGCCCTCGGTTAAGCCAAACTTCTGGACCACAGGGGTCTGTCGACCCTTCTCTCCGGGAACATTGTGGGTTCTAAGGATGGTGGGACCTTTAGGGTCAAACTGCAGCACATCAGGAAAGAAATCCCGGCGGTCCAGGTGGGAACTAGGAGCTCACTTTTTACATTTCTCAACAGGTAGCAGCCAGGAGGAAAAAACACAGTCCCACCAAATCATTTCATTTCCCGCACGTAAATGTAATAACCCGCACGAGCAGAACTCGGAAGCCCTGCGTACAAAGAAGCCATTTTCTGTATTTAACCGCTGTGCATCTCTAGCTACCTAGAGATGATTCAACAGGTAGATGGCTAGCTAGAGATGGAGAGACAAAAAAGAAAGGGCACAAAACAGAAAATGAACGAAGGAGAAGGATAAAAATGTTGTTGGGATGAAAAAAGCTTTTCAAAGTGGTTTAAAGACAGTCGGTATGTTATGTTCTCACCACACACAGACACAAGCTATTTTCTTGGGGGTGCTATGACTTTTCCAGGGGGAGCTATAGCACCCACCCCCCACCCCCCCGGCGCCACCACTGCTTTTAAATACTCAGGTTAGCTAAAGTTACTAGTAGTAAAATAACAGGTCACTGTTCTGCAACTGTGTGCTGTAGTTACAATATAACAGATCATAACAAGAAAAATAAAATAAATAAAAAAGCCTGTGTGTGTGTGTGTGTGTGTGTGTGTGTGTGTGTGTGTGTGTGTGTGTGTGTGTGTGTGTGTGCGTATGTTTATAATACCTTGTGGGGACAATTTTCCTGACATATACTACGTTGTGGGGACCAATTGCTCCTTGTGGGGACTGGAACCTTGTCCCCACAAGGGGAAACCCTGTTTTTGGGTCAGGGGTCAGAGTTAGGGCTAAGGTATGAATTGAGTTTAGGTTAGGGTTAGGGTTAGGTATGTGATGGTTAGGGTTAGGAAAAGGGTAAAGGTAAGGTTTAGGCTGTAGAAATGAATGGAAGTCAATGGAAATTCCCCACAAAGATAGCAAAACACACTTGTGTGTGTGTGTGTGTGTGTGTGTGTGTGTGTGTGTGTGTGTGTGTGTGTGTGTGTGTGTGTGTGTGGATTTGGATGACTGCAGGGAGGGAGGGGGGGGCGCCTAAAAATGTGTCTACATACACCTCAGAAAGTATATAGCTGCGCTCCTGCATCTAGCTGCCTGGATGACTGAGAATCTTCATTAAACCAACCCTAAGAAAAGCAAACTCATACATAAGGAAATGAATAAGCTAAAGAAATGGATCATTTTGTGATGGCTCACACTCTGCCTCATACACAAGCTCCTGGATTTTAGTTCTCATCCATGACTGCTTTGGTGGAGCAAACTCCTCATGGCTGGAGCTAATCTGAGCATGAAGTGTGTTAAATTGTCACCATGTCACGACATGGTGACAATTTTAACAAATATGTAAAAAGCAAACATATTTTTATAAAAGTTACATACTGCAACTCTAAGAGTTACATTAAGTTCTCAACTTGTTTAGTTCATTAGTGCAAATGCTACACAAACAGATCAGATTAGGTGCTACTGTCATGTGGTAGATCATACAGTATTTCATTTACTAGGTAAATTGTGCAATAACTTGTGCAGAAGTTGTGTTTATTTGCACTTTGTTATCTATTTGCATGTAATGTAGCATTATTTAACAGCACTTTATTGTGAAAGATTGTTGCATATAAAGTCTTCATTGCTAAAAAAGTATTTAATTTTATGTATGGCTAATTGCTTATTTTCATTTGTGAAAGGTGGCAACCTTAATCAAGATTCAGACATCAGAGAGAATCCTGCTCATAATGGCCCAGTTTCCCGTACAGGGATTAAGTCTAATCCTGGACTAAATACTTTTTCCTATTTTGGTCTTCACTGACTTTTTCCTTTTAGTCTAGGACCATGCTTAACCCATGACTGGGAAACCAGCTGAATAAGTTTTATCATGATATAACCTAGGAGACAGTGGTGCAAAAAGTGGGTATGCACTATATGCAATGCATAGGGGCGCCACACAAGGGGGCGATGCGGGCAAATTATTTCTCTAGTCGGCATTTTCTGTATTTAACCGCTGTGCATATATGATCAATGTGATCAATAACAGAGGCACGGATTAGGCGCCGCTGTGCTCCTTCACCTCCCCTCCTCATGCCCCCTCCCCACCACGCACACACACACACGCACAAAAGGCATGCCAGCACGCGCTTTCGAGAACGCACTCGATCACGACTATTTTATTTGAATCATCTATCTATCTATCTATCTATCTATCTATCTATCTATCTATTTATATATCTATCTATCTATATATCTATCTGTCTTATTTGAATCATCTCTGGCTACCTAGAGATGATTCAACAGGTGGATGGCTAGCTAGAGATGGAGAGGCAAAAAAGAAAGGGCACAAATCAGAAAATGGACAAGGGAGAAGGATAAAAATGAAAAAAAAGCTTTTCAAAGTGGTTTAAAGACAGTCGGTATGTTATGTCCGTGTATCAAGAGGAGGCTTTTAAACAGTGGCGGCTCCAGGCTCCAGGTGCTAAGGGGGGGCTAAGCATTTTACTGAGGATGCTATGAAGGATCATTTGTTATTTCAGTTATTTCAAAAGTGTGTCTGCATACACCTCAGAAAGTATATAGCTGCGCCCCTGGACCCATGTGCAGTCCATCGTTACATGCTAGTACCCGGTTTTAGCTTTGACCACAGTTTGTGGTGTTTTATGTTGGACTGAAATGTCCTTCCTTTCTTTCAGCTGTTTGCTGAGCAGGTCTCCACTCGTGGTCTGTGCGCCATCCCTCAGGCAGAGTCTCTGAGCTACAAGCTGCTGGGAGGTCTGGCTGTGAGCAGGTAAGCTGTACAGTAACAGTTTGGTTCTCACCTACTTTTACACCAGCTGTGGTTGGTTATCACATGAGGTGTGTTGCAGCTGAGGGTGAGAAGGAATTTGGCTCTAATGCAAAACAGTTTGTATCAAAACATTTCTACATTGATGAAGCACTTACATCTGCTCCCACACAGGCAGGAAGAACCTTTGGAAATCTTAACAAAAACATACAAAATCTATCAAAAGATCAACGAGAACCAGTGAAGCTTGTGGGTTTAATTTTAGATGTAACGTATCACAAAGTGAGTCATAAATGGATGTAACAGAGAGAATGTGAACATTTTTCAAAATAAAACATTGTTCAGACTTAGATAATAAATAAAATGGAAATAATGGAAGTTATTTATTCTCTCAGAGCGGCTCATTACCAAACGAGCCACAGACCGGTACTGGTCCGTGGACTTCTGGTCTATCAGATCCATTGTCAAGACATGTCTAAGCAACAACAACAAACTGCACAAAGCTGATTTCAAAACAATGAAAGATGGAAGTGTAAACGTTTTTCTGAGACCCATTGCAGAGATGGTTGTACTTGCACTGAAAAAACAGAAAAAATGAATGTTTTAATCCATCAATCTCAACAGCTGTCAAAGGACAAAAATATTAAAATCATTTCTTTTCTTTTTTTTATTTGTTTGTTCTGGTTCCTCAGAGCAGGGAGTCCTTTCAGTTGAAGATATCTTAGCATTTGTCTGAGAAGGGTTTCAGCACCCAAACACACTGTAGTGTTTTTGCTTTTTGAGAACCAAACAGAACCTTTGAGGATCCCGTAAGAACTGATCTCAACAGCTTCAGCTAACAGGTTACTGAGGTGTCTGAAACTGACTTTAATTCTCTTCTTGTCTTTTCACAGGTTTTCACGAAGTGACATCCTGTGAGTTTTGTGAATGAAATCAATAAAATCTGGAAAATACACTTAAAACACTGAGTGTGGTTTTATTTAAGTCTGAGAAAAGGGTTGGTTCACAATTTGCTCAATTAAAATTAAAGCATATCAAAGCATGTCAGGATAAATGTACAAACACAAAATGCAGGCAAACCTGTACTCAGACTGAACCTGCAGTTTGAAATGCATTTGAACTTTATTCTAAAAAAAAAAAAAAGTCTTAATTTGGGGACAGTGGGTTCATTTAGCAGCAGAACATCAAAATGTACAAAAGTTTCTGTGGCGCCCTCTGGTGGGTGTAAGCCGGTATCTACAGTATTTATATGGGCTGCCCTGTGACAGACTGGCCACCTGTCCAGGTGTACCCTGCCTCTCGCCTTATGACAGTTGGGATAGGCTCCACCTCCCTGTACAACCCTGAAAAGGATAACTGTAAGAAAATGGATGGTAAGCCACATAAACCATATGCAACATGTGGACATTATTTATTCTGATTGTTTTTTAAATAAATTTCAAGCTTTTATTTTGTTTCATTTGGAGTGCACAGTTGGTTCTCAAACTGTGGTACAGGTCCCGCTGGAGGGACACAGACCACCAGGTGAAATATGTCAAGCAAATGAAGCGGAAACTGATTTTTGTTGTTCACCTTCCAAGTAAATACATTTGGATGTTTTTGTTGTTAATGACTGATTAAAACTGTTTTATGGTCCTGAAGTGGACCCACCAGAAAAGGTCTGAGAACCTCAGGAGAACACTTTGTTGTCTTCAAAACTGGAGTACAAATCAAACTTCTGCAGACCAGAAATTTGGAAGCCAACGAGCACAAACCTCATTTTAACAGCTTCACAAAGTGCAGTAAGTTGGAAACTATCACAAAAGAATGGTTACATTTCCCCTCACTGGACAAAAGCTCAAAATTGTGTGAATTCTACATTCAAAGAGCATATTTATATATATGTGTGTGCGCGCGCGCTGTATGTGGTCTCATGCTTTTACTGCAGAAGGTAAGATGTTTCACTCGGCTCCATTTTTCCGGTGCCAGAAATGTAAGAAACACCTGTGTGTGGCAGACTGCAGGTGAAACTGTAGTCTGTGGTCCACGTGATAAAAATTCATAACAGTATTAAATGTCACAACATTAAAATACAACATTACACCATCAAATATACAAATATGAGAATAAGTAAACTAATAGTCATCGTCAGCACAGGTATGTTGTTGCTGTTTCGGCATTAAGTTATAAGCATAAAAGTTTGAGAACATGTTGGAAGATCACGCGGAGTGATCATCGTCTCAGCACGAAACCCGCAGGTCCGGGTTAGGCCACGCCCCCTGCCTGCTACCTGTCGAGAAATGTAAAACGTGAGCTGCCAGCTCCCACCTGGACCACCGCCGAGGAAAGATGAGTCTGCAGGACTACAAATCATCAGAAAAGCAGGCTTCAGCCGCGGCCCCGGTAAGACAGCGGCCGCTTTCATGCGATCGTTTGGCTGTTTGGTGGAGCTGAAGGAAATCCGCCACCTGTCCGGGGCCGAACAGGTGGATGCAGGCGCAGCTAGAAAACAAACGTCAACATTTCCAGACATTATCCCGCAGATGTTTTGTGTTTCCATCTCCGGACATTTTAGCGTCTATAGTGTCAGAGGGCCGCGTTAAAGGCCGCCCTGATTCACAGGAATTTAAACTCAAACTTCCAGGAAGTTTTGTCCCAGAATTCCTTCAAGACCGAAGGAAAACTGCCGTCTTAAGATTAATGGGATTCCTTTAACCTGCTTTACATTTAAGGGTACGCATGGGGCCGATAAAATAAGCGGCGCGATTTAAGTAAATTGCTGAAGTACTGCTGAAGTAATTGTATTTTACTTGACTCCCTCACACAAGGAAGTGTGGTTTCTTTAGCAGCTACAGTTGGTTCCTCTGCAGATGAATGAGAGGTTAGTACAGAGACAGCTCCAGCTCGGCCACAATGCTGTTTATATGCCACTAATCATCAAATTATACTCGCAATATTGTTGTGAATACTTCATGAAATGATGTCTGTGTCCTTCGGTTCGTTCTTAATCATAATTTATCATGTTTTCAACCAGTTTACAGGTTTCAATCCAGTTTTTCTCACATAAGAGTACATAGAGTATCAGAGAAGTGTACCTGTTAGCTATTTGGTCATTGTTTGTTGAATAATCATTTTTATAATCTGAAAAAGTCCCATTACAAATATTATATGTAAAATTCTCATCTGAATCAAGTGGAGTAAAATATATATATTTCTCTAAATTCTAGTTGAGTAAAACCTGCAGTATATTTAAATTGCACACTGTTCCCATCAAATGTGATTTTTTTAATGAATATAAATATGAAAATTATGGCTAAACTCCTCATAATGTTGGTGCTGTGACGCTGGTGTGGCAGGCTGTTCGATTCATCACTGATTTTCTGACGCCGCAGAGGCGTGTGGTCTTATTTACCTGTGCAAATCACTAAGCAGGTGACTCATGCTGGTAACCAGTGTGCAGTTTTATTCATCTGTCTCTGAGTGCAGGTCTAAAATAATCACTGTAACTGAATACACTTCAGAAGACAAAAATAAGTTAAAATGCTCATCACAACTATGTCTTTCCTCAGAACTTTCATGTTGTGCAGTTAAATGTCGGGGGCCACCTGTACACCACCGCTCTGAGCACGCTCAGGAAGCACCCCGACTCCAAGCTAGCGGAGCTTTTCAGCGGACAGCCCAAACTACGCAGTGACGCACAAGGACGTTACTTCATCGACCGTGATGGGTCCCACTTTGGAGCCATCCTGGAGTTCCTGAGATCAGAGCAGCTCCCCAAGAAGAACCTCCCAGAGGTCCGAGTTATCACGATGCAGCTTTTAAGAACACCTTCACATTTAGAGCTCCATTTTTATTCTCTGCTTCTACTAAGGTGGCTTTGTGTGATTCACAGTTCAAAATAATCTTTTTTTGTCTTTACTTTGCCTTTGTGAGGCTGAGTGTGTGTGTGTGTATATATATATATATATATATATATATATATATATATATATATATATATATATATATAAAATACAAAAACACAAAAACAGGAAAATCATAGGATCCTTTTGAAGGAGTTCTCATTGATTGTTTTACTGCTATTACAACCCTGAATATTAAGCGAGGAAAATGTCTGTTCCTTCAGAAACAGGTGATTTGTCCTGATGCTGTCTTTAGTTTGTAACACGTGTTTCTGCAGGTTCATAAGGAGGCGCTCCACTATAACATCAAACCGCTGATCAAACGCTTGGAAGAGGCTCCTCAGCTGTTTGGAGAACTGGTGGGAAGACAGCAGTTCCTCTCCAGAGTCCCACACTACAAGGAAAACATCGAGGTCAGCTGCACTCACGCCTGTAATCCATGACTGTTTCCAGAGCACTCATAGCAGCCTGCAGCTTTTAATGCTACAATTCTGCTTAAATTTTAAGAGAGGCCCTGAGTCAGGGGTCCAGCACCACCACTGATCTTCTGTTGTGCTGCTGTAGTATTTTATTTTGGCTGTTATATGTAATCACATTAGATTATTGATTAAATTATCCATTCAACACCAAAAGCAAACTTTAACATGCTCATTATTAATGCTTTATTTGCAGTTGGTATTTTTCATGTATTTTACAAGCCATATTAAAGAAAGACAGTCACATTCCTTCCTGTTGCATCACATTCATATTTGCAGGTTTTTGGGGGGTTTTTTTGATTTTATGAACAGTCTTGTTTCATTTATCCTCCAGGTTCTGATTCGTATTGCCAGAGCTGAGGCCATCGCTGCACGCCACTCCACCATCATCATCTGTGTGCTGAAGACAGAGGAGGATTTGGGCTTCTATGATAATGCCATTAACAGCCTGGAGGCGGATAAGGAGTCAGTGGTGACGTTCGGGCCGTGGAAGGCTGCACCGCTGGTCACAGACCTGCTGGACTGTGTGAAGATGGACATTGAGAGTCAGGGCTACAGGGTGAGCATCCAGCCTCATGTCATGGAGAAGAGCTTCCTGTCCAGGAGCTATGACTACTTCTACGAACTCACATTCACCTGGTGGTGATGGGGCACCTGAACAAAACTCGAAACTGCACAATACTTCTAAAAAAAAACTAACAAACTGCATTTCCAATTTTTTTTTTCAAAAATGTTTCAAGGTGGGTTTTTTTTTATGTATCCGCACTAAAAAGAAAAAATCTTGATTGTGAACATTTTAGACATGAAGGGTCATTAAAGTATCGATTATTCATTTCAAAGGTACTGACTTATTGAAAGATGGAAAAGATAGATATAGCTTCTGCTTCTGAAGCCAAAGTTGAAGCGCATCTTTTCTAGTAGCCAGCAGGGGGCGACTTCTCAGGATTCAGAGGAAGTCTATAGAAGTCTATGGGAAAAGTCCCCTCAGATGTCTTCATCTGTGATGTCAGCAGACACCTTTATAATGAGGTTAGGGTCTCCTGTAGTTTCAGGTCTTACTTAATAGAATAATGATCATTTTTTTGATTTATGTTTTCCATTAGTGTCCAAAAGGTCTTTGGGCCAGGGTTACTTTATGATTTAAAAGTTTCCATCTCCGTTCGTTGGTCAGATCCACCCCTCGCTTTTTTTTTTTTTTTCAATCTTGGTGTTTTTTTAAAATACAAAAATTCTCAGCTCAAGCCTTCACAGCAGGACCCCACTAACCACTCAGCGACAGCGCATCTTTTACATACAGTCTCTGGGATTAAGATAAAGTGACTGCTTTCAAACAAAAATCTGTATCTTCTAATTTTAATTGCTTATGGTCATGAATGTTGTATCCAGTGTAATATTAACACCTAACTATTCTATTATTAAATCTTTATTCCCACTCACAAGTCTAATTAGTAGCTTGTTTAATTAGATAATATTCATGGTCTCTGCAGTCTCCTGTGTGAAAATCGATGCATGTAAAAAAAAAAAAAAAATCACACAAATTTTTATTTGTGTTTTCAGTTTTTCAGACAAAAACATGAACCCAAAAAACATAGAGAACAAGGTTACAAAGAATGACCTTTCATAGTATGATCAAAAAGCAAAACACCAGCTCCATATGAATCATAAATCATAAAATGGCGCATGCCGTAGATCAGACTGAGGAAAGGCTCACTTCAAAGAGAGCGGCCATTTATTTCCATTTTAAATCACTGCAAAACATCCCTAAAATGGACAGAAATTAAAACATAAATCTAAAAGATAACATTTTTTATGGAAATCAAAAACTGATGCCATACAAGAAAGCAAGATTCTTCAGATATGGGGGTATGCAACAATGCAACAATCCCGGTTCCTGGAATCAAACCAGGAGAGCTAGAGCAAGTGCAGGTTTGGACACCTTAGGTAAACATGACCTATTCCCCAAAATGCAAAGTTCAGTTCACACTATGTGAATAACATGCCTTCTACATTTACAGCAAGAATGATCTTCCAATAAACCCGTTTTATGAAGACGAACAGGTGGGGTCAACCAGCCCTTTTACTGGGAGTCCTTATAATATCCGAACTTAAATCCCTTTGTCAGACCAATCTCAGATTTTCAGTTTCCATACAATGTGTGGGAAGCTGAGTAAGCATTCACAGACATCATAAAACAACACTAAAAAGTTTTCTTCTGCCAATAATTGCTTGACTACGATCCTTAAACTACTTTGCATCCATAGAGATCTCTAGAAAGCAGTTTTATCTTCTAGAATAAACTGTGTACCGAGTCCCTGATAAGATTTGAGAGTGCTGTCAGATCAGCCAAAATTCGAATACCCCTCAAAAACCAGGAGTATCAAAAGATAATTGTTTCCCTAATTTAACTGAGAGAAAACTGATGAAACTGAGGCCAGATGAAGATTGGCAGGAACTGATTTGGCCCCCGGGCCTCAGGTTTGACACATAATTTAATACAAATCAGCAGAGTGGTGCTTTCTGAAGGGGTTTTATGTTCAGTGTTTCTTGGCTTTAGCTGTCGAGTCATTCAGTCCCTGTGTTGGACTACGGTGTTTGTTTAGTGTAAATCATACACCGTACCCGAAGAAATTAAGTCAATGACGAAAAAAAGAGCATCACAAACACAACACTGGGTATTTCACAACCCACTTTAAGAGAATTAAAAAGGTCATAAGAAAGCGTCCTGACAGAAAGCACAGAGCAGGGTATACATAGCATCTAACTGCTGCCACACTTTCGCGTCAGACCACATCCTTTGTGATCAGTGTGAACAAACAGCAATAAACAATGGTTACAGAGAAGGGGCTGACTCTGCAGCTTATAGGCCCCACAGACAAGAACAAATTTGGGGTCGTGCCCATGAAAAAAGTGTCACTGATTATCAGGTCAAAGCAAGTTTTCTTTTTCTGTTCAAAGAAAAAGGAGGTGTGGACATGCACCGTACAGTATTTTCACCACAATATGACACAATCGCACTTCCTTGTAAAACCCCCCCCGACAATGAAATGTTGCACAAGGTTTCACACCTTAGGACACATTAGCAGAAAAATGACGCTGCTGAGTGACAACAAAAAAAGAATTGTTAGAAAAGGCCGCAGGATGGATGGTTTTGTTTGTTTTTTAACATGACAACTGCGATTTGCCCAATACCCTTAACACCTTTTTTATTCTTTGTTTTTTCATAAAACAGTGACAACTGCAAACAATATTTTCATGACTCATTTGAATAAAGAACAAGGCTGGTCCTGGAAATTCAGACTGTAGTTAACACGTCCTCTTATCTTGTTTTAAAGAAGCAGGTCAGGTGCCTACAGTGGGCCACAGAGACACTGGAGGCAGTGTGTGGACCACCAGCTGAAATAAACTGAATCTAATCTAATGAATAAACCCCATTTAGTATGAATTATGCTACTGGGATGACATTTATCTGACTGATTTTGGAAGTCTAAAGTGGAGGATACCAAAAAAAGTTTGAGAACCACACTGTAAATAAAAGATGGACATAGCAACCATGATGCCACCCACTGTTTTTGACCTTTGACGCTTCAGTATTAGCATTATGCCTGCTGTTTTTGAAGCCAGAAGTGAATATTACAATGGAACCATGGAGGAAAAAGTTATCAGCTGAGGCTAACAATATTATTAGATTGTTAGACTATATGGTTGCTAATTAGGGCTAAAGGAATGAAATGCTAGATTTTCACCAAAACTGGATCACAAATGCCCGGGATGATTTTTACCTCACAGGCAGATGTGCAGATTTAGAGACCATTCAGTGACCCCCAGTAACCATTTGTTGCGAGGAATGTCGGGGAATGTGTATTACCTGACTGGCTGGTGCATGGTTACTGGAGCGTGCTTGCCTCCTGTATCAAGGTGAACAGAGACCATTCACCTTCAAAGTAAAAGCTGCAGCTTTGGAAACATATTAGTTTTGGCAGTTAGGCACAACTTTTACTTAGAAAGGGAACATTCTCCCAACTTCATTATGGTTTTTCAAGATTAACACTCAGTGGTTTGTTAGTGATGGTAGACAAAACTGTGTCTTCCATGCAAATAGGCAACCTCTGCAATCTGTTAGCAACCAAAGCAATCACAAGGAAGTTTTGGGTTCAGGACCCTCTTTGCGATTGCTTTCACTGAGTGACAGCCAGCAAACTCCAGCAACCACTCACCAGCTGGTTGGAAAATACACATTTTCTCCTAGTTATTGGAGGCATCACCTACCAGTCTCTAGGCTGGTGTCAGCAAAGCTGCATCCACACTGGAAGAAATTCCCTTTAAAGCTGACAGGTGGTCACTAGTGGACTTTCCATGCACCGGTTGCCTAAGCAACCCTCTAATGTATTTAATTCCAGGTCATTTGTCAATCAACAGTATGCTGTGCTGCCATTGGTAGTCGTTTCAAACACTGGACTTGAAGTTGAGAAAGGTTTATGTTGGGACCCACCCACTTTGTGTAGACAGCAGTTTTGCTTCCACCAATTTGCTTGAAACTGCATTGACTTTCTATGTTCTCTGGTTGCCACATCGCTGTGGACACACTTTAAAGTCTTAGAGAAGGTGACAATCAAAGTGGTCATGCCCTCAACTTTAAGCTTCAACAAAATCCAGATAGAGTAAAAAAAAAAATTCACCCACCACATAGTTGCAGACTATAGTGAATATGTTATTTTCATGAAATTGGACATTTTCACATGGGAGTCTGGGGACTGACTCAGTTTTGAAGACAATCTTGAGTTCCTCAAAGAGGAACTGCAATCTGTGGGACTTTGACAGTAACTTTAATTTTTAGCTTTGGCAGTTCCTGCTTGATTAAAAAAAATCTGTGAGTGGGAGGAAACACAGATAAATGTAGGTATCATCAAACGAGAGAGAAAAAAGACAGTTAAGAGATTTATGTTGGAAACAATCCAATGACAACAGTAGAATTTATTCACCTAAAATGTAGGTTTCTGTACAGTTTGGAATCTATAATGGAAACGGTACAGTCCAAATGGGAAGTGATCGCAGTGGCTTTCCTGTGGTTGAAAGAAATGGGAAAAGCTTACAAGTGAACATCCAGCTGACATTATTTTGTATTACTGATTATAAGGACAAGAATGAGCTTTCACATATGAAAAGTAACAGTTTTTGATGAGCCAAACTGTTGCATTCATTTCTGTGCTCTTAGTTTGGTGCTCGAGCGGAATGTGACAGAGCCTTTTCTTTAAAAATGTAATCCCATTCGTTAAATGTGTTTGTGATTACATGTAACACGTTTAACACATCATGTTGAATATCTGTGATCCTCGTGTCAGTTCAGATGAAGGCTGAGCGTCCTGTTCAGTTTGGCGTAACACAGGAAATGAAGGCAGTGGTCTAGAAAGAGCTGAGGCAGCGGTGATGTGAACAAAACCTGCTGTGGTGTTGAAATCACAAACATGATGAGAGTCCTGCTGCTCACCAGTCTTCTCCTAACAGGTACTGTTTGGTTGCTTTTACTCACTCTCTTTCTTTCTTTTTTTTTTTTTTTTTTTGATGGGTCTGCAGTCAGAGATTACTGGTCAGAGAGATTTCTCTATTTTTCGTTTTCACACACTTTATTATGATTTTATTTGGTTAATATGCCTGCAGCAGATTATGTTGTTGATTAACACGAGAAGAAAAGTTCTGCTTCTTTCTTCTTTGTTTCTTTAGGATACGTTTATCCGATCATTAGAACTTATTCAGCAGCGGACAATGAAAATAAACCATGTGATCAGAGGCCTCAAGAAGGCAAAGCTTTTTATCTCCACTGAGGGTGCCATGTGGTCGGTCTGATGGTTCACATGGTATCTTCACAACTACATATGAAATTAAAATAATATTTTGGAGACATCATCTTAATGTTCTCATAAAACACACACACACAAACCTGGATCCAGCTATCCCTCAGCATCCAGGGCCTCACTGCATGCAGGATGCGGAGGGAATTTTCAGCCTTGGTGGAAGTTTGCAGTCGCAGTTTGTAAAAGAGCTGCACGCTTAATCTCAGCAGTGAATTTTATTACAATTATTTATTGTGTTTTCTGCTGGAAAATACCAAATCTATTGCAAAATTGCTGCTTTTAGACCTTAACGTCTGAGCATGTTTTAGTTAAAATGTTGCAGATTTATTTAAATGAACAAATCCAAATGTGTTTGGTGGCTGTCTGTGGTGACAGGTGTGAGGTGCAGAATGGACGTGTTCGTGTACAGCACAGTTGGAGGTGATGCCCTCCTGCCATGCATGGTGTCCTCTGACTGCACCGCCATCTCCTGGACCTTCTTTAACAAAGGCAGGGATGTGCGGTTCACTCATGAGGTCATCAGCGGGAAAGTGAAGGCGGATTCAGAAAAATCCAGTCGCATGACCGTCACATCCAACTGCTCCATCGGCCTCCGTGACCTCAGGGTGCCGGACGCTGGATCCTACGTCTGCCTGAGGAATGGCGAGGCCGTCACTGACGTTTACCTTTCCCTCCTCACGATCACGTCATTCTCCACCATCACTGACCTCCAGCCCGGGGGAAACCTCGTCCTGAGCTGCATCTTCTTCACTTATTATGACGCCGGCAGCTGCAAATCGTACTCCAAGCGTGTGTTCAAGCTGAGCTGGGTGGATGAGGACGGGACCGAGCTGTCCAGCCCCAACCACAGCAGGTAGTCAGTTTTTCCTGTGACTGTTTTGGGGGTCATTTTTATTTATGCCCCTTAATCATAAATATTTTACTGTAATAATAATAATAATATCAATGTTTGTTACATTTTGTACAATAAATGCAAATGGTGTTTTTAATTGTTATAATTTAACAGATCAGTGAAATGATATTAACTGTATCTGACATTTAGATTTTAACTGTTTAAAAACGACTGATACAAGTAAATTAAAAAAAAAAAAAGATTAAAACATTATTTATCCTTTATCTAACCAGGAAAGTATTTTCTCTTCGGACTCCTGGGATTTAAAATCTATTTTCCAAGTGCGTGAAGTCACTGCCTCCGTGGCATTTAAAATGACCTTAAATTCATTTTTTAATCATTACTAGCGAACCACTGTGTTTGTTTGTTTCTAATTTAGCTGACTCCAAACGGAGGGAGCTGCAAATTTGAATGTCCATTTTCGAAATTCAGTGCAAACTTTCAGGACCGATGGAAGTCTTCAAACTGGAGACACAGACTTCAAACTGTTTTCTGACCGATGTAGATCAATAAGTGAGATGGAGCAGTCCGAGAAAACTCTTGTAAACATATCAGTATAATTATACCAGAGTACAAATATACCAGCGGTTGAGTCTGCAAAAATGACAAAGGATCCAGTCTCCTTCCTGTCTCACATGAAATGCAGGACTAAAGCCAACCATCAGTGTTAATTTTGACAGTTTTGTTTATTGGAATTTTGACTTAAAATTTTAAAATTGCTACTTACTTTTTATTATTGTTTTATCTACTGTGACCGTCCGTCAATCCGTTCTCTTCCGCTTATCCTGTTCAGGGTCGCCAATCCAATTTGCCAAAAAAGACTTCAAACGGTTTGATTAATTTGAGTGATTATTAAAAGCACTCTTGGTATTTTTGTTTCAAATTTTCTTTAGATATCACATATTTTTTTAGTCTGCTTTTTGAAAATCATAACTGTCAAGTATGATACTGTGATATGCATCGTCTTAAATTAATCAGTTTTTCTAAAAGGACGAGACTCGTGTTATTCCAGAACTGAGCTGCCAAAGTTTTAGTGTGGCAGCGGCAAATAAGTACAAAGACGTGTTTCTACAGGTTACCATGCAGATCAAACCGAACCGCATGTGGCTCATAAAAAAAAAAAAAAATTATTTTATGGGCACTGCTGGTCAGCAGTTTCCAGTTTCTCTTCTACAACTGGTTCCCACTGAAGGCAAAATCTTAAAATGTTACTTGAAAGCACTTAGTTCAATTTTTAGAGTTTTATATATTTACAAAAAACTAACAATCAAACAAACAAGCACTGGTTCTCCGCCACGGCTGATGGCCAGCAGAGCCTTGGCTGAAGACCTCAGGTTATGGCTGGGATACTTTGGTGCAAGTCCAGGTCTTAAAAGTCAACAATAAGATCTTAAAATCAGTTCTAAAATGAATGTGTAATCACTGAAGGGAAGCTAAAATAGGAGTGATGTGTTCTCTTTTTTTAGTTGTAATCAGGGCTGGACTGGCAATCGGGCGTACCGGGCATTTGCCCGGTGGGCCAACAGTCCTCAGGGGCCGATGATTTTTTTTTTTTCTTCCCTTTTTTTTTTTTCCTAAGACACCGGCCCACAATTTAGAGGGGGCGGCCCATTGGCCCATCTTCAATATAGACAGTGGACAGAACCAATCAGGATATAGGATGAAAGCGGCCCCACCCTTTCTCTGCGTGGTGCAGAACACTGAAACTACTCCCACTAGTAGTTTCAGTGTTGAGCGCGTGTGTTAAAGGAGAGGCAACATGGAGAAACCGAAGAAAGGGGGTGCGGAGAAGTTACATGTGAAGAAATTGAAGAGTGTCACTGTAGATGCTGCAAAATGTGTAAAGATCGCAGACATGTTCGCTGCTGCAGCCTCCACGTCCTCTGTAACAGTAATGCTCCAGCAACATCAGGCTGTAGGCAGAGCCGGCCAGAGGCATAGGCGACATATGCGGCTGCATAGGGCCCCCTGACCACCAGGGGCCCCCCAAGCTCGCCCACATTTGTCATGAAACTTTTTTGGTTTGTTTTAATTTTTTACAAATGCCAATTTCCTAAAAGAAAGAAGAGACTATTCTAACTGTCCAGATTTGTGTTTATGACGCGTTCTGTCTTCAGGACTTGCTGCTGTGTGATGCACTGTCAGCTCACCTGTGCAGGTCTCCCTCTTCATCTTTTCTGTATCTGTCCCACCAATCCGCTCTTTCTCCCGCAGCGCAAGTAAGGAAAAGAGACAGATGGTTTACCTCCGATGTCAGCGTTCAGGTCTTTTGCCTCCCACCTGTTTGGAAAATCCCTGTTTTCCACTTTTCGTTTGGTCATTTTTTGGGGAGTCAGGCAGCTTAAATGTCACTGTAAAAAGTGCTGACTGATGTTTTATCCGCTGATCACTGATCAATTGGCAACAGGGAAAACGGGTTAGCGCACAGTTCTTGGCCTGCCGGCAGCTGCTGCAGTGCATGGAATTTGTAGTATGAGTGGTGGGAGCACATTTACCCGCGGGCTATTAATAATAGCTGTATGAAATCATCTTGCTGGCCATATAAAATTAGATCGTGGGCCGGAAGTGGCCCGCAGGCCTTGAGTCTGACACGTGACATAGAGAAAAACTGCAGTACGGAAGTTAAAATGGGCAGATGAATTGTTAGTACGAAAAATTATTTCTTATCCGATTACTTGATTAATTGATGGAATAATTGATACAATACTCGATTCTGAAAATAATCGATAGCTGTATTCAGAAAGTCAAACATTAGTTTTCAGCACCAGTGGAGCTGTGAAAGGCCTTTAAGAAAAATGACATGCACCTCGAGAAATGTAACTACAGGTTCACAAAGACTGTTATTAGGCTTTAGAGGTGCTTTCTGGTTACATGCGTAGGCCCCTTCACTCAATTAACAAGCGGGAGCCGCTTTTAGCGGTTAGTATTAGCTTGCTAATTAGCATTACCACCCCCGCCCCTGGGGGGCACCTAAAAATGTGTCCGCATACACCTCAGAAAGTATATAGCTGCGCCCCTGCTTGTAACAACACTAATTTAATGAGTAGGCTACACTCTAATATTTCTGTCTCAGACTGATGCTAAAAAGCTAATTCATGCATCTGTTACTTCTATGATGGACTATAGTAATTCATTACTATCAGGCTGTCTTAAAAGCTCCCTGAAAAGCGTTCAGCTGATCCAAAATGCTGCAGCTAGAGTACTGACAGGGACTAGAAAGAGAGAGCAGATTTCTCCCATATTGGCTTCTCTTCATTGGTTCATAGTACCGTATCACCCCAATAGAGCACTTTGCTCTCAGACTGCTGGCTTACTTGTGGTTCCTAGGATACTAAAGCGTAGAATGGGAGGCAGAGACTTCAGCTTTCAGGCCCCTTTTCTGTGGAACCAGCTCCTAGTTTGGATTCAGGAGACAGCCACCCTCTCTATTTTTAGGATTAGGATGAACGATGGGTTTTCTCTGTAATTATTGTGGGTCTTTACCTTACACTATAAAGTGCCTTGAGATGTCTGTCTGTTGTGAGTTGGCACTGTATAAATAAAATGTAATTGAATTGAAAAATTGAATTGAAAAGGCTGAAACTGTAATATATCCTTAAAAAAAAAAAAAAAAAAAAAAAAACTTTAACCCTGCAGCATTAATAACAATTAAGTTCAGGGGACACTGAAGTGGTATGAAGGGGGCCCCAAAACAAATATTGCTTAGGTCCCCTTCAAGGCTTGGGCAGACTCTGCTGTAGGTGAAGACAGCAGCAGTGTGATGAGCAATGGCGATTGTTTAATATCAATATTTATTTACATTTGCATATTTCCCTAAATCTGGCAGCCACAGCACCTTAATCTGATAAAATAGCAAACGCTCAAGGCCGAGAAGTGTTGGATGAGCAGCAAGTGTCCATTTTAGGCTGCATCATAGCATTTTAGATATTTAGGTTAAAGGTGTGCTGAAAGGCTGCACAGTAGTTTGAATTTGTAGCCTCTGTGCTGGTTAAACATGTTTTAAAAAGCCCTCAAGCAGGTGAAATAACAGATATTAAAAAACTAAATGATACGTCAAAGCTTTGCAATTTAAGCATTACTAAAGTAAATTAAAAAAAAAAAAAAAAAAGTATAAAAGTATTATTAGCAAAAGGTATGCCCACACTGAATAAGAGTAAAACAGTGTCAAATGCTTCTAAGACATAGTTGCGGGCCGGTCTAAGCCAAAAATGCCAGGGCCGATTTTTTTTGTCCCAGTCCAGCCCTGGTTGTAATAAAACGCTGCCTGTTGCATTTTGGACCACCTGTAATCTGAATGAACCTCGTTGGCTCAAACAAGAAAATCATGAATTGCAATGATCTAAACTAGAGGAGATGAATGCATGTGTGACTGTCTCTAGAATCTGTTTGGATCAAACTGAGCTGATCTTTCGCCTCCATGCAGGTACAACCTGACCAGCCACACTCGCTGCAACGTCACTCTGTTCACGAAACTGCAGAAGGAGGACAAGTACAGGAAGTGGAGGTGTCGGGTGAACACCACAGAAAGCAGCAGAGCCGTGTTTCTGGACTTCAAGCCTGTCTTCTTGTTACAAAATACTCCAGATGATGACAATCTGAATCCTTCGGTCACCGCGGCATGCCCAGTGAAGCTGCCCATCAGCCGCATTGCGCTCTGTGTGGCCCTGCCGGTCATGGTGTTCATAGTGGGATTCTTCACCTGGAGGTCAGACCGCAAGAGAGCCCAAACATCAGCAGATGTCTTTAAGCTCCAGGAAATGAACTGATCGCTCATCGCCGCAGGATTTTATTCCATTTCAGTCATCACATGAATCCAGTATGGATGGATTACTACGATTATGTTGCATGTTAGAAATCAGATTTTGGCCCACACACCCAAACCTCAGATCTCACACATAAACCAGACACTGTTGCATGTCTGTTATCATTCTGTATAGACTTGCTTGATTATGTTGTACTCAAATCTGTACAAATCAGTTTTTAGTATTTTTAATTAAAATGAGCCATAAACGTAAATACAGGAAACCAACTGCTGCATGCCATCTTTTCTTTACAGCTGCAAAATTTTGTTCAAAGTATTTATGAGGCCAAAATTACAGATATGACATATTTCACGTGAAAGAATCTGGGGAGTATTTTAATTCAAATAAAAGTTTCTTTTTAGTTTGTTTTATGTTTGTTGCATTGAACAGCTTCTTAAAATACATTTGAAGAATGTCTTGACCAAACCAGCTAATTCCTCTGTTTCCTTAGAATCTTAAACACCCACAGCTGCAGGACACGCAGCTGCCTGATAGCCATGTTTCCCACTGTGTCACCTCGTCCTCAGGGCCCACAGATCACAACAGATTTCTCCAGAATCTTTTGATGATACTGTGTTATGTAGATGATGACATTACTCTGAAAAATGTCTAAAATTTGTAGATGCAGTTGTGTTGTGTTTTGTTTTTTGAGATTTGTGACCCTCTGCCCATCTTTACCTCTGAGAAACTCTGCCTGTCTAAGATTCTCTTTTTATACACAGTCCTGTTACTGACCTGTTAATAATTAACGTAATTAGTTGCAAATTTTCCACCAGCTGTTTCTTTTTAGGAGAACTTACTTTTCCAGCCTTTCTTTGAGGTCTGTTGCAGCCATCAAATTCAAAATGAGCTAATATTTTTCATAAATAGTAAAATGTCTGAGTTTAAGCATTTGCTATGCTTTCTATGTTCTGCTGTGGATAAAATGTGGGTTTGATGTGAAAATCATTACATTTGCTTTATTTATATTTTACACAGAATCCCACCTTATTTGGAGTTGAGCTTGTAATTGTCTGTATTTTGAACAAGTGTGCAAAGATGTGCGAAGTCTAAACACTGCTTCACTGTATTATACTAATAGTAAGTGTTATAAAGCTAAAACAAACAACTGTTAGCTGTGATTAATAAATTACTCTGACCTTATTTTATTACTGATTCTTTGCTTGCCCCCACCCCCCAAACCACCAAACAGAACCATCCTCTTATTTTAAAATCACTGCAGATTCAGTATCTTTGGGTTTGGAAGCAACCCTCAGTACTGAGGCCTTGAGGTGTTCCTCATTTCTTTATATTTTGCTACAAAAATGGAAAATATGTGCAGTGATTTATTGAAACAAGCATGCTTATATGGAAATATGGCACAAGGCAAAAATAGAGTTTGTAGACTTCTAAAAGACCTGAAGGTCAATAAAGGTGTGACCTCCTTTATTCTTCAGCCCAGCCTGAACTCTGAAGCAGCTCTGTCATTTCTTTAAGTAGTCTTCATGAACAGTTCTCCAGGCTTCTTGAAGGACAATCAAAGCTCTTCTTTGGATGTTGGCTGTCTTTTGTTCTGTTCTCTGTCAGGATGATGCCACACTGCTTCAACAGTGTTGATGTTTGGACTCTAGGGAAAACAATCCATAACTGATGGTGTTCACCTGTGTTTTTCTATTCAGGTGTGCTTTTACTGCACTGGCAAAGTGTTTGCGATCATTGTCATTGAAAACTGGAGCTGTTGTCAATCAGTCGCTTTCCAGATGGTATTGCATGGTGGATCGAACTGTGATGGTACTTTTCTGTATTCGTATTTCAGTCCATTTTGACAGGATCTCCAACACCACTGGCTGAAATGCCGTGACAGAAAGGAGGAGGGGAGGTGAAGGAGCACAGGGGTGCCTAATCAGCGCTGTACTTCTGTTATTGATCACAGCTGTTAAATACAGCCGACTACAGAAATAATTTTGTCCACTTTGTCCAGTTTCACACATGCACACACACAAGAAAAAAAAAAAAAAAAAAAAAAAAAATATATATATATATATATATATATATATATATTTTTTTTTTTTTTTTCTTGTTTTTTTTCTATATCATAACTGGATAGTTTTATTCAACATTAATGTCTCACTTGTTATAGTTGGAAATTAATCATTCTCTCAGCTGTATTCCTTGATGTTGAAATGTGTTATGCTTGTTTTAACAGCTTATTTTGAATTAAAGACTTAAAATTAAACCACAAAAAGGAGAAAAAGTTCGTTCTCCGTTTAACCAGCTGTTTTTACACAGCTGTGCTTCGCACTCACGGTTGCTAGGCGACATGAGCTACGCAGAGGTGACGGCAGCTGATATGAAGGCTAGCCGCTCACTTCCGGCCTTTGTGGGCTGCGAAAGACGTGGGCCGGGTCCTTCGCAGGATGCAGCCCCTAATTTGGACATTGTGCGTCGATATAATCTGTATGCCTGGAACTCGTGCACTGAGAAACGTTGCACGGTGCAAAGTGCGATTAAAATGCGTTAAAAATTTTAACGCGTTAATTTCCCTGTAATTAATTAATCGAAATTAACGCGTTAAAGTCCCAGCCCATATATATATATATATATATATATATATATATATACATATTAGGGCTGTATATATATATATATATTAGGGCTATATATATATATATATATATATATATATATATATATATATATATATATATATATATATATATATATATAATTTCCTAAACGGCATTCCAAATTATATGTGTATATTATAGAGAGAAAGAGAGAGCGACCTTCTGCCTCAAACCCATCGATATATAAACATAAGCCACATGAAAATCATACAATAATAAAAATCATAAATAATAATGTCTAAATTAAAAATAATAGATTGACGTAGCAGACGTCAAACGTACAGACGTCAGAGGCGTTGACAGTATCCGGAAGCTACGGAAAGAGCGGAGGAACAATTATGTGCAGCTGCTGAAAGGGAGCGCTTAGCTAATTGTGTGTTCATAAACATGGCAGCACATCTGAAAAAGCGGGTTTATGAGGAATTTTCCAAAGTTGTACAAGTGAGTACATTAAATCCGTTCTGTAGCTGCTAGTGTAAAATTCTGTGCAGAATCAGCGCTAACCCTGCGCTGTATCAGGATGACCCGGGTCTCCGCAGAGCTAACAGCCTCTGACAGAAAGCTGCTGTTAGTTTCCGATAACCTACAGTGGAAGGAGAGGTGCCGTTTCTGCTGGTTTGCGGCGTTTTGAGCTCAGTCTGTGTTTACATCGGCTTTAGTGTTGATGTGAGTCATGAAGCCGGTCCCTGAGCCCAGAGGCTGTCCAGGGTCTCCCTGCGCCGCTCGGAGAGGAAGCTGGCGGCACTATAATCGTCTTTAAAAGCAGCGCTGTTTTCTTTAGTTCTTGCGGTGGCTTCACGAAGCGATGACTTCCAGCTTTCAGTGGTTCAGTTTGCTGTGACTGTGATGAGGCCATGGCTCTCGGGTTGACTTGCCTGTGGCGTTACCACTAAAAGAAGTAAAGATGGAGGGGAACAGCATCTGCAGTAATGTCACAATGCAAGGGTCGGTTGTGTTGAAGGGGGGCAGAGTGTGGAAGTGAAAAGGTGGCTGGGGAGAAGAGGTCATAGGGGCATCTCTGCTTAGACTGCTGCCCCTATGACCTGGACCCCCAAAAACCAGTAGAAAATGAATAAATGGACAGTTCCTAGTGTATGTGTTCATACTGAGTCCATTTTTATGAACACAAAAAAACATTAGACCCAGGAGGAGAGAAAATGGACCTGGTACTTTTTGTTGTCATAGTGATGTTTGTATGCTTACAGATTCCACATGAAGAAACTCCGGCGAAGAAGCTGCGTCTGTCCAAACCCAGCAAGTCTGCTGCTCTGCACATTGACCTCTGTAAAGCCACCAACTCCACCGATGCCCTGCAGTACCTGCTGCAGTTTGCACGCAAGCCTGTGGAGGCAGAGAGCGTGGAAGGTGTGATCCGGATCCTGCTGGAGCACTACTACAAGGTAAGGAATTGTGGGTAGCAACCACAAACATAATAATAAAATACAATGCTTGACAGTTTTTAATTAAATGAAAGGGATAAATCTGGACTTTACAGTGTCCTAAAATCATTCTGATTTGAGCTCAAAGTTAAGATGAACACAAAACAGTCTGATGTGTAATGACGGTGATTCTTTGTTCCAGGAGACGGATAACTCGGTGAGGCTGAAGATTGCCTCTCTGCTCGGCCTGCTTTCTAAAACGCAGGGCTTCAGCCCCGACTGCATCGTTGATGATGCCATTAACACACTCAGCAATGAGAGTACGGCACATTTGAGCATATAACCTTCTCCACAACTTAAAAAAAAAAAAAAAAACTTTATAGTAAAACTGTACATTGTATTTCTTTCTGTGTTCAGAGTCACATCAAGTTCTCGCCCAGCTGCTGGACACTCTTCTGGTCATTGGCACACAGCTGCCTGAGAGCAATGCAGTCAGACTGAGGCTCATAGAGGTGGCCTACAAGGTGATACAAACACACTCTTGTCCATGCACAGCACTCGTTATTACGGACTCATCAGGACTTTGTGCACAAAGCAGTACATCTCCTCTTTGTTTCCCTTCTCTTTTCTCATCTTAGCACCTCTCTGATACGTATTTTGGGGTGAGGAATAAGTGCCTGCAGCTCCTGGGATGTCTCGGCATGGTGGATGCTCCTTTAGGAAAAGAAAATGAGGGAGCAGGCACATCCTTAGGTTTGTAGAATCACTTACTGTATTTACTGTGTCTAAATCTTGAAATGTTGAAAGTATGGAGGGGGATATGTAGGTATGCTGTCCAAGCTCGCTGCTGGCTGGTGATGCACATTTGGACACCAATTTGAGGTATATAGATGTGCAATTTAATGTTTTAACTTAAAACTGACTTAGTTTCATGTTTTCTTGATCATAAAGTAGTTTATTAAGGCTGGGACTGCTCCGTTGTCAAAGCTGGATCCCATTGCCTGGCAGCCGAAAGATCGTAAATATTAACTGGCTGTAACTTCATTATTTTGGGGGCTTTTGATGTGGTTTAGGTATCAAAATGTATTCTTTTCCATGATCTTTGAGATCACCTCCTGAAAACTCATGTGTTGTGATTGTGCTTTGAGTTACTGTGTGGTGGTTTTTATGGCACCCTCGTATTTTACATGCTCCTCCAGGAGGGCTGAGGGATGTCCAGAGCATTATCAGCGACTACTTTGGAGACCAGGACCCCAGAGTCCGCACTGCAGCCCTCAAAGCCATGGTAGGAAAACCCTGCAAACCCCCCTCACACTCACCAGAAACAAAGCAGAAACACACGCATAACGCAGCTTGCTCTGTGTGTTGCTGTTTGTCTTCCAGCTGCAGCTGCATGAGAGAGGGATGAAGGTTCATCAGATCATTTATGACCAGGTACAAGCAGAATATGTCCTCACAGTTACTGCACTGTAGCTTTAAATGTTTAAGCCAACCTTCTTTATGTGTTTGTGTGTGTTTGCAGGCCTGCAGGCTGCTCACAGATGATTACGAGCAGGTCCGATCTGCAGCAGTGCAGATGGTTTGGGTGCTCAGCCAGCTGTACCCAGAGAGGTGAGGTGACCCAGATACTCATCCTCAGTTTCAGTCAGCGTAGCTGTTGAGTTTGCTCTGCTCTCCGATGACATTTAAAAAGTCAAATCCTAACCGCTCATGTATGTAAGAACGGTCTCTGCTGAAGTGCTCTTCACAAGCAGAAACCTCCATGTGTGTGCCACATTTCTCTTCTCTTTGCTATAGATCTTGTCCTGGTAACATGTAGACTCGTGGAGATTTTCTTCACAAATATATTTATTTTAAACAGTAATGACAAAGCAAAACAACAAACAAAAGAAAATACAGTTTGACTCCAGTGTATTTAGCTCACAGCAGTGCATATCCTCAAAAGAAGAAGTCCAGAAAGCAGGCAAAACCCGGCAAACAGCTAAAACGTAAAGAAAACAGGACACTGCAGATTATTCCAGCAGAGTCCGCATCAGGTCAAAATCCCTTTTAAAAACCCTGACCATTTATTAACCCCTAAAAAAATCATAACCGGGCCCCTAAATCCTTTCAAATGTCCTTTCTGTGTCCTTCGGTATGTATCTTATTCTTTCCGGTGACTGGTGTGATTATGGCTTATCCAGTGCCAAACATTTAATCCTAGTTTTCTTGTTAGCTTTTCAACACTGATGACACTTCTGTCCAATCAGCATTGTGCCCATCCCATCGTCCAATGAGGAGATCCGGCTGGTTGATGATGCATTCGGTAAGATCAGTCATATGGTCAGCGATGGCTCCTGGATGGTTCGGGTGCAGGCCGCAAAAACACTGGTGAGTGAACAGGCTCAGACTGACGCACACATTCATACCCACACGCTATTTTCATCTCTGTGAATGCAGATTTATTTAGTCTTGGCTTTATAAACGAGGTACATGTTAGCTCCTGTTTGGAAACTGTCTTTGACAGATAAATGCAAACACAAAAGAAAATGTGTCATAACAACAACAACCAACAATTAAATCACAACTAAATACACAGGACACAAACCAGTAAGCAGGCATACTGGAAGGTGTGTATGATCTTTGGGCAGAAATAGTCCCCACATGAAGAACCCAAAGGTGGAACCATGTGTCCTCGTATTACTGTAGAAAGGTTGGGAAAGATCCCTGAGGATCGCTCGAGACTCACAAAGCTGTGTTGTTGATCTGGAAACTTACTCCATGTATTTACAGTCTTAATGAGTTTAATGAGAAAAGAACTAAGCAAAAAAGCACCAAGCTCCTCTGCTGCCTAACGATGGGAAAGAACCAGCACGCGTCTGTCTGCAACTGTCGCAGCTACACCCGCAACATCCCCACTCAGAGTCAAGGAAACTTGTTGCTTCTTCTTCTTCTGTGTACTCAGGATATAATTTTCCTGTCTGGCTTCACTCACCCCAAACTCATCAGTCAGGCTAAGCAGTCCACAGAGGTGTTTATCAGCTCAATAAGTTAACCCAGGCTTTAGCTACAAGTATGTTCATGTGAGAGAGATGGTGCTGGCAGCATCTGACCAATCACAAACACTGACAGGCCAGCAGAGCAGCTGATTTTACATGTTAGAGAAATATATTTAATAATGTACGAGTATTGACTATTAAACAACTCTATCAAGTCAGTAAAGCTGTAATGAACATTCGCACAGCATACAGCTGCATCTGAACAATGATTCTTACTGTAACAGGCAGGTACACCCGGTAATGTGTTGCATTTTATGTGTGTGACAGTTAATTTTAAAGTGGAACTTGTTGTGTGTTTTCTCGTGTGTCAGGGTTCGATACTGCAGGTCAGCCCCCACTTTCTGGAGCAAACTTTGGATAAGAAGCTGATGTCAGACCTCAGGGTGAGTTATTGAAGTCTGACAGTCTGCAAGCAAAACTGTGTTGATCAGCGCAGCTCCGCTCACTTTGCTTTTCTTTCTTTTTTCTGTCCAGAGGAAGCGTACAGCCCATGAACGGGCCAAGGAGCTCTTTGCTTCTGGAGAGTTCTCCTCTGGCAGGAAGTGGGCCGATGATGCACCGAAGGAGAAACTGGACACCAACACGGTGAACCTCATCGCCTCGGGTGCCTGCGGGGCATTCGTCCACGGCCTGGAGGATGAGATGTTTGGTACGGGAAACCCAGCAGATATTTTGGGTCACATGTCACATGATGATGAAGCATTTGGTAAAGGGGAATTGTGCTTCAGTGTGGGCAGCAACGGACGGCCCACCTACCTGCAGAGAGCGTTGTTTCCAGGTGGAGGCAGTGTCCAAAGCATGCAGTACAGCAGGTCTTTGGACCACTCCGGCTCCAAATACAAACATAAACGTGTATACAGACGGTCAATATGCAGGGCCATAAATTATGCTTAATGCTTTTTGTGTCTCATGGAGCCTTTTTAATGGAATTATCTGACACATAATATGACCTGCTGTGAGGTTCACCATCTGAATTTTCTTGTGTTGTTAGGTTATTAGCGCTTTATATCAGGGATCTCTGCATTCATACTCTTTAAAGATGCAGCTTGCTAACCACACTTACTAGCATTAACTCCACCCTCTTGTTGAAATATGGTCACGTTTGCTCCCAAAAAAATATCACGGCTGCTGCCAAAATGATACAATTGAGGCTTCAAAATGCAGAATCCAAAACTGAGTGGTGTCAGGGTGGCTCTTTCTTTCTGTTCGGTCTGTGATGACTTCATGGTGTACATCCGTGGGAATGTGAAAGGGAACACGCCACCTTGGACTTTTCCACTGAAAACTTCTCAGTCGTGTCTGGAGATCGAGTTCTCATCATCTGCGATGTTTACTCACTACATGTTTGAGGTCTGGTTATGTTGCAGAGTCAGTAAATGTTGTTTTCTGACTCTAGCCTCTGCTCAGGATCAATGTTCCCCTTTTTGCTGAGTAGTTTTCCGTGTTTTAAACGTTATTTCAGAGGTCCGTATTGCAGCGGTGGAGGCGTTGTGCCACCTGGCTCGGTCATCCCCGAGCTTTGCTGAGAAGTGTCTCGACTTCCTGGTCGACATGTTCAACGATGAGATCGAGGAAGTGAGGCTGCAGTCCATCCACGTGCTGAGAGAAATCTCCACCCACATAACGCTCAGAGAGGACCAGCTGGACACAGTGCTGGCTGTGCTGGAGGTATGAGAGCAGTCAAACAATCGGGAAGCACAAACCTCGAGTCACGTTTTTGTATCTGCCAGTTTTCACGCTGATAAGTCGCTGTCTGTGCCCAGGACTCTTCTCGAGACATCAGAGAAGCTCTCCATGAATTATTGTGTTACACCAACGTTTCCACTAAAGAGTGCATCCAGCTGGCTCTGCTGGAGCTGCTCAAGAACCTCAACAAGTATCCCACTGACCGCAACTCTGTGTGGAAGTAAGACTCTGTGACCATCTCAGTGGCTCTGCAGCACTGCAACACGCTGAGCTGTTGGTTCATGTTTTTATTTATAATTTTTCTCTTCTACCTTTAGGTGTTTGAAGTTCCTGGGATCCCGCCATCCCACGCTGGTGTTACCGCTGGTTCCTGAACTGCTCAGCACACATCCATATTTCGACACGCCAGAGCCAGACATGGACGATCCAGCCTGTATCCTTCACACACCTGAGTAATGACAGCCACTCGGGCTGTTCACGTCATGCCTTATCATTGACTGGTGCAGCCTTCTGTGGTGTGGCTGCTTTTCTTTCCTTAAGTCCACATTTGTATTTTAAACCTTAGTTAATCATTTTCTTAACGAGCTTCAGCCTGTTTAGAAAGAAAGAAGCAGGTTTCAGTGAAAGGTTTGCTCCTTGTTTAGAGTCATGACCGGGGTTTTTATTACAGTAGAGTTCATTTTTATTTTGTTTTCATTTCAGTTTAGTTTCCTGTTATTCTTAAAAATGTGTTCAGTTTTGTTATTAGTTTCCGTGTATGCGTTTTTATAATTTCATATGGATGCACATGAAATTTCCTTTATATATTTATTTTATTTTAGTTGGTGCACAAAATATTGTCTTAGTTTCTATAATTTTCCTGTTGCCTTAATTTTAGTTTCTATTAAAAATGTTTTAGCTATAAACCTGTTAAACCTGGCAATGCCAGTAAAATCCTGCTTCTTCTGAGCACCGTGTTGAACAAAAATACTGATTTATTAATTTTCTTGTTGGTGAGCAGACAGCTGTGGTTCTCGTTGGAACAGCTGTTCGTTCGCTGCACGCCGAGCTCCGGTTTCTCTTTCTTGACTCTGCTGATGTCAGACATCGCCGTTCTGGTGTTGGTGTTCAATGCTGCCACGTCATGCCCCACCATGCCGGCGCTGTTCTCCGACCACACCTTCAGACACTACGCCTACCTGAGGGACAGCCTGTCCCACCTCGTGCCGCCGCTGAGAGTGAGAACTGAAAGAATGCATCAAAGCGTAATTTAGTGCAGCTCAGTGCAACAATTCAGCTTCAGGTTTTTATGATGCACATTCAGCATTTTGGTAACATAGGAACAATTTTGATCCAGTTTCTGTTAATGTGCTGATTATTTATTTGATATTCAGACTCCATGAACTGAATCCGTTTGGCCCTGTGAGTATCAGTGTGTCTGAGCTTCTCTTCCAGAGTGTAGCTTGATTCAGGCTTTGTCACGATACTTCCTGGGGACCTTTTAAGGCTCAGCTCAGTGCAGCCACTGACGTCCTAAAAGGAAAACTAACAAGAATCTTTACAAAGAAGCAAATAGTTATCTAAGTTCATCAGGCTGCGTGTGCGTGTCAAAGGAGGCACCCCCATTATTTCTTAAACACATGAAAAAAATCATACTAAATATACTTTGTGACATTAGATAATGAAGCAAAAATCAGTGGTCCTCTTGATTCTGCTCTCAACCTCAGTGAGCAGAGCAGGAACAGGTTCTCAGCCAGCTGCTGGTTCTGGATAGAGTTCCTCCAGCTCACAGAGGGTCTTCATAGCAGATTAACAGGTACCATCAGCAGCTGCAGTCCAGGATGCTGGAGTTAGTCTGTTTAACCACAGCACGAGTCTCACAACAGGAGGAAACAGGAAAGGCCGGTGCAAACGTCTGAGCTTCCAAAATAAGAGTGCAGGGCTCACCCAGTAGTAAATGATGGTGGTGTCATCGCAGCTGGATGAATATATATCTGTATACTAGGGAAGCCCGCCCAAATAAATGACAATGCATGAAAAGCACCGTACATACACAGAAATGTGTTCATTAATGATTTAGTGGTGGAAAATTGACAAAAAGCCTTATAACTATGATTCTTACAAGTGTGATGTGTACTGTCAACATATAGAAAGTAACATATAAAGATTTAAAATATCGTGGCACGTTTGACCTCTGACCTCACACTTACGTTTCACATCTGCCTTTCTTTCAAGTTGACCCCAAAATGTGTTCTATCTTCAAAGACAGTATTGATAAGAGAAAGAAAATGAATCCACATAAATAAAAAATAAACTCAAAATTATGTCATGTTAAATGGTTTCAGTGAGGCAAACAGAAGCCTGCACTTTGCACTTGTTTTTACTTAAAGTAGATTTAAGACTACATGAGTATATACAAAGTACAATACTGCTCCCTCTAAAGTAAATACTGCCCAGAGCTGCCTTGGCAGAAGTCTGAGTGCTTCTTGGTGATACTGGTGACAGCGTTTCATATTTTCAAGGCTGAATGATGGTGCACAAAGGTTGGTGCTCGGTGATGCTCACGCTCTCTGTGACTGTTCTGTTTTAGTTGCCCGGCAGGAAGCAGGTCTACGGTCTGGACTCGGTGGACTCGGGTCCGGGTTCTGGCTCCGTGGAATCGGCTCAGCTCTTCCTTCAACAGAGTCTCAACAGAGTCAGCACCATCCAGAACCTGGAGGCACCTGGAGCTCAGGACCTGCTGGACTTCACCATACGGTAAACAGATGCAGGACCTCCTCCTGCATCCATCCATTCCAACCGTCACTTTCTGAACACGTTTTATGATTCCTCTGATAGAAGTTTGCTTCTCTTCCCAGAAAATTATCTTTGTTTTGTGAACATTTAGTGTTTTACTTGCAAATGTTACATCAGATAGACACCATGAATATCCCGACTAATTAGCGTAACTGTGTGAATATGATGGTTATTTATGAATAAATGATTCGTTAACTCGTGTCTGTCAGAGACCTGCAGCGGCTCGGGGAGCTGCAGACGGAGCTCGCCGGAGCTGCTGACTTCTGTGCTACATACCTGCGCTGCCAGCTGCTGCTGATGAAGGTAGGAGTGTGTTTCTGCTGCGGCACTTCAGGAAACACCCCGGTTCTCCAGAATCACCACTCTGTGCCTCATTTCCTCAGGCTCTGCAGGAGAAGCTGTGGAACATGGCTGTCCCTCTCTGCCTCAAACAAAACGTCACAGCCACAGCAGCGGCGCAGCAGGTCAACACACACACGCGCACACAAGTATAACAACAGCTGTGACATCATGTGATGTGTGTTTTGATGCATGTAATCATGATTGTAGATCTTAGAGGAAACCTACAAGCTGGAGTTTCTGTACAGTGGCTTGGAGATCAGACAGGTGGCCATAATACATCATGTTCGACTCCAGGCCAAAGCTCTGCAGGTCATCCTGACTGCTCGCACCAGACAAGGGTAAATATACACACACACACACACACACACACACACACACACACACACACGGATACCCTGTAAGTTTCTCAGTCTGTTTTTTTCCTCCTCAGGTTGGATCCTCTCATCAGTAGCTGTGAGAGGTTTTTGCAGGATGTCGAGTCTTTTCAGAGGTATATTTATTTTTTGATTTGTGTGCATCTGTGCAGCACAGCGATTAACACTGCTGTCTCACAGAAAGAAGGCCTGGGTTCGAATCCACCCTTTCTGTGTGGAGTTTGCATGTTCTCCCCATGTCTGGTACTCCAGCTCATGATTCCAGTTTGCCCACAGGTGTGAATGTGAGCGTGTGTGGTTGTCTGTCTCTCTGTGTTAGCCCTGCGACAGACTGATGACCTGTCTAGGGTGTACCTTGTCTCTGCCCTATGGCAGCTGGGTTAGGCTCCACATACCCCCGCCACCCCACCCCCGAATTGGATAAGTGGAAGAAGATGGATGGATGTGTGCATCTGTTTCAAACTAAAGTGTGAATCAAACTAGGTTCGATCAAAACTAAAGAAACAAACCCCATAAATAGGAACATCATGGAGTCTGACGTATTATTGTCATATTAGTGTGTTATCATTACAAAGGAAAATGCCGGGTAGGTTTGTTGGCCCCCACAGCTGGCCTGGCTAACTGTCACAGTGTCTCTCTCTCTCTCTCAGGCTGTTTCTGACCGAGCTGCCCCACCTCCAGGACAGTTTTGTGGATAAACTTTTGGAGCTGATGCCACGGCTGTCGTCCTGTAAACCAGTGGAGCTGGTGAAGATCCTGCAGACAACCCTGAGACAGAGCGGCCTGCTGCAGCTCAGACTGCCTGAACAGGTGCAGTGAACACACACAGTCAGTGAAGCTGAGCCAAAGTCCTGTGGAGTGGGCGATTTCCAAATGGATCATAGTAACGTTCTTGGTCGATGGTAGTGCTTATTCTGCAGTGAGCATGAAACAGTTACCTGGTGCAGGTTCTGGTTTGTGCTCCTGGTTTGACTCCTGACCTGGAGACTCAGCTCTTACCAGCAGTGATAATCTGTCACAGTTAGATCGGTTTGATCCAGACGTTTATGTTTGCTTTGCTCGTGAAATGGTGAAATTGTAAATGTGCGAGCGGTCAGAACGGGATGATCTAAAAACAGCAGCAGCACTCGAAACTCCAGACGGCACGATACAGTTACAGAGGTCAAATCTTTCAGAGTAAAGGTCGAGGGTGTACTAATACCACACCAGGGCTGGAGCCACTCTGTCACATTTAAATGATGTATTGTGTGAATTTATGTTTATCAGTTTTCTGCCAAATATTTAAAGAAAAAAAAACAAAGCTTTTTATTAAAATTTAAACTCATGAAGGTTTCTGTGTTTTATGGACGGAGTTCCTGAACTTTGATTGAGCCTCATAGACCATGACAGCAGCCATGGTGTTGATTTGAATAACAATTTTTTAAACCTCTTTGCTGGTCATCAGATCCATCGGGCGACGGCCACCATCATAGAGCCGACGGGCGAGTCTGACAACCCGCTGAGGTTCACGTCCGGCCTGGTGGTGGCGTTAGACGTCGACGCAACGCTGGAGCACATCCAGGACCCCCAGAGCACTGTGAAAGTACAGGTCAGTCAAATATGACACTAACCTCAGCTCCTCAGGCGACACAAATAACTGCGTAAACACAAACGTGGGTGCACTTTTTATAGCTGCCTCCTGCAGCCTCCCTTTAAAAACTTCAATTTCTTTTTTCTGTGCGCTCTTCATTTTTCTCCAAAACTGTGTTTATCAGTGGTTAAACATGCAGCTTCTGTGATTTTGCCCCTCTACACCACCACCGTGGATTTTAAGTCAAACTAGATGTGATTGACATGCAGGTTTTAAACTTGAAGTTGAGGCCTTTTAACAGAAGCATTGCATTAACTGTTCATGCACTCCTGTGTTTGCAGTCTTTCAGTTTCCCAAAAATGAATTGCTGTCACACTGCAGGGCTCCAGTTTTCCTGTTTGTTGCACTGGTTTCATTGTTCTGCTCGTTTCCAGCCCAGCGCCTGCTCCTGCAGCTCTTACTGCAGTGGTGGTTAAACATCCTTTTTCCCACCGATTTAAACTGGACCTCAGTTTTATTGGCACAAAGTGTGCAGAACAGAACTTTTTAACACCTGTTAATGAGCTCAGCACAGTTTGAGTACAGAGCACATCAGGATCAGTGAGTGCAGCGTGAATCAGGCCGTTATTATTCAGCCTTAGAAGCACTGATTTGTTTGTAGTTGATGTCCATGTGAAAAATTCAGAGTTGGATGTTTGCTGCTGCCTCTGCAGGTTCTGTATCCAGACGGTCAGAGTCATGTGATCCACCCTAAGCCAGGAGACTTCAGAAAGCCGGGACCCCACCGGCACAGACTCATCACACAGGTTTACCTCTCACACACAGCGTGGACAGGTCAGTATCAAACAGACGCATTTAAAATATTAAACCCAAATTAGATGTTTATTTACCACTCCCAGGCTTCTTTTTTTTTTAACAACTTTATAAACAATAACATACACTCTGACATCATCATGTCTCCACTCTGTCTCTGTGTTTGTAGCTTAAGTCCAGCATAAGCAGATGTCCTTTAGCTGAAAATATAAAATGATCAAATTAAACACACTTTGAATTGTGGCTCCAAACTAGTAAAAACTCTCCCCTCTATCATCACTTTGTCTCTGCCCTCCACGACTTTACCTCAGAGCCATCTCAGATCGAGGTACGTCTCCTGCTGGCCTACAGCTCCTCCTCCACCTCCCTCACCTCCCCTTCCAAGCTGGGATGGAGCGAGAGCTTGGAGAGCCTCCCACCAGCAGAGGCCGCCGTCGAGGGAACGATTCCTCTCAGCAAAGCCGTCAAAGTCTACATCATGCCCAAACCCACCCGCCGCTAGCGAGGTGCTGCATCGCTCTGACATGCAGGACTGAAAGAACTGTTCATTTCTAATTAAAGCTGTACGTGAACGGGATTTTGTTTTCTCCTTGAAAAATGTAAACTGTTCTCCCAGAGTGGTCATTTTGACCATTTTTAAATTTTGCAGAGGAATATCTTTGACATAAACCCCCTGAAAGTGTAGGACCCTGGCTTTTTTAAATCTATGTAAATCGTAACATTTTATTAAAATTACACGACACAAAAGAGGTATGAGTATTTCTACCTAGAACTCCCATAGGTGGTGATTCTGACTGCCACACATTACTTGCATAAATAATAAATGTAATATATAAATGTAGTTTATTAAAAAAAAAAGGCATCTGGGAAGGGAGCTCAGGACTGCACTGTAGGAGGCTGACAGTTGGTGTTGTAAGCCACCACCTCTGCTCAGTGATGGTCGTTCAGTGGACAGACTTCTATTACTCCTCTTTCAAATTATGTCTTCTCGGTCCAAAATATGAACATTGACATCCTCAAAAGACGTGGTTATCCCAGCTGGGCCCTCATCAAATCAGCAAAGATGCACAAAGAAGAAGGTCAGACACCAACAAGGGATTAAGAGAACCAAACACAACAACACTCACCCCTCATGCAGCAGGTTTGTCAGAGAAACTCCAGAGAATTTTCTTTAATCATGACATTCCAGTGTGCTTCAGACCCAGCCACATTCAGACAAAAATTGGCCCCAAGGACAAAACTCCCAAACACAGGCTAAGCAGGGCAGTGCAGCGAGTGCTCGGACCTCGACAGGACAAGACTCAGCTGGACTCCTGCACCTAAAGGAAGAAGGGCACTCTTGAAGATGCCCATGTTCACATTTGGGAAGACAGATGGTTTGAAAGAGGAGTAAAAGAAGTTTGTCCACTGTGAACGACCATCATCGAACAGATGTGGTGGCTTACAACACCCGCTGTCAGCCACACACAATGCAGACTTGAGATCCTTTCCCAGGTGCCTCAACCCTCACTCACACCTTACTTCAGGTTACCTCAATATGTCACATGATTGACTCACACCTTTTTTCACACCTTTTCCCATGTGATGATGCACATGAATAATAGTGGGTCAAAGATCACCTCTAAAGGGGACAACCCCCACTAGGGTTTAAATATCTGGGACTCTCCACCTCTTGGTTTAAGAACTGAAGAAGCCTCGTGGATAAGAGGTGGGCCATCTTCAAAGTGGTGTTACAGGTAAAGCTGGAGGAAGCATAAGTAGCTTTTATGGTGAATATGTTTTGCACTCATTATTTCTTATAAAGACAAACTCGTGATAAAGTTTCATTTTCTGTTTATTTCATGTTGCAAACAAATATGACTGAAGTCAATCTGAGTTCCTCGGTTAAAGGTACAGCTCAGCTTTTCTGTGACTGGAATCAGAAGCAGAAAAGCTGCTCTCAGCGCATCATTTCCCGCCTCTAGTTTCAACAACTTTCTGAGGGTGAGACGAATCAACTGTGGTCTGATTATTCACTTAAAGAAGCAGTTATCGTTAAACATGTCTTATTACAGGGGATTTCATTGAATAGAATTCAAACGGAGAAAAGAAACTAACCACAGTTTGCACGTTCTCCCAGTGTGGGCTCTCTGCATGCACTCTGGCTGATTTTGTAGGTGTGACTGTACCTGTGTCTATGCTGTGATTGGGGTTCACTGGGCAAGTGAGCGAGAGCTGAAGCTGAGGTGGAGCCTGTGGAAGACCCTGAGGTCCTTCCTCAGGTTTACCTACAGAAACACTTTTAATTCTTCCAGGTGGATCTTGATGTCTGAAGGCTCCTTTAGAGCTGTGGGCCTCAATTCATCAGCAGGTGAGTTTGGGCAGAAAGTTGATGTGTGAACAGGGAAGACAAATGAGAGCTTCCAGTGATTGTGTTTCCACAATCACTGGAAGCCAAAAATGCAACTGAGATTCAAATTCAGAGTTCCTTCAGCTGGATTGAAAGCACCGCCTGATATACTCTCTCCACTGACCCCTGCATGTGTTGGAGGACTTTCTACCTAACACTAGTTTGTCTGAAAGTTAATGTGGTGCAAATGACATCAAAGCTTGTAGAATCCGCCTCGGCCGGTCAGTGAGGTGAGGGTGACGTCAGCAGGTGGAGTGGAAGACCCCGCCCACCTTTGCTCCCTGGCTGGCCAGTTTGTTGTATTCAGCGACAGCCTTCTCCGTCTGGAACACTTTGACATCAACACCTTTCTGCTTCACAAAGTCCAGAGTGGAGGAGGGAACCTGAGAGCAGACCACACTGACAGCCATCAGCTGGATGCCTGTGACTACAGTAAATCTCCTTCCTTACAGAAATCAGTACCAGCAGCTCGGTGTGGAGTCTGTTCCATGTTTTAATACAGCCAAGTCACAGATATGAGTGAATTTCAGCATTAACATTTCTCTAACCTGTAAAAAGGTTTGGTATCTTTTCTTAAAAATTATATTTATTCATTTTGGGCTTAAATTTCAGGCCTGTGACAGGCAGGTGTGCTGAATGCTGCAGCAGATCAGCTGTGTTAGTGCGACTGAGCCTTTTGGAGTATTTTAATGCAGTTTTCTGACATATCATAGTGCTGAGTGACAGGCTAATAAAATACATCACACACACACATCAGTGTGTCTGTGTCTGACACTAACACAGTTTATGGATGCAGCTGCTGACCTTCTCTGATAACTCCACCCCCTCAGCCAAATACAGCTTATATACTGCTCTTGTTGTGTTTTAAGCTGATAAATGAATCATTCTTACCTGCAGCGCCTCGCTCATGCCTCTGCCAATTACCAGCAGGTCAATTCCCTTCCTCAGCACCTCCTCCAGGTCAGCAGGTTGCACTCCTGGGTAATGCTGAGGAGGAAAAAGCCCAATCTCACAAATCTGCCTCGGGCTGATTTACAGTCTGTCTGGCTGCACTTACGTCGGTGCCGGTCTCTCTCCAGTCCCAGGCTCGGCTCCCTCCAGGCCAGACCTTACAGTCCTTGTAGCTGGAGGAGCATCCCTTCACCTTCATGTGGCCCCAGGAGAGAGAAGCGATCTCGGGGGAGGACATGTTTCTGCGAGGCCACCTGATGGAAGACAAGATGAAGAGTCTGTGCAGCTTTGAAAGACTGCTCCCAACAAGGCATCAAAATAATCTGAGTGAATCTGACTCCTTAGGATGTTTACACTGATACACTGAGCAGCTGGAGAACATAAACTGACAGCAATAATTTATCACGTAAAACCAACAATCTAAGTGATACATGTACGCTGCCCTGTGCTTCCTCTTTGCACGTGCAGATTACACAGGGTTAAACTCACTCACTCACACACACTCACTCACACACACCCCTCAGCATTCGTCAGCAACTCAATCCAAAACCTTCTCCTGCCACTTGTGCTGTTAATCACAGGACCTGACTGGAGTCCATGTTTAAACAGCTCAGTCTCCTCACTGAACCAATAAAACCTGTCAGTCAAACTCAGTTACTGCATTTATGCAAACTGTAACAGGCAGCAAGTGTTAACAAAAAGAAGCTGTTAGGCTGTAACAGCGAAACATGAAGCTGAAGTGTGTACTGCTGCTGCTGCTTACCCGACCGATGTCAGCACACTGAACACACCCCTGAACTTCTTCCTCCTCCTGTAATTAAAGGGAAAGAAGCGAAACACAGACTTTAGCCTACACGCTGTAACAGCCAGTCTAATGAGTTACACTCGCACTCTGAGGACTCTGCTCTGGGTGTACATGTGTACATACTGGACAGGCTGCCAGTATCAAATATGTCATGAGCCCTTCTTCTGAAGCAGCACATACACTAAAAACTCAGTAAAGTTACTGTATTGATTTCTATTGATGTCTTACGTTCCCAAACCGTTTCAATATTCCTCACCGAGGATGATTCCTGTCCAGATGATACCTTAAATGAGAAAGTGGCAGACATATTCCAGACATCCCAGGAAAGCTGGACACACTGCTTCACAGTAATTTATGCTCTTCATTGGCTCCACAGATATACGCACAAATGTTTTGAAGAGGACACCGTCGTGTTTGTGGGACTGTCATTTTGCTGCCTTTAGAAAACACTTTTCTCATGTTTTAATTCAGTGAACGGCTCAGCTGAGACTTTTAGGTGGATTAAAGCTGAAAATACAAAAAAGCTGCTGGGACGGAAAACCAGATTTGTACTTAACCCCCAAAATAGCATAGACTTGGTACCTTTTATTTATTTGTAGGGATTTCATTATTATTGATCATTACTTCAGAAAGATATCAGACTTATTTAGTACACAGTAAACACAGAAAGTTACACTTACAAGAATAAGTCAATCTCACCAACACACTTTCACTCAATGCAAATCATCATCATTTGTAAAAACGAAATAAAGACAGGAGATGTTCTTTGAGAGCAGGGATCCTCAAATCCAGGCCTCGAGGGCCGCTGTCCTGCAGGTTTTAGATGCGTCTCTGCTTCAACACACCTGAGTCAAATATAGAAGTCATTAGCAGGACTCTGGAGAACTTGACTGCATACTGAGGAGGTCATTCAGTCATTTGATTCAGGTGTGGTGGATCAGGGACACATCTAAAACCTGCAGGACACCGAACCTCGAGGCCTGGACTTGAGGATCCCTGCTCTAAATGATCCAGTTCTGTCAGCTTAATATTTGTCAGTGTGTGTCTGCTGAGTCAGCTACATGACAGCGTGAAGTTCTGTTTGCCCGACACTTTTTAATGAGGCTGAGTAAACTGAGAAGCTGAGCAGCCTGTTAACGTTTTACACTGGAACTGCCTCATTTTTTAACAACATAATTAAGATAATGTTTGTTGTGGAGATTTGATTTTATACATGTTTGGAGGGAGTGCACCGTTCCTGGAAATACTGCAATACCAGGTCGATGCGTGGAGTGGACGGAGCAAGCCCCTATTCCATCTCCCTGTTCCAAAAATCAATTTAATATATGGTCCCCGGGTAGGGGACGTATCAGATATTAAACTGATAAGAACAGATACTACACTTGATCTTAGCCAAAAGGCCGAGAAGCGATACCGACAAACTGTCGGACGAGACCGAGTCACTCCCCGCACAGCCTCTCTCACTCACGGTCCGGATATTGAAAAAAAAAAAAAAATCCTGTAACAACGGCTAACGGACAGCGTGTGAAACACCAACATTAGAGCAAAGTAGAAGAAAAATCTTAGAGTTGCTACAAAAAAGTTATTTAAGAAACAACGGCGCCAGTCCACACTTCCTAGTTACGTAGCCTGCTCTTATCCAATCACAGGCTGCGGCAGCCACAGGGAAGAAAGGCGACAAAACCTCTCATTAAACTCTGATCTTACCGACTTTAACCTCAAACCGTGACAACTGTTACCACCGAGTCCTCCGTGGGTGAGATACACGCACGTGAACAGTTCGTTTTGTCGTTAAAGGCTGCGAGGCGTCAGCGCAGCCGCCATTTTGGTACGGAGAAGCGTCAACAGTCGTGTTCAGTGAGCACTGATGACACACACACACACACACACACACACGGAGCTCTGCCGGACACGACGTGGTCAATCAGCTGCTGCTGGTTTCCATAAAAAAATACATCAATAATCATACAAAACGTGAAGATATCAAGAAAAGAATGACTAATTTGCACTGAAATATTTAAAAATAATTTCATGCGCTAAAGCAGCAAATAAAGCTTTGGAAGCTGGGTCACCTGAAAAGGGGATTTCTGTTTGATATTAAATATGTCAAAATGTTTCGAGATGCCTCCATGGGCCTTGTTTGGTTAGAAAACGTCATCACAAACACTAATCTTGGAAACATTAACTGGATATATATATAAATGAATTAGAGGTTAACCCATTAATTACAATTAATAAACTATACTTAAACTATGATCAAAAATAAGACTGAGAACCAGGGGCACAGCTATATACTTTCTGAGGTGTATCCAGGCACACTTTTAGGCGCGGCAGATGGCTGCCCCTCCCTGAGCCTGGTTCTGCCGGAGGTTTCTTCCTATTAAAGGGAGTTTTTCCTCCCCACTGTCGCCAAAGGCTTGGTCAGAGGGGGGATCTTCTGATTGTTGGGGGGCTCTTTAAACCAACCACTGATCAGTGGTTGGTTTAAAGAGCCAACTGATCAAAGGTTTTACATGTCAGGATATTCTAAAAAAAAAAAAATCCTCTGGTCTTTTTCAGGTTGTAAACTTCTTTAAATCCAAGTTCAAATTAACAGCATGACATTAGACTGTGTCATTATTTAGTAAACAAAGCTAAAATGCAGGGTCATAATAAGTATAATAAGTGACAGCCAGGAGCTGATAGTCAAATACACTTGATGAACTGCTCACCAGAAGTCGTGAGCAGCCCTATGAAAGTAGATGTTTTGGCAGTTAGCTGCTCTGCAGTCTGCAGTCCATCACGCTACAGAGAGAAAGATCATGTCTCCTCCTCATCCTGGCCACACAGAGCAATCCACATGGCCAGGATGAGGAGGAGATAGAGGCAGAAGCAGCAGGGGAGCTATCTGATCAGGCAGAGAGTGCAGGAGAGGGGACTGCAGTGACCCCCAGACGAGGCAAGGCACAGAGGAAGAGTAGTGACCAGATGATGGAGGAGTATTTGAAGAGGAAGGAAGTCAGGGAGGTAGAGAGAGAGAAGGAGGGAGCCCAGAGGGATGACACAACACACTTTGTGCTCAGATTAGCTCCAGCCACGAGGAGTTTGCTCCACCAAAGCAGTCATGGATGAGAACTAAAATCCAGGAGCTCGTGTATGAGGCAGAGTTTGAGCCATCACAAAATGATCCATTTCTTTAGCTTATTCATTTCCTTATGCATGAGTTTGCTTTTCTTAGGGTTGGTTTAATGAAGATTCTCAGTCATCCAGGCAGCTAGATGCAGGAGCGCAGCTATATACTTTCTGAGGTGTATGTAGACACATTTTTTAGCCCCCCCTCCCCCTGCACGCCCCTATGCACTGCATATAGTGCATACCCACTTTTTGCGCCACTGCTGACAACTACTGTGTAAAAAAAAAGAGGCAGCTCAGTGTAAAACGTTAACAGGCTGCTCAGCTTCTCAGTTTACTCAGCCTCATTAAAAAGTGTCGGGCAAACAGAACTTTATGCTGTCATGTAGCTGACTCAGCATACACACAGTGACAAATATTAAGCTGACAGAACTAGATCATTTAGACTTGAGTTTATTTTTGATCATAGTTTAAGTATAGTTTATTAATTGTAATTAATGGGTTAACCTCTAATTCATTTATATATATATCCAGTTAATGTTTCCAAGATTAGTGTTTGTGATGACGTTTTCTAACCAAACAAGGCCCATGGAGGCATCTCGAAACATTTTGACATATTTAATATCAAACAGAAATCCCCTTTTCAGGTGACCCAGCTTCCAAAGCTTTATTTGCTGCTTTAGCGCATGAAATTATTTTTAAATATTTCAGCGCAAATTAGTCATTCTTTTCTTGATATCTTCACGTTTTGTATGATTATTGATGTATTTTTTTATGGAAACCAGCAGCAGCTGATTGACCACGTCGTGTCCGGCAGAGCTCCGTGTGTGTGTGTGTGTGTGTGTGTGTGTGTCATCAGTGCTCACTGAACACGACTGTTGACGCTTCTCCGTACCAAAATGGCGGCTGCGCTGACGCCTCGCAGCCTTTAACGACAAAACGAACTGTTCACGTGCGTGTATCTCACCCACGGAGGACTCGGTGGTAACAGTTGTCACGGTTTGAGGTTAAAGTCGGTAAGATCAGAGTTTAATGAGAGGTTTTGTCGCCTTTCTTCCCTGTGGCTGCCGCAGCCTGTGATTGGATAAGAGCAGGCTACGTAACTAGGAAGTGTGGACTGGCGCCGTTGTTTCTTAAATAACTTTTTTGTAGCAACTCTAAGATTTTTCTTCTACTTTGCTCTAATGTTGGTGTTTCACACGCTGTCCGTTAGCCGTTGTTACAGGATTTTTTTTTTTTTTTTTCAATATCCGGACCGTGAGTGAGAGAGGCTGTGCGGGGAGTGACTCGGTCTCGTCCGACAGTTTGTCGGTATCGCTTCTCGGCCTTTTGGCTAAGATCAAGTGTAGTATCTGTTCTTATCAGTTTAATATCTGATACGTCCCCTACCCGGGGACCATATATTAAATTGATTTTTGGAACAGGGAGATGGAATAGGGGCTTGCTCCGTCCACTCCACGCATCGACCTGGTATTGCAGTATTTCCAGGAACGGTGCACCTTCTCCAAACATGTATAAAAGAAAATCTCCACAACAAACATTATCTTAACTATGTTGTTAAAAAATGAGGCAGTTCCAGTGTAAAACGTTAACAGGCTGCTCAGCTTCTCAGTTTACTCAGCCTCATTAAAAAGTGTCGGGCAAACAGAACTTCACGCTGTCATGTAGCTGACTCAGCAGACACACACTGACAAATATTAAGCTGACAGAACTGGATCATTTAGAGCAGGGATCCTCAAGTCCAGGCCTCGAGGTTCGGTGTCCTGCAGGTTTTAGATGTGTCCCTGATCCACCACACCTGAATCAAATGACTGAATGACCTCCTCAGTATGCAGTCAAGTTCTCCAGAGTCCTGCTAATGACTTCTATATTTGACTCAGGTGTGTTGAAGCAGAGACGCATCTAAAACCTGCAGGACAGCGGCCCTCGAGGCCTGGATTTGAGGATCCCTGCTCTCAAAGAACATCTCCTGTCTTTATTTCGTTTTTACAAATGATGATGATTTGCATTGAGTGAAAGTGTGTTGGTGAGATTGACTTATTCTTGTAAGTGTAACTTTCTGTGTTTACTGTGTACTAAATAAATCTGATATCTTTCTGAAGTAATGATCAATAATAATGAAATCCCTACAAATAAATAAAAGGTACCAAGTCTATGCTATTTTGGGGGTTAAGTACAAATCTGGTTTTCCGTCCCAGCAGCTTTTTTGTATTTTCAGCTTTAATCCACCTAAAAGTCTCAGCTGAGCCGTTCACTGAATTAAAACATGAGAAAAGTGTTTTCTAAAGGCAGCAAAATGACAGTCCCACAAACACGACGGTGTCCTCTTCAAAACATTTGTGCGTATATCTGTGAGCCAATGAAGAGCGTAAATTACTGTGAAGCAGTGTGTCCAGCTTTCCTGGGATGTCTGGAATATGTCTGCCACTTTCTCATTTAAGGTATCATCTGGACAGGAATCATCCTCGGTGAGGAATATTGAAACGGTTTGGGAACGTAAGACATCAATAGAAATCAATACAGTAACTTTACTGAGTTTTTAGTGTATGTGCTGCTTCAGAAGAAGGGCTCATGACATATTTGATACTGGCAGCCTGTCCAGTATGTACACATGTACACCCAGAGCAGAGTCCTCAGAGTGCGAGTGTAACTCATTAGACTGGCTGTTACAGCGTGTAGGCTAAAGTCTGTGTTTCGCTTCTTTCCCTTTAATTACAGGAGGAGGAAGAAGTTCAGGGGTGTGTTCAGTGTGCTGACATCAGTCGGGTAAGCAGCAGCAGCAGTACACACTTCAGCTTCATGTTTCACTGTTACAGCCTAACAGCTTCTTTTTGTTAACACTTGCTGCCTGTTACAGTTTGCATAAATGCAGTAACTGAGTTTGACAGGTTTTATTGGTTCAGTGAGGAGACTGAGCTGTTTAAACATGGACTCCAGTCAGGTCCTGTGATTAACAGCACAAGTGGCAGGAGAAGGTTTTGGATTGAGTTGCTGACGAATGCTGAGGGGTGTGTGTGTGTGTGTGTGAGTGTGTGTGTGTGTGAGTGAGTGAGTGAGTGAGTTTAACCCTGTGTAATCTGCACGTGCAAAGAGGAAGCACAGGGCAGCGTACATGTATCACTTAGATTGTTGGTTTTACGTGATAAATTATTGCTGTCAGTTTATGTTCTCCAGCTGCTCAGTGTATCAGTGTAAATATCCTAAGGAGTCAGATTCACTCAGATTATTTTGATGCCTTGTTGGGAGCAGTCTTTCAAAGCTGCACAGACTCCTCATCTTGTCTTCCATCAGGTGGCCTCGCAGAAACATGTCCTCCCCCGAGATCGCTTCTCTCTCCTGGGGCCACATGAAGGTGAAGGGATGCTCCTCCAGCTACAAGGACTGTAAGGTCTGGCCTGGAGGGAGCCGAGCCTGGGACTGGAGAGAGACCGGCACCGACGTAAGTGCAGCCAGACAGACTGTAAATCAGCCCGAGGCAGATTTGTGAGATTGGGCTTTTTCCTCCTCAGCATTACCCAGGAGTGCAACCTGCTGACCTGGAGGAGGTGCTGAGGAAGGGAATTGACCTGCTGGTAATTGGCAGAGGCATGAGCGAGGCGCTGCAGGTAAGATTGATTCATTTATCAGCTTAAAACACAACAAGAGCAGTATATAAGCTGTATTTGGCTGAGGGGGTGGAGTTATCAGAGAAGGTCAGCAGCTGCATCCATAAACTGTGTTAGTGTCAGGCACAGACACACTGATGTGTGTGTGTGATGTGTGTATTTTATTAGCCTGTCACTCAGCACTATATGTCAGAAAACTGCATTAAAATACTCCAAAAGGCTCAGTCGCACTAACACAGCTGATCTGCTGCAGCATTCAGCACACCTGCCTGTCACAGGCCTGAAATTTAAGCCCAAAATGAATAAATATAATTTTTAAGACAAGATACCAAACCTTTTTACAGGTTAGAGAAATGTTAATGCTGAAATTCACTCATATCTGTGACTTGGCTGTATTAAAACATGGAACAGACTCCACACCGAGCTGCTGGTACTGATTTCTGTAAGGAAGGAGATTTACTGTAGTCACAGGCATCCAGCTGATGGCTGTCAGTGTGGTCTGCTCTCAGGTTCCCTCCTCCACTCTGGACTTTGTGAAGCAGAAAGGTGTTGATGTCAAAGTGTTCCAGACGGAGAAGGCTGTCGCTGAATACAACAAACTGGCCAGCCAGGGAGCAAAGGTGGGCGGGGTCTTCCACTCCACCTGCTGACGTCACCCTCACCTCACTGACCGGCCGAGGCGGATTCTACAAGCTTTGATGTCATTTGCACCACATTAACTTTCAGACAAACTAGTGTTAGGTAGAAAGTCCTCCAACACATGCAGGGGTCAGTGGAGAGAGTATATCAGGCGGTGCTTTCAATCCAGCTGAAGGAACTCTGAATTTGAATCTCAGTTGCATTTTTGGCTTCCAGTGATTGTGGAAACACAATCACTGGAAGCTCTCATTTGTCTTCCCTGTTCACACATCAACTTTCTGCCCAAACTCACCTGCTGATGAATTGAGGCCCACAGCTCTAAAGGAGCCTTCAGACGTCAAGATCCACCTGGAAGAATTAAAAGTGTTTCTGTAGGTAAACCTGAGGAAGGACCTCAGGGTCTTCCACAGGCTCCACCTCAGCTTCAGCTCTCGCTCACTTGCCCAGTGAACCCCAATCACAGCATAGACACAGGTACAGTCACACCTACAAAATCAGCCAGAGTGCATGCAGAGAGCCCACACTGGGAGAACGTGCAAACTGTGGTTAGTTTCTTTTCTCCGTTTGAATTCTATTCAATGAAATCCCCTGTAATAAGACATGTTTAACGATAACTGCTTCTTTAAGTGAATAATCAGACCACAGTTGAGTCGTCTCACCCTCAGAAAGTTGTTGAAACTAGAGGCGGGAAATGATGCGCTGAGAGCAGCTTTTCTGCTTCTGATTCCAGTCACAGAAAAGCTGAGCTGTACCTTTAACCGAGGAACTCAGATTGACTTCAGTCATATTTGTTTGCAACATGAAATAAACAGAAAATGAAACTTTATCACGAGTTTGTCTTTATAAGAAATAATGAGTGCAAAACATATTCACCATAAAAGCTACTTATGCTTCCTCCAGCTTTACCTGTAACACCACTTTGAAGATGGCCCACCTCTTATTCACGAGGCTTCTTCAGTTCTTAAACCAAGAGGTGGAGAGTCCCAGATATTTAAACCCTAGTGGGGGTTGTCCCCTTTAGAGGTGATCTTTGACCCACTATTATTGATGTGCATCATCACATGGGCCAAGGTGTGAAAAAAGGTGTGAGTCAATCATGTGACATATTGAGGTAACCTGAAGTAAGGTGTGAGTGAGGGTTGAGGCACCTGGGAAAGGATCTCAAGTCTGCATTGTGTGGCTGACAGCAGGTGTTGTAAGCCACCACATCTGTTCGGTGATGGTCGTTCACAGTGGACAGTCTAAGGTTGATTAAATCCCAATTTAGAAATGTATTGATTCAACAATTCACTGTTACTGTAACACAGAACACTTCATTAAAGTGCACAAAACAAGAACACATAAAAGCAGCACTGCAGGATAGACAATCAGTGCATATACAAAATAAATGATTTAGAGAATAAAAGTTTTACATCCAGGTCATCTTATTGGAAAAACAAACAAAAGCTTGAAACACTAATTTCTTACATTATACATATACACTGCTCAAAAAATAAAGGGAACACTTAAACAACACAATATAACTCCAAGTAAATCAAACTTCTGTGAAATCAAACTGTCCGCTTAGGAAGCAACACTGATTGACAATCAGTTTCACATGTTGTTGTGCAAATGGAATAGACAACAGGTGGAAATTATTGGCAATTAGCAAGACACACTCAATAAAGGAGTGGTTCTGCAGGTGGGGACCACAGACCACTTCTCAGTACCTATGCTTTCTGGCTGATGTTTTGGTCACTTTTGAATGTTGGTGGTGCTTTCACACTCGTGGTAGCATGAGACGGACTCTACAACCCACACAAGTGGCTCAGGTAGTGCAGCTCATCCAGGATGGCACATCCTGGATGAGCTGTGGCAAGAAAGGTTTGCTGTGTCTGTCAGCGTAGTGTCCAGAGGCTGGAGGCGCTACCAGGAGACAGGCCATTACACCAGGAGACGTGGAGGAGACCGTAGGAGGGCAACAACCCAGCAGCAGGACTGCTACCTCTGCCTTTGAGCAAGGAGGAACAGGAGGAGCACTGCCAGAGCCCTGCAGAATGACCTCCAGCAGGCCACAAATGTGCATCTGTCTGCACAAACGGTTAGAAACCGACTCCATGAGGATGGTATGAGGGCCCAACGTCCACAGATGGGGGTTGTGCTCACAGCCCAACACCGTGCAGGACACTTGGCATTTGCCAGAGAACACCAGGATTAGCAAATTCGCCACTGGCACCCTGTGCTCTTCACAGATGAAAGCAGGTTCACACTGAGCACATGTGACAGTCTCTGGAGACGCCATGGAGAGCGATCTGCTGCCTGCAACATCCTTCAGCATGACCGGTTTGGCAGTGGGTCAGTAATGGTGTGAGGTGGCATTTCTTTGGAGGGCCGCACACATGTGCTCGCCAGAGGTAGCATGACTGCCATTAGGCACTGAGATGAGATCCTCAGACCTCTTGTGAGACCATATGCTGGTGCGGTTGGCCCAGGGTTCCTCCTAATGCAGGACAATGCTAGACCTCATGTGGCTGGAATCTGTCAGCAGTTCCTGCAAGATGAATGCATGGAAGCTATGGAGTGGCCCGCCCGTTCCCCAGACCTGAATCAAATTGAGCACATCTGGGACATCATGTCTCGCTCCATCCACCAACGTCACGTTGCACCACAGACTGTCCAGGAGTTGGCAGATGCTTTAGTCCTGGTCTGGGACTAAAGCTTGTGTTTAAACAGTCGTCATCATGAACCAGGACATTTATTGGTCTAATCGAGGATCAAACACCTGTTGTGAATTTTGCCGTTAAGCTCCTCGTTAGAGAACAGCAACTTGTGCAAAAAGTTCTGAAACATTTAACAGTTGGACATGTGCATTCAAAAGCTTAGGAGGTCACATTAAGTAAAGGTTTGAATGCATTTTAGGCTCGTCCTGCAATTTCACCCAAAAGCCAAATATCCCTAACTTTTTGTGAGTAGTGTATGTCTATGGATTCACAAATCCTGCTGACTGAAGAATGGAAGTTTGTTCATTCAGTCTGTTTACATGTTATCTTACACAGGAGGAAGTACTTTGGTGAAGTGTACTTCACTGCAGACTGGTTTTTTCATGAATCAGCCTTTTTCTATTTTTGCTCTGGATCTTTTGTGTACATTTTAACAGCACGGCTGAGAGTCTTTTGTTATGGAGGAAAAAAATGCATTAATTTATTTGAGGAGCATTATTATTTAAATATGCCAGTGGTTTATTTTTGAGCAATTTCTCATGTACATCTACAGCTGAATGTTAATAAAAGTGTGTGTGACATTTGGGACATGAAGCTTTGACTCAGAGATGCCATTTTGTTTATACATTTCTGAAGAAAAAATATCGATATATTTCGTATATCACCATTCAGGTAAAAATATAGAGATTATTTTGGTCCATATCGCCCAGCCCTAGTAGTTCTAAACATATTTAGGGTGTTTTTCTTCACTTTTTGTCTCTCTAAAGATGTTAATCCTCTCTCCTACATCCCCGGTTGCAACTACATGCAAATAACCAATTCTGCAAATTAGGTGATGATGTCATATAGCAACTTCTAGGACAGCCAATAGCTACTTTCCTTGCTGAGGAGTTGGCAACAGTAATCCACAAACATTTGCCCAAACTTTCTAGATTCGTATTTGTGTTATTTTTTTATACACAGATGCACAAATTCATTCTAGACTCGGCAACTGAGACGAGAGAATGCCCCGCCTGCCCCTTTCCTTCTGTTACAACCTGTCTGTCAGACCATGGCAGAAAGCTACCATATTTTGCAGACCATAAGGCGCACCGCATTACAAGGTGCAATCTCAATGAGTGGGTCTATTTTCATACATAAGGTGCACCGGGTTATAAGGCGCATGATAAAACATATGTAGAGCGAAACAAAAGCGTCAGCCAAGTCTAACTTTATTCAACTTATTCACAATAACTCAGAATATTGTTCAGTTGTAACAAATACACACATTTTAAATCATTCATCTTCCACAAATCCATCAAATTCCTCATATTCAGTGTCTGAGTTGAACAGTTGGGTGATTTCAGCATCAAGCACGCCGGGTTCCCTCTCATCATTATCCAAGTCAGTCTTGTTACTGTTTTGTTTTGGTTGCGGCACACAGCAACCATTTAATTGTTAATAAAAGAGCAACTTTTGCTGGCAATCTCTCACCATCTTCTTCAAAGTCTAAACAGACGCTGCAATATATTCTGTATTAATGAGGGTAAAAACATGTCTTCATTTTATATATAAGCCCTTCACAAATCCTGTGCACCAGTATATTTACTGATATAAGCAAAGAAAAAAAAAAAAAAAAAAAAAAAAAAAAGGGGGAAATCATTTTTTCACACAACACCGGAAACCTGAAAACTCCGCTGTCACCGTCTTTTGTGTACATACAGTGCTCATACTGCGTCCTTTCATGCGCTGTGGCATTGCCTGGACCTCTCTCTGGCAACAAGGGGGACAGCACACGCACACCCCCAGACCTCGATTCGTCCTTTAGCAACTTCTAGCATTTTTTGAGACAGCCCACAGCGAGTTTTGTTACACAAATGTTGGCAACAGTGTCGGCCACCAATTGCCAGATTACGCACAAATATCCGGGCCAGCATAGATGAAAACAGGCCAGGAACATGTAGAATAAAATCCATCAGTTTTCTGTGGTTTACTGCGATGATGTTCAGTTTTATCAATAAGTTTTCCAATCAGCCACTGTAAGGTTAATCAACATTCTTGATTTAATATTATAATTAACCCAATCTAAGTTTTGTTTAATTTTGACCCAACGGCATACAGTGACACAGACTCTGCTGCTGTACCTTAAATTTGTTAAGAACTCCACCAGGAACTCTTAGGCATAAAGAAGCCTTTCAGGCTGTTTTATTACAACTTGGACTAATTCAGACACCATTCCATTTTCCCAAGACTCCCATCCTCCACACACCAGTCCTCTGTTTGGCAAACCAGGGATTTTTTAGTGCCATTTTATACTCCGATAACAGGCCATCACACTGAGATGTTCCCATCCACAGTGTGATGGACAGGTGTTCTAGTCCAAGGCAAAACATTCCCTGTAAAAAGGCACATTTCCTTATCAGCGGGGAGCAGTTACTGGTATCTATAAAAACTAGTCCAGTTGTATTTTATTGTACTGATTTTTCCCTACTGTCTTTAGTTTGAAAAATTGAATCTTGAACTGCAGGCCTTTGGGGTCAATATCTAAATTTGAAAAGAACCTGTGGTCTGATGAGGTCTAACTATTCAACATAATTAAATTTACCCACTAAATATAACACGCTGACTTAAAGATTATCAAATTAAAATCTACACACTACAATTTGCCAAGAGACATATTTAACAGCAGAAGTGTATGTTTGAAAGATCTATTATTCAGTGTCTTCATATTAAAGATCTCTTGATTAGTTTAACCCAGTCTAAATTTTTCTATTCTAGAAATGAATCAATTTATTCAGATAAAAAATAAAAAGAAATTAATGCTCTGAAATTAACACTTAACAGATTTAGGTCAGAAACCAGGAAAAATAAAAATATATGCTAAAGCTCACACAGTTTATGATTAGTTGTCCTAGAATCCTACAGTTTAAATTTGCACATGGGCACATGTGTTATACCTATGGAATAAAATGAAAACAAAACAAGAAACACTAAAGACTGAAGGTAGAAGCAAACATAAGGAAAAACAAACATAGAAAATTGTGATACCAAGATCCAACAGTACCAGGGTTATTATAGTTAACGAAAACGAACGAAATAACGAAAACTGAAATTGAAAAAACATTGTCGTTAACTGAAATAAATAAAAACTATAATTAAAAGGAAAAAACGATAACTAATTAAAACTGAATTGTGAGTTTACAAAACTAACTAAAACTAACTGAAATTATCGATAAACTGACTTTCATTTACTTGTTTTTTGGGGGGGTTTTTTAAGCCTTGTGGATTGATATGAAATCATTGTTTCCGCTCTCCGAGTTTAAGCTGGGAGCGCCACAGGACAACTGTGTGAGTGCGCATGTGCGTGCGCTCGCCGCGCTGGTCCGCAAAGTAGTGGCTGCGGTCTGCCGAGAAAGCGGCAGAGTCCCGTATGGAGGTTCTTTGAGTACAAACACCTGCACACGACCACAAGGTAATTAACACACACAATCCAGCTACACAAGCATAAATGCGGACATGAGGTCGGCAACTTCTGTAGGTTGTGTACAGAGGCCGCAAAGACCCTGCAGGTTTAATTAGCGAGCATCTAACCAAGCTAGCTCCAAAACAGAAGCAGCTTCAGGCGGTGAGAACATCAGGATGCAGATGGATTTGACCTTTGACTCCTTCAAAGAGTTTGTTTTTGTTTAACACCACATGTAGGCGTTATTAATCTGCTGCACTGATGCTGAAGTTTATTGTGGAGTTTATTGTAGAATTTATTGAGTTTGGGAGTGTTTTGTTCATTTCCTCATCTGGAAGAACGAATCATTTATACTTCTGCAACGTGCCTTTATTACTATTACCTCTAGGCAAGCAGATAAACACACAACACGTCTCTAGTTGTTCTCTTACATCCAGCTTAACCTTCTTCTTCTCTTTATCTCCACCTATCAACCTCAGTCTCTAGGAATAGATACTACCACCTTGTGGCACGATATGAAATTGCATCAGTTACAATAACATCTGATCATCACATCCTCCTTTCTTAATTTTTTTTTTTTTTTAACTTCTATAACATTAAACATTTGTGCCTTAAACCATAACTACAAATACTAAACAATAACCTCAGCATTTTCTTTTTTTTTTTTTTTTTTTACAAATCCAGTCTTTGAGGTTTCTTGATCTCTCTTGCAGATCTTCTGAGTGCAGGCTCACTCTCAGTGTTCATTTTGATACAGTCTGTGTCATTTGGAGATATGGTTTCCCTGTCACTTTGAGTGTCAGTGACTTTTGGATCAGGCTCTGATGTTTTCAGAAGACTACGTCGATTCCGACGAACGACTTGTCCGTTTTCAGTCATCACATTAAATGACTTTGGAGCCACTTCCTCCAGAACAATGGCTTTGGTTTTCCATCCATCATGATCCTCAATCCTGACTGTGTCATCAGTCACCAGAGGTGGAAGTTGCTTGGCTGTTCTGTCATAAAACAACTTTTGCTTTACCTTTTGTCGCTGCAGTTTCTGATGTATCTTTGGATACTTTTCAGGCTTGGTATAGCTTGGTAGTGTGGTACGCAGCTTTCTGTTCATCAGTAGCTCAGCAGGTGATAGTCCACACTCAAGCGGTGATGTTCTGTAGCTGAGTAAGGCAAGGTATGGATCTGAGTCACTGTCTGCAGCTTTCTTCAGAAGCTGTTTGAGAATGTGGACACCTTTTTCTGCCTTACCGTTTGACTGTGGGTATAACGGGCTGGATGTCACATGCTTGAAGTCATACTGCTCTGCAAACTTCTGCCATTCTCTGCTACTGAAACATGGTCCATTATCACTCATCACCATGTATGGGATACCATGTCTGGCAAAGATGGATTTTACATGTGTTATGACACATGATGATGATAAGTTTGAGAGCAATGCCATTTCAGGGAAGTTTGAATAGTAGTCAATGACCACTAAGTAGTCTTTGCCTTTGGCATGAAATAGATCCATTCCTACTTTGTGCCATGGTGCTGTTGGTGTTTCTGCTATCACCATAGGCTCTTTGATCTGCCTGTTGCGATACTTTTGACATGTTACACATCTGCTTATCAGACTCTCAATGTCTCTGTTTATACCTGGCCAAAAGACTGTCTCTCTTGCCCTTCTTTTGCATTTTTCAATCCCGAGATGACCTTCATGTACTCTGGTAAGTATCTCTTGTCTCATCTTTTGCGGAATGACGATTTTGTCCTGTTTCAGCAGCAGCCCATTAACCACACTCAGTTCTCCTCTGATGTGGTAGAAGAGTGGACATGAACCAGCGGGCCAGCCATCTGACATGTTTCTGATGACATGTTGCAGTTCTGTGTCTTGTGCAGTCTCATCTACAATTTGCTTGGATTTCATGTCTGACACAGGAAGCAGAGCAGAGACCATGTTTATATGAGTTTGAATGTCGTCTTCTGTTGTACTCACATTTCTCCCTGTGGGTGCTCGTGAGAGTGCATCTGCAATTATCAGGTGTTTTCCTGGTGTATACACCAATTCAAAGTCATATCTCAGCATTCTCATCATTAGACGCTGAATTCTTGGTGACATTTCATTCAGATTCTTCTTGATGATAGAAACTAGTGGGCGATGATCTGTTTCTACAGTGAAGGATGGTAAGCCATATATGTAGCTGTGGAACCTCTCTAAGCCGAAAACTAATCCTAGGCATTCTTTTTCAATTTGAGCATAGCGACGCTCACTTTCTGTCATGGACCTGGATGCGTAGGCTATAGGTTTCCAATGCTCACCTTCAGCTTGCAGGAGTACCGCACCAATTCCATCTTTGGAGGCATCCGTTGACACTTTGATCCCCTTCGTTGAGTCATAAAATGCCAACACAGGTGCAGTTGTCAGCGTTCTTTTGAGATTTTCCCACTCCTCTTCATGCTGTGCTGTCCACTTGAACTTGTGCTCCTTATGCAGGAGCTCACGAATGCAGGATGTTTTTGCAGACAGATTGGGAATGAATTTACTGATGAAATTCACCATTCCCATTATGCGTAGCACTCCTGTCTTGTCTGTGGGCCTTGGCATGTCCTGTATTGCATTGATTTTTTCATGGTCAGGCTGAATACCTTGTGCAGAAAGCTTGTCTCCCAGAAAAACAATTTCTTGTACTCCAAACTGACATTTGCTCTTGTTGAGCTTGAGTCCATACTGTCGTACTCGCTCAAGTACTCTTGTCAGTCTCTCCTTGTGTTCTTGCATTGTAGAGCTCCAGATGATTATGTCGTCCACATAAACTCGGACACCTTCCAGTCCTTCAATTATGTGCTCCATTGCTCTGTGAAATATCTCAGATGCTGAGATTATTCCAAAAGGCATTCTTAGGAAGCAGTACCTGCCAAATGGCGTATTGAAGGTGCAGTACTTGGTGCTGCTTTCATCTAGTTTTAACTGCCAAAAACCTTGTGAAGCATCAAGTTTTGTGAAATATCTGGCACCTGTCATTTCACTGGTTATTTCTTCACGCTTAGGTATTTGGTAGTGTTCACGTTTGATGTTCTCGTTTAGATCTTTTGGGTCCATGCATATTCGCAGTTCACCATTCTTTTTCTTTGCACACACCATGGAGTTTACCCAGTCAGTAGGTTCTTCAACCTTTCTTATCACCCCCAGTGTGGTCATTTTGTCCAGTTCCTTCTTTAGCTTGTCTTTCAGAGGTACAGGTACTCTTCTAGCAGCATGCACTATTGGCTTAGCATTTTCTTTAAGCACAATTTTGTATGTGAAAGGCAAGGTGCCAAGTCCTTTAAACACATCTGCAAAACTGTGAACTATGCTGTCAACAGAGTCATTTGGTGTATTCACTTCTTTGTTGATGAGATACACTCGTCTTACCAGTCCAAGATCTTCACAGGCTTTGTCACCAAGCAGGGATTCACACTCCTCAGCAACAACAGAAAAGAATAAGTGGTGCACTTTGTTTTTCACTCTCACTTTTAGTCTGCATGTGCCAAAACTTTCAATCCTTTGTCCATTGTAGTCTTTTAGAGCAGATTTTGTTCGCTGTATTCTGGGCTTTTCTCTCAGGCCTTTGATGTCAGATAAACTGATCAGATTTGCTTTGGCACCAGTGTCTAGCTTTAATGTGACAAGTGTCCCATTTACTATCAGTGGTACTGTCCATTTGTCTTCTATCATGGTATTTCTGTCTGTGTCTGGCTCATCTTCATGATTAACAAGACCAACAAAAAAAGTTTCACTGAGATCAGTGTCTTCAACTGTGTTTATTGATCGGCTTTTCTTTTCTTTCTCACTTTTTGAGAAGCACTGCCTGGTATAATGGTTCTTCCTCCTGCATAAAGAGCAGGTCTTACCATAAGCTGGACATTGTTTGGGCATGTGCTTTGAGCCACACCGTTTGCAGTCAAAGCTCCTGTTGTCGGACCGCGGCTGTGTGCGCCTCCCGCTCTGGCTGGAAACTGCTCCCACAGTAACGCTGTCACTGACTGCCGTCGCGCCCATCTCACTGAATGTCTTGACATGCTGTTGTGATAACTCACACGCTTGACAGATCCTTATGGCTCCTTCCAACGTCAGCTCAGTTTCCCTCAGAAGCCGTTCTCTGACTTTTTTGTCCACCACGCCAAACACGATCTGGTCACGGATCATGGAGTCACGTAATATAGCAAAGTTGCAAGTCTGTGCTTTGAGCTTCAGGTCTGTCAGAAAGCTGTCAAAAGACTCGCCTCGCTGCTGAATTCGCGAGCGAAAAATGTATCTCTCATACGTCTCATTCTTCTTAGGAGAACAATGGGCATCAAACTTTTCAATAACCGTGTTAAACTTCTCTTTATCACTGGGATCGTCATATACGAACGTGTTGTACACTTCAATAGCTTGAGGCCCTGCTATCGTAAGCAGTAACGCTACCTTTCTTGCATCTGGCTTGGTTTCAAATCCCAGGGCCGCGATATACAGCTGGAATCGTTGCTTGAAGGCACGCCAGTTGCGATCGACGTTTCCCGTTAGCTTCAAACTCTCTGGCGGTTTGATAGAATCCATATCGTTGTCCAGAATGCCCCTCAGGTTAGATTTTTTACTCCTGGTACCATGTTTTGTTCATTTCCTCATCTGGAAGAACGAATCATTTATACTTCTGCAACGTGCCTTTATTACTATTACCTCTAGGCAAGCAGATAAACACACAACACGTCTCTAGTTGTTCTCTTACATCCAGCTTAACCTTCTTCTTCTCTTTATCTCCACCTATCAACCTCAGTCTCTAGGAATAGATACTACCACCTTGTGGCACGATATGAAATTGCATCAGTTACAATAACATCTGATCATCACAGGGAGTTCATGTTTTTCTTTGTTTCTCCCTGTTGATGTTCATGTGTGTCCTTAATATTACACAAATTTAGCATGTCTTGTGAACAGTTGGTTGTTGACTATATTTCTTTAAACTGTATCTTTTGTCAAGTTTTCATTACACAATAGTCACTTTTGCGCCTTGAATCTTGCACCTGATCAGGTATGAAAATACTAAAACTAATACTGAAACTAACTGAAACTAACTAAAACTAAGCATGAAACCAAAAATAAAAACTAATAAAAACGAGCAAAACCTCTCTGAAAACTAATTAAAACTAACTGAATTAGAGAAATAAAAGTAAAAACTAACTAAAACTAAACTATAATGTAAAATCCAAAACTATTATAACCCTGGTCGTACGTGTGAGAGGTAAGCCCATCTGATCCGGTTTCGACTGTAAAATGGTTCGAGCAGCACAAGACTGCAGCACCTCCGTCATGCTGTTTGCCGCTTTCGCCACATCCAAGATGGCGCCGACGTTGACGTACGAGTCAGCGCTCAATGCGGCGTTTACGTATGAATGATAACCCGAACAAAGGTTAAACCTTACCTGTAAAAACAGAACGGTCGGGATTTACCAAAACAGCGCTCTGACTTGATATATATGAAGTTATGTAGGACCAATGAACTTACTGAAAGCCTCCTCCACCCTGCTGATTGATGCGCAAGTGGTGTCACATCAGCTAACCCTGGGTTTGAGCATGCGCAGTGGTCGTGAACGTCAGCTATGAGGACGTCAATTTATCAGATTAATCAGTATATGATTACTGACAGCTGCCTAACTGCTCAGTGAGTCACAGTCTTCATTTCTGTACAGCCTCGTCACCACAGCCACCAGTGCCCTGCTCTGGATTCATAAAATAATCATGATCATATGTGGGAAACCCTGAGCGGTGAGGCCAAAAAACACCAGTGATGGTGAGATGAAGCTTCGTGAAGCATTGAAGCTTTCCATTCAATCTGTGAACCCATCGGTCGAAGCTTCACGGTGCTTCATTTATTCTACTGCGCCATCAAGTGGACAGTCAATGTAAAACAGGCAGACTAATTATAGTCACACCAAGGCTTCGGTGCGTAAAGCTTTGAACAAAATAAATGATTTTTGTGATGGTAATAAATAAATCCTGAACTAACTATATGTTCCAGGAAGCATGTTCAACAAGTTGAATATAAAAACATAATCCGAGTTGATCAACTCTGAGATCAGCAACTCTGAGAACAGCTGATCAGAATCAGTTCAATCAACTCCGATGGATGAAGGATCGCACGTGTCAGTGTGGAGCATGACGAGTCAGTTTAATCAGCCTGACCCACTCTGTCAGCATCATAGACAGGATAAAAGTTTATTTAAAAATGTATCATTTCTGTTATCATGTCTGCTGTCATCATTTACACAACCTGAATCTCCATCAGATGAAGCTGAATCCTAATTTTACATTTGATTTATAAAATCTAATTATTCAGCCTGACGGACAAACTGCAGGAGACAGAAAGTGAAGATAAAACTGTGGAGAAACAGCTCAGAGTTTACTGACCGACCTGTGTGTGAGAGACTGCGACAGCAGCAGACCCCGGGGGCAGAGCTGACCTCAGGTCAGTTTGTTACTTAACAAAAACTGTTTTTGCTGCAGTTTATAACAGTTCAGTTTATGGCCATTTAATTGTTTAGATAACTATTCGGTTTAAAATGGAATCTATTGATGGAATAGCAACTTCACTTTATTCATTGTTTTATTGAGAATTTCATTATTTCTGGCATTACTGGATAAAATGATTTACAGAAAATCTACTGTAATATTTCTGGTTTAAGCATTTCTGATCTGATCTAAAATCAGCTTCTGATAGATGACGACTCTCTGACAGCCACAGCAGAGCTGTTTCCCTGAGTTACTCTCAAAGGTCAGAGGTCAGTCACAGTTTCATATTTAGCTGGAAACATTCAGGGAAGCTTTCCAAGTCTGTAATGAATGTAAAGTTTTACCAATAAAATCAAACACGTTATAATAAATGTCTCAGATTTATAGGTTTGAAATATTTCAGTGCAGTTTTGAGAGGATAAGAAATTTTACATGAAGAATGCTGATCATGTTGGGAAAATGAATCCATTATGAACGTATCCGGACTGGATGAGCTGGAAAATGACTGGAGCCTGAACTGGATCTGGATCCAGTCTGAATCCTTGATCCTGATCCGGTTGGATCCTCGTGCTGTGCAGGTGGACTCGGACACAGCCTGTGGATCTGTTATAGAGCCTATGATCATTGATTTAGGTGATTTTCAGTGGAAAATATGTCGAGATTCATACTCTGAATTTCATACGTGCTGACATTTCAGTCACTTTAAATCCATTTAGTTCAGTTTTGAACTTTTAAAATAATTTCAGCCTCATCTTCACTCAAACATTCCCATCATCTCCAGGATCCAGACATTTTTCCATCAGTGAGCTTTTACAACACGACCAATGATTGATCATTGATCACTGATCAGTGTGTTCTGTGTCAGCAGCTTCATCCAGATCAGTGTGATGTAACAGTGATGCTACAGTAACTACAGTAAATGTTTCAGAGGAACTGACTGACAGTCTGACTGCTGCAGCTGCCTCATTATAAATCCGTGACATCATCGCCGTCTCCGTCCTTACAGCCTGTTGACGAGTGAACAACTGTAAAAGCTTCATGTTACAAAAACAACAAACTAACGTCTAACTGGGATTTCAGTGCTTGTAGAAACATAAACGTCTGCAGATGAATTCGCTCCTCTGACGCTCTGACAGCCACTTTATGAAGGAGGAAATGAATCAGTGTCAGACAGGTGGTTCAGGTGCAGCAGGAGGGGCGGAGTCAGAGAGACACTCAGAGGTTGTTGGATAAAATCTGCCAGGTTAGGTTGACACAGTCTGTTACCATGGTAACTGACTCAGAGTTGGAGTTAGCTCTTTCTGGAACAGTTTCCTCATTTTAGGGTTACAAACCCAGAGCTGTAGCAAAACCTGCTTCCTGGAACAGGTCTTTATGATACAATGTTGGGGTTAGGAGGGAAAGTGGCAATAAAGTGGGGAGCGAGTTGTGATGTGAATGTGATTGTGTTACTTGTTTGTAACTGGGCTCACTAGGGACATTTTATTTATTATTTTTTATTTAGAAATAACAGCTTTGCCACAGGTGGTTTCTTTTGTTTGAAATGATTTCGCCTGCTTTCACAGGGCCAGTGGTGCAAAAAGTGGGTATGCACTATATGGAATGCATCGGGGCACCGCAGAAGAGGGGGGGCACCAAAGTGATGCAGGGAAATTATTTCTGTAGTTGGCATTTTCTGTATTTAACAGCCGTGCAGATCAGCTCAAAATGTTCCCAGACAGGGAAAATGTCCTCTTTCTGCCTGGTTCCATCACCAAAAAAGAAGCAGCTCAAATAGACTGCAAAACACTGCGTAATAGTCCCCAATACCACAAACTGTGAGGGGGGATCCATTGCTTTTCACTGCCCGTTATATTTTGAATCACACACCAAACCTGCGAATCGTTTCCTGAATCAGTCGCGTGGTACGTGGCACAGACACAAGCCTCGCTAAGCGCTTCACAAAAGTCTCCCTCAATTACTCGATACATGCTTCGAAGTATCGACACAGAACGACACAGAACGACACATAACTGTCAAACACTTGGAAAAACGGGTATCTTGATCTGTTATGGGCAGTGATGGCATAGTTCCCTTGAAAAAGTAATTCAATTACTGATTACTCTTTTTAAAAAGTAACTTAGTTACTTAACTAAGTTAGATTACAAGTTACTTTATTAGTTACTTTCAAGAGCTGCTGGTGTTGTGCCAAAAAGTGATCATCTACCATAAAGTGATTCCAATGTTTCTGTGTGCTTTTATATTTAATGTCTTTGCTTATATTGGTAAATAGAGTGTAGTCAGCATGATTAATGAAGGGCTTAGATATAAAATCTTTGGGTGGCTTAGTGGTGAAGCCGGCAACCACATACATATGCCACGTTGCAGTGTGGGCGGTGCAGGTTTGCGTCCCGGCCTGTCACCAATTTGTCTTCCCCTGCATCTTTCCCCCATTTCCTGTCTCTCTCCACTGTCGATAAAAGCCGCTGGGGCAAAAAAATTAAATAAAAGTCTGTGTTATTGTACCTACATTATAATCAATCCAGTGCTTTTGGCCACTTCAAATATTTTTATAGAACTTTTGTTGTGTTTTGTTGTGATTTCTGCAGCCTTCTGAGCCAGAGTTCTGTTTAAAAAGACATTTTTAATGTCAATCACAGTTTTTACCTTGATTAAAAAAAAATCAAAAATATAAAAGTCACTTTGCCAAAAAGTGAGGGCAGCTTCTACCTTGGGATAGAAATGCTGTTTCTCATGCAGAATGATCTGATATCATTCATGAGAGATCTGTTTGAAGCATGTTTCACAGACTATAAGTCAACAAGTCATTTACAGCCGTTTAAATACAGGCAATCATTTTTTGGCAAACACTGAAAATCACTTTTTGGGAATTCCAGCAAAGTCACAGCAAACCCTGCATTTTATTGAATTATTTTTAAGCCTAGTAATTGGCTAAATTAATATCCAGTAAACTGACTTATAGATAGATACATTTGCTTATTTTCTTCCACTTTTTAACAACACAAATTGGACCACATGGAAACACACTGTTTTTTGCTGCTTATCTTTTTATTCTTTTAAATATGCTGACAGCCTCCTGCAGCCTGTTGCGCTCTATATGGACATCTTCACCTTTCTACACTCATTCATGGCTGAAGAACTGTAAAATATTATTACTTGTATATTTACATGAACATCTTCTATTTTACCAAAGATTCTTTACTACTAGCTGGCAATGGGCAGTAGTGCAGGATTCTTTTAGAGCCATTCACTACACAGAAAACTGTATTTTGGCAAATTTTACATAAATTACTAAAACTAAAATGAATGATTCTGCAGAAAAATGTTCCCCATCTGTGTTATGTGGATAAGCATTACTGCTGAAGATGTTTAAGGCTGAGCACATTGCAAACATTTCATCCTCTGTTTAATCTGCAGTAATGCCTCATGTTAAACTACATGTCTGTAGAGACTGTGCTGTGAGGATCACACATCTCTGGAAAACAAAAAAAGCTGGCTGAGCCTGCACCTGTTCAACTCACCTGCTTAAAAACTTCTCCACACTGCACTCCATCTTCTCTACATCACACATGTAGGCGTGGTCAGTAAGTGTCTATTTGCTAATGCTAGCTAGCTCTGGTTCTGCACAGAGCGCGGCTCCTAACTGATCTCAGAGCAGTGAAAGCAGAACTAGTGGCAGCGTGTGTAGCAGCTATCCTCCATCAATCCCTGTCAGAGACTGGAGGTTTAACCAGAAAAGGCTGCTGGCCTCTCAGCTTTTCAAGCTCCAGTCACTGTTTTTCAGGAGCTGGGCTCGGCCCCTTAGTTCCAGTGAAAGGAACTGTTAATGCATCAGCACACCAAGACATTTGGGACAATTTCACGTTCCCATGTTCCAACCTGACTGTGCACCAGTGCACAAAACAAGGACCATAAAGACATGGATGACTGAGTTTGGTGTGGAAGAACTTGATTGGCCTGCAGAGAGTCCTGAACTCAACCTGATAGAACACTCCATCCATCCATGCATCCATCCTCTTCCACTTATCCTGTTCAGGGTCGCTGGGGCCTGTCCCAGTTGTCACAGGGTGAGAGGCAAAGTACACCCTGTACAGGTCACCAGTGTGTCACAGGGCTAACACAGAGAGACAGACATTTGTATTTGCTTGTGGTTTTTATTGGTGTGTTAGAAAAAAAACCTGTAAATTGTATATTATGAATTTCTATCACATTCTAACTTTGAGCATGTACTTTTAAGATTTCCATGTTACTTGTCAGTTCATTACTAAGTAACGCGTTACTGACATCACTGGTTACGGGGGATCTGATCTGTTACACAGGAGAGGTGAAGTGGAGAGTGCAAGCAGGGTGGAGTGGGTGGGGACGGGTGTCAGGGGTGATTTGTGACAGAAGGAGTGAACGGTAAGGTTTACAAGATGGTAGTGAGACCTGCTGTGATTAATGGTCTGGAAAAGGTGGCAGAGCTGAAGATGTTAAGATCTTCACTGGGAGTGAGCAGGATGGACAGGATTCAAAAGGAGTCCATCACTGACAGCTCAGGTGGAGCGTATCAGAGATAAAGTTGGAGGAGCAAGGCTGAGATGGTTTGGACATGATCATAGGATCATGAGAAGCTTTATGAATGTAGGATGTATGGAGACAGATGGAAGCAGAGGATCTGCTGTGACGTTACATACGTTATTGATGTTTACATTAATTATTAGTGCTTACAGAAGAAGAAGAAGAAACAGCCTTTATTGTCCCACAGAGGGGAAATTTGGGTGTAACAGCAGCCGCAGTTATTGTAAATATAAATATAATAATTTACACTATTAAGAAAAAGAATATATACATATAAAAACAACAAACAAGATTAACTTTAATAATAATAATAACTAATAATAATACTATATACAATGTACATGATGTGCCTGTGTGTTGAACCTTAACAGGCCGGACTATTTACACTATATTTTATATTATCCTACAATGTGTAGGTTATTGTGGTTTTGTTGGGAGCAGTGATGGTTATACAGTCTTACAGCTGCTGGGAGGAAGGATGTGCGGTAAATTACACATTTAAGACATCAGAAAAGATTCTGTAACTGCAGAGATGATGATAAACTGCAACATTGGGGATGAAATTTTACGGGTTAAAGAGGCGTTTGTGGGACATTTGGGGGGTTAAAACTCACTCCGGTCCCGGAACGACTTTTCGCCTGGCTCTGTTCCGACACCGCCGTCAGCGTACCGGTCCGTCGACACTTCCGGTCCCACCCTTTTCTCCCTCCCCCCGGTGCCTTTTCTACTCTGCGGCCCACGTGCAGCGCTAATTATAATTTTTTCCTTAATTTCCAAGAGAGAGTTTGGACCAAATGGCGTCGTCTTTCGAGCAGATGAGGGCGAACGTGGGGAAGCTTCTGAGAGGAATCGACAGGTACAAAAAACCACCTAGACCGAACTAGCGGAGCTTAGTCTGCCTGCTAACAGTTCATGCTAAGGTTTGCAGCAGAGAGTCAGTGGCGGTGAGCCTTCCACAGAGGCTTTCTGCCTTATTAAAAGACTGTACTGCCGACCGGTTACAGCAACACTGTGTTAATGAAATGATGAGTCAGATTTCACAAAGACCGGATAAATTATCAGTGTAGATTTGTGCGGCAGCTAACATTAGCCAGGTTCGCTCCGGTGGTGTATTGGAGTAAAGTTTCTTCCTCTTGTGGCTGAATACTGTTCACTGAGTCTCAGTAGATTAAGATCAGTGATTTATGCAGGTAAATGTGGCGAAAGCGGCGGTCAAAGCTCGTGTTAAACAAAGGAGCTGATTCACTGCACGCGCTTTTGTTTGTTTTCATTCAGTCCAGGTTACCTGCTCAGGAGGTTCATCCGGAGGAGCTTTCCACCGTCTCTGCTCTGATCTGATCACTCATTAAGAGTCAGAATATGAATCTAACCAGAGAAGTTGTTATGAAATAGGAATATGAAAGATGGGGAAAATACAGCATTCCGTTCAAGCTGCAGTATGTTCAGATAAATATTCTGAAGTTAAGCAACACTGTGTACAGTATAAAAAAGATCCAGCGAGTGAAAACTGTCAAGGTGCCATAGGAAGGATTTATGAAGTGGCTACAGGTAGGAATGATTTCCTGTGGCATTCTGTGGGCTGTCGTTGATGAACAAATTGTTCCTTTTCCTGTTCCTGTCCAACTTCTGATGGAGGGTTTGAAGGATTGTCCAATAGTGTCTGTAACTTGGACATCATCCTTCTCTCTCACACCGCCATCAGAGAGTCAGGCTTCACATCAACAGCTGTATTGGGCTTGCAGGTCAGTTTGCTGAGAGTGTTGGAGTCCGTTAGCCTCAGTCTGCTGCCACAGCGCAGCGTAGAGGACGGCATCAGCCACCGCAGACTCGCATCCTATGCAGTGAGCATTCACTGTCACACTGAAGCTCAGTCGGCTCCAGCTGCATGTGAGGTGGAGTGTCATCACGGTCAAACACCAACATGTTCTTTTTGATGGTGGCAAAATTGGGAAAGTGGTCGTTAAACTCACCAGTGAGGGATGTGATGACTACTGTACACTGTGTCAGCTCAGCTGTCCTGGAGTTGCTTTGCTTTTCAGCACGGTCACTGTCTGATAGCTTATGATAGATATTAACATGGTTTGTCTCATAGTGTCTCTTTACATTATGTTCCTCAAACAACAGTCTAATGGAAAATCAGATGCAAAAAGTGTCATTTCCTCCTTTCCTGGAAGTTGCGCCTTCATGATCAACTTTCCTTTTTCTGCTTGCTGTAGCCATGACAACTGAAGGGTCACAGCAAATTTCATTTGGCCAGTTAAGTGTCGAATCACCAATGTTCACCTGGAGAGGCCTGTGACCCCCCCCCCCACCCAAGCTCCACGGTTGGTCTGCTAGTCTGTCTTCTTCTTTTTGAGGTGTTATGGCAGTTGGCAGACATCTCTTACATGTAACGGCATGCAGAATCGTATTCATTGTTTGTGTCGATGGGCCAAAAAAAATAACATTTTTAGACAAAATGCACGGGTCATACAGGTCATATGCAATCTGAGCTTGGGCCGGACTTCAGACAGGCCAGTTGTAGAGAGCAGCTGTGTTTATTTTAATGCATTCTGGTTTATTGCCACTGAGGTATTTGTGATCCTCCACCGTTTCCACCTGAGCCCATAGATGGAGACAGGTCACTGGTGTTGTGATCCTCCTCACGTCCACAGCCAGTCCTTTAGTCTTTGCCAGGTTAAGCTGCAGATGGTTCTGCTTGCAGGACATAAAGTTGTCCACCACAGTTCTGTACTCTTCCTCATCAGCATCTCTGATATACCTCACTACTGCAGACTCATCAGAAAACTTCTGAAGTGCCACCTCGTGCACCTTTGTACATTGGCTTGAGTCTGTGGTATAGAGGGGAGAGAGAGGGTGGTCCCTGGATGGGCACTTGAGGTGCTGACCATGCTGTGCCACACACAGTGCTGCAGGTACACAAACTGTGGTTTGCCTGTCAGGTAGTCAACTGTCTGGGTCACAAGGGAGGCATCCACCTGCATCACTGTTGGTTTGTTATCTAGTAGCATCAACCTGATGGTGTTGAAGGCACTGAAGAAGTCAAAAAACATAACTCACAGTACTCACTAGCTTGTCCAGGTGGGTGTGGATGTGGTTGAGGAGGTAGAGAATGATGTCACTGGTCCGGGAAAAAGTGTGTGTGTGTTGGGGGCAGAAAAAAGACGACTGGCACTGTAGTCACAGAAAACATAAAAGTAAATTAAACAAACATAAAAAGGTGTTACCACTGTGAGAAAAATGTTAAGCTAATAAGCTTAACAACAGCATAAATGAAACAGCAGCACTGAAACATCTGCTTTTCATTCATGGGTAATAATCTCATCCCTCCTCACAGGTACAACCCAGAAAACCTCGCGACACTGGAGCGCTACGTGGAGACGCAGGCGAGAGAAAACGCTTACGACCTGGAGGCAAACCTCGCTGTGCTGAAGCTGTAAGTTGCATAAAGGAGCAGGTGGAGGAAATGCATCCTGATAATAACAATCTATGTAATCAGAATTTGAGCAGTGCATCAGTAGTAGGGTTGCAGCGGTAACCGGTTTCACGGTATACCTCGGTATTAAAATGCACGGTTATCATACCGTGGGTGTTTGCTTATGACCGGTAATAAGGGCTGCCCCTTGGTCAGTGGCGCCGCTCTCAGGCACACAGCGGTGAAAATGGCGACAGATTTAACCAGTCTCAATCCTCCTAAAAAAATGCTAAACTAAAATCAGCAGTGTGGGACTACTTCGGATACCCACCAAGCGTACGTGAGGATGGTTATCCCTTTTGCAAACAGTGTGGAATAAAAGTGGCCGCTAAAGGAGGGAATACTTCAAACTTGTTCTCATATCTACTACAACACCATCCCTCCGTGCAGATTAAAGTAGCTATCTCGTTAATACCTGTCTCTCTATAACAAAAAAGTGTAAAATGTTAACTATAAACCCCGTCTATGTTTCCTCGTGCTCGTTTCACACGCTAACCACCAGCAAAAGTGCTGAGTCATCCGAACTATGGACACGCCAGTGCCCGTGGCCGTGAAGCGCGCACTGTGCTGGATGCGCAAAGACGGCATATTTACGTGCATTTATTTAAAAATTTTGGTGTGTCTATTTTTCATCCCTGAATATCAGGCTCGGCATGAAAGCCTTAAGAGTGAAATCATGTCAGAAATAATCCCCTCTGTCTGCAGTATCTGGTTATTACCCACTAACATAGCAGCACAACGCGTGTTATAAAGCAGTCAACAGTAGTTGATCAGACACTGACCCAGGCTCAGTTTCTCAGATATTAAATGTGTTTTTATGGTGATACATAATTTTACTGAACATTTTAAATGCAGGATGTTTAATTCTAAGAGTACATATAAAGTGTGTGTGTGTGTGTGTGTGTGTGTGTGTGTGTGTGTGTGTGTGTGTGTGTGTGTGTGTGTGTGTGTGTGTGTATATATACACCATTTTAATTGTATTCAGTATTATTATTATATTATTATTATTATTATTATAAAAATGATTATAAAAATCTGATCTCAGGAAAACTCCTGCACTTTTTCTCACATTTGTTTACAAAGTCAAAGAATTTTTTCTTTCTAAAGAGACTCAGAAACTAAAGAGATTCATTTTTATTTATAGATTTGGCTTTTTCCTCATTCTAATATTGCAATTTTTTAGGTGTATAGCTTTTTTTTTTTTTTTTTTTTAAAGGAGACATTTTAAACACAACTCATTAAAAATGGTTCCAAGTACAATAAAATAATTTGTTAAACAAAAAACAGTGTAACTTATAATAATATATGTGAAGTACGATGATACCGCAATATTTTCTGAGACGATTATCATACCGTGAAAATCTTATACCGTTGCAACCCTAATCAGTAGTCATTTTTATATTTCTATCAAATGAGAAAAGCATGTCATAACAAAATTGTTTTTTTGTTTTTTTTTATGGCTACATTATTATTGCAGAAACAAAATTTTCTTTAAGTATAATCAAAATGAAAACAATTAGATATTTGATAAAAACGAGGTGGAGAAGGACACAGGCTAATCCAGTAAAGGCGGCAGGCCCTGACTGTGGGGTGATTTTGACTATAATGGCGACTCAGTCTCTGCCCGCCTGCCTCCACTGCTGGATGTCTGTGATGCAGACGGAGGCAAAGAGAGCTCCAGGAAGCAGCAGACTCGCCTTTAGCGGCGAAAGCAACACGTGCTTGCTTCCCGCTTGTCTTTGAAAACATTATTTTGTTGTGTCTTTATTTTATTGGTGTTTTCATAGCTGTTGGATATTTTGATGCAGTCGAGCGTGCTCCATAAAAACAGGTGATAACTCTAACCATGAAATGTGTGCAGGTACCAGTTTAACCCAGCATACTTCCAGACTCACGTGACCTCACAGATTCTGCTGAAGGCTCTGACTAACCTGCCACACACCGACTTCACGCTCTGCAAGTGCATGATCGACCAGACACACGTATCCTTTTGGTGCTGCCGTCTCTCTGAGCGCTGCGCTCGAGGGGGGGGGGGTTAGTTCAGTAGTGTTATATTTTCAGGTGATGCTTTGGTAGAAAAAAATCTGAGCCACCAAAATTAAAAGTCATCACAGTTTTAACGTCAGTTGCTCAGCATCTCTTTGTTACTGTGCACATGCATTTATTGTAGGACGCAGCTGTTTTTGTTGGTTTTGAATCTGGCAGGGCATGCATGTAACTCCAGAATATTATTAAACTAATACAGCAGCAATATGACTGAATATAACATAAACATTATTCAGCTACAGAAATCAAATTTGTAGATGCATTAGATATTGTAGCTTATGTAAAAAATATTATTAAAGAAAATTCTTGAGTGCAGAGGGTCACTGGAGAGCAGTCTGAAAGCACAAACGCTGTCCTGTGTGCAGCAGTTACTGTTGAATGGCTGTAAACCCGGTTAGTATTTATGGCATCTTTATGAAAGTCTGAATATAATCCACAGGTTAAAAAAGTGGAGCTGAAATAAAGCAGCACTTCTGTCCTTTAGCTGATTTTTCCCATGAAACATTAACGTTCCTCTAATTCATGCTGATTGGTTGGTTGAGGATTCATCACAGGACTCACTCTGGTGATGGTGCACATCTCCAGATGAACACTAGGTGTCACCAGTGGATTTAAATCACAAGGGAAATCTACAGGTGTGCAAAAGAAGCAGCAGGTTGTGGTGGTTGATGGTGAAATTCTCTGCTGCTCACTTCATGTTGGTGGTGTTGGAGTATCTCTGTGCAGGACTGTGTATAAACAGATTAGGGATGGTGGTGGTGGGCTCTCTATTGGGGTCGGGGGGCATTTCCTTGACTACAGTGTCGCAGCAGGAGGAACGCCCGATCAGGCAGATCCTCTACCTGGGGAACCTGCTGGAGACGTGCCACTTCCAGAGCTTCTGGGTACGAAACTCACCCTGAAACATGTGCACACAAAGCTTCAGCTGCTTTTAAGAAAATGCTAAATGGACCTGTTCTTATGTAGCACTGTTCTACTCATACACCATGCCTCATTCACATTGTCATACAAGCACTTTTTTCTACACCTGAGTACTTTCTAACATGAACGTAGAGCCCATGAGGATCTGAGCTAGATCCCAGCCTGAGTTCCTCGTGTGGGGATCTCCTGGCTGAGGTCGGCCGTGGTCCTGGTTTGTTTTGGGTCCTGATGTCCAACTTTCTGTTTTGAGTTTACGATTCTGCTTTTGCCTGATGAAACACTTTTGAAGCAACAGTTATTATTAATAATAGTAGTAAGAGTATGATTAGTATTGTTATCATTAGAATGAATCCCTGAGTGGACATTCCTGATTTCCTCATTGTGACATCTCGGGCTTTCTTGTGCTGATACTTGTTTCCTCTGACAGACGAGTCTGGAGGAGAACAGGGAGCTCATAGACGGCATTACTGGTTTTGAGGACTCAGTGCGCAAATGTGAGTATCACCGTGTGAGTCACCACAGCAGGCAGTGAGCCATGACTCTGAAAGCAAACAGGTGGTTTAGTTAAACAGCCTGTGGGAAGACATGCCCCCACACACAGGACACTGATGCAGATTATGAGAATAAAACACTTTAAACTGTTTAAACACGATAAAGACTTGAACGTTTTCTCTTTAGTCATCTGCCACGTTGTGGGCATCACCTACCAGACCATCGATCGGCGCTTGCTGGCCGAGATGTTGGGAGACCCGCTGGGTAAGAACCTCGATACACACAAATAAATCTTTGATATTTAAAAAGACAAAAAAAACGTCTTAACTGTGGTATCTGTTAAATCAGCAGCACTCAGAGCGCTGTTTAGTGTAAAGCAGATCTTTGGACTCGCTGTTAGCGATAAACCTGACTGTACCGTTGTTTTCTGTGTGCGCAGACACGCAGGTGAAGGTGTGGATGAACAAGTACGGCTGGACGGAGAACGAGGAAGGACAGATCTTCATCTACAACCAGGAGGAGAGCGTCAAGCCCAAGAACATTGTGGAGAAGATCGACTTTGAGAGTGAGTGCTGCTCATATCAATGTGAAAAATCACGTTTAATCTTTCAAAAACCCACAAAGAATCTAAGTGTTCGACTGTCACATTACCTCATGACAACAACGTGGCCTCATTACCCCAGCTGAACGCACAACCAGTCATGTGTCTGCATATGTGTGTAGCCACGGCTCCAGAGGGCCATTCTGCGCCATGACAAACCCGGCTACTTCGATTTGTATCTTCATGTCTGTTATTTGTTTCTGTGTGACAGGAAGTGAAGTCAAAGATTTAATATTCATACCCTGTTTCCTCCCCTTCTCCCTGTTTTTCCTCTTTGTCTCACCCCCTTTTTTCCTTTCACAGGTGTATCCAGCATTATGGCCACATCTCAGTGATGCAGACAAACGTACACGCCACACACACACACACACACCAGTTGTGATGAGTCAGCCAGGTCAACTGTTTTCATAATCACACATTACTCAATAAAAATAATTTATCATTTCCAGCCCGTGTGTGTGCGTTTCCTTCGTCATGACGAGTCTTTGCTGTGGAAATGTTCAGGAATATTTATTGCTCTTAGTTCACCTGTGGAGTGTCGGGGTGTTGGCTGCGTGTTGTGTGTGTGTGTGTGTGTGTGTGTGTTCTCGTTGTTCCCCTGCTCAGCAGCTTTATAGCTCCAAGCAGCTGCTGCTGCAGCAACACTAAAGTCTCAAGATAAAACTGATCAGATATGTTTGTATTGTGTCCAGGGTGCTGATGCTGTGGTCTTAATGTGATGGCTGATATTTTGCTAATGGAAACACGGGCAGTTTGAGACTTCTGAGGGACGCCTTTTTATAGAAGAGTTTATTAAACCATGGAAATCAGATTTTAGCTAAGACTGCAAACGTGTGATCCAACACACATTTATATTGTTGTCCTTTTTCCTTTAAAAAATGGAAAAAATATATAGAAAACATGCTCATGTTATCCAATATTACCCATGTTCAATTCACAAATTTCAAATACGCTTCATTTTAATGCTTTTCATCCAGAACGGCTTCAGCTCACATTTGATGAACACCAACGAGGAAGGAGACGTCTGTGTGTAACTCGAGGACTCGATCTCCTCTGGTTGATGTTTGGTGGACTGGCCCTGGTTTGAAGGCTCGCTCTGATTCTGACACATCTTTTGGGAAACTTTGTCTTGTGTGGAGTTTGTGGTTTTGAGCGAGTGGAGGATCAGAGTGTGAAGCTGCACCCTGAGACGCCAATCTCAGGTCCTAGATCTGATCAACAGGACCATAATTTACAAAATAACAGATCTTAGTAATACTTGGAACTAATAAATAAGCTCATAGTCATCTGGAAAGTGTTAACTAAGGTCAAATCAGCACAGTGGTCATTTTCTGGAAACTTGTGTTTTGCCATCGTCAGGAGTCGCCCCCTGCTGGTGGCTAAAAAGAACTTGAGCAGTGAGGATGTAACAGCACATTTATATTGGAGGTGTAAATATTGCACTTTGTACTTCATTTAATTTAAAGCTTTAGTTGCTTTTACAGATTCTAAAATACAATACTAATAAATATTGCTTTTATTACAGACAGAACTAACCCTGTATATATAAATATATACATATATATATATATATTATATATAATAATTAAGCAAATAATTAAAATCCTCTCCTGTTGCAACATTAAAGTGATATACATATGCATGAGTACGTTTCTACATAACGAGTTCTTTTGGTACTTAAAGTACATTTACAATGAAACTTTTGTACTTTTAAGAATTATAACTGCTGATGAAGTAATGAGGATAAGTTGCTCTACATCAATTTTTCTCACATTATGTAAGATCCATGTAAAACTGGAAACTTCCCTGATGTGAAATCTTAAGCTGTTCTTACGAGCATCTGAGTGACTCACGCAAACATAACAAAACCCTCTGGGAGTGATTTTCCCAAAGAGCCACTCACTCCACTCAGGTGAGCATCTACCTGTCTCTCACAGGGGGCGTGGCTTCTTATCAGTTCGTGTTAAAAACAGGAAAGTCGGACTGCTGAAAGGTAGTTAGCGCACAGTTCGGGTTTGCCATGAAAAAGTCTCGGAGTGTGTCTGAGAGCTCCCTGCCCCCGCCGGAGGATGATGTGGACTCGGTGTGCTCCGACGAGCTGCTGCGCTCTCAGTCCCGCCGCTGGCTGTCGGATATCCTGAGCGGGGACCTGCCGCCGGACAGCGGAGACTTGAGGACGGTGGGCCGGGACGGGCTGTTCGTGGACCCGAACTTCCCCCTGGGAGAGCTGGAGATGCAGCCCGGGGTCAAGTGGAAACGACCAAAGGTAACCGAGGTGTAACACCTGGAAGTAAAACCTGCAGTTTCATCTGTTTCTTCCGCACATTCGGTAATGGCGTGCTTTTTACGCCACAGCTGCAGAATACAGATGTTCCACACGTGCACACAATGACACCACACTGCGCTAGTTGGCAACAGTACAGGTTAAAAGATGAATACAAGTAACATTTTAATGCTGCCTTTTATTTTCTCTCCCCTACATTTCTTTGAAAGCTTTTTTATTTCTGTAGAAAATGAAGTAATAGTACAGTGTTATTGTAGCAGGGGGCTGATGATAAAACGAACAGTGCATGACTTTATATCACAATATAAAATGTTCAGAATTCAAAATGAGCAGCAGCTTCTTCCTCCTGCATCTTTGACTCAGAGCACGTCCACGCTCTGTGAAAAGACTTTTATGTAATCCACAGAGAAACGTGGTAAATGCACTGGGTCTTACAGAGTGCTTTATACAGCAGGTCTCATTCACACATGAACATCAGCACATCCGAGCGCTCGCTGTCTAACGCTCACACCGAGGACCGCATCGGGAGCAACTCAGGCTTCAATCTTGCCCAAGGACAACCAGGGATTGAACCACCAACCTTCAAAATCAAACTTTCTAAAAAAAAATTTATTTTAGAAAGTTTGACTTTCTACTGCATGGCACTGAGCAGGAGTGGCCCTCCGATCTCATTGTACATCCTGTATAATGACAGTAAAGGCATTTTATTCTATTCTATTCTTCTGATTAGCAGGAGACCTGATTCTACCTCCTGAGCCACAGCCACCCTAAATTGATCAAAACAATTATAAGAAGCTCGTGGTGCAATGGGCTTGTCATTTGGATTTTATCTGTTCAGTAACTACAGCAGTCACACAAATGTTTTACTTAAATATGCACAGTCTCTCAAAGAAGGGCATATTGGAAAAATTTGCCTTCTTTGGAGAGAATGAAAAAGCTGAAGGCAACGATTTATGTCTGTAAATCTCTTTCTTTCACACATTTATGAGACTTTAGAAAGTTGTGTTTTTGATGCAATGCAAAGTGTAGGAGTAAAGTAACATTCAAAATAGCACAAAGCTTCAAAACAAGCTGCTACAGGCTTGCGTGGATTAACTTACTATAATTATCATCACTGAGTAACAGGCACATTCACACTAAAAGGCTGTATTATAGTGACAAACATACATTTAAGTAGTGACTGAGGTCACTGTAGACACACTTTGATGGTCTGTAGATACCAGATGAAGGCTGATGAGAATAACTGAACACCACACTTCCTGTTTGCTTTTCACACTGTTACAAAAGGAAAATTCCACTCTTGGGGTCAAATCAACAGAATGGTTTCAAAATGCTTTTCATGCTTTATTTAATTCGAGACAGGCTGTCCCAAAAAATGACACATTTCATGGTCTAATAACAGGCAGTTCTCACTCAGATGGTCTCAGATTGTAACTAAAAACTGACCAAGTGTCATTACATTTTTTTTTTCCAGGTTGAAGAATGGCGTTCACTAGAAGTGAAAAGGCATCGTGTGTGTTAGAATACGCTCGAACACAGTCAGACACAAGTGTGCCGCGTGCATTTTCGAGGAAATTCGATAAAAACGCAGCGACTGGAAGCAGATCTGGACGTGACACAAAAAAAACGTTACGCAGGATAAGCGTGTTTGGCAGGAGCTGGACTACCAGCCTGATGTGTGTCGGGTCTCAGGTGGTGCGCATATCGAAAATTTGTGAAGCTTTCTGAGAAAACTGACATCCCTCTGAGCCTGTTTGATTTCGTTTGCCGTTTTTAGTTACTCAGATCTTCACATCTCAACTGATGTCAACTTTTTGGGACTCCGTGCACTTTAATTCTCTGGGTTTATGTTAAAATAAGGACACAATAAAAACTCGCAGGGCCTCATAAACATGGTCATCCTGGTGAATTATACGTGGGTCTCTCTCTGCAGTTTCAGTCCCAGCCTTGTGCCAAATGTTGGGTTTTTCTGCCCTGTGGTGCCCTGAGCTGGTTCACCACCTCTGGACTTATTTTTGGTGTATGACAGAGGAACATTTGAATGGGCGGGCTTCAGAGAGGTCACACAGAGATGCAGGTTGACAAGAGGGAAGCAAAGACAGCAGGCTGTCAGAGCCCTCGGCACACTGCAGTCCTTCAATTCTAATACTGCACGCACTCCTATCTCCACTCGTCTTTGTGGCGTGAGGGCAGGGCAGGATGCAGCGGGGATGAAATCAAATCTGCCGTGAGCTATCCAACAAAGGCATCTGACAGGAAGCTTCTCTTCACTTGTTTTAATATAATGCACAATGTTTGACAAGTATGTCTGATATTTGCTATTTATCCAAATGCATGAATTATAAAACAGAATAAGAATAAAGGGCAGCAGGCTTCAGACTCTTTCACAGTACAAAAACCTGGAAATGTCTGCGTGGGCTGTGCAGGAAGCATCCTCTGGACAATTACCTGCATGCTTCACACAGGAACACATTACACTCATTAAGAAGCTGGTTAAAGACTGGCTCATGTCTCACATTTGTGTCCTCACATGCAGTTAGCTTTGCTGAGTATCAGGCTGATTCACATGGTTGATGTTTTAAACACGCTGAAAGCCTGAATGCAAATCTTGAGCATGTTAGCTTATGGCTGTGGGGCCTGCATAGCTCAGATAGGAGAGCCTCAGACTTTTAATCTGAGGGTCTCAGTTCAAGCCCCTGTTCAGGCACAGAGGTTAATGCTCTCAGTTTTCTTTAATGCAACAAGCTGTCATCCAAGGAAGTTCCAGCTTTTCTTACTCACACTTTAGCTTTTTAAACTGTTTAACTGTGAGTGGATCCAGCAGGTCGCTTAAGTCCACGCTGCTTGGTGACGGCTTAAACTGCTAATCACCTGAAACCTGAACTCATCTACGTGCCTGCTGCACAGGTATCAGTGACTTTCAGAAATGTGTTGAATCAATTTACAACAGATTATTGATTATTAGTGATTATTTTTGCTAAAATCTCTTTTGTTCATTGAACCATGGCTGGGAATCACTGACTCAGCTGAGTGAGAGATAATCACATCCTCTCAGTGACTGATGCAGTAGATTTTACACATGCCAATCTAACCAGGATTGTTTCTGCTCTATCCTATGGCTGCTGATGCAGAGGTAATTATAGGCTGTGAGAGCCTGTGTAGCTCAAACGGCTGTTCAGGTGAGGGAGGACTTAAATTCATTCATAAAGGGAAAAGATGTCACACTGACCTTTGCTCTAACTGGGCAAGTCTTTCCTGTCAGTATGTTGCAGTAATGCTCCGAGCACATTAAAGCTTCTTTCATTTAAAACGTGCCCTTTGCCCAGTTTCAGGGGTATTCTATGTCTAAAAATAGGTTTCATTGCAGTTTCTGTGCTTAAAGCAGAGTAGTATTCATTAAAATGAGTGATCTCCCGTAGATCATGTCATATGTATCAACTGTTTACATGAAGGTTACTGCAGCACGCGGTGGGCAGGTCCATGACTCTGTGAATTCACTGAATAATTGCTTACATGGACTCACCTGCATCTGAATCAAAAGAGTCCAGATGTCAGTAAAAAACTGTCTCTGGGTGCTGTTTTCTTCATTTGTGCTTTCTTCTCATTGAGGAAGCAGAAGAGCAGCGAGCATTACAGCGCTGCAATCAGAGCTTAAAAAGGGTCTACTCCTTTAGTGTCAGCAAAAATAACACGCAGGCTAAAAAGGATCCATGTACAAACACAAATATTCACACATTTCATGTATATTTAAAGTCAAATATTAGTTAATTTCTTCCTACATGTGCTATTTATCTTCACATCCAATGAATTTAGTGCAAACTGAAGTGTAGGCTAATGTAACAGCAACCAGCGTGTTAAAAATCCTCCAGGTGTGCGTCATCCACAGCTGGAACATCTCACTTTCATTTTCATTAATTAGTTCCAGCTCTCAGTGTTTGCATCATTGTGATTAATCTGTGATAAAAGAGGAAAACTGTGAATTGTGAGTCATTATAACCTGAATAGACCTGTAAAGACAAAAAAACACGGTTAAACGCAGACATTTCAGACTTGTCAGTACAACACACACTGAGTTCAGAGCAAGGACACACACACGTCACGAAAACACCATTGAGAGGGTGAATATTGGCCATCTGCTTGCCCTGCATAAGCCAGTGTTGACAGAATGAGGGCATAAAGAGTGAACTGAACCTTCAGGTAATTACTCACACAGCTTTGTGACTCCTTATGTTCAGCACTGTGGTTTGGCACCTCGCTGTAGTCCGTAGACATCCTGTTTAACTGGTACAGTGGACTCTCTTTCCCACAGACATGTACATTATACACGTAAACACCTGGGCAAGCAAGTTTATTTATATAAGTTTACTTTCTGTGTGATTCCTGTGCTCCAAATTTTTAAAAACGCAAAGAAAACATAGAAGAGGACCTGAGATTAGAAGGTTTTACACGTTAAAAATGTAAGTTAAAGCAAAAAAAACCCCAAAACAGGATAGAAGGCCGATATTAGCCGATAAGCTCCATGAAATGTATCCGCATTTCATGGAGCTTATCAGCTTACAGGTTTACAAATACGCTCTGTGGTGAGAGCAGGAAACAGGTGGGAGAGAGCCTGGAGAGGTGGAGGTATCCTTTGGAGAGAAGAGGAATGAAAGTCAATAGAAGCAAGACAGAATACATGTGTGAATGAGGGGAAGGCGGGGGTACTGCAGGTAGATGAGTTCAGATACTGGAGTGTCAGGGGGAAGTTGTGACAGAAGAACAGCAGTAAGAGTGAAAGGGGAGGTTTACAAGATGGTAGTGAGACCTGATGTGAGGAACGGTGACAGAGCTGAAGATGTTGAGATCAGGATGGACAGGATTCTAAATGAGGCTCAGGCTGAGCAGTTTGGAGACAAAGATGGAAAAGCAAGGCTGAGATGGTTTGGACATGTGCAGAGGAGGGAGTTGGATAGACTGGACAAAAGATGTTGGAGATGGAGCTGCCAGGCAGGATGAGGAAAGAGGAAAACCTCAGAGAAGATTCATGGAGGTCATGATGAATGAGAACACGAGGGTTGGTGTGACAGAGCAGGATGCTGGGATAGGGTGAGATGGAGGCAGATACTCAGGTGTGGAGGCCCCTAAAGAGAGTAAGAAGAAGAGGTGTACAAAATAGAGCTGTGGGAGATTTGTTAATATGAAGATAAGATCATTTTGGACAACAGCTTTGCATGTGATTCTTCATTCATCATAAGTTGTATGCAAAAGATGAACACAGGTCTAGATTTAGAACATGCATTTGACCTTTCCTCCAATTAAAACATGAAGGGAGGACTTCAAAAGTGCTATTATATGTTAATCTGTTAAACTATATTATAAATTATATATTAAACTACACTTCGTCCCACATTTTCAGCTGTTTATATCAACACCTTTAACTAACACATTGCCTCAAGTTTAGCTTCTAACTGTAGCTGCTACTAGTGGTGTTATCGTGTCTCCTGCTGCTGCTGTTCACCACTTGGATCTGAGTTGTTCATTGGTCTTTTAATTTGCGGTTCCAGGTTCAATTCCCCATTCAGGTGCGATTAGTTTTAAAGTGATTGTTTTCATAAAACGAGCTGTGTGCTCTCACTTCTGTGTTGCACCACACAGTTTACTTCAGTCTGCTGTGCTGCACAGATGCTGCAAGCTGCCATTTCTTTATCCACACAAACATTTTTTTTCAGCGTTTCCACCAATAATGTCATAATCAGGACGGATTCTCTCATATTACATTAGCTATGTGTAAATCTAGAGGAGTGTAAGGGCCTGAAGTAGGAGGAAACACCGATGACACACATATTCATGAAGACTGCAGTACTGCAGAGCCATGCTCCAGTGCATACTGTGTGCCAAGGGTGCACAGACAGTTTTTGTTTGTACTGATAAGTTGTAAGTGGGAGGAATTCTTGAGTATCTCTGTTTGCTTTAACTGTGTGCAGTCTGGGCAAGTCTAAATACTAATGGACTGAAACTGGATAACCAAAAAATGCTGTGCATTCATGAAGATCTCAACAGAGACTAATTTTACCAGAAATGCTCTGATGTTCAAAAATCCCCCACTGTAATCTGTAGTACCCCCAGTATAAACTGTAGTACCCCCAGTGTAATCTGTAGTACTTCCAGTTTAATCTTTAATTCCTCCAGTTTGTCTTGTTTTTGGTTTTCATGCAACGTTTTGTATTTGTTATATTAAAAGTTGTTTCTTGTCTTATCTCAGCTATGTTTATAAATGTTGTGAGATGATAATTATTAGTTTTAGAAATATTAATTAGACGCCTACAAAAAGGATGTAATACAAACTGTAACGATAAAACTTAATTGGGTCGTCCTGTGTGACTCTGAGTCGCACTGCAGCCAAATGATGGTGTGTTTGAAACATCAGGTAGTGCCAAGTTGGTGCCACATTTTTGTGATGGATGAACTTTAGTATTTATCTGCCTCTCCCTTTGGCATCAGACAAGTCAGATCAAGTTTATTTACGTTCAGCTTCCTGCTCTAATTTCTTGTCTCTCAGCCCTCGTCCTCCTTTTTTCATGAATCATCGATCTCTTTCCAGGAACTCTGTCCATCCCCTCAGTTCATAGTAAATGGAGCAACCAGGCTGGATGTTTGCCAGGGAAAACTCAGTAAGTAGACTCACCTGTACTACTCAGTCACAGAAGGTAATCATTTTTACCGAACCAAGTACACATTTAAAGTGATTTACTTGAGTATTTTCATTTTATTCAACTTTATACTTCTACTCCACTACATCACTACTCCAATAAATGTCTCACAGCTTTAATTACATGTTAGTTGTCAGAGTAGATTTTTGCACACCCTCCCAGGAGAAACTGAAAGATTAAAGTGGACCTATTCTGTTCATTTTCAGCACCATATTTTCACTCTTGGACTCTATTACAGCAGCTTTGCATGATTCACAGTTCAAAGTAATCCTCATCTTTCTCACATGGACCCTGACCTCACCAGAAATCAGCTGTTTTAGCTCCTCCCCCTTTAAGCAAATTTCTTGGCTGCCCCTTAAACAGCAGGTGGTGTGGTTTCTGTTTTTATGGCCATAGCTGAGCTTTTAGAGCCGTTTTGATCCCAGGAGTGCACGGGATGAGGCACCGGAGCTGACCCCGCCCACTCAGGACAGCACCGCAGGCCTCCTAGAAGTGCTGGGTCTGTTTTTGAGAGAAGTGAAGGCAGGAGTCAGATAAAGGAACAGCATTTCCAAAATAAATGAACCCGTGCTGATTGACCCTCCGATTCTGAAACCCTCCTGATATAATTTGAAAGACTGTTGATACTATTGTCCTGATCTGTATGAGGTGACAGCTGTGAACCTTCTGTGGCTTTTGAAAGAAAGAAAAGTTTAACACTCTCAGGCTTAGACAAACTAATAACACGCTGAAAACTGTAGCACCGTCACAGACCAAGTTTCAGATAGCAGCATTTGTCAGCTATGAGTGTGTTTGACAATCAGCACCTCAAAGCAATATGACAGCAGTGCAAAGAGGTTCAACCATCTGTGACAGATACACACTTCTGACAATACACAGTCTGACTCACGTGCAGCTGATGAAGGGTGATGAATGCTGTGGGCTGCTACTGAGCCTCCTTAAAGGGCATAAATAACAGAAATAACAAAATACAAAGTGGAGGAGAATGGCGTAAACGGACTCAAACATACAAATCCACCCATTATGTGTATAACGTTATCCTGCAGAGGGTCAAAGGGGTGCCGGAGCCTCTCCCACCGGAGCAGATCCAGTTGTCTTTGTACAAGTGTCGAGCACAGACTGTACATAAAAGATGGATGCAACCGCCCAGCCGTCACCCATTGCTTAGTGAAGTCTAGCCCACAAAGTCATCAGGAAAATGTTTACTAAGGCCATTTTTTAACTGAGCAATCAGGTCTTTTTTAAAATCTGATTTATTTTTGCAACCAAAGGAGTCGCCCCCTGCTGACTGCAGAACCACATAATTTCTGAAAAATCTTCCCCACCAGGTGGCAGTATTTTAGTACATTTTTGTAAGCGTTTTGCTTTTCTTTTAACATTTGATATTTCTTATAAGAAAATTAGCTTTTTTTTCCCCAAGCCTTCATTTTAATAATGTGTTTTTAATGACTTACTTGATTAAATACAGGTTACATTGACCCACTGCTCCAGCTCGTGGTAAAAATTAGTACTACCCAAAAGTACAGCCCTGTGTTAGTTCAGCTCCAGCTGATATCTCGCTAACACCCTGCAGAGATCTTTCTTTCTTTCCTGTTTATTTTCATAGGGACCATGCATAAATTTATAACAGGTTTAGCTGCATCTGCAGCCTCTGGGCAGGTAATAAAACAAACAAAATAAATCTATAGTATAATAATAGTAGTAATAGTTTTAAAGACCAACAGGCAAAAACAGCATAAACACAGTTGGGAGCTTTTCAGACTCTGAGGCTATACGTCCATCTTTCATGGTGTCAAGTACAATAACTAATCTTTTCTACAGTAGCTGCACCAGAGTCAGTTATTCATCCCACACGGGTAGGTCTGCATTCCAAGCTGAAGACCAGGTCAAACATGCTCCTCCTTAATCAAATACAACAGTGCAAACAGGCCTCTGTATATACTTGGCTCCCAGTATTTGCAGCCTATACTGAATGTTTAAGCGGCCCATTTTGCATGATGTATCTGCCACTCAGTGATGAATAGCTGTTGAATCCAGTGTGTCAAAGTGATGCTTTATGTCTGTAAGCACCATCCATCAGGCACCCCGCACATAAAGCTTTAATGGAGCCTGTAGGTGAAAGAAGCTGCACCAGTTATGTCACATTGTGGTTGAAGAGGAGCATTTAACATGGAAACAAGACTGTGTAACGTGCACTGAAGCTTTAAATGACGCACCTTCCTGATGCCATGACCTACTTCTCCTTCCTCCTTTCCAGATGACTGCTGGTTACTTTCGGCTATAGCGTCTCTCTCCATGTATCAGCCGCTGCTCAGGAAGGTTATGCCTCTGGAGCAGAGTTTCCAAGATGGATACAACGGTTGCTTCACCTTCAGGGTACATAAACACTGCTTATCATGCTATTATCTCATTCTCAATCCAAAGAAGATGATATTTGACTGCAAATGAAGTGTGAATGTGCCCTTTTGTTACTCTCGTCTCCTTTGCTTATGCTAAAGTTGTGTACAAAGGTGTAGCTGTCACTTGTATGAGAGTTTGGAAAGTTGTTGTTGTCTTTTTACGGCCTTTAAAAAGCTGGTGAAGGCAGAGGATCAGCATCACTGTAGCAGAAAGAAACCATCTCTGCTCTCTCTGTAGTTCTGGCAGTACGGTCAGTGGGAGGAGGTACGGATCGATGATCTGCTGCCTACTATAGACAACAATCTGATCTTCCTCAGCTCCCCCCAAAAAAACGAGTTCTGGAGCTCCCTGCTGGAGAAGGCCTACGCCAAGTGAGTCCCTGTCAGCCCTGGTGTATGTGTCCATATCCCATGTTTCCATTAGGCTACTTTCCCACCGCCGAGGAGCCGGTGCTCGTGCCAGTGCTGGTGTCGGTTTCAATGAACCAGCGAAATGCTTAAGAACAGGCCTGCGTGTCCACTGCGCTTTGTGAACCGATCCTTTACGTATGAGCGTGGGCACAAACGTGGGAGAACACGCTCCCCTGTCTTGTGCTGCAAATTCGTTTTACGGTCCAAACCAAACTACTGCAGCATCTGTGTGCAGCACAGAGAGAAACACAGACAGCGATTAGAGCAAGACGACAAGTACGCACTTTGTGTCCTTTTATCTGTGATATGAACTGATACAAAGCAGCAAGTTCAGCCTTAGAGCCCAACCTAATTCACAGCCGTGAAAATCGCTTCGCTTTTCTCATGTAATACACATGTAATATGGTAGAAAACTTTACGTTGTGATGGCAGAGTCACGCCCTTCTGCCACTTTCGTGGAAAAACCGCTGAACAGCTCAAATTCTGGCACCGGCTCCGGAACCCCGTCGGTGGAAAAAAGGGCCTTAGTGAAGTTAAGCGAGACTGGAGCACTTATTCTGTCAATGGCACAAAGCTTATAAAGCTTCTACAGTTTACAGCCACAAATATTAAATCCATGAGCTGCTTTACTGTACTGAACATTTCAGCCTCTGTGACAGACATTTGGTCTTTGTTTACCTGTTACATAAACTATTCATTTGCATTTTCAGTAACGACTCTTAATTGCTAATTGGGTCATCCATGAATAGTCAGCAGGTCCCACCTGAACCCTTTAATTCCATCCAAAGTTTGACCTTCATACAATGAATGTTTTCTGAGGTTCAAGCCCTCAAAGTATCTGACTGTTCATGTGCCCTGACTTGTTTGGAGGATCCACCTATCCCACATGGTGATATGAATTTTTGCCATGTCTGTGCCTCCTCTGATGTTTCCCTTTCTGTTCCAGGTTGAAGGGTGGTTACAGAGCTCTGGACATGGGCTTCCCTCATGAGGCCATGGTGGATATGACAGGCGGTGTGACGGAGGTTTTGATGGTGGCCTCGCTTCCCAGAGACCTGCCAGCCCTTCTCAGATATCTGCTGGCTAGAGGAGCACTCATCAACTGTGCCAACTGCCAGGTACAGTGAGGAGGACCTGTTAGGGCTGATTTAGAGCTGAACCTGCCAGGGGGTGAAGTGTTCTTGTTGAAACTTATAAATCATATTCTTTGTTCTTCCCGCTGTCCTCACCGTGGGTGGATGATTTTTTTTTTTTTCCCTCCAGGGTTCTCTGGAGAAGAGGAATGGACTGGGGATCTTGTTCAGACATGCCTACTCTCTGACTGCAGTGGAGAAGGTAACTGTCACTCAACAAGGTCCAAAAAAGGTTTAAGCTTAATTCTCCTCGTAAACTCTGAAAATAGCACTGTTGGATTTAATAAATCTGTCATCAGCCTGCTTCTTGATGTGTCTTCATTAACGAGATGTAGAACGGCGAAAGCAGAAAGAAATGACATTTTAATTGGAGCGTTTACGAATCTTAAGTACAAATGTAGACGCTTCATAGCCCGCTCTTCACTCTGCTCTCACCTGGTTTATCTGCTCTCCTGCCAGGTGAATACAGCACACGGCGCTGAATATTTGGTGCGAATCCTCAATCCCTGGGGCAACACAGAGTGGGAGGGACCCTGGAGTGACATGAAGGGGTATGAGGATGTACACTCAGATGGTCCATCCAGCAGTGTTCAATAAAATTTAGAAATCAAACTAAATCTGAATACTTCCAGTCTGTATGAGAATGATAGATCGATCACTATCATTACGAGCTGCTTGGACACAGCATGTAGTTACATTTCTAGGGAGGTGCGAGTCAGGTTATGGTGTAAGTCAGGGGTATTCAACTCCAGGCCTCGAGGGCCGGTGTCCTGCAGATTTTAGATGATCCAACACACCTGAATCAAATGGCTGAATTACCTCCTCAGTGTGCAGTCAAGTTCTCCTGCTAATGACTTCTATATTTGACTCAGGTGTGTTGGAGCAGAGACACATCTAAAACCTGCAGGACAGCGGCCCTCGAGGCCTGGAGTTGAATACCCCTGGTGTAAGTTAAGGTGTAGGGCTTCAGTCATACCTTTGACATAGATTCACTCTAAAGCATAAATCACACTTTAATCGTTCTCGAGTTTCTTGGTCTGAATGTCAAATATAGGGTTAAATCGAGTGTCTCATGAGCAAAACAGAAAGTACAAATAATATTAAGATCATTTTAATGCTGTGGCAAAAAAAGATCTGAAATTTAAGAGTTTAATTTTTATATAGTTAATGCATCTGCACTGATATCATAACTCACTTTATTATTTATTACCTCGCCCACCGACAGGTGATGTCCCCCCCTCCCGTTGGGTTGTTTGTCTGTCAGTCAGCAATATTTTCAACAAAAATTCATAAAACTTTGTGGAAATATTCCTTTGGGGTCCAAAAACTTATGATTTCATATTCAAGGTCAAAGGTCAAATGTCACAGTCACCCAAGTTTTTCAAAAATTTCAAAGTTAATTCTCAAAATTATAAAATTCATATTTCAGTGAAGTTTTTTTATAGGATGCTAAATATAAATATATGCCATTATCTGTTCATGTGGAACTCATTAAATCAATAAAATCATTTCTAGTCTTTGTGATCATGTAAATTATGATGGTGTTATGGGCGGTATATGTTGCCATGTAGTGCCGGCAAGATATAAAATGTGGGGTGGGGGAGGTATGCACTCTACTGAGTGCCCTTCTAGTTTGATGCACGAGGTCACATGATGACCAAAACGTCCCCCCACTTGCATAAACACTTCACACCTTTGCAGCACATTCACAAACGTCTGTGTTTGCAGGTCAGAGTGGAACTCGGTGAGCATCGAGGAGCAGAAACGTCTCGGCAGAGTCAGACGGGAGGACGGAGAGTTCTGGTGAGTTTACAGTCTGTCCCAGTGACTATCAGCCATCCTTTGGGTGGCCTTCTGTGGGTGTTTCCACCTCCCCGGGAAGAAGTGCCCACTGTGGGGTAGGTACCCGTCAGACATTTTCTGGTTGTGGTAAAATGGTTAAAGCTGCACCAACAGTTCCTTACAGAGCAAAAAAAAAATTAGTCAGATTATTGCAATGAAGAAAGCAAATGCACGTGTCTTTGCTTTTGAATTTAGTCATGAAAAGGTATTCAAACATGTGACACTTTTGAGCACAGTGGTGAAATCTGCTTGCTCAGGGTTCTCTCGGGTTCTCTCGCTCTGTCAGGATGTCAGTGTCAGACTTCAGGCAGAACTTCGAGGTGATGGAGGTGTGTCACCTGATCGACACTCTCAGCGTGCCAGGCTCCAGCATGCTGCCGTGGAGCTGCATCATGCATCATGGGAACTGGGTGCCGAGCATCACAGCAGGAGGCTCTCCTCAAGGCGGTAAGCTGGGTGATGATATGTGACAGATTATTTGTGTCTGCCTGTAAACTCTAAAGCTCACAGGGCCCTGAATGAAGCACGTTCAGCACACCGGGATATATTCTCCTTCTCTGGTTTCACTTGGTGGTTCTCTACTTGATAAGTCACCCCAGGTTTTATCTCTGAGCACGTTCATCATCCGACCTGTCAGAAACATGGACGGGTTTGCTGGCAGCAGAGCAGCAGGTTTTAAAAATGAAGATAAAGTTATGATTTTTGAATCCAGAAAGGTAGCTTGAGGGTGACAGCTCTGTGATTGAGACTGGGGCAATCTGACACACTTGCATGTCCATGAGACCGTTTTCACAGATATCCGTTCACCAAGAGGCTGTGCAGAGAGGCCTCTGTACATGACACCAGTGTTTCAGCAGCTTAAAAAGCCTCCCGCCTGAACAGGGACTTGAACCCTGGGCCCTCAGATTAAAAGTCTGATGCTCTACCGACTGAGCTATCCAGGCTCTGAAAGGTCAAGGGTCAAGGTACAGTGTAGATTTAAAATTGGACTATAAATCAGGTAGAACTAAACATTTTTAATCATAAAAAACATAGAGTGAAACAGCCAAACTCAGTCTAGAAACTGAATTAAAAACAAACAAATAAAATAAAATAACATCTGTAAACGTTTCCTAACTGCCCTGAAGCTGTTGTGATGCTGTCTGATGTGCAGCTAGATGTTAAACATTTACGTATCATTAGCTTCACAGTATAATCCAAAATATGACATAGGCCATTATGCTATGAGGCTAACGATATGTAAATCACATATGTAAAGCTGGATGTTGTGTTTGAATTTAAAAGTGCAAAAACACAGTTACACAAAAGAGCACTTAAAAAGCGTGCTATATGCTAATTCCTCCAGAGTTAACATGTCAAAGGTTAAAGCTGCGGCCGGAGCAGTGAGAGGAGTTTGTTTGTGGTCACCAAGCAGTGTTGGTGTTTGTGTGGCTCTGCTGCTTTCACGGCTCTGAGAGTGAGGCAGTCAGACACAGAGTTCAGAGAATTTTGATACAAGTCAAGAAAAATGATTTTGATAATTGCAGTATAGGATATTCATTCATTCAAGATATCACATTTGAGTAAGGCACCTCTCTTTGTCTGTTCTCAGATGCAGTTTTTTACTTTTGAAAATCTGCATCATGATGTGGACCTGATTTATTACATATGAGTCAGAAATAATCCTTCTGGTTTTGTTTTGTCTGCTCAGATCTCAGACTGTACGGTGTTTGTGAGGCATTTTGTAACTCAGCAGGCTGAGACAAGCTTATCTGTACAGTCTTTAATAACAGTACCATAGTGGTGTCACAGTACAACATATCTCAGCAATGTGTCTGTCAGTGGGGATGTGGTGTTATTAATTTTGTCTAAATCTTCTCAGACTTGTTGGCTTAATCATGTTTGGATAAGAAAAAAGTCCGTCAGGATTGCAATACCCCGCCAAACAGCTGAGCTGAGCTTACATGGCACAGGATCCAAAAACCACAGTACAGATGCTGAAGTTGGTATGTTTGGGTTCACAGGTCACCATCAAGAGCTGCAGTTCAGAACTGTCACAGATTTAACTCTGTCTGTGATGCTGGATTTAAGAAATACGTTTTTAGAGCATGCGTAGCGCCATCTTGTGCCAGTACAGATGTGACGTCACTGGGTTGGTTGGTTTTTGCTGACAGACTGCTGACAGACTTATATATATATATATATATATATATATATATATATATATATATATATATATATATATATATATATATATATGTGTGTGTGTGTGTGTGTGTGTGTGTGTGTTAATGTGTTTTTCCTTCCTTCCTTCCTTCCTTCCTTCCTTCCTTCCTTCCTTCCTTCCTTCCTTCCTTCCTTCCTTTCAGATAAACTGTGCTCAGCTTTGAAAATAACGAAATGTTAAAGGCTATGTGCGATATGAAAAATGGTGCACTAACAGAATGTGTGTGTCTGTTTGTGTGTGTTTGTGTGTGTGTGTGTCCAGGTTGGTTCTTTCAGAACCCTCAGTTCTACTTTGTTCTGTCGAAGGTGGACCACAACCTCGACAGCTCTCAGAAGACCTGCTCCTTCGTATTGGCTCTGATGCAGAAACACCAGAGACGCAGAGGTGTTGATCTCGCCATCGCCCTTCACATATACCCGGTACAGACACACACACACACACACACACACACACACACACACACACACACACACACACACAGGGTCTCAGTGTTTAAATATACCTCTATAGTACACACAAAAGTGACCAAAGCCCTGCATTAGTCCTGCTCGATCACTGTCTTCTCTCCTGGGATTGACTTCCTGAGTGCAGATAAGCTCTGTTCAGTTATTATATTATTATGAGATAATATTCAGATATTCAGTTCAGCTTACAAGCTGCCATTTTAAAGAGCAGAAAGTGCACATCTCTATGCATTTACATTAAGACAGACGGCTTGTGCAGAAATAACATTTAAATCATGTTTATGGCAAATTATTGAATCATTTAAAAGGTTTATTCCTCTGAAAATTCAGTCCATTTGCTGTTTATTCAAACTGAGGTGCTTATATTGAGCATTTGCTCAGACTGAGAGGACAGAGAGGACTCTGCACTCTTTGTGTCTACAGGAAGTCTGTTCATTTAAAGCTGAGGTAGTCGTGCTTTTACATGTTTTCTTTTGCTGCTTCACATATTGGTTTATATTCAAACAGGCCTTATGAAAATGAATATAGAGTAAAAAATATAAATGGACTGGTTCTTTTATAGCATGTTTTTACTTGAGCACTCAAAGCGCTTTGTGCAACACGTCTTCATTCATCCATTCACACACACTTTATATCTATGCCTAAGTGTTTTCTATCTAACATTCACACTCTGATAAATGCATTGTGAGCAGCTCAGGGTCAAACCACCATCCATCCTTAAGGGCCTGGATAGCTCAGTCGGTAGAGCATCAGACTTTTAATCTGAGGGTCCAGGGTTCAAGTCCCTGTTCAGGCGAGGCCACTTTTAAGCTGTTGAAACACTGGTGTTAACTGTGATGTCAATAAGCCTCTCTACAAAGGCTGTCCCCTTTCATAACTGATATCATCCATTCCTCTCTCACTTCTGGTCAGGTTCCATCTTCACTTAAAACAGCTGCGATTACTCCTCTGTTAAAGAAACCTGGCGCCGAAATCTGAATAACCTCCGACCCATTTCTAATTGACCATTCATTTCCAAATTTCTTGAACAAACTGTGGCTGACCAGGTTTACACTTACCTCTCTGACAATAATCTCCCTGAAAATTTTCAGTCTGGTTTTTGTCCCCTACACAGTACCGAGACAGCTCTGGTTAAGCTCTCCAACGATCTGCTGATGGCAGCAGATTCTGTACTTAACTATTTCACATTCCATCCTCCTTCATAGATTAGCTTCTACCCCACTTTCCTGGTTCCAGTCACACCTCTATGGCCGTACACACCTTGTCCAGCTTAAAACTTCCAAATCGTGTGTCACCCCAGTTTCTTCTGGTGTTCCTCAGAGTTCTGTTGTTGGTCCTCTCCTCTTTGTCATCTACCTCCTACCACTTGGACATATCTTTAGAAAATATGGTTCATTTTTATTGCTACGTGGATGACACCCAGCTCAAGATCTCATCCAAGCCAAATGCAGTCGTCCCCCTGCCCTCCCTCTCTGACTGTCTCCTGGAAATAAAAACCTGGTTCTCACATAATCTTCTTAAATAACAACAAAACAGAAATTCTGCTTGTTGGCTTAAAATCCACTATTGCCAAATCAAATCATTTTACACTCACTATTGACAACTTCACTGTCCCTGTCTCTTCCCAAGTCAAGAGCCTGGTTATCATCCTGGATAGCACATTCTCCCACATGAAGAAGCTTACTCAGTCTGCATATTTCTGTCTATGCAACATCAACTGCCTTCGTCCATCCCTCACGCCCGTCAGCACCGCTATCCTTGTTCATTCCCTGATCACTTCTCGCATTGATTATTGTAACTAACTTCTCTTTGGTTTACCACTCAAACTCTTCCATAAACTTCAAATGGTCCAGAATTCTGCTGCCTGCATCATTACACGAACCCCTTCCACTCAACACATCACCCCCATCCTTCAGGAACTTCACTGGCTCCCTATAAACCAGCTTATTGAATACAAGATTCTCCTACTCGCCTATAAATCTCTTCATAAGCTTGCACCCCCATATATTGCTGCTCGTATTCATTCTTACACTCCCTCATGTACACTTTGTTCCTCTTCTTCCATGCTTCTCACCGCACCTCCTGTCTGTCTATCTACAATGGGGTCTAGAGCCATGGAAAACACTTAAATATCAATCTAAAAATATGAAGAATAAAAGCTGGAAAAGTTACGGTTATGACACTTATGGCCCTCCAGTGTTCACTGAAACTAGTTCATTTAAAAAATAAATAAAGTGTTACCACTGTGGCTGCTAAGTGTTGAGACTTGCTTCTAAAAACAGTTCACTAAAAGTTGCAATATTTGCTTAAAATAATGATTAAACTGTTAAGATCACAAAACATATGATAACTAACTAACTAACTAGCAAATCCCTTCTAAGCTGTAGGTGCAATGGGAACTAAAGGTAGTGGATGAATGGTGGAAATATAATTTACTGTTAATAAAGGTATAATATATGATAAAGGTACTTTGGGGTATTTCAGAGGAAACAGGAAGCACTGAGTGTGTGCTGTCTCTCCAGGCCCATCCTAAGAACACGTACCTGTCCCGCGAGGACCTGAGTGAGCTCCGCCCAGTCCTCTACAGCTCCCAGTACTTCGCACGGCGGGAGGTCGTTCTTCGCGGCTCGCTTCCACCAGGTTGCTACATCATCATCCCCTCCACCGCAGAGTCCAATCAGCAGGGAGCCTTCCTCCTGCGCGTGCTGACCGAGCAGGGCAACAATGCCACGTGAGTCACGGAGTTTTGTTGTTTCCAAGAGAGAAATTCTTGGTACCTGGAGGCAGTTCTTTTTCTGTAATAAACACAGCCACACGTGTTCATCGGGGTCCCAATGAACAGTTTTATTCCCACTCTTTCATGCTGTCTGTATTTTTTAAGGTCTCAGATTTAAGATTTGTGGTCCTGAAATGTTTCAATGGTGTTTCTTACAGACCAGCTCAAAAACCAGCAACAGAAGACATGTCTCCAATAACAGAGGTAGGCTAATCAGTTAATTTAACATGACTGTTATTCATGCTGTGAAGTAGACTGGAGTCAAATCAGCCAAAGAAGTAAAGCTGCAGATGTGAGGTTGTGGGGGTGCATCAGTAGAGCCTGTGCAGCTGTTCTGAAGTCCTTTGTTAAAAAAGGAGGTGATTAAAGTCAGTGTAACTCACACATTACCTGTTCAGCCATTTCTGCACTAAACACTCTGAACAGGTTTCACTTTAAAAAAAAACCTAGCCAATGCAACCATGAAACAGAGGAGCTGCTAAGAACTAAACGCATGATTGGAATATATGACAAAAAAAAATCAAACTAATATTTGTGACTAATCTGAGCTCATCCTGGACAAGGAGAGTGTTCAGTCACAGGTCAAACCCGACCAAATGCAGTGTTTCTTGTTGATTGGCACTCTGGTGGGGTGGCTGGTAGCATATACACAGGTTTTCTTGAGGTGGAGTGAAATCAGCTGTGTCTTTACTTAAAGCTAGCACCACCTGAACAGGGACTTGAACCCTGGACCCTCAGATTAAAAGTCTGATGCTCTACCAACTGAGCTATCCAGGCCCTATGCAAGGAGCTGCCAGCTCTCCGTTTACAGCCTCTGTGTGATGTCCAGCCCAGACGCCCTCCATCACCTGAAACAAAAGGGGTAGTTGTAGTAGTGAGAGGGCGTGGGAGAAAGCAGGCATGAATTCTTGGCCTCCATCATGTTTCAGCCCTGTGACAACTGTTTGATGATGTAGCCATTTTTTAGTGTGTTGTCTTTGGTTTTTCTCAGTTTCTGTGTTTAGTGAAGTCACAGTGAAGACTGCTTATACTTGCTTAAAAGCAACCACGCCTGAACAGGGACTTGAACCCTGGACCCTCAGATTAAAAGTCTGATGCTCTACCGACTGAGCTATCCAGGCTCTGTGATGTTGAGGCATGTAGACTCTATGCAAGGAGCTGCTAGCGCCCTTTTACAGCCTCTGTGTGATGTCCAGCTCAGGTGCCCTCCATCACCTGACATTTAATCAAGAGGGACAGTTACAGCCTCTGAAAATGAATTGAGATACACAGTGTTTGAATTCAGGCTCTGTTTCTTCCTCCAGCTTTCCTTTCCTCACCAAGCCGCCCTTCCCTCACCTCAGGCTATCAGACAGCTGTTTAAGAAGCACTGCAACAAGGTGAGGTTCAAGCACACAGCTGCTGTAGAGTCTCTGCTTTTCCTGCCAGGTTCATACGAGCTGTTTGGGAAGACGAGGTGATACACTGACCTTTATGTCTTTCTTCTGTCATCAGAAGGGATTTTGCAAACCACTGCACCTCTACAACCTTCTGACTGAGGCCATTAAGGGAGGAGGTCAGTAATACTTACATACTGTTTGCTGTCAGGAGTGGATTATTTGACTTGTTCTGTCATATTGTTTCAAAACTTCAACCCTCTGAAGGCCAGAGCTGTTTTTATCAGACCCACGACGTCCAAAAAGGAAAATCTTACACTAAGTAACCGACTGTGATGAGTCTGTACTGCTACTTAGCTCCAACAGAGGGCGCTGTTCAAAACATAGCCTATGAAAGATTGACATGCTGCAGCAGCTGTTGGTTTGGGAACTGTTCGTTTTTTGTATCCACAACATTTTGGTGTTTTTTTTGTTTTTACTGCAATGACCTGATTTGACTCCAGTATCACATGGTCACATGATTGAGCGTTACATCCTGTTATCAAGCCAGTGGTGGTTCACAAAGGTGGTGACAGGTTTTCACAGGAGCTGAGTCTGTAAAAGACACAATGTTTAATGATGTTTGCAGAGCTACTGCATGACCGTGGAGCAGTTTTATCAGCACAGATACTCACCCACACAGCCCCACACCCACCACTACTGAAACTGCCTGTTTAGGGTTCATTAACATGACAACATCAGCATTCAGGGCACTGATCGCAGTGAGGCCTAAACACCTATCAGTATTTTTAATGCCGATGAAGAAAAGCTTACCACTTTACAGCTTTTGCTCTACATCATGTGTCTGTTCAAATGTCCACTGATGATCTTTCCCTGCTGTGTTCAGTGCTGGCAGGAAGCGAGAAGTACTTGGCTTTGGAGCAGTGCAAGAGCCTGGTGGTCCTCATGGATGTATCCTTAAAACACACGAGTGTGTCTCACAGAGCGAAGGAAAGCATCTGCAGTAGCAGATGACATCACGACAACAGCACGCAGTTTTTCTCTTCACTCTGCAAAGTTCAACATTTCAGCAGTTTTTCCCCAAACTTTTGGTAGTTTGGAGAAAACTGTTTCAGCTGTTCACGAGACACTTTTATCAAACAAATTCATCTGTTTGATGAAACTGTCGCACAGTTTATGGACATGCTGCTCATTTTTTAAGATGCAATGTTGTAACATGACTATGTACACGACAGCAGGTAAACACCAGTGTTTCGGTAGCTTAAGAAGCCTCCCGCCTGAACAGGGACTTGAACCCTGGACCCTCAGATTAAAAGTCTGATGCTCTACCGACTGAGCTATCCAGGCTCTGAAAGGTCAAGGGTCAAGGTACAGTGTAGATTTAAAATAAAGCAGGTAAAACTAAAGATTTAAACAGCTTGCTGGCCTTCTCAGTTTTTCCTCAGATGACTGCCTGTACTTGCTTAAACGCAACCATTTAACATAATCTACAGAGTCTTTGTAGATGCTTTTCATGTTTAACTCTCTGGAGCTTGAAAAAAGGGCGACTGGACTTCTTCAAGTTTCTTGGAGGTGTGCTCGGACCTCTACAGTGGAGAAACCAAACAGCCTCTTCACAAACGAATGGCACAACATAGAAGAGCCACCTTGACAGGACAAGACTCAGCTGTACATCTGCATCTAAAGGTCAAAGGTCACTCTTTGAGGATGCCAGCGTTCACATTTTGGATCAGGAAGACAGATGGTTTGAAAGAGGAGTAAAAGAAGCATCTATGTCCACTGTGAACAACGATCACTGAACAGAGGCGGTGGATTACCTCACCAACCCCCCACCCCCTGTTTACCATGCTGTCCTGAGCTCCCTCCCCTGATGTCTGAACCCCCATTCACAGCTTTGTTCAGGTGACCTCAACAGGTCACTTGACACAATGGAGCGAAGTCCCAAATTGGTTTCACCCAAAACCACTGATTGTGGTGACCCACGCCTCCTTTCACACCTTGGCGCATGTGATTATGCAGAGGAACAGTAGAGGGTCACAGCCACCTCCAGGTGACTTAAATACCTGTGTCTCTCCACCATTTGGTTTGAGAACTGAAGAAGCCTTTCGAATGAGAGGTGAAATGTTTTCAAGAAAAAGCAGCAAGTCCAGTCACCTTTTTTCATCAAGCTCCAGAGACTGCCGTTGTCTTTGAGTTAGCATGTCAAAACTGTCCGCCTGAACAGGGACTTGAACCCTGGACCCTCAGATTAAAAGTCTGATGCTCTACCGACTGAGCTATCTAGGCTCTATTTGTATTTGTGTGTGTGTGTGTGTGTGTGTGTGTGTGTGTTTTCGTTCGTTCGTACCATGTGACCTTGATCAATCATTGAAAAGTTTATTGGCCTTTATACCAGAAAATTGTCTATTAATTAACTTTATTTTCCCTGACAGAGTCTTCCTAAAGGGATTAATAAAGTTTTATCTAATCTCTAATCAGTGAATGTGAGGACTGCTGGTGGTGCTGAGTCCACAGAAGTTTAACCTGTTTGCTGCTAATATGAGCTCTTACACTCAGCAGCCTATCAGCACAGAGTGCTGCTGGGATTTTTGGCTTTCATTTCCTTGACCTCAGTATTTTCTCCAGAGCCAAGGCATGGCTCAGCTAAGCTGGCCTGAGTTCCAGGGTCTGTGGGACAAGATCAGGAGGTGGACGGTAAGCTCATCACCTGTAACATCAGCAGCAGGTCATTGCTAACGTTGTGGCTGCAGCAGAAGCTGATGCAGACGTGTGGCTCAATGCAGCTGGAGCGCTTACTCCCTACACGCACTCTTTGTTTTTAAGCCTTTTTATACCCAGAGAAACCAAAACAAATGCGTGGCTCTGTGTGAATTACACTAGTTAATAAATTAGATAGTTATGGTGGCCCTGAGAGGTCAAACACCAGCACATGGAAACAAGCTGCAAAAGCACAGAAATAGAAAGTGACAGAAGAGCCCATGTACAGGAGTATATGAATCATTAGCACACTCTCATCTGCAGCTCTTCGTCACACTGTTGTGTTCCACTGTGCTCTTTTTTCCACATCTGTTGTGTTTATTGAACTCTTTTACAATGTGTCATTCTTTTGTAATGTCTCAGAGTTTACTCAGTTTTTCCTCAGCTTAAAAGCAACCACGCCTGAACAGGGACTTGAACCCTGGACCCTCAGATTAAAAGTCTGATGCTCTACCGACTGAGCTATCCAGGCTCTGTGATATGGAAGCATGTAGGCTCTATGCAAGGAGCTGCCAGCTCCCCGTTTACAGTCTGTGTGTGATGTCCAGCCCAGGCGCCCTCCATCGCCTGAAACAAAAGGAGTAGTTGTAGTAGTGAGAGGGTGTGAGAGAAAGCAGGCGTGAATGCTTGGCCTCCATCGTGTTTCAGCCCTGCGACAACTGTTTGATGATGTAGCCATCTTTTCCCAGTGCAGGCTTTGTGTTTACATAATGGGCAGATTTATAAATCACAAAAATCAGACTGAAACAAACAAACTCAGTCTGCAAACTAACTGAATTAACACACGCACACACTCATAGTTTTAGTCTGAACTTGCAGATTATAATATGATGTTTGCAGCTTCTCATATATTCATTTCTCTGTCCTCAGGATATCTTCCTGGTGTTTGACACGAACAAATCTCAGCGCCTCGAGTATCAAGAGGTCATGTCCTCACTGAAAGCAGCAGGTAGCACACACAGCTTCTCCTCACACTTTAAACACGTTCCATCCTCTTATTTGACTGTTTACAGCCTTCAGTAAGAGTCTGACCAGCAGAGGGAGCCAAGCACCTCTCATTTTACTGCTCTCATTTTAAAAGCTGCAATTATTGAAATTTGATCTTTCCCAAGTTGTCACGTTATTCATAAACTACATTTTACATCAGAGGATTTTAAATAAAATTAGTGAATTAAGTTTCATGAGTGTTGATCAGTGTTGGGAGTACAAAGGCTGGATAAGTAAGATGCATCAAACACATTAAAAAGTGTCTGTGGAGAACCTTCCTTCTGAAGTCATGAAGAACAAATCACACAAAACCTCCTGGTTCATCTTTAATACGTCACTCTGATGCAAACTTGCTGTAGCTTTTCATCGTTCGGTTTTGAATTGGCTTGTTGGAGTGGTTAGGATAAAGGAGAGCAGTGTGGAGTCATTTACAGTACCTGCACATATGTGACGGTTATTGCAAGAAAAAGAAAATGTCCCACCCACTGCCTCTGCACCTGTTCAGTAAAGCGTCTCCTTCTCACCTGTGTTTGTGTGTCGGATCTGGCTGTGCTGCAGGCATCACGGTGGATGATTTGGTCATGCAGCTGGTTGGACTGAGATACACGGAGCCAGACTTGACCATCAGTTACCCCGGCTTCCTGTACCTGCTGATGAAGCTGGAGAGCATGATCCGTAAGAGGGGGTGATGGGGGGACTTCATGGCATTGTTACAGCTTTCTGTGATGCAGAGGAGCTAAATGGTACAAATTAGAAACAGCAAGTGGTTCTAATCATCATATCCTGCTGGTAATTAACACCACAAGGCCACAGGAGAAAGAAGCAGAGGATGACAGAGGGAGGGAAGGAGGGAGGGAGGGGGAGGATGATGAGGTGATAGAGGAGGCGTGGGAAAAAAAGGGCGGAGGAAGTGAAATGAAGAGAAGAAGGCGAAGGGAGAGATATTTTCATAAGGCAGAACAGAAAACAGCTGAGATGAAGATATTGCATGTGATTCTTTTCATAAGTGATCAGAGAAAAAAGTTAATGCAGTTTTTATTTTGTTTTATTTTCAGCTCAGCTTGCAGAGTACATGTAGCTCTGCGCAGTGTTACTGTGAGGTGTTTTTCAGAACACGTAAACCTCAGCAACCTCAGGCCAGGCTCCATAATCAGCCCCGTGTCCATAAATGTTTTGCCAAAAGAAAAAAAGACTAAATAAGTGAATATTAAGCCAGGCAAATAACTGGTAACTAATTCAGTTCATTCATGATCCTCTGAATAGAGATCAAGCAGGTGTGTCTGACTCTCACCTTTTTGTCCTCTTTTGCAGACAAATTTCACGCACATGACATGATGGGAATGGGAACAGTAACTGTGAGCTACAGACAGGTATGAACATCGCTTTAGCTTTATTTTGTTGATTTCTGGAGTGAATTCGTTAATACAGACTCTGAGCAAACGGGCTTTAAAATAAGCCTTTCTTTGAATGTCAGAGTGCTGTCACTTTATGTCCCACGAGCTTTAAAAGCAGAACAAAATCAAACAAGAATTGTGGCGTGTGCAGCAGTTTGTGAGGCCTAAGCTGACGTGTTAGGACTCGTCCAGTAGGTGACAGGTTGTTGAAATGTCAGCTCATAAAGTCTTCAAACATTCTTATAACATAACCTCAGACTCCTCTAAGTAACTGAGAGAGGCTAACTGATGCATACAGGAGCTATAAATGCATATGAACGTACTTCAGTTTCCACTGTATGAAATATCATGAAGAAATAACAGTTAAGGGGAGCTATGGAAGATCTAGAAGGGCATGAAAACTTGAAGATGAAACTGCATGTGTTCTGGGCAGGAAGGCAAAAATAAACAGCCACTTAAGTGCAGAGGCGCTGCAGGAAGCTTTAGCTGACAGTAGAGCACCGAGGGCCCGGTTAAATGTGCAGACAGATGCAGCTTCATCAGAAAGAAATCTCACATGAATCCTTGTTGCAAAAAGCTGAAATTGAGTCTAAGTCTCCAAAAAGGAGCAACACCTGATGCAAAGAACACCTCATCACCTGTTAAGCACTGCAGCAAACACGTCCACCCAAATCAGAGATGCAAACAGAACACAAACAGTCAACAGCATGAAGCTGCAAAGAGGCTGGCCTGATTTTAAATGGGCTGAAAGGCAGACTGGAGGAGCTCAGAACTCATAAAGTGTAGGGGCGGAGTCACTGTGAAGTCACGCACAGGTTTGGACTCTGCTGTGTTGCTGTTTTGGAGCCAGAATTGATCATATTTGTATAAAAGGATGGTGGCCAAGTTATCAGCTAAGCCCAGCAAGCTTGATTAGAAAGCTGCATCATAAACTGGACAGAGGGACCACACTGACACAAATATCTGCTACCTCACCAAAACTAAAGCCCACACCTGTCTGTGCTGCACAGTCAGTCTGATTATTTGTTAAGATTGGTGCATAAAATGCTCCAAAATGCACCTGTCAGTCAAAGTACCCTTAGGCCTTACCAGTATGGATGAGTTAGGAGAAAAATGAAGCTCCATGCATTTGTTATAAAGGGGGACACATTTTAATGAGGGGGTGTTTGGAAATCGACTCCCTTTAGGACTTTAGCATGGAGATTCCTGCTTGATTGATTTGCAGAACAAATGCCTTAAAATTAATTTATCAAACTAACTGGGAAAAAGAAAGAGGCCTTGCCAGGAGTCATATCTGCCAAAGGAGGGTCAAAGCCTTTAAACATGTCACTGTTTCTGTGTTTTTAAAGGCTGGTGCATCAATAGTCCAGTAACACTTAAAGGAAGTCATACTTTTAAAGTCAGACACCTTCCTCTTTATTTCCTTCAGTCACTGATCCTTTGGGATAGAGAAAACAGAGGCAGCAGGTGTAATACGGTGCACAGTTCTCTTTAATGTTACACCTGAAAAACATGAAAATGATGCTATATGTAACACCTAATGTTTTCTGTCCTCTGATTGGTTCCAGTGGCTCCACATGACCATGTACAACTGACCTGAAGCGGTAAACTCGGACAGTTTCACCTGGATTTTTTTCTGCTCTTTTCCATGATTGTAGCATGTGGTGGGTTTTTGTGCCAAATGTATCAAAGTAAATGTTTATTGCAGCCATAGACGACTGAAGCAAACTGAAAACTGAATGTTTCTGAAGCAGTTTGTGTTTCCTCGTGTGTTTCATCACGCACTCAAACAATAGCGACGGAAATGTCTTTAACAACTCTCCTGAGTCATGGAAACATCCGGAGTCAAAGGTCAAAGCAGGAGGAGCTGCTGTGAGGAAGTTTATTATTGACTCTGGTGATGAGACTTCAGTGACTTCACCTTCATTGTCCTGTCAGTCTGACATCGTTTCTCTACTGTCTCTAAATTAGAAATAATAAACACAGACCCCCCGCCCCCCCCCTCTGAAGTGTCCTTTACTCTGTACAGTGTGTGGCTCTCTGCAGTGACCAACACCACAGGGGATCCTCTGAGAAACAACCCTCTGCCCTTCACTCATGTCTGGAATGTGTAAATATCCGTCTTCCAGCATCATTCCTCAGAGTGAGAGCAGTCAGAGACGCACAGACCAGTGTGTGTGTGTGTGTGTCTGTGTGTGTGTTTCCTGCTGGGTTTCTGTTGTGTTGGATTAAACTGGATTTCAGAGCTACATGTGACAGTCACAGAGCCACACCCCTCAGTGGACGCTGTTCAAAGGAATATTTTTGCTTTTTTTAAATCACTTTCTTTGTGCCTGATTCCACAGCAGCATATTTATATGAAAATAAAAGCCATCATCACAACAGGATCAAACCATTACAAACTGCATGGGTTCCACCAGTGTTTGTTTCTACAACAACGACACACGTCCTGAGCCAACAACATGAACATGTTATTGTGCTCTGAAATTAGAGCACCGAACAAAGAGATCATGAAGATGTTTTTATTTAGAAAAAAGGAACTCAAACCAGTTTGATGTGGTTTCCAGTCTCTGGCTGTTTTGGTTCTGTGTGAGTGTGGAACTTCAGACTGCTGTTTCAGATGCTTTCAGAGTTTTCTGCTCTTGGCTCTGGATGATGCTATAGAGAGAGGATATCCTAATATGGTCATCTCAGGCACCCAGCAATTCAAATCTGCTGTTTACAGTGAGCAGCCAATCAGAGGAACGTTGGCTTAAAGGAAGAGGTGTGTAATTCCACCTTTTCAGAGGAGGAACTGAGGGGCTGATTCTGAACTGTGAATCATGCAAAGCTACTGTGGTAGACTAAAATATGGAGCTGTAGACCTGAGCAGTCCTCTTTAGAGATGATTGCTGCACAGCCACTCTGAGCTGATGTCTCTTTCCATCTGAAGTTTTGGGTGATTCTCTTCCGGTAGGACGAACCCCGACAGACTGGTTAGCCGGTCCCACTTTTTTCCCCCCACTGATATAAAGCACTGCTTCCTGCAGTGTCCTCATGCAGTCACTTTCACTTCCTGTCGTTTTCACTTTTCCCTCTTTTATATGTTGTATCCAGCTTTTTGATATTTCCCACCTGCTCTCAGAGCTTTTCCAAACAGATGTTCGTGGTAACAAGCTGGACAATTTTCCAATAAAGTTGAAATATACATTTTCTAATAAAGCCCTAATAAAGAATATTTAATACTTGAATTTATGCTTTAGAAACAGATAGGAGTACTATTATAGGATAATGCAGTTAAATATGAGCAGCAATTAAAGCTGTCAGACAAATGCAGTGAAGTGCAAAATATCAGACATATAAAGTGACAGCTATAAGTTTATATCTTTTTCAGCTATTCTACTTCTCAAGTACCTGAAGTGTATTGAAATAATGCATTCTCTGTCCTGCTTCAGCTTCCCAAGATTTAGAGGAACTCTCTGGAAATGATGAGAGCAAACAGATGAAGTTCGTTTGACAGAAGCTGCTGTTGCTGGTTGACATCTGGAGGATTTCAGTGGGATTTTAGCATTTTGCAAAATGTTGTCACTAATAGTAAGATTACAACTAAACACATCATTGGTAGATATTCACACAGGAAATGTGTAAGTGTTGCCTTTTATGGCCTGGGCATTGCATCATCACTGCCTGTGTAAACCTCACCAGCTACATCCAGGACTTCATGAGTGGCCTGCTGTTAATGACTGAAGATGCAGACTGTACATGCAACTCCAAGCTGCTGTGGCCAATCAGAGCACTTTAAGGCCTCACATGGCAGCATCAGAGCTGGAGCATTGTCCTGCTGCAGTCTCTGCTGTATGTGCTGCTCTGGGCCACTGTGACACTAATCAAGCAGGACAGCCTGAGCATGACCTACTTCTGTAGGTGGCTCCTGCAGGCAGGACAGTCACCCTGCAAACAGCCTCAGCCGCCTCCTGGCAGATGGAACGGATGATACCTCAGCTCAGGCTTTCCTGTTTTATGATGCCAGTCCTCTGGGTCAGTGCTTCTCAAATGGGTTGGATCATCAGCACTTTATGGTCACGAGCTGCACATGAATCAGCAACAAAAGATTTACTTTGCTTTTTTGAGCTGCTTCTTTATCAGAGGAGGTCGAGATATCAGGCATTGTTTCATATTTTGCTACATTCATAAACAATAAAAGGGGACCTATTATGTTAATTTCAAGATCCGTCTTTTAATTCTTGGACTTTACAGCATGATTCATAGTTTAAAAAAAAAATCTTTTTTTTACTAGACCCTCAGTTCATTTTATGTCCTAAATAAGCTGCTTTATCTCTCAGCTTTCTTCTGATTGGCTGCCCCTCATTAGTGACCATATCAGGGAAATCCGCTCTCACTGGGATCATACAGATCCAAAGTAGAAAGAAAACATCTGAACCTGAGTGTTTAGAGGAGTCTTTTGGTTCACAGCCTCAGCCTCCTCCCGGCAGATGGAACGGATGATACAGCAGCTCAGGCTTTCCTGTTTTATGATGCCATGATCAGTACACAGCAACAGTTTGAACTATGCTATTAATTTAAAGGATCATTTCAGTTTATTTGCTGGTTTCTATTCTCCACCTTCACGAAAAGACTCAACAAGTGTGAGCCGCATGCAGCTTTCCAAAATAAAAGGACCACGTATAAATGCACCAGCAGGCACTGATGAATGTGGAGGTGGCAGAGCTCCCAGTGAAGTTTGTAACATGTCCATTCCAGACAGCTAATTCCTGTTTTTTTGCTTTCAGTCAGACTGAAAATGAGCAGAGTAAAAATCCTGTCTTTTTTTGGAAAGCTGCAGGAAGCTCACACAGGCTGACCTGTTAGTGTTTTGTCTGTGACTCCTCATTTCCTTGAATCTCAACAATGAAGGTGAAGAGTGCAAAGTCAGCACAGAGACACAACAGACACGTGGATCTTTGTCCACCACAAAGTCACAGGATTTCTTCCAGCTCCTAAACCTGGATCTGTATCAGCTGGATCCCTGCAGTGACGTCAGAACACAAACGCTGATCTCAGTATTACTGCTGTCACCTGAGAACTTGAACATCTGGCCACAGAGCAGACACACTGACGCACATCAACCTGGACACTTTGCAGGCACGTGCACATGGAGGTGGATTTCTCCTTATGTTGTGTTGTGATATGGTCTCTGATTCACATCACTCTGACCAAAAGTGGATAGAGGTTTAGGACTTTGAAAAGAAAAAAAATCAAATTATGGACTCAATAATGAAAATATGAATAATATATATTCTCCAGTCTGGGACAGTGGCAGTCACGACTCGTCGCTGTTCTCTTCAGTCATGCAAATTACCTGTGTTGCTAAAAATACCCTGAGTTACTGTTGACAGTATCATTACGCTGAGCCTGGTTGTTATCCCAGTGATGTATTGGTGACAACACGACTTATTTTAGTTACAGCTGTAAAAGTCATTAGAGTTCACCTGAAGGTGCACCGTGACGGCCCAAGGCTGCCTGTCACACCAGTGCTGCCCTGGACTCAGAGAGTCTGCTAAATTCACACACACTTTATTTTAGCTTAAACATGCTCTCCACTAAATGTTAGAGGCAAAGCTGGTGATTCTGAAAGGTTTATTCAAAAGATGCTTTGCAGTTTCAAATTATTACCTCAGGTGATCTATAACACACATGAAGTCTTTACCAGCTGCAGCATTAAAGTCATTTTCATGCATTAATCCATCCATATGATCCAATCTGAGTGTGAAACGGTGAATTCTGCATCATGAGAATCTGAAATTGTACGGCTGTGGTGACCTCTTGATTTTGATGCTGTGAGACAAATACAATCTCAAGCCTATGCTGGCAAAAACCATATTTTAAATGCCTGAATTTATATTGTGAAATGCAAATGCCTGTAAAGCAGTCCTTTAGCGTTCAGTTGTACATGCTCTGATATTTCAGAATTGCTGCTTCATTGTTTCAGCAGCAGCTCACGTTTAAATGGTACATTGAATATTCATGAAAGTTGTTTGGGCCTATTGGAGAGGCTGGAGGGACAGGTATGTCAGGTCATTGCAGATTCATGACAGGAAATGTGTGACGGTACTTTCAAAATAAATCCAAGCAAAACAGCTTCAGACAGTGAAAGAGGGATTAGCTGCAGAAACAACACCAGAAACCTCACATCCTGGTTTTTGGAATTCAGTTATATTAAATCTTAAACGAATCTCTGGCTGTAGAAGTTTGTATAAACAGTTTTTCTTCTTGCTTTAACTGGACTGTATGGAATCACACTCCGTAACATTTTTTTTTTTTTTTTTTTTTAGCCTGTCATGTCTGGCAGATCTTGCAAACAGAACTGTGATCTGAATGCATTGTTGTGCCAAACATATTTGCTATTTCAAGATGAGCTCTATAGGTTCTCTATAGGCTCCTCTTGTTACTGTGTGACCCTTTATTTTATTTGAATTATTTTTAACATGCTATTTAACAAATTGTGCCAGAAATGACAGGCTTAAGAAATAGAAAAGAGAGAAAGAAAAGAGAAAGGAAAAGAGTGAAAAAAAAAGGGGAGAAAAATAGAAAAAATAAACAGGAAAGAGTGCAAGTAGGTAAACCAAATAGTTTGTCACTTGTTAAACATAAGATATTGACAATATTTGCAAAATTAAAGATTGTGTGGCAAAAACAAAATAAAAGAATAAGCATAGTTACACAAACCAACCATTTGTGTTATTATGTGGGTGTATGTATTTGTGTCATGAAATGTGCTTACCAATGAAGGCAGAAAGCCTCAGCCCCGCCCACCAGAGGCTAGAGGCAGGCAAAGAGAACCCCAGGTAGCCCAGGCCACCAGCAGCCCATCAAGACCTACGAAGACCCGCGGCCACTCATTCTAAAGACAACCGTACACCCCTCCCAGCAGACAGGGGAGGGAGGCCTCAGACGGAGTCCCCGCAGCCAAGGAGCAAGGGCACCAGAGAACCTGAGGCAACGAGAAGCCAGCCCCCCCCCAGCGGCCAGCCCCCCTGCACGGCCGGCAGCAGGGCCCCAGGGCCCCCGGCACCCGAGGGCCGCCCGAGCCCCCACAGAGCCCCCCCCTACGCCGAAGAAGCCAATGCAGCCCCGCGCCGCAGCCCCCAGGGAAGCAGGTCACCACCCACATCAGAACATCCAGCCCCACCCAGGAACCCGGAGGTACCCACACCCCAGGGGGGCAGGGGGGGAGAGGCAACCAGCAAGGAGCGGCCAGGAGGTAAGGCACAGGCCCAGACCCAGGTCCAGCCAAGCATACAAACACACGCACACCCGCAAGCACACCTGTGTACACATTTATGCACAAACACACTCACCCACACACATATAAACATAGATACACCATACGTACACATCCACTCGCCCACCCATACTCACGAAGACTGTGACAAATACAAAGACACACATTCATCCATAGCTACCCACCCTCTGAGGATGGGGCGAGTGGAAACCACCCCAGGGCCAACAGTGACCCCAAGATGCCGCCAGCCCGGCCCCAAGGAACCACCCGACCCCCACCCCGGGCAAGGTGTAAGAAATCGGGGTGTGAGATGACCTACCCCCCCTCTCCCCACCCAACTTGTAAGTGTATGTGTTTATGTTGTGAATGAATGAGGTGTATAGGGTGCAGTTAAAATTGAGGGGGCAGTTGTGAGGACCTCAGTGCTCGCCCACACTGCCCCCCCAAAACCCTCCATGTCTAAAGTGCAAATAAAATTTGGGGACAGACAGTAAAGAGGATCTGAATGGGGCCAGCAGCCCCATCTCATCAACCTCTATGTAACATGCCTGCCCCAAAGGTCCTATGTATATCGTGTAGTATGTGTGTATGTGTTGTGAATTAATTACTCCGTAACATTTAACTACAACCTTCACTACCGGGGGGCAGCAGTTGAGATGTTTTTAGAATAGAATAGAATAGCCTTTTTTTGTCATTGTACATGGTACAAGGAAATTGTGCATGCTCTACTACAAAGTCTGTTTCTTTGTGCTAAAAATATAGGGAAATTAAAATAAATAAGTAGAAAAATACTGACTGTACAAATAGAAAATGTACATTACTGTACATACAATCCACATTAACTATATACCGAAATATACACACAAAACTGTACATTAGATTTTTTTTTTTGTTTTTTTTTTTTTGCTGTTTAACTTTTAATATCTCTTTTAAACTGCTCCCTGTTCTCACAGATGTAGTGTCTTTTGTCAGGACACCCGTGTAAATACCTATTTAGAGTTAGGGGTAGTGTTTGTGTTTAGTTAACATCCACCACTTCTTTTTAATAGAATTTTAGTCTGTTTGGAACACCCATAACAGTGACATGCGGTGAGGTTTGTGACGGTGAGGATGATTAATTATGCTTTAATCAGCTTCATACTGTTCAACAATGATGGCAAGAAAAACAAAATGTTTAATGTAAGGTCAAACTTTTTTTTTTTTTTTTGGTGTGTGTGTGTGTGTGGGGGGGGGTCTCTCTTTTTAAATAAATAAATAAAAAAAAAAAACCATATTATCTTACCTTTATTTGAAGATGAAGTCTTCCTTCTCTAGTAATATCTCCATTACTCTGTTGGACCGATAGGGGGCAGGGCTGCTGCAGCACTGCCCCCTATCGGTGCGGCACGGTACTTTCTGCCTCACCCTGTGTGTTTTCACCGTGCATTTATGACCGATCACAAAGAATAAACATGTCACACAGATTCATTCAATATATTAGACAGACTGTGGAACATCAGCATGTGTAGCACATGTGTGATCAAACATGTATATTAGCGATATAAAGAGAGACAGCAATGGGCATGCGCCAACCATCTGCTTCATTTATTGTATGTGATACAGCGCCACCATAGGTGAGACACAGCACTGCACTGCCTCACCCCGCATTTTGTCCATGTGTTTGAAAAGGCAATGCGTAAATTCAGTGAGTTTGACCATTAAAGTGTTGTAATAATTCAGAAAACAGTTTTATGGAACAGTCAAGTGGTCAAATGTATTTTCTCTTATCTTTGTTAGTATTTTACTTGTCATGATGGCAGGTGAGTCACTGCCTCCCCTGACTGCACGTCACTGCCATAACAGAGCAACTGCAGTGCCAAATAAAATGTAAAACGTTCTCGTTTCTGTGCCTGTTTAGCATATGGCTAAAACAAACCCAGCCGTGTGTGGGTGTTCTGACCTGGTGGATATTAAAAAGTTATTGACTTGACCATTACTTATATTATTGCTGCACCACCTAGTGGTACAAAGTGGCATTATACTAAAGTACGGCCCACTTGAGCTTCAGTTGATATCTCTTCAACAAAATACAGAGATATTTGTGAAATAAAGTCATAGCAGTTGTTTGTTCACATTATGTTAATAGCTTTAGTTAACCTTTAGTTAAAAGGTTTGTAAGTAGTTTTAAACACAGGAATTTTTATGAAGCAATTTTAAGTGCAAAAATAGCCTGAGACCATTTTTTGTTTCAGTTTTTTTTTTTTTTGAAAACATCGAGATTGTAGCGTCTTCTTCACATTCATACAGTTAGACTGAGTCAAAACTTTAAAATCACTTAAATTTGAGGTTACAGGTGAAATCCTTTAGAGCGAGTTTACACAGTGAGTCAATTCTAACTAAAAATAGGAAGAAAAACTGGTTCAGCTGTAATAAAAATAAAAACTAGACTAGACTACCTTGTGCACTAACAGAACCAAGTGAAATAAAAACAATACAGAAAATTCCATTAATTTCAGTCTTTAATTTGGTCAGCATGCATTTAAAGCACTTTTAAACACAGTGTTTGGCAGTAAGTGCTTTAACGAATGAAAAATATCTAAAAAAAAAAAAAGAAACTTGAAAGAAACTGAGAAAATCGTGGTGTGAAGGGTTAAAAATAATAAAAATTATAATATGGATAATTTGAAAAAGTCTCCAAAGCAGCAGTGGTTAAACTTGTGCCTGAATTATTTTGAAAGGTGAGACAGGAAGTGGCCACTCCGTGCGTCGTGCTTGGCGGGGTCGGTGTGTAGGAGCGGCCGGTGCCTCCCAGCAGCCACACCGTTCACAGGCAGCAGCAGCAGCGGCAGCACACACCGGATATTCATCTCATTAAAAACGCTCTCACGGCTGGAAGCGGCGAGTGAAGAAGGACTCTTTCCTGGCTCGGTTATCCCTCCCCATCCCACCTCTCTGATTTGGGTCGTCGTTGCTCTTCTCCCCTCATTTTTATTTTTTATTTTTGTACATTTTCCCCCCTGTGACAGTTTGTCCGTGGCGCACTCAGGTTTCTTTTGCTGACATGGTAGATTATCACGCTGCCAATAACCAGCCGTCCACCGGCGGGGCGCTGAGCTACATGGAGCAGGAGAACGACTGGGACCGAGACCTGCTGCTGGACCCGGCCTGGGAGAAGCAGCAGAGGAAGGTAAGGCAGCCGAAGTGTCCGGGCCCAGCTGGGCCGAGTGGAGCCGGGCTCAGAGGAGGAGGAGGAGGAGGCGGGCAGAAAGAAAATGGCAGTGGAGGAAGGATGGGATGGGGAGGTCAGAGACCGAGTGCGGGCCTCGGTTTTGCTCCACAAACCCTGCATGTACTCCTCTGAGCTCGCCTCCTCGGTGCCAGGCGCCTCCATTTCCCTCTCAATAAGCTGGTTTTCTGCGCTGCAATTCACTGAATGAAAGTCCTGTGTGTGTGTGTGTGTGTGTGTGTGTGTGTGTGTGTGTGTGTGTGTGTGTGTGTGAGATATTAGCTCCAGCTTTCACGCTTTCAGAGGTGATTTTTTCCCCCCCTCCTCTGTGTGGAAACAAGGCGCCACGTTGTTGCAAAAAAAAAAAAAGGAAAAGAAAAAGACGCAGCTTGGTGTGATTGTGCAGACGTTTGAGGCTCACGCTAACATCACGGCGGAGTTTTGAAGGCTTCAGGGCGGCACGGAGGCGGCTCGTCTCCCTGGCATTCCTGCTTGTGTGGCTGATAGAATTGCTGTTAGATCCGACCGATACGGTAGTGTTAAAGGCCGATATTCAGTTAATCTAAAGACCTTTAAGTTAACACGTTCAGGGTTAATTGCGTTTTGAGACATGCTTTGCACCGCTCAGGGTGGAAATGCGCCCAGGAATCACCTTGATGGTGAAACTCTTGTGGTTAACTTTCTTTTTTTTTAACCTTCAGACTATTTTAGGCACTGCAGCTATTCTCAGAACAGTTATAAATGCTTCTACAGCTGATCTGTAAATCCTGTAAAAAATAGGCGTTATTTAATCCCAAAGCACAGTGCTAAGGTGTTAAGATGAAACAAATCCAAGTTGTCAGCAGTAATGCTGTGGTGCGCCCTGGCTTCTCTCTGGTGTGAGTCCTTCTTGCCTCGGTTCTGGGACGTGTACCTTCTGTAGCCGCACGCATTTCATGGCTCCGAGCTGAACGCCCACTTCCTGAGCTGCAGGTTTGAACCAGCTTCAGGATTATTCAGCAAAAATGTGGTGACGCCAAATAATATGAAGCCACTTAGTTGGCGTGTGTGAACCTGGCTCTTCAGCCTCATGAACACTCTGATCTAAATAAGAACAACAGTTTATTGATTCTTTTAAATGGGCTAAAACATGCTGTCCCATTCATTTCCTGCCACTCTGTCCCCTCCTCATCTTCCAGTTGTTGCCCCTGCTTTGTGTTTTTAATGGATAACTACAGTCAGAGCAATAACTCAGCTAGCTTTTTTTAAATCCTTGACCTGACCTGAAGTGGATATAAGCAGAGGGCAGACTCGTGTTCCTGGTGTTACACTGGAGCTACTAGATTAGGGCAAAACTCATCACGGTTATTTTGATCAGTGTTTGTAATTTTGATTATGGTCATTAAAACAAATGCAGGTTTAAGGCTTTGCCCGTCTTTGGTACGGTCTGTGCCTCCACTCAGAGGTGCCTGCAGCTGCAGATGGAGGGGATGAAAAGGTGCGTCCAGGTGGCAGCAGAGCCGAAGCCGAGAACCAATCAACACCTCAGTCAAACACGTCCAAAAAACAGATCAGACTGCTACTGATCCTCCTGTGCGTCACCTTGTTGACACAAAGCTTTCTTCATCATTGGCACCTTGCTTGCTTGAGGTGAACTAAACGGCGAGTGAGTCTGGGCTTTTCGGAAGCTGTGACAGCCCAGTAAAGTTAAGTGGTGCTCTTGATGTATAACACAACACAAAATTAGATCTTTGTAGGAAAAAAAATTGTGAGAAAGTGATCACTTTATACAAGTCTGATTAATTGCCCAGCCCTGTGGTGCACCCACACACTTAACACAGCACTAAACCGCTCCCACATCAAATGCTTTACCTTCTAAACCCTCAGAGGGGAGTGGAGCGGCAGGCTAATGGAAGATAATTTGAAGGAGCATTAATTAAGAGAGTGGAATGATTGAGCATCTCCTTCATTGACTGGCTGGATGACTGGCATACCTACAGGTGGTGTGACAGCATACCAAGCGTGGACTTGTGCATTGCTGTCAGGCCGCTCCGCCATCATCAGACTCGGAGTTTAGGCGTGTTTGTCCACAGATCGCACGGGTCAAAGTTTCTTGTGAAGGAAAACCTCTCCTACCAATCATTAACAGAGCAGGAGGTCTGCAGTACAGACCTGCGCTCAGTCTGGTCCTGCACTGGAGGCTGGTGGGTGTTTGCTTGATTGGGGGCACGTCCCTTTGCCAAACCTTTAGCGGGCTGGGGGGGGGGGGGGGGGGGGGGGGGGGGTACAAGGGCAAATTCCTCCAGTGTATTCATTCACACTCAGTGGGCCAGTTATTACACAAGAATGTAGATATGCCTCCCGCAAGCATATCGAGAAGTGAATATAATGACGGTGGGAATGGTTTGTCCTCTGAGTGTGTGTGTGTGTGTGTGTGTGTGTGTGTGGGGTGGGGGGGGGAGTCTGAAAGGTCAAAAACAGGAGTGGTTTGTCACAGGCACCATTTTCCATCATGCAGACTGTTGCACGTTGACAGTGTTGAGTAATATAAGAGGGGAAAGTTAGCTGGATTTTCATTAGTTTTGGCTTTTTATTTTTGGGGTTTACAGGATACAGAGTAACCTTATCTAATGGAGTCACAACGATGCTCAGACATTCAAACTTTTTAGTAAACCAGAAAAAAAAAATGCTCAAAGATTTGGCAGCATTCAGGCTCTTGCTTTCTTTACTGTGCACCAGAATAACTTGTTTCAGGAGTCTCCTGTGAGTTGGATATTTCAGCTCTTTGGCAGAAGCAGACTTTGTCCTTGCAGTTGTCCATTTTGTACATTTCTCAACACCCCAGAGTAGCTGGACTGAGCCCATGCGAGTCCAGTAAATTGCAGTTTGTTACAGATGAAGCTCCTGACAAACATGCAATTAAGTCTTTGTCGCTGCTCGGGGATCGGTCGCACGTCCAAACATGCCAAAGTACGCGGTGACGCCACCAAAGGTTTTTTTTTTTATTCTGACTCTCGCTGCTGTGGCAGACTGTACATGCAAATCCAGCTCCTCAGCGACAGTTAGGCTGTGCATATTTCTCATGTCATGTGGCAGGGAGAGGGCACAGCCAGGTGGGTGGATGAGCTAACAAGGAGAGCAGGAAAGTACACGAGCCAAAGGGCCCCGGGCGGTTGGAATCACTGGAGAGTAACTCCTTCATATTTGTCAGTGATGTGGTCTCAGATTAATGGGAGTTTGCCCCACCAGTAGCTTTGAGCGAGTTCATACTAAAAGGAAAAGAGCAGATGATAAATGTCTTTAATGCAGCTACCGACACTAAGTGAAAGATCCAAGGTGAATTGTTTTCCTTGGCCCCCCCACCCCCCAAACTGAATGCCTGAATTCCCTTTTCTTCCCTGATCTCCTGTCAGGAGTTTGGAGCAGTGATTGGGGAACATTTCCTCTCATAAATCAGCTGTGGTTACTGACTCTGATGGTTATCTCAGCTTATTTTCATACACCAGCAGCCTGTTTGCACTGAACTGATTGTAATATGGATGCAGATTTTGTAACTGACTGACGGGCTGTAGGTGGGGTATAATTTACATTTACACGACCTGTCAGGTGGCTCATTTATACCTCTGTCTAATTATGCTTCTTATTTCTCAGACAAACACTCCTTTGCAGTCTGAGTTGATGTGTTTCAGTGCAGATGTGCTTTGCAGCGTGAATTTATTTGCAGCCAGCCTCCCCCCACAAATGCTCAGACTTACCACACACACACACACACACACACACACACACACACACACACACACACACACACACACACACACAGATTTTTCTTCCATTGCTGGCAAGGTGGGCAGCTGGGCACAATGATAGTTTGTTCTTTTGCCGCCCACTTTCGCATGCTTTCTGTGGAGACTGTGTGGCTGGAAGAAGAAAGTTCAGATGGCCCGGTTTGGCTCAGGATGAACTGTGAGTGGCATTTTTGTCAGGACAAACGGACTGAACAATGCATTCTGCACCACACTGCATGTAAAGGCTGCCAGACTGCTTTTCCCCCTCTCCCAGCCTGCCTTCCTGTTCCAAAACAACATTTAAAAGAATGAAGGGAGCTGAAAATGCTTGAAGAAGGTTGGTTACAAAGCCTGTTGAACAGCAATGGCCGTTGCTCAGTTTGGTCACAATGAAAGGAACTACCGGGCCGGGGTGTGGCAGATATGAGGAAGCTCTTGTGCTGCAGGAGGGATCATTAAAAGCGGTTTATAACAGATCAGTCTAACAGTAGTCAGTTTGGGGTTATCAGAGTTTGATAGTTCAAGAATGAAGCAGAAGAGTAAAGTGTGGCTGGCATATTTATGCACTAAAGCTGTCTTGCAGAGTGTGTACGGTGTCCTCTGTTACTATGTTGGAGTTTGACAGAGTAATCTTTTTCCCCGCCCTCATATTACAAAGACTCGCCCTTTTTTCTGCCTCTGATTGGTTCGAACCCTAACCAGCTGCGAGCCAATCAGAGGCAGAGTAGGTATAGGTATGATGGATTACCTCATCTGAAACAAATGTACTGAAATCTCTGTATGTGTGGCATCAACGAAGCTGATTTTACTGGCTGGTATTTGCTTTTTCTCCCCCTTTATTTTGTGGCTGTTCTGTTGTGCAGCTCTCGATGGGACTTCAAGCAAATAATCAATGGGCAAAATTTTTAGACGTGGGCGCGCGTTCTCTTTGCAGAAAGAGATGCATGTAATGTGTCCTTTGGCACCGCTGTGGTGTTTATGGACGCAGAGCAACAAGCTGCAGGTGGAGACTGTGGTCCGAGTCGCGTTCAGGAGCTTTATGCTCAGCACTTTCTTTTGGTTTGCTTTCACTCGCGTTTTACGTTCGCTTTCAGTCCCCGGTTAAATTTGGGCGCTAAACATTTCCTGGTTAGCCCTGAGCTGTCCGTAGTTTGGGTTAAACTAAGTCTCATCACAGCATTGACCCTGCACGTCCAAAACTACACTGTGTTTTAGTGTGACACCAATGTGTCCTTTACAAACGTCCCTTCAGACTGTTTGACATGAACTTGCTGCATCATGGCACCAATGCTAAAGGCCACCTTATATTTATGGGTGCAAAGCCGGCAGCTTGGACACACTGTGAACGAGAGCAGGCTGGAGTTTGCTGACATTTATGTTTATAATAATATTTGAAGAGATTATGAGCGCTGGGAACTGAGAACTTTTGCCTTTTTCAGATATTTAAAGAGAAAACAGTCATTGACCTGTAAAAGTAATCAGCACTTAAGGCAGATGGCAGGAAAATAATGATTAGTGAGCCCTCATGGTGATCCGGTGTGTGTTCAGTGGCCCTGCCTGCTCGATGAGCGTGAAGGCTGTTCAGAAGTTGGTTTATTTGAGGTTGTAAATTTGTGCCCTCTTGGTTTTAATAGCACGCTCTGTTGGCTTTTTAGGGATGGGAGATGATGGAAGTAGTTTTCAGTCGTTCCCTTGCTGCCAGCTGATTCCAGGTCAGCTGTGGGAAAGCCCTGTGTCTCAGCTGATCCTGATCCAGAATCAGCTCCGAACCTAAACAACAAACCAGTCGGTCAAGCCGACAGCCGAAGAGAGGAGCGAGCAGCGAGGAATGTTCCCCCTTTGTCTTCCTCTCTGTTCTGCCTTTGGCGGTGGTGAGAGAGCACGCAGGGGGAAACATTCCTTTGGTGGCCTGTTATAGCCTGCTAGGCCAGTGGGAGGGGGGTTTTGACTGATGGGGGGTGGAGTGGCCTTTTTTTTTTTTCTCTTTTGCCTGAGTTTGGGGGGGGGGGGGGGTAGCAGGATTGCAGATGTGGTTTGTGCAGTGCAGTTGAACTTCCCTTGGTGGCAAAGGGTGCTTGCTGGGGGGGGTTAAAGTCAGTTATGATGTGGTGGAAGTTGTGGCGCCAAAAAATTTGTTTGCAGAAACACTTTTAACTCCATTGGCTGCACTTTGGAGCTATTTAGTTTATTTCTAGAGCAGCCGTCAGGTTCAAAGTGCAGATTGGCTGTTCACCATCACACCATCCAATCAGCTGTGAGATCGTAGCACCCGTAGAAGTCCAGGGCTGCTGTTGTAGGTCAGCTGTAGGCTGGTGTGCAGCCTCATGTGTTTCCTTTTACAGTCCGTTTCCCTCCCACCGTCTTTGTGTTTGGGACTCGGGTTTGTCTGAATGTCATGGAAGCCTTGAATCCCCAGGTTCAGTTTCTGGCTGACATAACCTCGGCTCCATTCCTAATTGTGGCTGTTCACAAGCTTACTTCTTTGCTATTGTGCATAGTTATGAGGATTAGTAAATGGCATTTCCCACTGATGAATTGAAATTGGCAGCAATGGGGACTAAGAATTTCCTTTTGGTCAGCTGCCAGTGCCCCCCCCCCCCCCCCCCGAATTCCTCCTTGACAATGGGATTTGTGGGGAATAAACTGGCTTTTCACAGTTGGTAGCAGTTGAAGGTCTGATATTTCTGCTGACCTCAGGGTCACTGATAGATTTGGGTCGTTTTAGTAGTGAAGTATTCCTTACACTAAATTTCGATGGTGACGAGGTGCTGTTGAATCATTTATTAATCAATTTATCAAACATCTGCAGATTTCAGCCTCTCTAAGGTTTACATTTGAAGACCCCCCCCCCAAAAAACAAAAAAAAAACAAAAAAAAGCATTGGCTGCTTGGACTGTTTTCTTGAAGTGAATCCGTTAATGGAGGCTGTGATCGGAGCGCAACTTCCTGAAATCTGTGGTAGAAATGTCGGCTGTGATGTTTCATGTGTTCATGTAGCTTCTGATAACATCTAATTAAAGTGTGCTAGTCTTCAAATATGAAATGTTTAAAGGTCGTCCAGGTAAAGAGTGGATTGGAAAAGCTTCAGAGTGATGGAGTTCATTGGGTGACTGTAAATGGGTGAATTATTAAAACCATTTCTGAGTTTCTCCTCTGCACATATTTGTTTTGGACTTTGATTATTGCTGCGGATTTAATTGAATTTTTAATTTCAGTTTTAGTGAACCGAACTGTTGAAGATCATCGATGAGTGTGCTTTTTCAGCTGAATTTTAAAGTACAGAGACACTGTTAAAGTTCAATAAATGTCTGAGTCATCATGTGAAATAATCATGAGCTCAATGATGGCCAAATATTTGGGATTAGGATTTTTACGTGATTTAGCAGCCTCCAGTCTCCAGTCCTGTGGCTGTAGTCCACCGTTACACCATCTCAGACCACAGCTGGTGATGGTGGTCCTCCTTTTTGCTCTGCAGCTTTGAACTTGCACATAAACCAGTTTTCCCCATGTTTCAGGCTCTGGTTAGTGACCCTCCAGCTAACAGCAGTTCAGCAGAGCATAAGCTGCATTTCAAGGAGGTCTTCTTGGAGCGCGTTCAACAGTGAGATCCTCTCTGCAGCTAAATATCCACAGCAGCCTGCTCAGTGTTGGTTGGTATGGAAAACACAAGACAGGAAGAACTGTGGCTAACTGTCAAAATAAGAGCATTTGAGTAAGAGGAATTGTTCCCTTGTAAATTGATCAGTGATTGTTTTCTGAGAAGGATTGGGGGAAAAAAAGCTAAAATGAGTCAGCAAAGATCCTTACATTTCTCCTTTAAACTCTCAGGTGTAGGCCATCGTTATGCACAGGTAATAATTCTGGAAAAATGAATGTTCTTCTGAATGGGGTGTGTGAAGGGGGCACCATTATGTGAGTTGGTGCAGGGGGTTGGGAGCAGTTAAAAAGTGACCCCCCCCAGCTGTGGGCTTGTCTGTTTGAGGCTGCTGGTAAACACTGCACAGCTAAACACTAGTTCCTCATGTCCTCACCCACTGCACGGCTGTGTCCACGTTCCTCTGCAGGATCCTCAGTGCGTTCAGCACACAGAGGAATGAAGTGAGTAACAGGCTGAAAACACTGAAAAAGTCAACAGGTTCCTCAAACACTGCAGCACTGTTTAAATGGAAAGTAACCTCACAGTAACCTCAGCTCACACCCCCTCTGTTAGTAGGTGTCTAATTGAGATGCAGCATCAGACTAAATCTACATTCAAACCACCACTTGGCAATTAAAACATAAAAAAAATAGATATGCATCACCAAAACAGCAGCAGTGTTAAAGTTCGCTGGTGTTGGGTGAGCCTGAAAGCGTATCTTCCAATACCTGCGCTCGCTGCTGCATCTCTCGCCTGTCTCCATGGCTGCAGAGTGCAGAAAGCAGTCATACGTGTTGTATCTGCGAGGCTGCACAGCGCTCTGCAGGGCTCTTTATTTTTGGAAACACCACTTCAGAGCTCTGCCATCATCCTGCACCGGTGAGGGAGCAAGAGAGTCAGAATTCAATGAAAATTTGATCAGAGAAATAGAAGAACATGAAGTGAAACCTTGTTCTCACTGTTTCTATTTCAGCCCGTCTTCAGCAGTCATAAAGAGGCTCACACGTGGTTCTGGTTCTTACACTGGAGGCTATAGTTGAATGTCTCTTTAGAGGCGCTTTTTTTAAGGTGCTGTTTTTAGTGTGAAACAGTGCATGTGTATAGTGTTGGTGTTGCTTTGTAAGTGCAAAAGAATTGAAGATCTAAACAAACATGTTTTGGAAGTTTCCTCCTTTCTCATCCAGTTTGTTTGTTTCAGCAAACCTCACATTAAAAAACAGCCCGTTTGTGGACCTGCTTTAATTTGAGGCTCCATCTGTTTATCGGAGCTGCCCTTTAACCCCCTGGATTCCTCACCTGCCTGCGACTCAGGTGTAGCAGTTGGTTTTTAAAGAGCAGGTGTAATTCTTGTGAAATGGGTAATATCTCAGTGTGGAGCAGACCTCAGCATGTCAGCACTTGCAGACAGAAGTGTTGGCTGAAGCCGTTTTCACACACACTGCAGCCCTGAGCTTTGCTACATGTTTTCCAACTGAGGGAACGCAGGAGTCAGATGGTCAGATCGGGCTTTAACTCCTAGTACACAAAGTCTGTGATTTGGCTGCCTTGTGTTCTGCTTTCTTCACGTTCTTCCCAATTAACTCCCTCACCTGAGCCGACTGGAGAATTTCCAGCGACGTGAACACGTTTAAAGCCGATTATTTCCTGCTGTTCACGACATGTGAGAAGGGAAAACTATGCAAAATGTCCCGACCAGATTCTCCTGAAGTTGTCCACAGTGCTTGTATGAAAATGGCTTAAATTTGTATTTTTCAGGATGTTTGAGGTTGTTCTTAATCTGAGCATCCTCTGGAGGCCAGTGTGGCTGTAACATCTGTCCACAGCTGCTGCTGCTGCTCGCTCTGAGATTACATCCCAGCTCGGATGACCAGCTTATACCCAGATCTGACAGAAAGGTGGGGAGAGATATTAATAGGCACATGATGGTGCAGATTGGCTGTGAAGGAGCACAGGTTGAACAAATATGAAGTATTAAGATAAGATGATGATCAGATGGTAACCTTCAGCCAGCAGCAGACGTGTCCTTTTGAATTAGAAAGAAAGGCTCATAAGTTAATAAATCTGCTCTCCATCAGTTTACTTACTGCAAATGAACTGAATGTATTTCATGGGGAATTAAAGTAGAGCTCCAATGCACAGCTGATCTTCTTTTGACTTCGGGTTACGGCCTTAAAGAGAACGCAGACCTTCCAGTAACATTGTTGTTCTGTAGAATAATGGCCGATGGAGAGCTGAATGTTAAAGCCACACCTAAACAGGTTATTCTCCCTCTGGTGTGGGTGTGTGAGCGCGATAAGAGAGTGAGCACACAAACATGCAGTGCTGCTGTGGTAACAGTGGGCGAGCTGGGATGTTAAAGACTCATGCTACATCTGGGTCTTACACACACACACGCACATCTGGAGGGCATGTTTAGCTGGATTGGGGGTTTAAAATGCCTCTGTCTGGTAGCTGCAGAGCTCTGACACAGTTAGACCCGCCTTAAAGAGATACTTGGTCTCTTCTTCACCAACACAAAAGCAACTGCAACAGTTACCTGAAAAGGAATCACCAAGAACCCAGAGCTTTGCCTGAGCTACAGGACGTTCAGCTGGATGAGATCGGTCCAGTGATGTTGCTTTGATTAAACCTGTGTTGGCCTCTCCAACACTGGTCGTCGTTCCTCAGGAACCTGACAGATCGTGGGATAGAGCTCTCCATCTACAGCAAAAGCAACCGTAACACGTGAGCTAACACTACCTGGTGGGAAAAGTAAAATGGATCATTTTCTTAAGTTGGGATGGGAACGTTGACTGAGGAACTGTTCATCAAATATTCAGCTGAAGCTCCAGTAAGTTCCTCATCTTGTGAACAGACTGGAACTCCCCGTCCTGGGACTGGAGCTGCAGCCTGGGTGAGCTTCACTTACAGTGGTGTAATGGTGGAGCTGGAGTTTGTTCAGTCTTCACTCTGATGGGTCTAGGCACGCTGATGTTGAGGACCGTCACAGCAGCTATTTGACTGGCCTGTCAATATGGAAGGCAGGAAGCTAGCCGGTTTACTAGCTGTTGAGTTTTCAAAATAAGAGCAAGATTGTCCAATATCAAAAACCTAAATGGTTCAAAAACTTAAAATGGGAAATATTCTTGCGAGGCCGTCGGTAAATCTGAGCATCCTAATCAAGTCGAGTCTGTGTGGAAACACTGCAGCTGCAGCTTGGGAAGTTTCTGTGACACAGCCACTGCTTTAGAGATCAACTTGTAATCAGCAGCATCACTTTCCTCATTAAATTCTCATTGGTGAATTAAAACATGGATGGTTTTCTTGTATTTGCCGCTCCTTTGTGGAAATTTTGAACAGAACTTGACCCTGATGGGAATCACCTGATGAGGCATCGGTTAGTGTTTGTTGTGGTGGTGAGACCAATGCCTCTGACAGTGGCTTTAAAAACCCTGTAACAGGAGCGATGATGGGGCAAACGGAGCATGATTCAAACTAAGCGTGCATGTGTGTGTTTGTTTCCTGCGCGGCTGTCTCTGATTTCCTCTGAGAGCTCCTGTTGTTTTATTTAAAAGCTTTCAAACTGGGGCACTGGGCGAGGAGGTGAAGAGGAGAAGCCTACAGGGACACGCACAAACAAGTGTCTCGCTTTCCAAGAAATGTTCAAAGTGCTGTCTCTCTGCCGGGATGATTATTCAGTATAATTTTTCTGCTGATAATGCTGACAAACTGGCATGCCAAACCAACCGGATACATGGAAAACATCTTTTATAGCATCTTTTTTTTTTTTTCATTAAAAACGATACATAGTGATTAATATGGCACATTGAAATGTCTGTCAGGGTTTTCTGAAATTGACAGTTCAGAATTTTAAGCTAATTTTGGGACTGCTTGGATCCAAATCTGTTTATAAAACACGTTTAGAACAGCAAGGTTGAGCAAGTGCTGGATGTGAAAATAACAGAATAAAATACATCACACACACACACACACACACACACACATCAATAAATCTATCTAAGAAATCACAAAAACACTAAAGAGAATACAACAGCCTAAACAGCTCTCACTCTGGTTTGAAAGCCAAAGAATAAAAATGAGTTTTAACTTTAAAACCATTTAAAGTAGAAGCTGACCTAACATTGGGGGGGGGGGCAGCTCATTCACTTTCACAGTTTAGGGCGAGCAGAAAGTTCTCAGTGGGTATCAGTGGAGCCTGTGTTGGTTTCAGGGCACATAAGAGATGCATTAAATATTTACTGATTGTGGCTGGCCTTCAGGTGCTTGTGTGCTCGTTATAGCGGGGGTGCTCTGCTCCCCTGATAATCCTACGCAGCACTTTTCCTCTCCACCACGATTTATTTCTCTTTGTTTCCCCTTCTGTCTTAGCCAGTGTCGTTAAGGCAACAGAATCAGACAAAAGAAGAGAAGTTGCTGCTATTTTTAGGCCTTTTGGCCATTGGTTTCAACTAACAGTTTATTTTGCATCTATGTGATTGTAGCAGTGGGGATGTATTTGTGGCCAGGCATCCCCAGGACCATCCTGAGGCCTGGTCATAGCTATAGTCTCTGTTCATGGGGAGGGTCCCTCTGAGACTCCAAGCCTGGAGCTTTGACAGAGAGACCTATGAGGTGGATAGAGTCTAACAAAGGTCTATGCAGTGGGGTTAAATTGATGTTGGGGTGCATGTATGACTGCTCACAATGAAATGAAGTCTTTAAATTGTGTGTTTGACCAAATGATTGTTCTGCAGAGAACACGAGTGGAAATGAAAACACAAGCAGGAAACATGCTTTTTAAAGGATTATGGCTTCCTGTAAGTGTAAGACTTGATTTAGACTCGCAGGCAGAGAAATGAAGCGAGCTGAAGACAGATGGCTGATAAACATCTACTGCAGGTTCATTGTCAGTTTATGCAGCTGAGAAGTGGAGGATCCAAACATGCTGCCGCTCTCAGCCTCAGGGCGTGAAGTGAAAAATGGAAAGCAGGAGAAACCGTCTCATCTTTTTCTGCCCTTACTTCACTGAAAAAATAAATAAATTATATATATATATATATATATATATATATATATATATATATATATATATATATATATATATATAAATAAAATTGTGTGTGTGAACCTATTGTGCTTTTCCTCAGTTTCTGCTGTTTACAGTGATGGATGCTCGTATTAAACAAAGCCAAAGTAATGACAGTTCAGACAGTTTCTTCTGCTCTTGCCTCTGTATGATGTCACAGACCGCAGAAAACCCTAATATGGTAATCTCAGGCACACAGAAGCCCCACCCACCTGTTCAGACTTTTTTTGGGAGGGACAGCAAATCAGGAGAAAGTCTGCTTAAAGAGACAGGAGCTTAAACGGCTTGTTTCAGAGGATGGAAAAAAAATGAGGATTATTTTGATCTGAGAGTCATGCAAAGCTGCTCTAGGGGAAGTCCAAGCATGTAAATATGGAGTTGGAAATGAGCATTATAGGTCCCCTCTAAGATTGAACTGAAAAATGCGTCCTTTTAATGTGAAGGCCTCAGCGGTAAAAAGTGACCAGAAGAAGAGGAAAGAGGATGGAACTGCAGCACTGGGTTTACCTCTTGGGAGTCGTAGTGCTGGAAGAAAGAGGAAGGAAGGCTTTGAGGTTTCTGCGGTTTGTCTGTTTGGTCCTCATTTCAAATATAAAGTCACCACACATGCAAGCAGTCAGGCAAGTCCACTGAGTCAGGCTGGAAAGACAGACAGATCAGTGTCTGTGTCACCCCTGTGTTAGTGGACCAGATGGCGGGCAAAGAGCAGAGGGAATGCCTGCAGATCAGCCCTACTGTACAGTGAATGAAAGCACACAACAGGGGATAATTGGCCTCCAGTTTTTATCTGAGTTGTCACATTAGCGGCGTTAAAACGTTTGTGAATAATTCACACTTGTCTTCATGCATGCTTGCAATTATTGCATAAAGAAAACAGAAGCAATTAAGTAGTTAGGGCGATGTTAAAGCAGCAGGAGGCCATTTTTTTCAGATCACTTTCTGTTCTTGAAATGTTTTCAGCTGCTTTTGTAAGTTGGTCAACATTTCAGAGCAGCTGCTGCAGTACCTCATCACACCCCATCGCTGCTCTGCCGCTGGTCTTAATGTGGGTCAGGGAAGTCCTCTGCGCCATCGGCCCAGCTTACTATCCTGCCTGATCCAATCAAAGCTGGCCTGCAGGGGATTATTTAGCTACCATTCCCCCAGTTAACAAAGATCCCTCTGTTGGCTCTCCTCTGACTCACAGCGCTGTGGGGAGCACACAGCAGTGTGCACATGGAGTTAACACACCCTGATACCCTGTAGTAGCTTCATAGTGGCATAGTTTTATCTCTGGGATTTGTGTGTGTGTGTGTGTGTGTGTGTGTGTGTGTGAGGGCTGTGGAGACATGACGGCTCGATTCTCAAGCCGCAGCATTTCCTGCTGAACTCACAACCGCAGTATCTCAGCTTCTCTGCTGACATGTTCGCAGCTTTATGAAACTGATGCATTATTTTTATCTTCAGTCTGGCAGCCAAGCAAACACTGAGTGGTGCAGATTTCCAGATGTGCTTTGTTGTAACAAGTCAGGAGGACAGAAGTAGAGATATTTAAAGAGCAGAACGGTTTTACCTTGGCCATCAGGTCCTGAGATGCATTTTAAACCTTCTAAAAATAAGATGCTGTACTCTTGTGTTGCTAAGCAACAGCCCTTATGCAGAGCTGTGGTGCTAATATGGCGACTGTTGTAAACTGCATGACCAAAGTCTGAATTAGGATTTCCTTAATAAAGCTTAGAACTGGTTTTAAAAAACTAACTTATCAGCAGCTGCGATGCCTCTGAGTCTGCACCAGCAGCATCTTACTTTCAAGCAGGACAGGGGTCTGAAAAAGCACCAATATAAAATCATAAATCATCATCCAAACAGCTCTCTCACCTTCAGTCACCCACACACCTCAGTACTGTACAAGAAAATGTGTCACAGACTCCCAGATAATGCAGGAAATATGGCAACAATAAGAGAAATTAATTTGAGTTGGGCTGTAGTCACCCATTAATTTATTCAAACAGCAATGAGGTCTGCATGGACACTTCAGAACAACTCTACATGGAGCTGTTGGCATGTGAGCACACGAACCTGAATCTGCTTATTTTGATCTGCGTCAAAGTAAGGCTGCTCCGTTATGGGGAAGAAACATAATCACAATTATTTTGGTACATGTATTCAGAGGTTTGGTATTAACTTTGGCAGGGACTTCAGTCCAGTCGGTTTCTGGGGTTTTCAGTGACGAATCAGGGTCCGATGGGGTGCTGATTACAGCCGTGGAGCAAATATTGGTAGAGACATCTGCCTACCGTCCCTGGCTAATCATGCCCTGTGATTGGTAATGGATGTTATTTGATATTCCCTAATTCTACGCCCATGATTCCAGTCAGGCTGGCCAATTATAGCACAGAGCAAACATAAAACATGTTCAGCTTCAGACTAAATCAGAATTATTCAGGCCGTAACAGCAAATACTGGTTATTCTGGTCATACTGGCAGTGCTGCGGTGGGTGAATTTCAGCTGGTTGAACTGATTGGTCGTATTGTGGATGGTTCAGATCCCACCGTGCAGAAAGTCGAACTCTTTGTGGTCATTTTTCCCCTGGGTGTGAACAGATTTGTCCCTCTAGTTTTTCTTTCTTCATTCCCTCACATCCATTCCGACAGCTTCAGCTATCCCCCTCCAGGAATTTGCTGACATCTGTGAATCCTTATATTGATATGATTATTATTCCTTAAATTGAGATGCTGATTCTTATCCTCTTGCTGATAAATTTAAAAAAAACTGCTTGAAATGCACGGGAGGAACTGATGGGGCTGAACAGGCCAATCACGGTTGTTTCTGGTGGTGTCGCCCTGACATGTAGTTGCATCTCTCAGGAGGTGCAGGGCAGGTTACGGCGTAGATTTCCTGCTCGATAATTACTGTAATTAACCCATAATGCACCTGCACAAGCTGGCAACATCGCTGGTCACTTATGTAGGTTACATTGTATACGCCGCAAAAATGCAACACTGCAGAATATATGAGGGCAAAGAGTATACAGAGTGTAATGTGACAAAATCATTTTAATAATCGTTTCTGTGGGTTACTGTTTTTGTGATCGTTTAGAGCTGTGTCAAAGGTCATTGAAATCTGAGGAAACAGAATGAGGCTTAATTCTTAGAAGTATCAGCAAAGTGGAGGAAACCAGATAAATGCAACACAGCTGAGGTGCGAATGTTCGAGAGGAAGTTCAGCACTTCATCTGCTGTTTCCATCGCAGCAGCTTCAACACGCAGCGCCATCAAAGCAGTTTGGCTTAGAGCTTTCATACAAATATGTAAAAATGCATTTTCCCTGCATGCTGAAGAGATGTTACAGTTTGGTTGACGGAGTATTCTGGTATAAAAGAGATGGGTGGAGCCGCTGTGATTTTATGCTGTGCGTATGTAGCTGTGCTGTTTTTTGGAGCCAAACGTGCTCACATTTGGATGAGAGGTATGAGTACTAGTTGATTAGCTAATGGCAGAAAGTTGCACCCACAGACACAGATACCCGCTAATTTGTGCTACATGAAATTAAAATCCTGGAATTTCACTCGCCAAATTTGGAGCACTGACGTCTTCAAGCTGTGTTAGACAGTTGTATTAAAAATGCTCCACAAGGGCCCAACACCACAAACACAATGTTTTAGCCTCATTTCAGTTTAAGCAGGTGAATTACGTGGACAGTCACCCTCTGCATGGTTGTCATGAAGGGGATCTCCATAGAGGCTGTAAACATGTTTATTCCTGCTGTAAAGTTTTAATATGGGAGTCTGTGGGGACTGATTGCTTTTGGAGCCAGCCTCAAGAGGCCACTAGAGGAACTGCAGTTTGTGGCCCTTCATTTTTCAGCCCAGAAGATGTTTGTTTGTTTGTTTTTTGTTTGATAATTCTCCTGAACCACAAACCTTCATTAGCAGATTTGACTCAATCACAATCACACTTGAAACAACTGAGGTATTTGTTTTTGAAAGACTTGAGCGTTCGCTGATTTTGCATACCGATAATCCTAATTTGAATGAATGATGAGTTTGGGTTTGGCACAGTTCTAGTCAGCCAGGTTTTGTTTGCAGACAGAGAGAAAGTGGTTGAGAGGATCAGACTGTCACTGATTCACTGTCTGCGTATCCTGCACTGCTCCATAGCTGCAGGATAAGTGGGGGATGCTATAATATGAAAGTCATTTTAAAGGGATTACATTGATTTTTTTTTTTTTTTTTTTTTTCCCTCTTTTTTTCCCTGAGAGCCCCCCTTACAGACCGGACATGCACACAGTGGTAGTTGCCTTGACTGAGCCCTGCACCCTGAGGGGCTCGGAGGGGGGTTGTGCGTCTACTGTGTGTGTTTTTAAGAGCTTAGCCTCACGAGTGTATCTGGGGCATGAGGATCACTGCATTAAATCAACTTAAGGTTTTAGGTTATTGTGGGAGGAGTGAGTGTGGATTCATGATCACCACGGTGCAACCATTTCGGGTTTGCAAGATGTGGAAAAAATCCCAAGCAGGACTGTGTAGGAGCTGAACCTGCTCTCATCAGTGCTCAGAGTGACTCTGGATTAAAATGAATCGTTAATAAAAGTAATGATCAAGCTCCTTACCTCTGTCTGTGGAACTGGCTGGTTAGTTCAGTTTGGTCTAGTTTCAGTTCACAGCAGCAGTTGTCACAAGGTGCTTTATATTGATAGTAAAGACTCCAGAGTTTTAGAGGGAATGAGGGAGGAAACGACTGCCTTTGAACAGGAAGAGACTTCCAACAGAACTGAGGAGCAGGTGAAAGAAGCCCCCCAGCAGCCCAACTAAGGGATGGTTCAGGGTCACCTGTTTAATATATAAATGGGCCTCATCATTCAGGACTTTGTATCTGAGGAGCAGGGCTTTAACCTGAGTTGTGGATTTAACAGGGAGCCAATGAAGAGAAGCCAGTATGGAAGAAATGACAGGGAGCTGTTTGTAATAACGAATTCCAGCAGCTCGTTTTCAGCATCACTCTGAGACAGAGAAAAAAGAGGCAGTCCTGCATATTTAATGTGAGTTAAAGCACATACTTCAGATCAAAGGTTCCTTACAGTAATGTCTGTTTGCATGCTGATTTGCCTCAGGATCAGCTTCTCTGTGTGTGTGTGTGTGTGTGTGTGTGTGTGTGTGTGTGTGTGTGTGTGTGTGTGTGTGTGTGTGTCAGAGGCGTAGGGCCAGTGAATCATAAAGCTATAAAGGGCAGGGTGAGTTCAGGAATGTGTGACTGAGTGGACCGGGGGGCTGGGGGGGTTGGTTTGTGTGGGTCATCAAAAAGCGGAAACTCAGAGGAACAAACAATGTGCTGCTCTTGGTGCACTCTGACCCTGTGAGCTCGGCACCTGGAGGTTCTGATTTTCGTGTCTTTAATAGATCAGCCACCCAAACCCACGATCACCTCACGTGTCTGTCATTTAGTGAGTGCAGCCACCGTGTCCACATGTTGGGGTTGCCTCTGCAGTACTTGCATCATCTTTGGTACCTTCACCTCCTTCCTATGATCAGAAGAAGCTCAGTGCTGAAGTTGTGACCTTTGACCTGCCTACTTCAGTAATGCAGCTGAGCTGTCAGCATCACATGAGGTGATTTAACCCAAGCACAGCTTTGACTAAGTGTAGAAACCAATCTGAAAACAAAGATGTCATTGCTTTTCAGGGATGTTGGTGATTAATTGGCTGAATAACAATAAGTGTGTGTCTGAAGGTGTGCATGAGGCGTGTCAGAGTTGGTATTTAACCGACATTTTTGACAGGTGTGTGATCATTAACCTGCAAAGAAACACGAGCACTGGCAGTGATCTCTCTCTCTCACACACACACACACACACACACACACACACACACACACAGATATTTCAGCTGTGAGCGTTGTGGGTTCAAATGCTCTTAAATAGACACAGCTGTTTGTAAGGACAGTGTTTCATCTTCAGATTCTGCTCAGTTTGGACAGTTTGAGTGTTTTCTTACTTTTGCAGTACTCAGCCTTTCATTTTGTTCAGCTTATGCTACATTAGCTGGAAATCTTCTTCTGAAGCTCACTGTTTCTTCATGATGAGGTAATAGTTGAATTTAAAGAGCAGCAAAAAAAAGTACAGTTTTCTTTTGGGAAGTTGGATGTTAAACTCTGGAGCACGGGTATCAAAACTCCTTAAAATGGGAGTCGAGGCCGTTTAAGGACATGCATTCTTGTTGACAGTGTTGACCCGGGTCTGCTGTCACTGGCAGGATGTTGGGAGGTGTTTGTGCGGCGCAGCTCCAAACTTCTGTTTTTCCCTCTAACTTTCTGTGTGGACTCAAACGTGTTGGCCTCCTGTGTGTTTAAACACCGTCTCTGCCCATCAGACACTTTGTCTCCTGTTTGTTTCTGTTGCTGCTGAGGAAGCACAGGGAGGGGACAAGAAGGTGGACTGTGCTGTTTCACATTCCTGCACTTGAGGGGACACACACACACACACACACACACACACACACACACACACACACACACACACAGGTAACTACAAAAGGAAACTGTGCGATCATTTATTATAAATCTCTTCATGTGTGTCCATTCTTGTGTGTGTGTGTGTGTGTGTGTGTGTGTGTGTGTCAGTGGGGGGGTGCACCTTGCTGCCCTCTTACATCACCATTGTCGTGGTGACAGGCAGTTAAATGTGTTTCCTTATAAGGTAAAAAGCGCGCGGCGGGTAACTAGGAGGAGGAGGAGGGGCAGGAAGAGCCTTTTAGTGTGACAATGATGTCTGCTGCCCGGCAACTGGGCTGGCCTGAAACTCCTGTTTGACCACATTCTCTCACACACACACACACACACACACACACACTCATTTTAAATTTTTTTCCTTTGTCTCCGTCTCTCTCGAGCCACAAGATTCACTTATTTAATATTTCTTCTGTTTTTAGAGGAAATATTTGCTTTTCATTTCCTGTTGCCTGTGTGTGTGTGTGTGTGTGTGTGTGTGTGTGTGTGTGTGTGTGTGTGTGTGTGTGTGTGTGTATAGGCTATCGTCACAGAGTTGTCTTTGGATGAGATCAGCAGCACATGAGCAACAAAAACGCCAAGTATGAAGATTTATAGGTGTGGAAATGCCATGCTTCTCATACCACACATGCACAGATTGCTCTGACATCGAGCGTCTGCAGACCTGCTCGATTCCCTCACACTAACCATCCTTTCCCCTTTTCTCCTCCCGCTGCTCCGTGTTTGCCCAACATCTCAGGCAGAGGTGGTTATCCTGCCACCAGCTCGGCTTTATTGTTTGATTGTTTAATGATGCTGTCAGCTGAGGATGGTTTAGCTCATGTCTCTGATATGAAAGTCTTTTTTTTTTTTTTTTTTTACTGATTTTAAAATAAACCAGCGCTGAATAGCTGTCTTGTTGCTGAGTTTAGCACTTACTCTATCTATAGTAAGCCCCACACACACACAGACACACACACAGACGTGAAGTCAGAAAACTGTGATTCGTTGCTCAAGTCACGAGCAGTCTCTTGTTGACACACAGCTGGACAACGTTGCCTCATATAATGTTGAAATCTGCAAGCGCAGGGCAAGAGAGCATTAAAATGAGTTTGGTATTATAGTTTGTGTATGTCTCCGGTTGGATTGACGGCAACATAAAAATTCCGGATTGATCAAGTTTTCCTTTTTTCTGTCAGCGAGCCACAGCAGAAATAAAAGCAACATGTTTCACAACATGAAGTCAGAAACCAGCTGGAAAATCCTGAGCAACAGTTACAGCCGCAGTCATTTACTGCATGAATATTTTAATGCTGATCATATTACGTAGTCACTGTGTGTATAAAAATGTGGTCCTGTTATTGTCCTAAACTTTTATTTATTTTTCCCACACACAGACGGACGTGTGTGAGGGCAGAGAGGCAGTAAAACTGTGATGGAATAAATGTAGTTTTATTTTTGGAGGACAAGGTTCATCACCCAGATAAAGAGAGCAGGAAGAAGAAGTTGAGTTCTCACAAATATTACTTCTCTTCTCTGACCAATAACTTCCTCTAACAGGCTTCAGCTGGTTTCGTGTTGTCTTTTTTCAGTCTTTGTTAAAATTACACTCGGCTCTGTGGTGTGAGGGGAAGAAAAAAAAAAAAGCAGTTACACTTGTTACCAGTGTTTAACTTGTTCCTTTTTTTTTAGTTTAAGTGAGAATGAAGCCATCAGTTACTCAGTGTTTCCCACACACAGACCCCCATTTGGGTGAGAGGCTGAGGTATATTTACAGACACCTACATGCACATGAGGCCCGTTTAAGCCTTTTCTTTTTTAAATGTATTAATTCTTCAACAGACTCCTCACCAGCAGCTCTGCTGTGGCTCTCCTCAGCTGCACCATCGTGGACTCCACCTGGTGACTCTAGTTCTTGTTCTGCTCTGGAAATCCAGAGCATGCTGGAGTGAACCTGAAGCAGCCGATGCTTCCTACAGGTTAACACGTGGAGCTGGAGTCTGATGACTGCGTCACTGTCAGTCCCCATTGATATGTTGTATTTTAAATATTACCAATAATGCAAAGATGACGTTTGTTTACACACATGAACACTGTGCAGTGATTAGAATAAAGCGTGTGTGTTCTCACTGAAAACACTGCTTGGTTCAGCTGGGTAGATCAGGATGGCCGCTCGCTGGCTGTGAATTCACCTCAGCACGTCTGCGCTATTTACACAACCTACTTTGCCTTCAGGTTATCAAGCTGCTTGCAGTCCCGATGGCTGACTTTGTTACCTTTAGCAATTGCTGTCTTTGGCTACACAGCAGAAAGAGGTGGGTCAGCCAGTATGAGGAGCAGTGTTTGTGTGACAAGTTTCAAAAGATGACCAAATACAGTTTCTCCTTTGACACAGTCAGACGCTGCAAACTTTATGATGGTAAATGCGCAGCTTGTCATTTAATGTCTGATCTGTGTGTAGCTCCACCAGGATCATCTAGAAAAGTTCAAGGCTGCGCGCGTGTGTGTGTGTGAAACTTCCAGTGTGACCATCCGAGCTGCTCTGGTTGCTCGTAAAGATGTAAACGCTGTTGTATGAGCCAGCAGATGATCATAGTTCCTCATTACTGGTGTAAGGGCGAGCACACTGTAGTTGATCTGTTACTCACATTTATAGGTACACACCTAGCATTATGGGCTGTTACTCAGTTTCTCTTGGGCATATAAACAGTAAACGACTTTCATGTGTTTCTAGAAATTCAGCTTTCAGGCAGTAACAGCCAACACAAACACATCATCACCTTTGTAACAAACAAAAAAAGTTTTTCTAATCTTTAAATTATTCGGTATTTCTTATTAATTTGATCCAGACTGACTTGATGTGGATGAGACCACAGCACAGCTTTGTAGTGTGACAGTGTGGTTTCCTGCACTTCACACCACCATCAGCAGATGCCTTGGTCACACAGATGTTGTAGAAAGGCGACTTTTCTGCAGCACTTTCTCACTTTAACAAAGCATTCAAATTTGACCTGATTGATTCACTCAGGAGCAGTGTGCTGTTCAGTGCCTGCTAATGGATGACCTGCTGCACCTCCTCAGCCAGCGTGCAGATCTTCATAAAAATGCTTTTTATGCTTTTATTTATTTATTTTTTTGTATCATTAGTTTGGTTAATTTTCTTGTTTACATATTCCAAACCCCTAAATGCTGAGAAACTGACACTCGAGTCAGTTTGGCTGAGCAGCACGCTTTCTAACAAAGCCAGATTTGGTGGAGTGATTCAGTTTCTTCCTGCCTGAACTGATCAACAACAGAACCGCAGAACTGTCACAGGGGCTCTGGAAAGATTCAGCCAGCGGTTTTAATAAAAGCCCGACACAAACAGCTGACGCTTCGCCCTGCCAACTGCTGTCAGGCCTGCCAAACTCCTGATTTTGGAATATGTAAACACACACACACACACACACACACACACACACACACACACACACACAGAAAAGTGGGTGTGTAATAATAATGACCTCAGCTCATTCAGTGATTAGAGCACTCTGGGTTTGTAATGGTGAAGAAGGGGAACACCACTCTGGCTACCGGCTGCACCTCTAGCAGCTCTGTTGAACTCCTGCAGAGCAGCTGGATGTGTGGAAAATGGTGTGTGTCTGTGTGTGTTTGTTACAAGACAAAAAAATCAAGTCCAAGGTCAAAGGAGACGTTAAAGAGTTAAAGGCCTGATTGCTGCATGTCTGTTTTCTTCTTCTTTGGTCTTCTTTCCTTTTCTCTGCTGACTTAATTGTAATAATAATTTGATTTGCAGCCATGTTGAGCAGCATGCCACCGTGTGAGGGCCACTAAAGGAGGAACGCATAAGAAGGCAGATTTATTGGAAAGAAAGTGTTAAGTTACTTTGACTAAACTTTGTGTTTTCCGCTCCTCTCTGAGTCTCCTTCCCACAGCGCTCCAGCTGAATGTGTGGAGGTGTACAGTTGATTCCAGGTGTTATCCATGACCCTGATTCGGTCTGAGCAGGTGTCCAAGTGGGATTTTTATCAGCTACAGGATAATAAACCAGCTCTGACTGATGGCGCTGTGCATGTAGTGGTCTGCAAAGGGTACCTGTTGTGCGCATTTCCAGTTCTGCACATTTAGTCTTGAAACAGAATCGATGGGAACTTTACTCAGGTTTTCACGATGTTTGCAGGACGTGTTGCACTTCTGAAATGCTTCCTGACATCATAAAGTGATCCATAAGTCACACACTGTAGTATAAAGGGACGTTTTTTTTCTTTACTGGTCGGCTGACTCATTCAGTGTCAGCTTGCGAGCGTCATTTAACGCCCCTGACTGTAAAATGTCGTCAATCATTGCAACACCTGCCCTTTTTACCTTTTAGCACTGCGTTACTGTGTGCCTGAGGTGTGGCCTCCCAGAAATACAGATGTCTATCTTGAGGAGAAAATTAAAGAGTATCTCCTGCTTCTTGCTGGGGAAATCATGTAATATAGCAACTTTAATGAAATCATTTCATTATATGACAGCATTGGCTCAGTTGAATGGATTTGGGCCTGTGAGAATGGCTTAATATCTGTTAGGCTGCAGTTAAATCAACTTCAGATGTCTGTGAACCACAGCAGAAGGTTTTAGTTTTGAAGTTCAGCTTATTTAAGTAGTACTTCCTGCTTCATGTACAGTCAAAGTGATTCTGTCCCAAGAACGCGGTTGGTTTAGTGTGCTGTCCCAGAGACTTTCTGAATGCAGCCCCGTCACCTTTTCACCTCCAGTCTCTTTCTCACTGACCTCACTCGAGTTTCTATGTGAGTCACGTCCTCCTTTTGACTCATCGCGGGCCTCTGCAGCTTCCTGAGCACTCCTCACAGAGCTCACTGTCACTCTGATGCATCAGTGAGCAGAAGGCCGTAAATTCAGATGTTCGATTTGAGCAGCTTTCAAGTTAATGTTCTACATTTGTACACTTGGATTCATTCACTGCATTCCTGGAGAATTAGCATGAACATCCTCCACCCCCACCGTTTCCTTTGCTGCGCCCCTAAAGACAGGAAGTGGATTAGCTGGCTGCTGATTGGCTGAGGCGAAAAAGAAGTGATGGTGTGATATGAGAAAAACAGACACATAATCAGGGGGAAATACTGATGCCAAGTAAGGCTGACTCCCTCCTCTGTGAACCCGATTGTTGTCTCATGTCATTTATCTCCCTTCAGTGCTTCTGTGAGCTGCTCACGTCCACGTTTTTCCTTTTAACTGCAGAAAACCTCTGACTCACGGTGTGTGGGGCACCATTTGGAATAATTTTTTGGATAAGGAGGAAGGAGGCTTGAGGAAGAGCCAGAAAGAAACACAACTGAACAATTTGTTGAACTCCTTTATCACCTGAACTTGCTGCTCTGTCGCTTATCGAGTCCTCGTAGACCAAACAGAAAAATCCCACTAATCCTTTGGACTGGTAACACTGTAAACCCAAATTATTAGTCATTAAATAGAATAAGTCATTAAACAGAATCTTGTATCTGTGGCTTTATGGGAGCCCACACTGTTCCTGTTCATATTTACCTCCATGTTTGAATTGTGGGGCTGTGCAGGAGTGCTGAGCGATGTTCTGCTCCTTGTACAAATGAGGAGCTTTGAAATGAGCATTAAGCTGTCATTTCATGAAGTAATACTAGTAATACTCACACTTCACATACTTAGTTTTAAAGTTCTTGTAAAGGAATCTCATGGAAGAGGTAAAGAAAAACAGTCATGGCAGCTGAAAATGTATAGGAATAGGAAAAATAATATTCTGACAGCTAACTTCTTGGATAGGACTTTGGGCCCTTTCACTCAGTGACTGTGGAACGTTAATGTGTCAGATATGATACAGAGTGAAGCTGATGGTTAATGCTGGAGGACTCTGATCACTGGGCTTGTTGCTCTTTGCCAGGCTCAGTACAGATGCAGTGGTTTGCAGCTCTGAAGAGCCTCTAAAATCAGTGTGAACATGCACAGTATTCCAGGATGATCACCTACTGCACAGTTGTTTACCTTCATCTGCTTTATCCTACTTTGAACCAATTGTGGGTGCGTTTGCACCATCTTTATCCTTTTTATTAGAGTCTGTAACAACTCCTTAAGACCACAGTTCAGTTTCACATCTTTGCTTTCCTTAAGAGGGGATGAATACCAAAAAAATGTTTATTCCACACACAAAAAGAACCCTCCGTTATCCTTCCACACTCCCAGCTGCTTTGATACCTTTGGGATAAACAGCTCCACATCGCTGTCAGAGCAGGATGGATGTTGGGGACGCTGGTTTGCGCCTCTCCTTTCTGTAGTTACTCTTTGCTTTAGTTTGTGTAAGGTCTGTCTTGACCACCTTCAGTGTTCACCATCTTAAAGTTCTCTGATTATCTTCTGTCAGCTTGTTTGGGTTGACAGTGAAGGAGTGTTGGGATTTTTATGGCTTACAGGAGAGCTTCTTCGCTTCTAAAGGTTTGCACTCCTGCAGCTGAGCCACTGTAAAACCACGGAGAGCAGATGAACTGCAGCCCTACCTCCACTGTGAGCACCTCAGATGTCACTGGTACTTGGCTGTCTGTTCTGGACTGAACTGTTAATGTGATCAGGCCTCAGAGCCCGTAATGTTCTCCATTTGAGTGTCTCAGAGAGGCTGCGTTGCCAAACAGCTACTTGCACAACTGAGATTTCTTAAGGAAGGATGCATTACAAGACAGCTTTTCTCACTCTGAAGTGAATTATGTGTACAGGAACAAGCTGAGATGAACCAGATGATGGTGGAACGAGGGAGGAGTGGAGGAGAGAGTGAAGTTAGAAAGGGAATCTGAGGGAGGAAGAACATAGCAGGCATTCCTGACATCTGTCGTGTGCGGCGCGGTTGACAGTTGCCTTTGGTTCAGTCAGCCTCTCTCACCCGGCTTCTTACCTTTACCCGTCATCCTGTCACCACACTGCAGTGTTGGCATGAGAGAGGCAAATTTGCAGAGATGTTTGTGGTTTGTTTTGCCAGCTGAAGCGGGTGGAGTCAGCGCAGCGAGTGCCGCAGAGCTGAGACAACTAAAAATGTATTTTTTTTTTTTTCCCCTTTTTTCCCTCCACTATCTGGATAATTTTATCTCGTGCTCCAAAGAGGAAAAAAATCAAACACATCTGGAAAGCAATAACGCACGACATTTGCTGCAAATGAATCCATTTTCCTCCTTTGTGTTGCTATAAAACACTGGTGTTTTGTGTGCTAGGTGTCCTGTTCTGGAGACGAGATCAAAGCCCACTCTTGGAGAGTCGGCCCCTCTTCTGTCCCGTCGCCGCTCTTCCCTGCGTTTAATCCCAGGAAGAGACTCATTAAATCTCGCCTTCCTCGGCCGCCTCCTGCTATGAGCTGTCACTGAAGAATTAGTCTGTGACACAAACTGGTTTATTTGAACAAACACAACACGATTCTTTGTTCAGTCATCTTCACCTCGTCCCCTCTGACGCTCCTCATGTGGGAGGAACTTGGAAAAATCCAGCTCAGATGGAGGGAGATATTAGGATGGAAGCTGGATATTAATTGAAAGCTTTTACATTTTTCCGTTAATCACTGGTGCTCTATATTGTCAACATTTTGGGTGGTGGTTACCCTCGCCTACTCCTCCTGCTTATTGCTTCACTGCAAGTCACACACTGACGACCATCTCATTAGTCCTTTTTTCTTCCATGTGGCCTTTCAGGAGTGATAGCACATACTTTGGAGGATTAATATTTCTAAGCACAGGGTACCCAAAGGTCCGGCTGTGTTTCAAGTTAAAACATGGAAAAGTCATTAGAAACAAGACTTCAGTGTTATTACTTCATACCCAACACAGTAGTTTATTTCTCAAAGACAAGAAGAGGGAAGCATTTCTGTCAAAGATGCTCTAAAAAAAACAAAACAAATTTTTCTCTTTTTTTCAGGTACCAAAGATTTCTTCTTGATTTCTAGCTGCCTGCTGGGAGGTTCCTGTGAGAGCTGCATGCATTCGAGTTCTGCTGTATATGATCAGTAACGTAAAAGCCTGCAGCCGTTGAGGGTTTGGTGTTTCTTGTGGGTTTCATGATGACAAAAGATTCAAAGGCAGCGTTTCAGGCAGTGAAGTGGTGTAAGGCAAACACTGACAGGAAGAGGAGAGGGGAAGGGCTGAAGTCTAATGTGGAGGTCTATCAGTCTGCTGTAACAATATTGTGATAATTGCGTAGCACAGGTGGAACAGCTGGCTTAAGCTGATACGGTCAGTGTGCTCCTTGGCTTCACTTTTCTTTTTTGTTTTTTTTGCTTTGTTTGGATGAACACGGCAGCAGATTCAGTATCAGTGATGCAGTTCCTGCATTTCTAGTTCTCCATGTTACTGATCTTAACAAAGTTTTTTTATTTTTACTATTATTTTTAAATATGGTGACGCTGCAACAACCTACTCATCCTCTGAATGCTGCACACATTATAAGTGCCATCAAAACTGTGGCAGCTGCGCCTGATCTCAGCCAGTGTGCTGGAGTGTACCTGAAGCAGGAAGTGAAATAGTCCCCAAAATTCAGGTTGTAGGGTAGTTCCTACTTCCTTCACTGTGGCCGGAGTAAAAAGGAGGGACTTGCTCAGAGTTAAAGGAAATTTGAACAGGTGGCCTGAAAGCTTTTAGTCAGACACCAAACTGCTGTGGAGTAAAGCATCAGCCAAAGGCCTGACATGTAAATGCAGTGGATTGCAAAGATATTTGGGCCTTCTGTGTTGGGCAGTGTCAACATGCAGTTGTGTAGCAATGTACTGTGTGATTCGTTGCTCAAGTCACGAGCAGTCTCTTATTGACACACAGCTGGTCAACATTGCCTCATAATGTTGAAATCTGCAAATGCAGGGCAAGAGCGCATTAAATTGAGTTTGGTATTATAGTTTGTGTATGTCTCCTGTGTATACGATGGCTCCGGTTGGATTGACTGCGACATAAAAATTCCGGATTGATCAAGTTTTCCCTTTTTCTTTCAGCGAGCCACAGCAGAAATAAAAGCAACATGTTTCACAACATGAAGTCAGAAACAGCTGGAAAATCCTGAGCAACAGTTACAGCCGCAGTCATCTACTGCATGAATATTTTAATGCTGATCATATTACGTAGTCACTGTGTGTATTAAAAATGTGGTTCTGTTATTGTAAGGGGAGCTTACTGATCCTAAAATAGGGTGGGAGGCTCTCTGTGAGCAACAGTGCAATCTGACCCATGAAACGACTCTTTGAATAACAAAGACAGGAAGAGATGTAATAAATTAATAAATAACCACATCACTTGACACTTTACCCCTTCCCTCCCTTTTCTTCCTTATTTCCTGTCTCCTCTCCTTTCTCTTTACCTTTAAAGTTTCCCTTCATAAAACAGAAGCAAATCACTGAAAGCCATCGTGCAGCCGCTCAGAAAAAATTTCCCGCCGCAGCAAAAATGGACACCAGGCGAGTCGTCGTTCAACAGGAAACAATTTTTGGCTGCTGGTTTTTGAAGTGCTGGATTTGTAGTTGGGATCAGAGTGATGTTCAGTCTCCTGCACTATAGAGGAAACTGTTGCATAACAGCATAAAGTCAAATTATGCATACTCGGAAGCTTGAGCATGAGCCCACCCAGCTGTATGTTACACTGTGTGAAACTAGTTTGATTGCAGCCAGGCATTGGAAGGGTTTAGGCCTCATTTTTGCAAAGCTGTAAAAACTTTCCACCTGCTAGAAATCTGAAATTTACTTCTGGATTTCTTGGTTTGGATGGTTTGCACTGCTGCCTCACAAGAAGGTCCTGGGTTCAAATCTGCCCAGATGGTGGATTTGCAAGTGAGGCATCACAGATGGCTAACATAATTCAGTCATACAAAAAGATACAATTTCAAAAGGCCTGCAGCGATTCCTCGAGTAACTCGAATAATTCAATTCTAAAAATCCTCAACACAAATTTGTTGCTTCGATGCTTCGTTTAAACTCTGCAGCTCAGGTGTCTCTGTGTAAGCGGAGCGTTTCACCCACATCAGCAGCATCAAAGTTCTCCATCATTTGGAAAAAACAACCCTTGAACACCGAGTGGATCATCACTGACACGCTTTTCCACACCTCCACTGCTCTGTGTGTGTGTGTGATCACTATCACCACAGTTTGCTAGTCAGCGCCATCATTAGCACTAGCGATTGTTTGGTACTGAGGGGCTCCATCAAAATTGCAGGCTAAAAATAGACCTGGAATAGAAACATATTTAGGAGGATGCTTGTGAATAGAAAGCATTACAACATTAAGCTCACGCAGCCTCCAGTCTTTCAACAAAAACACTGATAACACAACAGCAGCAGCTGTTTTGCATTCAGTCTGCGCAAGTGCAAAGAGGCGGAGCCGTTACTGAAACAGTGAGCTCAGGTGGAGAGAAGAAGAAGAAGAAGAAGAAACAGCCTTTATTGTCCCACAGAGGGGAAATTTTGAGAGAAAGGAAAGGAAAGCAGGAGCTTTGGTAACACCATTAAACCTTTACTGGGAAACAGCTGGAGGTCCTTCATCAACCACCTGATCAGCAACATGAAGAGAAGAGAACTTTGTAGCTGCTCCATCCACCCTGTTTGTTTTAATACAGAAAAACTGCAGTATGGAAGTTAAAATATGCAGATGAACTGTTAATACGACAAAAGTATTTATCTGATTAATTGATAGAATACTCAGTTACTAAAATAATCGATAGTTGCAGCCATAGTAGTATTAGTAGTAGTACTAAGGAATTTTATAACAATTGAAAATCTTTTTCAAAAGTTTCAAAAATCTTTTGCCTAAACCTGTTTAGTATTGCAAACAATGTTCGTTTTTTTTCCATTTCTGGGCACAGAGCTCCACACTCAGTAATTCTGGACTATGAAACAGAGTTGTCCACTGTTTATTATTAGGATGTATTCAGAGGTTAATGTGCTATCCAGACTTGGAGCCAATCAGACTAAGAGCTCATTAATAATGCAGCATGTTTTTAGTGGACAGCCTGCTGGAGGACTGAGGGGAGTCTGGGCTGTAAATTTCACACACGTTTGAAGTAGGTTGTATCGTAGCTTGCATGGCTCATCTCAGATTGTTCCACGGGATCACGCTCGGCCCATGTAAGAGATTAAAAGTGTATGTGTACATTCCCCTGGGGGGGGGAGTCTTCTCAGTGTGCTCTGGTTATCCAGTGCGATCTCTTCCTCTTTCTTCTGTGTCCTGTGGCAGCACAGATCTCTGGTCCTCATTGGATCTGTTTCCAAAACAGGAGTTGGGAATTTTAAAAACAGCATTGTATTCATTTATTTATTTATTGCTTATCTTGCATCCTTTCATTTTGCATTCATGCTGTTTTTCTTATAAATATCCCCCTCTTTATCCTCCTCCTCCTCAGCTTTCATCCTACCAAATTGCTTTTTCTAAACCTCTTATCCCACATTCACCCATCTGTGACCCCTCATTTAACCTCTCACAATAATGGTAAAGTTATTTTACTCTTTAATTAAGGGTGTTTTTATCCAAAATGGGGCAAAGTGAAGAATCTCCGCCTTTCACTGCACCCTCTGAAGCTTTGAGTTTGTCTCTATCACTCTTGTGGGTGTAAATCAAATACAAGTGATACTTTTTTTTAAACATTTTTCCATATTTTCCCACATTTTATCACCTCTTCACTCCTCCTCCTATCCTTGATCATCTCATGCACCCTCCCTCCTTTCCATTTCCTCACTTCTCCCCTTCTGTCCTCCTCTCTTTAATCCTCCCTTTCCTTTGTTTCTGTTAGCTGCTATATTAAGGCCCCTCCAGAGAGCCGTGTGTGTGTGTGTGTGTGTCTGGATGTAGTCGGTGTAGCTTGTTGAAAACAGTTGGCGTTGAGCTGTTGACTCACATAATGGCATATCTGAGGGGCATTAGGCCGGCCAAGAAGCACACAGCAATTACATGTTTGTTGGCTCACTCTGGGAGGTGTGTGTGTGCGCTGTGGTGAAAGACTGTCCCTACTTTACAGCTCCATGTTACTGACTACCTGTCAGCACATGAAGCACGAGGGAGGCTCCCTCAGTCTGTGTGTGTGTTTGTGCACATATGTTAATGATCACCTGTCCAGACTTGAGAGGATAATGAGACCAGAGGAAGCTCTGCAGCAGGGCTCTGCTCGGGCTTCCTCCTCTTCAGTGTCACGATCAGCAGAACTCCGTTGACCACACGTGTTCTGGATCGTCTTGGCTGGATTTCCTTCCGTCTGTAGAAGCATTACGTTCGGCACTGGCACTCCATCCCACTTAATCCTTATCATTCATTATTTCACAGTCAGAGATGCTGCTAGTTGTTTGAATGTTTTTATCAGGAAAGTGTTGCACTCCAAACAGCTGTTCAATCATTTCGCTTTAGGCAGGTTCCTCCTCCTCACTGTCTTAGTTGTCGAACTAGGAACCCTCCCAGGTTGCACTGACTGTGGCCCCTGTGGGACGACGCTGTTCCCCACTCTGACTGCAGCAGTGGCTCTACAGCAGCAGACGGCAGATCCAGTTACAGCAGTGCTGTGGGAGGAAGCAGCGAGCAGTGGAATCCAGACTGCAGCACAGGTTGTCCTGATTATTTTAAATTGAGGCGATGACACGTGATTCTTTTTGTCCATACGTGCTGATGTGAGAATAAACATGTAAACTGAGACAGTTTGCATATGTTCGCACAAAGCAAACTGTCACATGGACAAAATGAAGGAAGAGTGTGCTGCAGGAGCAGCAGCACTGCTGTGTCACACGCCACAGCCCTTTTTTAATTGGCATGCGTCTAAGAATAGGAGGTCTTGTGTCAGGCCAGACCAGACTAGTTACTGAGCTTTATTCACAGGGCCAGGCCAGCATGGTTTTGGCCCGGCAGAGTCCGGTACAGCCACAGCCAGTCCAGTCTTGAATGGGGCCATCCAAGTTCCTTGAGGTCGTACATCCTGCCAGTAGGTCCACGTATAACCCTTTAAAGTGGACCTTTTCTGCTCATTTCCAACTCTATATATTTATTCTTGGACTCTGCTGGAGTAGTTTGCGTGATTCACAGTTTAAAAAGCCTCATTTATCTAACACTGGGCCTTGGTGCAGCACCTCAGGTCATCCACTGAGCAGCCTGAGCCTTTAGCTCACAGGGGTTACATGTACATACGCTGACCATACTTAAAACTTTTAATTTGAGCTTCCAAGAGAGTAACAGTGCATCTGTGAGACAAAATCAGGAAAAGCATCTTAACCATAGCTATCATTGCAAACCGGGTGCAGCAGCCTGCAGCAGTTTCACTCTGACACAGCTGATTGTGTTCTGCTGTGTCACCTGCTCTAAGCCTCTTTATCATCTTTCTCATTTCTTGCTGCCTCTTCCTTTTTTCTTCTTTCCTTTTTTTTTCCCATTTCCTCTTTTCAGAATTTTAATGACAGGAGTTACTGAAAATGACTAGTGTGCAATTAAATTTTCATTTTAGTTACATTTTTATCTTAAAGTAGATTTGTAATTGTATTAAATATTGAGCTAGATAGTTGTGGTTTCTTATTTTTGGCCGTAGATATTTGCAGGAGAAACGGTGCAGCGGGTGAGCGCCGCTGTCACAAAAGGCGTAAAAGTATGTGTGAAGTCACAGAAGCCACGTCTCTTCACGTTTGAGCCCCGTGCTTCAAAGCTCGAAGCTAGACGTAACAGTCGTGTTATTGGACGGTTAATTGCACATCGGTTCAGCAGTTCTGCCAGCGAACACCTCTGTTTCCACCTGTGAGCTCACCTCGCTGCATGTCCGCGCCTGCCCGGCTGGAAGCCTGTTTTACTCGCTGACTGCTGCCAGTACAGAAGCAGAGTGTGAGAAAATCTAACTGACATGCAGCGTGTGTGGTTTCACAACCTCTGCATAGGTTCTCTGTTTGTATATTTATAAACTGTGTGTGTGTTGGGGGGTGCACTTTGATCACGAGTGTGAGATGGGCTGAGAATACATGAATCATGAGATCTCTGCAGGTAGCAGACCGATGGAGAGCCGGAGTGTGTGTGTGTGCACTTGCTTTAATAGTGAGCTCATCAGTGCTGGGAAGAAAAAGGGTGTGTTTGATATAGAAAACACACACACACCCACACACTGCTGACGTCGCACAGGGAATTTAAGGCAGTTGTGCAATAAGTGTTAAACCGGACCCATTCTTTCGATTAGAGAAAGACACACCCTCATTTTACATGTTTGTGTCCAATTAAGGTATGTAGTCAGAAAAATTGGACATGCATTGAAGAGAGGGTGTGGAAATTACTGGTGTGTATGTATGCTTGAAATTCAGTTGAAGTGTCTGTGTGTGTGAGAGAGAGAGAGGGAGTAAGTTGGATGTTGAATTCTTGTCTCAAAGACATTCCTGTCTAAGGAGTGGTGTGTGAGGGTGATGGACAGCATCACTCCGTACAGACCTGCACGCTCTCACTCACGTATATGGTTGCTGTGAGTTCCCCTCTCTTCAAATTGTGATGCATATTCTGTAGGGCTGCAACTAATGACTATTTTGATAGTCGATTAGTCATCGATGATTAGTCGACTAATTGGATTATGAATCACATAATTATGAAATGGCACTTATTTAGCTATCAGCTTTTACATTTAGCGTAAGGTTATTTAAAATGTGGTAAACACATGGAAGATGGATACTTACTTCAAAAATTTTAATCAGGTTTGCTGCTGATATAAATTTAACGGTCCATTTTTCCAACCATAAAAAAAATATATACTACTTTTTCTTCCCTGTAAAACAAAGTTGGCACAGGTTCACCAGTAGCCGCATTGACTAAACGTGCCGCTGAATGCTATCCGGTCTTTAAGTCTGGCGTCATTTCCGGGTCCAAATGCTCCTAAATAAACAGCAATGGCATAACCAATGACTGTTCACTATTAAAGATGATTGTAACATACCTTATCAACTGCAGCCATTTCTGCTTCTCTTTGTCATCGTTAAAATGACAGCTGAGTTTTTTTTTTTTTTTTTAAATGTCTATGGTTAAAACAACCAGGGACACGGCATTGCGGCATATTGATCACGTGACAGTTTGGACCCGGAAATGGAATTCTATGTCAGTACTTAACCGGATTGCACATGTTTGAAGCTCGCCAGAGATAGATGGACAGGAAGACGTCTCACTCCGTTTAAAAAAAAAAAAAAAAAAAAAAAATCATCAGTAGTAATAAACGACTATTATCGACAATTAAATTCGTCATCAATTATTTTTATTGTCTATTATTGTCGACAATGTTGACCAATTGTTGTAGCCCTAGTATTCTGACCCTTTAGGCTCAGATCACAGATGAAAGATGAGAGTGAGAGAGAACCACATCAAACAGCTGACCCTATTAGGCTCCACACTTGTGGAGCACTAAAGCTGTATATGAACAGGCCTGAAATCTTGGACAACTTAACCACCTCCAGATACCTGCAGTCACACTTTTGACACACACAGCAGAACTGCTGCTGCTGGTGGTGATGATGTATATTACCAGAAATGAAATGAATCCATGGAAAGATGTTTTTGTGTAGGTCATGTGCTCTTCAGAGCTGGGTTACACAAGGGAAATAGTTGTTTTTGTGTTTTGCACAACATTGGTAAATTTTTTTATTTTTTTTTTTTTTTTATTCAGATGACGAGCTCATCAAAGTTTGACCCAATTTAATCAAAGCTGCTGCTGACACACAAAGACGTTCATGTCAAAGTACTCCCTCATACTTCCTAAATTAGACACCGGAGCTGCTGGTTTAGAACAAATCAAAGTTTAAGTATTTGACTCGTTGAGCTGACAGTGTGAGATGGTGATAATGCTGATGTGGTTTAGGGATGCACCGATCCGTCTGTGTCCAGTTTAGGAAAGCCTCATCATCCTCATCCTCGCTGTTCAGTTGTGTCGACTTAAGTAGGCTACAGTTTGTGGTTAAAAGCTGTTGGTGTCACAGGTGTGAAATGCCCCTCTTTCCTGTTAGCATCCTCCATGCTAGCTTAGCACACAGAACTGAACTTTAATAGATCTGTTGTCGTGGACAGCAGTCAGATATCCAGTCCAGTGGGGACCCAGTGGACTTGGTGAATTCCTACAGCTGGTGGCAGTGCCCATCAGTTTGGCAGTCCTATGTAGAAACCAGATTTATGAAATTAATATAAGATACATTGTTGATGATGGTGTGATAAAGGGATAAAAGACTTGAAGTAGCATACTTTTAAATGGTGGTTTGGGGGGGGTGCACTCTAATGGTAACATGTAAAGGTGAAAGAGTGGTGGTAAGCCAACACATACAGCTGTGTGGTGATCACTGCTGCTGCAGTTATGTAATAGACAACAGCACGAGCTTCCGGCCTGAAAAGTAAACCTCCTTAACGCTGAGATCCAGCTTTACTCTTCCCAGACCTGCACGGCCTTCAGCCGGTTATCCGTGTCCTCGGCTCCGTCAGAAATCCTCTGATCTTATCCGATGTGTGCAGCAACACGTGGACAGGTTTAACAGGATTCACTGGCACTCTGTTACCTTTGAATTGTCCTTAAAGTACATTACACCCTCAGTGTAAACTGCAGCTCTTGACATGAAAGATTCTTAAATGTGGGGATAAAATAAGACAAATTTCCAAACTGCTTTTGACATTTTGCATTTTAAACACATTTAAACGCTATCCAGGAGTTAGATGATACATGCTGAATAAGGTATTAAAGGTTGCTGAATGACCTCTGTGGCAGCAGAGCTCTTGTAGCTGCTCTTTCTTGCAGTGTCCCCTCAGTGTCTGACCTTTGACCCTGGAGGCGGACGATGAATTTATCTGTATTGCCAGTACGGTGCCTGCTGCATCGCAAGCATGATGACATCAGCAAAAGTAGATGTCACTGTCAGTGGAGGTCTATTTCTAACTGTGCTGTCTGAACAGGAGAAGACCACAAAGTGCTTCACCTGGTCACACAGCTGCTCTACCTGCTGCTGTTTGGGGCTCCTCCCCTCTGACCCCACCTGCCCACTAGGACAGGTGCATTCTGTCTTATTTCACACGTGATAATCAATGAAAAACAAAAGTCACAGTCGTTCCCGGTTACTGTTTCTCCACTCACTCATCCAGACTAGAGGCGGAGCTCACAGGAAGCCAAAGACGACCAAAACAAATCGAGTGTCCAGGTGTTTGAGAAAACGTTCAGTCAAGACATTTTGTAAAAATGTTGAGATTTAAAACTTGGTTCACTGTTCAAGTTAAAATTAGGCTTAGGTTCAGGGTTTGTTGAGGTGCTTGGTACAGGAAATATGAACATAAATGTCTTCTGTAGTTGGTTTAGTTTGGTATTTATTTTTAGTTCTTTTTAATTTGGAACTAAACTGAAGTGAAGAGATTTAGTTTCCTCAGTGGGTTTCCTGGTTTCAGTTCTTTTATTGACCTCTTTCAGTGGTGAGACTAAAGAAGTTCAGTTATTTTTAGTACAAACAGCACTTTGTGTCAGACTGTCTCATGAAACATGCAGCAGAGACTGGTTGTTACAAGTTTGAGCAAATTGTCAGTTTTGATTTAATTTCTAAAGTCTAGTTTTAATTTTTATTTTGGTTTATCAGCTGGTTTTATTACCACCCTTGGATTTAGTTTAGTTTCAATTGACTATAAAAGAGCAGGCAGCAGCAGCTCTAACTTGTAGCCTAAATATGTGAACGGCCCATCCAAACCTCCTCAAACATGGCGCTGCACTTGTTCAGCTCCCCAGGAGTTGTCCTTAAGGTGGATTGGGAAAAACGGTGGTGGAGACCAGCAAAGAAGTGATGGATAAAAATGGGGATTCCCAATTAGCCTGATGAGCACTGATTCTGGTGTGGATCGTGGATGGATAAAATTTGAAATATTGCATAAAACATCCCAAGAAGTGCAAGAAGGCAAAGGTGTTTGTGCGTGTTCTTAAAGCACCGCACATCACAAGCATTACCTGTTTCAGGTGTGAATGACAGGCGTCAGCCCTGAATGAATGATGGGAAATGGGTTCAGTAGGGCACATTGTATGAAGCCTTTATAAACATAAAGGTTGAGTCACCGTGAGGTGAAATGCACATTGAGAAGCTGGAATGTGTCAGAAAAAAAAAAAGAAGAAAATGAGTAAAGTGACGTGTCTGAATGACGACAGTTTGGTGACAGCTGAACGTGTGCAGTAATGAATGCATCTTCACTCTGATTGTCTGCTCAGTGCTAAACATATCTGGAACTTCCTGTCATTGCAGTGCCACTTCCTGCTGCATTGTGTGTGTGTGTGTGTGTTAATGAGGGCATTGTCTTTTTTTTAACTCTTCCCCTCCTTCCCACCAACCTTGCATGTATGTCCCTTTTTTGTTTTTGTGAAATGTATCTCCTCCTCCTTCCTCTCTGTTTTCACACTCATTTAGTGTCTCTCTGTGTGTGTCTGTCGGTTAGAGGGGGTTGGTATTGGGTGGTCACAGAGAGGGAGGGGGAGCCGGCTGAGGGAGAGCGCAGGGGGCTGAAGGGTGCCATTATCCACGAGGCTCAATGGGCGCTTTGTGCCGGTGGCCACAGTGGGACGACGGGGGAGAGGGGCAGGGCGGCGGGCAGCACCCTGTCATAATGTTTATGAACACACAGCGCAGGAGACGTGGAGGAAAGAGGTGTATGTGTGAAGTCGACTCATAAACTTTCATTTCATTTGGGCTTTTCTTTATTTCATCTCATATATATAAATTGTTACTACGATGGAGGCTTATTAAATATGACCAGAGATTTGACTGAGGTCACCGTATGTATAAGTAATACCTGTGAGCCCACCTGCTGTATGAGGGGCAGCCAATCAGAATAAAGCTGGCTTAAAGAGGGAGGAGCTAAAACAGCTTATTTCTAACAGAATGTATTAAAATGATTATTTTGTGCTGTGAGTCATGTAAAGCTACTCGAGACAAATATAAAAATAAAGAATCTGAAATGAGTAGAGTAGGTCCCGTTTTAAAGTTGGGAAGCTATCCAAGTTGTGTGTTTGAGTCATAGTTTACATTCTGGGTTGTGTGTCATCTTCCGAGTGTACGGATTCACATACTTGCTGAGAAGCTCATCCTTCGATCTTTGATAAGTCATCGGGTCTTTAAAGAAATCACAAAAATGTCCACCAGTAATTTCTCTGAGCTCAAGGCTGCTGATCTGGTCTTAATTCACAAAAATAAACCTCATGGTGTTTCTCATTTAATTTCCTGTCACATAAGTATAAATACTGTTAGTGATGGGTGCTCATATTGACTATTAAATAATGAGGTCAGTGTATGTACAAGGAGTCCCAGTCAAAAGCTCAGACTGCAGACTGCTCTAAACGGTTTTCCGGTCTTGGCTGGTGACGGGAATATCCCTAATATGGTCATCTTGGGCACACACCTCTGACAGTGAGTGCAGAAGCCCCACCCACTTGCTGTTCAAACCTTCTGTTTGCAAGTGAGAGCCAATCAGATGAAAGGTTACTTAAACCGGGAGGAGCTAAAACTGCGTGTTTGGGGAGGAGTTGAGAGGCCCAGGATGAGTTAAGCACCTTTTTAAGTGTGAATCATGCAAAGCTCCTCTAGTGGAGTCCAAAAATAAAAATATGCAGCTGGAAATGAGCAGAATAGGTCCACGTTAGGAAGCTGGATCCACATAATCTCTCGTTCACTGTGATGATGGTGGCAAAATTTATAGGAACTTTTTTGTTTTATTATTGTTAATCAGCACAAACGCAGGAGAAGTGGTGCTGCAGTTTTGTTTCATTTTCAAGCTGCTGATGGGAAAACTTTCCCATCACCTTCACTTCTCATAATGGACTGTTCCTCTTAAAGCTGTATCTACATTTCCAGTGGCTTCATGCTGCTTGAAACCCTGTAATTTATGTATTTGAGAGCTCTAAGAAGCAATCTTTGTGTTGAAGAATGAGAAACGGTCCTTTGACTCTCAGATTGCTGGAAGTGTGGATGCTCGACCTTCATGTATTTCAGTCTCGGCATTTTCAGGCACCTTCCCTAACTTGCATAACAAGTCATGTAACAGCGAATGCTTCCGAGTGTGTTTGACACTCTGATGCCCTGCAGCTGAGATATTTAGCGAGTGGCGTGACACAAGCTTGTTTTTAAAACAAAAAAAAAAAAAAATCTGTGGCGGCTCTCCACGGTCCCGTGCCCACCTCGGTGCCACGAGCTCCTTTCAAGATAAAATGATTAGAAACACATTGGTGAAGAATGCTGGCTAACCAGAAACACACATACATGGTTTTCTAACAGCGGTTGATGTGTGTGATTTGCTGTGTGTGTCTTCACCCAGACGTGTGTGTGATTGTAGGCATCATGGATGTTTAGTTTAACACCTGGCTGAGGGAGCGGTGTGATCAGCTATAAGATGCCCGAAGCATCAAGTGTTAAATGCTAACTCTGCATTTTCATGTGCGACTTGAATGTTTGGAGACACTCACTCTTACCCACTCAAATAAATGGGTGTATGGGGGGGGGGGGGGGGGGGGTGGGGGGTGCGTGCGTGCAGACTTTTGACTGGTACTGTAGTTAAACTTTCCCCTTTTCTCCCTCCACTTCCTGTCTTATCAAAGTGACTCCCTGACCTCCCTTCCTGCCCATTGAATTTCATATTCTTTCACTCTCCATTCAAAGTGGTTTATTATCACAAAAGCCACAAAAACATTTTGACCCAGGTTGCGAGTAACACCGTTTGTCCTTGCTCTCGTGCAGACATTCACGGCGTGGTGCAACTCCCACCTGCGGAAAGCCGGCACGCAGATCGAAAACATCGAAGAGGACTTCAGGGATGGGCTCAAACTCATGCTGCTGCTCGAGGTCATCTCTGGTGAGTCACCTTACGACCTCGACAATCTGGAGTCACCAGAAAATTAGGCCGGGTGTAAAAGTTTTTAATTAAGTGCCTGTAATAATGAAGTGTGTTTGGAGTGAGTCATACAGAAGCCACAGGAAAAGCCGTCCAGCCCACCGCACAGTCGTGCGTCTCAAAGGGAAAAATATTTTCAGATGTGGATGATGCACATCTCTGTCCCCTCTGGGGTGTAGTCACCCAGTTTCCAACCTCAGTATTGATCACAGGCATTTAAGGACACAGTGGGAACTCTGGGCTGCACAGGCTGAGGGTTTGTATGTTTAATTGCAGGTTGTAGCTGTTTGTGTTAGTGCTGCTGTCATCCAATAATGACATTTGGCCTTGGATGTGGCTTTCTTAGGGTTAGTGTTCTAACTTGCTTCAGTTTGGAGTGAAGTCAGTGTTGCTGCTGTAACTCTAAGCTCCCCCGACTGTCGCTCTGCTCAGCCTGTGGAAACGTGCTCCGCTCTCAAAACCTCAGCTGCAGCTAACCGGCTCTTTTCTCTGTGTGTGTGTGTGTGTGTGTGTGTGTGTGTGTGTGTGTGTGTGTGTGTGTGTGTGTGTGTGTGTGTGTGTGTGTGTGTGTGTGTGTGTGTGTGTGTGTGTGTGTGTGTGCAGGCGAACGGTTACCCAAACCTGAGCGAGGCAAGATGAGAGTCCACAAAATCAACAATGTAAACAAAGCCCTGGACTTCATCGCCAGCAAGGGAGTCAAACTGGTGTCCATTGGAGCAGAGGGTAAGTGTTCATTCACAGAGGCCCAAAGAGCTGCACATTACTGCCCGCATGAGAGTGTGAACTTTGAACTTGTACAAACTGCAGACCCAGTTCACTCAAATGTTTGAATCTGTGGCAAAGAGAGAACAGTCATGTTGATTTTATACTCAGTGCTGCGCTTTGGCTCATTAATGGCCCTCAAATGGGATCCGTGAATTGCAGCTGTAATGTGAGGGAAAGCGTTGAAAGCAGAGAGGATATTGAGCTGCAGCAACATGCGGTAAAACCGATAAGCCTTTTAATGCACAACTACACTTCAGTTTTCTTTTTCAGCGCTTTCTAGCAAAACTGTGTTTACGGAGCTGTAATATTTATTTAGCTGTGCAGCAGAGCAGCATCCATACAGACGGGGTTCAGACTGTGAAGTGCAGGTGCAGTTTGTGTGGGTCCTCCTCCACCTGTTTGTCATTTTGTTTGGCTGAGTCTGAGTGTTTTGCTCATAATTTGCATCAAAGTGTTGAGTTTGAGTGGCCAGGAACATGTTGAGACATGCTGTGCATTTATTTAAAGATGAAGTTGAAAAATAAAGTCAGGCGGGAACTTTCAGATTTGATTGAATGACCCATTAAAACCAAGTGTTTCCACTCAGCAGCCGTCTTGGTCACACCTCCTGGCAGTTGTGTGATCTTCTGTATGAACAGGGAGAGCGGCTCAGAGGCTGACTTCAGTGGTCATGGTGACAGTATATGTTTAGCCAAAATAATGTATAGAAAGTATAATTTTTAGCTTCATTAACAGCTCCGTCCAGCTCTGCTCATCCCACAAGAGCATTGAACAAATGCTAAACTAATTCATGCACTGGATACAGACACACCTGCCATCACATGGCTGCAGTTATCAACCTCACCGGGGTGCACACGGCAGCACAGCACCCCAGCGGGCTGATGCACTTCCTGTGTCAGCTCTTAATTAGCTCCTTGGGGACGGGGACAGAGCGGCCGCCATCTTTAGCTTTTCACAGTTCTTACAGATTTCTTCTCAGCAAGTTTTATGCAGCGTGTCCCCTGATTACATCTTCTGCAGTTAGTTGGCGCTCTTTTCTAAGGAGATGTTTTATCACTGAGCTTCTATGATAAACACACTTCATTGATTTTACACATCAGTATGAGAGGGGGGGACTACAGTAAGACACGTGTCTGCCATCCTGCCGAGGACGGAGCTGGACAACTGTATCTAACTCAGGAGTGAGTGAGTGTATTAGCTGCAGGATGGTGACCTTTCTCCTACTATCAGGGCAACCATGACATTCCTGCAGCATGCCGCTGCTGATACTGTGACCGTTGAACACAAAATGACACACACACACTGCACGCTGTAAACACACTCTTTGGCTTTCTGTGAAAGCAGCAGCCCGCTGAAGGTTGTCAGCTGGAAACAGAGAGAAAAATGCAAGTGTAGCAGATTGAAGAGGGAAAGGGGAAAAAAAACTGAGTCAGGAGGTTCGTCGCACACTTTTCCCTGCAAGAGATTGTTCAAATGGGAATGTGGCTCCCAGACTTTAAACCTGAAGCCCCCCCGCTTTTTTTTCCCCCATGCTGAACGTCTCTGCAAACAACCTGAGGGTTCACCTAGCTCAGCGGTGGAGCACACCTCATGGTCCTGTTCCCACCTGAAACCCAGCGCTCAGTGTTTCGGTGTCCTCTCCTCTGAATGGCTTTGCTGCAGTTGTTTGCTTTGCACCTGAGTGGCCAAAGAAATCACCTGGAGGAGGAAAACAAACCACGTCTGATTTAACTAAAAGCGTGGGTGTGAATGCACTTCTGGAGGTTGCTGCCGAAAGTGAAAGACCAGAGTTGGTTTGCTTTGTGGGTGGAGCCTCGTGCTCAGAGGGGAAAGAATTGGAATTTAATATTTAGATCAGCTGAAAGTCGAAGGAGGATCTCAGGTACAATAAAAGCCACCGAGGACCAACTCCCAGCTGTGAGCCGGTGTGAGATGAAGCAGGTGAAAGCATGAAAAGACTGATAAAACCTCTCAGAATGTCTCAGAGGTATGAGAGGAATCTGCACGCCTGCTCGTTACTGTAACCCATCATCATGCCGATAACCTGCAGACGTCATGGTGGTGGTAAAACTGAGAAAAGGATGTTTGAAAACTTTCGGGTTTTGATGTACAAGGCTTCATATGTTCACCTTAAATGTATTTGTTAGTTGTACTGTCAGATATCCATGCAGTACTGAAATAATCTGTCCTTTTTCCAGTGATTTCATCCTCACTGTTTAACCTGTACAGCACGCTAAACACTCATTAAATGCGTCTTTGCCAGTAAAAAGTGGTCTCTCCCAAGATTTCATTGATTTTTATGAAAGAAATCTTTGTCAGAGCATCACACTTTCCCTGGAAACGCTGGAGACTCAGCAGCCGTTAGACATTAAGTGTAGTTGTGAGTGGGTGTGTTGGCATTATTAAACAGAGCAGCAGATGTAGGATTGTAAAAACTGCAGTGATAGACAAGAATGATGGTCCTGGAGGTGTAACAAAGAAACATGGTGATTGACTAAGGTGTGTGTGTGTGTCTGTGTGTGTGTGTGTGTGTGTCTGTGTGTGTGTGTGTGTGTGTGTGTGTGTGTGTGTGTGTGTGTGTGTGTGTGTGTCATAGAAATCGTGGACGGGAACACCAAGATGACCCTGGGAATGATCTGGACCATCATCCTCCGCTTTGCCATCCAGGACATCTCTGTAGAAGGTACAGCTCTGTGTGATTCATATGCATGAAAGGATGCTGCTACATGTCATCGCCTTCACTTCTCCCTCTATTTTCTGTCCATCACTTAAAAAAAAAAACAAACTGTATCTGCCTCTAAACTCCCAGCCAGGTTTTCAGGATTAATTAGCTGACAAAGCCCAGCTGGGGAATGTGGCATTAGACAAGTCGACTACATATAAAAGCTGCGCCTGCCCATCTGCCATTATGAACCATAGAGTGAGCGTTATTGCTGTTGCAGTCTTGTTTTTTGGGACCAAGAAGGGAGCAGAGGCTTAGTCTGAATTAGTGTTAGCAACCTGCCATCCATAGGCTGAATGCATGCTATGCAAAGATGCAGATACCTTTTTAATTAGGGCTAAGCTACCTGCAAATAAAACATAAAACCTGGAGCACAGGCACCTTGGACAGGCTGAGACTTACAGCAGGTCATATTGTTTGCAAGATAATTGCATTATTTTAATGCTCCAAAAGGCACAACACCAAAAATAGAGTCCAGAGTTCTAGTTTAGGGACTCCAACTGGCAAAGGTGGGGCGTAGTTGAGGGTAGTAGTGCTGGCATTCACCTGTGTCTCAAAGCCTTAGCTTCACGCCTGAAAACAATATAAATGGTTTCAGAATGAGTTGTATAAAATTTCACCCTGTTTACATTTGTTATTAATGGGGAATTTGGCTAAAGAGTGCAAACCAGTTTTTGTAGCAGGCTATAAAAAATGTCATTTCATTGTAACAATGAAGTCTGTGGGGACTGAGAGCCAGCTGCAAGTTAGAGGAGCTGCACATTTTGGCACTTCTGCACTGGCTTCACACTCCCATAGAGATGTACAGGCTCTGGATGCATGTAGGAAGTAGAGTGGAAATAACAAGTAACACACAGACACACACAGTGGGGTGAGTAGTGATGAAATGACGCCAAGATAAAACAGGTGTGACTTAAACGACGGCCCAACAAACTACACATCACTAGCAGCATTGGCATAACTCATCACATGGTTATATGCATGAAATTACTCATTAATAATTTAAATTTTATCAGTGGATGTTGGGAAGTAAGTAGTTCAAATATTGACGAGTTAATTATCCTAGTTTAGTTCCATCCAGCAATCCAAATCTCAGTGAATTGAGAAATCCTCATCCGGACACGTTGTGTGACAGTGAAGCAGCTGATTGATCGTTTGTGTTAGTTTTGTGTTGATAAATGCTGATGTGAGACTCATTTCTCCTCTCAGAGCTGAACGGACTCTGCAGGCTAATTAAAGCGTCTGTGTTGAATTAACTGTGGTGGGTGTGGGCTGCTCCAGGGAAAAGTCACACTAGTAGTTCTCCATATTAGTGACTGATTTTTTTTGGTTGGTGTTTGTGGAGGAGCTTACAGCAAACAAACATCTTCATATTTTAAGATCTGCTCATGAGCACTGAGGCCGTTTATTTTCAGCACGCTGAAAACAGCCTGCAGTATTTGTGGGTCAGCGAGTGCGCAGCTAATGGACTCAAACTATTAAAGTATCTAAATTAATGTGATGGAGAGACCCCCCCCCCCCCCTCCCCAGTGTGCTTAGACTAATGAAGTCTCCCCCCCCCTGAATGTTTTCTCTGCAGAGACCTCTGCCAAAGAGGGCCTTCTCTTGTGGTGCCAGAGGAAGACTGCTCCCTACAAGAATGTCAATGTGCAGAACTTCCACATTAGGTGACGTACACACAGCCACATGTTTAAAGGCTTATTCTCACTTTTATAGTGTTGCTGTTATAAAGACCAAGAAAACAGAGAATCCAGTTGAGAAATCTTGTGGATACAGTGAAACTCTCCAGTGGCACTCATGAAATGTGTTTGTGGTTAACTCTGGTATGTGAGGAACTGTCCAGGATTTTTTTTTTTCCCTTTTACATGAAAAATACAGATCTGGGAATTTTTTTTTTATTTATTTAATATAAACACACCATAAGATTTGAGTTGGTGCACACAGGTGCCTGCAGATGTTTGAACCTTTATGGATTCATCGTTCAGCTCAGGTGCTCAGTGCTGTCCAAGAATCCATACCTGCTGGAGGAATGCTGTAGAAAGGGCGCCCCCTGATGGAGAAACTCAAACATGGCACAAGAGAGAATCTACCGGTGCTTTTATTAAAGTATTCCAATATGAAAAAGTGTAAAATATCTGAAGAACAAAATTCAGAAGCAGCTCACGATGATGACGCCCCCTCAGACCTACTAAAGATCATTCCATATTTAATCACTCACATCTGTTTGGAAATGACCCCCTCAGATGGGTCATTGGCAGATGTTTTTTTTTTTTTTTTTTTCTTTCCATAAATTAATTTTAGTATATTTAATAAAAACAAAATCTGGCCCCATGACAGACTGGTGACCTGCCGAGGATGTACGCTGGCTCAGAGTCAGCTGTGACGGGTGTCAGCCTCTCCTGGGTTAGAAGAGCAGTAAAGTGGACGGATGGATTTTTACACACATTTGAAATTTGATGTTTCTTACTTGATCCTATTTTTCCAGCATTTTTGAGCCCTCATAACTTCAAAAGTACAGGAGATGCGCACGTGACATTTTCAGGGCTGAAAAACACATTTAAACTTTATGACCAAATCAGTTTGACATGCCGAGTGTCACAATCTAAACACAAAATCTTGTTTTTGCCACTTGTTCTATTACCAGCTTATAACCATCAGCATCATGGAGGTGGGATATGTCATAGTTTTAATTAAGTGCACTAATTTAATGTCAGATACAAACATTGGTGCTGTGGATCTGTTTGCTGATACTTTACAGGAGAAAACGTGAACAGAGTGCATTTTGGGTAAATGTTTCATTGAGTGGGATGGGTATCAACAGTTGCTGATGCAGCTTCTGGTTGTCAAATAGAGAAACACTGGAGATCCTAAAGTTGACATCCTTGCAGTTTGAGCATGTGGCTCACAGGGTCAGGTTGCAGTCACTGTTTCTTTTTCATGAAATGACCCCACAGATGGAAAATATTTCACATCTCCTGTGTGTAATTTCAAAGTTAACTGTCTTTCATAAATTCAGTAAAAACTGTGGGTTTTGGTCCCAGCTGCAGGTCAGAACAGTTTTTGTGAAAGGGGCTAGCTGATGACGGTGACTCATAGGGCAGAAATGTGTGAGTGTCACCTCTGGCCTCTGTGACCTCCTGCCTCACACTGAACCCGCCTTTTCTCTCCAACAGCTGGAAGGACGGCCTCGCCTTCAATGCTCTGATCCACAGACATAGACCTGATCTCATCGACTACGACAGCCTCAGAAAGGTGGGCACGCACACCTCAGGCCTTTTAACCGAGTTCCCATTTTTGCTCAAACGCACTGAGAATTTAAATGCTGTCATGTTTTTAAATTGAGGTAGAAATGGGTTGTAACCAAAACCAGTGAAGATGCTTTTCTTAACTGGGGTGTTTGTTGTCTCCTGACTCTCGTTTGTCGTTTAGGATGACCCTGTAACCAATCTGAACAACGCCTTCGAGGTGGCTGAGAAGCACCTGGACATCCCCAAGATGTTGGACGCAGAAGGTAGGAGTTTATCTGAGTGTGCTGAATCTGCCTCTGCATGTCACAAATAACTGGCTGTGTTTTACGTGCACAGAACAAAGTGACTGCTTATAAAGTAAAGAGGGAGGTGGTGTCACAGAGCAAACTTTATTAACAATGCAACTGTTTGCAATTTTACACCAGTCTAATGAAACATGAAAGTCCATGTCTGCAGTGCGTGTGACTGCAGCTCCACTCTGACCTGAACAGGCAGCTTGTCACAGTGTTGTGTGTGTGTGTGTGTGTGTGTGTGTGTGTGTGTGTGTGTGTGTGTGTGTGTGTGTGTGTGTGTAAATGTGCCCCTGAGCTCCAAATCAGCAGCACCGGGCTCTCAGGAGACGAGGATCCGTGTTGCTACTGTGTTCTCAGAGCAAATGTGTTCATCTGGATGTGTGAGGATGATGAACACTGACATGTTTCTTTTGCAGGACCTTGTTATAATATTCCAGTTTATACTGAAAAAACTCCAACTTTATCTGAGCCGTGTGTGTGTGTGTGTGTGTGTGTTTGGGGTGTTAGCACTGAGTCTGTCCGCTTGTATTTGTCCTGTCTGGCTGTTAGCAGCTACAGCAGCTTGTTGTGTGTCTTGTCAAGTGTGTTTAATAAGCGTTTCTTACACGTGTGTTGTTTTTGTCTTGCCTGTATATGTGTGTGTGTGTGTGTGTGTGTCTTTATAACCACGGTCTTCCCCCGACTTGTAGACATTGTGAACACTGCTCGTCCAGATGAGAAGGCCATAATGACTTATGTGTCCAGTTTCTACCATGCCTTCTCTGGAGCACAGAAGGTACCCTCTGAGCCAAATGACTTTAACCTTTAACCTCTTACTAACAAGGTGCTGCTTCCTGTCCAGCATGGCCGCTCTCTGTCTCCACGGCGCTGTTGAGCCCTGTTTTCTCAGCGAGGATGCTGGATTTGTTGGGACACAAACAGTGTGAACATAAGTGTGCTGGTGAAAGCAGTAAATGCTGTGAGGTACTGAAGTGAGTCTGGAGACGACAGCTGAGTGATTGCTGTCAGCTTTTAGTTTAGAGTGAACCTAAAATCTGTCCGAAGGTAAACTGAACGATTGTGATGAAAAGAAACAAACTAAAAAAAAAAAACCCTCTCATTCAAAAAGTCTCCTGCTGGAAACAACATGTTGAAACCCAGTTTCTCCTGATCAGTTTAAAAGAACAAGATCAAACCTGATTGGTTCACAGAAACACTGAGTCTGTATGGTAGTGAAAAACATCCAACTGAGTCCCCTGACAGAGACCGATGATTACACAGGTGTGACTTCCTGCTAACGGAGGTTGAAACAGTGCTATCAGCTTTCTGGCGTGTGACATGCTGAGGTTCATCATTTCTGAGGATCAGTTCCTTCAGCCTCGGTGCATTTAGTGCTAAATGATTTACGTTGCTGAGAGTTGCATCTGTTAGCATTAACCTTAGCTTACATTCATATAGCACATTTAAAAACAGGACCAGGCTGTGCTTTCCTTACTAATATCAGAGTTTACTGAAGCATAAATGCAAAGCCTCAAACTCACATTAATATATTCACAAATAGAACAAACAGAAGGAAACCACATTAAACATAATTAAAAAGAACATTAGATCATAATTAAGCAGCTGTGCTGTGTTAATCTGAGGCGCGTTCACAGTCGGAGGATAAACTTTAGCGCACGCTCGTTCCCGAGCCTCAAACCTTCGTTCCGTTTTGTGTGTAATGTGGACTCTGATGCCACAAACGGACCCAAACACTCTGGTGTGACACACTTTCTTAGACAGTCAGAGGCCCAAGCTTAAAGCTGGTTGGCCGATAATGGGCTGCATTGAGACAAAGTTGGGCTCTGAAATATTCTCACATACCACATTTTAAACCTGCTTTAGGCAGTTTTTGTTCCACTTCACTTTTACATCCACAAAACGTCTAAATGCAGAAGCACATCATCTGTTCTCCAGTATAACTGTTGCAGCTTTTTCCACAACTTGCACGTTTAGGAAGAAAAGGTAGTTCCTGTTGATGTTGGGTGCTATTGTTGTCAGGATTTGGCTTGAAACACGATCACTTCCTTACATTCAGAAAACATTGTGTGTAAAGAGTTGAGCCTTCCCTTTAAATGGTGGGTTTCCTCCTTTTTTAGAGCAGTTCTCAGGCCTTTTGTGTACCTGTGACTGTTGTTGAAGAACTTCAGATGCATTTCATGATAAACATCAGTGATTTGCAGAAATGAGCAAAGATTAGAAAATAGGCGTCATGTTGCATGAAGGTTGACGAGCTCGCAGTGTTTCACTGCAAACACAGATGAGCTCATGTGGTGGGGGTGGGTGGGTTTGCTCCATGGACTTCTGTAGACAATTCAGTTCAAAGCTTTATTGTAATTGCACACAGAACAATGAAAGTGTGTTCCTCTGTGGCACTGCACAAAAACAGAAACAGACAATAGCAACAATAAAACCATAGATTATATTTATGTAACTAAGTAGCAGCACTGGATTAGTGCATATCTCAGAGCAGAATAATGGAAGAACTGACCATTCTAATGGCACCTACTCCGGTAGAGTAATCCACGGTGCGATCTCCCCCAGGATATTCTGACTGTAACTCTGACTCAGTTCACGCAGTCCCTGCCTTTATATCAAAAACTATTCTGGAGATATTAGCGAAGGAGCTTTCAGCTTCAAACCATGTATTTCTATAATTATGTCTCTGTGTGTGTGTTTGATATTGTGTGTGTGACAAACAGATTCTGCTGTTAGCTCGTGAATTATTTCCATTAGATCAGTGACTGCTGGGAGTGTTTGTGCCAAACTTTGAATTATTAGAAACAAACTCTGAAACGTCCAGCTTTGCTGCTTTTACCAGCATCATCATTTATTTATGTTACACATATTACACACAGTCCAGTTCACACGGAGCTTTTTCATTCACCAGCTGCTGCGCTGCAGTCTCATTCGGCTCCACCTGCACTTCATTTAGTCACACAGATTGTTACAGCTTGTCTGTGAAGACTGTGGCTTTCCTTTAGTTGTTGCCACAGCGGGTTTCCAAACATTATTTTACAATGGTCACAAAGGAATCCCTGTGAGGCAGCAGCTCAGACTTCACACTGCACTGAGCAGTCAGACCCCCCCCCCCCCTTTTTTTTTTTTTTAGACCTTTGTGATGTCATAGAGAGAGTATGTGTTGTAGAGCCTGAAGAGATTTCTTCAACCAAGCCGTTTGGCCCAAAGAACAGCTGAAACCCACTAAAACTGGCAGAAGAGGCAGTTTCACGTATCAGGAAGTAGAAGTAAAATATTTCTGTCTCTTTTACTTTAACTGCGACGGCATCTGAAGAGTTCGTTTTTGGATCTCAGCAGTTTTAGGACACTTTGAAAGAATATTCTCGTCCTTACAAAGGGAAGGTTTCAGACCTCAGTGCAGCACGATGTGCTGACATCAGTCACCTGCTCAGTGAACCAAATGAACCCATCAGGTGGTGAATGAACAGCTCTGAGTGACTTCATTAAGCAGTTCATGTGTGTTTGTGTCCCACACTTGACCCTGAGGCTCCAGTGTCTCTTGATTCTCTTCCAGAGAACTCTTCTGGTCCTCCTCTTTTCCTGGTAGTAGGAGGAGCTTGAAGCTGTGGAACTAACGAGGGGAGGGGGGGCACTCGCTGTCCCCCCCTCCCCCCACCTGACTCACCTTTCTCTCACATCCCGCAGGGGGCGATCAAAGTGTGGCTTTGGGTAGCTTTGGCTTCACTCTCTGTCTCTCTCTCTCTCTCTCTGTTCTGCTGGGTGATGCGTAGACATCGTGGGCACACTGAGGCCAGATGAGAAGGCCATAATGACCTATGTTTCCTGCTTCTATCACGCCTTCTCTGGCGCACAGAAGGTGAGCTCCTCACATGTCAGACTCACATCAACACGTCAGCGCTGCAAAGAAAAACTGCACCAAAGTTTCCATCATTCAGAAATGTGTTCATGATGTAAAAGTTAGTGTAAAAGTTAGTGCAGAGTGAGAAACGGGGATCAGTCTCCTGCAGAGTTCAGTTTCAGAAAAACAGGTGAAATCACTGGAATGTGCTGGAGTTTTAGCCCAGCGTTCACTAGATGGAAGTTTGAGCTACTTTTTATTTCACTGCTGTTGGACAGTTCCTGTCATTTAGTCCGGCTGCATTTATGGTGAGGAATGCTCTCATATACACTTGAACAGAACAGGACTGTGATGGCAACTCTGGGGGAAAAAAATAACACAACTTTTTTTGATGCTTCTGTTTCGGGTCTGTGGACATCAGCTATGTTTCCCTCAAAATGCTCCAGACTTTATGGATTTAAACCCTTGTATGGGCTCTGATCATCCATGCATGCTTTTGTGGGCGATTTTTGGCATGAAATTTCTTTGAGTTTCCACCGAGATCATGCACAGATTTTGATTTTTGAACGTCTCAGCTGGAGCATAAAACACATTTTATATTCCAAGATCCACGAGGATTCCTCCTCCTGGAAAGTGGTGAAACATCAACCTGCTGATGTGGTTTGGAGAAACAGAGCAGTTTGGATTAATTACTGTGGGAAACATTAGCTGATGTCTCTGTTCAGCTATTAACACTTTTCAAGCCTTTTTTGTAATACATGTTGTGTAATATGACTTATTGTGTGTTCTCTTCCATTTAAAGTATGACCTTTTAAGCTTATTGGACATGTGTGATGAACACATCAAAAGCAGAAGTTTTCTTGTACAGTAAATAAGACGTTGAATCAGCTTATCAAACTCTACTGTTCTTTATTTCAGTGGTACAGTAGTGTAATGTCCCTGCAGACGCACTGATGTGGACTGCAGCGCTACATGAACCTGTAACTACATGCACTGATTCCCAGGCTTTGAAGGGAGATGCATGGAGTTTGAAAATACACAGTCTGATTTTTGGCACATTGAACTAACCATCAAAAGCTGGAGCATGTTTTTTGGTAGTCATATAAAGCCCTGGTTTGACACGCAGCAGTGTTTTTGCATCATTTTAATAATGTGTGCCTAAACTTGGTTCGACATGCCTCCGTCACTGCCTGCGTGTGGAGTGTGTTCACACAGATCTGATCAGGCTGAGATACTAATAAGCAGCAGTAGACACTGATTTAATGCTCAGTTTAGTGACTTTGTGAAGCTTTGAGTGCAGAGTAGACTGACAGTTTCATCCAGTCACGTTGGCCGCTGCTCATCGCTCTTTTTCCTAATAGGCCGAGACAGCCGCAAATCGAATCTGCAAAGTGCTGGCTGTCAACCAGGAGAACGAGCAAATGATGGAAGACTACGAGAAACTGGCCAGTGACGTGAGTGCTGAAGCATGACGGATTTTGTAGAAAGGAAGACGACCTGTTTATCTGTTCTCAGCCCGTTTTCCTCTTTGCCTTCAGCTCCTGGAGTGGATCCGTCGGACCATCCCCTGGCTGGAGAACCGAACCCAAGAGAAGACTGTAAATGACATGCAGGTGAAACAGGAGGACTTCAGAGACTACCGCTGTGTGCACAAACCACCCAAGGTATAGAAAACTGTTGTAGAAAGTGTAACATCATTTCTTATCCAGTGTGCAACATTTGTTTTCCTCCAAAATGAATGTTATTAGCTCCTCAGCATTTAAACTCTAAAGGTTTGTATTATTATTATTTATACACTTTAGTGTGAGCCCCATTAGCTTCCACAGTGTGGCTGCTTGTCTCCCTGAGGCCCACTGGGGTTCATCAGTGTTTGGATTAAAACAAAGCAGAAATGGCTCTAACAATTTTCTCACGTCACTCCGACTTCTCCCCAAAATGTTTTGATCCTTCTAAACACTGATTCCTTTGCCGTAGGTGTATTTTTATTGTAACCATTAAACTTGGCAGGCGTTACATACTGTGTGTTGACACTGGCCAGTTATTATAGTGTCTGAGTTGCAGCACAAAGTGACTTCCTGTCCCAAGATTTGTTTCCAAATCAGCATCAATGCATTTAGTTTATCATGTGAACTCTCTGATGCTATAATTATCTCTGCGTCTGGAAGTGCAGGAGTTCCTTAAGCCTGCATTCTTTCTAATGGCCAGCAGGGGGCCTGCTCCTCTGGATTAGTTATACAGAGAGTCCTTCGGCTTCTTTGCTCTGTGACCTCAGTAAACATTTGAGGGCTTTATGCTCTTAATTGCTAGTTTCAATAAGAATTTGAAATACTTCATCTCATATTTGGAAATTCTGTTGTTGCAGCAGTGGGAGTAACAAAAGTATTACAGAGTTATTGCATGTGGTATGAAGGACTTCCTGTATCTTTGTGGCAGCTGAATCAGTCTGTCTGCCTGCTCTGTTTGGTAAGTGGTGCAGGGGGTGCTCAGGGTTATCCATGCTGACCTTCCTAAGCAGGTTATTCAGCGTTGGTGTGATTCTGCTCCCCCAGCAGACCACAGCAAAGTACACTGGACTCATCACAGTGACTCCTCTGTGGAGCTCTGTGCGGCACATCACCAAATCAGACGGCGCACTGCCCACTCCCTCACTGCTGTGGATGTTGACTGACATTTCCTGTCTCAGTAGCAGCAGCTGGATTTTGTTAAATACATTTAAGAAATCGAGTGATCCTCGCCGTGCAGTCATGTGTCTGTTTAGTGAATTATGGTGGAGACTGGAGTTAAAATATGCTTTATGTTGGGCCTACCTTGTGGCTGCACTCATTATATACAGAGCATGGTTTTGGAGCTTCAGTGTAAAGGGTATGCCTTGACCCTCGAGGCTCCTGATGATTATGCTACTCAGGATCCTCAACCTTTATACCTACTTGATTTTTGTTTTCCTCCCCCGGATGTGTTCACTGAGATGTTCCTGTCTGCAGGTCCAAGAGAAATGCCAGCTGGAGATCAGCTTCAACACTCTGCAGACTAAACTGAGACTCAGCAACAGACCTGCCTTCATGCCATCAGAAGGACGCATGGTGTCGGTATGTAACTCATTTTAAAGTGCTTCATACCTGAAGATGTTTGGCACTAATGGACCAGTTATGACTGCACTTAAAGCTGCATTAACCAACTTCATTATACTTTTCTGTCATACGGTTAACAAACATGTCCTGGATTAGCTTTAAGCTCTAATTTTTAAGTATTACAGCAGAATCCTCTTTGCTGAGGTTTGGCCTTTTCATTCATACATATTCATACAGTAGTTGCAGTTTTTAATCTGCAGTAATTCCTGCTGTTTGCTCTCAGGACATCAACAAGGCATGGCATAATCTGGAGGGAGCAGAAAAAGGCTACGAGGAATGGCTCCTCAGCGAGATCAGACGTCTGGAGAGGCTGGAACATCTGGCTGTGAAGTTCCACCAGAAGTGCGCCATCCATGAGTCCTGGACCGATGGTGCGTAACTGCTGTCTCACACATTCCTATACCAAATTCCATCCAGCTGATGCAGAGGTGGTGAGCTGTCCTCACTATGGTACCAAAATGCTCTCAAAGCACAAATCTGTCACATCTGCTCTGAATAAATGAGTTTTTTGCGTGTGCAGGTAAGGAGGCCATGCTTACCCAGAAAGACTACGAGACGTGCACCCTGTCAGAAGTCAAGGCGCTGCTCCGGAAGCACGAGGCCTTTGAGAGTGACCTGGCAGCCCATCAGGACAGAGTGGAGCAGATCGCCGCCATTGCACAGGAACTCAAGTGAGGAGGGAAAATCGAAGCTCTTTGCAGACGAGGAACCTGTTACACCTCTGTCTACGTCAGCACAGTTCCCTTTATGTTAATTCTGCCTTCATGTTCCTCATGCCTTTATTCAGACATACCAACAACATGCAGCGCTCGAGCTATGTTGTGTGCATGAACGTGCAAAGCAGGTCAGACTGTTCTCACATTGGTGGCTCTATTTTGAGGCCAAATCCTTTCCTGCAGGTTTGCAGTCAGACAGTAATTAAACTCAAGCGTAGTGGCTGTGCCTCAGTGTGAGGGTCATCTGTTTGAGTGGACATGCTGCTTGCTCCTGATGGTTCTCGTCTCCATGTCAGGGTTCATTTATTCTCAGTAATGAAGTTGCTTTGGAATCATCTTCGGAAACACTTACTGATGCTTTGTGCTGCTGCCTGATGCTGCTGGCATGTAATAAACTTTTCCAGTAGATCATTTCTGGGAATTCACTGGACTATTATTGGCGCTGTTGTCACAGCAGACATATGCATCCTCGGAGCCTCTGCCGTCGGACACGCTCTAGAAAAGTCAACTTAGCTTCTTTTTTCCAAACTCAGATTATCTTCATAACTTTATCATCATCTCAAGTTATATTTCATTAACATTTCAATCAGAAATGATGAGTAAATTATAGAGCAACGATAATATAATATGGAGAAGAAGCAGAGAACAGAAAGTAAATAATTAATAATAATAATTAAGATAAGGAGGGTGCGTTAGGGTGCAAACAGGGAAAACTATGACCCAGAACATTGGGAATGGCACTGGGTGATCCTCATTAAGAGTGCCGTGGTGTCAGTAGAACTCATGTCTTCATCTTGTGTGTGACTGCCTTTATTCACACTTCTGGTTTTGAACGTATGTCAGAGTGATGGTGCAACTTTTACAGAAAAGCGACAACAAGTTCAGATGGTGTCAGATTAGCAGAAAGGAGTGCAGACCTTACAGGCTGCGATCATCAGAAGTGCTCTGCAAAGAAAAAAACGTGCGTTGGTTGAAACTCTCTTCTGTGTGTGTTCCAGTGAACTGGACTACTACGATGCCGCCAGCGTCAACGCTCGCTGTCAGAAGATCTGCGATCAGTGGGACGTCCTGGGAGCCCTCACCCACAAGCGTAAAGAGTCTCTGGAGGTACGACTCAGTTTGCCTGTGCAGCACCCAGTGATGAGACGATGGCTGTGGACTTGATGAACTGATCTTGAGTGTTTTTCATGATAGTATGAAGTTCATTTTTCTCATTAGTGATGCTTTGTGGAAGCTTTCCTTTCATACAGCTACTGCGTGTTTGCTCGCAGTCATCAGACTTTTTGTACATGGGCTAAATGGTCCTCTACTGTTCATCTCTTTACCAGCGCTTCATTAATAATTCCCCCCCAATCCAACAGGCCTATCATGTTAATCTCTTTATTCAGACACAATTCTTAGAGCCTGTAAGAGTGAAAACATGCTCGTATTAAAGATGGTTTGGTACCGGCACAAGTGCAGAAACACAGCTCTGAGTACTGTGAGCAGTTTCTTGTCATTATCTCAGTGAATGGATTTCATTAAGGCCGCCGTCTGTTTTCCTGCCAACAGAGGACAGAGAAGCAGCTGGAGTCGATAGATGAGCTTTACCTGGAGTACGCCAAGAGAGCGGCGCCTTTCAACAACTGGATGGAGGGAGCTATGGAGGATCTGCAGGACATGTTCATTGTCCACAATATTGAGGAGATCCAGGTATCCGGGAACCGGGCAGTCAAAGGGTGGATAAATAGGTGCAGGTTCTGAAACGTCCTGCTGAGGTCCAGAAGTGTGCCAAAGAAAAGTTCCAGTGTTGCATTTAAACCTGCAGAGTCGCGTTTATTTCAATACACAAGGAAAAACAGGAATAACCAGCTGAAGGAGGTGAAATCAAAATGTTTGTTCCTCGTCCTCTCAGGGTCTGATCACAGCCCACGAGCAGTTCAAGTCTACCCTGCCGGAGGCCAACAAGGAGCGGGAGGCCATCCAGTCCATCCAGGCTGAGGTGCAGAAGATCGCTCAGAGCAACGGCATCAAGCTGAGCGGAGGAAACCCGTACACCACCATCACACCCGAGAGCATCAACAGCAAGTGGGAACAGGTGAGCTGCAGCCTCGCCTTTCTATCACTCCTTCACTAATGCCTGCTTGGATTTGCTTCATGAAGTGAGCAGCAAACCGCGCAACAACTTTTAATATTAATTTTAGGGCAACAAACTTCAGGTTTATTCGTGCCAGGGCAGCAAACAATTAACACCGGCTGCTGATTTAATGACACACGTCTGTTTTTTCCTCTCAAATGCTTTTTATTATTTGGTGAGTCCTGCGTAGGAGGAGGAGCCTTTGTCCAGTGTTTGTTACTCCAGACGCTGCCCTGCACGGGCTGAGCGGCCTCACATGGTCTCTGGAAGCTCAGTGATTGAATGTTTTCTGCAGCTGGTGCTCAGTGTGGGTATGTGGGCGTGGGTGCAGTTGTTTCTAATTCTTCTTTGTATTTGCAGGCCATGGCTATGGTGCCACAGCGGGACGACGCCCTGCAGGAAGAGCTGAACAAGCAGAACTCCAACGACGATCTGAGAGCCAAGTTCGCCACTCAGGCCAATGCGGTCGGCGGCTACATCCAGGAGAAAATGGAGGTAATGGATCAGCCCACACGGTCAGCGTTGTTTCGAGGTTTTTCATGTTTGCTCAGGTGTGTGCGGTTTCACACAGCGAGCTCACAGATCAGAGAGGACGGGGCTTAGCAGTTTTGGAGAGGAGACTTGCCCACAGTCTGGAGAGCACGTCAGAGTTTCTGCATGTTGTATCCTGAGCTTTGGGTTTAGATTGGGTCTGTCTATGTGCACGCAGGCTGCACGACCCGATCAGCAGGAATTTTACAGGTTTTACCGCACTGCCACTTGTGACGCATATTTACTGTGAGGTCTCCTATAATATTTCTCTCGATGTCTCAGACCTCAAACTGCTTCGGAGAACATACTGAGCACTTTAAAGCTCCGTCTGCTGCTCTCAGGTTTCAAACTGAGCTGCTGCAAGTTGTCATTTGTGTCTGAACACTTGTTGTTAGTTGTGACACATTCATCAGCACAGCTGTGATCACTGCTTTTAAGAAGCATCTCGCTGAGTCACAGCGTCAGGTCTTAGAAATGCTAACGCTAGTAAAGGTTTAAGTTTTTATATATAAAGATGTTTGACTGTCTGCGTGTCAGTGTTTGTGAAATATGTGTGTGTGTGTTTGTGTGTCGGCAGGAAATTGGCAGGATATCCATTGAGATGAACGGCACCCTGGAGGACCAGCTGACCAACCTGAAGAAGTACCAGAAGAACATCATGTCCTACATGCCTGAAATTAACAAGCTGGAGGGACACCACCAACAGATTCAGGAGGCGCTCATCTTTGACAACCAGTACACTTCCTACACAATGGAGGTAGCGCACAAACACCAATACCTTCAGACATGAATCCTTCCAGTCATCAGTCTGGTGTGGTGCTGGTCACTGATCAGTTCCACTTCCCAACACAAAAGCTTTCCAGTGAAGTTCATTAAAGCAGCTGTACAACCTGACAGAACACGTGCATAAGAAATAGGGTTAGCACATGGATTGTATTAACCTGTTCAACATGTCCTCCATTTTTAACCCCTCTGTTGCGTCTTCCTTTCTACCCCCCCTCCAGCACCTCCGGGTGGGCTGGGAGCAGCTGCTGACCACCATCGCCAGAACCATCAACGAGGTCGAGAACCAGATCCTGACGCGTGACGCTAAGGGCATCAGCCAGGAGCAGCTCTACGAGTACCGTGCCTCCTTCAACCACTTTGACAAGGTCAGGGCCCGAGCTCTGCACTCGCTACTGCTTCAGTTATAGTAAAACTGTCAGTATCACAGTTTCTGTCAGGAGTATCAGTGTAGCCTAAAATGACCTTTAAACGCTTCATGTTTGTTTTTGTCTTATGAAGCAGAAAAACTGGCCAATGCAGAGCAGCAGAGTTACACCAGCTCTGAGTATTACTGCCATTTCAAAGCCCACAGTTATCTCTTAGCTTAAATATTAATGCGCCACAATAGTACAATCATTAGCATTTGGGTAATATTAGATTATGTCAGAGTTAATTGTGGTAGTTGGACCTTCTGAACAGTGTTTAATGTGAGGATCTGGCCTGTTTCCTGTATTTATGTATAACGTGACTGCCCGAATGTTTAGACCATAGATGGGAGTGAGAGAGGAGCCAAACGCGTGAGTACTCATCCTGATGTTTTACACAGGCGAGCACAGAGTGTGAGCGAGTACGTCGGTTATTAAAGGCACGGCTGGTGACTTTAGCTGAGATGGTGACGAGTGAGGAAATGTGGGCACCCAGTTAGCCATGCAGACCTGATCTGTTTGACGCTACAGGAGCGTCTTCACTGTGGAACGCACACATGACGTCATTTTGGTGCTTCTTAAACGTGATGATTCAAAGAGGAGGCCACCGCCATCACTACCATGTCACACCACTGTGTGTGTGTGTGTGTGTGTGTGTGTGTGTGTGTGTGTGTGTGTGTGTGTGTGTGTGTGTGTCTGTCACTCATTCACCCATCAGTCTTTGTGTTTTGTCACAGTGTGTCTGGGTACACAGAACACTGGAACCACTGCACACAATCCAATCCAAGGACAGCTGTTATACCGACCTGCTGACCTCATCCCGGTGTCTGCATGGATGCAGCACCGTTCTACAAATTTGGGACAGCTTGTCAATTTTGAATAAAAACAGAATGCAGAGATTTTTGTAAATTATTTACACCCTAAACCAGGGGTCGGCAACCTGTAATCCGGAAAGAGCCATTTGAACCCAGTTTCCACGGAAATCAAAACAGTGAGAGCCGCAAATACTCGCGGAAGCCGGTAGCGGCTACCGCGAGTGACGCTTATATTGAGAAACGAAAATAAATAAATAGATAAAATGATTTTATTTTAATATTTCAAGATCACAATAATGTTCCAATTTAAAACTACAACAAAAACCGAACTGACAAAAATAAAATGCACTTCAATTGGATACTTATAATTTACTTCAGTGAGCCGCACAGAGCCGCAGATTAAGCCTGAATGAGCCGCAGGTTGCCGACCCCTGCCCTAAACTATATAAAACTGAAAATGGTGCAGACACAACACATCTTGAAACTGAGATTGAAGTGAAAATAATTTGTGCCTCAGAGTTTTAAAGTGCAGAAATGCTGCCAGCGTCTTTGGGCCCGAGCTCATTTAAGGCGGACTGAGCTGGAATGTAACGCTGTCCTGGACGCTGCCTGCTCTGGACTAAAGAGGACAGAGGTCATTTGTCTTATCAGCGTTCAGTTCAAAAGCCAACATCTGTGCTCATAACTTGAGTAACTTATTTGAAGACCCCATCAATGCCAGATATGGACAGTTTTTTTTTATAGTAAGCCACAAAGATGCATGAGCCTGTTGTATTAGTTTGAGTGCTGCTGATGTGTTATGTGGGGGGGTGGGGTGCTGACATTGTCTAAACATCCATAAATGTGTGTCCCTTCATCCTCCATGTCCTCATCTCCTCCTTGCATGCTGTGGATCTCATGGTCACTGTCCTCCACTACCACCACCATCCCTGTGTTGCGATTGGTTCATCCTCGTGATGCGGTGCGCTGTCATTTGGTGTTTGGCTGATCTCAGGACCACAGCGGAGCCCTGATGGCCGAGGAGTTCAAGGCCTGTTTGATCAGTCTGGGCTACGATGTGGAGAACGAGAAGACGGTAGGAGCTCCGAGGAGGACGGAGGGCGAGCCGGTGTTTCAGGCCCCTGAGCAGGAGAGCAGGGCGGAGATCACTGCCGGCCACACTCAGCCAATCAGTCTTTTTTTTTTTTTTTTTTTTTTTTTTTAAATTAGCTTTATACACTGCCACAGTTAGTCAGACATTTCAGCATACAGCAAAATTTGTAGCTGCATTTACTTTCTTTTTTCACACTGGTGCAGCTCCATTTATCTGCACACGGGCTGTAATTTGATTGCATTTAATTGGAGTCATATTTTTTAAAAATTTGCAATGCATAGGAAAAATAACTATAAACAGCTTTAAATGAAAACAATGAGGTGATTTGCTGCTTTTATAAACCACATAAAATCAGATTGTAAAGACATGATTATTACGTTTCTGATGGTAAAAAAAAAAAAATGTATGTATTAAAAAATAGAGCTTTAAAAATTGTAGTATTCAAATATTTAATTATATTTTTAAGATTTCCACGTGCAGTTTCGATTACTCTGAGGCTGTCAGTCTTCCTGCTGCATGTGCCTCATGAGTCCTTTCTTGAGTTAAACTGAGTTTGTTTTCTTTTTAATACTCTGTGGCATTATGAAGTGAAACTGGTCAGTGATCGTTCGGCGCTCCTGCTCGGAGGCTGCCGGCGGGCTCTGGATTCAGGCAGGGTTCGGTCCATCGGCATGGAGGTTTACTGAGGTGTTGCGTCCCTGTTTGTCCACTGGGGGTCTCTGTTGCTTTGTGCTGCTTCAGCTCACCGGGCACTGTGAATGGCCCCGCCCCTCAGCTGTCTGTCAGGTTTTTACGTTGCTGCGAGACTTTCTCTGTTAACTGTTTGTGCTTTTTATTTTTTTCTTACTTGCCCACTCACTCACTCACTTTCTGTTTATCTATATTTCTGTTCATCCTTCACTCTGCTGCTTTCTCTGCTGTCCTCTCATTCTCCCTCTCTGTCCCTCGCATCTCTCCGACTCCACCTTGTCTACTCACCTCCTCCCCTCCGGCCTTTGCTGTGCTGTGGTGGCCGCAGAAGCGATCGGGACAGATGGTGTCAGATGATTTCCGGGCTCTACTCATTTCTACAGGAAACAGCCTGGTACTGCTGCTGGCATGAAGCCCTGTCAGGGTGTCTGCAGGTCCTAAAATATCCTAATGCAGTTTAGTGGCACTCAAAGCCTTGAATCACCCGACTGAAGCAGTGCTCAGTGTTTTTTTTTTTTTTTTTGCATTGACCTGGATCAGTGAGATACTGATGACCGTTTGTGATCAGGTCTGAATATAGAAGCTTGTCATTTTTGTCTGTTTTCTGCTCTTACGGCACCTTTAAGGACACCTGTGCTAAAATGAGTTCTGTTCACATTTTTAATGTATTAACATTTTATTTAAACTAGGAAGTAAAACGCTCGAATCTCCTTTGTGAGGGTATTATGTGCTCAGATAGGCAAAGTATTGCAATATTACAAATTAATACTATTGTCTGGATATTTTGGTGGTTTGCATGTGACCTGACACCTGCAGACAGCCTGCTCTCCTTCCTGATTCTCTCGCTTCTTGTCCTTTTATGTCACATCTGTCACTTAACACTCGCTGCACTCGTTGGCCCTCGTGGATGATCGGCTGCCGACCGAAGGAAACTCTTAATTTTTCATGCAGACCGTCCAAATTCTTCTTGTTTGTCCTCCATCATCTGTTTACCCTCCATCTTAGCCAGTGATCATCCTGTGTGCATGCATGTGTCTGTTTGGAATATAAAATACTGGCACTGCTGTTAAGACTGTTTAATGGTGGTCCTGGTGTTTTATATACTTACAAACTGCAGGGTTTTTCTTGTTTTAGAATATTTTTTAATGGGGGGGGGGTTACACACACAAAGATGATTAATCTGCATACAGTAAAAGCAGTGAGTCTGTCTCCTCATTTGACAGAAATCTGTCTCCTGTCATTTTTGACATTTGAACAAAGATTGTTTTATGCTTGAGTAAATATGAAATCAGTTCACGGTGTGCAGGAAAAACCCCGTAACTGTACGTCATGCTCTGTGTGAGCTCGGTGCCTCTTCTGGGTTAACCTGTTGTTCATTGGTTGCCAGGGCGAAGCAGAATTTAATCGCATCATGGGCATCGTGGACCCCAATGGCAGCGGCGCCGTCACCTTCCAGGCCTTCATCGACTTCATGTCCACGGAAACGACTGACAGGGACACCGCGGATCAGGTCATCGCCTCCTTCAAGATCCTGGCTGCTGATAAGGTGAGCGCAGAACAAGGTCAGGTCTTGTTTTTGATTGGATGAGAAAAGCAGGTGCTCCAGTCGAAGTTTTTTTTTTTTTCTCTCCTAAGAGTTTTATTTTATTTTATTGAACGTGCAGAAGGGGGCAGCGCTGCACCAGAGGGTGTATTTGTGTGTGCTGGTACACCTACATGTCAGTACAAGCCTGTGGTTGACTCAGTGCTGAGAGTCATTTTTGGTTATAAACTCATCGCAGGCCGGGATATCAGGATATATGAGAGAAATAATTCATTATGAGCATTTTGGCTTTTAGTTGCACCAGCAGCCCAGATTGTGTGTGTTCTGGTTCACTGAGTGATCACAGCTTTGGAAAAACCTGACATCAGCTCTTCAGGCGCATCCAGCCCCACCTTCAGAGGGGTTTTACAGCACTTTAAAGCAGAGGTTCTCAAAGTGGGGTCTGCAGCCCCCCAGAAGGCTTGCTGTGAGGGTCTGTGTCCACAGGCAGCAGTGATTGTGCTGCACGGGTACCTCTGTCGGTCCAAACTAAATCAGTTTGAAGATGGTGAGGGGGGATGATTTTTGTCTTCTTTAGGAGTCCGTGCCCTCCAAACGGTCATACTTCAGACTTTAAATTATGATCTGAAATGTTCCATCAAGAGAGAAACAGTAGCTAACTTTGTTAGATGGAATAAAAGAGGGGAAGATATTCAAATATCCTGCTGATAATATAATCATCTATTCTCATCTGCTTTACACGTTTCAAGTTAAATGAATAATTTCATATAGATTTAAAGCTTCGGCCTTCTAGTTCTAGTGCTTATCTGCTGAATACATTTCACTGCAATGAATATCAATGTGATCATTTTGGATTTGATTTTGTTCATCGGTATATAAAAAAACTGATCAGTAATTATCCGATAGAACTGATAGAAAAGTTGTTGATTTCTGTTACCATATTTCTTGTGCAGAAGGGCTTGCAGTAAACCGTGTCCTCCTCTTATTCCACCAGAACTACATCACAGCCGATGAGCTGAGGCGGGAGCTCCCTCCAGACCAGGCGGAGTACTGCATCGCCCGCATGGCACCCTACACGGGGCCCGACGCTGTCCCCGGAGCCCTCGACTACATGTCCTTCTCCACCGCCCTGTATGGAGAGAGCGACCTGTAGAGGAGGAGGGACGACGAAGAAGAGGAGGAGGGCTGGACAGATGAGGGGAGGGAGGGGAGGAAGGAGGGGAGGTTGGTAGAGGAGACGCCGTGATTCGAGTGTTGGGAGGAATTTTGAGTGGTGGTCATGAGGTGCCCCTGCGTGTGCCGGTTTAGAAATCGTTAAGAGCTTGTTGATTGAGCTGTAGATTCTGGGTTTGGCCTCCAGCTCCACTGTGTTGATGTTCACGACCAGTATGTCATAAAGGTTTATTTGAACAGGCGTATCCAGGGGCGGCTGTGGGTCGGGGCACAGTTGCTCTGTAGTGCGGGTCCTTAGCTTCACCCTCTCTGCCTTCATGGGGTTCAAACAGTGGGAGGGACGGGGGTTAGGATTGTTTGGGGGGGGCTAATCTGATACTTATGCTAATTTTTGTTTATTATAATTTTTCTTCTTGCCAGGTGGGGGTTGGGGGGGGGGGGGGGGCTGTTGTCTGGCAACTGGCAAATTTGTGTATTAGATCCTAGAGAGATATATGCTGTGGGGTCAGGGGTTGGGGGGGGGTGTGACCAACCAGAGATAAAATGACATATTTACCCATAATTCCCATGTTGCTGGATAAGGTGACCTGTCTAACCTCAGCTCTTTTCCTCTTCCTGTCTGTGTTACTTTCTCCCCCCCCCCTCTTTTCCCCCTTGTTTCCTGGACCTGGTGGGAGGTGGGGGGGTGGGCAGGGCTTAGCGCTGTACATACTTATTTTTTCAGTCCGAGGAGCGACACACACAGTTCCAACCGTTGAGAATAATCGAATTCCAGTAGGCCAAAGTAGAGTGGCATTTATTAAAAAAATAAAGGTGAAAGAGAAATTTAAAGGCAGTTTGATCAGTGCAGAGGTTTGAGCTTCCAGAAGTCGTTTCTTGAGGTTTTATTTTCATTTTTGGCAAAACCAACCATAGAAAAGTCGATGCTGGTGCACCTAAAGGCCGCCTCCTCTCTAAAATCCATGACGAGCAGCATAATAATCATAAATACCTGCTTCTGTGATACGGTTCCTCTGTTAGGCATCAAGTTCTCATTTAAATACAAAAACCAGACATTTATATCAAAGTTAAGACTATTACTCAAAGATAGGAAGTTTTATATACCTGATGTACAGACGCAGCACGTCATGGATCTGTTTGAAGGTCGTTCCACTGAGATCTTCTGTGACTACTTGTGGGAGAAAGGTGGAAGTATTTAATAAATAGATGTGCCTGTTGGTGGTTACAGCCCTGTCCCCTCCTATCTCTCTCCCCCTCACTTTCTCCCCCCTCTTCCCCATCCCTCCTTCCCCCTCATTTGTTTCTGAAGAGAAGGGAAAAAAAAATTACTGCTAAGGAAGGAGGGAGGGGGATGTTCGGGGAGTCTTTATGTAAACATTCCATTATGCTCGAATTAAAAAAATCTAAAAAAAAAAAAAAAAGGAAATTATATAGAAGAACTATGCAATCATAATGTGCTCAATATCTGAGGAAAGCTGTGGCCATCAGATCGGGCCCCGCCTGAGATTCCTGTCAAAATTAAACGGAGGACGAGCGATTTCGCCCGTGTTCGAGGAGACGCGTGGGGGAGGGGGAGCAGACAGGGAAGGAAGCGGGAAGAGAAGACTCGGACCAAAAGCTTGTTTCTCTTTTTCATTCTTTTTTTCCCTGCGAGGTTGGAAAGAAATGAACTCTGGAATTGTGATTTTGTTTTTTCTTTTTTTGTACTCTTTAATATCAAACCTTATCTGCTGTACTGGAAACTGCAACGCCTTCTGTCTCTAATGATAAGTGAGTTTCACAAAGCACACATAAAAGTTTCCTTACAAAATACCTGCAACTGCCTCCGTGTCTCTTTCTTATCAGTGTGTGTGTGTGTGTGTGTGTAAAATTGAGATCTGGTGTCAGAAACAGTAAATACACAAAAGCCAAAATATTCAACTGTAAAAAGAAAACCAGCATCCAGACAATCTTTGTACCTCTTTAGCAGAGTTGTTTGTGTAGGTGTGAGCACACACTCATTGCTCCTTATTCCTCAGTAACATCCCACACACCTGACCAGGTAACGTCCCACACTACAGATCAGCAGGTGTGAAACTTAGCAAAATGGACTGGCCTGCCACATCATTTTTTCACTTATTAATTTTTTAACTGGTTTTCAGGGTGTCTGAATTCAGCCCTCTGTAGGTTGGTGACATCCTCAGCCCCTCCATATCAGCGTAGATATCCATCTTTGTCCTGCAGAGATCTAATGTTTTCAAAGTGCTCCATATTTATTTTTATTTTTTGGAGCAGTGCATATAATTGATATATGATCATAAAGGGCGGGGGGGGGGGGCACCCATTTCTGGTCCTTATGTCAAATTTGCACCAAGCTCGTGCTTGAATTCTGTTTTTATATTTAATCTTCAGGCTGCTCTCAGACCCTTGAGCACCACTGTGGCTGCAGCTGAAACAATGAACACTCACACACCTAAAAATCAGTTCAGTGGAATAACAGTTGTAATTCATGATAGAGCTGTGATATTGATAATCCTGTTAACGTACACAGTAAACCTTTTTCCTGGCTTCAGGCAGGCTTTAGAAATCCAGTAGGTCTTTGCACCATTTTTCCTGCTGGGCTGCTGCTTTGTGTGCCTTCAGCCTGTGTTATCTTTTTAACACATTTTTCTAAGATTCTAGTTTTAGCTGCTTTTATAAAAGCGGCAGCTTTACTGCCAGTACGCTTACCCATCTCTGATTGGTCTGATGCTGCCAGTTCCGCCCCCTTTCATGTGACTGTGCTCCATATTGATTGGTTAAAAACCTGGGCTGACAGAGTTGATGACCACCTTCACGGTTAGGACAGGTGAACCCAGATAATGGGAAGTTTCTGCAGCTGTGTTGAACTTACTTTGTAGTACTATTTGACATTTCTTCCCATGACGGATACACGCATATCTGTGATACACTACTGCCACGAGCATTTACTCGTCTACCTTCACACACATGAACTTCAGTGACACCCCATTCTTAATCCACGGGGTTTAATATGTCAGCCCACCCTTTGCAGCTATAACAGCTTCAACTCTTCTGGGAAGGCTTTCCACAAGTTTTAGGAGCGTTTGTGGGAATTTCTGACCATTCTTGCAGAAGTGCGTTTATGAGGTCAGACACTGATGTTGGATGAGAAGACCTGGCTCACCGTCTCTGCTCTAATTCATCCCAAAGAGCAGAAATTTACGAAAGATGTGAGCTATTAAACCCCAGTTTTTGCAGGAAATACACGTGTTTAACCCTCAAGTGACCACGCTGTTAGTGAGTGGAATCATTTATGAGCATGAATTATGGAAAACCATGGTTCACTGCAAAACATCACACTATAGTGGGTACAAGTGTTGAATTAAAATAACATCAAAGCCTACAGAAAACATGCATGTACATTTCACAGAACTTCCCATTACACAGAAGGCCAATTAAAAAAAGCTTAGATTGACACATTCATGTTATGAGATGTTTTTTTTTTTACAATTAAAAATGTATCAGGAGCATATGTAATCATACAGTTGAGGCTCCGTGTGGTTACGCTTAAGTTAAAGAGGGCACACAAAGGTAGCCTGGTTGTTTTGTTACACACTGAATCAAAAACCAGGCAAGCAGAGAGAGGACCGGAGACTGTCTGTGCTGACCCAGCAGGGAATGCCTGAGAGCCACTCTGCGTTATATTTAATGTAGAATACAAATAAAGTACAGCTTCTTGTCGTGCATGCTGTTCATTACATATGAAAATGATTCAGTGATTTCCAGCACTTTCAGCCAAACGGGCAGTGAGGTTTTCTTACATGAATACTGAGCTGATATCATTTGAGTCATGCTCGAGCCTTACAGGGATGTTTGTGGGCTAAAGGAAATATTGGTACACGTACTCCATTCTGTGTGCCAGGAGCATGATATTATGATATTTTCCATCCAGTGCATTCTCACAATAAGTTCAATTCATAATTATTTTTGATATTTCATGTTGGAGGAGGACATTCTTTCACTGGCTCTTCCTTTCCAGCACCTACAAAAATAAAAATCTGTGTCAATAAAAACCCGCTAAATAAAATAGTATTCATCACAAGCTATTTTTATTTATTTCAAATTTTAAAAAAAAATCACTGTCACTCCATATTTTTCTCCTCATCATGCGAGGGGAACCGGGGGTGTGTGCAGAGAGGAGGCGTGGGTGGCACCGGTCCCTTCCAATGAGTACGTTCCCTTTCAGTACTTGGAGTGTATTATAACTTGATTATAACTTGAGTAAAGAGAAGAAATACTTTCATGACTTGTAAACCGCTCTGTTCAACTCTAAGTCTGTATGAGGCCATGAGCGTGACAACCACAAAATATTTCGAAATAAAGATTTCTTGTGCTCCCTCCCATTCGTGGCCCAGCCTTCAGCCTATGGCAGCAAAATGTCCCGCAGATCAGTGGATCCCTTCACTTTACAAGACCAGGATTCAAGTTTTCCTTTCATTTGTCACTTCTCCGAATAAAGATGTTCATACAGTTGCAAAAGTAGTTTTATGTGCGGGTTTGTGGAAGTACTGAGATTTCATCCAGTGGCGCAACTTTAGGCAAGTCTGCATCACGATGATATTCCTGATTTTATAGTTCCGATGGCTGAAAGCGGACCCACACTGGCTGTGGTGCTGAGACCTTTGGCTTCTCCATCGTTCACTGCAGCTGCTGTGAGAGACTCAGACTCAATGAAAGTGTAAAGGATATTTTTAGCTTTGGGTCGAAGCGCGCTTTTGGCACGAGGGCAGCGGAAATGGGCAGTACGCTTGGAGAGCACAGGGTCTGATCTGCGCGCGCTGCCCCACACTCCTTGGAGCAGCTCGCGACCACTGAACAACAGCACGAGAACATGAGTGGGTCCGGAGAAGTGGCTCCTGCGTGCTGACGCGCCTCGCTCGTTTCCTCACCCGCGGCCCTCCACGCTCACACTGTGGCCGCCCCGCGCGCTCAGCGCCGCTCTGAAACCTCGGAAGGACCGGGAGCCAGCGGCGCGCGGCCGCTCCACGTCTGCTCCGCCGTGGCAGCAATGATGCTCGCGCTCACCTTCACCTGCCGCGCGCTGCTCCTCTTCCTGCTCTCGGAGTCGGTTCAGACCGACAGGACGGCGGTAAGACCCCGAATCTCATTTCTGTAACGGTCGCTGTGCTGAGACCGTGGCTGCTGCAGGGGTTTGTCTGCAATAAAAGTTTGCAACTTAATGTGTTTGACTACAGTTATATTTCCGTGCTCCCCCCTTTCAGTCTGATGCCTGCCTTATCCTTGGTATTTAAAGTTTAAACTAGTAACCATAGGTCACAAACTCCGTTAACTAAACTATCCTAGTTGATCCAAACCTTGTTAGCGAGCTCAGTTTACACATTTGGACAAAACGGAGCTTAAACCAGAGTCTAGAGCAGCTCTATAAATATTAGACCATATAAACGTGTCTTTTCAAGAAGAAGAAATCAAATCAAATCTTTAACTGAAAGTCCTCTAAATACTCTAAAAATAAAAATGAATGAATTTATAATTGATGCACATTAAGCAGCTTACTTCCCCTTTACAAGTGTACCAAGAAAATATCCCCACAGCATTGCTCCACCACCACCCTGAACTGCTGATACAAACAGGATGGATCCATGCTTTCATGTTATTCCTGGCTCTACCAGCAGAAATCTACACTCATCAGACCAGGCGTCCAATTTTGGTGAGCCGGTGAAAATTGTAGCCTCAGTTTCCCGTCCTTACCTGAGAGGAGTGGTACCCACTGCTCTGTAAACTCCAGAGATGGTTGTGTGGGAAAATCCCAGCAGATCAGCAGTTTCTGAAATACTCAGACCCTCTGTCACCAACAACCATACCACATTCAGAGTCACTTAAATCACTTTTCTTCTTCATTCTGGTGCTCAGTTTGAACTTCAGCAGGTCATCTTGACCACGTCTACATGCCTAAATGCACTGAAATGCTGCCACATGATTGGCTGATTAGATATTTGTGTTAGCAAGAAGTTGAACAGGTGAACTTAACAAAGTGGCCACTGAGTATGTGTCGACTCAGCAGTGATGATATTAAATGTGAAAAATTGTGTGTACATTTTTGAAAGCCTGTGAGCCTCACTCTGTTATATTCCAGGCTGTTGAATTGTTGGCTGGTGCCATGTTTTTGTGTTGCTTTAAAGACATTCCCATCATATGCTGATGCAGAAGATGTTCAAACTGGAGCATAAATATTTGCCAGAATGTGGGAACTGTGATGTGTGAGGATCCCTTGGCTGGGACTTCAGACAGATGTCATTTTGTGTAAGAGCTGTGAAAATAATTCATCATCATTCAGGTAGAAAAACATGAAAAACTGCAAAAAATAAAATGCAGTTTTTATTCGTTTAATTCAACCTTTGAGTTTCAGATATTTTTGTAAGGTAGTTACTCAGTATCTAACCCGGGCTTCTGCCTAAAAATGTTTTATGATTACAACCTTTAATACTCAGGTACAGATCAAAAGTTTATCAAGTTAATAAGTGGAGGCTGTTTTTCAAGCATGCATTTAATAGGCCATTACATTTGATACTAAAGAGGAGTGACTATATTCCATAAAGGTACTTGGCTAGCTTCTTGGAACATTGCAGGTCTTGGGGAGGAAAAATTGTACTTTCATTTTATTGCTTTTGAACTAATAACCTTTAATTTTATTCACATTTTTACATGTTTCCCACTGAGATACAGACAACTGGAAGATTTCGTTTGATTTGTTGATCTTTAACTGAAAATATCTGCACCGTGGAGTCACAAATGAACAGCTTTTGTTAAAGAGCATCATTAACATCAATAAGAGCATCAAATATGGAAGTTAGTTTCTTGCAGGAGTTTTCCATAATGTCAGCAAACCAAAGTCGACCTCTCTACACTATAATCCTTCTACACAAGCTTAAACCTTCCAGGAGGACCAGGTTAGAGAGTATACAGAGCTATAGATGCATTAGTACTTTTAGTGTGGATGAGAAAAAAACTCTGTGTTTTATCTGTGTAATTGGGTATTAGAGTTCAGGGACATGGCCACTAACAAAATGCCACAGTGGCTCTAAACTGTCTGGTTTTATCATCTTCATGCTCAGTTTAAGCAAACTGAACAGTCGTGACACAGCCTCAGAGGAGCGTTTGTATTTTTCTCTTTATTCTGGGCCAGACCCTTTTATGCTGAGCATAAAGAGACTCATTAATCGAGCTGATTTAGTAGTTGTTCCTGGTTTGTGAGAAGTCCCTGGAGGACAGCAGGGTAACACCAGCCAGCCAGAGCAAACCACAAACCACACACACACACACACACACACACACACACACACACACACACACACACACACACACACACACACACACACACACACACACACACACACACACACACACACACAGAGCCCTGCCAGGCAAATATTTAACCTGCTACTCAGGGGAGATAGGCAGGTGTGTGTGTGCTCCAGTAATCCTGTCATATATTTTAACAGTGTGTTAGACAAATATCAGCTATACACTGTGAGTGCATGTATAAATATTATAGAACATGAAATATGGTATGCTGACTGAAGTCTCTACACAGTGCCAGAGGCACTCTGAATAGAAATACTTGTGGTAGCATGGGGTGACAGAAACACAGAGAGCAACAGTGTTAGGCTTTAAAAAAAAACTAACTGATGGCTCATATAATAAATATATATAAGAAATTATGTAAGACTCCAGCTGGAAACATACCAGAAAATCTCATTTCAATGTTTCTGACTGCTGGTATTCCAATACAGCTCAGTACAATTCTGTTTTACTTATGCAGCACCACACAACGCACAACACACAACAGTCGTCTCAAGGTGCAGTATAGAGCCTACAATATCAGAGAGACCCCCAAGGAGGAGCAGTGCACTGCTGCAGCAGGCTGAGGGGTGAAAGAGGAGACAGAAACGAGCTGCACAGAGACCAAAAACAACAAACATAGCTTAGTTTCTATAGTAACATAAAAAACACACTGGCACTGATGCGACCTTTCTGGATGAGCGAGCTGCCAATTCCATATGCACTAATGCACCCCCCACACCATCGGAGATGCAGGCTTTTGAAGTGAGTGCTGATAACAAGCTGGATGGTCTCGCTCCTCTTTAGCCGGGAGGACGCGGCGTCCATGTTTGAATTGGTCTGACCACAGAACAGTTCTCCACTGTGCCTCAGAGAAGATGACAGTATTTCTGCATCATGTTCACCTGTGGCTTCTTCTTTGTATGATGGAGCTCTAACCTGCATCTGTGGATGGCTGTGTTCACACACTGATTTCTCGAAGTGTTCCTGAGCCCCTGTAGTGATTTCCATGACATTTTTAATGCAGCGCTGCCCGAGACCCTGAAGGTCACACACATCTAATATTCATTTTCGGCCTTGTCTTCTGGTGATATCATGTACTGTGGATGATGAGATATTCAAAGACTTCACAGTTTTACACTGAGGAACATCATTCTGAAATTATTCCACAATTTGTAGATGCAGTTTTTTGTAACTGATAAACCTGTGTCCATCTTTACTTCTGAGAACCTCAGCCTCTCTGAGTATAGAAAGAGCATCTCGATCATGTTACTGACCTGTTGCCAGTAAACCTAACGAGTTGCACAATGTTCCTCCAGCTGATTCTTTTTAGTGCCACTTACTTTTCCAGCCTTTTAGTCCCAATTTTTTTGAGATGTATTGCTGCCATCAAATCTAAAATGAGCTAATATTTTTCACGAGATCGTAAAATGGCCCAGTTTAAACATTTGGTATGTTTATTATGATAAAATATGGGTTCTTGATATTTGCAAATAATTGCATTGTTTTCATTTACATCTTACACAGCATCCCAGCATTTTTGGATCAGAGTTGTATCAGTTGGTGCCATAATAAATCAAAAACATCCCATCCAGTATTCAAAACAAGGTCACTATTAATAGCCACTATTATTAGCTTCGTAACAGTTGGGCAGCATCAATAAAATAACTATTTACAATTCTAACAATCTAAATTGTTTTAGATGTCCGACTAGTGCCTGAATGCACCATCATCACAGATTTTTTTTAAAATTTAAATAAATATCAACCTTTTTTGTAATACCTTCTGCCTTCTGTCTGCTTGGTATTTCCTGCTGTACTGGATAGAAAAATAAACAATGCAAACCCCCTGGCAGCGTCTGACAGCAGCCCGGCCCCTGAGTGAGCCCCCGGCATGCTGCGAGAGCCTGAAAGGAGCTGTAGTTGTAGTTGGTGAATGATGAAGTGATGTCCCTGCAGCTCAGGCAGCAGGATGCTGACCTCGACCCCCAACATCTCATGTGGGAGTCCAGCTGTAGATCTCTCCTGCATCTCGTTCTCTCTAATTTTGTTTTGTTTTAATTTAATTAGTACTTTACAGCACAGTATTAGGGCCTTGATTCTCAAGGAAACCAGATACAAAATTTCACAACACCATCAGAGGAAGCAAGGCTACTCTGTCTGTGTAAGCTAAACTTAGCACAAAAAGTCAGGAAATTTGTGCTGAGTATTTCTTTGTTGTAACAAGTCTTCTACTGTTGGAAAGCCTGTATATTTCCTCTTAAATGGAGCCACATTTGTAAGGAAAATCCATTTGTGGGTTGCACCCAGTGCCAAACAGCTTATTGTGCTGTTGACTCTTGATGTTTATTGGATTTGATGATTGAAATCTGAAGAAACAGACAGATTCATTCATTTAACAAACAGAGGCCTCAGCAGCATGTGGAAGAACCATACACAGCCACAGCAGTCTGACACCTCCTCCTCATGCTGGTCACCAGCTTGGTCACACACTGCTGTGGGATGGTATCCCATTCTTGTTGATCTTGAGATCTCTCAGCACTGAGATTGCCTCCAATGGTGATGAGCCTGATTTTCAGCACCTGGGGTACCAGAAGCTCATAACAAGAGAATAAGCTGTTTGGCACTGGCAGAGAAGATGTGGCAAGTTTTTCATGGGCATGACCCACAAATGATATTCCTTACAAATGTGGCTCCATTTAAGAGGAAATAAACAGGCGTTCCAGTGGTAGAAGGTTTATTGCCAAGAAGCATTGTTACAACAAAGAAATACTCAACACAAATTTTCTTATTTTTGTTCTAAGTTTAGAAGATCAAAGGTCTTTTAGCACTTTAATGAAATGTCCTGCACAAACACCGAGCCTCATGAAACTGTGTGAGAGAGGATATGTGCAAGAAGAAACCCCTCCAAACTACAAACATCCGTCATATTGAGGTCTGTGAAGCTGCCGCGTGTGAGCTGGCTGCAGGGTGTTGTACTAGCACAGCTGTAACGTATTATTTTGCTTGACTAAATGTAATAAAAGCTAAACCAGTTAACTTTTTGTGGATTGAGTGGTTCATGTGGACCAGACTGTACACGAGAAAGCTGTGCACAGCAGTTAAAGCCAATAACTGATAAATGTCTGGCAGGTGATGTTGGTCTCATCTCCCTGTGTGGCCGTGAGTCTGATAACCCTATAATATTACACTAAAACCGGATGAGTCAGTTTTGGTTGTTTGGATATCTGACTAGCGTGCCTCCTGGATGCCTCATTTCTGTGTCCAACCAGAAGAGCTGGAGGAGGTGGCAGGGAAGCGGGAGGCCTGGGCATCTCTGGGCAGCAGAAACTGGGTGGATAGTTTCAAACCTCCAAAAAGACTGGTCTGCTCCTTTCTGCTGAGCAGCACAGTCGCACTACTGTATGTGTACCTGCAGCAGTGGAATGGTATGTTTCTTCATCAGGAGGATAGATGTTTGTTTGTGTGTCTCCAGTCACAGCAGATCATCAGTACACACACACACACACACACACACACACACACACACACACACACACACACACACACACACACACACACACACACACACACACACCTCTGAGCCTGTAAAGTTGTCATTGTCATTTGTCTGTGTGTGTGTGTGTTTGTTAATGATCTGCTGGATAAAATTAATTCAGATTAAAAAAAAATCTAAGTGATGATTTTCCACAACACAGGCAGTTTGTTCTGACACTAAGTCCCATCACCGGCTGTTAACGGGCCTTTCGTCAGCATCAGCTACTCTCTTTCATACCAAGCATCACATCGCAAAGCTCAGGAGATGAGTTTTTATGTTTTCCTACAGCAGCCAGTCGGCGGTACCTGGAAGGTGTGAGGCACGGGGAAACAGTGGCAGCTTGTTCTCACTTTCTGCTGCTCTCACACTCTGTCACACACTCAGGCTGAAGTTTTATAGGGCCAGAAACACTGGTGCTAATTATTTTCACACTGAGGAGTAGTTGGTGTAGTTCTACCTGATGGACAGGAAATCCAGTCTACCAAACACTTTGCACCTGGACTCCACTTCTTCCCCTCATTCCTCTCTCACCTCCTTCTGGTCTTCTTTTTCATTAATAGGATTTCATTCCTTCCTCCATTCTCTCTCAAATTCATTTTTTTTATCTCTTTCTTCTAAAACCTCCTTTCATATATCATTCAATTCAATTCAATTCAATTCAATTCAATTCAATTCAATTCAATTCAATTCAATTCAATTCAATTCAATTCATATAGCACCAAAACACAACAACAGTCGCCTTAAGGTGCTTTATATTCAATCAAAACCCAACAATCAAAACCCCTATGATCAAGCACTTGGTGACTGTGGGAAGGAAAAACTCCTTTTTAACAGGAAGAAACCTCCAGCAGAACCAGGCTCAGGGAGGGGGCTGCTGTGACCGGTTGGGCTGAGGGGAGAGAGACAGGACTGTGAAAGAGATCCAGAGATTATTAATAACTAATGATTAAAGGCAGAGTGGGGTATAAACAGAGTAAAAAGAGGTGAATGAACAAGAAACACTCGCGTAACTAAATGAGGGTTCAGGGTCACCTGATCCAGCCCTAACTATAAGCTTGATTAAAAAGGAAAGTTTTAAGCCTAATCTTAAAAATAGAGAGGGTGTCTGTCTCCTGAATCCAAACTGGGAGCTGGTTCCACAGAAGAGGGGCCTGAAAGCTGAAGGCTCTGCCTCCCATTCTACTCTTAAGTATCCTAGGAACCACAAGTAAGCCAGCAGTCTGAGAGTGATACGGGACTACAGTATAAGGTCTTTGAGATAAGATGGGGCCTTGTTTGTGAGGAGAAGGATTTTAAATTCTATTCTAGATTTAACAGGGAGCCAATGAAGAGAAGCCAATATGGGAGAAATCTGCTCTCTCTTTCTAGTCCCTGTCAGTACTCTAGCTGCAGCATTTTGGATCAGCTGAAGGCTTTTCAGGGAGCTTTTAGGACAGCCTGATAGTAATGAATTACAACAGTCCAGCCTAGAAGTAATAAATGCATGAATTAGCTTTTCAGCATCACTCTGAGAAAGGATGTTTCTAATTTTAGAAATATTGCGCAAATGCAAAAAAGCGGTCCTACATATTTGTTTAATGTGTGCATTGAAGGACATATCCTGGTCAAAAATGACTCCAAGATTTCTCACAGTGTTACTGGAGGCCAAAGTAATGCCATCCAGAGTAATCATTCCCATATTCACTCCTCTGATCCCTCTTATTTCCCTCTTCTTTTGATTCTTAGAACTTTTTCCATGAATTTCTCTTTGTTATTTTACACTTCTCTTAATCTCTTTTCAGTTCCTTCAGTATTCATTGTTTATACTGTTTATTATCTCTCTTCTTCCTTCGTCCGTTCCCCAAGTTCCATCAAGTAGCTTTTTCTTATATTCTACATTTATTTTGTATTTCTTACTTATTTCATAAGTTTTTAGAAAAAACTTTGATTTTTTTGTTCTCTATTTTTTCCATTAACAATCTTTTATCTAAATTATTATTTTTATTTCCTTCCCTCTCTTTCTTTCAGTAGTCCTTCCTCTATCTGTTCTTCTTTTTGTCCTCCAGGAAAAATCAACCACTCACACCTGACCTCTTTAGAATCAGCTGATTGTTTTTTTTTAACTTTAACTTAGTTCAACTTTAGTAATTTAATAAAATCCTTTAAAATTTAAATTTTACCTTCTCTTCTGAGTCACAGGCCCTCGAATTACACAGGAATTGTAATGGGCCCAGTGTTTTATGTTCTTGTTGATTAGTCTGTTTTATTATGGTTTCGCTGTTTCTGTCTCCCTGTGTTCTGTTGTGCTGGTGCCTGTTATCCCTCTGTGTCAATATCTTCAGGTGTCAAGTCGGTGTGTACAATGTTGCTTTTTGCCTCATGAGTCCTGCTTTTGGGTCCACTGCCTTGCTTGCCACAGCCAACCCTGACAGGAATTATATTTTTAAATGTATTTATTATTATCTTATTATGTATTATCCTCTATACACCATTCAGATGTGTATTAATGCATTAAGTCAATCTTCCCAGGAGTGGATGTCCCAGCAAATTCACCCCAAGTTCAGATTGTGCAATAATCTGAGAATCTGCACCCCCTCAAAGTCCAGACCTCAACCCAACTGAAATGCCATGCAGGGCCCTTCAGAGAGCTCTGCATAAACAAATGTCTCACAAACCTCAATGAACTGAGGCAACGCTGTAAAAAAGAATGGGTCAAAATTCCTCCACAACATGAGAGACTCATACAGAAACCCATTACTTAAAGTTACTGCTGCTGAATGTGGTTCTAATAGTGAGGACATGCCACACCGATCAAACAGTTTTAGTTCCTGAACAACTGTTTATTTACAAATCCTTGAAATTCGAGCATGCAGAAGAACTGGATCATACAGGCCCCACCTACATAAAGCTTCTGTTTGTGAAGAGCAGCCAATCAGAAGAAACTTGGCTTAAAGGCAGAGGAGCTAAAACTTCTGGTTTTAGACGATCACCAGATGAAATCTTTTCACGGCAGATGGTGACGTACCTGCTAACGTTTCCTTGTTCCGCCGTGAGAATGAAATGTTCAATATTTGTTCTGCATAACTTCAACCAGGTCGTTCGTGCCCCATCTGTCATGACCCTGCGCCCCACCTATGGGGCGCACCCCACAGTTTGAGAGACACTGTTTTAGACACTGGGTGAACTGAGAGAATGCACCCAGTATTTGATAAATAAGAATGATTTTAAACTCTGAATCTTTCAGAGTCCAAGTATTAAAAATGGGCCCATGAGCAGAGAAGATTTAAGATTTAAGGTTTAAGATCACGACTACCACTTATTTTGCTTGACTGACCCCCAGTTCCCAAATCTATTCCATTTTTATAGCCATGACACAACAATCAACATAAAACCAGCAAATGATTGGCATGCTTGCTTACTAAAATAACTTAACTAATAGCAGTGTGTGTTATACCTGAAGAGAGCAGTAACACTGGTTTATTTGTTCACATTAATCTGTGCAGTCAATACATTAATTAATGTCCTGGCATTACGGCACAGAGGGCTCATTCACCACTAAATTATGTCAACAATGTTTGACACACCGTGGCAAATTTACTCATGTGTCTCACAGCTCATAGTGTGTGTGTTAGCGTGTGTGTGGAGAGAGAGGGGAGGCCGACTGACAAAGAGGCTCTGATGAAGAGTGAGGAGGTGGAGTCAGACTCTGTAAGTGCTGCATGTGCACCGCCTTGTATATTTGAGGTGTTTTCAGTGAGGCAGTGTGATGAATCTGTGTGTATTTAAATAGAGACATATGTGTGACTGTGACCTGAGAGTGGGCTGTCAGTAATTTAGGTCATCACAATACCACAGACACCTTGACTCCATACCCCTTCTCCTCCTGTTTCTTCTCTTCTTGTCACAAGTTTACATTTTTTGCATTCTCAGTATTTTTGGCAGAATTTGCTCTGAAGGTTTTATTTGATCACACACAACAAAATTCAGAAGATTTTTGTTCTGAGGCCTTTCTGAGCCTCAGCACCTCACTTGTACTTCTTCCGGTACATTTGAGTGGGACCCATTAAAATGAAGTAGCAGTATTAGTCCTGTGAAGGCTATGTTTATGGCAATGTTAAAACTTCAGGATTATTTTGGAAGCAATTTACTGAATTGTAAAAGATTAGCATAAATTGGATGCTCCAAAAGGAGGAGATTGTAGCGTACAGTCTAAATAGCTTTTGGTCATGTTTCTACCACCTCCTTAGAGGTTTTTATGGGGTTCTTCCAAAATATTATGCTGCATGTCCCAGACTCATTTTTCATTCATTATATTTACCTTGAAAATGAAAAAATGACTCCAGCCATGTTAAAGTCTCCCCATTAGGCACAAAGCCAGTGACACCTCCTCCTCCTCTTCACCCTCCTGCACTCGCAGTGCTTCGCAGCAGAAGCAAGAATAATGTTGCCATTCTCCCATCAGTTAATAAAGTTTATCCACTCATTAGTTTGAAAAACTGGAGCCGTTCGAGGTGAAGTGACAGGTGTGAGACACGGTTATAAGTGTGTTTATTCTCCTCTCTTTCACTTGCTTTCTTACTGTCCTTCGTTCTGCTTCTCAACATTTTTCTTTTTCTCCCCTTCAATCTATTTTTTTAAGGAGTGATATTTAAGGTCAGACAAAGCACTGGTCAGTTTATCCTTCACAGCTGTAACATAATGTAGTATTTCAATTCAATTCAATTCAATTCAATTTTATTTATATAGCGCCAAATCACAACAAACTGTCGCCTCAAGGCGCTTTGTATTGTGGGTAAAGACCCTAAAATAATACAGAGAAAACCCAACAGTCAAAACGACCCCCTATGAGCAGCACTTGGTGACAGTGGAAAGGAAAAACTCCCTTTTAACAGGAAGAAACCTCCGGCAGAACCAGGCTCAGGGAGGGGCAGTCATCTGCCGCGACCGGTTGGGCTGAGGGGAGAGAAAGACATGCTGTGGAAGAGAGCCAGAGATTAATATCAATTAATGATTAAATGCAGAGTGGAGTATAAACAAAGTAAATAAGGTGAATGAGAAACAGTGCATTATGTGAACACCCCAGCAGACTAGGCCTATAGCAGCATAACTAAGGGATGGTTCAGGGTCACCTGATCCAGCCCTAACTATAAGCTTTATCATAAAGGAAAGTTTTAAGCCTAATCTTAAAAATAGAGAGGGTGTCTGTCTCCCGAATCCAAGCTGGGAGCTGGTTCCACAGAAGAGGCGCCTGAAAGCTGAAGGCTCTGCCTCCCATTCTACTCTTAAGTATCCTAGGAACCACAAGTAAGCCAGCAGTCTGAGAGCGAAGTGCTCTGTTGGGGTGATATGGTACTATGAGGTCTTTGAGATAAGATGGTGCCTGATTATTCAAGACCTTGTATGTGAGGAGAAGAATTTTAAATTCTATTCTAGATTTAACAGGGAGCCAATGAAGAGAAGCCAATATGGGAGAAATCTGCTCTCTCTTTCTAGTCCCTGTCAGTACTCTAGCTGCAGCATTTTGGATCAGCTGAAGGCTTTTCAGGGAGCTTTTAGGACTGCCTGATAATAATGAATTACAATAATCCAGCCTAGAAGTAATAAATGCATGAATGAGCTTTTCAGCATCACTCTGAGAAAGGATGTTTCTAATTTTAGAAATATTGCGCAAATGCAAAAAAGCGGTCCTACATATTTGTTTAATGTGTGCATTGAAGGACATATCCTGGTCAAAAATGACTCCAAGATTTCTCACAGTGTTACTGGAGGCCAAAGTAATGCCATCCAGAGTAAGTATCTGGTTAGACACCATGTTTCTAAGATTTGTGGGGCCGAGAACAAGAATTTCAGTTTTATCTGAATTTAGAAGCAGGAAATTAGAGGTCATCCAGGCCTTAATGTCTTTAAGACATTCCTGCAGTTTAACTAATTGATGTGTGTCATCTGGCTTCATTGATAGGTAAAGCTGAGTATCATCTGCATAACAATGAAAATTGATGCAGTGCTTTCTAATAATACTGCCTAAGGGAAGCATGTATAATGTAAATAAAATTGGTCCTAGCACAGAACCCTGTGGAACTCCATAATTAACCTTAGTGTGTGAAGACGACTCCCCATTTACATGAACAAATTGGAGTCTATGAGATAAATATGATTCAAACCACTGCAGTGCAGTACCTTTAATACCTATAGCAAGCTCTAATCTCTGTAATAAAATGTTATGGTCAACAGTATCAAAAGCTGCACTGAGGTCCAACAGGACAAGCACAGAGATGAGTCCACTGTCAGAGGCTCTAAGAAGATCATTTGTAACCTTCACTAATGCTGTTTCTGTACTGTGATGAATTCTGAAACCTGACTGAAACTCTTCAAATAAACCGTTCCTCTGCAGATGATCAGTTAGCTGTTTTACAACTACTCTTTCAAGAATCTTTGAGAGAAAAGGAAGGTTGGAGATTGGCCTATAATTAGCTAAGACAGCTGGGTCAGTGATGGCTTTTTAAGTAGAGGTTTAATTACATCCACCTTGAAGGTCTGTGGCCAACTAATAAAGACTGATTGATCATTTTTAAGATTGAAGCATCAATAATTGGAAAGACTTCTTTGAACAGTCTAGTAGGAATGGGATCTAACAAACATGTTGCTGGTTTGGAGGAAGTAACTATTGAAGTTAACTCTGAAAGATCAACTGGAGCAAAAGAGTCAAAACAAATACCAGCAGTGCTGAAAGCAGCCGAACATGAAGAATAATCTTTGACATGGTTATGAATAATTTTTTCTCGAATGTCTAAAATTTTATTTGTAAAGAAATCCATGAAGTCACTACTAGTTCAGCTCAGCTGTCTTTATGCAATCAACATAAAGAAAATGAGCTCAGCGAGTCCTTCCTTATTTATTTTTAGTAGCAGAGAGGAAGCAGTCATGCTAGTCTGTATGTTTGTTCAGTTTAGACAACTGTCCAACCCCGGTCTCACAGCTTTTGTGAGCTGGGCTGAAATAAACTGTCTGATCCTCTCCTCTTCTTCACTTCTTCAGCAGCTCGTCTCCTCTGCTTCACGGTCTCCTTCTGCCCTTTCATTTGTCCTGCTCATAAGAAAATCTAATTATTAAATGCCATCCAAAATGTAACTGAATATTGGATGCTCTGGTGGGAATCCCGGACACGTGTTATTCATTTATGTGTTTATTCAGGTCTGCCTTGCAATCAGTCTGATTTATGATGATTTACACAGCTGTACTCAGATGTAAAGTTTGTACCTTGTGACTGAATAAGTGTCTTATACCCACAACCTTAAAGGACAGCTAGCCTTAGCAGGCCCAGTGAACAGTGTTACCAAGTAGCTCATTGAAAAACAGAAAAGAACCAAAACATATTTGTGTTTTTGAAGGTGAAAATTCTATCACAAGATTATAATGTTATTAGCCTTGCACAGTTTTAAGTGGTTACACATAAACCCTTGAGCTCTCTTAGAGTGTGTATAGCGTATACCCTGCGTCACAGAGCTGGCAGCAGCAGCAGCTTTAAAACTCCTTTCGCTGTATTTCCTCTTTCCAGCTGTGTGTTTGTGACCGACAACAAGTAAAAGTAGATAACTGACACTCACCGTAAATTGTAAATGTTTCCTTGTTTGCAGCCTTTCCTGATCACAGAGAACATGTGGCCTCGTGGTTGTGTCCTGGACTGCCAGAGGGGGCGCCACAGAGCTGTGTGCGGCAGCAATGGCAGGCTGTATAAATCGCTGTGTGCCTTTCAGAGGGCGCAGTGCATCAACACACAGCTCCGCCTCGCCCCACGAGCACACTGCACAGGTACGCGGCTTTACAGCTGCATCACCATGACCTGTTCTGATAACTGATAAAATACCTTTTGTGATTTTTCTATTAGAACTTGAGCCGCAGCATAACGGTTATCAGTGGTGACAGCAGTCTCTGCCCACACCAGATTCGTAGTCACAAGTACAGAAGATCTCTGGGGGTCTGTACTACAAAGCAGGTTCAACAAATCCAGGATATCTTTCCAATTATCAACAAGTCATCCCAGGGTTTCCCAGTCAAGTGCTTTCATATGTGCTGAAATACAATCTGCTCTGGAGCAGATTAGGAAGAATTGAACCACCTTCATGACCCGAGGTTAAGCATGAAGTTACTCAGCTAAAACCCTGATCCTGATTTGTAGGACGGGCCTCTGATCACACCAGCTGTTACCTTGAGCCTGATGGATTTCTGACCCATGAAGCTGCTCTTCTACTACATGTTTTATTAGAAATTGTGAGCATGGAAGTAGGACTTTTTCTTGAGTTCATGCTGTTTACAAATCTGTGCTTTGTGACATCATTGCCCTAATTGATGCGAGTGTGCCATCAGCTGGCACACCTGTCATTAATTAGCTGTAGTTTCCTGCCACCTCTGCCTGCTGATGGTTTTAAAGTAAATGAAGTGACACCGGGCTCCTGTCCTTCATTTAATCAGATTAAATGACTGAGTTCTTCTAAACAATGACTACTTTTTAATAGTCATCAGAGTGACCGAATGCACATCTGTCATCAGGATTCAAATTTTCCACTCTGCCCATCAATTTCCTCTGTTTTAGATCCGTTGCAGACAAAATGCCAGCTGGCCCGAAGTCAGGGCCTCGAGGCCAGAGCCTGGAGTGGCGGCAGCCACGTAAGTCCTGCATCTGCCAGTTTTGTGCCAGAGTGCAGTCCTGAAGGTCACTTCATGCCCACGCAGTGCCACAACCAGACCGGATATTGCTGGTGCTCCACGCCCGACGGCAAACCTGTCAGTGGTACCATGGTCCTCCATGTGGTCCCACACTGCACTGGTCAGATATGTTTTATTTAAAGTATTGCAGTTTGGTGGCAAATTAAAGGAAATAATACCCCTAACTGTGAAGGCCTTTAGCATAGCATTTCTATGTCAAGTCTTTCAGTGAGCCCACATGCCATGTATGGAATCACTGATTTCATTTGCTTTATTTACTGTATTCAGGTTTTTTTTTATCTGTATTTCTTTTATTAAAATAATAATCATCACCTTATTGTCAAACTGCTCCACCATTATACTGTATAATGAAGCCTGTGATTGCTGTACTTTTATTTAGACGGACCACTTTTCCAACAGGAATTTTTTTTTTAAGCCCTGTTCATCTACTGTGGACAAATACAGTTTTCTCATAGCACCAACAGTCTGTCTGAGGACTGAGTTCTGAAATCTTCTAGCTTTCGTGCATTTCAGTAAAAGTAGCTGTTATTCAGTATTTATTGGCTCCAAGTCTAACAACATCAGCTCAGTTTCACTTGTGATGTCAGAGCAAGCTAAGATTCAGTGTAGGAGCACAAATCAAGAGGAATAGGTAAAAAGTCTCCTAATTTCTCTGAATTAACTTTGAACTTTAGTGTATGATCCACTATAAGCTGTCCTGTGTCTGTTATTCCCAACAGATCACCTCACCAAGCTGGTTCAGATCACAGATACAGACTCAGCTCCAATCAAAGGTAAGAAGACAAAGGCAGTACTGTCCATGCTTTAAAATGGATTAAACACAGTGTATACACTTTCATATGTTCATTCACTCCAGGTTAGATGTGTGTCTGTATGTTTCTCATTTGTCCTTCTTTCTGCCTTTTCCTGGCATGACACGCTGCTTGTTTCTCTGCCAGACACATCTGCAGGGACTTAATAATTCTCAGAGCTCTTCACATGCCAAGACTCTAAAAATGCCTCTTTGTCTGATTTTCCCTTCTCCTCTCATTTTGTTTTAGGTCATTTTCACTTCTTTTCAAATTTTTTTTTTTTTAAATTACAAAAAAACAAACAATGAGAAAATAAACATAATGTTCTACAACGTCTCCAAGATATTCCACCCTGTCAGAAAATGATGTCAGGTTTGGTCTGTCTGAAGGTTATTTACCCCGACAGTCAGATTTCCAAAAGCAGCACTTTCTGTCAGGTTTAAGCCCCTCTTATACAGTCTAGTATATGAATGCTCTGCTGGTAGAATAAGTCTGGGTGCTGCAGTAAAATCTGTTACTGGAAGCATAAACTCTGTTTTAGTAAACCTTTATGGCTTCATGGTAGAGTCGTCCAAGAGCAGATGCAGCTGTGGGGATTCTGGTGAAGGTTGTTTGAGCCGCTCTTTCAGGTCTTTGTGCACGAAACAATCCAACGTGACATGCAGAAATGTAGCACCGCCTCTAAGCTCCTTGTTAAATTTCAGAATGTGATTGTCTTACGTTGAGCTCTCCAAGTTTCAAAAGTATAAACTAATATTTATGAACATTTTTTGCTGGATCAATCTCAACTGGGCTCATAGTCTTTCCCCAATCTTTCTTCCCTCATCACTCTGTTTTCTGTTGTTTCAGATGGAGATGGTGCACCTGGACCTACGCTGGACCTTAGAAAACCTGCAGGTGACAAAACAAAACCTCCTCCACTAAGGATATGCACATGTAGACAGAAAATAGCTGCTATAACTAACCAATTTATATTTTTTGTCCCAGTGTGTCAATTTCATTTCATTTTAATTACAGATTTGTTGCTTTAATTGAGGACTAGTAGGTTAACACTCACATACAGCTCTCTATTAAGTCTTTTCTCGTTTAACCCACCTTAAAATATTAAACGTATCAAATCCAGAAATAACATATTTAAATAACAGTGTGACAGTGTTTCACCTCTCGCATCAGCCATAATGGGAAACTAGTTTTTGTGAAAAAAAGTTATTTTTAAAACAAACACTGTATAATATTTACAACAGGCAGACACAGGAGGTTTATGTTAAGGTAGATTTCCACTGTGGGAATCAGTCCACGGTGTTAAACAGTGGTGATTGTCTGATGAAGGGAAAGGCTCCTGGTTCCTCGTCGTGCTCAGTATATTTTAAATACACACACTGTCATGGTCCTGGGCCGGTGGCCCACTGTTTTTGAGTTGTGTTTTGTTGTATTTTTCAGGTTGTTTCTGAGTGTTCCTTTTAGTTGAGATCCTCAGTTTGTTATGTTTAGGTGTTCTTTAGTTATTTGGATGTTTTTCTAGTTTCCCTTGGTTCTGGTCTTGTGTTCCCGATGTTTGTGTCAGGTCTGCGTCTCTGTTTCCTTGAGTCACTTCCTGTTTTATTTTGACAGTCTCGTGTTCCCTGTGCTTTGTGTTTAGTTTTGCTTCCCCTGTGTCATAAGGTTCATTTGTTTCACCTGTTGTTTCCACCCTCCCTGATTTCCTTGTGTGTATTTAAGCCCTTAGCTTTTCTCTGTTCTTTGTTGCGTTGTCATCATTGTAACCGTCAGTGTTTATCCTTTAGCTGTGTGTCCTCGAGTTTAGTGATTTGTTTCGTATTTTCTCTCAGGCTTGGCTTTCTGCCTTTTGGTTAGCTTGGTGGAGATTTTGGGTTTTTCTATTTTTGTTTTTGTTCCCTCTGCAAATAAAGCAGTGTAAGTTTAGTTTTGTCTCCTGCGTTTGGGTCCACCCCTTCCCCCACACAGCCCCCACTGTGACACACACACATACTGTTGCAGACTGCTCTGTGCAGTTTCTTTCATGCCACATTCTGGGATTTGCTCCGTAAATTGCCATCTTACTGTGGTGCAGGGGTTTTTGTTGTTGGGGCTATGTTGGCCCCCACCCTGGAGTCAGGCCTGGGGAGAGTGCTCAAGGGAAAGTGCCTGGTGGCCTGGTGAGGGGCCCTGAAGATGATTGACTGGTGACCCCGTCGTCAGCTTCAACTTTATGCGCACGTGTGCAATGACAGTGAGACCTGGAGGGGCGTGACTGGGAGGAACGACCTGCCAGATCTGAATCCAAGTGGTGTTCTGTTATTGGACCTCTGTACAAACCAGTTTGTTCATAACAAACACCGTGTTCAAACATAAGGATGGCACCAGGATACCCTAGGCCAGAGGTCAATGATCAATTTTGCAATCGTATCATCAGATCTGTAGCCGTATGTTCTGGACACTCAGGTGAAGAGAGGAGCTGAGTCGTCAACTGATCACCACCTGGTGGTGAATTGAATCAGGTGGTGGGGGAGGATGCTGGGCAGACCCGGCACAGCTAAACGTATAGTCAGGGTGCTGGAAGGAGAGTTCCTCTGTTAGTTTAACCTCACATTCAGGGGGAACAATGCGGTTTTTGTCCTGGGGTGGGGGGGTTGCTGCAGAAGGATGGGGTGTCTGGCCCATTATTATGGGAAATCCAGTCCCTTGTAAACCTGTAGACATGCTGGCAAGATTATATCTCTGGCCTGGAAATGTTTTGGAGTTCCACTGGACAAACTGGAGGAAGTGGCTGAAGAGAGGGAATTATGGGTTTCCCTACTTAGGCTGCTGCCTGTGTGACCTGGCCTTGGACAAGTGGAGAAAATGGATGTATGGATGTATGGATGGGATTGTTGCATATATTCCGTTTTTCTTTCCCTCCCTCTTGTCTGAACTACCTAAAAACAACCTTCTTTGAAAGTGGTATTTATTCTTATTCAGAGCTGACGGCTCCTCCATTCTGGGTGAACATCCTGATAAACTCTGATCCCAAAGGAAACTGCTCACGGAGACGACCTGCTGGTAAGAGTCATTGTGTGAGCAGTGAAATTTACATATCGTATATGTTTGTAAAATATACTTGTTGAGATTACTGGCCAGTTTCTAAATAAATAAATGATAAATAGAATGCATTTGTAAAATATTATCTAGGCTTATAGACTCATTTATATTTATATATAGTTTATCTTTCTTTAATGATATTAAGCTTCATTCCATATATTCAATATCCATGTTTTCATTCACATATTCATCCAGTTTTCTTCCCACATATTCAGAGTTTCATTCCCCATATTTTAAATAAGCTTTGTGTGTATTTTAGGTAACTTTCCAAAAATGCTGTGATACAGAATAACTCTGTGTGTGTGTGTGTGTGTGTGTGTGTGTGTACACAGACAGTCCTCAGACTTGTCAGCGTGAGCGAGCATCTGTGCTCTGTCAGACTCAGGAGGAGGAGCGTTTCATCCCAGAATGCACTGCAGATGGTCGTTACAGCCCCGTGCAGTGCCACACTGCTACAGGTTATTGCTGGTGTGTCAGAGTGGACAGTGGCAGGCCGCTACCAGGCACCTCAGCACGGTAATAAATCAGTTTGTTGGTTATTTAGTTAATCAGTCATTTGAAAACTTTGTTCTTTAACTGTCAATCCTTTTTAAAACTTTCTTTCTTAATCTTGGTATTCTTTTCTTTTTTTTGCCCTCCCCTCTCCTCGTTGGATTTGACTGGTTTTTACAGTCACAGAAGCATTTCATGATAATCATACAATTTTACGCCAATTACTGTCATTGTTCCCTAGGTGGGTTTCACTTAAAGGAAAGACAGAACAAATTAGATTAGATTGTGATTCGGTTGGACTTTTCTGTCCTCGAGGGTTTTATCAGTGTTGTTGCTGCACAGCTGCTCTCAGACTCCTGGGAGCAAACTGCTGGATGTTTGTTTCTGATGGTTTTGCTTCACTGATGTGAGAAAAACATCCTGAGGTTTAAGAGTTTTTCATTCTAAAAATAGAAATCACCAATTATTTATATATATATATATATATATATATATATATATATATATTCAAATGAATGGGCGAGTGTTCAGATGCTGGCATCTCCTCCTGAGACGACTGATTCTGTATGTGGGCCTTGGCACAAATAACTAATAACCTGCTTGGTTAAACTAATATTGAAGTCACTAATTTGTGTAGGATGGTTTCTAAAAGTTACAGAGTCAACATCAATATTCTCGCCAAACCCCAAGAACAAAAGCTGACTGGCTTTTTTGTGTGTGCTAAAAATAGAAATGTGCACATCAAAATAATTAACGTCCTGATAATACTTGTACTTTCTTCACTTCATTAGACAAGGAGCTTATTTTATGCTGTTAGGCTCACAGTGTGCTGCAGCCAGTCAGATGCAAATGACTGGCTGCAGCACTGGCCGGAACACGTCAGTAATGATCCATGATGTTGAACATGTTTTACTTTAACAGAGTTAGAGAGAGGGGAACAGCACACCTTAACAGCACAAAGCTGCTCCAGCAGGTAAACTGGTACCGTTATCCTCGCTCTTGTTCTGAGGTCAGAGTTGAATTCCTCTGCTTTCTGCTCTCTGTGTGTTAGAAACAGTGCTGATGTTTGCTGTGCATTTATTTCCACTGGATAAACAAAAACCTTTTAAGAAAATGAGTAAGGTTGGGTATTTTAGTCTTTATTTTTGACAGTGCCATAGATAGATTGTTACTGTGTGTTCAGCATAGGAAGCCAAGGCTGGTTCATGACACTGAATCTGAAGTCAGAAAATGCATCAAGTCTTCGTTTCCAAAGACATTTAAAGATGGACACTCAGACAGAGGATTAATTCCTCTGGTCTGATTGTGTAGAAGTGTACAGGAAAATGATCCTAGTGCTCACTTCCTGTATGACCTCAGACTGGTTTCAGTCTTATTTCAAAGCACCAAGACAACAGCAGCCTCAGTACTCAGCTTCAGGCTTCAATCACATTAATAAACAATAAATCATGAATGTGTGTGTGCCATGAATAAGTCACTGAATAACATTTATTGGATTTGTGTGTTTATGGTTATATTGAACTGTACTCTGAGGTTTTTACAATAATGATGTCATTTAAAATTCAAGCATGTCACATTTTACCTTCATAATATGAATATTGTCTGAATTACAGACCCTAGGAGTGGGCCAAAAGATTTATTTAATTAATGTTGTTTTTCTACAATTTTGAGCCCTCATAGCTACAAGAGGAAGCCACATGAAATGCTCAGGCCTGATAAACACATTTATGCTCAGTTTAAATCTGCAGCCAAATCAGTTTTACACCCTCTGTAGGGGTCACAGCTGTAGGGGTCACAGCCCAAAGCCACGATCGTCTTCATTATTTTTTCAGATTTGGATGATTTTAAATGTAATGACCCCGTCAGGTAAACTACAGTATACTTTTACTTTTGTGTGTGTGTGTGTGTGTGTGTGTGTGTGTGTGCGTGCACAGGAATCGCATCCCAGACTGCACTGGGGCAGAGGAGGCATCCCTGGAGAAACCTCTTCCTGGTAAATACGACAGTTTTTTCAGAGATTTAAAATATTCTGTGAAACATTTCATGTATTTTCCTTTTTCAGCCAAAATAATGAGAAGCAGTTAACCCAAATGTAAATGTTTACTTCATTTATTATTTATTAAACACACTCCTGAGGGAGCTGATAGCACTGGAACAGCAAATAAACATGGAGTATCTTGTTAGAGGCCAGGTCTCAGTAGACTGTTGTCACAGGGAGGCTGAAGACGGTTTCTAACATCCGGGCTTACAGTCTTTATTCCGACCCCACAGGCTGTCCCGGAGCTCATAAGAAGTTGTTCCTTCAGAGTCTGGTCAGAGCTCTGCAGCTGGAAGCACAGCATGCTGGGAGTCCCTACCAGTAAGTCTGGATACTGTACTTCCCAGCAGGGGGTGATAAGTGGAGCGGTGATTAATGATCTCCTGTGACTCACAGTAACATCCCAGGATGTGCCTGAAATTACTATTGACTCACTCATGTACACAAAAGTGAAATAGGATGTACACGTTACTGTAATATTTAGCTAGTGTGTGTGTACATTTATCCCTTTCTGACAGTTCCAAAGTGCCTGAAATCTCAATATACTGCTCTCTATAGAGCGATAAGTGATTAATGTGCAGGGACTGATGTAGAAAATATCACTACATGTTCCAGTTAGGTACATAAATATTTGTAGTTTTCCCTCTGTACACCACCACAGTGGATCTGAAATGCAGACTTTCAGCTTTAATTCAAGAGGTTTAACAGTATCAGTGCATAAACTATTTATACATCACCCTCCACTTTCAGAAGCTCAAAAGTAATCAGAAGAAGTAATAATTTTAATAATTAGGATTGTTTTTAACACTCAGATGAAAATCCTCCTTTTAATAAGTAGGCGTCTGTTTGGAAGATGAAAGATGGAGGTGTTGGTTATGCTGTGGGCAGTATGTGTGTATTTATACATGTTTTCTGCATACTTATGTACTTTAGTCTGTGTTTTTGTGAAATCGAATAGGCAGCAATGTCACATGACCGCTGCGGCGGGACTCACGACAGGTTTTAACTTGATCTCAGCTTTATTGCGGGAATGCTGCACAAAACGAAGCTGGACGGAGGCAGCAGAGCAAAACACGAAACATTTGAACAGGCGTAACGAGGGATAACGAGCGGAGTTACAACAGGTGGGGCTCACAGCTGAACATAATCACAGAAACGAGACAAGGAAGTAAAAACTAAACACAGAACAGCAGAGACCAAGAATGACAAAGTTAAAGAGGAAACTGAACACGGAGACTAGAACACAGACTTGACACAGGAGGCAGGTCTACTGAGGGAACTAAATATAACTAAATCATACACAAGACTCAGATACTAAACTAAGCACAGAATTGAAACATGATCAAATGTACTCAAATGAAAACAAAAGACAGGAAACCAAATCCAGGGATCACAGAAAATAAGGCAACAAATCCTCAAAAGTCCATAATCTCACAAACACTGAGTCCTAGACCCAGGACCATGACTTCTTCCATAAAATTGCTTTATGCCTGCTCTGTACGTGCGTGCATGCTTGTACAAGAACCTGTAGATCTGCTTTAAATCAAGACCAATTTTTCAGTCTTAAATGTCCAGTTTGCACAGCAGTAGATGATAGCTGCTCCTCCGGTGCAGCGCTGAGATGGTACACAGGGCTGAAAATGAAAACCAGTTTCACACATCGGTGAACAACGCAGATTTGATCAAGCACCCGATGAACTGATAGAAAGTGTAGGAAGAACAGAACGGAATATTCCCATCTGAGTTCCTGTGTTTGCCCATCAGTGCTTCAGCCCTTACCTCATCCTTTCCATCTGCTTCTCTGTCTCAATTTACAAACATGTTTTTGGCTCACTCCTTCAGGTTCATACTTTTCATCCATCTGTGTCCTATCCTTCACCCTCTCCTCCAGGCTGCTTTGTTATTCCCACCAAACATACTGTACACAGATTTTCATTTCCATCATATTTCTTCGGCTTTGCCGTCTTATTAATTCCAGGCTTGTTTGTGTTTTGGTCTGACGTGAATTTGAAGCTCAGCTTGCTTTGTTCCAAAATCAATGAATGCATATTGATTTTCACATTTTCAGTTCTCTGAACCACGTTGTTGTGCAGACTTGTGTTTCTTTAAATGTGTTTTTTGGGAGCACTGAATTAGTTGCTGTTCCTCATAAAGAGGTATCCTTTATGCTTGGGAAGTTGCTCATCTCTTGGATTTTGTGCCACTTCTTTCCAGCAGAGTCACAAACACAGATCCTTCCAATGCGCCCTCGCGAACTTCAAATCCTCCGCCCTCTGTTGCTCCTTCTTTATCTTCTTCCTCCTCCTTATCTCTGGAAAATGCCCCCACTGCTGCTCCAGAGGTTGAAGAGTCGTACAGGCCAGAGGTGGCGCTGCGGTGGCACTTTAGTCAGCTGGATGTGGACTCCAATGGGTGGCTCAGTGAGCGTGAGGCTCGACCCCTCCGTCAGTTCCTGCGACGCAGGCTGAAGCCGCGACGCTGCGCTAAGAAGTTTGCCCAGTACTGTGACAGGGATGGAGACCGGAGCCTGACGTTAGAGGAGCTGAGGGTATGCCTGGCTCTCTGAGGTGAGTTACATCCAGATTGCTGCAGAATAAATCCAGAGGTTAAACTAATAATTTCCACCTTAAATTCACCTAAACGTGTTTCTAAATTGTACCTCTGACTAGGAATAACTTACATAACCCAAAGCATTATTTCAAGAACAAGTTGTTTGACTGGTAGTGTACTGCTTTTTGAGTTCATGTTCTTTGCTCTGCATGTCCCAGACCAGTAACACAGTAACGAATACTTTAGTACTTCCAAAAGACACAAGTGTAGTTTCTGCTCTGTAAAAAAGCAGACATTAAATCTAAAATATCTAATACATCTACCTTTTTACTTATATAGTGTTTTTCTTATTCACTACTAAACTAAACTGTAACTTTTCCCTACAAAGATTTTTGTTCTTTTATTATGATAATGACAGTGGGAGGAGAGAGGAGATTTAGGGAAAGGAAGCAGAGGAATGACTTGCACTAAATGACAGCTCATTGTTCACTCCTCAGTTAAAGGGTCACCCTGACATACTACACATGTTTAACCACTATTCAGCTCTCATTATTGGCTATAAAAACACAATATAATCTGAGTTTACTTAGATGATGACACAATTAAATAAAATGTGGCAGCTTTGGCCAACTTCAGGTTGTTATAAAAGGCGCAGTCTAGCAGAAAGTAGCGTGCATGCTGTGAATGTTGCAATTCTTCTGAGCCCTTGAACAATCAGCCTGATTAAGAACAGGTGCACCAGCTGGCATAAGGACAAGGAACAGAGTTTCTTTTCTGACTCCAGCTGCTGCTCAGAGCAAAGCTGCTCGTGCTATAAGAAGCTCACTCGATATGTTTCTCCAGCCAGGCTGTGTCAGCTCACGCTTGTCACATTCTTTACTTTAGAAACACGAGTCTGGGAAAGTCTTTAACAAGTTCAAACGTTAACACATGCTGCTTTTATTCTTCAGGTTAGCACAGTGTTGAGGAGGTTCCATCAGATTTCTTAAAGTTGTATTCATTCTTTTCTAATGTCGTATATCCTTTGTCTACTCCTTCTTTTGTGATCCACTTGATTTATAGTCCTGTACTGCATCCCTGCAGTGGTGAGATTGGTGGTTGGAGTGTCTGTATTACTCAGTGAAACTGAGCTGCTCATGTTCGACTGGGAGCTAATAAATATCGAGCAGCAGGTATTTTTACTGAAATGCAGCAAAGCTAGAAGACTTCAGAAGCGATTGAGCCGATACACAGATTGCCAGGGCCATGGAAACGAGGAAAAACAACACGTCTGCATGGACAGAATATGAGCTGTGCATTAAAATGAGCAAACAAGATATCATTACAGCTTATTACATTTTGTTTCATTGTTTCCTCTGCTTATCAGTATAGTGTTTATTACCTGTTTATTACCCCTAAGAAAACTAATCAGCTGCAACACCTGGGGTGGCTGTGACTCAGGAGGTAGAGCAGATCATCTACTAATCGGAAGGTTGGTGGTTTGATTCCTGGCTGCTCCAGTCTGCATGCCAAAGTATTCTTGGGCAAGATACTGAACCCTAAGTTGCTGAGTGTGAATGTGTGTGAATGTTAGATAGAAAGCATTTGATATAGAAAAAGCACTGCGTGTGTGTGTGTGTGTGTGTGTGTGTGTGTGTGTGTGTGTGTGTGTGTGTGTGTGTGTGTGTGTGTGTGTGTATAAAGCACTTTGAGTGCTCAACCAGAGCAGAGAAGTGCTTTATAAGAACTTGTCCATTTACCACAACTTGCGGTTATTTTGGGAAGGCAAATACCTCCGTGAAATAAGCTACGTCTTGGCTTTAACACAGTACTATAACTCTAGTTTGAGTTGTACTGAGCAGTTAGTAGTAGTAGTACATTAGAAAAAACCAGTGAAGGTAGTCCTTCACTTTAAATGTAAAGGCGCTCCTCATGAAGAGTTGCTGAAAGTGCTACTATATATCATTCACTCATGTTATAAACACATTAATACAGAAGCAGCGCTTTAATGTTGTGTCTGCCTGCAGAGGAGGAACTCTTAAATGTTTTGGATCACATTTTATAAACTGATTAAAAGTGAAATAAATGCATCAGGATAATATTTTTCAGTAGCAGTAGCGTAAAGTAGACAGTTGTTCTCACCTCAGTGTTCATAGCTGTCTCTCACACATGCATGCGTGCACACACACACGGCTGTTAATGTGCGTCCTCATCGGTCTGCCGGTCGAGGTGAAAGCGCCTTTTTTCCTTTTCATGTTGTTTTCCATGTTGATCTAAGGGGACCTGAGCAGTTTGGGCCAGCGGCCAGGCAAATTACACCCACGGTGTCTGAGTGTTTATGTAGCTCCATGAAATGAAAACGAGCGTGGGCCGAGGTGAAAAGGCCCGTTTGTCAGGGAGCTATCAGTCACAGCTCGGCTCTGACACGATTCACTAATCAAACAGCCGCAGACGGCCGTGACAGCTCCACAAGTGTGTGTGTGTTTAAGTTACAGTCACATGAGTCCGTAAGGGTCACCAGCTCATTATTCCACAGGAGTCTTTTTCTGCACAAATCTTTGTCGTTTCTGTTGACATGTGCAAGAAAAAATGGAGAACTTAGATTGTGATAGAGATTCCACCCGCGTGAAAAACGTGATTATACAGTGAAGGACAGGGTAAAAGAGACACTGGTTGAAAAATAGTTTAATTTTGTTTTATCTGATCTTTATTTTCCCAATATTCATTTTCTTTTACATTTCTTTGTTCTCCTCCAGAGTCAAAGTCGGTGAGAGCAACAAGACAAATCAGCTGCCGTCAAAAGCCAGCTCATTTCCTCTCCGATCTCCCAGCTTCTATTTATTCATCCATAAAAACATGAACATTTTATTGCCGACGATGATTAAAAGACAAAATATGAATGCTATCAATTGTCCTTACAGCCAGGAGCAATAATTTTTCCTGTCTTTGTGGTGCAGCTCTGGTAGACCACACCGTGATATAATCTAATATGGTATGTATATGGTACATGATATGTGGTAACTCCAATTCAGCATCAGTTAAAAATGATTGGAATTTGTTTAAAAACTAAAACTCTTTGATGTTTGCTTCCCCCTGATTAACCATTTCCTTCACTTTCCTCCTTTTGTGAATTTACAAGGCTTTTCCTGCACCTGTATGTCAAACTCACTTTAGTGATTAAGTCAACTTAATATCATTACAAAGAAGTGCTATCAGCATTAGGGTTGGGCAGTCTGACCCCCCATGTGGTCACCAATAACAATATGATCACTGTGGGGGTGGATCCAGGAGAAGGTTTTAATGTGCACCCTCTGTTTTACTGACTCACTCATTCTGTTTCTGTCTGTGTGAAAAGGCTCTCCTCCACTCTTCACGGTGCCCTCCTCCCACACAGCGAGTCTGGCAATGACACACACACACAGACACACACCATGCAACAAAAAGTTGAGATAAACAAGTGTCTCTGCAAATGCACAGTTACATTAAACTTCCATCCATCCATCCATTGTCTTCCACTTAGACTTTCCAGGGTCACTGGGGGGCTGGGGCCTATCCCAGCTGCCATAAGGTAATAGGCAGGGTCCACCCTGGACAGGTTGTCAGCTTGTCACAGGGCTAACACAGAGAGACTGACAACCATTCACACTCACATTCACACCCAGTTTAGAATCACCAGTTAACCTAACCTCAGTAACTGCATGACTTTAGACTGTGGGAGGAAACTGGCGTACCTGGAGGAAGCTTACGCAGACACAGGGAGAACATGCAGACTCCACACAAAAAGGCCCGGGTCTTTGTGAGGCAACATCAATTTAAAATTCAAACAGGAATCCCAAAATGAAACCATGACAGGGCAAATTTTATTTAATATGAATCTCATAGTAATGATATTATTGATTAAATGGGGAAATAAGCTAAAAAAAACCACCTTGACTGGCGAGCTATCGGTGATCACTTTGACCATCATCCATCAGCACATCCCCCTCTGTTGTAAGCCAGTGAACCACATCAGCACAGCCCCTTGGCTTACCTTGCTCTGGTGCAGCATTGCAGGCTACAGGTGCGATCTCTGTCAATAAGATGGATGTAAAACTGATGACTCAAGGCTGTGGTTCAGATAAAATCAGCTGCTCAGACAACCACTCTAATGAGCTGATCCATTCTCAGCGTCTTGCAGCTTAATGATTCCTGAGCACACAACACAGTGGAAAGTGTCTTCTTCTATGTTCCTGCCCTGCAGAGCCATCCAGGGGTTCAGGTTGGCTCCTTATTGGCTGGAGTTTTGCTCACGATTCCTCACCAACAATAACAACAGTGACTCCTCCTTAAATTGATTCAGCTTCTGGTTTCCTCTTTGTCCTTTCATTAATCTCTTATCTCACACTTTTGGGGACTTTCCCTTTCCAAATCTACCTCTGACCTTTAATCCCTTCTTCCTTTTTTTTTTTTTCATTGTACAGACTTTGTTTCAACACATACTGACAATATATTAATAACATATTTTGATACACACTTTGAGTACATGTACTTTTGTAATTTGTTTGACAAGTTGTGTTTTCAGACCATGCGTCATCTTGCAGACAGTAAATTATCTGCTAAGTAACTGTGACTTAGAACAGCACAAGAAATAAATCTGACGGGCGTCCAAGTGATTTCCTGTTTTTGCTGTTTGTAAATGTGGTTTGAATAAAACAATGTTGTCATCTCATTTTTATTCATCTCAGCAGTCGCGCTTGTGAACGCTGACCGCACGTCACATTCGGTGGTTGTGAATGGAGCCGCCACGCTCCTCATTAGCTCTAACAGGAGGTCCGCTGGTTTCCACAGCAGCAGCCGCCCAAGTTGTTGTGTTGCAATAAACTAATCAACAGATAAACAGGAAACAACAGAAGGAGAGCAGCTTTCATAACAGACGAGTAAACCTTATTTCCCAACCTGTCCCAGGTCATCACTGAGGCTAAATGTGATTGGAAGGGACATTAATGAGGCGCCAGCGGCTGCAGGAGCAGGCAGCATCTCCTCTGTGACTTTTCTCAGACTCGGGCCAGATTCACAAAGATACCATAGGCCCATCTGTAGGGGTAGACCAGTCTTAACTTTGTTTATTGATTAGTGCAATGCAGCTTAATATTTTACACAAATGAATGAGATGCTTGAATTTTCCTCTAAAGGATTTCATTCATCACTGGATGTCAAACAAATTCAAATACCTGATATCAGAGTTTCACTGGCGCGAGTGCGACTGTGCAGCTCTTGTGTTTTTAATCCCACTTGAACAGAGAAAACAATTCACTTCAATTTTTGAGGACAAACTTTTTCCAATACACATAATCTTATTAAAAGTAATCTAAAAGTAAGAGGAAGTGACACTTTGTGCTTGATAAATTGTCACACTGTAATTGTTCCTCGAGTAACTAAAGGTGCAGATAAAGAGACGGCTTCATGGCACTGATTCACAAATTTTTGATGAAAGTCTGCAGTTTAGCAGATGTGTCATGTCTGCCAAGTGCCTGTGAATCCTGGTTAAACCAACCCACCAACCGCCCTGAGCTCTAGCAGGACCTGTCAGGTCTTCTGTGATTCAGTGTATCTGTTGTGTCTCCATGTTTTCAGGTCACTCTTGCATAAAAGAAGTCCTGCTGAAACTTTTCATCTCCTTCCAGAAGCCATACAGACAATTTGATCTTGTTCTTTTAACGTTCTTTCCCAGTGAACCTCAGCCTCCGCTTTCTGATAGAATTTTTTAAAAGTTTGTTTTCAAACATTATTTATCTGATTCAAATTAGGCACACTACAGGCACAGTTCTTACAGTAACAGCTTGGGATAATTTTTTCCTTGTGGCTCCTTAAAATCAGGATATTGTCATTTTATAGAGCAGATTACAACCTCAGTTTTCTTTCTCATCCTTAAAACCATATTCTGGCCCATCAGATTAATTTTATAATCTCTTGGAGGTGATCTGACTTCCACATTGGGAAGCACAGCCTGAGGGCACCTGGATTCCTCTGTTATTAATCTTCTGCAGACCACACCTTGTGCCTTTTCCCCTTATTTATCTGACCAGCAGATGGCACTCTGGCTCTAAGGCAGCTGTATGAGCAGCACCTCCAGCAGGAGAGGAAACCTCCTGCAGTCACGCACACTGTCTTGCTCACAAGACACACCCTAATAATGCCAGCCTCGGCAGAGCAGACGGGCAAACAGATTTCAGAAAAACTCAGGTATAGATTTAATGCAAACTACTCATGAGGTGGAAATGAGCGAGGCCCGGAGCGGAAGAGGGAACGCATTGATATGGATTGTGAATTGTGTAAATGCTATGGTATTGACATGAATTATAGATGAGCTGCTGCATTTGAATGCATAGGGTTTTACTGTGTAGAGTGGGATCATGCAGACTGCATGTATGCTCGTCCCAAGGTTACACACAGAGAGTGAAGTGCTCCACCGAGCCCATGACTAACAACAAGAGCCTGCAGGGCCCATGCAGGCATCAATCTGCCAAGGACTTCAGCACACACTGAACACACACACTGAACACACACACTGAACACATACACACACACTGCTCTAGATATTTACATGCTGAGATCAATCTATAATTCATCTGAGTAAAATCTATAACCCCATCAAAATTCAGTTCCTTATAATAAAAGACATGCTGACTGGGGCACAAAGCATTACCCCCCCCCCCCCCACCCCCCCCCCCCACCCCCCCCCAAACACACACACACACACACAGATCAATCAAGATTAATCAAGTTGCATGACTCTTTTATGGGAGCACATTTGACTCTTATAATGTATATTTGAAAAAATATACACAGACAGCAACCAGGATGTACAGAGTCAGCGTGAGGGGTAGGGATGGGTGGGGTGGGGGTGGCTCCTCTATGAGTCCGGATTGGTTATATACAATAATTATGGTACAAAGAGTCACATAAGTGATGATTGCAAGAAGGCATATCTTGCAAATGTCTTATTTAGTCTCTACTTGGGTCGATGGCAGCCCTGCATAAGTTCATCATCCTAAAGTTGGTCTGATTAAAATGATTCAAAAGGAGTCACTACAGAAGTCCTACTGCATCTCCTTGATTTAACACAACACTATAACAAATAACTGAGGGTGCTAACCCTTTAACACAAAACATTGTGTTATCCACTCAACAATTTATCTTATTGTGTCTGAGTACAGGATCCACTCATTAACATTTCCAAACAAACACGACAGTCTAAGCTCTCTGCATTCTTTAACCATGTGTGGTAGTGTTGTGTCTCTGGCTGCTCTTTGATGAAAGCAGCCACGCTCTCCTTGGACTGGTGTGAATGGTTGTCAGCAAAAGCTGCACTGCAGCATGCTGCTTCGCTTTTGTGATCAGATGGTTGGCTCAGTTGTAGCTGCAGTAATATATTTACAATCTTTTAATGCTGACCAAAAGTAATGCTAATATCCCAATCAGCAAGTACTGGGATTCAGCAGGTAGAAGAAAATCATTAGCAGGGGGGTCATAAAGTGCAGGAGCATCTTCAGAAAATATTGTAGGAATAATTGGATACTTCAGTGTGCTGCTGTCTTCGCTGACCTTGGAAAGTTCCTGTGGGAACTGCTGTGGCTTCAGTATGGAGCAGAGGCTTGTTATAAATTGACTGATTATGTTGTAACAGGTCTGTGACTGGTAGTGGTTTGACAAGGAGATTTCAGGGGGATTTCCAAACCTAAAGTTACTCATCTGTGGCTCATATGAAGCTCAACTGTGAAAATTATCTTCTACCCCTGATAACCAAGTTAATAGAAATAATCAGCTTGAGGTCTGATTGTATCTGTTGACTGCTGAACCACAGAGATTTACATCATTATATGGGGTCAGTGGACAAACTTAACAGATAAGAAGTCATCGCTCCAAATTAGAGCAAGATCACATTTATTATAGATCTGAAAGGTAGTGTCCTTTCCAGTTGATTTTATGACTCCTCATACACGTTCAGATAAAGATGTTACTGAACCCAGGGATCACAGAAAAGGCAACAAAACCTCAAAAGTCCTAGGCCCAGGACCATGACAATTGCAATATTAATAATAATAATAATAATAATAATAATAATAATAATAATAATAATAATAATGATAATAATAATAATAATAATAGCCAACTGTCCAATAATGGATGGTGACAAGGTAAATCAGGGGAAAACATATCATTTATCTTGTGTGGCGCAAACACAATGCTACTATCCACCAGTTTTGATGGATCACTGAAGAATATATAACACACCTGTGTTATAGCTTCATCTGGACCGAGGATGTTGATACAGTCTACCTCTGCCTGAGTGTGTCATCTTTGTGAAAAGTTGGCTAATGGTGGCATTGTTCCAGGCAAGCTAAGCCAAAGGTACTTGGAAAACAAACATCACTTCTGAGAATAACTAAATCTGCTGAGCACTGGATCAGAACCAGAGGAAGCCAGACTGCTGTGTAAAAATGTCTGGTAAGGTATACGACTCTCTACTGTTGCAAAAATATGGTAAGTCTTCTGCCAGGACCAGATGATACAACTGTGCAGATGCCATAGAGGTTATAGACACAGCTGTCCCCAGCTTTGTTTTGCTTTGGAGACAAAGTGTGAGAGTCACCACCTTCATGTCACTGGTGAGATGCCCTGTAAGGTACTGCAGTTGTGCCCTTGATGGGGGTATTTATTTGTAAGTTGCTGACATCTTTGCAAGTTAATGTAACAGTTTGAGATCTGACCTTTTTTTTTAATAAATTGAATTGAATTTTTTTAAAAGAAGATTTTTTTTGTATTCTTTCACCTGGAATTAAACTGTTATTTCTGTTGCACCTTTCTGGTCTTACTGACCGCTCAAAGGTTTGACATCTCATTTTTATACCTACTTGTGACGAGAACAACCACGAGCGGTAAGGCTTTAATTATTGCAGGCAGACACTTCATTTACTATAGTCCACTGTTGGTCATTTTATTTATCAAGGCTCAATATACAACAATTAACTCATCTGCCTTGTGACACAGGTGTGACCCATTCCAGCAACCCAGACAAAGTAAAGAGGGAAAGTCAGACTGGGTAATTAGTAGCCCCTTTTATACCCAGTTGCTGTTGAGCCACACCTTGCTACAGTATCAGACACTTTTCCAAAAGGCAGTTAATATGCAAGCAGTTATATATTAACATTTATAATGAAAACAGTCACTCAACCATATCGATAAACCCATATCTACAGTAAAACCATATACTCCCCCACCCAATTTCCTCCTGGGTCTCTCCCAGAACCTTTAAATAGTGTTCAGACCTCTGGGGACACATTTGCCTGAACACATCCTTACCTACATGACAATTACATTTGTGGCTAACACTGGCTCTTTATTTTACAGCGTAAAAGTAGCCGCTCAAGTGCCTGGAAGACAGAACCGCACCAATTATTAAAATACTCAATAAATAATCAATAAATATTTAAGAGTTATCATTTGTGAGTATGTTTTTTTATGCCAAAAAAAAGTGCTGCATGCTAATAAAGTGCAAACGTGTCCCAACATTTAATACCTAAAACCATAATTCAAATTACTCTGAACAAGTAATGAAAAACCTCTTCGTTACTGCCATGATAACCTCTGTAAACAGTATATTGTTGACCCAAAATGCAGGAAGCCAGAAATTGAAATTTAACTTAAAGCAAACATTTTAATGCTGTTAATTAACAGAACAAAATGCAAAGTCCAGAATTCCAGAATCAACTAGGGAACAAAACCAGGGAATCCAAAAACAGACGTCACTAGGAATTCAAACTCTCAGAGAACACAGAGCAAGGAGATATACCACAACAATGTGGGGAACAGCACTACAGGACAACGCGACAACCAACGAGGGGAGACTGAGACAATATATACACACAAGACAATGTAGGGAGAGACAACAGGTGGGATGGAAAAATCAAGGCAATCGACATGATACGATAACACAAGACACAGTACAACCACAGCTAAACTAAAACAGGACGATACAACTGAACAGGAAAACAAGGACTGACTTCACACAGAGACCAGAAGAGAAAAACAGATGAAACTAGAACCAAATGGAACACAAAAGAGAACAAATTAAATCCTACCTGAAAGTCGGTGTAACTAAAAGTAGGAACAGACGACTCAAACAACAAGACTACAAAATAAAACCATAATGAACTTATACAAATGATAAACAAGCCCTGTAAACACAAAGGACTAACAACTCAAGCAGAAACTAAATACTGACTAACCAGGATACATAGAAACCCAATCCAGAGAGAACCTAAAATGTAGGACTTTACTAATAAGCAAAAATACAGACAAAGGCCACCAGAAAGATTTAATAAATAACACCAAGGAAAATCTGATATTACATTTCAAGAGAAATCAAACAAAGAACAGAACTTGAACATAAATTTCTTCAACTGAACTTTTATTGACAACTGCTGCCGACTGTACAAGACGGGCAGAGAACTGAAATTACGTTTCCCACAGTGTGCAAAGAGCATGTTCAGTATAAAAAAAAAATATATATATATATATAAATATATATATATATATATATATATATATATATATATATATATATATATATATATATATATATATATATATATATATATATATATGCCTTGTGGCACTCCATGTTTTACAGTTTTACTATCTGAAGAGCAGCCATTATAGTAGACCAGTCGTTTCCTGTCACTAAGATAACTACTGATAAACTGTAATGCTGATTCTACAAAGCCACAGGATTTCTTCAACAAAATCTCATTGTCCATAATGTCAAAGGCTGCTGAGAAATCCAGTAACACAACCCCAACTATATTATTATTTTCCATTTCCGATATCCACTCATCTGTGTGAGGACAGTGAGGCAGTGCTGAGGTGTGCAGTAGGAGTGACAGATGGATTTAAGGTGGAGGCGGGATTACATTAAGGATCTGCTCTGAGCCCCTTCTGTCTGCAGTGGTGATGGACAAGTTAACAGATGAAAAATCAGGCAGTAGTGAGAGACGGGAGCAGGTGGAAGAGAGCCTGGAGAGGTGGGGGGTATGCTCGAGGACAGGGGTCGGCAACCGTTAACTCTAAAAGAGCCATTTGAACCCGGTTTCCACGGAAAAGAAAACACTGAGGGCCGCAAATACTACCGGAAGCCGGTTTGGAGCAGTTTGGAGACAAAGTTAGAGATGGGAGGCTGAGATGGTTTGGACATGTGCAGAGGAGGGATAGTGGATACACTGGACAAAGGATGTTGAAGACGGAGCTGCTGAGGAGGATGAAAAGAAGAAGACCACAGAGAAGATTCATTAGACGTGATGGAGGAGGACATGCAGAGGGTTAGTGTGACAGAGGATGCTAGGGATAGGGTGAGGCAGCAGCATAAGTAGCAGACAAGAAGAAAGAGAAGAAGTCATATCCCAAATGTTGGGGGGGTGTCAATTAGGGACACATTTCTAATGCTGAAGTCTAAAATGTTGATTTGTTGGACTTCAAAAAAATATATATATAAAGACACAAAAGATATGCAGTTTTAATTGTTGTCTCTGTTTATGTAAAGGACAAATATTCAGTATTTATTTGAGTGCATTTTTCCAGCTTCAGCTTAAAAGAAGCTAAAGTGTATTTTTATGGTATAATATGATATCTTTATATTTGTACTCTTATGTATTCCCTTTTCATACAACAATAACTGGTAGTTCCGCTGTTGTTCTGTCTGCTAATCCTCTTTGGGTTTCAGGAGGGATGCTACGTCTTACTTGGGAGACTTGCATGTTAGGTTAATTGGCAATCCTGGTCTTTGCTTCACTGAGCAAAGTGAAGACACCTGCACTCAATTACCTGCTCCAGGTTAGGAAAGGCAGCACCAAGAAAAAGACAGAATAGTGAAGCAGCACAAGCTTAATTGACATGATAAAAATGCTGTGCAGTCCCTTATAGGGTGTCTGGGTGTCCCACATTATCTGCACTTCACTGTATTAAGGTTGAGTTGGTCTAGAGAAAGTGTATCCATAGACTGAAATGTGAGTCAAGCTTGATATATATTTTAATAAATACCAGTTTATGTGGGAAAAGGAGTATTCATGATTTAGACTGACACTCTCAGTGACAACTCACAGTACTCTATTCTGAGTTACACTGACACATATTTTTAAACCACTTTATTCACTGAAGCACTTTATCTACTTTGCATACACACTTATTGCCAATTTAGAATCATCAATTAACCTACCATGTATGTTTTTGGATTGTGGGATAGAGTCAGTGTATTCCAAGGAAAGTAAATACAGTTATAAAGGCTCAGAGATCCGGAAAGCTAGAATCTTGATGCCACAGTACTAACCACTGCACCCCTATGCTGCCCGTGGCTTGGCTGCTATTGTTAGATCATGTTGTAGAAGTCTCATTCTGTCTGTTTGCACATGTGCCTTTGTGATGTGTACCGGAGCCCCTCTAGTGTGTCAAAACTGGGATTTTTACTTAATTTTAATTTACTGGAAACTGAAGTACCAGAGAGGCCAAGTTATTGGTTTTAATATTTATGGGCCTGTTTCATGGTTTGATCATATAATGACAACATCACTGCTGAAACCACACTGACCTAATACACAAACACACATTTCACTCTCATTCATGGACAAAACACCAAACTATATATTTTCACCAGTAACTCCATGGTTGCTGATGTAGAGGTCCTGAATCACATCTGGCTGTAACTTCCTCACTTCTCACCTACATGAAAGCAGGCCTACTGCAAATGTTATAAATTATATTGTCTAAATCCTTTTGCAACATAATGTCTCAAGGAATAAAACGATGAGGGATCTGCTCAGGAGATATACTTAAAGTCTCCACAAAATAAAGTTGCAGTTGCATTGGCTGATTGGCATCAGCTATTTGCAACACTTAACAACGACAGGCTCGTTCACAGCTGCGTGACAAATAACATCCTGACAGTTGAAGCAGGTGTAGAGATATTATAACCTGCCACTGTTACTTTGCTCTTTAAACTCTTGCTGACACAGTTTATTGCTGCAGCTGACCCGACTCTGTCTCTCTGTGCTTCTCCTTTGTGCTGATTTGATTGAGGAGTAAATAATGTTCACATCTTCACGTGGTCTTTCAGCTGGATGTCAAACAGGCAGAGATTCAGAAGCCAGGAGAGCAGAGGCCTATTCATCAGTCTGAGCATGCTGCCAGGTCTGCTGTCGGATGCTGCTTGGTGTGACCGTGTTTTGGTTTGGCACAGGTTGTGTTAATGAGTCTGTGTTGTCGTTAGATGTTGAGCTTCACTGATGTGATTGTAATGAGCACACCTGAGGATGATGATGTTCTTCATACTTCAGGCTTCTCTGTATGAATTTAAAATCTGTGTACTTATTTGTAATGTATATGTATTCACTGTGGTGGCTTGCCTTGTCACTATGCTAAAAGTCTTTAAGTTGTCTAAAAAAAAAAAACCTTTACTCAAACTTGGTTTATTGTTTATGTTGCAACTGAATGAATACCTGAGATCCTGCTAGCTGCTAACTATGGACTGTCTGTTCACATTTGTTAAACAATAAGCATTTTTTTCCCAGCTGACTTGCTCTCAGCAGAATCCTTATCATTTTTTGCATTCTTTGAGAGCGCTCTCAGACAGGAGAGTCTATTTTATCTAAGTGGTCAGTTCATTGAGATGAGTGTGTCTAATCGACATGTAGGTCAAGAAAGCAAATTTGGGCTGTGAAAATGTTGCTAAAGGAAAAGGCCACAGCAGGGTCAGTGGCAGCTTGTGAGCACAGATAAGTTGATGAGCATTCCCCCTTTTAGTCAACTGTGTGCTGAGTTTGACAGTACCTGGAAACACAATACAAAGCCAGTGACAAAAACCATGATGATGTGTTGAGTCAAACAGATAAATAAAATGGTTATTGGCACAGCTGGATGTGGATGTTTCCGGGGGGGGGGGGGGGGGGGGGGGGTTGTGGAAAATAGATTTGAATGGGTAATTTTGTTCATTTTCCACTCTTGGGTTCTCTCTGTTACCTGTAAGGTAACTGTAAGAAAAATGCACAGCAAAGATTCATGAGAGCAACATCCAGAAATCCAGAAATGGGCCCATTTAAGATGGACTGTGCTGTGCTGATAATCTGTTTGTCTGTAATAGTCTGTGGGTGGATTCATTTAACAGTCATCATTCCCATGGAAACACTTTGGAAACGTAGTGCCTTTTCTGTCTTCCTCTTTGTACACGATTGTTTCAGTTTCTTAAGTTTTCTTAAGATTTTCTCCTGCTTTCTTAGATGTGCAGGCTTCCTGCAACAGCATCACCACTTTCTCTGCTTCACCTGGAGGTAAATCTGTTTCTTTATATAGAGAAATGGGGGTGTGGCAGTGTGCGGATAATATGCACACTGCACAAGCCTGCTTGTTCAGAATGATTATGATTTACTATGGTGTAAGACAAAAATCGGTGTGGTGCGCATGTTCCATAACAACAGTAATTTCGCGTAAGCAGAGTAAGAATGTTTCCACATACATGCTATTGGAAGTGCATTTTATATACACCAACTTTTAGACAAATTTAGATGAGGAACATTTTTATTTTTAAATTTGTGTATCAGAATGTGTCACAAACTGAGACAAACGCGGGAAAAGTCCAGTTCCCTTGGTAAGTCAGTCCACACTCTGCCTTTATTTTGACATCAAATATACACTTAAAGTTTGAGCATGTTTGTGACACTTTCGTCTTGAGCTCTCTTCTGCTATATTTAGTGTGACTAATCAATGCCGTGACCTCACCTATCAGCTCTTCATGTCTATTTCAAATCTATGTTGCTGCTGCTGGAGTTGGAGGCACAGTGTGAATTATACTGCAGTCTGCCCGCTAATAACACAAACAGCCCTGATGTTTATTTCAGGTAGCCTCTTGGCACCGCTCATTCGTCTGCCAGCGTTTCTCCTCCTCTGGCCCTCATTTCCATCTCTGTGCTGCTCTCTTCTTTGTCCTCTTCTTTCCTTCTTTCCATTTTTAGCCTGCTCGAGCTCAACAGCATCTTTTACATGTTGATGTGACAATATGACACTATGAATTCATGTAGGCACACACACACACACACTGCAGCCCTCATTGCTCTCTCCTCTCATTACAGTAGAAAAGTAGTGTGTTGTTCAGTGTCTGTGCTGTTGGTCTCTCACAGCGTGTCATGGCTCTCAGTGCAGATGGTGATTGTAGTGAAGTACTGTACAGCTTTAAAGACTGATTGATGCTGATACACATGTGATACACATCCATTGCCTATTGTCTTTTTAGCATCACACAATTAAATCTCGGTTTCCCTTTCTTCCACATTTTCCTCCTCCTATCCTCGCCGTGTTATTATAATTATCTCACTCTGCAGTTTCTTCAAACCCATTTTCTTCACTCTTGTTTTTCCAATTTTCACCCTCCCTGACATCTCAATATCATCTGCCTTTTCTCTAAGCTTTTCCTCAGATTCCATCATTTCAAGCTTTCACCTCCTTCAGCTGCTGTCAGTCTCATTTTCATAATCCTTCACTCTTCTCACTTCTCCTCCACAGAAATTTCTATTAATGCAGCCAAACTCTAAAAACCTGTTGTGTCTACCTGAACTGAGCGGGCTGGAGTCACAGCAACTTTTAAGTCCAAACAAGACAGAAGCATCAATAAACCACTTTCCACTTACCACTGGCAGTACCAACATTTATCACACACATTTCCACGCTCAGCCCTGAATACAGTAGTTTGAGAACATTGTCTTAAAGCGGTAAGCTATCTTTAACAGCAGACAGATAAGTAGCACGTATCTTTCCCTAACCTTATTTATGCTGCTTTATGTCCTTAAGTATAGCCTTGTTATGTTAAAGCTTGACAAGGTTAATGGTGAATTTGTGCCATCTTCATCGGTGATTCCCAGCATGTGTTAGCACTATAGTGAAATCCTTGGATTTGTTATAGATGGTATATGTCTGAGTTGAGAGCAGCTCAGCAAAAAGTTCCAGTTTTCAGAAGTTGGTAAAATCAACTACTGTCTGTTCACAGAATTACAAATTAGAGAAGAAGAAGAAGAGCTCAGGAATGGTAAGAAGGGCTTACCCACATATAAAGTGAAAGCTTAGTGTCTAATAAAATGTTTTTACCTGGCTAAAAATGTAAGATTTTACTTTGTCAAAGGGTGGAGTCTTAAATGCTGACAAAGCAATGCAGAACTTTTGTGGTGTGCTTTACAGACATAACAAAGAAACATAATTGCATCCAAGGATATTTATCACCTCAAGCGTCGTGCAAAAATCTTGCTCTTAGCTCCCTGACTCTGGGACTTTCTTTGGCACTTCCCACATCAATGTTAAAAACTGTGGTTTGGATGAACATATAGAAGTTGTAGAGGGATTCATGTAGTTGACACTGAAGATAAAGTGTGCCTTGAAGAGCTCATCAAAAGCTGTCAAGGAGGTGAAGGAATATACTCATGGTATATGTGTCCCCTTACCTCATGTACATTTATTTCCCTGAGAAATTTGTCTTAGACTGGAAGATGAACATAACTGATTAAAAATACAGAAGCTTATAATGTTTAGTGTCATCAAGAACTTTGTGTTCTCACTGGGCAACGGACCACACTGATGGAGACTTCAAGGTCACCCTGCTGTTGAAGTTCTCTGTTTTCCACATTTTGTTTTGTATAATGATGTAACCAAGATTGATAAGCTTTTACTATATGAAACTGTGAGTTGAAAAAGAATGTACCAGTACTTCATGTCATACCCACTGGCATGGCATGCAGTCCTGACCCACATTAATCTGTAAACCTGTTTGAAATGGCTTAATTAAATTTAATAATTGGACTCCTTATTTCGTTGTGTTGTCTAATTCCTGTTCAATAAACGAACACGCCGAAACCTGGAAGGAATAAGCTGGTAGCAGGTTTCTTCAGAGGTCTGTGCCTTGCAAGGGATGGCCTTGTGATCAGTGATGATCTTTGGATGTTGCTCTTGTTTTCACCAACACACAGGAGGAAGGGCTGTCCCGGTTCCACACCAGCAAGGAAGGTTTCAACACTGGCTCCAATCTTTGACAAAATGTTAAGAGGAATGATAAAAATCATGAAATATACAGTGGCTTGCAAAAGTATTCACACCCCTTGAACTTTTCCATATTTTGTCACATTAAAACCAGAAACATAAATATATTTCACTGGAATTTAATGTGAAAGACCAACACAAAGTGGTATACAATTGTGAAGTGGAAAGAAAATTGTACATGATTCAAAACATTTTTTACAAATAAAAAACTGAAAAGCGCGGTGTGCAAAAGTATTCAGCCCCCCTGAGTCAATACTTTGTGGAACCACCTTTTGCTGCAGTTACAGCTGCAAGTCTTTTAGGGTATGTCTCCACCAGCTTTGCACATCTAGTGACTGAAATTTTTGCCCATTCTTCTTTGCAAAACAGCTCAAGCTCAGTCAGATTAGATGGAGAGCGTTTGTGAACAGCAGTTTTCAGATCTTGCCACAAATTCTGGATTGGGTTTAGGTCTGGACTTTGACTGGGCCGTTCTAACACATGAATATGTTTGGTTTGAAACCGTTCCATTGTAGCCCTGCTTTATGTTTAGGGTCGTTGTCCTGCTGGAAGGTGAACCTCCGCCCCAGTCTCAAGTCTTTTGCAGACTCCAACAGGTTTTCTTCCAAGATTGCCCTGTATTTGGCTCCATCCATCTTCCCATCAACTCTGACCAACTTCCCTGTCCCTGCTGAAGAGAAGCAGCCCCAGATCATGATGCTGCCACCACCATATTTGACAGTGAGGATGGTGTGTTCAGAGTGATGTGCAGTGTTAATTCTTCGCCACACATAGTGTTTTGGATTCTGGCCAAAAAGTTCAATTTTGGTCTCATCTGACCAAAGCACCTTGTTCCACATGTTTGCTGTGTCTCCAACAGCTTCTGGCAAACTGCAAATGGGACTTTTTATGGTTTTCTTTTAACAATGGCTTTCTTCTTGCCACTCTTCCATAAAGACCACATTTGTGCAGTGCACGACTAATAGTTGTCCTGTGGACAGATTCCCCCACCTGAGCTGTGGATCTCTGCATTTCATCCAGAGTCACCATGGGCCTCTTGGCTGCATCTCTGATCAGTGCTCTCCTTGTTCGGCCTGTAAGTTTAGGTGGACGGCCTTGTCTTGGTAGGTTTACAGTTGTGCCGTACTCTTTCCATTTCCAGATAATGGATTGAACAGTGCTCCGTGAGATGTTCAAAGCTTGGGAAATCTTTTTATAGCCTAAGTCTGCTTTAAACTTCTCCACAACCTTCTTCCTGACCTGTCTGCTGTGTTCTTTGGACTTCATGATGCTGTTTACTCCCCAATATTCTCTTAACCAACCTCTGAGGCCTTCACAGAGCAGCTGTATTTGTACTGAGATTAGATTACACACAGGTGGACTCTTTTTAGTTATTAGCAGTCATCGGGCAACTTCTGAATGCAATTGGTTGCACTCAGAGAAAAGGGGGCTCAATAATTTTGCACACCGCACTTTTCAGTTTATTTGTAAAAATTTTAATCATGTATAATTTTCTTTCCACTTCACAATTGTATACCACTTTGTGTTGGTCTTTCACATTAAATTACAGTAAAATATATTTATGTTTGTGGTTGTAATGTGACAAAATATGGAAAAGTTCAAGGGGTATGAATACTTTTGCAAGCTACTGTAGCACAGCTACATTCAAACAGCTAACAAAGCCAATAAGAAAGTGCTTCAACACAAGAAGTAGGATCATCAGAATAACCGCATAAGTACAGTGCGATTTGCATACCTGCAGATATCTCACAACATGGCCCACAGCTTGACATGAGCTGATTTTGGCACTCTTCTTGTGGCCTTTGGAGGTAGGTGGAAGCAAGTGAAGCAGCAGGAGAATGCTTGACAGGTCACTGTCCCAGCCTAGGGAAGAAACAGGAAAAAGACACATTCAGATGATACATAACTGATATTTTAAAAAGAAAAGTGAGCCAAACTAACCAGACCCACCTGTGCTCATTAGAAGTCAGTTTTCTGCACTCTGTCAGGATCCTAGCTTTCAAAAAAGTAGGCCATTTTGCCAAAAATCTGCCCATATTACAGAAGAATATGCATTTTTATACTATTTCAGGTAAAAAGTGTATACTTTGAGTGATAATTCACTTAATAATAATAAGTTGTTTGTCTAACCAAGCCAGTGATGTTAAGGAATCGTGGGAAGACATCCAAGACTGTTGAAGAGCACTGCTGATCTTGAACCAGGGTTTCTTGAACCAGAACCTTCACTTAAACACCGAACCTGCCTGCCCGCTCCCTCCGCTCCCATCCCTGGACCTCGCTTCGGCTTTTATCAACCTTTGAGACAGGCGAGTTTTCTTACACAAATTGGCAACAGTGGCCCAGATAAAGGAGGAGGGCTGAATGTAGCTGGCAGTCGCACCCCACAGTGTTTTCATTAAATTTGTTATTCTAACACTGAACAATACGGGACAAAAATTGATCTGTGTAATGTGGGTCTAAGCAAAGACCCACATTTCATAGTTTCATTTCATTTGTAGTTCTAAACATATTTAGGGTTTTTTTTTCTACATTTTTTGTCCCTCCAAAGATAATAACATATCTCCTACAGCAGGGGTCTCCAAACTTGCGGCCCGCGGGCCGCATCCAGCCCCACCCACTCCCAGTCCGCGATTTGATGTCAAAAATAACATACAGTTTGGCCCTTTAAGTTACTTTTTTGACATTTCGCCTTCCCCTCCAATTAAGAGGGTTAAGCGAAATGCCTTTTTTTTCTTATTTTTTAAACATTAGTACTCTAAACCTTCATTTGAGTGTCTACAATTTATAGGCTTTTAGTGCAGCACGCTCTGAGGACAGCCAACCCTATAGCTAAATAGAAGACCGAGATTTCCTGCTGATGAAGCACTGAAGGACAAACCTCCATCCAGCCACAGCAGGAGGATCAATCAACTGATTTCCATTAAGAGTTAGTAATGATTTCTCTCTCATTAATGTCCACTTAGTTTTTACCTCAGTTTCCAATTAGTATTTTAAAAGAAAGCTCTTCTTTTTCTCTCTTTGCCTTTAATTCATCTCTGTGTCTGCCTCTCTTGTCTTATCTGTCCTTCACTCAATTTTCTGATTTTTAGATAGAACCACAGTTGGCCATCTTCCACCGACTCACAAGACACTGGCTGGTAAGGCCATTTATTACACTTTGATTTGTTTTTCCAGAGAGGTGTGTATGTTTTTCTGTGTGAGTCAGATTTAATTTACAATTAATGCCCCATGCAGGGATTTTTGGTGGCTGGAGTGAGGCTGAGCATGAAGGGGGTCTGTTTGTGTATTACAAGCCTGTAAGTGCACTGTTGGAGTAAGATTGCAAGGACTGATAGTAAACCCTCTGACCGCCAACCATGGAAAAAGGTTCAGTTTTTTCCACATTTGTCACTCAGGAAATTGCTTTGCAATTCTCAGAAACAGCAGCAAGCGAGTCCAAATACCAAAGCCCTTAATGGCAAATTGCAGAAGGTGATGGTGTACATTTTCTACAAAAAAGAATATAAGAATATGTTGACTTGCAACAATCACTAATGAAAAATATAAGAATGCATTAAGATGTGAAAGTAGTATGTTAAGGTGGCAAGTTGAACCTTTTACAGTAAATATTTAGACCTACGAGTAATTAAATAGAAAACAGAGAGTGCGTAATCTTGTTCGAGTAGCACAAGACACCCCCAAAGGGAATGTTCCAGCAGCTGGAGCGCCAGAAAAATACTGTACAATAACAGAAATGATCCATCTCATAAAAAGACAGACATTATCTGCAATTAAAACACAGCTTTGTAGCTTTAATTTGCATGAGAACTTATGTATTCTTAATTGATCTTTTATGTTAAATAAAAGGTGTTTACATGCATAAAAACAATTACATAGTAATATGGTCAAACACTGTTGTCAACAAGTAATTAGACTTAAAATTGCAGAAAAGTACTGTTATTAGTTGAGTTTTATTATGTAGTTTCATGTGAAAATCTTGTACATTTAGTCCATATTTAATGTAATAAAATGATATACCAAAATTATGTGCAGTTTCTAACAACTTGCTATACAAATGAAGGTGCCCTGTACCAAGTGGCTTTTAAGGAGCCACACAAACAAAGTAGAGCAAAAATAATAATAATAGAAAAAACATCTAACAACTAACCCAAGAAAGGGTACCCTAAACTTAGCATCACACTGAACATAGAAAGTCCCCCTGGTGCATCAGACACCTCAAGATGTTTGACCACTTGTAGACAGAAAAAAGTTCAGGTACAGTTGACAGCAGGTGCAGCTCAGGTTCACAGTGAACCTAAACGGAACAGCTGCCCATCCTTAAGGACAGATGGTCCTGTTGCAAGAAGGTTTGCTGTAATACATTGTCAGCATAAAGGCTTATCTTATAGGCCATATTTTCTGTTTGAATTCCTATAACGTTTGTATTTTGTTGAATTGCTATTGGCTCAATAAAGGTGACAAAAAGCGAGGGGAGAGTGGGCAGCCCTGCCTGGTGCCCCTCTGCAGACTGAAGCTTTGAGAAGCATTTGGAGAACTGTATAGTGTTTTGATCCAGGTCATGAAAGATGAGCCAAATCCAAATTTGTGTAGAAGTGCAAAAAAAAAAATTTCCAGTTTACCTGGTCAAATGTCGCCAGTCTGAATAGTATGGAGGATACACCAGAATGTAACCATTTTGACAAAAGTCTTCAAATTGTCTTTCACAATGTCTAAAATTCCACAGTCTCTAAGTGCCCTAGACCGTGCAACAGGCTGTCTGTGTAATGTTTCATTCCCACATTTTTACAGATTTGATTTTGCAGCTGTTGATGTACACCCCTTGTTTCACCTCAAAACTAACAACACACACACACACACACACACACACACACACACACACACACACACACACACACACACACACACACACATATATATATATATATAAAAAAAACCCCAGCTTGCCCCTACAGGCGGTCTATTTTGCCCTCCAAGCTCGGGT